>NW_026947491.1:60928100-63703100 GCF_034190915.1 Cavia porcellus | reverse complement strand
AATGGGAGTTTTTAGAGGGATTTTGTTGCCTTGTTTTTTCATGTTTCCATAGCATGTGTTTGAAAGGGAGTGGCCTTTATTGCTAGTTTGGAGAGCTGTTTAATTAGTGTCTGCTTTCCAGAGATGTACTCTGTCCATGACTGACTGTATGCCTTCTCCTCTATCCCAAGATCTGACAACCTCTATTAATTTGTGAAGGGGTGTATATGTTTAGTTGACCCTTCTCTGTGACACTCTTGTGGCCAGTCACTGTAGGAGGGGACTCCAGAAACCCTGAAGTGTAGTTGTTCTGTAGCTTCTGATTCCCTCAGTAACCCAATCTTAAACAATGAACCCCTTCCAAAATGGTTCTAGATTAAACACTATCAAATATGGTGGGCACAGAACTGAATTTCCTCTCCAACTCTCTCCTGCCATACAGAAAGAATTGCTTTTACAGTAAAAATCACACACTGTTTTTACAGTTTACAAATTCATAGGTTTTTCTTAGTGCTAGCATGCTGACCCGGTCCATGGTTTCTCCCTGAGGCTCCTGACCCTTTCTGGGAGCAACTAACCTTAGCAGAGATAAGACCTTCTCCCTGGGAGCTGATGTCAGTGTTCCAGGCAACTTCATTCTTTTCTATGCGTTGTCTTCAAATTTTCCAGTTTATCTGTGGTTTCTAGTTTTCCTATTCGCACTTTGTTAATTCTAGACATCTACATTTTTTTTCTTTATTAACTTGTTCTTTTCTAGATATCTTGATTCCTGATCTCAGAAGGTCTATACTTTCCTGCTGGTGATTACTTAGTCATTTTTTTTATACATCATGTTTCACAGCTGCTAAAATACCAATGTAGAGTAAATTTTAGTTCTACGTATTAAGATACTCCCAATATGTTATTTGACTTAAGGCAACTAATCTGATGAATGAAAGTAAGTTAACATACAACAAATGTAGTGTTTTTATAGAGACTGCCAAATTCATGTTATTGAGATAATTTAATGAGCATATTTTAGGAGAAGCTATTTTGTGAACTGTGGTCTATAGACAGTGTACTATGAGACCTGATTCTTTCCTTGAGTAAATTATATGTATTTCAGACACTAAATCTTTAGCAAGAGTCTTTAGCAAGACACTAAATCTTTAGCAAGACTCAAGCAGTCAAAGAAGTAAGCAGGACCAACGCTCTACTCAGAAAGCATACAATGTTCTATTTCAGGACTTTCGTTTGAAGAAGATGGAAAGTGCTACTTCTCTTTGTGTTGGAACCTGAAATTCTTTTTCTTAATCCATAATTTCTACAATTATATAAAAAAAATAGGACCTACAGATACACACAGCTGTGTACTCATTGGAGCATATGCTTAGACCTGGCAGTTGTTTCTCTAAAATCTCCTATTAGCTTTCCAGCTCTTAGGAAACAATCTTGTGTATCTCTGTGAATGAGTTTGTCCTTTTTTTTCTCTCCTGTCTTCTAGATTTACTTATTTCCTCTAATCATTCATCCTTTTGCATCATGCATATTATTTTGTTATTCTAGGAAGGTTTGCTTTTAAATGTAAGCGCTAAAAGATAATTGAGCTTTTGAGGCATTTTGCTCTGCTGGATTGGCATCATTAACCAAATACATAAGTTCTATCAACATGACTCCCACGATGCAGGTTGTAGTAATAATTTGTTTTTTCTTTTGTTTCAGGAAATAGGGGAGCTAAAAGTTTCTGGAAAGGTCTTTCCTTAGGTAAAGTCTCCCAGCAACAATTAAAATGCAAGCCTATAGCTCAGACTGGCCAATTTCAAAAAATATATCTATATCATGTGCTATAAGTGATGTTGTGTCCCTTATCTTAACTATGATTGTTATTACAAAATCAAATTAATACTGTCAAATTGAGGCTAAATTATAAAAAAATTATAAATTATAAAAAATAGCCAAATTAAAATAAAAAATACATTTGTAGTGAGTAATTACTACAAACAATTAATAGGTACTGAAGAAGAATTAGTAATGTTTAAGGAGTGAACAACTAAAGGCATAGGAGTCTCAGATGCTATAAAGGTTTTGAATGCATACATTAACTTTGCCCCTTCATTCACTCCCTTAAAAAACTATTGAATGTCTCCTGTATCCTAAGCAGTAAAATAAACTCTAGGAATGCAACAGTAAACAAAGCAAACAGATGACTACAACTAGTAGGCAAAGGACACTGGGTGAGACAGAAAAACCAAAACAAGGAAACAAATGAACTCAAGAATATCAAATAGTGGAACAAGCAAAACAAAACAAGGTTATAGAATAGAAAGAAAGTTGTAGGAATTATATTATATTTTATATTTAGGTTTCTCTTGACTATTCAGGGATTCTTAGGGATTGAATTACAATATAATTCTTAAATAATAATTATGAGATAGAAGTACATATTTGAAGTCAGTAGATTATGTACAATCCTAAATCAGGCACTGTGTACATTTATTTCACTTCTTAATGTTCTTATTTCATTCACTTTTAAGAACTACATGAGATTCAGGGCTGGGGATTTAGCTCAGCGGCGTAAGCACCTGCCTTGCAAGCAGGCGGTCGTGAGTTCGATCCCTGGTACCAATAAAAATGAAAAAGAACTACATGAGATTGTGCATTCAAAGTACTTAGCATCATGTCTAACACATAGAAAGATTTTTATAAAAACTAGCTGCTAAAAATAAAAAGCTGGCTACTAGTCTTAACGTTATATGGGACAACAGAAAATGTCTTCCTGATCTCCATACTGAGAATAATTGTGTTCCTTCTGGTGGGTTATACTTTTACATCTTTCAAACACTGAGAATCATGTTTTCCTCTTTCTATTGACTGCAGAAAAGATGAGAGCCAAATTTGTGACCTTTCTTTAGAAACTTAGCTTTAATGAAAGCCTTATTTATTTTGTGAATTAGCCTCACTTTGGCTGGATGTTTTCTTTTCTTTAATCGTTTGTCCTCTAATTCAATTTCCTTACTTCCTTACATTTTATTCAATTATTTTGGATCATATACATTTTGCTAAGCTGCTATAAATCATTTCCATAGTACGTTCTGTCTAAACAAATAGCTACTACAACAAAATAGTAGTCAGTATGGTCATGGTGAGTGTGAATTACACCCATAGCAAAAATTTTTAAAAAAGCATTTTTCATAAGGAAGAATTACAATACTTATTAAGATCAGTTTGACTTATTTCTCAGCAGAACCCAACATCAGCCCCCAATCTCAATGTTGGCATTGATCATTCCCAATATAAGGATATTGGAGCATTGAGAACAGAATGATTAAAGAACAAAATATATTTATTGAGAGAAAGAAAGCTTTTGTCTGAGACAGAGACAAAAAGGGGTCCCAAGTGGGTTGCCCCAGAATGATTTTAAAAGATATCCCGAGTTATACGCTTGTTCCACTGCTAACTACCTTTGAAATTGTGGGCAAACCAGTGAACTGACCTCCTTTTAATGACACTTGGTTCTTTCTGAGATCCGTGTGAGCTATAAAGCCTAATGTATTGAGATGATGTCAGGTATTATAATCCTAATTGTGGAGACAGTGTCAGTGATGATGAAAATGATAATCAGCAGGACTGTCAGTACTGTCACTGACTGACTCTGATATGAAGGTCTCATTGCTGTAATGAGCTTCCTGCCTTCTACAGTGTATTAGGTACACTTCACACTGTAGTTTAAATAGAGGATATTTCCCCGGAGTGGTGCACTACACAACCAGCATAATCCTATATTGTAACCTGACCAAAACCTGCCTACATTGCATTTCCAGTTACATTTTCCCTGCCTCAGCATATGCTTTTCTGGGCCAATTAGCATTTTATTTCCTCTGTCTGGACTCTTCCATTCATACTAATTTGCCTTTGACTCACATACCTCTACCTGCTCGTAACTTCCCGCAGTGCCACAGGCCACCTCCTACCTGCTCCTCTTATCTGTTGAAACCATCAGCCAACATGTGCTGCTGCTTCCAGATCCAGTTTTTCTTTTTACCAATATTTCGGAAACAAAAGAATATAGTGACTGTGGTGAGGATCTTAACATTAGCTACATGGGCAACGGATTCTGTTAAAACAGAAAACTTCTTGAAGCAAGAAAAGATGCTGCTAATCCAAATTCAGAATAACTGGGTTTATTAGCAAAGAACCAGAAATAAACATTCAACATACACTTAAGGCAACTGAAGATTATACTTGTAATTATGTAAAATAAGAAATATTTTAAATTTATATTATAAAATCTCTATTATAAGTACATACATAGATTTGGTAGTGTTTTGAAAATTGAGTCACACTTATTCACAACTTGATTTCTTGATAATAAGTCGCAGATATGCATTGAGGTTTTTAGATATAAATTTAACTTATTTTTTCTAAGCAGCTGCATACTTTTCAGATTTGTGTGTGCTGAATTTCCAGAAACTATTCTTCTGAATCAATGTACATCCAGCTATTTTGGAGTTTTCTTTCTTTTTATACGCTTTGTGTTTACCACAGAAAATTGCTGTAAGGATCATCCTTTTTTATGCACCATAGGAGAAAGAGAAATATATGTATATAATATTTACATAAATATATAATGCTTGTGCAACTATGTATTATACCTGTATATGGTAGCTTTTTGAAAGAGAGATTATTTAGATCAAGAATTTTTTATTAATATGTTACCAAATTACTATTTCCTGAAAAGTTGTAGCAATTTCTTCTTCTACCAGTGATACATAAAGGTGCCTGATTTACTTAGCCTCTTTAGGAGTAAATTGCTGGTGTTCTTTTTAGTTTTTGCTCACCAGAAGAGGGACAGTTATACCTAATTATTGTTACACTTTGCATGTCCCTGGCTATGAAAAAGACAGCACGTGTATTGGTTATTTGGATTTCCACTTATGCAGACTCCTTAGTCTTGCCTTGTATACTGGGTTGGTTATGCTTTTTTTTAAACAATGTGTAGTGGCTGTTGTTTATCAGAACATAGCTCTTTCATCTGCCATGTGAGCTGCATATAGTTCTTCTTAAGCTATCATGATTCTTTTTTGTGCTGTCTTTTGCCATACCAATTTTCAATTTTTTGTAAAAAATATTTTCAATTATTTCTTTTAAACACTGCCTCTTGAAACTGTGTCCCTTTTGTTTTCTAATGCATCACTGCCATCTTAGAAGATAAATATAGCACTCACTTATCTTTCACTAGTTTCTTTACATTCAGATAAATTTGTGCATGCTAGTCCTATGTAAGCAAGAAAATATTTTTTAGGAAGGTAATTTTTATTTTTTTTACTTCTTGCCCTAATTCACCCTCCCTTCACCTACTAAAACCTCTTCTATTATTCCCCATATCTCTTCCTCATTAGAAATCTAATACAGATTCTTTAATTTATTTTCTTCACATTCAACTAATCATTTGCATACAGGTATACACAATTATACACAATTATAGATGCAATACATTTATACATATTTATATCTCTTTTGGCAATTTTTGTCTTTGTAGTGCACAAAAGTAGTACAATCGTATAGAATTTTCTCTGCTTTTTTCCACTTTCTGAACCAACAGTATCTCATGGAAAGATTTCCTAATAATGGTCATGATTCTGATTGAATTTTCTAGTGGTCCAACCCATTTCATGGTGTGATTATTTAACTGTTCTTCTATGAATGATAAGATGCATTGTTTCCATCTACATTTTAGAGCCTATGAAAAATGAAAAGATATTTTCACAAAACGTAACTATATGTTAGTGCTTTTATTTTTATGAAACAGATTACTAAAAGGGAACTCTCTGGATTGAAGTAAAATTTAGCCAAATTTGTTTACCAAAAGATAATACCCATTTGCATTTCTACTGTAAGTAGTAGAGTATCAATACTTCATCACCACCAACAGTATTCTCATTATTTTTGTGACTTATAAGTATAAATTAATATTCGATTAACATGTTGAGTTTATCAAAGAAGCATCCAAAAATAACTTGCCCTTTCTGAATGACTGCAGATCATTTGGCCTTTTCACCCTTTATTTCACTGTGCATTCTGTTAGCATTGTAAGTTCCCTGACTGTTTTCTGAATGTCTCAGTTCCACTACCTGTGTGCCTGAGTCCAGTGGTCACTGTACCCACAATTCCATTCTACTCTATTTCGTTCTCTCTGATATATTAGAAAATTTTGGACTTTTATATTTGTTCTAAGCCATTAAATATTAGTCAATAGACTTTTAATGGAGGTCCAAAGAGTATAGCTGATAAGGTTAGCTTGATATTTTAGTAATTATTCAGATCTTAAGAAAAATTTGCTTTCCCTAGTTAACTGGTGAGTTAAAAAGACTTGGCTTCTGTTGCTTCAAATTGTTGAATATTATTGTCAGTCTACCTAGGGTATTAATTGTCTCAGAAGCTCATTTATTACATAGAAATTTTGTACATAAAACTAGCAGCTAAGAAAGAATGATTATCTCTATTACAACATAACGATAACTCAGACAGTGTTACACATTTATACTCACGCATCCTACATCCTACCACCGCATTACTTACATTTATAAACACTCTAGTCTTCAGGATGCTCCAACACTGGCATTTGGGGACATCTATTTACTCTCCAACTTACCCTGGCCATATACCTGGAATGTTTCCATGATAAAGTTGTAAACTATACCCATAGCCTCAGTAGGTGAAACTAGAGATTTAATACATGATGAGTGTGGTTTGCACATCCAGCACCCTCCTAGGGAAGCTGGCCTTGATCCCAGGGTTCTAAATATTTTGGTTCCACAAACTTATTCCCAGTAAGAAAAATCTCTCAGCTCTCTTACATGATTTCAATTATTTTTATTTTTATTTCAGACCCAACAAACTTCGGTTGAGGCCTGAGTCTTCCCACCATCTGGATTACAGAGTGAAAATACTCAGTAGAGAGAGTTTTAATAATTGACTTCTATGCAAGTGTTTCTCCTTGTAAATGAAATTACTAGGTACTTCAATTTTCCAGGCATTTTGATAGCCACAGTTGGTTTTCAAGGGTTTGATCATCATTGGGGAAAGACAAGAAAAAATGAATTTCAAGCTCAGTTTCAGACCATGGAAAACTAACAGCTTGATCATTTACTACACAGTAAAATCATAACCATTCCATTTCCAAAATTATATAAACACTTTTAGAGAAAAGAGTCTTACCTGTTCAATTCATTCATTTTGTATACAAGTCCAGAAGCACAAGAAGGTTTATTTGTGACCACATATTCACCTAGCACCAAAGAACTTTGAATCAGATCTTTTGAATCTATTTTTTTATTTGTTAAAAATAGAATATAAACCTTTTCCTTGTTATCCTCAAACAGATTTCAGTGATTTTAGTGAGGATCAAATCAATGAATGTTTATGAAAACATTATACTATGCACAAATGTCAGGTGACATAAGGTTTGCTATTATATTGTCTTCTAATAGGAGTACTAGGGGCTGGGGATTTAGCTCAGCGGCATAAGCGCCTGCCTTGCAAGTGTGCAGTCATGAGTTCGATCCCTGGTACCGATAAAACAACAAAAAAGACAAAAAACATTTAATAGGAGCACTAGGCATGTCTAGCTGGATTTTAATGACCATTTTTTAATTGAATTCCTGTGTATGAATAAGTCCTCTACCAATTTTGTCCCACTTAGAAGTTTTCACTATTATACCTTGAACCTTGCTCTAAAAAGATTGGATTGTTTGACTCAGAGACTTTTATAAACAAAAACAAAGATATTTTGCAATAATTTCTTTGAAAGCACTTAAAATTGGCAATATGTCATGAATTTGGCTTTGAATTCAGATAAACCACTTCTACTGCCTATGAGCTGAATAACTTTGTTTTAATGAAGCCGATTTTATAGAATTAAAAGTACATAAAAAACAAGAGTAACTAATTTTACTGGCATGAAAAAATGAGCTCTTAAATATTAAATGAACTTTTAAAAAAAGATATATAGCATTTCAGTTAATTTTGTTCATAATTTTTATGGAGAGTTCATGGCTATTTTATGTAAGAATAACTAGTTCAAAATTAAAAATGAATGTACTAAACTTAACTTCCATTGTTTTTCATTCAGAGAAATTAATTATCTTTCCAAAATTAGTTTCAAAACAAACACTCTGAAAGCCAATATTGTTACTTCTCCAAAATCTGGCAGTTTTCTCCAGGTATCATTAAACTACTCCTTACAGAAATGAGGCCAAGGTGTGGCCTGAGGTGATAAGAGATCCCCTGCTCAAAAATATGTACTCAAACACTTTGTCACTGTGTAAAATGTCACCATTCAAAAATGATTTGAATAGCATTCATAATAATAGCACTGCATTTCCAAAATATCTAATGTCTTAGTTACTTTTCTTGCTACTGAGACAAAAATATCAGGCACCCAAAATTAGGGAGGAAAGATTTATTTAGCTCCATTTGTAGAGGTTTCACTTTATAACCAGCTGGCTCCAATGCAAGACAGTGTGGTACAGAGGCATTATAACCTGACATTGCTATGGATCACAGCAAAAGGAAGAAGAGCAAAGAGGAGCAAGCAAGCCTCTTTCCTTCCCTTATATTATATCTGCCCAAGGGTGGGTATAGCACTCACATTATCTTCATGCCCTTCTCTTATGCAAGTTCAGAATACTTACAAAGTGAGGATCATGGCCCCCTGCTCCTAAGCTTCTCAAGTTGACACAACGTATCAACCATTACAACAAAATAAAATCATTTTTTAAATTTTAATTTCTCAATAATAATTACTTATAGTCATGCTGTACAATGTACTATATATATATATATATATATATACATAGTATATAATATATACCTACTGACACTGGCATTCTGGTATGTATTGCTACACTAGAGGGGCTACAGACTCTGAGCCTATTCTAAGGGAATGAATGAGTCTTTATTTAATTATTCCCATGATGATGAAGAGGGCACAGGTGTAGGATATTCTTTAAGCAGAGCCAAGCTAGATTAGGAGCCGGGAAAGATACAGGCAGTCAGGACATAGAAACCTAAGAAGTGGCAGTGGGATTGGGGGCTTTTGTTTAACAGACAATTATGTAGACAAATACCTGTCACTTTTCACTCTGGATGGGGAGCAGCTGATGGATATTTTCAGCAAAGTATGCATTGGTCACAAAGGGTTACAGTCAGTCTGTGAGCTGAAGTCAGCCAAAGATGAATTTGCTGGCCTGTGTGTTTGGACTAAATGACAAAGTAGAGTGACACTAAACAGAACACATGCCCTACTGCTGGCAGATCCCTCTCACTGGGTTTCTTGTGTAGCTCCTGAAATCATTTAAACTTGTGACATCAGTTTTTGGTTCCAGAGTCTACCAAACGTCTAGATCTCAAGAGTTTGTTACATGAACTCCAAATTCCAGTCACACATCAGTTAGTATGTGATACTTGCATGGCGTTTTCAGTCTGTTCTGAAATGTGCTCCTGCCTGTTGCCTGTTTTTTTCAACATCAAATCTGTGGATTCATATGGCTTTGCAAGTTTTTGGCTGAATTAGTGCGTAATACTTTGAAAACCCTGGTGAAGATTTTGCTGTGCATCTTTGCAAAGTCTGTGAACTGTCAGCTTCCTAAAGCACACTGTCTACAGCCCTTCATTAATGAACATTAGCAATATTATGTGAATTGGAAAGGATAGTTGGCAGGGCCTTTCTAGAAGTCCCTCATTCTGCTGACATTCTAGTGGCAGTGGCAGAAGGATGGGTCCTAAGTCTAACATTCTAACAGTGTCAGAAGCATCTGTTCTCTCACTGTCTTTGAGGAAATAGAGCATAGAATTCAGACTTAAAGGTTTTTTTTTTGGTTGTTCCCGTTGAGTTCCTAATTTGTTGGGGATATGTGGGAAATAATTTTATGATAACACAGAATCTCAAAATTAAAGATAACTATATTAGAATAACAAAAACAATTTATTTGTTTGGCTTCTACTATTCATAATCCATGGTGGTAGAATTTTCTCATTCTCCATCTCATAACTCTGCATGATTATTGTAGTCATCTTCTCCTATCTGCTAGGGGCACATTCCAAGACCTCATGGTTAAACTACTAATCAGGAACATTATGAGATTAACAATAATAATTACTAAAATAATAAAACACAGTAAAAATAAAATAGAACAATTGTGATAACATACTGTAATAAAGGTTTTATGAGTGTGGTTTCTCTCATAATATCTACTGCACTCAGCCTCCTTCTGATGATGTGGTTTGACATAATGCCTATGTAATGAGATGAAGTGAGGTGGATGGATTAGGGGTCATGCTATGTAACAGTTTCAGAAATCAAGCACCACAGTTCTATGACAGTCAGTCTGTTAACGACAATTACCAAGTGACTAATGGGTATGTAACATACACAGCATACATAAGCTTGGCAAGGGGATGATTCATTTGTCAGGAGGCAGGATGTAGCATGATAGTGTGAGATTTTATCACACTGCTCTGAACAGTGCACAATATAAATTTTGTAAATTATTTCCAAAAATTTCCTTTAATATCTTTAGGCCATATTTGACCACGGGTAACTGATACCACAGAAATAAAACAGATTGGGGTGCAGGGGCTACTGTATTCCTAGTTTATAGATAATGACACTGAGCCTCAGGTAGGTTTTCATGCAGAAAGTATTTCTCTCATTTTTAGAGAAAAAAGCAATGTAAATTTGGTATCTTGTACTTTTGGAAGCCAAAAGTCCAAAATCATGGCCTTAGCTGAAGGTGTTTGTAAGACTATTTCCTTCTTGAGTTTCTAGGTGGGAACTGTTTCCTTGCCTTTTCTAGCTTCTAGAAATGGTCCCTTTCTGGTAATGGCAATCATTCTCCCTTTCTATCGTTTATCACATCTCCTCTCTCTCTGACCCTGACCTACACATTTATAGAAACACCAGGGATTGAGCTGGGAAAACCCACATAATCTAGGAAATCTCCAATCTCACATTTGATTTAATCACATGTACAAAGTACATTTTGTCATAAAATACGTTCCCAGGTTCCAAGTGTTAGGTGCTCAGCCCACTTGAGAGATAAAGAAAGAGAAAGAGATATGAAGGCCTTTATTGCCAGCATGGGGGACTGCAGAAAGAGTGCATGATTCCTCTGGTGAGAACAAAGTAGTGGACGAACTTTTATCAGGTCTGCTGGGAGAGGAGTTTGGGAGGTGAGCAAAATAACATATCAGCAGCTGATTCGAAGGAGCATCTGCATGCACAAAACAGAGAACAAAAAGATTTAATGGGGGCCGGGGAGAATAAGAAGGTGATAAAGTGTTACTTTGGCTATTCTGCCATGATGATTTGTACGTGGGCAGAAACTCTTTATTAATTAACAGAAGTTACTTTTAGAGAGATAAGTTACTTCTGAGAGCCCAGTGCCAAGTTGGGTGGATGTCATGTTAGAGATAGCTAAGCCCCAAGCTGGCAGAATCTACCACAAAGAATTAATTTACAGACATCTGAAGAGAATCCATTTTTAGCCTTCCTCAGTCGCTAATCGTGGTGGTTTTTCTATTGATGACTCACCCCTATTGATTTTCTTTCTTTGGATGACTTTACCAGTGACAGTAACCACACATACATTAGAAGGGCTGGGGACTTAGCCCAGTGGCAGAAGTGCCTGCCTTGCAAGCGCAGGGTTGTGAGTTCGATCCCAGTACAAAAAACAAACAGAGAACAGAACAACAACCAAAAGACCCAACTCTGTTCTTACATACATTTGAAAACTTTGTGTTAATTCTTAGATATTCTCACAAGCAGAATTAGCCTTGTCTTTCAGTAACATTTTACCATTCATTTATTCCTTGATTCTTCCCTATGGGGATTTCTTTTCTAAGATTAACAGGATTTGATCTACCAATATCTGGGTTAAAGATTCCTATTTGTCATTTAGTATATCTTCCATTTCAGTAGAAAAATTTCGCTAAAGTTTTTCATTTATCATTAGGAAAGTATTCACATTTCTCTGCTTCTTAGAACTATCTCATAGATACTTCAGTTTCTTAAACTGCAGGATCTCTTTTAATTTTTTTTTTTATTTCAGCAACCAAGTTTGTTTTACTTTTTTTCCAAATCCATTTTATTTCAAGGATTAAAAAAAAGAAAAAAAAACTACAACAAAATTTCAAAACACGTCAATCATGGAGTAACAATGGTACATACATTGTACATTGTCACTCACGAATCATTCGCCTAGAGCACTAGACTTCTGCACTCATTGTCTCAACAATACCAGCACGAATATTTTTCTTCAGTGAACTCAGAGAAATCAGTGGTATAACTATCTTAACTATTATTTTATATACATAGACATATAGATACATATATACTTTTTTTTCCACTTCTCACACTAATGAAACAATAAGATTGTTTACACGTATGTCTTATTTATCTCACTAATGAGTATATTCTCAAGATGTATCCATTTGCCTATAAAACTCTCCAGTGTATCCTTCTTTATAGTCAAGTAGTCTCCATTGTATAAAAATGCATGCTTTTTATCCATTCCTCCATCAGTGGGCATTTAGGCTGTTTCCAAGATCTGGCTATTACAATTGTGCTGCTATAAATATGGGCACACATATATCACTATGGTATATTGTTTTTAATTCTTTTAGAAAGATACCCAGCAGGGGAATAGCTGGGTTGAATGAGACCTCCAGTCCTAGGTTTTTGAGGGATATTCACACTGATTTCTGCAGTGGTTGCACCAGTCTCTACTCCCACCAACAGTGGAGAAGAGTACCTTTTTCCCCACAGCTCCTCCAGCATTTGTTATTGCTTAATTTCTTGAGAGTAGCCATTCTCTCTGGATTGAGGTGAATTCTCAGTGTTATTTTAATTTGCATCTCTCAGATCACCAGTGATGTTCAACATTTTTTCAAGTATTTGTTTTGTTTGTATTTCTTCATCTGAGAAGTTTGGATTCATCTCAGACACCCATTTTTGGATTGGGTCTTTAAATCTGGGAGGACTGACTTTTTTTACTTCTTTATATGTTCTCAGTATTAATCCTTTATCTGAGGAACAGCTGACAAGCATTTTCTCTCACATTGTAGGTTGTCTCTTCACTCTCTTTGTGGTTCTCTTGCTGTACAAAAGCTTTTGAGTAGGGTGAGATCCCCGTTGTTGATTCTTTATGATAATTCCTGTGCAATCAGAGTTTTGTTCATAAAGGTTTTGCCTACCCCAGTGTCTCAAGAATTTTACCTACTCTATCTTCCAGCAGATTTGATGTTTCTGATTTAATATTAAAATATTTTATCAATTCCAATTTTAGCTTTGTACATGGTGAAAGGTATGGATCCAGTTTTAATCTTCGGCATGTGCAGAGCCAGTTTTTCTAGCACCATTTATTAAAGAGTCTATCTTCCACTGAAAATTTGGTACCTTTGTTCAAGATAAGGTGCTTAGTGTGTCTGAAGTTGTTTCTGAGTCTTCTAATCTGTTTAATTGATCATTAGATTTTTTTCCCTTATGAAGATAGAGTGACTTTATCTCTCTTAATCAGTCTTGGCTTGAAATTCACTTTGTGAATAGAATAGCTACTTGTGCTTTTTTCTAGACTCCTGTCACATCGAGTATTGTTTTCCATCCTTTGACTTTCAGCTTATCAATTTCTTTTTTAATTAAATGTGTTTCTTTTTTATTTCAAGAAAAAAGCAAAAAAAAAAAAAGAGTAGACATAATACAGAATTTTAAAAACAGTAAGGAATGACTAGTCAAAGAAAATAGCATATATGCAGCATGTTGTTGGATCTTGCTTCTTGATCCGTTCTGCCAGTCTGTGTCTTTTGCCTGGTGAGTTGAGAGCATTAACATTGTAACTGGTTATAACTGAAATATGCTGACTTATCTTTTTCATGTTATTTTCCTGTTGTTGCTCCCCCTTTTACTCTCTCTCTCTCTCTCTCTCTCTCTCTCTCTCTCTCTCATTCTCTCTCTCTCTCTCTCTCTCTCTCTCTCTCTCTCTCTCTCTCTCTCTCTGTTTGTCTTCACTAGTGGATTCCTTCTGTTGGGGTTCATGGAGCTGTAGTCCTCATCATCTCTTTCTAGAATGTCCTTCAAAACATTTTGAAGTGCTGGTTTGGTGGTCTTACATTTCCTCAGGTGTTTTGTGTCATGGATTATTTCTCCATTAATTTTGAAAGATAGTTTTGCAGATACATAAATCTAGGTTGAAACTTGTTTTCATTTAGAAGTTGGACTATTTTACCCCAAACTCTTCTTGACTTGAGAGTTTGTGCTGAGAAGTCAGCTGTAATTCTGATGGGCTTCCCTTTATAGGTTATTTGTTTCTTTTCTCTAATAGCTTTTAGGATTCTATTGTTGTATTGAATTTCTGTAATCTTGACAATGATATTCCTGGCTGTAGATCTTTTTTAATCATTGAGAATTGGAGCCCGATGTGCCTCATTTATGTGTCTGTCAAATTATTTTTCTCTACCAGGAAAGTTTTCTGTCATGACGTCTATGAACATACTTTTAATGTCATTTGTGGTACCTTCTACTTGTTCATTGACTCCAGTTACTCAAGTTCTTCTATGTCTCATGTAGCAGCTTCTGGATTCATTTCTCATGATCCTTTACTATTTCTGAGAAATATTTCTTTTCCTGCTCACTAAATGCAATCCTGTCTTCAATATGTGAGATCCTGTCCTCACATTGGCCTAATCTGCTTCCAATATTTTCAGTGGAGTTTTTATTCTCATTGATATCTGCCTGAATCTGCTTTATGAATTCCATTTCTTTGCTATGTTGAGGTTCCATAATTTGCTTAAGCTCATCTATTTGTTTGTCTGTGTCTGCTTTAACATCATTAAGTACGGTGTGTATTTTAGTCTTCTCTGTAGTTATCTGAGGGGTTATTTCTGATTTCATTTTTTCCAGAGCCTTATTCAGTTGTTTGTTGTTTCCACTTCAGAGAGACCTCGTGGGGGGCTTTCAGATTGTCCCACCTCATTGTCCCCTGGATTTGCCTTGGTGAACTGGATGTCTGAGGCTGCATTTCACTTAAATGTCTTCTCATTTTATTTTCCTTTTTTTAGTTTAATTTCTGGAATGATGCTTGAAAATTGCCTATGGTGAGCTGTTTTATGGATAGTATTTAGGACCCTTCAGTGATGAATTCTCTGAGGTATCTTCCAAGTGTAGCTGGTTTTTAGGTTTTGAATCTTTTGAAAGATCTTACCTCCTCAGTTTGATGGAGATGAGAAATTGTTGCTTGATTGGCTAGTCTCTGATTCTTTGGCACTGTGCCACCATGTTTTCTGGACCCTTCGTTAACCTCAGTCATGGAATACCAGGACCAACAACTATTTAGAGCAATTATTTTGATTTTGGCTGTAGTGGTACCAACAGCATCAAACACAGCCTATAAAACAACAAACTGATATTAATTTTCAACTTTTAACCATGTGATTATATAACAAAATATAAAACAAACCAGGTAATTATATGCAATATATGTCTATATTGTGTCACTTTTTTCCTTGGGGTTAAAATTTAAAATGGATTAATGAGAAAATAGAGAAGTGGAAGAAGAAAAAGAGATTAGAACTAAAGTTGGAAGACAAAGAGGGATCACACCAACTTAGGGAAACTGGTGCAGAAGACTGAGGGAAAAGAGAGACAGAAGAGAGAGAAGAACAGAACAGGATCACACCTGCAATGAGGTTAGGAACCATTTTCACACTCGCATATAAACAATGAAGGAGAAAGAGAAAAGAAAAACAAAACAAAACAAAAAAGTGAAAAAGAAAAAACAAATAGTCCACTTCCAAGATTCTCTCTGTTTTCACTAGTAGATAACCTGTGGAGACAAAGTCCTGAATTGTGCCACTCTATCCCAGCAAGCCAGAAGTTACTTTATGGTGGAGTAGTAGATAATCTCAGCAGACCTACCCCAAGACTAGACTCACTGGGCTCACCACATGCCAATTAATTTGCATGCGTATGCACCCAACTAAGAGCTACTAGAGAAAGCCAGCAGCAGTTATGGGTTCTGGGCTTATTGGGCCAATTTCAAAATGGCTTCTGGCTAATTCCTCTCTCCTCATGGGAGGACTGAGCCCTCTGCACTCACCACCAGCCAGTGCAGTCCTCCACATCTGCTGCTCCCCTCCATTGCTGCATCTCTCTGCAGAGGTCTCTGGGGTCACTATCCATCCCCAGTTTCCAACAGTTCCTCTCACGCAGTTATTTCCATTTCAGTGTAAAGCCACCACCAGCTACTGCCTTCTTCTTCATTGAAATTCTTCTTTTTACTCTCCGTGGGCTTCAATTTGAACTTCAGATTCTTCTTAGGTCTGGGGGACCCACCTCCTTCCTTATCTTCCTCATAATACATATTTCAGCATCTGGATGGTGACTCTCAGAGAAGCTGTTTTCTCTGCTGCCTAGTGTTCCACCATCTTCCTGGAAGTAGGATATTTTTCTATTTCAGTAAAGATCTTCACCCGTAGTCTCAGAGAATGCCTATCATACTGTGAGAGATTAATAAATATTTACTGAAGGAGTGAATAAATACATGATGATAATGGCAATGATATCTATACTGATGACTGTTATTTATGAGAATTTAGTTATGAATGAGTGTTGCTTTTTGATAGAGGTAGCAATAGTAGTTCTAATAAAAACAGTTTCTCGTGGGGACCTTCCCTCTCACGATCTTTAGATAAGCAACTCTGCTTATTACGTAACTCTGTGTTCCTGATCATAGTTGAAAGGACCATAGAAAACTTCCTAGTATAAGGACACTGTAACCTTTCTTAATCTTGAGCTATGAGGTGATATGTTGGAAAGAATACTTCCACATAACAAGCCTGGTACTCTAGAATCTTTTTCTGTTAAAAATCTCAAAATAAGAGACATGGTATGTCTAAAGATAGAAAGGATTATTTGAACAAATTGGTTATGGCAGGGATTAGAGACTGGCTTCCAGAACGGTCACATGCAGGAAGAGAATGTAGGAGCAGTAGAATCACCCAGAGATGAAGAATTTTAGCTTCTGGTTTTCCTGGTCATGTTTACAATTTGCATGAGACTTGGCGGCTTTTTGGCATCTATAAACCTATTTTCCTATATAATAACTTTTCTCTTCTGCCTTTATCTCAGAAAGACTATCAGTTCAGACATGCTTGGAACATTGCTTCCACCCAGGATCCTAGTATGGCAGTGGAAGTTAATAAAGAAGAGACTGGAGAAAGTGGTATTACCAAAGTAAAGATCAAAAGAAACCAAGAGTTCAGCGTCAAGCATTACAAATTCCCAGTGAGTCTTTCTGAAATGAACTGGGATTTGACATTTTTAAACATTCAACATTTTCCAAAACTTCAAAATTGGATGAAAGATATCAACTTCACAACTGGATGAAAGATATCAACATATCTCAGGTATACACCTATATCTGTCTATTTATCATCTATCTAGATAGATGACAGATAACAATCTAGATAGATGATAGATAGATATAGATAGATAGGTAGATAGATAGATAGATGTATACCTGAGATATGTTGATATCTTTCATACAGTTATGCAACAAAGCAAACTGATACCTATTGAAGTCATTGACTGATAAAGGATGCCATTTAAACAGAAAGTAATTATTAAAGTATAATTAGGATTTTTAGGAGTAAGCTTGCTAAATTTGAAAAAAAATGGCACAGTTTTAGCATATGCTTCCTGAAATAGTTATTCTTGAAGTGGATGTAATCTTTATAAATTAGTTTCAGCATTAATTTTTCAGTAATTAAAAAGCATGCTAGAAGATTAAAATAGAATAATAGATGTGGCATTACATAAAAGTAGGACAGTCATAAATGATTTATGACTTCCTTGCTCATCAGGACTTGGCCTTTTGAATCTTAATTGAAAACTAGTATGGCTGGATTGCTGAAAAAAGTAAATTGGTTTTTCTTATAACAGAAGCTTTCATTAGGGGGTTAATTAATTTTAGGAGGCTGAGAGCCTGTTGCATTAAACATGCTTGCACAGTCATGTTTAGTCATGGAATTTTCTTGAATTACGTTTTCTATCAAAGCATTGTTTCTCTTTTGTTTTCATTTCGGTCGATACTAGTTAAACATAGAATAATAATTTGGACCATAATTGTATGTAAAAACAAAAAGTAGGATTAGGCTTCTTGAAGAGAATAAGGTAATTGTTTGATGATATATTCTATAGTCCAGTCATTCCTCTATCCAGTTTCTAACTTTCTTGTATGCTTACTTACCCATCAATTACTGCAGCAAACGTGGACTGTTTTTAGACTCCAAGTAAAAAGGTATAATATATATTAATTTATTTCATCTCATTTTTTGATAAATTAAGCAGCACATGGAGTGGTGATGTACTTTTTTCTTCTGAAATTTACTTAATTTCTTTGTTAGTCTTGCAACTTTCTGACCACCTTAGTTCCTTTATTTAATAGAAATGATATCTATGAATTATTTGACACTTGATCACATTAGTGATAGTAAAACTATGTAATATAGGCATCATTATTGTCATTTTACAGAGGAAGCTGGAAATTAAGAGTTAAATTTATTATCAGTAAGTAACATTATGGGCCACAGTGCCTTGAAGTTGCGATCCAGATTGGAGAGATACAGCTTTCAATAGACTGGGATAATTTGCTCAAAACCCTACCACTTTCTTCATACTTCACTTTTCATTATGGACTGTGGGCAATTATTTTATTTTATTTTATTTTATTTTACTTTTTGCCACATAGGATTTACTTTGCAGAGCCCAGTGTGGTTTGGTGTGGGAAAGAAATGCCTGGTCTTGAGCGATTCTGATATATTTGTCTTGCACTCCCACTCTCCAACCAGATGTCACTGTTTAAAATTCTTACTTAAAAGAGCATGATGGCCTGAAGTACACTTGATTCGGAACTCAAATCTTACAATCTGGTTTAGAAACCCAAATTTTATTCCCCTAAGAATTAGATTAGAAACGCAGTAGCCAATTAAGACCACTTGTTTGTGCCAACAGTGCTATGTTAGGAAGAGTCTTCATATAATGAAACAGACTGATGCCTCGTTAACAAGATCATAACCCCTGAAGGCAGATAACTGTAATTTTATAGGGAAAATAGACACAATTGCATACCCAGCCCCAGGACTAAACAAAGGTCTATCAACATGTTGTATTGAACATCCAACTATGTTCAATACAAACTTTACCACAGCCCTGACTGTGATCAATTCCACTCATTCCAAAAGGCTATAATAAATTTCATGGATGCCATTGCAATTAAATCTCCATTAGAAATTTAGAGCAGAAAAGCTCAACCATCACACAGTTTTGTAGATTTCACAATCTGACAGATGACCTCAATAAGAACACATGGCAGCCAGTTTCTCAAGCCCAAATTTATAGGCACCATATCAAAAACCTTTGGGAACTTTAAAATTAAATACTTACCAGTGCTAGGAATGGGGAAATGATATGTGAAATTTAACAGAAATCCATTGCAAAGAAATGGCTCACCCTTAACATTAACAAATGCCTTCAGAGACTGTGCTGTGAGCCCTTGCTTCGTCTTTTTCACTAAGTTGGTATTTGCTTCCTGTGCTGGAATATCACTGCTCATTCCCCGATAGGCCAATGGAGCTTTTATCACTGTTCCTTTATGTTACTCTTACCCTGCTCTAAGTTCAGTTCTCAGGGGCCCTTTGTTTATGCAACAAATTCATGCCAAGCATTTCTTTTTATATGCCAAGAAAAAGCCTTTGCTTTCTTTTATCATAAGCAAACATATGTATATTATTTCAAGCATAAGTTCTAGAAAACAATTCAAAATGACAAACTAAAAGTGATAAAGGATAAGGGAAGATATGGCTTATATAAATTGTCCAGAGAAGAAGATTAGTTGTTCATACTATCTAACAAACTCATATCATATATAGGAACTCCATAAATATCCAGTACATTGAATATTATTATTTTGATGAAATGTTTTATCTTATATGCCTTCATTTTTTCTGGTAGTTTACTATGAATATTCCTTATGAAAAAGACTGGATATTACATTTACTTTTAAATTCTTATAGAACACTTTAGAGAGCTAGTCTTCCAGTGTTACTGGTTGACAAAATCAAATTGGACAGTGGCTTTTTAATAGGGAAGTATAAACATGTATAAAAAAGATAACTACATTTGTACAATATTGTGTGTTATACATGTACTTCATACCAGTGAAGAATTTTCTACAAGTAACTAAAGTGAACTTTCTACTTATCTCTATAGTTTTGGAAGCAAAATATTAACCTTTTGCTTTATTCTCTATTGAAAGGGACTCTGGTCTTAGTTACATTAATTTGGTCTGTATCAAGTACTTAAATTCAACAGAATTTCATTTAAAGAATACCTTAAATGAGTCTGTTTCTCTATGTATGTTATTGTGCTGAAAAGCTGTTTTAAAAAAGTATATAGAAAACACACAGTTCGTTTCCTAAGTTTGATTCTCTAATGCGCTGTTTGTCTGTCATAAAAATGGTATGTTGCTTTGAAAAAATTTAAGAACCTGCATCCCTATCACTAAAGATTTGAAGTATTCATTTTACCATTAAGTGTCCCAGTGTGGTTTTAAGAAAAGCTGATCTATGAAAATTGCATAAGAAGCCATGAGGTTAAGCAATGACTTAGACACATAATCAAAACATTTTAGAATGAGGAGATAAAAGTAAATAGAATGATCATTACAACAACTGGAAAGAAAAAAGGAAAGATTATGAGCAGAGCTCAAAGGCTCACTTGAGCTGTTGCTTTGTCTTTACTCCTGTAGATGTGGTTGGAGAGATTCAGAAATATTAGAGTTCTTTAGTCATTAAGACAATAAATGACTTGGTGAAGAATGCCAGCACACAGACTATTCTTGTCTAGTGCTAGTGACATGATAAAGAGTTTTTGGCCTCACTTTCAGCTGATAGACTTGTTTTTAATTTCTCAGGAAAAGAAGTAGACAACACCATTGAGAACTGCAGTCTACTTCCTGCCTTGTTTCTGGTACCTGTCAGTGTTTCCAAACATCTGTGTCATCTTCCATCCATCAGTTGTCTTCCTCTCTCCAGAACCTTCTACCTCTTTTCTGATTAATATTTTTCTCTCATTATAAAACATATGATCATATTTTAAAACACTGATAATTTTAACCAACGAAAATTTTCCTTTTGATCTATGTCAGTTGTGGCCAATACGGAATTCTCTGGGGATCTCTGAAGAAAATTTGTTTCCTCTGGCACAAACTCAGGTCAAGGCTAAAATTCTTTGAGAGGGGAATCCCAAGTACGGATTTTTGCAATTAAATCTCCATTAGAAATTTAGAGCAGAAAAGCTCAACCATCACACAGTTTTGTAGATTTCACAATCTGACAGATGACCTCAATAAGAATGCACGGCAGTCCTAACTCATGGCTAGAGTTGAAAAGCATTGGCCTGCTGATCTTTCATATAATCCTTCTTTTCTGCTACAAGCCAGTCTACTATAACTGTTTATTTACATTCAATTTCAAACTTCACAAGTAGCTAATGAAGAAGGGAGATACGTTTAGTTGATAGATGGACAGAAGTTGGTAAATGATTGAATATCCTAACATGAACAATGGGTGCTCAAGCCACAAATATTACTTATTAAAATAATAAAAACTAAAAGAAAAAAATCAGACTTCAAGGGGGGAAAGTGAAAAGAGAAGCTTAGATGTGTTGATTTTAAAATATCTATAAAACAATATAATATCAAGAAGTATAAGCTGGGGATTTAGCTCAGTGGCATAAGCGCCTTCCTTGTAAGCAGGCAGTCGTGAGTTCGATCCCCGGTACCGATAAAAAGGAAAAAGACAAAAAAACAAAAAAAAAAAAAAGAAGTATAAGCAATTACTAATACTTGGTTTAACATATAGAGCTAAGGTTTAACAACTTACAATGGCATCTATTTAAATATTCTTTCCAGAAACACTATGTTGCCAGTATGAAAGTATGCGTAAGTTTGTTGGTTGAAAAATGAGTGAAAGAAGTAATAGAACATGAGATGATGAAGAGTGAGTAGAAGTTACTGGAAAAACAAATTGAGAAAACTATCAATTTAGAAGATAAAGTATCCAGACTTTCATGGTAGGCTAGATGGCTCTCCATCCACAAGAAACATTTCCGTGCATGTAAGACAGAAAGGCTTTTAGAGAAAAACATTACATGAAAGCTATAATGAGAAGTGCTAAATTATCCCTGATTCACTCAGAGAAATCTCTTTGACTGGAAAATTTATGCCCTAAAAATTTAATATGTCAATTTGCATCCTACAAGAAGCAGACTTCCAAGATGGAAACAGATATTCAAGAGACTTATTAGAAGAAAATCTTGTTAAGTAACGAGGAGCAGAAGCAAGGGCAAATAGCAAGAGCCACTGGACCTTGATGCTTATCTGACTCCTGTGAAAGGAAGAGGGAATGAAGGAAGGATTAGTTAGAACCCAAAACTGCAGTCCAGACAGGTGGATGAAGACAAAACTAGTAAATATTGTCCGCGCATAAAATCCCTCATTGGGCAGAATGCCTAACTATAGTGCCCCTGCAGTATCAGCCACTGTCTGGGTGTTGAACAGAAGACATAGGAAAGAGAGGATGTAGGAAAAATCTGGATCCTGAATGGATCATCAGATGCAGCAGCTGGAGACCGTCTGCAAGTTCTTTCTTGAAGGAAGATGTGAACGGCACAACCTCCTCACTTCAAGGTTCCTAAAAACACCCCCAATTTCTAGCTTTTATCTGTTTCTCTTCTGACTTCAGTCTAACTTTTGCTTCTTGACAATTTATTGTCAAGAAATGGTAATTGAATTAATCTTCCCTTCTAAGTTATGCAAATATTCTTTTGTTTCTGTGAGATAAATACTGTCATCTTATCTAGGCTTTTCTAAGTTCCAAAACTCCCCTCACACATTTGCAGACAATTTTATAAGCAGCCAATCATATTGCATATAGATTTCAAATATTTAACCAGTATATTTACCAATTGTATGGAGTGCTTCACTGTTTGCCCACTGCTAGCAGTAGCCAGCCCTCAAATATGCTAATAAAATACGCTTTGTGTTTCCAGGGTTATTTTATGCAAACTAAAATAACTACAAAGCACTACAAATTCCATCATGTAAATTCCAAGCCACGCATTTGGGAAGAGTTTATTCTTACTCTACTTTCTTAGGTCTTATTAACCCACCAGTCTGAATCTACCTCAGTCGCTCCAGTGAAGTAGTCTTAACAAGGTGCCTGTGGCCCGCTCACCCCTTGTATGATAAGCAATTTTTATTCCATTGGTTTTTCCTTCTTTGTGACACTCTCTTCTCATAACTTTTCTACTACCTCTCTGTCTGCTTTTTCTCAGGGTTCCTATAATGTTTTAAATGCTAGTATTCCTCAGGGATCTCTTCCAAAAGTCCTTTTACCCTAGCCATTTTCTCTGGCCAACATCATTCCTGCTCAAGATACCAAATAATTATTTACTTAAATGTCAGAACAGAATTCTCTCCAGAGCTCCAGAATCAGCCACCATTGATGGTTATTTAGTCACAGCTACTTTTAGATATTTCTTTTCAGATATTACATTGGTAACTCAAATTTAATAATTTAAAAATCAAATTCCATAGATTTCTCTCCATCTTCCCTTTGATTATTCATGTATTGGTATTTCTTCCTTACTGAAAGCATAGCAATAGAAAGATACAAATTTCTCCCTTTTTTCTCTTTCTCCACTCTCCTTTCTTTCTTTCCTGCCCTCATTTTCTGAGTCAAATTAAACACCAACCTAAATACTTCTAATAAATATGTTTTTTCATCATCCCAAATGCCACTGCAAGGACAATGATTAGTAATTTCTGGCCTTGTTTGGAGAAGTAGCTTTCAAACTGTCATTGCCAACTCTCTGTTATCTCAAAGACAAATCCACTCACTTATTCAGAATCCCTCCTTTAGTTCACCACCCAACGCTGCTTACCATGCTATCCCTGAAAATAGCTTATCCTTCAACCGTGTCCAATTTATCCTTCCTAAAGTCACTCTTGTTGCATGTATTTCTTTGAAACTGAACAATTTCCAGTTCCCTGTGTTCATTCTGACCTGCTTGTGTGTCGATGCTATTGTAACTGCCAAGCTGGAAAATGTCTGTTCATTCCTCATATCTGAGGCCCATTAGATGCAATACCAAGTCTTGGGTTATTTCGTTTATACACCTTCACTATAGTCATTACCATTGTCCTATACTGTTAGTATGTCTCTCTTCTTACGGTCCATGTCACTAATAAAGTACAGGATATGTACCTTTTAATTAATATATTCCCAGAGTCTGCTGCAGTGGCTGACGTGGAGTGGCTGATATTTGTCTTTGAACAAACATATATACATGAGTTGAAAGAATTCAAGACTGGAAAACAATTCATATGTGCTCTCCTAACTTCTTCTAAAATATTACCTTATGAGATATAGGAGAATAAGATATTAGAATAAATATGTGCTGGGGATTAGGCACAATATTTTTTCTCTATTTACTAAAGTGCATAGATTTCTTCTTATTACAAACAACTTTAAAAGATTGTCTCCAGCTACCCATAATAGCGTCAACTGTATAAAAAATTCCCACGTGAGTAGGGCATGAAGGAATTTGAAAACATGTTGTTAATGTGGAGTTTTAAGAGAATAAAGCCAAACAAAATAAAATATAATAAAGTCAATCAAAATCAATGAAAGTAATATGGAACTTCAAAACAAGATAATAAGAAATCAACAATGGCTACCATAATATATCTTCAAAATACATGTCCAGACCATCAGATATAGGCATGTAAAATTAACCAAACAATGCAAGATCTAAGTTTCTTTTTTATTTCAGTTGTTATCTTTTCAGAAACTTCAGGGGTGTGACTTCTAATTTCTACTACACCTGTGTCTCCTGAACTTGTTCTGTGTGGCCAGGTGTCTGAGATTGTATTTTGTTCCTTCATCTTGACGTTTTCTTGTGTTCCTCTGAATCAGCACACTGCTGCATCCCATGTGTTTCTTGCATTGGCTCAGTGTAGTGGATTTGACTAGGCACCTGGATTCCTCCAATCCCGGGTTCCTAGAGTGGTAGAAAGGCACAGAACAGTGATCCACTGATGCTCCCCCAACGGTGACAAGGTGTCAGGGCATGGCTTCTACTAGCAGAACTGGACTCACTGGATTTCTCTGGACCTCTCTTGGGAGGCCTCAGGACTTGGCTTCTTCTTTGGGCCCACTCTAATCTCTCCAGATATTGCTGGGCCACGGGCACAAGGCCTCAGAGAATGGCTTCTTCTCTGAGCCTGCTCTAGGCTTTCTGGATCTCTCTGGGTTGCTGGTGAGTATCCTCTGGACATGGCTTCTTCCTATTAACTCCATTTGTTCACAGGTTGAGTGCAGCTCTGATATTTCTTTGATGATTTTCAGTATAGTTGATCTATCTGTGACAATGGGGTATTGAGGTCTCCCATTACAATTGTGTTATTGCTTATTTGATTTTCCATGTCTCCCAATAACTATCTTACATAATCGGGTGCTCCTGTATTATGTGATGCATATTTATGTTATTATGCCATTTGTGTTCTCCAGCTTTCTCACTGACCCTAATCAATCTTGTGTTTTTCTTCTTGCTTCATTTCCTAGCTGTTGGATTGGTTTCTCTTGTTCTTTACTATTTTTAAGATATATTTCTTTTCATGATCAATTCTGTAATTCTGTCTTCAAGATTTGAAATTCTAACCTTTCCTTCATTCAATCTGTTACATATACTTTCAATAGAAGCTTTAATCTCCTGGATCTCTGTTTTTATCTACTTCATGGATTCCATTCCTTTCCTCTGTTGGGCATTTTCTGTCTCCATCTTTTTTCTAAAATCATCTATTCTTTTATTTGTATCTTCTTTAATAGTTTGATTTAAGCATCATTTCTTTTTGTACCGAGAGATCATTTTCTCTGGATCATTTTCCACTTATTTCTTTTCAATTTTGCTGTTATCATTTCAGAAAATTCTAGTGTTTGACTTCCAATTTCATCCATCTCATTGAGTTCCAGGCCTATCCTGTTTGGGCTGGGGGGCTGGGCTGCAGCCCATTTCTGTGTCTTGCCATTTTCTACCTTCTCTTTTTTCATTTATTTTGTCTTCTATGTTGATGCCCCATGATATATAACTCATGATATATAACAGCATTGAGGCCTCTCTCATGGAGGAACAATGATGTCCATTACTCAGGAATGTCCTCCAGATGTAGTTGGTTCTTTATAACTATTCTAAGAACCTACTATTTTCTGTTGTTTACTGTTCTGCGATGTCCCTGTTACATCCCAGAGATGTGCTGGGTATAGAGCCAATCTTGGCCTCTGGATGTGACGGGTCTTCTGTCAGTGAAGTTCTCCAGAGTCCAACTGCTATCTCTTCACTGCTGCTTCAGATGCTTACACTTTACTGACCTTGCTGATTACTTCGCCCTCCAAGGTGTGTGTGCATCTATCTGTGCACTGAGCTGTGGTCCTGGGTCTCCCATTGATTGTACATTCTTCCATCTGGCCCTGCTGTCCAGAAGGTAATGGAGGAAGCAGGAATTACAAACTCAGTGTCTTCCAGCCTGCCCGCCCACCCTCTGGGATGTAATGGAGAGGCACAGAGCTTGGACTCACTGTATTGCAGCCAGGACCACCATCGGGCATGTAAAGCTTTTCTGCAGGGTTTTGTTCTTATTTGGTCTAAAAGCTTTAAAAATACCTTTATTTACAAGGTAACTTTAAAGTTGCCAAATAGTTTCTGTACCCTACTTTCATTTGGTATTTAAAGTATCTAAATGAGATGATCAAAATAAAAACTATCAATTTTTTTAATGTATAACATGAGCTCTGAAGGGTTTTTATAAGCCTGAAAGATGCTGATAGTTGCTAAGTGGTAGACATGGATTGGAATAGAGAATTCATGACTGTTAAATTCTCTATCTTTGCTGCTTCTCTGGTGCTTTAGTTAAATCTATGGCTTGTTATTTGTATTCTCACAATGCTTCTTGTGATTCCATGGACACTGGTCAGTACCAACACAGGGCATGTTGTAGGAATTCCATTTCTCAAATGCTTTTCCTCAACAGCTTTTCTGGTTGTCCTAGCTGAGGCTGGAACTGACCACTGTAGTTATAGAGACACCAGGAAATGCTTTCACTGACCTTATATAATAATTAGTGCTACTACAATTGGTGTGTAAGCTTCACTCTTACAAATGGTGGTTTTATGGGTCCATCTTCCTGGATGTAAAATAACCATCACAACAACATTACGAAAACTCGGGATGAACTAAAATTCTTTAATTCCACAAAAAACCTAGAATATTCATTGTACTAATCATGGAAGAATTCTCAGAACCCACATTTCCCTACTCCAGAATAAATTCAGCAATAGATATGCGTTGTTGGACTTCACAGTGTTTTTAGGAGGTGCTTAGAATTTGGCAGTTTTAGGCAGATGTTCACCCTTCCGTTTGCTCTAAACTTCATTATAAAGCATTTGTTTTGATTTACTGGTCCCTAAAATATTTGAATTTCTACCCTCTCTTACATTAATACACAACTTTGAGTAAAATTAACAGTTAATATTCATCACTTTCTGTGTAGCAAGCACTGTTTTAAAATTTTATAAATGTTAACTGATTTCATCCTCATAATACATTCTTAGCAGGTAAGTAACCTTTACTTATAGGCATTTTTCATCTTCCCCATGTTACAAAGGAGAAAATAAAGAGACGGAGTGTTAAGTAAATTGCTCAGTCACACTGTTGATGCAAAATTAGAACTCAGACCTAGGCAGTCTAACCTAGAGTGAGGTTTTAGGCTCTGGTACCTCAATAAAATGTCAACTTTTATGTGTATCAACCATGTGACCACATGAACAGGTCATTTACTTATTGGATATCTCAGCTGTGAGATTAGTAATCATAGCAAACCCTTCCTCACAAGATGGGTGTAAAGATTGAAGAGTTAATTTATGAAAACTCTTCACAGAATAACAACATACCATGTATAGTAAGTACAGGTAACTTTCCCACATAAAGTGAATGTCAAAATACCACAGAGGGTTGGTATTTATATGGAATAGGTAAGATAAAGCATTTGGGCTCTTGGCCCTTGAATAGTAATCATGACTATTTTCAGCCACATAAAATAGATATTCACTAAGATAGTATCCTGAGGCCATAACTCCTTTTGAATGTCCCAAGATCCTGCCATGAATTTCAGAGCACTGTGTCAGGCCAAGGATCTGACAACAGCTTCTATCCTGCCTCTCATACCCTATTTCACACAGTATCAGAACACTGGGTGGGAGGAAATATAAAGTTTTAAATTTAGTGTACGCTTTGTATTTTAGTGTACTTTTCTAGCCCAGATAGAAAAGGAAACATGCACAATGCTACATCATATGTGGTTTCACAGCTGGTCCTTGATCTCAGTATCTTGGGCTCATAGTTTAATATTCTCTCCACAAGACCATACCATTGCTGCTTCATCTAGATCCTCACAGTCTGACGCCTCCTCGGGAGCTGATTTTGGCTTAGCACATGTACAGAATCTTTCCTCCTGAAAAGGGACAAAATTATCACTTGCTGAATGTTCAGTACTCTAATAGCAATCAGAATGTAAAAAGAAATAATCTAGTAACAGAACTGGAAAACATTGGGCTAGTCCTGAAGAAACCTAGTTTCTGATCACAGTTAACTATGCTGTTATTTAAATATAAATATCTTAAAATATACTTTTGTTTCTTAATTTTTGGAAATTATTTTCTCCCATTTATTTTTCTATTCTCATATCACAATGAGCACATTGATTCATAGTAGGAACTAATTCAGCATTTGCTGAATGAGTAATTTGAATAATTGATTCATCATATATTGTGAGCTCATTTTGATACTCAAAATTCAGTTTTCTAGCCCTCACCTGTTCCCAGTTCTTACATTTGCCACATGGCTTTCAATTTTGACTTGAAAACCTTTCAAAGCACCAATCAGCCCAGGTTATTTTCACTTCCTGACTCACCTGCAGCTCACTTCCTCTCTCACAGACACACATGCACACACACCATGGATCCAATTCTGTCCTTTAGCAAAAGGTATAGTATGAAAGTAAACTTCTAAGCCTGAACTTGAATAGAATTCCTAGAAAAATAGTTTCAGAAGTAGATGACAGCTATAAAATATTTCAAAAAACAATAAAGAGAAAGTGAAAAATGACATTTTTAAAAATGAAAATGCTGCCAAGTGTGGTGGCACCTGCCTGTAATCCTAGCACTTGGGAGGCTGAGGCAGGAGACTACTGTTAGTTCGAAGCCAGCTGAAGCTACAAAATGAGTTCAAGACTAGCCTGAACTGCATAATGAGACTCTGTCACAAAAAGCAACAAGCAAAGAAAAAAAAAGGCACATGTTAAGATACTCAGACATTTAACTCTCTCAGCTGGATTCTTCTCTGTTCAAATAATTATGAAATGGTATTTCATTAATGCTAGTATGTATTTGCTTTTTACACTTTAATATTTCTGATGTCAGGTTACAATTCAAAAATTTAGAAAGCTGCTTTTATTATTACATAAATTTTCCAATCAGAGCAATGGAGAAAACAGAAGATCATTTTATATTGGAGCATGATACCAGTATGATGAAATACAAGTATCGGAAACATTAACTAGTAGTGTGCATGAGTTGTTTTCCTGAGTAATTCTTACACATTGACATCATTAATCTTCCCAAAACTCCTGAAAGAGGGGGAAGATTCTTTCATTTTACTTTTCATATTGAAAAAGAAGTCCAATTAGCAGGTAAATAAATTGCCTAACCTATTACATGTAGCACATAGTAAAACTGAGTTAAGGCTGTGCTTTTAACATCTTTCTGATACCTATTTTTCTATATAGAACTTTTGACACTTTTCTGGTTCCAGTTTCCTAGATGGTCTGTTAGAATGTTTCCTCTTCTTCCATGAAACCATCATAATACCCATTTTTCATTCTTGCTATTATTTGTGTTTGTATCTCTACGTATTTTACTAGAAGATCAGACTGGAATCAAGATAAATTCAATAGCTAAAATAACCATCTCTGGACCCACAAGATTTTTTTTATAACTAATATTCATTGGTTTTTTTTATAAGTAATATTTATTCTTTTTTTTTTTCTTTTACTAATTTTGTTTCTTTATCTGTACTGGGGATTGAATTTACTACCTCACATTTGCCAGTCAGACACTTGTGCCACTGAGCTAAACTCCCAGCCCATTTTTTTACTAATTTTTAAAATTTAATTTTAAAGGGAATAAACTAGCAATACAATGAATCAAAACACTGGTAAGACAGTAGGAATTCTACAGTAGCTACTATATTGCATGACTTAGTCCTCTAAGTAGTTGCTCAGCTCTAGGCTTGCAAAGTTAATCAAACAATACAGTTCCTCCAAATTGGCTGGTTGTTCATGGGAGAGGGGTCACTGTTCTCTCCCCAGTCTGTGCACCGGCCAGCTCACAGGCCAGAGGCCCAGGCTTAGCTTCTTTTTTGTTCTCCCTGATCTGGCCTGGTTACCACAGGGGCAGGGACTTAGCTTCCATCTTAGCTCTCCCCATATCATGTTCTAGGTAGCTCATAGATTGATTTTTAGTACTGTCTTGGCTACTTAGTAGCCTGTCACATTGGGCAAATTACCTGACCTCAATGTCCTCAAAAAAATGACATTTAATTTCTTTAACAGCCATTTCATAAGATTCTCATGTGACCTGTATGACTTATATATAAAGAATTAGGACCACTATCTGGATATAGTGAATGCTCAATAAATGTTGGATACTATTTATGAATTCACAATATATAGAACTGAAATAAAAGGGAAGAAGATGAAGTAAAAAAATACTAGAGGGAAACAGAAAACAACAATTTATTAATTTACGTATGCACTCAATAAATTACATACTGAAGTTGGACTCTGTGCAAAGCAATGAAGGGACAGCATCTTCATCCTTATAGCTAGGTCTAGAGACAGAAAGAACCTTGCAAAATGCCATTGTGTTTTACAGGGGCCCCATTACTGCACAGAAAGGAGGGTCTCACCATTTCTTATTCCAAAAGACAGTATAGACACAGACAGGGATCAAAGTTCACAAAGAAAAGTGAAGTTACTCCCAGAAGAAAGAAATTGAAGATATTCACTGACCTAATAATTAAGTCCTAGTATAATCAGGATACAAAGAATAAAACTCTATCCTTCTTCTCAACAATGATTATTTGTGTTTTACACATAGGTATCAGTGATATGAAAAAGCACTAAAGAGTTACATAATTATTTTAATTGATAAAGTTAAATTCAGCTTATTTATACAAGCAAGCTGAATCTAAATATTTGCTAACTCCTCTTTTTGAAAATGGATACAAAATTTCTCATAGAGAAATAGGTTAGTACATTTAAATATTTGAATTTATATTAATTGCAAATTTATGAGAACAGAAAATCTCAAATGAATATATTGGTAGAGGCACAAATAAAACATGTATTCTTACCATTGAGGCAATTGCATACTTTCTGTCTTGACTTCTCTCTTGTTGTTGATACAAAATATCCAACACTCAAAATTAAGCAAGGAAAGATTTATTTAGCTTACAGTTTGTGGAGGCTTCAGTTCCTAATCAGCTGCTCCCAGGCAGGGTGGCATGGCACAGGGGTAACACTGCAAGGCAGCAGAAGACAGCAAAAGCAAGAAGAGCAAAAAGGGGAAGCAAGCCTCTATTTCTCCTTTATATTGTAAACAGGCTATGCCTTTTGGGTGGGTGTAGCACTCAAACCATCTTGATACCCTCCTCTTGCACTGGCTGAGTGTGTTTACAAAGTAAAGACCCTGGCCTCTGCTGAGTCCCTTAGTTAAACATCTGACCTTCTCAGACTGACACAGTGAATAACATCCTAGAGCCCTATGGCTTATCCTCTACACCCCAGGATGTAGAGCTGCTGAGTTACTTAGTTAAGCTTCTAGACTTCTCAAGATGACACAATGTATCAAGCATAACATCTTCTATGTCATTACCTTCACTGAATGATTTAGCTAAAATTAATAGATCTTAGTGGTTAGGAGAAAAATTCATATGCTTATATATCACAAGGATAAGCAAAATTTCCCTCAGAGGTTTTTAAAGTGTTAATTAAATGTATATTAAAGAGCCAGATGAAACAATTATTTTGCCCAAATCATCTGATCATAATGTTCACACATTGTCGATTCTACATCTGTACAAACTGGTAGATTGATTATTTCCCATAGAAATATAAGCAAAAATGTCAAAAGGTATTTCAAATTAGAATATGAAAAACAATATTTTCCTTTTGCTGATTTCACCACCAGATGTCCTTCTTCTCAAACTTGGTGATGTGTACCACACAAAAGAAGTGCCATGCTGTGTTAATGAAAGAAACCAGCAGTGAAGTTGAAAAACAGACAGAGGAAATCTCAACTTTTATTTTTGACAACTACAAAAGGCCAGAGCCTTAGAAAGGGCTAAACATTCTCTCCAGGCTCGGCTTCATTGCACACCTTACTTGCTGAGTTCTTATTTGTTTGACTCTCAGAAATTCCATTTGCTGAGGTAGCAGCACTTGTCTGAAGCAGCCAGTTCATCTAGTCAGTTCTGACTGTTGAAAAATCCTTAGTTTGGCCAAAATTTTCTCCTCCAGATCTATCACACATTGAATTTCTAATTTTTGAAATATGTAAGTCAGATCTAACATATTTATTCCAACTAGTGATCATTTAAATAATTAAACAACTAATTATTTCACCAAATTACCTCTTCTCTAAGCTAAACATGATAACATGTTCTTGGATATTTAGTCAATTGTTTGGAATGAGGAATATGTTATCATATAAACACAAACTATAAATTATGATTGGGGGAGGTCAAATTAATAAGCATACTTAACATTTATCAAAATAAAGTAATAAGTAACTATATTAAATTAATATTTGTGTGATACCTAATCCATAATTCCCAAGAAAAGTTATTTTATTTATTGTGTCTGCTGAAATAAATACTACACAGAAATTCACTAAAAAGTGATTTTCCCAGATTCAAATCATAATTCTAAGTATCTATTACATATCCCGACCCAATATTTTTTTTCTTATTTTTTTATTTAAGGAAAATAAGGAATAAAACAGAAAAAGGGTACAAGTAATACAAAATTTAAAAAATAAATAGTAGGAAATCACTAGTTAATAGATTACGTATTCTCATCTTAGAAATAGTTGTTCAAGTTACAAATTTGAAGCTTATAAAGTGGACTTTCAAACAGTGAGCGTGCAAACAGTTTTGTTCAATGATCCAAGAAACACTCAGTAATATGATTATCTATCTTACACACTTAAACATATATGCAGTTATAACCTTTAGAGCACTTTCTTTTCTTTTCTTTTCTTTTCTTTTCTTTTCTTTTCTTTTCTTTTGTACAATGACAATTACACATTTTGGGTTTTATTACTCCCACAGTTCTTATTAGTTTTTTTGAAGAGAGTAAAACCAAATGCAACATATCAGAACAGAGTCAATCAAATCAAAAGGATGGACATAATAGATAATGTAAAAACAAAATATAAGGTGGTCAACAATGGTTACCATACTGCCTCTTGCTATTTTAAGAAGAATTGACAGTTATAATAAAATTGAACTAAACAGTAAAGAATACAACCAAAGCATTGGAGACATTACAGGATTTTAAAAGAAAATAATAGTCAACCGACTCAATATTTTATAGTATCTATAAATGAACCAAATTGTTAATATTTTACATTATTCAAAATATTTAAGGAGTAACCAACAAACATTCAAAGCAAAATTTTATTAACAGATAAGTCTTTAATCAAATCATTATAATATTCATTCATCTGCATAAACACAGGTGAAGATAAAATATCCAAAGGGGATAATATTAAAAGAATGAAACTTGGTCATGGAACTGATCATTGGTTTGTACTCAGCACCAGTATGTCTATCTACACACAGCCACATTTCAATTCTAATGTTCTTTGATGGTTGGTTAAAGCCTATATTGAGTCAACATCTGAACTCTAAATTCATTTTAAAAGACATTCTTCCCATTTTATGTAGTATGAGCAGATGAGTATTTTTTGTAAATCACTATAATGACCCTTCAGATACAATTAGTTTTAGGCAATAATAAGGGGAAACCATGCTTCTGTGTTTTTTTCCCAGAATATCTGGGAAAAGATGAAGGGGATACTCCAAAATAAACTGAGTACAAATTATTTTCAGTGAAAATCACTATGTTTATGCAAATCAAGTAGTACAAATTATATGTTATGACTATTTCTAAACCACTCTTCACAAAAACTAGAACAAATATGACCGGAGCCGCGGGAGACAGGAGACCAAACTCGAGCAGGATCAGCTCTCAAACTTTATTACGTACAGCGAACCGGACCTAACAAGGTCCGCCACCCTCAACGTTGGTTCCTCTTCCGCCGTTGGGGGCAGGAACAACCTCTTATAAGGGGAAGCAGTATCCAATCACAGAGAAGCGCGCCTAACAAGCTGATAGGCTAGCGTCACGGGTAACTGGGCAGATATGACAATTTGGCGGGCTTGTTCAGGCCGGGAAGAACCCGGACGCAGGAAATGGGCGCCATTCATAGGCGGCTTCCCACATCTCCCCCTTTTTTATTTATTAAAATAGGATGGTCTGTGGGTCCCTCCAAGGTGTCTATGACCTTGTTGCTGTTAGACACCTAGGAGTGGGCCTACCTTGTAGGCCGAGGCATGAGAGAATGTAGAGGTCTATACCCTGCTGTGCATCACCCTGTTTTGTGCATATCCTTGCGCCAGGACCATGCTCAAGGTGAGTGGTTCATTTTTTCGCAGGGCCAGGCTTTTGTGAACCGAACCTGGATGCATATAGACATTCATTCCTGCCTTCCCCCCAACCTTTGAGGCGGATGGCACTGCAGTACCCTTGGTCTCGCATCTCAATGCCAATAATTTGACTCCAGAAGGGACCCCTGGCCTTATAGGCCATGTATATCTGAGTGGAGCCTGTCTTAGGTTGACCGGGAGGGCTTTTCCCGTCTTACCCGTCATTGGCTTGCCCACTCAGCTCTTATAGCTGATGTTCTGCAATGTGAAGGAGATATGTGGCGGCCTGCTGGCCTGATGGGCCACCTGCTGCCATTTGCATGGCTGCCATAGCTGTGATCTTAACCTGCTGCTGAGTTTGTATGAGGCGATCTAACAAGCATTTAATAACCACAAGCCCCACTAGGAAGGTCACGGCAATCAGGATCCAAGTAGTCAGGTTGGGCCAGGAGAACCAGGAGGTGACGCGTTCCCACAAACTGGCTATAACACTGCCTAAAGTTGATAAATCGAACCTGACTGGACCTAGTTGGATACCGTCCATATTGTCAAGTTCCTGACCGACTATGAGGGACAAATTGTGAAACTTAGGTAGGTAGGTGTCTTGCAGCCAAGCTGTCATATTTTTAACAGTGTTGGTCAAATTTGTGCAAACAGGGGTGATTAATAGGAACCCACAGAATAGAAAAAGCTCCAAACCAGACATTTTAGTTTGTAGATGGTCTCAGGCGCTGAGCGTCGGTCCCAGAAGGGTCGAGTTGACTTGTGTCCGCGGGCTTATCCTCCTGTGCTTTATCAGGAACTGGTGAGGAGTTTACTGCTCGCGTCAATCTTTCCGGGACCCACAGCGGTTCGCAGCCTGGTTCCTGTGGGAAGACACAAACCGCACCTCGGGTCCAGCTAACCACTGGATCCGGGCCCATCCATTGTCCTGTAAGGACATCTTTCCATCTCACAGCCCTTTGTCGGCCGGGGACGGGTTATTGTGCTCCATGGCAGGGGAATGATTATTGTGATTAAGGTTTAAAAAATTTATGGTAAAGAGTGCCAATGATATTCTTCCTTTGGGCGTTAGGCCGTGGCCACCCAATTCACGGCACAGGCGTGTCCACTCTTCTAAGGACCTATTTTTGTTAGTTCTTAGGACATCACGGCACTCCTTAGTGCACTGTTCAAAAATCAATTGTTTTATGAGAGGGTGAGCCGCCTCAGCATCTGGAAAAATCCTGTTAGCGGCCTCAAGCATGCGGGCCACAAAGTCTGAAAATGGCTCTCCCTGCCCTTGTATAATTTTTGTAAGGTGACCCGTATGTTCTCCCTTTCCAGCCAGCCGTCTCCAGGCCTGGAGGCCACAGCGGCTAATTTGTTCATAAACCTGGCGAGGGTATTGAGTTTGATCTTCCTCAAAGGCTCCTCGCCCTAATAGCATATCCCTGTTCCACTCTCTCTGGTTATTTTCCCTGTTGGCTGCCGCCTGCTCTACACAGAATTCCTCATTCCAGGACTTCCAATCTAAATATTGTCCGGGGGAGAGGCAGGCGCGTGCCAGCTGGGTCCAATCTCCAGGAGTTAAAAGCAGACCTGCCAATGCCTCTAAAAGCGCCATGGTAAATGGTGCATTGGGCCCATAAGCTGAAACTGCGTCCTTGATAGCTTTAAGTTGTTTAATTTCTAAGGGCTCATAATATCCTCCTCCTCCCCTGCCTCCTACTTGTACCGGGAATGCATGGAGACCGGGACACTCAAAGGGAAGCCGCGACCATACCCTCTGGTGGAAGGAACGTCCTCCTCCCTCCCCAGATGGGGGCGCAGAAGGCAACCCAGGAAGTAGCTCTCCCTCTAACCAGGGCGGTGCCATAGGTTGTGGTGGCAGCCCAGGGAGCAACTCCTCTTCCGGCCACGGCGGTGCAGTGGGGCCTGGCGCCTTGAAGGGAGCGACCATGGGTCGCGAACTTGCCAAAGGGCGGAAGGGCTTAAGCTCCTCCCGTAAGGCGGAGTAGCTCGGGCAGGGTGGTGTTTGGTTCCCCTTTTTATCTTCCCGAGCCCTAAGTTCCTCTTTAACGGTGTAGGAGGGTCATGCTTAGCAAAGACAACCTCCTCTTCTGAGCCTTCCAAATCCGAATCAGAATTAGAGCCCTGAGGGTCCTCCGGAGACCCACAATCGGCAGTGGCTCCGGGCTCCTCTGAGCATTCCGATCGAGCTCAAAAGCCTGTCGGGCTGTATTAGCGAAGCGAAAGCAAAACAGATGCAAAGGGAAAAGAAAAGAAAAAAAAACCCAGCGTCCACTCGTGTGGCGCTCAAAATCTGTTAGGTGCGTCCACCCAACCCAGGTGACCCAGTACTCACCTGTCCCGGGAACCGCTGTATCTCACGTAGCTGATCAGGGTGAAGAGAAGAGGCGCTCGCGGCCTTCCGTTGTTATTGAGCCAGGTCCTCCGTCGTACCGCAGGCGACAGCAATCGCACCTCCCGGCCGAAGAGGCACGTCGCTGAGTCTTTTACCTTTTTCCCCGTACGGGCGGCCACCAGATGACCGGAGCCGCGGGAGACAGGAGACCAAACTCGAGCAGGATCAGCTCTCAAACTTTATTACGTACAGCGAACCGGACCTAACAAGGTCCGCCACCCTCAACGTTGGTTCCTCTTCCGCCGTTGGGGGCAGGAACAACCTCTTATAAGGGGAAGCAGTATCCAATCACAGAGAAGCGCGTCTAACAAGCTGATAGGCTAGCGTCACGGATAACTGGGCAGATATGACAATTTGGCGGGCTTGTTCAGGCCGGGAAGAACCCGGAAGCAGGAAATGGGCGCCATTCATAGGCGGCTTCCCACACAAATACTTCTTAAAATGAAAATCCAGCCAAGTTTTCCATTCTGCTGAGTCCCTGTGGAAGCTCGAAGTGCCCCCCTTTCTCTTAGAATTAGCATCGTAGGAGTGTTAAACCCCAAGTCCAGAATTGTCAAATCTTACTAATCACTACTTCTTATTTGTTGAGACAGAAACAAGAAAGTGTGTTCAAACTGACTAAAATAGTCACAAGAAGACAGTTCCTCAGGCATTCTGGAATTTAGTCTAACTAAGCAAATTGAAGGAGGGGGCTACTGGCCACCCCAACCCTGAGACTCTTGATTTAAGATGTAAATTTATAGCCAATTAAGATCACAATGCCAATGAAACAGACCATATTATAAATAACATTTACTTTTAAAGAGTACAAATGTTTACAGTTGGACCAAATACTTGCATTATGTTGTGATTTAAGCATACATGTAATGCTTGATAATAAATAATAAGCAGCTAATAATTAATGAGCAGCTCCTCCACACCAGTCATTGTATGTGTTGTAGTTAATCTTCATGACATTCCCATTACACAGAGACAATTGCTAATACCAATTTTACAACTATATAAGCTATGGAAAAACTTTCAGGTTCTTTTTCAAAACTTTGGCACTTAACCTCCAAATTATTGCATAAGGTGTTTACTTGCTACATTCCTCAAAGCTGGAAAGGTAGATTTTAGTCAAGGTATTTTACAATACACCAAACATTGCTACATCAGTAAAAAAAATTTTGTGTCAAAAATCTACAAAGTGGGCAGTGGGAGTGGATGATACATGAGTAATTCAGGTGCAAGGAAATACTTTGCTGCTACAAACAGAAACAATTATGGGGAATTTGAGAAGAGATAGTTACCTCTAAGTCCATTTGAGCTGTTATAATGAAGTATACTAAGCTTGGTAATAAATTTCCATTTTAAATAACAGCAATTTATTTCTTCCATTTCATAGATGCTGACATCATCATGATAAAGACACCAACAGATTTGGTATCTGATATCTCACTACATAGTCCAAGCTGGCGTTGCACTCACTGTGTAGCTCAGGTTAACCTCAAACACAACAATCCTCCTGCCTCAGCCTCCCAAGTCAGTGCGAGACTGTAGGCATGCACCACCATGCCCAGCCTATATTTTATTATTTTTAATTATTGAAATTGGTTTTCTTCTGTCAACCCACGAAGCAGTATGATCCATGTTAACAATCTAAAACAACACGTCATAAACCTAACCCAGGACACTTTAGGGCAGGGAAGGAAGATTCATCCATTTATTCTACAAAGTCTTAAAAAGAAACATGATCACCAAGTATCAGCAATACTGACTCCAACAGAGCAAGATCCAAGAATTAACTGAATTGCCTTTTCTTTTGGAACACTTCACTTTTCTTCTAACTTTCTGCACTTTCATGCAGTCATTAATGTGACCAAAGGGTACAGGGCACAGTACTGAGCTTCTAGGCTTCCGGGGCATTTTAGCCAATTAAGATCTGCAATTATGATGTGGTTGAGACAGTTCTTAAAGGAAATAAATGGTACACTTTTGGGTTAATTAAAAATTGACTATATGTGTGTACACATGCACACTGCATGTGTATATGGAAGAGAGACAGAATAAGAAGGAAAAAAATAGATGATTAAGTCAAGAATACAAGAGTCATCCAAAAGGGACATAAAAAGGATTCTAAGTGTCACAGTACTAAGCCCATAGAGGAGTGTTTTCTAGTAACATCTTGAGATTCTGACTTTAAATCTTTTCTTTGAAATTATATACATATATATACATATATGAATGTATAGTATAATATACATGATATATATTTATACATTATATATCAGTCTAATGGATTTCCTATTATACTTCAATCTTTCTTTCTTTCTTTCTACTTTCCTTCCTTTCTTCTTTCTGACTTGTTTTACTAATCAAAGCCAAATGCTTCCTCCAACTGCTGCATTTTCCTTCTTATGAACTTTGTGTTTTAGAAGAAATTTGTTGTGGCAAATATCTATAAGTCTCTCTGCCCCTCCACAGCTATATTCAGTCAATTCTTACTATGTGGAAGCCTTCCTGTGGCACTCCTTATCTGTGTTCATAATTATTAGAGTGGGTTTTAGTTAGAGTTTGAACCAAGAGAATGCATTTCAACAGTCCCCTTCCTGCCATGCTAATATTGTCTTGACTTTTACCTCTTTGTCTTTGCTTATCCATTCTCTATCTCCACACTCCTAATTCTTACCTCCAGATATCTTCCCTAAATTTCCAAATCTTTATCCATCTATGTCCACACCAAATCCAATCTCCCTTTTGAAACTGTCTTGTTACAATAATCCACACTCAGTCTGCATTTTGCCTTCTTTTTACTCACAGAATGTACCCCCAAACTTTGGTACTTATTTACTGAATGTTGTTCTTTTTTGATGTTGTGGTGGTTATGGTCTTAGCCTTCACAAAACTCTAACTTCTGAAAAGCTTGAAACATGATTCATATTTCTTTGATATTTTCTTACCATCCAATGTGAGGCACCCCATATATATATATATATACAACCTATTGATTTTATTTCCTGTAAATATTTGCTGACTGGTTACTCTCCTATCATATTGAAGTGAAACCTATTGGAATTTTTTAAATAATGAAGTTTAAAATCACTCTAAAATTATCATATAAATTAAGTTCAAATACAATATAAACCTTCTAGTGTGATGCAATTAAAAGTTACCTATGTTTGACAAATTAAGCTTAATTACAGTAGGGAATGATAAAATGATATACGTTTTAGCTCTACTTTAGTCTAAAATGTAGAATTTTGAACCATCTTTGGCCTAAGAATCCCATTATTAGAGTGTCTTTTCTTTCATAAACCATGCTAAAAACTTATCACCTCTAATTTCAATTTTTGGCTTCTTTTAAAAGGAGCGAGAATGAAAAGACACAGTATCAGAATGCTTATAAAGATTTATAACAATTAAAATGTCTATTACAATTGTTTTACCTAAATCTAATTCAATAAAAAAATTTAGCAACATATGTCTCAAACATTCCAGAGTTTTCAACTTAAGTTTTCATAAAAATAACAACACTCTCCTTTTTGGTACTCATATCACTCATCCGACATAAGCTCTTAAATTGTATCAATTGCAGTAATAAAGATAGCATAGACTGATTTGGAAGTATGTCTACCTGGCTTTTTGTGAGTCAACAAAAAGCTACAAAATCATACAAACTTAGATGTTAACTTCCTCATCACCACGCCTTGGCAGGCTCTGAGCCTTACCCCACCTATTTCACAGACAACTACTGAGTTCACTGAGAAATATTTAATTGCTGAAATACTTTAAAGAGAACTTCTGTAGCTCACAGCATTCATATTTTCATTTTAAATGTTCATGTGCAGTTACAGAGAAACCCAGCAAACATTACTTGCTCAAAAAAAGACCAATCACATTTTGTTATAAAATTAAATGTTTTAAGTTCACAAAGTCTTTGTAGCCTGTTTGGCTTACGATCTACATTTCTTGGGTGAGACGAATGATAACCAAAGAACACAAATACTAACAGTGGTGAAAATGCAGAAGTAAATGTACAGCTTGATCCTTCTGTTATTAACTTAACCAATCAAGCATATTTTTCTAGTTACTGCTTTTTTTAATAAGGCTCTTTTCTCAGTGTATCAAAGTCAGTTATATAAAGATAGACAATTATGTTTTTATAGAGGTATTTTGTTGGCATTTTGTTTGTGATTGTTATTAGTTTTGTCATCATTGTTTAATTTTGTGAATGATTTTTTCAACTCGTAGAGAGTTGATATTTTTCCAAACATGGGCAGAACAAGTTTTGTATGTTATTTTAGTAGGCAATATATTCATCGCATTCCCAGGATTATCTCTGGCTCTTTAAGTACTGAGAAAACAAGGAAATCGTAAGACAAAAGAACTAGAAGATTTGAACAAAAATAGTCTCAAATGTCATTCTGTGGTAAACTGAAAAATGGTTCCCCAGAATGTAAAATTTTGCAAGCTGTGAGTGTTACTTAGAAAAAGGGTCACTTAGGCAAGTGTGATTACTTAAGAATCTTGCCATGAGATGATCATTCTGGACCATGCTGGTGGGCCTCATTCTAGTGACAGGTGTCCTTTCCAGAGAGAGAAACAGATTTGAGACTGAGAAAGGAATACATTGAAAAGAAAAAGAAGTCATATGATTACGGCAGCCAAGCCACCAGGCAGTAACTTCCCACAGCTGCGTAAGGCTGAAGTAACAAAGAACAGATTCTCTGTACAGCTTTAGGAGAAATAAAAGCCCTGCCAACACTTTTGATTTCAGACTCCTGATCTTTAAAAACTGTATGATAATAAATTTCTTTTGTTTTAAGCCATACCAGTTCTGTGGTAACTTGGAGAATAGGAAACCGTTAGTTATACCATAATTAAATCTTGTAAGAATTTGCTAGTTACCTGTCTATTGGTAATTAAGTTTGAAACAGATACCTAGCTTCTCCTTACACAAAGAGTTCTAAAAGAATAGTCTTTGAGAAATTCAGTAATTTTATGTCTTGTTGTACTCATTATAGTCTGTTGTGTTACTTATAGAAAATTGTTGAGGAAAGGTAAAATATATTCATATTAAAAAACAAAATTCATAAGTCATAAAAAGTGATAGCAATTAGTTACAGATGGTTTCACTTCCATAGGAATTATTTTATTGGGCTGCTTAATATGAATTACAACTATAAATTCCTTCAGGGAAAATATTAACATTATTATTTGGAAAAACCTTATTAAATTAGAAGCTATGGGACTTGAATGCTGATGTTATCTAAAGGAAATTGACAATAGTAATAGAGCACCATGAGAGTGTTAACATGAAGGTTTATACACAAAGTATTAGTAAATTGTTTTATAAGTACTGTGTGAACATATGTATATTCTCATTAATAAAATTTTAATTGGATTTTTGAATTTATAGCAAAAAATAATGTCAGAAGCCATTAAATCAACAAAAACGATATGATATCCTGTCCAAGAAATTTCTATTAAACTTAATAAGGTGTTGCCTTTACTTTTATTCAACTTAAATACAGCATTTGAAATATGTTGAATATTTAAAATATGGTTCTATTGTGTAAAATTATATTTTATGTACATTTTTCCCTCGTATCATTTTAATAGGTTTTGAATGGCTATGGTAAAATTTTCTTCATTTATTTTAATAAATATTATAGCATACAATTATGCTAATCTTCACTTTTTTCTATGGATTTTAATGTTAACAGTAGGGAGCCAAGCTTTGAGACCTAAAGTTCTAGAGAAACTAGTCATCTAGGCTGGGAAAAGTTGAATTTAAAAATTAGTTTATTTAGAATCACAAATCTCAAAATCAATCTACTTAATTCAAAATTAGCAATTATAGGAAGAATAGTGCCTCCCTTTCTGCACAAAAGATGTGTACTTCCTAATTCCCAGGACCTACAAATGAGTTTTTCAGGTGGAAAGAGAAAATTACTGTAATTGGAAGTAAGGTTGTTAATCAGCTGATCCTGAGTTGAAGCAAATATTTGGAATTTCCAAACTCAATTTATTCAGAAACTACCTGAAAAGTAGAAAAGGCACTTAGGAGAGAAAGTGAGGGACGTACAACATGAGGACTCAGCATGCCATTATTGGCTTTGAAGCTGAGGGAAGGAGAACAAGAATAAGAAGTGCTGTGCTCTTTTCAAGGTGCAACAGATGAAAAACCAGATTCTCCCACAAAAGCTGCAAAAAGGATCATGGCTTAGATGATGCTTTGACTCTATTCCAGTGAAAGACAAACTAGACTTCTGATCTGAAGAACTATAAGATAAATGTGTATTAATTAAGCTAACAAATCTGAAGCAATTTGTTATGGCAGTAACAGAAAGTTAATACATGGGCCCCCTGGCAAGAACAGAATCAGAATTTAGCAATCCATGGTTAATCTGCTGGAGTTAATTTATATTTCACAATTTAAAGACATGGCCACATGAATGGCCAAGAAGTCAAGCCAAGAAGATTGTATTGGTACTGCAGCCCTGAAAAAGAACTAATATTTGTAAGAAACTAGAGATAGTTAGATAGACAGTGAAGATCTCCAGAGGACTTGCTTTGAAATCTGTATTTCTTTAAATTGTTTTTTAACTGTTTTGTTCTGTTTTGATATGTTTAATCTTACCCTCTTTGAGATGTAAAACAAGTGTGTAGGACTGATAACCATATTACTGAGTTTTGTTTGATCATTGAGCAGAACTGTTTGCAGTGTCACTTTAAATGTCATTTTAAATACTTTAATTTTGTAACCTGAACAGCTATTTCTAAATGACAATATGTAACTTATCAACCAGCGATTTCTTACTGCTTATTTTTCTGTAATTTTGTATTATTTCTATCCTTTTTTATCTCCATGTATTTTTTTGTTTCCTTTTCTTTAAAAAAAAAACACTTAAAAAAAAAAGGACTAGCAGAAGTTTATACTTGTGTCATAGTATAAATACAGGTGGCCCCTAAGGCTTCGGGTATTGGAGTTTAACCTCCATTGTGAGGTATTAAGAGCGTGGAAGCAATCTGACAATGGTGTTCAGAAGAAGGACCTGTGGGAGATTATGATTAGATAATATTAAAATTGAGATTAAAATCACCAGGGTGGTACCCCATGACTAAATATTACTGACTTTATAAAAAGAAAGAGGAAGACCAAACAAACACAGAGACACATGTATGTGTTCCCTGTCTCTTGCCATTGTGGTGCTCTGTATCACCTTAGGACTTTGTCACTGAGAAACCCAGTACCAGATGAGGACCATCATCTTTGGACTCCAGAACCTTTCGACCTGAACCTTCTTCTTACTTTTTGTTTCTATTTCTTTCTCTTTTCTTTCTTTCTTTCTTTCTTTCTTTCTTTCTTTTTCTTTCTTTCTGTGGTACTGGGGATTGAACCACAATCTCTGCACTCAGCTACAGAGTTTTTAATTTTTTTTTTTTATTTAGACACAGGATCTTCGTCAGTTGCCTAGGCTGAGCTCAAATTTGCAGCCCCTCTACCTCAGCTCCCAAAGTGCTGGAATTACAGGTGTGCACTACCATATCCAGTAACCTTTTGTCTTCATTACTTTCCCTTGTTGCTGAGACAAAATACCCAACCCTTAAAATTAAGGAAGGACAGGTATATTTAGCTTATAGTCTGTGGAAGTTTCAGCAAATTATATGGCAGGGTGGCATGGAACAGGGGCAACACTTCAACGATGCAGAAGATAGCAATGCAATAAGAGCAAAAAAGGGGTCAACGAGCCTCTTTTGCTCCACTATGTTGTACAGAGGCCACCACCAAGGCAGGTATAGCCCTCACAAAATCTCCTTGCCCTCCTCTTGCACAGAATGAGGATATTTACAAAATAAGGAACCTGACCCCTTTCTGAGTGGCTTATTTAAATTTCTAAAATCCTCAAATGGACATAAATTTCTAAACTCCTCAAATAGACAATTCTCTGCTTGTCAACTTGGCAACCAAACACATTTCTTTAAGCCAGATACAAAGACATGCTTATTCTTTATTTTGCAATTTAAACATTGTAACACAGGTTATAATATTTTAAGAACCAGTATCAGGTCTATCAATATTATGTTAGAGACAGAACATTTGCTCCTGGTTCTCTAAAGATTCATGCACATCACTTAGGTAAAAGGCATTTAGTTTATCTCTAAAAGTTGCCAAAAAGTAATGAGAAAGGTGAAATTACTACAGATCCTGTGGAAATTCAGAAGATCATCAATATCTACTTTGAAAATCTTTATTCACATAGGTTGGAAAACACAGAGGTAATAGATTCTTAGAAACATGTGATTTACCAAAGCAAAATCAAGAAGACATAAAAATTTTTAATAACTCAATGTCAGTTACTGAAATTACAAATGTAATAAAAAAAAAACAAAGAAAAGCCCAGTTCTTGATGGATTCATGACTGAATTCTACAAGATATTTGAAGAAGCCTTAATACCAATACTCTTCAAATTCTCTAATGAAATTGAAAGGGTAGCAATTCCCTCTAATTCATTCTAGGAGGCAAATATTAACCTGATTCCAAAACTAGAAAAGAACCAAACAAAAAGCAGAACTATGGGCTAATCTCCCAAATGAACAGAGATGCAAAAATCCTCAATTAAATACTAGCCAACAATGCAGCAAGTCAAGAAGATTATACATCATGACAAAGTGGATTTATCCCAGGAATGCAGGGATGGTTCAACATATGTAAATCAATAAATGTAATACATCATATCAACAGAGCCAAAGACAAAAATCACATGTTCGTCTCATTAGATGCAAAAAGATTTTGATAAAGTTCACCACTCATTTATAGCAGAAATCCTGGAGAAAATCAAAATAGATAGTCTTTACCTCAATTTGATAAAAACTATATATGACAAACCAACAGCTAGCATCACATTAAATGGACAAAAACTGAAAGTTTTCACTCTAAAATGAGCAGCAAGAAAGGTTGTTTAATATTACCACTCCTATTCAATATAGTTCTGGAAATAGCCAGAGCAATTAGAAAAGAGAGAGAAATCAAAGGAATAAAGATAGGAAAAGAAGATATTAAATCATCACTATTTGTAGATGACATGATATTCTAAATAGAGGGCCCCCAAAGCTTCACTAACAGATTGTACTTAATAAGCAAATTCAGCAGCATATCTGGGCACAAATTCAGCACTCAAAAGTCAATAGCACAAACAACAAACTCACTTACACAAACAACAAACTCACTGAGAGAGAAATTAAGGAAATCATGCCCTTCTCAATAACATCAAAAAATGAAATATTTAGCAATGTAACAAAAGAAGTAGAAGGTTTATACATTGAAAATTACAATACTCCGAAAAAAAGAAATTGAGAAATTCAGAAAAAGACAAGATATCTGTTGCTCACAGACAAAAACAACCAACACTGTGAAAATGGCCATACTCCCAAAACTATTATATAGACTTAATCAAAATACCATTAGTATACCTCACAGAGCTAGAGTCAACACTCTTAAAATACACATGGAACCATAAAAGACCCAGAGCAGGAAAGGCAAGCCTGGGCAACAAAGGCAAGGCAGGGTGCATCACAATCCCATACTTTAAATTATACTACAAAGTTAGTATAATAAAATCAGCATAGCATTGGCAAAAAAAAAAAAAAAGACTTGAGGATCAATGGAACAGAACAGAAGATACACACTCAACAACAGACACACTCAACCACCTTATCTTTGACGTGGGCACCAAAATATATTCACTAGAAGAAAGTCAGTCTCTTTAATAAATAGTGTTGAAAAAACTTTCTTTCTACATGCAGAAAACTTAAACTAGACCCATGCCTATCACCAAGTACTAAACTAAAGTCAAAATAGATCAAAGTTCTACATATGAAGACAGAAACCCTAAAAATACTGGAAGACAAAGTAGGTATAAATCTTGAGGATACAGAGGTAGGCAAAATTACATGAACAAAAACCAAACTATAACTTCAAAGGATTTGTAACAAGAATCTCATCTTATTAAAAAGGTTTTGCACATTGAAAGAAATCTCCAACAGAATAAAAAGAAAACGCACAGAGTGGGAAAAGATTTTTGTCCACTGTCCCTCAGACCAGAAACTTATATCTAGGACATATAAAGAACTGAAAAAAATCAGGCCCCCAAATTTAAAGATCCAATCCAAAAATGAGCATCTGAGATGAATACACAATTCTCAGATGAAGAAATACAAATGGCAAATAAATATATGAAGAAATACAAATTGCAAATATAAGAAATGTTTGGCATCACAGGAAATGCAAATTAAAACAACACTGAGATGTCATCTGACTCCAGAAAAAAAATGACTAAAATCAAAAAATCAACCAATAACAAATGTTGGAAGACTGTGGGGAAAAAATCAACCCTTCTCCACTGCTTGTGGGACTGTAGACTGGTACAACCACTATGGAAATCAGTGTGGAGATTCCTCCAAAAAGTAGGATAAGAGATTCCATTTGGCCCATCTATTCCATTTTTGGGTATTTTCCTAGAAGAGCTGAAAACATACCATAGTAATATATGTGCACCCATGTTTATAGCTGCAAATTTTGTAATAGCCAGATCTTGGAAACAATCCAAATGCCCATCAACTGAGGAATGATTAAACAATATATAGTGGTTTTACACAGGAGAATACTACTCAGCCACAAAGAATGGTAAACTCAAGGTTTTATAGCAAATGGATGCAACTAGAAATCATACTCATTAAGTGAAATAAATCAGACTTGCATGTGTAGACATTTATGGTCTCTCCAGTGTAACACATTGAAATAAATAAGATCCAAAAGTTACAATGGATACAGTAAAAGAGAAAGTTTCAAAGGGAAATTACATTGTTATGTCAGTCATGCATGTTTGTCTCTGGTAACCTGAGCCACTATTTTGAAATTGCAATATAGCAACCATTGTTAAATTCCTATCATCTTGTTTAGAAATACTATTTTACTATTGTTTGTTATTGTTTGTGTTTTGCTCCTGTTTTTGATTATTTGCTTCTTGATTTTTCTGGTTTTTTTTTTCTTTAAAATGAAAAAAAAAGTTACAAAGTGGGAAACAAAGGATTGAGACCAAACAAATCCAAAATTCAGCACAGCAAACATTAAGTCCTATAGTTCCACATCCAGCATCTGCAGCAATCTGTGGCCCATTGTGAGCTCCAAAGGGCTTGCACAGCTCCACCCCTTGTGGGCACTTGTGGTGATAGCTCCCACAGCGTCTCTCTTAGTCCTGTTCTGCTCCCTTTTTGCAGGTTTTTAAAAATGATCCATGTTCCTGGCTTTTCCAAACTTCTGGGGTCTCCACTGCACCTTCAGCTTCACACTCACAGCTTCACACATTGCTCTCCCAGGGGCACCCTGCCTGGCCTCCCAGACCTTTGAAACTGAGGTGGGAGATCTGGGGTGCCCTCACTGGCCTCTCTGCGTGTCTGGAGGACTCTGGATTTCTGCGCCCAGACTGCTGGAGTTCCCTCAGGCTTCCAGGTGCAGTGAAGGAGAGAGGTGGGTTTAAGGCTTCCACATCAGCCTCCCCATTCCCGGCTTCATTTGGAGACCTGCTGAGCTCCCGATAGGTGGGCTGGCCCACACTACCAGCCTAGCCCAGCCTGTTTAGCTGCCGCGCCTGGCCACAGGTCTGCAGAGGAGGAGCTGGGCAGATCTGGGGTGCCCTCACTGGCCTCTCTGCGTGTCTGGAGGACTCTGGATTTCTGCGCCCAGACTGCTGGAGTTCCCTCAGGCTTCCAGGTGCAGTGAAGGAGAGAGGTGGGTTTAAGGCTTCCACATCAGCCTCCCCATTCCTGGCTTCATTTGGAGACCTGCTGAGCTCCCAATAGGTGGGCTGGCCCACACTACCAGCCTAGCCCAGCCTGTTTAGCTGCCGCGCCTGGCCACAGGTCTGCAGAGGAGGAGCTGGGCAGATCTGGGGTGCCCTCACTGGCCTCTCTGCGTGTCTGGAGGACTGTGGATATCTCTGCAACCAGGGAGGGTCCACAGGTTCCTGAAACACTGCGGCCTGTGGTGAGTACCCTAACCCGGCTGCGATTGAAGAACTGTGGAGCTTCCAAGGGGCAGGTGGGCGCACAGTGTCCCTGAGGCCCAGCTTGTCTGGAACTGCGGAGTTCTGAGCAGGCAGAGGAGGGCCACTGGTTCTGTAGGCCTAATGGCTTGGAGTAGCGCGGCGCCAGAGTCCCAGTAGCTCCAAACATAGAAGGGGATTTTCAACAGATCCTGAGGAAGCTTTCAAGTAACACTTGAAACACAGAAATATAGGAAAATGACAAAATGAAAGACCAAATTACAACCTCAAACCTCCAGCCCATCTCAAGAAAGCCTAGGAGCGATGTATATAGAAGAAAATATATCCCATCCACCTCATATATCGGACACAATAGCCACTGAAATTGACAAGCAACTCCAGGAAGCTTTAAAGAAATTCAAACTCGAAATAATCTCCCAGATAAAAGAAGAAATGATAAAAGAAATGAAAGAGATTCTAAATATATCTAAAGAAAACACAGATAAAAAATTGGAGGAACTAAACAAAAAGATAGAATCCCTAGACGAGCAATATAAGAAACAAACAGAATACATAATGCAGATGCACAGAGATATACAGGAAATAAAAAACTCCACTGAAAGTTGTAAAAACCGCCTTAATGAAAGTGAAGATAGAATTTCAGACCTTGAAGACAGGATTGCAGCTAGTGAACAGGAAAGGAAAGATCTTTTGAAAATAACAAGGAACCAGGAAACAACAATTCAACAACTGCAAGACGATGCAAAGAAGAATAACATAAGAATGATAGGGATTAATGAAAGAGAGGGAGACAACATGAAGGATGTCAGGAGGATATTTAGAGAAGTAATAGCTGAAAATTTCCCAAGCATGAGATCAGAAACTGACATCAGGATCAGTGAAGCATATAGAACTCCAAACAGTCATAACCAAAATAAAACTACACCCAGACATATAATAGTCACCATCCCAGAAATCCAACACAAGAATAGATTATTAAAAGCTGTCAGAGAGAAAAGACAAATCACTTATAAAGGAAAACCTATCAGAATCACAGCAGACTTCTCAGCACAAACGATAAAGTCAAGAAGAGCATGGAGTGAAGTATTCCAGATCCTAAAGCAAAATGATTTCCAACCAAGACTGATATATCCTGCAAAACTATCATTCAAAATAGATGGTGCAATACGATACTTCCATGACAAAGAACAGCTGAAGAACTTCATGAACACCAAACCAACCCTGCAGAAAATATTGAAAGACAGTTTAGATACACAAAGGAAAAAACCACTAAGCAAAGCAAATAATTAAACAGAACCGAAAGATAAAGATGCAACAGCAGAGAGATAACATTCCTACAATTAACCAGCATTTAACAGTAAAAACCATTAATGTAAATGGTCTCAATGCACCAATCAAAAGAAACAGACTAGCAGAATGGATCAAGAAACAAAATCCAACCATATGCTGTTTACAGGAAACCCATCTAACCCAGAAAGATACTCACAGACTGAAAGTCAAAGGATGGAAAACAATTCTTCATGCAGCAGGAATCCAAAAAAAGGCAGGAGTAGCCATTCTGTTTGCAGACAACGTGAACTTTAAACCAACAATGACCATAAAGGACAAAGAAGGTCACTACATACTCGTAAGGGGAAAACTCCAAGAGGAAGAGATAACTATCTTAAATATATACGCACCAAACTCCAGAGCACCCAGTTATATAAAACAATTATTAACAGAAATGAAAACTCAAATTATCAGTAACACAATTGTAACAGGAGACCTTAATACACCACTGACACCAAGGGACAGATCAACCAGACAGAAAATGAGCAAAGAAATAACAGAACTGAATCACACCTGTGAACAAATGGGTTTGATAGACATATACAGAATGTCCCATCAACAACATCAGAATACACATTCTTCTCAGCAGTACATGGATCATTTTCTAAAATAGACCATATATTAGCTCACAGAACATATTTAAGCAAATGCAAAAGAGTTGAAATCATCCCTTGCATATTATCGGATCATAGCGCTCTGAAATTAGAAATTAATGACAAAGGATACTGCAAAAATTCCGCAAACACATAGAAACTAAATAACACACTCTTGAGTAATCAGTGGGTCACAGAAGAAATTAAAGAAGAAATTAAACAATACCTAAAAGAAAATGAAAATGCAGATACAACTTACCGGAATCTGTGGGATGCAATGAAAGCCGTTCTGAGAGGAAAATTTATTGCACTGAGTTCCCACATCAGGAAAACAGAACGAATGCAAGTAAATAACTTGATGCTACACCTCAAACAGCTAGAAAAAGAAGAGCAAGTCAAGCCCAAAGCCAAAAGAAGAGAGGAAATTATAAGAATCAGAGCAGAAATCAATGCAATAGAGACTAAGAAAACAATCCAAAGAATCAACGAATCAAAGAGTTGGTTCTTTGAAAGAATAAATAAAATCGATAAGCCCCTAGCCAACCTTATTAAAAAAAGGAAAGAAAAAGCTCAAATTCATGCAATAAGAAATGAAAAAGGAGAAATCACTACAGACCCAATAGAAATACAGAGGATCATCAACACCTATTTCGAAAACCTCTACTCTCAAAAGTTTGATAACACAGAAGAAATAGACAGATTCTTAGAAGCATATGAAGTACCAAAGCTAGATCAAGAGGATATAAAACTGTTGAATAACCCAATCTCTGCTAATGAAATTGAGAATGTAATTGGGTCCTTGCCCACCAAGAAGAGCCCAGGCCCAGATGGATTCACGGCAGAATTCTACAAGAAATATAAAGAAGACCTAATGCCGACACTCCTCAAACTATTCAATGAAATTGAAAGGGAAGCAATCCTTCCTAAGTCATTCCTGGAAGCAAATATTACTCTAGTACCAAAACCTGAGAAAGACCCAACTATAAAAGAGAACTATAGACCGATCTCCCTAATGAACACAGATGCAAAAATCCTCAATAAAATATTGGCAAATAGGATCCAGCAAATCATCAAGAAGATTATACACCATGACCAGGTGGGATTCATCCCAGGAATGCAAGGATGGTTCAACATACGCAAATCAATAAATGTAATCCACCATATCAATAAAGCCAAAAATAAGAATCACATGATCATCTCTATAGATGCAGAAAAAGCCTTCGATAAGGTCCAACACTTATTCATGATAAGAACTTTACAGAAAATTGGAATAAATGGGCTTTACCTCAATATAATAAAGGCCATTTATGACAAACCAACAGCCAGCATCATACTAAATGGCCAAAAATTGAAAGCCTTTACTTTAAAATCGGGTACAAGACAAGGATGTCCTTTATCACCACTCCTATTTAATATAGTACTGGAAGTACTAGCCAGAGCAATTAGGCAAGAAAGAGAAATAAAAGGGGTAAAGATAGGAAAAGAAGAAGTTAAATTATCATTGTTTGCAGATGACATGATACTCTACATAGAAGACCCCCTAAACTCCATTGAAATACTCTTAGATACAATAAATAAATTCAGTAATGTGGCTGGATACAAAATCAATACTCAGAAATCAATAGCATTCCTATACACGAACAACAAAATTACAGAGAGGGAAATAAGAGAAACTGGACTATTCCCATTAGCAAGCAAAAAAATGAAATATTTAGGAATTACTCTTACGAAAGAAGTGAAAGACTTATACAGTGAAAATTATAATACACTGAAAAAGGAAATTGAAGATGATCTCAGAAAATGGAAAGACATCCCTTGCTCATGGATAGGAAGAACAAACATTGTGAAAATGGCCATTCTCCCAAAACTGTTATACAGATTCAATGCAATCCCAATAGAAATACCATCAACATACCTTATAGATCTAGAGAAATCACTCCTAAATTTCATCTGGAACCAGAAGAGACCTAGAATCGCAAAGGCAATTCTAAGCAGCAAAGACAAAGCAGGAGGCATCACAATCCCTGACTTGAAGTTATACTACAAAGCAACAGTAGTAAAATCAACATGGTATTGGAATCAAAACAGAGCCGAAGATCAGTGGAATAGATTAGAAGATACAACCACAACTACGAACACACTCAACCACCTTATTTTTGATAAAGGAGCCAAGCAGGTTCACTGGAAGAACGACAGTCTCTTTAATAAATGGTGCTGGAAAAACTGGCTCTCCATTTGCCGAAAACTAAAGCTAGACCCATGTCTATCACCATGTACTAAATTAAAATCTAAATGGGTCAAAGATCTGAATATTAAAACAGAAACACTAAATCTATTGGAAGACAAAATAGGTAGAAACCTTGGAGACATAGGAGTAGGTAAAGAATTCATGAACAGGACTCAAACCGCACGGGAAATACTTCCCAGAATCAATAACTGGGACCACTTCTTATTAAAAAGTTTCTGCATGTCAAAAGAAATCTCCAGCATAGTGAAAAGAAAACCCACAAACTGGGAAAAGATTTTAGTGAACTCTCTCTCAGACAAGGGCCTCTTGTCTAAAACATACAAAGAATTAAAGAAACTCAGACCTCCGAAATTCAAAGATCCAATCCAAAAATGGGCATCTGAGATGAATATGCAATTCTCAGATGAAGAAATGCAAATGGCAAATAAATACATGAAAAAATGCTCATCATCATTGGTCATTAGAGAAATGCAAATTAAAACCACACTGAGATACCATCTCACTCCTGAAAGAATGGCCAGGATCAAGAAAACCGACAACAAATGCTGGAGAGGCTGTGGGGAAAAAGGAACTCTCCTGCACTGCTGGTGGGAGTGTAGACTGGTACAGCCTTTGTGGAGATCTGTCTGGAGATTTCTCAAAAAGTTGGGACTGGAAATCCCATTTATTCCAGCTATTCCACTTCTAGGCATATTCCCAGAAGAACTGAAAGCATCATACCACAGTGATATATGTGCACCTATGTTTATAGCAGCACAATTTGTAATCGCCAGATCTTGGAAACAACCCAAGTGCCCATCAACTGAGGAATGGATAAAAAAGTTGTGGTATTTCTATACAATGGAGTATTATTCAGCTATAAAGAAGGATCACATTGAGATATTTATCAATAAATGGGCACAGCTTGAGACCATACTCATAAGTGAAATAAATCAATCTCGCATGTGTGAATACCGAATAGTTTCCCTAATGTAAGTAATGATTCAAATATATAAAAATATGTGGTAATCATGATTCCCCATTAGGTGGCCTTGAAGCCTTATAAAGTTTTCACTCATTAATTAGAAAGGCTTTATTCTGGGCTTCTTGATATGAAAATATTTGAAGCTAGAGTATATGAAGTTTTACCCAAATATTTCAAGGAAAAAGACACTATGGTAACTACTATTAAGTCAGGTTATAAGGTGGTGAAGTACTAGGTTATTGAAACAGTCATGCTGTGACCTCTATTGTTATATTGTTATGTCCTGTTTTATCTCAATCTCCCCCTTATTGTTTCAAAAAAAATTATTTAGTCATTTCTTATGTTTGTCTTAATTAAAGAAAAAATTCAAAAAAATTAGGATATATAAATAGTAACTCTTTTCGATTTCCTATTAACTTGTTTTGAAGTCCTGTAGTACTCCCACGATCTTGTTTTGACTGATTAGACTCTGTTCCATTCTATATGATAGTATCAAGTTTGAAGACATAGGCAACTACTTTGAAGACAATAAGATTCACTAAGATACCCATTCTGGTTTGACTATTGTCTTCTTTGGAAGTCCTGTAATGTTTACAATGCCTAAGTTTTATTGGTCTTGTTCTCTACTGTTTTGTCCAACTTTATAATATCTAATAAGATAGACAATTCTTTTTAAGGAAACAAGGGACAACGTTGATAACCATTGTTGATAAACTTGTACTCTGTTCTACACCATGTGCTACGTCTATCCTTGGTATTGACTGACAGCTTTGTTTTGCCATATTTGACTGTATTCTTCCCCCCCCCCAAAGAAAGTAATAAGCACTAAGGAGTAATAAAATCCAAGATGTGTAAATTTTGTTGTAAAAAAGAGAGGGAAAAAAAAAAAGAAAAGGAGCTCTAACGGATATAACAGCAAGTGTGTTTGGGGGTGTTAAATAGCTGACTTTATCAATGTTTTTGGAACATTGAACACAGCTGTTTGCAGTCTCCCTGTTTGAATGTCCACCTTGTGTTCTTTGATACTGTGATTTGAGGAACTATTTTCAAGAAAATAGTGTGTAATCTACTAGCAGGTAATTTCTTACTGTTATGGTTTTTTGTTTTGTTTTGTTTTGTTTTGTTTTGTAGTTCTGTATTGCGTGTACCCTTACGCCGCTTTGGTTTGTTTTGTGTTTTTCTCTTTTTCCTCTTAAATAAAAAAAAGAAGAAACTGAGGTGGAAGCGTTTTTAACCTCAGAACTTATGTTTTGCATGCACTTAAAACCAGCAGGGAACTGCTTCCAACTAGAGCTTCCAACTAGAGCAGTAGCAATGCTTTCCTCTCTCTTGGCTGACAAGTGCCTCTATCTCTGGGCACACTGAATCCAATTCTGAGGAACAAATTTTGCATACCACTGCCATTCTGGAACATTGCGTTCTGCAAATTTCTCCTAAAAGCAAAGATTCAAGACTTGCTTTTCGTGATGCTTTCAGGTCATCTTTTATATTTTGCTGTTCCTTCTCAGATCTATCTTTGCATGCCACAGTTTTATCGAGCTTCCTTTTGGCCAAATTCACAATGTTTTAAATCATCTGTTGAGTTCTTTTTCTTTTCATTTGCAACATAAATCTGGCTTAAAGCCCCAACATTATCCATATCCCAGTGTCAACATTCAACTGTCTTGAATTTATTCTGCCAGATTACTTAGTCCAACACCCTTAATCTTAGCCTCAAGCAAAGTCTCTGGACATGAGCAAAGTACAGAAAAACTTTTTGCCCGGCTGTAACATACATCGTCTGGTGTCCAGCACTTAATGCAGTCCTTCTCCCAGTAGAAACCTCCTGAGCCTGAACTTTACTGGGTTTCTGTCTTCTGAGCTCTGGCCAGAATCTCCCAGGAACAACGGTTTAAGGTGAATGTTACAGTGCTACCCTTTCAGGTGACATCTTTGAGCTGTTCCAAACTCTTCCCGTAGGCCATCCCCAAAGTTCTCTTGAACTACATGTCAGGTGTAGTCACAGCAAGGACCCCACACCTCTGATACAAATTCTGTCTTGGTTACTTTTCTTTTGTTGCTGAGACCAAATATCCAGTGCCCAAAATTAAGAAAGGAAAGCTTTATTTAGTTCACAGGTTTTTTTTTTTGTTTGTTTTGTTTTTTTTTTTTTTTTTTTTTGTCTTTTTCCTTTTTATTGGTACCGGGGTTCAAACTCACAACTGCCTGCTTGAAAGGCAGGCACTTATGCCACTGAGCTAAATCCCCAGCCCTAGTTCACAGTTTTTAGAGGTTTTAGTCCATAATCAGTTGGCTCCAAGGCAGGGTGGCATGGCACGGGGGCAACACTATAAGGAAACAGAAGAAAGAAAAGAAACAGGAGAAAAGAAGTGGGAGAGCAAGCCTCTTTTCATACCTTATCTTGTTTGCACACAGGCTACCCTCCCTCCAAAGTAGTGTATCTCTCACAAAACCTCTTTGCTCTCCTTTTGCAGAAGATGAGGAAATTTACAAAGTAAGCATCCCAGCTCCCTGCTGAATGGCTTAGTTAAACTTCTAAACTTTTCCAGTTGATAACATCTGTTTTCTTCATAAGGTTTCATTATAGCAACTCGAAACAGACTAATACAACAAGCTTTTAAGAAAGGCATTTTAAACACGAATAACACCAACCAGTGTCCTAGCTTCATAGGTTAGGATAAATCATGATTCCTGATTAGTATATGACCACAATCAGACTGTCACCAAGAAGGTGAGCTCATTTGTCATGAGCCTGATAATCCTATGAATAATTTATTTTGCTTGTTAACTTTGTCTGTATTTTTCTACCATTAAGAGAACAGGTTGTTTATAGACCATTCCTCGTGGACTATTTCATCTTCTTACCTCAGATTCCCCAAACAAAAACTGACACAGCTACAGAGGATTATAGTAATATTGTTTAAATAGCTATAACTTCACAGGTGAAGCACATGTTGCTAACTACATGTTTCTAAGGCTTTTCTTCTCAGTTTTAAACAGTTTCAGTCATTGCCTTTGTGATAATGATATTCATATTGTCCGTGACGTGTCAGGCACCTGTAAGGCAGAAAGAGAGAAGAGAAGGGGAGGGCAAGGAGAGAGGGAGACAGAGAGAGGGAGAGAGGGGGAGAAAATTTAGTGGCTTTACCTCTTTATCCTGGAAAAATCTGACCTCATCGACATGAGAATGGTAGTTCTGCTATTTGAGTTTATGAAGAGCTCTAGATCACCTTTCTTATATCACCTCTGATGTTCAGGGACACTTAATTTAGCATCACAGCATTCATATTCTTAGCTATGGGTAAGGAAAGGAAGTAGAAGGCAAATAACTTATGTTTAAGGACCTGCATGAAAATGTACGCACCATCTCTTATGATGTCCCATTAGCCAGAATTTAGCTATATGACCATACCAACTACAGCGTAGGCAGAGAAATCTTCCAAACTTGGGAGATTCTATAAGGCAAAATAGAGACTGTATATATAGGGAATAATTAGTAATCTCTGGACAACCAGAATAATCCCTACCAGTCAATCTAGATTTATCTCAGACTTTGTATCATCCTCCCCTGCATCCTGCTATAATTTGCCTGGTTTTGACCCATTTCTGGCTTTTGCTGTCCTTATATTCTCCTGCCTATCTATGTTGCCATGGTAGATCATTTGCCTTTTTACCGTTCTGGCCTTTTTTTATTGTATTATTCTGAAATCGCCTTTACTTTTGGGTTCTGACTGCCCATGTCTGTCATATATTATACATAAGTGGTTATCCTAGCCAAGGAAATAATTTGGATTTTCAAATAGTTCAGATTCTCTCCAAAATAATCTCAACCAATGATTTATGACAAAAATCATCCTTCATGCTTTCAGAATACAAAAGTTTTATCCTTTTGTCAAAATTCATTAGGAAAGAATGACATCAAGGAGTTTAATGTTTTGTCATTTTTGACCTTTAGAGTACATAAAGCTCATGCTAAATGCTTAGTGGCCTTACTTAAACAAATTGGATTGATTTGAGACCAAATCAATGTTAGGCAGTCAATATGCAACCTCATTCATGGTAACACAAAAGCTTCAATATAGTGATATGGTGAGGATCTCTAAAGATATCTCCTCCAACGAATTATATGTACTTTGTTGGAATTATGAATTTTCTGTTTTGCTAAAGAATGTTGAGAACCTGAGATTGAGCCTCCAGTATCAAAATACAGATGATACCTTTCTAGTAGATGGTTTTCTTTGCAATGATTGGCAAAAGAAACATATAAATTGAATTTGTGGTGAGGAAGTCATAATAGCCAAATTAGGGGATATTTATTCCCTGTCCAAATAGCTGATTACTGCTTTGAGGCAACCAAATTGCTTCAGCAGCATAAAACACAAGGAATAGAAAACATTTACAGATTATATAGCTCAACATCCATCATTTTATTGATTATTGGCCAAATTCCAGTCAGTGTAAGAATTTTAAATTGGAAAACAAGAACTGAAAGAAATGAACAACTTAGATTTCTAATGGACCTGCATATACAGTCACTGTATTTACTTCCTTGATCTCTTCTTGCCTTTTCCCTATTGTATTCTGGCTGCATTGTCCACCATAAAACTTGGTACTCAGAATATTATTCTTTATACTTTGTTTATTTGAAATATTACTAAGTGAAATACCCTTTAAGATTTTTCTTGAGGAAAAAGGCCTTGTGTTACAATATATATATACTTATTCATTGATGTAAAATCAACCAAACAAGTTATAAAATAGATCATTATTCATTCAATTAAATATGTTTAAATGTGCACTGTGACTGATATTAGAATGCTAAACAAAATAAACACGTTTACTGAAAATGTGTGCAATGGATCATGTAATGGGGCATATAACAAATAAGCCTGAGAAATTAAGAGAGGATTTTCTTGTGAAGTGACTACGAAGAGTGGAAATTGCATTGCAAGTGCAGTAAGATTGCAGGTTAAAGGAACAGGCTGCACCAGGGTCCTAACGCAGTAAGAAACACACACTTCGAAAGTCACTGTGGGATGAGTGTAGTAATCATAATGGAAGAATAGCAGAAGAGGAGACTAAATAATGGGGAAATAACAGGTTATATGTGGTGTGTTGATCAAACTAAGTCTTTGATTTTTATTCCAACACAATTTTACAGTGATTTATATCAATACATCCTAGTTCTTCAAAACTGCAACTAAACCTTTACAACGCCTTTAGGAATAAATATAGCATACATTTTATATTTGAAGGACAAGTAAGATTTCCTAGCAGCAATGAAGTAGTATACACTAGTCAGAGAAAACAAACGAATATCCCGAGACACTACAATTAGAACTGCTACTGATTCATGACAGAAAGGAGCAAAAGATCAGACTTCTCTGGTAGCCAGGAGCCAACTATATGCCATTTAATGGTGTCTGGATTGTATCCTGTCTCAGTGATGAGATACAGTGAGACAATCTATGCAAAAAGTGACACAATCGTCTTCAAATATCAGCAGAGTTATTTTACAGCAGTGTGTAACAGACTGGAGACAGGAAGACCAGGGGCAGGGTAGGGGGGAACATTTCAACAGGAGAGAGAAGATACCAGCAAGAACTTTAGGAACAACGAAGAGAAAAAAGGGGCATGTGCTAGGAAGAGCACTGCAAATAGAAATATGACTTTACTAATCAGAATGGCCCTCTCTGCAGAAATGTTAGCTAATGTGAAGTCACTAGGCTGCTGCTTTAATGAAATACAGGATGAACTGGAGAAAACAAAATAAAAATGAAGTATTTCAACCAGTTTTTGGTCCGCTTATATCTGATGAAATGCTAATTTTATTAAATTAGATATTCATCATAATATTTCTGGAAGGAATTTAAAAGAAAATCAAAAGTTAAGGTCTACTTTTATAGTATGAAAGCTAAGAACTGGAAGTTAATGCTTGTATTCAGTTCCTAGATAGACTGTATTATGGAAATGTATGTTCTACCAATTGTCGTTACCATGTGCTTAAAACATTACAATCAGTTTTTAGTTAGGGTTTATTGAATAAGCTGGCATTTGACTGGCAGAGGGACACCAGCCCATGACAATATTGAATAAACTCTCACCCATCAATTTCTCTGTACATAGTTAGTATCCAGGCAGTGTCTCTCTGCTTGGCCAATGTTAGTTTTTAGATGGAAGAGATGAAATTCATGTGAAAATCTCGGGTATCTTTGCTCTAGTATCTTTTCTCTCCTGTTGAAATGCTCCCTCCCCTCCCTGGTCTTCCTGTCTCCAGTCTGTTACAGATTGCTGTAGAATAGCTCTGCTAATACTTGAAGATGATCATGTCATTTTCTTGCACAGATGACCTCGGTGTATCTCATCACCTATCCAAAATCCATCATGAACAGTAATTATACCAAAAATCAATGTAGAGTAATCAATATGCTTTAAATCACAAATTACTAAGCATTAGTCATAAGTAAACAATAGCCTGAACTCTATAATAGCAATTTTATTTATATCATCCCTTTTAGTCATGAAAATATTATAAAAATCAAGCAGAAACCAACAATACCATCTTTTTTTTATTTTGTTTTTTGATACCAGGGATTGAACTCACGACCATGCACTTACAAGGCAGGTACTTGTGCCACTGAGCTAAATCCCTGGTCCTAAAGCTACCATCTTTATTCTTCCACTTTTTTTTCTCACATTGATCATTAGTCTGATAAGCTGATAAGAAATGGTTACATTTGTTTACCTCACAACTTTTAAGGGAGATATTACTGCCCCATTTTATGGATGAGCAAATATAGTTTGGAAAAAGTAATATCTTTGTTAAGGGCACACAATGGTGTAAGAAAGAATAAGAATTAAACTCAATTCTTTTATTGCAAATTAATGCTCTTTTCACTTTGCAACTAATTGTATATATTTGACTGTAGCATAACTTTGAGTTCCAACTACTTCTGATAAGAGATACTAGAAAAATATTTTCTAGGCAAGGAGACAAATGATTAATTGCCTTGTATAAAGAATGATAGACATTACATCTAAGAATAACAATGTGATATTTACTCTTCAAAAATGTTCTTTTTAAAAGATTTCTTCTAAGGATTATCCAGGACTAACTTCATTCTATTGTAAACAATTATATTTCACATGTCTGCTATGTCCTAGACATGAGTCCAATATGGAAAGAACAATAGTTAATTTAGAAAGGAAGAAAAATCTCACTGCAATTGTCATATATTCTCACCACTTGAACTCCAGTGACTTGAATAAAACAAGCATTTTCTCCCCCAAGTTCCAACTGCAGATTAATGTTAGAGAACCAGTTTTGCATTTGACACTACCCATGTGTATTATTCACTTTCCTCATTGCTGAGACACCATACCCCACCCCCACAAAGTAAAGAGGAGAAGTTCATTTTAGTTCATCATGTGAGTCCATGATGGGCTGGCTTCCAGGAAGGTATGGCACGGCAAAAGGACCTGGGTGTAGGAAAGCTCCCACATCATGGTGGCCAGGAAGCAGAAAGAGAATGGAGGAGGAAGGCAGAGAGTGATACCCCTCCAGATCATGCCCCCAAGGAACCATGTCTTCTGACTAGAACCAATCTCCTAACAGCAAGTCAGCTATATCATTCCCATAATTCAGTCCCCTCCAATGAATGCAGGAGGTCTTTGGGATGCATTCTAGATCTAAACCATGCCACCATTGATTTAACATCAGCCTAAAGATGGAGCAAAGATCTCCAGTATGGAAACTGTGAGTTACTATGAAGAGGCAGATGACTCTGATCACTGTCATTCAATGCCTTTATTATTTACACAAATATACAAGTTTGCCATCATGAACATAAAAAAGTGCACAGCTTATTCAAAAAATTAAATAAAAGATTTTAAATAAAACATGTGTGTAAAGTTGTCTCTAAAAATATGTTTTTAAAATGCTGTAGTGTTACCACATTATAAAAGCCATCAAGAGACACTAGAATAACAGTATCCCAGGGTCATAGCATGATATCTGCTTGCCCTAGTAAGAAGTAACATTTGCAGTGCACTATAGCCCCTGCTTTGGAAAACTGTTTTCTGTAGCAAAAGGCAAAGTTTGTTTTCCAGAATGTGTCAGTGCAGATTCCGAAGTCAATAACTGCTTGAATATCTATAAAGACTGTTAATGGAGTCAAGGCCAAATCATTGCATATCTTTTCCAAGTGTGATAAAATGCCAAGCTATAGCTACTTTTTGAAGAATTTTATGGAAGGTAATAAGCAGCTCCAGGAAACCTTGAAGTTCATTGTCATATTCAATATATGCCACCTAGGGGCTATTACAGATATGTCACACTTAGTTCCTTCAGCATTGTTTCATCAGATTGCCACATGCAAGGTGAACCTAATACATGTCAACTCATATATTCAAATCATTATACTGTGTAGGCAGAGGCATGTTTGGCATTTAAGCCTTGAGTTGCACAAGCATAGAAGTGAGAGTAATATGCAGTAATTAAGCCCATAAGTCACAGCTCTCTGTACCTTAAATTGTCCTCCAGCTCCTATTTCCAAACTCTTTCTCGTCTTACCATTCTTTCTTATGAATACAAACACCAACTTTATACTGATGTCTCCTAAGAAGTTGTCTCCAGCCTACCTGGATGTGACTGAAGCAGAAAACTAACTTAAAACCAAATTCATATCCTCCTCATTCTCCAGCCTCTAACCCACCCTGCCCGTCCCTGCTTATCTATTTCCAACCTCAATGAATTACAATCACATACCACGTTCTGAGTGACAACTCTACAGATTCTTCTCCTTGCTACCCCATTGAACTTGACACTAAATCCTGGTTTTGTTCCTATTTTGTTCTTCAGTCTCTCTCTATATCTTCTCTCACATTAGATACTTGACATGTGTCCTAGGACTATTGTGGCATCCTACTGGCTCCTGTCCTTAGCCAGATTATCTTCTCCTCAAACTATCTTCTTAAGCACTATCAAATAATGTGTATCTAGCTGTGTCATATCATTTCTAAGATCCTTAAATGGAGTCTTACCACCTACAAGTTAAACCCAAGTGATTTGGAAGCCCATCTCCTGCTATTCCCATCTGTATACTGTCCACTGTATCACGTTAAATGATGTATTTTTCCAAAGCTGTCATATTTCCTGAAGTTCCCTCTGCTGGAATATCCATTCTTCATAATTTTTTTTAAAAAACTTTAAGTAACATTTTAAAACAAGATAGTATACTTTTTTAAAAATCTGAATTTTAGAACTTCTTTTTAACACCAGATCTAGCAGCTTAACATTTGCATTTTCACATAGGGGCATGCGGCCAGACCTTCAGGCAGTCAGACTGGGGACAGAAACTTAACTGTTTATTTCATAGCCCTGTCAAGCCCTGCTTATTTTATTTACTTATGTTTCCTTTCTGGGTGATATTGACATTTTAATTTATAACCCTTGAATTAAAGAAATACAAAACTTTAAAAATGATGTATCAATGAATGGCAGAGCTTCTAACATGTGAGTGAACCAGTTGGGTTAGCATGGCTTAGTGCTACTTTGGTGAATAAGAAATCCTGCCCTGTAAACTATTCCAATTATGGAGAGTAACAAGTGCAGTGGGATAAGGTTATAGCTACTTAAGTTTTGGAGAACATAGACTAGAGAAAGATGTTTTATTTCAAAACGTGAACATTAAAGCTAAATGTGCTGGTAAACAAGAATAGTCAGCCTAGGCTTTAACATAATTAGAGTGCTTCAAGAAGAACCTTCTGTTTAAGCGACAAGCTCTGTGTTGGCAGACTTCTCAACCTTAAGAACTACTTTAAGATATCTAGGAGTAGCAATGAAGCTGAGTCAGAAACTATAAATATGACTTGGGATAGGAAAAGCTTTCTTGGGAAAGGAGAAAGCTTCAAGTGGCTTCATGCAGGTAAGCCGAAAATAGCCTGGAACGGCAGCTTGCCGATTGCACTCTTGAATGGGCTCATCCCAATCCAGGGCAAGGCAAAGATGGTAACACTTGTGTGAACTGATCTACATTTTGCAGCATTTGTGACAACAAAGCACTTCACTCAGAATTAAACCAGCACATTTTACAGCTGATTAGAGGGGTTGGAGCCCTGATTTCTTCTAATTATGTATTCTACACCTGTAGCCTCAAAGAATCAAGTTTCATTTTCCTTAATGTCCTGGTTCCTTGTTTTCATAGAATGACAAAATGGTATTGAAGAGCTTAATTGAGCCTTTGCCTTGATTTTAACTGATAGCTATCATATGACTAATGATTATGACTACTTTTATTGAGTATATTAAGATTATTGAGTCCAACACAATGAAATAGTGCCTTCTGATGAATTAATTGCCAGTGAAATGCTTTTGGCTTCACTCTTACCAGAAAATTTATAAATAAAATAAATAATTAATACATTCAGCATTGATTGTTTACCCCTTAAAATAATAGGATTAAAAATGTATACTCTCTTGATTCAAATTTCTAACCAATAAGGTTCTAAAGGAACACAGGCAAGTTGTTTAATCTCATTATATCAGTTTCCTCATCTGTAACATAGAGGTAATAATGATACTTTCTTCTTCTGTTTACTTGCATAATATTTAAAAACTAATGCAAGTAAAATCTCTAAAAAGTTTCCAGCATGGTTATTGTCTATTATCAACATTATTAGGGCTGGAGATTTAGCTCAGCGGCATAAGCACCTGCCTTTGCAAGCAGTTCAATCCCCGGTACCGATAAAAAAGTTAAAAAAAAAAATTATTTATGTCAGGCGTGGTGCTGGGTACAGCATATCCATTAGTAAACAAAGCAGATATGATCCTGCCTTCATGAAACTTGGAGGACTAACAGCTCATTATGAAAATTATAAAATATATTCTAGCTACTTTTATTTACTTATCCTAGGCAGGTCATTTGAATATAAGGAGCCCTGATGGCAGCCTCTCCTTTTTCTCTGGCATAGAGATCTTGTATCCTACCTAAATATAAATTCTGGTAGGAACACAAAGTGCCAGTGACCTGACCAGGTAAGACATCAGTGACCAGAGTTTAGAATAAGAGGTGGTAACTTGGTAATGGTGCTGACCATAACTTTTATAATTTAAAATCCTGAAAGCTACTAGGGCAACTGTGGTAGACTACACTATTACTCATGGATATCTACCTCCCTTCCCTAGTAACATGCTAATGACAGACTTTGCCCTATGACTTGCTTTGGTCATTAAAATGGCCCTTGAATGGCATTTGTCACTTCTAGACAAGACTTAACTGTCAGTATACAGCTCACCATGCTGGTTTTCCTACCTTTAAGATTATGAAAACATATCAAGATGAAGCCTCTGTCAAACCAGATCTCTGATAGACTTTAGTGAGCTGATTCTCTGTTGGATTTCAAGCTGAGAAGTAACATGTGATTCTTCACTGTTAAAACTACTGGAAATTTAGGGTCATTTGTAATACAGTATAAACTTCCATATTCTGCCTCATACATCATGCACTGGTATTTGATTGTTATGGCGGCCAGAAACTCTAGTACATTTACATTTTAACCTCGGTTCCTGGTGTTGCTCAAGAGTGTTTGGTAGTGCGTTTGTTTTTTCATTATGACTTTAGTTGTTCCATTAGTTGATTCAGTCTTGTTCTTCCCTGGGAGAGGGTGCAGAGGGAGGGGATAAGCACTGAATTTAGAGCCTGTCTCTCAGATTGAGATACAGCTCTCCCGTTCTTTAGCTTTGTGACCTTCACCAAATCAGTGGATCTGTATGAGTCTCTATTTTATTTTCTAAAATAGGAAGAGTGATTCCAGTTTATTGGCTAAAATGGGAGCAGTAATATTAAAGTTTATGCTCAGACTGAGACATGGTAGTGAATAATGTCAGCACTCTGAGAGGAGGAGGTAAGGGAATCACAAGTTCAAGCCCAGTTTTGGCAATTTAGGTACTTAATGAATCCTTGATTCAAAATATATTTTTCTAAAAGTGCTAGGGATGTAACTTAGTGTAAAAGCTCTGGGTTCAATCTGTAGTACCAAACAAAAAAGTTAGCAGAACAGTTGTCAATTTGTTCATAGGAGATTTATAACAAGGTTGATACAAAGTAGAAAACCATCTTTAGTTCTTAAGGTCCCATGAACAGGTCCAATTTTCTGTATACCACTGAACCTGTGAAACATTCAGCCTCTCCCTACTGATAGACCCAACTGCAAAATTCTTATCTCCTTATGTGTTTTGTTTATAGTAGAGACTTCAGATCTTCTGCTGGATGTCCTTTCTCAAGAAACACAGCTAAGCCCAAAAAAGTCATTTAGGACACCTGGGAACTTGCCTCAGTTTTTCAAGGGACCCATTTACTTATGCCACATAATATAGTGATAGTCTTTGAAATGCAGTGTCTCAGGGAGAACAGCCTGGACTCATTCACAAAATATGCAGACTTTTGATTTAAAGAGTACGTAAATAAATACATTTATCCTCAAGCTGCACTGACATGCCCTCCATCACACTCAGTAGTTCACAACAGCTTGAGGATTCCCTGTCCCTCAAAAACAAAGAGCGAAGTGGGTAAGGGGGAGGAGGTAACTGCCCTGCACTGGCACACTTTTTGTCATGACACCTTCTCTGTTTTCCAAGAAATCTTGCTGGACCACACAGTCTTGTTAGTTCTGATCATTTATTCATCTCTTCATTCATGAAATATTTATTTTTGCTAACTCTGTGCCAATTTTTGTTATAGACACAGAAGTGTGGGATGGATAAATTGCTGCCCACAGGAAGCTTATATAACTGAGGGAAGCTAATATTTGTGCTTACAAAGCTCCCTACATGTTTCTCCCCCATAGTCTCAGGGTACATATTCATCCAAGATCCTTGAAGGTGAGAAAGAAACATATCTCATTAGATTTTGTGTTTCCAGTACCTTATAGTGTACCTAGAATGCAGGAGATTTTCAATAAATGTTTATTGAAAATTAGCAAACATCAGACTTAGAAGAATTGGCTTTCATACTCAATTCCTTCCCCGAAAATGTGAGAGAAAACGGTTGAGTCAAATACACTATTAGATGCAGATCTGTTATCTGTTGACAGACTCAGAGGAGATTGGTGCTGGAGTAAACTTGGAAAACTAATCACACTCTTCTAAATAATAACAATTGGCTTTGCATACAGTATGTGTAAGAAAGTGCTGAGAAATAATTCTTACCTTGCTAAGGGTAACCCTGAGAAGGAGCCCTCTAAGAAATCTCTCCACTTTTGTATAGTTTGTTGTTTGGGAGCTCATTGAAATGAGTGGAGGCAGAAATGAAGACAAACCTTACAGTTCTCTACTTTTGTTCAGAAATGTTTTCTTCTGCCTTTTATCCTCTCCTCAAGGAAGGGATACTTAGACCTAATTTTTGAATTGCAGACATTTATCCAACAAACTATCTGTGAACTAAAAGGAGGAGCTTAAAACGTAAGTAAAAAGAGGTTTCTAAAGGACAAAGTGTCAGTAAAAGTGGCGCAGAGACACAAGAGGGCCTAGTCATGATGACTGCACACTGACTACTGCTGTCGCTTCCTGTTTCTAAGGCATATTGTATCCTCACAGTGTTCTTAATTACCAAAGGAGATGAAGTATTATTTAGTCATTTGTTATTCAATATGCATTGGATACAGCTGATACATATTGGGGAGGGACAGAACGCCTGCCTGCTCTCTTAATTCCTGTATTGAAACCCAACCCCATGCTATAGTATTTGGAGGTAGGAGATTGTATAGCTTTTTAGGTCATGAAGTCACAGTCTTCATCTGTGGGATTAGTGTCATTAGAAAAGAAATTCTGGAAGACTGCCTTCCCCTTTCAGCCATGCAAGGAGGACACGGTGAAATCAGGACACCAAATCTCCTAGCACTTTGATCTAGGATTTCCAGTTGCCAGAATTATGAAAATAACTGTGTGTTGGTTACATGGCAACAAATTTCTAGTAGTTTATTATAGTATCCCAAGCAGACTAAGACACATGCCTGTCCTTTTTATTTGTTATCTAGGAACTTTGCTCCAGATACTATACTTGAAGCTAAGTAGACATGGACCTGCCCCTTTGTAACATACATTCTGATGAGGAAACAGATAAAACACAGCTAAACACACAAGTAAAATGATTCAGGTTTATTTTAAATGCACAGATGGTGAGATTAAAGTATCTGCCGAAGGAACCGTGGTGGTTTAGGAAGAGCAGTAAGCGAGGGCATCCTGAAGAACCTACATCTGAACAGAAGTCTGAACCATGAGAAACCCACCCTGACAAGCTACAAACAGAACATTGTGGGAGGGGGGATGAGCATGGACAAAGATGCTGAGGCAGGAATGTTTGAATCATATCCACAGAGAAGACAAATCTGTATAACTAGAATAGAGGCGGGCAGAGTCAGATCCTGGAGCCTTGAAAATGACAGAAAAATGTTTAGGTTTTCTTTTGGACCAAATGAAAGTCATTGAGGAGTTTTAGGCAATAAATCCACCTACAAGATCTGAACCAAAGGACTAGTGGATTCATTCAGTAAGTGTTTCACAGTTGTTTATATCCCTGAGCATTCATGACACCAGTCTGTGCTGTCTACAAGATTGACAAGTTTGAATGTGCTTAGGGATGAATAAAACAGAATTAATTGTTTTAAGAGGAAGCCTCGGATGTCTATCAACTCTATCTCTAATGTGCTTAGCCCTTTGCTTGTTGTTATGGGAGATAAAAACACTAGATTCTTAGCGCAGTGCAATTTATACATTTTGTAACTTGAGTGTTATTAGATAGAAATTTCAAGGACTTCCAGGCAGAAGAGTTGGGAGAACATGACACAGGTGGGCTCATGGACACAGATTGTCTAGAGATCTGCCACTATTCCCTCCTCCAGGGGTGTGATGAGTGTGAATGCTCAGCCCTTCCCACCCTCTTCTCACCTGCCCCATTATCACGTCCCATTTGCACCTTACTCCTTCCCTCCTGCACCCTATTAGCACCATTCCATTTCCAGATTAATTGGAGGAAAGGTGTTACCAAAATTTCACTCTTTCTCTCAGTAACAATCTAGGATTTTGCTAGCACCAGCATTTCTCTTGCTTTCCTACCATTTCTTTCCCTTCTTTTAGCTTCCAATTAAAAATGTTTAAAAATCATGGTGGTAGAAAAACATGGCTTTTGCAAAAAAAAAAAAAAAGATGGAAAATCAATGCATTTAAAGTGTGTGCATATATACATGTAAGAGCCTAAAAGTACTTAATAATAAGAACAGTGTGATACGCTTTGTATCCCCCAAATGGCAAGATTGCCAAAATGTTTAATGTTGCAGCATTACTATCTCACATAGGTATTTAATAGCCAGTGTCTTTTTTCCATTATTTGAGAACATTTTACGTGCCAGCCAGTGCTGGATGTAAGGGATATATAAGCAGAGATTCTGTTTTTCAGATTTCTATGGCTTTAACAAAATATCCAGGAAAATTAACACAATAAAAGATTAGTTCTGGTTCATAGTGTCAGGCCACAGTCACTTATTTTTGTTGCTTTGAGGTGTGTGGTAAGGCAGAGAGCATCATGGGGGAGCAGGAGCTACTCATTTCATGGTGGTAGGAAAGGGGAGAGAGAAACAGAAAGGAAAAAGGGGCTGGGGTCCCAATGTCCCCTTTTAAAGACAGAGCCATAATGATGTAATCCCACCTCTAATTCCAACACCCTCCGATAATATGAGGTGCTGGTAGCCAAGACTTTAGCATATGGACCTTTGGGGGACATTTCAGATTTAAACTATGACTATATACTCCTGCCCTCTCAAAGTAAGCATATAACAAAGTGACTAGTATCCCACAAGGGAGCCCAGTACAGTAGAAATGATGTTACTGAAGCATGAATTGCTGTGAAAGAACTGAGAAATGAATGCCAAAGTGACTGTAACGCAGCCTTGGGAAGACCTAGTAGAGAAGGATTTGAGAGGGTCAGTGACACCACCTCTAACTGCTTTAATCTGAGTGATGGATATTTGCTTCTGACACCTTTTCTAATTAGGAGAGTGTTTGCAATGGAGTCAACTTGCATGTGAGAAAAAGTAATGTGGTGACTACCAATGGCTCCCCTAGGGCCAGCTTTGTCTGAATCAGAAGCTATCACTTATTCTCCAGGTGAATTTGGACAAGTAACTTACCTTCCTACTCAGTAAAACAGTAAAAATACTGGCTACCTAGTACTGTTATTAAAAGAACAGGTGCTTGTTTAGTAGTTAGTAGTTAGAATAGTCCAAGAAAACTTAATAGCACACAATGATGCTAGTGACTGCTAGTTCTAGTAGCCCCCTGTAAAGCAATATGGAAGAGTCATACCTGGTCTTGAAGGAATGGGATTTTTTCTTCTGTTACAAAAAAAATGCCCTTGGGCCACAGCCAAATACTTCCAAGTAAGCCCTTGCTCTGTAACACTGGGAGCATGAGGAAAACTGTAATAGCTGATATCACCAATCATGCTGTGTCTTCCTCTGGGACCTACCAACTCTGAGGTCAGGGCTGCCCATGAGAAGCTGAACCATTTGTGAAACAACCATTGAGCAATCTGAGAACCAAGCATTATCTAACTCATGCTCAAACATAGATGGGTTAGTATTTTCTCATGAATGCTCTGATGAAATGATCAAATTCAATTTTACTTAGCATCTTTTATAGTAGCTTTTGGCCTTCAGAATTTCTTGTTAGAGACGTTAAAATGTATGACAATTATGCATATTTGCTAGACACTTATCGTGCTTGAAATTCTGTTGTTCTTCAATTGGAAAAAATATTTGTTAAGTAGCTACTACATGCCAGGAACTATTCTAGGCATTTAGCAAACAAGATTGAATGAGATGCAGGCCCTCTCTTAAGCAGCTCACAGTAAAACAACTACAACACAGATTTTGAGTATCATGTTAAGACTAAACAAGAGTCACTATGAGGATACAGAAAAGACACCCAACAATCCAATTTAGAACCTGCTTCCCAGAGGAAAGTCTGAGTAAAGCTAAAACCCTTGGGCCCAGAGCAGTACGTCAATACTGGGGCTTCTATGAACGCTTGTTATGTGACAAGGAGTTTCTCCTCAGAGATGAAGGAAAGCCTTGGTCTCCTCTCATTACTCTGTCATCAACTCTACTTACCCCTCCACAGAATCCCACCCTCCATCAGTATGGACATTTGTTAACAAAACCCAGAAGGTGCAGCCCACATCTGGCTCTTGTCACATAGCAGAAACAGCCCATTTGGGGGTATCTGTGCTCTCATTGGCCTTCTTTTAGCTGCTGTCATCTGGCCTCTGGCCTCTGAGACCACTGGGTTTCTCACCTGTCCTGGGCAAGGACCCATTTCTTGCAGGCAGCCACTATCTCCTCCCACTGAGGTCAGCCCTTTGCTCTTCTCTGGAGAATTCAGCCTTCACTCTGTGCCCCACACAATGGGGAGAGGGAGATGAAGCTCTAAGATAAGTGGGCAATGTAATAGATCTCACACACACACACACACACACAAACACACGCACATGCACACACACACACACACAATCTATTTTAGACACTGTAGGATTATAGATGATAAATATACCTCTGAATCACAATTAAGTCATAGAAAGGTTTTTGGCCATTCATTTTCTCTAATTTCTATGAGATACAAGGATCAGTTGGACTAGATATTTCATGGAACGTCAATGAGATTAACTGAACAGTGTTCAGGTTTCCAGATGGCTGACATTTCCATCACAGCTTTGCCTGGAGGTCAACTTCAGAATGTGCTTCAGTAAACCAACATTTCTTTCAATGTCACAACTCCAAAAATGACAATTACATATAACAACAACAAGCAGTCATAGCACAATCTCTTCTGCTTCATTTTCTTTCTAGATTGCCTAAAAAACTGTCCTGAACTTCTGCGTAATAGTATATTACCCATATTATTTCACAAAAAAAATATTGTGTGCGTGCGTGTGTGTGTGTGTGTGTGTGTGTGTGTGTGTACTTTGTGTGAAAAAGCAAAGAGAAAAATTAGGAGAAAAACTGAGCCCAAAAATTTGGTTTTACTTTTTAAAAATAATTTGACTATAGAAGTTGGGTCTAACCAGTGATAAAAATGCACATTTCATAAAATCGGTAGACAGCTCAAGCTCCATGACCTTAATTTTATTAGCACTGTGCTCTAGACAACCAATGCATTAAGAGGTGGGAGGACATATTGATCAATTAGGGTCGCATAAACTCATTGCCTTTTTCCATAGTGGCAATTTTCTGAAGGCCAAAAAAGCTATTTTAAAATGCCTTCCCTCAAAGACATTTATTGACAATGCTGGCTTTGTATTGACAGATGGATTCATTTATTTCCTTCCTCTGTGTTCATTCAGACCCTGTCTGGGAGGTGGGAGGAGTTATTTGTATATAAATGTGTACTGAAAGAGAGGCGGCTCCACAGCTGGCTGTATAATTGCATGCAGAATTCTGGCACCTCTTGTTTTGTCCTTGGCTGCTTCCCCACCATGTGTCTGATACCAGAGACACAAAATTATGAATAAACGAGTAATTGGCCCAGTTTCTACAGTACATGACACATGTTTCTCATGAACATTAAAATTCACTTTTTTGAATTTGAAAGAAAATTAAGCTTGGACCCTGGCATTAATTTCCATTTGTCTTCCTCCTGGCAGCCTGAATTGTTTATTTCTATGATGTAGAAAAGCATAACTCTCTTTTGTATGTTTTGCAAACCTAATCCATTTTCTAGGGAAACCCTGGCTGTTTTTACCACTTACTTGTATATATTCCAATTGACAGTTCCAGCTAGTTCAAGTTTCATATCACTTTCTGTGTTCCGTTTTGGGATTAGGATAGTGTTACATAGTTCAATACAGCCTTTCTTTTGTTTACCTGCCATGCCCAACACTGCAGCCTTGTATACAGTGATGCTCAATAAATCCATCAAATAAGCCAGTGTCCTGGAATGCTACAACTTATTTCTCTCTAAGAATTGGAAATTCCACACATGAATCACAGACATCACATTTGTCACCACTATTTCTCTCAATGCATAGATTTTTCCCTTATTACTTTAACCCTCCCAAGGAAAGCTCTAGCCACACTAGCCTCCCAATGAGTTCACCAAAATATATGCCTGCATCAGGTCAAGGCATTAAAGAGAGTTACTGTTTTTAATATATTTTGCATGTGTTTGGTAATGTTGACCACTGTGTCTCCAAGCAGATACAGCTCCTTTCTTGAAGGATACAATCCTGTATGGACAACAGCCTAGTATTTTTCATCCATCTTTTTGAACCTGAGTTTAATTTGGGAGTTACAAGAAAAATTATTTTTACACACTTTAGAAAAAAGATATGAATCAAGACCACATCTTGATAGGCATCAAGACTATCATAATAGAGGAGAAGGATCCTGCTCAATTCTAAATACAGCAAAGACAACTGGGTATCTACAGGCTGAGAGATCACTGGATAATGAAAGACTAAGAAGGTACATCAGAAGTGTGTGGTTGGTGGATGGATATTCTTGCTGGAGAAATTTGATTGAATTCTTGTTGCAGGCAGGCAAAGAATTTGTGCATCAGAAGTGGGGGATGAGGAACTTGATCAAATATTAAGGGTGACCAGTTGTCCAAGGATGAGGATTCTCTCTAACAGGAAGATTCTTGTGGTGCTTGCTTTGGCAGGATGAAGTATTCCCAATTAAGCGCTATTTGAAGAGGACCCAGAGTAATTTGTCAACTTTGGTCATGAAGAAAGTCTTGGTCAGAAATCACTCTCAGTCTTCACTGCCTGTTGACAGACACCATGATAGAGCAGATTGTTGTCTAATGGTTATTGTAAGATAAGCCATAATTATTGCTGGAATTCTAAGTATCAAGCATTGTTGCTGATACATTCATAAATATACTTGATCCTGCATAAAGTCCTGGATGCAACCAGTTTACCTTCTCTAAAGCTGTTGCGTTTTTCATGTTCTTTCAATCTAAGTTTCCTATTATTCAACCTCGAGATAAGTATATCTATTACATTCCACAAACTTAGATTGGTATAGTTGGGGTAATTCTCCCATAGGTATACATTAGGCTGAATGCAGCAAATAACTTTACATTGTTCCACAGTGCAGAAAGTATATATGTATTACATTAGTGGACTGTTTAATTCTAATGCTACTGTGCAAACAGGTATGACCAGAACCCAAACATTAAGAGGTGATGCATATTTATGTACATCCTCCAATTTCTGATCCTCAGCATTCTGTTTATTCCATGGCTTCACCCAGTTTTACTATCTTGTACCCTGACAGCACTTTGCCTTTCTATTCAAACTGCTTCTTCTTTAAGATCCAACATTCTAGTCATCATAAAGACTAAAAGACCTGAACGCAGAGGTTTCCACCTCAGAATGGTGATAACATCTATGTTTTTCAAGACACTTACACTCTATAGTACTAATCTCAGGCAATGTGAAATATATTAAAGTGAAATTTTTAGATAATTACAATTTCCCAGCAACTCTAAAAGCACAGTTCATTAGCAGCAGCTACTCTGACTTTGACTCAACTTACAACACTGACCATACTTTTCAAAAAATGTGAGGTTCATAGGCACATAATTTTATTATGCTTCTATTGCCCGTGAAAATTGTTTTTTCTTTATTTTATTCTTCCTGTTCTCAGGAAGATTGCAACCTCCTTGAAGTTAGAGTTTGTGTCTTTTTCTATATATATATTTCCTACAGTGATACCTTGCTACATGCATAAATTAAATAGAATTGTAAACTTAAATAAGACCCATAACTTTCCCTTTCAAAAGTAGAGAAAGACAAATAATCTAAGATTGTGCTTTGGCTTATCATAATTATGGAATACACTCTAGTGAGCAGGTTTATTATTATTATTATTATTATTTCCTTCTTTTATATCTTTACTATCTGTTGTTCCTTAAAATAATAACTTTTACACTGGCACTTTCTTTGAATTAGTCTTGGTCTTTTCTCAGCCTATTAAGCATTACTGCCTATAAAAACAATCAAGTAGTCTCCAAAAAATGACTATTTCTTAGGCAGTATTTCATCATATGTTATAGATATTGGTACAAAATATACTAAGTTTTTGAACAACTTAAGAATATGCTGTAGACATAATTGTTCCACTAAGAATATGCTGTAGACTATTTGGGGCTCTTTACCCCAAATAGTCCAATAAGAACAAGGAAATTATTTTAATAATTATTCTATGATTATGAAATCGAATTTCATAATCATAGAATAATTATTAAAATGAGAAAAATAACATTGATACAACACTATTATCTAGTATATATATATATACTAGATTAACAAGGGATTTATATATATATATATATATAAATCCCTTGTTAATTGTTACTATGCCCCCCTTTATACAACAGCAAAAAATGAAGGGTAAAGAAAGAAAAAATAGAAAATGTAAATAAAAAAGAAAAACTAAAAAGTCTAGTAGTTTTTATAATTTTTCTTGGAAAACTGGAGTAAAGGGTCTACAAATATTTGACTTTCAGTATACTTTTCAAATATTTCAAGCTCTTCACATAAATTTTAAACCACTCTAAAAAGCAAATACATATGATAATTTTGCACATTGCTGCACAGAAACACATTAATACATGCCATCCTTGGGTGGATCTTTGTATAGACCTTGAGGTTCCTCCTGCTCTTCTATAGAATTTAAAATCATCGCAGCTTCATTCCTTGTCTACTCACATAGCAATGAAAGTAGTTTTAAAGACCTATCAAAGCACTATTTGGGGTAAGAGAGAAGCTGTTAATAAATCATGGTGCTATTTATCTGAGTATTAGAAAATTCATAGGAAATAAATCTAGAAATCATCAATTTAGAGGAAAATCTGCCTTCATCAACTTGTTTGATTTTTAAAAAATCATGTTAAGGCTAAAAATAAATGATTTATATTTAAGCTATTTTAATTGATATTGACCTTATCAATATATCTTGGAGTTCTATATAAGGTTTTGTATGAAAGAAATAGAGCTTTGCTTCTAATAATACTTAAAAATAGCATGTCTACTCCCTAACTTCCCAATGTTTTGGTCATATAGCCCATCAATTTAAAAAAATTCTTACATTCCCTAGCACATGTGTGTTGGATTATTTATTCAAGCATATACTAGTGCATTAGTATTTTACACACATTAGAAAATTTACTCAAAAAGAAAATGCTAAGAAACCTAATAATAATTATAATAATAATAATAATAATAATAATAATAAACCAATAAAATTTTTAATGATTTCTTCCTTTACTTTAGTGGATCACCTTATGTACTTCTTGGAGTTCTTATACATTGTTTCGCTGGCTCAGTTCTTGTCTCTAAGATTGAATTATTTTATGCTTTGTTATCTCCAGGATGTTGTTTTATTGTGTTGATCACTACTATAGTATATAAATCTGTTTAAAGGTCATTTTCTTTGGAAATACTTATTCATTTTCAAATTTGCATATATACTATATAGAGTTAATTTTCTTGGGTCGTGCTTATTCACTTCATGTTTGTACGTAAATATTTGTGCACCACTGCATGACTGTAACATTTTTATCATGTCATAAAATTTGAGATAAGTTTCAGGAAACATTCATGCTGAAGATAAAGAATGTGGAACTAAAGAGATGACTAAATGGAAAACTATTTTTATTGTACGCAAATGCCATCCACCCAGTTCTCCTAGAGAAGGATTTTACACATAGAGACAGCGTTAACTCAGGGAAGAGCATTGTTCTAAATTACTTCTACTTTCACACTCAGTGTAATGAGATAAGAAAATTGGAAGAAACAGCTACAATTTCTATAGGTATCTGTCAAACAATTACAAAATTGCTTCAGCTCTATAGTACTTGAAAGCTAACTAGATTTCTAGTGTCTAAAGACAAGGTACTTCATTTTAATGTTTTAAAAGTGCTTTTTCAGAAATAAGAATTCAAATGTCTGTTGAATAAATGTTAGTAGATTCATAAATGAATGAGACTGTGCCATTCTTTCAAGTGGAGCTGATGACCTGAATGCTTAACACACAACTTATTAGAAGTTCTATGTTCTCTGTGAAGTCTCAGTTTTCATATGCAAAATCTGTCTCTTCCAAGTAGTTTCATATATTTTTACTTTCCTCAAACTCCTAATATTAATGGTAAACCCAATTATGACACCTTGACTTCTGACATTTTAGACTCATTTTTGTACATTACATGTGGAATGATAATTTTCTTCATACTTCTTTTGTATTAGGCTCATTGAACTTTTGTATTTCATGATAAGATTTGCATTAAGTTGGGAATTTCTTTATCCATTATTTCTTAAGGTATTTTTATGACTTCCTACTTCAATCACCCCAATTTATTAAGCTGCTGGAAGTTGCTTTACAGCGAACCAAGGCTTTGCTTAATTTTTTCAATATTTTGTCTCCATGTGTTTAGTTTTAGATAGTTTCTACTGCTATCTTTAAGGTCACTCATCTATTCTTCGAGCTTCTAATCTGTTGTTAGTGTCAGCCACTACCATTTTTATCTGCAGAAATGATACTTGAGTCCCCTTTTGTATCTTTTATATCTCTCATTACAATGCTAACACGTTTTTTTCTAACTACTGAGCATATTCAGTATATGTGCAATAGTTGTTTCAATACTCTTGACTACTAAGTCTATCATATCTGAATCTTTTTTTAACTTTTAAAAATATTTTCCCAATATAATAGTACTTTCCTTATTTTTTGCATATCTGGCTATTTTTATTTGATTTCAGACACTGGAAATTTTACCTTGCTGGATGTCACACATCTTATTTTTCTTAAATATTTTGAATTTTGTTCAATTCCTATGTTAAGTTTTCAAATAATTAAGTTACTTAAGACCCGCTTGATTCTTTCCAGACATGCACTACATTTTATAAATGATACCAGTAGTGTTTAAGCTAATACAGGGTTGCTAAAACATACCTTGTAGGCTAAATCCAGGCCACTTGCTATATTCCTATCTTGGGGGCACCAGTCAAACCCTGCAAGCCACAGAGACAGATCCCCCTCTGTTCACCAGCCTGACTGACACCTTCCCACAGCCATGCTACTGCATGGTGTGGTCACTATCTACAAATTGGGAGCTTCATAATTAGCAATCTCCAGGCATCAAGCTATGGAGCTATGACTCCAGTCTAGAAGTCAGTGTCCTAGCAAATTAACTTCTCTGCAACATTCTGCTTCTATTAAGACACCCAAGCTTTATGGAAAAGAATGATTACAAGGAGAAATGGTGCTTCAGTGGGCATAGAGCACCACTGATGAGAGTGGCAACCCTATCTCTCTCCAGGCCCTCCCCTTCAGCCTGCTTGTTTTCATCCTGCAACACCAAAAACGACAGCCCTCCCCAGTCAAATGGGTAAGAGAAAGAAGAGCTTTCTCTTTATCATGTGCATACCTATAAAATACATTCAGTTCTTCCTATTGACTCACAAAGCCCAAATTTTTTGCTGGAAGCAACCTTTGTAGAAATAATTGTGCACACCAACCTAGGGCTGATTTTTGGCCACCCGCTGAGGTAGTATCATCTTACCAGTACCTCGTGTGTTATAAGGTTATAATGATAACTATTCTCAGCCCTGTCTGATCTCTGAAGATTGTCCTACCTGTTTCTTGGAATTTTTCCTCTGCTTCCAGAAGTTTCCTCCCAGCCTTGTACCTGATTTGACTCAACTGATCATTCCAGGAGAACTGTTGGTCTTCCCGCATTCAGCTCTCTCCTTCCCATATAACTCTTTACTGTTCGGTATTCTGCCCTGAGAATTTAACCTCCTAGGCCGCCCTGAATTCTTAACTTAGGGAGATGTCTGTCGTCTGGGTGGGTTTTCTCCCTCTCTTCAAGTAGCTACCAAAGGTGCTGGTGGGCCCACTCTGTTGGTCTGTTCTCTCAAGAATCCCTGTCCTGTGCTGCCTGCTGTTCAATGTTTCAAAACTATCTTTTCATATATTTGATCTGATTTTATATTTGCTAAAGGCAGGACAGTGAATTAGTCCATCATTCTATGATGCCAGAGAGTGGAATTACTAACACCTGATACTTGAAGAATCACCATATCCTCAGGACCTAAAAAGTTGATGAATTATTCAATGGAGAGAAAGTGTTGTGATGGGGAAAATCTAAAAGACTTAAGTTCTAATTTGTAAATAAATAAAAATAAATAAATCAAACAAAAATAAACAGAAAATGATGTCCACCTTGACAAAAGCAGATGTCTCAGAAGGTTTCCCAAAGGTCTGGTGTTAGGGCAATGTTGAAATTGTCCTTCATCTTCTAAATGGCTTTACCGAAAAAAGATAGTATTTATTTAATTCTAAGATTTTTAATGCATCAAACATGCACATTTTGAAGAAGTTTGGTCAAATTTATAGCATTTCATCAGCTACTAAAATCTCTGAACAGAAGGAAGAATTCATGTATTTGGGAAAAAATATGAAAAGCTTAGTTCTTGCTGAACATATTTTAAAAATTAAGGTATAGACCATAGCAAAAGAGACTTTTGAAGCAATAATTTCCATCCCTGATTTTGAAGCAATCCAACCTGTGTACAGCAACTTATTATATGAAAAAAGATAATTTCCCTCAGATTCTAAAAGTTAAATTAATCTGAACTCCAAATATTGGCTTTCAGAGAGAATGATATCTACAATATCGAGCAATATAACCTGAGGATGGTTTTATAACTCCAAAAAGTAGGGGAGGCAGCTTTTCTAACTTTATACAGAAACATTTTTAACCTGTCCATGATTTATGAAAATGGGATTTCATTTGCAGTAAAAATGTAAAAATTATTTAGTTCTAGTTTTATCCATGAGGAAGGAGGGCACTGTTTTAAAGAATGTTTTTTTTTTTTTTCTTATGCCTAAGAGGCTATCCTTTTGACAGATCAATGGATCAAACTGCCTCTCAGGCTACCAACTGAGTTCAGTATGACAGACTGCCAAGAGAAAAGAATGCGCATTTTCTTCTCATCATTAATAGTTAATTGTTATTGCAGTTTCTGAGATGGGAAATGTAGGTTAAAGAAATCATATCCATCCTCTCTAAAAGAGCTGCAATATTATTAGAAGTGCGCACGAGGCAAAAAAATTCTATTCCTCAGTGGATTAAATGGAGTAGGCATGTGGATTTTTCTTTCTCCTCTCTCTAAAGCACTTTCACAAGTAGCCCACGTGGGACAGTGAATCATCTTTAATGTTTTATGAGTGCTCTCATGTTCCGGAGCATCGCTGAAGCTGGCCTTTGGGGGTATAACGTGGATACCCATGGCAATGCTTCATGTGTTACTGAAGTGTCTCTTTTACTCTCGATACTAACTCTTGTGCAATTACATAAGTATTCAGAACAGTATCTTCTAATACTGTGGATTAATCTGCTAATCTAACTTTCTGGGATAGTTTCCCTAACTGGGGAGAAGAATGCAAGAAATTTGGCTAATAAAGTTCAACAGTTAAGAGAGAGTTGAACTTTGTGTTTATGTATTGTGTGTGTCTGTGTGTGCGTCTCTGTGTGAGTGTGTGTGTGTGTGTGTGTGTGTGTGTGTGTGTGTGTGTGTGTGTCTTTTTGAGACAAGGTTTCACCATGCAGTTCACACTGGCCTTGAACTCACTGTGTAGCTGAGGCTGGCCTCGAACTCACAGCAATTCTCATGTTTCAGCCTCCTAAGCGAGAGGACTAACACTGAGCTGTCGTTAATTCATAGAATGTCAAAGAGATTACTTTGACAATTCTAATTCAGTTAACAATGTAACTTTTAAGAAGTTATTGACTGAAGTATAGCAAACTAAAAAATAAAGCAAAATTTTAAAGATAACTCATATCAGTCAATTCTAAAAAAAAACAAGGAATTTTGCTGCATTTTCTACTTTAGAATCAGGTAAAGTCTCTACAGGAAAATGCAAGACTTTGCTCTAGCTGTTAACTGGACCTTCTGTCCACTGCTTACACTGTTTGACCTTGGACATAGCAACTGACCTCTGCATCTGCAGCTTCCTCACTAGAAGAGTAGACACAGAAATGATACCTAGAGCATAGAAATTTTGAAGTTCAGTACATTTTTGAATGATGCAAAGGGCTCAGTAACCATATATATCCAGTACAACCTATATTTGCTTTGGGTATCTGGAAAAATCAGTGAAAGTGGCCTGGCAATCAGAATTACCTAGGTTGACAATCTAAAGTTTCTGCCATGTAAGTTAACCTCTACCTAACAGTGCTGTTCATTAAAAACATTTATTTAACAGCTATAAAATTTGGATTCTTATTTTATTTTTGTTACTAAATGTTTATAATTTATGCAGTTTGCAGTTATCCTGAGGAATGATTTCAGGTACTTATGATAGCTTGTTTCTTGTCAAATCCTTTTTCCCTTCTCTCTTCCTCCTCCAGTTCCCCTATCCAATTTTTCTTCTCATTGATATAATTTATCTTAGCTTATGTTATGGCTAAGATCTAACATAACATAAAGACCTAAACATATAATGTTTGCATTAACTGAGATTATTAGTTTCCTGTACATTGTGTACCTTTATTCTTGTTGCCCTCTTCCTCACTTCTAACATAGATTCCCTACTGGATTACTTCCCTATTGCAACAGATCCATCTCCTAGTCCCCTTCTATTCATCCTTTATTATTTGTTTTATTTGTACTTTGCATCACTCAAATTAGAGAAACCATACAGTACTGAAGTTTGTGTGTCTGGTTTATTTCACTCAACATTATATTTTCCAGATGCATCTATTTTCCTACAAATATCTCAAACCTGTCATTCTTTACAGTACAGTAGTATTCCGTTATATATAGATACCACATTTTCTTTACCCAATCATCTGTTAATGGATAGATAGGCTGTCTCCAGGATTTAGTTATTAGAAATTGTGCTGCTATTGACATTGATATACATGCATCACTGTAGTATGATGTCTTAAGTTTTTTGGGAAAGATTCCTAGTGGGAAGATCATTGGATCAGTGATAAAAACAATATGGTACTAAAACAAAACAGACACATTGATTGATGGAACAAAACTGAGGGTACAGAAACTTTTCTGACACATGTAACTATTTGATCTTCGACAAGAGGACCAATATCATATGTTAGAAAAAAGGCATTCAACAATGGTTCTGGAAAAACTATCTGTGTGCAGAAGATGGGAACTGGAATCTAATTCCTTAACATATGCTAAATCAAAATCAAAATGGATCAAAGATCTAAACATTAGAACAAACATTAAATCTACTTGAAGATTAAATAGGTAGCACATTTGAAGACATAGGTGTAGGAAATGATTTTGTAAACAGAACCTCAATTCACAAGAAATAACAGCAAGAATCAACAAATCAGACTGCATCAGACTAAAAGCTTCAGTACAGCAAAAGAATCGATCAGCAGAGTGAAGAGATAATCTACAGAATGGGAAAAAGTTTCCAGCTACTCCTCAGACAGAAAATTAGTATCTAGAATATACAAAAAAGCTCAGAAAAATTAATCCACCAAAAAGTAAAGGTCCTGTCAAGAAATGGGCAAGAGAAATAAACAGACACCTTACCGAGGAACAAACAAAATGATAAATAAATAAGCAAAAAATTCTATACATCTCCAGTCATTGGAGAAATAAAAATTAAAGCTAAGATTCCAATTACTCTAGAAATAATGGGAATCATTAAGAAATCAGTCAATAATCAATGATGGTGAGGCTTTGGTATAAAAAGGAACCCTCATAGATTGCTGGCAGGAATACGAACTAGTAAAAACCATTATGGAAATCAATCTGGAGATTTCTCAGATAGAGCATTTGGTTTTGAACACCTCACAGGCTTTAAAAACATAATCACAAAACTATTCTAGAAAATGTGTACATTAACCTATTTACTCAATCAGATTGTGAATATTCGCTTAGTTTTATTGTTAAGCCGACTAAAAATTTGAGGGTTAAGAACATATTTGCTGAACTTCTGACATAAAATCCAAATGGAAACGGGAACATCATTATTGTGTAGGCACCTGTCAGCTCATAATAATGTCTCTTGAAGTTATTCAGAGCAGTGCTCTTCTTTTGTATTTCTTGACAAACTATAGTTGAGAACTTCAAATGTGAGCTTCTAACATTTCTGCTGAAGATACTATTTTCATTGTTTTTATTAAGGTGAGGTTTTATTATTGTGAACCACATACCTATTTTTCAATATCATGGAAAAATGACAATGACATCTGAAAGTGCACTGACTTCTTTCAGATGCTCCCCTGCACATTTCTCTAATATGTATTCACCTTTAGTAGAATACTCAGTTAAATAAAATCCTAGTTAATGTTGACAAGACATAAGTCACAGAATTGCTACCGTGCATTTCAGTTAGATTTGGTCTTCTTACCTATGAGGTTTTCAAACTAATTGACTCAGAGAACTTTTGGCTTTCTGTGAAAGACATAATTATACTGCTTTGTTAAGGGAAAAGAAGTTTGCATGCCACCGATATTTCTGCCTTCATTTATAACTCTAAGTGCATTTCTCGCCATGGCTTTCTTATTCTAGCTGCAAAACTAGTTAAATTCTGAATGTATTTATCAGAGAAATATTTTTTCAGCAATTCTGGATAACTATTTTTTAGTATTAATTTTCTACTTATTACTCATTAAGAGCAAAATTGTTCATTAATTTAGTATTTGTGAAAATTATCTTTTGTAATCAGAATTCAGCTAATTGTTAAAAAGTTAAATAACCACTCTAATAAAAGTTAATGCATGTTAATCCTTTACCATTAATTTTTGCACATACTATACTTTGAAAACAAGGGAAAATCTCTGTGAAAGCAAGAATATTGCATCTGCATTCTTAACGACTCCACATTTTTAATATTACGGTTCAAATGAACTGAGCAATTCCACCACTTGACTTTTGATAACTGTCATCTGCAAAGTAAATTCCTGGGGCTGCATGTATTTTGAGTAATACCATTCAGTCATAGCAGTGATGTACTATCTGCAGATGAAGTTTTTACTGAGACGGAACTACTGAAAATAATGTCAGGGCAGAACTTTAGGGTTTAAAGTACATAGCAGATACTTACCTAGATGAACAGAGGAATAATACAAATAGAGAGTGATGACTCCTGAAGTCTGACTTCACTTAAAAAGTACAGCTAGGATTTAGCCCAGTCGTGCAAGTACCTGCCTAGCAAGCACAAGGTGTGAGTTTGATCCTTGGTACAAAAAAAAAAAAAAAAGGCACAGCTATATTTATCTTACTGCTAGTGATTTAGTGATTGTTAATCCTTTACTTTTGTAATACCTTACAAAAACAGATTACTAATGTGCCTTTCATTCCAAAGTTCTTTGAAATAAGTGTAAAATTGGCTAATATTCTAAGCTTAACTTTATCCAACTTTGGAAAATATATCAACAAAAGAAATGCTAAAATATTTATTAAAGCCTTCATAAAATGTTATTAAGTAAACAAAATTTAAGTAACTCTTATTTAAGTGTTATATTCTGTTTCTTCTCTTCACTTTTAGTTGAATTGAACACATTGATAGACTGAATCATACTGAATCAATTCAGCATTTAGTGAGGTACCTGTAGGAAGTCTTCAGCAATAAAAAGTAAATACAAAAATGTAGACATGTAACTTTCTATTAAGAAATTTAAAATATATTGAGCCAAAATAACTTCCAACCCAGACTGTTGTACCCTGAAGAGTCATTTTTCCAAATTAATGTAGAAATAAGATACTTGTGTGACAAAGAACAAATGAAGGACTTCATGACCACCATACCAATCCTACAAAGAGTACTGAAGGACATTCTAGAGAGATAAAGATGACCATGGTACCAGGAACAGCACCAAAGTGGGATCGTTGAGTAGGGTAGATAAATGAAGGGAGGGGAAAGGTCTTAGGGAGCCAATGGCAGGAAAAAAGCATGGCAGAGATAAACTACTGTGCATGTTGGCTGTAGCCATTAATGTAGATGATCTCTATTCACCAATAAAAGGAAACACAGGCAGAGTGAGTCAAGAAGCAAGATCCATCAATATATGTTATACAAGAAATACATTAACTGGAAAGGAAATTCATAGATTGAAATTCAAAGGAGAGGAAACAATGCTCCACGCAACAGCGAATCAGAAAAAAGGAGGGGTAGCTTTCCCATCAACTTCAGAATGGATAAGAAAGATACAGCATTTTTAAGACAATGGAAAGCTAGTTAGCTATAAAGAAGGATAATTACAAGGCTCTTTTAGATCACTGGATGCAACTTGTCATCATGCTCTTGGGTGAAATGACTTAGACTCACATAAGTGAATATCATGTTGTCTGCAGTGTAAAAACTGAAAGAGTTAGTGCGATCCAAAATGTACAATAGACATTGTGAAAGTGAAAGGGGAGGAAATGTTTTAAAAGGGAAAGTGGGCCTGGGGATTTAGTTCAGCAGCATAAGTACTTGTCTGGAAAGCACTAGGTCATGAGTTCAAACCCCAGATCCCAAAAGGAGGAGTGGTAGTAGCCATTGTTAATTCCCTATTATTTTGTTTTAAAGTCCTGTATCATTTTATTGTTTTGTTTTGATTGGCCTTATTTTGTTTGCTTGGTTTGGTTTTATGATGTCTTATGGCATGGGCAGCTATTTTGAAGATAACAAGATATGTTATGGTAACCATTATTGATTTCCTATTGTCTTATTTTGAAGTCCTGTATCACTTTCACTTTTCTGTTTTGACAATTTTATTATGTTATGTTTTGACTTTATTATGTCTGATGGTATGGACAGTTATTCTGAAGATAACCAGAGGCATTATGGCAGCTCTTGGTGATTTCCTATTTTGTTGTTTTGAAGTCCTGTATCACTTTCACTGTTTTGTTTTGATTGACTTTATTCTGTTTTATTTTGTTTGGTTTTATTCTCTTAAAAACTAAATGAATAAATAAATAAATAAATAAATAAAAGCATTGTGATAATACTGAGCATCTCATCAGTGCTCCAGGAAAGGGAGTGAGCCGGAAAATTCCTCTTTAGTAGGTTTCTCTTTCATAAACAAACATAAACTTTTGCTGATGGCATGAGAACTGTCCCATGTGATCATATCCAGCTATGAGGGATGTTATACCTTAGAAATAAGTATTTGGGTTTTCAAAACTTTCTGGTTCAAAGTAGCAACAGAAAAAGAAGGAATTGTAAGGTCAATCTTTCAATATTAACTTTATACAAACTAAGGAAGAGAGAGAAGTAAATTGTAAACATGCAAAAAAAAAACTATCTGATTGGAGTTAGGATGTCATGGTAGCAGTGCTTATGTTGGGGTCTTTAGACTAAAGAAGATTTGATAATGGAGTTTTAAGCTAAAATTCAGAGATCAAGCAAAGGAAAGGCATGGAGGTATAAAATGTATAGCCTTTTTTGGGAATGAGCAAATGGTAATATATCTTAATCTAAGGGAATATATAAACATGCTGGTAAGAAACCTAGACATTGAAAATTTACAAAAGCAATTTGGATTCATTTATATAATTGCATTGATGTACTACATAGTTTAACTCTCAGTGGTTTTCTAAAACTTAAAAAAATCAAGCTTAAAATTCCTGTCTGGTAATAGAGGTTCTTGATGAATTAGATTTTCCTTTCATTGCTCATGCATTCTTTCCTACCACGGTCTCCTACATCCGTGCCAGTAACTTTGATTAAACTGAATTTCTTGTCACCACCACCTTTTCCAAAATGATATTCTCTTTTTATAGCCACACAACCTCTCCTGCTGCAGACTACTCTGAAATGTTCTTCTTTCACTTTCCAAACCAAAGTCTTCTCATATCCAAGGCCCATCCCAAATGCCACTCTCATATAAAATCATCCCTGATTAATGCATTCAGTCACTCTATTTTATACTATTATTGAATTTTAAAGACTTGGTATGTTCCACTTGTAGGAAAGGATGAGTAAGGAGAGATCTAAGCACCAATCTGGATTCAGATACTGACAAGAATGGTGACTCTGATCCAGCTTACTTTCCTTTATACAGCTGCAAGGTGTGCAGCCAGTAGGCACAGCAATAGAGTGCCAATGAGTGGACCCCCTCCTCGGCTTCTCTTAGGCATGCCCCCAACAACATGTCTGTACTTGGATGGGCAACTGAAGACTGTAAGAGCAGGAAATCAGTGCGCTCCAAGGAGGCCACAGTTGCAGGTTTGATACCACCATTCCTACCTGGCCAGGGAGGGAACTACAGCCGCACTTCAGGGACTGTTTGCACAGGAAGAACTTTTCACCTTCGCACATTCTATTTCACATTCTTCTGACCAGGACTACCATATCACATATTTCTTTTCTAATATGAGAGCTATTTATTCACGTCTTTTTGGAAATTACAGCCTATTGATTAAGACCACGAGTTACAGAGTCAAACTGCTATCATATAAATCCCAACTTTACTCTCAAGATATATGGTCTTGAATGAAGCACCTCAGTCTCTTCATATGTACACTAGGAACAGTCTTGCCATCCACTGCAGTCAGTTTTTACAACGGTTAAATAAGGTAATCCATGTAAAGTCTTTAAGCCAACTACTTTTAGCTAGTTGAAGTTGATTATTTAATGGAGATCATATTTTTCAGAGAGAATACCCTATTTCATTCATATTTGTACTTTTTACTTTGTCCCACAATAGTTAGCATTTCTATTTGAAAAATCAATGAATGAATGTATAAATTAATTAGTCTCACTATTTCATAGCTGTATAAAGAAAAGTAATGGAAATTTAAAAGGAAAGTGCCTCTCTCAAGGAGTCATCATCCCCTTAAAAGGCACTGGAGGAGCTGGAGATAGACCTCAAAGGTAGAGCATTTGGTTAGCATGAACCAGGTCTTGGGTGCAGTTCCTAGTGAGAAGACAGAGGGCTGGGCAGAGAGAGAGACAGAGGAAGGAGGAGGAAGAGGAGAAGACAGAAGAGTAGGAGAAGGAGGAGGAAAGAGGTGAAGGAGGAAAGCAAGGAAGGAAGGAAGGAAGGAAGGAAGGAAGGAAGGAAGGAAGGAAGGAAGGAAGGAAACCAGAGGCCAAAACAGGAGGATTGCTGTGAGTTTGAGACCAGCCTGGGTTATGTAATCAGTTCAATACAGCCTGATCTACAAAATGAGAACCTGGTTTAAAAAAAGAAAGAAAGAAAGAAGAGATGGAGATATGAAAGATAAAAAGAAATCGAGAAAGAAAAGGTAGTCAGCTCTATACTCATAACCTACTATTTAAAATGCATGTTTTTCAAACTTTTTAAGGGGAAATTTGTCAAAATTATCAAAAGTAATTCTAATTCTATAAATTCCAAGGAAATTTTATAAGAAGTATACAAAGAATATTGTGGTATAGACTAGAAGCAATATAAATGTCCATTGATAGGGATTAATTAAATTTAAAAATATTTATACAATGATAAGATAAACTCATGCTTTTGAATTAGGAAACTATCATCTAAGTGTAAACGAAGATAACATCATCGAGAATAGAATCCTGTTTCTGTAAAAACATTAATGAATATGTATTCTTTATGTGTAATAAAATAAGCCTGAGGAAGATACACAGAACATCAATCCCACTTTTAGTGAATGTGGAGACACAATCTGCATTTCCCATTATGCTATTTTTTCAAATTTTTATAATATGTCTGAAAAAATAAAAATTACTTTTTTGTAACAATGATAATCTCAAACCTTGAGTTTTTACAAATACCACTACCGTGACCCATGGTTTGTAGCATGTTCACACATCCCCAGAGTTGTTAGCAGTCTGTCTTTCGGGGTAAAGGCTGTGGGTGATATGGTAGAAGCCAGAAATTAGGAGGCAGAGTAAATTTAATCTTGTCTCTGTTGCCAACTTCTTGTTACCAAATTTTCTTAAATTGTATTAATCCATTTGGTGTTGGTATAGTACTGCTTTGAAGATGTGGACAAGTTTACTTCTTATTTAATCGGCTAGCATCAGGGAGCTTCAAGTACTAAAATAAAGCAGTCAGCTAACCGATTTCACTGTAAAGAGCAAACGATGATTAAAAGCCTAAATTTAGAGTACACAACACACACATACACACACACACACACACACACACACACACACACACACGCATACATTTTAACCGCCATCACAAGATGGCTGGGAACTAGTTCAGAATGACAATCAATTTTGTTTGTTAACTGAATATGTAGAAAAGATCTAATTACAGATAAACAGAAGAAATTTGCCTCTCTTCTGATAGGTAACAGGGTGCAATAAAGAATCTCTTTCCTCAGGCACTATCTTTTCCTTATTTTGATTTCTGCATGATTCTTTTCTGTTTCTCCATGAACATTGTTGTCTCCTCTCTGATCTGATCTCAGAATTTCCATAGAAGAGCTAAGAAATGTACAAAAACCACATGAGCACCCATCATGTGCTGAAATCTTCTACTTTTCACTGCAATTTTCAAGCCTCCACATGCTTTATTTACAAATAGAAACTTCGCCATTTACTTATTATCCAAACAAAGTTATTTGTAAAAGATACAATACTACATTTGAAACTAAATAACAAATTCAATAACATCAATTACCCATTAGCACTGAAAGCCATTTTGCCTGTTGTACCTTATACCTAATTCCCATAGTTATATATCAATTAAAATATGACAAAACACATCTTCTACACACCTCTTCTCATATAATTGTCCATCATTATGCAATAGAGTAAATGAGATAGATTTTGTGATTCATAAAAGGATATCTGTACAAATACTACCCTTTAAATTTGTTTAATATAACAGATTGTGTTTGCAAAGACACAATCTTCTTGTATTGCAAAGACACTAATACTTCTTGTATTTTATGAATAATTAAGTAATTCTATTATTATTACTATTATCATTTGTTTCATTTTAATGTGCATACCCTGTAATCTAGCATTTTTTCTTTGGTGCCAGACAAGGAAGCTAAAGTAATGGGTGACTGTTATTTAGGCTCTACAAGCATCAATTCTGCAATGTGAGCTAAAGACAAATTGACTCTTCGAAGTTTTGGAGAAACATTCTACTTTGTAGGTACAACCTACTGTACCCCACCTACACATCATCTGCTTTCCCGTCATTTCTGTCAGATGAAAGCCAAAACTTCTTACAAGTACAAGAAGGATGTAGGAGAAAGAGGTCAATCATAATGTCTTTGGAAAAGCTGTTCATCATGGATTGTCAGTATTATTAAATGGATGCAAAATATCTTTAATAGAAGATAGATGTGAGACATTATAAAGAGGTTTATTATTAGGAATTGGTTTTCATGGCTACATTGGCTGTGAATTCTAAAACTGGCAGTCAGCAAGATGAAGATGCAGGAAAATCAATGTATGGCTCCAACTGAGTCCAATGGGCCGACAAGCAAAAGATGAAATTGTTGTCAGTTCAATTTAATTGGACTCTATACAACTCCAGAGAGGAGAGGGAAAGGAAAAGAGAGAGAGAAGAGGGAAGGAGGGCAAGAGAAACAGAGAAGACAAAGGTAAAAAAATAGAGATGCTAGAGAAAGGGAGAGACAGAGACAGAGACAGAGACAGAGACAGAGACAGAGAGGAGAGAGAGACCCTAATTAGTCTTTTTATTCCACTCAAGAGTTCCACAGATAGGAATAAGCCTATTTGCACTAAGGGCTTCTACTTTATCCTGTATTCTGATCCAAATGTTAATCTCACCCAGAAATACTCTAATAGACATACCCAGAATAATGCTTAACTAAGTATATTGAAATCTTGTGGCTCAGCCAATTTGACACATAAAATAAAGCATCACTGGGAGCAGGGATATAGCTCAGATGCACAGTGCCTGCCTGGCAACTGCGAGGTCATGAGTTCAATTCTTGGTACAAAAAAAAAAATAGATAAATAATAAAAATAAACATCACTCACTATGGGATCCATGAATATGGAACCAACTCCATACATCTGGAGGTAAGAAAGCTGAACTGTAGAGATATAAAGTGGCGGCCTTGCTTGTACAATTAATAGAAGTTACAGGATCATAATCTAAATGTTCTTGTTTTATTAAATAAATATTATTATATAGTAATCCAATTCTCATTCTATTGTGTTATGATACATCTTTTAAAATTATTAGACTAATTAATATATGGCCTTATCCGTGTTAATCTCATCAGTGTGCGTAAAGGGAAAGGAAATGTGTATGATTTAAAAGGCACACGGACCAGGTATATAGTTCAGTGGCACAATTGCCTGCCTAGCAAGCTCAAGGTCCTGAGTTTGATTTCTGGTACAATAAAATAAAATAAAAGGTACAAAGCCTTGTGAAAGTAATTAATATTCTTAAAGCTCAGTTTTCTCATTAGCACACAAAAATAACCATACCTACTTCATGAGGTTACTTTAAGAACAATTAATATACTCTGCTAAGTATAACTATGTAAGGGACTGGCAGAAGGGTTAACTAAGTCAGTTCTTATTCTTGACATAAAGCATTTTTATCTAGGTTTCTTCATGCTTTTTTGCCTCAACCCCATTTCCTTCTGCCCTACTTACTGACCCAATGTTTCAGTTCATTCCTATCTCTCTTTGATAATGTATCGCACACTGTGAGTGCTGAGAGATTTCCACATCAAGCATTACAATCGCAGCATAGAAAAAGAGAATCATGTGTCCAAACTCCAGAGAGCAATGGAGACAGTGGTTTAGACAAGTTTAGAGAGAGCGCCAGAGATTGGACTATATAGCCAAGATTTTTTAAATTGTAAAAATATTAGTTTTATTTTAAAAAGCAAAACAGAAAATAAGGAAACAAATCATACAGAATTTCAAAAAAACAGGAGAATTAACATTAGTTAATGTATTGTGTATTGTTATCTCATAATTAGTTGTTCAGGTTAAAAAATCTAGGTAAAAAGTGATCAATCAAACAATGGCAGTGCAAACTTTTCTTTTTGATGAACTAAACAGAAATTAGTAGTATGGTTATCTGTCTAACAGACATATACATACACACATTTATATATGTTTACAAACATATATATCATCTTTTCCTTTCTTCTTTTTTCCTTTCCCTTATCCCAGTAGTTCTGTCCTTACAACCAAAATACACATCAACTGCAGAATGAATAAAAAAGATGTATTTTTACACAATGGAATATTACTCAGCTATTAAAAAGGATAATCCTGAGGCTTTTACAGATAAATGGATGCAATTTGAAACCATATTAATAAGTGAAATAAATCAAACTCACATTTATAAATATCATGTTGTCTCTCTAATATAAAATATAAAAATTCAGAAAAATTTTTACAATCAATATTGTAATAATGAAAGGGAAAGAAAGTGTCCAAGATAGTTTTTTATTGTATTATTCAGATTTTTCTGACACTAGGAAATTAAAGGACAAGTTTGCTTTGGCTCATGGCTTCAGAAGGTTTAGGCAATAATCAACTGGCTTCAGGGTAGAAACAGCATAGTGGAAGAGTGTGTGGAGCAAAGCGGATCATTTGCTTCAAGGCATCTGGGAATCAGAACATCCACTAGAAACACCTTCTGGAGGCACAAGCCTCAGTGACACACGTCAACTGAGTGGATCCAGTTCACATCAGGCCACGTGGTTATGAGCATCAATGGATTAATTTTACCCCTATATCCCCACCTCTGTGATGCTAGCGCCTCTCCGGAGTCACTTAACCCAAGCAAATTGACAATTAACATTGATTGGCACAGTTAATGCTGTTCTTCGTTACAGTTTTGTGCTTCATTTTATCGAACCCATCACACTAATTTATGGATCCATATTCACCACATTTCTCAAGCTGTTCAACATAGCAACACGTTGAAACCTGATGTCGAATGTCCAAATGCTTGATGCGACTTCAGGTAGTCAGTCTGGACATCACACCAGAACTCTAGGCTGTCACATGTTTTAATTACATCTATGTGACCATAGGCTTCTTTTGAATTATTTTATATGATAGCATTTATGATGAACTGCTAAATAAAAAGGCTGGCTAAGCAAACCTACACACTAAGTTTCCCTCACGTATCCTGCCCCATGACCTGCCCTGCTGTGTGACAAAGTGATGTGACCATGATAAAATTATTTGGAGTGTTGTAAACTTACATAGCAAAACTTGGGCTGAGCTATTTTATGAAAACCCAGGTCTTCTTTAAAATGACATATGCATGAAGCATTTGTTCTTTTTTTCAATAAAGATAACTTCTGATACTTATTTCCCAGCAAGAGATAAACTTTTGTTAATAATGCAACATAGACATACCCGTGTGAACATACATATCCATAGGCTGAAAAAAGTCAGTGCTGTGAACTCTTCAGCAACAAGAAACATAAATATCACCCAGATAGTATTTGTTAGAAATGCAGATTAGCATTTCTTGCGGCTCTTAGCTTCAAGTTCTCTTACCGAAGTTCGCTACCTAAAAATAAAGCTTCATTTTAGAGAAAATAAACAATTTATTTACTTTCTCTACAATGAAGATGTTTGAACCTCAATCAAAATCTTTAACTTTCAGGGCTCAAAAACAGTATACTCAAATAATATACAGCAGTGTGTCTAGATTTAATGTCAGAACATGTACTATTTAAGTGATATGTGTATATTCCATAGTTAATACATACAGACTGAGATTTTTGCATGGCTAAATAATGTACTTTGATCTATGAGTTGTTCTTTGAAGATAAAGACTAATGTGTGCAGATACGGACACATCAGAGAAGTGGACCTTAGACTTCTCTTTCTCTTTCTCCTACCAAGAGATTAACTGCCCTTCAAAACTTGCTGATGGAGCCCCTGTTTTCATTTACTAGAGCCTGTAGACTACTTTTTGGTAGTCTTTTTACTTCTTTTTATTTAGTCTTTTTTGTTATTTTCTATTTTTCTCCAGTTGTTCAACAAAAAATTATTAAATATCTGCTCAATACTCTGGTTTGTCTTCAGATCATATAAATCTTTTGCCTTTTAAATATCTACTCATGCACTAGTAATTATGATAAATATTTGGGTAAACAAGCAAAGTGACTTCTCTCTCAAAGAACTAACATTCTTACAACCAAATACAGAGAGGGAAAGAGAGAGTGACAGAGAGAGAGAGAGAGAGAGAGAGAGAGAGAGAGAGAGAGAGAGAGAGAGAGAAATAGGCTGAAGAACAGAGGCAGAATGAGTTATTAAAAGTTATAAAGAAAAATATGAAATAAACATGGGTGCAGGTGTGAGGTACTTCTGTAGATAGCATGTTTATCTTTAGATAATATGGAGTAGCTCGCATGAGGATAGACATTTGACTTAAAATGTAAAGAATGAGAATAAATCAAGGTGTGGTGTTGCTGCTTCCTGTACAGAAGGACCACCCAATAAAATTTACAAACTCAGGAAGGATTTTTTAAGTACTAGAAAGAGAAAATCAAGACCAGTGAAGTTATCTGGAGTCATAAATATGCAGGACTTTGTAAGCTCTCTAAAGGAGTTGGAATTTTTTCTAAAAGCTATAGTGAGGGAAAGCCTTAAAAGAGTTTCCCTCTTCTATAGAGAAGATGTAATTGTATTTAAATTTTAAAAATCTCTCCTGATGTTATATACAGAATGGATGGGAAGGGAAAGAATACAATGGTAGAGGAGCTCCCCGGAACCTAGAAGATGGTAGCACAAGCAGGATGCTGACAGTGAAGATAAATCAAATGGAAAAATGGCTTTCATATTTGGAAACAGGACTAAGGTGACTGAAAATGAAGTGAATGTGGCAAGGGAGGCAAGGGACGCAAAGAATTCAAAAGCACTTCCCAGAAGGTTTGTTTTTTATCTTGCACAGCTAAATGATTAGGAGTTCTACTTATTCAAGTGAGAAAATTCAAATAACAGAATTAAGAATACTCAGAATATCAATTTGAGGCATATTAAATTTGAGATTTATTTTGGACATCCTGATCATCAAGTTATGGTTAGATATTGAGTTTGTAAACCAACAGAAAAGGCCTGGGCTACAGATAGACTTCTGTAAAGCATTAGAATATAAAGAAGGTAAAAAAGCGAGGAATGGATAACATTCCTTACGGAAAGAGTATAGATGGAAAATAGAAGCTATCCAGGAAATAAACTGAAATCTTATTAGCATTTAGAGGTTGGGTAGAAAAAGGAGGGGCACTGTTCCTCAGTTTCCAGGCTGTACAGCTCATCTCATTGAGTACAGTCCCTCACTCTCTGTTGGTCCTAAATTATGTTTAAATTTCCAGACACAATTTTGATGGAAAAAAAGTATGGAGAGTCCTCAAAAAGTTAAAATAGGACTACTGTATTATCCACAATTAGATATATATATCCAAAGGAAATGAAGTCAGTGTGTCGGACAGAGTCTTACAGTATTATATACAATAGCCCATATACAGAATCCACTTGTGTCTTTCAGTGGTTAAATGGATAAAGAAAATGTGATGTACATAAGTGTACATACATGCACACACACACATACACACGAACAACGGGATACTTTTTTGGGTCAAGATTAAAATATTAGCAACAGCATGGATGAATCCACAGGACATTAACTGGAATAATGCAAACAGACATAATGCTGTAGGAACTCATACTTGTGTGCACTTTAAAAAAAATCAAACTTATAGAAACAGAGTAGAATAATGGCTGCAGGGAATATGGAGATATTGGTCAGCGGTATGAATTTTCAGTTCTATGATGAATAAGTTCTGCAGACTTAATGTACACAATGATGACTCTAGTTGATAATCCAGTATTGTATAGTCAAAATTTATTAAAAGAGAATTCTCACCAAAAGATAGGAAAAAAGAAACTATTAGAGCTAATGGGTGTACTGATTAAACTGACTGAAGTGGCCAATACAAAGTGTATGTCAAGAATACAACTTTATTTGTCAATCATATTTCAAAAAAGCAGGGACAAAAAGAGACACAATTCCAGCCACACTTTCTCGCAGGTGTCCTCCTGAGCTCCAGCTACACTCAGAAGCACCTTTTTCTTAGCTCTGTCTCTGCTTGATCAGATCTCTCCACATAGCTCTTTCCCTAGTTTCCCTTCATCAGAGTTTAAGGAGGTGTGTTTCTCTCCCACTAGATTATCTGTGGGAGTAGAAGCAATGTCCCAAACGTAGGAAGAGACCATGTTTTTTTCAGCATAATCACATATAATACCCAATGCAAACAGTGCAGCTTTAGGGAATTCTGACAACTGTTTCTCTCCAACGCAACCACCACTAGAAAATGGCTTCTAACACATCACCTGGGATGTGTTGATTTAAGTTGAGTTTCTTTGTCCCATTCATTCTAAAACATAGTATGACATTTGATTCCTCTCACCAGGTTAAACATATCTTACAGTTTAAATTAATAGGCCCTCAAGAATCATTTTACTGGAATTTTATGGTGTTTGCTATAAACTAATAAAGGAGCCAATGCAAGAGACTTTTACTTTATGTTCTTGCAAACAAGACGTACACCAAAAATACAAGAAAGATTAGAAAAAATATATTGGAAACTGTCCTTAAATATATATGGGGTATTGACAAAGAGACCTCAATGGTCATGGTGACAATGTTTTTGGCCACTCAATAAGTATGGAAAAGATCAACATGCAGATCGTTCATCATTGGCACCGAGAGTAATTGTCACATTTCTTTTCTGGAATAAGTATGTCCTATTAAATAATATGAAGTGAAAACATGTATCAATCAAAACTTTCTAAGATTTGGTTGGTGTTGACCAAACTAAAGTCAAAATGGATCAAAGACACAAATATTAAAATAGAAATAGTAAATCTACTAGAAGACAAGGGAGATAGAAATCTTGAAGACACAGGTGTAGGCAAAAAATTCATAAAGCACATACTGCACAGGAAGTACTTCAAGGAATCAACATCCGGGATTGAAAAGCTTTTACACATCGAAAGAAGTCACCAATAGAATGAAACTCAGGACCTTGAGCTTGCTAGGTAGGCAATTGTGCCACTGAACTATATACCTGTGCCTTTTCTTTTCCTTAAATTGTCCTTAAATTGCTCCCTGGAGATCCAGCCCTCACCTCTCTTTGGTTTTTTCCCAAGAAGCTTCTTAATCTTACATGGAAATAAACACATGATTATTTCTAGCTTGTAGGTCTTCTGATTATGCACGATCTTTCTGAATCCTCATGATTGGCAGTTAACTGTAACCTAGATAAGAGATACAACAGAGAACTCAAAGAGGCAAAGAATTCTTTTCCATACCAAGCAGAATACAGTGAACCTTGCTTGTCCTCTACCAAATGACCATTTGGCCATTGGGTTACAGGCAGAAAACTTGGTTTTGTCGCTGAGTGGTTGTTGCTTAATCTTGTTATCCACAGTAGCAAATATATTTGCCTGGATCAATAAGAACAATACTGTTAAATGGTAATGTTTATTAAGTGCTTATTAGTTTTTAAGTAACAATAAATTTTACACACTTTATCTCAATTAATCTAAAGTAGGTAGATTACCATCTTCTCTTCCAGATGAGAAACTGACCTTGAGAGAAGTGAAGAAACTAGGTCAAATTCATCCAACTATCAAGTGGAAGAGCTAAGCTACACACCCAGATGATCTAAACTATGAATTGCTGCACTTGACTGGAGCTACAGAGGATGAGGACAACTTTCAATGTACCAGAGTAATATTAACTCTGAAATCACTATGCTCATCTTCTTCTAAGGAATGTGGTTAAAACAAGTCATTTTTCCAAATGAGCAACTGTATTCACTACAATTCCATATATACATGCTAATTTTACATTTTAAAAATCAATGACTCCCCCAGCACCACAAAAAATGTTTGTTACACAGTTCTTACTAAAGTGTACATATAACTTTGCATTATACTCCACCTAGTATTAAATTATGACCTGTTTCATTCATTCATTACTGTGCTTCTGCCATAAACCAAGCATTGTCTACACTATGTGATTCAACAATAAGCAAACAGCCAAAATCCTTGCTCTATTGAAACATAGTCTCTAATAAAGACAGTGTATAACACATCCGAGATAAAAATACTAAGGAAAAGTAATTTAACAAGGTGAAGAGTAGGGCAGTGACAGGAAAGGTACTGTTTTAAAATAATCAGGATCTCTGTAAAGCTTGTGTTTGAGCACAGACCTGAACAAAGTGAGGCAGTGAACCCTGCAGATAGCTTTGGGAGACAGCTTCTAACAGTGCAACTGTCAATGTGAAGACCTGAGGCCAGGGGGAGTTATGTACGTCTGAACAGCAAAAAGACTAGAACAAATAGAGCTGAACACTGGGAAGAATGGGAAGATAAGGGGAGGGAGAATTCTATTAGGAAGATCAAGTAGAGCCATGTCAAATTCAAGTTTTATTCCAAAATTTTGAGATGCCCCAACAGTTTTGGGAGAGTATGGACATGATCTAATTTATGGTTTAAAAAGATCACCCTGTTTTTGTGTGGGAAATCAATCACTATATAGAAGCAAAGTAGAAGTATCAGAACCAATTAGAAGTTTGTTGCCCTCCCCAGTGATGATGGGAATTGTGTGGTTTGGGAGAGGTGATCAGAAGCAGTCTTGTCCTAAATATTGTTCAAAGGCAGAGCTGAATGGATTTACCAACTTGGGGCCATGTAGAAAAGAAGGAGAATACACGCATGAAGCCATTTTCTTACACTGAAAACCAAGATAGTTTGAAGTTGCCAGTTATGGAGATGAAGAGGACAGCAATCAGGGGTTGAATCTGAAGAACAATTTTGTCACCTAGGTACATGTATCAGGCATGCTATTGGATGTAGTACAAGTTGAGTAATGAGGGAGAGATCCTGGTTAATTTGAGACTGTAGTGTAGAGAAAAAAGAAAGGCCAAGGACTGATGCAAAGAGGTGCAGATATGGAAAAGAAAGTGAGGAGAAATAAACAAAGGAGACTTGAAAAGTAGAAGTCAGTGAGAAACAACACTCTGAAAGTGTGGCATCCCAGAAACCCAATGAAGAAAATCAAAAATTGTCTGGTCAAAGACTGCTGATAGATCAAGTAGATAACACTGAATACCGACCACTGGATGTATCATTCTGGGTTTAGCTTAGCAGGAGAGATACAGGGATATAGAAAGTGAAATTGGAAACGATAATTTAGACAATGCAATATTTTGCTTGAAAGTAAAAAACAAAGGAAAAAGGAGTGATAACTGGTGGAGAGGTTTGGGGATTAGCTTGTCTTTTATTTAATATGACAAATATTACAGCACATTTGCAGGCATTCTAGAAAGTTCTAACAGTAAGATCTAATGATAGAAGAAAGGGAAGAATATTTACAATTGCACTCGACTGAAATACCATAATTTACTTACTCATTTGGTTATGGATGTTCACCTAAGTTTCTTCTGATCTTCTACTATAATGTTGAAAATTTTTGCCTGTTTAGTGTTTATTCATTGAATTCATCTCATTAATATAAGTTTGCAAGTGGGGAATTATGCAGCAAGATCATGAACATTTTAAGGCTCTTGATAGTGCCCTGTGATTTTAAACAAACATTTAACCTTCACATCATTACTGCATGCATGATTAAATTTTATTGTAGCCTTACTAGACTTACACCGTGTATCTTTATTCCATAAAAAGTCCATGGCATCCCTAATTTTTCAGCTAGCCTTATTCTAACAGTATAAGGTTAATGCCCTTAAAGACAATCTTTTAATTTTATTTCATTCCATACCTTCTATTAGAGATCAAATATTTCTCTACAAACAATATTTTCAACAATAGTTTACCCCAAATCCCTATGTATTAAATCATGATTGTGCATGTATATGATGCAGTAGGGAAAAATTAATCAGTTTGGATCGTACCAACCAGAATTTGAATCCCATATTCATTACTTAAACTTCACATAAATCACTTTAATAATCCTATCAGCAAAAAAAAGTACATAATAATCTCTTCTTCCTAAGAAAGGGTTAAAATGAAATATCTATCTGTAAAAGGATCTAGTAGGAAACTTCTGGTAGAAATACTGGAACTTTTAAAAGAACTTAGTATATATTATGACAAAAGCCTGTGAATATATAATTTTCTTTAAAAGTGAAGAAGAAAAAATCTCTCACACAATGTATCTTATCCACAGTCTATAAAGCTTTATGTTACAGTTTTGCTAATGACCATTAAAAAATCCAGGAACTTTATTGCTAGTAAACTGTCGAAACAGTAAGCACCTGGGGTGTCTCTTGGGAAAGCGCAGCCTGCTACAGTAGATCTGGGATCAGCGATGTCTCTAGAAATAGTACCAGGCACTTACCTCCAGGTGACTAAATGAGGCTTCATCTCGTCTCGCAAGCTTAGGAAGCTTTATGATTAGTCCGGCTTGCTATGGTGAGGAAATAACACAAAAGCCAAGTACAAATGGAAGTCGAATGCATCCCAGCCTACAGTCAATTTCCAAACAGGTAAGAGAAGCCTTCGTAAGTAAAGTTAGTGCAGCATCTTCATGACGTTGTGAGGTTAGAAGGATAAATACTACAATTTTTGTCTGTATCTGTTCATTTGTTTAAGTGACTCAGCAGAACACTTGGAATACCAAAGATCTTTAGCTTTAAGATCTGAAATTAAAAGAAAATAGTACATAATTTTAATTATTCAATATATCTTAAAATTCATGAAATCTAAATGCTTCACAGTAATGGCTTCTAGGGGACTCAGCTTTTGCATGGAGACCTTACTAAAAGATAAGTCAACGTCTTCTATTATAATCAGATGTGAAGGATCAGTCTGTGAAAGTTCATATGATATCCTTGGTCTAATTCCCAGTCAGGGATGGCAGCTTGGTTGTTTTTCTCTAATAAATTAAGGCCTCCTTATTTATATTAGCTCTTCTCATAAAAATTATGGGTTTCATTAAATATATATATATATATATAATTTCATTAGTTAATCTGATATCTGTCATGCTCAGGTGAAAAACTTCATAAAATTCTCAGTTCTCTAAATTTTATTTCAAAAAATATTCATGGAGTTCTCACTGTGTTGTTGGTATTATCCAAAGTTCTGGGCATACAGAGATGAAAACTGAAAATGTAGTTTGGTTGTTTAAAAAAATACAGTGTTCTGGCACTGGTATAAATTTAGAGATATTTCTGATTTTATCTGCAGTCCTTGATAATGAATAACAATGTCAAAAATATTGCATCTACTGTTCCCATCCATCTGAATAATAAAATTGGATTAACTTTCTATCTGATTCAATATTACAGAAAACAGTCATCAAGATGGCCCCAATAAATCATTTTATTTAAGAAGTCAAGCTCTATTTCCCACAAAATATAAGGCTGCCAGACTGTTTTTCCTTTTGATTACATCTCTGGTGTAAAACATTGTTAGATAATAATGTCATATAAAGACTTGGTAAAAGTTTCAAAGCAAGACTTAGAATTTAGCAGCAAGATCTTATATTAAGGAGAGAAAAGTTTCTAGTGATTTTCTTTTAATGTCTAGTGAGCATATACTTCTAATGACAGAAAACTCACCTACTGAAATTTGCCATTTAATATAAGTTAAAGATTTACAAAAGATGTGATTTCTTTGTTCTGTATTTCAAAGTATCTTCTCCTGAATCTTCCAGAGTCTTAAATTTGTTTTCTAAATTGCTGTCAGTTGATAATTGATGCTGGTTGTGTTGTATAAAATTAGTTGTTTCTATATTTAGCTGTAATAAGGAAGAATGTGCTATATATAATCTCCTTTGTTTTTCTGATTAATTCATGTACTTCTGTCAATCAATTTAATAATTAGATCAGAGGCAGAGAAATCTTAATACATACCTTGGCCGTAATAATGCTATAAGGGAAAAAATATTTTAATGTGAGGACTGAGAAGTAATAACAGGATGAAACTGGCACAGAAATGCTAGCACTAAAATCATTCCACAGACAGCATCACTCAGAATCTTGCTTTCTTAGAAATGATATTGCTCTTGAGGTACTAACAACTGAAATAACACATTGTGGCAAATTATACACTTATTATTATTTTGCCATATCTTTCTGCAGACGAAAACATTACAAAAATACTGACAATAAATTTATTCCACACTCTTTATTCACTTCTAGTTATGCAGAACAGTGATTCTCACTGTGACAGAAAAATCAAGATTACCAAGAATAACAGATGAAAGGACAATAAATCATAGCATTTTTATTCACATCTCAAAAACACATGCCAGTAAACCTCACTTCATTGTACTGTCTCTCTTGGAGAGATGTGCGGTTCACTAGAAGAGTGAAAACAGAATCCTATTTTAGTTATTGATGTGAAACATAAACATAGAGGAAATCAAAATAAAAATAAATTTGTAACATTTTTCCGCGCAGTGTTATACTTCAAACTACCCTGAGACTAGACTGATGTTTCAACATTTGCGTGGTCTCACCTTGCCTTTCACAGATCAGGAGTTTGCATGTGACCACCTGCAATTCCTGAAATAATGTGTTCTTGTTGATTGAATGAAATGTGGCATCTCTCTTTTTTACCCATATCAGGAGTAAAGTGAAGATGATTAATTGCTTCATTCTTCCCATAGTGTATTCATATTTGATGACTTGGAACAGTATGACTTTATGACTAGAAGATAAAGTACTCAGGGGAATGAAAGATTATGACTTTGCCCATGGAGATCTACTTCTACCCAGCCCTAAATTCCATTTAGAAGTTAGACCTAATTCCTATGGATACAGTAGTGAGAAGCATCTTCTTTCCTTTCAGAGAAGCTCTATGGATGGAGCAGTCATTGCTGGCTTTTTCTTTTTTTTCATATTGATGGCACAGAAGTTATAAACCTGAATTTGTCTGACCTGGTTTTTGCATACATTTGCCTGAACAGTAGTCTTTTGTCCATTTGGGGTTTCTGCCTGGCTACAATTCCAGCCGTTTTCAGTGCAAGTTTTGGGAGCTATTTATTTCTCCTTGAAGCATAAGAAACAGTGCAGGAAGGGAGGGAGCAGCCTCTTAGGGAGACTGAAAGAGAACACAGAGAATAAGCTAACAGAAAAATAACATTCAGCACAAAATAAGAAGCATAATTAGAGATGAAGGTAGAAATTTCTCTTGGTGCCAACATGAAATAACAAGACTTAAAGACTCTGTTAAAAGCAAATGACTTGCTATTATATTTGTTTACTGTACCCAGGATAATACCCAGTCATGGTTAAATCGTGATATTTTTTCTCCTGTCTCCAAGGAAATTTGTATAAAACTTCTATTTTCTTCTGTTTCATCTATCTATGTTTGCAATTTTTATTAAAATAGTTTTGCAAGTAAAGATAAATACAAAATTACAAAATGTAAGAATGTCTTTTAGAATATTATTTTAAAATTTATTGAAGTTTATCTCCTCCAGTTAAGGCGTACTTAGAGAAATCAAAACTTTCACCATTTCATGATTCTTAAAAAATACCTTTCCTGTGACATCCATTCTTTCTGGAGTGAGATGAAACTTCAGTGTTGTTTTAATTTGCATTTCTCGAATGACTATGATATTCAACACTTCTTCATATATTTATTAGCCGCTTGATTTCTTCATCTGAGAAATGCATATTCATCTTAGATAACTTTTTTGGATTGGGTCTTTGAATTTGGGGGGTCTGATGTTATTTAATTCTTTATATGTTCTAGATCTAAGTCATTTGTCTGAGGGACAGTTTGCTACAGTTTTTTCCAATTTTGTGGGTTTTCTTTTCACTCTGTTGGTGATTTCTTTTCATATGAAAATCTTTTTAATAAGAAGAGATCCCTTCTGGGAAGTACTTCCCATGCATCTTGCATTTTGTTCATTAACTCTTTGCTTACTACTGTGTCTGCAAGATTTCTACCTACCCTGTTTTGCTGTAGATTTAATATTTCTGTTTTTAATATTTAGATCTTTGATCCATTTTGACTTTAGTACATGGTAGTAGACGAGTCTAGTTTTAATCTTCAATATGTGGAAAGCCAATCTTTCCAGCACCATTTACTGGGAATGTAGACTGGTGCAACCACTGGGGAAATCAGTGTGAAGTTTCCTCAAAAAACTGGGGTTAGGGATCTATTTGATCCAGCTATTCCCCTTCTAGGTATTTTCCCAGAATTTTTGAAAACATCATGCCACGGCAATATATGTACATCCATGTTTATAGCAGCACAATTTCTAATAACTAAATCTTAGAATCACCTCAAATTTCCCTCAGTCGAGGAATGGACAAAAAGGATGGGGTATTTTTATACAATGAAGCATTAATCAGCTATAAAGAAGGATAAAGTTGAGGCTTTTACAGGTAAATGGATGCAACTTGAGACCATACTCATAAGTGAAGTAAGTCAGTCTCACATGTGTAAGTATCATATGGTCTCCCTAGTGTAAATAAAACAAAGAGCAAATAAGATTCAAAAATGTATAATAGATATATGAAAAGGAAAGAGAAAGAAAGTGCTTGAAATGAAAGAACAACTGGGATAGTGAAAAGGAGACAAGACATCATGTTCTTTTTCAGTATATATAATCTTTTACTTATGTGTGTGTGTAAATATATAAGTATACTACTAATCTGTTAGTTCATCAAAAAGAACAGTTTGTGTTTTCATTGTCTATTTAATCATTTAATCCCTAAATCTTGTAATATGAGCAGCTACTTTCAAGCTAACAATATGCAATATATTAACTAGTATTAATTTCCTATTTTTTGAAGTTTCATATCATTTTTATCTTTTTTGTTTTTAAAATAAAAACAAAGAAACATATATAAATATATATATAAATATATAATATATACCATATTATATATTTATATATATATCTTATCGTAAGGATGAAGTCTTACTCCAATTTTATAGTTTGAAGTTTTCAAAACATTGTCTATGAAAGTTCTTTTAATTGCCTAATTTTTGGAGTCTTTGAAGAAAAGAAGATCTCTTATAAGAACGTTATTAAGGACTCTGAAAGAGGACACTAATTAAAAGATAATATTAAAAACAGAGAAGAGAAATAAATGAAATGAGCAAAATCTAGGTTATAAAGATTTTTTTCAAATGAGTAACCTAGTTTGCTAAAATTGACTTTATTTAATTATTTATATTTAATGCATAGTGGAAGGAAAAAAGATGAGCACAAATTCAAATCAATATATATAAGAAATATCTGCACACTTTGGAATTTGGATCTTTGGATCTAATGTTCCCAGTAACCTTTGTCCGACGAGACAGGGTAGACACTAAAGGAAGCATAGATTCCGAAATTTAAAAAAAAAAAAAAACTTCCTTGAAGTATGCCATTCTGACCCTCAACTTTAAAAACATATTTTCTCTAAAAATAGAATGTACTCACTTTAGCAAAACTAAATTGTTTTGAGCATTACTTTTCCCTATGACCTAGATTTCTTGTGACTTTTTGTTAAAGCTCCTTAATAGACAGAAAATTTAGTAAATGTAAACCTGCAAATCCAGAGGCCACTTCTTAGTGTCTTGACATGTTCTATTCCAGTAAATAAGATGAAGACGTTCATTTAATAACAAAGTTGCTAAACAAAGTTTAGTAGCAAGCTTAAACATTTTTCCTTTGTTCTGAATATCCAAAAAAGCAGGCCACTAAATTAATTGTTTTCATCACCAATATGTAGATAATATACATGGCTTTAAGCAAAGTTTACTGAGTATTTGTTTTGGTCCATTTAAACTGTTTTATAGCTAGTGACATATAGCTCTATGACTATACAAATTATTCTTGTAACAAAGAATGTAGTTGTCATCATTTGAAGGAGAAACTGAGGTTTAAAGAGTTGATTATTTGACCACACATCCCAAGTTTGAAGTCAAGTCCATCTTGCTAGCCTACGTTCTTATCTATTATTTTGTAGGGTAGTGGTTTGTTTTTTACTATTTCCTCACCTACCTGAAACTTCCAAACATACAAAAACATACTTTTGTTAAGTTTTCCCATACCCTTAGCATTTTAGAAAAAGAATAGGTAAAAACTTTTAAATGCGTGAACACAAAGTTCAAGGAACTCTTAAATATTGCTCTTATCTACAAGGTCTTATCTTTTCTAAAGAAGAAATTCGGAAACCTTTTTGCAGTCGCCACAAGCATTCATTTATCTCATTCATGAATTGTTTTAATTAATTAGCTGACCAGCTGATTTCATAACTCATAACTACAACTGAACAATGAGAAGCATACAAAGTTGGTATTATGTCTTTAAAATGTTTTATGGTATTATTCTTGCCAAAAACTAATAATATTGTTATCTAATGTATTAAAAAATGGTAGCCACCACTAGTGTAGGGTTCTTACAAAAAAAGAGTCAGCTATCTGAGACCTTGTCACTGTTATATAAAGTTCAAAGTGCTTATCATCTAGAAAAAGCATTTTCTCTCTGTTCACCATGCTAATTTTTTCATCATTTTGTTCTTGACGTTCTGCCTATTTCTTCATTATACGTCACTTTTTTCCTTGTCACCTTTTAGAAGTATCAACATATACTAATCACACACTAACTTTAGTTTACTAGTGTCAAACTGTACTAACCCTTCAAAATGATCCTTCACCGGACATCTGCAGACAACCCAAAGGACTTTACTACTACACAACAGCTTTGTACTTTCATCTGAGTTCCAAGGAGCACTCACCAGGCCTCCCAAAGGGTCACAAGCTGAATTTTGAGAATCACTACTTAGAGGCCACCAGTTTCTCCCTCATGAGCAAATCCAACAGCTTCTTCCTCCACAGTTTTTTAACCAGTGCGTTTTGCTGCACTGACAAACCTCTTGAAAATTCTCTTCCACTGATTTCGATAACACCATATGTATCTTGATTTTCTTTGGATTCTTCTGCCTCATAAGATATCTGTGTTAAAACTAAACTAAGAAAAAAATCATAGAGTCTTTTTTTAGAAAGCGAGTAATGTCTGAGTTTATGGTGATCTGTGTCTGTGTTTCAGTGGATCAAGAGCTAGCACCTCTCTCCTCTTTGCCTGAAAAAGACAAGAGGGAACAAGCCATGAAAATCAAAATTTCAGTTTTCCTGCTGGAGATCTGCTGGAAGCATGGCCTAGGAGCGTGTCAATGATATTCTTCCATGGCGGTTATCTTCTTCATAGGCAGATTTTTCTGTAAGTCATAAGCAACACAGGTCCATCATAGCAGAACTACAGTTTACATTTTACTTTACCACTAGCAAAGAGTTGACCAGATTATGAGTTCACAGACAGGTAGATTGTGAAAGTGAAGCATCGAACTTCACATGCCTCAGTATCATATTCCTAATCCGGGAATCACACGGTTCCCTTTCTTCCACTGAGGAGACACCATGAATGGTGGAAGGGAAGGAAACCATGAATGTTACTGTATTGGAGTAGCTACCAAACAAAATAAAAGAAAGACTGGGAGTATTTCCTCCTAAAATCATGAGAATAAACTTGTAAAAATTTGATAGGTATGCCATCACACCAAAATTGATAAGTGCTTGTATGATATGTATAAGGACATGTAATATATTCACATATGAATATGTATATTATGATGTAAACTATGTCCCAGAAAGCAAAAACAACTTTAACACAAGAAGATTGTATGAACAATTTATGAACAGTATTTCCTTTTTCTAATTCAAGGTAGTTTCTAAATCTACAAACTACATTTAATAACTAGAAAGATAAATTTTAAAATTCTCTAGTTACAAAACATAGACATTAACTCTGGTTCAATCTAAGTTTACTTGCAACCTATATAGCACACAACTCAGAAGCCTTACACTGATTTTACCTATTAGAAGTGGTTTTTAAGAAGTTGATAAGATCAACTTCTGAGGTTTTTTTTTTTTTTTCATTTGTTAAATGGTACACTAGCCAATGTATCAGATAGAAAGTAATTTCAAGTCAAATATAGGGAAAGGGAACAAGGGGAGAAGGAAGGGGAAAGAAGAAAGGAAATGAAAAAAAGAAAATAGAAGGAAAATAGCAACAAAGCTTTTGTAAATAAGGAGAGGAAGAAGTGCTGACAGTAGAGGAGGGAAATAAGGAAAAACAAAGCCAGTACGTAATATGTACACATACAAATTCCCTTTGATGAATGCTGTCATTGTATCTACCTAAAATATACCAATAAAATTAATTTTTTAAAAAGACAAATATAAATTATGCCAAATCAACTCCAGGTACTTTTAAGTAATTAAGTATCATGAATGAGTTACATAACGTGAACATAACCTCAAGAGCAGAACCTTGATTTTTGTAAACTTTTGGAAGCTTAATATGTTACTCAATCTCTTTCACATGGTAACCGCACAAGGTTGATCATAATGATTTGTGTATTCTTCATTTCTCAAAGATTTATTAAACACCTTCTACATGCCAGGCACTAATACCCAATAGAGATATCAGAGAACCAGACACCAACAGAACTGATACTTTCCTACAGAGAAATGAAAAATTAAAACATAAATAAATAAGAAGCTGTCAGATAGTGATAGATGCTGTAAAAGAAAGAAATCAGAGTGATTATGATAGAGAATGAATGGGGTAGGATGCCTTCTTTGAGGAGTTAACATTTAAAATGAAAGCCAAAAGGCCAGGAGAGCCACTATTCTCCTAAGGCTGAACACATCGCCAAGCAATAGGCAGGTGACTATCCAGGTTATAAGCAGAGCAGAGCTGTTGAAGAACTAGAGAAAAGACCATGTGTCTGGAGGAGGGTAGGACATGTGGTTCAGAGCGAACAAGATGCTGAGAAAGTCGGCCCACATAATTGAATTTAACTCTAAATAAGATAGAATATCATTGGAGAATTTTGAGAGAAAGTGAAAGCAGAACTCTGAAAAAATTACTTAAAAAGATATAAAAACTAAGAAATTTTAAGCAAAAGTTTTGAATAGCTTCCTGTTTAAAACAAGAGTTCATTCTTGTTTAGAGTCTAGGCCTCTGCTTTTGAGTTTGTTTAATTGAATAGATCACCTGTCTAGGACAGTCCTGAGGAGTAAACTCAAATCAAGACACAAATCAAAATAATAATAAAATCATTTGAAGAAATTGAAACTGCATTAGAAACCAAAGTAGAATTGATACTCAAAATATAGAAGGACACATACCTAATTGGTGTTCAAAAGATGAGACCAAAATATTTAGAACAAAAAATCATTCAAATGTATAGAATAAGAAAATATTTTTGAAATAGAATTTAGAATCCATAAATTTCAATAGCACCTCATTGCAGGAACTAATCAAGAAAATCATGTTGCAATTTAACTTGAAAGATAAAGATTCCTGTGAGATTACAGACAGATTTTTCTGTAACTTTTGCAAGTTGTCTACAAGACAGGCTAGCCTCAGGCCAAGGTATTTTTCACAGCAACTTTCATTGCCAAGAGGTACTGGAATAAAAGCAGCAGAGTTCAAAGGCAAAAAGTAAAAATAGAGATTGAATCAAGAATTTAATATCCAGCCAAGCTGTTATTTATTGTTAAAAGCACCATAAATACAATCTCAAACATTCAGAGCCTTGGGAAATAGAGCACTCATGAACCTTCCTTGGAAGCAGTAAATAATGACATGCAGCTAAATAAGAGGTACATCAAAATAAAGAATTCAGGAATGATGACATATTGCTAAAAAAGCAAAGAAGCTAACTGTGTGAATATTGAATCCACTTGAATATGAACGAATAGTATAGAACTGTAGAAATTATAACTGCAGAATACAATTGGCCTGCCATGCCAGTAGGTTTCAGTCAACCACAGAACAACTGAATGAAAAAAACTGAAAAAAAAGTACTTATATTAAACATGCACACACTCTTTTCTTGTCACTATTTCCTAAACAATGTGCTATGACAACTACTAACATACCATTTATACTACATTAGGTAATAAGAAATCTAGAAGTGCTTTAAAGTTATTAGGAGGATTTACCTAGGCTATGCGCAAATATTGTCCCATTTAAGTATCTGCAGATTTTGCATCCTGGGAAGGCCTGGGAACCAATCATCCATGAATACTGAGGGACCACTGTGGTCAGCATAAGGCTAACAGAACCTCAAATCTTAGGGGCTTAAGACAATAAAAGTTTACTTTTAACTCATGTCATTGGGTAATACCAGTTGTTGGATGGGCCCTCTATTTGATGCATTAATTTGAGAGCTCAGATTCATGCTTTCTGTGTAGTTTTATGATTTTTAGTATAGTTGGACCCATCCTGTGAGTAGAGAGAGGCAATAGAGAAGAGAAGGCCTACTCAACCTTAACTACTGTGACTGAAAATATGGCAATTTACTTTCACTTATATTCATGATGGAGAATTATGAGCAGTCTTCACTAAATAGAATATAATGTAATTATCCCAAAACATAACAATATAAACATAAAGTGATAAAACCTGGGTGGTAATCGTAAGAATTGATGGAAAGAGATACATATTTTCTCATTTTTCATAACAGAAATTAATAAATTCTTTCTAAATTTCTTGAGAGACAAAAGTTTAAGTATAGGAAGTGTGATAAAAATTGATGAATGTTTATATCATAAAAAACTTTTAAAAGGCACATTGCATTAATCTTCCTGACAACACTTTTCCTCTCTTCCCTTATCCCATCCTTCTTGCCACTTTTTGAAGCAGTTCTGGAAGTTCTCTTTCATGAATATCTTTAGTTGCATTATTTTGACTGCCTTGATGTCCTGAATTTATTAAAGATGTCTACTTTTCATAGTCATTTTGGTTTGGGGTAGTGCCAGAAGTTTCGTGATGCCAGATGCAGGGAATACGGTGGATGAGGAAACACTATAATTTTACAAACCTGCCTTTCTATTGAATGACAGCCAGCAGCATTCATTGTATTTTTAATCACATCATATAAGGATGCTCAGGAAAAAGAACTTACAGTACTGCTTCAGAAAGTGGCAAAAATGACTGGATAAATGGGTTCAAAGGAAGGTAAAGTATTTTGAGGCAAATTAGTGGGAATGTATTTTTATTATAATAAATTATTTTTAATTTAAATATTTGCTACATATTTTGATCATGCTTCATATTAATTTATAAATACAGATAGTTTTATGAATAATCAATTAAAGACTGTATGTTACAGTTTACATCTAGAATGTTCCCCAATACTCATGTGCTTGGAAGTGAGACTTGTAAAAGGCAATGGATCTTGGGGGCACTATATGTATCATTGGATTCATCCACTAATGAGTTCAATAACAGAGTGTGGTGAGGAATGGCTGAAGAGGTGGTTCAGTGGGAACAGGACCTGGAAGGAACAGATCTCCTTTTCTACCCTCCTTGCTTCATTGTCTGTCTCCTATTCACTGGGACATAGGCAGCTTTCTCTGCTCAGGACCTTCCAACATACAGTTTCTACCTTGGAGTAGCTGACCAGAGATTCTAACCATGAGCCAAAAGAAACCTCTCCTCCTCTAAGGCAAAAATATCAGATATTGAGTTTCAAGAATGGAAAAGTGACTAATACACCACAGAAGAATGACAACCCATTAGAACACACTAAGATGCAGCATTTGAAATAACACAGTGAAAATATTTAAGGAGAAGGTGGGTTCAATATTCAAGAGATAACAAGATGGTAGAGTAGACAGTCCTTGATTATCAATTGTATGTCATGATGATAGAATTGGAAGATAAAGAAGAGTCAAGGTGACTCCCTAGTATGATACCTAATCTTACAGAAAGTACAGAAAAATGTGATTGTAAATGGAGAGAGGAAAGTAGATTCAGTTTGAGTAATCCTGAGGTTAAAGTGGAACATTCAGGTAGAGAGATCTAAGACCCTAAGAAAAGTAGGAACGTAAAATTTATAAATGAAAATCATTAGGGGGATTTAGCTCAGTGGCACTTTGCTTGCCTGGCAAGTGTGAGGTCTTGAGTTTGATTTCCAGTATCTTCCCCTCCAAAAGGAAGAAAATCATTGGTTTGTAAGGGATAACAGATGGCAAATACAGAGTTGTAAAAAGGTAACAGGTGACAATATGACATTTCTCTGAGAGGTCAGGGTTTTCTATCACTTGCGAACCCAATTCCTAAACTGAAAACAGGAAGGCTGCTTGGCCAGTGATGGAGTTAGAGGTTCTGGGTAGCAAAAAGAACACATCAGAAACAAGTGGGTGGATTCCTCTCCACAGGCTTTGATGATTAAGGAAACTGTTGGTAATCAAGACAAAACTTATCTCAGGGGATGCGAAGACAGCGCCTCACATCCCAGATGGCCACTTTCCCTCCTTCCCTAACTGGGCCATTGGATATGGATATGTTCTCTTTCTGGGTATGACCAAATTATAGAACACACTAATTAAATCAAGAAGTGACTAAGTACTTCCTTCTCAGGCAAAGTAATTCAACCATCCTTTTAAAATAAATGGTTAAAAGCCAATCACATACAATTTACACATAATTTCACTGCTTAACCCCAAGTTCAATATTTTAATCAGTGCCATCTATCTAATTTATGTCTAATGTCCAGAGGCTTTAATTGTTTAGTGGACATTCTGGTGACCAAAGAAATTCTTGTTACAAAGTGTTATTTCCTTTGTGAGACAGTACAATAGGGAATTGACTCAGGAATCCTTTAATAAGGCAAAAGTTCAATAAATTTAGATGTGAAATCCTTGAATTTCAATATAATTTATTTTGTATGTTTATATATTTACAACATAAATAAGAATATTGCACAGTACTTGAATATTGTGTTAGCTTTCTGATGCTGTAACAAATACTTGAGAATATCAGCATATAAAGAGAAAAATTCTATCTTGCTCCCCATTTTCTGATTTCAGCCCATGGTTGGTTGGTCTGTTGTTTTAGGACCAGTGAAAAGGCATTGTATCACGACAGGAGCATGTCACCTCATCACAGCCAGGAGTCAAGGAAATTAAAAAGTTCAGTGCTCCTATATCTCCTTTAAGGGCCAAACTCTGATTATTTAACTTCCTCCCACCAACTGCTACATTCTTGAAGGGTTTACCAAGTCCTATTAATGTCACTGAAAGGGACGAAGCAGGAAACCAAGTCACCAACACTAGAGGACTTTCCAGATCCACAATATAGTATATGTGTTTATTTGCATTATTTACTGCTGTGAAGTGACTCAGGAATTGCATTTGGAAACAGCATCTATTTGAAATTAAAATCTTAAATCAAATCTTCCTTCAATGACAAAAGTGATCAAGTGGTTTTCTAAATTCATACTAAAATATAATCTCTCACCGCTGTGTTGTAACTTCAAAGCTGTGAACTTATTATCGCCTGGGAAATCTGTATTCTATCAATCACTGTTGTGATTTCACAGAGTACTATAAGGAGAAGCTGTGTGTTTCTAGCATCTATTCAAAATGAAACAGGTGGAATATATCCATTAATTATAGGAAATCATACTTTATCTCTTCTGAAAGAAAAATCTCATTTTATCCAAAATTCTCTTTTTACTCTAATTGTACATTTCAGGCTTTTAAATATAGTGTATGTATATATTATATTATATTATATTATATTATATTATATTATTATATGTTGAAACAGACATTCATGCTTATACTATGGAATCAATCCAGGCAGGCAGAAAACGGGCAAATTATTCAAATGTTTTGAGCCAGATGACTTCTATTTCACTAATTAATTCAATGCACTTCTTCATTTAGGTAGTCTGACTTCTGTTTCAAATGCACGGCTTTTACATTTTTGCAAAGTTGCCTTTTTGAGGGGATTTTAATCTTGATTTTCTTTCTCACTTCCCATTTAGCATTTCAATCTGAGACTTTAATACTGTTTCCACAGTTACAAACCTCAGTTAATTGTGGCCCTGGGAGTTGAGTTCTCAAGTTTATATCCAATCCCCTTAACTCTCAGGTCCCAGCATAGACAATAGGCTCCAAATGTCACCCCTAGGGACTAGGGCAGTGCCTGCCTGTTCATCCTGCCTGACAAACACTGTTAGTAAGCTAGAAGTCAATGGCCCGTTGCCAGGGCTTTATCTTAGGGAAACCAACCAAGGAAAACATTTTTGGTCTTACAGAAAAAGGGAGTTGACAGACTTTATACAGTGTCCCTGTCTAATGGCAGCTTTTCCAGGTTGGCAAAGTAGAAAGCAAGTCACTGAAGGAGAGGAAGTTACCAGTGTGCTGAGTTTTTCTAATTTCCTGGGTTGCCATGTAATACACAAATTGTGTTAAAACTAGGATGCAGTTTTTCCTTATCACTGCATTTCAGAATTTTACTGGTTCTTCAAGATTTAGTTCAAATTTTATTTTCCATATTAAATTATGTTCTTCTCTATCAAAAACATTTTAGGCTATAAAAAGTGCAGGTAATAACAGACAAACACTTGTGAATTATATAATTTACTAGATGAGCTTCTTCTAATATAGATTTATTCTCTGGAAAAAGAGGGTCACATGATACTGAGACAGAAATCACTTACCAATGTCCAAAAGTAATTGCTATGCCTTGTGGGCAAATGCATCAGGAACAGAAGGTCCCTTGTAAATTGTGTCTGAATTCATCTACCTCTCCTTCTGGCTCATGCAGACACTGTTATTGCCTTTATCCATGGTAAGTTGTAAAAAACCCTCCAATCTCTCAGACTTATGCTTCTGTAATGGGCTTATCTGGCCTTCCCAACAGCTCTCCAGTCAGAGACTCAGCTTACAATCTGTTTTGATTCAGAGCCTAAAGAAAAGCACATGCAGTACTGACATTTTTAGTCACTTGTCTGGCTCTAATAGTTCTTTTCTTGTGATTCTGACTTTTTTCCTTTTTTGGTTAAATGGTGGCCTCTCTTGTTGAAGTTCTCATCCCTAAGCACCTGAGAATGTGATCTTATTTGAAAATAGTTTTTTTGAAGGTATATTTAGTTAAAATGAGCTCATATTGGAATAGGGTGAGCTCCTAATTAAACATGATGGGCCATATAAAAAAGGAAATATTGAGCCGGGTGCAGTGGCATACACCTGTAATTCCAGCACTCAGGAGGCTGAGGCAGGAGGGCTGTTGCGAGTTCAAGGCCATTTTGGGCTACAAAGTGAGCTCAAGGCCAGTCCGAACTGCATAGTGAGCCTCTATTTTAAAAAGACAAAACAAAAAAAAAATAGAAATCTGGAACCCAAACAGATGGCCATGTGATGGCAGGAGCAGACTGGCGTGAGTCCTGTGCAATCCAACAATATCAAGAACTGTTGGTAAAAGAAGCCAGAATCAGTGGAGCATTCAGCCCTACAGATTTATATGGTGACATGGTCCTGTTGACATCTAACTCGGATTTCTAGCCTCTAGAGCTCTGAAACAAGTTTCTTTGCTTTACACTAAGTAAAATAAATAAATATTTATTAAAAGGTATTACCAATGATATTAATGTCATTTGTCAATCTCCTTCTGGCACAATTCTTCTTTGCCTTTGCCAGAAGCTGCTGGTTGCCTGTCAAGCTGTTAGGTAGCTTCTCAGTGGTTATGCCATTTTCCTGATCTCACTATTTCTCTAGGAGACCAGGTCCAGTCACTAACATGACCAAGCATCAGAGTCCCGCCCCTATGCAAGCATTCAAAGACTTTAAAATGGAAATGCAGCATGGAAACATAGCAGGACCTTCCACTTTAACTATGAACCGTTACACCTATTTTTCTTTCCCAAACTTCTGACTCTTGTCACATTCAACATTTGGTTGGGTTTTAGCCACTTATTTTATACCAACCCTATGTATCCAGGATGTATTATTTCCCATCAAGACCATAAATTCTCAGAGCAGTATCGTTCCCCTTTTAAAACAAGGTAGGACACACTCCCAAAATTGTTATACAGATTTAACGCAATCCGTATCAAAATACCATTAGCATATGTCACAGAACTAGAGAAAATATTCCTAAAATTCTTTTGGAACCAGAAGAAACCTAGAATAGCAAAAGCAATTCTGGATAACAAAGGCAAGGTAGGAGGCGTGAAAATTCCTGACTTGAAGTTATACTATAAAGCCACTATGATATAATCAGCATGGTAATGAAAAAAATACCAGACCCGAGGATCAGTGACAACTGATGAAAAGACAACTACAAACACACATCACCACCTTATTTTTGACAAAGAGGCCAAACATATTCACTGGAAAAAAAGATAGCCTCTTTAATAAATAATGCTGGAAAAACTGGCTTTCTACATACTGAAGACTAACACTAGCCCCGTGTCTATAACCATGCACTAAACAAAAATTAAAATGGATCAAAGGTCTAAATATTATAAAAGAGAAACACTAAATCTGCTGGAACACAAAGTAGGTCAAAATCTTGCAGACAAAAGTGTATGCAGAGCATTCATGAACAAAATCCAGACCACACAAGAAATGCTTCAAAGAATCAACAATTGGGATTTCATTTTATTAAAAAGCTTTTGCACATCAAATCACCAACAAAGTGAAAAGAAAACCGACAGAGTGGGAAAATTTTTAGCCAATTGTGCATCAGACAAGAGACTTCTATCTAAAACATATAAAGAATTGAAAAAAGTCAGGCCTCCAAAATTCAATGACCCAATCTAAAAATGGGCATCTGAGATGAAGACACACTCCTCAGATGAAGAAATACAAATTGAAAATAAATATATGAAAAAATGTTCAACATCATTGGTCATTCAAGATGCAAATTAAAACAACACTGAGATTCCATTTCAGCCCAGAAAGAATGACTCTCATCAACAAATCAGCCAGTAACAAATGCTTCCAGGGCTGTGGGGATAAGGAACCATTCTCCATTGTTGGTGGGAAAGCAAACTGTTGCAACCACTCGGAGAATCTGTGTGGAGATTCCTCAAAAAACTAAGATAGATTGGTCCTATTCAACTCAGATATTCCCCTGGTGGGTGTTTTTACCAGAAGAACTGAAAACACACCACAGCAGCACATATGGACCCATGTTCATAGCAGCACAATTTGTAATAGCTAACTCTTGGAAACAACCCAAATGCTCATCAACTGAGTAATGGATTAAAAAGATGTGGTATTCTTATACAATGGAGTCCTACTCAGCTATAAAGAAGGGTAAATTTGAGACTTTTATAAATAAATGGATGCAACTGTCATACTCATAAGTTGACTAAATCAGACTCACATGTGTAAACATCATATTGTCTCCCCAGTATAAGAAGCTGAAAAAACAAATAAGATCCAAAATGTCCAATAATATTGTGAAATGGGAAGAAATTGTTCAATAGGAAAGAGAAACTAGGGTGGGGGAAAGAAGAAAAGAATGAAGAGAAAAGGATAAATCAAGAAATAAACACAAGAAACTTTAAAAAGTTATCCTACTACTTTCTATTAGTTTATTGAAAAGAAAGGTTTGTGTTTATATTGTTTGATCATTTTTGCATGCCTGTATCTTGTAACCTGAGCAAGTGCTTTGACGATAACAATATACAATGTAGTAACTATTGTTATTCTCCTATTATCTTGTTTTGAAATTTTGTATCATCATTCTTATTCGTTTTTCTCTTTAAAATAAAAAATTAAAATAAAGCAACCTGGGAGAATGTCCAATTTAAGAGTTCCTACTCTATGATAGGTTACCTGTGTAACCAATCTGTTTTTCAGAAAGTGTATACTTAAAAGTGTGCCTTATTTTAGAGAAGAGACAACATTACAGCCATCAAATGGTTATTGATAGCACTGATAACTTACTGTGAAGAAATGCATGAATTAAACATTATAAGAAGATAAAAATGCACAAAGATTTTATTTCATTTCCTTAAAAGTATCTATCTGATATTAAAATTTGGTTTATATTTTAGGGACTTCTAAATGTTTTGATATTTTCCCAAAGCAAACCTGAAAACTTAGTGTTTGCTCAAGCATTGAATAAGGACCAGCCCCACTTACTTTTTTATCAGAGTTTGACAGTATGTTACTGTACTGTACCTCATTGGCTTGTTTTGCAATAGTAGCAGATCACTGCATTAGAAAAGCTGCCAAAGTGCACCTTACGGAACTCACTCATCACCCTTCCCTCTGTGACTGCATCTGAACACAAACTAAATGTGCCCTATCAAAATTTCCATTAAAATTCAATTAACTACTCAACGTGTAGACTAATCAGAGTCACAAAAACTGTTGTGGCTGTTATTAGTCATGAAGTGAGTATCCTAAACCAAACTAACCACCTCTTGTTTTTTTTTTAATCTCTATTTTCCAGACACTGCAAATGGATGTAAACAAGCTGAACATAACCTTGCTTAGGATATTCCGCCAGGGAGTGGCTGCAGCTTTAGGACTCTTACCCCAGCAAGTGCACATCAATCGCCTGATCGTAAGATGGCTACATTTCACGTTTCCAGAATTTAACTCATTTTTAAGTCACTGAGGGGGTCATGCTATAGTTTTATTACTCATAAACTGAAACTTATCTAGCATCTGTTTTTGTAAATAAAGTTTTATTGTAACATGCCAAAGTCACTCATTCATATATTGTCCACTTCTGCTTTCACATCTATGGTCGCAAAATTGAATAACTGCAACAGATTATTTGCCCCATGAAGCCTTGGTATTTACAATCTGGTCTGTTACAGAAAAAAGTTTGGTAATTCTGTCATAGGTCAGACTGGCTACCCTGATATGTGCAAGCAAAGGGGCCCAAAATACTTGCTTTGCAATCTGTTTCTACTTTAAATTACTCCAAATGAAAGTAGAAATTCTGTATTAGGTAAGGCACTGTTTCAGGGGGTCATTTTAAAACCTCAAGTATGTCAGTGCAGCGATGGATGCTGAATGCAAAATGGAGAGGATTCTGAGTAAGGAGAGCGTCCCGCATGCGATGCAAGAACTGATGGTCCACAAAGGCCAAGGCAAAGCTTGGATGAGCATCTGAGGAAGATCCACCCCACCTTTGGCCTTCAATCACCCACATCCTTTCTCTATCCCCCCTTTCTTGGTGTTTGTGAACCTGAATGTCATCCAACTCCATGTTTCCATCTGCATTTGCAAACAGATGTGAATAAAAGGAGAAAAGGCAAATGCAAATCAGAGAATATTTCCTTTATAAGAAGCTAGTTATCTAAGATTTAGGAGAAGAGGAATTTGGAAACTTTTGTTTTTTCAAAGTTCTTTTTGATTTTCATTGCATTGAAAGCCCAAAAAAGGACGATATGGCCATAAATTACTATGTCCCTGCTTGAGCTCAGCTTCCTATTGCATTCTCGTCTGTATTTCCCAATATGACAGAATTTGCCTTATGCTTCTTTGTTCTGCATGTGAAGGATGAGTTGTTTTATTCCACATAAATTTTTTATTCTGTGAGTTAACAGTTTTTTGGTACTATTAGTTTTCTTTTATAGACCCAAGTTTTAACTCTGTATCACCAAAGATGAAATATAGCTTTTTCTCTAATATTCTTTAAGAGTAAAATATGTTATTATATCCAGGGAATACTTTGTTCAAGTGAGAAGACCTAGATATAATAGAGGTTTGGGGCCTATTTCTAGATTTGTTTATATGCACAAATATCATAGGTATTATTTATGCACATAGATTTAATGAGCATAATAACTGTTTGCAGGGATAAAAGAGGATTTGGGACATCCAAAAGAGGAATCTATATCCCCTTGGAGAATGTTAGTAGCATTGTTCATAGTAGTTATTTTAGTAGGCAGGGGTATGATATCTGAAGCAACAGAGCAGGGTGATTAAACACAAGTGCCTTGGAGACGAACAGACCAGCCTTCTTTGGCAACATGGCCGTGCCATAGCTGTGTGACCACACGCAAGCTGCTTACATTTCTTCATGTATAAAATGGAGATAACCAAAATACCCATCTCGTGGGAATGTTTTCAGCATTAATTGAGAAAACAGATTTAAAGAATATAAGAGCATGCGAGGCACAAAACCATGTTCTATTGCACCATTTTTCTTTTTAGGTCATAAACTTATGCAAATTATCACAAACATTTTTCACATCAATATAAATACTGACCATCATTATCTGTTGCTCCTATAACACAAAAGTGTTTTTCTGGGTTGTTAGTATACATTGATATTTCATTTTCTGGCTGGAAAAACTTCTGATAAACTGCATTCAAAGAAAACTTTCTAGCATAAGAGATGGGCCGAAAAAGACTAACAATAATTTCCTTCTATAAGTGCATACTAAAAATTTTGAAAGACAATATTTTTCAATGTATTTTTCACCTGATGTTTTTTTAATATGTATGAAACAAATAAGCCATTAATGGTAAGAAGTTTATCTCCATTTGAGCTAATGGGAGCATATTAAGAGGAAAAGAATCATGATATTACTGTGTATTTCTTTGCTCTACCTGTGGAGAGTGAGTTGTTTTATTCCACATTAAAAAAAATTGGAATTTCCAAATATGTATTTCAACTAACAGGTAATTTTTTTAAAGTACTACGTATTAAGGTGAACAAAATCAGGGATGGAACTTCAAAGCTCATCTAGCAGTATCTTCATTGGCTCAACCAGCCTTTACACTCATATAAATGATAAGAAAAACTTACAGAATGTATAATAACTGCACTGTTACTTCAGATTTTAGTTGATTTTAAAGTACCTCTTTAAACATAATTATTCAGGAAACACCTGAATGTCTATTTCAATTAAAATGTACAATGGGGAACAAAACAATAGCCAGGAAAATATAAAATCCCAAATTTTTGAGTGCCAAGTAACTGAAAGAAAACCATTTGAAGGTATTAGACTTTGTATTGGTAATATTAACTCTATATCACAATAACAAACATGATCCCCAAGATGACTTACAGGATTCTAGGATATATTCTTTGATGTTTTAGAATTCTAGGATGTTCTTTAATGTTCCCAAGTAATGGTAAAAACGTTGCCCAAAGTTGCTTAAAATTTCTATAATGCATATAAATAATCTGTTTTTGCTAGGAAAAGAAGAACAGTGTTGAACTATTTGTGTCTCCCATAAACCGAAAAACAGGAATTTCTGACACACTGCCAGCTGAGGAAGTATTGCATTCCCTTAATATCAATGTTTTGCACCAAAGTTTATCCCAATTTGGAATTACAGAAGTCTCCCCTGAGGTAGGTTGTTGCATGTAATGTTTCATTTACGGTGCGAGCCTGTAATCCCAGCACCTGGGAGGCTGAGGCAGGGGAATTTCTGTGAGTTCGAGTTGAAGGCCAGCCTGAACTGCATACTGAGACCATTGGAAAAAGACCAAAAAAAAAAACCCTTCATTAAAAAATTTTTCAGGGTTAAAATAATATGGTAATCTACAATTATATGGTAATGAGGTTTTGAGAGGAAAGCTGTTTGTGGTATGTTAGTTAATTTTAAAAGGCTGCCTAAGGGTCGTATTTCTCTACTCTTGCTATCGTTTATGTTTATTTTTCAAGGAGATTCTTTTTCACATTCACATTTAACTTTTTGACACTTTCTTCTTGAAATCCTTGTAATTTATTTTGATTTACCTAGTTTGTCTAAAGGACTAGGTAGATACGTTTGGCAGTTGATTACTTGCACAAGCATGTCAAAAAGCAAACATCCTTGCCTTTCTTCAACAAAACACCCAGCTTCATTGCCCATCCTTAAAATGGTCATCAAATACTTTTTTCCACTTTGGAATTCATTTGAAATATGTTTTGCCCTTTACTGAGGAACCACCCTTAAGGACCATAGATATTTTCTTCATAAGATTTTCTAAATTTGGTACTTTTAAAAAAATTTTCCCCTACCATCATCAACTGACTGTCTTCCCATAATGTCAGCTGCCCTAGACCTCAGTTTCTTTATATATTAAATGGGTCTATCATATAGTCTTGTCTTGAATACTTGAAATATGGATTACATTTTTCAAATATATGTGGAAATCCTCCATAAGTAGGCCTCATATGAATAGTGAATAGTAATTTGAATAGTGAATGCATTGGCAAATGGAACGTGCAGTCCTCCTGTGCTGTCTTTGAGGAATTGGTTCTAGAACTCTCATGGACACAAAAATCACTGAGTGCTATATTGGGTGTTGTATTAACTGTAAAGTAAATGGATGTTATATTTTCACGATATTCTCCTACACATTTTAAGTCATCTCTAGATTACATATACTAGCTAACAAAATCTTAGTTCTATGAAAAAAAATGTTGTACTGAATATGACAAGAAGGATTCAGTAGATGTGAAGCATAAGTGGAAGGGATTTTTTCCTAATATTCTCTACCAAGAATCGGCTGAATTTGTCAGAAACCACAGATAGGTGTATCAATTTATGTGATTGAGCTGTGACTCTTACAACAACCTCCACGAACCTAGATTTTCCCCATTTTCTGCCTCTCTATCCTTTGGATGTGTATGTTTGTTGTTGTTGCTTTATGTTTCACGGGGTTTTTTTTTTTTTCCATGAAAAGTATGTTTCTCAATGCAAATCTTACCTTCCTAATTGTATAATTCTTCTTTAGCTTTCAAAATACTATGAAGTCAGTATTTCTTCTTAGGGAATATTATCCTCTGTGTGCTAGACTTTGTGACCACTGAAGAGCCTTTTCTACGTGTGTGTTTCAGCAGTTCTAAGCTTAGTAGATATCATCACACCCATAATTCCCTCTTCTTTCCATGTTTTTGGGTATGTTGGTCCTTCTCTATACCTTTCATTTGGCAAGATCAGTCCCCTATGCAACAAAACCTTCCCTTGTGCCATCACAGATAGGGATGCTCAGTGCACTGTGTTCCCGTTGAGTTTGGTTCGAACACTTTTTGTGCCATATTGGCTTTCAAGTCTGTGTTTATTATGTGAGTTCCTTGAGAGCATATCACACGTTCTTTTATGTGTGTCTTTAATGTCTTCCCTTACTGCCTGGCGTATAATTGGGTGCACAATGAAGAACTGAGTTAGCAAACAACTAAGCATCATGCTAGATACTAACAAAATCAGGAAAATAAACGTATAAACTAATAAGCAAATAAATCAATACATGATTCTTGCTCTCAATGAGTTTATACTCTCATAGAGCAAATAAGATATGAACAGATAAGGCAAATACAGAGCTATGATAATAAAGTTGCCACCCGTGCATGGGAGCACTGAAGAAGGGACCACTTTGTCCCTTCTTTTGAGAGGGCAAAGGGTGGGATCAAAATGGGCATAATCACCCAACCATTCAGTAGCTCACATAAAATAACAAACTGAACCCCCTTCCCACTCCAGGCTGTTCATGGGAAGACTGACCTGTGCACATACTGTCTAAGACAATTCTTCTTTAAACTTTAAAAAGAACATTGACTTAATTTATTCTGCTTTTTATAAGTGTTTAGAGAATATAAGCATTCTTCTCTGTTTTTTGTTCTAATTTTAAATGTCTCTTTGAAGCCTTTAGAAAAACAGCAATTTATTAAGTCACTCATATTTGAAAACCAAGGTCATATTACCATATAAAAAGAACTGGTGAAAATCAAGTGTCTGAGAATCCTCCAACACACCCCAGTTCAGAAAGGATGAGAAGCTTACCTGTATCATCCACCACAGAGACTCCAGTCCAAGATGGACAATAAGACCTATCAATATTTCAGTAATGGAAATGTACGACCAAAATGTGATAATATTTCATAAAATTACTAAAATTTAGAGATCTAGATCTTCAGCCTACAAAATAATACATTATGGGAGGTCAGTATATGCTTGTCTGAATCTTTTGTTCAGGCACTCTTTGAAGGGGTCGAGCATTGCCCTCTGACCTGAAGCACTAAATGCAAAAACAGAAGAAAACTGTAGAAAAACCCTTGCAGTGAACAGGAACCTTCATGGGGAACTTAGAACAGATACAACCTAAAGGAACCAGCGGAAACACTGCTGGATAATTGTTTAAAACTGATCAGTGATATTCTGTGAGTTTTTCCCCACACTTTTATTCCTATTTTTGTGGTTGATGTTTTATAACAGCTAATACCTTGACTTATTGTTTCATATTTTAATTCTCAAAATATAGCTTGCTTTGATACATGTTTATTAACAAAAATAAAAAAGAAATAATCTTTGACTCTTTGTCTTCACATGCATAATAGAACATCATGAATGGTGTCTCAAAGCATCTATTCTTAAATTTAAGTTAATTACCTTCCTGGAAGGATATGATTTTTGTTGTTGCTGTTTCTTTATAGGCTTAATTTTTTTTATAATTGGAGATGACTCTTGGGAAACAAAGAAAAATACAAAAGAGAGAACTACTTTTGTTTGTTTATTGTGCTTCCAATCTAAGTTTCTTGAGAGATAAGATATTCTTTTATATTTTTGTGTATTATCTAATATTATTACCTGATGCTTATAAAGATAAAATTACACATATCTCTTCCTGCCAAATACATCAAGTTCTGGGGAAATCAAATTAAACCCATTATTTCAATTTCTATTTGCAAATTTTTTAAATGAACTAAATACCTATTGAAATAATAAGTTCTGGTTTAGAATTATAAAAACCATTAATTTTGCTATTCCTTTGCAAATCACTCCAGTTGCACAGATCTTATTTTAAAAGCGGATGTTACCATTTTGAAATAATAGGCAAATATATTGACTGATACATTCATAAAATATTTATGAAGAATAAAAGATACAACATATGAATATTAAACATAATTCATGAGTTGAGTGATTTTTCATCCGAATTTGGAACAAGTGCTAGTAGTTATTTTACTGAATTATAGAGCTACACAAACAAGGCTGAGAAGATATACCCTCAGTGTTAACATTTACTAGATCATTCCGACCAAGTGTTCACTGTGTGCATAATGCAGCGGAAGTCAGGCATTTATCCAACAAAGCCACATTGTGCAGGACACAACTCATTTATCTGCCTAAATCAATTAAATCAACACAATAACTCATCTCATTTCCATTTCATTGCTACTCTCTCCCAAAAGAGGTCTCCTAAAGTCTCTATTTCTGTATCAACTTATCTAGCATTTGAAATCAGACAAAGAAAGAGAAAAAGGAGAAGATAGGAAAATAAAGGAGGGAGAAAGAGAGGGAAGGAAATATTAAGCCATATAAGTACTATGTAGATACATAGAAAATTATTAAATCATATAGATATATAGAGAAGCCATTGTTATAAAGGAGCTTGCCTAGATTTTTACATAATAAAAGAAAATTAATCAGCTTCTTTCATTGCAAATTAATGGAGAAAGCTCTATAGCTATGAAATACAGTGTAAGGATGATACCGAGGCATTAACCTGAGCCAGCCACAAAGTCTGTGAATTACTGAACCTTTGGCCCTCTAAAAAAATAAAAAAGGCCCCGGGGTTACACTATGCAGAGGTTAGATTGGAGATTCCCACGAGTTAACATCTTTTAATTTGTGGGATCATAACTACAACCTTTTCCTTTATTACCCTGCCCTTATCAAGTTTTTTTAGATCTCTGTACAAATATAGTAGTGCTCAGCAGGAGTAGCATGACTCAGAAGGAAATCTATTTACCAAGAAAGTGCAGTGACTAAGTTCTGGTTCAAAACATGTCTTTCTAAACAGGGGTGGAGGATGGGAGGGTGAAAAATAATTCTTCCACCATTATTGCTTTAGTTGAAAAAGGAAACAAAACAATTTTGTCTCACGCAGAAAGAAACACGTTAATTTACAGGCGTTATAGACCTACTGTAAGAAAAAAGAAAAATGAACCAAACCAGGTTCATAACACAACAACTGTTTCCACCCACCTAACCACCCCTTTTAATCCAAATTTCTGATGAGTTTAAGCTCAATTCTTTATACTTAGATTTGACACATTTATGCTGCCTACCTGAAGACTTTAGTTTGCTTTTGTGGCAAACAATGGATGCTATTTAGTTGCCTGCAAAACAAGTCCATTTCCATATTTAAACGTCATTCCTACAAGAGTTTTCTCTTCTATTTGTCTCCAGCCATGTTTGTAGAGACATTGAAATAAAAATGATCCGTCTGATGTCAAAGACATGAAAGAAAATTGTCACTTGAACCCAATTATTTTCTTGCCAACAGGATATTTGGTTACTAATCATTTTGTCAATCAAGTATTTTCAGATTCTACATTAATTTACCATTTACATAAATTTAAAATAAATGTCAAAATCACTTTTGTATCTATGCATCTGTCTAGAAAATAAAAAGATATAGTGACATTATTCTTCTACAAGCAATAAAACAAGGAAATTTGATTACTTCAAGCAATAAGTAAGTCTCCCTGCAGATAATTTTTATAATCACTGTTCAACTTAATAGTATTTTACATTCTGCCTTGCAAGTTTCTCTCCCAAGACTAGCTTCAGTTCCAAAATAAAAAATTTTCATAAAATGTTTTAATGTGAATTTTTGTCTAATTAGTAAATATTGATGTGCTTTGGGCTTAAAAATAATTAAAAATTATTTCAAAATTCAGATGCCAAAAAGATTTTTTCTCCTGTCTTTGTCATTGGAGACAATATCCAAGGACACATATGTACCATTACTAAGGCAATAGGTGGACAGTTCTCAATAAAACAGGATTATAGATGAGGGAAAGCATTTGCCTTGATGCAGACTGTATGTCTTTCCTAATCATGAACTGCCCGATTCCAAGTTAAAGTTCTTTAACTAAAATCTATGATGTCACTAATTGACCAGCTTCATTCTAAAACTTGATTTTGGTCAATGTGCTTTAAAAAAAAAAAATAGCTAAAATGAAACCAAGTGACATTCATGTTTTATTTACATTCTCCATTCTTCCAACTCCCAGCATACTCAGCAAAACGCTATTTGTTAGCTCTTATTATCAAATAATTCTGAATTTGTATATCCCTCGTTGCTTTAAACAAAATATAATGTATTGACAAGTTATATTGGTGGGATGGTGCCTCAGACAGATTCTGACAGAGCAAACTGCATTAAAGCGGTGGAAAAAAATCTGATGTGATAAAGGGGGAAAGAAAAAAAGGGCAGGACCCTAATCCTGTTGCTGTGTTTATCGAGGCATCATGAGCTGTTGTTTGCACCTGTTTCGCTTCCGTGCAGAAGTCAAGGCAGTGAGTTACAGCACGGGGGCAGGGTGCTGATGTGGGAGGGACTCGAGCAGAAAGGGCTGCGGTGCAGTTTCCTCTGAAGAGAACAGAACTCTCTTACCTATGAACCAGGTAGTTTCCAAGAAAGACAGTGAGGGACGTTCCTGAAGGTGAGGTCCTGTGTTCCCTGTCAGGCACGCCTGCTCTCCTAGAGGAGAGGAAATAATGTCCTAACGTGTAGGGAGGTAGTCTGCTGTCTGCATCAGTTGGGAAGCGCTCTGGCAGCAGGAGGGGAGAGGGTGCCTCACTACACTGAATGGAATAAAGCTAAAAATACGTTTGGTGTCTGATAAGAACGCCAGTTTTCTCAAGCTCTGGTTTAACGCTGGACTTTCTGTTTTGCTTTTAAAGAAAAATGTTTTACAAGGGCAGCATGAAGCGGACAAAATCTGGAGCAAAGAAGGATTTTATGCTGTTGTCATTTTTCTCAGCATCTTTGTTATCATAGTAACATGTTTGATGGTAAGTTTGCTTCTTTGTATATTTTATCCTTTGCTGAGTCCACTGCATAATATGATTGGATGCATTGCCACTCAAATAAATGTTAAAAAGACAGAGAGCAGAAGCCAAACTGTAATCCAGTTAGGTCAGAGAGACAGACAGCAGTGTGATTACGAAAGGAAGACCTATGGAAGTGTGACCTGCATAATACAGCTGTAATTGCACTGAAGTTTTAAATAACTTGATCTGCTCTGAGAATGAAGCTTTAGAACGCGATTCACTAAGGTCATTTGAAGCCCTCAAAGTCATTAAACTCTCATTGGCATTCTTGGTGTTTTATTTCTTCTTTTATGTTGTCTTTGTGGAACTCAGGAAAGAAACATTAAAAAAGAAATATGTCTTTCGGGCAACCTTACATCCAAAGAAAGGTTGATTTCTTTACTTTTAAATGGCTTTGAAAGCCTTCCATGAAATAGCAGGCAGAGAAAGGAGGTGATTATAACCTCAAAGGCTAAACCTCTTTCTACCAACTAACTTTTTAGATGAATGAACAATATGTAAGTATAAAAGTTTGCACTGCAATCATTATGTATGTCACAGTGATAAACTTTGAGTATGTTTTATGTTTTAAATACTGTCACTTTAAATTAACCTTACCAAATAAATTAAGCAGCACTGTTTGGTATTAAACAAATTGATAGTGATCTTTATATTTGAATTTTATAAATGGGTTTGAATATTCTTTCTGTGTGCTATATTTTCCTTGATTTTGCATATTTCAAAATATTTCTCTTTCAATTTTTAAATAAACCCCAACAGTATTATACTACTTACGCTGTCTTCAATCAGCAGTGTTGTCAGGTGGTTTATTGCATTTTGCTCATTTATGCTCCCCTCGATGCAAGGAGATCATCTTCAACATTTTGGGGCTCCATCCGAAAAGGCAGAAGCTGAGGGCATCTACACTGGAAGGATGTAAAATAAGTATGGCCTTAGACCAGGAGAAAGCAGGCATGCTTTCTATCCCAAAATTCAGGCTGTAGCAAGAACAACCTAAAATTCTTTCCATTGCAATAAATTCAAAGTTATTTCCTAAGAGTTGGAAATTTTAAGAGTATTTCTAAAACTTGTGATCCAGAAAACAAAAGAGTAATCCAAGAATTAGGTAAAAAAAAAATAGGTTTTTGGTTCTTAGACAGTGAGGACTAAGGAGAAAGAAATTTTTTTTATTTTATTTAAAGGAGAAAAAAACAAAACAGTATAAGGGTACGAGTAACAGAATTTCAAAAAAAATAAGAAATCACTGGTTAATAGATTATATATAGTCATCTTAGAAATAGTTGTTCAAGTTACAAGATTAAAGCATACAAAGTGGACATTCAAACAGTGAAACTGCAAAAAGTTGTGTTCAATGATCCAACAAAAACTTAGTAATATGGTCATCTATCTTAACACACCTAAACACTTGCAGTTGTATCCTTTAGAGCACTTTTAAGGAAAAAGAATTTTAATAAAAGAGAGTTAAAAATCTTAGGGAAACTAGTAGTATATTTTACTATTTTAAAGTGTCAGTTCCTTCTTATGGATAATTGCACTTTAAAATACATGGTTCTTCTTTCCTTAACAAGGAAATCCCGAGTATTGTTTTCTACCTTGTCAGTCACAATTAGATTGTTATTTGACTTCAAAGACATGAAAAAGGCCAGGAGGAGCTGAGGGTGAAGCTGGGGTGGTGGTAGAGCACTGCCTGGGATATGACTTCCTGATTTAATACACAGCAGTGAAAAAAATGGGCACAAACAGGGCAAGAGTATAAACCGATAAATATAAAGGTTGCTCATGGGATAAATAGGTAAGATTCTGAAGAGCAGAGAAAGGCAAAACTCGAAGGAGGAAAGTGTGAATAATTCAGGAACAGTCTTTGAGCAAAGAGAGGCAGGGCAGAGCTTGCTGTCAACCCTGTGTTTCAGGCTTAGCAAGTACAGCTCATGCAGGGCCAATGTATCCAGCATAACTGGGCACCTTCTTATATTTTGTCCTGTGTGGTGTCACGCGGCAGAAGGATCTCTAACAGCCACATTCTCACCCTCTTCATCCCAGCATTTTTAAAACACCAATATAAAAGCCTAAATAAGAGTGCTACAAAACAAATCAAGAAAGATTTTTTTTAAAATAGGTGATTGCCACCTACTGGGTTAGCAAATAATTTCATCCATTCATTCTATCAACACTTCCCGGGGGACAGTCCACCCTGGGCCTGTGTTGATCCTGTGCCTAGATGAGAGAACAAGGCAGGGAAGTTCCTTGTTCTCTGAAGCCTTCACTTTGGAGAGAGAAATAGACAATTGTTAATATTTTTTAAAAAAGAAAATCAAATAGTGGTCATACTATACTCCAGCTTCATGACATTCCGGAAAAAGCAGAACTATACAGACTTCGAAAAGTTAAATGACTTCTGGAGGGTGAGGAGGAGACTGACTAGGTAGAAGACAGCAGGTAATAGTGCGGTGAGACTATTCTGTATTCTATAAAGGTGAACACATGATGCCTTTGATTCATTAGAACCTATAAAATGCACAATGCAGAATAACCAACTAATCTATCCCATGGCCTTCTGTTAATAATAACCCATCAATATTGCTTTATTCATTGTAACAAATGTACCAGCCCAATATAAAATGTTAATATGAAAGTAAGCGTAGGAGGCATACATGGGACTTTTCAGTTTCTACTCAATTTTTCTGTAAACTACTCTAAAGTAAATTACTCTTTTTAAAAAAATCAAATAGAGATGTGTGCATGAGGAAGGCAACATGATGGTGAGTAGTGAAACAGAGCGATCTGACAACTGAGACATGAAAATGTGGGGAAAGAAGCTTCCAGGTGGAGGAGGCAATGTACGGAATAGTGCCGTGATGAAACAAGCTTTGCCTGTCAGGGGCATCCTAGGGGAAAGACAGAAAGTGGACATTTCAATCAGAGCTTGATGATGGTGCTTGTTTTTGTTTTGTCTTTGAGACAGTGTCTCGCTATCAGTTCAGGGTCACGTTGAACTCACTTCATAGCTCAGGCTACTCATGAAGTTGTCCTGCCTCAGCCTCTCCAGTGCTGGAATTACAGGTGTGCATCACCACAACCAGCGATGATGTTGTATTTAAAAGCTCACCATCTCTGTTAGGGGAGAGTGACTGGGGCAGCAGATGGGTAAAATACAGAAACGAGGATGAAAGTGCTGGTGGCCTGGGGAGGGGTAGGAATGGAGAGAAGTGAAAGACAGAGATATATTTGAAGCTGGAACCAAGAGGATTGTCTGTGTCTCATATATAAGGAAAAAGATGATTGAGGCTGACGCCTAGATTATTCTGTTGACTACCTGGCTGGCAGCACTGTCGTATCCTGGGAGAAGAACATGATCAGGGCTGGGGAATCAACGCAGCAAAATAGCACTTTTGCTTTATATGTGCATAGTTCTTAAATAAATTAAAGAAAGAGAATGATAGATTTCAAACACAATCTTAAATTTTAATATGAAAGCATCACCTTAAAAAGTAACAGAGAGGGGCTGGGGATTTAGCTCAGCGGCATAAGCACCTGCCTTGCAAGCAGGTGGTCGTGAGTTCGATCCCCGGTACCGATAAAAATGAAAAAGAAAAAAAAACTAACATAGAGGGGGGTTGAGGATATAAACTCAGTGGTAGAGCAAATACCTTGCACGTGGAAGAACATAGACTCAACCCCTAGTACCACAAAAATAAAACTAACAGAGTAACTAGCAGCACACAGAAAGAAATGGCTTTGCACAGAAAAATACATACAGTATGCATAATAGACAAGAGTAAAATGAAGCTAAGTTTATCTGGTAAAATTTTCCACAGAACAGTCAGTAGTTCATATATAGGGACCTGTCAAGTGTAATTTTTTAAATGAGCTTGTCATTGTGTAAGTGTTCAAATGCTTTTGACAATCATCGTTTTAAAGTAACATTTTACTTGGACCTCTCAGTACTATTTATAATAAATATTTATTATTTATTTTTATTATTTATTGTAAAATACAGTATTTTTATGCTGACATACACTGAGTTATACTTTTGTGATCTCAGACTTAGTCCAATTCTACTTCTCATATATTTATTGATTCTATAGAAAGATCAAATATAACCCAGAGGGCCAGCAATTTAGCTCAGGTTGCATAAACATCTTCCTAGAAAGTGCAAGGTTATGAGTTCCATCCCTTGTAACGAAAACAAAAGCAAACTATAACTCAGAATTTTCTTCTGGCATTAATTATATTTATATTAAGTGTTCATATTCATGTTCAGCCTTTCTATATACCATAGAAATGAAAAGCATGTGGTTTTATTGTGAAATTATATAGGTAAATTGTTGTAATGGAACAATGCATGTGCTAAGTAACAATAACAAAATTTTTGAATGTGGCATATTGTTTACTTTCCTTAAAATACAAAAAAAGAATACATGTTGCCAAGCATAAAATTAGACAGGCATGACATTTTCAAACGTGTGACTTATTTAGCACCTCTCAAATGTGAATGTGGGGTGGGTGGAGCGACAAATACACAAATACAATTTTCCAAGAAAAAATGTGTAGGCAGGTTCCAATCCATTCAGTCTGTTTCAGATGGAAGAAATTTGTTACTAAGAAGAATCAGTTCTTAGGCTTGAACAAATAGAACACCACTTATCATCTAAATTATACCTCCAAATATACTTATCTGACATTTATTAAAGAGTACAAAAGTATTTATGAAGTGTAGGTAGAGATGTCAGCAGACCAGATTGCACGCAGAGAGCAATTTTAGAAATCGTGTAAACTGCTGTTTGGGTCAATAAAACACTGGGCTGTGAGGCCTATAGAAGATCACCCATGTGTAGTGTCAGTGGTGTTTCTAGTCCTGGTCTGGTAGGTGAGACCAGAAATCCTGTAGTTGGCCACCTGGTGTAGCCTGAATATCACACAATAAATGTATGTCAAAGGTGATCATAATTAACCAACGTTTTCTAATGTGTTATGCATAATCTCCAGGGATTAAAAAAGATGGGACTGGACTCCTAGTAAAAGTGATTGACTATAGAATCATTTCCAAAGTAGCTATTTTTTAACTGATTTCTCATTTTTGTAGGAAGAATACTACAACTCTTAGTCATAGAGTAAAATAATAGTAATGGGCAATGATAATCGTAATTGCTTTCTTCCATGAATTTTACACTTATTGATACTAAATAGGTACTAAATCTACTATGTAATACTAAACACTAAATATGCTTAATTTTACTTGATTTTACTGTTCTTAATTTTACTGATGAGAAAATCAAGATTCAGAGAAGACAAGTGATTTGACCAAGAACTAGCAGTAGATGGCTGTGGGTGGCAGAGATTGGAACCTTAAAGGATTGAAACTCAAACCCAAGTCTATCTGAATTCAAATCAAGGATGTGAATTTGATTTCATAAAGGACTCAAACTGTGGGGTGTTTTAGCCCTGTAACTCTGTCTACAAACATCTGTTTCTACTACAAATGTACTCGGAAACAGAGAAACATGCCTGTGTTTATCACAACCACTCCACCCACACAAAAGTGATAAAGATGTGCCACACCGTGTCTTGCGTCATGGGCACACCTCTGTTTGCACTTAGTACTCTGTACTGGATGTAATTTTAACACAGTTGTCTTCTTGAAGTCTTGAATCTCTGACAGATAGAGTTGTGTGCTACCTTTGCATAACAATGTCTTGTTTCCAGAATGTGTTGATACATGTAAGAACAAACTCACTCATGTTAAATTAAAAGAAAAGAATGAACTCTTTAGAATGAACTGTAAAGAACAAATGCTACACTCTATTGGTTGGTAACTTCACTTAAATATTAGAACATAATCTAATCCAAAAAAATATTTTGTGTTACTTACCAATATTTTACAATGAAAATTATAAACTGTGAGATACTTCAAAGGATTTCTTTTGCCTCATCCCATTTCTGTATCCTTAGGTTCTTATTAATGCTTTTGAAGTTTTTTTCTTGCTATTGAATGATTTTTACAGCTCCTCTCATTCAACAATCCTTTATCTTTTCCATGTTTCATATGATCAAGTGACTTTAATGCATTGCAAGATTCATTCTAAACTTGGTATTGCTATGGTAAGATTTTAGGCTGAGTTTTAAAACAAAGTTTGTTCACATAGAAAAATATGCATATGTTATATTCCAGACTTCAATCTGTACAGAGCAAAATCTTGGAGATACTTTTCCAGAGGCTCTGGGAAAGAAACTGGGATGTAGGGATTTAGAAGAAATAGTGCAATTGAATGATCAGATGCCTGAAAGTTAGAAAATCTGGATTCCAGATTTGGTTTCCAATCTTTTGAGATCATACAAGTACTCTGAGCTTTAATGTGGATAAAAAGAATTTGCAGTAGAGGACTCGAGAGCCCTTGCACCAGGGCTTCTCAGCACAATACTACTGACATTTTAGACTGACTACTCCATTGGTGGGGGAAAGGTAGGCGTTCCTGCATTGCAGGGTTTTAGTAACTCCCTAGGCTCTGTGCATTACATGCCAGTAACACCTCTTCTGTTACTCCATCTCCTCACATATATGAAAACCAAAAATTCTCTAGAGATTGCCCAATGTCCCAAATGTCCCAGACACTGCCAAAATCCCTTCCAGTGGCAAATCATTGCCTTATAGCTTAATGCCATGATAATTACTATATTGCCACCTAGAAACCTCTTTCATTTTTTCCACATTTTTCCAGATAGCTTAATCTCTTGGGCATTTATAAACAGCACCTTACTTGTAATACACATTCTCTAGTTCTGCATTGCCCTCATTAAAAGTATAGAAACCAGTTTGTACACATACTACACTAAGACAAGTTGAAAAGCTGACCTCTACCCAAACACTAAAGAGATTACTCACTGGAAATATGTGGTAAAGGTTTCTCGTTAAAAACAGAAGCTTATGAGTGGCAAAGAAGGACTTTAGACTGTAACTTGTTTTACACTAATAAAATCATAATCATGACCTGTCAAGAAGAATTAAAATCAATACTTTCTGAATTTCTCATTTTAATCATTGAAATAAGCAAAATTCAAGTATAAACAAGCTAACAAATATTCTGATAGACATATTATATTTATGTAAAGCACTTTGAAGATACAACACGTGTATTATCTTTTTCTAGTAAAGGTATTTTTGTAAAAGTACAGATGTATTTGTTTCTTCATTCAGGAAAATAACTTGTTTGCCCTTAAAAAATGCTATCCCACTTTCAATTCTATTGTCTCATCTTTTCATAGTTACGTGTTTCACACAACAAACTCACCCATCTGTGTGACTTGTGATGGATATTGTTTTAAAATTTTTTAATAGAATGGTGGCAAGGTACATTGCAAAAGTCACAGAAACTGGAAAGATGCAGCAAGTTTAAAACCTTAGGCACTATACACAAATTAAAAGCATTTATCCTTAGTATTTTTCTCTCCTACCATTTAAAGGAAAAATGCAATAAACTTACTTGAAAGTAGTTACAATAGACTTGTCACTTACTAATAGACCTTGTTTTTCTTTTGTTTTTTTCTCCTATTTTCACATTCAGTCTCCTTCCAACTACTGTGTGTAGTTTTAAGAAAGGGTTAACCTAACAACCCTTTTTTGTTAGGTATTCTTAAGTTCCATAAGAATAGAAGACAATGCATGTGGGGAATACCTTGTAACTTTCACTATCTATGACCTAGTGTAGGTGCAAAAAGGTAGTTTTGAGTGACTTAGTTATCCACTTATAGCATCTTTTGTGACTTTACATCCCATATTTTCTCTTCTTTGCATCTTTTCATCTCTTTACTTTCTTACTCTGCACCTCAGTTTCCCAAATTTGCCATATATGCCACACATGATGCTTCCTGCGTTGTTGATTCTGTTTACTTGCAAAGAAACGTACATCTTGTAAATAAGGGTTCAAATCTCTGGATTTTCTTAATTAATCTCATTTTGATATGCTTTCATTTTAGTTTATCATATTTCTATTTCACCTGATCTTTTTTCACATTTTAATTTTGTTAACCACATTCTTTATTTCCAACATCATTTTGAGACTACTGCAAAAATGTTCCCTAAAGTTGCCCTGAAATAAATTCACAAAGGTATTTATTACATCCCAATTCTTCACAAATTTTCTTTTTTAACTCATCATACTTTAACAAGAATAATACATATTTAGACTTTATATCTTTGTAGTAGACAAATTATAGAGATGACTAAACATTTAGCAAAAGTTTGAAAGAAGAGTGTACACAGTGATTCGTTAGAGTAAATGTAATTGCAAACTGCCAAAAAGCCCTCTCCTCCTAAAATAACACTCATTTTGCTAAGGGATTTTAGAAGTTAAATAGAGAGTTTAATTGGCTTAAGGAGTTTTTCAAATGCAGAAATCACTGGCCCTGTTCATTCTGGGATAATTGCAGATAATGAGTTGTCACTGTTCAGTGTGAGTTAATCTATTGAGTTACCTCCTGAGCGCAGACTGAGGAACACACGGACTCTGGTTTTTGTAGGAATTGCAAAGGAGTCAGTGAGAAAAGAAGAAACGTCTAATAAAAAGAGAAACCTGACAAGAAAGATAAACACTACTCACCTCACAATTTTTCCCATAGGAAGTCCTGGAAAAGGCAGTCCAATTCTTTTAAAAATTCAAAAGTGATCATTTTAGCAATTCTGACTTTTGTTTAGTCTTTTTTGTTTAATTAAGTTTATTAGCACAATTTAGATATGCATAATGATTGCATTCACCATAAGGGATTTGTACCTGTACGTAGTACATCTTAGTTCCTCTTTTTTTCTTTCCCCTCCCCTCTCTTCAACCCCTCTTCCACACCTTATTCACAAAGCTTTATTTCCGTTTTATCCTTTTTTTCTCATTTTTTCTTTCCCCATTCATCCCCCCATCTCCTTTCTTTTTGAACAATTACTTCCTATCTCACAATGTTTTTACACATTTTGTTTCTTATTTATACTTTCAATTTCTCACACCCAAGAGATAATGCAGTATTTACATATGTGTGTCTAAATTATTTTATTTAAGAGTAACATCTCGGGGCTGGGGATTTAGCTCAGCGGCGTAAGCGCCTGCCTTGCAAGCAGGCAGTCGTGAGTTCGATCCCTAGTATTGATAAAAAAATGAAAAAGACAAAAAAAAAAAAAAGAGTAACATCTCAAGGTGCATCCGTTTAGCTATAAATGTCTCAAGCTTACCTTTCTTTATAGCTGAGTTGTACTCTATTGTATTTTTAAAAAACACATCTTTTTATCCATTCTCCAATTAATGGGTATTTGGGTTATTTTCAAGACTTAGCTATTACAAACTGCTGCTATAAACATGGATATACATGTATCGTTGTGGTATGATCAGTCAGCTCTGGCTTGAATTAGCCATTCCAAAAAGTGCTCTAGAATGGAGGAAAGTGATACTTTTGCTTTTTTTTTCTACTTACATTAAAAATTAAGATGAAAAAAGGGTAAGGTAGACAATATTGGTTGTCCAAATTATTCCTTGATAGATTCTTTAAATTTATTTGTCAAGTATTAATCAGGTATTCAAGTTCAAATATTACTAGTGTAAAATAATTTGCCAAGATAAGAAATTAAGGTTTATAGCATAAACATTTTATAAATTTTTTGAACACTTCTTTCTTCTCCGCTGTATTGGGTGCTGTTCTCTGTTTCTATCAAAATCATAGACCTGTGTTTCATGGCTATTTATTTTCCAAACTCTCTGCTTCAGTAAACAAACTGAGATGTGGCATTTTGCAGAATTAGCCAAATCTGTTCTTTAATGTAGTTTTGAGGAACAGATTAACATGCAAGAATTTTTGAATTGTATGAGCAGCATAACTTGAAAAACCAAATACATACTTTTGAGAAAAGCTTCAATACCATAAAACCAAGAAATCAAGCTATCAGGCTATGATTCCTTTATCATTAAGCCTTTATTTTATAGGTTGGGGCACAGGAGATTCTACTTTGTTGTGTGGTATGTGAAAACATGATAGGAATCCTTTGTTTCTCATCTGTGTAGATCCTTTACAGACTAAAAGAAAGACTTCAGCTTTCCCTGAGACAAGACAAAGAGAAAAACCAGGAGATCCACCTGTCACCCATCCTCCTACAGCCAGCACAATCTGAGGCAAAGACGGGGCACAGCATGGTGCAGCCTGATCAGGTGCCGAAGGTGCTGAGTGTTGTTGTGGACCCTCAAGGCCGATGCACCCCTGAGGTCAAAGCTACCGCCTCTACCTCTGTCTGTCCATCTCCTTTCAAAATGAAGCCCATAGGACTTCAGGAGAGGTAAGAGCTTTTTGTGTTTCCACCTATAAACTGCTTTTTATTTGAAGAGTATTCATCAGTTGAAACAGACGGAACAAGAGATGACTTGCATACTTGAGTAGATTTGTTCACTGCCAAATGGACACCAGGAGGTGACAGTGTTGCTCATCTCCTAGAAGTGTCCATGTGAGAGGAAGTCTTTTCAATGTATCCAATTCTGTTAAGCTGGTGTAGACCTAAACAAATTCTATCTAGGACTACAGGCCGGTTTCTATCACTTTTTTTGAGAATTTATTGAGGTCACTAACTCTTTAAACACAAAGTCATCTTTTTATTATCTTAAAGTATAGAGGGATGGGAGATAAATTCAGAGTGCTTCCTGCCAAAGTCCACACTGTTTGAAGTCATGCAGTAACCTGTATCACAAATTAATTTTATATAAGGTTTTCCCTGTTTCTTTTGAGCCCAGAAACACTAAAATTGAGAACTGTGACATTTTTGTTAGTTTATTTGCCTTTCAAATATACTTATTCATGCGATGTATTTTGTACTAATAAATTTCCACTTAAATCAAGTCCTATGTAGGAAATACAAATTCTTGATAAGGTAACTAATTCTTTGCTTCCTAAAAACATGAAATAAAACTTTTCATGATCTTTCCCAAAATAAGTTTTATCTTTATAGGTAAAATATTGCTTCTGGGTGTGGTGACTCACATCTATAATTTCAGCACTAGGAAGGCTGAGGCAGGAGAGTCAGCATGAGTTTGAGGCCAGCCCACACTACATAGAAACTCTGCCTCAAGAAAAAAAATATTGCTTACATTATATCCAACATTGTATACCATGTTACTGGTGTGATTAAGAAGGCTTTAAGACGCCTACTGTATTTTCCCTATGTCTCTAATTCCTATTATTCTATTGTTACTTGGCCTTTTTAGATCATATACATACATATAGATAGATAGATAGATAGATAGATAGATAGATAGATAGATAGATTACGTTTTTAATGACATATCACAATGTCTAATAAAAATAGCCATATGATTTGATGCTTAGGAATTGCAAAAGACAAAATTGGTCATTCAAAATTCATTGAAGCTTTTGCCAATGTGAAGAAGATCGGTTGCTGTAATCTCTAAATGTCTTTAATAGGCAAGTACTTTGCCGTTACACCAGAAGGAAAACCAAAACCACCAAATCATTCTTCTGGCCCCCTCCCTCAAGTACTTGTTGGTTTCCGGAAATATTCACATGGATTTCCATGTGACATTCTTTTTCTTGACACCACAAAGTTGCTCTTGAGATTTAATCTGAAGAGGGAGACAAGATGAGCCTTTCTCCCTGAGGCCAACTGGGAATCATGAGAAATGGGCTCGAGAGGTTGCTCTGCCTTCCTGAATCGATGGCCTCACATGCAAAAATAAGTCACTCACCTAGTCTCCTCCCTTCCTCTAAAAGCAAGAGGACAAAATTGACTTCCTACTTTCCTCCAGATGCTTTTATTTTTAGGAGTTTATTTTTGCTTCAAAGAGAAACCTTGAGGGAATCAGAGATCAGTGGTGAACCAAATGCAGGGTAGGAGGGAGAGTGCACAGAGGCAGGTAGTGAGAGATATGTTATGTATGTAACATTAAAAGATCATAATAAACTGACTAAAAGTTAGACTAGTTTTAATTATTACCGTGTACCTCCAATTCTAAGCAAGGTCAGCATAAAAATTGCTAAGGGAAATAATTATTCCTGGCATCCTGTAGGCCACTGCTGGGTCTATATAAATTTCAGAGTATAAAGTTAAGTTATCCATGTATTCATTTAACTGAAGTATTTGAGAAGGGAGAATGGGGGGTGGGGGGTATTCATCTTTGTCATTCACATGGGGACTCTAGCAGAGCAGGTACCTAATCAGTGTATAATGACTTCTCTGTCCCCTGATTTACCAATTTCCCTGCCTCATCACTGACTATCTCCACTTAGCTTCCTACCTCAGAGCGGAAGAAGGCTATTCTAACTCGAGAGCTGTAGGTCACTCCTCAACCGAGGAACTAACTTTATCAACTTTTCTCAACTGTACGTACTTAGCAAACACTGTACCCTTAGCCTATAAACAAGTTCTTTTTTATATTAAAGATACCACCTTATTTCTTTTTTCCTCTACTTCTCTTTGTTTCCATTTTCAAATAAACATTTTGAAAGAACAGAACATATCTGATGCCTCACTGTTCTTCAACCTTCTATCCTCTCTTTGTTCCAATGTGCTCTTATGCATTGTGGATGGTCCACCTACCCAACCCCAACCACAGGCTTATTTCTCTTCCCATCTAGCCGTAATGACCACATTCTCTTTCAACATCTTTCTTCCTTTAAGACAACATGTTCCCTGATTTCTGGGGATCTAATCACAGTCACTCTCATCTGTTGCTTTCCAAATGATCCCTGAGTGCCTTACTTAATTTTTCTCCTTACTGAGACAAAATACCAGACACCCAAAGTTAAAGGAAGAAAGGTTGATGTAGCTCACAGATGGTAGAGGGTCTGATTTGTACTTGACTGGATCCAAAGCAGGGAGATATCACAGAAAGGCAGAGAAGCATCACAGGCAGAAGGCCACAAAGCGTTGAAGAAGCAAAATAGCAAGAGACCACAGCAACGTTTTCTGTCCCTCATCTTTTATCCAGAGCTCACATCCTTAATTCTAGTATTGCACCATGAATCAATCCCAGCATCACATCCTTAACCCCACCTTCACACACTAGATCCAGCCATCTCTAAAATGCTCCACATATGACCACAAGATTTGGGGGAACATCTAGATATAATCTATAATGCTGAGGAGATACCACAGCTCAAATGAACTTCACAGTAGAGGTCTGGCCCTATGTTCCTGCTCTGACCTGAACATTTCCATGGCAACTCTTAAACACAACCAATTTAAAGTATTTCAAAATGGACCTCAAAATATTCCTTGTCAAATCTTTTTTTTCTTATTCTGATTCCCAGAAATGTTGTTGTGTCTTCACCCTGTCCTCTGTCTCCACTTCCTCTTCTAATAGAGTCAAATATTACGAAGACCTGGCACTTTTCTCCCGGTGTTGCCTTCTGTCCAACGCCAACCCCAATGAGAACTCAGGCTCTCTGGGTTCTCCTAATCCGCATCCACTGATCCTTCTGCCTCAAAATTTTTCCTTCCCATTCCACTCTCCCGACACTTCAATACTGGTTTTCTAAATTATATTGGAATGCTATTCTGTTTTTAAGATTCATGTGTTTCCACATTGCTTTCTCAAAGTAACTGATACAGTGGTACCTCGGTTTGCAAACACTTGATCTTTGTGAAAAGTATGGTTTGCAAACAGAAGCACTTTGGCAAAATTTTATTTTTGATTGTGAACTCTGCTTTGGATAAGGAACACAGCTACAGCTGTCTTTTCCTCACCAACGGAACATAACCATCTTTTCCAGAATTGTGGAACAAATTAAGTTCATAAACTTAGGTACCACTGTAATTTCTATATGTGACTTAGGAAACCTTTGCCAGCCTCTCTCTACCCCTGTTCCCCCTAAGCACCCACACACAACCATCCTGCTACGTGGACATTTTTCCAAGTATTATGTCGCACTTTTTAAAACCCAGGAAGTCATCCTTACCTAGAACTTGTCTATCTTTTTTCTACTCTTATTTGTCCTTGAAAAATACCACCACTATAGTGAGCCTGAATCTGGATTTACAGATTAATAAAACAGGAAATAAAATTGTATTTTTCTATAACTTGTAAGGGTTTTTTAGGTCCCATTTCTCCTAAATTGGAGAAACTTAACCTCATCCCTTTTCAGACTTAGTCTCTTCCTCTGTCTCTGTGACCTTGAGATTGCATGGAAGTTTGAGGGGAATTTCTCAGCAGAAGAGCGGGGGTCTTATCTACTTTGATACTGTCTGCCCAAATGATTATTTGCTACCAGAATATATCCTCAGAACCCATTCAGAACACTTGTTACCAAGCTGTTCCCTGCTGCTACTCATGCAGCCTCTCTCTCCTCCCCTCTCTTGGCTATGTCCAATGTAGTCTAGAAACACAAGTTCTCTCACTGCTATACCATAAATGGAGACAAAGAAAACTCTGTGCACGTCTAAGACACCGTTCCCCTGAAACACCATCCAGACACTTCTTCACGTAACTTTATCAAGGGTGGGGGCCTCTTGCTGAAGGTCTCCCATTTCCCCAGGACTTGGCCATGAAGGATGGGGTCTCACTGGCACTTGTACTCTCAAGGAGCCATTCTAACACTTCTGCCTCCCCTGAACTCATGGACTCCTTCTCAGGCTTTCTGAAGTACAGAAACCTTTGTGTTGCTTATTTTATATTCTGTGTCATCTGACATCCACAAGTTGAAACACAAAGGTCCTTCCACCTAAGACGTGACCTTTGGAACCTGAAGTCCAAGACTGGACTCAAATTTCCTTGCCTTCTGCTTTCACATTCTTTCCCAAAGGCAATAAAACAGCAAATAGGTTGACAGTCTGAAGACACAGGTCTAAAGGTGAATATCTGGACTAAACATAGGGGACATTGTTTCCTGCTGGAAGCTCTCCAGGGATCGCGGTCCCTCCTTTCATTCTCTCCCAGCCCAGCACTGATTCAGTGGCTCTTCTACCATCTTATATTTTAGCTCCATAACTGTGCATACAGTATTCAGAGCACTTCTTGGATACATTGTAAATTTTGGTTTACTGATATGTCTTAGCCAAAAGACTCTAAACTTCTTGAGGGAACATATATGGCTTAATATTCTCTTTATCTCTAGTGTATAAAACATAATCCTTGGAAAGCAGAAACTCCTAGAAATCAATAAATGAATAATTCCCATAAGCAACTCTCAGGTCAAATTCTAGTAGCTATAGGGAAATATTTTGCTTATTCCACCGTCTTTTTCTCTTCTATTCTCACCCCCATTTTTAATGCCATAATTCCTGGCCAACGTAACATAATGAAGAATTTTAAGAGCGATAAGATATTAAAGATGTAGAGTGTGCTATACAGTTAGAAAACTTTTCTGAAGTTTTAAACCTTAAAATCTTATGCTTAAGTATTTTAATAGTGCCTTTTAAATAGCCTCATTTTAATTTCCATCTCTTGATTCTGGAGTGATTGTCTCATTTATTACATAAAATGAAAACATAGTATCACAAAGACTGTAAAATGAATCATTTGTCCCAAAAGAGTTTTGGGTTGTCACATATAACTCTCTCATCTCTGATGGGAAGAATCTATTATCTTGACATTATCAATAGTAAAATATAATTTTAATCAAAATATAAATGAAAGAAAATGTGGAAAGTAAATTTATGTGCTTAACTGAACACAAGATATATTTTTAAAAATTGTGAAGATTAAAGACTCTTACAAAATAAAGACATACTAGCTTTCTCTTCTTTTCTCTGTTTCCAGTTAGTTACCTAATCCTATTGCTTATTATTCCACCTTTCTTTGTGTATGAGTGTGTGTGTGTGTGTGTGTGTGTGTGTGTGTGTGTGTGTGTGTGGTGCTGGAATCAAACAAAGGGCTTTGTACACACAAAACAAGAACTCTACCACTGAGCTACATCTCAGGACTCCACCTTTCTGATTATTGCTTATCTTCCTATGACCGTCACCCTCGGGGAGATTCACATCATGTCTTGGTCTAATTGTCATATCTTCTGATTAGGAAAATGTTATTAGAAATAATATATGGTATATGTTTCACATAGATTATTTTATTTCATCTTACCTGTTTACAGTTAATTCTTTTTCTTCCTTCAATTCCTACTATATATTCTACATATCTGTCTTCCCACAACAATACCTATGTTTTCTTACTTTGCTGTGCTGGCTCCCCTTTGCCTACAGGACAAGGCCTAGATCATCTCACTGGGTCTGAGAAGTCCTATACTATCTGGCCCTGGTGAGTCTCTAAATCTGTTTGCCATTAATTCCACATAAATCCTCTATCCATCCCTATCTTCCTCAGTGTCCTGGATACATGTCCACATTTGCATATTTGTTGACTCATTCCTCAACTTTCCTCCAGGTACATATATCTCCAATCTACAAAGTCCAACACCAAACTTGCCCTGATTGGTCGTGTAGCCCATCCATCCCCACCGAGATTTATAACACTTCTAAGTTGGAACACCACTGTCTAGTCATGATTTTAATTAAAAAATCATTCACAAAAAGACTGAAACTGGTTCTCAAGCGTCCTGTCCCTTAGCTAGATAGTAGAAATCCTAAAGATAAGTCCTATGGCACAACATACTCATGTCTCCTGTAGCACCTGCATTGCTTGTTCACAGTAAACGCTAGAAAAGTATTATGAAGTTAATCAGTTTTCCTTTATATCTAGGGATCTCATATATTTTGAAAGAAACTTGCATAAAAATAGGTAGCTTAATGATAAACTACAAAGCTGAGTCTGACATTTATTAAATAAGTGAATCAGCAGAGTAAATCCTTTGTGGTATGTTTTGCAATCTACAAAGCAACATCTAATCCACCTTTCTTCCAAGGATACTTTAAAATAACAACCAATAAAAGATACCACGAAGCCTTTGAGAAAAGAAATCTAGTATTATCATTGTTTTTGTCCTTTGACTCCATCTCACAAGGCTATATATACTAGATCAGTTGTATTTTTGAAATAGGAAAGTTCAAACTTTTTTTTAATGGGTTCACATAGTTAACCTGCTATAGGCATCATAAGTATTTTTAGCTGTCAGTTGAATTTTAGGCTTTTTATTCAATATGAAATTATATTCATTATACATGATATATGTAATAAACATATAAAATTAACCTCAAGTAGTCTAACATTGTATATAATGACCTGAAAAGATCAAAGGAATCTAGAGTATCAACTAAGCTCTTCTATAACCGGTGTGGTAACCTTTGGCAAGCACAGTGCGGCCGTTGGTGGCCCATCCAGATCTGGCTGCAGTCCTATCTTCTCTTCCCCACGGCAAAATTCATCGGCTGTTCCAAGAATTCAGCAGCCTCTTCACTACAGACTCATCCCAGGAATTGCCTAGTTCAGAGGTTCCTAGATAGTTTTGCCTCTACCACCCTCTACATGGTCTCAAGTGGATAATCTCCTAGCATGAGTTCAAACATCCAGGGCCGTTTCCTTCCAGGTGGGAAAATTGTCCACAAACTGCCATTCATGCTGCAGAGCTCCCTGTGTGATCAGGTTGAGAGCAAATGCAGATACAAGCAGAAAGGGCAGTTCAGCATTTGAATACCCACCCAGCCTTCCACACACAGTAACTTGCAATCTGATCATGGACTGTGGCTTCCAGATTTACCAGGTGGGCTCTGTTCCCACACAGTCCATGGGGGACCAAGTCCAGCCGCTGGGGAAACTCTTCAGGCCATTCTCCAGAATAGGAGCTATTTTTAGAGAGAAGTATGCCTGCTTCCTGAATTCTGCATAATGCTGACATTTCTATATACTCTTGTCCTGACCCTATTGGAGGAGTGATTGTGGTATAATTTTCCTTTTCACTGGTTTCTTTACACATGATGCAATTAAAGTTTCACTTTGGAGAGTACTAAATGTGGTGCTTTGTAACATGAGCCTCTTGTCTTTGCTCAGGGACCGTGCTCCAGATCGTGATGTACAGGTTGACAGAATTAGGTGAAATGGCCTGTTTTGTTGAACCATTTTAATCAGGGCAGGGCCAGACAATTCCCAGTGTAAGCCTGGCTTCCTATTTTAAGAAACCACCTCTGACTCCCAGGTAGCATGTTAGGAGATTTTACCTTGTAAGATTTTATCCCTGAGGAATTATTTCAAATATTCCATAAAACTACAGCTTAGGATCCCATTGCGTGCATTTGATGGACTGCTTGACCACTGTATTCCCGGCAAGGGGCACTATTCTATCTTACCAGGTTTTCCCAGATATTAATCAGGACCTCTATATAGGCAGGCAGTGAAAAGTTTTATGTACTATTGTCAGGTGACTTGAGCAAATTAAATTAGTTTTCAATTAATGCTTTTCTCTGTATGCTTATTGTATATTTTAAAGTGCCATCCTCAATTTTCAATGAATCATAATTATTTGGGAGTAATTTAAACATGTGGAAGGGTGCTATGTTCTCAGATCCAGCCAAAATGAAGTCCCTCTGACTGCAAAGCGGGGAAATAGAGCCTCCTAGTGGAGAACTGCGTGTTGATGCAGTTGTTAGTTCATCTCTCCTAGGGAAAAAAACCTGAATCTTGCATTGGCAAAAAGAAAAATAACGCTAAGACTTTAATGTCCTCCTTGGTAGGTAAAGTATGTTCTCTTTTTGAAGGCACCTTTTAAAAAAATATTTCAGCATAGTGATGAAAGAGCTGTCACTTGAGAAATGACAAACTGGTGTAGACATTCTCAAATACACTGTGCTTTCTTAAAATGTCTGGTATCAGTCATTTCCCCCTTTTCATTAAACCCACAAGGGATTTTTTAAATGTGTCAAATGAAATTATTGCAGCCTAACAATTATTTTGTAATGTGTAAATCATGTATTTAGAAGCCCTTCCCCCAATCAGTACATTAGTAATATTATTATTATTACGTCTCTAATTCTGGGGAATATTCTTTTCTTAATACAATAGTGAGACTGAAAATCATTACATTCCAAAGCATATATTGGAATTAATAGATTAAACTTTGGCAAAGGTTTCATTTGCCTGAAAGAATACACCTCAAATGAGTGTACTAAGTCACACTAACCTCCGATGGACCCTCGACATTACTTAAACATCACCTTTCCTGTCCCATTTCTTTCTCATTAACCAACATGGCTTTTTCCAAACCAGTATTCTCTCTTTAAATTTTCTTCTTCTCCTCTAAGAATAGATTAACTCTGCATGACCTTCCTTGATACCTCAAATGCTTTTGCATGAACACACACACACACACATGCACGCACGCATGCACACACGCAGCAGAGAGCCCATTTATCATTGTTTTCTTACTTCTAGTTGTACACACACAGAAGAGGGTCTTCATACAAGGCTTTAGTCTAATGTATAAGGCTACCATATTATTCAGTCTTTACATATTGCCTGAATGATACGTTAGCCATACTCACCAGTCTGAGCCTTGTAACTCACCTGTTTCATCACAAAAGTTTCCATGCTAGAAAGCCTGGGACTGAAGGAAACTCTCCCTGGTCATCTCCTTCTCAGGTGCCTGAACCTCCAGGCACTTTCTGTGATCAATGGGATTTTAAGGTCCATGTGGCCTCTGTATGTGTTTAAGATGTATGTCTTAGAGAATTTAAGACTCTACTTTGAACCTATTTTCACAACATAGATGTGCATCAAGACACTGAGGCAGAAAAAAACACACAAATTAAAGACTGTATTTGTAAAGAAGGACTCTAGATATAGGTCTCAGATTAGGAGACTGTAGATCTCTCCCTGTGAGACAAAAGATCCTCTCCTCTTCCAGCATTCTGTAGAATAACTTTGTATGGGCCAACAGTCCTTATCATTACTTTCCCATCTGTTAAAGCTCCAATATTCTTTTATAAATTAATAACAAAACTTTGTAGAGGAAATTTCTTCATTACCAAGTAATCTTTATCATCTTGACCCCCAAGAAATGCCATCACTGTCCTGTAGAATACTTTATTGTACTTCTTAAACATGACTTTCAAGTACATTCTCTAAACTCTAAACAAAAAAAGGAAACATGAGTTGTCACCCATTCTATTCTTATAATTCATGAAGGGTTAAATGTGCTGAGGTTGGAAATTCATAGAAATAACTTCTATTCTGGCACTAAAAAATCCATATGGGTAGGGTATGTATGCTGAAAATTTACCTCCAGTTGAAAGAGTGAGAATTAAAGCCACTAAGTGGTAAACCATTACGAATATGTGAAGTGTGGAAAGCACAAAAGTTAAGTATTGTATTTCGTTACTGGAGCAGATTGAGTGTAAGGGTTTGTTAGGTGGATATTTTGGAAGCATGTGCACAGAGACACTATCAGAGTAGTACTTCCCTTTAAATGTAAAATCTTTGAGAGCACTGAAGGCATGAAAGGCATACCTTGTAAATACTTAAAATATGAGGATTCAAAGGTTTTAAATTTTCAATTTAAGTGTGTTCTCCCGCATGTGACCTGTAGGGGGCACACTGCAACAACAGTATGCTAGACAAGTAAACACTGAGGCCTCTTTCTTGCAGCAATTCCCAAGCTTGGTTTTACAACATAAAGTGATTCCAATGATGGGTGGGCAGGATGTCTCAAAAAAAGCTTTCATTTAGTGTCAATAACAGTCCCTGGAAATACTATGTTTAGCTGTGATATAACACTCAATATTTTAGAATGTCAAAATAATAATAATTAAAATAATTGAGACGTCTTAAACATGATTTGACCCCTACATGGTTGTTTGGTCAATTTTTAAAAATTTTTATTTAAAGAAAGACTAAATAAAACAGAAAATACATAGAAATAATACATACGTTCAGAGAAAAAATAAACAGTAAGAAATCACTAGTTGATGTTTACATACTGTCCTTTTACAAATAGTTGTTCAAGACACAAAAGTGGAACTTAGAAAGTAGGAATTCAAACAGCAAGACTGCAAACAGTTCTGTTCAACTATCCAACAAAAAAACTTAGTAATGTGATTGTCAATCCTATACACTTAAACATACATGCAGTTATCCATGTCTTCATTTACGTTGAGATTAAACAAACTAAAGCAGGCTAAAGTCATTCTGAACAAAGAATAATACTATTCCTGGATTTCACATCGTGACACTCCAGGATCAGCACTGGGTACTATAGTGTCTTTTTTTAAATTTTTATTTAAAGAAAGAATAAACAAAACAGAAAATGGATAGAAATAATACTTCCTTTCAAAGAAAAAAATAGACAGTGAGAAATCACTAGTTGATGATTACAGATTGTCTTCTTACAAATAGTTATTCAAGATACTAAAGTTGAGCATATAAGGTGGGGATTCAAACAGTCAGACTGCAACCAGTTCTGTTCAACTATCCAACATAAGCTTAGAAATATGGTTATCAATCCTATACACTTAAACATACATACAGTTATCCATATCTTCAATTATGTTCAGATTGAACAAACCCAAGCAGGCTAATATCACTCTGAACACAGAATAATACTATTTCTGGGTTTCATATTATGACACTCCAGGATCAGCACTAGGCATTTTACTGTCTCTTTTTCTTCAAAGTATCTGTTCATATCATCATGTGTCATAAGATCAGTTCTCATAAACTGTTTATAGATTCTACAAATGCATGAGTCTTAACATGTATTTCTATTCTTTCTATATTAGAGGGAGAAACAAAACAAAGCAAGAAAGAACAAAACATATTCCTATAAACACATGAAACGAAAAAGACATATAAGACTGTTGTACAAAGAGTTCTACCATAGTTCCTGTGCTGTCTCTTGTTATCTTCAATAGAATTGGCTATATCATCAGACATAGAATAATTGAATATATCAGGACATAACAGTACTAATAAAAACACAACTTTGTATATGGTATAAAACTTCAAAAGCAGGCAGTTATCAAACCAGAATGTGTATTGTAGAGTCTTGTCATCTTCTGTGTAGTTACCTATACTCTCAGACTTGATACTATCAATCATAACAGTTTTGAATAAAATCTGTTGATATGAAATAGCAATCAAACAAACCAGATTTAACTATGATCAGTCATGATAAAACAGTATAAGTCATACAGGGCTCCAGATTAAGATAATAGGAAATTAAAGATGACCACTGTGATATATCCTGATGTTTTTGGGATAGCTGTCTGTGCCCTCAAATCTGATGCAATGGACAGACTGGGACAAAATAAAATACCAAAAATAAAATAAAATAAAATAAAATCTATCTAAGCAGAGTGGTGCCAGTAATATGGGTTTTAAATCCTGTTATACTATTAACAATATCTTCTGCCAACTTTTTTAAGTCTTTCCCTCCCCTTTCACTTCCACGGGGAACACTGTACATTTTTGACTTTGACCAAGACCCTTGGTTTTAAATTGGGGGGGGGGGGGGGCAACCTGCTATTTACCTAAGTGGATCCTAACCTTTTCTCTGCTGGACTTGATCTCTAATTGTATTCCTTTACCTATTAAAGCCTGTCTTTCCAACCTATCCACAAATACTGGTCTAGTTTCCCCTATTGCTCTCTGGTTCTCTGTCACATAGAGCATTGTTTTTTCATATTTGATTTTCAGTCGATGTACTCTTTTTCATGTTAATTATATTTCCTGTAAATAGCATCTCAGTGGACCCTGCCTCCTGATCTACTCCATGGGTGGTTCTTTTTTTTTTTAATTTAGTATATCAAGGCCATCTATATTACAGATTATAACAAACCTTCTCTGCCTTATTTCTGTCATGCTCTTTTTTTGCCATCAGCTGTCTTCTTCGTTCTGCTTTCTGCTCCACTCATTGAGGCCTCTCTGCCATTCTCCCTGGAATCCTAGTACTTTTCTTTCTCTCTAGAATGCCCTGCAGTATTCTCTGTAGAGTTGGATTGGTGGTTGCAAATTTCCCAAGTTCCTCTTTGTCTTGGAAGCATCTTGTTTCTCCATTAATTTCTAGAGACAGTTTAGCAGGGTATATCAATCTGGGTTGGAGGTTATTTTCTTTCAGGGCTTGGAATATTTCACTCCAGACTCTTATTGACTTGATGGTTTGTGTTGAGAAGTCTGCCGTTATTCTGATGGGCTTTCCTTTATAAGTTATCTGTTTCTTGTCTCTAACATCTTTTAATATTCTGTTCTTATATTGAATTTCTGGGATCTTGATTATTATATGCCTGGGTGTAGCTCTGTTTTGCTTGTAGGTGGCTGGAGTTCTGTATGCCTCAGACATCAGAATATCATTTCCTTTTCCTATGTTTGGGAAGTTTTCCTTAATTATTTCTGTGAATAGCCTTTGTAGTTCCTGTGTTTGTACCCCTGCTTCTTCATTCACATTCTTTATTCTCAAGTTATAGATCCTCTTGTTGTCTTCTAGCCTTTGTATTGTCACTGCTTGTTTCCTTGTTATTTTTTTAAAAGTTTTCCCTTTCATAATCCTACATTGCAAAACTGTCCTCCAGTTTGGATAATCTATTCTTAATTTCTTTCAAGCAGATTTTCCATCTTTCCATAGAATTTTTAATTTTCTGGTAATCTCTTTGAATCTGCATCATGTATTCAATATTTTCCTTATATTCTTCATCAAATGTTTCTCTCCTTTGTGTGAGTTCCTCCCTTCTTCCATCTGTGTCTGCTTGAGGGGTGCTTAGCATCTCTTTTATTAATCTTCTTATACCTTGCTTCACTTGGCTAAAGGAGGTCCCAAAGATATCTCTTTATGTCCACTGGTACTGTGTCTGATATTGCATGTTTTCTGTTCTCATTCTCCTTTTGTATTTACCTGTGCTGGGTCAGTGTTCTCAGGGTTGGACCAGAGGACTTTTTGTTGTTGCTTCCTCTTCCCATCTTTTTTGTTTCTTCCAGGAGGCCCCCGTTTCTTCTTTGTTGGTTACATTTTCTGAAGCATGCTGGCTGGTGACCCTTCCCACTGCAGTTTGCTAGTGAGTTGCAAACAGGGACAGCATATGCTGGTCCCTCCCCTCTGGATCAGTCAAGCTGCTGTGGCCTGTATGCTATTACTGTGCACAGCCTCCCCTCCAGGTCAGCCAAACTTCTGAGGCTTCACTGTATTAGTGTGTGCTGCAGCCATAGGGAATTGATTTCAGATAACCTATTGGGTCTCAGCCAGGTTGCATGATGCAGGCCTACCTCAGTCCACCAATCCCATTCAGGAAGGGAACAACTGACTGAAGTCACTGCTGTCCCTTGTACCTGCCAATCCTGCCCAGTCCCAGAATGTCATGTGCCAGAGCCCCCCTTTCTGTGGAATGGTTCCATTCCCATCAGTCACCACAGGTCAATGCAGGCTCCTTACCAGCTCAGCTCTCCATTCGGCTGGCCCACCCCTGACCTCAGTGTGGCTGCGCTTCCAATGAGTCGAAGCAGCAGGACCTCGGCAGCTCAGCAAGTTGCCCGCTGCAGTGGGATTACTGAATCTTTAGCTATTCCAGTAATAGCACTGGGGACTGTATGTTTGATTGGTTCTTCTCATCTTAGTTTCTTCTTGGGATAGAGAATTAATCTCCCTCTGTTCAGGGCTCCCCATGCTGTATTATATTGAATTCTAAGTTGACTATCTCAGGGAGCCTCTGTAGCTAGCTGTTATCTATCTGCCATCTTTGCTCTGCCTCCAACCCTACATGTTTTCTCCTAAATAATTATTCCTCAAAAAATACTAAATGGTGCAAATTCGTATACCAAAATTATAAAATCATTAGGGAAAGAAAGACTATGTTAGATTTTATTGCCATGTCTGTGTATTTTTATTGCCTACTTTTCACTGCCTGGTGTGCATTAGAACTTAATAAGCAGTTTCTCCCTTTTCCAAATTCACACTCACTGCAGTGACAGGTGACATGGTGAGCATAGTGATAGTCTGAAAGCAGGTCTTCATATTTTAGAACTAAGAGCTTTCTTGAAAAATCAAAAATGCAGTGTTGGAGAGTAGTGGTTTCTAAGTAGAGCCATGGGTTCCAAGCCTAATCTGATACCATAGTGCCTTGGGAAACTGTAAAATTTCTAGATGTCTAGGCAGAATGTCTTTTCTATTATATGAATATATGGATGGATAATCTTCTAGGTCTGACCCAGAAATTCAGCCTCAACAGATCTGGGGCAGTAAGAGAGAGAATGAGAGCAAGAGCAAGAAGAAATGCACGATGAGAAAAAAGAGAGTGAGATCACACCTGTCAATCTATTTAATCCATATGCAGATCTATGTATAATCTGCCCTCTGGTCTCCATATCAGTGGACTCCACATAGATGGATTCAACCAGCTGTAGATCAAAAATATTTGAAAAACAAAACTACATCTCTACTGAATGTGTACAGAATATTTTCTTGTCAATATTCCCACAACAATTTGGTAAAACAGCTATTAACATGGCATCTCCATTGTTTTAGATATTATAAGTAAACTAAAGTGATTTAAAGTACACAGGAGGATGTTTCTAGGTTATGTGCAAATGCGACATCAAGTCAGATGAGGCCTTTGAGCAGCTGAAAATGAATGTCCCCTGAGGAGACTAAGAGATTACTGTATATGCGTATAAATACATGCCCACACTTAATATTTTAGATAAACTCATTACAACATGTAAATGCATGTGTGTACAAATGTTCATGTATATTTCAACATATATCAATTACTGTATACTTCTATTTCTACATTTAAATGATTCTCATTTGGGAATCAAGATCTCAGTGGTTCCAATCCTAATCCCAGGGAGGTTCCCATAATGAGACAGCTAGTGATAGAGCCCCTGGGATAAAGCCAATGGCTGTACATCTTATCAGAAGCACAGCTCTGGAGCTAAATCAGCTCATAAGTGACAATCAGAAACTTTTAAATGATTTTATAAAACCTGTTTCACTTTCAGCTCCACAATACCTTAGCATTCCTTATCTTCTCCATTACATTGTGCTCTTACAGCTCGATTTATTACTAAAATTATTAGGTTCACAGGATGTTGGCACTGTTTACAGACAAGAAGCTGAAAACAGTTAATTAGCTTGTTTACAAAGAACTGTAAGGATGCAGCCCTGGTTATTCAGTGATGGCTAGCTGTAGATTATTCCACACATGACTATAAATGAGTGCTTTTCAACTATGCCACAGCCAGGAGGACAGGTGGGCTGATGGGACCTCCACTGCCTCCGTAAGCCCAGCTCTGTGTGCACTTCTATTTATTAGCCTGAGTTGCAAGACTTTTTCTTTCCTAACCATAGAGCCCAGCTTTAAAGGAGGTGTGTAACCTACCAATGGAATTGTTTGCTCAGGCTGTTCAGGATAAACCTCTTTTGATGGAATCGGAACAATTTGTATGGCAATGTTGATTCTCAGCAAATTTAAACTCACCCAAGTTTGCTGTTGGTACTTTTTTTTCCCCGTACTATTCAGCAAACAAATAAGTAACTGGAAAATGTGGCTTTTTCCACATTCTAAATTCTTTGGTGTCTAAAGGTTAAGAACTTAATACACGGGGTAAAAATAAAACTTAGATTTCCTGACTAAAATATTGCTGCTTTTCCTGGATTTAGGTAAATAATTTTACTTCATTGTCCCTTATTTATTCCTAGAAGAACTTGTGTTGATTGTTTTCAGGATAATGTCAGCATAATTGTTTAAATTTGAGCCATGGGCCAACCCAAGGGCATTCTCCTGGGAATAGTTTGCCTGAAATATACAAAAGATTTCTCCTCTTATCAAGAATATTTCTTCTTAAACATAAAGATGAGTGAGGAAGTGTTTGACACAAGATAAAAATAAAGACAAATCAGTGAGTAAAATGCCTTATGGTCTCTTAGTGCATAGTTAGATGGCAAATAAATCACATTATCTGAACTTGTTTATGCTTATTTTATAATGGGATGATATATAATATAGTATCCCTTTCTTACACTGGAGGGGTGCATTCTACACCCTTCCTTTTCTGTGTTGGCCAGGAGACAATATAAAATACTGGCAGGTAGGACACATCAGTGTCTCTCCAACCTCAACTATTTTTAAAAAATTTTAAAGGGCCATAGAAGTAATACATTCTTATTACAGAAGTCTTGAAAAGATGTTTAAATAAAACCAAAAATGTAGCTGGGCATAGTAACTCATGCATGTAATCACAGCTACTTGCATGACTGAGCCAAAAGCACCCTTTGAGCTTGGAAGTTTGAGGCAGGCCTGAACAGCATAGTGAAACTCTGCTTCTAATTGAAAAAAAAAGAAAGAAAGAAATCATTTCATAGCCAGTCCCACCTCAGATTTAACCACCTAACATTAACGTTTGGTGTGTCACTCTAGACCTATACACACGTAAACATTAGCATACAGCACCTATTGTAGTTGCTGCTAACTGTAAGCGTGGCAATCGCAGAAGGATAAACATCCACTGGACTTCTGCACCAAGGAGAGCAGTCAGAGCCACCATCAGTAAGCTGGCAGTAGTGAGAGTGCATGAGGTGATAACCACAACAGCCACAGCTGCAGAGGGTGCAGCCCCAGTGTGGCGGCAAAATTCTATGGTTTTGTTCTACAGTTTTGGAAAAGATGAGCACATCTGTGTTTATGTCAGAAAGATGGCTGCAGTCTGATTTGTCACCCAATGAAGAGTTCACCCAAAAAAACCCAAAAATTTGCCAAGTCGTTTGCAAACAAAAGTATTTATGAACCAACGTATCACAGCTGTTCAAGTGCTTTCCATCAATTAATCCTCATGTAAGTCAAAACAATTACACTTGGCTTTCAGTATCTGATTTGCATCCTTAGACTTAACCAACTGGAAATCAAAAATGTTTTTCTAAAAATTGTACATATACAGGCATTTTTTTCTTGTATTTCCTTAAAAATACAGCTTAACCACTATTTACAGAGTATATACATTGTATTAGCAATTATAAGAAATCTAGAGATATTTTGAATATGTGAGAGGATATTCATAATTATTATGCAAATCTCAAGCAGTTATACATAAGGGACTTGAGAATTTGCAGCTTTTAGTATCTGTGAGGAGTTCCTCATTGATACTGAGGAACAGCTAGCTATACAAGTTGTATCCCCATTTAACAGATGAGAAAATTTGTGGATGTACAGATTAGCTTGCCCCAGATCACACAGTCTTAAGGGTAAAAACCTAAAACAGCTAGGTTTATATATATATATATATATGTATGTATATATATATATATAGAGAGAGAGAGAGAGAGAGATTGATATATATGACTCATATATGTATGATGAATACAGTTTGAGAGAGTGAAACTGAGGGAAATAAAAAGGATATGAAGTGACTTTCAAAAAATAAATTTCTCACAACTAAAACTGTCATTTTTTACAACTCCTAATTTAAACCAAAGAAAGCATATTTGCAAACATTTTTGCTCTTCTATTTTATTATTCCTAAATAATTTACACTTATATTTTTGTATGTTTGTCTCACTTCTTGGTGTCCTTCACTGTAAATATTTTAAAATACAGTGCAAATTAAGCATGAATCATAATCCTCTATTTGTAAATGTATGCGCCAACTATTTAGAAGCTCAATAAATATTTTTAAATGATTGAATAAATAAATGAGAAATAAAATTTCAAAATCTACACTGAAAACAACTAGGAGGGGTCAGATTGGACCAAATACATACAGTCTTAGGAAGAATGCTTTTTAACACTAATCTTCATCCAAGGTGATGAAAAAAAAAAAAACAGCTCTAAAACATACAAACAAAATGGTATTTATGCTTTGGCTCTCTTTTGCCTTCTCTAATGGCATGCTTTGAATTTATGAATTACCAATCATAATTGGTAATTGATTGTATTACCAATCAAATTCAATGATTAATTTCAATGTTGACCTAATGGAAAAATCTGATTCATTTCTCCTTCAGTTCAGTTTTCAACCAGAATCCTGGAGAGAACTGAGTTCGTGAATGGTGGTACCACTGCACTAATGTTTACATGTGCCACTGTCCTTGTAGAAAAGGCCCTTTGTGCTTCAATAAAACTATAATTCATGATGGAGTAAAAACCAATAAATAAGTAAATAAATTACTACAGTGCTATAGTTAAATTTTACCTCTTAAAAGAGAGGAAAGTTTTGAATTGGGTAAAATATATGACTGACCATAAATTTAAATTCATTTTTTAAATAATTTCAGACTGGCATAGTGGCAAATTTAAAAGAAATAAATCTACTTTAAACATTAAATAACTTTTTAAAAATGCTCTCAAAAGTTATTTCAGGACTCTCCTGCTTAGTGTTTCAAGCTGAAGTTTTGTTTGGTGATATGACTTGATTTAATTTCCAAGTCTCTTATCTGTAGTTTATTCTTGTTACTGCAGTTGCTACTGGTTTTTAACTTGTACACAGGAAACCAGTGCCAATCAATTTTGTTCCCAAGGTGACAGGAAACCTTGGTTGGTCAGATGTTGATTGTGCTTGCTGTTCATGCTCCACCCGTCATATTTTCTTCCCTTTTGGCTGAATTTAAGACAAATTAATCAGGGATCGACATCTGGCAGACAGTTTTGGTGTCTTCTTTGTGATCTGTTGACCTGCAAAGTTACAGAGTGAATATTCAGTGCATAAAACTTGCGGACACTAAGTGTAAATACTGCCAAGGATCTTTGCTGTCTTGCATAGAAGTTTCATCTCTTGGTTTTTAATTGAAAATGTGAATTTTCTTCAGTAATAAAGCATCTGTTGAATAAATATTTCATTTTCTTTATAGTGGCAAGTGGCTTACCTCACCCTATCATAAATTTCAGATATAAAATGTGAAACAGAGTAAGTAAGACTCAGAGAATGTTAAGCTTCTTAACAAGTTTCTGTCATTTATAACTTATACTGGCCATCTGCATATTTTCTTCATAATGAATCCTATTCAACATAAATATATACTATATCACTATCACTCTAAGAAGAAATGTTGGTACTCAGAACAGGACAAGTAAGACAACCCTTAACAAAACATATGTGTAAAATCAACCACATGACCTTATCATTTCACAAAGCCAAACTTCTCTGGAAACTCCTCTTTCAATGTGTGGTTTACCACACTGTACAAAGAAAAACTGTAGCCTCTACAGAATATTAGCTTCAAGAAAAGTTTTCAAAAATCATCTTTTAACCATGATAACACTAAAAGCAGTGTGTCTAATACGATCAGGTCTAATAACAATAGGGATCATAAGAAACGTACAAGAAATGTTTTTCTCCCGGAAGATGAAGGAAGGTATTGATGCAAGGTGAGATTAAGATAAACCTAAAAAGGGCAAGTATGTTGGACCGGATAGGTTTTTCCTGTTCCTAAAATGTCTTGTGCTCTTGCACAGGAAAGGCGTTCTTATTCACCAGAGGCCTGTGGGAGTCTCAGGCTCAAGACTATGAAGCACCTGGGGCTGTGGTGGTATTGGGGAAGACAGGGAAGTGGCTAAGAGAGGAAGCATTCCTGGTGGATCCATAAGCAGGGCAAGTTTCCCGAAGACTAGAGTGGTCATTTATACAACCATGTCTCCCTTATTTTGCAAATTGGCTGTGTCTTAATGCTTTCCACACTAAAATGTGGACCCATTTAAAACTGAGGTTGACACAAACCGTGGAATCACTGACTATTCATCAGTGTTCATGCTCTCATCTTCTGTGGTTTGCTGCCTTTGGACTCTCTCCATCCCAGGAATCATCCAATGACCTTCCCACAGATGTATTAGCAAGGGGAATTTTGAGTCCTTTTTTCATTTGTTCACTAATGTGTCTCCCAGAAAGAAGCTGGAACTGTGAGATAAAGTTCAAGGGGACTAAGAAAAGTTTGCAATTTCTGAATCCATTTTTCAGAGTCATAATCCCAGTTTTACCAAAGACCAGGACATTAGATAAATATTAAAAGGAAGGCCCAGGACATCAGCAGTCAGGAAACATGGCATGTGCCAAGGTCCTCTAAGAAATCTGTATTAGTTAAACCCACATGGAATCCTTCCAAAACACTAAAACATATTTGACAGGCATTTCATATTCCTTCCCTTAGTTTCCCCCCATGGTTTGTGTCCTTTTTATTTGCTGTCCAAAATTCTGTTTGGACAGGAAGAATCTACTGTGTTACTATTCTTCTTTCCACCTGCTATTTTGTCAGCTATGGGGGACAGTGCACTTACAAGAGGTGGTTAAAAACTGCTATTCATAGTGGCAGTGTCCTTCATTCCCTTCATTAGAAAGCACACCAGGGTCAATGTTATGCATTCTTGAACTTTTACAGTGTGCAATATTGACTGAACCAAAACTGTTCCACTGGGTCATTTCTAACCCAGGAATCTGAGTGCTTGAGGAGGGTTGGCACTATGCATGAGAAAAAGCATTCACAGGCCAGCCTAGCAATAGAGATAACAATGGATAAATGTCTGCAATGCATTTCTTTCAGAAACATATGGCAAGTGTGCTTTCCTGGATAATCTACTTTATATAACACGCATTTTCAAAAACTAAACCTCTTTTACATACCTAGAATAAAAAGCATCGCTTTTATGGAATGTCTCTTTGGAGGCAAACCTTATCCAAAAACCTCAAACCTGACTTTAATCTAGACCCAGATATAAAAATTTGTTGGCGCTGAGTGGAGCAGGCAGTTGAACGGATGGGAAAAGTGGGAGCCAATGGCAGGACAGCATGATAGAGATGAGCCAGTGCATATTGGTTGTTACCATAAATGTAGATGGCCTCAACTCACCAATGAAAAGAAACATGGGCAGAGCAAATCCGGAGACAGGATCCATCAATATGTTATATATAAGAAACTCATTTGACTCCAAAGAAAATTCATGGACTGAAGGTTGGAGGAGACAAGACAACGACCCGTGTGACAGGGACCCAGGAAAAGCAGGGGAGTAGTTGCCCATCAACTCTGATTGGAAAGATAAGGTATTACTATTCAATGGAAAGCTACTCAGCTATAAATAAGTATAATCTTGAGGTTCTTGCAGGTAAATAGATATAGGTAAATAGATGCAACTTGAGATCACGCTCATGAGTGAAATGCTTTGGACTCATGGGTGAACATTGTGTTTTTTGCTTAGTATAAAAATTGGAGGAGTTAGTGGGTTCCAAAATATATAATAAATATTATGAAGGTGAAAGGGGAGGAAATGCCTAAAAAGTGAAGGTGGTAGCAATTGTTAATTTCCTATTACCTTGTTTTGAAGCCCTGTATCATTTGCATTGTTTTGTTTGATTTGGTTTTATTCTGTTTTGTTTTGTTAGGTTCTATTATGTCAGATGGTCTGGCCAGCTATTTTGTAGACCACCAGACATAGTAGTCACTGTTGATTTCCTATTATCTTGTTTTGAAATTCTGTATCACTTTCATTGTTTTGTTTTGGTTTTATTCTGTTCTGTTTTGTTTGATTTTATTATGTCTTATGGTATGGGCAGCCACATAAGATAATATGAAGCATTATGGTAGCCATTGTTGATTTCCTATTATGAGGTATTATGGTAGTCATTGTTGATTTCCTATTATCTTGTTTTAAAGTCCTGTACCAGTCTCATTGTTTTATTTTGATTGGCTTTATTCTGTTTCATTTTGTTTGGTTTTTTGTTCTCGTTAAAACAGAATAAAGAAGTTGTTGGAGTCAAAGAGAAGGGAGTGGGGAAGAACGATAATTTATTAACGATATTCACATGCAGGAGAATATCGCAAGGCCTATAGTGTCAGTACTATGCCTCTATGTAGAGAGCAAGGAACTAGAAAAGCCTCAGTGTGTCTCGAGGCCTGTACCTGACATTTGTCAATCAGCTATGATGTGCCAGGTATTACACAAGATCAGTGACGAATGCATATCATTTCCTCTTTACATCCATCTCAGGTAGGTAGATTTTATCATTGGTCTTTCCTGCTGAGAAAACAAGACACAAACACTTAAGTAAATGTCTGTGGTCATAGAGCCCATGAGCTGCAGGTCTGTGTTCCACCTATCTTATTTCCTACCTCCCCTGACGCTCAAGGAACTCTATAATTCTTCTCCACTCTCATAATTGGGCTGTCCTATACTCAGCCTGTTTTCAGGGGAGAAACAGGCATTCTAAAGAAAACGCTGTGTGCAGCCTGACTCTGGCTTCTAGCCGTTTCCCCTGGAGCCCAGCAGCTGGTTCCGCCCTCTTCCCTCCAGATGGCACCTGTGCGCCACTGGCAGACAGGAGGAGATTCAGGGTCGTCGACAGGTTGGATTTTTGCTTTTGTTCAAAGGATATGAGAACAATTTGTTTCTCTGGCCTCAAAAATCCTTCTTGAGACATTTATTGCCCTTTTAATTTTTCAAGCCAAATTAAATAAACAAGGCAAGGGTCGTGTAAGGATCCTAAACCTAACGTGGAGCTGCCAAAGTCTCCCTTCCCAGAGGACCTGATTGTTGCCATCTAGGCGAGGCAGTGCCAGCCCATAGATTCAGACACAGATGCAAGCTTTCCACCAGGTTTTCCACCTCGTGTGTCCACCTGGGGCCCTTGAGCTGAGACAATGCTCATGTGGCATTCATCACAAGGGCTTTTTTATTCATCTTGCTGAGTGCTGAGCAACATCTGTGCTAGAGGCAAGCAATAGAATTTGGGTGCTTACTTTGCAATTTGTGTTCTAAAAAAATAAAGGACTTCTTGTCCTCGTCCCTGCCCTCATCAAATACTAATGTAGTTTAGTCAGAGAATTGTCAGACTTCCATTAGGACCCGTACTGCAGAGGAATTTCTTGATAAAGCACAATTGTACAGGCTGTGCGACCCTGGAGCGTTTGCATTCATGACGCCCAGTTCCCGTCACTGACGCGTGTTCCTTATCGAGGGCAGCCCAGGAGCGAGCTGGCAGTACATGAGACAGGCCCTGGGAGGGAGAGGCTGGACCGGCCCTGCGGTCAGCTGTTTTCCTCCACAGGATACTGAGTGATTCCTGTCCTAACCAGATACTGATTACTTAAAGCTTAGCTTAAGAGTTCTTGTCAAAAATGATTTCCGTAGTGTATTTTGACTTGCTGAGGTCTGAAAGACTTTTGGAATTTGTTAGGGGTGGACCTGAACTCCAGGAACCAATCTGTGTGGTTTTTGGTTAATGAACTCTATCTATTTGAACAAACTGTCTTAAGCACCTCATTTTTATGTTATTCAGAAGTCTTTAATGTCCTTATCTGACAGAGAGAATTATTGGTGGAAAATGTGTGCATTGATAATTCAGACAAATGAAAGGAGAAAAAGAAAGCACTGCGAAAGTTTTATCATCAAATTGTTTACCATCATCATGCTTCAAATATATGCAAACTGTTTTAAATATGTTTCAATTCACAAATTTGTTTCTCCTTTTTAATTGTATTCTTGTATTATGTAGCCAGCTCAACTCACTAGATGAAAATGAACTATTTAAATATTTAAATTGCTGAAGACTGTTTTTAGAGTATGCATTTCCTCATACATACTCTAAAAAGGTTAAACAAAGGATAAATGTAACATTCAAATTTTCAAAATATGTTACCAAATAATCAATCCAGAAAGCAAAACACAAACTACATGTTTACATATGAAGTAGTGGACCATGAAGACTTTTTTAAAATCTATCTTGGAAATATAACTTCCATTATTAAGGCTTTGTAATACTTGGTTATCTCAATTGCCTGGTAGTCAAGAAGCAATTTAAAGTCCACAAATAATATAATATTTAAATTAAACTAAATAGGTTTTCTTGAGATCATCAGAATAAGATCATTAATATTTGGAGGCCCTGATAAACTGCAACTGTCCAGAATTTTTAAAAGCATTTTATTTTTTATTTCTTAGCACAGACATGTATTCATATCAGGTACAGATAACCATTATTACAGCCAATTCACTGACTACATTCAAATTTTATAATTCTGATTACACAGTAAAGACAAATACTATTTTCTATTCTTTTAGACTCAGTGAAAACAAAGAACAATGCACTTCTAGTCAATCTTTGAAATCTCTGAGTACTTAATTTTCATTTTCCTTCCATGACTATAAATCCTTTCCATGCATGAAAGAAACATATAGGTACATGGAAAGAATTGAGATAGATTGTTTTCCATCCTGTTAGGGTTGCCAGGCATTCCGTATATACAGGATATGTTCTGTATGTGAATTTGTGCAACATCCCATAGTGTTTTTATCAAGATGCCCAGAATGTGCTGTGAAATTATACAAATGTGAAAATTAGAGCTAATTTTTTAACATCTAACTCAGTGCCCTCTATTCTTATTTGCTAAATCTTTTAACTCTGCCCCTATTTTCCTTGCTAGTGTCTATCAGTTGTTAGATTTGGTTTTATATTTCTCATTTTATATTCCTTCTGATATAACCATATATTCAGAATAGTATCACGAGTGTGGCTCAGCACTTGCTTAACATGACCAGATTGCAGTTAGTTGGCACTGAAAATTATTCAATCTTAACATTCTTCTTTTGTTTAGAATGCAAAATAATAATAATAAGATTTTCTTTGTTCATTATTACATCAGGTATAGAATCATGTCTTTGTTATGTAATAAAGATAAATATCTTAGATTATAGAGTTATCCAGATAAATACTGGATTTATATGTTAAAAGATCACTTTGTTTTGAGGTCTAATAATGCTTTTATTCTTGGTTTTGAATGGTTTTAGTGTATTTTAGTTATTTGCTTTTGATATGTTTGAAGGGTGTGGACAGCTATTTTGAAGAAGACAAGAGACACTGTGATAGCCATTGTTGATTTCCTATTGTCTGGTTTTAAAGGCCCATACGGCTCTCATTCTTTTGTTTTGATTGCTTTTATGCTATTTTGTTTTGTATTAATTTATTGTGTATGAAGGTATGGACAAGTGTTTTGAAGAAAACAAAAGACATTATGGTAGCCACTGTTGATTTCCTGTTGTCTTGTCTTGAAGTCCTATGTTATTTGTGTTGTTTTCCTCTGATGTGTTTTGTTCTGTTTTGTTTTGGTATGCTTTGTTTTATTCTTTTACAAATAAAAAATCTCTTGTGGTAATAAATAATGAATGAATTTATAAAACAATACCTAAGGGAAAATAAGTTTGCTAGAGACAAGGAATATTCTTATAGCTGTTGTTAAAAAACCTGTTTTTGCATATTTTCCACTGTCATTTGCCTTAGAGAAGTATCTCAATATATTCAATTTGGAATATTTTAATTTTGTCCGCATAGAAGTCATTTGCATGGCAAATTCTTGCAATGAAAACTTAATGATTACCAGTTGCATTTCCAGAGAGCAGGCTGAAAGTGTCAGTGATAGGCATGCAAAGTTATCTACACAATCTTTTGTGACTAGCAAAGATAGCTGATATGTGAGGGCTTTGGGATAGCACCCCAAGGTGCTTCCTGTATTATAGATCCAAGGAGGTAGAAAGCAGGTGCCATTCTCACCTCATGTTTATATAATTAAGGCAGTGGTCTCAAAGTGGTACATGTGCACATCATGAAATAAGATGAATGAAGGAAGAACACTTTAAAATTTGCCTTTTAATTATTTTTCTTGCCTTCATATTACATAAATACTTCATAATTTTTATGAGTATATATTAAAAAGCGTAATTTTTGATAAATATAGCAGTCCATGGATATAATTTATAAACTTCAGATGAGGTGCATTTAATTTTTTATTTTTATTTATAAGGGCAGACAATAGGGAAAAATGAAAATTACTATTAATTCTACTTGGAAATGAAAGATAAATTTAAAGTGCAAAAGTGACAGACTCAATCTAAGTCTTCTCTAGTTTGATTTAATTCCAATATTCTTCTACCTCTGTGGTGTTATAATGACTTAGAAGCTGATGAAAGAAAAAATAAAAGAGATTTTGAAAGGTTGTTTTCTGTAATTCTATATATAATAAAGAAAATTTATTTTTGCCATACTGAATATATCAGAGAAATTTATCTGAAAATAAAGAATACCCATTTGTAACATTTTGTTCTAGCAAAAATAATTGGAAATAAATACCTATAAATATACATTTATCAATAAACATATATTTTTATTTGTGAAATTCATATTGTTATTTTCATTAGAATGAATAGTATGTAGATAAGAAATGTCTACTTTACTTTCGTACAGAATAACAGCTACCTGGTTAACATCTCCATGTGATTCTTGAAATTTTTCTGTACCTTTTATCACAATATATATTCATTCACAGATATGTATTATAGAGAGAATTACATAATAAACATGCGTGCTTATACTTTCTACTTTAATGAAACATTACAAATAAAATAGAAACTGATTTTAGTCTAATTCTCCACAATCTCTACTAAGACAAGCACTATTTTAAATCTGGTATTTATCACTGCCTTAAATATTTTTATACTTTTTCCAGAAGATGTATGTCAACAGATAATGAATGTGCACAGAAGCAGTGATCTTGCTTCTTTGTATGAAGGGTGTCCCACAGTACACAGCTTCTATCTTGCTGGATCAAAGGCCTACGTATCAGAGCTAAAACTATAAATGCTTAGGAGAAAGCACAGATGCAAATCTTCATATTTTGAGATTATGTAAGATTTCAGTTATGGCACCAAAAACACAACAATCAAAGGATATTTTATTAGCCAGTGTTCTCCAGAGACACAAAACCAACTTTGTGTGTGTGTGTGTGTGTGTGTGTGTGTGTGTACTTGTGTGCCTGTGTGAGGAAAGGAGTATGAAGACATTTATTATAAGGCACTGGTCCACAAAATTAAAGAAACTGGAAAGTTTCTACATCATCAGAGTGACTCAATAAACGGGAGACCCAAGAGAGTCAATGGCATAGTTCTAGTCTGAAGGCCAGCAGTTGGGATCCAGAAAAAGTTGTTTCACTTTGAGTCTAAAGACAGGAAAAAGCCAGAATCCCATTCCAAAAGTCATCAAGCCAGAGGATCTCTCTCTTAATTAGGGGAGGATCAGCACTCTTTTAAAATAAATTTTAGGGCCTGTGGTTTAGCTCAGCAGCACAAGTGCCTGCTTGGCAAGCGCTAGGTTGTGAGTTTGATACTCGATACCAAAAAAAAAGAAAAAAAATTATTTAGGCCTTCAATTGATCAGATGAGGCTCCCTGACATTATAAAGAGGTCAACCTGCTTTACTCAATATGACACTGATTTAAATGTTATTCTAATCAAAACACCCTCACAGAAATACTCAGAAATAATATATTACCAAATGTCTCAGCATCCTATGGCCCAGTTCAGTTGAGACATAAAATTAACCAGCACAGTTTTTATCAAAAAAGGAAAAAGGCAATCCACAAGGCAGAAGGGAGTATTTGCAAATCATATACGTGACTCTAGTATTCATGATATGTAAAAAACTCTACAACTACAAAAAATGGAAAAAAAACCTCAATTTAAAATGGTCAAAGGTTTTAAATAGACATCTCTTTACAGAAGATATATGAGTAGCCAGTAAGTCCATGAAAGATGCCTGAAGTCTCTGTCATTAGGAAATGAAAATCATAGTTTTAACTTTATATCAAAATCTTATCTATTTCTAGAAAATTAATTGGAAATTGCTTCAGAGAAATTTTTCATCCTGTTTTATTTGGTTAAAAGATGTTAATTTAGAACATTTTCACTTTTTAAAAAGCATAGGGTTATTTCTTATGGCTAACATAAAAGTATTCTTTATATGACAAATTTCACTCCTTAAAATGTTTATATTTCATTCTAGAAATATTCTTTTTGCAAGTCCATAGACATTATATGGCTAATGTAACACTATCAAAAGTCAGATTCTTTTTTTTTTTTTTTTTTTTTTTTTTTTTTGTCTTTTTCATTTTTATCGGTACCGGGGATCGAACTCACGACCGCCTGCTTGCAAGGCAGGTGCTTATTGCCGCTGAGCTAAACCTCCAGCCCCCTAAAAGTCAGATTCTTTGCTTTGCTTGCTATGCATGCTGTCTATAGTTAGATGAGTAACTACTTGGTGATTTTCAGAGCTATCCTATAATTATTGCTTCTGTCAGTGAATGAGAAGTAAAAGTGAATTATTATAAATATCATCAATCAACAAATACCAGGTAGTTGAAAAGTAAGGCTTATTTTAACGCTAGAAACTACATTCAATGATTTGTACTGTATTTAAACACGCATCTTTGTGTGAGACACCCCTGATAACATGATTGTATACTGACCTTGGCAGGAATATGACCATAGCGATCAAATCAAAGGCCTCCTCTCCATTTATCACTAACACACTTCCTCCAGGTTATTGCACCTTCCTTCCTTCCACCTGAGTGATAATACTTTAAATACAATCTGTGACCCTATAGTAAGTTAGAAAACTCTTTGACTCTTTGCTGGTCAAAAAGAAATAACTCTCTACACTGAAATTCCAAGGTGAAAGGCCAGTGTTGTAGAGGGCAATGGTCATCCTAGTTTTTTCACAAAGTGTCTCAACTGATCAAAGCCCACAACTGCATGGGTGGGTGGTATACTTTTAAATGAACACTGTACAAACAGATGAATATATATTTAAATAAAACATCATTCTTGGCCAAATATTTGGGGAAATTCTGGAAACAGTAGGTTTTTATCATTTTGACTGAGAGTTTATTTTAGATAAAGGTAGATGTTGTACCCTGGTTGATGTCTTTTATTCTTCTAGATAATATTATAATTTCAGCAACTTAATATTACATGATATCCTGTTGTCCTGGCGACCCAATTTTGGGATTGCCTTGGTGCGAAGTGTTCTCTGGGCTGAAGCAGTTGTTTCACATGACTTGCACTGGGCACTCTTTGTTCTTATTAAGACCATGCCCTAGTCCTGCAGGCCATGCTCCAGCCCTGCATGTGTGGTCAATTTCCAACTTCAACAGCCCCCAGCAAGCATTTATTTCTCAGTTTCCTACTCAACCTCTGGCAACTCCCACCTGCTTTTTATCTTTGTAGAGTTACTTAATCTGGACATTTCATATAAGTAGAATCACTTGGCCTTTTGTGTCAGGCTTCTATTATTTTGCATAATATTTTCAAGGTTCATCTATATTGCATTTATCTTTTTCATAGCATATTCTGTTCTATTCTATTCTGTTCTATTTTATTCTACTCTATGAATATATCATGCTTTGTTTATCCATTACCATGGACATTTAGGTCTTCTATGAACATTTTGTACAAGTTGTTGGGTCAAATAAGCTTTCATTTCCCATGAGTATCTGTTAATGGAATTGCTGTGTTATATATTACTCTAGGTTTAACTTTTTGAGGCACTACCAAACATTTTCCTAAGTAAGTGGACAATTTTGTATCCCCACCAGCAATGTATGGCAGTTCCAATTTCTCCACATTTCCACCAACATTTGGTGTTTTATTATAGCCATCTCATCATGCATGAAATAACATTTCCTTGTGATTTTTATTTCTCTTCGTATTTATTTTTGCATTCTTGATCCATTCTATTGATCTATATGTCCATCCTTATGCTAATACTTCATTGTTTTTGTTAGTGTAACTTTGTAGTAAGATAAAAACTCAAAAACTACAACTCCTCCATCTTTATTCTTTTTCAAGATAATTATGGCTACTTTGAGTTCCTTGCATTTGTATGAGTTTTAGAATCATTTGTCAATTTCTGAAACAAAAAAACAGCTAAGATTTTGACAGGGATAATGCTGAATCTGAAGATCAATTTCAATAACTATGGCCATCTTAATAGTAATTCTTTGAACATATCAACATTATATATCCTTCCATTTATTTTCATCTTTAATTTCTTTTATTGATGTTTATGTAGTTCAACATATGTCTTATACTTCTGAGAGAATTTTTTCCTGTGTCTTTTATTCTTCTATATAATATTATAAATGGAATTATTTTCTTAATTTCATTTTCAAATTACCCATTGGCAGTCTCTAGAAATTGCTATTGATTTCTTACCTTGATATCATATAATGTAACATTGTGGAATTTTATTATTATTTTAGTTTTTGTGGATTCTTTGTAGTTCTCTAATGCATCAAATCTGGTCATCTGTAAATAGAGACAGTTTAACTACCTTTCCAGTCTAGTTTTCCTTTGTTTCATTTTTTAATCTAATTTCTCTGGCTAAAATCTTCAGTACAATGCAGAATAAGACATGAGAAGAGTAGAATTGTTTTCCTTGTGCCTGATAAAGAGGGAGGAGCTAAGTCAATGTGCCCAGTAAGTAAGATTTTAACTGTGAGTTTTTGCATTGTTACCTTAAAGAATTTCTAGTTTGTTGTGTGCTTTGTAAAGTAAGAATGTTGTATATTTTCTGATGATTCATGTTTCAACTGAATTAAGTGGGTAACTATAGTCATGAGTGTCATTTCTACTCTTGAAAAAAATGTATACATATGCTGTAATGGTCAATACCAAAAGGATTCTTTAGTGGTTGCTTTTTAAAGAGACAAGAAGTTGATTGTATTGTGCTACCTGTATCTGTATATAAATCAGCTTGATTTCTCATTTCAGAAAGAATATCTTATGTATTGAGAATTAAAAATTTCTTTCAATATGATCTTTCTCTTAACTAATTATATGAACTAGACAAAGCTAAACTTGTGAGCTAAAATTAGAGCTCTAATTATTTTGCTATTTTTCTAAAAAGAGATACAGCCCCCTCACCATGAGTGACAGTCAAAACAATTCCAAACACCAAAAAAGGCTAAAAATTAATCATACTTGGTTACAAACCAAATAATTACATTTTTTGTATGAACAAAATCACTAAATTTCATTAATTCTTAAGTAACACTCAATCTCTTCTGTAGCATTTATCAGACCTATGTTAACATGCCTTCTTCACTCTAAAACTTAAAACTCTTGTCTAAACATGATCTCCCAATTCTATTTCCATGAGGTTTGGAATAGCTTTCAAAGCACAGTAACGTTATGTAGCACTGTCTGAACTCATTTATTTACAGCCATTCATCCATGCAAGCAACACATTTGTTCAGTGGTTAGAGAAGGATAATTGGAATCAGCCTTTGCCCTTAAAGAGTAACATTTCAAGGCAAATAATTTCTAGTAACTATGATGTATATTAGAGATACACTAGAAAATTTTCTCTATGAAGAAGCCTCTACTTATGTAAAAATGAACCTGAAATAGTTGGAGTAAGCTCATTTGAGGCCCAGAGAACAAAGCTTCAGGTGAGTGCCTGTTTCTGACACAGAAATGGCCGGTATGTGACAGGAGATGAAGCTGGAGAAATACACAGAAAGATGTCAGAGAGCACCCTGATGGGAAAGGCCAGCTGGTTACAGGTTTTACTGTCATATTTGCAGTGCTCTTACATTATTCTCATGAAATCTGGAATAAAACACATTGAACTAAGAGATTTTGGAGGTGAAAAGTCTTGCCAGGGAGCCACCGAATAAGAAGGCAGAGCTAAATCAATGTGCCCAGGCCCCAAAGGGTCTGCCTACCTGCTTCCTCCACAGTCCATGTGCCCAGTGACCTCTCCAGACTCAGAGATTCTGAGTTTAAGCTCCTTAAATAATGTGAATGCGCTGCATGTTTAGATACAACTGCAATTTTGTTTATAATGGTGAAAAACTGAAAATAATTTTTTACCCAAAAGATAAGATTTTGATTAATAATAAGCAACAGGACATGCATGTAATAGAATATTAAGGAATGTTGGAAAATCATTTTTTTGTTTGTTTGCTTAGATAAACTTGAGACATGATACACTTAGTTTATTAAAAATAATCATCAAAGAGTATATTGAGTAATTATTATTAAAAACTTTAAGGACATAAAAAAGCATTACTAGAAGTTGCTAAAAGAATAATATCATGAGGGTTTTTTTTTCTTTCTTTACATCTGTTTTTGTTTTTAGTTTTTCTCCAATGAACACGCCTTATATTTGGATCAGGGAGAAAAAAGCACTGCTAATTGTAAAGAGGCAAAAAACAAATGTCAAGTGCATGAGGTATGAAAAATGGTGCAAACCTAGGTGACCACTGATACATATGTAATATTGCTGCAAACTCATAGTCACTAAGCAGGCTTCTCAGCTCGCCTTTCTCAGACATTTCTCAGTCGTACCCAAGTAGCTCTTCCCACCTAGACATGTATGCATAGAATGGAGTAAGAATCACCACCTTATTACTGAAGTGATTCACCAATATGTATTATGTACAAACAGGATTAGGCTGGAAAATGCACACATTTTTACTTCCTAACCTTTTGTTACGGGAACCAACCCCGTGAGTTTCATTACCTCCATTTGCAGCTTAAGGAGTCTGAGCCCAGTGAGTTTAAAATACAGCAGCAGAGTGTTGATTTGAGCTAAGGTCTAAGGTCAGTGTTAGAAAAACAAGGTAATGACTTCAACCTATGTTTATTTTTTAACAATTGCTTCAATTTTCAGTTTCAAATAATACAATAAGGGTATAGTAAAGTTTGCTTTCTCCTATGCATGTAAAAGATCAGATACCATTGTACAAATTTAAAACTTTCACATTATCATTCAAAAGGGAGTACAATAATCTACCTAGTAAAGTAAGTGCTTTCAGGCAAGGAAATGAATCATTTCCTACACCCAAAAATGTTCTCTGTGCTGTAAGTTTTGTTTTTATTTAAGAGTGAAATTTATTTATTATCTTTATTTATGATTTATTGATCCTTGATCATCTGGGCCCACACCAGGTATCATTTATATTTGTTAACATTTCTACTCTACAAGATTTTATTTTGGAAATTTTATTACATATGGTCCTAATACCTATTCATTTATCTCAACATCTAGAATTTAGTAACACTGTGTAAACATCATAATTTAACTTTCCTACGTTTCTGTATCATTTTATCTTAAATCTACTCCTTTATCAAGCGACTCAGAAAGAGATAATTATAATTACTTTATAGAGAGTTACGTAATTACTATATAATTTATTTGATAATAAAGAGATAGAAATGGCATACTTTTGCTAAATGCTACTAATACTTGGGATTTAAAATTCATACAATTTGGAGTTGCCAGCTTTAGGAACCAGTCAATCTACACACAGTAAAAGATTTCATCACCTTTTTTCTCCTTTGCTATACATGTGAGCAAAGACTTTTTACTTTCTTTTTCCTTTTCCTTTCTATTTAATTAAAGTCCTCCTGGAAAACTAAGTGTGTACATAAACCAAACAAAAAAGTAAGAATTACCAAGTTAAGTTGGAAGGAATTAAACTCAGCTCTTATAATCAGGCTAAAATTGTCAGATGTTTGTTTTTCGGTTATTATAACACACTGGGAGATAAAGTTGAACTGATCATCTTGGGTTCACGTGTTCAGATCTGGAAAAGATGTCAATGTTATGGTTAGTTTCACAATGTAAGATTAGATGTGCATATTGATGAAAATGGATCTGGGCAAATTATGTATTTTTTTAAAGCCAAAAAGCACTTAGAATAGTCAAATCTGTTTGCTTTCATTCTTTATTATTTCTCTTCTAATCTTTAAAATATATAGTTTTCCATTCTCGTTTCAAGTACTTCAGGAGAAGCAACTACCGCCATTTCCCACTGAAATGTAATTTCTTTGTCCAATAGTCTAAGAAGCACACCTTCCTAGCAAGATTACAGCCAAAATAATCATTTGTTTCACTTTGTGCCACTCTCATTTCCATTCCTTTTGGGGTACTAAATGAAGTGTCATGCTTTAAGTGTCAAGATTCTTGATGAAGAAAAAGTACACTACAGAAAATGAAGCATGTCTGAGAACAGGAGCCCTACACAAAAGAAACTGTACTCCTTCTGCCTAAATCTAGCTTCTTACATCCAGTTTAATGTCCTTGTCGGAAGAAAGTAAATGCCTGATGTCAGTTGTACCAATATTCAGTTGCTATGTTTGTATATTTTTAGCTGTGTTTTCTTCCCACTTCTTGGTCATTAGAAGTGGTGATGCAGAATTGAACACTTACAACAGAGTTGTTTATATTCTCTTCCTGAACTGGATATGTGGGCCTGGCTCACAATATTTATACACGCTTTCCTTTGCACTTAATTGTAATTAACATGCTGTTTATTACATTCCTTTTACCTTTCCTTAAGAATTTGCCTTTTCCTTCAATTGTTTGCATTGGTATCTTTTGAATTTCCTCCCTACTATTTATTTTTTGGCATAAATAATAATTGGTGCTACAGCAGAAGCCTGATAAAGCTCTTTATTATGTTCCCATTTGTCCAACAGAAATCAGAAAGAATTAAATAGGCTACACAATATAGATGCAAAAGTTTCAGTAAGAGTTTGTGTTCTTTTCCACACTATTTTTATTAAAGTCTAGGTCTCCAGTTATTTCTATTGTTTCTTAATGCTTCAGATTTTTTCCTGTCTTATTTCGAACTTTTCCTAAACTTATGTTCATTTTGTTTTTCAAATGTCTTTCTTATTCTGTCCTCACTTCTAGCCATTTTGGCTTATAAATGCAGTAGAACAAGTTTGCTTTCTCTTGGTTTAGTAGGATGTTATTTTCTCCTTCAAATCACTAGCAATAGCTAATTAGAAATAGCTAACAGTCCTACATTTATAAAATGTAAGACATCTGTAGGCTTTTCAGTACACTGTTTCAGAAATATTGACAATCTACTTGAGAGGAAAAAAAATAATTTAAAGATTCTCCTTTTACTATTCCCCAAAATAAATCACAAATAGATTAAAAATTAACTTTTAAAAATATAAATTTCCTTAGCTCTGGGTATTAGCTCAATGCAGTAAACTACAAAGGAAACTATCAATATGTTTTTTGAAAATAAATATAAACAGTTCTTAAACAGTTCTTAGTATCTTAAGACAACAAACTATATTTGCCACAGATATTTCTGAGAAAAAAATAACACATGTAAACATAGTAATCAATAATAAATGCATTAGTGCCACAATATAAAAGTTAGGAAAAAGTATCAACAGATAGTTGTCAAAGGTAAAGACCTAAAAACAAAACTGTATTTGCCCTCCTAGCTAACCAAAGAGATAAAATTAAGACAATAACATGAGCATTGTTGCCTGTAAAATAGCAAAATTTAAATTTTGATGAAAATCATAGTGAAAAATATGAGTGATTTTAATCTTTTTTAAAATGTCTAAATTTTATAAAATTCCTATAATGAATGTGAGCTATTTTTACAATGAAAAATTTTAAATATGTGGGTGGATATATTTAATCGCTTCTCTCCGAGCGGTAAGACATAAATTTTAAAAATGTTCAAATATTTTAATATTTTGATTGTGCTGATTAGATTTCCTAATTTCACAATATTTCACTTAATCTAAATATTATTTGTTCCTTGAAAATAAGAATTAACAAAAGCCGAAATTTTTCCAAGTTAATGACATCCTATCATCATATTTCATGGCCAGGATAGAGAGTACTTACCATGATAAGGGCTGTTTTGTGGAAAACGCTCTCTGTAAGGTCAATAGCCTGCGCAAGTTTAACTCTATAATTAAACTTTGAGACATTGTCTGAGGTGCGGAGGTGAAGTGCTCTGGAATAGTTTAGGGTTCAGGGGAAATGGATCTGCCATAATAAAGGGAAACTTTAAAACAAATAGGTTATCAAGAAGGATGTATTTTTCTTTAGTGACAAATGTGTAGATGACATCCATTGATTGCAGAACATTAACCTCAGTAAAAAATAATTTTCAAGTATTTGTGGCAATCTCAAAAAAGATTCCTTGGAGAAGCAAAAGGTGAGAGTTAAGTTGGATTCTGCTCATTATTATTATTACTAATTCATCATTATTATTAATAAAACCCAAGTATTTTTTATAAGCAATTTACTTACATTATCGAGCTAACTTTTGTAATAACCCTCTGAGATGGGTACATTTAATGATTCATCTCATAAAGGAGAAGAAAATCAAGTTGCAATGATACTCAATAACTTCACCAAAGGTCCACCACCAGGACATAGAGAGACAGAATTTGAAGCCCAAACAAATCTTCAAATATGATTATAAAGATAAAATATGTTTGTTTGTTTGTTTGTTTGTTTGTTTGTTTTTTAAGAGCAGAATATATTTCTTGGTAGAAAGAAAGCTTCTATCTGAGAGAGAAGGGTCCAGAATAGGTTGCTCATAAAGATAAAATTTGTACCTGTGTAGTGTAGTCCTTTAGCAGGGTAGCTGGACTCCTTCACCCTGCCAATGCTTCGCAATCCCCCACCACCATCTTTCTCTAGGATGCAAAACAGTTTCAGGCTTAAGTTTTATATTCTAACTTGGATTAGATCTTTGTTCTTCTATAGGGTTTCTAAGTTAGGTGTTTTTTCACCTGTAAAATGGGTGAAAGTACTTCCAAATATTTTTGTAAATATTAATATAACATGTACTTAGGGCTGTTTGGCAAATATTTTTTAGATGTTAGTTTCCTTTCTTCCTTCCTTTGTAGGCAAAAGTCAGTTTACTTCCTTAATAAGTCTTTTTACATGAAAATGCTTCCATAGCTCTCAGATCACCACAAAAGCCTTAGAAAACTTACTAAAGCAAACAGACGTTAAATGGGAGCTCATAGACATTTAATCTCCCAGCCTGGGGCAGGGTATGTGTGGGAAGCCAAAACAGAAGTTGACGTACCCTGACACTTTGGTCATCTCTTTCCTATAAAAGCCTGCAAGTTTCTACAACTCTTGCTTCACCCTCATCTCTCTTACATAATCCTGCCCCTCAACTGCAAAATACATTTTTATAACACGGAGCTTTGGTTCAAACTACCTCTCTGCCATTTCTCAAAGTTGTCTTATTGTTTTCTTCCCCCATTTTTTACCTCTTACCAAGCTATGTGTCTGAAATAACCCTCTACCAAAAATGTGCCTATTAAACACTTGCCTTCGGGGCCCAACTTGAACGACTGCTTTCACACACATTCTCTGGCCATCCGGAAAGGAAACAACCTCACCTGTTAAACCTCTGTATCTCTGGGTGTCACTCAAAGGACAGACTGAAGACACTCTTGTTTCTCGAGGCTATATATTGAAGAAAATAATTGGCTTAAAGTGCATCTGACCAAGCATGGGGGCACATGCCTGTAACCCAGCTTTTTGGGAGGCGGAAGCAAAGAGGATCACAAGTTCAAGGCAGGCATGAGCAATTTAGTAAAACCCTGTCTTAAAGTAAAAAATTAAAAAGACTGGAGATGTAGCTCGGGGGTAGAGGGCCTAGCATGGGAGCCACAGGTTCCATCCTCAGAACCACACACATGCACGCACACACAAAGCCTCTATTAGCAATCCGTTAGGTAGCATCTTCCAAGTCCTCACTAAGACAGCTATGAACCACCAAAAGTCATATCCTCACAAATATACTACAAACAGATTGAAAGACAAACCAAAATCAGGAAGGAATTTTATGAAATTAAAGCTAGGGAAACTGGATTAAAGAACTTTAAGAACTGATTTTCTACTAAAAATTTAACAAAATTTTTGTCCTGAAAGTATTTCCATTATTTGTGCCTCTTCAGTTATTTACCTCCTAGTTAGAAACTGTCAACTATACCAACAGTTAAAAAAAAATGAAACGGGAACATTTCAGATAGGTGACATTTTATGGGGCATCTAGAATGCTAACCTAACAAAGCAAATAGTCAAGAATAAGGTTAGGATGAGAAAACATCTTTTGGGAATACTAGAGGAAAAACAAAATCAACCAGGTCATCCATATTAATACTTTGAAAGTCACATACAAGGCAAAACATAAAAAATTGGAAAAAAAGAAATCTTAATAAGAACTACAGTAGAAATGCATACATATTTATCAATCCTTCAAATAACACAAGGGTTGAAACATATAAAGTAATAAAGCCATTAGAATTTAAAGAAAAATACATGTAATTATTTTGAAAGACTCATACATATACACATATATGCTTTGAAAACTTGAGTAGGAAAATAGTAAGAAAAAATAGAATTGCATATTTTTACAATGTATAATACTGTAACTAATGTGATGTATGTATATATATATTATACATGATCAAATTGGTTGCCAGCAAAAGCATCTGTGAAATATTTAGAAGAGTTTATCATAATGTTTGTCTCAAATTTAAAAAAATCAAGATTCCCAACCGTTAGTAATCCAGACATACCCGAGTATGGTGCCACATGCCTGTAATTCTAGAACTCAGGAGGCCAAAGCAGGAGGATTGCTGGGAGCTGAGGCTAGTGGGTTACAGTGAGCTCATTCCAGCCTAACTCATACCAAGACCCTGTCTCAAGACACAACAAAAACAGCTTAGTCATCTCTAATTTCCACACTATAACTAAAAATTAACAAGGAAAATAAGTGCCCAAACATCTAAGTAACAATCAAGTGAAGGCAAGAATTAACACTACAATTATAAACCATGGAGAGATTGAAAATAGCACTACATGTCAAGTTACAGAAGGCCACAAAGGCTGCAGCCATGGACAGATTCGTGAGTGTACAACGGAGAGGGTTTTTGTTCCATAGGTTTCTTGGTTATAATAGTCTCAGACTTTTTCACTGTTTAAAATTAAGCCCTATCTACTCACCTATATATGGTCTCCATCCTCAGTTTGTAAATCACCATTTGGAGGAATTAAGCTGCCATGCCCTAGAATCTGCTCTTGCTCTCTCTCCTATTTGGCTTGATGTGCTGCTCTCAGCTCTCCACCTCCATGAGACACTAACCACCTGGAAGCCAGTTTAATTTCCTGACACACCTTTGTTTCCTTAAGTCTAATTGTTATTATAGACATAATACCTCACTTCAATTCTCAGTCTCTCATATGCTATTTTATAGGGACAGTCTTGCTGTCACTGTCACATGCTGTTTGATAGTTATGTTCTACACACTTTCTTTCAAACATACTGTAGTCTATATAAGGTGAAAAACTCCACTGCACTTTACAAAGAAAGGATAGAAATTATAAAGGGAAAATAGACTGGAACTCAATCTTCAGGTCTGATTTTTATGGACTCAAAAATTTATCACAGAATTCAATGGCATGGATACATATACACACATCTACATGTACATACCTGTACACATAAAGAAATGGAGGACACAGAAAGAATCTTTTTAGGACTCGTTTATATGAAGCATGTGTGTGTGTGTGCGTGTGTGTATGTGCGTGTGTGTTTAAAACTTTTGAAATCTGTTTCAATTTCAATTACTGGAACTAAAACAAAGAGATTGTTACTTTCAATTTTTATCATTGCTTTAATTGACAAACATTATTTTATGGCACATAACATGATGTTTTGAATTATTTATATATTGGAGACTGTTGAAAACAAGCCAATCAATATATGCGTTATCTCATAGATCGTATTTTTAAGAGATCTTTTTCTGTACACCTCCTGTGTTCAGTAAACTCATGAGTACAGAATATCGATGTCAAAAACATTAGGTGACTGGACTCTCCGACATATATGTAAATTACAGTTTGTGTCACTTCTGATTTCTCATTTCAAATGTGTTCACTTATACTAAATTCTTCACTTAATATTATTAGTCATTCTATTATTTCTGTGATGAATATGCTCATTACTAAATGTTAGTGTGATTCTCAATACACAATTATTTCCAACAATAAAGTTGTCAATTTCCTACAAAGGAATTATGAATAATTGCTATAGTTAATTGTAGTACAATATATATATATATATATATATATATATATAGTGTTTTTTATTTCCATAAACATTCTTACTGCATTATATGCATGTACAGAAATAATTCATGTGATGTCTAAAGCTAATATTCTTCTCCCATATAGACGAGGGTCCAATGTATCTCTTACACTGGACATGAGTAGTTTGGGGAATGTTGAACCATTTGTGTCTATACCCACCCCCCGGGAGAAGGTGGCCATGGAGTACCTGCAGTCAGCTAGCAGAATTCTCACAAGATCACAACTGAGGGACGTTGTGGCAAGTTCGCACTTACTCCAAAGTGAATTCATGGTGAGCCTATTTCTTATTCATTCTTCAATATTTTTATACAGTTTGGAAAATTGCAAGATAAATACAGAAAAGAAAGTGTCCCAGGTCCAAACAACATGCAGTAAACAAATGATTGCAGTTCAAAAGGTAAAATACAGTGGGTCCAGAGCCACCCTCTATCTAACAGCTATTGACAAGTGATCACACTACACAGTGGTGGCTAAGGTGAAGCAGAGTGTGTAAGGACTGGCCAGGCAACACATGGCAGAAAGTATCTGGGCAAAAAAGGGTCAATTCAGGATTGCGAGATAGATTTGCTGTTGCTGTTTGGGAAATTAGATTGTTCAGTTAAGTACAGCACTGAACTTAACGTGAGAAGTTAAAACATCTGAAAATCAAAAATATAAAAGAAACAAAACCCCGTATCTCTAAGAGGATGGACTTTATGTTGTGCCTTAGAAAGATTACTGCATCCACAGCAGTGCAGACACTAGAAGGAGGCATTTGGAGAGTCTAGAAATAATTCTGTTGAACCAGGATGGTGGTTTATCCTAAGATAGTAGCAGTGAAAATGGAAAGAACCTATAAGAATCCACAAAATGTGTGCTTGACTGGATGAAGCAGCCAAAAAAGTACGAAGTGAGGGATGATACCAAGGTTTTTGCCTTGAGCAGCAAGCACACAGATTGTGCTCTAGAGTGAAATAAGAAACAGGGAAGGAAAAAGAAATATGGGCTAAATTTGATGTCAAGTATAATTTTAGACTTAGCAATATGCTGAAATAGATTAATTCATGATTCCACGTACATATGCAGAGAGACATGGAGTCAGATTAGATCTTCGGTCTAATTGTTGCTAAAGGAAAATACACATTTGATAGATCACCTTGCATCTTAAATCAGTTATGAATTCTAAGCCATATCAATTATGTATAACAAATTGGACATTCTAGAGTCGGTTGAGATATGTCAAAACAAGATCATGGTGAAAAGATCAAGAAATGGGTTAGATTTACTACTAGCCCCATCAACCATTAAGTGTTCAAAGCAAAATACAAATGTGGAGTTTTTAAAATGAAGCTCTGTAGTGTGTCATCTTTTTATATGTGAAGAAAATTAGACAAGTCAGTGATCACACACACCCAGCTACTTAAGATAGTGAGGCAAAAAGACTGCAAATTCAGAGGGTAAGCTAGGCAATTTAGTGAGATCTTCTTCAAAATAAAATAAACTTTGCTGGAGAGGTTTCGTAGTTTAGTATAGTATTCACTGTATTCATTCCTGATAGCTCAGTATTCAGTCCCATTCACATACACACATGCACATGTATACATGTACATGCACACTTCATAACCAAAGATATACTTAGGTGTTTCTTCTAGAGATACCAGCAGAACTTTGTTTATAGAATAAGCCTTTTATAAAGAAAGATGAAGCCAACATGGAGTATCCAGGACAGAGACTTCTAGAAGATTATAGATTATCAGTATGCATCAGGTAACAAGAGATAAAAAGGAGAAGAAGGAAAAAAATACAGTACCTGTTTTGTGACTTTGTCAAAACAGGCTGACATGCTTGAGGTTATCAAACATGGAATGATCAAAACATGTTTTTTAATTGAACATTCAACAATTTTGGTTATCTTGGTAATTTGAAACTAAGAAGTTAAAATATTTAAGTGGAGTAAAGGATATTTTAAATATATAAAATAGAAACTAATATAATGATGTTAAAAATGTAAGCTATTTTTCTCCTAGACCAAGTCTCAAATCCATAATATAGTCTGATGTGTCTCAAATTTTCATATTAAAAACTATGGCAATTTGAATTAATTTATAATTGATTTCTTTTATTTCAATAAATATTAAGATGTTAGTTACAGTTTTCACTGCAGAAATTTAAGTATAAAATTTACCTATGTAATCAAAGGATTTAATATTTAATAGTCATTAAATAATATAAATCTTGTTATACTAACCTTATTTAACCAATCCTTTGGAAAATTTTATGTTAGAAAATGTACTTCACATAACCAAATCCTATTTTTGCTCACATTTCTAGGTTTAATGCTTCTATATAGACCTACTATTCTATTTATTCCCCCTCCAGACATTTTAAACCTGTGACATATACTCTGACTAAATAAAAAAATTTATTTTCTAGTAGGAAAAGAAAGTGTCTGGGTGTCTTTAGCTAAATATCGCATTCATAATCATGAATGAAACAGTCCAATTACAAAGCATCCCTTAATTTAAAATTATATCATTATTCACATCAACAAAACACTTTCATATTTACCAATTTTATCTAAAAGACCTAACATTAAAACTAATATTAAAAAAAGAATTCATTTTAATGAGTTCTTTATGTTGAACTGATATAAAAATTTGATAACTCTTGACTATGCTGTTTTGAAAAAGGCTTTGAGCTGTCTATATAATCCCATCAGTTATGTCACAAGATTTTTAAATCTAAGCAAAGTGTTTTCTCTTTCACAACGGCATATAAAATAATAATGTCTGACACAGCAAACTGCCTCTTAGAAGCTAGCTTGAAAGAGTGCAACCAACATGTTTATAAAAGGAAGGGTGTGGGTCAGCCAGAGGTGGCAGCCTGCTGTTTTATAAATGACTTTGAAGTCCAATCAAGCACAGATCAAATAACCCCCTGTCGAGATTTTCTTTGTGTCAGCATTACATGTACTAATTTGGTATCATTTTATTTTTGTAGGAAATACCAATGAACTTTGTGGATCCCAAAGAAATTGACATTCCACGTCATGGAACAAAAAATCGCTATAAGACCATTTTGCCAAGTAAGTTTCTTCCTTTCTTTTTTTTTTTTTTAACTAAGATTGAACTACAATCACTTGAGCCACTGAGCCAAATGCCCAGCCCATGCCTGGTAAGTTTCTTGAGTTAATAATTCATATTGTAAAGCACAGGATAAACCTTTGCAATTCACTTTACCTCGTAGTAACTTTGTCATGCATTATTTGTATCATAATGACCAACTCATTGTTCCAGTAGATATGTGGTTTTAAAACTTTGTCTTGCTATACATTATGGTCAAGTGATTTTCATCACTAGTGTTGAGAAATTAATTGGTGAAGAAGAGTCTTTTCCATTGGTGCTGAGACAACTTGATATCTGCATGCAAAAAATAAAAAAATAAACGAAGTGAACTTTTCCTTACACCCTATACAAAAATTAATTCTACATGAATCAGATACCTACAAGTAGGTAGCTGAAATTATAAAACTTATAAAAGGAAAAAGTCAAAAGTTTTCATAATCTTGAATTACTCATGGTTCTTAGATAGGAAAGTATAAGTACAAAGAACCTCCCAATAAAAGCAGATAAATTAGCTTTCACCAAACTTTAAACATTTGGTGCCTCAAATGGCACTATCAAAAAGGTAAAAAGACAACATACAAAATGAGAGAAAATAATATAAATAAACAAAGGACTTGAATAGGTATTTCTCCAGAGAAGACACACAAATTACTCATATGCAAGTGAAACACTGTTTAACTTCATCAGCCATCAGAGAAATCAAAACCACAATGAAATATTACTTCATATCACTAAGATGACTCTGGTAAAAGTGATAGGAATTAAAAAATATTGATGATGATGCAGGAAAATTGAAACATTCCTCTTCCTTCTCTCAACTTCTTTCCCTGCCTAAAATTTTAAAATTTTCATCAAAAACATATCAAACATTAAGTGTATGGCATACATATCCATCATAATTATCATATATATTATCATATATAAGTGTGTATGTGTGCATGTGTGTGCGGGCAAGCTACCATTTAGTTTCACAAGGACTTGGAAATTATTAGGGTTACTTGAAGGTTCAGCCTTCTCTGTTTCCTGGCTGGCGGATATCAGACGACTGCTTCCCAATCCTGTGTCAGCTTTTCCATTCCCAGAACTGGGTGAACTGCTCAACCAGGGCACCTGTGCTGACAACTGATGCCGCCAGTGATGGAATTTCTGTTGAAAATGCCTTTAGCCCAAACACCTCACCCACTCCTGTTACACAAAATGTAACTTAGGAAATAAACTTTGTACAGCCACACTACGGGTTGAAAATTACCAGAAAAGACTCAAGTGGATAACATAAATTCAAAACATTGTACAAATTGGTAATTAGCAAATGATCAAGATTTTAAATATTATGGATGTTTTTATTGTTTTAACCTATGATAAACTCCTCTTAAATTTAGTTTTCCAGCCTCTATATGACAGTATAGCTTTAACAATTGAAAGATGTTTTCCAGCAGATATATGGGTAACCAAGTGCCAATTAAACAATAGAGCTTCCTCTGAAGACAATGTTAATCTGCTTCAGGACACTCTCAATGGAGCATTAAAATGATAAAATCAAATTTATTTAAAATTACTTTGTAACATAAACATTAATTATAAAAATATGTTGTCTTCTAAAATCACAAAAGCAATGAGGAAAATACTAATCACATATTGAGAAGAAATTATTAGCACACATTAAAATATAATAAATGTTATATGTATTTATTTTACATAGTCAACTTATTAATGCAAATATAAAGCAATATATACAAAATTAAAGAGCATAATTTATTCTGGTAATTATTTCATATTTATAAATGTACTGTATAGTAATGTTTTCTACTTAAATTACGTTTTTCTATTATTATACTAAATTTTTACCACAAGGTATATATCCAAATAAATGAGCCATTTGAAGAGGCAAAAAGTTGTGTTAGATTTTGTTTCCTATTACATATTAGAATTAGATCTTATTTCCAACTCTGACAAAAAATTACAATTGTTGGCAGCGCACAGTGATGTATGGACACCCATGTTTATAGTAGCAAAATTTGTAATATCCGGATCTTAGAAACAACCTAAGTGTCCATCAACTGAGGAATGAATAAAAAAGTTGTGGTATTTTTATACAATGGAGTACTACTCAGCTATAAAGAATGATCACATTGAGATATTTATAAATAAATGGATGCAACTTGAGACCATACTCATAAGCGAAATAAATCAAACTCACATGTATAAATACTGTATAGTTTCCATAATGTAAGAAATGGTAACAGTACTAAGAGTTTATGGTAATCATGATTCCCCATTACATTGCTTTGGAGCCTTATAATGTTCCTATTCTTTAGTTGGAATGGTTTTATCTGAGTTGTTTGATTTTATTATCTGTGATGGCATGAACAGCTATTTTAAAGACAGCAAGACATTATAATAGCCAGGATTTAATATCATCTTGTTTTGAAGTCCTACCATGCTTTTGTCCTTCTGTTTCCATTGGTTCTATCATGTTGTACCTTATTGGATTTTACTATGGGTGATAGTATAAACAAATCTTCTATGGACAATAAGATAATATAGTAACCATTTTTCATTTTCTGTTATTTGATTCTGAATGTGCTGTAATACTTTCATTCTCTTTAATGGTTTTATACTATTTTGTTGTGTTTGATACAATTGTGTATGTAGGCATACTCAACTATTTCAAGGAAAGAGACATCAAGGTAGCTAGTGATATATCGGATTATCTTGTGGTGAAATACTGTGTTGCTTAAATTGTTCTGTTCTGATCTGCTTTCTTATGTCCTCTTTTATCTTAATCTCTTTAAAGTAAAAAAAAATTGTTGGTAGGCTATTTAATCTTCCTCTGCCATCTTTTTTCTTGCATCCCTAAAAAACAATGATAATAACACTACCCTACAAGACTACTAAAAAAATTAAATGATAGTATATGTGAAATGACTAGCAAATTTCTAATGGATCCTTCCCTTCCTGTATGATAATGGATCATTATCCAACATTAATCCCAGGATAAGTTACAGAAAATACCCTTATATTTAGAGAGAAGTTGACAGTTTCCAAGGCAGAGTACAAAAGAGCCCTATTTCTCTTACAGTTTATATGTGATTCTTATGAGTTTCCATACAGTCACTGTCTTATATTGTCAAATTCAATCCTTTATAACTATGGAAATGTTTTGCATTTCCAATATGATGACTATTAGCCTCATGTGACAACTGAGCACTTGAAAAATAGTTAATGAACCTGACAAACTGTTTTCTAGATTTTATTTTACTCAGTTAAATTTAATTACTATAGCTGCATATTAATAATGGCTGTCACAGTGCACTACTCAGGCTGAATGCACTGTCTTTTGCAGTGAAGTTGAGGTTGACTCCTAATCACCTTGAAAGTCTAGTCAGTCCTTTCCTTTCCTCCCATTTTCTATTTATCTTGAATTCATCTGTGAAAACTGTCTTATTTTCTTCCTAGAGGAAACATCTTAAGAATATTAAAAGAATAGCCTTTGACAAAATCTGATGTCACCAAAATATCAAGATCCAGTTGTCATTTTGTCTACTAAACAGGAAATTTAAAATTATCATAGATATTTTAGAAACACCAGAGTAGAGAAATTTCACAAATGCAGATTTGATGGGACAGATAAATACAGTTTTGGTGGAAGAAATCTATACTTATGTTCAAAAAAGTTGGAGGGTGAAAAAGAAATAAAGAAAAGATATAAGGAAGGAGAAATTAAGGAAAACAGAAAAGGAAGAAGAAAGGGAAAGAAGGAAGAAAAAGGAAAGAATAAAAAAGAGAAAAATGATCAGCTTTTATATTCATAATTTTATTGAAATACCCAGATATGCCATAAATAGTATACAAAATATTTAACATATTTAACATACAAAATATTTAACAGAAACATTTGTTCAGAAAAAATTACACAAATTTTATAAATATATAGATTTAAAATCTATAACATTAAGAAAAATTTAAAAGTACTGATGAAAATGATGATGATAAAGTTTTATTAGTCCCAGCCAATGTATTAAAAGGCTTTCGTTGAAAATCTACATTTTGGATATCTCAGCAAGCAGGGGAGCATTGCAGGTTCCAGAGGCCCCACGGCCTGTGGTAAGTGCTCAGCGCACTCTGCCCAAAGCCCAGACTGTTCGGGACCCTCCAGGCTTCCAGGTGCAGTGAAGTGGATAAGTGGGTTTGAGGCCTCTACATCCGCCTCCCCATCCCGGCTGCGCTTGGAGAACTGTGGAGCTTCCAACAAACAGGTGGGCGCACAGTGTCCCTGAAGCCCAGCTTATCTGAAACTATGGAGTTCTAAACATGCAGAAGAGGGCCATTGGTTCTACAGGCTCAGTGGCTTGGGGAAACGGGGTGCCAGAGTCTCAGGAGCTGTGAACATAGAAGGGGATTTCCAACAGACCTTGAGGAAGCTTTCAAATAACACTTGAAACAGAAATATAGGAAAATGACAAAATGAAAGACCAAATTACAACCTCAAACCTCCAGCCCATCTCAAGAAAACCTAGGAGCAATGTATATAGAAGAAAACATATGCCATTCACCTCAAATATCGGACACAATAGCTACTGAAATTAACAAGAAACTCCAGGAAGCTTTAAAGAAATTCAAACTTGAAATAATCTCCCAGGTAAAAGAAGAAATGATAAAAGAAATGAAAGAGATTCTGAATATATCTAAAGAAAAGACAGTTAAAAGATTGGAGGAACTAAACAAAAAGATAGAATCCCTAGATGAGCAATATAAGAAACAAACAGAATACCTAATGCAGATGCACAGAGATATACAGGAAATAAAAAACTCCACTGAAAGTTGTAAAAACCACCTCAATGAAAGTGAAGATAGAATTTCAGACCTTGAAGACAGGATTGCAGCTAGTGAACAGGAAAGAAAAGATCTTTTAAAAATAACAAGGAATCAGGAAACAACAATTCAACAATTGCAAGATGATGCAAAGAAAAATAACATAAGAATGATAGGATTAATGAAAAAGAAGGAGACAACATAAAGGATGTCAAGAGGATATTTAGAGAAATAATAGCTGAAAATTTCCCAAGCATGAGATCAGAAACCAACATCAGGATCAGTGAAGCATATAGAACTCCAAATAGTCATAACCAAAATAAAACTACACCCAGACATATAATAATCACCATCCCAGAAATCCAACACAAGAATAGATTATTAAAAGCTGTCAGAGAGAAAAGACAGATCACTTATAAAGGAAAACCTATCAGAATCACAGCAGACTTCTCAGCACAAACAATAAAGTCAAGAAGAGCATGGAGTGAAGTATTCCAGATCCTAAAGTAAAATGATTTCCAACCTAGACTGATGTATCCTGCAAAACTATCATTCAAAATTGATGGTGAAATACGAAACTTCCATGACAAAGAACAGCTGAAGAACTTCGTGAACACCAAACCAACCCTCCAAAAATATTGAAAGACAGTTTAGATACACAAAGGAAAAAAACCACTAAGCAAAGCAGATAATTAAACAGAACAGAAAGATAAAGATGCAACAGCAGAGAGATAAAATGTCAACAATAAACCAGCATTTAACAGTAATAACCATTAATGTAAATGGTCTCAATACACCAATCTAAAGAAACAGACTAGCAGAATGGATCAAGAAACAAAGTCCAACCCTATGCTGTTTACAGGAAACCCACCTAACCAGAAGGATACAGACTGAGTACAAAGACTGAAAGTCAAAGGATGGAAAACAATACTTCATGCAGCAGGATTCAAAAAAAAAGCAGGAGTAGCCATTCTGTTTGCAGACAATGTGAACTTTAAACCAACAATGACCATAAAGGACAAAAAAGGTCACTACATACTCGTTAGGGGAAAACTCCAAGAGGAAGAGATAACTATCCTAAATATATATGCACCAAACTCCAGAGCACCCAGTTATATAAAACAACTATTAACAGAAATGAAAACTCAAATTATCAGTAACACAATTGTATCAGGAGACCTTAATACGCCATTGACACCAAGGGACAGATCAACCAGACAGAAAATGAGCAAAGAAATAACAGAACTGAATCATACCTGCGAACAAATGGATTTGATAGACATATACAGAATGTTCCACCCAACAACATCAGAATACACATTCTTCTCAGCAGTACATGGATCATTTTCTAAAATAGACCATATATTAGCTCACAGAACATATTTCAACAAATGCAAAAGAGTTGAAATCATCCCTTGCATGTTATCGGATCATAGCACTCTGAAATTAGAAATTAATGATAAAAGATACTGCAAAAATCCCGCAAACACATGGAAACTGAATAACACACTCTTGAGTAATCAGTGGGTCACAGAAGAAATTAAACAATACCTAAAAGAAAATGAAAATGCAGATACAACTTACCGGAATTTGTGGGATGCAATGAAAGCCGTCCTCAGAGGAAAATTTATTGCACTGAGTTCCCACATCAGGAAATCAGAACGAATACAAATAAATAACTTGATGCTACACCTCAAACAGCTAGAAAAAGAAGAGCAAGTCAAGCCCAAAGCCAAAACAAGGGAGGAAATTATAAAAATCAGAGCAGAAATCAATGCAATAGAGACTAAGAAAACAATCCAAAGAATCAACGAATCAAAGAGTTGGTTCCTTGAAAGAATAAATAAAATCGATAAGCCCCTAGCCAACCTTATGTTAAAAAGGGAAGAAAAAGCTCAAACTCATGCAATAAGAAATGAAAAAAGTGAAATCATTACAAACCCAATAGAAATACAGAAGATCATCAACACCTATTTCGAAAACCTCTACTCTCAAAGGTTTGATAACACAGAAGAAATAGACAGATTCTTAGAAACATATGAACTACCAAAGCTAGATCAAGAGGATGTAAAACTGTTGAATAACCCAATCTCTGCTAATGAAATTGAAAATGTAATTAAGTGCTTAGCTTCAAAGAAGAGCCCAGGCCCAGATGGATTCACTGCAGAGTTCTACAACAAATACAAAGAAGACCTAATGCCGACACTCCTCAAACTATTCAATGAAATTGAAAGGGAAGCAATCCTTCCGAAGTCATTTCTGGAAGCAAATATTACTCTAGTACCAAAACCTGAGAAAGACCCAACTAAAAAAGAGACCTATAGACCGATCTCCCTAATGAACACAGATGCAAAAATCCTCAATAAAATATTGGCAAATAGGATGCAGCAAATCATCAAGAAGATTATACATCATGACCAAGTGGGATTCATCCCAGGAATGCAAGGTGGTTCAATATACATAAATCAATAAATGTAATCCACCATATCAATAAAGCCAAAAGTAAGAATCAGATGATCATTTCTATAGATGCAGAAAAAGCCTTTGATAAGGTCCAACATTTATTCATGATAAGAACTTTACAGAAAATTGGAATAGATGGTTTTTACCTCAATATAATAAAAGCCATTTATGACAAACCAAGAGCCAGCATCATACTAAATGGCCAAAAATTGAAAGCCTTTACTTTAAAATCAGGCACAAGACAAGGATGTCCTTTATCACCACTCCTATTTAATATAGTACTGGAAGTACTAGCCAGAGCAATTAGGCAAGAGAGAGAAATAGAAGGGGTAAAGATAGGAAAAGAAAAAGTTAAATTATCATTGTTTGCAGATGACATGATACTCTACATAGAAAACCCCCTAAACTCCATTGAAAGACTCTTAGATACAATAAATAAATTCAGTAATGTAGCTGGATACAAAATCAATACTCAGAAATCAATAGCATTCCTATACACGAACAACAAAACCACAGAGAGGGAAATAAGAGAAACCACACTCCTCACATTAGCAAGCAAAAAAATGAAATATTTAGGAATTACTCTTACTTTCGTGAAAGACCTATACAAGGAAAATTATAATACACTGAAAAAAGAAATTGAAGATGATCTCAGAAAATGGAAAAACATCCCTTGCTCATGGATAGGAAGAACAAACATTGTGAAAATGGCCATTCTCCCAAAACTGTTATACAGATTCAATGCAATCTCAATTAAAAAATACCATCAACATACCTTATAGGTCTAGAGAAATCACTCCTAAAATCCATCTGGAACCAGAAGAGACCTACAATAGCAAAGGCAATTCTAAGCAGCAAAGGCAAGGCAGGAGGCATCACAATCCCTGACTTGAAGTTATACTACAAAGCAACAGTAATAAAATCAACATGGTATTGGAATCAAAACAGAGCCAAAGATCAGTGGAATAGATTAGAAGATACAACCACAACTACAAACACACTCAACCACCTTATCTTTGATAAAGGAGCCAAGCAGGTTCACTGGAAGAACGACAGTCTCTTTAATAAATGGTGCTGGAAAAACTGGCTCTCCATTTGCCGAAAACTAAAGCTAGACCCATGTCTATCACCATGTACTAAATTAAAATCTAAATGGGTCAAAGTTCTGAATATTAAAACAGAAACACTAATCTATTGGAAGACAAATTGGGTAGAAACCTTGAAGACATAGGAGTAGGTAGAGAATTCATGAACAGGACTCAAACTGCACGGGAAATACTTCCCAGAATCAATAACTGGGACCACTTCTTATGAAAAAGTTTCTGCATGTCAAAAGAAATCTCCTGCATAGTGAAAAGAAAACCCACAAACTGGGAAAAGATTTTAGTGAACTCTCTCTCAGACAAGGGACTCTTGTCTAAAACATATAAAGAATTAAAAAACTTAGACCCACAAAATTCAAAGATCCAATCCAAAAATGGGCATCTGAGATGAATACGCACTTCTCAGATGAAGAAATGCAAATGGCAAATAAATACATGAAAAAATGTTCATCATCATTGGTCATTAGAGAAATGCAAATTAAAACCACACTGAAATACCATCTCACTCATGGAAGAATGGCCAGGATCAAGAAAACCAACAACAACAAATGCTGGAGAGGCTGTGGGGAAAAAGGAACTCTCCTACACTGTTGGTGGGACTGTAGACTGGTGCAGCCTTTGTGGAGGTCAGTCTGGAGATTTCTCAAAAAGCTGGGATTGGAAGTCCCATTTATTCCAGCTATTCCACTTCTATGCATATTCTCAGAAGAACTGAAAGCATCATACCACAGTGATATATGTGCACCTATGTTTATAGCAGCACAATTTGTAATCGCCAGATCTTGGAATCAACCCAAGTGTCCATCAACTGAGGAATGGATAAAAAAGTTGTGGTATTTCTATACAATGGAGTATTACTCAGCTATAAAGAAGGATCACATTGAGATATTTATCAGTAAGTGGGCACAGCTTGAGACCATACTCATAAGTGAAATAAATCAATCTCGCATGTGTGAATACCGAATAGTTTCCCTAATGTAAGTAAAGATTCAAATATATAAAAGTATGTGGTAATCATGATTCCCCATTATGTGGCCTTGAAGCCTTATAAAGTTTTCACTTATCAATTGATAAGGCTTTATTCTGGGCTTCTTGATATGGAAATATTTGAAGCTATAGTATATGAAGTTTTATTCAAATATTTCAAGGAAAAAGACAGACACTATGGTAACTACTATTAAGTCGGGTTATTTGGTAGTGAAGCACTAGGTTGCTGAAACAGTCATGCTTTGACCTGTATTGTTATATTGTTATGTCCTCTTTTATCTCAATCTCTCCCTTATTCATTAAAAAAATTATTTAGTTATTTTTTATGTTTTTTTAATTAAGGGGAAAAATTAAAAGGATATATAATAGTAACTTTTTTTGATTTCCTATTAACTTGTTTTGAAGTCCTGTAATACTCCCACGATCTTGTTTTGACTGATTAGACTCTGTTCCATTCTGTATGATAGTATCAAGTTTGAGGGTATAGGCAACTACTTTGAAGGCAATGAGATTCACTAAGATGCCCATTCTGGTTTGACTATTGTCTCCTTTGGAAATCCTGTAATGTTTACAATGCTTAAGTTTTATTGGTCTTGTTCTCTACTGTTTAGTTCAACTTTATAATACCTAATGAGATAGACAATTCTTTTTAAGGAAACAAGAGACATTAGGGTAACCATTGTTGATAACCTTGTACTCTGTTTTTACATCATGTGCTATGTCTATCCTTGGTTTTGACTGACAGCTTTGTTTTGCCGTATTTGACTTTATTCTCTCCCCCCCAAAAAAGTAATAAGAACTAGGAGTAATAAAACCCAAAATGTGTAAATTTTGTTGTAAAAAAGAGAAGGAAAAAAAGTGCTCTAAAAGATACAACAGCAAGTGTGTTTAGGGGTGTTAAATAGCTGACCATATTAATGTTTTTGGTTGGATCATTGGACACAACTGTTTGCAGTCTCACTGTTTGAATGTCCACAGTGTATGCTTTGATACTGTGACTTGAGCAACCATCTCTAAGATGATAATATGTAATCTATTAACTGGTGATTTCTGTTTTTTTTTTTTTGTAGTTATGTATTACTTGTACCCTTACACCGCTTTGTTTTGTTTTGTTTTTTCTCTTTTTCCTTTTAAATAAAATTTTTAAAAAACAAGAAAAGAAAATCTACATTTTTCCCTCTTCAGTTATATGTTGTATTCTTGCTTTTAAAAAATAGAAACCTCTAAATATGTGAAAATTACTATAAAGTACTAATTTCCAATATACACTTAATTCAGCATGACAGGGAAATTTCATAAATAGAGATGTTTATAGCAGTTTATAGAGTTCCCATACTCTATAAATCATACACATTGTAATCATACACATTGTTAATCATACACATTGTAAAAACTGAAGGAAATGTGCCTTTTCTCAAATGTTCCTTTCCTGCATAGTTCAGGCCCTTTATGGAAACATCTAATAATCAATAGACAGTGGAGGAAACAGAAGTGTTCTTGTCTCCTGATAAGAAAAAAAAATAGAAAATCAAAAACAGTGTTTCTAATAGAAATTAATTCTAGTATTAAACAATGTGCATACCACAGTCGTCCAAATAGAAATTGTATGGGATACAAAAGTGAATTAAATGACAGCCCCTGGCCTCCAAGGACTTACCACTATCCACTGAGTACAGGCAGAAATTTAAGTACTTCACAAGCAAAATGAATACTGACATAAAATTCAGGGAACCCAAGCAAAAAAATAAAAATGAGTGTCCAATACTGCCTAGGAGGGCCAGAAAGGGATTGGGAATCATATATTTCCTCAGTTGAGCTTTGAAGAATGAAGATTTCACCAGAGAGAAGGCAAAGAAAATAGTATGTGCAAATGCCAAAAACTAGAAGAATGTGGAATACCGAGAGATGTCCCTAGATCCATGGGACTAGATCAGATGGTAAACGTGGGAAACGTGATGAGGCTTTGGGAAAAGACAGAGCCGCTCTCCTCTACTGAGAAGGAAGAGCCTCATATTTTATCCTCTAGGCCTATACTGTCCAGAAGAGCAATCACTGGCTACAGATGGCTGTACAAATTTAAATTTAAATGCATCAAAATTAAAACTAAAACTTTTATTTTTGATGCATACTAGCCACTTGCCAATGTTCAACAGCTGCCCGCGCTTAGGGATTATACGCTGTTAACTAAAGACAGCTTCTTCCACATAGTGTAAAGGATTTGGAGCAGACTTTGGTTTAGTTGTAGAGAGAAAAGAAATCAGTACTACAGGAAACTCAGGGCTACCCTGGTTGATCTAATCACTGTAACTACTCCTAAAGCAATAATACCAGGGGCTGGGGATTTAGCTCAGCGGCATAAGCGCCTGCCTTGAAAGCAGCCAGTCGTGAGTTCGATCCCCGGTACCGATAAAAACGAAAAAGACCAAAAAAAAAAAAAGCAATAATACCATTTAGTCTGTACCTTAATTTCACACCAAAAGGAATTCCTCTATTCTAGTAAAGGGATATCTCTAACACTTTGTATTCTATGAATTTTTATACTTAATGAATATCAGAAATTGGACATTAAGAAACCCTGAATTTAACTTCTGAATATGCATAGAACCTAGATGTGCAGAATACACCTATTCTAATACCTAAGAAAAACTGATTTGTGATTTCCTTTCTGAAATATTTTTCAAAGAAACTTTATTTTGTATAAATACAACTAAAATCACATTGATTGAGAAATATTGGGAATGTATTTCCTCTCGGGGGGATGCGGTATCCTTGCCATATTACATAGCCAGATACTGCTCTCTAGCTATTTCACCATCCCAGGCATTGACTTTCTTTTATGTCCAAAATGCTGATCACTGCAAGCATGTCTCAAATAGCAGAACCGAGAAAGAAGTAGAAGAAGGCATCCTTGATTTACTTCCACGATCTAACAGTTACATACCTCATTTCCTCCCACATTTTGTGTGTGAGGATCTAGTCACATGGCTGCAGCTAATTGCAAGGGATGCTAAGAAAGGGAGTCTTAAACTGTGCATCCTACCAAATTCCCAGTAAACAGCTGGGATGTTGTTACTAAAAAAGAAGGGTGTGTGTGTGTGTAAAACGTGTGTGTGCACATGTGTATTATTTAGACAGTGCCTTTTTAAAAAGTGAATACAATATTATGTATACAAAATTAGGTAATGGAAAAGTGATGATCAGCATAGAATCTGTCATAATTTCTGGAGATTTGGGAAGAATTGAAGAGGTTTTGAGAGATTAACACCAGCTTCCAACTCCATAGATTCTATACTGTGAGGGATCCAGGTGCTAAGACCAACACGGAGCATGTTCTTGTGTCCCCATCTTCTGCTCTAAAGGGTTGGTTTGCTTCAGGGCCGTTTTCACCAACACATTCCTTCAGGAGAAATTCCAATGAGAAGACAAGGCCCGTGTCCCAAAAGAATTTCATGTTGTGAGCGAAGTTGCACAGTTGTTCGTCACAGACAGGTTATTCTCTGTCTCAAGTAGTCCCTGGCGGTTCCACTCATATCTCTGTAATCATCCTGCTTCTTTTAGAACAACCAAAAGGACACACCAGGAACTTTACCAAAGTTTTTTGAATGAAACTGAATGAGGTTCTCCCTTTATGAACAGGACCTTTGTGTGCTACCTAGGGGTACTGTTAATGATTTCTAGAATTTATCTTCTAGATTACCATTGCTCCGTTTGGCATGACCAAATGGAGCCTTAAAAGATCACATAAACATCTTGGTCTTCACATATCAATCTGTAGCCACAAGCAGAAGGGGGCTTTCTCTTGCCAAAACCAAATCCCTTTCAGATCAAATCAACTTATGAATCCTGATGCTAACTCTATTATTATTAATATGTACATATGAGATAATGTGTATCATATGTATCTTAATTTAAATGTCCTAGTAACTAGCAAGTAAAATTCTGCTGTGTGTTGTTGGCATCATCTTTGCAGATGGCCTGTGTTTTAATTTTGATAATCTAAGATCAGGTCTCTGGCTCACCTCTTATGAGCTGCATGAACTTGGGTGAGTTACTTAACATTTCTGTGTCTCCATTACCTAATCTAGATAAGGAAAATATAGTGTATCCACCTTATAAAATTTTTGTAAGTGACAAAATGCACAGAACACTGTTAGCTGCTCTATCTCTGCCATACATTGAACCTATAATGAGTTCAAAATTCATATTTTCATGAGCTAGCTAATCTTTTTCTAAAACTAATTATGGCTATTATCTTTAGTAACAATTATATGTACAACTAATTTTAAAATATATGTCGGCTGTGCCAAGATTTGTTACATTTTTAATTATCTCTAATTATCACCCACATGTATCCTATGAATTTTTCTTGCTCTAACACTGCCCATCCCACCTCCTCTGTCATGTTCCTACCTTGGCCTGCAAATGTAAGACATTGTCTCATTGTCATATAATTCAGGAGATGATCATTGACTGTCACTACAGGGTACAGGAATGGGTGAAGAAAGTGTACTTTTTTATAATATCCCATTTTTAATATCATCTTCTGAGAAAGACACTGAAATGTAAAGAATCTGCAGATGTTTACCAAAAAACATCAATGCAACCATTAAATTGTGACACATTATATTATAAATGCCAACTTCTGCAGCTATCAGCATTAGGGAAGCATGAGCATTAGGGAAACAATGTAGCACTTGGCAAAGAATACTGTCTATACCTGGCTCTGTACTCTTCGACAAATTATTTAAACTTTCTGTCCCCATTTCTTATCTGAAAACTGAAGATTATTTTAGGTACATTTATGAGACTTACAAAGATTAAATAGTATTCACATTTGTAAGCACTGATAATGGAATGTGACATTTAGTAGGCATTACTACATGTTGTTTATCTTTTGAAGAGACTGAAAACTCACTGAAATACATTGAGTTACATTTGCAACCTCCTCGCTCCCTGGCTTGCCAGCCTTCCATCCTATGCTAATAGCAGGACTAAGGAGAAGTGATACAAGTTCCAAATATAAAGTAAAAGAAAATGAGGATAAAAGTGAGATGGGGTCATGAATCAAAGCCCCATGAAATGGCATAAAACAGAAATTTATTTCAGCCTATTATGGTTTATGTGAGAAACAAATCAAGATGTGCCCAGATGTTCCTCCATAAACACAGATCGATCAAAATGCACACACATAACCAAAGACAGATATTGGCACAAGCAATGCCAAACAATGTGTAAATCAAATGTGTGCCTCTGGTACCTGGAGAACTTTAAAAAAGTAAACCTCTTTACTGTATCTTTCCTGTCTCTTTATTAGATCCACTCAGCAGAGTGTGTTTACAACCAAAAAATGTAACTGATTCATTGAGCACCTACATCAATGCTAATTATATCAGGGTAAGTAAATAAATACAAATTTCTTTCTAGTGAGTATGTGATTTTGGAGATTGTTGATTTTATTTTATCTTTTCCCTTAGAGTAGATTAAGTTTTATTTAACTTTATTACTAGCGAGTTCTGTTTGTTTGTTAAAAGCCCTCCCTTACTATGAATCTCTGATAATGATTTCTATATGGGCATTGGAGGGGACTGACCATTATTACAACCCTCGTGTCAAATACCAGGCTGGACCTTCTGGGAAAACACCCATTTGTATCATGGTATTAGAATCAATGAAGCTGCCATAGTCTTTGTTTCTTTTAGTTTAACACAGCTCTTTTGTTTTGAAGATCTTTCACCTAATTTGTTGCTGTAAGTCATGTACTTAAAAGACAACAATATCATCTGTTTACTACAACCAGGGATATAGCGGCAAGGAGAAGGCATTCATTGCCACCCAGGGGCCCATGATCAACACCGTGAATGACTTCTGGCAAATGGTTTGGCAAGAAGACAGCCCTGTTATTGTTATGATCACAAAACTCAAAGAAAAAAATGAGGTATGATCTTTAGCAAAGCTCAGAAAGTTATTCAGGTTCTATTATTACTGAAGAGATTTTGTGTAAGTAAAATCATCATGAACTTTAAAAGATTTGTTTAAGATGGAAATCTTGAGACATTTAATAGCTAAATCCCTTTATCCTTCCAACAAATGGTAACTGGTGTTATTCTATGCATGGCAACTTTCCTTCAGACAAGTCAGTATCATTGGCATACATGTATATCATTTGTATTCCAGTATCCTAGTAAGGAGTTGAGGGGCCATGAATTACAAATAATTATGTAATAACTCTAAAAGTATTACCCTAATTTGTAAGCAGGAAAACAAAAAATTATTCATATCCAAGTCATATCTGAATGAAATAACAAGTACATTTTAGTTGCTGGAAGTACATTAATAAACAAACACACCCAAATCCCTGGCATGACAGATTTTAATTTCCTAATGGGGAACAAAAAACAAAACTGATAAGCATAATACATTCATAAATAAATGTAATATATTAGAAAAATAAGTGCTACTTTTGCAAACCAGAATGGGATAAGGGCATGGATATACTAAGAAGTAGCAGGGGGTGGGTGGAAAGAGAAAAATCACAGTGTGAAATGCGTGGGGAAGGTGAACACCCTTTAAAAAGTGGGACTGAAAGAAAAATTTAAAGGAAGTGACAAAAAGCAACTTTCTCTTCTTTATAGTAAGAAATGCAAAAAAAGGAATAAAATTAGATTCTCTTTCTATGCTTTTCTAAACATTTAGTTTGCACTGTAACTTGTTTCACATTTTGCATTGCAAAATAAAATTAGAGACTCTTAAAGAGTGCTTGTATAGCTGCTTCTCATATTTTAGGGTATCTAATGGGATAATTTACCACTTGATTTTTTTTTTTTTTTTTTTTTTTTTTTGTCTTTTTCCTTTTTATCGGTACCGGGGATCAAACTCACGACCGCCTGCTTGCAAGGCAGGCGTTTATGCCGCTGAGCTAAACCTCCAGCCCCCTTACCACTTGATTTTGATCAACATTTTATTTGTTTGTTTTCTTGCCAAAATCACAATACCAGGGCTTCACCATGACAGTAACAGTTTAGGAAACTGAAACTTCTCTTAAGTTCTTTTGATGGGTTATAACTCTTGACTGTAGCATAACCCTGCTACTAATGGAGACAATCTAGGCTCACAAAGCAATAACTCACAAGTTTTTTAAAGTTTGATATTTTCTTTGGTTTCTGCTACAATAAATGAAGCATTATTCCTAAAATTCATATTTGAAAACAAAGTATATTTTTGGCTAATATATGAGGTTATATACCAAACTAACTATATGTATGGTCTAGCAATGAACAAATTTCTATAAGCCTGGTATAATATCAAGAGATATCATAATTATAACCCACAATACTCACCTGTTTTACATACAACATCAACCTGACAACATATTAAGTGACTGACGGGTCCTGCAGAGCTGTTTAAAATACATGACAGTTTAGCTTTGTAACAGAAAAATACTCTTAAGGTTTAAAAGGTATATTTGCTCTTTGTGTACTTCTATGTATGCATGTTTATAATATTTATTTAATATAGTTGATTATGCAACCTGAAAAACTCTGCCTACAAAACCGTACACTGGGTAAAATATGAAATAGCATGTATTACAAAGTTTGGAGACACTAAAGAAATCTAGTAGTCAAAAATTTAATAAAAAGGTATAAAATCAGAGAACTAAGGTTTCTCATGTTTTAATTGCATGTAAGAACTGGACACAAATCTCAGGATTGCAGGAGTTAGGAACTGGAACTGAAACCTGACTAAAATGAGCACCTACAACTTGAAAAACTGCTTCTAAGATAACAATATGTAATTTATCTACTAGTGATTTATTACTTTTTTTTAATTCTATACCAATTCTACCCTTTTTTCTGTTTTGTTTTTTTCTCTAAATAAAAAAATGAGCACTTACAAAGGATATGGATTTAATGAAAACTGAAAGGCAAAATCTGCCTATCAGAAAAGATTACAATGGAAAATTAATTTATTTAAATATGGACTTTTGGTAGGATAAAACAGCTCTCTTGAATATTCAAAATTGAGAAACCTCAGAATATTATAACCAGATTTTCCAGGCGAAGTAATTAATATCAAAACTAATAACAGCTTGATAACACTTTGCACACTCAACAGAAACAGAAGAAAAATTTCTTAGATGCATAATATAATCTCCACATATGTCTGACAGAATTTCCCCCCAAAAAATCTCAAATATAAGTTCACAAGTTAAAATTATGAGTCACACAATAAATAAAACATTAAAAGAAAAAATCAGAAGAAGCAACCAATACTAGAGAGATCTACAAGAAATAAAAATACTTAAAATTACATAGGTTTTTAAAAATAATTTACAACACAAACACAAAATAAAATAAATGATGAAAAGCAAGTTTCTATGAAAAAGACTAAGATATATAATCAAAACAAAAAAGTATCAGGAATAAATGTTTTGTTAGGACTCAGGCTTGTGTAAAACCTATAAACAGTTTACAAGAACTGATCTTACGACATATGAGGAAATGAACAAATGCTTTGAAGGAAAAAAAGTCACTACAGTACCCAGTGCTGATTCCAGAGTGTCATGATGTGAAATCCAGCAATACTATTAATCTTTATTCAGAGTGATTTTAATCTACTTTAGTTTATTTAATCTCAACATAAATGAAGATATGGATAAATGCGTACATGTTTAAGTGTGTAGAATTGATAGCCATATTACTAAGATTTTATTAGGTAGTTCGACTGAACTATTTGCAGTCTCCCAGTTTGAATTCCCATTTATATGTTCCACTTTTTTATCTTGAACAATTATTTGTAAGAAGACAATATGTAAACATCAACAAGTGATTTAATACTGTTTATTTTTTTGAAAGTATGTACTATTTCTACCCGTTTTCTATTTTGTTTTGTTTTTTTAAATAGAAAATAAAAAAATAATTAAAAATTCTTAAAAAGGAATAAATGTTTTATAGACACTAAAATTAAAATTAATCTTAGTTTTATAAGGCTGGACACAGATGAACAAATAATTAGTGAGTTAGAAAATGTAATTAAAGAAATGACTTTAAAAAAAGAAAATCAACAAAAGCATGAGAATTGAGACATAGGGGATGTTTAAATGCCCAAAACATTGATGCTTCAGAAGAGAAAAAATATAATGAGAAGAAACAAGTAATATTTGAAGAAATAATTGCTATAGGTTTTCCAAATATTATGGAACACTTGAGCTTTAGTTTTGAAAAGCACAATAAATATTAGTTTGGATAATGAAAAATAAACACTCAGGTAGACACATCTGTGGAAATGAAAACACCAAAGATACAATATTAACAACCAGAATCACTATTGACAATAGCGACAGTGTCAATAAAAGCCCAAAACAGTACGATATCTACAAATGGTTAAATCAACCACCCAAACCCCAGCAAATCTATCATACAGGAATGAGAGAGAAGAAAATCTTTTCAGACAAACAAAAAAATTAAAGAATTCAGCAATAGCAGCATCTTACCGAAAAAACTGCTAGGAGTATTGAGTGAAAAACATTTGATCCAGCAAAAAAAGGACTCAAAAGTAAAACAGTGACCAAAGAAAGCAGTAATGAAAGCAGAACTAAAATGATGAACAATAAGAGAATATAAAGAAACATAAAATATTTTTGCGTTAGTCATGAAAATGTCCTAACTTTGACTAAGTTTAGATTTTAAGCTAAACAAGAGGATTCGACGTGGTTAAATAGAGGAGGATCCACATTGGAGTCACTCAGAGAAAATCAACTCAAAATACAGGTAGTTGGAAGAAATGGAGCAACATACATCCTGATGACAAAATCAATTTGAAATAAGAGACTTGTTGATCAAGCAAACATACATATTGTAATCCCAAATACTGAGTATTGTAATCGAAGTATTGTAATCCCTTTTTTAATATTCCTCAGGATCCAAAAAGTTGTATTTGTAATCACATTGAGACATTATTGGAATTCCAGCAAGTTAATTTCAATCTAGCACCTCCAATGCCACCCACAATGAGAACGAATACACCAAGACATATTCACATTTAAGGGCAGGCAAGGAGTCCTAAACTCAATCCCTGTGAGCATATGTGGACAAAGGCCCTGATCCAAGGCTTCTCCTAGAATTTATTATCTCATGAAGAAGGGGGAGCTCAAGGATGAGTGACAGTGAGGATGGTGGGAACTGTGTGAGTAACTTGGGCTTGCCAGGTAGGGAGAAAAGCATTTTTGCAAAATGAGGGCGAATGACATGCAGAAGGATCAATCTGCATAATTCAAGTAAGGTAAGCAATTGAATTGTTGTTGGCTGCTGCTTTAGTTTCTGATGTAAACTTTTGTGCCCTGGGGAATCATAGTCTCTTTATTTTGAGGCTCCTACACAGTTGACATTCCTGGAACTGACTGGCTCTGTCTTCCCACTGTGCTCACATCTTTTCCAGAGAGTACTTTGCAGAAGAAACAGGAGACTGGTGGATTTAGAGATTGCATACCAGTACCTCAACTAGTCTTATTTGCAATGCTTAGAGCCAATTGAAGAGAGAAGGAAATATCATAGTCAGCTTTGTGTATATCAGTATATAATAATAAGCTTCTATATAATCAATGTTGCAGCAGTTGTTCTATATTCAAGAAGAGTCACTCAAATTGTATGCTACACATACACATAGGTCCTTATAACACAGTGCAGCAGCCCACAGGGATGCCTGCAGGACCTCCACCTGCATGTGGAGCAGGAACCACCATTCTGAGAAGTTCCCAAAAAACTGATGGACTGCAATAGTATGGAAAGGTCAAGCTACACAGGACAGATTTGGGATAGGGCACTCAGCTCATTTGTCTTCCTCCAAACAGAGACTTTACAGCCTAGCAGAAAATTTCACTAGCATACATGGCGGCAAATAACCAAGAGGCTGCTCCTTCCCTGATAGGCTACCAATGTTTTGTCTTGTTTTGCTTTGCTTTTTGTCATGCACCATAGAGGCTAACTGGAACCTCTACCAACAGCAAGATTAGGAACCACAGTGGCAACTGTGAAGGTAGTGAGTGGAGCAGCACCACACCTCCTGCTCTGCACCCAGAAGCCTGAGAGAGGAGAGGGACAAAGGACTTAAGCTGTGTTAGGCTACAGAAGGATGACTAGTTCACTATCACCCCCCACCATCCACCCACACTTCCACTCCCCCACCCAAGGCACAAGAGAGAGTAGAGAAGTGAGACAAAGCATTTGGCTGTCTCCACAGAGATGGCAGGTACAGCGAATCTGCCAACAGCACTCCTCCCACTCTGCTTCCAGCTGGGAGAGAAGATAGAGACTTACCAATGGAGAGGAACACAGGCAGGGACCAGGAGGGACCAATTGTGCACAGGACCAAGAGACTGAGAGCACCCTCTTTGAGGGTGCCACAGCAACTAAGGAGTGAGGCAGAGGCAAACAGGGCAAGGAGACACGGATGGACTACCTAGGGACATCAAGAAAGTTGCTGGTTGAGGACTCTGTCCTCAGCTCCACAAATCCAGAAGCTAAAGTCACCCCCACAACCATACTAATCTTACTGCAGACTTAGTGGAGTTCAGCACAGATTTGGGATTAGAGCTGGACACTATCTCAGAACTATGGATGCCAGAGAAATTTTACAGAATTTTTTTCCTGTCTTTTTTTTTTTTTGATATTTAGGTATTTATTTTTGTTTGTTTTATTTTATTTGACTTTTTAAAATCTGTTTTTACCTCAGCTATCTTTCTTGTTTTTTTTTTTTTTATATACTTTCATGTGAGTGAATATTGTCTCTAGTCTCTCTGGTTTGCTTCAATATCCCCTTGTTTTCTCCTTTATTGTTTCTCTACTTTCCTCCTCTCCAGTCTCCCAAACTTTGAGTGATCTGCCTTTGTCTTTCAGTCTTGCTTCTACTATCTATCTTTTCATTTGCCTCTCTATTTTTCCTCTATCCCTCTTAATCCCTCACACTCAAGAGTGAGGGACTTATATACTTTATATACAGGCTCCTTGTCCATGTTGGATTTAGTTATAATAAGTGTAGATCTTGTTTTTATTATTAAAGGAACCAAATTAATAGTTGCCAGTTTGTCAATTTTTAGACTGTGCTTGTTGTTACTAATTGTACTACTTTACCAGGGTATCATACCTTTTGTCAGTTGATCTCCCTTGCATGATAGCATTGTGATTGTCTGGGGTCATAATCATCACCATAGTACAATACCAAAATACTGATTGCTGGGCCAAATAGATAGCAACTTCTCATCCCTAAGAAATTTGTAAGGTCAGATCTTGGAACAGACAGAAAGGCCAAGAGCCAACTACACATAGAAGATATGTCTGAGGAATAGATGTTTCCTAGCTAAGCCTCAATGCTAGTGATGAAGCTACCTACCATAAACAACATACCAATATCAACACAGAAAACTAAACTTTAAAAAACAGAAAATGACTAGAAACAAAATGCAACCTCAGACTCCTAGCCCAAAGAGAAAAATCCAGGGGACAATGAGATTGAAGAAATCAGAAGCCTTTCACTTGAATTTTCTGAAATGGTGTCAACAAAAATTAAAACAAAACAAAACAAAAAAAAAAACAGATGAATGAAGCCATAGATAAAATCAGATCAGTAGTATTCTTTCTGGGTTAAAAAGAAAGAGTGAGAGAGAGAAATGACAATCAAAGACAATCATAATGAAGCACTTGCTGAGTGAATCTACCGTAGACAAAGATAAAAAACAGAAGAATTTAGAAAAACGATAGAAACTATGAATATCTAACACAAGAAAAAGAATTCATGAAACATATTCAAACAGATATCCAAGAGATTAAAAATTCTGTTGAACGTATATGTAGTAAAATGAACCATATCAGACTGAGGAAACAAGATTCCAGTTCACAATCACAAAAAGAAAGACTTCTATAAAAGAGCAAAAAAATGATGAAAAATCAATTCAAAAGTTGCAGTTTGATGCAAAGAAGGACAATATAAGATTGATAAGCTCAACGATAAAGCAAGAGCCAGTGCAAACAAAAAATATGTTCAAAGAACTAATGCCAGAAAAGTTCCCAACTACAGAAAAAGAATTTGACATGCAGATAAGTACAGAAAAGTAAGGCATGTGAAACTCAAGTTATCTGTGATCAAAATAAAAAATCGACACCATGTCAAAGTTCCAGAAATTCAACACAAGTATAGAATAATAAAAGCTATTAGAAGAAACAAATCACCTATAAATGAAAAACTATCAGAATCACAGCGGACTTCTCAATACAAACCTTAAAGTCAAGGAGAGTTTGGAGTGAAGCATTTAAGTGCAGAAAAAACAAAACAAAACAAAAAAAACACCAACCCAGATTGATGTACCTGCCAAATTATCTTTCAAAATCAATGGAGAAATAAGACACTTCCATGACAAAGAACTGAAGAAATTCAAGACCACAAAGACTGACAGAAATTTGATCAAAAAACAAGAACCATGGAGCCAGGCATGGTGGCTCATGCCTGTAATCCCACCACTGGGAAAGCTGAGGCAGGAGGATCATTGTGAGTTAGAGACCAGCCTGGGCTAAAAAGTGAGCTCAAGGCCAGCCTGAACTGCATAGTGAGACCCTGTCTCAAAAAGACCAAAAAAAAAAAAAAAAAAAGAAAGAAAGAAAGAAAGAAACAATAATATGCTGCATACAAGAAATGCAGTTAACTCAAAAACAAATTCACAGACTGAAAGTCAAGGATGCAAAACAACATTTCATGTGAAGGAAGCTAGCAAAAAGCTGGGGTAGCTATTGTGTTTGCACACAAATCGAACTTCAAGCCAAGACTGATCAAGAGATACAAAGAAGGTCACTACATACTTGTAAAGGGGAAAAAAAACTGCAAGTGATGATAATTATAAATATAGAGAGATCAGGGGCAGAGCAAAGATGGCAGGTAGATAACAGCTGGCTACAGAGGCTCCCTGAAATAGTCAACTTAGAATTCAGCATAATACAGCATGGGGAGCCCCAAACAGAGGGAGATGAATTCTCTTATCCCAGGAAGAAACTAAGGTGAGAAGAACCAATCAAACATACAGTCCTGGTGCTATTATGTTTTAATTGAACAGCTAAAGGATCAATGCTCCCACTGCAGAGGGCAACTTGCCAAGCCCTCTGAGGGCCCACCATTTCAACTCACTGGAGGCGCAGTCACACTGAGGTCGAAGGTTGGCCAGCTGAATGGAGAGCTGAGCTGGTGGGGAGCCTGCATTAACCTGTGGTGAGTGATGGGAGTGGAGCCATTCCACAGAAAAGGGGGCTCCGGCACATGACATTCTGGGACTGGGCAGGACTGAAAAGTACAAGGGGCAGCAGTGACTTCAGTCAGTTGGTCCCTTCCAGAACAGGATTGGTGGAGTGAGCTAGGCCTGGGTCATGCAACCTGGCTGAGACCCAATAGGTCATCCAAAATCAATTTCCTATGCAGTGGCACACAGTAACACAGTGAACCTCAGAAGTTTGACCTATCTGGAGGGGAGGTGTCACAAAGTAATACAGTACAGGCCTCAGCAGCTTGACTGATCTGGAGGGGAGGGGCCAGCATAGCTGCCCCTGTTTGCAGCTCACTGGCACACTGCAGTGGGAAGGGTCACCTAGCCAGCAGGCTTCAGAAGAATTGTAACCAACAAAGAAAGAAACTGGGGCCTCTTGGAAGAAACAAAAAGTTGGGAAGAGGAAGCAACAACAAAAAGTCCCCAGGTCCCAACCAGGAGAACATTAACTCAGGACAGGTAAATACAAAGAGAATGAGAACAGCAAACATGCAATATCAGACATGGCACCAATGAACATAAAGTGATAACTTTGGGACCTCATAGATGAGTTCAAAAGTGAAATATTTAGCCAAATGAAGCAAGATATAAGAAGACTAATAAAAGAGATGCTAAGTTCCCCTCAAGCAGACACAGATGGGAGAATGGAGGAACTCACACAAAGGAGAGAACCATTTGATGAAGAATATAAAGAGAATATAGAATACGAAGCAGATTCAAAGAGATTACCAAGAAATTAAAAACTCTATGGAAAGATGGCAGATCTGCTTGAAAGAAACTAAGAATAGATTATCCAGACTGGAGGACAGCATTGCATTGTGGGATTATGAAAGGAAAAACTGTTTTAAAATAACAAGGAAACAAGCAGTAACAATACAAAGACTAGAAGACAACAAGAGGATCTATAACTTGAGAATAAAGAATGTGAATGAAGAAGCTGGGGTACAAACAAAAGAACTACAAAGGCTATTCACAGAAATAATTAAGGAAAACTTCCCAAACATAGGAAAAGGAAATGATATTCTGATGTCTGAGGCATACAGAATTCCAGCCACCTACAAGCAAAACAGAGCTACACCCAGGCATATAATAATCAAGATCCCAGAAATTCAATATAAGAACAGAATATTAAAAGCTGTTAGAGACAAGAAACAGATAACTTATAAAGGAAAGCCCATCAGAATAACGGCAGACTTCTCAACACAAACCATCAAGTCAATAAGAGCCTGGAGTGAAATATTTCAAGCCCTGAAAGAAAATAACCTCCAACCCAGATTGATATACCCTGCTAAACTGTCTCTAGAAATTAATGAAGAAACAAGATCCTTCCAAGACAAAGAGGAACTTGGGAAATTCGCAACCACCAATCCAACTCTACAGAGAATACTGCAGGGCATTCTAGAGAGAGAGAAAAGTACTAGTATTCCAGGGACAGTGGCAGAGAGGCCTCAGTGAATTGAGCAGAAAACAGAATGCAGAAGATAAGCAGATAACTGATGGCAAAGAAAGAGCAAGACAGAAATGAGGAAGAGAAGATTGGTTATAATCTCTAATATGGACGGCCTTGATATACTAAATTTAAAAAAAAGGAACCACACATGGAGTAGATCAGGAGGCAGGGTCCACCGAGATGCTATTTATAGGAAATATAATTAACATGGAAAAGAGTACGTGGACTGAAAATCAAATATGAAAAAAAATACTCTATGTGACAGAGAACCAGAGAGCAATAGGGGCAACTAGACCAGTATTTGTGGATAGGTTGGAAAGACAGGCTTTAATAGGTAAAGGAATACAATTAAGATCAAGTCCAAGAGAAAGAAGATTTGGATCCACTTAGATAAATAGCAGGTTGACCCCCAGCCCCAAATTTAAAACCAAGGGTCTTGGTCAGACCCAAAAATGCTCAGTGTACCCTGGGGAAGTGAAGAGGGAGGGAGAGTTTTAAAAAAAAAGATGGCAGAAGATACTGCTAATAGTGTATCAGGATTTAAAACCCACATTACTTGCACCACTCTGCTTAGACAGATTTTATTCTTTTTCTGATAGATTTTATTCTGTCCCAGTTTCTCTACTTGCATTAGATTTGAGGGCATAGACACCTATCCCCAAAACATCAGGATATATCACAACGATCATCTTTAATTTCCTATATCTTAATCTGGAGCCCTGTATGACTTATACTGTTTTATCATGACTCATCTTAGTTAAATCTGGTTTGTTTGGTTGCTGTTTCATATCAACAGATTTTATTCAAACCTGATATGATTGATAGTATCAAGTCTGAGAGTATAGGCAACTACACAGAAGATGACAAGATTCTACAATACACATTCTGGTTTGATAACTGCCTGCTCTTGAAGTTTTAATACTATATACAAAGTTCTGTTTTTATTAATACTGTTATGTACTGATATATTCAATTATACTATGTCCGATGATATAGCCAATTCTATTGAAGATAACAAGAGACAACAAAGGAACTATGGTAGAACTCCTTGTACAACAGTCTTATATGTCTTTTTCATTTCATATGTTTATAGGAATATGTTTTGTTTTTTCTTGCTTTGTTTTGTTTCTCCCTCTAATATAGAAAGGATAGAAATACATGTTAAGACTCATGAAAAAAAGTAATTATAAATATCAAAGCACCAAATACTGAAACATCCAATTGTATAGAATAAATATTATCAGACATTAAAAATCAAATAAGCACTAACACAATTTCAGAGAAGACCTCAGTACTTCACTGTTACAAGGGAATGATCAACAAGATAGATCAACAAGAGATAAAAATCAACAAAAAAAAGTAAAACTGAATAAAATTTTTGAATAAATGGACTTATAGGTATTTGTAGAATGTGCACTCCACAACATCAGCATGCACATTATTCTCAGCTGCATATGTAATGTTGTACCAAAATAAACTAGGTACTAGGTCTTAGAATGTGCTTAAGTAAATGCAAAGGAACTGAAATTGTCCTGTGGATATTATCAAGCCACAGTGCAATGAACTGGAAATCAACGGCAAAAGACCCACCAAAACTACCTGAACACACATGGAAATTAATTAACAACTTTCTGAACAACCAATGGATCACAGATAAAACTAAAGAAGAAATTAGAAAGATTTTATCATTAAATGATAAATACAGCATATCAGAATTTATGGGACACAATGAAAGTACTCCTATGAGAGAAATTTATAGCAATAAATTCTCACATCAGGAAAAATACAGTGAGCTCAAATAAACGGCCTAATATTGAACCTCAAGCTTCAAGAAAAATAAGAACAAGTCAAGTTCAAAGCTTGTACAAGGAAGGAAATTATAAAAATGAGAGCAGAAATCAAAACAGTGGAAACTAACAAAACAATACAAAAATAAATGAAGAGTTGGTTCTTTGAAAAATTAAGTTAAATTGGCAAGCCCCTAGCCAACCTTATCAAAAAAAAGGAAAGAAAAGATTCAAATTCATGCAATCAAGAATGAAAAACCACACAGATCCTGGAGAAATCCAGAAAATCACCAATACTTCCTTCAAGAACGTGTACTCAACTTGATGGAAAGCACAGAAGAAATGGACAGAGTCCTAGATACATAAGGTTTACAAACTGAATCAAGATGATATAAAAATTCTAGCTGGGTGTGATAGCACATGCCTTAATCCTAGTACTTGGGAGGCTAAAGCAGGAAGATAATATGTAAGTTTGAGCTTAGTCTGGGCTACCTAGTGAGTTTGAGACCAGCCTGGAATACACAGCAAGACCCTGTCTCAAAACACCAAAAAAGGAAGTAGAACAAGAAAAAGGAGGAGGAAAGGAGGAGGGGAAAGAGGAGGAGGATGAGGAGGAGGAGAAAGAAATGGGGAAGGAGGAGGAGAGTGAGGAGGGGAAGAGTGGGAGGAGGAGAAAAAGAAAATAAAAATTCTATATGGCCCAATATTAGTCAACAAAACTAAGCATGCAATTAAAAACCTACCAATAAAGAAAAGCCCAGGTCCTGATGGATTCACTGTTGAATTCTACAAGAAATTTAGATATCTAATGCCACTATTCTTCAAACTCTTTAATGAAATTTAAAGGGAAGCAATATTCTCAAAGTCATTCTTGGATGCAAGAATTACCCTGATACCAAAATCAGAGAAAGTTTCAACCAAAAAAGAGAACTAAAGTCCAGTCTTCCTGATGGATGTAAATCCAAAAATCCTCAATAAGAAAGTGCTAAACAAAATTCAGAAAAATACCACAGTTATATAAGTTGACCAAGTAGGATTAATCTGAAGAATGCAGGGATTGTTCAACATACACAAGTCAATAAATGAAATAGACAATATGAACAAAGTCAAGAACAGAAAAATCACGTGATCGTCTCAACACACAAAAAGCATTTAGCAAATTCTAACACCCATTCATGATAAAAACCCTACAGAAAATTGGAATAGATGGTCTTCGGCTCAGTCTGATACAAGCCATCTATGACAAACCAACAACCATGGTCAGACTGAATGGTCAAAAATTGAAACTTTTCACTCTAAAATTGGAAACAAGCCAAGGACGTCCACTGTCACCACTCTTATTCAGTGTAGTTCTGGAAACATTCGTCAGAGCCATTAGACAAGAGAAAGAAATAAAAAGAATAGGAAAGAAGAACTTAAATTATCATTATTTGCAGATGACATATACTACACACAAAAAAAACCCAAAAAATCAAAAAACTTCTATGTTTAATAAATTCAGTCATGCAACTGGACATAAAATTAATAGCCTTTCTGTACACAAATAACCTTACTGAGAGAGAAATTAAACAAACCATACTTTTCATAATAGCAGCGTAAAAAATAAAACAGGAATCAATCTAACAAAGGAAGTAAAATATTCTTACATTTAAAACTACAGAACTCTGGAAAAGAATATTGAAGAGAACATCAGAAAATGGAAAGATATTTTTTGCTTTTAGGTAGAAAGAACCAACATAGCGAAAATGACCATAATTTCAAAATAGTTATACAAAATACCATTAGCACACCTCACAGAATTAGAGAAAGCAATATTAAAATTTATTTGGAACCAAAAGAGACCTAAAATAGCAAACGTAATTCTGGGTAACAAAGGCAAAGCAGAGAGCATTACACTCTTTGACTTGAAATCACCATGATAAAACAAGGTGGTACTGGAAGACAGACACAGAAACAGAGAGAGAGACACTTGAGGAGCAATGAAATGGACTGGACAATGCAGAGACACACTAAGCCACCTTATTTTCCACAATACGGCAAAATACCTACACTGGAAGAATGATAACTCTTTAACAAATGGTGCTAGAAAAACTAGCTTTCCACATGCTAAATACTAAAACTAGACCCATGTCTCCCAGCATGTACTAAACTAAAATCAAAATGGATCAAAGATCTAAATATTAAAACAGAAACACTAAATCTGCCGCAAGAGAGGATAAGTAGAACTCTTGAAGACACAGGGAGAGTCCAATACGTTATGAATAAAACCCAGATCTCATGGAAAATATTACAAAGAATGAACAACTGAGTTTTCATCCTATTAAAAAGGTTTGCACAACAGTAGAAATCATCAACAACAAAATGAAGAGGCAACCTACAAAGTGGAGGAAAAATTGCCAACTATTCCTTAGATAGACTAACATCTAGAATATGTAAGAACTCAAAAAAATTATTGAACCAAATCTAAAGACTCAGTCAATAACTGGGCATCTGAAATTCCTATGCACTACTCAAATGAAGAAGTAATATGGCAAATAAATATAAGAAAAAATATTCAACATCTCTGGTCATTTGAGGATGCAAATTAAAATGATATTGAGATTCTATTCCAGTTCAGAAAACAATGGCTATTATCCACAAATCAATCAATAACAAATGCAGGCTGGAATGCGGGGAAACAGAAACTCTTCTCCACTGTTGGTTGGTATGCAGACTGGTGCAATCCCTGTGGAAATCTTCAAAGCACTAAAACTCAAGGTTCCATTTGAGCTATTCTCTTCCTTCATGTTTTCTGAAAGAATTAAAAATATTATACCACAGTGATATGTGAATGCCCATGTTTATAGTAATAGCTAAATCTTGGAAACAGACCAAATGCGATCAACCAGTGAATGCATAAAAAAGATGTGCGTTTTAAAAATATATAATAGAGTACTACTCAGCCATAAAAAAGAATAAAATTGAGACATTTCTAGGTAAGGCAATATTTTTAAGTGAAATAAATCAGACACACATATAAATACCACATTGTTCTCTGGTGTGAGAAAGTGAAAGTATAAATAAGAACCAAAATGTAATAATATGTATTGTGAAATAGGAAAAAAAATGTTCCATTGGGGAGGGAGAGAGGGAAAGGAAGGAAAGGAAAAGAAAATAAAAAACAAAAGAAGAGAAAACTGTAAATAAAACTTTTTAAATGAGAGAAAGAGTAGTTCAAGAGAGGGGACAAGAATAAAAAAAAAGAACCTAGATATATTATATACACATTTAAATTTCCTATGATGAATGTGATCATTATATATATAATATATAAAATGTAGCAGTAAACTTAATTGATTTTTAAAATTTTTAATATTAGATACTAACAGAAAAGAAGTAGGATGTATATTTCCAATCTGGCAAAAAGGCAAAAGGACAGAATTTTTTAAATAAATTAAAAGAAAAAAAAAAACAGAAAAAAGGTGTTAAAAAAATCAAAAAAACTTTTACCAAATTGAAAAGTAGAAACAAATAAAAATAGATTGATAATCATGATAAATAGAAACGAGTAACTTGGCAATTAAATATCAGAGATTACAAAATTGTCTAATTTTTTTGTTATATGTTGTCTAAAGGAGGATGCAAAAATGTTAAAATAAACAAAAAATGACACCAAACTATTTCTGAACAAACAATGTGTTTAACAAATAAAACTGACTTTCAGTCAAAACAATCGTTAATAGAGAGGTAACTGGAGGTGAAGAGGGTACACAGAACATTAAAACATATAACTGATACATAAGTTACAATGCTGAACCTGTAAATGTATGACATAAATGCCAAATACCTAAAGCATTAATGGAAAAATTAAAGAAAGAATTGATAAACTGCCATAAACCATAGAGCAAACTAAGCAAAAAATGTACTAAATTTATATTAAGCAGAATTTTTAAATTAATGGAGATATTGAAAAGTTTAAATAATCTTTGCATAAGTTACCAAAATGTTCATTACCTACAATTCAGTCATGATAAAGGCACTATGTACTGATTAAGATACTGTTAAAAGTTAGATTTCTCCCAGTCCAAAAATGGGTATCTGAAATGAGTACACACTTCCCAGATGGCGAAATACAAAGGGCAAGTAAAGGTATGTAAAAATGTTCAGCATCACTGGTCATTCAAGAAACGCAAATGAAAACAACACTGAGATGTTGTTTTACTTCTGACTTCTCACTTCGGAAAGACTGGCTATCATCGAAAATAATTCAATAACAAATTCTGGTGGGGCTGTGGAAGAAAAGGAATCTCTGCTCGTAGGAGTGTAGGTTGGTACAAACATTGTAGAAATCAGTCCTCAAAAAACTAGGATTAGATGTTCCATTTGACCCAGCTATTCTGCTTCTGGGTATCTTCCCAGAAGAATTGAAAACATCATACCACAGCAATGTATTTGCACCCATGTTTATAGCAGCACAATTTGTAATAACTAAATCTTGGAAATGACACAAATGTCCATCAACTGAGGAGTATAAAAAAGATGTGCTATTTTCATACAATGGAGTACTACTCACTTATAAAGAAAAATAAACTCAAGGCTTTTATAGGTAAATGGATGCAAATAGAGAGCATATTTGTAAGTGAAATCAATCAGACTTGTGTGTGTAAACATCACATTGCTTCCCCAGTATAAGAAACTGAGTCAGTAAAATCCAAAATATGCAGTAAATATTTGTGAAAGGGAAAGCAGTTGCTCAAAAGGAAAAAACAACTAGCATGAGGCAAAGTAGAAAACAAGGAAGGGGGAATATATATATATTCATCAGATAGCTAAGATAATTGTACTACACATGCTATTAGTTCATTGAAAGGAATACTGCTTATATTGTTTGATCAATTTTGCATGCCTAGATCTGGTAATCTGAGCAACTATTTTGAAGACAATGATATGCAATATAATAACCATTATTGATTTTCTATCATCTTGCTTTGAAATTCTTAATCAGTTTTATTTTTTTATTCTCCTTAAAATAACACACAAAGTTAGAATACCTATTACAATAATCCCCACACTGAAAGGTAGTTGAGGCTTTGTTTTTCTCTTTGGTTGTGTAGTTCAAAATGGTAGTAAAAAACTGTTGGTTTTTAGCATTTTGAGCCTCTTACCTTTCTTAATATCTGAGGCACATTCTCTGGAGATATGAAGGTCAAATATGTTATATGTCTACTGTGTGTATTCTGCTACTTGGTTTTTGTATGTGTGTTTGTGAAGACAGATATAATCCAAAATATTGCAAGAAATATTTTTGACTGTTTAAAAACTGTTTCATTACTCTTCTAGTTAAAGTAAAAATTCCTTTCTGTCCAGACACTTCAAAGATACAAATAAAACACTGTAGAGGAAACTTTGATGTTTTGCAGATCAAATGATACTAAGAAGTCTGGCTCAAAAAGAATACACAGCAGACTCCACACCACCAGGAAAGTGCTGTTTACCGAAAATGTGCCAACTTTCAATTGTGTTAAGCATCATTGTTTGGAGTAGACAAAAATCATTTCCTCCAAAGAATGTGGAGGTGGAGTTATCTTTAGAAGTTCCCACGCTTTATATTTTTATGATCTTTTCTACTTTATAATACATAAAGGACTAATTTCCATCTTTTATTTAACAACCTGAATATTCTCAGTTACTCACATATTATAAAATGAAAATAAGCATAAAATGAAAGATAACTGAAAAATTAGTTCTGATAATAAAAAAGTAAGTTGCTAGCAGGTTCAAATTCCTTTATTTAGATAAATCTCTACAAAGAGACAATTCCTTTTGAAATAAAAAAATTGAAAACACAGTTTTTGGACTTTCTTAATATGAATTATTCCATTCTTAGAAAAGATGGGGGCTGGGAATATAGCTCAGTGGTGTAAGTGCCTGCCTGGCAAGTGGAAGGCCATGAGTTCGATCCCCAGGCCCAAAGAAAGAAAGAAAGAAAGAAAGAAAGAAAGAAAGAAAGAAAGGGTGGAAGGAAGGAAGGAAGGAAGGAAGGAAGGAAGGAAGGAAGGAAGGAAGGAAGGAAGGAAGGAAGAATAGATGTAGTGGCCAAAACCTATAAATCCGAAACCAGACCAGTCCAAAAATAACAAGCAGTGTTTGCATGTGTCTAGGAAGTCAGGGTGCTCAGACAACCTCTGGACCTTTCTGGTTGCATCTTTCTTCCTTTCTAGGAATGAAATAAAGTTGATACAAGTAGTGACCATATGATATATATGTGCTAAGCACAACCATGTAGTAAGTTCAGTTAAAACTCAGATACTAACTCTGAAAAATAAGTTTTATTGTCTTCTAAACAGTATTACTAATAAGAAACCAAAACCGAGAGTTTAAGTCATTTTATTTAATCCTCAAAGTTAGTGGATGATGTTGTTCGAATTTTAATCTGGGTTTGATTGATTTCAATGCTGTACCATTAATCATGGCCTCGTCACAATATCAGACCCAAAGAGGAAGCAAGGATTAGAAGGCCAGCCACCTACTCTTGGTCTCTGAGAGCAATGACATACCAAATTTATTTTTCACAGTCAGTGAATTACTTGGTGATGTGGCTAATGTAACGCTTCCCAAGTATTTAACATCTTCCTCTGTTTTCACATGCATCTTTCACCTTGGTTGAGAAATGCAGTTTATTAATATAAACCCCATTTTTGTTCATTGACTTACTTAGATATTGCAAAATTTAACCTCAGAAAAGTCAAATAGAAATAATATTTTAACTTTTCCCTTCTTTCGTTTCTTTCTCTTCTCTATCTGATAAAATTATAGAATATTTTCATTTCAATTACATTTATTTAGTCAAAGAGCTCACCCAATGCTTGTCAATCTAAAGACTAAGTACTCAAGGGTGGAAATACAGTCTAGCAAAAGAACAAAATATGGAAGCTTCCAAAACATAGCGTGCCTGAGCAGAGCAATTTTGTGAGGCTAGAGTTCATGTGACCCAGCACGGAGTAAAGGGAAATGGAACTGGAAAGGTAAGTTGCAGTGAAAAACAGAAAAACAGAGGACTCTGAAAACTAGATTTGTTATATACACAGCAGGAGCTTTTTGAAATATACTGGCAATACAGTTTCTGTACCAGGAGTGATTTGGTGACAGCAGATGGGATCTGGATTTGAGAGAAACAAGAGAAAGCAGGAAATGGGTTAAGAGAAGCTGTGCAGACTTCCAGGTAGGAAACAATGCCACACTGAGCTAAGGCAGTGGCAAAGTGCGTGAAGAAAAGGGACAGACATTAAGAGGCATCCCAGCAGAAGAAGCCCAGGGCTGTGTTTCTGAGTAACGTGAGAGGGGTGAGGGAGAGTTGACTTCAAGATTTCTTGAGAGGCTCAGTGGATGGCCATCCTGTGAACCTCAATGTGGAGAAGGGGAGGATTTGAAAGAAGAAAATAAACTTCATTTTTCAAAGCTGAAGTTTGAGGAATTCTGGAAAATTATAGATGAGAAAGTCTATTGAGTAGGTAGAAATAAATCGAAAGTTGTGGAGAAATACATGAGTTAGAGATGAAAATTGGATAGGGTTTGGCTGAAATCATGTGAAGGCACAAAACTGATGTAAGGAAAATGAAAAAGAGGTTTGTATTCTGTTGTATACTTTGCTTTTAACATGATGTGATTTCTCCACAGCATGGAGAGTTTAATAACTCACCAAAATATTATTTTAAATAGCTATTAAATTTTATTGTGTAATTATTTCTTTATATTCATTCTTAGATCGTATCCATTTTTTTATTTACATCTGATTATTTCACTGAGATATACAAAATTGTGAAACACCTAACCAAATAATATGAACTTTTGAAAGAATATATTCTCAATGTATTTTCCAAATATGCATTCAATTGTACTATACTCTTCAATATCTGTTATCCAACTAACTTTAATGGTGCTCAGTCCATAATTTCTCTTTATAAAATACCCAATTCTATGTACTGTATATATTCATTCAATTATCTCACAAACACATGTGAACTATCTACTATTGATCACTAGTATAAACAATCGGATTATATCCAAGTTTTGACAAAGCCAGCAAAAATTTCTTCCTCCATGAGTGCATAAACTAAAAAGAGAAATCCTAAACAAGACACATAATAAATACTATGCAAAGTGATAGTCATATACTGAATATATACTCTATATAATATACAGTGTATAAGTATGCCCATTAAGTATTATATATGAGTATCACTGAAACACTATTTTAAACAGAAACTATAAGGAGAGGGTAAGGGAGGTAGGAAGCAGTTTGTTATATCAAATCAGGTGGTGATTGTGGGCATCATTAATCAAAGCACATAAAAGAGGAGTCAGTCACAGATTCAACATAAAGCAGAAGAAACAGCCACTCAAAATAGTCTCCTGGTGTGTTTGAGGAAGGGTTAGGAGGCCATGATGGCTGGCACAAATGTGCAAGGGAGTGAGTGCTAGAGGAGCTCAAAAATGTAGCTACGGTTTGGAAATGACCTACTGAGGAAGCTAAGGCGGTGCACACATCTGGGACTTAAGGTCACAGCTCTGGATCAGAGTCCTGTTCCCATCTCAATTTCATCTTCTGTGAAAAGCAGAAAACATGACAGTTTACCTTGCAAAGATATTAGAAGAGATAAAGTAGTATTTTACTTATGGGTAACTTGTGTGGGGGAAAGCACTATATCATTTGTTATTATTAGCATAACCTAAATATTTTGAAATCTATAAATAACAAGAGCCTTATGATCACAAATAGTTAAGTAATCACTTTGTTAAGGCAAATTACTAGATATGTGTTTGGTTAATCAAATCTCTTCAAAGGAAAAGTTTTACAATGTAAATATTAACTATGTGTAGTCTATGTTTGCATTAAATTTTATTATCAAACTTAATATGCAATCAGATGGGAAAATAGTTACTCAATATATAAGTAAATTATGTGTTAAAGTAAAATAGATCATTTTAAATGAGATAAATATTTGAGATGAGGAACATGCTAATTACCCTGGTCCGATCATTACATGTTGTACACATGCATTGATGCAGCACACTGTATTCCATAAATATGTAAAACTACATCAACTAAAATTTTAAAATGTACATTAAAATGACCTTTTAAAGCTACATTTGAAGAGAAAGTAAATTTTTAATGAAATAACTAGCAAAATGTTAATTTCTTATCTTACATTCTAAACACGTGAAAAAATAATATGTATCTTTTTATTACTTATAATTAGTGAGAAAATTAGAGTTCAAGTAAGGCAATCAAAAAGATTTAAATATGCATAGGAAATTGAGAATCTGGCTCTTTGATCTTAAAAATAACTAACATTTACTGAGCAAAACATGTGCTTGTAATCAGACACTAAACACATCCACTAAAAATGAAAGCCTTAGGCTAAGCAACTTGCCTAAGGCTAAACAGACCTAAGCTGCATCCACTCCTCACCAGTACCCTGCACTGCCCTCTCAGGGCTTCTACTTGTGTGAAAGAGTAGGCTGTCCTGCAAAAAGTAATTATGGTCAGGTAGCGTGTGCATGATTGTTTACAAGCAGTGTTAAAATCTCTAATCATTCTCTTTAGGAAGGAAAGAGGAGACAGACAAATTCAAACCAAAATTAAAGAAAATCTATTTTAAAGAAAAAAATAGTTGAATCTGTTTTTTCAAAGTGACTGACAATTTAGAAATATAAACTGAAACTCTGACTGGAGAACTCACACTTAAGTTGGCGGTCAGCAGGGTGTTGAGAACTCATGCTTTGTACCAAAAGTAGGAAAGCAAACCAAGTCCCACAAGCAGACGGTAAAAATAAGGGCTGGCAGTGCAGTGATGGAATCAGTCTTATCATGAGGGCAGTGGAGACTGACTGCCATTCCTGGAGGACACTACTGGATATCATAGATATCTTCAGAGGGCAGCTGATTTGGGAGCATAAACTGGAGTCATCAAGAGAAACGGATGCCATTTGGGCCTTAGCTCACCAAAGCACAGCACACAAGTCATTTCAACAGGAAATAAAGAGACCAGAACCACTAGTGCAATGGCAGTAATTCCAACTACCTTCTGGTTCAGGGCCCTTCATGTGGATGCCAAGACTGCAGCAATGCCAGGCAGCTTGATATCACTGGCTGTGTGACTAGGAATTTGACAGTTATGCTACACAAACAGTTAACTGTGGCCAGAAATTCTGTGCTGATATAGCACCTGCTGGGGTGAAGGAGCTTTCCTTTCTGTTCTCGGAAGTTTCATCAATTGTGTCTGCTCAGATAAACTGACAATAAACAGATAAACAGGAAAAAGCTCATAAAGACATGCTACATGCACAAGAGCATCACAAGAGTGTACTCATCCCAGCAAGATTTAGAAGCTTATGAGGTGTGACCAATATATATGCTGAATGTTTAAACTGAAAACTTTTATTATGGTAAAAACCAAATTAACATTAATCCCTTTCAAATTCCCCCCTCTTTTGATAAGACTTGTCCAATCATTCTTGCCACTTTCTAAAGTCATGCTGGAAGTCCTCATTCATGAGTGTCTTCAAGAAGTGTGATTAAAACTACACTGGGGGTGGTGGTGCTGCTACCAAGTGTCATTCAACAGAAAGGCTGGCTCATAAAAACTTCATACTGGCTTCTCATCCACCTTATCACTGGGGCTGGCATAGTGGGACTCCTGGCTCTTCCCCAGAGTTTTCATAACCATGAAAAATAAATGCTTTGAATCAGCTCAGGACATGGAACAGCCACAACAATGCAACTAACAACACTCACCAGATGGCAGGGGCTGTGGCTTAGTGATAGAATCCTTGCCTTGCATGCACAAGGCTCTGGCTTTGATTCCCAGCACCAAAAAAGAAAAAAAAGACACTCACCAGAAAGGACTTCTACAGCTGCTTAAGAAAGAGTCAAGAACAATGGGATAAGTATGTTTGAAGCAAGGGGGTCTTTTCAAAGCGATTAATGGCGATGTGTCCTTTACTGTAGTAGATTTTTTAACTTAGTCATTCATTGCATTTTTCTGTCACAACGCATATGTACCTGCTTTAAAATGGAAAGACATATGGGGATATAAGCAATTTTAGAGGAAGCGTAAATTTTTTAGGGAAGATGAACCAAGTGGAATGGACTTGGGATAAAGTCTGGGCTCTGGGTATGCTATCAGCTTTATTCACCTTTCCTCAGAGTTCATCTTCCCTGTTTGATCAGGATGTAAGGTGAAGGTTTGTGATGATTACATCCTGGAAGAATTGGCCTCAGTCAGATAAAGAACTTCAGAGTGCCTTTGTAAGCTTCAGGAGAGATAAACAGGCCATAGACGGGGCATGAAAATGTCAGAGACACCTTAATTCTGAGTTTGCGGCTTTCCTTCAAAGTGCTCAGAGTGTCAGAGCACCAGAAAGTAGTCTGGGGTGTCATTTTCTGAGTCCCTACACACCCAAGCAAAGGTACTCATATTTTCAAATGCATTTTATACAGTATTCAGCTCTATACTTTAAATTATCTGCTGTTATAGGCAAAGCTTAAGCCTACTTTACTTTTTAGTTAAAAGCAATCTTATTGGCACAGTTAATCAAACAGAGGATAGAATCATAAAATATATCCAATGCTTTCTTTTATCTCAAAATATGTACATTTGCTTATGCTAAAATTTACTGGGCTGAGAATGTAGTTCTGTGGCATGTTTTCTCACCATGGGGCTTTTTTTTTTTCACCATGGGGCTTTTGTGTGTCTGTTTGAGTATTCTCATGCTAGAGTTCTAAATCATACATCTTATGATTTATACTCTTTACACATCATGAAAGTTTCCCATTTCAGCTACTTTAAAGCAAGAGAGAACTTAGAAAAGCTAGTAAACCAATATAAATGCAGAACTATATTTAGATTTTGAAATGTTCCACAATTATAGTCCTCTTCTCTTTAGCTGATCTGACAGTAGTTTTCTTTACCAATTCACTCTCTTTTTCAATGAAGAACTTATTTAACCCATGCAATTATCTTGTAAAAGAAGTCTTTGTCTTTCACACCTTAGAGGTAGAAAGATGTGATACCATTCCTTCCTATCATAAAAGTCACAACTGACACTTGTACTTAAAAAATGACAGTTCAATAGAGAAAAATACAACATACTCATGTAATCAAAACTTTATGAATTTGAAGCTTTCAGAAATGAAGGCCCAAAGATCCAGGAAAAACTGCCTATTTGTATGTTTACATTTTATGAAACACAGACACTCATGTAGAAATGTGATTGGACAAAGGGGTCTGACTTAATTGAGTGAAAGAGGATAGTTCTTGTCCTCTCTGTGTACCCTTCTTCCTCTCAGATGTAGGTCAAAACCCTTGTGGGGAAAGCGCCTCCTGAGCTACTCTCAAACAATGGTGTGTTAGAGAAATTTGATAGCAAACTGCTACACTGAAAAACAGGAAAGGTGAGAGCAATATTTCCATGTTCTACCCTTGGTTTGGAGGGGCAGGGTTCGAGTTCCTATGATTTGCTTTGTAGAAAAGGAATTCTGGTGTCTGTTTCTTTCCTTGAGGAGGAAAAGGAATCAGACAAATGAGGGAAGAGGTCAGAGAGAGACTTTCTTCTGAGACCACATCTGTGGCCTTCCAGTCGCCTGAGTTTAGGGTACTCAGCATACCAAAGCACCACACCATGGGATACTGTTTAGAGCTCCAACACACTCTCCTATTTCATTGATTTATATAATATCTAAGTAAATTACTAGGCCTCAATAATAAGTACAACTGTCATCAAGGAACTTCACTGTAAATACAACTTAGTGAACATAGAGTTCAGCAAGTGATAACAGAAACCCTAGCCTTGTAAGAGCCAAAATGGCCAAGAGCATTCAGTGATCAAAGAGGTTACATAGATTACAGAAGAAAGGAGGGCACTAAATAATGTTGCCTTTCAGTCAGGTTAAGAGTCAGTACAGAAACAGAGGTGGAAAGAAAAATATATAAAAGTGGTGACCCTATCTCACAAAAAGAGAAAGAAAGATAGAAAGATAGATGAAAAAAGAAAGAGAAAAGAAAAAAGTAATACCTGCCACCTCAAAAGGTTGCAGAAAATACTAAGTGATATAATACTAGTGTTTTTAATATTAAGTCACTACATTTATGTTAGTAATATTTAACTGGAGAGCTAGCAATAAATGTAGCTGCAATTTCTTTTTATTTATTTAGAAGCACTTTCTACATGATGATACATGTCTTAAGGTCATAAAGCAAAATCTCTTTGATTTTTGCCTTACAGAATCTAAAAGGAAAATAAAATAGGTGAGTTTCCAAGTAACTAAAGTAGGGAAGACATCTTTATTGTTTAAGCATAAATAGCTTTAACATCAAATACTCAAAAGGAAAAAAAGATTACAAAAATATGACTTTGCATTTTTCACATTGCATTCTACTTTTGTTATAAATAATTGATTACAAAGAATCAATTTGTGCCTACAGTCTTTCCCACTGATGCTCAATAATTCCTTGTTTGCACAAGAAACACAGGATTCTGGGAAAACCTCTTTGTCCTTGAAATTATGGACACTTGGGATTAATAGATAATTTTACTGAAAGCATCAGCCCAGTTAGGAGAAGAATAGTGATGATTTGGGTTATATTTTGCTAGATACCATGCTATTTTGAATTACCTACAATTAGTGTGGCTTCACAATATTATCTGTAAGGCAGCATTTTTGCTTGCATTTTCTGTCTCTTTCATGTCATTGTTAGTGGCATAATAAAGAAGCCCTAAAAAGCTGTTCAGGTAATAATTTGAACATGAACTTGAGCTATTGGAAATGACTAGATTTGCAGCCCTCCCCCACCTCATATTCTGAAGCACCCCCACTTATCTGGTTTCTCTTTTCTTTTTACTTTCTTTAAAAAGGAGGAAAATGTATTCAATGTGTAAAAATAAGCTATTGTATCTCAGAAAGGAGATGGGGTGCTAATTAAGGGTTGTTTGAGTGAATAAGTCACATTGCATTGTCTAGTGGGAGCTGGCTGCCAATTGTTTTTCTGGTAAAAATTTAAGGAAAGCATGTAAGAAGGCCCCAGCAAACCTGGGAGACATCTGAGGAGTGTTTCTATTTATAAAGAGGTACAGGAGTCTGCTCGGAGTAATGGTAAAATTCAGAATGCAGGGCTGTGAGCTTTGCCCTGGCGACTTTTCCCACTGGTTTTTAGAGCCTCCTTCCTGAAGGAGGGTAGTTGTTCAGGTCTCATGGTGGACAATGGGCACATGTGTCAGACGGCAGGATTGCTGAATACCTCTGTCTCTGGCCAAATATTTTTTCAAGACTTTTTATCACTGTCCTGGGACTTATCTGGGAGATACAGGTTTTAAGATACACAATAGCTTAGGTCTTGCAGCAAAATAATTGATGCATCACTGAAACCAGACAAATTGGTTAGTATGATTACCTGTAACAGGGCAGTTTTACATATTTATCAATTAGTGGCTGAAAAGAGAAATAAGTTGCTTTATTTTAAAAATAATTCTTTCCTGAACCCTAGCAGTAAATCAGGTAGACCAAACAGTGAGTCTCATTGCCTCGTGGCCTTGTGTGGGATAGAAATAAAACAGAAGCAGTTTACTTCATTACAAGAAAGATCAAAATATGGGGGATGTAAGTATGTTTTTTATAATGGATTAAAGAAATTTACTCCACTAGGGGAGATGACATTCCTCATGGCAGAAAATATACAGTAGTTGGTATGTAACAGCGTAAAGCCCCATAGATATGTTTCCAACTACAGCTTCCCCTTAGTTCTGTAAGGGTGTGGTTCTTTTGTGGCTTTGTGAATCTATAAGTATAGTATTTATATTTTTAAGGGTGTTCACCTGCCTCTGATATAGCAATGAAGAGCCAAGTGTCCAAGGTCTCAGTGAATCTAATAGAAAGGAACAAGTAAAACAATTCTTTATAAATGTGTGTTTGAGAAAAAAAAAATAAATGTTATTCAAACATTTCTAAAATCATCATTACTTCCCTGGGCACTCAAAATAAAATATTAACTTTCATCCTATACATTTTTAATCTATAATATGTGATGAAGTATTAATAATTATTTTTTAATTATTTAAAACACAATGTAATAAATAACAGATATTTACAACTGAATCTCATTTTATAGTTTTATTTTAATAATGGTGTGTGGATCTAATATTAAAATAAGATGAAGATTCAGTCACTTTGGATTAGCAAAATACTGCTCAGTAGTTTGAAAACATAACAATAAAAATAATAATATGTTTTAAGTGTACTTTGTCCAAAATACTTTCTATGTATTCAGTCATGAGAAAAATGAAGCTAGGGAAGTTAGACATCTTGTTCATGGGTTCACAGCTAATAAGTAGTAGAAGAAAAATTTGGACTCGTTTTCTGAGTCCAAAATCTACTCTTTAACCACCATGCTGTGTTGCACTTGTGTGAAAGCCCTTGAAGGGGATCCATTATAAAAGTATTTGTTAAATATAATTTTGTTGTGCATTTATTTTGTGAGTCACATAGGAAAAAAAAAAAACTACTAGTCCTAAAGAAACACAATACTATAGATGCCTTAATGGTCATTATATCTGCCTTACATTCAAGGGAAACTTTGCTCTAGACACCTAATATATCACAGATCCTTCTCTCAGACACATCAGTTTGCAGTTTGATTTAGATACCTTGCCTCAATCCTTGTCCTTTTATTTCCAGTTGTCACATGATAAACTCTGATATGTAAATTAATTGCGTAATTTACTTTTAAGTAGCTCTTGATTTCTCTGCAGAGTTTTGGGAAATTTTGCCTATTATTTTTGGCATGCAATTAGTAGTGACAAAGTTTGACGAACATATGTAAAATCAATACTTTTTGAACACAACATTATTGAAACATAATTTAAATACCATACAATTCACCTGTTCAAAAGTACAGTTCAATAACTTTAGGACATTTGTAGAATTATAAAAATTGAAATTGAATTTTAAGTAATGAAATAAAAAATCTCTTCAAACACTTAAATGATAAGTGCTTTAAGGCGAACAAAAGTCATTAGTATTAGCTGTGTTCTTTTTTTCTCTTCCTTTAGAAATGTGTGTTGTACTGGCCAGAAAAGAGAGGAATCTATGGGAAAGTTGAAGTTCTGGTCATCAGTGTAAATGAATGTGATAACTATACCATTCGAAACCTCGTCTTAAAGGTAAGATTATGTAGCTATGGTTACCGACAAACTGGAGGCGGTTAGAGGACTACATTTCTACTCTGAAATTATTTATCCTACTAAAAATAACAGACTCAGCTTTAATTAGATCATGAGAAACTTTAATCATTCCTCTGTGCATTTCTTCATTGTCTGCTACTATTAATCTATGGAATAATTAAATTAATGTAAGTAGGCATAAGTGAAGCTCATTTTGTGGGATGTTGGGCTCTTCTAATTTGCATTAATAAAATATCTCTGATTTAACCTTTTTGAAAGCCTTTAACTAAAGGCTTGTGCCAACGACTTTACCATGACTCTTTTTAAATGTCATTTTGATCTAAGCAGATCAAAGGAAGACCTGGAAGCTACGAAAGGGAAAATCTGCACTGGTGGGTGGCTGTGGGAGGCAAGAAAATCCTGAAGTGTTGATGAGCTCGTCAAAGACTTAGAGCTACAGTAATTTATAGGGATTTTCCCCAGGCCAGTTTGTGTCATAGAAATTACCTCATCTAACTCATTCCTCAACAGATGCTGAGGCATGGTGCTCTAGTTTCATTTTTGCTTACAAAGAATAATCATCCTGAAAATGTCAGTTCTGGCTGTAGCCTCACTGCTCAGACAGACTCATCAGAAAGAAGTGAGGCACAGCTGCAGTGATAGTTTTTACTTGAAAGACTGCATAGGAACGCACTTACCAACACCCGTTTTCAACACAGGCCGAGGCCATGCTAGGCCCCCACATGAGCACTGGGTTTTAAGATAATGTGTGTAGGCCATCACTAAAGGTTTTCCAGTCTAGGGATCCCAGGCAGCTCCTTCACTGCTGGGATTGCTTTCCAAGTACCAGAATTCAAGATGCATTTAGAAGTATTTATATTACTAACTACACTGGCCAGTGTTTATAAAATATATCGGTTAATATGTTTATAAGAAACTGTGAAGGAAGTTCATAGAGCAAAAAACAGAATACTGATATAACATTTTAATGGTTATATTTTCACCAATCATTTTACTAATTACGACAAATTGTAAACATATATTTAATTTAGCCTATGGTGCATACATCGTCTATGCTATAGATTCAGACATAGATCTCCACTTCATGGACGCAAGACTTCCAAACTTGGAGGTCAGTGTATTTGCAGTAAAGTTTTCTCCAGGTGAAAGACTATTCTTCAGAAGTCGTCTAGATTTTTTTTCCACCTAGAAATAAATTTCCAGGAAGATGGGAGTTATGGAAGGCATTCAGCATTGTTGTTTTGGATGGCTTTGAGTTCCACAAGTGAGTAAGATATTTGGCGGCTGTTGCTATTTTCAGCAAGGAAGTCACACCCAACATGTGAAGCATTACTGGTACACCTCATGGCCAGATCACAAGACTCCAGACAGTGCTCAACCCCTTCTGCAGCTCATGCTGGATGTAGAAGAAGACAGACTTGCTTCTGAGGGCCGAGGGCCTGTGGTTGTCCACTGCAGGTAAGCATAAACTGATCTTTCTGCCCAAGCAACCATCCATTATTAGTAAAGTCACAGAGCAGGTATAAGTGAGATTTTGCTTCCTAGATGCACTTTGGTTGGTAAACTAAATATTTATTGAAATTAGTTAATTTCTTAATGTTTGAGTCTTAAGATGATGCTTATGGAAATGAATTAACATTTTTAGCAAACAATTATGCAGTGGATAAAATACAACTTTTAAATAACTTGAGTAATCTAACTGGAAATCTAGATTGATTCATTTCCTCTCATCAATTTCATATTCACTGGTTTTTGAAATTATGAAAGACATTTGTTGTTGCAAGGTGGCACCAGAACTTTACTTGAATTGTCTTAATGACACTGATTATGATGTCAAATTTGGTGAAAGCCAATCAACAGTTTACAGGGTTATATGATGAAAAATAGATGAAAACTTATAAGATGAGAACTGGGCAAGAGGCAGTTTACTAAAAGGAAAAAAAAATGCTACTATCAAACCATGGGGAATAAAGCCAGGAGAGCAGGAGTAGCAGATGTTTCTGTTAGTTCTTTCCCTGATGTCCAGGTTAAAGCTCACTTCTCATAACCTCCCAGAACTGACACATTTCCCTTTATTTTCCTTTCAGTGTGACCAAACTAAAGCAAATAGTTCAAGTTACTTATATGACCAACCAAAATAATTTATACTGTTTTGTTTAATTCCTGCCATAAGACTCTTAAGAGAGGTTTAAGGAATGTTCCTAATACATAAAATATGTTATTTTAAATCCTAATGTTTGCCTCCTTTTTTGCAACTTTATGGTTTAGTTAAGAATAAAAGGCATTACATGTGTATTTATTCAAAATGTCACTATTCCATTTCGAGCATTAAGCTTTACTCTAAACTTAGCTTGGAGTTGAGGAAAAACAACCTGGCTGTACTTTAGGGCTGAAAGTGTCACCACCCAAATCATTCTGCATTCAGGATATCTAAACTGAACTAGCCACTTCCCCTATAAAACCAGGTCCCCTTCTGATTGCTATTTCTAAGAACGAGGACTTCTTTTTTCCAGTCACTCAGCAACCAATGTTGACAGTTATCTTTGGCTCTGCTTTCAACTCCAGCCTCAGAATCTAATCAGTCACCAGATTGGTTTTCCCTTCAAAGCTTCTCCTGCAATCACCACTTCCTGTCCAACCACCCTAGTTCAGGCCCTATGACCTCACCCGTGTAGTTTAGAAGTAGTTGGCTGATTGCACACACATCGCCTCCCCTCCCCAACGGCCCCCCATCACTGTGCCCTGCCCTGTGCACTTCTCTGAACGTCGTTCCTAAAACTGTTCTTCACCACATGAGACCTTACTCAAAACAGGTCAATGGCTTCGTATTTCCTAAACAAAATTCTTAATCTTGAATCTGTGGTTAAACTAGATGAATCAGTGAGCTCTTGAAATTATTTAAGCAAATCTGAGAACATAAGCATATGTGAATTTTTTCTGAAGAGGAAGTTCATCATTTTCATCAAATTTTGAAAGGAAAAAAAAATTGAGCCTGCCTTCCATATCAACTTCCAGAGTACATTTCTAATTTTATTTTCCACTGTTCCACTAAAATAACGTTCTCTTCCACCTAATTTAGTATACGCAGTGTCACAAATAAGACATTGTGTTCTGCATTAGTTCTTTCTTCATACTCTTGTCATAAATGTAGTATGAAATAAAATATAAAGAAGTTATAAAAATATACAAAGAATAGTAAAGTTTTTAAATGGATTACAATGAAAAGCATGCTGCTATTAATCCTCCTCAAAATATTCCCTGTCACTTAAAATGTACTTATCGTGTCATTCTTGCCAGTTTCTGAAGCAGCTCTGGAAGTCCTCTTTCATGAGTGTCTTTACAAAATGTGACAAATATATACATACATATATATATATATATATATATATATATATATATTAAATGCTACTTCTAAGTGCCATTCAGTGAAAGGCAATGTCATAAAAACATTATTGTGTGTCCTCATTCATCTTATTCATCAAATCTGGTACCATGTGACTCTGGCTTTTCCCCAGAGTCAAAATGACCATGAAAGGTAAAAGTTTTGGAGCTAATCACAACAACACAACTAAGGCACAAAATAAGACTTCAGAAATTTTAAAGTAGTGTGTAGTAAGTGTGTTTAAAGGGGGGGGCGTTTCTGAGGGGGATTAATAACAATGTGTCTTTTATAAATTTGGTTAATTTAAATACACATGTATTTTTGAGTTACACCTTACAGTTTTCCTCCCATGGTAGCCAAAATATCTGCCATTCATTGTATGTAGTTCAAATGTTATCTTGTCAGTAAAACTAATGCTTTATAGGTGCTTCGGCTGAAAAAGATCCATTTCTTCTGAATCCTCTGTACTCACATTCAACAGGAAACAAGTGGCAAATATGAGAAATGAATACTATTCAAATGCCAAGAGGAGAGCAATTAATTCCAACCATGAGAATTGAATAAAGCTTCTAAATTGGAATAATACTGAACTGGGTCTAAATAAAGATTTTAAAGGGTGATTTGAAAGCACTTGATTGAGAAAATTTTAACAGACAGCAAAGTTAGAAAATAAGATTTTTTGCAGTGATCATGCAAATGGGATTAATAGCATATATGTTGGAAAGAAGACAATAAAACTATGTACATTTTAAAATTAGTTACATTCAGATTTTGCAAGGTCATGAATACCATGGTAAGAAGGTTGAATACTATACTATCACTAATGGGAGCAATCAACAATTTTCTATTAGAAAATTTTATTACTCAGCTCTTCATTACTCTGACCAAAATATGTGCCATAAAAGAGGAAAGGTTTATCGTGGTTGGCTCCATTGTTTTAAGACCTGAGATGAGGCAGAAATATGGTAGGAGAGCATTGTTCAGGAAAGCTGCTCATCTCATGGCAGCCAGGAAGCAGAGACAAGAAAAAATTAGAAAGGAAGCAGGGCAGAAACAAGATACACCCTTCACAGCCCTGCCTCCATGACCTGCTTCCTCCAACTAGACACCGCCTGTTACTAGCCTGCCAGCTGATGACTCACCAATGGGTTAATCCATTAATGCAGCCAATGGTCTCCCCATCCAATCTCCTCTTCTGGAATTTCTTAATCTAATTAAGTTGGCAATCAAAATTAACTGTCACAGGAGTGATATAATGAAGCTCTTATTTTAGAAGGATGAACCTACCAATCATGTGTATCATGACTTAACCCAGAAAAAGCCTGGAGACTTGGAAACTATGATCAGATTACTGCTACTCGTAAAATAGAAAGATATCCACAGAAAGAAAAACATGGATTGTGAAAGCCAGTGCAGATAAAAATGAAAAAAAAATTGGTAACAGATTGGATGTGGGAGGTGAGTGAGGGGGAGATGTTGAAGATAACTCCAAGATTTCTAGGCTTAAAAACTTGTGGCTGACTGGTAATGCCATTGAGGGAAAAGATAATTAATTCCATTTTGGATACACTGAATTTAGATACATCGAGAAAATGCAAAATAGTAACAGCAAGAGTTCCACCTAAGAGAAATTTAGTACAGATTTGAGAAAAATTTACTAAACAGCTAGTGGTTGAAATTGATGGAGGGCAAGGCAAGCTCTTAGGTTGATGTTAGAGACATACTGTCTAAGGCAGATGAATCTGTAAACCCTTTAAAATAGCCCGTTTTTATTCAGTGATCACCTCTTGATAAATGACTTGGAAATATGTGCCTGTAGCCCCACCCTCTCTCCTAAATTGAATCGAATCTCTGGTTATTTCCTGGACTTCTAGAGATCAGCCCCCAGATGACGCATCAGCAGGGCAGCCCCTAGTGCAGAATTTGCCTTTGTCTGGTGGTACCCACTCTCCCTGTCCTCCTGGTTTTCTGTTGTCTGCTTTCCTCACTCTTCAGCAGGGGTGCTTCACATTCACACTTGTGATACGTCTAAATCTTCCCTCTCCTTTTAAGAATCGTTAGAGTACTTTTTCAGTATCCTGAAATACTACCTACCAATCATTTCCAGCCACCCCACTCATCCTACACTTACGACTAAATTATCACACTTAGCACAGGGCTAGGTTTGTAATGAGAGTTTTATTGTTATTACTATTAATTATGATATAAATAATTTATGATGACTCATTAGATTTAAAATGGAGTTTTTATTTTGTGAAACAAAGTTTGTCCTGCAATACTTTATCATAACGAATTGCATCCCTTTGTTAAAAATAAGCTTTATAAATATTTTAATAATCAAACATTAGATACAAAACTATCCACTCATAAGTTGTTTTTAATAAGAGCAAAACGTGACAGCCAAGAAGTGGTTCACTTTTTATTAAAAATCATCTTTTTAAAAGAATGTATCTGTCGTTTCCCACCCATCTTTTGATTCCTTTTGTTTTCCTTTCCCAGTGCAGGGATTGGCAGAACGGGATGTTTTATTGCTACATCCATCGGCTGTCAGCAGTTGAAAGAAGAAGGCGTTGTGGATGCACTGAGCATTGTCTGCCAGCTTCGTGTGGACAGGTCAGTGTCCGGGAGGGTGTGTCCTGGGGCTGCACTTGGGAGCAGTGTTATTTGTCACAACCTGATCTGATCTGCCTGACTTTATAAACATCCAGGGCTCTGAGGTCCTAATTTCTAGATAGATTCCTATAAGATGTTTAACAATATATATAACATTAAAAAGGCATTGAAGAAATTTTAACATCTATCAAAATCTGTTTCCTCTTTCCTCATCCCTAATACAGGTTATTTCTGGTGTCTCACATTCCTGTTCATTTATGTATAACTCACATTCCAATTTGACTTAATTGAATCTTTTGTTTTAGTTAGATCTTTTAAAATGAGGCCTATGTTCCTTAAGTCTATTTTTAATTGCAGTAAAATGCACAAAACAAAACTCTTCACCCTAATCAATTTTAAGTATACAGTTTAGTAGTAAGTACATTCAGATTGTTGTACTAACGATCTTCAGAACTATTTTCATCTTACAAAACTCTGCACCGAGTGGAAAACGCCCCATTCTTTTCTCAGCCCAGCATTTGACAATCATCATTCTATTTTTGTCACCATGAAGTTCACAATTCTAAGTATCTTTTAGAAGCAAGATCATATTGTTCGTGTCTTTTTTACATCTGGCTTATTTCACTCAGCATAATATCTTCAAGTTACATCTATGTTGTACTGTAATATCTGTCAGAGTATCTTTCTTTTCCAAGTCTCAATAATAACCCATTGTATCTATCAACCTCGTTTTGTTTGCTCATCTGTCAGTGGACACTTGGATTGCTTCTACCTTTTAGCTATTGTGAACAATACTACTATGAACATGAATATGCAAATATTTGAGAATCTGCTTTTGATTTTGAGGCATACAGTAGGTGCTCAGAAGTGTTGATACTAGATCATATGGTAATTCTTTTTTTTTTTTTTAACAGCCACACTGTTTTCTCTTCTCCATGGTGTCTGCACCATTTTACACTCTTATCAATAGTTGCATGACACTTTTAATGTCTCCGTAACTTTGTGCAAAATATTTATTTTCTGGTTTTTCTTTTTAAGTACCCATTCTAACAGGCAGAAGGTAGAAATGTCATTTTTATATTTTAATGGCTTGGTCATGTTTATGATAATTTCTGCTTATCTCACAAGCAAAACAAACAAGAATCATCTTTTCTTTGCTCCATGACTGAGCCTCTGTGTATCAGTAGAAATTAGGGATGGAGAAAGGGAGCAGAAATTTCCTGAGAGTGGGCAAAGAGGAAGACAAGCAGCCCTCCTCTGCTCAGCAATGCACTGTGTGTGAGGAAGGAAAAAATGTACTGAAAGATAGAAATATTGGGCTCTTTTTGTTGCTGTTGTTCAAAACCAAATATTTATTATTCACCTCTTGCCCTCAGCATGGCTGTATATGCTGCAAGTACATCTTTAACAAGAGAGTGAGGCTTCCTGTGCTCCTGGAGTTTGCACACTAACAGAGAGACAAATGGTAAAGAAATAACAAAGAAATAACCAAGATGACTTCAGAGAGGAATAAATACCATAACACAATAAAACCAAGAGGGGCATAGGAGTGGAGTTCCCTGCCCTATATATCATTTTTCTGACAATAAGAAAATCAGTTTGCACTATCCGTCACCCTTCTTTTATAATTGTGTTAGTCTTCTGAAATCTTTTTGCCACCCAACCAAAAATGTCCACCCTAAATGAAACAGGGGCCAGTTCCTTCACTCCAGATTTCAGGTCCTATTTTTACCCTGAAGAGGATTTTTAAATCAGGGAGCAATAATCAGCAGCCAGTTAGCCCAGAGTTGCTCCCACATTGATCTTGATCTCTCAAATTTTGTATGTCTGCAAATAGGACCCAAATTTCTGAGGGACTCCAGCCCATACCCCTTTTGTACTATCTAATAACCCAATTGCATGAACACTGCATAAAGTACATGGATCTACACTCAGAATCAAGTTGGCCTCTGACAACACCTGTCCTGATGCTATTTGGAACAACACACAGAGAAAATAGGCCCGACTTGCTCACTGTTTTGGCTCTTGTCCCTGCACATTGTCGCCCTCTCATCACGGCTCTCCTGTCCCTCCTCCCACTCATAGCCTGACCTCCACCTTGGGCTCCACTTCCCAGTACACTCCTCTATCCAGTTCACGAATTGTCCTCTGGTTTTGAATGGAATAACAGACACATTTTTAAACCCTATCACAATGCCTCCTCTATCTGCTTCTTCCTTCCTAAGGCAAATGATCAGAAATTTTGGCCTTGGCCTTCCATTCCCACCGAGATGTTCCCACAGTGTTTGTCTTCTTAGGCTTGATAGGATCTTCAAAACATGTGTTCCTTGCTGATCTGAAGCCGTAGTCTCCCAGTCCCTGGATTTGAATTCCTGCCAATATATGTGGTGAAATCATTCTAACTGACTTATTAATCAAGACCCCTTTCACATGAATTCTTCCTGAGCAGCTGCTTTGGCTGTTTATGAAACAGATCCTCTCCTTAATGTTTGCCTTGAAAGGTTTCTCCTTCACCTTCCTTCCTCTACAAGGCTCAACACAGATTTTCTTTCTCTTGTCTGTTTCTTCAACTGTACCCTCCCTGATGACTATGAAAAGTAAAACAGAAGCCTTTCTTCTTTCCCTCATCTCATCTTGTTTCTTTCTTTCCCTCATCTTTCTGGATTCTTATTCCACTTTGGCTTTCTCCCAACCCACTTTATTTTTAAAATTTCAATTCATAGCTGTCTATTGCCACTGTCCTTCACTCATGCCATTTAAGGAAAAACTAATCTCAGAAATCCAAATGTCTGCTTTTCTTCTCTTAGTACATCTTTCTTCATCTGTTCTTCAAGCCCTGTTCCTACATTTGGATTTTTCTGGCCATCCTCCCCTTCTGCTCTGAATCTCTTCCATACATTATTCAAAGCATAAAGCTTTATCTAGTCATAGATCTCCACCATGGTCTTCAGTTCATATCTCTCATGTAGCTCCCAAAATAAACCCAAGATTAAGAAAAGAGCTACTGCTTGGCCTCATTTTTTAAATGGGAGAATGAAGAATTAAAGATGTCATGTAACTTATCCAAGGTCATAAGCTTAGGAAGTGGTAAGATGAACCTATTTAGAATATAATGCTTCTGATTTCCAACTATAGATATTAGGGGTAAAAGTAAAGAGTTTCTTGCAGTTCTTATTGTAAAACTGATTGACAAAGGTATATCTCTCAGATAATGCTCTGCCAATTAAAAGAATGCAATGGCAACAAAACATCACAATTTTTAAACAATATTTAGTATGAATGAGTGCTGTTCTATGAATAGTTGGATTGAGATTATAGAAGTTTCCTGAGTAATACAATTGGGGCAACATAAGAGAGTTGCGTTATCAAAAAAAAAAGTTACTTTATCTTAAAATACAGTCTACGGAGAGTGTCTGAAGTGTCGGTGAATATTGAAAATTAGAGTTCAATTTTAGCTAGAACAATCACTTCTTTTCAAAGTTCATTTAATCTTGAGATAGGAGGTAAAGGTACAACTCTGTCACCTTGGCTATTCACTCTAAATGAGGTGACTTTCTCTTTCCAGTACAATAGCTAGAGAGGCTGTAACTGTGCACCTTAGAAGTATATTCAGAACTTGTGATGAAGGGGAGTAGAGAAGAGAATCTCACATGACATGCACACGCTGAGGAGGCTCATAGCCAAGGAGACTGGCAGGAGAGCTCTGTGCACAGAAGAGTTCTGGCCTGGCCTACCTCAAGCAAGGTCACATACATAATTTTCAAGGACCAGTGTAAAATGCAAATGGGAATCTTCTTGTTTAAAAGTCATACAGTATTTTCTAGATGGTGACAGCAGAGTATTAATGCCAGTACAAGATCCCTCTCACCACAAGGAAGGAGGTCTGTGTGACTGTACATATCATAAACCTTGAAATTAACCCCATTTAGGGGCATTTATAGCATATTTGTTTAAGAATTCTATGTCATGTGCTACAGATCTCAGAATTTTCTGTTCACAGTGGTGCTCCTAATCAAGTGGTCATTCACTCCTTCAGCAAACATTACCAAGCACCTAGTGCTAAACATATATCAGGCACCTGGGTATAGAACAATGAATTCTCCCAACATACTTCCCCAAACTGTGTCCCTTAAAGCTCAGCTTATGAAAGACCATTTATTGATAGGCTTCAAAGTGCCAAACCTTCTCAAATATTACTCCACAAAAATAAATTCTTGTGGGAAGCCCTGTCATTGGCTGCTACCTTATATCTCCAGGCTGTACCACCTTAACATCTGCAGGCTGCACCACCTTAACTCCCTCTAAGAGTTAAGTTTGGTAGTTAAGCAGCACCTTGCCTACCTAGCTTGTTTGGCCTATTCAGGAATTATGTTAATCAGCCCACCTTATGAACTGACCTATAAAACCTCGGTCTTGACACTGTTGCTAAGTTACTTGCTGATGTCTCAAACCCAAATCCCTCCTCCTCAATACCCTATATATTTGTTACTCCTTCCGTGAATAAATGAGACTTGATTGGACTTCCTCAACTTGTCTCCACTCTTTGTGTCTCTTGTTCCCTTTTCATCTCCACTCCCCCTCTAGGGTCTCCATGGACTTACCCACAGGCCAGGTCAAATTCTCAATTAAATTTGAAATAGAAGCCGAGTATTTTATGACTTAGAACTCTTGTCTACTTGAAGAGCCACAATAAGCATTAATACACTTAAAAAGTCCTCCAGCACAGACATCAATTTAACGTTGTTCAAGCACTCTTCTACATTACTCTGACCATACAAAACTTTTCTCAAGTACCATTTAAGTGGAAGAGAAAGCATTGTAATAAAAACTATAAATTGTTCTTCCAAGAAGTTTGGTGGTGAATGAAGTTGGGGTAGTAATTTCAGCCTGAACCTGGACCATTAAATAAGGGAAAGAGAAGAGGGGATGGCTAATTGAAACATCCAGCTGAGTATAATTAGGAGTACAAAAGATAGGTCCTAATAAGCGCCTACCCTGCAAGCAGGCAGTCGTGAGTTCGATCCCTGGTACCGATAAAAAAAAAAAAGATAGGGCCTATATGTGAGAAGGCTGTTATTTTGTGCTTTGCAGAGTAAATGTGCCCTAGGTCTTTTCCTAACCTTTTCTTTTAACAATGGCCTCCAGTCACCAGTATTACAAGGCTGCTCGCGATGCATCTTCTCTTTACAGTCTGCCCCCATCGCTTACAACTGTGTCCTCTGAGAAATCCTGACATGGCTAATGGCAGAGAAACAGGCAAGGCCGTGATTTGCATTTATGAAATCTGGACTATTTCAGACTATTTCAAGACATTGTCAATGGACAAGTTCAAAATCCTAAGTCACCCCCTGCAAAAGAATTACAATGCATAATAGTTGTTATTCAACAGGACAAATATAGGCCATTTGTACTCAAGTTATAAATTTACATTTTATCAATAAACTCAAGTGATCTAGTTAAGAAATAGTGTGTGACACTTAGTGGACGCTTCCAGTAAGAAAACAATGCAACATCATTTGGTGGAGCTCTCCTTTCTCTGGCAAGACTTTGTTATTATTGGCTGTAGGGAAACTTCTATTAATAGATGTTACAGTTCTCGTGGCAGAGTCATAGGTCTGTGGTTCTGAGCATAGTTTTAGCTAAAATAAGATTTCTTCTTTCTAAGTAGTTCAAATTTGGTGCAAGTCACCCATGGGTGTTGTATTTAGAAGAGTATTAATGAATCATCTCTCATGCCCACAATATTCATTTCTAATCAAAAGATGAAGGGAATAATGCAGTCATTGGAACTGAGCATTGTCTGATGAATAGGTAAGCAGGCAGCCCCAGGGCTGAGGGGTCAGGCATCCTGGACCAAATGACCAGGAACTGCATGCTAAGCCTGGGTCTTAGCCTAATTTTCTGTGTGCCCAGTTGTCTGGCCCCTCCATATGTAGCAAAAAGAGAGAAGAAGCAGAGTAGTTGTGAAGACCCTTTTTGAGGAGAGAAATATTTTTGAAACTTTACCTGATAGTTATATTTTGAATCCCACAATGCTTGTAAATTAATTTTCATTCTATGACTCAAAACAGCATCTGCATATATTTCAAAATGAGTGACACAAACCCTACATATGTGTAGTTATTTGGTCTAATAATAATGTAATTCAAGTAGATATGAGGACTTCTCCAACAAGATTCCATTTCATCCCTGGATTCAGTGATTGAGAAGCGATCAACGTGCTTTCTAACATTCCTTTCAGCAAGTGCTTTCTTTGAGTTTTAAATCTTTACTTCTGTAGAGAATAATAGGATGACAATAATACACACAACATTTGCCTACACCCACCAGGAAAGGAGTGTTCAGGAATATCAAGCAAACCCTTCATTCTTGAAAGAGACTCTAAAATCAAAAAGGGTAAATTATGTATACAAAGCCAAATAACGTATTTTGACTTTTTTTGTCACTCTGAGAGGAACTTCTAATTTTGCTCAAATTAAGCTGGTTAAGTTTTAGATTTATTGGTTTCCCAAAAGACTGTTGTTTTCTGAAGTGAGAAATGTAAATGGGTGAAACATAAAGATGGAAGCTCATATGCTAATACTTTGACAATAGCACTGAACTACTTTCTATATAAACCAGCAAAATTGCTTGTCTTTGGTGATTTTAGTTTAGATTATGTATTATAATGTACACATGTGACACATTCATTATTCATTGACCTTTCTATTGGCCAACATGGTTATGATAAAGGATACTTTGCTTAATCATATGTTCCTATTAACATTTACCATACACACATGTTGACAATTTCCAAAAGATGGGTGGAAAAAAGGATGCGTAATGTCAGCAGTAAACCATAGTATAATCAGTTTTCACTTCTTAGAAAGCCTTTCCATATTTTACTTAAATTTCTTATCTACTTAAGACCATATCTACTTAAAAATTCTAATTGTTATGGAGCTCAAACATCCTGTTTCCACTGTAGTAGCTCCAACCACAAAAGATTCAGAAAGACAATCTATATACACTGAGGTTGCACAATCAAGACAAAAGATCACCTAACACAGAGTATAAAAGATAAACCTTCGAAAAATAATAATGGCTTGCACAAATAAAGCAGTCCATGACATTTAGAAAATTCATCCTGGACAGTATGGAAGAATGACTAAGGAAAAGGCAGTTCATCAGGGAAGAAAGAACAGATTCCACTGCAGGTTGACCAAAGGCAACTTTTCTCACTGTGGTTCTTTAAACTTCATTGATACCTCCACACACTGGATGAACTTGAAAACAGAATTTGAGAAGTGAAACAAAGAATATCTGGTGCCAGGATTTTTTTTTTCTTTTTCTTTTTCTCTCCACCAGAAAGAAAGAAATAATGTAACTAATCCTCCTTTTTGACAAGTAGTGGTGAAATCTGTAACTGTCTTTGCACATCTTCACCTTGGAAGCTTTAAATTGAATGACATGTAAAGTCCTGACTTTTGCCTTTTCAGACAACTGTTTTTTTGTTTTTGTTTTGGTACCGGGATCAAACTTATGACCTCATGCTTGCCAGGCAGGCACATATGCCGCTGAGCTACATCCCTGATCCTCAGACAACATTTTTAAAAATACCTACAGGGTGTGTCATATTGTTGTCTGAATGTTTCAGTTAGTCACTTTAGCGCAATGATTTTCGTTGCTTATTTCCTTATCTATAACAATTTTAAAGAAGGGATATATTTACCATTAACTTCTTAGGCTGATATATGCCACCTGAATAGTCTGTTTCCAAAATCCAATTAAAATAATTTCAACACTGAATTCTCTACTTGTTGCTATAGTTTTATCCGTGTAGCCTTACACTTAATCCTTATGTTTCTGCATTGCCAACCAAACACAAAGATACTCTTAATTAGTGAATTCAGCCCTTTGGTTCACTTATTTTAATGATGTTTAGAGATAAAGCCCTAGAAACTGACACATTGTCTTGGCCTTACGGTTGCTCAGAGCATAATAAGAGCTCTGTAAAAAGCGGTTATGCAATTGATTCTTCGAGGGGGTTTCCAGGACGTTTTCCTTTCTCGGAGCTAGGAGTTAATTGAGGTTAAGCTGAGTATTCACAAAATGGTCAGTTTTCAAGAAGAACAAGTGAAACTCAAAGTATGCTAGAGCTGTTGCTGAATTACTGTATTATCTGATCTGGACTGACTATTATGTTCTACAATATGTTAGGACACACCTATTCAGAGAAATGTTCACAATCCTGGTCAGAGTCAGTCACATTTATGTTAAAGTTCTTTTTTCTTATGACATCTGTGTAAAGACCTGAGAAAACACGGGATGGACCAGCTAAGATGTGCCTTACAGCTGGATCTGCATATTAGAGCAGACTTAGCCTCCCTTGACAGACGCCCAAGCTGTCAGAGTGTTACCCGTGAGGCACATTAACATTCACACCTTTTGTTCTAAATTTACTGTACCAAACTTTACCAAAAGAATTCCAGATTTGAAAATAATAAAACGCAAAGGAGCATGAATTCCATTGTTAGCCCAGAAGTGAGTCACCAGTGCAGAATTTCTTCTGTCTGCTGATTAGACCGGATACGGGCTGGGCAGCCCAGCAGGAAGGGCTGCTGCTCTCTGTGTGTGTGAGTTAACAGTCACAAAAGGTCACGATTTTAACTTGTTAGAAACCAAATCTCTCTCCTGGGCCTCTGGAGAGGTGTTTTTTTTTTTTTTTTTTTTTTTTTTCCAATACACTCTCCCACTAGCAGAGTGGAAAAAACTTCATTTTCCCCTTTTTAACTTGTGTTTACCCCCAGCTGAGAGAGCTACGTGCTTCCCTGCATGGAAACTGATTTGAGGACTTGGTAAAGCTAATGCAATATAAAATATCTGACATTTCTACAAGAGCAGCATATATGAATCATTTCTGTTGTGATCGTATATAGTGTTCATATTCCATGGCCTCGGAGAAATCCTACCCACAGACAACACTCCTTTTGTAGTAAAGGAAACTACTTTTTTCCAAGGCATGGGATGAGCCATAATTAAGGTGAACAAAAAATTTAGCATCTGAACCAAGGCACTTCTGAGAGTGAAAGGTGGCCTTAATAATAGTCACATCAAAATAACAGCAGTAAATCATGACTGTTCCAAGAGCCCCCAGAGTGTATGATCAGTCCAGGTAAAGTTAACTGAGCACCTACCAGAAGTTTAAGAAAAAGAATAGCAAGTATCTATTTACTCCTTAATAAAGGGCAAGCACTGTGCTAAGCATTTTGTGAATTACTTTATTTAAACTTTGAAACCTTATTAGGTAAATACTACTTGTGAGGCCACTGAATAATGGAAAATGTTTGGCAGAAAAATCTTCCACAGAGAATCAATATAGAAGACCAATAAAAGTGCAACTGCCCTGGTGAGAGCTGAGGTTAGTAGTTTAGTCCTGAGCACCTAACCTCTTCATCTGCCCTGTGAAGGCCTGGAGACCCCTGAGGAGCCTGGGTTCCTGGGGATTCTCAGAACACCCAAGGGCCAACCCTTGATCTGCTGTCACTGATTTGATCCTCACAACACAAGATGCCATTTGTCATCGTCATTTTATAAATAAGGAAACCCAAGCTGGGAGGAACTAAATGATTTGTCTAAAATCACAGTTAGTAGATTTGAAAACAAGGATTATACCTGAGCCTGCCGGATTTCAAGCCCATTACTTTACACTCCATCAACTGCCTCCTTTACAGTTCTCTTCCAGACTAGTGAATATTGTGGAGGATCCAGAAACATTAAGGAGTGTAGTTTTGGGCAAGGAAGATGAGGGTATAGACTGTATGAGAAAACCTGAGATCTATTTTATCCATGTGTATTATTATTATTATTTGGCAGTGAGAATCAAACTCAGGACCTTGCACTTGCCAGGCAGGCACTGTGCCACTGAGCTATATCCCTGGTATCTCCATGTGTATTATTAAGAAAGTCTATTGAATGTCTTCTGCTTATTGTGTTCACAAGTATGTGTTACTTATATAATGTAAGTAATATAGCCAGACATGTTGGTGCACGTTTGTAATCCCAGCACTCAGGAGGCTGAGGCAGGAGGATCCTTGAGAGTTCAATACAGTCTGGGCTACAAAGGGAGCTCAAGGCCAGCCTAAACTGCATAGTGAGACCCTGTCTCAAAAATACAAAAAAAAAATTAAAGTAATACAGAAGCATAATAGTCATAGTTTAGTATTCATCCAGGCTTTTTAATGTATTGGTAAAAATTATTTACAAAAATTATGAATGCAACTGAATATAGCATACTTTTTTCTCACAAAATAAAATATCCTGAAGATCATCCCATTCATATAAATGAACTATGATCATCCTTTAAAATGATAATGAAGTAACCCACCAAACTACATCTTAAGTGAGGTAAAAATTAACGTGGTTAACTAGTCATTTTTAAAATGTTTGGATTTTCCATCTAGACTATCCTGACTTGAGCAATCTTATATTCTATGCCAGGCTGGTTCTTAGTTTTGCATGATTTTCAGAAGTCTCACACTAGAACATCTTGGCCAGCTTTGTTTGAACAGATAGTACCAAAGAGCAACAATAACAAGGATAGCTAATATTTGTGAAATGTATAAGGGCTTGTCTGCATGCTAAACACTTTGAATGGATCCTATTTATTTCTCACAAAACTTCTAGAAGAAGAATACTGTTATTTTATCACTGTTTATGAGACATGAAAACTGAGAACTGTAAGGATTATGTAGTAAGGTAAAGCAGTGGTAGAGATAGGATTCACTTTGACAATAATATTTGAGGTTTGGTTCTTCTTTGTTCTGTTTTTACCTAACATACTTTGTTCTCTCCGGTGATGAATTTGACATCTTATATTTCCAACTTTTTCAAATCCAACCACTTTCATAATTAACTAGGAATCCTTGGCCATTTTTATTTTAAGTTTCCTATTTTTTTTATTAATTCCTATTCAGTAGTAGTTACTGTGGCTTAAGGTGTTACATTTCCTTAGAAATCGATTTGTACCTAAGAAGGATTTTCCAAGTAGGGACCAAGCTTTAATATAACATGTTTGGCAATACTGGTTATTTCAGGCATTCTGTTTAATGACAACCCAACCACTATGGACCACATAGTCTACTCCACTCTGAAATATCATGTTGTCACCTCAGAAACCTTTTAAAAACTTAACCTTCATTAAGTTTAAGCTATAACCTACTATAAGTAAAAGACTTATTGTAATGCCTGCCTTTTAAATGACAGTCAAATGATTCCTTTTAAAGAAATACAAACAGCATCATTCCTTCTAAAATTCCAGACCAGCCTGCATTAGGAAGTTTGTTTCAATGATACAGATTTAGATTTCAGCGAGTCCATAGAGTCCTCTCTGACCCAGAGGTACCCGAGAGCAAATCAGAGCTAAACTGGACAGGGTGATTTGCTATAAAAGTCTCTTGAAAGTTCCATCTAGCTTCATTTATTTCATAAAGATGCTTTGCATATAGGTACTGTTCTAGTTTTCTGGGTTTTTCTTATCAGGGCCACGCCATAAAAAGTCTGTGCCTGCTTGATAACAGAGTAATATCTTAACGGTAATCCTAAGTTTTAAATTCTTACAAAAAGGTGACAAAACATTTTATATGCTATATTCTATATACTATATATGAAATGGGAAGAATACTGAGTATTTTCCAAGATGGTTGTCATAAGTTTCTGAATTTGAACCAGACTCAGTGAATGTATACTGGAATAAAATTTTTAGTTCAAAGTTGATCCATTTCCACATGACATGAAAATAGCATATCTGCGATAACCATGCAGCAAGCAATCTTCTTGACCTCGGAATATTAAGTGCTTTTCACTGTTACAAATATGAAAAGATTGTGAAATAATTGTTGCCTTAACTTAAAGCATCTACACTTTAATTGGAACAATTTAGAATTTATTAGGCAGTATATAGCATAATATTAAATTATTTACATAATAAAGACCCTCTCTGACTCCTGTATTTTTCTATTTTTTGTGTAAAATACTTAGATAAAATGTAAGGCATCCTTGCTACCTGGAAATGAAGACTGTATTGACTGATAAAAATAATGATTCAGGACACAAGAAATTTGTGCTGAGAAAAAGAATTAACAAGTTTAAATTAACAGGAATAAATAGAAAATCCTCCATTTATTTTCTTTTTTTTTTTTTTAATCGGTACCGAGGATCGAACTCACGACTGCTTGCTTGCAAGGCAGGCGCTTATGCCGTTGAGCTAAACCTCCAGCCCCCTCCATTTATTTTCAAAAATTTAATAGCAGAAGTAGAGTGTGGGAGAAATCTGCAATATTCACATTCAAAGAAATCTTGCTGACTAACCTAAATTTTCAAACAATACCCTAAAACACTTACGGTGCACCAGGCGTGTTGGCAGGGTGGCTCTTACTACTTGGTGCACCTGCGAATGCAAATTCACCCATCTGGAAGGTGTAGCTCAAGGGAGAAGATGTGCTCCCAGGTTGAAGCACATCAGCAGTAGGCACAACACTCAAAGGAGATCATATTTGATAAAATAGCCTATGGAAGAAGGAGACGGGATTGGTGAGTGATGGGAAAACCAGGCGGGACAGACATATTGAGTAACCACAGGATGTTTAGTCTAGAGAAAAAAGATTATGGGACTTTGATGGTTGTTTTCCAGCATTTGGAGAGCTATTGTGTGACTCTAAGGGAAGCCTCAAGGCTCTTTTGGGTTATTTCAGTGAGTGAAAGTTGGAGAAGTGCAGGTTCAGTCTGGTATCTTCAGAAGTTTTTCCGCCAATCTCAAAGAGTCTGTCTCTAAAAGAACTGAGGGCCATGAGCATTCCAGCAAAGACTGACTGATCTTTATCGTAGATCCAGCTTCCTTCTGGAAAAACCTATAGAGTTGGTCAGTAATTGGGATGAATGCTCTTTGAGGATCCCTCTGATGCTTCTTTCATTTGTGTTTTTCAAATGAAGTGCTAAATAATAGAACTTTCCATATTCTTTCCTGAAGCCTTCAGACTATTAGAATTTTGCTAACTACAAATGGGTATGTTTTGCCATATTCTTCTCTTCACTGGCTGAAATAACCTTGACTCAGTTAACAGAGTATCACAGCAAATCTGTTCTGATCATTCAAACACACTGCTGACCCACCTTGGGTAAAATGTTTATTAAAACAAGCCTGTGACTCCATTCATGCACCATAGGCCCTGTAAATACTGCACTGACCAGAATACATAAGAGAGGGAAAATTTTGTCTCAGTGAGAGGTGAATGGTGGAAGAAAGTTCACAGTGCAGAGCCCAAAGGATGGAGCACTTGCAAGGTTCCACATACAGCCCACGGCTCAAGGCAAGTCTTACAGTCCCCTGAGCCATGCAAATGCCAGAGGAAGGGAGGTACCCCTCAGCTCCTTGGAGCTGCCCTAATATTTACTGTGGCTGCATCTCCCAAGCTGCATCTTCCATACACCTGCTGTTTTCAGATGTGACCAGCTGTCACAGTACAGCCAAAAAAAGAAAAAGTTGGCATATCCTCAGCTGGCCATTCTTATGTAAACGTTTTATTAAGGAACATTTGGTCAACAAAATACACAACAAATTCTAGGGGAAAGGACTGCTGAGATTTTTCTGTCATTAAATTTGTGTCACTGAAAACTAAATTTACCTCCTTGTTTCTTGACAAATACATCATGAGCGCATCATGTTTAATCTGCCTGTGGAATCATTGTTTAGTTTACTAGGTTGAAATCTTACTCCTCTAATATTATACATTACATATATATATATATTGTTGACAAGTAAACACAGATACAAGCTCATTTTTAGTTATTGTAATTAACCAGAAATCATATGTCAGGCAATGTATCTTATTTTAAATTGAAAAGTTTAAGTGATTTGAAAATTATCTTGAATGGTACTAGGAAAATCTGGCAAAATATAGAATTAAGCTAAAATGAAATTAGTTGTATGATCACAGAGTTAGAGACTTTTATAATACTAGAAGTAGTTACTAAAAATAAATATTATTATTCAGTGAGCTGTAAATATAAATATGATTTATTTTAATATCTGATAATTTTGTCAAACTAAAGAACCATAATTGAAGCATTGTTTTGTTTTGTTTTGTTTTGTTTTTTCCCCAAGAAGGCTGCTGCCTTCCAATAATCTGCTGACAAAGTGAATGCTGAGCAGTTATGGAGACAGTGATGACAAAGCTCTGGCTTTCCCCTATTACTCATTTAAGGACCCATTCATTATAGGGATTCCTAAAATGTGATTATTTCCCTATGTGACATACTCAAATAAGTCCATGATAAACTCTCTTTTTACTTCAAAAAAGGACATTTCACAACTGAGTTTTATTTGCTTAACCTACTTCAATCAATTTTGATTCAACTGGTATAAACCATTTTCACGAAAGATGAGTGATAAGTGCCTATGAAGTAATACTAGCACTCCAGCTAACCTGAATTTGTTTAACCTATATAACAACTTTTTAAAGGAAGTTCTGTTACTATCCTGCTTTAACAGAGGAGGAAACTGAGTTTTAAGAATTCGTGCAAGATGACACAAATAGGAGCGGCCAGAGGAGGAATTTGAATTCAGATAGCCTACTGATTCTAAAGTCTATGTATTTAACTGTATCACCACACTGTAATGATACCTTTAAAATTAATCACATTCCTTGCATATCAGCCACTGGGTAAAGCCATAGGTATAGATAGATAGATAGATAGATAGACAGATAGAGAAGTATTGCTTAGTGATGAGGATGCTTTCTGAGAAATGCATAGTTAGGCAGTTTTGTTATGCAAACAACACTAAATACATTACACAAAATATGGATAGCCAAGCCTACTATATAATGATACATATGGTGAGGTCCATTGGTCCTAGGGCCATGATGAACAAATTCACATTACAACAAATCAAGTCACACTACAACAAATCAAGCACAAGAGAAAATGTTGCAAACAAGAGACGAAGATATGTAGGGCAACTGCTAGAATAATACAGTACCCCAGTGCACAAATTTTTTAGTGTACATAGGAGTACACACTAAAATAACCAAAAATGAGAACACAATAAATATGTTGCCCAGTCTCAAGGTCCTTTAAGATTATCTTTATGTATTGTGTAGAATACACAGTTGTATGTGCTATACTTTCCCATGACTGGTAGCACAGTGGGTTTGTTCACACTAGGATTTCCACAAAAAAGAGTAATACATCATGTTATGATGTTTTTAATACAGCATGTGGTTGTATTATCACATTAATTTCACGGGCTGGGACACTTGGATATAGGTAAGAGGAAGGACAATGGAATCGTTATTCTGTATGTCTTGGCATAACATGCTAGCTTGAATGTACTCATAGTCTCTTGGTTGTGAGACTGTAGAATGATAATAAATGTTCTTTTATGATGTCTTCCTTGCAGGGGTGGAATGGTTCAAACCAGTGAGCAGTATGAATTTGTGCACCATGCTCTATGCCTCTACGAGAGCAGGCTTACAGCAGAAATTGTCCAGTGATTCGCTGAAGATTTACCAGATCATCAGTTTCTTGGGGTGATTAATCAAATTACTCCTTTGAGGCTTCTTAAAGGAGCTTCCTACCAGAAAGGAAAGATGAGCTCTGAAGCCAACCTGTGGCATGGACTGTGGAAGGCTTGGCAACACATGCAAGACTGCCAGTCCTTTGTGTATAACAATGCACTTGTAAGCATCCCCCGAATCACTTTGAAGGTCCTATGCTGATGAGGTGTGATAGATTTCTCACACAGCCTGAAATGGATTTCCTTTGTCTGTACTGACTACCTGCCACCGAGAATGTCTGTGTGTAATGTTCAGTGATAACTGTCATCAGGTGATGACTGGATGAGCTGCTGAAGAAATCATTCTTGTGTGTTTAGATGCTTTAATGTTTGCAGAGTCTGTCTTGTGAACAGCTGTTCACCTGTTCCTGTGTTAAATGCAATTACCTGTCTCAGTTAACAGAACCTTGCTGCTAACATTGCAAGTGACTGATAATGGATTTTTAATGAATAAGTTTTTGTTTTGGAAAACAATCAAAGCAGTAACTATTTTATATGGAAATATGTCTTGATAATATTATCTATTACATGTGTATTTACAGTACCTCCTGTCAATCAATTACAGAGCACAATGATTGTCAACGGATGTATATGTATTTATTCTCTTATTAAGCATAGAGGTAGCTCCTGCTCTGGAACTCTATCCACTATATTTCTACATTGTGACTTGTTTTACTTTAAAAGGGAAAAACAAATTTGTAGCAACTGTGAAGAATCACAAATTTTAAATACTTGTCTCTCTTTTACTAAGAAGGGATTTTTGAATATGTTATCTACCTGGAATCCCTTTCCCATGAAAAGGCTGATACCTTTGGGGTTGATACAACCTGGTTCTTTATAAGGACACTGTTTCAGATGTCCTTATATTTCCGAAAGGTTTAATCCTCAAGAGGTAAAATTAAAATAACTACACTCAGCAAACATCTAGATGTTCTGCTCAAATATGAATTTTTAATGCAACAATGTTGACTTTGTTTCATACTGCCAATAAACTACTCTTAATACTAAATATTGAGTAAAGTCTATTCTTTTCCTTTTCTGCTTGGAGACAGACTTTTATCTGTTTGGGGGAGCATGAAGTAGGGAGTGCGATGGGTTTAATTTTAGTTTCTGCAGCTGCCCAATGGTGATGACTCTTAGTGTGTAATATTATCATTACTTGAGAGACAATGATCTAAAGCTGCCATCATTATGTGGTTTTCCTCATAGACTCCCATCATGTCATTATACAAATGGTACATGTTTATATCTATATCACTTGTCATGGACCCTCATAAATTACCTGGTTTGCATATATTCAGCAGAATCACATCACTTGACAAGATGTAATGTTACAGGAGCATTCAATTATCTAACATTACAATTCTTCCCTGTTGAGGTTACAAAATCACGGGCCAAAGAGATGGTAGGTGACAACTTAAGAAGGTTTATTCTGTTCCTGGAGGCTAGATCTATATTTTTTTAAAAGAGAGAGGTAATCATAATCCCTTCTTTCTAAGGAAACAGACAAAAGGACACTGGTGTAAAACTTCCCCCAAACAATTCAATTGGAGGAAGTGCTCGTCACTGACTTTTCCCCTCACCATGAAGGCACATTTCCTTCCTAGTCTTTGCTTCTCTTATCTACGAGAATTTTTTTTTCTCCCCAAGCGAAGCGTGAACAGTTGTTAAGTGGAAAATGGAGGCTGAATTTTACGTGGCGATTCTTACCTGCTTGATCTTCACAAGTTTGGGTGAGTGGGTCTGCCTCAGTTTCCTGAGGTCTCTCTTCCAAATCTAACCGAGGAGTCCCTTGACTTTTGAAAAATGCCTAAAATGAGGCAGATAAAGTAAGGTCTACACCGCATGGTGGTCAAAAACACTGAGGAGGGGGAATGAAAGCAGCCAGCTGCACCCATACGGCTGGGATTTCTCTCCCACAGCAAATAAATGCTCTTTCCGTGCCCCCCAATTCTGGCAGCACTGCTTCTGAAAGGGATCTTTACAGCAACCAGTGAAGAACCCGGAGAAATGCTTTATTATTATGTAGCAGGCTGTCGCATTCCCCCTGTTATTTTTTTCTATCAAGCTTATAGTCTTACTTTCTTTTGTGTCAAAGAAAAAAACTTGAGGAATATATTAAAGAGGCAAGGAAATTTGTTTTATTTAAAAGCTGTTATTTGGAAAGGCGGAATATTTGCCTTTGGAGAGCTGGGAAATTTAAGTAAAAACTCACTGAATGTCTACATATCTCATTTTTCAATATGGATGTTTAATAGTGGTATTTAACTTTTTTTAGATTAATGCCAGGCCCTTTCCTCTGGCATTTTGGGGGAATGTAGATCTTGTCACAAAATAATCCAGGACAAATTCATTTGAGAATAGATTTTTTTTTCCCTTGGTTGCTTTTAGCTACAGATTGTGATTAGAGGGATGAGAAGATGTATTTTATGCCTTTCTTTTAACAAACATCTAATTTTGAAAGTTTTGGCCAGACTACATGATTTATACACAATTGTTTATTGCAATGTAAATTTAAGGATTGAAGGGAGGATACTTTTTCTACTAGTGGGAAAGGTGTTCTGGAGTGAGTCAAAAGGTTACAAAGGAAACTAACATTTACACAAGTATGGCACATGTAATTAATTGGGTTAAGACATCATACCATGTTCTAAGAAAACCATATTCTTTAGATAGTTTTGTTTCACCTCCAAGCTTCTTTTCATTTTTCTAATGGGTGTGTGTTTACTTCCCTAAACCACCAAAAAGCTTAAAAAGGTGAGAGAGAGGATTTGCTAAGTGTGACATTTTAATATTTTTCATTATCAGTCTTAGAATTTTATTGTTTTTTCTGCTGAGATTTTAAATATGTGCTGAATCTGGGAATATTCACTTGAAATGATTAAAATAGCATAATATAAGAATATCTAGCATTGTTACTTAGCTGATTTATGGATGAGTAGTTTTGTTTTTAATGATCCTTATATCTGTGACAGTACTTTATAAGCTTTTCATTTTCCAGAAGGGTTTCAGATTGTTCATGTCCAGAAACAGCAGTGCCTTTTCATAAATCAGAAAGTGATCGTGGGTTCATGCAATGGGACCAACCAGAACCAGCAGTGGCTGTGGACTCGGGATGGAAAGCTCCAGCATGTTAAATCTGCTCAGTGCCTGGGTACCTCCAAATCCTCTGGTGGTCCTTTCCAACCAGCTATCTTCACACACTGCTCCCAGGCACCCCGATGGACCTGCCATGAGCAAGGGTTCCTTGAGATGGAAAATACATCTTGCTTTCTTAAGAAACAAGGCTCTAAGGCAGTGATCAAGAAGGGCAAGAAATACCTCCATAGCTGGATGAAAATAGATGCCAATGAGAAGGGAGAACTGGTCAGTGAAAGCCTCTGCTTAAAAAAAGGTGAGCTATTCCTTTCAGAATCAATTCTGAGATTCTTTCTATTAAACATCTTTAAGTTAAACATTTTTGCTGTAAATCTATCTCTCTAGTAGAGGTTTGCTTTAGGAAATTATAAAAGATAAACTGAATCACAGTATGTTAGACACAAAGGACCTAATAAATCACTGGATAAATTATCTAGAGATGAAGCCCTTTTCTTAGGAGAATGAAATTTGTCAAGATTAAGTACATGGTTCCAGATCATCAGTAAAACAGCTTTAATTAAAACCATTTTCTTAAATTCTTGTCCAGTATATATTCCATGACACTTGTAGTTCCCAAATGCATGACTATGCATTTTTGCCCAATGGATTGCATAAGATTCCTAGGGGAAGGAATAGATCTTGATGTTTTTACAAAGCTTCTCATGTAATGAGTCACCATTTGGAGATCAACACCTACTCTTCCCATAAGTCTTTTTTTTTAAGTGTTTCTTTTTAAGGTTGAAAATGTGTTAACAAAATGTGTTTACTAATCTTCAGTTTTCTGTCACTCATTTATTTCATTAAGTTAAACAATTAGATACCAATTGAATTTAATAAGGTCTTCTACAATAAAAATTCAAAGTTATTGTTCTTATTCTTATGTCATTACTGGCTCTACAAAGAAGATAAAGATTTAAATATCAGGTAGACAATTGACCTTTATGAGAAAATACGCAACATACAGTTCCAATCTGCAACCACTCATTTCCCATGGTTCATTTAACAAACAGCACAGAAACAGTGTAAGTACACTGATTGTACTGCTCCACATAGGAAGTGAGATGATTCCCCAAGCCTTAGCAGAAGATTCTTCATTGGAACTTTACCAAAAAAAAAGCAGTATGGATCCACTAGAGAGCGAGAGCTATTCAATACAGAAAATAACTTACAAACATCTCCTTTAACCTTTGACACACATGGAAAATATGTCCAGTGATGGACTTCAAGAGTAAAAGTACATAGAACAGAACTTTTGTAATTAACTACAAGATGCCATATCCAAAATATAGTCAATAGCATGAATTAAAAAAATTCTAGGAAAAAAGTTGTTAAAATTTTAAAATCATACTTGAATATATAGAGATATAACGCATACTTTTGCATTAACACAATTAAAAACTGACCAGCATATTTTCCACCTTATCTTCAACTTACTGTTGATTAGAGATAAAGGATAAAATTAGCATAGTATAAAATATGATATTTAACGTGACATAAATATATTTGTCTTGCTAGAGAAGCCACAGTGAAAATTAACCAAAACATGTTTGTTTGCAATGAATGATTTCAAATACCTTTTTAAGTTGACAACTGCATACTATATAACCTAAATCAGTCCAAATATGAAATATGCACATTAACCATCCATAAAATATTAATTTTCCTTACATTCTTTAGTAGAAGAAAGAAGAAAATAAGGTAAAATTATGAGCCATATTTGTCACTTTTGCTTCATAAAGGAAACATTTATGATTTCATTCAAGCATCCAAGTAATATTTATCTAAACCTACCATGTACCACAGTTTGTGCTTTACAGCACAAAGTACTTGATACCAGTGATTCTCAATGCAAGCTTCATATTAGACTTACTTGGTAGCTTTTAAATACTACTAATGTCTAGTCTTCATCCTCTTGGCCAATTACATCAAGTATTGTACTTGCAAAATGTTTCCTAGGTGATTCAAATATGCAGTCAAGCTTGAAAATCAGTAATTACTTCTTACTCCCTAGAGTAATGGAGAAGACAGGTAAGCAAATAGGCAATTATATCAGAGTATAACAGAAAGAAATGACCCTTCTTCCAAAGCACCTCTTCCAATACCACTATGCCACACTGCACACTCATTCTTTGAAACATTTTTTGAGAATAATTTTAAAGTTGTGCATTTTTTAAAAAAGTATTTTGAAGCTTCACAGGGTATTATCATAATTTAACTCCCAGTTCTAAGAGTTTTGGCATTGCTTTTCTTCTACTTCACTTGGTCAATAGAATTCCAAAATAGGTTAAAATTCAATTTAAAAATCACTGGGAACAATTTTTGGATGAGCATCTATAGTATACTATAGTATAGTATACTATAGTATTTTAAACAACTGTTGCTACTCTAGGGATTTTCATTAGAATAAAAATAGAAAATTAGGCTATATTTTTAAATTTTTCATATAATCACATTTCTTTGAAACCCCTTAGTGTAGCAACCTATCAACAGGACAAATAGAATTGCAGAACAAAAGTTTATGGAGGGCCAAGGATATTGCTCAGCAGCACAGCACCTGCCTGGGAGGCATAAGATCATGAGTTCAATTTCCAGTACCAAAAGCAAGTTAATGGAGCCTAACTCAATTAAACAAGATTTGTGGAATGCATAATGTGAATATTTTTAAATATTTGATATTGGATTGACTATATACATATTATATATATAATAAAATATTCCATATATATTTTGTCAATCTGATATCTAATATTTTAAAATATTCATGCTATACATTTATGCATTGTGGTCATAATACAATTAGATCTGTTAGATAGATCTGAGTTTTTATATGATCACGCATTTGAACTTTTTAAGGAGTACTATTGCTTTAAGAATAAGTCCAGATCTCTAATTTTCGAAGTTTTAAAACCTAACCATCAGAAATGTAGAGCTTCCTGCTTAGCTTGACCTTAATATGTTAAAGATAAAATTATTTGACTCCATTTGGGGTGCATTTATACATATACAGTCCAGGAGTATTCACTTGCAATTTTATTTTAATTTTAATCAATTTTTTACATTATCAAATCTTTTACAAAATTTAAGAGACACGTAAAAAACACAGAAAAAGTGTGTATATATATATATATATATATATATATATATATATATATAAGCTGATTGAGAACAATGCTTATACCTTGTGTCTTTTATGAAGTAGTCCCCTCCAAGCACAGGGAATAGTTCTAACACCCTCCCCCAAGTGAATAACTGAAACCACAAATGGTACTGAATCTTATATATATTATGTTTTTCTTTTTTTTTATTTAAAGAGAAAAAAGAAAGGAAATAAAAAAACAAAGCAGTAAATGGGTACGAATAATACAGAATTTCAAAAAAAAATACAGCAAGAAATCACTAATTAATAGGTTACATATTGTCATCTTAGAAACAATTGTCCAAATTATAAAATTAAAGCATATAAAGTGGACATTCATACAGTGAGATTGCACACAATTCTGTTCAATGATCCAACAAAAGCTCACTAATATGGTTTTCCATCCTACACACTCAAACACATGCAGTTATATCCCTTAGACCACCTTCCTTTCCTCTCTTTTTTACAATAACAATTAAACTTTTTGGGTTGTTTTACTCCCACAGTTCTTATTTCTTTTTTTTGAAGAGACTAAAACCTAACATGACTAAAGAAAACAGAGTCGGTTAGAACAGAAGGATGGTCGTAGTACATGATGCAAAAATAGAGTATCAGGTGATCAAAAATGGTTACCATTGTGCCTCTTGCTATTTTTAAAAAGAGTTGTCTATATCATCAGGTATAATAGAATTGATCAAAACAGTACAGAGTACAAAAACAGTACAAAACAGTACAAAACTGGAGAACTTATAGGACTTCAAAAAAAAAGAAAATAGTCAAACCATAATGGGCATCATAGTAAATCTTATTGCCTTCAAAGTGGTTACCTATACCCTCAAACTTGATACTATCAAACAAAATAGAATATAGTAAAATCAGACAGAACAAGATGGGGAGAGCAATACTGGGGTTCAAATCAGGTTAATAGGAAAACAAAAAAGTTACTATAATATATCCCGCTGTTTTTTAATTTAGTTTTCCCTTAATTAAAAAATATAAGAAAAAATAGATTAATTAAAAATAAAAAGGGTAGAGATTGAGATAAAAGAGGACATTGTAACAGAAAAACACAGGTCAGAACCGAACAATTTAAGTATCATTGTGTTTCACCCCCAGATAATCTAACATAATAGTAGTCACCATAGTGCCTCTTTCCTTGAATTATTTGAGTATAACTTCGTATACTATAGCATCAAGCATATCAAAACAGTGTGAACCCATTCAAGAGAATGAAAGAATTACAGGGTATTTAGAACCAGTTAACAGAAAACAAACAACAGTTTCTATATTATCTCTTTACCTATAAAAAATTTTGTTTATACTATCGCGTATAGTAAAATATGTTAAAACCAGTGGAAACAGATGTACAACAGCTTGATGGGACTTCAAAACAAGATGATATTAAATCAGCAATAGCTTTTATGATGTGTTGTTTTCTTCAGAATAGCTATTCGTACTATCACCAATACTAAAATCGAACAACCCAGGTTAAAACCATTGCAATTAATGAGTGAAAACATATATGGCTTCAAACCAATATGATTGGGAATCATGATTGCCATATACTTTTATGTATTCTTATCATTTCTTACACTAGGGAAATATACGGTATTTATACATGTGAGTTTGATTTATTTCACTTATGAATATGGTCTCAAGCTGCGTCCATTTATTTATAAATATCTCAATGTGATCATTCTTTATGGCTGAGTAGTACTCCATTGTATAAAAATACCACAACTTTTTTATCCATTCCTCAGTTGATAGACACTTAGGTTGTTTCCAAGATCCGGCTATTACAAATTGTGCTGCTATAAACATGGGTGCACATATATCACTGTGGTATGATGCTTTCAGTTCTTCTGGGAATATGCCTAGAAGTGGCATAGCTGGGTCAAATGGGGCTTCCAGTCCCAGCTTTCTGACAAATCTCCAGACTGACCTCCACAATGGTTGCACTAGTCTACACCCCCACCAACAGTGCAGGAGAGTTCCTTTTTCCCCACAGCCTCTCTAGCATTTGTTGTTGGTGGTTTTCTTGATCTTGGCCATTCTTTCAGGAGTGAGATGAAATCTCAGTGTGGTTTTAATTTGCATTTCTCTAATGACCAGTGATGGTGAACATTTTTTCATTTATTTATTTGCCATTTGTATTTCTTCATCTGAAAATTATTTATTCATCTCAGATGCCCATTTTTGGATTGGGTCTTTGAATTTTGGGGGTCTGATTTTTTTTTAATTATTTATGTGTTTTAGACAGAAGTCCTCTGTCTGAGGGGCAGTTCACTAAGATTTTTTCCCAGTTTGTGGGTTTTCTTTTCACTATGCTGGAGATTTCTTTGACGTGCAGAAACTTTTTAATAAGAGGCGATCCCAGTTATTGACTTGGGGAAGTATTTCCCGTGCGGTTTGAGTCCTGTTCATGAATTCTCTACCTACTCCTATGTCTTCAAGGTTTTTACCCAATTTGTCTTCCAATAGATTTAGCATTTCTGTTGTAATATTTAGATCTTTGATCCATTTAGATTTTATTTTAGTACATGGTGATAGACATGGGTCTAGTGTTAGTTTTCGGCATATGGAGAGCCAGTTTTTCCAACACCATTTATTAAAGAGACTGTCATTCTTCCAGTGAACATGTTTGGCCCCTTTATTAAAGATAAGGTGGCTGAGTGTGTTTGTAGTTGTGGTTGTATCTTCTAATCTATTCCACTGATCTTCGGCTCTGTTTTGGTTCCAGTACCATGTTGATTTTACTACAGTTGCTTTGTAATATAACTTCAAGTCAGGGATTATGATACCTCCTGCTGTGCCTTTCCTGCTTAGAATTGTCCTTGCTATTCAAGGTCTCTTCTCACTCCAGATGAATTTTAGGAGTGATTTCTCAAGTTCTAAGAGGTATGTTGATGGTATTTTTATCGGGATTGCATTGAATCTGTATAAGAGTTTTAGGAGAATGGCCATTTTCACAATATTTATTCTTCCTATCGGTGAGCAAGGGATGTCTTTCCATTTTCTGAGATCATCTTCAATTTCATTTTTCAGTGTATTATAATTTTCCCTATATAGGTCTTTCACTTCTTTCATGAGAGTAATTCCTAAATATTTCATTTTTTGGTTGCTAGTGTGAAGGGTGTGGCCTCTCTTATTTCTCTCTCTTGTTGTTTGTGTATATAAATGCTATTGATTTTTGAATATTGATTCTGTATCCTGCTACATTACTGAATTTCTTTATTATATCTAGGAGTCTTTCAATGGAGTTTTGTGGATCTTCTATATAGAGTATCATGTCATCTGCAAATAATGATAATTTAACTTCTTCTTTTCCTATCTTTATGTCTTTTATTTCTCTCTCTTGTCTAATTGCTCTGGGCAGCATTTCCAGTGCTGTATTAAATAGGAGCAGTGATAAGGGACATCCTTGTCTTCTGCCTGATTTTAAAGTAAAGGCCTTCAATTTTTGGCCATTTAGTATGATATTGGCTATTGGTTTGTCATAGACAGCCTTAATTATATTGAGGTAAGGACCATCTATTCCAATTTTCTGCAAGGTTCTTATCATAAATGAATGTTGGACCTTATCAAAAGCTTTTTCTGCATCTATAGAAATGATCATGTGATTCTTACTTTTGGCTCTATTGATATGGTGTATTACATTTTTTGATTTACGTATATTGAACCATCCCTGCATGCTTGGGATGAATCTCACTTGGTCATGGTATAGGATCTTCTTGATGGTTTGCTGCATCCTATTTGCCAATATTTTATTGAGGATTTTTGCATCTGTGTTCATTAGGGAAATTGGTCTGTAGTTCTCTTTTTCAGTTGGGTCCTTCTCTGGTTTTGGTACTAGAGTAATATTTGCTTCTAGGAACAATTTAGGAAGGATTGCTTCCCTTTCAATTTCATTAAAGAGTTTGAGGAGTGTTGGCATTTGCTCTTCTTTGTATTTTTTGTAGAATTCTGCAGTTAATCAGTCTGGGCCTGGGCTCTTCTTTGTAGGTAAAGATTTAATTACTTTTTCAATTTCATTAATAGAAATTGGATTATTCAGCAGTTTTACATCTTCATGACCTAGCTTTGGTACTTCGTATGCTTCTAGGAATCTGTCTATTTCCTCTGTGTTATCAAACCTTTGAGAGTAGAGGTTTTCGAAATAGGTGTTGATGATCTTCTGTATTTCTATAGGGTCTGTAGTAATTTCACCTCTTTCATTCCTTATTGCATGAATTTGAGCTTTTTCTTCCCTTTTTAAAATAAGGTTTGCTAGGAGCTTGTCAATTTTATTTATTCTTTCAAAGAACCAACTCTTTGATTCGTTGATTTTTTGGATTTTTTTTTAGTCTCTATTGCATTGATTTCTGCTCTGATTTTTATAATTTCTTCCCTTCTTTTGGCTTTGGGCTTGACTTGCTCTTCTTTTTCTGGATGTTTGAGGTGTAACATCAGGTTATTTATTTGTATTCATTCTGTTTTCCTGATGTGGGAACTCAGTGCAATACATTTTCCTCTGAGGACAGCTTTCATTGCATCCCACAGATTCCGGGAAGTTGTATTTGTGTTTTCATTTGTTTGTAAGTATTGTTTAATTTCTTCTTTAATTTCCTCTGTGACCCACTGATTATTCAAGAGTGTGTTATTCAGTTTCCATGTGTTTGTGGGATTTTTGCAGTATCTTTTATCATTAATTTCTAATTTCTTAGCACTGTGGTCCGATAGCATGAAAGGGATAATTTCAACCCTTTTGCATTTATTTAAATATGTCCTGTGAATTAATATATAGTCTATTTTAGAGAATGACCCACGTACTGCTGAGAAGAATGTGTATTCTGTTGTTGTTGGTTGGAATACTCTGTATATGTCTATTAAGTCCATTTGTTCACAGGTGCGATTCAGTTCTTTTATTTCTTTGCTGATTTTTCTGACTGGTTGATCTGTCCCTTGGTGTCAATGGTGTGTTAAGATCTCCTGTTAGAACAGTGTTACTGCTAATTTGGTTTTTCATTTCTGTTAGTACTTGTTTTATATAACTGGGTGCTCTGGAGTTTGGTGTATATATTTAAGATAGTTATCTCTTCCTCTTGGAGTTTCCCCTAACCAGTATGTAGTGACCTTCTTTATCCCTTCTGATCATTATTGGCTTGAAGTTCACATTGTCTGCAAACAGAATAGCTACCCCCGCTTTTTAGGGGGGTTCCTGTTGCATGAAATATTGTTTTCCATCCTTTGACTTTCAGTTTGTGAGTATCCTTTTGGGTTATATGGGTTTCTTGTAGACAACATATGGTTGGATTTTGTTTCTTGATCCATTCTGCCAGTCTGTTTCTTTTAATTGGTGCATTGAGACCATTTACATTAATGGTTATAACTGTTATATATTGGTTTATTGTTGACATGTTATCTTTCTGCTGTTGCATCTTTATCTTTCTGCTCTGTTTAATTGTCTGCTTTGTTTAGTGGTTTTTTTCCTAAATGTATCTAAGCTGTCTTTCAGTATTTTTTGCAGGGTTGGCTTGGTGATCATGAAGTTTTTCAGCTGTTCTTTGTCATGGAAGTGTCTTATTTCTCCATCAATTTTGAAGGACAGTTTTGCAGGGTACATCAGCCTAGGTTGGAAATCATTTTCCTTTAGGATCTGAAATACTTCACACCATCCTCTTCTTGACTTTATTGTTTGTGCTCAGAAGTCTGCTGTGATTCTGGTAGGTTTTCCTTTATAGGTGATCTGTCTTTTCTCTCTTACAGCTTTTAATATTCTATTTTTTTTTCGATTTCTGGGATGGTCATTATTATATGTCTCAGTGTAGTTTTACTTTGGTTATGGCTATTTGGAGTTCTATATGCTTCATTGGTCTTGATATCAGTTTCCAATCTCATGTTTGGGAAATTTTCAGCTATTACTTCTCCACATATCCTCTTGACATCCTTTATGTTGTCCCCTTCTTTTTCATTTATCCCTATCAACCTTATGTTGTTCCTCTTTGCATCATCTTCCAGGTGTTGAATTGTTATCTCCTGATTTCTTCTTATTTTTAAAAGATCTTTCCTTTCCTGTTCACTAGCTGCAATCCTGTCTTCAAGGTCTGAAATTCTATCTTCACTTTCATTGAAGTGGTTTTTACAACTTTCAGTGGAGTTTTTTATTTCCTGTATATCTCTGTGCATCTGCATTATGTATTCTGTTTGTTTCTTATATTGCTCATCTAGGGATTCTATCTTTTTGTTTAGTTCCTCCAATTTTTTAACTGTATCTTCTTTAGATATATTCAGTATCTCCTTCATTTCTTTTATCATTTGTTCTTTTACCTGAGAGATTATTTCTAGTTTGAATTCCTTTAAGGCTTCCCAGAGTTGCTTCTTAATTTCAGTTACTATTATTTCAGGTGTTTCAAGTATGTGGCATATATTTTCTTCTATGCACATGGCTCCTAGGCTTTCTTGGGATGGGCTGGATGTTTGAGATTGCATTTTGGTCTTTTGTTTTGTCATTTTCCTATATTTTTGAGCTTCAAGTGTTATTCCAAGTGAGGGAGAGAAGTCCGCTAGGCTGGGACGGGGTTCCATGGCTCAGCCAGACTCACTGGTCCTAGCAGGGAACCGCAGCCTGGCCCCCAGGCAAGGAAGAAAGTTCCGCTAGACTGGGACAGGATTCCGCGCCTTGTCCCCACTCACTGGTCCCGGCAGGAAATTGCAGCCTGGCCCCCAGGCGAGGAAGAGAGTTCCCCCAGACTGGGACGGGATTCTGTCTATATTATGTTTTTCTTATACATATATACTAGTGATATGACTTAACCTAGGCACAAAAAGAGATTAACAACAGGTAATAATAAATTAAAACAGTGGTAACACGCTACTGTAATAAAACATGCATTGATCATTCTCTCTAAAACATGTTTCAATTTTTATTTTTTCACCTTAAGGAGGCATTTTAAGGCTTCTTTTTGACACACCCAAATTATCAGAGTCACTACTCTTACAGCACATGGCCATTATTATATAACATAAAAGTTACGCAAAATAAGGGCTATGGAACACAAAGCACTGTGATACCACAGGTTGATTCAGTAACCAATGCGACTACTAAGCTACTACTGGGTAGGTAACACATACCGAGCAGATTCACTGGAAAGGGGATTAGTCAAGTCCTGGCAGAGCTGAATGGCAAGGTTTAAGACTGTATCACATGCTAGAGATTTAGCTCAGTGGCATAAGTACCTACCTGGTAAGCACAAGGTCATGAGTTCAATCCCTGGAACTGCAAAAAAAAAAAAAAAAAAAAAAAAAAAAGACTGTATCACATGACACAGAATGCTGCACAGTTGAAAATATAAAGTGTTCACTTCATAAAATTTCCACTTAATAGCTTTGGACCATGATTAAAATAGAAAGCAAATCCACTGGAAAATATAAACTTCCTGTGTAGTAATGAGAACTGAATACAGGGTTTAGACATGCTAGACAAGCCTTCTACCACTGAGCTACAGCCCGAGAGGGAACTTTTATCTTGTCACCCATGCGCAACAAATCCTGATTAAATGAATAAATGTTTCAATTTCAGAAAGTGATGAATATCAAAATTGTAGAAAATATTAAAGAAATAGTAAAAGCTTGAGGATGAATGTTGTATTAAAATTATACCTATTGCTACCTTTTATTCAATCCAAGTATAAGGTTTAAATCCAAGCCATCAAAACATATAGTTGCATCTATTCCACAAGAAAGTAATCTTTGCCTAGAAAAGTTTACAGTGGCCCAGTCTGGAAGTTTTATGAATCTACCGGATAGGGAAAATAGCATATTATTTGACTTTCATATCTACATAAGAAAGTAGGAATTTTACTTAAAAGAATTTATTAGTTTGGGAGAAAATCTCAGCTAGTAATCTTTGACAGAGGGAAATTAAACCCCTGTAAACTTGAAACTGGCTTCAAAAACAACTCACAGGCACACAAACCCATTAGCAGCTAGACTGTATGAAAGTTCTAGGTAAAGTACAAAATCTCATCATATTTTGAATAGCTTCTCCAAGGAATGTAAGTCTTCTAGAACTTATAAAAGCAGATAGTTACCTAAAATCATTACTTTCCCTCAGAAGCTTCAGACTGAGAGTAACATTAAATGTAAAATCTCAACAGACAAACCAATGCCTGGTCACATTCAGTACTCACTATATATCGGTTCATCCAAATATCATATTTGTCTCAGGGCAAGCAAAATTTTAAGTGTTCTTGATGTGGCCAAGTTGATGAAATCACTGAAAAAGATTTTGCTGAGGCAGTAAGCTATATTGTTGGCAGGCTGATATGACAGCTGGTTAAAGTAATTGTTTAACTGTAGTAATTTGGATGGGAGGATAAAATGCATAAGTACTGTAAAAGATATACAATCATATACATTTTGGGGAGGAAAGGTGTTAGCAGAAATTATTTGCTTCAGTGGCTGGCATTGGTGACTGTGACTACAGAGAATTTATAGGGGGAACAAACAGGGTGTTTCGTACATAGATGCTAAGTGGACCAAGTTAACTCTCATAGCCATTTAGGGATTTTTTTTGTCTTTGTACCATCAACATGTGTCTGGTAATGGACCACGTTTAATACAGTCATTGAAAATAATATCCACAGTGACTATTAATATGTAATTTATATGATCTTAAAAATAACTGGGTCAGATTCCATAATTTTCCAACCATTCTCAACCCGTGACCTACCATAGAGTTTGGTCAGTTTTGTGAGCCTTTTCCTCCAGTAGAAAAACAAATGAAAATAATGTTACAGATTTTATGAGCCCTAAATTCTGTTTTTCCTGATACATGAAAAACTTTAAAGCATTTCCTTCTACTGTAAAGTTTCATTTATTTTATTTTTAAATAAATTAAAACATTTAATAGGCTGAAAGATGATGCCAGATGCTACACTTATGGTGTCTACTGGACAGGTCAGCCCTGTCCATTACTGTTTTCCATTCCCTTTCCTTGACCCTGAGAAGTAGCTTCTGGCTCCGCTTCTGTCACACAGGCTGATATCCCTAAACCACTTCTCCTCTTCCGCTCAATTTGCTTCCCTCTCCCCAACCATCTCATCATTTTCCTAGAAGAAAACACAGACATGAGGATAACACAGAGCCTTCATAATACCGTGCTTATTTGCAGCACAGCAGCTAGCAATCATTGGTTGCTAAAGTGTTTCTTTGATTTCTTTAGTCTTTCTTTTCTAATCTAGACTATTTATTATGCTTGCTTTGGTGTTTTACTACACTGTGTCTTGGTATCAATATCCATTTGTTAACTACTTCATTTCTAATCTTGAGTATTTTAAATTTAAGTATGTATGTCAAGTGTACTCTTTAACTGACTGCATGTTTTGAAAAATTACCTTTATCATTTCCAATAAAATCTAACTACTATCATTCTTGTCATTTTCACTTTACCTTTCCAGAGCTCAATATTGTTCAAAGTGTATGTGTATGTGTGTATGTTTATCATCCTTTTTCTAAAGCTTTTTCTACCTTGTCATCTTTTCCAGATGATTTACTCACTTTCAAAAGTTGCAGTCAGGCAGGTGTGGTGGGGCAGTCCTGTAATTCCAGTATTGTGGGGGTGCTAAGGTGGGCGGAGCTTAAATTTAAACCCAGCCTGGGCAATTTAATGATTTAGCAAAACCCTATTTCAACATTACAAAAAAAATTAAAGTGGAATAGGGAAGTCTGAGGACATAGCTAAGTAGAAAGATACTGGGTTCAATCCTCAGTTCACACAAAAACTGTATTTGGGATTTTCCTACACAATAAAAATGTCAATATAGTTAAAATTTCTCATCTCCAAAATGTTCAATTCAGTTATTATGTTTTCAATTATTATAGTTAGAAGTCATTTATATCATTTAAAGAGAAACAAATTATGTATTGTCTTTATTATCCTTGTACAAAATCTCATTTCTATTAATTATTTTATCTGAGTCAATCGTAGATTGATTCATTGTAAACTAAAATATACATTGCTCTTTTAAAAATATGTTTAAAAGACGGTCTTGATATGATGCAGTCGTTGCAAATAATTTTATAGGTGCTACTACCCTATTCAAAGAGCTATTTGTCCTAGAATTGTGTTCTAAGAGGAATTTTATTATAATGTGAAGACAATACAGTAGAAATGGTACAATAAAGCTTTTAAAAATAGCTTTAACACATTGTTCCATTGTATAAGAACTTTTCCTTGTGTTTCCTAAAACATCTTGCTCTTTCATGGTCTTAAATGTACATACATTTAAAAGAACATCAGATGAATTCACAGATACCATAACACCCAAAGATCTATTTTTAGTATAATTCCTCTACCTATTTCAATAGAGTTTAGAAGACAGAAAAAAATTTTATCTTGGTAACCTTTTTTATTTTGATAATGGATTTTCTTTTTTCTTATCTAATTTATAACGTTTTGATGGTTATCAAGAAATTGGTAGGATTCCATTTGGCTTATATTACATACATGGCTAAAGCTGTGTACTTAGAATCACCAAAGAACCTTGCTAGAAATGTGGGTTCTGGGTCCCCTACCAAATCTCCCATGTCATAATTTATAAAGCAAGGACAAACTCCAGCTTTAAAATTCACAAAATGTGGAACCTGAATATTAAGGCTAAAACTTTTTTCTTCCAATACACATTTATGAGCTACACAGTGAATTCAAGGCCAGCCTGAACTACATAGCAAGACCTAGTCTCAAAAAAAAAATAAATAAATAAACAGTATAGTTAAAAACACAGACACAAAATGAACAGGTGTAAGATCTGAGAATCTTATAGTTTCTTTCCTTAGAAAAAAAAAGGTAGGTAGCCTGAAATGAAAAATGGATCTGTTTAGTTTAAGGTGTTTTAAAATTATATATAAAAGGTTAAGTATAATTAGAGAAGACTGATATTTTTTATATAAGGTAGTCAAGAGTTACATGCAATCACAATACTTATATGATTTACAGAAGAAATTTCAAAAGTTTCAATCATTTATCTATTTTGTTTTAATCAGTTTCATCCATCTAAATGATTATGCAGATTGACTAATTTCATAGAATAAAAAGCTATGCACTAATCCTTAATTTAGAAGAGTAAGCATATTCTGACATACTAAGAAATATAATTATATGTGAGGTATTCAGAAAGTTGGGTTTTGCTCTACTCCCATCATTTAAAATGTTTTTAAAGAATCTAAAAGCTAAAATTTTCATACATAGTAGTCAACTCAGAGGATTAACATTGGCCAAAACTCAAAATGACCAAAATGCTGATCTCCATATACAGAAAGTTTAACATCCCTATGATAGACACACATCTATTTAAGAGAACATTTAATCACGTGATCTAAGATTGCAAATTTAAGATCATTTTTTGGAGTTTTTTTCTAATGGAATCCAATGATATGATTGAATTTGTCACATAGAAAATACTTTAAGTCAGAAGGGGTTCAACTCCATCAAAAATATAGTGATAGTGACAAAAGATTTGGAAAGATAAAAACAGGAGCTAAAGGAAATGACCAGAAATTAAAGTCTAAACCTAGCATATATAAAGTAAAGTGCCCCGATGATATACACAACATTCAGTACTTTTGAATTTCAGATAAATAGGTAACTTTTAGTATAAGTATACTCATATAACATGTATAAATTTTATATTGTTATTTATTTAGAGCATGTTTCACATACTGATTTAAACTTAAAATATTCATTGTTTATCTGAAATTCTAATACAGTAGCACACATTTTTATTTGGTAAATCTGTCAACTCCATGCACAGGGTACTTTGTACAACTCTGTACATCTCAAGGAAGAGATACTTAATAGTCATGATTATTTTATTAACTTTAGGAGGATTGTTGCTCCTTACATCTTGCTAAGTTGTAAAAGTAGTATTTCTGTTGTGATCCTTTTTTTTTTTTTTTGGCCTTATCCTCCTCTTTTTTATATATTATCATGTGACACATATTAAAATGAAACTGAAATGACAGGAGTGAGATTCAAAATATGTCATCAGGCAGACTAAGACAAGGAAAGAGTAGGATTAGTTACTTCTTAAGAGACCTCCACCTAGCACACCGTAGGTCTTAATAAATAGCTGCCTCACTGCGTGAACCAGTAAAGGAATAGTGAAAAATAAAATCATTTCTCTGACGTCTTTAGTCAAACTCTTCAAAGTTATAGTTATCCATTTTGATAATATGTTGTAGGTTTTATTTATCCCTGAAAACTCACCATCTATGGAGACATTTAAACATGCCATCTTAAGACATAGTTTACAGAACTTTCCAATACTTCATATTATATGACCATTTTCTAGAATCTTGCCACACAAAGGGTGATATGAAAGCCACTATCACCATAAAACTCGGTAGAAAGGCTGAATCCGACAGTTTCCATTACCTCAGAACTCGATTGGGAACAAGGTCCTTGAGAGACGAAGAGCACATTGTTAAACATGGATAAGTGCACCTAATCAAAAGCCAAATTTTTTTCATTATGGGAAATTCACCCTTGCATCGCAAAGTTATAAATTACTCCCACTAATTCATATATTTTAAATCACTTCACTATTCTCCCAAAAGGTAAGTAGCTCAGAAAATACAGCAGGTCCATGATCTGGGATGCATAGAAGTAAACTTAAAAATAGTTTATAGTGCATACTCAGGTACACTTGGACAGAAGTAAGTTCTGGTGTTTTCTCGCACAGTTGGGTGGCTACAGATAACAATAATGTACTGTCTGCATCTCAGAAAGCTAGAAGAAAAGATTTCACCTTAAAATTTTCACCTCAGAGAAATGATAAATGAGAAGATAGACATGTTTAACCTAGTTTATTTATTATATAATGTATACAAGTATTGAAACATCATTGGTTACCCTACTAAGACATATAACATTATGTTTAAATGTGTCAGTTAAAGTAAATTAAAAACAAAAAATGTATTTTAAAGTGTTTGTGCTATGGCTAAAGAAGTAAGTGTCATTATTCTTCAAGGAATTATTGATCTTTATGATGAAGTTAGGAAGTTAATGAATAGTGATTCTCAATCTGCTATTTTGTTTAATGCTCCTTTGAGAAGCTGAAGAAACTGCAGTGACACCCCGTAGAGAAATGGTGCTCATGTCTATACTCGAGTTTCACAGAGAATTTTGGAGATACATTCCCATGCCCCATGAACTCAGTGGTCCCTTAGATGTTCAGACAGTCGATTTAATTCTGTCCTCTACACCAAGTAGGCATTTTTTAATAGTAGTTTACTCCCTTTACCATATAAAATTGATGGATGGCTAAAGAATGAGTAGACTAGACAGGGTCAGTGAACTTTGCTATACACTCAAATGATCTTTGCTTTATTATATTAGTGAGCTTACCCAAGGGATCTTTTTTGTTTAAATAAAATTGCTTTTTGTGAAGCCTCAAAAGATACGTGAATAATTTTTGCATCTGTCCTTCCTTTACCTCAGCTCGCCCGGGAACAGAAGTTTCAGTGCGAAGCACTAGAAACACAACTCCTCCTCAGATCCCCACCACATTTAACACAGTTGCGTATAGCCGAGAAAACCTTATTAGGAACACCACAGAGACCTTCATCTGGAATGCTACAGCAAGCAGCACACAGAACAGCAGCCAGAGGAATCACTCTAATCTGCACATGACTGAAATTGCAGACACATCATGGGTTCCACTGACCACTCAGCCCTTCTCCAGCACCACTCAAGAGGTAAAATGGCAGGGAGAAAGGGGGGACGTAAATGATCAGAAAATTCATTGCTTGCAAAAACTTGCTTTGCTGAAATGCCGCTCTTGCAGACGGGGAGCAGGCACTTTGTGTCCTAAGTACAAATCATACATGAATGCATTCTGCAAACCGAGAAAATCTTTGAAATTTCTATGTCTTTATACGGTAAATATAATTAGATCATCATGACATGACTGACATGTACTCCTATGAGTTTGCTATTTTTTTTGAACCAAAAATCAGGGGTCATGATTTTACACATTGCTTAAAACCAGGAAATATGAGTTGAAATCAATACTTTGCAAGTGATTTTACATGTATGTCATAATTATTGTACTCGAAGAGTGGGCAAAGTGTCGTAAAACAATGGCAGATACAAGAATCACTATACTTGACTTGAAAGCACAAATATCAGCAGTGTCAAGTGCCATTTCTGCATCAGTATCCTCTGTGTGTGACTTACCTATGATCTTCTTTAATATAAAAGTTGAATAATTGAGAAGCGGTAATGATGTGGTCAGAAGAGATGACTCAGACAGTTTCTGTTTTGAGTTCTCATCTCTTTGGTTCCATTTCATCTCAGAATTTTGGGTCACCACTTAGACAACAGAGGTGTAATTATAGCAATTAAAGAAGTTCACATTTGGGGCTGGGGATATAGTTCGGTGGTGTAGTATGTGCTTAACATATGCCAACCGTAGGTCTAAACCCCATCACCAAACCAAAGAACAAAAAATAGCATTTAGGTTTTACTCAGCAATATTTAACTATTTTCTAATATGTAACCCAAATAATTTAAAGAAGCAAATAGTATTCAATGACATAACATTCGTTTGGCACTCTGCTGTCTTTTGCATTGTGTAGAACCTAATCACACATGAGCATACAGCTAGTCAGCACGTAACTCATCAGTGATCACAAAATAAATATTCAGTACACAGAACAACTCATGGGACTTTATTTTTACCTCCACTTTTCTTTTACCATAAATCCTTCCTCTGTTTGACCTATTTTTTTCCTTGCCTCTGAATAGAAGTTAGGAAGATCTCATTACATTTCTAGAAACTGTTCATCACTTTAAAACTCAGCAATCAACCTCTATCCATTAGCAAAATGATCCACAACAGAAACTCAAACTTTAAGTTTGACTTAAACAACCCTTAAACTAAGGGTTAGTTTCTCCTGTCGTATCACTCCTCCCGGTTAGGGCTTAAAGTAGGGAAAGGAGAGCATGTCAAGAGTTTCTCTCTTACCTTAGATTTCCTCCCACATCTCATAGCTCAGTAATTATGGTTTTGGATCTGTCTGGGCTTGGAAAGTGGGAAAGGAAGTGGAAGCAGAAGAGCTGTGACTTACAGATGCTGTCATGAACTGGCACTTTGTTCTCCAACTTCTGAACTCTTTGAACCACTAACGTGAGATTCACCACTTTTGAAAATGAATGCCCATTGGTGGAGCATCTGCTTATTTTGGCAGATTATGCCTCCACTAAAACTTCCATCCTAACATTAGTTTATAAGAGTATTCATTCACATACATGTTAATATGTATTAAGAAATATGTTGAATGAAAACTATCATGAATTGTATCTGCCTGACCACTGAAAGGTTATATTTCAGCAAAAAGCGTTTTGCCCTGGTTTGACCACAATGAAACACAGGGAAACATCCAAGAGTTTCCTGATTTCCACTGGAATATGTCCCAGACAACCAGTTACAAAGCTATTTCATACACACTATACTAGTTAAACGAACCGAGCACTGTGTTACTGAATTCACATGACCTGAGTTGGGTTATCAGCCTTAAATCACATGAAGCACTCTGGTGATTTTTAAGTCTTTTTCTAGAATTAAATCCACTTTAGTATATATGAGCTCCAGATGGGACACCAGAATGTCTATGCAACCAACTCTCATGTTTCAGCTTTTTTTTTTTTTAACTCAGACAAAATGTTGACTATGTCCTGAGAAACAATTATGTAAAAGCTGTGCTCTTTCCAAAGACAGTTTCTACAACTATAGATTTCTGTAGACATCTTTGCTAAATCAGAGCATTTACTTTTTGACAGTCATTTATAAACAGCTATAGTTAGATGCTGTGAAATATAAAAATGAGCCATTTGGGATATAAAATGTCCATCCTTTGAAAGCAATTTCAAAAGATACTCTTCCTTGACAGAAGGTGTCTAGAAAAGTATAAAAGACAAATAAAATCATTGAACTTAATTTCTTCTTTTCTTTTTCTGCTTGCTTGATTTTGTTTGCTTGTTTGTTGTTTGTTTTGCATGACTTTTTTTTTTTTTTTTTTTGGTACCAGGGATTGAACTTATGAGTTTGCGCTTGCTAGGCAGATGCTGTGCTAGTGAGCCAAATCCCTGGCCCCTTGAACTTAGTTTCTTCAAATTGTGTAAAAAAAAAAAAATTTCTACATGTCCATTTTCTTTATCACAGGATACCTGGCTTGTGAGAATTTTGAATTCATTTATCTAAAGGAGCTGTGGATTGGAGTGATATGTTATTGAGTGAACACAGTAAATATCTGAATGAAGTTTGAAGATTAAGGACTGTATCAAATAAGAAAAATGTTTGCTTTTCCAACATTTGAAATGTATTAGAGGGCTGGGGATTTAGCTCAGCAGCATAAGCACCTGCCTTGCAAGTGCTCAGTCATGAGTTCAATCCCCAATACTGATTAAAAAAAAGAAAGAAAGAAAGAAATGCATTAGATTCGATATCTAGTAAAATTTTATGAGAATAAAAAGAAAAGGACAAAGTGCATTGGAGCAAGGGGAGTGAATGGAAAGGAGTAGCATGGCATGGGGTGAAATGCCACAAAGGGTCTACAATGAGATGAATAGAGCTGAGCAGGATGGAATGCGGTGGAATGAAGTTGAGGAATTGAAATGGAATAGAATTAAATGGCTTTGAATGGAATCAATTGGAGTTATGTAGGGAAAATGGAATGGAATGGAGAGGATAGAAAAGAAGGTCTATGAATTGAGTAGACTGAAGTGTATGGAAGCAGGTAGAGCTCTTGACCACCTGACTAGTAAGGAACCCATTACCACCAATGGCTACCTGTGCTGGTCATCCCGAGTGGCCATGTGTTTTTACTGCCTAAGTGTTTTGAAATTTGTGTCCATGTAATGTTTCATACATTCATGTTATGAGGTATATCTTTTTCCTTCATAAACTAATTAACCCTTTTTGTCCTTCATGTTTCTCTCATTTCTCTCTTAATCATACTTCGACTCTCCCCTACCACACACACAAAAGTGTAAGAGATAGTGAAAGATAAGTGCTCCATTTAGTCACTTTGAAAAATATCCACCCACTCAACATTTTTTGAGAACTGACCTAGCATCAGTACACAGTGCATACTAGAGAACTCAAAATTTGAGTGCAAAGCTCCAAATGAGTCTTTCTAGATAGGTGACCAGAGCAAATTATTTACATTCTCTAAGTGTTAGTTTCTCCATCTGTAAATAAAACTTGTACCTCTGCAGTCTGTTGCAAGGATTGAAAGAGAATACTTGTAAAGTATTTGCTACTATACCTGGACCTTTGTGAGCATTTGAGAAATACTAATTGTTATTACTTTACTACATCATAAAGATGAATGAAAAATTATTTTCCAAAGGAACCATCTGCCAAGGTGTTAAAAGATAGAGAGATACACACAGAAAGTTTCATAATACAAAACAGAAGATTCTGAATGGTATAAAGATTTCAGGGAAAGTGCTGTGAAAAATGAAATATATGAACTAAGTTTTAACAAGATAAAAGGGTTACCTAGGGGGCTGAGGATTTAGCTCAGCGGCATGAGTACCTGCCTTGCAAGCAGGTGGTCATGAGTTCGATCCCCAACCGGTAAAAATGAAAAAGACAAAAAAAAAAAAAAAAAAAAAAAGGGTTAACCTAGTAAGATGTAGAGAAAGTTAGATAAAGAAAGGCAAAGAAACTGAGGTGGGACAGATGGAATTAGAGAGGGAATCCAATTTTCACCTAAAATTTAAAGAAACTTGGGATTTTATTACTTCAGTCAAATGGTGCATTTTGTACTCATCTATTAAGCACCTACTATTTGGCAGAGATTGTGGAGTAAGTAAAAATAAATAATAAAGATTGAATCATAAATTACATAGGCAAAACAATGTACTAAATTCATTGAATAAGGATCTTCGTCCTGCCCTAAATGTAAAAAAAAACCTAGAGAATATAAGATCCCTGTAATAATTCTGCAATGAATAAGAAAGAATATATTTTAAGAAACAGCCCAAATGCATGTTTTCAAGTTCAAGACCAGCCACAACTGCCAAGTGAGACCCTGTCTCAAGACAACAACAAATATCATGTAGAGTGTTTGTTTCTTTCCTTTCATCAACAGTACATTAGAGTGATGAGGCAGAAAGCATAAGGAGATGTTATGTAGTAGCTGGAGAGCAGAAAGCTGGAGAGCAGAGGATGAAAAAGAAGCTAAGTTTGCTTACAGAGTGATGCTAACCTCTTTCATATATTCTGGAGGAGCTGTATATGTACTCGCGTCTGTTTTTATCACTGTAACAATCTTGTCCCAAAGTTAGTGCTGTAAACAATGAGTTTCCAGTTGCTTATGATTCCTCTCGCTGGGTCTTCTTGGCTGTCTATTGTGGTTGCATTTGGCCAGCTGAGCCGGCAGATTGAAAGTAGCCTTGCTTGTGTGATTGGCAGTGTGGGCTCTGGAGTTGCTGTCTCATCCTTCGGTGAGGCCGTGGAAGCTTCTTCTTCATGATGGTTTGTTGCAGCTTCACAAGCGAGAAAAAGTGAAAGCTGTGAGGCTTCTGAGGCCTTGTCTCTGGAAAAACTTAATATCACATTCTATGATCACATAAACCACAGGCTAAGCCAGACACATAAGGGTGGAGAAACAGACTCCAACTTTTGATAACAAGAGCCGCTAAGTTCCATTGTAAAGAGACATACATGTTGGGTGAGGGTACTAGTCACTCTCCTATTGCTGGGACAAAAAACCCAACACCTGCAACTTGAAGGAGGAAACATTTATTTTGGCTCACAGTTTCAGAGGGTTCATTCCACAATCAACTGGCTCCAAGACAGAAATAGCATTGTGGAAGGGCCTGGCAGAGGAGAGCTGTTCACCCATGGCAGCCAGGAAGTAAAGCAGGAAAACAGTGCCAGAAAGGAAGGGGTGAGGAAACAGATACAAACTTCAAGGTCACAACTCCATGACACACCCACACACCCCCAGCAATGCGCTCTACTAATAGTTAGGGCAGTACAAAAGCCAGTCACGTTGACACAACCAAGCTTAATTACCACAGTGTGGAAGTCTGTGGCCACAAAAGAATCTACTATTTTGTCATAATTATTATCATCATCATCACTGTCACTAATCATCATCATCACCAATCATCATCTCTGTTTTACAGATGCTAACTGAAGCATCAGATGACAAAGCAAGATGAGTACACACACACACACACACACACACACACACACACACACACTTGAACTCATAGGTACCTTTTCTCTACATATAGTACCTATTAGTGAAGGCAAAAGACAAAGAAAATATGATCTAAAATACAGAAACCACTCCTTATTAACATTACTACAAAACTGTCCTAAGTTTATGCAGGAACAGCATATTTCTTGCCTTGCTTTCTTTCCTCTTTTCCATTTCTTTTCTTGCAGCCTTATCTGACATTTGAGGAGTCAGACTTGGGAAATTTGTATACTTGGGCCAGTACTAGGCCTGAAAAACCCTCAATCTTGCTCTTGACTTTTCTCTCTGTCTCTGTCGCTGTCTGTCTCTCTCTCTGCCTCTTTCTATATCTACATCTCTCTCTCTCTCTGTCTCTCTCTCTCTCTCCCTCTCTCTCTCTCTCTTTCTGCTAATGTCTACAACCTTGTTCATTAACTAAAAGAACATATATCACAGTGGTAGTGTAAACCTAGAAAATAGTGAAATAAAGTTCGATTAATGTTAGTCACTACTATTACTATTATAAATACTATTGTGTGGCTTAATGGTCCTCAGAAGGACAAAGTAATGAAAAGAAAGGTTGTTTCCAGTATGAGTTAGGAAAAATCTAGATCACTGGTTCTCCAGACATGGATCCCAGACATAGAACTTAGTAGAAATGCAACTGCTGGTGCTCTACCTTAGACCTACTGAGAGCAATTCTAGGAATACCAGAAATCTGTATATTAAGCTAAGTCCACTAATGCACTTTGAAGTGTGAAAATCACTAATCTAAATAAATCTGTTGTCTATCTCACGTCTCCTCTCAGATTTCCAGACGTGTTTCCCATTATTAATGGCACTTTTGTGCAGTGTGTCGAGGAGTGGTGATGATGGTGCTATAAAAGCTAAACAGTCATGTCACAGAAATCAGTTTACCCAGTTGCAGCCTCTTACTGTTGCTTTGTGGTGTATATTTCTTGAGGAATGGGACCTTGTGTAGGTAAACAGAGCCAAGACAGGGAATTTGTGTTAATTAGAAGATGCTTCCAGGCACACAGATCCTTTGTGCAATACTGTACTTGGTAGTGCAACAAGAGATGAATGGAGTCCCCCATGCAGTCAACAAGGCATCCATAACCTACAGAAAAATGCACCATATCCTGTGCACAGTGCTAGTTGCAGGGGTCAGAATTGTGGGAGCATGCAACTAGCCATTCCCCATTCATTTGCACTATAGGTGAGGTGTGAGGGCCAGGGGTTGTTGACGCAAGCCTGTAGGAGGTCTATCTTTTGGGGAAACGGAGCAATAATGTGCAGGAAAAAGAGTTAATTGCATAGACCTGGCCTCCAAGAGGAGGACTGATGGGGCTTGAATGTCACCTAACCAGTCTCCCTGCCTTTTACTGAGCAATATACTCTCAGAAGAGGTCTTTTAGGAATCCTTATTGACCATATGGCTTCAGTGTGGCTGGTCTGAGCCAGGGGTGAGGAACTAAGGCTCTGGTATCAAAGAAACTTTGTTTATATCTGAGTGATGTCTTCACCTCATCATTTTTGTCCTGCCTACTTCAGGGCAACAGTTGTAGGAAACAGACCATATTATATGCAAATGCTTTAAAAGAAATAGAATGCTGAACATACATTAAAAATGTTACTGGCTGGTTCTAATACTTCAAAATATCTATAAATCCTGTTTGGAGGTACACCTCCTCCTTTCCCTCTCTACCCCACCCCTCCCCTCCCCTGGGGGAGGAACTGCATTTCCTTAGTTCATGAATAGCCATTGTAGTACTGGTCTGGGCTTTCACAGTTCTGCATTTCCTTCCATTTGGCCTTCAAAGAGATCACAGCCCAGTGTGAGTTCCCAAATAAATGAGGAGGCAAAGGCAGAAAAATATTCCACTTTCCCCCACCTCCCGGTAAGGTTGGGATGGCCTTTTTATTGGGACACTCCAAGTATGCAGAGAAGACATCCTACTGTCACTACAGTTCCATAGCTAGAACTAAAAGTTGGACAGAATCCCCCTTCACAGAGGCTACTAGCTACAAGGAAAAGTACAGTCATGTGGGGAAAAAACCCAAATCACTTCTCATGACTTTTAGACTATCTAGTGTAAATGAGATAATATATAAACAGACTGCTGATGCTTCAGAAAAGACCAGGCAAGAAAGCATATTGTGGGAGGGATGTTTCTAGGGACCCTTGTTTATAATTAGCATCATTCAAACCTAATTCTGATACGGGCTGCAGTTTCCTGGATTGCCAGCTAAAGTGAATTACCATGTGCCAGTAGCATACATATGGTTTATAATTCACTCGACCCACACTAGCCTTACTTTCTTTCATTTTCTTTTAGTTAGGTAATTTGCATTTTCTTTCCATCTTGTGCACAGAAAGATTGTTGATATTTTGTTACAATGTAAATTATATGCATAAAAGTGCAGCCACAAAACAGAACATATGCTCCTGAAATGGGTTCTTTAACATGCCATCATTTCTCTGGCATTCTAAGACTTTCCAGGCAATTGAAGTCTGCCTCAGGCAAAGGCTGATGCAGTAGAAAGAGAGTATGACAAATCAAAAAGAGATGAAAGGAGAAGCCAGAATGTACCCACTGACAGAACTTTGTGGCTTTCAATCTGGCCCCATGTTCATCAGAATTACCTGTTGAGTTTACTAAGGTACAGCTCAGATTCCCAGGTCAGAATCTACTGAGTAGAACCAATAATGTGCAGATCTTCTGCAGTAATTCTGATCACTTAGGTTTGTGATCCATAGAAGGATAAATGGACAATCAACCTGTTAGGAAAAACATTTAAGAAAGAGGAAAAATGCAGCTGAGGATGTTTACTTTGAATCTAACCACAAAGAAACATACACAGATTCAGATGGAAGAAGACACTATAGAAATCACCAACTTGTATTATTAGCAAAGGTCAGTGTCATAGAGATAAATTTAAAGGATTGAGGAATTGATCCAGATTAAATATAATTAAGAGTCTTGACAACTAAATGCAATCCATGATCCTGAACTGGATCCTATATTAGAGAAAAAACAAAAAAATACCAAAAATGACATAATTGAGATCACTGACAAGTTCAAAATATTGGTTGTGAATTTAAGTACTGTATCAGTGTTGAATTACCTGAACTTGATTGTTTTCCTTAGATTACATACTTAATTCAGGATATATGTGATCTATTTAGAAGTGGTTCACCTAAAGGTAGAATACATGCAGAGACAGACAGACAGACAGACAGATAGACAGACAGAGACAAAGACAGAGACAGAGACAGAGACAGAGACAGAGGCAAGCAAATTTAGCAGAATATTAAAACAAAACAAAAAACATGATAGGTTCAGTAAAGGATATGTGGAAACATTTTGTACAAATCACACAGTTATCTATAAATGTGAAATTATTTCAAAGTAAGAAGTTTTAAAAATAGAAGAAATTGAGATGTTTCTTTGAGGGCTTTCAGAGGGTGGATCCCATGAGAGTGAGAGACAGGCAATGACTCAGACATACCGAGGTCTGTCTCCTTCCAGGACCAGGGTGAGTGCAGGTGGGAGAATGGAGGGGTGAAAGAGGAGGGGACACCAAGAGCATTGATGACGCATTTACAAGATGAGAGCAGCAAGCCAAGAGTCAAAATTGGCAGATGAGCCAGCTGATAAGTATGAAGATAAGAGAAAGAATTTCTGGAAGAAACTGCTAAGTACTTTTAAGTCTCTATAATCTACCCCAGCTATTGGTGGCAGATTCACATTCCACTGACAGAAAAGCAGCTTTAAAACATAATTTTGCAGGGTATAGTGAAAAGTAGCTGAAGGAGAAGTGCGATGAATTCCAGGAGTTCTCTTTGAAGTAAAAATTCATTTTTATTCTTCCCACGCTCTGTGGGAGCTGGCAGCTGAATATGTACTATCGCTGCTAAATTCAGAGCTGACCCTCTCCTTGGAAGTTGGAGGTACCTGTTTTTTCATCATAGCTGGATTCTTTTGTTTTGGATCCCAACTAGGTTGGAGCCAGGGAGCACACTCATGTATGTAGTTTTCTGGGTGCCTGCTGTTCATCCCTGTGTCTATGAAAAATTTGTCTTTGCTGGTTTTTTTCCACAAAGCTGTACTTTACCCAGGACAGCAGAGCTGTGAAATAAATGCAGCAAGGGTGGGCTTTGCTAAGAGTTTTGATCTTCTGACAAAAGCAACAAATTCAGAGATGACCTTCTGTTTGTTGAGATGAACTAGATCTTTGGAGCTGGGGTCTGTCCACGTGAAGCACAAACTGACTGGACATTTTTATGCTACGGTTTAGGTGTTACATGCTGGGGTCTATGTGCTTAAAGAATTCCACCTCTGCACTCAAACAGCTGAAGAATACTATTTTGTTAAATATTTATGAATAAAATACTTAACCATGCTCTTGTTTAGTGGTGGGATATAAATGTTTATTCTGTCAAGATATAATAGACATGGAGTCACTATGACCTCAGGATGTGGCAAAGATAATGAAGAAACAGAATTCCTTTCATCAAGGGGTCTATAATCTAACCAACGCTTATAATGTTACATTTTTGAAAAGCATAGTAAGATCCTTTGATCTTCTGCTTTGATCACTATCAGTCCCAATACTCGGGGGTCTCTGAGCTGCCATATGTCTGCCTCATCTACTAGAGAAGGGCGGGATAAGCGAGGAGCTGTGTGGAATTAGGCCCAAGTAAGAAACAGGCAGAATGTGGCCTAGCATAGCTCCATCTCTTATTTTTTTTTTTAAAAAAAGAAGTCAAAATCCAAACAGCAACCACTCAGACAATTCAGGAGAGATCATATGATACAAGGATAAAAAGAAGGCAGCCTAATCATCCGATCATCATTTTCTAAGAGAGATGAAGTGGAGGATTGTATGTTTTTGTTTGCCTTTCCTTTTCAGGGTTATATTTAATCATGTTTTGTTTGTGTACTCTGCTAAGATTTGGTGCATGAATGTTATGAATCATGACCTAGATCTTAAAACATATCAGACAGCACTCACACCCATACAGACTGCCTCCCTGTGAGTGCTGATGCGTTGACTTGACTCCTCTGTAGCTGTTTCCAAGCTCCAGTGGTAGGGACCTTGGTGCAGATGAAGTGGTGACACAAACCTTGAAAAAGTAATTGTTTTACAGTCCCATTTTGCTGTGAGTCATTTGGTTGCCTATGGTAACAAAGTTATGACAAAAGCTATGCAAAATCTGTTTCCCCAGTTTAAAAAAAAAAGTGGAAGAAGAAAAGAGAATGAGAAATTGCTGGGGAAAAAAAAGTGCTGTGTCTCAGGGATGATGAAGCCTGCTGCTAGAGGCTCCCTCCCACTCTTCCTTTCCAGGATTTAAAAAAAAAATCTCGGCATGGCCAACAGACCAAGCAGCCATTCAATGCCTTTGCTGAGGAAACATTGAAGAGTTACTCTTGGATATCAGATAGAAAGCATAATACTTCCTAATATTTATTAAGCCCATTTGCTAGGCACTGTATTATTTATTACAAAAATTTAACATACACCTCATTTAATCCTTACAACTGCTTTTCAGATGTTTTTGTTATTTCTCAGAGACCTGTGATCTAAGAAATTTATCTAAAAAGATTCCTTGAAATAGCAGCACTCCAAACTGTAACTCTACAAAACATGGTACCCATAGTCTTGTTTTCAAAAACCTGCTTGGGAAATGTCACTTTCGTACATTTTTAGGGCATCTTTTTTTAAATGGCTGACCCTAAAATTGATTCACTTTTGCCGCAGATTACTATTGAGTCAGTTCAAATTAAAGTTTAGAAAAGGATTTGCTATTTTATAACTGTTTTTAGTTGGCATATTCCCCTGATTATTTCACCTTGAAAAGTTCTGGGAAACACCACTGAGATTTGCATAAAAAAACCCTAACAGGAAGGGTATTGTCACACTGGCCCTTTGTCTAACATTTACTATTAAATTAAGCTGCATTCTGATTCCTTTTCCTTTAATATTGGCACACTATGAGTGAGAACTTGTAAACTTCAAAACGTCTTTATTATTTATTACAAAAATCACCAATTTGCTTATTCTAAAATTGTTCAAGACCTAAATAACCTGCATCATTCTTGAAACCATAGAGTTCAGTGAAACTTAAGGAAAAAAAAAAAGAGTGACAAGATAACATTAACTCTCCAAGACACAAAATATTTGCTCAGAATTTGGGGTATTACCTGAGACTCCTTTGGAATTTGAAAGGCTCTTTTTCAACAACTAGAGTAAGAGGGCTTGCTAGAGCAGAATATTGAACTCTACCTTCAAGTTTCTGACTCCTTACGTGTCTGCTGGGATATTTGAATTATCCTAAGGATATTTGAATTTCTAGCAAGTTCTCGGATGATTGCTAACACCTGACACTCTGATACATCCTAAAGGATTTAAGTTTCTCAATACCTTTTGCTTCCTTCCACCTTCCTAACCACTCTCTTTCCCCATGTTTTTTTCTTTTCCATTCAAAATCAGTCTTCTCTGTCTATTTTTTATTGCTTTTCCTTTCCCTTTCTTCTCATCCCCTTTTCCTTCTAGGATGTTTTTGTTTTTTGGGGTTTTTTTTGTACCGGGGATTGAACTCACGACCTTATGCTTGCCAAGCAGTGCTTACGCCACTAAGCTAAATCCCCGGCCCCTGTAGGATACTTTTTGAGTCATGCACAGGGCCACATTTAAAAGGATCTGTTAGAAATCTTATTCATGTAACAATATTTATTGAACAGCTACAATAACCTGTCCATTCATTAAACAAACACTTGTTGAGACATGCTGCCTCCTCAAATGGCCAAACAAGGCAGACAATGTAAAAAAATATAATTAGATATTTCTATAAATAGAAATATTTTTATACATATAAATTTATACAAATACATATTGATCAGAGCACTTTATTAATGTTTTTAAACAAATGAGTCTCTGAGATGAAAAATAATAGAAATACTTTTTCCTTATGAACTCAGTCAGTACCTAGCCTCTACAAAATGAGAAAGAAAACCCACTGGGAGCAGAGAACCTTAGGCGGATCTGTCCAAGAAGAGGAAATGGCAGGTGCCACGACTCTGGGGCAAGGAAATATCAACTCCATGGGTGTGTCTGAAAAACCTGTATCAAAACCTGTCAGTAGGTGCTCAGTCAGTGTTTGCTAATAGATAAATGAATGAATTATCAGACCAGCCAGCTGGAGACAGGATAGGAGTGGGCAAAGGCCAGGTAATGAAGGGCCTGAATGAGGACCCTAAGTTTGAAGGGTCTCAATTAACTCTATTGATCCACTTTTCATCCCCTCTGTCATCTAATTCCCCATCATTCTTAGTTTGTCTCCACCACTACTTCAAATCCTAGTCCATACCACCAATCCCCTTGCTTCCTACTGGGACTACAAAAAATGTGGTGCACAACTCCTACCTGATCAGTTACTATGTGACTATAAACCTTAGTGGTTGACGGCTTAGAAATGTTCTTGGTTATAAAGAGCAAAATATAATGCCAGCACACTCAGTATGCTACAGTATGTAATGTACTAACAGCTATCACTATTCATTCTGTGGATGGAAAGCCGCTGAGCAGAATCCTGATGGAATTAAAGCAGTTGGCATTACTTGGCGGATCAGAGTTTCCCCAAAGAGTAGCCCCAGAGTAAGTAGCTACTTTGACACAAGGAAGAATTTGAGAGGCCTCTGCCATAGTCAAACTAAATTCCTCTAGATGTGACCATCTTTAGTCTAACCCAAGAAAAGAGGACTCAGGGTGTTTGGTTGTAAAACAGGTACCACAACTCTATGCTGGCCGTTAGTGTGGAATAGCAACATGCCTGGTGGATTAAACAGCCCAAAGACAGGGAAAGGACTTAGCAGAAACAGGTGGAGGACATTTGAGTTCAAGGAAAACTTGAATTTGTTTTTAATGAAAAGCAACAATCAGAGGAAAATTGATTTATATCTGAAAATAGGCAGATTACACAGACCTCTTTTCCAGAAGAAAGCCAAAGAATGGGAATCTACTAGAATTTGAAGAGGCTGTAGCAAAGTTGGCCTCCCCAACTGCACAAATGATGCTGAACAAACCTAGGACCCACCTTTGAGGAAGGACATGGACACAAAAGACCTCTTAGCTGTTCTTAAAACAAATAGCAGCTGAAGTGCACATGGGGTGATGGACCCCTGTCCTGGTTGCTGAGGCTTGCGCAACCTACCTGTAAGAGTTGTATGACCTTCCAAATTCACGGAAGTTCTCGGAGGAACTTATGATTTACATTACTATACTATGACAGACCCCACCTCCAGATCAGGGTGACATAAAACATAGCCTGCAGCATAGTTACAAGAGATAGAAAGTATTTTAAATACTACAAGTGTCCCTCCCTGTGGTGAGATAGGGGTCTGCTATACAGTAGAAACTGAGCTGAGAGAGAGAGCAAGTAATTGACTTTGTCTCCAAGTAAACTGGAAAGCAGGTTAGTCAAGCCATGGTCCACGGCAAGGGCACTTGTTCTTCATAATATCTGACATACATGAGTAAGGTTAGATTCTGTTGGAAAGGCAAAGAAAAAGTTTCTACAATTTTTACTGATCTGCTGTGTAACGAAACTGTATTGTATCGTGACCACAGTGTGGGACAGTGTAATATTGGTGTTGCATGGTGCCATATGTAAGTAAGCCTTATGACAATCCTGATTTTGGTCATCAAATGGATTAAGTGATTTAGTTAAAGCTTCTCAGAATGTAATGCCTATCAGAAATGACTGGCCTCAAGAGTCTAACTAACTATTCGCTGATTTCTGTGCTGGACAGTTCTGCACATTTATAGAAGGATAAAAGAGCAATAGAACAAAAGTGGAAAGAATAATAAATCTAGCATAAGAATAGGAGAATCCTTGTAATGACTTCATAAGCCACGTTAATTATTTCTTTAAATCTATCCACACTGTCTTCTCCAAATGTTAGGCATGTTTGAGTTGGAACTTTTGTTATATCTATTCTATAAATGCCACAATTGTAAGCGCTTTGACACACATGATTTGCTGTAACATACATGATTTGAAACCCAGGGGTGGTCCATAATATTATAATATTATAATATAGAAGCAAATGGCCCTGTTTATGATTTTTTCAACTTTACAGTGATGCAAAAGCAATGTCTGATCAGTGGAAATTGTATTTTAAACTTTGAATTTGATCCTTTCCCAGGAAGCAATATATAGGACAGTATAGAATTCATTTGTGGTGCTGGACTGCAGGAGAAACCCACAGCACCCAGTCAGCCTCATGATCATGGCAGTAAATAACCAATTCTCTGGCAAAGTACTAGCACTAAGCTGTGATATTCAGTAGATTAGGTGTATTAAATGCATTCTCAATTGATAACATTTATAATGTGTAATGGTTTATTGAGACATAATCCTAAAGCAGAAGGAAGAGCATCTGTACTTTGATTTTCATTCATGATTCCTGGCTCATAACTCCTGTAGCCCTTGTAACTGTCACAAAACTAGAACACTAAAAGTACCTTTTGCTAAGATATTTGCCCTTTGGGCCTTGATTCTTGAGCTGGCTCTAAAATGAGAATGATAAAGGTAAAAAACAGTCTTGCTCATATATACCTGAGGTTATACAAATGAAGGTTTTTGGAATCCCTAGATGCCCACAAAATGGTATGGAGACCCAGGGAACCATCAGTGTGCTCAGAAGATTAAAGGGAGAAGAAAAATGTTGAAGGTTGAATTAATGACCTATGACCAATGATTCAATCATCCCCAACTTTATGAAGCATCATTAAAAACTCAAAGGACTGAGTTTAAGGGTTTCCAGAAAGGTGAATAAGAAGGCATCCATGTGCTGGGAGTTGGACCACAGCTCTGCAAGGATAGAAGCCTCATGTTCAGGATCCTTCTAAACATTGCCCTGCATATATCTTCATTGGGTCATTCGGATCTTTTAAAACACAAATTCCGATCCCACTCCCCACCCCCCACACACAGTAAACGTCAGTGACCTGTCAGGAACTCAGCCTTTATGCAGAAGGTGATGTGGGAGCAAGCAAATCTTGTGAACTGCAAGTGCTCCTGGGAGAGATCTAGGTCAAGAAGTCCCCAAACTCTGCATCCTCATCCCAGCCATCCCTCCCCTCTCTGTGGGAAATACTGTCTTCCAGGAGGCTGGTCCTGGTGTCAAAAAGGTTGGCAATCACTGCTTTAAAATATTATTTGTAAAAAACAAATGAGTACAGTTTTAAGAGTGGCTCCTGGAGCCCTGAAAACCAGTGATGCTATTGATCATCAGGAATGTGACAGGATTCATGTTTTCTTTCAATCACGAATTTACAACTAATAATTGTGTTAACTGTAACGTGGTTCTTAATTGCTATTGCTATTTTTAAAAAACAGCTGTTTGTCCATTGACCTCTAATAAACCAGGCCCACCCTTCCCTTGTAGTCTGGGAAAGGTTTCCTAGTATCCGAGAGAAAAGGTTATCCCTTAATTGGTAGAATGGCTGATCCCGAATTCCTGGAATGCAGTAACTTCTAAAACAAATGAATTGCAATTATGTGACTGAACAGGCTCAAAAGAATTTGAGGAATTCCAAAGGTGGATGAGGACATAGGACAAAATAAATCAGCTTGCACTTTTCTGGTTTCAATAAAGTCATCATGGAAAAGATAACTGGCAGTTTTTCCCATTCCATACTCTCTTGAATCTATTACCATCCTTTCAAATTCTGCATATGAATACTGTATATGTGATTCTAAAAAATTAAATATAATCAGTAAAAGCCTAAATTTAAACTCCCCTTAATTCTTGTGAATTATTTAGGACCCAATGATTATTTGAGCTCTACTTCAGCCTAAAGATTGAAAATAAATACAAACAAAATAATAATTACATACATTTGGAAAACAAATATGTAGAACTAGCAGTCCTTCCCTTCATGCACTGCTGATTCTTCATACATATTTGTAGAAAGAAATTATTAAAATAGATTTTTAAAAAATTTTAAATGTGTCTCTCTTTGATAGATCAAACTTAAAATAACTATTTAAAGCAATCACTCTTACTTTCCTGATTCCTGTTCTAACGGGCATTATTAGCAGGTCACTGTTAATTTGGAAGCATGTAAACTGTGTTATTGTAAGAATAATTTGTCTTTTCTGTTTGATCCGTCCTCTTCAAATTTATTTTTTTGGTACATTTACCTGTATTATAAGGAAGGATTAGTACATAGTACATTGAAAATTTAGCTCTAAAATTAACTGATAGAGTGCAGTACACGGGTGGCATGGAGCATGCCTTTGGGAAAGCTCAGGAGTTGGGACTAACTAGAAATTTCCACAGAGGACAGAAGAGTATTGAGTATTTAGCATATTTAAATGGGAAGATTACAAATCTGAGAGCCAATGTATGAGAAAAATTTCAAGCCCTAGTGGAAAAGACCAAAAAAGAAAGATAGGAAGGAAGGAAGGAAGGAAGGAAGGAAGGAAGGAAGGAAGGAAGGAAGGAAGGAAAAGAAAGAAAGAAAGAAAGAAAGAAAGAAAGAAGGAAAGTGGGATCTATGTAAAAAGGATAAGAAAAATATGTAACTTGATGCCATATATTGTATATTGTATTAGGCAAACTGATGTTTTACAACTAATTAAAGGTTACAAAGCCTCTTTAACATACATAATCTTGTTCACTCATAATAGCTCTGTGAGGAGTTTAGTGTATTAGTCTAGTTTTACAGCTGAAGTAGCCACATTGTTTTCTGAATACAGCGAGATAAGAAAAAGGTAATGGTACAAGGAGCAAAGCTGCAGAAGAACTTCTCTATAGGCTGCAGGCAGCTGGGGATTACAATAAAGCCTGTCGAGAAGAGGGCTGTCTCTGCAGAGATAAAAGGTGTGCCAGGCTTTGCAAGTCCTGAACTTGGGGCAAAATATAGAGAAAAAAGCTCTTGAGTAAGACAAATGACTTGGTTAGAGAAATAGGAGAAATCCTCTTTTCACAGAAATGCACAGGCTTTATCTTCTTCGTGTGTTTGTTAACCTGAAAGGGAGATTTGAGACCTTTGGTCTGGCTGTAGACTAAAAGCCTACACAGTTTCTGAAAGGGATGCAATTTTATTTTTCATTAAAAGAGTTTTGAAAAGCACATTTTCTAAAATAATAGAAATATTTTTAGTTTTTTCGTTCTATTTTTCCCTCAAAGTGGAGATAGAATGGATAATATTCAAGAGTAGTTTTTTGTAAAATTTATCCGAAACGCAGGAAATATGCCATCCCCTCATCAACCTAAAAAGTAAAATGTGGAATTGCTTCTCTTTTTTTTTGGGTAGGTATGTTACCTTTCAAAAATCAAAATAATGCAAATCGTTGCATCATTTTGCTATTATGACCTGTGTACAATTCAATTTTTTGCTCTTCGGATATTGGGAGCTTTTGTGAAATCTTGTTTTCAGAAATATAACCATCGAGGTGCAACTGCTAAAGGACTTACAGTTAGTGCTGTCAATGTATTTTTTTTTTAATTTTGGGGAGCTGGGCCATCAACAATATTAGAAGGGAGGAGAGGAAAGACGGAAAGGGAGAAGGGAGGGAAGAGGAGGAAAGACAAAGGAAGAGGGGAGAGGAGAAAACAAGAAAAAGTGGAAACTACTTTCTTCTATTGTTTGAACAATTTATGGATAAATGGTTTTCCCTTCTGGATAGCCAGGGATGAAACTGCTTTGCTGTGGGTTGAACAATTGGGCTTGATTATATTTTGTTGCTTCTTGGCACCGTTCGTGTGAGATTTAGGGAGCCCACAAACCTATGCCAGAGGGGAAAGCGAAAAGAGAAAAGCCTGGAGGTCAAGTTGACCAGGTCAGGCTCTTCTGGGGTCTTTTCTTTGGCTGGTGTCAAGGGGATGCGCGCTGTGATGGATGAACGCCTGGAGGTGAGAAGGGCGAAAGCACTCTAATAAAAGGTTCCAGGAAAGAATGCAGGCGACCTAGGGAAATGTGCTGCGGTCAAGTTTAATCCTGGGAAAAGAGGCCCTGGAGAAAGCAGATGAGAAAGATAGGAAGGAAGGTGGGGGGGGGGGAGGCGCTGGGTGCTGGGGGAGGCAGGGTGGGGGTGGGGGCCTGGAAAGTGAGAGGGCGCACGCACCGACTAACTGTGGCCAGCATCCCGCCGAGGACCGGAGGGTGGGGAAAGTGAAAGTGCGGAGGATGCGGAGGCGCGGCCCTGCAGCCCCGGACAGCGCAGGACCCTCGGCCGGGGCGGCCTGGCCGCTCGGCCCCCGGGCAGCCTCAGGCGTGGCTCCTGGGCTCCCTCCCTCCCCGGCGCATTGTTCCTCTGCCGGGAGACGAGGAAATTGCCTTTTGATTGCGGAAGTCCGCGGCCGGGGCTCGGGGCGAGGCGGCGCGGGTCAGCATGGCAGCGTGGGAAGGGCCGTGCTCCGCCTGCCCCGCCGCCTGTCGCGTCCGCAGCCCGCCCGGGCGGCAGCAGCAGCGGGAGCAGCGGGGGCCCCAGCGCCGGCCAGCCCCGAGGGAAGCGCGCTGCGCCCGCCGGCGCGCCGAGCGCGCAACAAGTGGCTCGCGCTCGCCCTCGGTTAAAAGGCCAGATCGCAACCACTGAGCGCAATGCTGAGCCATGGAACCCGAGTGACCTTGTGGGTCACCCTGGGCCTGCTGCAGGTGAGGGGCCAGAGAAGGGTGGAGAACCAACTCCCACTCTACTTGGGGGCCTCCCAGGCTGTGCTTTGATGGGGCAGATGGCAACATTTCTTCTTTCTGGAAGAGACATCCTCTTCCAAACTCTCAGCCAACCTGACAACTCATCCTGATGTGAAAGGCAAAAGCCACCTTCTCTCCAGCTGCTCCTGAGGGAAAGCATCTAGGAAGACAGTTGCCATGGCCTTCCCTGTACCCTCACCCCAGCTACAGGGCAAAGGGGCCGGCGGTGGCTGGGAGCCAGGGATGAGTGGAGGGGACCCCAGAGCTTGCTTCAGACAGGTTCCTGGGCAGTACAGACTGCAGGTTTAAACAGTGGTCTCTTGATTCCTTTGCAGACTGGCCTGGCGGAGTCAGTGAGATGTAACTTCACCCTGACGGAGCACAGAGTCTCCAGCCTGTGGACGTCCATCCAGTGGAGAGCTTCAGGGTCACCCTGTAACTTTAGCGTCATCTACAGCAGTGACACCTCCAAGTCCCTGTGGTGCAGCATCATTCAGATAGACAACACCACCTATGGATGTAATGCTAAAGATTTACAGGCTGGAACCACCTATCACTTCAGGATTGTTTCTTTGGATGGAGAAGAGAGCAGTGTGGTCTTGCAAACAGGTAAAGTCTGACAGGTGTAATTGGAGGACGGAGCCACTGTGGCCTGAGCCCTGCCTTTTCTACCCTATGTTCATGTGAGTTTCAGGCATATAAAAAATAAAGTAAAAATACCCATGAAGACAAATATTGGCAAGGATTTCTATTCTCAGATCTGGCTAGGAGCAACTTGGTTAACTTTCAACTCCTCTACTGCTGAAAGCAGCAGTTGACTGACTAGCTACTGAAGAGGGAGAGGGACCTCGGGCCGTGGAGAGAGTTTGGTAAAGTGATGTGGTTTGTGCTTGCATTGTATTAAACTGTCAAACCCTGGAATAATTTTAAGGAAATGTTTTTAGAATAAATAATGAAAGTGCAATAATTAAGGATATGCCTTTCCTAGAATAAAGCTATTCATAGAGGAAAAATTAGAAAAGTCCCTAGAATTGAGGATGCAAAAATGATTTTCTGTCTTTTGTGTGCCTAAAACAGGATAGTATTGGAGGACATTCTTTGATTAGTCTGCACTTAAAATCAACTTGTTTTCTTACACTTGGTAAACCCATTCACGTGTGTGTGGTCAGAGTTTGTTTTTCTGGTCTCAGTTCTTCTATCTGATAGGCACCTATCTTTCAGGTTCTGGTCCTTATGAAGTACTAAAGCTATCATGGGTATTATCTCATTTAATCCTCTCAGCTCCCCAAATATGTGTTCCAAATTCCCTGACTTTGCTGTCTTTAACAGTGTCTCAGTTTGTGCAAGAGTAAAGCCTTACTTCCAGTCAGAAATTCAAATTTATGTGAAAAATCTTAAAAGTTAAATTTAGAAATGCATTATCCTTACTATTTATTCTCATTTCAATCTCAACAAAAATCATTTCTTTAATTATAATTCTGCATAGAAGTGAGAAAGTGTTCAGCTTGAAAGGCATTCATAGCCAACCCAATAATTTGGTTTGGTTTGGTTTTGTACTTTTGAAGCAGGGTCTCACCAGGCTGACCTTGAACTTGTTATGTAGCCAAGAGTGAACTTCAACTTATGGTGATCCTCCTGCCTCAGCCGATTGAGTGCTGGAATTACAGGTGATCCCCACCACAGCAGGCTCAGTCTAGGAAATTTAACTGGGTTCATGTAACTAAATATTAAAACTTTATTTTTTCAAAGAAAACAATTCATAAAGCTCAATTCCATCACTCAGCTTTCTTCAAATGAAACTTTCAGATAATTTCTAAGAATTCTAGGAACTTACATTGAAAAGAGAAACCACTTGTTAATTGTCTAGATTTTTTTGTATGGAATCAAAAAGACTAAAATCAATCATATAAACAGAACCTTTTGCAAAAGTTCAAGTGATTACATTTCAGTCATAACATTGTTGATTTCTTGGTATCTGAAGACAATTCTGTGAAAATGCAGACTACTAGCACTGAGAAATTTATAGTGCAGAACTTTCATATGCGTTAACCATATGTGTAAAGGCATCTGGTCAACTTTATGTGTTCAGTGGAGGAGAGCAATTTGAAAAGCAGATGAGCTTCAGAAGCTTATTGAAGAAAAGATAAAGACCTTAAGAAGCCAGAATGCAATTTTTTTAACCCAAAAGATTTACTGTTTTGGAAAAATGATAAGAGAAAAAGACTTACTGGAGGTAATATAAGCATAGAATAGGTCTGGAGTTTAGTTATGCAGGGAGGTGTTTCAGATCCAGACGCATCTGTGAAATGCAGGAAATATTTACCTCTTACTATATTGAGTAAAAGAAGATCCATCAGCACCTACCATGTTTTGGCACACAGGACAGTCATTCTTTACAAGCAGGTATTTTGCAAATACTTTTCATGACACATTGGATAAACTTCATTTCATTTGATAAACAAGAAGGATGCAAATTGTAGGTAGTGTTGGAATAATGATGATTTTTCCCCACACTTATTTGCATGATGGTGTTACTCATTTTATAATTCTGTACATTTTTAAAATAAAAATTATATTTAAATAAAATTTATACAAAACTAAGATATTTAAAAGATCATTTGGGGGAGATTATTTAAATTGTTGCTAATTCTTTTATTTGCCAACAGTGCTTTCTGTATTTTAAAGACCTTGTTCATTTAATTAAGAAAAAGTACTAATATTCTTCATTATTAATTCTAAGCTACAAAAATGACTTCCAATCATATTTTATTGTTGTTAAAGCAATAGCAACTAGTATAATAGTAAGTCTAAGACAAATTTCAAGCAAAAAGTCACTCAAAATATGTGTGGTTTTTGTTTTGCCTGGCTTATCAGTCTAGAATAAAAACAAGACCTACATAGACATGGATAGAAATACAGCAGTTGCTTAGATGATTTCTTTATCATTCTATCACTTTTCTAGTGATTTTTTTCCAATGAAGTATCTAAAATAGTTATTTTGATATAGAAATCAGACCATAAGGATAAAAATTTCTAATTGACTGAGTATATTTTAGCAAGAATCACTACTCCAGTTTTAAAAACCAGAGTTGGAAAATGTAGATTTAGGAATCAAGCATGGTGGTGCACATCTGTAACCCCAGCACTTAGGAGACTGAGGCAGAAGGGTCTCTTGAGTTCCAGGGCCAGCCTGCGCTACAAAATGAGTTCAAGGTCAGCCTGTACTACATAGTGAAACCCTATGTCAGAAAGAAAAAAAAAAACTGGATTCAAATTTGATACAGCAAACATGATAGTACAGGAAACAATGCCAAGAAGAGATTGGTAAGCTTATAAAGATGATGAGCAAAAGGAAATCCCTTCCCTTGTAGTTTTGAGCAGATACAAGAGCAGGTTATTAGGTTGAAGATGGCAGCAGGACTTCCCCACATCCTTCTGGATGAGTACTTACTCTGTCTCATGTACACTGTGCTGTGATAACTATAGAGGGACAGATACTCGGCAGTTCTTAGGTTTATTTGACATTAAATCAAAAATAACATCCTTTGAAACTCACATTATAAAGTTGTTAGTTAACCAGAAATATAAAATGAAATATAAAATATTGAATAACTGGATACTTGTGAAAGACCGTGCACTTGGGGTCTAGAGCAGAGGCTGCCTCTGGGGACATTTGGCAGATGACTGCCTTCCTACTGTGCCCTCTCGTGGTTGACTTGAGTGACCTGTGTCCTCATCTCCTCTTTTCGAAAGGACACTAGTCATAGAGTAAGGAACCCACCAAACCCACTGTAACTTTAATCATCTCTTTAATGGCCTTGTAGCCAAATACAGCCTCAATCTGAGGTGCTGGGCATTATAGCTTTAAAAAAATTTGATAGAGACAGAGTTAAGCCTATAACATTTATAAAGCTCTAAGTTTAAATATTATTTCTTAAGAATTTCCATAAGTGAATTGCATCAAAATGTCTTGCAGACAATTATTAAAATATTCCTGATTTCTACTGTACATGAAATGAATTTAAAAGAAAAGAAATTGGGGGGAATCTGCATTTTAAATATCAAAGTGAATCAGTGTACACTGAAGTTCAAGAGTTATTGACATAACGTTTCTATTGCGCTTTGAGATTTTGGTACCATGTGTGTTTATACGTGGTAAAATCTGTGATACCTAGAGGTATTTACTGTCTTTTCCAGGAAGAGAAAACTAATATTTTGTGTTTATTTTATAGCATATAGAGCATTTGTGCTCCTGGTAACCCTATGGGGGAGGTATTGTGAGGGGGAGGTTTCGTAATGGTTTGAAGTTAATAGCTCAGATCTCTTTCTAAATATATAATAGGGATGATAATAATAGCACTGCTTACATCACATGGTGTTACGGGATTCGAATTGTTCCATACAAACAACCTGGAATAATTTTTGTAATACTACTACTTACTACTACTAAGTATGTAGTAAATTCACAATTATTACTTTCAGGCTGAATGTGAAATTCATCTTCGTAAGAGCTGATATTTTTCACAACTCTACACAGCTAATGTATAATATAGTCAGAACTCGATTCCTGGTTAACTGGCTCTAACTCTAATATTTTTTCCACTATTCTGAAGAAAAGATATTATTTTTTAGTTGGTATTAGTTTTTCCAAATTGATATTTTATTGCTTTCCAAGAAGACAAATATATTACAAGATACTTTAAATCTGCATGTTCTTTGCCTACATAGTATGAAATAATGTTTAAATGTGTTTTAGTGTGAAGAAATTTGTGAAAGAGCATTGATTTTCAATTGTGTTGAACCATGGGTGATAGCGTCAGTAGTTAGCAATCAGCTATTTGCAGTCTATATAGTTCAGAAATCATAAGGTCTAGCTGATCTATGTACAAAAGTTTAAAAACTCCATTTACATTTGTACAAACAGAATGAGAGAAGATCTACCAAAGTGTGTTTTGCCATCAATATCAGATACTAGTTCCCTGAATACCCTTGAAAAATAAAGATATATTGTACTGTCACTTTTCTGATCTTATATGCAAAATCAAGCTCATTCTAAATAGCTGAATTATTTAATTAAGATGTATATATGCCCCTAAGAGTATATGTAGCTAAAATGATCACAGTAGACACAGTAGAGTGATTCTTTTTCAATTTTCTTTTTTCTTCCTTTTATATAGAAAACAATCAAACACATAAAAAGGTAAAAACAGTAATGTAATGAATTACTGTGTACCCATCACCTACCTTCAGTAATTACCAATTTATGTCCAACCTTGTTTCTTCCATAGCGTCTCCTACTCCCCCACTGGATATCATTTTTAAAATCCAAGATACCATTATCTAATATAATTTATAAAAATTCCAGCATTTCTTTAAGGATTTTAACACAACAACAATATTTTTATCACTATTAATATTAATGTGAATGCTTTACTATTTAGACACCCAGGTGTGGAAATATATGTCAAGTAATAACTCATAAACTGTTTTTGGGCCACAATCTGATGAAAAATGGAGGCCCAGAAATTTCTTTTTATATTGTAATCATGCATTGCATTGGATAACATCGAAAAAGTCCCTGTTGTCAAAATCAAGGAATTAGATGGGACTCCTGAAAGATAACGAAAGGGATCAATGAGGACACAGCGGTCTCCGTTACCCTCAGTAATGACATGGTTCTCCAATATCCACTGAAAGTGACCTTTTCAGTACTTTAAACTATTCTGTTGCTACACAGTTGCTTTCTTCTCACTGATATTTAACTCCTAATTGACCTTTTATAATTGTTCAATTTCACCTCTTTCAAGTAGCCTGCTTTGAAAACCTCAAGTATCATTTTCCATGTTGCAAATTTAGCATTAATGTTTTCCTGAATTACTATAGATTGAGCATACCTAATCTAAAATTTGAATTCCTCCAAACTGAAAATTTTGAGCACTGACATGATGCTACAACTGGAAAATTTCATACCAGGAAACTGTTTCCTGCATAAAATTGTTAAAATAATATATAAAATTACCTTTTGGTGGAATAAAACAAATGAATTTTGTGTTTAGATGTGGGTTCCATCCTCAAGGTATCTAAACACATATATGCAAATATTCTGAAATCTACACTGAAACAAGTCTTTCCCAAGCATTTCAGATACAGGATTCTCAGCCTATATTAACAGAAAGAGTAGTAGCAACACTCAAGCCAGCTACTTTTTCCTGAGAACCCACTATGTGCAGGGGACTGACCTTAACACTGCATCTCCATTGTCTCTAACACTTACAACTCTGCAAAGCAGTTATATATCATTAGCCCCATTTTGCAGATGAGGGGATGGAGGAGCAAGGAAGTGAGGTAATTTGCCTAAAGCTACCCTTATGGTGAGTGACACTGTTGGGATGAGCTCAGGCCTCAGTCTGCCACCAAAGTCAACTTCTCTGACAATTCATCTTTCTGTTTACCCTTTTCACATCTACCGTAACTCACCAGGCAGATTGCAGATTCTTGGCGTGCTGGTCACTCCCAGCACTTCACATACCAGTGCTTAATATGATGATGTAAATGACTATCAAAAGTGCCTTAATCTCCCTTCCAAGATGATTAAAGTTTTAGAAAGTTCTTTAGCAGTTGAATTTTACATTTAGTGTTCAAAGATGTTAAATCTTGAGTGTCACAAGTGAATACATGGGCTTAATACAGTGTAACATCTTTAGGCAAGAAAATCATCTATTGTCAAGCAACAACAACAGTAAAGAAAACCATCTTTCTAGAAATGTATTTAATGAACTGCTGATTGAAATAATTCCTTTTCCACATAATTTTGTTTCTCATTTTCAAAAACCTGTAATAGGAGTGATTTGGGCTTTGCCTCCACCCCCACTCTGATTTCCACAAGAAAACCATCAATTATATTATACGAATAGCTAATGTTTGTTCAACTTTATGTAAAATACTGCATAAATGCAGCTTTTGATCAAGTTCCCTAATCACACTGCTTTTAGCTAGAATGGTAACCTAACTTCTGTAAAGATACCAAAATTGACTTTAATTAGTAAAATGATCTCTTGGGCAGAAGTGAGACAGTGGTGAAAGATGCAATTGTAAAGGAGGATAATAACCAGTTTGAGAAATCCTTGAGTGCCCATGAAGAAACTTGGACTTTGTCCTGAAACAAGAACTCATGAGAAGTTCTTGGTGCCTCAGAGAGGCAGGATGAGAGATGGATCAATGTATAAAGAGGCTATTTAGCAATAGTTAGGAAAGATAATTAGAAATACACAAGACACCCAGAAAACTTGAAGTAATCCAACAGAAGGTGATGGGACTCTGGGTAAATGTGATAAAATTAGGGTGGAAAAAGAATATACAAGAAAAACATTAGTTTAAAAAAAATCAAGAGAACTTTCATGGATGACAATTAAATTGTTATCATTACTGCTCTGATTTACATAGATACGCTGTTATATCAAAACTACCAAGCAAAACAAGTCCTACAAATATGCTTATTATTTTCCATATACATCTATGTTGATTTTTTGATGTTTCACTGACTATGCAATTTGTGACATAATTTCCCTTACTAGGACAGGTAAAGTGTGATAGAAAGATCACAATTTGCAGCCAGCTTTGGAGGCTGGCTACCCTGCCCTCTCAAACTGAGAAAGCCATTGTGATCTATGAGATCCTATACAGATATAGTGTGGAGCCTAAAAATCCCTTCAAAACAAATTCTGCCAACCCATAAATTGGCTATACTCTTATAAGTTTTAATGTATTTTTAAAATGAATTTAATTCTTTCAAATTCTAAACAGCATAGAAATTCTGACATCAATAAATATTGTTTTAATGCAGTGACATCAATAAATAATGTTTTAATTATAGGGATCTATAAAAATTTAAAAATAAATACTATTTGCTTTATAAATTTTGTCTCCTTTTTAGTCACATTTTTCAAAATATTTGATTTTGGTTTAGCAATTTTTCTCAGCTTTGTCTTTTTCTTTGAAAACAGAAAAGTTAGGTTAACATCAAGTCTACTTATGAAACCTAAGAGATTCCTGATGCCAGTAGATCTGTTCAAGAATATAAGGTGAATACTACAGAATTTTACCTTAGCATTCCATAGTTGGATAACAAAAATGTGTTAAATACATGATTAATAGTAAATTTTGATACATGGGTGAAGATGAAGGTACTGACTTATGGTTTTTGACTGCCCTCATATTTATACTTTATTGGTTCTATGACAATATGAGTGAAGAGTAGAAAAACTAAAAGGACGCTAAATGCGTATGCGTGCATTGATGTTCCTAGTCATCAGTGCTGCGAATTATAAAAGTAGGGTTTTCTAATATGCATGATGGGAAATTTATAGATATATAACTTAATTGTCACACAAAAACACATATAGACTTGAAATACACACACACACACACACACACACACACACACACACACACACACACGAAATTTGTACCCCAACAGAAATAACTAATTTCTACCCAGTAAAACATTTAAAACTTTTTAAGAAGATTGGTTTCCCCTGGGTTTAGATTTAAAAGAAGTCTGAAAAATACTTAAGTTTTTTGCAGCGTGCATAGCAATAGTGGACCTCTGCCAGCAAAGGGCTTTATCGCAGTATAAATGGGGTTGAAGTGTTTGTCTCCAGGCAGGTTCTCGCAGCCCAGGCACTTCCCAGCCTCATTGTTCCTTTGTTCTAGCGGATGTACAAAGGGTTGGCTGTTTTGTTTTCTGGCTCAGAGAGATTAGATAAAGTCTGCATTTTTGAACTTCACCCTTTAGACATACAAACTTTAAAAATTCATTCTCGATAGATCGCATTTTGCAGATTATATGTGTTTATATTACATTGCTCCCATTATTTTCCTTAGCCTTCCTCTGACTTGGTAGCAGACAGATGACAGGATTCATCCCTTTTGGACTATCACTGGAAACTGCTGTCTTTCTAATCCTTGTTCTTAACATGCTACTTCAGCAAAAATGCATCTTCTCATTTTGGGTACCACATTCTTGAGACTTAGAATCTCATGATAAAGAAATGTCATGCTCTGGCCAGGCAACAAGAAAACTTTCTGTGAGAGGAAATTATCTCTTTCCTTTTATTATGACATTGTTAATCATAAGCTGTTATACAGGACAGAGGATTTAAATTAATATTGACCCTCACAAGAAACAGTAGCTTCTTCTCAAGAACCTATAAATAAGAGTCATATTGGAGATTTTTAATTTTATCTTAAGGGTCAGAAAGTTAGTTCTAAGATTTTACTAAGGCTTTACTATCACAGAAGTAAGACTAAGTAATGTTTAAAAATATTTTTGTTTTCCTTTACTTCTGTTTTATCAGTGATTTAGAAGAAAATGTCTTTTACAATCAAATAGAAATAAGTACATATTACTGCTCGTTACAAGCCAGTTAAGATCTCTTCTATGTGTTGCTAATTCTCAAAACCCTCATGCAATGTAAGTATTATATCATTATACTTTCCAGATGGATGGGAAAACAAAGACTTAAGTGGGTTAACTAACTTGCTCAAAGTCCCATGACTGTGAAGGAGCTGAGAGTCAACTATGGCTCCATCTGACTCCAAAGCCCATGCTGTCTACACTAATGTCACTGCTTCTCTGGCATTACCTTTTCTGCTGACAGGATAATAATAGAAATAGCTACCACTGAGACAAACTACATGCCAGATACTGTTCTAAGTGTTTTTTTCTATAATATCTAAGATCTTTATAACAACTCTATTAAAAACATTGTATTATTATTGGTATTGCATAGATAAGGTGGCTGAGACTCAGAGATGCTCATAAATAACCCAGCTACACAGCTATAGGGTTGGAGAGCCAGATTCAAGCCTAGACCATCAGACTATAGCCAATCCACTTCTGGTGAACCCAAGGTTGTGCTGCAGTGTGAATCATACAACCTTGTCTCCCAAGCTTTTCTATGCTTTAGACTCTGTGTTAGTCCATGCTTCAATCCACTGATGAGCTAATCTTTGTATTATTATTAATCTTACTGATAGTACAAAATGTTATGTGGCATGTTTAATTGTTGTATAAGGATGTACTTATATAAATCAATAACATGAAAACATTAGATTTTTTAGCCTATATAACCTATAAGGTCACTTTTCTACCCACGTAGTCTTATGAACTGTATGCCCACAAATACCTTTTGAATATAATGTGAAGTTATCTTATTTATTGTTGAATTTATATTAATCACAAGACAATATCTTCAAACTTATACTTTTCCAGGCCTAGAATTCCTGGCATTATTTTGTCAGACAAATACAGACTACTAGGAAGTTGACGGGAACTGAGGTTGTGTAGTCACACCACTAAAACAGATGACTTGGCCTTAAAAATTCGTCTTCAATGTCTTCATCCCATTTTCTAGAACAAGAACCATGCAGGATTTCTGAAAAATTCTCCTGTGTAGGAGTCTCTCAGTAGTACTTTCAGCATTCGAAGTGGGAAAGCCTTGTTTCTCAGATTCTTCTCAGTTACCAGAAGTATGGCTGCTCACTGAATACCACTGACCTTAGTTTCTACCCTGGCAGATGCTCTTCATCTGTCTAATGTCCGGAAGGGAAGAATCAACACAGGCAAAGCAGTATTCTTCAACTGACCATGGGATCGAAATGAACACTTGATGTCAAACTTCTCTATCATTACTTGCTCTGGACACTCCACTGTGCTCCAGGACTAAAATTTTAAAATTCTAGGGATACAAAGAAACCTAAGTGTTAAGAGAATCTATTTGGTAAGCCAAAACACCTACCTCGGAGTAACAATCAGACCTGCCATTTTGTTTTGTTTTGTTTTTTGGTGGGTTTTTTTTTTTTTTTTTTTGTCATTTAACAACTAAAAACCACCCACAGTTATGTATGCATGACACCAATAATCAGCAACCTCAGAAAAAGTGCAGTGTGAATTCCAAATTATTTCTTAACATCTTTTTTTCTGTTCAAATCTTGAGTATTTATCAAGGCACACCTTTGATATTCGTCAGTGTTTGAAGTTTGCTAAATATGCAAGCCAAACAAAATACAACCTTGCTTGAATTTTCAAAGTCAGAGCTACCAATAAAGTTTTATTAGAAAAAGGAATTCACGGGCTGGGGATTTAGCTCAGAGGCGTAAGTGCCTGCCTGGCAAGCATGAGGTCATGAGTTCGATCCTCAGTACCGCAAAAAAAAAAAAAAAAAAGAAAAGAAAAGAAAAGAAAAGAAAAAGGAATTCACATGACTGGTAGCTAAGTGTTTTTTATTTTTTAATAAAATGGTAGGTTTGGATGTGAAGCAAAATGTTAGTTTTCTGGGCAACAGATTCTTGAAGTTTTGAAAGAAAATGAATCTGGATTGTAGCAACATATGTGTTTATTTGCAAAGGCCTTCAATCTGTGTTCTCTTTCTTGAAACTTGCTTTGCAGATCCTTTACCTCCTGCTAGATTTGAGGTCAAGAAAGAAACGATTACTTCAAACAGCTTGCAAGTTAGGTGGACTCATTCTCCTGGAAAAGTCACCTGGTATGAGGTGCAGATATTTGATGATAATAGCAAAAAGATACAAAGGGTCCAACGTCAAGAAAGTACTTCATGGAATGAATGCACTTTTTTAAACCTCACTGCTGGCCATACGTATAATATTGCCATCACAGCTGTTTCTGGAAATAAAAGTTCCTCTACAGTTTACACCAATGCATCAACAGGTAAGACCTGTGTTGTCTGTAGTTAGTAATCTGTGGCACCTTTGCAGTTATATGTTACTCAAGGAATAGAAATGAGAATGTCCTCAGACTATAAACAGATAAACTCCCTAGCTTCTTAAAAGGCAGTTACTTGTGTGATACATATGAAAGACTAGACTAACGCAGGGGTCAGGGCTGTACCACTAACATGTTCAGCGACTTTGAACAAGTACTGGGACTTCTCTAGACCTAGAGTTTTGTCAAGTTTCAAGTAAATGCTCCCTAAAGGCCTTCTAATTCAAACCTTCGAAACAAGACTTTGCACCTCATTTTTTATGTTTATGCTATAAAACTTATCAGATAAACATTTTTCTCTTTTGTGCATTCTTCTCTTACCATAAAGTCATGATGTGTTCTAAATATCGCAGCTTGAAACAAGTCTTTTCTCCCGTTTGATGAAAAATAAGTCATGTAGTATTTGCATGTATCATGATCTCCATAGCGCATTTCTACTTCCTTCCACAAAAACACGTCTTTCATATTGTTTGTTCTTCTTTTTCTCTCTTGTTTTAGCTGCCTCTCTTTCCATTTTTCATATCTTACAGGTCTTTTCTTTGTCTTTTCTCTTTACTGCAATGCCATGTTATACTGCACTGGAAACAACTAACTTAAAACCCGCTAAGAAGAAGAGAAAGACAGATGAATTGATGCAGCTTTAGGCTGTGACTTTTGAAAAGCTCACTAATGAAGATTCAGTTAAATATGAAGAATGCTATTAACCATTATTGCTATTAAACAAGTTAAAATCTACAAAGAAGCATCAATGAGTTGTAACTTCTAATCAAATATGTCTATGTCCTCACTGAGGGGATTATTGAGTAACATTTGGACATGCATTTTATTCCACTAGCACCTTCTCCAGTAAAAGATATTGACATTTCCACCAAAACTAATTCTCTTCTGATTTCCTGGTCCCGTGGTTCTGGGAATGTGGAACAATACAGGCTGATGTTAACAGATAAAAATATCGTAGTTCATGACAATATTGTGGACAAACATGATACTTCTTATACTTTCCGCGGGCTGATCCCTGGCCACCTCTACAACTTCACTATCGTGACCATCGCTGCAGGACTACAAAATTACAGATGGAAATTAGTCAGAACAGGTAAGTTACTCCTTTTTTACCAAACAGAAAAACAAAACTCAAATAAGTTTGAATCAAATTTATTAAATTATTGGAATACTCACAAGACAAATTGAAATTTGTGTAAGTCATAGAAAAATCATATGCAGAAAATGAAGGATTCTATTTTATTCTAGAGTTTAGTCTAGCCCTTGGCAATATTTTGAAGTAGACAAACTTGATTGCTGATATGGTCCCAGCTTCTCTTTTTTAGTTCACCATTCTCCTTGCTAAGGATTTCTACATCCTCTTAAACATCACTCACAGTGAACAAGGATCACTTGTCTAAGTGCTGTATATAGGCCTACTCTGTGACAGACATTTCTAAAACCCTCTGCCCAAAGACCATATCCTAGGACCCAATAACAAAATATCTCATCTCAGCCTAAACTAAACTAATAAAACAGTCTGCTAAGTATTAATAAGTCATACATGTATTCATTCATTCAACCAATATTTATTGAACGTGAGCTATATTGCTTATATGACAACATTAAAAATAGACAAATTTTTTGCCCTCACAAATCTTGCATTCTAGTAGATTTGAATGTTTCCAGTAGGTCTGCTATGTTAACGAATCCACTTTCTTAACAGGTTATCTAATTTTAAGATACACTCTGAAATATGTGGTACCTAAGAAATTATCCTAGTGGAAGGTTTTAATAAGAGGATGATGGGAAAAATATTGGCGATAATTGTACATTTATGTTATTTTTTATAACATACCTCAAAGATACACAGAAAATGTATACGTAATCTTAAGAATTATTACAGGTACCAAGACCAATTTACACTTCTAACTGCCCTAAGAAAAATTGCTATGCTTAACTATTCTTTTACTGAGACTTTAATTTATATTATACCATCAGTGAGACCTTAATTACAACATGTGTAAGAGGTAGAAAAAATATTCATCAGTATATTTCCTTTGTCACCATTTTTATTAGATTAGATTAAATAGTAACACAACTCTTTAAATTTATCATGACAATGTAAAAAGAAAATATTACAGCATGTAAAATTAATCTATTATGTCATTGATATTATACATAGTTACATATATATATATATATATCAAAAAATATTTTGATAGACATCTTTGACATTCTACCTAAAGAATTAGAAAGGATCATTTTAAGTCTCTTCCAAGCTTCATTTGCAAATAGAGAATACTGGGCTCAGTGAAAGAGGGAGAGAGAAAGAGAGAGAGAGAGAGAGAGAGAGAGAGAGACAGAGAGACAGAGAGACAGAGAGAGAGAGAAAGAGAGACAGCTGCCCAGAATCCTGTGGAGAGCTGGCCAAGTCTCAAACAGAATTCAGGCTCCTGTCTGGCAGCTTATGCTCTTGCCATGAGCAAGACAGCTTTCTTTAGTTTTACAATATTACTTTTGTAGTTTTGTGGTATTATTTTTGTCTCTCAAAGTGGTTGTTTTCTAGTAGCTGTTTTCAGGAATTAAAATATAGGTCAAAATTTAGCCCTGGACTGGTAAGAAATCCTGTGTAAAATCTCTTTTCCATTCTTTGCTAAATTAGCCCCCATGGAAGTCTCAAATCTGAAAGTCACAAATGATGGCAGTTTGACCTCTCTAAAAGTCAAATGGCAAAAACCTCCTGGAAATATAGATAACTACAACATTACCCTGTCTCATCAAGGAATCATCAAAGAATCCAGAGTATTAGCACCTCAGGTTACTGAAACTCACTTTAAAGACTTAGTCTCTGGACGACTTTATCAAGTAGTTATCAACTGTATCTCTGGTGAACTATCAGCTCAGAAGACTGCAGTAGGCAGAACAGGTAAGTCTTGTGCTCCAGAATATTCTCTGACCTGTCTTAGAATAGGATAAAATAACATAAAAGAAAAACTCCTTGAGAAGTTGTCCATTTGACAGACTGTCTGTGGGCCAGGACACAATATACAACAGTAAATGAAACAGAGGCTTAATTGAATTCATTTAAGTTATTTAATCAAATACACATGGATTTCTGAATCATCTACATACTTCCTCTGCCCCAATGTCACATGATTTAAGTAGCATAATACATGAAAATTGATACTAATAAAGAACATTTCTGATCTAGTCTCATAATGAAAACCAGTCAACCACTAGTTTTTCTATAAATCATTTCATTAATTTATGTCATCAAATACTTATCCACTGTCTTGTAAGAATCAATTACTATATTACGAGCTTTGGATATTAAAATGGGTAAGACATGCCATTATGTATAAGGCAACATAAGGTTTATGCTTTTGTAATCCACAAACGAGCCCCCTAGAGCCCCCAACCTCAAGTCCAAAAATGGGGCAAGACATGTTTTTTCAAAAAGCAGCGCTGATTTATTTTATTCCTGGGCCCAGCAACACAATGCAGTTGGAGTTTGCAAAAGCTGTGTGTCTCCCTCAAAACTTATCAGACTTTTTATAGAAAGCACAATTTACAAAGTAAGGGGTTCTGGGCATGGATCAGGAAATCTCCTAAGGAATGAGGAAGACCTTTGTTTCCCTTTGCAGAGGACAGAGAAGTCTATTGGAAATTAACAATCCTTTGTCAACTCATTCCAGCACTCAATTTTAGACATCTGTTATTTGCAGGGGGCAGCAATGGTTAACATATCAATTAGGTCAGGTTCCCAGGGATTTATAATTCTTTACAGAGGGGAGCACTCATTAACATATCAATTACGTCACCCAGAAAAAAAATGCATACAGAACAGTACGGTGCTACTGGTTACAGGTACTTTGATCATATAATTTAGGCATAACACAAACATAACAAAGCATTTTTTGCTAGTGTACAGCATATGTGACCTACTCCTTATGGCTAAACTGGCTGGTAACTTGTTTGTATTGCCCTAAACTGAGTAGTTTTTATGTATTCAAAGAGTTGTAAAGAAAAAACAAAACAAAAAAACACCAAAAAATATATGAAATACAGATCATATGTGGCCTGCAAAATCTGAAATATTTACCATTTGGCCCTTACAGAAAAAAATGTGCAGACTTTTGCTTAAATTAAGTTACAATTACAATCTTACAGATGTAGAGTACACAGAAAAAAAAATCTTAAAAATAATGCCTCCTAATATTGGTAGTGTTATTGATATTTCTGTCAGACACTGACTATATACTTTATACCCATCATTTCATTTATTTCTCATGATAAAACTATGAGAAATACTCTTGTGATGGCCATTTTACAGATAATTCAAAAGGATCAAATACCTTGTTTTTAACTATCTATTAAGTACATGCTAGATTTATAATTTAAGCCAAGCTATTTGATTTCAGACTCTAATCTCTGTGTATTAGGGATCTTAGGTAAGAGCTTTATGGTCAAAAGGAAAGAGAGTTAAGTTCTTCTTCCAATGAAAATTTGGAGGAAATGGACTTACTGGACTTAAAGTGATACCTAAAAGTGTTTACTTTTTTTTTTTTAAACTGGGAATGGAACTCAGGACCTTACACTTGCCAGGCAAGTACATATGTCACTGAGCTATATCCCTGGACCTAAAAGTTTATTTCTTGACAATTGAAGGTAGGGAGGAGGGAAGAGTATTTGAAGTGGAAAGAATAAAATAAGCAAAGATGCAGGGACGGAGTCCAGCAGCCCTACAGGTCTACAGAACATACAAGTGAAAGCCAACATTGGAGGCACTAAGGAAGGAGGGAGAGCTTCAAGGGGTGGTCAGAGGCGAGAGTGGAAGGACGTGTGGTCTGAACTTGAAAAGCCACAAACGCACGTGAAGGATTTGTTTTATTCTGTAGCTTTTTAAGGAGAATTTGAATGTTTGTAAGCAAAAGAATAATACATCCAGAGCTGCAATGCAAGAAGAATGTTCATTTTAGTTGAAAAAGAGAGAATGTTTCAAGACCACAACATCCAAATCTCTTCCAAAGGATGCCACTAGAAGCAACATCAGTATTGCCCTAAGGCAGATGTGCAATTTATAAAAAACATTTGTGTCACCAGATTGTTAACAATGGTACAGAAGAGTGTGTACCAGTTCTATTGCTAAAATGATTTTAGCATACATGCTTGAGTGTCAAAGTCTCCAAAATGAAAGAGAGCTACTCATCCTCCATAGCCACCAGGAGGGAATAGAAATGTTTCGAATTGTAAATGTTGTGTCTCCTATTTACTGTTACCCAAGAAAACTGAGTATTCTTACATTTGGTTTTTATTACTTTCTTGATATTGATTTCACTGTTCAGTTCCAGACAAAGTCAGGAAGCTTGAGGCAAAAAACAATGGTGGGATGAACTCCCTCGTAGTGAGCTGGTCTCCCCCTGCTGGAGACTGGGAGCAGTATCGCATCGTGCTCCTCAATGGTTCTTCACCACTGCTCAACACCACTGTGGGAAAGGAGAAAACGCGTTACCTCGTGGAAGATGTGGGGTTCATACCGGGAAGACAGTATGAAATAGAAGTCACTGTTGAGAGTGGAAATCTGAAGAATGCTGAGCGTTGCCAAGGAAGAACAGGTAAGCAATTACCAAGGTATTGATGAGCGATGGCACTATACTTTGTTCCTTCTCCTTTTAACCCAGCTAACCACCAATGTCGTACTCTACTGCTCCTTGAATTTGAAGTATTACAGATTTTCAGGATAACACAGGGCTTCTAATATTTATTACTGTTAAATTAGAGCATCAGAGTCCCTTAGACTCATCATTCATAAAAGAATGATATTCTCAATGCCAAAAGAATAAGTATACTACCTGAGAATAAGGACCAATCCTGTCTCCAGAAGAATCTTTGCTGGTGATCTAATGTGAGCATCTCAGGTGCCAAGGAATGGTGATGAAAGTGGATAGGAATCTCCCTATATTAGGGAAAGGGAACACAAGGGCACGAAAATATGGGTCTTGGTATTCTTGCTGTCACCATTCATTGCAGTAACTCTTGAGTAACTCTCCTGAGCCTGCTTTCTCAACTTTCAAATAAGAGACTCCCAAGTTCAATAATACTATGGTAATCCATGCAATCTGAAATGTTCAGGAGAAATTCATATATCTTGTCTCTTAGTCTTGCCTAATAATAAGGAAATGACTACATTCATTCAATATTCTTATTAGGAAAATATCAAATAAAATGATCAAGACACCCCTTTAGCTTACCAATTGTAATTATTACAGATTTTTCAATAATCTCTACATCTTCTAAATTTTTGTATCTATTGGAGAGTGATCAAATAGCTATATATATTTAAAGCTCCTTTTAGTATTCATAGAACAGGCATCGTTGTCTGCCACATTTTTTCATTCACTTCAAATGATTTGGAAATGTAAGATCTAGGCACAGTGGGCAGCTCCTTGTGTTGGTGTGATTCTTTGAACTTTTCTTAAGCTTCATTTGCAAATGAGGAATAAAGTGACTTGAAGTAACCCTTAGTGTAAATAGTTATTTCTGGAAATTGGAGAAAAAGGATTCAGAGTTCCACTAGGATAGAATTATAGAAAATTCCTTTGATGCAGAAATCACAAGATAATTTTACACACTTGATTCTTTCATCGTTGGGTTTTCCTGTCGGTTTGTGGCATCATGCTGTTACAAATATCTCCTGGAAATTGTAGCATTAAAATCTTTTAAAGAAGTAATAGCGGTTTTGATCCTTTTGATAAGAGATGTTCTTAACCAGTTGCTATTATTACATAACAGTCACCTCTCTCTTTTATAACAAAATAGCATTCCCTCCTCAGAAGTAAAGAAAAGAAGCACTTGGTCTTTCCGAGTTATGGGGGTTAACAAATACACTTCACTCCACCCAAACACTCAAATGTAGACTTTTCTTTATGGTGTTGACAGGATTGTGGTAAATATTTTTATATTACAGAATACACAAGACAAGATAAACTCTAATAAGGTGATATGTGATTAAAACTAAATTATTTTACAGCAAGGTATTTTCCAACAGTATTCTTTTCCATCCTTACTTCTGATTATGTTCATAAATCAAGTTTCTTATAATAAAACCACCTTCCTCTTAATATTCATAAGCATTTAAAAAAGAAATGGTGACCTAGAACACTCCTGAGAATGGAAGAGAAAAGCTCTCTGAAGATACTCTCAGAGTGTGTTCAAGGCAATCAATACCCAAGTCTCCACTGCTTTTTCCTCAGTTCCCCTGGCTGTCCTCCACCTTCGGGTCAAACACGCCAATGAAAGCTCACTGGGCATCATGTGGCAGACGCCTGTGGCACAGTGGGAGAAGTACATCATTTCTCTCGCTGACAGGGCTCTCTTACTCATTCACAAGTCCCTCCCCAAAGACGCCAAGGAATTCACTTTCACTGACCTGATACCTGGACGAAAATACACAGCTACAGTCACCAGCATCAGTGGAGACCTGAAAAATTCCTCTTCAGTAAATGGAAGAACAGGTAATAGTCTTTATAAATTTTAGATTTTATAGTGGTCTATCTGCTGAATTACTTAACGTGCAGTTGCAGGCGTTTATAACATGCATATTATGCATTGTTTTCTGTTTACCAAGTTCAGCTCTTACGGTCATTAATTCCTTCATTTTACCTTGCTTGGATTTGTTGTGCTAAAGTTGAGTGCAGAATAAGTCCCCCAGGAGTTTTGTCCCAAAAGAGAGCAGAGAAATAGAACAACATAGAGAAGAGGGAAAATGGTGAACAGGAGGATCATTGTTTTTAAAGCACGGAAGTCATTGCATGTTTTATGCTGACGGGAATGATCTAGAAGAGAGACAAGTGAGGATGATGTGAAGAGAGGGGGAGTTCCTCTGGGGCTCTGCACGTAGCGAGTGGTATTGGGGTTTAGAGCACATGCCACTGGCTCTGGAAAGGAGCATGTTGCTTGGGGAAGAAAGTATTTGAGTGCAGGTACCAGTGTGGATAGATGTATTCTAGAGCTATTGTTCAACAGTTACTCTCATTTTCTCAATGAAATAGGTAACAATGCTCTTTTCCAATTTACATGCTATTAGTAACCTGTATTTCCCTCTCCTTCTTTGAACTGCACAAAAATAGTGATTGATTTTTTTTACAGAGTATAATAATTGTTTTAGACTCTTTGATACCAGTTTACCACTTTCCCTCTCATACTGCCTTTCTGTATTTTAGGAGTTACAGTTGATATTATTTTCCTTCATCCTGAAAGATATTCTTCAAATGTCTTTATTGGGAGTTCTTAGGGACAAACTCTTTCCACTTTGGCTTTCCTGAGCAGGTTTTTATATAGCGTTCTGTCTTGAAGAGTATTTTCTAATGTTTTGATGTAACACTGAAAGTTATTTTCTCTCAGTGAGTTGAAGCTGTTGTTTAGTTTTATTGTTGTTGTTACTGCTGCTGTTAATGTTGTTGTTTTTTGAGACAGGGTCTCACTACATATTTCAGGCTAGGCTTGAGCTTGCTTGGTAGCGCAGGCTGGGCTCAAACTCACAACTCACCCTGCCTCATCCTTCTGAGGACTGGGGTTACCTGTGTGCACCGCCACACTGTTGCTACTGAGTAGTCAGTTGTCAGCCTAATTCCTATTTTACTACAAGACATCTGCCTGTTTAATATGACTGTTTTTAAGGTCTACTCTCTACCTTTGATGTTCTTCTGTTTCACAATAGTGATCTACATATACAAATATTTTTGTTTATCCTACTGCTTTCAGATTAGTGTCATTCCTCAATCCTGGCAGACCTGAGTTACTGTCTCCAATATTGTCATTTGTCTCTCTTCTGTTCCTTGTTATCCTTTCTACTACTCCAGAAAATGTATGCGTGCACACACAGCCACACACAAATACACACACTTCAAGTTTCCATGTATTTGCTCTTTGGGCTGCAGATAACCTTCTCAGCTCCTTGCTTCAGCTCAGTAATTCTTTCTATGACTTTGTCTAATCTACTGTTAAATCTGCCCATTGAGTTGTAAATTTTAATTGCTATGCTTCACACTTTTAAATATCCTCTTTGGTTCTTTTCCAGATCTAGTAAAAGTTGTGATCTTTTGCTCTTTAGTTGTATTTTCATGCTTCTTTATTATCATTGCAAATTAAAATATTTGTTTTACTTTCTGTCTGATCCTTATGCTGTCTGAAATCTTCAAGAGCTAAGTCTTACATTTGATTCTGCTGTTGTTTGCTCATGGTATTTTATTCCCTAGACATTTGTGATTTTTTTTTACTACAAACTCATATTCTTTGGAATTTTATTCTATGAAAATTCTTTGAGGCCTTATTTGAAGGTGTATTTCAAAAGTTTTTTTTTTCTTTTTTACTTGATTCTTTCAAGTGTATAGGACCACTATCAACCAAGATCTACTTTAATATACTTTTTAATATAAGTTATCAACTTGAGGTTTTTTGAACAGTAGATTTTATCAATCCAAATTGTAAATACCTTGAAGCTGTTTTAAAATTATGAATTCAAAAAAAAAAAAAAAAAAAAATTTTTCTCCACTGAGTACCAAGACTTGGGTGATATGAGGAATAGAAATGAAATATTATTTCACTTACACTTGGAATGTAATTTTTTTTTTTTTTGTACTGGGGATCGAACTCACAACCTCATGCTTGCCAGGCAGGAGCTTATGCTGCTGAGCTAAATTCCCAGCCCTGGAATGTAATCTTTCAGGATCCTCTGTTATGCAATCACGTATAAGCTTCTTCATCCTAAGATGGTCCTACATTTTATGTCCCTTTTCTGAGATCCTGAAATACTATTAAGTCAAAACTTACATTTATGTTTGAAAGCATCCCTAACGCAAATTTGCTTCAGTGATCCAGTTACCTCCATTTCACTGTGTAGCCTCTGAGAACTGCTGAGCTCTAACAGCAGTTACTTTTATTTATTTATTTATTTTTATTTATTTATTTATTTATCATCACTTTTATTTATTTGTGTACATTTATGTGTGGGGAGGGAGGCACTAAGAATGGAACCCAGAGGAGCTTTACCACTGAACTACATCCCCAGTCCTTTTCATTTCTTATTTTAAAGCAGGGTCTCAAGAAATTGCTTATGGTAGCCTTGAACTTGTGATCTTCCTGCTCCAGCCTTCTAAATAGTTGGGATGACAGGCTTGTGTCACCAAATCCAACTAATTATTATATTTAACCCAACATGTGTGTTGTGTTTGTCAGGGAAGTTTTTATGGTCCTAGCTCATCACACTGCCAAAAATGAGGGACAGGTCATTGTTTTAGACCTATGATTATTTTTATTATCCCCACTACCCTATATCTGGGTCACATAGTATGTGTATGTTCAACTTTTAATTTAAGACACTGTCAGTGTTTCCTATGCTGGTTTTACAGTTTTATTTTTGTATTAATTTATGTATTCATTTTTTTTGAAATGCTGCCCAGACTAGTCTCAAACTTCTGGGTTCAAATCTCTATTAACAAAGAATGAGATTTCCAGTTTGTCCACATCTTCAGCAGCACTTGGTGTTGTCAGTTTGTTTTAAAATTAAGCAGTTCCTATAGGTTGTGGCAATATCTTTCGCTGATGTCTAGTGGATTTCAGAATGCTTTTATATACTTATTTGCCATTTGTTTATCTTGTTTGGGAAAGTTTCTTTTCAAGTATTTTAGCCATTTTCCTATAGATTTTTTTTAATCATTGAGTTTTGAGAGTTTTTTATGTTAGACACAGGACTTCTGTCAAAAACATGAGTTAAAAATATTTCCTTCCAATCTGTGGATTTTTTTTTTTTGTCTTACTAGTATATTTTGTTACATAGAAGTTCTTTCATAGGTCACACTTTTGGCATCATACCTAAAAAGAAAATCTGTGTCTAACAGAGATAGGTCACATGGCTTTGAATTCTCATGAAGGTAAGGGTCCAAAAAAGTCTTATTAAATAAATCTTCAAAAATAGCCACCTTTTACAAGATACTTAACATAGTTATACTACTAATTTCTCCTAGTTCATTGAAAAGAAAGGTTTGTGCTAATAAATGCCTCTATATTGTACTCTGAGTAACTAATTTAAAGATAACAGTACACAATATATTAACCATTGTTACTGTCCTATTATCTTGTATTGAAATTTTGTGGGGGTTTTTTCTCTTTCAAATAAAATTTTAAAATTAGTTGCTTTAATATTTCAAGTTTAAAATAAAGGCTAATAAGTATACATCGCCTCATCTGTGAATCCTAAATAATTTTGATTTACCATATAAACAGCTTTTTCAAAGTTCTACTGTCTCAGTACAGGAGTAGTTCTCCATATGCCACAAGAAATAGAGCTGAATTTATAGCTAAAACAACTAATACTTTTTTTAAGAATTTTTCAAGTTGTTTCCATTCTTGACCCGTATTTTTTACACTTTCTTAAGGTGACTTTGTTTTGCCTTCTGTCTACTGTGTTTTAGTGCCTGCTCAAGTGACCGATTTGCATGTGACCAGCCAAGGGATGACCAGTAGCCTGTTTGCCAACTGGACAAAGGCACAGGGAGACATAGAATTCTACCAAGTCTTATTGATCCATGAAAATGTGGTCATCAAAAATGAAAGCGTCTCCAGTGAGACTAATAGATACAGCTTCCATGCCCTGAAATCGGGCAGCCTCTACTCCGTGGTGGTGACAACAGTGAGTGGAGGGATCTCTTCCCGCCAAGTGGTAGTGGAGGGAAGAACAGGTAAGAAGTGGAGACTTAAGTATCTGTAACTTACGGGAAGCTGAGTATATGGGACTCTCTCACCCCAAGCAGAATTTTTAAAGCATGCTGAAAACAGACCTATCTCTTTTCCTCCTAAAACCCAACTTTCAATACAATCCAGCTACACATGGCATCGAAACTGACCAGTTAAGAATGGGAGAGAACACCTGAATTTTCCAAACTCTGCAACAAATATTGATGCCCGAACTAGTCCTCTCATTTAGTTAATTTCTTTTGAAAGGGTTATGTCCCAATTAAGGTAAAATAAAAATCAAATCTTCCATTATCTTCATATTATTGGTTTCAAGACCTAGAAAAGACATGATCTCTAATTTATATGGTCAAAAGTTGACATATACAGAAAAAAATCTATTTCCCCAGGCTGGTCCCAAACTCCGGGGATCAAGTAATCCTACTGCCTCATCCTCCCCAGTAAGTAGGGCTACAGGGATATGCCACTGTGTCTTTCTAAAAGGGACATGTATTTTTAATAAGCAATATTAAACAAATGTTTAATACTATATACCACCTAAACAATCTTCCTGACTTAAAGTGTTCCCCATTAAAAGATGGCTAAGTAGAGAAATAAGTATCAGTATAGTCGTGTATCAGAGAGCTTTGACACCAAAAGAGAAAATGTAATTTTCTACATGATGCAAAGAAAGTACATAAATCTAAACATAATAACATATTATTTCATATAATGCACAAAATTTATGTTATGGTTTCTTAAGAAAAATTACATAAACCAAATAGAAACTTTGATAGTTATTGATGAATGTTTAATCAAATCAATGACCTTGTTACTTAATTTTATATGATTATCATAAATGATATTTCAGGCTCTGTCTCAATGAGCATCAGTCGCAGGCACAATAGATGATAGAGAGATAGATAGAATCATTTTGGCACCATCTTTTGGTATAGCACAGTTGAGGGTATGGGGCTAGAAGCCTTAGTTTGGAAATGAGAACAGGTAAGGAAAAGTATTGAAAAAGAATTGTATCCATTTTCCAGTGAGTCTCAGCTGTAGTAGTTAAGTTGAATTGATTTACTTACTTTCATAGCTTTGCAATTTGAGTGTTCCTGATTGAATAATTCCACTGGTCTATTCTTTTCCAAGTCAAAAGTCAGGAATCCAGGCACCTAGCATCTCACCCTCCCTCAGGATTCTCAGAGCTCTCCTCGTTTCTGGAAGAACAGAAATGGAGATCAGGGATGGTATAGACTACTAGGCTGGAAGCACACACCTCTCTACTATGCACATTCCACTAGCCATAGCTCACTAACACGGCCACAGTTAATACACCTATCTGCAGTGAAGGCTCAGAAATACAGTCTAATCACATGTCAAGAGGAAAAAGAAGTGTTTTGTGAACAATGAGTCATGTGCTACACATAGGCTAAGTCCCATTTTACAATATCATGAGGGACCTGAGGATGTAACACAGAAGCAGAGCACTTGCCTCACATACATGAGGCCTTGGGTTGCATTCGCAAAACTGCCAAAACAAATCTAAGAAAATGCCACAATAGCTAACCAACTTACTATGATATACTAAAGTAATATAGTGAAATAAGTGTGTATTTGAAATAAATGGGATTTATAATTATTTTACCTATATTTTAAGAGGCATTAATATTTAACTCAAATTATATGGTAGAAGCATCAAAAAAGGGAAAGTGTCCAGGCATGGTGGCACACACCTGTGATCCCAGCACTCAGGAGGCTGAAGCAGGGAGATCACTGCAAGTCTGAGACCAGCCTAGGCTCAAAGTGAGCTCAAGGCCAGCCTGAACTGCATAGGAGGACCCTGTCTCAAAAAGACAAAAGGGGGTGGATTTGAAGAATGATCAAAAAGTTGTCAGGAAAGCACAAAATATGAATAAATATAAGCACACATTATTATACCCAAGCATTATGGGAAAATGGAATGCTACTACAAATGCATAATAACTAGGGATTTCAAAAAGCATCTAGTTAAGGTTATAGCTAAAGCTTTGGTAATCTTTGCCACTTTTTTGTTTGTGGTTTTGTTGTTGTTGGTGGTGGTTTGTTCTGATATCAGGGATAGAAATCATGACCTCACACTTGCCAGGCAGGTGCTTAAGCCATTGAGCTAAACCACCTGCCTGCCACTTTTTGAAATACAAAAATATTGGTCAACATAGAAAATTTTTTAAAAGTGTTTTTTATATTTCACGTATTTCCAGAGTTGAAACGTTTAAATCCTCCTAGCCTAGATAAGATGGTAAATATTTAAAACTAAATATATATGTTCACTAAATCTAACTTTAATATGAAAAATGCTCATTCTAGAGAAAAAAACGCAGATTTTGTGTATATTTTTCTGAAACATGTAAGCTATATTTTTGACAAAACTTCTACTAATTGTATCTTTTCTAATAAAATATTGGTAGTTACAAATATTTCCAACAGTTTTACAAAACAAAGGAAACTATTTTAAGACTAATAATGGAATGTATAGATATTGGGGAAAAGGAAGGAAGGAAGGATATAAATATACCAACACACAAATTTTATGGATAAAAGTTTAACTTTATATCTAGGAAATGACCATAAAATATAGAAGCATTAGCTGAATTGCTGAATAGGGTGCTGTTGGTAACTTTTGGTGTAAGACAAGACTTTGGGGCTTAACTCACAAAATCAAATCATATGAAGATTAGAAGGATTCTCCGAAGTGATACAACCAAATCCTGTCCTTTATGTGTAACGAACTAATATTAGCAACTGTATAAAAATAATCAGCTAAAGTTAGCTGATGGTGAAACCAATAATGCATATTCAAAATTTCATATTCTGAAAGATGTCATTCTTTGTTTGCTAGTGGCAGTATTTATTAGACACTTATCTCCAATACATAGTGCAACTTTCATTCAACACAACAATTTGCTAACTTGCCGTCTGTATATTTTTTAGCCAGGGAGCTCCTAAAAAGCATGCAAGCTTTTCCCATTTTTTGTACAGCTGACAAGTAGAAGGTTCTCAGTAAGTGCCTGTGTGTTAATCCCCAAGAAACGTAAGCAAATAATTAGGCTTGCCATCAGAAAGCCCATTATCTCCAGAATAGCTACCTCTGCCCCTTTGATCCAGATTCCAAACTGTGCCCAGGATAGGCTCTTTTAAAAGGCTTATTTCTTGCCACTAGAGGGCAGGAAATGCTTTGCAAAGGGAAAGCAATTCAACTAGTTTTGTTAGTTGTTTTGTTACTTCCCCAGGAGTGAATAACCTCATTAAGTGAAGAGCAAAGATATCCCAAAATCTAAGATCTTTAGGAAAGCTATTTCATTTCTCACTTTTCCCCTTAAACATCTTGGCTTTGTTGTTGAGTTTGGTTCAAGTTGATTCATTTGGATTCTTAAGATGTTTGTTTCCTTTCTCAGGGAACCTCTGAATTCATTCAAATAAAAATGCTCCCACTTAAATATTTCACACAAAGCAAATCCTAAAGATGTAGTGATAGGGTCCTCATATTTATGAGGCGCCCAAAAGGCCTCCTTTCATTTTTGTTTTGCATATCCTCCTGATGTAAGAGTACTCAGCTTCCAGAAGCTAATAAGACATTCTCACTCTTCCTTGACCTCTTAGGTAATCAGAGCACATCTCCTTAGTCCATAGTTTTTGTTGAACACAATATATGACTCAGACTTTGACTGTGTTTTTCTTTTTATATCTTCTCCTCTTTTAAAACCATAGTCCCTTCTAGTGTCAGTGGAGTGATGGTGAACAATTTAGGCCGAAATGACTACCTCAGCGTTTCCTGGCTGCCGGCACCTGGTGATGTGGATAACTATGTGGTGACACTCTCTCACGATGACAAGGTGGTTCAGTCCCTTGTGATTGCCAAATCTGTCAGTGAATGTTCCTTTAGCTCCCTCACCCCAGGCCGCCTTTACAACGTGACCATAACGACCAAGAGTGGCAAGTATGAAAATCATTCCTTCGGCCAAGAGCGAACAGGTGAGCATGCGTAACGGTGCAGAGATCCATAAGAACTAACTAGACACATGGCTCAGGGCATCACAGAGATGCACTAGTCCCGTGACAATAGCACAAAAGGCAGATGAGATCACAAAACTGTGAAGCCTTTGTATTGTGAAACTCCTTAGGTAACTGGATATTACCTTTCCAGGAAGATTTGCACAGGTTTTATGGCTAGAATTCATATTATATTCAAACAATGTTGCAAGTATTGCTGTTTAGGGAGTAGTTTCTAGTAACTGGCTTTACAGACAGTAACTAACCCTATGAATGCCTCGGTGAAGTAGTTATTATGATTTCCATTTTATATATTAGGAAGGGTCAAGGAAGTTAAGTAACTTGCCCAACTGTCTACCATGTTAAACAGCCTGCAAGTTCCAAATCCTGAGTTTAAATCGTTTTCTGATTGACTCAAGAGCCTACAAATGTTTCTGTGCTAAAATCTTCCCTGAAATGTGTGTTGGTCAAGACTACTATTTATCTTTTTTCACATAAGGTGAAACTGTGAACCCTTACAGTTCTGAGACTAGGGAGCAAAACTCTTAGCAAATGAATGCCGGGTCTTTGATGTGCTAGAAAGAACTAAATATAGATAGCTGCCATGTCCCAATGTATCTATGCTTTATGGGGTTGACTTGAAGGTTTTCTGCTTAAGGTTAACCTCAATGTTTTATCAAGTCTTTTTACTGGGCTCTGCATTGACTTTTTTGCCTTTAAAAATGTCCTTTTTCCATAAGGATCCGGGACAATTGACATTATCCTATTACCTAACATAGAATCTGGGGCTTAGCAGGCACTCAGCAAGTATTTGCTGAATGAATAACCAAAGGTCAGGTCAGGGTTCTCACTTGGTGGCCGTTGGGTGGGCTTTTGACATGCAGTAACTCCTGAAGTTATACGCAGTGTTAATGAGGATAAGGAATGTTTGTGCATTTCTTTGGAGAAGTCTAGACTTTATAGTTTCTGAGCACACTCTCCAAAGTGTAGAAAGTTTGCCTTATTTTATTACATAATGCCAACACTGAAAAGCGTAGCAGCCTTGATGTAAAGGCTCAGCCATTACATCATCTACACCAGAAAGCACTTGTTAGGGATGCAGAGATTATTCCTACTTTCCTACAATTTAAGGTCTGATTTTACTGCTGATCACAATAATGACTTAAATCTGCAAATCTGATTTCCACTTACACAGCAGTCTGAAGTCAATGGCGTCAATGTATTGTATTGATCAACTTGGAGCCTGAAAATCACTAGAAATTAAAGGCTGCGTTACCCAATTGGTAGCCCTGTGTTTCCTAACAGCATCAATTCAGGAATGTTCCCTATTCATATGTCTTCAATATTGCAAGGTTCTTTTGCTAAGGTTGTTTCCAAGTGTAAGGAAAGAAATCCATTCAAAGCAACCTTTTGTTCTACCAGCACGAACTTAGATTTGGTGCATGATACATGGGAACCAATGATTTTAACTGGAGAGTCATGTCTGAGTTGCTGTCTTGTTGATTTTGGCTGATTATCTTAATGTCCCTTTCCTTTTCTAATGTTCTTCTTCTAAATTTTGGGTGAAAATGCCAATATTTCTAGTTCTGTATCATGTCATCTGTTCGTGCTGCAAGGCAGTTCTCACAAATTACTGCTGTTCCACCTGGAGAGCTCTTTAGTGACCTGATATGATTCAGTCTAGTTTTACTCCCTCTAATAATTGTTGTACCTACAGTAAATTGCCTGAATCGTTGACATTTCTTAGCCCATACACACAATGTCACTTCATAATTTCCTCTTAATTCTGCAGTGTCTAACTTCTAGCAACACTGTAATTGGTTTCAGGCAAATATTTTGCCGAAAGCTTATCTGTCTTTGCCCCAAGCCTGTGGTGAGCTACATTATAACATGCAAATCAGTCAGTAACTAGAATCCAACAAAAGTTGTTATTACAATTTGTAAGTGTAGAAAGAATTATAATGTAGTAAGATACCCAAATACTGAAATTTTTGAATCATTTCATGATTTGGGGGCAAGTAGAAGATATGAACACAAGTTCGTAAGTGGTCAGAACAGAAATCATTTAATGTGTACTAGACACATACAGAGGTTATACAGATCTGTGTTAATATTAGGACAGTAGTATGCACCCTAGATCTGAGATCATGCCTCTTTTTAGCACCTTATTAATATTTATAATATCTCATTATACCCAAAGAGAAATGAATCTGTGATCTGATGAATCAAATTTGGTACTAAATGAACTATCAGAATAGGTTTAACATCATTTTTTAAATATAGAATTGTCTTATTTTACAGTGTTCCTAGTAGTACGAATTTACCTATTTATTTATTGAGGAGAAAAGCATAGGTACACAGAACTGTTTGTTAGATATTTATTAGAAGAAGCCTCAGATACCCAAAATAGCATTAATCATAATTCTTCATTCAGAAAACTATATATCAGTTTTTAGTTTTATTTTTAAGTCATCTAGTTAGTAATTTTTTATAATTCAAAATGTACGTAAGGAATCACTACCGGAAAAGAAAGCTAGGATCTTGACAATAATCTGCATAAAATTACATTGTTCCCACCTCACTAAGTCACCCACGGTCACCAACATCTCAACTCATGTTCATCCCCCTTTGCCTCCGTCTTGCATAGTCTGATTGCCACTCTGTACAGGCCTGAAACTATAGAGTTTTAATTTTATAGTTGCTTTAGCAAATAAAAATTATTTTTATTCAATATGTAATCTTTTGAGCTTTCTTTAGATTTAGATTTTTCAGTTGTTATATTGATTCAAGTTCAATCATATTTTTCTGTTTTGATGTTAAGGGCAAGAAATCTATACTTTGATTTTGAATTAATAAGAAATTAATTAAGACTATTACATAATATTCACTATTACATAATATTGTATTAATATAAAATTAATTACATTGTTATGTAATGTAACATACATTAGTCAATGGAAAGGCTCCAATGGAGAGGCATCCTCTGCTATACTTACTTTTACCAGACCTTAAATTTTTAATTTTCAGATAAATACAAGTGGTATCATTGTGGTCTTGAATGTCTTTCCAGTGTTTTCCAGTGTAAATAATTATGTATTGATTAGCCTTACATGTTTTCTTCTGTTTTTACTTTGGGTATTTATACTTTTTTGGTAGCTTTTTAATATCATCTTGAGTCACCAAAATACATTGCAGTTATTAATATTTTCACCTTATTCATGTTAATCATCAATTATCTTGTCTAATGCTCCATCTTATATGTGTCATATTGTATAAGCAAACAATAGGCTGTGGATACATCCCTCAGGTTCTGTTAAAAGTTCTGCTTAATCAATTCAAACAGTGTGATAATATTTTCCCTCCAGAAATTTGTAATTTGAAGTAAAAGATTTTTCTTTAAAATTACACATTAAAAATCTAGTTATTTTCTCCTGTTGTCCTCCATTGTCATCTGTGATCTGTTGCTCACTCAGAATCACTAAATCTGTCACTGTTCTCTATTCTCTTTTTCAGTTCCTAACAAAGTCCAGGGAGTCAGTGTCAGCAACTCAGCCAGGAGTGACTACTTGAAGGTGTCCTGGGTGCATGCCACAGGTGACTTCGATCACTATGAAGTCACCATTAAAAACAAAAACAACTTCATTCAAACCAAAAGCATTCCAAAGTTAGAGACCGAGTGTGTATTCGTTCAGCTTGTCCCTGGACGTCTGTACAGCATCACTGTTAGTACAAAAAGTGGACAATATGAAGCCAGTGAACAAGGAAATGGGAGGACAAGTAAGTGGCATGATTGCAAAGTGACTAAACGTGAAGTCACTGAGTAACTAATTTATCTCAACCTTGAATATTTTTTACTTACTGATTAGCGAATTACACTGTCAGGCATATCATTACAGAGTATTTATTGGTAAGTAAAGGCAAGCATGACGAGGGAGAAAGAAGGTCAAATATTTCAGTTTTCTTCCCTGCCTTCCTGTATTGTGGCATTAAAATTCTAAACTTGTTTTATCTTATAGTTAAGCTGTTAACACCTTTCATAATTACATTCTGTCAACATGTAGAATATAGGATTTTTGTCAGGAAAAAGCTCACAAGTTTATTTTATTTTATTTATTTATTTATTTTTGGTACCGGGAATTGAACTCACAACCTCATGTTTACCAAGCTGGCACTTATGCTGCTGAGCTAAACCCCCGGCCAAAACTCACAATTTTAATGGTTGCTTCCAATTCTTCTGGTTTAATTTTGATGAAATAGGTCATGTGTTTTGTTTGAGCAAGAGAGATGTTTGCTGGTTCCTTGCATGTGATTCATAAGTTATCATGTGCAGCTAAGCTCTGATCAGTTCCGTTTCTGAAGTGCCTTCTCGATTTTCTCCCTAGTCCCCGAGCCTGTGAAGAATCTAACACTGAAAAATAGGAGCACTGAGGACCTGCATGTGACTTGGTCACCAGCTGATGGGGACGTGGACCAGTATGAGATCCAGCTGCTCTTCAATGACATGAAAGTATTTCCTTCTTTTCACCTTGTAAATACCGCAACCGAGTTTCAGTTCACCTCCCTAACACCAGGGCGCCAGTACAAAATTCTGGTGTTGACCATCAGTGGAGATGTGCAGCAGTCAGCCTTCACTGAAGGCTTAACGGGTAATTTGAAATATTGTTCTTGAACCAGCACAGATATACTGGTGTACTGATGATGTTGGATGATCCAGGTATTTAAATAGAGATTTAAAGGAACATGTCAGGGCTGGGGATTTAGCTCGGTGGTACAAGCACCTACCTGGCAAGTGCAAGGTCATGAGTTCGATCCCCAGTACCAATAAATAAATAAATAAAGGGACATGTCAAAAGGGAGAAGGGTATCTTGATAGTGACAATGACATTGTTTAAGTGGAATAACAAAAAACCAGTATGATATGGTGGAGGCAGACAGAGTTTCAGAAACGTAGCATTGAGTTGCCACATAGCTGGTACTTGAGGGGTACACAGATTATTATATTTTAATAAGTGACTCTTTTTATATGGGTGTCACTTTGTTGAAAGTCTCTTGGGAGTGTTATTGTAATAGTATGTACCAAAATAGTTTACCGTGAGCCACAGCAAAGCACTGTAGATCTACATTCTGTTCAATCCTCAGAACTCTGTGTGAGGTTACTATATCTTTGCCGTTTTTTCTTATGAGGAAACTAAAATTGTATAGAGGTTCAAAAATGTACGTATAGTTACACAGCTAGGAAACGAGTAAACAAGACTTAGACTGAGGCGATCTACTTAGCCCCTTGCTACATTAGTGGCCTTCTTCATTTCCACTAATTGGCTTTGATTGCCCTCTCTAAATGTTCCCCCATCAACTGCAGTTTAGGCAGCAAGGTCAGAGAAAAATGGCAAACTGATACCTTTTCTTTCACATGTATTCAGTAGAAAAGCATGACAACTCACTCTCCTTCACTCTCTTCCGTCTCTCCTTCTCTTCCTTTCTCTCTGTCTCTGTCTCTCTGTCTGTCTCTCTGTCTCTATGTCTCTGTCTCTCTGTCTGTCTCTCTATCTCTCTGTCTCTGTCTCTCTGTCTGTCTCTCTCTCTCTCTTTCTCTCTCTCTTTCTCTCTCTCTCTCTCTCTCTCTCTCTCTCTCTCTCTCTCTCTCTCTCTCTCTCTCCAGTGCTTGCAAGTGTTTGGGGACCATTCTGCCACTGAGCAACTATATCCCCAGCCCTGCTTGAAAACTTTTGTTATAAATTTTTACTTCTCTAAATAATTTTATTTAAACTTGTCTCTTCTTCTTCTTTTCTTTTTCTTTTTTTTCAGTGCCTAGCGCTGTCAAAAATGTTCATATTACTCCCAAGGGAGCAACAGACAGCCTGATGGTCACCTGGACCCCTGGCAGTGGGGACGTTGACTCCTACGTGGTGTCCGCATTCAGGCAGAATCAGAAGATTGACTTTCAGACCATCCCCAAGCATGTCTCGGAGCACATGTTTCACAGACTGGAGGCTGGGGAGCAGTACCGGATTGTGATTGCCTCAGTTAGCGGGTCCCTGCAGAACCAAATAGATGGTTTTGGGAGGACAGGTGAGCGTCCACCTGGAGAAGGGCCATATGGTAGAATGCTCCATGGCTTCCTGTAATAGGCCAGTGAGTGAGTTTAACTGCGTACAAATCTGAAAGTTCAAACCTTAGCCCTCCCAAGTTGATACAGTTCTCAGCCTTTCAGGAGCCTTTCACATTTTTTTCTTAATAGCAATTTTCAAAACAAATGCAGGTAAGTGGAAAACAAATCACTTGAGTATATTTTTATGCTTGCTAAAGGATATAAATTTTTAATTTTAACAAGAAGATTTCTATAACTATATACCTTTCAAGAGTTCTTGTTTTCTCAAAATTATTTCTTAAGGAAAAGATAATATCTTGCCATCTGCTGTGCCTGTGATAAGTATCAAATGAACTGTGTCTGTTTCTTAATGCCAATGACATTATTAATATATTATTTTTAAAACAAAAAGGAAGTACCTATGAAATGCATGACATCTGGTTATACTGCAAGATAGAGATCATTGTGTCCATGTTACAGATGAGTAAAATAAGACCCCAAGCGTTTATTAAACATCACCACATTTACATGTAATAAGAACTAGAGCTATAATTTAAATCTAGGTCCATCTCGCTCAAACCCCATTCCCTAACTTCTGTAATACAATATTTCTTAGATGGCACAAACCTAAGAAGTTTAGAATTTAGTAAAGAGGATAGAGAAGTAAACAGGCAATTACTACACAAGCTTGTGATGTTATGGGAACAAAGAAAAAGAGTCAAGGAAGCATTCTGATACTTACACGGAGACCAAGAAGTCTTCCAGGTGAAATACAAGTTGACTTAATTTAGAAAAAAAGCAAAGATCTAGACATGGGAGAAAACACATACCATTTAATCTGTTAGACTAAAGAATGTAAACCATGTGTCCAAGTGAGTAGATAAGTCAAGTCATGAAGGGCCTTGTGCAACTGGCAAGGTGTTTTAGAATTACAGGGAGCCACTGAGGTGCCCTTACCATGGAATCACCGTGGGCATATGCTATGTGCGGCACAGAATTTAAAGCAGTGAGTAATGAAGTGTGAGATAGGTGAGGACTTTTGCAGTAATGTATGCAACCCTTATCATGGCCCTAATATAGAGACAGGAGAAAAGGAGAGAGGAGAGACGTTCAAAGGAAGAAAGAGTAAGGACACAGAAACTTTAAGGCTTGTATATATGGAAGGATGACAGTGACAATCGTTGTTTCTGACTTGAGCCAAAAGAAAGAAGCAAAAGATAGAAGGGCAGGGAGATGAGGAGTTCAACTTAATTCGGTTTGATTTTGTTTAAGAGTTTTTCTCAATCAATTACTTTACCATAAGTGATAGAATTTTGTTGCTTCTCTTTGTTTCTTTAAAGTTCCAGCATGTGTCCAGGGAATAAGCGCAGACAATGCATATAGCAGTCATTCCTTAGTAGTAAGTTGGCAAAAAGCCGTTGGTGTGGCAGAAAGATATGATATCCTGCTTCTGAATGAAAATGGGGTCCTTCTGAGCAACACCTCAGAGCCAGCCACCGCTAAGCAGCACAAATTTGAAGATCTAACACCAGGCAAGAAATACAAGATACAAATCCTAACTGTCAGTGGAAGTCTCTTCAGCAAGGAAGCCCAAGCTGAAGGCCGAACAGGTAATTAGTGTAACTTAACATTGTGTACCAGATATCTCCTTGTATACTGCTGTATAAAAACCATAAGGTGGGAAGGATGAAGCAGTGTTGGATGATGATATAACATATAGATCTCTTGACACATCAGGAACATCCTCCCTACTTAGCTCTTCCACATCAGCTGTCCAGCTATACAAGTTGTCACCCACCCCACTCCAACTCAGATTTTTTTTATTAAACTAGTATGGTTAATATCCTATAGATGCTATAGAAATTGCCATCAAGTTAACAGCACAAAACCACAGAAATTTACTATTAATAATATGATAAGTTAAAGTCTGAAAATAGACTAAAATCAAGGTGTCACATGTCAGCAGGACTATGCATATTGTAGAGATTTTTAGGGAAGAGTCCACTTCTTACCTTTTTCAACTTCTGGAGATGCCACTTTCCTTGGCTTTGATACCTTGTAGCTACAGCATCACTCCAACCTCAGTATCTACTGTTATGTCACTTTCCTTGCTCTCCTGCCCTGCTCTGTCATGTTTAAGGACTTCTGTGCCCGGACAGAAATTGAGCACTCTAGAGACGGCTCCATAGTTCTCTACAACTGCCTCACGCTGAGGTCAGCTGCAGCTGGGCCCTCAGTGCCACCAGGAGTAAAAGCCCACTGCTTTAGTTTTCTACTATTGTCATTCCCTGTGTCCATCTTCCCCTGAGAGCAGCCACTTGTGGCCCCTACCCTCAGCAAGGAGGAATCAACACCAATTCTCAAAGTATTCTAACAATCTAAAAAGGAAGAAATGCATCCAAATCCATTCTACAGACCAGAATTACTCTAATAATGAAATAGACAGAGATTCAACAACAACAAAAAAGAGAGAACTGTAGACCAACATCACAGATGCAAAAATTCTCAACAAAATGCTAGCAAACTCTACCAACAGCAGAGCAATAATATAATCTGTCATGATCAATTGGGATATATTTCAAGGATGCAATGGTAGTTCAACATAAACAGATCAATGACTGTAATACATCACATGAACAAAATGATGAGAAAACAAAGATTAGTTCAACAAGTGTAGAAAAAATATAATTTATCATCCTTTCAAGATAAAAATTCTGAACAAATTTGTATAACAAGAACATTTTTCAATATAATCAAGACTTTCTGTAACTTTCTGTAACTTAACAAACATCATACTTACTAGTGAAATTTTTCCTCCATGATCTGGAAAAAGCAAGAAGATATCTACCCTCACCACTCTTATTCCAACAAGTACTAGAAGTCTTAGCCAGAACAATTAAGCAAGAGGAAAAAAATGAAAGACATACAAATAAAAAAGAGAGGAACTCAGTTATTCATGTTTGTGGATGATATGATTCTATCTATAGAAAAACGAAGACTCCACCAAGACTATTAGAACTGATAAATTCAGTAAAGTTGCAGGATGTAAAATCAATATACAATAATTAGTAATCAAAGAAAGAAATCATGAATGGAATCCCATTCATAGTAGCTACAAAGAAAATAAAGTACCTAGAAGTAAATTCAGCCAAGGAAGTGAAAGACCTCCATAATGAAAGTTATGAAATTCTGATGAAAAAAATTGAAGAAGATACACAAAAAAATGGAAAATTCTCCCATGTTCATGGATTGAAAAAATAACATTAAAGGGATTGCACTACCGAAAACAATTTATAGATTCAATGCAATCCCCACCAAAATATCAATGACATTCTTCACAAAACTGAAAAAAAATTCCTAAAGTTCATATAGAAGGTAAAAGCCATAGACAAAGCAGTCTTAAACAAAAAGAACAAAGTTGGAAGTGTCACATTCTTTGACTTCAAAATATACTACAAAACTATAGTATTCAAGACAGCATAAATAGACACATACACCAATGAATACATCAGAGAACTCAGAAATAATCTCACATGTTTGCAGCAAATTGATTTTCAGCAAAGGTACCAAAGCATGCATTGGAGAAAGGAACAAGTCTGTAATGACTGGTGCTCAGAAAACTGGATATGCAAAGCAAAAAATTGAAATTTGACCCCTATCTCTGTCCCTACTTAAAAATAAACTCAAAGTGGATCAAATCTCTAAACGTAAGACCTGAAACTATGAAACAGCTAATAGAAGAAAAGCTCAAGACATCAGTACAGGTGATTTTTTTGAATACAACCCCAAAGCACAAGAAACAAAAGCAAAAAATAGACAAGACTCTATCAAACCAAGAAACTTACGTACCCAAAGGAACTAATCTCTAGACTGAAGAGACAACCTAAGCAATAAAAAAATATTTTTGTACACAATTCATCTAACAAAGGATTCATTTCCAGAATTTTCAAGGGACTCAAACAATTCAGTAACAAAATATTCAATTAAAAATGAACGAAGTGGCACATGGCAGAGGAGCAACAGTTCATGGTGGCAGGAAACAGCACAAGCAACAAGAGCAAAAGGAGCAAAAGGGAAAGAGAAGAAAGAAGATTTTCAGACCCTTATATTGTATTTGGCCATATCCAAATGTGTGTGGCACTCACACTCGTAATCCCAGCATTGGACCATTGGTCATCCACAAACTCTAAAAGCCTATCTCCTTGACTGCATGAGGCTTTGGGGACATCCAGACTCAAACCATAATATTCTCCTCCTGCCCACCCCATAAAGATCATGCATATCCTTTACGCAAAAAATGCTTAGGCCATCTCCAAGAGTTACCAAAATCCTAACAGCTTCAGTTCTGCTGAAAGGCCCAAGTCCAAAGTCTCTTTTGAGAGTTGAGGCAAACTCTTAGCTGTGATCCCCTGTACAAATGAATAGTTAAACATTTCCAACATTCAATGGCACAAAATAAAAATTTCCATTCCAAAAGGTATAAACAGGGAGATACAAAGGATTGGGACCAACAGAAGTCCAAAATCTAGCAATCCAAAATTAAGTCCTGTAGTTCCATGTGGAACATCCAAAGCAATCTGTGGCAAATTGTGACTTCCAAAAGGCTTGCATGGACCTACAGCACTTCTGGTGGTTGTAACTCCCATAGCTTCTCTCTGGGAGGGGCTGGCTTTGCTCCCTCCCTGAGGGTTTCCTTAGACAATCCATACTCCTGGCTTTTCCAGCTTTTGAGTTCTCTACTGCACTGTTGACCTCACACTCACAGCTTCACATATTGCCCTCTCAGGGACACACTGCCTGGCCTCCCAGGCCTTCTGAAATTGAGGTGGAAGCTGCCTTAACCTCAGACCTCTTGCATTCTGCATGTGCCTAAAACCAGGGTCACATGGATGATGCTGAGGTCTGCTACCAGTTGGAGCAGTAGCTAGGTTTCCTTCTTTCTTGGCTGTGGGGGTTGACTGCAAAGATCACTGAGCACTCTGAACCTGATTATGAGGAACAGATTCTCTCTGCTGCCTTTGTTCTGAAACCTTGTATGGCCTCTGTCACCATTCTGGATTGTAGTGTGGCTGCCACCATTCTGGAATATGAAGCTCTGCAGCTTTCTCCTTGAAGCAAAGTCTTCACTTTTGCAATTTTGAGGCTGCAAAGGGTGGAGACTTCCTGCTTCCTGGGATACCCCCAAGCCATCTTTTCTATTCTTCTGTTCCTTCTCAGCAGTTGAAACCTTAACCCTATCTTACAGTCAAAAGCTTTACTAGAACTTTCTTTCTGGTCAAACTTGCAATATTTTCAATCATTCTTCTGAGTTCTTTGCCTTGATGCACAACATAAATCTGGCTAAAAGCCTCTAACAATAACCATGCCACCACCTATACATTCAATTGCTTTGAAATTTCTTCTGCCAGATTAATTAATCTGCTGCCTTTCATCTCAATCTCAGGCAAAGTCTCTGAACATGAGCAAAATGCAGACAAACTCTCTGCCAAACCATACATGCATTGTCTGGAGTCCAACGACCAGTGCAGTCCTTCCCAGGAAAAAAAAAAAAACTTCCTAAGCCTGGTGTTTAGTGGTTTTCTGGTCTTCTGAGCTCTGACCAGAATCTCCCCTACAGAACAACCTAAGATGTTCCAGCTCTACTCCCTCAGGTGACATTTCTGAACCTTTCTAAATTCTTCCCACAAGTCATTTCCAAAGGCTCTTGAACCACACAGTCACGTATAGTCACAACAATGATCCCATTCCACTGGTACCAAATTCTGTGTTGGTCACTTTTTCTTGTTACTGGGACAAAATATTTGATACCCAAAATAAAGAAAGGGGAAGTTTATTTAGCTTACAGTTTTTGGAAGTTTTAGTCTATACTCAGCTGGATCCAAGGCAGAGTGATGTGTGGCTAAGGGGCAACTGTTCATGGTGACCACAAGCAATGTTAGTGGAAAGGGAAAAACAGGAAAAATGAGAAAAGCATGTCTTTTCCCCTCCCTTATATTGTATGCCAGCTACCCATCCCTGGGTGCAGCACTCATGCCACAAATTCCAGCATAGACAATGAACCAATCACAGATGCTAGACTCGGCTACCTTCAAAAGGCCTGCTCCCCCATGACCACTTGAAGGGGGAACATCCAGACACAAACCATAGCAGGGAAAATCATGCCTTTTCTTGGGAGTCTTCTTTTTCTTCTTCTTCTTCTTCTTCTTCTTCTTCTTCTTCTTCTTCTTCTTCTTCTTCTTCTTCTTCTTCTTCTTCTTGTCCTCCTCCTCCTCCTCCTTCTCCTCCTTCTCCTTCTCCTTCTTTCTCCTTCTCCTTCTCCTTCTCCTTCTTCTTCTTCTTTTCCTGCTTCTGCTGCTTTCTCTTCTTCTTACTCTTCTTCTCCTCCTCCTCCTCCTCTTCTTCTTCTTCTTCTTTATTTGTAAGCAATGATAAAGCAATACAATCTTAGCTAAAGAGTAATCATTTTGTAATAACAATTTGTACCTTACAAAAGATAAGGAAGATGGCATTGCAAGATGGATTGAATGGAGAAGTTACCAGAAATTGTTCCATTAATTTTGCCATTTACTGAGTGACTATACTGTTCTGATTGCGGGATACACAGAAGTAAATTAAAAACAACTCTCAGAGTCATGAAGTTTATATGCTAGTAAGGGAGAAGGGCAATAAGCAAAGTGAGCAAAATATACAAGAGATTCAAGAAGAAAATTAAAGCCAGAGAGTGAGACAGCAAGTGCTGACTGTTATAACTTTAGATAGTGCAGGCCTCAAAGACTTCAGTGAGATGTGTTATTTAAGCAAAGATCTGAAAGAAGTGACAGGACCATACAACTGTCTGGCAAAGAGTGTCCCTGAGCAGAGCCCTGATTGAGTTAATAGGAAATTAAAGATGACCACTGTGCTATGTCCTGATATCTTCAGGACAGCTGTCTGTGCCCTCAGATCCAGTGCTTGTATACAAACTAGGATGAAACAAGTTCCAACCAAGCAGAGTGGTGCGAGTAATAGGGGTTTTAATTACTGATACACTATTAGCTATATCTTCTGCTGGTTTTTTTTGAAGACTATTCCTCCCCTTTACTCCCCCAGAATGAACTGTGTATTTTTGGGTCTCCCCAACACTCATGGTTTTATATTGGGGGGGGGGACAACTGAGCAGAGCCAATAGTACAGCCAAGACCCTCAGTGGATATATGTCTGATCTATCAGAAGAAGAGTAAAAAGGCTGGTGTACATGATGCAGAGTATGTGGGGAAAAGGAGCAGAAAAAGAGTTAGAATAGTAATGGGGATCCTGAGACACCTGCAAATAAAGGATAGTAAGAGTCCAAAACTAAACCAATGCAGGATCCGGATAAGGAATAGTGGTTATATTAAAGAAATATTTTGCATTAGGTAAGGTGGTACATGATGGCTATGTTCATTATAAGAGGAGGAATTGTAGATTCCAGAGTTTCTACCTGGGGTGTCTGGGGAAGGTAATGTCATTAACTAAGGAAAAAAGAAGCAAAAGGAATGAGAATCAAGGAGAAATCTGTTCAGTTCCATGTTGAACTGGAGATATCTGAATGATTGCAAAGAAACAGAACTATAGGCAGGTGGAAAAAAATAGATCTGAGCTCAGAAGAAAAGTGAGATGGACATGAGGATTTGGTCCAAAATGTCAGTTAAATCCACAAAGAGAATAAAATTAATTGTTTAACTAGTATTATAGAATAAAGAAGGGGAAAAGGATGGAGTTATGGAAAATAGCAACTTTTAAGGGATTGGAATAAGGACAGGGGAAAGTGCAAAAGAGCCAGGGAAAGAGTATTTGGGGTAAAAGAAGGAGAATCCAAATGAAATCAACAGATGTCCTACTCTGTTTCCATGGGCATCTCATGATGTCCAAGGAATCAAGCAGCATATGTTCCAGGAGTCTGAAAGTAGGTCATTTCTTGCAGAAATTAGCATAAAAAGTTTTAGTAGAAATATTTTTAATGGCTTTGGCTTTCCTCGTGTCTCATTCCATATCCCTAAATCCAGTTTTCTCTGTTTGCTTTGCCCTTTGTTACCGCCCACTCTCCTCTCCTTACAGTTCTTTTTTCAAGAACTTAGTCTGTTAATCTCTGATCTAATTTTCAGTATTAGAGAAATATTTAGTCATCTAGATTAGATGAATATGTATCCTACACCAAAACAAAAGTCTATGAGGATAATTTTTATTGTGGTTTGGATCTGGAATGCCCTTCCAAAGCCTCATACACTCAAAGGCCAGACTTTGGAAAGGGGACTGGATCTCAGAGGTGCTATACTCATGGGTGGGTTGGTCCACCAATGGTTTCAGAGCTGATATATTGTTAAGAGCTGCAAACTGGTTGGAGGATGTGTCACTGGGTGCAGGAGCTGGAAGGGCACAGTTCCCTCCCCGTTTTCCTCTCTTCTTTCTCTGTTTCCTGGTTACGGTGGAATAAGCACCTTCCCTGTACCCAAGTCTTCCCACTGTGATGATTCTGTATTTAAACCTGATGAACAGTGACTGAAACTCCTGAAACTGTGAGCCAAAATAAGCCTCCCATGTAAGTTACAAGTGTCAGTTATCTTATCCCAGCATAAGGAAAATGACTAAGACAAAATAATAGTTTCAGCATCAGTAATTTGCAAACTTCAAAATTTCCTTATTTTCCAGTCTCCATGGTATGAGTACCTTTTGTATTTGTATTGGATATGAATTAGGACTTATGGAAGGCATCATTAAGGAGGGAGCAGCACAGTAAAAGTAGCCTTTATGAGTGCAGCTCCTGCCACTCATTCAACATACTTGATCCTATAGCCACTGGGGATCAGCCACCATGACTTCAGGCTCATCCACATTAAGTTTGATGAAACCTCACTTCTTTCAGATATAGATTGAACTTGATATTCTCATTGCATCTAAAACCCAAGAGTAGTAAAACATGGCATACTTGTCCTCACAGATCCAGAAACTGATTTGCTGTAGGTTTTCCAGGAATCACCATTGACAGTTTTGACACTGAATTGATACGATCTCCCTGGACGAAGACCATACACAATGCGTCCTTCTGATTTTTTGTTGCTATAGGGATTGAGGATTGTGAGTGCCTCTTTGGGGAGCCACTGCACCTCAAAGTCATTGTGGTCAGTCCAATCTGGGGGTCCCTTCCAGGTGATGGCCAAGGATGTATTTGCAACATCAGCAAATGACAAAAGACTGGGAGGATTTGGGGCTGTTTGTAGGAGAAAAACAAGAGCCTCATTCACATGATCCTTGTTCTGCAGTTTGGTGTGTATAGACATGTTGACTTGGTCAATGTGAACCCAGGCCATCTTGCCTGGGGAATTCCTGAAGGGACCCTGTGTACCTGTCTGAACCCTACATTAGGAATAGCATGAGATCACAGACATGAACACTCACTGGAAAGGGCTGTTTCCAAGATCCCCTACAGTGCTCCATACAAGCAACAGGCAGTAAGCACTCTCAAAAAGGGTGCTTTTTTACAGTCATGGGAGGCCAACTTATTTTAATTCGGGGATCATATGTTTTGGGTTAATGCATCCACCAAGGCATTAATCCAAGGGTACAGCAATGACACACTGGAACTCTGTCCTATTCTTTTCTTCCTTTATTTTTCCAGTCCCAGCAGCTGTCACCAACCTGAGAATCACAGAAAACTCCACTAGACATCTGTCCTTCAGCTGGACTGCCTCAGAGGGCGAACTCAACTGGTACAACATCTTTCTGTACAACCCAGATCTAACTCTTCAGGAACGAGCACAAGTTGATCCACTAGTCCAGAGCTTCTCTTTCCAAAACTTGCTACAAGGTCGAATGTACAAGATGGTGATTGTAACTCACAGTGGGGAGCTGTCTAATGAGTCATTCATATTTGGCAGAACAGGTAAGGCTCAAACCCAAGCAGTGGTGAATACAAGGAAATATTTTCAATGGCTCTTCCTTGATTTATTCTTATTTGATCCAAGGGTAACTTGCTAGAAGTTTGTGACCCTCACATTTTTGGCCTTAGATTAGATCTTTGATTGTGAATAACTTGTGGCGTTTTTGCACTGGCTTCTGCTCTTTTGCCTCATTTATTTGCCTCATAGGATTTGGTGAAAAATTAATCTGGCTCCTTGTTTCCCAGCAAACTACACAGAAAGTTGTAAGCCATGGTGGTTCTATTCCATCAATGCTTTTCAGATTTCTACAAGAAATAGATGAAACAGGGGGCAAGTCCAGTGTAGGTCAACCACAAATTGGACAAACAAAATGACTGCTATGAATTGAAAACTTAGTAGTACATAAAAAGAAAATGAAGAGTGTCAAGAAATGTGAGAGAGGGACAGAGAGACACATACACAGAGAAAGAGAGAGAGAGAAAGAGAGACAGAGACAGAGACAGAGAGGAGAAAAGACAGAGAGACACAGAGAGAGAGGTCTCTGGGTTGTAAATACGAAATGGAATCTCCCCCTTCTACATAACTTCAGTCCTTTTTCTCCTATTCAACATTTTATCGTGGTTTGACAGTAGTTTTGGGGTGCTGTTATGTGCCAAGCACATGGATCTTTTACTGGCATATGACAGTGAACGAGGAAGACAAGACCCCTTATCTCAGAGAGCTCTACATTAAACCAGAAGACCTAAAATGGTAAATTGTAGAGAGGTATCACTTTGGAACACCTTAAATTCTATGAAATAAATTTAAAACATGTCAAGACAGTGACTTGGAAAGACAAAACAACCCTTTAAACAGAGAAGGCATTTCAGCCGAGACATGAAGGTGCAGGAGTCATATGAAGAGCATATCCTAAGGGCATCAGCAAAAGGTCTTTTGGAGAAGATGGAAAAGAGCAGTGATAAACTTGGAGCGTGAAGCAAACTGCCTGGATGTTATCATTTCCAAAGCAACCTGTCCCCTCATCCCACTTCCCTTGTCTGCTCTTTAATGCACACAGTTACCCTAAAGAAATCAGTCTTCACTGTCCAAAGAATAGCAAAGCTTACGTACCCACAGAGAGGGTGCTGGTGTGACTGATAGATGTGCATAAATGAGGTTTTGATGAAAAGTCTGGGGAAAAATTGAGAGTCAAAAAGCAAATGGACAAGAAATAAAGACTCAGAGTGAGAGACGTTGTGGGATTTGTGGCTACCAGCAGGATGGGTCAGCGTAGGAGATGGAACCATTTATGAACATTTTCTAAGAGACAAGTTACTTGCTTAGTATTAAACATTTATGAAGTATTAAACATTATCTTACTCCTTTATCAAAGTACAAGCATATAGGTGTCACCTGTTTTTGTTTTGTTTTGTACAACATCACTAGCCAACAGCTCCCTCAATTTGAGTAACCTGAAATGTAGGTAAGCACTGACCCCGCAATACACACCACTCATCTGTATGCTCAACGTACTTTATATTCTCACCTGCAGGCCAAAATGCCTTTGGCTCTGCTTTGTTCTCACTAAGAACTTTTTTTTCCTGTTTAAGTCCCAGCCCCTGTGAGCCATCTCAAGGGATCTAATCAGAATATGACAGACAGCCTTTGGTTCAGCTGGACGCCAGCCCCTGGGGATCTCGACTTTTATGAGCTGATTCTCTACAATCCTAATGGCACTAAGAAGGAAAACTGGAAACACAGAGACCTGACAGAGTGGCGTTTCCATGGCCTGGTCCCCGGGAGGAAGTACACACTGTGTGTGGTGACTCATAGTGGAGATCTCAGCAACAGGATCACAGGAGAGGGCAGAACAGGTAAGAAACCCAATCACCAGTGGCCAGTAATTGGAGCAAAGTAGCTCTCTTTTAATTTAAAGATATTTTAAGTTATTATTTTTGATAATAAATAAAGTTAAAAATAACGTGCTATGCAGTAACCTTTACAAAGACATTATGCTACAGTGGATGACAGATACACACTGTAATGAAAAGAACTAGATCCTTAGCCTAGCACTGCCTCTTACTTGTTTGAAGCTGGTAAGTCATTGGACATCTCTAAACCTCAGTTTTCATATCTGTAAAGTGGAGATAATGATATATATCATCATTATGTTGCAATAACCCATGATTCCTAAAGGTTATATTTTGGGCTCACATAGATAATATCTATATGACATCCTGGGTTCAATCAATGCCATCTAAAACTTGGCACAATTGTCTATGAATCACCACCCTTGAACCCCAAAACCTAATGGAATCAACATTTTCCCACACCTACAATCCATTCAGGATACATTTGTGCTCTGCACTACTTTGGTAAGGCAGTTCTGATTATGAGTATTTAAAGGTACATAATACACTTGAGGACAGTGTCTTTTACATAGTAAATAGTATAACTTAAAGCTTCTACTGCCTTTTTACCAAATTGTCCTTTCCTGCAAAGTACATTAAACTATGTCTGATGTCATTCAATAATCTTATCTGTATATGTTGAGTACTGATACAATTATGTGACTTTCTGTTTTTCTCCTACACACAGCCCCAAGTCCTCCTAGTCTTTTGTCATTTGCTGATGTTGCAAATACATCCTTGGCCATCACCTGGAAGGGACCCCCAGACTGGACAGACTACAATGACTTTGAGGTGCAGTGGCTCCCGAGAGATGCACTCACAATCTTCAATCCCTATAGCAACAAAAAATCAGAAGGACGCATTGTGTATGGTCTTCGTCCAGGGAGATCGTATCAATTCAGTGTCAAAACTGTCAGTGGTGATTCCTGGAAAACCTACAGCAAACCAGTTTCTGGATCTGTGAGGACAAGTATGCCATGTTTTATTACTCTTGGGTTTTAGATGGAGTGAGAGGAGATATGTGTCCAGTGAGGCTTGATTTGAATCCACACTTTTATTTGGGATTCATTGGATTTGAATTCAGACAGATGCGAATATAAATTTGTTCATTCATTAAACGTGAATTGAACAGTAAGAAATAATTGTGCTCAAATGGAGCTTTTGTTGAGGGTATTGTTATTATTAAAAAGGCAATTATAGTTTTAATGTGATGAGGGAAATAAATGTTAGAATAGAAAAGCACGTTGAAGACCCCTTGACCCAATACAAGGGAGTTTCCTAGAAAACAAAAGCATCCAAATCAATAAAGAGAGCAGAATTCTCTACTAGAAGTGAGACGTGGAGAATATTCCAGAGAATAAAATAAGCGATAAAATAAAAGAACGTCTAACTGGTCAGAGTACGAAAGATGAGGATAAAAACAGCAGCTTGCAAAATGTCTTGTATGCTGTGGTGTCAACTTTGAACTTTATCATCAGAAATTATGCTTAATCATATCAGAAAGTCACTCTGAGTACACTGTAGAGAATAAACTAAAAAGAGCAAAACTAAAAGCAGAGAAACCAGTTAAATCCAGTAAATGTAGCTTTCAAGATCAGCTCAGATAGTTATTGGTTGTCAATAAAATACATAGTTTCATTTATTCAATAAACACTAATGCTGTGACATGTAGAAGTTGTGTTCTACATTGTATCCAAAGAACAGTTTGAGAACACATAGTTGTATTTGAAAGAGAACTAAAAGTTTTAGTTATAGTAAAGCAGACTGAGTTTCCAGTGGCTTACCCTGGCCAGAGTCTGTTCAGTCTGTTAATCAGCACTCTCCATTGATTACCAAACCCCGGACAGGACTCCAAATATGTCTGTCCTTTGCACATTGGCATTTCAGTCACCAAAGGAAACACAAAATAGTCAAGCCTAGGGTGGAACAAAGTTTTACTCACATAGACAGAAGACAGAGAAAAACCAGATTCAGTTTTCTGCATCAGCCCCTCACAGCCACGTGTCTCTCCCAGTCACTGGTGCAGACTGGCTATGTGCACCCTTCTCCCACTCCTCTGAAGGCAGATACAGCATAGGATTGATCAGATACCATGTGGTGCACATGCTTAAGCAGAAAAAGAACATACATTGACCCTGAGCTCAAAACAAGGGAAGAGAGTCCACATTAGGTGTTCAGCTCTACAAAAGTCACCTGGGAAAAATTCCAGGGTCCATTCTTCTGCAGCCACGAGGTAGGGTGAAAGACTTCACACAAGACCGCCTTGCCCGACTGCATCTGGGGTGCTCCAGTTAGAAGCTCATACAACACCAGGAGAGTGGACTTGTACATCACATCTGTATTGTTACCATCTGCGCTATTAAAGTTCAGGACCTGCATGCTAGAATTTAATGCAGGCATTTACCAAATGAGGCACAATCCAGAGAACAATGGTAATGAAGCAGGATGCAATGTTTTAATGTTGTGTTTTATAAGAAATGACTATTTGTGCCTGCCTGGCTCTGCCTCTGTCTCTGTCTCTCTCCGTTTCCTTCCTCCTATCTTTCTTTTGAAAGGCAGTTTTACAACTGGGTTTGGCTGTGAATAATAGAAAACCCAAAATGAGAAGCTTAAACAAAATAGAAGTCTGCAGTTCTCAAAAGCATTGAATGAGCTGGAGCCAAACTCAGTGGTACAGTGTTTGCCTAGCATTTACAAGGCCCAGGGTTCCACCTCAGCACTGAAAACAAAAAGCAAAAGAAAAAAGTAAGAAAGAAAGAAGAAAAAGAAAAATCATCTCAGTACTTAGTTTTCCATGATTATGCTCCAATCATGATGAATAATTTGTGGATCTTATGTTTGCTTGTTGTAATCTTTGTTTCTCTGTAAGTTAATTTGTCCCTCTCGGGCTTTTCTCAGGAATTTATTATTGATTTTCTGCAGTGAAAAGTTATATGCTTAGGTACAAGGGTTTTTTTGGAATTTATCCTATTTGGTGTTCTGTGAGATTCCTGGATCTGTGGTTTTTCATTTGACATTAATTTGTGAGAAATTTTCAATCATTATTGTCTCAAAAATTAGGTAGTTCTATGCTTTGCTCTCTTCTCCTTCAGGTATTCTTATTATGTCTGTTATGCCTTTTATTTCTGTTCCAAAGTCTTTGGATCTTGTGTCCCGGCTTAAGGGGGAGTATTTTGTTTTGTATCTTGCAGTACTGATATTGAACTGAGGCCCTTGAGCCTCCTAGATAAGCACTGTCTATTGTCTCCAGCTCTCCATGCTATTTTTCGTAGTCTTTGTTTTTGGTTTGTTTGTTTGCTTCTGCTGTAGTACATCAAAATTCTTAATAATTTTTAAACAACAGACATCTCTTTTACATTTGGCACTGGGCCCTGAAAATTACATAGCCTTTCATATCTACAAAGCTTGTAAGTGATATGTAATTTTATTTGGGGGAGAAAAAGAGTAAGTAAAGAGGAAAGGATAACATTTGTAATGGGTGCCATAAATACTCAACAAGGGATTGGCATGAGTTTTTTTCCATTCTGTGCCCTTTATGTCCATCAGACTGTTTTTGTCATACTCCACAACATACAATGCTTTTGTGACTTTTTAAATGGGTGGCCTTACTGACTATTGCCGTCTGAGAACTGTTACTGTATGTTGTGCTATGACCAACAGAACGGTGGGCAGGCTTTTAAATTTCTTTATCAAGGCTTTTGACCACTGAAATGAAGTTGGATGGTCTAGACCAGTGATATGAACCTTTTTTAGAGTTTTCAGGATACAAAGGGCCCATTACAGCATGAATGCCATGGATCGTCCACCACTGTTCTAGCCTTAGATTTTGAAGTTCTATTCCAGAACCTGAGAGTTTCTCAGAAGTCCCTGGAGAAAGAGGATATGTAACAAGAGGTCTTGGTCTGCACTCTGGCATGGCATCTTTGGTTTCCCAATTCACACTTAAAATATAGGATCAGAGACCCTCTGACTTTACACATTGGGGACCTGAGAACTTTTCTTTTTTACATGGCTCTGTTGCAACAACTGAAATTCAAAAGCTACTTATCTAAGCTGTACAGCTTACCATCATAGTGTGTAATTAGACAGGTCAACCTGGGAAAGCTAGGAATTTGGCTATTAACCTGCATGGCCTCATAAGGGCTTCTCTCTCACAATGAATCTTTTGCACATTACTGTGTCATTCACAACAACAAACAAGATTAGCTGTTGTTTACTGAGTTCCCAATGTGTGTCAGCTACTGTATCCAATAGAAAAAAACTGAATAGTGACAAACATAGCAGGGTAGAACCTTGTGACATGTGTGAGGAGCCACAGCAATGTCTGTGTCTGCGACATAGCATGTGAGCATTGAAGAGCAGGCAAAGAATGGAGAAAAGAGACAGAATTCATGGCCTGGAGGATAGCAAATCAGTAATGCCAGTTTGTAATTTCATCTCTGTAAGAGCTCTTATCTCTTGAGTAGTTAGCAGGTCCACTGTTCTAGTGACTGCGTGTGTTCCAATCATCAAATAGTGACAATAGCCATGTAAAGAAGATACTCAGCATCCTCATTTTACAGATGAGACACAGAGATGTAGAGATGTAGTGCACAACCAGCAAATAAAAATTTGCAATCAAGTCGGGCGTGATGGCACACACCTGTAACCCCAACCCTCAGGAGGCTGAAGCAGGAGGATCATTGCAAATTTGAGACCAACCTGGGTTACAAGTGAGTTCAAGGCCAGCCTAAACTGCGTAGTGAGATAGTGAGACGCTGTCTCAAAAAGACCAAAAAAAAAAAAAAAAATAGGTTTAATCAGCCTGATTGAGCTACACTTTTAACCTCTGAGCTGCCTACCTCACCTCTATCTGACTTCTGTCACTTTATTCCATGTGCATCTGTATTTCTAACATATTATCACTTGGTTATTCTCTAAAGGGACAGCATGTTAACTTTTTTTTTTTAATCAGGGCCTGGTAGCCAGAAAGTCCTTTGATGTTCAATGAAAATTTTCTCCTCAAAACACAACCTAAAAAATGTGAGAGCTATTTCTTTAAATCTCAGAGTTAGTTGAACCCGAAGGAGTTGAAAAACACATCTGTCAGACAGCTGAACTGTGTCTTTTTTCTCTGCTTTAGAGCCAGATAAAATACAAAATCTTCACTGCCGCCCTCAAAATTCAACGGCCATTGCCTGTTCTTGGATCCCCCCTGATTCTGACTTCGATGGGTACAGCATTGAATGCCGCAAAATGGACACCCAAGAAATCGAGTTTTCCAGAAAGCTGGAAAAAGAAAAATCTTTGCTCAACATCATGATGCTAGTGCCTCATAAGAGGTACCTGGTATCCATCAAGGTGCAGTCAGCTGGTGTGACCAGCGAGGTGGTTGAAGACAGCACCATCACAATGATAGATCGTAAGTGTCACTGCAGGGTTTCTTGAATCTCCTGCCACACAGGGTAAAGGTTCTGCACCTTCCTCTAGTCACTATTTATTAGCGTACAGTTCACTTGTACTTAAGCTTGTATCATTGTCACTTGGAGAAGAGGACCCAAAAGGATCCAGGAAATGGAAACATTTTTATAAGTATGCTAACAACAAACAAGTTAAATGATGTTAAAGTACCTGAATGAGTTAGTATTTAAACACATCACTTTGCCTGTTATAGTTAGAGCTATAATGGAGCTTTTAAGCAATTTGATGCTACAACTGCAGGAAATCCTGCTGGGGAGTTGCCTCTTTCATTATATCTAATGTGCCGCTGGGAAATCACGGTCTCTGCTTGCTTCCTTTCAAGGGAGGGGAACAATTCTTGATCACAAGCTTTAAACGCACACCCTTTTCCTCTCTCTTTCTCTCTCACACACTCATGCACACACCAGCAGTCTGGGGTCTGGTGTAAGAGACTGCAGACCTTTGCTCTACTGCTTGCTTAGGAAGTAAAAGCTGCACTGTGACCCGGTTGGTTCCTTCCCCTCCTCTTTTCCAGGCCCTCCTCCTCCACCCCCACATATTCGGGTGAATGAAAAGGATGTGCTAATTAGCAAATCTTCCATCAACTTTACTGTCAACTGCAGCTGGTTCAGTGACACCAATGGAGCTGTGAAATACTTCACAGTGGTGGTGAGAGAGGCTGATGGTAAGTTAGGACGAGCTACTGAACTCTACTTAATACCCAGAGTTGACTTCTCAAAGGTCCTGTGGGAGTTCCTTCTGTGACAAGTTCTTAAGAGTTCTGACTTTAATATTTGTATCATTTAGCTCTGTCTCTATTGGATACCAGAAGGCAGAGCAAAAACTGCTCCAATGTATTTTAGCAATCAAGCCTATTATCCTTGGGGTTTAATTATTAAATGGGAGAAGATGAAGAAGAATAGCAGCGACAATATAACAATAACTAGTCTTTATTGAGTTCTATTTGATAGGCATTTTTGGAAATGCTCTGCATGTATTGACCAATAGAATTCTTTTCACTAATCATCCATCTAACACACCCACTCTGAGACCTTATATGTGTCAGGAAAACACTACCACTGAGCTATAAGCCCAGCCTGCTACTCATGAATGACATTCACTGTTCTTTGATTGTACTATTGAACAGCAATATGTCTTAATTCCCTTCACCCCTCTGTCTCAAATATCTGAATTGACCAAACACTCTCAAACCACCTACCTATTTACAAAAATAGCCAAAAACTTGAAGGGAGAAAATTTCATAAAGAATATTTCTTTTTCTAGTAAATTTTGAATAGTATATTTCATTTTCTAGTTCCTTAAATTACTAATTCCTATAGGTTATTAGGTATACCAATTCCTATTAGGTATACTAATTCTTAAATTGCCTAATTCCTACAGGTTAGACAAATACTAAATAATAGTTTTGCGGCATTCCGTACAACCATTGAGTGTGCTCTTTAGAGCTTATTATTATATGTCTATAAGGCATTTGTCAGATGACTATAGAAATGTATTTGAGCTATGTATGTCTCTGTATGCATTTGCCATTGAAGTCTTATATATTAATTCTTCAAAAGAGATGCTTGTTCCTGCAATGACATTAATATTTTTTACCTTCTTTGTATTTAAAAAAATTATTTAAGGTGCCACCCTGAGTTTAAGTATCCCTGAAAATTTTGGCTGATTTGTGGCCGAGGTAGAAACTTTAAACCTATCAAATAGTGGAGCAATTTTCAGGCTAAATGACTCATTCTGAGTACCTAATAGTCCATGTGCTTTACATTTTATTTAATTGTGCTAAATCTGGTTGTGCAATTGCCAATTAAGTAATTTTAAGCTGCATCCCAGATTTTCTTATACCTCATAACTGAAGATAAATTTGTAAACTATGGAAACATTACTTTTAATTATGCATGAAGATAATTTTTTACTACGTGAATATAAGGCAGTGACAAAAAGTCACACCCCTGAAAGCAATCAGTGGGTTTGCATCCTATCCATAGAAGCGGACTATAATCCCCTGGTACTTGCCTCCAATAAATGTTATGTATAGCATAAATTCATCCTAAGGTAACTCTCTTTTTCAACTACTGCCAACAAAATAACATTTTCATTTGGAGAAATGTAAATGTTTAACAAAAGAACCATCCAAATGTAGGAAGCTATCTGTCATCTGGGTCTTAGATTTGCTTGTAAGAAGGGAGTTCTGGTGGCCAGAGGCTACAAAAGAAGGGATGTGTGGGAGGAGAGGAACCAGAAAATCTTTGAAAGGTAACTTCAGGGTTTAGGCATGGGTACAGGGACTTAGGGAGAAGAGGACAAAAGCAAAAAAGTAAAACAAAACAAAAAATCCCATAAACATTTCCGTCTGGGAGGTTACTAAAATGGGAGTTAGGAATGCAACATTACAAGGACCTTGGCTCCTGGAGTTAATCAGTTCCTTTTCCCTTCCATACCAACCTGCATCCTCAGACATGGCATAAGTAAAAGACCAACAAATAAAAAACTAGTAATATTTTTTAAGATCCACTTACTGTGAGCAATTTTTATTAAAATAAGAGTCAGGATGCCATGATAAACTCCACAGTAGCACTCCCTGAAGTTCATTATAAATGGTATCTGATCTCCATAATATTTATCTTCCTAATTATGCTTTTCTCCAACCAATATCAAAACTAGTTCATAGTGCCAAAACACACAGCAGGTTGGGTAGACAAGGGAAGAGTTCTGGGAACTGCTCAGAGTGAGCCAGAATTAACCTGTACTCGAGATAACAAAGGGCCACACAGAGAGCAATTATCAGACTGGGCATGCCCTGTGGATCATGCATTGTGGAACAATTGCTGTGACCTGGGACATGGTTTCTCTTATCTCTTCCCTACTTCCCAGGTTGGGGAGGGGGGATTTCCTTATTAGCTCAACTACAGTGGCTGTTGGCTAGGTAGAAAGCTTATTGAGTGAGTTGACTGTCTCGAAGAGTTATTCAGCTTGCTGGTGCTGTGAAATATATTATCATTTAATATAATGAGATATCTTCATTCTATTTCCTAAAAAATGATTATATACATATGTAATATTTATTTTAGAAAAAGCAAATTAAAATTAATCTCACAGTGTCCTTTTAAATCACAGAATCTGTATTTTGGGATGGCCAGAGATGGAGGTTAAGGAGGCAGCCTCAGGAATCTAGTTAATGTCACTGAAACCACTCAAGTCACAAGAAAGGCAGACCTTAACTCAGTTTTCTCTTTCAGGCAGTGATGAGCTGAAGCCAGAACAACAGCACCCTCTCCCTTCCTACCTGGAATATAGGCACAATGCCTCCATTAGAGTGTATCAGACCAATTATTTTGCCAGCAAATGTACTGAAAGTCCTGACAGCAATTCCAAGAGTTTTAACATTAAGCTTGGAACGGAGATGGACAGCCTAGGTGGAAAATGTGATCCCAATCAGCAAAAATTCTGTGACGGACCCCTGAAGCCACACACTTCCTACAGGTTAGATACATTACCATCATTTTACTGCAAGAGATGTGCTACATTACTCGGTGCTCAGTTATCTGAAAATCTGCTGCCTAGGAGTTCCTGTAAACTAATAGCCCATGGTATAAGATGACTGCACATCTCCCTTGGGTAATTTATAAAAGTTGGGTTCCTGCCTGCATTCATTCACAGGTAATGTTTAAAGAGGGCTTTCAACATTATAAAAACCATTATGTGGTGAATGAAAGCTTTTAATAGATTATTCTTTCTCTGACAACTTCTGTAATATGAGTCAAATGGTTTATAATGTTAACAGCTGTGAAAATATCCAAAAAGACTGAGTTTAGAGAAATCCAAACAATATGAGGTTATGACTTCCGATTTTAATGAGGGACAGGACTATACTTATTTTCCTTCTAAGTCATGCAAAAATGAAAGTGCTCTGTGATCTAGACAAAACTCATAAAAAGAAAGGGCCTCTGAATGAATGGGGACACATTTCCCTCCTTCTAAGAGGGCAGACCAAAAAAGTAACTATTTGACCTTGGTTCCAGGAGATACCACTGCAGCCAATAGGCCCTTCTAGTTCTAGAAATTAGTGATGTCTTTTCTGCACTGTTTCCAGGAATAAAGTAGAAGCAAAAGCATGCATCATCCCAACCAGAGTCCTGAAGAGAAAGGAAACCTGGGATATTGTCTCGGCTATAGGCATCTAAGACAATTACTTTGCAAAGACATGCCTTTGCTCTTGGGTGTTGGCAGAATTAGTATTCAGCCAATATGGCAGCCAGTCAGGTTCTCCACAAGCCAGTGTCCATTCTGGTTGGCCAAAGTCATACTGACTCAATAGACCCTAACATAGCATCAGATTTAAGAGAATTCTTAGCTCCTCCTTTACATTAACAAAGGCAACCAATGACCCTAAAACAAAACACTCACTTTGTGGGAGAACTCTGCATACCTACTTTTGCTCAGGACTTGGCACGCTTGCTGTTACCTCACAGGCAAGGTCAGTACCTCCAGAGTAAACACACACAAACTTATTAGTGATATTTACTTCAAGAAGAGAACATGAGAGCTTATTTGAAGAAGATAAAGTCTGAAAGAAACAAGGAAATACGAGAGATCAGAAGAGAAATCCTTCAGATCAGAAAACTGAGATTCAGGGCTGGGGATTTAGCTCAGCGGCATAAGCACCTGCTTTGCAAGCAGGCGGTCATGAGTTCGGTCCCTGGTACTGATAAAAAAAAAAAAAAAAAAAAAAAAAAAAAACTAAGATTCTTCAGTTTCTCTAACAATTAAGAGAAATCTCTCATCCTTCATTACTTGAGCTCAAGAAATCTGAGTAAAAGTCCACCAAGAATCATTTTCTCTTCTAGGTGGTGGAAAATCGAGGTTTTCTTGCTCATTTACATATGGAGAGCAGAGAAATGACTTTAGTTCACTTTTGTCAGAGGAGCATATGTTCCAAAGTCTCAGAGGATGTCTGAAAATGTGGATTAATAGTCAACCCTATAATTTGATGTGTTTTTTTCCATTCTTAACTAAGCACTTGTCATGCATCATGCTGTAACTTTTGTACTGTAAGATACGACAACCAAACTAATACAAAGTCCTTTTCCTTTCTTCACAGTTCCACAAAGAGCTTTGTTCTTAGCAACCTCAACATACAGTTTTGTCTGGTTTGTTTCTTCTTTCCTAAGACTGGAACTTTCACATTTTAACTAAAGAACACACTGCATAGCTTCTCGCTGGCATACTTGCACTGCCAGCGTCACAACTCATGCACTTTGGGACAAAGGGCAAGAGTAGTATTTATTTATTTTTAAGTAAAATAAGGTCACTTGAGCATGAGCACTGTGATTCCATGGCAGTCAGTCTCATAACGAGATAACTATTAGTGACTAAAAGGTGACAGGGAAAGAGTGGGCAAAGGGATAACGTATGTCCTCAGTTGAACCAAACGTGACAATGCAAGATTTTGTCATGCTACTGAGGACAGCACACAATTTAAAACCAAGGAATTCTTTATTTCTGGAATTTTCCATTTAATATTTTGTGAATGATGTTGACTATGGATAACTGAAACAGCAGAAAATGACTATGAATAGGGAAGGGGAAACTGCACCAAATTTCACAGAGACGGCAAGTGAGAAACTATGTACAACTTGTCTCTGGATCAGAGCCTGTCAGTCCCATGGCACACATCCCTTTCTGTCCACAGTAGCTGCTCAGGTCTTTGGAAGCCTCCCAGCATTTGAGCTCCAGCTCTGCTAGTCACTAGCTATGTGATTTTGTTAGCTGCATTCCAGCTGTCTAATCATTGCTTTCATCTTCAGATCATCACAGAGTTGTCTTGAGAGGTAAAATATAAGACAGATTGAGTCTTACTGTGTCCTTTCTAGATTAAGTGCTCCTTGTGATTGCTATTCATGTACAACAGCTCATCTACCATTTGTGTCATAGAGCACTTGCTTCTTTGCACAACTTAGAAGGAAAGTAAGTATAATCCTGTCCCTCATTGCCAGTTCTCACTCCTCCAAATTCCCTCGATACAGCATGGCTCTCTTCTACCCTAGCCTTTTCCCTCTTCTTTTCACTCTCTTTAGGACCCTTCCCACTCTTCTGTGTTTGGCTATACTCCTGCATGTACCTGTCCTTTTTAACCTTTGAACAGATATCAACCTTGTTCACTGGACTGACAGAACTCACAGTCTAACAAGAGCAACAGGCGTGTCACAGGACACAGATAAATGTATCAACTACTTGGCACAAAAGAGGTGCTCATGAAATGTTAACAGATAAATAAAGGAGTGAGCCAAGACACTCTGAGAAGTTACACGTTCTTGTTATAACCAACTCATGATATACATACTTGTTTTCTAGCACACAGCTTTCTTATATTTCTAAAATACATTTGGTTCCACCTGTTAAGGGCAAGGCAGGCAGATAATACTTGATAAGGGAAGGCATAACCTTTCAAATCAAAGTACATGAGAGAACCATGCACTAAGAAGCCTCTAGTGTAATGGCTGCTGAACATGCTTCCATCCAGCCAGAATAATTCTGTCTGTCTCAAAAGGATAATCACCATGGTGACCCCAGAAACTGCTGGGGATTTTTTTAAGAGAATGAGTAAAAAAATAGAAAATGATTTTAAAAAGAGAGAGAAACATTGGGATTGAAAAAATGACAAATGCTAAGTTTAGGTGATATAGAAGTTTATTTTGTCAGTGAGTATAGTATTTTCCTATTCATTGTTGAGTTTCTATTATCTGATTATCTGTAAGTATCATTAGCATGGTTTCATATGGAAAGGGAAATAGAAGACTGTCATGGTGAAAGGCAATTTGGAGGTCAGGAAAATGTTGATTTGGTTTTGTTTTTATTCTAAATAGAATAAGAAGGTGGCCACTGTAAGGTGTCAGCTTCTTTGACCTCATTTTCCTCAAATGAAAAGAAACTCAACCATATGATTTCTATCTTTCTGCTATACATTTCTGACTCTCACAAATTTAAAGTTGAAATAATTATTATTACATATTTTCTTTGGTTACTTTTTTCTTGTTGTTGAGACAAAATACCTGACAACCAACATTAAGGAAGGAAAGGTTTATTTCTTACAGTTTTTTGGAGGTTTCAGTCCACACTCAGTTGGCTCCAAGAAGCAGGGTGGCATAGCAGAGTCGCCAATTATGGGCACCGCAAACAGCAAGCACAAACAGCAAAAGAGAAAGACACACCTTCTTCCTGCCATTACACTGTATGCTGGCAAGCTCTAGACAATGAACCAATCACAAATGTTAGATTCAACCACATCCATGATTGCATGAGGCTTGAGGGGCCACTGACATAAACCATGACATTCCACCCCTGCCCCCACAAAGACTCATGCGCATCCTTTATACAAAAGACATTTAGTCCATCTCCAAGAGTTGCCAAAGTCCTAACAGATTCAGCATTGCTGAAAAGTCCAAGTCCCAAGTTTCCTCCGAAATTTAAGGGAAACTCTTAACTGCAAGCTCCTGTGTAAATGAAAACAAAGTTAAAAACTTACAACGTACAATGGCACAAGATAAACATTACCATTCCAAAACTTACAAGCAGGGAAATACAAAGCATTGGAACCAAAGCAAGTCTAAAATCCAACAGAGCAAACATTAAGTCCTGGAGTTCCATGCTCAACATTTGAAGCAATCTGGTTGTGAGCTCCAAAAGGCTTGAATGACTCCACCCCCACAGCACTTCCAGGGGTTCCAATTCCTACAGCTTCTCTCCTAAGGCAATTTGGCTCAGTTTCTGCAGCTTTCTTTGGATGATCCATGTTCCTGGCTTTTTTAAACTTCTGGGTTCTCCACTGCACTTTTGGCTTCATCCTTACATCTTTATATATTGTCCTCTCAGGAGTGTACTTTCTGTCCGCCCTGGCCTTCTGAAATCTGGATGGAAGCTGCCTTAACCTCAGAACTTGTGCATTTTCCTTGCACTTAAAACCAGCACCACATGAATGCCACTAAGGTCTGCTGCCTGCTGGAGCAGTAGCCAGGCTTTCCTTTCTCTTGGCTGCAGAGGTCGAGTGCCTGGATTACTCAGTTGTCTGCACCTGATTGTAAGGAAAAGCTTCTCTATGCCTCCGCCATTCTGAAATCTAGTGTGGCTGCCACCATATAGGAACCTCCTGTGGTTGCCATTTCCACTCTTGAACCTGGTGCTCTGCAGCTTTCTCCTCTGAGCAAAGCCTTTTACATTTGCAGTTTTGAGGCTGCAAAGGGTAAGACCTTCTGCTTGCTAGGATGCCCCCAGTCTATCTTTTTTATTTCTCTGTTCCTTTTTGGCCATCAAGGTCTTAGCTTCATCTTTACAGTCCACAAACTCACAACATTTTGAATCATCTTTCTGGACTCTTTGCTCTTGATTCACAACATAAATCTGGCTAAAAGCCCCCAACAATAGCCATGCCACCCCCTCAACATTCAACTGCTTTGAGATTTCTTTTGCCAGATTAATCAGTCCACTGCCCTTAATCTCAGTCTCCGGCAAAGTCTCTGGACACAAGCAAAATTCAGACAAACTTTCTGTCAAGTCATAACACACATCATGTGGAGTCCACACGCAATCCAGTCCTTCTTCACAGCAAAAACTTCCCAAGCCTGGTCTTTACTGTCAGGCTTTCTATCAGCCTTCTGGTCTCCTGAGTTCTGACCAGAATCTTCTCTACAGAGCAGCCTAAACTGCTCCAGTGCCATTCTGTCAGGTGACATCTGTGAATCTTTCCAAACTCTTCCCATAAACCATTCCCAAATGTTCTTGAACCACACGGTCAGGTACAGTCACAACAACGACCCCACTCCTGTGGTACCAAAATCTGCCTTGAAATTTCTGCATGCTGGAGGCCAAAGGATTCAATCTGGAGTTCACCCCAGTGTCTTGTGCAAGTCCATCCCAGCAGGCTTATGGGTCTGCGACAGAAGGCCAAAAGATCTATACTGGAAGGCTGAAGAGTCTAAGCCAAAAAGCTGAAGAGTCTACACTGGAAGCCAAAAGATGACATCCAAACCAAAGGCAAAGACTGGAGCTCCTCCAAAAAGTGGAATTCATTCCTCCTTCCTCCTTCCCTTTTATACTGTCCAGGTGATGAGCCACCCTAGGGTGGGCCTTCTGCACCTTAGGGTAGAGAATTGCTAAACCCTTTTAGTTAATCTTCTAAATGTCTCAGATTGACAGAATCAATCAACCACCACATATATCAATTCTTGAATCTCCCATTTAACACACAGTGATGTCTTGTTGCTCTTCAAAGATATTTCCTAATGCATTTCCAGGATCTTTTAGAAACACATATTGTAGATATGGTTGATCAATATCATCAATATCTGGAGTGAATGACATTCGTTTTCCAAGATTACAATTGATTTATGTATGTTTAAAAGAACAGAGTGAAAAGGTCAGAACTATTTGTCTTGGCTCTATACTTCTCCAGCATTATCACAGTATATACCCAGATACTTTTGTATTAAATAGGTTTTTATTTTTAATGCAGAAAAAGAAGCTTTCCATTTATGTTTATAGAATTAACACTAGCAGAAATTGCCTTACATAAGCCAAGCTTAATACTCTATTGGTAAACCTATAGTGAAAGAATCTTCATAACAAAAGAAACCCAAGAAGCCACCCAAAGAGTGTTTAACTTAGGGCAGGAGTGCCCTTTGACAACTTCACTAAAAACTCATTCTCCTTCAGCCTCTGACCACATTCATTCTGATGACTGGCAGCTCTCTATGAAGCAGCCCAGGCTGTAGGTGTTAAAAAACAGTTTTCTGTTCCTAAATGCCTCCCTGTCTATGATTTCAGCCTTGTTCTACCTTCAAGAAGAAAAATGACATCTCTTTTCTTTTTCATAGCACAATTTTACTTAAATCTGAAATCAACTATCATGTTCTTCTAAGTGTTTTCTGTCATCATCCTGACCACTCAACTCAAGTGATTCTGAGTTCTCCCTAAAGTATGCCACTAGAGAATGAGCTCAACCCTCCAGACTGGCCTGATTCATGCCAAGAGAATACGTGCTTTGAGAATACGTGACATACGTGCTTTGATAAGATCAGAAGCTTTTCAATCAAACAGAGGTTTCAAATCTGATGTAGTGCTTCTGACTCTCTTGCTTATTGAATTTCAGACCAGCTGCTCATCAGGTACTGTCCAACATAGACAGCTGGACAGGTAATTCAGCAACTCCCCTGTCCACTCATCATGCTTCCTCTGTCTAGCTCCAGTTTTCATCAGTCTTGCAACTGAAGTTCCCGCTACCTGGAATGTGAGCCTGGTTCCTCTCGCTCTTTCCTCACATTTCTCTGCTTATGTCTTCTCATCAAAGAGACTTTCACTGACCATGCTGAATAAAGCAGTTGCACACAGTTGGACTCATTGAGTCCATCTTTTTATGCTGCTGTTTTCTTTTTCATAGAAAAATCTGACATATATTTGTGGATTTTTTTGTCTGACTGCCTCCATGGGAATATGACCTCTGGAACGGGAGGCACTTTATTTTGTTCCTTGTGGTATCTCCAGCTACCAGAATTGGGACTGGTACACAGCAGAAGTTCAATAAATATTTGATGAATAAATCAGTGAAACAATACAAAAACCCAGATCTGTCTGATTGCATAATTTATATCCCACCCTGAATACAAAGTTACCAGGTACCCACCGCACTTTTTATTCACATTTTCATTGTGCATAGCCACTAATTTGCTCTTATAGAAATCTGTTTTCTTTTCAGAATCAGCATTCGGGCATTTACTCAATTGTTTGATGAGGACCTGAAAGAGTTCTCAAAACCTCTTTTTTCCGACACATTTTTCTCTTTGCCTATCACCACGGAGTCAGGTAAGGTCAACCTTTCTAGCCACCCACATGTCTCCTGAAAGAAACTCTGGGGGGAAATCTGGTGACTTGGGCAGTGAAAGGGGAAACATTTATTTTCATTTGGAACTTAATCGTTATGTGATTGTGGATTGATGTAGATTAGAAAGATTGCACTGTTTTTGCAGGACAATGGCTAGAAGGCAATTAATTCATCTAGAAAATAAGATGAAGTGCAAAATTTTTTCCATTAAAAATGAATTTTTGTTCAGTCCTCTGCATCCTAAAACAAAATAACAGAAACAAAAACTAAAATTTAAAAAAAATAGTGAAAGACATTAAAACCAAGTGCTTGTATTTCTGGGTTGTGCCACTTTCTGCCTGGGTATACAGTCTCTTCACTGCACTGTTTGGGTACGTCCCTCAGGCCAAGAATAGCACCACTGTTCCTTGACAGTACTGTCTATCATAGCTTTCCCGCGGCCAGTGTGCTATGCTGGATCCCTTGGTCTAAAGGAGTTCTTTAGAGCTGAAACAATCTCTGCTGCTGCATGACAACACATGGCTCAGCTGTACAAAGATCCCTATCTACTTATGCCAAATATGGGACTGCTCAGGCCAAAAAAGGATCAGAGCCCAGTTAAGAGGATTTAGATGTATTTGCCTATAATTTAATGATAAGTAAGGGCTTTGTAAACACAATTCTTCTCAATTTGAAATGTTATACAATAAAAATTGTATTTAGTCCAGTAAAATGATATCCTAAAGATACATTCAAACAGAATAGTAAACACCTTAAAACAAAGATGACTGTGTTGATATGAAGAGTATGGAAAAGCAACATGCTATAAATAAATCCAAATTTTTAAAATAAAAAGCTTCCAAAATGGACTGCTTCATACAGTTCATATGAGTGTTAAAACAGTAACACTTTTAAAAGAAAACATAGCAGTAAATTGCCGTGACCTGGTGTTGTGAAATGGTTTATTTTTTATGTATATAATAAATGCATGATTATTTTCAGTTGTAATCTAGAAACTAATAAACAAAGTAATAAAGCAATATTTACCAGAGTTCACAGTATCTCTCACAGATAATACACACATCCTTAAAAACCACCTGTTGTATAACCAAACTGACCATTTAAATATTATAGCTTTACATTAATCACACACAAACACATAGCTACTCATGTCCTTGAACCTGTGTACCTGATATGTGTAACAATATTTAAGAAGAGCTTGGGTTTCTTCAATATAACACCAAAGGACAAACAACAAAAGAAAAAATGTAAATCAAAATTAAAGGTTGTCATACTGCCAAAAGACATCAAGTAAGTGAAAAGACAACCCACAGAAAGGAAGAAAGTATTTGCAAATTATATATGGTATTCAGTAAGAGCTGTACACTCAGAATGTAAAAATAACTCTTACCTTATAATTCAACAATAAGAAAAATGACACAATTTTAAATTGTGCAAAAGATCTAAATAAAATTTCTTGAAAGAGGTACAAATGGCCAGTAAGTATATGAAAAGATATTCAACACCCTTAGTCATTAGGAAAATGCAAATCAAAACCTTAAGAAAATACAGATCAAAACCACAGTACTATGTCACTTCATAATCATGGAATGGCTATAATCAAAAATAAAACAAGTGTTAATGAGAATATGGAGAAACTTGAATCCTCTTAGATTACTTGTGTAAATGGGAAATGTTACACATACTGTGCAATATCATTTTGTATTTCCTCAAAACACTGAGCATAGAGTTATCATAGGATCCAGCAATAAGTGTATATTTAAGGGAAGCTAAAACATGTCCACACAATAATTCATACTAATTATACTTATCATGGGGAGCTGGTGAAGAATTATATTTCAATGAAGCTATTTTTAAAAATAGGCAAGCCAGGTATGACAGCATATGCTATAGCGCCAGCTACTGAGGAGGGCAAAAGACCAGCTTGGGCAAGTAAGACAGAAAGACAGTCTCAATTTTGTTTGTACTGAAGATTAAATTCATGACCTCATAATTACCAGGCAAGTGCTTGTGTCACCGAGCTAAACCCCTAGTCCTCAAAAAAATTTTTTAAAAAGGCTACTGTGGCTACTAATACTGTCATAAATTTCTCATAAATTCCAGGAGGCAGTGTCATGCCAGATAATAAAAAGATTTTGTTAATGCAACTTTCAGCAATTCACTGGATTTGTTAAAGCTCCAGATGCTGTGTAGCATGTTTCATATAAAGGAAATAGTATTTTTATTTTGGTAGTAAACTGATGGTTTCTATCACAAGTGCCCCAAGCTTGACATGGCAGCACAAGTCTGAAATTCCTTTACTAGCCATACATGATTAATTTAAAACATTAATGCATTTTTTACTGTGTAACCAGCCCACCCCAACAGGATGGTAGCCAGTAGTTGATCTTCTTAGCTGCATATTCACGGCTAGCAGAACCCAGGGCGGCATCACTTGAATGTGCTCATGATAACAGTACTTGGGATACAATTTCAAAAGCTCTCTTACTGGTTCCCCATGGCTAATCTCCCACCTGGATTTGTTGTTTCCTCTGGATTCTTGTAGAGCCCTTGTTTGGAGTAATCGAAGGTGTGAGTGCTGGCCTCTTTCTAATTGGCATGCTGGTGGCACTGGTTGCCTTTTTCATCTGCAGGCAAAAAGTGAGGTAAGCACAGTGATCCCCTTGGTCCCTGAGCCCATGACCTTAGAAATGCAACTAAAAATGCCCGTTAGCCTGAAAAGTAAGAAGGGAATATAATTTAACTTCTCTAAGTTAAACAAAGATTGTTTTTGCTTAACAAGAATCAAACTCTAAAACCATAGCACATTTCTTTTTCAGCTTTATTGTGTAGCATTGATGCATTTGGTCCTTACCAATGACTGTGAGTCCATTAGTAGCTTCATTTAAATATTAAATAACTCCTTTTGCATAGGAAAAAAATTTGGTGCGTATCTTCAGGAAGATGGAGATAGTTGTGAACTGTGTGCCCCAGTTTTCTGATATATCCCAAAAAAATATAGTTGATGCCATTTTGTGGGATGTTTGCCATCCTAATTTAAAGAAAGGGCTCCAAAGCACCAATGACATGTGCCCCCCACTGCCATGCTCTCTTCTCTTAGTGAATGTTTTATTTGGCACATTACACTCTTTCTTGAAGTCATGTCTGGCATCTGAGATTTACAAGTTTGGGGTTTTTTTAAGGAAAATTTTGTTAAGAGTGTGGGAAGTGATTATGACCCATAGCCAAAAACCAGAAGACAAACCTTCGGTTATTATAGAGATCTGTGCCTAAGTGAGAAAAATCAACTTTTTTAGGTTCTTCTTTCCCTTTTCTTCCCTCAAAGAAATATTGGCAGGGTGCAAATCTTCATGAATCCTGAAAAATCTAGATTTGCCCACACATGCAAGCCTTATTCTAAGTGGGAAACTTTTTTCAAATCAAATTTCATAATTGGAATAGAAATCCTCTACCTTGATCTGCAGCTGTAACTCAATGATAGAGCATTTGCCTAGCATGTGCAAGGCCCTGGATTCAATCCTCAGTACCAAAACAGAAAAATAAATCCTCTGCCTTACATTTCAGCCACGGTAGAGAAAGGCCCTCTGCACGCTTGAGCATTCGCAGGGATCGACCACTGTCTGTCCACTTGAATCTGGGCCAGAAAGGGTGAGTGCCGTATTTTCTTTCATTTAATTTATTGGAAGTTGGTATAATATGAGACTTGCTAACACAGTCATTCTTTTTTGTTTGTTTGTTTGTTTGTTTCTTGATTTTGTTTTTTTGGTTTCTTCACAGTAGCCGGAAAACTTCTTGGTAAGAGCAAACTCCTAATTACTATGCTATCTACTTTAGAAATATGGCTCATACTGGTTATGGTGTTTTGCCTTTTTTTTTTAGTAACTTTCTTTTCTTTTTATTTCTGATTACAGTCCCATAAAAGTAAATCAGTTTGAAGGGCATTTCATGAAGCTTCAGGCTGACTCCAATTACCTGCTATCCAAGGAATATGAGGTACAACTCAAGCACAGTGAAGCATGAAAGCCTCCCTGGTCCTCAGCAGGGTTTACTGTGCTGTAAAATTCCAGGCTGACTCATCTGAGAAGTTAAATTGATGCTTAGGGTCTAGCTGAATGTTTTTTGTGTCTGAAACAATTCACTGCACAACACATCTAATCTACACCTGATCTAATCTAATGTAATCTATACCTAATCTCAGGGCCAGTTTCAGCTCTCAAATAGTACAGCAAAGTGTTTCCTGGGTCAGATGGTACAGATCTCAAAGGGATAGGAATACTGTCAGTTATTCAGTCTAACCATGTGCTTGACTGGGAAATATTATGGTTTGGTAAAAAGGACCCAGACTTTGGATATTATTCCCAGTTTTGCCATCTGTGTAACCTGGAACACATTCATTTCCTGGCTAACACTCACCTGGAAGATGGTGGTAAGAGCAGCTCCCATGAGGGGCTGTGGATCAGAGTTAATGCATGTGGAACATAAGGTGTTCATTCCACAAAAAGTAACGTGTGTATTTTTTATATTATTGTGTATCTCAAGGACTGTATAATTTGCCTTAGTCTATTTTAAATTTTCCACTTGCAAACTTATTTTTGATGTAACAGGACTTAAAAGACGTGGGTCGAAACCAGTCTTGTGATATTGCACTCCTACCCGAGAATAGAGGAAAAAATCGATACAACAATATATTGCCATGTAAGTTTTGTGTTGTAATTTGTAAAACATTGTCTTCCTCTAGCCATTTCTGCTCTGTCCCAGCAATAGAAGGGGAACAAAAAATATGGGGTAGCTAGATATGGGAGCTCTCAGACTCTGAATGATTTTAAGTAAAGAATGACTTGTATGTTGGTACGCTGCTCTTCAGACACATAATGACCAGCTTAAATTCTGATTATCATAAGTTGTCTATAATTTCTCTTTAGAGACTCAGAGTAACAGTGGGTTAACAGCAGGGCTTTGACATCAGGCTGACCAGGGTTTGTTTAATTAAATCTTGGGTTAGTTATTTATAAAAAATATTATCCTTACCCCATTCGATAAAGCATAGAAGATCATTTTTCTGGATTGTTTCATTCCTGCAGTTAAAGGGAACTGGCCCCTTCATTAGGCAGTGTCATGATGGTTCAAAGGAAGGTACAGACGAGGTTCACCTTGTGTGCCACCTGGGCAAGTTAGTCACCCTGCTTGAGCCTTCTCTGTACAGTGGCGATTAGGACACCTTCCTGGTAGCTGCTGTTGGGATCAGATATGAAGCACATGAAATACTTCACTTTATATAAACATGGAAAAATTACCCCAAGACACAGCAACAAATCTCTCAATTAACTTTCTTCCAGATGATGCCTCACGAGTGAAGCTGTCTAATGTAGATGACGACCCTTGCTCTGACTACATCAATGCCAGCTACATACCAGTAAGTGGACCCCTAGGCTCATAGATGAAGCTGAGACAGGTGCTTACTCTGGAAATGACACCACTTCTCTGTTATGATCTATCTTACTGTTCTCCACTCTGTGGACATTTGTAGATTTGTAGAAAATCATGTCTGATTGCCACAAAACAGAATTGCTCTCTTTAATCACTTTAAAGTCCATATTTTACAATGACCACAGTAACTTACAATTATCATGAGCCCAGGGTGCATTTTTCAAAGGTGGTTCTCTTTGTGGCCCTTAAACAAGATTAGAGCTTACTAGGGAACATAGGTCTCTCCTGCTAGGACTGCCTAGGTAAGGAAATCAATCTCACATAGATTTTTGAAAGCCACACACACCTCAAACAATGTGTCAAATCTTTGGGCTCTGATTCTGTAGCATTTTGCAACAGCCTATAAGCCCATTACAGTGGAAGACATTTTAAGGGTAAAAAAAACCCAAATTGAAATCATATTTCTGCCCCCTTGCTGGTTCTGATGTCAGGTTGTTCTTTTAGAAATATCTCACCAATTAAACTTATCTCAGGTCCTTCTTTCCTCTAACAAGGAATTGGACAAGCCGACAACAGCACCAAAAGTTTATTTGAAAAATGAGGGGTAAAGGGGTAAGGAAAAAAACTAGTTCTGTACAGTGAGTGAACTTGGGCCAAACGAGGAGAGGAAAGGATTAAAGCAGAAATAGAAGTGTACTCTGCTCTAGGCTTCTTGTAGCATCTCATCTCTTTTATGTCGTCCACATCTCATGGGATCCTGCGAGAAGTTTCTCATACAGGGGTCTTGGGAATTATTTGGTGCTGTCCTGGGATTTTATGATTGACAGCTCCTGCTTATTTCCCCAGCCAGCATCACCATACCCTCAGTTCTATGACCTTGGGCAAATTATTTTGCTACTTTGACCCTCTATTTCCTTTTCTATAAACTTAAGAATAATATTTACCTCAAAAAATCATCAACTCACTCAACACGTATTAGTTAAATGTTAGTTGTAAGTCAAACACCAAGCTGTATATAAGCAGAGGATAGACAGCATTCTTTTTGTTGTTGTTGCTGTTGTTTTTGGTGCCAGAAATCAAACTCAGGACTTTATACCTGCCAGACCTCTGCTGTACTGCTGAGCTATATCCCCAGCTGGATAAACAGCATTCTGAACATAAGGTTTACTTAGAACGGTTGAGGCCTTCAGGAAATTATAAGCCTGACCCCTTGGAAATGTGCCTGTGTGTTTCTCCAACATAGTCCAGTGTGATCTGGGGCTCTTGTTACAACTGTAGCCAGGCTGTGATGGCCTAGGACTCTGTATTTCTAACAAGTCCCTAGGTGAGTCTATTGCTGTTTTCCTGAGAACCACTCAGGGTAGCAAGAAGCTAGAGGTTACTGGAGGATATTTAGGAGAAGGCTGAGAGCAAGGTAAAGCAAGCTCAGCTGAATAGGCCATGTGCTCAGAATACATGGAGATGAGTCATCTGGGAGGCATTGTTTGGGTGAACAGCATTGTGCGAGGCAGAGATGACATAATGTAGAGACTCTGAGGAGAAGCAAGGAGGTAAAGATCTTCAGCTAGGATTTGCAAGTAATTCTGTGTTGCTGGAATATAAAATGAGTGAATAAAAATATCCTAGCTCATAGTAGGGTGGACAGGATTAAGCAAGGTCCGTGGAAGTCTTGATCTACCATATATGATGTGATGAAAGATTAACAAAGAGTGGTCTCTCCTCCATTGAACTTCCTTACATGGTATGTCTTACCAAATTATTCCAATGTTGGTGCTCCAAGGTGATTAAAAGTCACATCTGCAAAATGACTAAAGCTCAATCCCTCAAACAGTCTACACACGTGTGCGCACACGCACACGCACACACACACACACACACACACACACACAGACTTATAATTAAGGGTGAAGTGTTTTCTAGATTATTACCAGGGTCCTCCATGTGACTTTTAGAGACCCAGCCTGAAAGGGAAATGTGCCTCTTAACAATAGTTCAATGTTCTGGCCTTTGTCCTTCCTGCTCCCAAGCCTTGACACTTCTATTAATTTCTTTTTTTTTTTAAGCCAGTAGCCTGCCTGGCAGAGATCTCTATATCATCTAATCTGCAGAGCTAACTCTTTGTTTACAGTTCTGAAGAGGCCCATTGTTTCTGACTCTCCGTGTTGTAAATTCATCTCAGGGCAACAACTTCAGAAGAGAATATATTGCCACTCAGGGACCGCTTCCTGGCACCAAGGATGACTTCTGGAAAATGGCATGGGAACAGAATGTCCTCAATATTGTCATGGTGACCCAGTGTGTTGAGAAGGGTCGAGTGAGTACACAGTCTTCCTGACTTCCACACTTTGCTTTAATTTCAGCCCAACCCAACCCAAACCTGCACTCTGTGAATCCAAGTAAAGATGTGTGAGAATGTGGAAATCACTCTGTTTAAAAGGTGGCTGGATCTGGGCCTGAAGTTTCAGTCAAAACGGTTCCCATGTGATGACTGGGATTTTCATAAGGGCCTACTATGTAAAAAGAATCTGTCCTCTCCTCCGCCCCGTCCTTCAGTGTGTGGCTTGGAGAGAAGGGTAGACACTGCCAGAGTCAGGGAACCTGGTCTTGCTTTCAAAAAAAGATGAGTTTTAGTCTGTCTTGGAAGATTCAAGTAAAATAATTATCTAGACAGATTAAGCAAGCTTCTTGCCATGCCTTTGTAACCAACTACTTTATGTAGTTACTTTGAGGATTAAAAGAGAGATTATATGTAAGGATCTAATAAAATCATACTGGGTTTCTTCAGATATTTTATGCTAAACTGAGACCTGTGTGTCCTCATGTGTACATATGTGTAAATAGATACAGAGTAATAGAACAACTAGAAACATGTGTACAACCATATGCATACATTTACGTATAAAACATAGAAATTGGCTGGGTGTGGTGGCACACACAAGTAATCTCAGCACTCTGGGAGGCTGAGGTACGAAGATTGTAAATTGGAGCCCAGCCTGGACAATTTAGCAACAAGACATACTTCAAAATAAAAAAGGGCTGGAGATTTAGTTTAGTGTGAAGGCCCTGGGTTCGACACCCAGTACTAAAAAAAAATTAGATACATATGTATTTCAGATGAAAGCACTTGGGGTGCCTCACCATAGTAGAATAAAACCCACAGTATACTTTTTGATATGCATGCATACTTATACAAACACAAGCGTATCAGTGAATATGCATACCTTATAAAGTATGTCAGTTTATAAATAAATTATAAATACTACCCCCAAAAACATAAGATACGTAAGAATTTGTAATTCCCTTTCTCCTTTCCTTTTACATGTAAATATAAGCTGAGCTATCCATTATGTCTTCTCAAAATTTCTTGGCACATGGCCCATGTTAGAAAAACAATAAAATAGGAACAAAATAGGGCCAGGAAGACAATGCCTTCCTCTTCTCGACTGGATCTTTCTTCAGAAAGAACAATAAATTATAACAATAAATTATAATTATATAATTATAATAATTACAACAATAAATTATAGCAGATGTTTTATCTGCTAGTAGAGCAAGAATGCTAACAAAATCAATTAAATAAAAAAAGCTTGTTTCTCATGTACTGCCTGAACAGTGAATGAATGCAAAGTTTGGGGCTTGAAGTTTGTTCCTTGTGGGGTATCCCCATTTCTTGGAGCAGCAGCACAGCTTCAGTACTGGTCATGAGCCAGCTAATAAAAGGTAGATGCTATATTGTTATCCGATCCTGAATTCCTAACTCAGGTAAGAGGTTCAGAGTGCAAGTCCAAGGCCTCACAGGAGTTGTGTTTCTGGGCTGACTTTTTATCTGTCTGTCCTCTCCTAGGTAAAGTGTGACCATTACTGGCCAGCGGATCAGGACTCCCTCTACTATGGGGACCTCATCCTGCAGATGCTCTCAGAGTCTGTGCTGCCTGAGTGGACCATCAGGGAGTTCAAGATATGCAGCGTATGTTAGTTTGCTTGACTTCACTTAATGACCCAATTTGGGAAGATTCAGTCCTGTGTTTGCTGATTGTGCTCCTGTAGTTTCAGATCACAGAAGTTCCAACATGGCACTATTGTCAAATGTGAGCTTTCCTCTTCTTATCCTGCTCTCTTCTCTTGCAGGAGGAGCAGCTGGATGTGCAGAGACTCATTCGTCACTTTCACTATACAGTGTGGCCAGACCATGGAGTCCCTGAGACCACGCAGTCCCTGATCCAGTTTGTGAGAACTGTCAGGGACTACATCAACAGGACCCCTGGTGCCGGGCCCACAGTGGTGCACTGCAGGTGTGTATGTGACAACCTAGGAGACAGAAAAATGGCCTCCATAAGGGCACTGTGCCATGGAACCTGAAATAAAGGCATAAGCTTGAGGACAGTAGTGGGTGGAAGATTTGTCTGAGCTCAGCCGCCTAAATCTCAGAGGATTTTATTACACTGTCTCTTTTCTGCTCTCCAAACTTGCTCCTCTTCACTAAATTTCTCTTCCACTTTATTCTCTCCCTCCACATCCTCACCCATACTCTCTATCTTCCTCTCCCTCTCTTGTTCTTTTCCCTACCGTATGAAATACAAAGTCCTTATATTCCTCGTGTTCTCACCGGGAATGTGACTGTACCAGCTCAGTCTTGCATTCTGTCACTCTTGCTCCTTAGGGTGGCTTCTCTCCTCCTGTGTAAGCCCTACATATCCTTTAACAAAGTGGTTCCAGTCTGCTCTCATGTCTAGTTGCATGTCTTTCCCATTGCTGCTGCTGTAACAAAATACTACAGACTAATCTGCAAATAGAAACGTATTTCTCAAAGTTCAGGTGACTGGGAAGTCCCAGATCAAGGCACTGACAGGTTCAGTGTCTTTCGAGAGGACAGCCTCTGCTTCCAAGAATGCACCTTCTTTTTGCCTCCTCCAGAGGGAAGGAAGGCTGTGTCTTTACATTGCTGAAGGAACAGAAGGGCAAAAGGGCAAAAGGACAGTCAGCTAGCTCCATCCAGCCCTTTTATTGTGTCATATATAACATGAAGACCTCAGGACCTAATCATTTCTGAAAGGTCTTATTCTTAACACTGTACACTAAGCATTGAATTATAGAAGGGAGACAAACTTTCAAACTATAGCACAGCACTTGCCTTCTGTAGCACCCAATTTTGCTCTTAAATTTCTGCTCTTTCTAAACTTCTTGCTTCAGAGAGTCTGCTCATAAAATCAACCTAATGAGCCATCATTCTCTCACTGGGGAGCCGGGTGCTTAGCTAATTAATGTTTGCAACAACACTTTGACAGCCCTAACTAAATGGCACTAATAAATAAAGAGCAGTGAATTACTAGAGTAAGAGAAATGTCAAGTGTGCTAATCTTCTTCCAATCAGCCCAACACCCTAGGAGCCTTGATTTTATGTCATTGAAATTCCAGTGCTTTTTTTTTTTCTTTTTAGACAGGGTCTCACTGTATAGCCCAAGCTGGCCTCAAACTCACTATGTAAGAGCAGGCCTGGTAGCATACACCTGTAATCCCAGCACTCAGGAGGCTGAGACAGGAGGATCTCTGCAAGTTCAAAACCAGCCTGGGCCACAAAGTGAGTGCAAAGACAGCCTGAACTGCAGAGTGAAACTTCATCTCAAAAAGACAGAAAAAAACTTCACTATGTAGCCCGTGCTGACCTCAAACTCAGTGACCCTCCTGCCTCTGCCTCCCAAGTGCTGGAATCAGAAGCGTGTGCCACCAGATACTCCATTGCCTACACTTTTAATGGGAGTGGGAGTCCAGAGCATCCTACTTCGTGAAGGAAGGATGGCAGGCATTTTTGCCCAGGACCACTGAAGAGCAGTTCTTTTTATCTTACAAATGCACTGTCAACCTAAATAACAACCAGAGATTCCCCCAAGAATAATAATATTTATTTGTGAATAGCAGTGCATGGAAATAGGAATATATGTATCACAGTAAAGGACAGATGTATTTAAAGAACTTGAAGCGAGGGCAAGCTTTTTAGACAAAAAGAAGGAAATTTATAGATACCACTTTGATAGCTCATTAGTCTTCATGACCTGAGTCAGGAGTTGTCAGCACATTGTTAGAGATACCAATGCTAGGCAAGTATTCTGTCAAAAACATCTTATCTGAATTACTACAGTCTTTTAAAAATGTTGTCACAGAAATCCACGCACATGTGCAGAGTGCATATTATCAGGTGCATGTAAAACAGGAAGCTATTTTTCCAGACCTTCAGAAAGCCCTTGAGAAAGTGTTTATCATACACAGGCAGACATGAGCTCTCCCCCTTAATCACTTCTCAACTCTGATTTTGTCAGGTCTGATGAAAATGATTTCCTCTTGGTATCAGCAATTCACAGAGCATCCAAAATCCCCAGATTAGCCAGATGTAGTGGTTCATGCCTGTATCCCAGCACTTTAGGAATCTGAAGCAGGAGGATTGAAAATTCAAGTCCAGCATGGGTAATTGAAGGACTTAGTGAGACCCTGTCCCAAAATTTAAAAAAAAAAAAAAAATGTTGGAGAGGTAGCACAAAGACCCAGCAAAATTGAGTGTATATACTCTAACCAACCCAGCTGTTCCACTTCTAGGTGCCAACACATCACACCTGTTCACCATGATGTTCATGTGACACAGTTTTAATAGAGAAAAACTAAAATTGGTTCATTGCCTAAGTAGGGAATGTTGATAGCAGTGCTTTATGGACTCCATAGAATAGTTAAAAGAAATTAGATCTACATGTAAAAATGTGGATAAATCTCAAAATACAATATTTGAATCAAAAATTGGCAAAAGAATACATTAAATAAGTTACTATTTCAAGACATTTTGGAAACACATAAAATAAATACATTGCTGATGGACCTATGTGTTTCTAGGAAAAGTACAAAAACCTGTGTGGAAATGATGTCCACCAAGTACAAAGCAGAATTCACCCCTGATAAATAAGAGAGAGAAAAGAAGGGGGAAGAGGTGGAATCTTGGGGCTTTAGATTAAATTTCTATAAGAGACAGAACTCAGAAAGAAAGAAGCTGTCCTACACTCTTCCATAAATTGGAAGAGAAAGAGAAAGATTGTGCCAGAGTCTCTGGATGCAGACGAAAGGCAAATTTAATAAAATGTTCCTTTGTCATCTCTTCTAGTGCTGGTGTGGGTAGGACTGGAACCTTTATTGCATTGGATCGAATCCTTCAGCAATTAGACTCTAAAGACACTGTGGACATCTATGGAGCAGTGCATGACCTAAGACTTCACAGGGTTCACATGGTCCAGACTGAGGTAAGAGTCACAGGATGAAGGACACAGACCACCTTTCTCCTCCCCCTACAAAAATATGTATTGATGTTAACATACTATATATTAATATTAAATATGTATTGTATATCTCTATCTGTCTATATCTCTCCAGTGCTTTCATCAAACATGGAGAAATAGCTATGGCACATTAGGAAGAAAAAGAGAACTATGCATAGACATTTTCTAGGACTTGCTATTGTGATGTAAATCTCAATGACCTTCAGGACAACGCATACACTTATTTTTACTTAACTAGCTGCTTCACTCAGAAAAGAATTAGTTTAGGTGCGTAGGAAGAAAAGTGAATTTTTTTAATCAAAGTATTGTACATGGGGGGAAGGATAGGCCAATCTATCTTGCAGAGACATTTAAAATAAGCTGAGGAATCAACATAAGAACATCAGTTAGAAAAAAGACCCTAAGCTCCACTCTCCCTCTGCTCAGTGCTTTTGCCTATACCTTTATCTCCAAAGACATCGAGACTATGTCCTTTGTAAAGGCACAATACTTCCATTTGCTTTCATAGCCCTGTCACAGATTTGCTTTGTTTTGTTTTGTGGTACCGGGGAATTGAGCCTAGAGCATTTGCACTGAGCTACATGCCCTGTCTATTTTTTAATTTTTTAATTTGAAATGGGGTCCTCCTAGACTCCTAAGTTGTTGAGACTGGACTCAAACTTTTCGTCCTTCAACAGCATCTCACAGTGCTGGGATTGCAGGCATATTCTACCATGCCTCAATCACAGGTCATTTTAAGACATGTTATCCTATTACATTTTCATAATAACCAAGGAAGTGAGGCACAATATTCCATTTCTAGGATAAAAAAATTGAAGTCCAGGGGCAAAAGGGCTTTGCAGAAAGCCCAGAGTTATCAAGTGGCCAAGCAGGCTTTCTGTTCTAGAAAATACTAGGCCCTTGAGTACCAAGCTTACTGCTCCAACAGCCTTAGTCAGCTCTGTGCCCCACATACACCAACCAAGTCTTGCATAATCCAGGTTCTCTTGCCTTCGATTTCTCAAGTTTTTTCCCCAAATAACTCTACAAATGCCTCATATTAAAAAAAAGAAAAAAGGAAAGAAAGAAAAAGAAAAAGTGAAATATTCTCTTTACCATGTCCCTCCCACTGTAGAGTCAAAGCAGAGTACAGGCAAACAGTGCTGACTTATGGGCATCCTGCAGCCCAGGCTCCCGTGGGCCTTGGATGAGCCCGTATCTTGAAAACCACTTTGGTTTGAACTCTTTTCTCACACAGCACACATTCATAACTTGTAGTACTGACATTCTCCAGCGCATTTGGCAAAACATGTGTCATGGCCTCATGCAGGCAGGACCCACTGCCTTGATCTTTCCTATTGCTGTTGTTTTGGGTTGTAAGTACTTTCATTATACCAATTTATCTACCATATTTCATACATTTTATTATGAAATTATTAAAAAAAAATAAAGAAGTACATAGAACCAGAGTTAGGGGTATAGCTCAGTGCCAGCTTAGTTTGCGTAAGGCCGCGCATAGGGCTGGATCCAGAGCAAGACACACACACATACACACACACTTGTACATACAACTAGGGAAACAGGATAATGAGTTTTCTTAGGCCCAACCTCAGCTTCTACAATTATAAATATTCAGTGTTCTTTTCTCATCTGAATCCCACATATACTATTTCCCCTACTGCCATGACCCCATTGGAATATTTTAAAAGAAATCCTTTTATCATGTTATTTCATTCTTAAGTCTCTCTGTATATACACATACATGTATATATATGGCACAGAAGAGAGATTTTAATATCGTGATCACCATGCCATTATCATACCTAACAATTTTTAATGGAAAAAAGGTAAAAAAATTTCATAACAAAATAATAGGAGAATAACAATAGTTAATACATTGCATGTCAGTATCTTTAAAGTAGTTGCTTAGCATACAAAATGTGATCATAAAATTTTTTCGATCAATGTTAGCACAAACTTTCCTTTTTAATGAAATAAGAGACACTAATCGTATAACTTACTTGCATTTTTTCCTTTTTCCTACTGCCCTCACCCTTTTTACTGATCCTAGTTTCTTTTTCATCTTGAACAATTTCTTCCCATTTCACAGTATCTATTGTACATTTGGAACTTATCCACTCTTTCAGTTTCTTATACCAAGGAGATAATGCAATGTTTAAACATGTGAATCTGATTTATCTCACCTATGAATATGGTCTCAATTGATCACCCTGTGGCATGGTTGTTCTTCAGCTTTCATCATAGACTGATAGTTCCTAGAGGGTAGGAACATGTTTTCCTTCTCTACATCCTCGGTATCTTTTATTAAGTTAATGAACCTAAAAAGTCTCAAGTTTATCCTCCTTTATGACTGAGTAGTACTCCATTGTATAAAAATACCACATCTTTTTTATCCATTCCTCGGTTGATGGACACTCTAGTTATTTCCAAGATCTGGCTATTACAAATTATGCTGCTATAAATGTGAGCACACATTTATCGCTGTGGCATGATGTTTATCATTCTTCTGGGAAGACACCCCAGGAGCGGAATAGCTGGGTCAAATGGAACTCTGCTTCTAGTTTTTTGAGGAATCTCTACACTGATAATTCCACAGTGGCTGCACCAGTCTACACTCCCTCTAACAGTGAAAAAGAATTCCTTTTCCACCACAGCCCTGCCAGCATTCATTACTGATTTATTTCTTGATAGTAACCATTCTTTCTGGGGCAAAATGGAATCTCAGTGTTGTTTTAATTTGCATCTCTTGAATGACTAGCGATGTTGAATGTTTTTTCATATGTTTATTTACCATTTGTATTTCTTCAACTGAGAAATCATACCTAACAATTTTAACTATCATCTCTAAATATCCTCGAATACCCAGTAAGTATTTAAATATCCCTAACAAACTTTTATTTATTTACTTACTTACTTATTTTGAGTTGCTGAGAATTAAACCCAGGGCCTTGTATATGCTAAACAAATGATCTGCCACTGAGCGGCATCCACAGCCCTTCTAATCTTTTAAAAAAATTACTATTTGTAAAGAACTGTAGCTGGTTTTCATTAGAATCCAAAGTCCACATTTGATTGAAGTACATTTTAAATCTCTTTTAGTCTGTAATAATCCTCTGTCCCAATTGTTTTCCATGTCATTTGTTTGACAAAGAAATCCACTCATTTGTTTCACGCATGTTCTCTCTTTCTGGATACGGCTGGTTACTTTTTGTCGGTGGCAGCATATTCCTTTATTCTGCATGGTTTCCTTTTGGTTGGTAAACCAAGCAGCTTGATTAAACTCAAGTTTTCCCACCACAGTTCTTCCCTGGTGGTACGAGGCCCTCCTTGTTACATCTGAGGAGGCTGATTATCAGGTTTGTGTTTCTCTGTGAGTAGTCACTGGGGTCAGTGGGGTCATTGGGGTGTCAGCCTGAACCATCCATCATCAGTTTCCACAGTAACCTTTGGCCTTGTGGTTTAACAGCCATTAATTATTGCTGTCTAACTTTGTTGTTTTATTAAGAGAATTGTATCACCCTGTGTCATGCTTGTTCTTCAGCTTGCATCACAGACTGAGACTTCTTAGAGGGTTTTCCTTCTCCACATCCTCAGTATCTTTTATTAAGTTAATGAGCCTACAATTTTACGGCTAAAAAGTCAGAATCAATATTTGTTTGCTGTCACTTCCACAAACTCAGACCATAGTTTATTTGTAATTTGGAAAAGAAAAGGTTACAGCATTGTAAATAGTCCTGGGTGTATATGTGTGTTTGTGAGACAAAGTGTGTGTGTGTGTGTGTGTGTGTGTGTGTGTGTGTGTGTGTGTGTGTGTTCAGGCTCAGTAGTTACTGGCAAAGATTCTTGTGCCATGTTTTACTTTCATATTCCTGTTCAAACTTCTAGAGTTACATTCTGAACGAAAAGAAAGCACTGTACTCTAAACATCACTGGGTAACTTTCAGAGCAAAGGTAACAGCAAAGCTCTGTTGAAGGTCCTCCTACTTCTTAGAAATAACCCCTTTCCCATGTTTTCTTCTCCTCCTCCCACAAAGAACATCCTATGGCCTTGTTCTTCAACTTTACTTCCCAGTATTGAGCTCCCCAAGGTTATACCTTCAAAGTACACCTCTGACTTCTTTCAATCTTTGTTCTTTTTGATGTCCTCTACTCCAGTGATTGCAGGACTCATGCACCCACTCCTATTCCCTAAATCTGACTCTCTTTCCCTACCACTTATCTAAGTACCTTCCTGTCAGTTAGTTCCACCTGGAGGCCTTTCAGTGATCTTAAACTCAAAATATTCAACACCAAACTCATTATCTTTTTAAAAAACAACTACAGCAAAAACTAAGTCACTCCTGCTCTTGCACTTTTCAGTTCCCACTCATAGTGTTGCTATCCATGTGTTTGCACATCCGTGCAACAGGAAGTCCTCCTTCCAGCTTCTGACCTGGTTCATCACTGCTGTCACCATCCAAGTTCCCTCACAGATGTTAACTCCTTGCAAAGAAGTCTCAGGAAGTTTCTGCTGGTTGTAAAGTAAAGCTGAACTAATCAAGTGATCAAGCCTTTCCTTCACAACATGGCCCGAGCTTGCTTCTCCACCCTCATGTCTGTCCATCACCAGTATTTTAGGAATCTTAAACCAGGTGTGGTGGTGCATTTCTGTAATCCCAGCACTCAGGAAGCTGAGACAAAAGGATTGTCACCAGTTCAAGGCCAGCCTGGGCTGCATATTAAATGCAAGACTAGCCTGGACACCCTCTCAGAAATTTTTTTTTAAAAATTAAGGAATCTTTCCCTTCCTGAGTTTGAATGAACTTTCATTCTTTTCATCATGATGAAATTATTATAGACAGCTGAATTTTTAGAAATATTTCAGGAAGTCAGACAGAGCCTTGGAAAAGGTCAGTGCAGAAGACAGCTGTTGGCTGGAGGTACCTTCCTGGAAGGTCTGGCCTTAGGATAGAGAAATGACCATGCCCATGTGTCCCCTCAGATGAGTAGCAGTGATTGGTATTCTAAACAGGATTAATCACCTTGCATAGAGGACAAGAACCTGCCTGGCCTCTCTTTTCCAGGAAAAGTCCTTGTTCAGTCCATATGCAGGTACAATGTGACTTGCTTGCCCATCTGATCTCCACTTAATCATCACCTAAGTGACTATACTTGTAATCTTATTGGCTGACCATAATTTTGTTCCGTCTTATACCCACCTTGTCATTTTTCCATTGGATCAACATTGCCCAAGCAACTCTACATGTAATCTTACTAGTTTCATTTCATGGTTCTGCTCTATAAAATTCCCTTGAGAAGCAGGGTCCCTAAGGCCACCCATTCAGGGTCTGTCTTAGACAGAAACTTAATTTTTCTAAATAAATACTTTCTACTCTTAACCTCTGTTGTTCCTAGAATTCATTCTTCAATTTTAGGAAATAGGAGCTCAGTGTATTGGCTGCCTGGTAGGTTGGAAGTCATAGTTCTCTTATATTATTTGAATTATTTGGGGGTCCTATCTCAAAATAAACATTGCAATAAAATAGAAATTCTTTCTTTCCCTTTTCTTTGGGTGAAACAAAATCCTAGTCAGTATCAGATCTCCCAACCTACTAGATGTCTAGTACGAGTTTGTGTTCTCTAAAATCAAATTTTAGGAACAATGGAGGTTAAGAGCAGAATATATCTATTGAGAGAAAGGAGAACTTCTGTCTGAGAGAGACAGAAGTGTTTCTGAGTGAGTTGCCAAAGACTGTCTTTTCGAGGGACATTTATAGAGCAAAACCCTAAGGTGAGGAAAAATGGAAACTCACAAGGTGGGCATGAGTGGGACAGAATTATTGACCTTTGCAAAGAGCAAAGGTCTCTAAGCAAAGAGTAACAGACAAGGAAAGTGCAAGTACATCCCTCCCTCACCTTGCCTTGGGGCAAATTCACAGCCTGACTCTGAGAAAGGCACTCAGAAAGAGCAATACCTTTTCAAGAGAAGGAAATCCTGAGGCATGTGAGACTCAGAGTCTCAAATTCCATTTGGGAAATTATGCTGGAGTTTTCTCACGACACATACAATCTACATGGAGTTACTCTATGTTTCTCATCTCCAGAATACATGTGTATCTTTCTGTTATTTCTGTCACTTGGAATGACCTATTGTGTTCACATTCTTTAAAATGTCACCTTTTTTCTCTATCTTGATACTTTATTTTCCAAAGAGTAAACCCAAGTGCTTCCTTTTCTATATAAAGTTACACACATAATTCTACTTTATGCTTATCATGTTCTGAGTATTTGTTCACACATCTGCCTTCAGGAATCATGAAAGACAATACAGCTAATACCATAAATAGTATTTAATATCTCAAATATTAAATGAAATTAAATGAAACTGTATCTGTCACCACCAATCCAAAGCTTTGGCCATTAGCAAAAAATTATCTCTCATGATTTGAGGTTCATCTATGAGATTTTGTTTTTCAACTTTTTATTATGACCAAAATGAGAAGTACATTAATCACTTTCTAAGGGATATTTTATTGGGAAATAAGAGTTTATATTTAAGACAAATGAGTAGATATTAACTGGTTTCAAAGCCCATGGTAGATTATTGTTGAAGAATTCATTAATAGACCATAGCATACATACAATAGAGTTCATTCATGGCTTACATCTAAGGTTCTGAAATATTTAATGTTCCAGTAGAATTAAAAATAGAAATTATGCTTTGAGCCCAATGAAACAGTGGGGATTCAGTCTATAGTTTGGTGGATCATTTTAAAATGGTGAAGAGAGAGGTACCATAGACTAACAACCATTCTCAGAATAATACTTTCCTTGAATATTCAAGGTCAAGACAGAAGTAGAGACTTATAACAAATAATTAGAGTCTATAAGCAGAAAAGCAACAGCTAATATTAGTGCAAGCCTCACTTTTAAAAAAAAGTCCTAGTCTATTGATGATTACTTTCTTAAAGTCCCATGGGTAAATGATCATACTAGCCTCCCATCAGGAACAATGCATAGGAGTAACTCATACAAATAAGTTCTTGTCTACTTTGAAAGATTATAACAAAGGAAAAATCTTTCAGTCCCATTTTTATCACAATCCTTCAAGATTGGTTACATTGATTACTTTAAATAGAGGGCCCAGAAATATTTTTCAGTATCTAACTGACCTCAGTACCACATCTTATCCCCTTTAGTAGACAAAGAATGTTGTTTGTAGAAGAGATCTTGAGCTCCTTATTTATATATTTATTTATTTTGGTACTGGGAATTGATCTCATCACCCTGGGCTTGCAGGGCAGATACTGTGCCATTGAGCTATATCCCCAGCCCATCACTCATTTTTTAAGTACTAGAGACAATCAATGAAATGATCAAGAAATTTCCCAGCTATAAAGAACTGCATCACTGTTTATGTTTTGTAACAATTCTTCATCTTTGAAGTGTTTTCTGCTTCCCCACAGTGTCAGTACGTATACCTACATCAGTGTGTAAGAGATGTCCTCAGAGCAAGGAAGCTACGGAGCGAACAAGAAAACCCCCTGTTTCCAATCTACGAAAATGTGAATCCAGAGTATCACAGAGGTAGGATCTTAATTCAATTACTCTTCAGTACACTTTTCAAAACATGGTAGACTGAAAATTATTAATAACCTAAAGCTCTCCTAATATGTTGCACCTACTTTTTCTCCTATCTAGAGGGTCCTCAAAAAAGGTGAAACAGGAAGGAGAATCAGAGTGATGAGGAGATTCCCACAGCTGAGCAGCAATTCCTTCTGTATCTTTACTGCTGAGCCCAAAATGCCGTCTGTTGAGGACTGCTCAACATTTCTTTTCCAAGCAATAAGCATTATTGGGGAGGACACACTGAAATCACCACTGTCAATTCAAATTGTAAAATTGTTTTGGAGAAGAATTTGGCAGTTGAACCATGAGAGATCTTAATGTGTTATCTTGTGACCTAGTATTTCTTTTACCATCTTAAGTGCAGAAAAAGCTTTATACATAAAACTTTTCACAATTAAAGGTTTAAAAAAAACCCACAGTTGAAAGCTGGAGTGAAAAACTGTTCAATAGAGGACTGTATTGTTTATCTCTGCATTACCACAATAAAATACCAGAAGCAGATAAATTTATGAAGAGAAGAGAAAACGTTTATTGAGCTCACAGTTTGGAAGGCTCAAGAGCATGGAGTTTGTATTGGTCAGTTCTGGTGAGGATCTTATGATAGACACACTCAGAGGAGCACATGTCAGACCAGGGGGTCACATCTAGAGCCAAGAGAACAGAGAGGTTGGTGGGTCACTCACCTGTTTATAACAGCTTTCTTATGAAGTCTTCCATGGAGTTTCATGAGGCCTAAGACCTCCACCCAGGTGACCCAAGGACCTCCCACAAGGCCCACTTCTCAAACGGTCTATCATGGCCCTTTCTAATGCTGCCATTTTGCAGACCAAGCCTTCCATCAGGATGGACCCTTGACAGACACAAACCATATTCAATTTAATACAGTATTATGTAGTCATTAAGAATGATATAGCTGGGCATGGTTGCTCACACCTGTAATCCCAGCACTCGAGAAGCTGAGCCAGGAGGATCGTTGTGAGTTTGAGACCACCCTGGGCATGCCTGAACTGCATAGAGAGACCCTATCTCAAAAAGACAAAAAAAATAATAATAATATAGATATACATATAGATATAGATAGATATAGATATAGATATAGATATAGATTGTTTGGTTTTGTTTGTTTGCTTGTTTGTTTTGATGTATGGTCTTGATATGTTGCCTAGGCTGACCTAAAACTCTTGAGTTCAACAATCTGTCCCCTTTAGCTTCCATGTGGTTGGGGTTATAGGCACATGCACCACACTTGGTTCAAGAATATTTTTGAGGATATTACAGTACTGTGGATAGTCTTATAAAGAAGTTGTTTATATTTCTATAGCAAATTACCTGAGACCAAATATAGCCAATTATCTGCAAAGAAAAGAGATTTGAGGGGGCTGGGGATTTAGCTCAGCAGCATAAGCATCTGCCTTGCAAGCAGGTGGTCGTGAGTTCGATCCCCAGTACCGATAAAAAGATAATTTTAAAAAAAGAGAGATTTGAGCTGGATCCTAGCTCAGTGGTGCATACTTAGAATAGGTTCAGTTTCCAGAACCATACACACACACACACACACACACACACACACACACACACACATACAAAAGATAAAAGGAGAAAGGATTGGTCAGCTTTTTGTCACTGAGATACAATACCCAGCACACACAAGTTAAAAGGATGAGATTTAATTTCTCTCTCAGTTTAAAGGGCTTCATACCATGATCACCACGACTGAGCAGGAACATCATGGTGGGGGTTGGGGGGTGGGTTGAGCAAAGTTGCCTAGTTTGAGTCAGCAGGGAAGCAGAACAGTGAAACAGCACCAGAGAGGAAGAGGGGAGGGAGTAGACACAGTATCCAGTGTCACACATCTAGGACCCACCCAGACACACTTAACAGTGTCCTTTACTGATCCCCTAGACAGCTCCCCTACCAATCAAGTTTACACAACTAAGCTTACCCACCACAAAGAAGAAATAGAAAAGGGAAAGAGAAAAGAAGTTTTCTTTAGCTCCAGTTTCAGAGGTCAGAAGCCAGAGCAGGCAGATGCCATCTATTCCCCCTGCATGGAGCCCTCATGGCTGAACCACAATATCATGACAGCATCGCAGAGCAGACCACAGATGACAGTGAAGTGAGAGGCAGCACGCTGTGCTGTTTTATGACAATCTTGATCTTGCAGAATCAGTTCCTTCCTAGAAAACCTTACCCACTCTGGAGGACCAGCAGTAATTCCTTCACAAGGGGAGTCATGAAACTGGCCTTCCATTGAGACCCATTTCTTAAAGTACCCCCCACTCCGTACCATTACACTGGGGACCAGGCTTCCAACACAGCAGTCTTTGGGTGACAAACCATACCTGAAGCATAGGATAAGTTAGGTAAAAAAAGCAAAATGAGTGGGGAGTAGTGGGCATGCCTGTAATTCCAGCACTTGGGAGACCTGAGGCAGGAGGAGTTCAAGGCCAGCCTGGGCTACAAAGTGGGTTAAAGGTCGGTCTACATCCTATAGTGAAACTCTGTCTGAAAAAGACAAGAAAGGAAGAAAGAAAGAGAGAGAGAGAGAGAGAGAGAGAGAGAGAGAGAGAAGAAAGAAAGAAAGAAAAAGAGAGAGGAGAGGAGAGAAGAGAGGTGAGGCAAGGCAAGAAAAGGAAAGGAAAGGATGTAAAACAAAAATAATGCATAGGACAAAAAAGAAAAAAATCAGGGAGAATATATAATAATAAAATAAACTTCTCTGAGCAGAAAAATACATGATTTTTTTCTTCCACTGAAAGTATATTTGTAGGATAAGCAGGCAACACTTTTCAGATATAAAGTTTTTTAGAAAAAATGTATAAACCTTTTAAAACACTGCTTTGATCAAGCCATAATTAAGTGACAAGAGAAGAGTCTGTCTGCCTCTTCCTACTCTGGCCCATCATTATCACACAAGATGTCACTGCCTGCCAGATGCTTTAGTTCCTTGCTTCTAGAACTTATCTCTACTTATAAATCAGATGATTCTTCATTGACAAAAGTTATTTTAGATCTATCTTATTTCAGATCTTGATTTCTAAATGACTGTCAATTGCTAATGTCTCCTAACCCTCTATACTGACCAGTCTAATCAGCATATTAAAGAGTTAATAGTCTATAAGGTATAAATTAAAAGTTGCTCTTTAGAAGAGTTATTTGTAGATCAGATAACCCTTTTGTGTTGTAAATAACTACCCCCCTCCATTTATCTGTAGAGCAAATTAAGGTTTTTGCATGTCATATTCTTTAAGAAGCTCCAGAATGGAGGGAGCTCTGGGGAATCTAAGAAGTTCCTTTGTTTTGTTTTGTCTCTATAGTCTTTTTTTAGAGTAATCTTGATGGGGCCTAAAATAAACTATGGGATAGAAAAAGATAACCACCGTCTGAAGGCAGATCTTAGCTCCAGAACTATGAACTACAGCTATTATTATTACTAGCCCTGAATGACTTATTCTGTCTCTCTGGGCCCATGGCTTCAGCTATAAAACCAGAGAGGATGGACTCTGTGCTAGCCCCTTCCTGCAGGACGATCTATGTTTCTAAATGGAATGATCTTGTCCCATGGAGATGGTCTCATCATAAAACATACTCAGCTTTAGTCATGTTCACTAGTCTCTTTCATTTATAATTTTCATAATAGATCAATTGTGATCCACCTTGCTATAGTCTCTAATTGTGTTGTCTTTTCTTTCAGATGCAGTCTATTCAAGGCGTTAAGACTATGCCTGAAGATCTTCTGGATAAAAATTTTTCACTGTGTGATTTATTTAAAAAAAAGCTTCCTTGATGCCCTGCAGAGGTGCCAGCTATTTCTGTTGATATTATGTATAATTTATTAATCTGGAGAATGTTAAAGAATTTATGTAATTTAAAGGTAACAGATATTGTTGTACATAGTTATGTTTTGTAGTTTCTCCTGTAAATATGTATTTTTTCATAATGTTTAATATTAAGCTTTATATAATACTATTTTTCCACTCTGAAGTGTTTATGGCTTGTTCTACATAAGCTAGTGCAATCAGTATGACAGGGCTACAGGTGAATTGTTTATGGAGATGGCTGCAGAAACAATCCCTGGGGCTGTTTCTTATCTATCTAAATACTCACTGATCAAGACACGGGGCCAGACCACAGAGAATGTACAGTATGACTAGTTCTGCTGTATTTCTGTCCTAGGAATCTTGAGATTCAAAGATGACCCAGATGCTACTAGTAGAAATACAGCTAAAACAGACAAAACAAAACAAAATAAAGGACAAGATTAGAATTTGGGGTACCTTAGTGGCAAATGTATGCTTATTATATACAGGCACTAGGTTCAATACCCAGCATACACACACACACACACACACACACACACACACACACACAAATAATAGTAATAATAATAAAAGAAAGAAAATTAGGATTAGGATTACACAGCACCCAAGATAAGCCAGGTCACTGTACTTAAACTAGTTGCTCTCTCCCCTTTCTCCTGCCAGGATATCAAGCCAAAATGGTCATCTCACAGGCTGTGTAACTTGCAGGGCAAGCCCAGGCTACAGGGTGTGTCAGAAAATGGGTATTTCCCTCTTCAAGGTATACTTATGAGACCCTACCAAAGAAAAATTTGAAAAGCATCTGGAATCCTTGTAACTACCTGAGAGAATAAACTAGAGATGCTTGGCTTTAACTAGTAGTTACATTTATTGATCCTACAGCTTTATTTGTAGAAAGAATATATTTTTCTTCAAAGTATATATTTTTCCTTCCTATCATAAAGTCCCATAAGTAACAAAATGCAGGTATTTGGTGCAATAATTTAAAAATAATATAAGTAACAATTTCCGATGATTTCACATCCAGTCTAGAAGACTTCTTGGTGTTATTTGAAGCTCGTAAAAAAAGGACACTTCATAAGGATACTTTGACAAGTAATAAAAGGATTTAAAATTCTTACTGCTTTTCATTCTCCATTCCGCCTTTGTGAGGTGTCAGTGTAGGTTCTGACTCTGAATCTTGACAACTAAGTTTGTATCTAGAAATGAAAAGGTACAACAGAGCTTTCAGTGTGGCAGATACAGCACCAGAAAAAATTAAGGGTCAAAGGTTCTTGAGCTGTGCTATTAGGGATCATTTTTCCTACACTTAAAAAGAAAGCAAGAGAAAAACAAAACAATCAAAACTAACATTGCTTGGTGTAAAGCTCATGGACACCTGGCAAGATAAAATTCATTTTCGATTTTAACTCACCCAGAAACCCTACCTACAATCTGTGAAACTTTGCTCCAGAACTCACGTGCTTCTATCCACATCAAGCAGATGTATCATAATAACAAAGTTAGGTTTTTGTTACTATTTTCAATGCAACTTAAAAGTGAGCCCAGCTGAGGGCTTGAAATAACCAAACCAGTGTAGAACAGCGGTCACCTTCCACAGGCTGCTCCCTGGCCAAGGCTGAGGCGGCTCCAGCTGTAAACCATTAGATTCAGAAGAAAAAGCAATAAATTACACAAACCAGGAATAACAACTATTAAAACATACATATCTATACCAGTGAATAACATGCATACACTCTCGTAACGTCTAAGTTGAAGTCAGAATTACAGAAATGAATACGACAGAGGATAATTTTACATTCTTTTAGTCAAACTCAAGAAATATTGATTCCTACTCCATGGCTAATTTTAAATCTCCTTAGCAACAAATATTACACTATCCTTCTTGTTCCCAGGAAGACTAAACACATAACCTAGTTGATCTATTTATTAAATTTAGGAGATAAAAAAGGTCTCCTTGACATTCCACTGAATTGGATATATTTCCATTTAATTGCATCATGTGGCTGGGTCTTGGTAAACACTCTATTTCCTGTTGTGGTGGGCATCCTGTCTGTGCACCTGTGTGGTACACTTTAATCATCAAGGCTTCAAAGTGCTTTTATGCTGTCACATCTTGGGAGAGTTCTATCTTGCATCTCAATAATTATTTATCCAAGTGCCTTATCATTAACTCCTTTAATCTCCTCTTATTAAAGCAATTTTGCATTATGATTCTGTTGTTCTCTGGAAAGCAGCCAATTTTTTGCCTCTTGAATTGGGCTTTTCAAAGATTCACATCCCTGTCTAGGCTTGCACATATTTGTCCTAAGTAATTTCCCATCCCTTAGCATCTCTAATGCTTACTGGTTCACTGTTTACACCCTCCCTGTTGAGTATGTCTGCCTTGCCAGTTGAATGTGATTATATCTCTTGGTTGTCTTATCTCCATTAGTATAATTTCATAGACTCCACCCTACAGAAGAGATGAGCATAATTTCATTTTAAAATACTATAATAGCCAACACATACAATCTGAGATCATTTTACTTGGAATAATCTTTAATTAATTTTGTTATTAGCTCTTGAAAAAAAGCCCCAAATTACATGAAAAAATAATGTGAAGCTATTTAGCAGATGTCCAGCAATACAAAAATAGAGAACACATGTTACACTTCACACTCTGATTTTCTAGCTTTGGTGTCTAAGGATCCAGTTTCTCATATTAAACATTCCCTTTATTCTTTGCTGTAAAATTATCTCCTGTATAATTCTCATTTAGTTAGCTTTCTGGGAATTCTTTGAGGTTGGAATCTTGAAATCCTAAAGCTACAAGATCTGTCTGATAGTATCAGAGCCCCAGCCCGGAGATTTTAGCCTGCACACATGGACCAGACCCAACCTAAGCAAGAAACAATGAATAGGTAGCAAAGTATTTGTTTAGCAGTGCAGGGGCTTTTCAGGTTTCATTTCACTGAAAAAATGAAAGTACTCAATCAACCAAGACAAAGTGGCAAGAAGGAATGAGCAATCCTCCTCTGAGTGGCTGGGAACAAGCTCTCAGGCCTACTGAAGAATCAAAGTATAATATGCCATATTTTTCCAAATGCCCTCTTAATTTTCTGAGGATCTTTGGTCTAAGATTTAGAATCACATCAGGTATTCAAAGAATGTTTCATATCAAAAGAAACTCTGTAAATCATGACTGCAGAAGGCAATGATACAAAAAAGGGAAAACATTTGAAAAAAACAATTGAACCAGATGTCAGGAAGATAAAAATGTCATTTTACTGTGTGGCTGGACTGTTCTTTACAAACTCTTATCATATATATCTGTTAGCATATACAGGTTGAACATTCCTAATCCAAAAATCTGAAATTTGAAATGCCCCAAAAACTAAGGTTTCTAAGGACTCAACATGACAACATAGCAGAAAATTCTACAACTGACCTTCTGTGACATATCATAGTCAAAATGCAGGTGCATTCAAAATGCTGCATAAAATTATCATCAACTTTTTGTATAAGGTAGACATGAAACATAAATAAATTTCATGTTTGGGCTTGGGTTCTATTCCAAAGAATATCTATATCTGTATCCATATCTATATCTATCTACATGAATTCTCCAAATTCCAAAAATGTACAAAACATAAAATACTTATAGTCTCAAGTATTTCAGATAAGGAATATTAAACCTTTATCACATTTTTAGGTATTTACTTTGATTATATTGGACTAATGATTTTGCCAATTAAGCAATTGAGTTGATTCATCCAGTTTTATCAATTGACCAGGTGTTTGACTAAGTGTACAGGGTTTGGCATTTTAGACATACTACCTTAGATTCCTATAGTGCATGATGACCTTGAAAATATTTGGCCATTTGAGTTAAAATGCAAGGTAACATTTGATGCAGCAAAATCCTCACTGTTATGATAACAGCAAAAATCTGTTCTGTTCTAAAAATGTTTCTAGCAATGAAAATATTTCTGGCTTAAAGAATACTCGACTTGTAGGAAGGCTCCTTTAGAATAAATGCATGTATTTTATTTATATAAAGCGTGTCTATATAGATGCATTTATTAAATAATAAAATTGTTGGTTAATGCTCCTAAAGTAGAAGTTTATATAATAGAAGTAAAAGACATTAAAAGATTTACCAAAAATTATTTTTATAACTTATATGCCAATGCACATGATGTTATATAAGACACCAAAATAAGTTATTCAGAACTGAATATGTCAGACAAATGCAATGTGTCCCTTCAAGAATAGTCACAAGATGAGTTAGTTATGGCTGTTTTCTGCCTCAAATAATTTCTTTCAAGAAATATCGCCCTCACCCTAACAGTAAGTTTTCAGTTATGATTGAGATACTGTGCTTCAGTTGCTGTGTGTAAATAAACAACCCACCAAGAAAGGAACACATGCAATGGTAGCTTTAGGAATCTAGCAGAGTTCAACTGCATTCATTTACAAGTTAGTGGGAGGGTCTGTGTTGGTGTCCATGGAAAGTCCCAGTCTCACCCACGCTGCCAGGAGTCTGGACCAATGTGCTCACCTGAACAGTACTTGATCTCTCATCTTCCATGTGACACTGACCAGATTTATAAATTCTTCAAAGACAGAGATCAAGTCTTTAATCTGTTCTCTACTACTACCTTATAGAAAATAATTCATGGTTCAAAGGCATTCCACATAAACTTTCCATTGGAAGTTGCTCCTAACCTGATACTTTGGATGTTAGTGTCAGTGGCCTAATTCTAATGTCTATGGAAGTTCATCAGGCTCTGCCCTTTGATCTGTATGAAGCATAAGTATATAATGTAAATAAATCTAGCAACTGAGTTTATTATGTTCTATAATAGAGCACTTTTATATTTTTAAAAGCATTTGTTTTTTCTTGGCATATCTAATTAAAATGGCAGTAATTGATTCCATTTTTTGCATACTATAGCATCTAGCCACAATACTGTGTTTTTAACCAACCCCATTTGAGCAAAGAACTTCACTAGTCTATTTAAATTATGTATTTGCTTAATATATTTTCATACTTGTAACTGTGATAAAAGTCTATATAGTATATTGCATACATTCTCACCAGTATAAAAATAAAACTGCTGTTTATTGAAGAATGTCCTGTTTCTTATTCACTTGCTCTTCATTTATTAATTTTTGTCATCCTTTTGCTCAGAATAAAGGTCAAAACTTCCTGCTTTTAAATGAGAAAAATCTTTCAGGACCTTATCAAGAAGATGATGATTGTTTTAACCTCTATTCCTATGCTAAATTGGTTACCTACAATGTTGTTGGCTGTCTCCAACTAAATTCTTGTATTCAGTTTTTTAGCTCATTAGCAACCAAAATATCATCTATTACCAACAGGACTGGTGTATCCTCAGAGGTGCTGGCCTGGCTGGGTCACTGCAGGCCTTTCAAAGACACTTCACACATTAGCGGACACTATGACATTTGGTAAAGAACTGCTGTTCCTGCTTCCAGAAATACAATTGACTCTCACATTTCAGTTGAAAGATCTGTGTCCTTCACAACTCTTATATTTTATTTTTCTACAACTTACTCCAGAAACACCTATTTTTTAAAGTGCAATAATAGATTTACATATAAAAAGCAATCCTTTTAAAATAGTTTCTGGATTCAAATGATTAGGCAAGCCAAGTAATTTGATTTATGATGTTAGACTTTTCCAAAGAACCTCTGATGGAATTTGCTCATAAGAAGAGAGAATTACAGGAATCAGGTATGGTGATGCGTGACTCAGGAGCTGACACGGGTGGATGTTGTGGTCTGGGTCAGCTTGGGTAACATAACAAGGTGGCATCTCAAAAAGAAAAATTAAAAAATAGAGAGAGGGAGAAAATATTGCAGACTGAAGGTGTAACTCTGTGGAAAACTGCTTACTATGTATGAGGCTACCGGTTAGATCCCCAGGACTGCCAAAAGAAAGAAAGAAGGTGGGGAGAAAAAAAGAAAAGAAAGAAACAATATTACAATTTAAACTAATCACTGAGTGGTTTTGCTGATATAGGTTCCATAATCATAAAGTATTAGAGTGCAAATAGGCAACTTGGAACCAACAATGTAGGAGAACCCAGTCTCTGGTTTAAATGTGAGAGACTGAGCTAGGTGAGGGTGTACCTACTTGTAATAGCAGCTTCTAGGGAGGCTGAAGTAGAAAGATTATAAATTCAAGCCTGGGCAACACAGTAAGGCATTGCCTCCAAAAATAAAAAATAAAATGTAAAATTATAAAGCAAAATAGGACAATGCTTGAATCTTAACCCAGTCTTCCTATTACTTGAAGACATGATCCTGCCTACATTTAGATGTAGACAAATAAGAAAGCTGCTCAAAAAAGTAAGACAAAACAAAGCTCTTCAGAAATCTGGACCCTGGGGTCATGTGCAATGCTGAGACAGAGCCATCAGTGCACCCTGCAATATTTCGCATGATTAATCCTCTTTTTATTATCACATGTCTGGGGACCTCCACTTGCTAACAATTTTAGGCAATATTTTAGTCACATCTTAGTAAAATTTATGACATTGTAACAAAATAAAATAAGAAAAGGAAAAACATGCTTTTGCTAACATAATACCATCCTGAAACTTTATTAAAGACGATTAAATCAAACTGCCTAGAGTGCAGAGGGTTTCTACAGTGAGATTTTGAGAGAATTGGTAAGGCTTTTTCATGAACATTTTAGGAGCATTCATAATCAAAGAATAATAAATTACTGATAGAGAATAAGTCTGTGCGACAGAATCACTCAGTGATAGTTGTGTGCAGGAGGGGAGGTAACAAACTTTTATCTCTTCACCACAAGGAGTAACAAACTTAAACTCCATTTTAGCTCCCCAACACAGGACTTCCCAAGAGAACTTTTATTATTACTATAAAGAATTTTTTATTTATCTAGCCTTCTCAGGGTTTTAGTATGACAAAGACTCCACTGACCAAAATTTTAGTCAGATTCCTCTGAATTCTCAGCCTTACCTTGGGCTTCCCTTTGATTCTTATAGAATCCAGATTACATCAGTTTTGTGAAAAGCCCCAGACCTTGGTACACGCCTCTCCTCAATCCTTATCACTTATGGCCTACCTTTGGCAAGAATGATTTTACTTCTTTTTTTTTTAAATTCTATTTTAAAGAGGGTAAAATTAAACAGAACAAAACAGATCATAAGTAAACAACGTAAGAGACACAGATTTCAAAGCAAGACAACTGGAGATCTTCACTGTCTATCACACTGTCTCTTGTTTTCTTCCAAATGGTTGTCCATATCTTCACACACAATGAATTCATACAAGACAAAATAGTACAGAACTGATGAGAACAGGATGAAGAAGGTGTTTTAGATCTTCAAGACCAGACAATAGGGAAGTCAACAATGGCTGCCATAATGACTCTCATTCTCTTCAAAATAGCTGTCCATACCTTCACATATGTTGAAATTAAACAAAACAAAACAGACTAAAATCACTCTGAACAAAGAATAACAGTATTGCTGGATTTCACATTATGACACTATGGAATCAGCACTGGGTACCTTAGTGTCTCTTTCTTCAAAGTAGTTGTTCATTTCATCATGCATTATATAATCAGTTCTCATAAACTGTTTAGAGGTTCTACGCATGCATGAGTCTCTACATGTACACCTATTCTTTCTGTATTACAGGGAAAAACAAACAAAAGAAGACCAAACAAAACCAATTCCTAGAACAACATGAAATGAAAAGACATATAAACACCAATAGCAAAGAGCCCAGAACACTGACAATATAGGTCTTCAAAACAAGGTGATATGACCATAACTAGGATTGTTATTTTACATAATGATCTTCAAGAGTTCCTCAGGTCACCATACAATAATATGCACATGCACAACTGTTCCAATCCTATGAATGTTAATTATTTTGTTCCAAGAACTTAACAGAATTTGTAGCAGAATCATCTTATCTATACTAAGTGTGTTTATATAATTTTAGACATTTTCTTTTCCCTTCCTTTTTCTTTTTCCTCATTTTCCCTGAGATATTATTCTTTCCCCCTTTAAGCAGATTCTTATCCTTTCACTGTATTTATTGAGTTTTTTGTACCTTATGTATTCTTACCATTTCTTACACTAGGTAGACTATATGGTATTTACACATGTGAGTTTGATTTATTTCACTTATGAATATGGTCTCAAGTTGCACCTATTTACTTATAAATATATCTCCATGTGATTATTTTCTTTATAGCAGAGTAGTACTCCATTGTATAAAAATACCACATCTTTTTTATCGATTCCTCAGTTGATGGGCATTTTGGTTATTTCCAAGATCTGGCTATTACAAATTGTGCTGTTATAAACATGGGTGCACATATATCACTGTGGCATGATATTTTCAGTTCTTCTGGGAATATGCCCAGAAGTAGAATGTCTGGGTCAAATGGGATCTCCAATCCCAGGTTTTTGAATAATCTCTAAACTGACCTCCACAGTGGTTACATCAGTCTACACTCCCATGAACTGTGTGGAAGAGTTCCTTTTTCCTCACAGCCTCTTGAGCATTTGTTGTTGGTAGTTTTCTTTATCCTGGCCATTTTTTCTGGTGTGAGATGGAATCTCAGTGCTGTTTTAATTTGCATTTCTTTAATTAACAATGATGCTGAACATTTTTTCATGTTTTTATTTGCCATTTATATTTCTTCATCTGAGAAGTGTGTATTTACATCTCAAATGCCCGTTTTTGGAATTGGTCTTTGAATTTTGGGGATCTGATTTTTTTATCCTAATTTGTGGGTTTTCTTTTCAGTATGCAGGAGGTTTCTTTCGACATGCAAAACCTCTTTAATAAGACACGATCCCAGTTGTTGATTCTGTAAAGTATTTCACGTGCAGTTTGATTCTTGTTCATGAATTCTCTATCTACCACTATGTCTTCAAGATTTCTACCTACTTTGTCTCTCAACAAATTTAGTGTTTCTGTTTTAATATTTAGATCTTTGATCCATTTAGACTTTAGTACATGGTGATAAGCATGGGTCTAGTTTTAGATTTTGGCATATGGAGAGCCAATTTTTCCAACACCATTTATTGAAGAGACTTCCTTCCAATGGACATGTTTGGCCCCCTTTATAAAAGATAAGGCGGCTGAGTGTGTTTTTAGTTGTAGTTGTATCTTCTAATCTATTCCATTTATCTTCAGGTCTGTTTTTATTCCAGTACCATGCTGATTTTATTACAGTATAACTTCATAGTATAACTTCAAGACAGGAACATAATACCTCCTGCCTTGCCTTTGTTGCTTAGAATTGCCTTTGCTATTCTAGGTCCTCTTCTGGTTCCAGATGAATTTTAGGAGTGATTTCTCTAGATCTGTGAGGTATGCTAGTGGCATTTTGATTGGAATTGCATTAAATCTGTACAACAATTTTGGAAGAATAGCCATTTTCCACAATATTTGTTCTTCCTATCCATGAACAAGGGATATCTTTCTATTTTCTGAAGCCCTTTTCGACTTCTTTTTCAGGATATTATAATTTTCCTTGAATAGATCTTTTGCTTCTTTTGTTAGATTAATTCCCAAGTATTTCATTTTCTTGGATGCTATTCTAAAGGCTGTGGCTTCTTTTATTTTTCTCTCAGTGGTTTTAGTGTATAGTAATGCTATGGATTTTTGAGTGTTGATTTTGTATCCAGCTGCATTACTGAATTTATTTATTATGCCTAGGAGTCTTTCAATGGAGTTTTGGGGATCTTCTATGTAGAGTAGCATGTCATCTGCAAATAATGATAATTTAACTTCTTCTTTTCTTATCCTTACTCCTTTTACTTCTTTCTCTTGTCTAATTGCTCTGGCTAGTATTTCTAGCACTATTTTGAATAGGAGTGGTGATAATGGGCATCCTTGTCTTGTTCCTGATTTGGTAAAGGCTTTCAGTTTTTGGCTATTTAATCTGATGCCGGCTGTTGGTTTGTCATAGACAGCTTTTAACATATTGAGGTAAAGACCATCTATTCCAATTTTCTGTAAGGTTTTTATCATAAATATGTGTAGGACCTTATCACAAGCTTTTTCTGCATCTATAGAAATAATCATGTGGTTCTTATTTTTGGCTCTATTGATATATATGGTGGATTACATTTATTGATTTGCGTACATTAAACCATCCTTGCATGCCTCGGATGAATCCCACTTGTTCATGGAATATAATCTTCTTGATGATTTGCTGCATTCTGTTTGCCAAAATATTGAGAATTTTTGCATCTATGTTCATTAGCGAGATTGACCTATAGTTTTCTTTTTTAGTTGGGTTTTTCTAGGGTTTTGGTATTACAATAATGTTTGCTTCCAAGAATGAGTTAGGGAGAATTATTTCCCTTTTAATTTCATTGAAGAGTTTTAGGAGTGTTGGCATTAAATCTTTGAATTTCTTGTAGAATTCTTCAGTAAATCCATCTGGACCTTGGATTTTCTTTGTTGGTAAGGATTTAATTACATTTTCAATTTCATTAACTGAAATTGGGTTATTCAGCAGTTTTATATCTTCTTGACTCATCTTTGGTTATTCATATGTTTCTAGGAATCTGTCCATTTCTTCTGTGTTATCAAGCCTATGAGAGTACAGGTTTTCAAAATAAGTATAGATGATCTGTATTTCCACAGGGTCTGTAGTGATTTCACCCTTTTCATTCCTTATTGCATGAATTTGAGTTTTTTCTTTCCTTTTTTAAATAAAGTTGGCTAGAGTCTTGTCAATTTTATTCTTTCAAAGAACCAACTCTTTGATTCATCAATTCCTTGTATTATTTTCTTAGTCTCTATTGCATTGATTTCTGCTCTGACCTTTATAATTTCCTCCCTTCTTTTAACATTGGGCTTGACTTGTTCTTCTTTTTCTAGATGTTTGAGGTGTAGCATCAGATTGTTTATTTGTGTTCATTCTGTTTTCCTGATGTGGGAGTTCACTGCAATAAATTTTCCTCTGAGGATTGTTTTTATTGTGTCCCATAGGTTCCAGTAAGATGTATTTTCACTTTCATTTGCTTGTAGACATTATTTAATTTCTTCTTTAATTTCCTTATTTAATTTCCACTGATTGCTCAGGAGTGTATTATACAATTTCCATGTGTTTGTGGGGTTTTTGCTGTTTCTTTTGTCATTAATTTCTAGTTTCATGGCATTATGATCTGATACCATTCATGGGATAATTTCAATTCTTTGCATTTACTTAAGCATGTTCTGTAGGTTAGTACATGATCTATTTTAGAGAACATTCCATGTGCTGCTGAGAAGAATGTATATTCTTATGTTGTTGGATGGAATACTCTGTATATGTCTACTAAGTCCATTTGTTCACAAGTGTGATTCAGTTCTGTTATTTCTTTGCTGATTTTCTGTCTAATTGATCTGTCCCTTTGTGCCAATGGTATGTTAAGGTCTCCTGTTACAATTCTGTTATTGATTATTTGATTTTTCATTTCTGCTAATATTTGTTTTGTATAGCTGGGTGCTCCCATTTGGTACATATGGATTTGGTACATAGATATTTAAGATTGTTATCTCTTCCTCTTGAAGTTTTCTGCTAAGTAATATGTAGTGGCTTTCTTTATCTCTCTGGATCATTCTTGGTTTGAAGTTCACATTGCCTGCAAACAGAATAGCTACCCCTGCTTTTTGGGGGGATCCTATTGCAAGGAATATTGTTTTCCATCCTTTGACTTTCCATCTATGAGTTTCCTTTTGAGTTAGATGGCTTTCCTATATACAACATATGGTTGGATGTTGTTTCTTGATCCACTCTGCCAGTCTGTTTGTTTTAATTGGTGAATTGAGGCCATTTACATGGTGATAACATTAATATACATGATTATAACATTAGTGGTTATAACTGATTAATGGTTTACATGGTTATAATACTAATGGTTATAACTGATATATATTGGTTTACTTTTGACATGTTATCTTTCTGCTATTGATTCTTTACCTTTCTGCTCTGTTTAATTGTTTTCCTTGCTTAGTGATTTTTTTCCTATGTCTGTCTAGAATGTCTTTCAGTATTCTAGGTTGGTTTGGTGGTCATGAAGTTCTTCAGCTGTTCTTTGTCATGGGAGTATCTTATTTCTCCATCCATTTTGAAGAACAGTTTTTCAGGGTATATCAGTCTGGGTTGGAAGTCGTTTTCCTTTAGGTTCTGAAATACTTCACTCCATGATCTTCTCAACTTCATTGCTTGTGTTGAGAAGTCTGCTGTGGTTCTCATAGGCTTTTCTTTATAGCTAATCTGTCTCTTTTCTCTACCAGCTTTTAATATTCTGCTCTTATGTTGGACTTCTGGGATGTTGATTATTACATGTCTGGATGTAGTTTAATTTTGGTTATGGTTATTTGGAGTACTAGATGCCTCACAATCTGTATGCCAGTTTCTATTCTCATGTTTGGGAAGTTTCAGCTATTACGCCTGTAAATAGCCTGTTGATATCATTTGTGTTGTCACCTTCCTTTTTGTTTATACCCATCAGTCTTATGCTGTTTTTCTTTGCATCACCTTGCAGTTTTTGAATTCTTATTTCCTGGTTCTTTGTTATTTTTAAAAGATCTTTCCTTTCCTGTTCACTAGCTGCAATCTTGTCTTCAAGGTCTGAAATTCTATCCTCACTTTCATTGAGGCAGTTCCACCAACTTTCGATGGAATTTTTGATTTCCTGTATACCTCTTTGAATCTGCTTCATGCACACTGTTTGTTTCTTATATTGTTCATTCAGAGTTTCCATCTTTTTGCATTGTTCCTCTAATTTTTTAACTATGTTTTCTTTAGATGTGTTTAGCATTTCTTTCATTACATTTATCATTTCTTTTACCTGAGAGACTATTTATGTTTTGAGTTTTCTTATAGCTTCCCAGAGTTGTTTTTTTACTTCAGTTGTTATTATTTCAGGAATTTCAGGTGTATGGCTTATATTTTCTTTGTGTCCATATCTCCTAGGCTTGCTTGGGTTGGACTGGAAGTTTGAGATTGCATTTTCCTCTTTTTTTTTTTTTTTGTCATTTTCCAATATTTTGGGGTTTTGAGCAATGTTTCAAAGCTTCTCCTATGCACTGGGAATCACCTGGCCCACTTTTGGCTCCCAGGGAAGACTGCAGGCAACTGCTAGCCACTTGGAATTCACTGAGCATGGGCTGGTTAGGCCTGTGGGGACTCCCGTGCATCCCCTGGTAATTTCAGATGTAGAGTGTGGTCTTACTGGCAGGGAGTGAAGCTTCAAGGTTTCCCTGTGAGCTGGGATTCAATCCATGCATGTGTTCAGGGCCTGGGCTGGATTCCGGCCCCTGATAGTTGCTTGGAGTTCACTGGGCATGGCCCAGTTAGACCCATGGGTACCTCCCGTGCGTCCTAGCATGATTTCAGAGGTGGGACGTGGTCTTACCACCTGGGAGCAAAGTTCCAAGGTTTCCTTGTGAGCTAGGATTCACCCTATGCTTGAGTTCAGGGCACGGACTGGATTCTGGCCCCTACTAGCTGCTTCTATTTTTACTTCTGCTACCATCTTGTAGTAAATTTCCATCCACTGACTCCCACCCTGTCCTTAGTTATATATTCTACTTTCCCTTGTTAGAACTGGAGTTGGGTTTAATATCACTCCCTCACTACAGTGGCCTTTATATGTATTGCCAGGACTCCTCTTTGTATGAGTACAAAATCTGAATTAATAAGTGTCATGAATATTTTTTTCCTTAACAACTGCAATGATGTAAGAAAGTTTTGTAAATTATTTAATAAAAACATTTACTTCCCTCTTTGCTCCTGAACTCCTGATCCCAAGAAAAAATTTGGCATCTATTTCAGTCTTTAAGAAAGCACTAGCAATTACATGTTTTCTGTCTCTATTATTCTGCTGCAAGGCACTGGTGGCCAAGAAGTTTCTCTGTCTTTTTTTTTTCCCCCTTTTTATCGGTACCAGGGATCAAACTCACAACTGCCTGCTTGCAAGGCAGGCGCTTATGCCGCTGAGCTAAACCCCTAGCCCCCAAAGTTTCTGTGTCTTAAGGCTTAGCAAAGAGCTAAGGTTAAAAAAAAAAGCAAACAAACAAACAAAAACAGACAATAAGGAAATGGACAACACAACTGTAGAAACAAAAGGCATTACAAATGGAGAGGGTCAGAAGCCTAAGTTCTAACTAGACAACGCCATTTGGAAGCAATACAAATTTTTAAAGATGTATTTTGTTTCCTGTGACAATTGATGGTCTTCAACCAAGTGAACCATTCCTACTGCACTCAGGAGAGAAGACTACAGAGAAAAATGAGCATACACCTTCAAAGAATAACACATCAGGAATAAATAAAAGTGAACAGGGAATGGAAGAAATAAAATGAATGATTCTATTTTGTTGTCCAGGTTTGGTATAAGACTGAAGAGAAGATGACTGGGGAGTAAAACTAAAGGAAGGGGCAGAATTTGAAAGAGCATTTGAAGTCTTAGACCTCTTTGTTTTGTTGTTTGTTTGTTTGTTTTTTTGTCTTTGTCTTCTTTTCATTTTTATCGGTACCAGGATCGAACTCACGACTGCCTGCTTGCAAGGCAGGCACTTATGCCGCTGAGCTAAATCCCTAGCCCCTTTAGACCTCTTACAGTAACAGGATTTTCACATTCAAGATGTTCCAAGTCCTGTTTAAAATGCTTAGTCAGGCATGGTGGTGCACACTTTCTCAGCACTTGGGAAGCAGAGACAGGAGGATCACCATGAGTTGGAGGCTCAAAAACAAAAACAAAGAAAAGCAAAGCACTATAGATGAGCTGGAAATGTACCCCAGTGGTACAGTAAATGCTTAGCAAGGTCTAGGCCTTGGATTCAATACCCAGCACCACCTTTAAAAAAAAAAATCTATACACCTACTTATCTATATCTATATTCAATTAAATAAAAATACAATTTAAAAAGAGGATCATATTCAATTTCTGAATGGTCATTAAACCTGTCATATTTAGACAGCTTTTTTTTTTTTGCAAATTTTGAAAAGTTTTCAAAACTATAGTCTTACTATCTTTAAATATCACATAATACAATTTAGTAAATACCCCAAATAAAGAAGCAAATAAAGAAGCAAAGGCACAGAAAAGATGAAGAAACTTCCTAAAGTTGAGCAGAGTCAGAATGATGGCTACTGCATCTGATGTACAAACTGGGTGGTAAATGTTCTATAGAGATCATCTAAATTAACTCTTCATGCAACCTTTATTTTAGACTTCTGTATGGAGAAAGGGAAACTGAAGCTTAAATAGACAAAATGAATTTGCACAATGCCAGCTAGTGCCAAAGTTCAGCTTTCAATTTGGATCCCTCTGACTTCTAAAAGTGACCTCCTTATCTCTGTGTCAGTGTATCTGGAAGTCTAGTTCCCAGGCCGCCAGCTGCAGCAGCAGCATCTTGTTAAAAAGGTAGATTCTTAAATCAGCATATTCCATTCCTGTTGAATCTGAAACCATTGTGTTGGAAACCAGCAATCTGTACTATCTTAACAAGCCCTCTGGGTCACTGCCCACTGAGTTTGGGCAGCCTCTTTACTTTATAGCTTCCAATCAGTCAAATCTTTTTGGAAAGAAACACTACAACATGCCCTGCTACACAGAGCGATAGTAATGTTAATATTTTTGTGCCTTAGAATATAACATTTTACAGCTGTTAACAAATATTAACAGCTAGTTTGTTATATTCTACTCAGAACTACTTTGCCTGCATTATTTCATTAACCCTCTCCAACCAAATAAATAAATAACTTGCTCTAGGTCACATGGCTCACAAATGTCAGATGCTTACCTTGTACATGGATGGTGTCATTCTAGAACTTGTGTTCTAACTACTTCTTAGTCTTTCATGGGGTGGAGAAAAGGTAAAAGAAGCTTCACAGCTTAAATTAAACTCATCATAGGGCTTCTAGCTCTCAGTTTGGCTTTTCAGGCTCATGTACATGCTGTAAATCATTTTTTTCTGCATTATCTGATTCTTGCTAAGAGGTATATTTTTCCATTATCCCGGATGCAAATGCCTGTAGGTCTCAACAAAAATTGAAGCTTTCATGTGGTGAGACACCTTAGAAACTCCCTTAGACTGAAGCTTTCATGTGGTGAGACACCTTAGAAACTCCCTTAGAATCCAAGGCCTTTGAGCTTGTCTTGTGTCTTATTACTAACCTCAGAAAGGGCATCTCTCTCTGGAATTCCCTTACCCGATGGAGAAATCTTTTAAAAGAAAAAGAACTGTCTTAAACCACCAACCCCAGAAATCTCATCAAATAACCAAGAAAGAAAATCACCAGAGAAGAAAAGAAACTAAAGGTCATCATCACATTCAAGTAGACTTTTCACCTGTTCTGCGGATGACTCGCAGGAATTATTTGAGGGACTTGATCTACATAAGACAAACCGTGTCCACCCCACATATTCCTTCCTTCATCCCTCCCATAGCTCACCATGGAGACCCTCCAGAATGTCACAGGCACCTCTCATTCAAGTCTCTTTCTCTGCATGGGATGAGGCATTATTTAAGCTTCAGCTATCTGGCTTTTGATGTTACCAACTTTGTATGAGTCTGAGTCTACATACATTAAACAGCATATCTTTTCTCCAATTAATTTGTCCACTGTTGGTTCATTTCAGTGGGACTTTAAGTGGCAAACGAGACTTTCTTCACCTCTCCAATGCTTTCCCTGCATTTTGGACTGGAGTGATAGACAATTCCTTCACCTAAATTCTATGATATCTGTTCCCTCTGGGACTCTGGAATGCACTACTGGACAAGTTATAATAAATTCTTAGAGTGAAGGAACAGTGATTGTTCCCTGGAGAACTAATGGGTCAACTGACAACAGGGGGCATAAGGGATAAAGCACTACCCACAAAGAAGAATCCACAAATACAGTGGAAGAAATGGACCCTAAAATGCAGCTTTCAACTCTCAAGAGATTCTAGTAACTAAGGGGTATAGAAATCAGGCCCTGATGACAGTTGACAAAAAGAATGCAAATAAAACAATCCCCTCCCATATGTTTTGAGCAAGCAAAACAATGGAAGCAAACATTACCTCAGCCATAAAAGGGCAGAATTTGATAGGGAGACTAGGATCTCAGAGGTGCTATTGCTACTGTGCCCCCAAACTACAGCCATAGGAAAGTTGTAATAAAATTCTCACTTATTTCTTCCCATTTGGGTAAAGGCAGGATTAAACATCATCCACAGGCCCAGCAGGAAACACAGGGTACATCCAAATGAGACAAGGAAAGGTCAGCAAAGGAACAACTGGCCAAGAGGTGGGCAGCCTTCCTGGCTGCATTAGGATTTCCCTGGACCAGAACTCTCTGCAGCTTCCCAGGACCTCAAGGCCAAGGGCTGTACATGTACTTTGCTGGGCAGTATAGTACAGAAGAAAGCCATGGGATTAGAAGTAGAGCAAAATATGATATTGGATACATCTCAAGGGTCAGTTGCTTTTTCTGCTCACACTTCATGAACATGATGAAGTCATTCTTAGTACTAAGCATTACTGTTTTGATCAAACTTGCAGAGGTTCAATCCTTCCCCAAACCACTGTCCTGCCCAGTCAGGCCCCTCACCATCTCTCCAAACCCAGAGGTCTCTGTACTTCTGTCTGGCAGTCTAGTGTGTGTCCCACACCACCACGAGCCTAATTTCTCTAAATTACAGAGCTGACCACTGATGCCCAGTTACTCACAAAGTGCAGTCCAAGCTCCTTGGAAGTTGTATAGGCCTTCTATGTCACAGCTTGTGCTTTCTTCCCCAGTTTTAGCTGTAGTCACTCTTCTCCTTGCAATTTATTGTCTCAAACCATTTGTTGTATCTCAAAATGACTCCTGCAGTTTTGCACATTTTTCTTCCCATATATTCCATTTTCTATATATTTCCTAAAATAATTCTCACCTCTTTTCTGACACCCAGAACCCATCTCAGGGAGGGTAGAGATGGCAAGAAACTCATTGGCTATATTTTACCATAACAAAGGTCACAAATATAATTCATTTTAAACTTCTACAAAGTTTAATTAAAATCACAGAGATATGATAAGAACAAGAGATGCAAACATGTTTCCTGTTGCTTTGAATTCAAGCTATAGTGAGTAATGATAATTGATTCAGTGTATAGACATGCATCACTTAAATTAGGGATACATTATGAGAAATGCATCAATAGATGATTATGTCACTGTACAAACATCAAGGAGTATATTTAGTCAAAATAAGATGGCTATGGTATTAGTAGGCAATATATCTTAGGAGACAATCACCAATGTGTAATCCATCATTAAATGAAACACTGTTGTGCAGAGAATGACTGCAAACGACTACAATGCATTGTAAAGGAATCTTTAAAAATAAATCTTTTCACTATTTTGTTAATTGCATTCTTTTGTATTGCTGAGAATTGAACGCTGGACTCTGCACATACTAGTCAAGCTCTGTACCACTAAGCTACATCACCAGCACCATCACAATGTGTGCAACCTCTGAGACCAGCTTCTGACCTGTCCCTCAATTCATCTCATAGCAAAGGCATGATATGACAACAAGTCAGAAGAAATATCTTGGACTCTCTGATCCTCTCAGCCTTGAATTTATGTTCCCTCGGCCAAACCAAATTCAGTTGCAGCCAACTAGAAGATTTGGGTGACACAAACCAGACAGGCCAGCACAATGCTGGACAAAGTGGGCAGAGAATGGAAGGAGAGTGGAAGGCCAGAACTAACTCCAACTCTTCGGTCTGTGTTGGGTTCCCTTCCTTTGATATTCCCTAAAGCACTTACATCTCTGCTACCTTTCAGACAGTTAGTATATGTGCTGCCAAGTAGGCATATTTTTCAGGTGGTTAAAGAAAACTTTATTTTTATGCTTCTTGTAAAACAGTGTGAACTTTTTACAAATATATAAACTGCTTGGGAGGAGGATGGATCATCTTTTTAGTGTGCATCCAGGACACCTAACATGATGCAAGACTCCAAGTGTAGCCTCAGTAAACATGTGCTGATATTTCCGAATAGCACCAAACTGAGGAAAGAATAGGAAATGTCCAACCCTTCCCCAACCACACTCTGCACACCCTAGTGACAGAGACAAACTTGGAGCTCTGTGACCCAGGGTAACACAGTTAAAGAAGTCTCTCCACTTCTCTATGTTCTAGAAATGATTTTTTATTCTTCTCCACATGACTTACATAATGTACTCTCTTTTTATTTATAATAAGGTCAGGTCTAAACCGTCTAAATTCTCATTCATTGACTTATAAAGATTAAGTAAATTCTGTGGAAGCACTAGGGGAAAAAACCTGTTACTTTGATTTAACTAAACTTTACCTAAACTTCTCTCCTTCACCCAGGCCCCTGCGTTTTGACCCACTCTCAGCTTGGGCCCCCATGCATTCCCTTCTTAGTGGCACCCTCTGAGAGTAGGGTCACATGGAGTAAAGCATCCTTTATTCAGTGGTCTGGTCACACCATTACTAGTTCATTTCACCTCCCCGCTACTCCCTTCTTTCCATCCTTCTTTACTCCTCTCTACAAAAGTCCTTTTCTACCTGATATTGAAGTGCTTATAGATTTCATAGAACATTCTCCTTACTGAAATAGTCTAATTATTGTCACATCTTTTCCCCTCTTTTGCAATAGTCCTTTCAAACGAAACCTCTGCTAACTCAAGTCCACATCTATTGTGTCCAACACTGGTTTGGATTGTTTGGAGTATACGTCATTTCTCACCCATACAAGGTTCTAGACATCCTCATAGGCATAACCCAGAACCAGCATCTTCAAACAATGTTTGGTTCTAGTGACATAAATAATAGGAACTCTGAATAGGAGCTTCTACAACTTTTGAGCATATCTTCATCATCATAATCTGAAATTGATATTCACAGTAAGCTTTCTCAAGGACATAAAGTGTTGCAGTGGAGCTTCTCAGAAAATGTGTATTAGACCCAAGACAGCTGAGTTCTTACTACCTTTACCTTTGAGAAGTAATGCTGCTCTCTAGAGCTGGTTATACAAAAAGACCTATCCTCTCCACGTTATAAGTTCATTTTACTTTATTCTACTTTTCATATAGCATGTATTTAATTTCTCTCAGGACATAATATTTATACACCATCAATACCGATAAAAAAAGGAAAAAGACAAATAAATGGTATGACTGGTTGAGCCTAGGGCCTTGAAAACTAGACAATCTCTACTACTGAGCTACATCTCCAGCCTTTTTCTCATTTTGAGGTGGAATTTCACTATACTGTGCAGGCAGGACTCAAACTTGTTATTCTCCCTCCTCAGTCTTTGCACAAATTGAAAGTAAGAGCATGGCTAGCTGTACATTTTATGGAATACATATCATAACCTAATACATGTTTATAATGTGCAATGATCAAATCAGGAAAATAAGCACTTCAATCTGTTAAAAAAAATTTATCATTTTCATCTGTTGGGGATCTTGTACTCTCTTAGCTATTTTTAAATAGATCATAGATTGTTGTGACTAGTAATCACTTTCTGTGCCGTTGAAAACTAGAACTGTGTTTTAGTGGCCCTTATTTAACTTCTCTCAGTTTCTCTCCCTCTTGTAGTGACCACCACTGTACTCTATTCTTCTCTGCAATCAACTTTATAGTTTCCACAAATAAGTGAGAACATGTATTTATCTGACTGTGTCTGATTCATTCATTACACGTACCATAATGACTTCCAGGTCAATCCATGTTGCTGCAAATGCCAGGATTCATTCTTTCTGATGCTGTATAGTGTTTCATTGTAGATATGTGTATACATATATTTTTTCTTCATCCATTAATCCAGAAATAGTCACATCAGTTGACTCTATATCTTAGCTATTGTGAACAGTGGTACAATAAGCATGAGAGTACAGATATCTCTTTGTATAATAATTTCATCTCCTTTGAATATACACCCAGAAGCAGAAATTCTGGATCAGAAGATAGAAGTTTTTAGTTTTTTAATGGAATATAAAAGACCATTTTAAAGCTTATCTTTTTTAAGCAGTTCTGTGGTGCTTGAATCTGCTTTACAATATCCTTCTTACTAAATGCTTAATGCATATTGGGAAACACAGTAACTCGTTTCAGATTCAAACATCTGAGGGAAAACATTTCCCTCTCCTACAGTAAATATACCCTGCCTACAATTTCCATCCACTGGTCGTAGTCTTCCATTTTGGATTTTGGGAGTTGAATTGTACATCCTAAAAAGTTTATATGATAAGTCCTAGCCCCTAGGACTTCAGAATGTGACCTTATTTGGAACAAAATTATTGTAAACAGTTAGTTAAGATAAACTCATACTAGAGGGGGATGAGTCTCTAGTCCACCATGACTGAGCTCCTTTAAGGTTAATTTGAATACAGGTTAATTTGAATACAGAAATGCACACAGGAAGCATGGGAACACAAAGGCAAAGGTTAAGTGATTCATCTACAAGCAAAGGAATTCCAAATATTGCTAAAAGCTAAAAGACAGACTTAGGACAGATCTCATCCTCACAGGATCTCATTTAGGCCACTCACTTTGTGGTATTTATTAATATAGCCCTAGCAGTGGGTCAGGAGTATAGCTCAGAAACATGGTGCCTGCCTGGTAAGGGTGTGGTAGGGAGGTTGATTCTCAGTTCCAAACAAAACAAAACAAAAACAAAATCCTAGTGTCTTGGTTACTTTTTTCTCATTGCTGAGACAAACTACCTACACCCAAAGTTAAGGAAGGACAGGTTTATTTAGCTCACAGTTTGTGGAGGTTTCAATTCATAATCAGCTGGCTCCAAAAAAGGGTGGCACTTGGCATAGGGTAACAACAATTCACGGGAGTGGAAAACAGCACATGCAACAAAAACAAAAGAGGAGGAGCCAGAGAGAAGACTGTTTCTGTCCCTTATATTGTATGAAAGTCACACCCACTTGGGTGTAGCACTCACATCCATAATCCCAGCACTGAAGTATGAGTCATTCACAAACTCTAGACTCAACCATAAGACCTAGTAAACTAACTGAGAGTTTTAAAAGATAATAGTGACATATGTTGTCCAAAAACTCCATAATTAACTTTTCATCAATACAGTGCTATAAGTATATACCACCGATATTGTTATCTTATTATTCTCATATAATAAAATAATGGGCCATCAAATCTCAGAATTTCTGAGCTACAAGGAAAGGGGAAATTAAGTTTATAAACAGAATAAGGCTGCTAATCAACTTCAAATGGAGATAATGTTCTCAATTATCTGGGTGCAGCCAACATAATCACAAGATTCCTTAAATATTAAACAGGGACATAGAAGAGAGAAAACCAGGAAACAACAGTGTGAGAAGGATTTGGCCCAATTTTTATCCTTTTGAAAATGGAAGAATAGAATGATGAGCTAAGTAATGCAGAATGCCTGGAGAAGCTAGAAAACACGAGGAAATGGATGCTATTCTGGAGCCTCTAGAAAGAATTTGTCCCCACTGACATCTTGATTTTACCCCAGTATAACTCATTTTGGAGTTTAACTTCCAAAAATATAAGATATTAAATTTATGTTGTTTTCAGCTATAATATTTGTAGTAACTTAGTACAGTAATAATAGGAAACTCACATACTCTTGTTATGGTTGGGATCTTAGATGCCCCCCAAAGGGCTTATTTTCTAGAAGCTCAGCCCCCCAGTTTGTAGTGCTATCAGGAGGTAGTGAAAACTGGAGCATGTATGTTTATTACATGCCTTGCAGGCTGCCTGTGGTCCTGGACAGTTAGTAATCTGGTTTCATAAGGCCATAAACTTTAACATTGTTTTGAGTTTAACTTTTTTGTTGTTGTTTTGTTTTGGAACCATGTCGGTGTCGCTCCCGGCCGGCAGGAAAGACACATGACAAGGTCTGACGGTGGTCAGGCTTTTCTTTATTCTCTCCTACAGTCTGTCCCGAAGCCTCTACCGGTCCGCTCTCCGCGGCTCCTTCCGTGCTTCTCTTCTCCAGGGGTGGAGGTACTGGCTATATCTAGGATTGTGGCCTCCAATCAAATCAAGGCGGGTCGCATAAGCTGATTGGCTAGCAACATTAGTAGCTAGGCAGACTACCCTGCGAGGTGGGAACTTAGTGGGGTGATAGGGATCAGGAAGCAGGAAACAGGCGCCACACAGGCGGGCTCGATGAGAGGGGTAATCTAGCTCAGGCTTTTGTACTTTCCTACAGGCCTCGCAATCACCGCGTCTGATGACTTGACAGTGCCACGGCTCCCAACAGAACCAGAGATCAAACTCATGACCTTGCACTTGCCAGGCAGGCGTTTATGCCCCTGAGCTAAATCCCTGACCCTTTAACATTGTTTTGTAAGTTTTAGCAATGTTCCACATCTCAGTTGCATGTTGGCAACAATGAGGGGGTGCAAAGCTAACTCTACCATTTATACCTACTACACACTCGATGGAATGGAAACCCACATGTATCAGATGTTACATGTGATTTTGTAAGTTGATAAGTAAAATGTAGTGATTCCTGATAATATTTCAACTTATATGAAGACAGGCATTTATTGTAATATGCAGAAAGGTAAATTTTCTTATTGAATTTTAACTTTTTTTGGGTGTATTTGCATACCCACTCTCAATCAGCAAATATATTCTTGTGAAATTTCAAATGCAATGTATAGAGTTTCAATCAGATGTTAAACTTGAAGAAATATTTGCTTATATTCCTTTCCTGGACTGTTGTAAGATCTATCTTCCCAGAGAAAATACCCTTTACTTTAAAATTGTATCTTATCCATGTCACTGGACTTTGGCAGTACATACATTTATTAAAAAACCTATTTTCAATGATGATGCACATGAAGAGGAAAATTAGAAGCAAAAGTTCTGAAAAGCATCTTGAGAACTCACCAAGAATTGTGAACACTTCCATCAAACCAAACATTGATACACTGTAATTTCACAAAAACAAAGTCAGATATTCCACTAATTTTATGTTTGTTTTCCCCTTTAAAAAAATTCTAATAAATGTAAAAAAAGTTTTGTTATTTATATACATCAACTGTATTATATACCTTACATGTGGCCTAAAATAATTCCTCTTCACTCAATGTGATCCAGGCTAGGGAAAGAGATAGACATTTATGCTCTAGAAGGTAGGATGTAAGCATTGTAGGAGGAAGGGTACATATTGAAATGCTGTCCCGGCCCCAACCCCACCCCTCACTTCCTGGCCATAAAAGGTGGGCAGCTTTCCTCCATTAGGTCGGTCCACCGTGATATTTTACCTCACAGCAGATTTAAAAGCGGTGAAGCTGGTCTGACATGGACTGAAACCATGAACTAAAACAAGCCTTTCCTCCTTTAGAGTCTTTCCCCAGGTATTTTGTCACAGTGGCAAAATTCTCACTAACACAGAAAACTGATGCTGAGAAGTGCAGGTCATTACTATGATTGTACCTTCTATGTGGCATACTTTTAGAACTTACTGGCAGAAACAGTGTAGAAAAATTTGGAGAAGGAAGCTCAAGAAAGCCTCGAATGTTGTGAGCAGAGACTGATGGGCAATTTTGATAGGTGCTCAGAGGTCACAATGTTGATAGGAAACTGCAAAGCAGGCTCATTAGATTTCAGGTGGAAATGAGGAAGAACTTACCTATATTTTGTCCAGGCTCTGAAATTTTGTATGAGGCTGAGTTTAAAGGTGAGAGACTACTTTACAGTGGACCCTGGACTTACAAACTCATTTTCTTTCTGAGGTCTGGTTGTAGTTCAGGTTGTCAACTGAAGGCTCAGCTCCTTATACTACGCTTGAAGTTTGTCTTATATACAGGCGGATCTCGGTATCCTTAGAGAGACATTGGCCCAGGATTTCTCAATTAACCCCTCATGGGAAATGATGTTGTAATGTTCCTTCCAGAACTCTTTCAGGATTAATCTGTATCTAATCAGCACTCAGGAGGCTGAGGCAGGAGGATCATTGCAAGTTTGAGACCAGCCTGGCTGCAAAGTGAGCTCAAGGCCAGCCTGAACTGCACAGGGAGACCCTGTCTCAAAAACAAAAAAGAAAAAAAGGTTTGTATCTGAAAGGATTTTGCCCTAAAGGGGACACTGCAGCGGTGGGAGGTTGGGAGGCAGAAGGTCACCTTCCCCACCGCTAAGCAATTTACCTGTGGAGCTAAATAAATTCCAATGAGCTACCTGTGCATCAGTAATGTCCCTTAGGCTCCACCCCAAACCTAAGCTATATGTATGCCCCCCACACCACGCTTCTGGCAGAGAGAAAGCCAGACCTCAGTGGTTGGGGAGTTCTCGCTCCACATTCTTAAAATAAAGGCCACCTTACTTTATATTCTGTCTTCTAACTGCACTGAAAACTCTTTCAGTATCTGAGACCATCTGAAAGCACAAGGATCATAATGTAAGACTTTGGCCCTAAGTTAAAATCAAAATTCCTATTATAACCCACATTGTTCATATGTTAAGCTGGTAGAAACTACAGAGTTCACTGTATTAGGTAGAAAACATTTCTACAGCATCTGGGCAATGGCATAGGTATTGCTTGCTGCTTTCATCAGATTAATAGTGAAAATAAGTAATAAAAATAGAGTTGTAGGTCTTGAAAAACTTGCAGTTTGGCCCCAAAAGAAGCACAGACAAGGTTGGAGCCAAGGAAGATGTAACTTTTGAAAGAATTGGCACTATCAGAAAGAAGCCAATGCTGGTGTGATGTCAGCACTGAAAGGTTTTTGCCCTAGTATAAAAAACTGTACAGTTGTGGCAGGGCTCTAACATGGCAGAAGGCCAAAGCAGAAACGCATACACTTCCTCCTTCAGTCAGCCGTAATTGCAACTGCCTTTCCTGTCTGCGTGCAAAGAAAATTCCAGTCAGTTCCTCACATGTCATCAAGGTCTGCCCCATGCGCCACTTGTGATCAGAGGTCTTATATCCCTCTGCCTCTCTGTATGCAGTGGAAGGAGATAGTCCAGCCACCATGGGTTGTGTGCTCCTTTCCACATCCTGAGTAAATGCATTCTTTACGTTTTTACTTTTCACTTCTCTAGTGCCCGAAAAGCTCTAACAAGCACATACCTGTAATCCCAGCTATTCGGGAGGCTATAAGTAGGAAGACTACACATTCAAGGCTAGTATGAACAATTTATTGAGTTCAAAATTAAAAAAAAAAAGCTAATAGAACTTCCCCTTAACAGTATATGAGAATCAATTATATTATGCGTGATGAAATGAATGGCTACTTTGAAGAAAAAGACATTATGGTGTCCAATGTGGATACTGTATCATCATGCTGTGAAATCCAGTAATGCTATTATTCTTTGTTCAGAGTGGTTTTAGCTTGTTTTCAATATACATGAAGGTATGGACAGCTAATTTGAACCAGAACAAGAGACATTACAGCAGCCATTGTTGATTTTCCTATTGCCTGTAATGCCTTCATCCCTCTGTTCTGATCAGTTTAATACTATTTTGTTCTGTATGAATTCGCTGTATGTGAAGATACGGACAACTGTTTGGAAGAAAACAAAAGACATTACGGTAGCCACCATATATATCCTATTATCTTGCTTTGAAATCTGTGCCATTTACATTGTGTTCCTCTGATCTACTTTGTTCTGTTTTGTTATGTTTAGTTTTACCCTCTTAAAAAAGAAACAGTTCAAAACATGGGATGCCTGATGTTATGAAGTCTAGGAATTAATGGGAAGTCTTCCCATTTTTATTTTTAAAAGTCCACTAAACCTTGTATATTATGTAATATAATATGGACTATTGCACGCTAATCATTTTCAATAAAATATAATGTTTTTATAGAGCAAGGATTAAAAAATAGTAAATTTGAGAGAAGAAGTACTTTATACCAGTTCAATAGGAAAACTACCTTGAGGGCCTTGTAGAAACTGCCAGACCCTACCTACCACAGACTCAATGGTGTTAAAGCTTTAAAGTCCTTTGAAAGATGGCTTTGAGAAGCGAGCACCACGGTAACCTGCTTACAAATGCCACCCAGGAAGTTACTCCCCAGGATTTCCTTCACTGTGCTTAGCCATTCAGATACTCAGAGGATACTGAAGCTGTGGTCTTCAGTATCACCCATACAATGCTGCTTTTACAAGCGTGCAGAGTTGTGGTTTCCTCCCAGGTTTCAAAGGAAAGCTAGTATGCGCCAGGGTTAGTGTTTCTGCAAGCAGCCTCTGAGAGGGTGATGTATGAAGCTTTGTGAGTCAAATTGAAGTTGCATTGGTGACTCCAGGAAGTCAGAGATGCCAGAAATGTGGACAGTCTCTAGGAAAAGCCACAAGCAGCAAGCAGAGCCAGTGCAACAGAGAGGTTATGTGGGCAGCTGCTATGTAGCAAGGACAGAGGAGCAGGGCTCTTTGGGGATTACCATGTCACCACATGCCCTACTTAATAGGTAGAAGTGGAGCTACAAAATTTAATGTCTATCTTACTGGGTTACTGTCTTGCTTTGGTCCAGTTCTCCCTTGCTATTCTTCTATTCCTTTTTAGAAAGGAGCTGTTTATCCTATGTCATTGTATGCTGGAAGTATGCAACTTTCTGTTTTTAACAGGACTTGATAATAATGTCTCAGAAAAGATTTTGAATTTGGGCTTTTGTGTAATACCAAAAGTGTTAAGACTATAGAAACTCTTGGAGATGGACTAAATGGGTCTTGCATTACAAGACAGACATGAACCTTTGGGGACAAGGGGTAGAATTCTATAGTTTGAACTGAGATGGCCCTTAAAAGTTCATATTGAAGGCTTAATCCTCAATTGGTGATGCTTTTGGGAGATAGTGGAAACTAGCAGGTGGGCTTACTTTGAATAAGTACTACTGGTATGACCCTAGAGAGTGGATTTTGCCCCAGTTCCGGGTGATGTCTCTTTCTTTGTCACCCTCCCATTCCTCCTTGGTCACCAGAAGATGAGCATCTATCTTCCACTATCCTCCACCATGCACATCTGCCACAAACTGCCTCACTGTATGCCCAAGTCACCTGACCAACTGGCCATGGACTAAACTTGTGAGCCAAGATAAATCTTCCCGCTTTTAAATTGATTTTCTCAGGTATTTTGTCACAGATATGGAAAGCTGATTAACACAAGTTCTAATCCCTGTTCCATATGACAACTTTCAGATATTTATAGAGATATTATGTCCTCCTTTAGTCTTTCTAGGAAAAGAGTAGTTTCATAAAGTAGTCCCCACATGACAGTTTCCAGTATTAAACCCATCCTGAAAAATATGGCACCCAAGCTGAAGACAGTGCCAGTATAGATCTCGTATCATTTTTGTGAATTTCAATCAGTCTTTTGCCAAAATGGGAATTATAACTCATAAAATTTAAGCAATACTTTTTGAGTTAGAAATGTGGTAGTTTTCTTGTATTGACAAATTGGCTGTGAACTTAATGTTCCTACAAAATGAGTCATTTGAGTTGGAACATTAATTTATTTGAGCAGCCAGGTCCACATCACACTGAAGAAAGTGTCATTACTCTGTCCCTATACAGGTCTTCTCAGAAAAAGTCCCTGTGCTTGACTGATACCAAGGGCACAGGTGTCCTTTCTGCTCTCCTGCCCCAACTCTCTGAGCCCAGAGAAAGCAGTGCACCTGTGGAAGAATGTACAGTTGCCTGTTTTTCTCAGCAAGCGAAATAAATTACTTCTCAGGGGCCACATGCTTTGTATGAGATAGGATCTTCATGAAAAAATAATGAGTAGAGATTGAATCTTCAGGTTTGAGATAACCCACATGGCCAGTGAGAAGTGTTAGTGCATGATAACAGGTAAGCAAAGATAAAGGAACATGTATAGTTCTCACAGGAGTGTTTTGCTACTGGCTGTGTTAGTTACTTTTCTCTCATTGCTGAGACAAAATACCTGACATCTAAAATTAAAAGAGGGAAATGTTTATTTAGCTCACAGTTTATAGAGGTTTCAGTCCATAATCCATTGGCTCTACAGTGGGATGGCACGTGGTAGTGGGGCAATCATTTATTGCAACAAAAAACAAAAGCAAACTGGGGTGGGGGAGGGGGAGACTCTTTCTGTCCCTTATATTGCAAGCAGAGTACCTGCCCTAGGCAAGGTACAATACTTCACCCTTAATCCTAGCCAGGACGATGCCAAGCCAATTAGAGGATTGATTTAATAATCATACACTCTTAATCCCAGCATTACACATTCTAAATTCAGCCATCTCTGAAAAAGTCCTACAATCTTATGAGGCTTTTTTTGATGGTGGGGGTCATGGAGACACATATAGAGCTTGTTGTTAAACACAGCCATTATTAAAATTTATATAAGCTTGTAACTTAAATTTTGTTAAAGATACATGTAATAAACCATCAGTTTCTAATATACATTTTAGTATTGCCTTGAGATGTTTTCTTTTTTTGATCATATAACTGTATGGTTGAAATACTACATAATGCTGTTACTGTATATCTAGTGCCTTGTAATCAGCAACAGTGGGAGTATTTACACCTCTGAAATCAGCAAATGCTATAAATGAGGGCACCCTTTCATCCTTGGCTTGCTGTCAAACGTTTCCCAGCACACTACTTCCCCACAAAACGCCTTCCCATCCTGACCCCAGGATATAGCAGCACTGCACCCATGCATCTTCAGAGAGGACTGCAGTCATTGCTCTCATCATTTCATCCAATAATTATAAAGGGCAATGTAAACATTTCTGTAGATGTTTTTCCTTCTTTTAAATGTGTGAGTGTGTGTGTGTGTGTGTGTGTCTTTGGAAGATCTTATTCACACATTTATATGTCATCTGTTTCCTTTAAATTTCAGAGTCAATTTGAATTTTATAATAATAGAGTTGGCATGTTGGATATGCTGTCTCAGAAAGCAGTTTTAGGAGCTACTGGGGATATTTCAGTGTATTCTGGTGTTTCTTTGGTCTCTGATGGATGGGACCAGATGAGAAACCTACAAGGGTATCCCTCTTCTTAAATTATTTTTTTCATGATACTGGAACATGTAAAGATACACCAAGGTTTCTCCTGGACTTCCAGGTTCATTAACCTCATAACTTAATCAACATCCCCCTGTTTACTGGTAACTCTGCCCACTGGTAACCCTGCCCCAAATGCTTTTGAGATGTAGTGTTTTCCCCAATTAGGGAATGTAGTAGAAAGGAAATCTGTTTAATCTGTAAAATATTTTTCATATTTACTGTTAAAATAGTATACAAGGATGAGAGGTGTAATTCAGTGGTAGAGTGCCTGCTTGGTATTCAGCAATTCACAGCACCAAGAAAAAACAAGTCAGATAACCATAGGTCCTCCATTGAACGGAACATCTTCTGTGGAGGCTAAAGAAGGAGGAATGTAAAGGGTTGAACTCTTCCCTCAGCTGATTGGTGGCAGTGGAGGGGAAAAGAAATCAAAATGTAGATGAGAAGGAGCAAGAGTAGAGGGTCCCACCAGGCCGGTGGATGAGGAGTCAGTGATGACCTGTAATTCAGAGACAATGTGGAACTCACAAGTTGCTCAGAGGTCTCAGTAATAAAGGGCTAGGGGATGAGGGGATTTTAGTATAGCTAACATTCATTGAATACCTTTATTATGCCAAGAGCTATATTAAACACTAAGCATTTTTAAAGCATTTTGCATATATCCTCTTTCCATACATTATCTTACCATTTACCTTAACTAAATGACTCAGGAATAGATTTTATTCTCAAAGTATATAACAGATTTCCAAGAAAAAGATTTAGAAAATCTGGTTAATAATTATATGTAAAGAAACTCAATTTTATTTTATGGCTTCAAAAAGCTACATAGAGCCCAGAAAAGGATATTAATCAAATAAAAGGATATTAATCAAATAAAGCTGAGTTTATTAAATTTATCAAGGCTGAAGAGACTACTTGGATAAAATCTTGGAAGCAATTTAAAAAGGAAGTTAGGGAAGGATATTTATAGGATTTGGGGATTCAGGCCCAAGTGGTTTAAGCAAACTGTTTTAAGCACAGAACTTATTGGGACTGAGCCATACTTCTACCGGAAATCTTCCTTGTGTTACTTTATAATGGGATACAAACCACCTCTTACACTGACTGCTTCCACCCAATCGTCACAAGCTTAAAACAAGATATGCAAGTTCAGTAACTGCGGTCTGCTACAGGAGACAAATAGCCAAAGAGAATCCCTGTTCTGTTTGGTGAATTACATACATTTGTAAAATTAGGCAAAGAGAAAACAATTTATAGGTTCCTAAAATGGAGAATTGTATGCAGTGCCTTTGGCAGGGGCTTTGAAAGACTGGATACCTTTATTTGCTGTGAACATGAACTGGCATTTCCTGACATTAATATGTATCTTCCTTTTCTTGATTTATTACATCTCTATTACCATGAATGCTGCAACTCTTGATGATAGTTACACTTCTGATGCTTAATATCACTTTTTCACAGGAATAAAAACACTTCGCCAAAACTTCAAACATTTCCAATTCCTCCACTGACTCAGGGTGGTCTTGCTTGAATTTCTCATCACTTCTTGATGTTTGGATGTGCAAGCCCTAAACAGAACTTTTTCCATCTGCAGATATGTGGAGGTTGCATGATAATATTCACCAATCTCTCTGTTTTTGTAAGCACAGAGGAAAAGCCTTCATAAAAGTTAGTATTGGTCAGAAACTTGGTAAGGAGACACAGACTGTATTTTTTATATTCCAAACTTTTTATATATAAAATTTTGCCTCTTTTTAGAGGACTCATTAATCATACAAAAAGTTTGGAATATAAAAAAATATAATCTTTTTAAAGAAGATACATTAATCATGAAAAAAGTATCCTAGTCATTTCCAACAGACAGGCTGGACAAAGAGGGTTATATTCTTTGGATTTCATCTCTGAGAAAAAAAAGAATCCCAGAAATTGCTCTGTATCAAAGAAAAAAACACATCTTTTAATAATGTTAGAAATTGTAAAATATGGTGGAATGGAAAATTTCAAAATGGCAGTATATTAATACTGAAAGAAATAGAGAATTCAGAAGAATATGTACTTCTTCAAATAGGTGGTAATTGGGCCCAGGGATATAGCTCAGTGACACAGCACCTGCCAGGAAAGCACAAGTCTTGAGTTTGATTCCAGGTACTAATAAATAAATAAATAAATAAATAAAATAGGCGGTCTTTAAGAGTGGAAATAAAAACTACCAGTACTAGAACTTCACTTGTCTTAGATTCAGGAACTTAGAAGTATCTGATTAATAAAAACACAAATTGTTAGAGAAAATTAGTTTTGAAAACATTCTTAACTGAAATAATGCTATGCCATGACCATCATCACCACCTTCACTATAGCCATCATCACTATCATTGTTGTATTTATCGACTGTTATGCTTTATATCCAGATGTCCCCCAAAGTCTTGTGTGCTCACAGATGGGGCTTTTGGGAGGTAACTAGATCATGGATGTGTGACACTCATCCCTGGATTAGTTCACCGGTGGTTTTGAACGGGGGTGATGTTGGGAGGTGAAGAAGTGGGTCATTGGGGATGCAGCCTAAATAGACACATGCTCCTCCCTTGATCCTTCTGTGCTGCTGTTGCCAGAAGCTGATTCTCCTTCCTTGGCCCTCAGCCATGCTGCCCTGCCTTGGAGCCAGCCACCTATGGAATGAAACCTCTACAGACTGTGAGCCAAATTAATTCTCTCCTCCTTTAAATTGTAGGGGTTCAGTATTTTGTACCAGCAATGACAAAGTAACTAAAACATGGACTATATTGAGTACAAGTGTTTGTATATCCCTCATATTGTTTCATTCAATCATCTCCAGTGAGAGGGTATTTGTGTATCAATATCAGCTTCATTTTATAGTTGAGATAACTGTGCAAATTAGCTAACTTCTTCACTGTCCCACAGTTAGCAAGGAGAATTAGGATTCAAACTCACTCAGACTGTTCAACTTAAACTCCCTGCTTCCATTTGCTGTTTTTTTTTAAAGTTCTTCATAAGAAACCAAATTCATCTTAGTAAGCTATTGTACTCTATTCTTTTATAAAATCTTACATATCTTAATGTTTTATTTCTTACAAATTTTAAAATTTTCAACATTCTAGGAGACCCAGTATTTCATATAACTGGAATGCATTCAGAAAGATAGTGCTTCTTTTTTAGGAGGGGCACAGGGTCTCATACTGTAGTTCTGGCTAGCCTTGAAATTACTACACAGCCTAGGCTGGCCTTGAACTCACAAAAATCCTCCTGCTTCAGTTTCCCTGATACTGAGGTTAGAGGCGTATGTTATCACATCTGGCTTGGAAATACTTATTTTTTAAATAAAAGCCTACAGATTCTATTGTACATATACTTTATTACAAAATCTTTTAGCCATTCCTAACCCATTTCTATAATGATTTTACCTACAATGGCCCTTTACCTCTACCTTCTTTAAATGTCATAAAAGAAAAAAATTTTCCTGTTTTTTTATTAGATTTTAAGAAAATTCTGATTAATTATAATCATAACTAATAAAATCAAGCTTAATTAAATTTTAATCTTAGAAAAATGGAAAGTTATCTACATTTCAAGAAACAATCATTCTTTTCAGGATCCACTGTCTTCTCATATCCAACAGAGTTTATATTAATATATATATATATTTCCCATCCAAAAAAAGAAGGGTAGCAAGGAAGTGTTCATTGTCCTCACACCATTAGAATTCAAGCTTTGGAAGGCCTAGTTTGTTAACTAATGGTCAACTTGTAACACCCAGTTGAATTGAATCAGCACGGTTTTGGATGTGGAAGGCCCACTATGGATTGTTGCCAATACCATAAAAGGAGAACTGAAGGGGACGGTGGGGTGCTGTTGATTTTCCTGGAGAAGCTTGACATGCTGGTTTTCCTGAAATGAACTCAGTTCTCACTGGGTCCTTGCTGTGACTGTGGATGGCTGCTGCTCTCTTTGGGGGAAGCTCTGGTCCTTACCTTGAGCGTTGCTTCCTGGCTCCATTGTAGATCCCTCAGCCTGCTGTCACTGATCCTTCATCCTGCTATCACAGACTTTCTAGCTTCTACCACTTTGGCTCTTCTTTCAGTGCAGATCCTTGATACAGACTTGCATATAGATTACTGTCATCGGCTATCCAGCTCTAGCTGGCCTCACAGAGCACGCTGTTATGAGTTCTAGGTCTTCAGCTGGATTCTTTGAGTATGTAGTGTGTGGATAGACCTTTTGTGCTCTTCTGCATTTCTCACTTTTTGAGTGATTATAAAATAATCCTGTATGTGTTGTGTCAAATCTATTCCCTTGTGAATCCTGACCACAATATGACTACTTAGCAAGAGGCTAATTATCCAAAAGATATACACAGAATTGATGCACAGAACTTTTCACTTCCTAAAACTATACACTTACTCCTAACTTCTCTTCCTCTAAACTGACCACTGAAAAGAGACACACTAGAAAAACAATGAGGAAGTACAGCAAATCCCTGGACAACTTCATGGATTATTTCTGAATAACTACATGAAATAAAATAAATCCTATGAACTACTGTATTGGGGGTGTGCTACAGTGACTAAGCCTATATTCTTACAAGTTTTGACACTAGAATTTGTTGGATTAAATTCAGCTTCTGGCCCAATTCATTGGATGGAGAACTAATCACCAGTAAAACTATATTTGGAGATAGGGTTTTCAAATAGGTATTTAATATTAAATGAGGTCAGCTGGGTGTGGTAGCGGTCCAGTAATTCCAGCACTCTGTAAAAGTTGTGACAGGCAGATCACAAGTTTGAGCCCACCCTAGGCAATCTAGTGATTTACAAAAACCTGGTTTAAAAAGGAAGGTGTTCTCGAGATGTAGCCCAGGGCAAAGTCTGTGCAAAATCAACTCCTATTACTGTGAAAGAAGTTAAATGTGGTCATAAGGGTGGGTCTCAAATCCCATAGTACTGATGTCCTTAGAAGAGGAGAAAGAAATCCCAAGAATGCACCCTGTGAGAAAAATCTTAACAATGGACTCTCTTAAAGTCAACAAGACCCAGGAGGGATTCAAACTGCTGGCATCTTGAACTTGAACTTCCAATTTCTAGAAGTGTGAAAAACAAATTTCTCTTACTTAAGTCACCTAGTCTTTGGGATTTTATTAGTAGTTTTAAACACAAGTGGAAAAGTGCCATTGTAACTAAAATTTAAAATGTGTGACTTTGGAATTATTGTCAAGCAGTGGACTGTGAGGGAACACATTGAGGGATTTGATGTTTTAACAGACCATTAGGTAAAACTGTCACCAGCAACAGATCGAAAGGCTGAAAAACTATGGGGGAAGTGGAATGATGGGAAGAAGTAGAACGATAATGTACATTGGCCATTGGTTAGTAAGGTGCTGTTCTAGACCATTCTGTGTTGCTATGACCAATACTCCAGGTCGGGTAGCTTACAAAGAGGATTATTTAGCTCACAGTTGGTTTAGCTCCGAAGCGTGGCCCCTGCCTGCTCAGCTCTGGTGATGGTGCCATGCATGAAGGAGGCACAATTGTAGGGGCACATGTGAAAGTGATAATCAGAAGTGAAGAACATTACAAGAAAGATGCTAGTCTTTACAATTTGCTTTTGTGGAATCAAATCCAGTTTCATGAGACTTGAATGCATCCCTTCTGAGGGCTGTGCCCCATTACCTCATCTATTAAAAGTTCCACTCCTCCACACCATTGCATTAAAGACTGAGCCTCCAGTATGAGTGTCAGGTGCACAAATGATACCTGAACTATAAAGGCATACGCTAAATAGTTGAAGATGAAAAAGCAACGAAACAAAACTTAAATTTAAAAATGGTTTGCAAGTACATATATAGCTTTTTAAATAAGCTGTGGCTATGCTCTGAAATTCACCTGTTTCTGTACTCCAAAGAGCAGATGTGATTATCAGTCTTTCATATGAGTCTCCATTACGGAACTACTGGCCAAATAAGGAAATCAGTTCTGTAGAAGAGACTAGATAAAGGCTTTTGCATTTGCACTTAAACTTACTGTTCCAAAAAGCTTTAAGGTAGCTGTCATTAAATTGAGGCATAGATGTAAAGGTGAATAGTGACTGTAGGCTTAAGAATAACTCTTTGGTTATAGTCACTTTTGATTAAAAACAAATGGATCAAAGACCTACTGTAGTGGTTGTTTTGTTTTTGTGGTGTTAGTGATTGGGCCCAGAACTTTGCACTGAGCTACACTGCCAGCCTCCTAACCACCCCCGCCGCACCCGCCACTGCCCCCTTATTTCCCCGCTTTTTGAGATGGGAGTCTTGTTTAATTACTAAGTTGCCCAGGATGGATGTGGACTTTTGATCCTCTTTGCCTCAGACTCCCAAAGTGCTGAGATTACTAGTGTGTACCACACTGGGCTTCTCAGTTTTTGATGGTGTTGTATCCTCAATGCTGTGATCACCCTTAAAATGCTAGATCACACTCCACCACCAAAATTCACGATACAGCATTATGAATTGAGTTCAGATATTGCAACTGAAAATTTCACACACACAGACACACACACATACATACACACACACACACAGAGGTTATGAAAAGGTTCATAATTCACATCCTTTAGGGAAACAACAGGTTCCCAAGTGGATCTAAAAATCGTTAAACTGATTTGTAATTTATTACTCTTGGGTGTGAGGCTATTCTTGGGTGTGAAAGTTCCTGCAAGCAGCCCAGGTTTGTGTGAATTGAACTTCTCACTGAGGCCAGAGGAGGAGCCACTCCCAGCTTTTATCAGCTTCGCACCTAGCTGTGGTCTCCAAGGGGAAAAAGAGAAAGGTGAAGCTTGTAAGTGGTCAGAAATCAAACATTAAAAATGGAGTTGCGTCCTCATGACAGCCAAGTGAACCGCAGTTTATGTTTGTGACCCATAAAAGCTTATGTTTGCTTATCCCTAAGACTTAAATTCCTAAAAGCAATTTAAGTTTATAAATCTGCACAATAGAAAGGGTAGGCAAGGAGGCTGCAAAAACTGTAATACTTCTTACAGCTGATTTGGGGGTCGATTAGTAAGAAGTCCCTAAAGCTCAAACTAGGGGTCAAAGAAGACACTGAACATGGGAATTCTCTACCACAGCAAGCGATCTTTGCCATGTCTGCTCATGACTGCTGTCCATGTTGTCATTTACTCCAGGATTCATTTCTCTTCCCCGCTGGACTTTTGGTAGCACGTGTCTAGCTGAAGATAACAAGTGTCAGCTCTCCTTGAAGCTAGATATAGCTCTAGTAGTTCCTGATCAACTGTGGACATAGGGGAGGGGCAAAAGTTCCCGAGAAAGCTTGCTTTCAACTTTCTTTTCCAAGCTGGAAAGTTGCTGTCTTTCGAGGCAGCGATGATTATGGAATGTACAAGTCACATGATAATGAACAAAACACGGCAGACTAATCCTGAATACTTTAGTTAACTTGTAAAACAGAGGCAGCCAACTTGCTCTTGACACATTTACAACAGTACTTTGGGGTGGCTAGGTGAGGGAAAAATAAATCTGTTTTACACAAGTTATCATATCTTGGGACCCTGTGTGATATTGCAGCTCTACAAAAAAATATTGTTTCTTTACTTTTGCAATCTGAAATTTCCTCTTCTTGTTCTCTTGGGTTTTACCTTTAATGAAAAGTGTGCCTATTCATTTTATGGTCAACTTCACTGGATGAGGAGACTCCTAGAAAGGTGATTGGATGACTGAATATGTGTTAGGAGGTGGGACCCAGCTGGAGGTGGGTCATCCTCCCAATGGAGATATCTCTTGCTGGTGCTCTTCTCCTGTTCTCTGCTTCTTGCTGCCATGAAATGCGCAGCTTTCTTCCTCAAACCCTTCTGCCATGATATTCCTGCCTTATAGTCAGTTGACTGTGAACTGAGCCCTCTGCAACTGTAAGCAAATTTAAATCTCTCATTTATGTAGCAGATCTCAAGTATTTGATATCTGCAGTAATGGGAGTGTTGACCAATCAACTTGGTTATAAACTAGGAGACTCAAATTTAACTGCCTACAAATAACTCAGACCTTAAACCTAAATGTGACCTTCTGTATTCAGTGTGCTTTTCCTCTTTTTCAAAAATCAGCCTACAAATATAGTTGTATATATTTCTTGTAGATAAATGGAAGCATCTGGTTAACATAAATCATAAGTATGAAACTGACAAATGAAAACTCAGATTTATATATGTCAATTTTTTTCTAACATAGATACATGTCCATACACTACTGTTTGATGTACTCCCTGTAATCAATTAATTGTACATAATTGGATAAAGATAGAATGAATAAAGTAACTTCATCTACCATGTGATGCAAAGATGATTTTCTCGATTCCCAGTTTCCTGTTAGACTATGCTTCAAAATAGTTCGCTGCGTTGCTAAGACAACAAGGATCTTGCAACAGAAAACTGGGATTGAAGTCAAGGCAGTTAGCTGCCTCAAAGGATATCACAAATAATGTGTTCAAGGCCATTTTTCACAGGCCTGTAACACTTGAATAAAGCAAAAAATGTGATTGCACTCATCCAACATTTTTCCAGAGGACTGGGGCATCCTTGATAACTTGAAAATATGAGTGTGTAGACTGAATCAGAAAATATCATTCTATTAATACAGATGTTCTAACGCCCTGTGGAAATAACTGAGGAACTTGTCCTTAAATTCTACTTTGTCTTATTCTAATAGACGAATATCTGTAGAAGAAGCAAAGCAAAACAACCATGGTGTCAGCCATTTCTCCACTAAAGACATATATTTCATCTAAACAAAGGTTTGATTCGAGGTAGCAAATAAATATGGTAGATTTGATATTTGATGAGACCTGTGACTGATATTGGAATTTGAGTTTACGAACAGAGGCAAAGAAGAATGTTCTCCTCAGTGCACTTTGATCCAGGCACAGGAAGCTCAGCACCAGCAGTGGAACTGTAATGCATGTCCACGCTCCTCTCTGCAGCTTTGCAATCTTCTTATTGTAATACCCAAAGCATCGAGGCAAGCTCAAAGAAAAACAAAACGCTTGAACTGACTTTCAGTTGTTCCCTGACCTAAAAGAAATGAGAAATGAAAACAGCCTTTAAATATAAGCTGTAGAGTCTCCCTCATATTATGTGTATTTTATTGCACCAAGATAAAAATCCATCAAAAATAGCACAAGTACAGGACCTCTGTGCTCTCAGAGATTGGACAGGCCTTCTTCAGAATCCTTCTCTCCAAAGAAGGAATCCTGTGAACAATACTAGTGAGGCAAAGTCAGAGGATAGAGAATGTTTTCCCGACCCTAGAGAGAAAGAGAAAGGAGTGGAGACTGAGTTACCTTTGCTCGAGCAGGCATCAAAAGATACTCTTTAATCGTGAAAATCGGAGGTTATGCAGTAAGGTCAAGAGTTCTGTTGGAATTCCACTGTTAAGTAAAAGTTAAATCTACAGTCAAATAAGAAACAAAAAATCTTGTTTTTTTTAAATCCTTAGTGTTCTAAGCATAAAAAAGGAAATAGAAAAGAACACAGACCACTCTAGTTTAATATTTTTAAGTAGCAGAAATCATAATGGTTTGTATACTACACTATACAAGTAATATACTGTCACTTTCCAAAGAAAATCAACTTCTTATAGGGTTTTTTGGAACAGTCACTCCATACAGCTAAGGCTTGACCATTAGCCATCACTATGACACATGGAACATAAGCTACGAGGTTCCAAGTCTTCCAATTGTGCCTGTTTCTGCTGCCACTGAGACAGGAACCTCTCGGAGACCTGTCATGGCCCGTTCCATCTCCTGCGCCAGGAAATGCGAGCTCTGCAGGTGCGCGTGTGCCCACACGGGCAGCTTCTGTGCTTTGTTCCCATAAGCCTGCTCCCCTTTAAGAGAACTTGCGCTTCTTCATGGATTCTGCTTTCACCGCCAGGCTCTTGGCACAGATGGTCAGGACCACAATGAGAACACCCACCACAAATGTCACCAAAGGCCAGAGGAAGCAATGCAGAAGGACGATCTCATCATGTGTGCGTTGCAGGAGCACATCATCTGGTCTGCAAGACAGTGGGCAATAGGAAAGAAAGTGGTCAACCGGCTCAGCATGGCACTGGAACCTTTGCAACCAGGAGCCAAGCTTGCTTCCCAGCCCAAAGAGAGTAATTATTCTTGAAATGAAGTCCTCATTCTAGCCATAAATACTGTACTTTGTGGTCAAATCCATTTCAGAAATCATGAGCTCTTGAATCAAGTAACTGGCGCAAATTTGCACATCACTTGTCATTTGCATGTTGCAACTGTCAAAGGTGTAGCCATCACTCGGGCTATTATGTTCCTCATTGTGAGTTGTTTAATCATTCAATTTCCTCACTTACCCTGTAATATTTATTGGTCAAGCACTTTAACTAATCGAAAAATTACTGTTGGATAGGCTTTCTCCAACAAACTTACACTGGTCTTCAGAGCTTAGATCAGACTCGGATACACTTAATTCAGAAGGGGCTGGGGACTCAGCAGCATAGCACTAGCCTGCCAAGTGTGAGGTCATGAGTTAGATTCCTAATACCAAAAAAAAATTTTTTTTCAGAAAAAAATGTTACTTAAAGCCACTGTTTGGATTGATCAGACAGATGGAATAGCCTTCAGGTCACTCTGTTTTGCTGTGTGAACTACAGGCTTTTATTAAAAATGGGCAATGGTTGAACTGAATATATTTTTCCATGTTCCCGAGTGTCAGGATTAGTCATCATTCTGAATTACTGAGCACATCCCTAATTTTGTGATACTGGGTGCTGAACCCAGGGCCTTGCACACAGTAGTCAAGCACTCTACCAGTGACACATATCCCCAGCCTTAATCACTTTATCTGATAAATCTTGAAATCTCTTAGGAATATACTTGTCTTATCAATGTGGGGCTCTGTTTTTCAAGTCCTATGTTGGTCTCATGGATAGAAAGTAAAAATGAGATGTGCACCACAAGTCATGGTCTCTTCTCTAGCACTAGAGGTTTCCTGGGAGTTGAGCTTTCATATAAAAGGTTTGTTTTACAGGATACTTCAATTTCATCTGCAGGAAGTTTTGTTCAATTATAGTAGTGGCTGTGCCTCCTCCAGAAAGAGGAGGAAATAGTGCAGACTAATTTGCCCAGCTGCCTTTAAGAACATCACAGGCTTCAGAGCACAAGGACAGTGTTATTTAACAGAGAAACGCATTCCTGAGGAGCACTCATTAGGCAGAGCTCTCATAATTCAGAACCTATATTCCCAGAGGACTGATAAAGGCCATTGGGTATATTTTTTAACCTATAGTGAAGCTTCCAATGTGGCATTGACAGAAATAGTTACACAGACTGGCTTTGGAAATTATCTTATGCTTTCATTGCTTTTCTTTGTTACACAATTTCAAAATTTGCACATAAGGTGAGATTTTTAAATGACATTTTATTTCACAGCATTTCAATTAAAATTTATATTGAATGAGGGCCACGTTATTGGAACAATTAAAGCTAATATCCCAGTTTGCAGAAATTACTTGTTTCCGAATCCTATGGTGTCATGGTTTATGTCTGTATCCCCCAGGCCTCATGAGTTTGCATTGTGCATTTGTGATTGGTTCATTGTCTAGTGCTTGGATTGATGGTGTCAGTGCTCCACCCACACAGGGGTGGAGCCAGGATATGATGTAATGGCAGGAAGAAGATGTGTCTTGCTCTTTGCCGGTTCCTATTTGCTGTTTGCAGCCACATGCTTGCTACTGATAAGCTTGCCTCTTTTGAAGACTTACTGTCCAAATATATTGTTAAGACATTATATTACTGGGATCTGAAAAGTAGAGGCCATGGTACCAAAATAAGCAGGGCACAGGACAGTTCCTCACACTGCCATGATTCTCTTTTCAGCTGCAGTTACTCACAGCTGCAGAGATGGCAGCTATGTTTGCAAAGATAAAAGCTGTCTTCTAGGAGGATCTTTCTAGGAAAGACCACTTTACTGCTCCAGTATCTAGTGATACAAAGAGGAGCTCTAGATTCATCAGAAGGGATGTGCGTGAGGAGGTGAACAACAGTATGAAAGTACTCAGTGCCACTTGTTATGGTTTGGACCTGAGAAGTTCATACAGTGGAAGATTGGTCCTCAATGTAGTCATGTTGAGAAAAAGGTCATTTGGGAAGTAGTTAGATCACTGGGCTGTAACATCATCAAAGGATTAACACCCTGAGGGACATAACTTAATGCAGCACTGGAAAATGATGTAATTTAGGAGGTGGGGCTAAGTGGAGGAGGTAAGGCCCCAGGGTCATGCCTTTGTTTTGTCCCAGGACACTTCCTGTTTCTTGACCTCTTTCTTCCCCACCACCAGAAAGGAAGCAGCTTGGCTTCACACCACAGGCACCTAGTTATAATGTTCTGTCTCATCACAAATCCATGGCAGCAGGGTTCTGGAACCATAGACTGAAATTTCTGATACTATGAACCCAAACCACCATGTTTTCTCATTTAAGAATGCTGCTTTCAGGTATTCTGTCACAGCAAAAGACATGTGACTAACACACCACTAAACCGTATACTTCAAAATAGTTAAAGTGTTTTTAAAAAGGGAAGAAAAGAGAGGAAAAGGGAGTGGAAGTCTGGGATTTTTAACAATATTTTAGTAAATGTGCATGTATTTCTGTAAGTAGTATGTTTTTTGCAGCTAGTTTTCTAGAAAAATGCTTCAATGTGTCTCGTCCTTTGCATTCCTTCTCCAGTCACTGCAACTGATGCTGAGTCCTTTCTCACAATACTGTACAACCAAGTCAGAAAAACAGGCCAGATGAGAGAGGCTGAACCACCCCATACCTATTTTCATAAACAATCTTCTGAATAGGTACTGAAAACAACTATGAATTTAAAAAACAAAACAAGAGGGGTGACTAACTGGGAAATGCTCATCTGAGAATTTTATTTTGTTCAGATGTTTCTTGGAATTTTACCTCTTCTAAGAACGTGCAGGCAATACTTTTTTTTTAATTTCAAATCACAAAACGTCATCCACTTTGAGTGAGTCACGATGAATTTGTAATTGTTTCAAAACCTTTTTTGCGGTAGAAATATTATGCATACACACATTTCTTTAAAAATAATTCATGTCTGTTCTCATTTCATGCAATGCTAAGAAGCCCCCACTGTCTCACTTAATAGGAAAAATTTATTTCTCTGATTAATATAATTATTTCTGATTAATAATACTTAAATTTAGCACTGGGTTCTATGATGTACTGAGATTCTTTGAAATTAGATCTTTGTTCTAAATTTGGCTTACTGAAATTGGTATTGTAGTGCCTTAGTAGGAGGCAGTGCCTTGCCTCAGTTTCCTCTAATTTTACTAGGTAGGCAGCTCTTGGATTGGTTAGCCAAAAATTATAGAGTGTGACTTAGAATTCAGATTCCATAATTATAAGTAGATACTGAAGATTAACATGCAAGAATGCCCATTAAAAGAAACATGATTATTCTGTATCTAAATATCTTTACAAAGTAAGCAAAATCAGCTATGGTGATACACACCTGTAATCCCAACACTCAAGAGGCTGAGGCAGAAGGATTGTTGCAAGTTTGAGAGCAGCCTGAGCTACAAAGTGAGCTCAAGAACAGCATGAATTGCATGGTGAGACCCTGTCTCAAAATGACATGATAAAATAAAATACAAAAAAAATTTAAAAAGCAAGCAAGAGGTACAAATATAAAAGAAGAGAAAGTGCTGTATGTAATCTCAGAAAAAAACTTTCTAAAGAATTTGGCACTACCCTGAGTCTAACTTTCAGAATATATTGTGACAATTATTATTTGCTTTTGTTTTTTGAGACAGGATCTCACTATGTAGTTCAGGCTGGAGTTCAGCCTGTAGTTCAGCCTCAAACTCACAATGATCCTCCTGTCACAGCCTCCTGAGTGTTGAATTGTGATAATTATAATAGCATTTTTCTTGTTTTCTGAGTTTTAATCCTTGATTAATTGTATTATAATTCAAAGTTGTAGGATCCACATATCTGCTTTAAAAAAGCCCTGCTAGGTACATCTATCCACACTTAAAGAACCATTGTCTAAAGTTGTATAGTTTTTAAAACATACGAATAAACATAATACTTATTTAGTTACATCCTAAATTGCCTAACTGACACTATGTCCAGGGCATTTTCACGATCTCCACATACTGTTACACTGACTTTGTACTGCATAGAGGAAATCTGGGGTCAGGCAGGGGGGCTGTGAGGGAGACAGGCACAAGGCTGGGTACGGGGCTGAAGGGATGGCTATGCAGATCATGCTGCCCTGGCCCACAGGATTCCCTCTGTTCTAGATGGTACAAAGATACTTCCCTGGCTAGAAGCCAGAAGCCAGTGAAGTACTAGTCAAATAAGATAAAAAGATAAAGATTTGGTAATACATCACTCAAAATATAGAAAACATTGGTGACTTTGTCTCACCAAATAGGAGTCTTCCCATTCTACAGTGTTTTTTCCTGTTGACTACCAGGGGGAAAAATGATGATCTTTCTTCATTTCTTTTTTACTTCTATAATAGAAAGGAAGATTTCTTAAATTTAACCAGCTTATAAAAAAAATCTGAACTGCATTATAATTTACTAGTATTGGATGATTCAATTCAAAGGGCTTTCTCCATGAAATCCTAGAGAAAACATGAGATCTTTCTAGATTTGTTATTGTTGCCCTAAGCACATAATTTTTCTTTTATGGAGGAAGCTAGAAAGTTAAGATTTTGGCCTACCTCGGCATGATGATACAATGTTCTTAGGCTAACCACACTCCTAATGCCTTGCCTTTTTTTTCTTACACATTTCTAACTTATCCTCTAAATCTTCTCCATCCCTCGGGTATGCTACTGTGCCAGAGACCTGGGATCCCCACGTTTCTGTGTGTGTGTGTGTGTGTGTGTGTGTGTACTAGGATTGATGCTAAGTATGTGTTCTATCACTGAGCTGCATACCTATCTCCAATCCTCTCAATCTTTAGGAATGCATTCAACTCTTTTGAAATAGACATATGATACACAAGTGTCAATCAGGGGCCTACATTTACATATCAAATACATGATAAGGCATGGAAAACTTTTCAGTTGTGAAGTTTTATGGATTTTTATAAGAAATAAAGGACAGGAATTTGCACATATGCATTTTGGTGAAATCTTAAAGCCTAAAAGTACTTCATCATTACTTCAATCAAAATAATTCCACAGGCGTAACTTCATTCCCATATGCCAGGTCTCCGGCACAGAGGCATAACCGAGGGATACCAAAAATGTGATCATTTTATCCTCCAGCCTTCTGAACAGTGTTATCTAGGCCTGCTTTAAATCTTAATTATTATATATAACATGACCTATTTCCAAAAAAGAATCTGAAATAGATAACAAAAATTCAAACACAATAAAATCCTTAGTCTGACTGTCAAGAACAAGTACAATGTAATTAGGAGGGAGGAAAAAATAAAACCCTAGACTAAGAAAAGAATTCTTCCCAAAAGAAATGTATCTCTGACGCTCCCCAGCACCCAAATGGAGGAAAAAACGTAGTAAGTCACCCAACTGCTGTTATTACAAGGAAACATTACAGTTTTTCAGAATAAACTTTTTGCTGTCACTAAACTATAAAAATTTTGCATGCACTTTCATGTAAGTAATCTGTGTAACAAATTTAAAAGGTCTTGAATAGCAGTTTTACAAAGCTGTCTAGCAATAAAATCACTTGAGAAGTTTTTACAATACTGATTTCAAGGCTTCAGACACAGATTTCAAAGAGCTTTCCAGGCAATGCTGACAGCTGATCTCATCTGGGAACAATTTCTGAGTTAACCAATGCTTTTAAACATTAAATGTATCCCCCTAGTTTAGGGTAACAGTTTAAGACCCTCGTCACTGAGGAGCCTGGAGTACAAGCACTGTCCTTTGTCAGAGGAAATTCCCGTTATTGAGGGTACAAAATGAAATTTTATAATGAAAACCAAAGACCCTGACAAGCGTTCTTCCCCAAGTGCCTTTATCTGCTTAGAGCTGGGTTTCAGACAGCCTCAGAAAGATCTCCACATAAGTCTCAAAAGTATAAACAAATATTTACATGAAACACCACTGGTGAAAGAAAGACCACATTACAGATTTGCAGGCAGAAATTACCAGTCATTAATACCTAATCTAGAAATTCTTGATGTGGGTTATGTGATAATCAGCTTCCCACTGCTATAACAAAATATCTGAGACAACTAACTTATAAAGAGAAAAAACCTATTGTGGCTCACAATTTTGGGGTTCAGGTCCCAGTTGGTTGGCTCCATTAATGCAGACCTATTGTGCCACCCTGCAGGAGTATATGGCTGAGCAAAACAGCTGACTTCATCATCAGGAAGCAAAAGGGAAAAAAAGACCCGGATCACCCTATCCCTTTCAAGGGCATTCAGTGACCTAAAGACTACTTTAGGCCCTATCTCTCAAAAATACCACTATCTTCCAGTAATGACACCCTGGGACATGAATAACACAAAGGTCTTTGGGGGACACTCAAGACCCGTATAAGGGTATTATTAAATGTTGTAAGTTTTGTTAGGTACATTCCATGAGCTTTTTAGAAGGGTACTGAATGAAAACACACCCATAAAAATACCTCAGTTGATCTGTTGATAATGGTTGTTAAAATATTTCAAAAGTTTATTTTCTTCTAAAAGATGTTAAGGTGGTATAATTCAGAGACAGAGAATGTGCTTAGCATCATGTAGAGTTTAATTCTTCATCAAAAAAAAGAGTTGAATTTTGTTTTGGCATAACTGAGTTGTTATTATTGAGAGTAAATACCCACGTGTTTTTACTTGCTCTTGGATGCAATCATAAGACCTTGCGAAGAGAAGAGACAAGCACGCCTGCCTGCCTGCCTCCCTAGGTGACCATGGGAAGTACTTGAACAGCTGATCAACAAGAACTAGAATGTAAAGGTCTTCTGAAGTATTTCTGTTGAGTTGTTATACTGTGGGGACTCATTTGTACCCCTGAAGTTGGTACAAAAATTAAAGATGAAGACATGTGAGATTCAACATATGCTCAAAGAGGATTTTTAGGAGTTTCCCTTATTTGACTAACAACGGCAAATTCTGAGATGTGAGGCCACTACAAATTTCCTCTCTAGGGGTAGTTTCGTGATCCTAAAGAAGAGAGAAAGACCAGCGATGCCTGCAAAGACCAACATTGTCATACATGCATCCTCTGAAAAATCCTAAAGAAATCCATTGTCCCTCCCATTGAACCTTTTCTCCCCGTACCCTGGTCCCTATTAAGTTATATATGAAACCTTTGAATCTATCACTTCTCACTTTTCTCTGAAGCTCCTGTGCACATAAAATTGTATACCTTTCCTCCTGTTAATCTTGTTAGTTTAATTCACAGTTCTCAGACATAAACCTGCAAGAGTAGAGATCCAGTGTTATCTTCTTCCCTACACTATTATAAGTTCACTTTCTGCTCATGTGGATCTAGCAATGACATTGTGATAAAGGCTTTTAAAAGCATGGGAGGTGATATATAAACTTTATGGCTGGGTGTTGTGGAATATGCCTATAATCCCAGCACTTGGGAGGCAGACACAGGAGGATCACCATGAGTTCAATTCCAGCCTGGGCTACATAGTGAGAGCCTGTCTCAATGACAACAGCAGCAGAAGCAGCAGCAACAAAAAATTTTAAAAACAAAAAACATTCATGGCTTTGCTCCATAGAAGGCTTCTACTTACGAATGAAATACTGATTATAGAGTTGTGTTATTCACATCCTTGGATTTTCCATAACTGTCTTCTCCAAGCAGATTAAATTGAGGTAGTAAAGTGTCATTGCAAAAGAGTGGCTCCTCAGTATTACCTGCTCTTTGTGAAGGAATTTAAATCAAATCCAAACATGCAATATCTAGAGAAAAAAATTGCATTCACTTTTGCGGGCTATGCAGCAAACTGGTAGGTGTATTATTTTGCAGAAACAAGGAATGGAATCAATTAAAAGGAAGAAATATAGGTAGGTTCATTTTGATACAGAGAAAGAAACAGCCTTGCAAGCTTAGGACAGGGTTTCAGTCATGAACCTAAGTTAGGCAAACTGGGTTGAATATGGGCTTTTTAGCTTGTTAGCTACATGACCTTGAGAAAAATAGTCTTTCTGAGTCTTAATTTTCTTATCTGTAAAATGGGAATAATAATATCTACTTACTCCCAATGAGTAAATAATGTAATGTATGTTACTGTTTTTTTTTCTTTGAGACCTCAGAAGCCATTTTAGCTAAAAATTTCTGATTTCAGGATTTTACAAATCAGGTTGAGAAACAGACACATAAAAAAATTACCACACAGTATGTATAAAACTTTTTTAAAGTGTGCTATTCTGGGAGAACATAACTGTAGTTTTCCCCAGGATTTTCTCCAAAGACCTGGTTGACATAATTATTTGTCAGGGCTATATCTATGGGGGACAATCATGTTAATCAGCAGTATCTTACTAGTTATTGCTGTTTTTGTTGTTATTTGCTTTGCTGGTGATCAAACCCAGAGTCTCTCACACAGTAGGCAGGTGCCTTAATCAGTAGTACAGCTCTTGCTTAGCATGAGCAATGCCTTAGATTCAATCCTCAAGGAGACTACTATATCTGTATCTATATAGACATAGATATGGATAGATAAGATAGTTTATGGAGTAAGTTTAGGGCTCTAACTTGCTAATCAAGCAAGTGTAACTGAAGTTTTATGTTTGCTCTTGCTTATCTCTGCCTGGGATGTACATAATAGAACTGAAAATAATTATTTGCTTGTTAATGCCTGTTCTGTGTGTTAACTTCTGTAAGCCTTCCTATGCAGGACTGGAATGCTGACTGCTAGGGACATTGTAACTGAGATGAAATGAAGACGACTACATTAAAGATATTTTCACTTAGGGGCTGGGGATTTAGCTCAGTGGTATAAGTGCCTGCCTTGCAAGCAGGGAGTTGTGAGTTCGATCTCTGGTACCGACAAAAAGGAAAAAGACAAAAAAACAAAAAAAAAGATATTTTCACTTGATCAAAGGAATGTCCTGTGACTCTCCCTTCGCAGTGTTTAGTTGAGGGAGATATTGGGCAAGATACTACTAATGTTTAAAATCACTTTTTGATTTTAATGAAAACTATCATTTTCACTCCTTATTGAGCACTAGGGATTAGGTAACCCAAAGAGGAGTGACTTGCAAATCAGAAGGATCAAGAAAGTCTTAAAAAAAAAAAAAAAAAGGAAAATCAGTGAATCTGTTTTATCCTAAGGTCAGCTGGGCATTAAAAGACTTTATAATTAGAAAAGTTTTGTTGTTCATTCACTGAAAAACAATGGAAAGAGAATTTTTAAATTAGTTAGATATTCTCCAAGATTAGACTTAGGAAACCCACTAAACTTATGTGAAATCCTTTTTCTTTTCTGGTGGGGCCTGTGAAGTGCTCAGGAAGAGTGCCCTGTGTCACTGGCATGTCAGGGATAAGCCATGCTTCAGAGGAGGGTGTACAGTCCTCTGAATTCATCAGAGATCGCCATTTTAGAAACCAGATCAACTTGCTTCCAGACATTCTTGTGTGCTTTTCTTAAGAAGAGTATTCCTGTTCTTCAGGATAATTCAGTCTGTGGTTTCTCTCACTTACCAAGTAAGTTATTTATTTTATAGAAGACTGTGGTCTTTTTTCTTTGCTAAAGTGTTTAAACTTAAGTTTTAAACAGAAATGAAAGAGGAAAGAAGACACATACTATTTGAGATAGATTATTCTTATAATAGTTCTTATTTTATGTATCTACTTTGCAGTTATAATTTTAAATCTGGTATTTTAAATCAGTGTGGGGAAGATGGACTATTAAATGCATTTGTATTTGGGTAACACTGGAGACAAAAAACCACATTGAGTTCCATCTTATTCTTCACCCCCCCACACGTTCACACAAAATTCCAGATGGGTCCGAATTTTAACTATATAATGACACAGTGTGATTTATACTAGGACATCAAGTACTCAGTTCACTGACTAGGACAAAACACTGGAGCCCCTTATTTGTTTTGTGTAGCCAAATGCCAAAATGGAAAAAGAAATTCTTATTGAAAAGACTGCATACTCTGAAAAGATCAATCACTGACCAAAGGCTCTGTGTCCTTTGCTTCCTAAATGGTGGAAAAGATGGAGGAACCTTCTCTTTGAAATGAGTAAGATGATTATCCAAGGGACTAATGGCAGACAAGTTCTAGGTCTGCCCTAAACCTGATTCTAAGAGCCCTGCTTGTCACACCTGAAAGAAGTCAAGGCTGACACCAGCAGAGTGACAGCACACGTAGAAAAGGATGCTTTTGAAAGATCACTTTGAACAGCTACATTTTGTATCATTTCCCTAAGCTGAATCATGTTCTCAACCCTCGCTTTCGGCAGAGGACATGGAAAACGAGCCGGCGATATAATCACAGATCACACACTTGCAACGTGGGTGTGAGAAACTGTTTCTAGGGAGAAAATGACAAACATACTGATGTACCCAAAATATGCATCTGAGCAGGGATTCCATTGGATGCTTGGAAGGCTGGCAAGGGCTTATGAATTTTGGTTCTCAAGGAAATGAGGTGGGTAAGGAATCCCCTCGAATGTCACTGCATATTCTTACCATCTGAACAATACTGAGAATACCGTGTGCAGTTGAAGCATGACATTTAAAAAGAGGTCAAGAAACATTTTCTTCCCCACAATTTTTGATACAAAAACAGGATGACAAAGGCTTTTTATGTTAAAATTGAAGGGGAGGGGATGAAGCAAAGGGGCTTTTGGTGCAAATGTCCCCCAAACACAATGTTGTCCGTGGGTATCCCCAACTCCACAGAGGATGTTTTTCCAGGAGTTCCCATACCTAGGACAGCAACAAGCTCAAAAAATGTGAGTGAGATAGGACACGAGTTCAAGGAGGGGAGTAAAAATTCACATCACAGAATTTCAGTTAAATAAATGTTGTGTGTGTGGTAGTGGGGGCAGGATTTTAGGCATCAAAGCAATTTTTTTCAAAGGCCACATATATTTGTTTGAAATTGTAGATGCCAAAGACGTACTTGCATAAACAATCATGTGTATTTACTACTCGTGTTTTTACAGATTATGCCAACTATTTTCAGATAATTTCCAAGAACAAGTGGTCATATTTACTATTTTCTTTGTTATTACAGATTTCCTGTTTAGCTAAAAGATATTTCTAGTTCCATCGGTTTCACTGTATGCATGCCAACTGTTCTCGTTCCTTCAACTCAGCCACCCCGACTCAGGTGTGCAGCCTTCCTGCAGGAGCCTTCAGACTCTGCTCCTCCCAGGCCCACTGTTCAGCCCTCGCAGGGCAGGAAAGGCAGCCAGCAGCAGCTGAGTCAATACTGAAGGAGTTGCAAGTAGGTAAGCACACACCCTGCTTTTTTCCAAAATTCTGAAAAATGGTCCTGTAACTTATTCCAAAGTAATTCATTCCATGATTTACTCTCAGTAAATCACAGTAAATGTCTGATTAGGTTAAATTCAGTCAGTGAAGGAAGTCAGTTGCCCACAATTTCTTTTCTTTTATATATAACTCTGACATCAGTATTACACTATTATTTTGGCAGTTCTGAAGAGACATATCCTGGGTGGGGGAAAATTCATTTGAGTAACTTTTGATTATGAAAGCTCAAAAGAAAGGATACTTATTATTATAATGCTGACATTCTAGAAGGTTACCAATGGTTAAAAGCCTATTTTGTTACAATGTATTGTGCACCAGTTATTCTTTAATCAAATAGTTGCATAATATGATATGCTCTGCTACTACATGTAAGAAGATAAAAACAGGCTAGTATTTCTATCAAGGCTAGCAATGAATCATTCATCCTAACCCTTAAATTATACAGTAAGGAGCACAATGAATAATAACTTTACATTCAGTTCTGTTGTAGTCTGTTAAGTATTATATTTCTTAGTTAAAATTCTTCAAACAGAGAGAAACTAAAGATGGTGGATCAGTAAACAGTGAAATAGGGAGCCTCTCTGAGAGAACACCTCAGATGCTGGAACAAAACATACTGGAGAGGACCACACGGAAGGAGATAGACCCTCTTGACCCAGGAAGAAACTAAAGGGAAAGGAGCCACTTGGACTCACAGTTGTGGCGCTCTTGCTGGAGCTGCTCAGACTCACAGTCGCAGTGCTCTCACCACCAGAGCCGAAGTTGTGCTGAAGTTGAGGGTTGGCAAGACCAAGAGAAAGCAGAACTGGCGTGGAGACCTGCACTAACCCGTAGTGAGCGCTCAGAATTTGACCCTCCCCTGGGAAAGGCGTGACCCACTAGATGACATAATGGAATTGGGCAGGACGGGCCTGAACAAGGAACGGCAGTGACTTCAGTTGGTTGCTCCCTGCCCAGAGAAGATTGGTGGGATTTGCTTAGATGGGTCATGCCCCTGGCCAGTACCCAATAGCCAGAGACAAAATTGTCCCCAACGTTGTCCTGAACCGGTTCCGTCTGCATGGCACACACTAACATGGTGAAGGCCTGTGCTGGTTGAAGGACTTGGAGGGGAGGGACCAGCCCACACCACCCCTGCTTGCACTTCAATGACCAACAGCAAACTGAAGAGGGCAACCCCTAGCCAGTGCACTTCAGAAGAACCATAACAAACAAGGAACAGGACTGGGACCTCCACCATACATCTATATGGAAGAAACCAAAAACATGACAAGAGAAAGAAATCAGAGAATGCCTCCAGCCCCCAACCCAGGGAATATTGGTCCAGGAGAGGTAAATACAGAAGAGACTGAGGGCAGCAAACATGCAATATGGGACATGACATCAGCTGATACAAAGAAATATCTTTGTGACATTATAAATGAACTAAAAACTGAAATATTAATGCAAGTAAAATAAGATATAAGAAGATAAATAAAAGAAATGCTAAGCACCTCTCAAGAAGACACATATGGAAGAATGGAAGAACACACACACAAAAGGGGAGAGATGTTCAAAGAAGAATACAAAAAAAAAAAAAAACTAGAATACATGAAACAGATTCAAAGAGATTACCAGGAAATTAAAAACACCACTGAAAGCTGGAAAAATTGCCTGAAAGAAACTAGATTAACAAAACTTGAAGATAGGTTTGCAATGTGTGACTGCGGAAGGAAAGATCTTTTAAAAATAACAAGGAAATAGGCAGTAACAATACAAAGGCTAGAAGACGACAAGAGGGTCTGTAATTTAAGAATAAAAAGTGTGAGTGAAGAAGTAGGTGCAAATGCAAAGGAAATACAAAGGCTATTCACAGAAATAATTAAGGAAAACTTCCCAAGGATAGGAAAAGGAAATGATATTCAGATGTATGAGGCATACAGAACTCTAGCCATCTACAACCAAAACAGATCTACACCCAGAAATGTAATAATCAAGAGCCCAGAAATTCATCACAAGAACAGAATATTAAAAGCCATCAGAGAAAAGAAATAAATCACCTATCAAGGAAAACCCATCAAAATCCTGACAGACTTCTTGACACAAACCATCAAATCAAGAAGAACCTGGAGTGAAGTATTCCAACCCTTGGAAGAAAATAACCTCCAACCTATATGGATGTACCCTGAAAAATTGTCTCTCAAAATTAATGGAGAAACAAGATGCTTCCATGCCAAAGAGGAACTGGGGGGAGTTCTTGACCACCAATCCAACCCTACAAAAAATACTGAAGGACATTCTAGAGAGAGAGAAAAAATACCAAGATTTCAGGAACAGTGGCAAAGAGGCTTCAGTGAATGGGGCAGACAGTGGAATGAAGGCGAGAAGTAGAAAACCAATGGAAGAAAAGTAGCAGAGCAGAAATGAGGCAGAGAAGGTTGGCTATAATCTCTAACATAGATGGCCTTGATATACTAACAAAAAGAAATCCCAGGCAGAGTAGAACAGGAGACAGGGTCCATCGAGACGCTTTGTACAGGAAATATAATTAACCTGAAAGAGGATTTATGTACCAAAAGTCAAATATGAGAAAACAACGCTGTATGTGACAGGGAACCAGAGAGAAACAGGAGCAACTCACCCAGCACCTGCAGATAGGTTGGAAAGACAGGATACTTTTGTGCAGTAGAGAACTACTCAGCTATAACAAAGGAAAACCTTGAGGCTTTTGTAGGTAAAGGAATACAACTTAAGATCAAGCCCAGGGCAGAAAAGTTTATAAACACTTGGGTAAATAGCAGGTTGCCTCCTCTCTCCCAATCTAAAAACTAAGGGAGTTACTGGGACTGGAGGAACTGTCTAAAAAAGGCAGAGAAAATTGCCAATAGTGTATCAGCATTTAAAATCCACATTATTCTCACTGCTCTGTTTAGTTTGATTATATTCTGTTCCAGTTTGTCTACTTGTACTAGATTTGAGGGCACAGACAGCTATCCCCAAAATAGTAGGATATATTATAGTAACTATCCTTAATTTCCTATTAACTTAATATGAAGCCCTGTATAACTTACATTTTCTTATTATGACTGATTTTATTTGAATCTGGTTTGTTAGATTGCTGTTTTGTATTGACTGACTTTATTCGAATCTATGATTGACAGTATCAAGTCTGAGAGTATAGGCAACTACTCTGAAGATGACAAGATTCATTAGGACACCCACTCTGGTTTGACTATTACCTGCTTTTGAAGTCTTATAGTGTCTGCAATGTTTTGTTTTTATTAATATTGTTATGTACTGCTATGTTCAATTATACTATGCCTGCTGATATAGACAATTCTATTGAAGATAACAAGAGACATCATAGTAACCAGTGTAGATCACCTTGTATTATAGTTTTATATGACTTTTTTGTTTCATGTTTTTCTAGGAATTTGTTTTTTCTTGTTTTGTTTTTCCCTCTAATAAAAAAAGGATAGATATACGTGAAGAGAGTCATGCATGCATAGAACTTCTAAACAGTTTATGAGAACTGATTATATAATGCATGATGAAATGAGCAACTACTCTGAAGAAAAAGAGACACTAGGGTACCCATTGCTGATTCCGTAGCATCATGATGTGAAATCCAGCAATAATATTATTCTTTGTTCAGAGTGATTTTAGTCTGTTTTGTTTTGTTTAATTTCAACATACATGAAACTATGGACAGCTATTTTGAAGAGAATGAGAGACATTATGACAGCCATTGTTGACTTCCTTATTGTCTGGTCTTGAAGAGCTAAAATGCCTTCATCATCCTGTTTGGATCTGTATTATACTATGTTGTTTTGTATGAATTCACTGTATGTGAAGATATGGACAACTATTTTGAAGAAAACAAGAGACAATATAATAGACAGTGAAGGTCTCTGGTTGTCTTGCTTTGAAACCTGTGTCTCTTACATTGCTTTCTTATGTTCTGCTTTGTTCTGTTTAATTTTACCCTCTTTAAAATAAAATTAAAAAGACAAAAAATTCTAACAGATATTGAAATACTTTTGAATAGTAAAATTAGCTAAATTAATTTTTAGGCTCTTTTCCATGCTTATGACTATTTGAAGAAAAAGTACTACGAAGAAATATGCATAACACAGTTGTGGCTTACAGTTGAATAACAGAATTATAAAGCTAGAGTAATTAGAAAGACACTAACATTCAAGAAAATAGATGGAAGTAACCACCAGATTGGTAGACTGAATATGGTAAAGTTTGAAAAATCACTAAAAATTATAGGCAAAGTATTCCGAGGGAATTTAATTGCTTTATTTTCTTTTTCCATGAGTTTAGCATTAATATCCCACCCAGAGACTACTCCATCCAGGATCTTGCAGTGATAATGACATAGAGTAAAGGTACATATCTGTGATCCAAGACAGAAATACATAGGAAATCAACTTTTGCTGTTATAAGCTTCCAAGGTTTTCAAGTTGTTAGCATAGCACGTTTAGCCAGGTTAAGGTAAGGATGTTGCAATTTCACTAAGTAACAATAGGTAATATCCATCATGGTTGAAACTAATTCTCTCTCTCTTTTTTTTTTTTTTTTTTTTTGTCTTTTTCATTTTTCCTCCGTACCAGGGATCGAACTCACGACTGCCTGCTTACAAGGCCAGGTGCTTATGCTGCTGAGCTAAATACCCAGCCCGAAACTAATTCTCTCTTAATCTAAAGCACAAGAACAATTTTCAGATGTGAACATGGTATTTTGAAAGATGTTCTTGGTACTCTTTTCTCTTTAAGTCAGCCATTCAACATCTGGAGAACATCTAGGATACAGCAGGCACTGGGCCAGCCTGTGGGTATCTCTCTCTCAGCTATCAGTTGAGGATACAGGCACTCTCCTCTTCAGTCTTTACTTCTACAACCCAGCATAACACCACTGCATGTGCTAGATGTTTGTGAATGCCTGTTAGTTGCTTATGATTGAAGTGCATTTCAAAATTCAATGGATATTCATACACAGTGAAGAGATAATGAGGAATAAGAGTACTTAAATTTGTCTGGTAAAATAAAAAAGAAGTATCTTGTGAGCAGATGTGAAAGAATAGGAGTGTAGAGTTTGGGGGACAAAACAGATAATTTGTTGGCAGAAGACATGCACATCAAAGGCACAAATGCTTTGGCCTGAAATATCACATTATTTTGCCACCAATGGTAACTTCAACATGGATAGTGGCAATTTCATTGATTAGCTTTAATAGAGCTTCTTATGTTACCGTATTCCAATTCAGACTGGAATCCTGGCTAATGGTAGCAGCACTGCAGCAGGGGTTAGAAACACTGAACTCTGGAGGTGAATGAAGAGGCCTGAAGTTCATCTCAAAGAAGAGTAGAATAGTGAATTTTAGAGGTTGGGGAGGCATGAGCAAGAAGGGAGGGCAGAAAACAAGCCACAAAACACAGGGAAGACTAAATTGTAGCATTGTATAGCATTTAGGGTGACTATAATTCACAGCAAGCTAGTATGTATACATTTTACGAAGAACTGGAAGAATTTGCTTCAATTCATAGTTTAGACAAAGAAAGGATAAATGTATAAGAAGGTGAAAGATACTAATCATCATTTGATCATAACACATTTTATACATGTACCGAATCATGTACTTTCAATATATGTATAATTATTATGTGCCAACTAAGAGAAAAGAGGTTTGAATTTTGAATCTTGACAGCTATGTGCTTTAGGCACACTCTTTAATCTCTCTTCAGTTCCCCCATATATGAAGTGAGGCTTATAATTGATAATGCCTCATAAGATTATAATTAATAATGCAGATTTGGTGAGTTGAGATGTATAAAGCACTTAAATAGTTTCTGGCACAGAAGAAGCCTAATATATAGGTGGTGACTATTTTTTTTTTTTTTTTGGTCTTTTTGAGACAGGGTGTCTGTGCAGTTCAGGCTGGCCTTGAGCTCACTTTGTAGCTAAGGCTGGTTTCAAACTCACACTGATCCTCTTGCCTCAGCCTCCTGAGTGCTGGGATTACAGGTGTGAGCCACCACACCTGGCTAGGTGATGACCATTATTGGACAGGAAGAAGGAAATAGGTCCCTGTGTCTCATTCTTTTCTAACATCTTCATCAATAACTTGAATAAGGGAATTAAAGCCACTTTGACTTACTATTAAGATAGTCTTAGGAGAGAAGGAGCATGAATCAATATGATCAGTACCAGAATCAACATCACAGTAAATATAATAGACTAGGTCAGTCAAAAGCAACAGTATGTATTTATATGGGGATACCAAAAAATCTTGCATATAAATCTTGAATGCAAATCTTTGAAGTTTAGAAATGGGAGGAATTTAATGGCAGCATTTGCGAAACAGATGTGGGGGGAGGGTAGTAAGTTTAATTAATGATCAGCTCTGTATGAATTAACAGTGGATTACAGCTGCCAAAAAGCTAGTGCTGCATCAGGCTCAGTGACTCAGTTTTCACTTCTAGAGTGCACAGCGGTAGTAGAAATGTCTTGCCTTCCTCTGCACAGGCTAGCTCGGCACACTGTAGAGAACAACACAAATAATGAAAGGTCTGCTGCACTTGAGACTGCAGCAATAACCATGCTTTTTAAAAATTGTAATTGCAAAGATTCATATTATGAAACTTGCCAGTTCAAGCGCACGGTTTAGAGGCATTCATTACATTCATAATGTTGTGCTGTCAACACTATGTCCAAATTTTTTTCTTCACATGAAACAGAAACCCTACGATCACTGAGAAATGATTCCCCACTTACTTCCTCCCAAGTCCCTGATGACTTCTAACCTACTTTCTGTCACTGTGGTTTTGCCTTATGTAGGTATTTCCCAAGATGAACTTCTTGATACTCAAAAATGTTTGACAATGGGTTGGGCTTCTCCAGGAAGTGATGTCCACTGTCATCAGTTATTCAGGCAGAGTGAGAAACGCTTTTCAAAAAACAGTGAGGTGGTAGAGACTCACTTAGGGTTGGAGTAAATGACTGGAATGTCTGTCAATCTGTGAACCCCACAACACATTCCCAATGTGTCACAGGCTCCTTCTGGCCCCATTTTACCTAAGATGAAACTGAGGCAGAGCTCTTCAATAAGTAGCCCAGGGTCATTCAGTGAGTCATGAAGAGAGCTATGCATAGAACTGAAGTCTCCTGACGCGCAGCCCCGGCCTGCATTCCACCATCTGATGGTGCTGTACTCTGTGACCTACTTGTCCGACAGCACTTGTATTTTTCCTCCCAAATTCCCTCAGGGATTTGTTTGAAGGCTGTGTAAAGCATCTTAAATGGAAAGTGATTTGATAACATCAAGTTCTTAACTTTATTGCTCTGATGATAAAAGTTGTTAGAAGATGAATTTCCAAGCATAAAACCACTTTGATTAACCATCAGAAATCAGCCCCTCAAATTCACATTTTAAGAAATGTGTGCTGTTTTGATGTCAGCTTGAAAAGAGTGCTGGAATGTATTCCATATATATTCTACAGCATGCTAGAGAAGCTACAGCAACACTGTTTTTTTTTTTTTTTTTTTTTTTTTTTTTTTTTTTTTTTTAGTACAGAATTGGAGACCATACAGAGACTTCAATTCTGATGTAATCTCTCTTAATATGGAACCAGACACAAATGTACATGAAAAAGACTGAATTTGGACAAGATTCCAGATTCACTGTTTTGTTTCTTAAGACTCATGATATGTCACTGAACTCAGTTTCTAAAGAAAATGCAGTATGTTCCTTTTAAAAATAATTATGGAAACATTCTCTTCTCCAATGACAAATTAAGTTTCTCAGAGTAAACAGAAAACTAAGTAAGTTTTTACCAAATATAAAGTATCTTATTTCTCTTATTTAGTAATTCACTAAAAGGTCAACAAAATTTCCCTAAGCAATTTATTAAAAATTCAGGTCTTACACTTAGATGTACATTATTTATTAGGATTTGCATCCTAAGAAGTTCATAAGTAAAGGTGAAGTTTTTCTTAGTAATTTGTCCTATAAACAACAACAACAAAAAATGTCTTGGAAGTCAATAGTACAATTAGATTCCACATAGAAATAATTAAATGTGCTTTTAGAGCTTCATTTGTTTTTAGAGTTATCTGTTCCTAGAACGCTGCTACAGCCTAGATCTAAAATGTTCTCCTAAAGTCCCATGTGTTTAGAAGGTGACTGGATTATGGGGTGCTGCAGCTGACCTGAAGTTAGGAGGCTCAGCCTGGTTGGAGTGGGTAACTGGGGCATGAGCTGGAAGCGGGTACTCGGGTCCCCTGCTTTGCCTTTCTCTGCTTCCCATGGCATGGGATGAGCAGCTGTCCTCTGCCCAGTCCCTTACACTGTGCTCTTTCTCCCTTGGAGCCAGCCCAACTTACTGAATCCTTTAAAAACTGAGTTAAAATAAACATTTCCTCCTTTAAATTGTGAGTACTGGCTATTTTTCCCAGTGATAGGAAAGTAACTAATATAAATGCAAAGAAAATAAATACAACTTGCTAATCATTTTTTACTATACTGGTTATAAATATATTCACATGCATGTATCTAAGCATGTAATTCTTGTTACGCACAAGAAGTAATCCAGAGGTAGGCAGGTCAGTTGCCTGAGATATTTTAAATTTTAATGCTCAGAGATGCTTCTATTTTCCCTAAAATTTCTTTTCCTAGTATTTTCTGGAAGATTCCTACTTGTTCTTTAAAATTCAATTCAAAAATTTTTTCTTTGGAGGCTTTTCTGCATCCATGTCTTATCTCCATCCAAGCAGATTCAGTACTGTACTGTGTGCACACCTATATCTAACATTAAGGTAATTCTACCTGTGTTCCGATTACTTACATGTTTGTCTGCCTTACTAGGAAATGAACTCCTTGGGGAAAGAAGCAATCTTATTATTATCATTGGCCACCGATGCCCATATATAACAGGTAAGTAATAAATACTTGTTGGATAAAAAAAAAGAGTACAAATGACTGAAGTGATGGCATTTTTATGGATGAATTCTAGGAAATAGAAAAGAGTAACACTATGAAAGGAAATTAATAATCTATTTTGTGGCAAGAAGATCTCTGTACCTTCTCAAATGGTGATGGCTGTTTCACAGAGAAAAAGTGGAAACACATATGAATTTTCAAAATAATTTAAGTTTTGCTTTTCAAATTGAAAACAAACTAAAAATTTTTAAAAATATTATTGGCAAAAATATTTCTAAAAATGCATTACACATTTCCTTGCCTTTTAAGGAGACTATGTTGAACCAAATTTAACTTTTTTTGATGACTCACTGTCATCGTTATGAAACTCAATTACTGTTAAGGTAGGAAGACTGTCTGCTCCTCTATTAAATGGCTCCAGACTGTTAACTATTTATTTCTTTACTAACTTTCACTCTCTTGCGCCATTCGGATTTTATCTAGCATCTTAAATTGCTGCAATTGTACAACCTTTCAGAATTACAAGGTCAAAAAAAACCACAGAATTTGAGAGCTAAAGGAATCTTGGAGATCGCTTAATCTATCAGTCTATCAAATTTTATAAATAAGATGACTAACTCTAAGTAAGCGAGCAGTCCTTTTCTAATTGGTTGCTTTTAATTTTCTATTTTAATGGTTTTCAAACTGTATTGAGAAGAAAATTGTATTCAATTTGAGCTCAGGTCATTGTGTTCATGTTTCTTTAAAACTCTAAGGTAAAATATACACTAAGGGCAAACTCAATTTAAAAATACATACTACAGGCTAAGCATAGTTTGAATGAATTTAAAAATTAAGACATATCCATTCGGTATTACAGGTATAATTTTTTAAATTAAAACATGTCTTTTTAGTTTCTTGGGTGTTTTATTGATTTATTCATTAATAAATCCTAATTACTTACTCAACACATAAGCCTTCAATCAAAGAATAACCAGGCTACTCACTAATTGTTTCTTAATTTTTAGAAATTTATAAGGTAAAGGAAGAAAAATACATATATTTATTAAGTACTCACTATTGTGCAGGTGCTATACTTACCAAAACAAAACAATACAAAAAACCCTTAAGATACTCAATGTTACCCTCAGCTTATAGGTGAGGAAACAGAAATTGAGTGATTTATGCAAGCTGTATAATTAGGGAGGGGTAGAAGAGAAATGTAAGATGCTTGATGTCACAAGGCTGCTGCCCTTAAGGAATTCACAATCGGTAAGAAGAGAAAAACAGATATTCAACTAACTCTATAACAGTGTGATAAAAAGTGACCACGGTAATGTGGGCATACAGAAGTAATTAAGTATATCTGCTTAAGTGAGAGAATACAAAAAAAAAATTTAGGTGAATTTTAATGGTAATGACAAAATGCTAGCAAACACTTTTATAGGCGTTACTGTGGGTTAGGTATGAGTCATTTCATTGATCTCTTCACAATAATCTTTTCATGTTCTTCTTCTGCAAAAGGAACTGAGGCATAAATGGGCTGGCTGATTTCAGTGTTCATCTCAGAACACTGCTAGGGTGACTTTTTAAAAGTGAAAAAGTGGGGCCGGGGATATAGGTCAGCAGCGTAAGTGCCTGCCTGGCAAGCACAAGGTTCTGAGTTCAATTTCCAGTAAGAAAAAAAAAGCTTTAAAAAAAATGAAAAAGGTGAGGGTGTCCCCAGGTGAGGGAAGAGGCACATGAGCAAAAGCCTCCAGGTGCATGGCAAAGAGCAACCTGAGGTGATCAGAGCAGGCGGTGAAAATAATTAAACACTGCTACCATGCCCTACCAGCACTGGCTACCTGAAAGAGAAATCTAACCTGTGCCTACTTCTCTCTCCAGTATCAACCCCACACCTTTTCACTCCTAGTTCTCCTGCCATGGTGGTCTTTTGGGTCCTAAAATTCACCAAGCTCCTTCTTGCCTCAGAACCTTTGCACACAGTGATGCTTTACTCTGAGGCACACTTCCTCCCACTTCTTATTTAGCTAACTCCTGAACAAGTTAGGTCTTTGAATTTTCCCAGCAGGTTATACAGCTAGGCCCTCAGGTGTTCCTTCTTAGTTAGTGAGCATCACTCTGCTTCGTGATTGATTACATTAATGTTATCACTCCAGACTGTATGCTTGCATCAGGAAGGCAGGAACCAAGTCTGTCGTTTTGTTTGCTAATTTCTTTCTCCCACTGTTTTGTTTTTGTTTGCCTATGACTGGTACATGACTCAATGGCAAAAGTTGAAGCCTGGATTGGAAGAGCCTTGCCTTTATTCTATGGACAATAAAAAGGCAAATAATTAATCAAGGATGATGAAAAAATCCAATAGAGGTTTAAGTAAAGTGAGACAAAACCTAATGTATTGTGAGTGATAGGCAAGAGAAAGATCAAGTCTGTAAGACCAACTCAGGGTCATTTCAAAGTTTAAAGGCTTGAACTGTCGTCAGTGCTGCTGGGACAACTGTGTTGTCAAAAGACAACACAGATGATGGCAAGATTTATTCACTTGATGAAAAGCCATGTGTATTTGTGTATAAGCCTGCTTTGTGAGCTCAGTGAACTCTGTCCAGTCAGATTTATAAAACAAAGTATTAAAAACCAAACTTGTAGAGAAAAGTACATGTTGTCCATAAGAGGAAATTTTCAAAAGTAAAGATCGAGCATTCCTCTTTCTTAGATCCAATGAGGAACAAATAACTGTTTCCCAACAAACTTTCTCCTCCTTAAGGGACAGCCAGTTAAGGAAAAGGTAAAAGAGAAGTATTTGAAAGATACTATCTATACAGGGAAGCTTTCTGGAAATGGAATGGGGGCAGTAAACCATGCTTGTTAAGGGGTCAGAGTTGGGTTTTACTGAGAAAGGAAAAGCCAGGGAAAGGCTAAGGGGAGAAAAAGGAGCTCAGGAGGACTTTATTTGCACAAATAAGTATAAAAAAAGGAACCTACACATGGAAAGAGATTGTGAGTGTCAAGGCTGAGGGAGGCAGAGAACTGAAAAGTAATTAAGACAACCCTGAAAGACCAGACACAGGCTGTGGCATGAAGCTGTCGCAGATGACCATACAGGGACCAGCCCAGTGGCAGGCAGGGCTACTCTAGCTATTCTGGCCGTCGTGGGTTCTGTTCCTGAACAGCTTGACTTGATAAGGTTTAAATAGTAAAAAACTAAGATTCCAATAATTTTCATCTGAGATTTTTAAAAATAACATCCTTTTCTTGAAAAATGGAAACCTTTTGGTAACTATTCTCCATGATTTCCTGCATTTGCGTGAAAGCTAAAGGTTACTTTAAATATAAAGTTCATCTTACCAGAGCATCTGGAAGCCGATACAGTACGTGTATTTCAATTTCATATTTAGCAGTAGTAAAAAGTGTAATAGAGTAGATGGCACCAGGGAGCTGCCATTTCTCACACCTCCTAACAGCATTCTTGTTTCCTCTCACATATGTCACAATGAAAGAGCCAAACTTGAAACTTCTGCTCCTCCAGAGTCACTTAAAAATCATGTCTGGAGCACTCCTAGGCTGTGACAGACCACCCCTACTTCTAGCTACACCTCTGTAGTTTAGGAGAGGAGCAGTGAAATGATAGAAAATGAGTGTATATTTTTTCTGATGAAACTATGAGGCTTAAATTTACTGTACAAAAATTGATACAAGACATAGCCCATGATTTATTCAACCCCCTGATTTACTATGTAATGGAACCCATAAAACCCTAAACAACAGGTTTCATAGCTCTGGGTTGGTGAACACAGCAAGGCACTGGGAGGAGAGTAGAGAGGGTATCTCACTCAGTCTTCTGTCTGGCTGCTCTTGAGTTTCACCTAAGACAGTTAAGCTGGCTTAATAAGTCAAGTGTTTCCCAAGCCCTGGGAGCCGCCCTAGCACAAATTACTGAAGCAATTACAAGGAGCAGGACTGTGAAAACTGCCACCTTAGTGTAGGATGGTCAAAAGCATAGGTGGAAACTTGGCACCTAAGACTGCTCTCTAGAAATGGGCACAGTCTGGTAGCACTGAGACCTTTTACTTATAGGTTCTGATGCTAACTCGAGTAGACAGATACTGTCATAGAATGAACTATTAGACTAGCTGGTGCCCACAGTACACTGAAGAGCTCTTGGAGTGGGAAACTCTGCTCATTTGTTGTCTGAAGTCTGTGATGAGAATATGGAAAAAAGAATTTTCCCTTCAGCGTACAATATAAATTTTAACTCTTTTTAGATAGTTCACACTAGCCTGGAGAAATAGCCTTTCTTAACTGTATACTGAAGATACACAGGGTTCAAACGCTAATAAGAGGCAGCCTTCATAAAACCCGATACCAAAGGGGGAAAGGAGAAGTTTATAAAGATGATCACCAGCTGGTAGGACAGCAGGCAGAGAGGGTACCCTGTCTGCCTCCAACTGCAGGCTGAGGCTCACCCACATTTCCACTCAGAAACCAGTTCCCGGTGCAGGGCCAGAAGCTTCAGGAAGTCCCCAGTTCCACAGTGGGGGGCTCGGTCCGAGCTGTGCTGCCTGCTGGGCCTCTTCCCTGTCACCTCACAGGAAAACTCTCCCTATTTCTTGACCTGTTGACTTCATTCCATCTCATTTTCTTCAAGTCATGATCCACTGTTATCTCATTTACTACACAAATTCAATTATTTCTTCCTAGGCAATTTTAGTCTATAGCAGGTTCACTTCTCTGTATCCATTCCTGTTCTTTCAAACTTCTTTACCAGTAATGGAAAACTTTTATTTTGTTTGGGTTTAGTTTCATTTATGTGGTAAGAATATTTTTAAAATGAGGTCTCAGTCTTCAGCATACAATATAATACTATTTGACTGTGGTGCAATGCAGCGTGGCAGATATCTAGGACCTACTCATCTTACTTGATGGACTTCATGCCTACTGGTCAATAATTTCCCATTTCCTCTTTACTCCAGCCACTACTACCTTACCATCCTTCTGTGAACCTGACTATTCCAGACACTTCGCGTACGTGGAGTCAGAGTCTCTGCCTTACTATGACTGACTCACTATAATTAGCATAATGTTTTCAAAGTTCAGCCATGTTGTCACAATTGTAGAATTTCCTTTTTTAAAGGCTGAATAGCATTCTACTACAAGTATATACCATGTCTTCTCCTCCTCCTCCTTTCTTTCTCCTTTGCCTAAAATTGAGTCTTACTATGTTTGCCAGGCTGGTCTTGAACTCCTTGGTTCAAGTGATTCAAATGATTCTCCTGCCTCAGCCTCATGAGTATCTTCGGGTGTGGGCAGACCAACATGCCTTGCAGGTACTATGTATTTTTTTATCCATTCATTCATCTATGGACAGTTAGCCTATCTTCATAACTTGGCTGTGAATTGTGAATATTGTGGAAATGAACATAGAAGTGATCATATCTCGTCAAGATTCTAGTTTCAAGTATTAGTCTTGAAATCCATATCAGATTAGTGAATCATTTGGTAGATCTTCAAATTTTTAAAGAAACTCCACAGTTTTCCATATTGGCTGCTGTATTATGTACTCCTACAATGTGCACAGGATCCAATTTCTTCAAGCCTTTGCAACGCTTGTTTTTTGTTTTTTGAGAATAACCATCTTGACAGGTGTGAAGGCCTATTAGCATTTCTCTGATTAGTGGTGCTGAGCAATGACTTATACACCTGTCAGCCATTTCTCTATTTTGGAGAAATGTCTGTTATGCCTTTAGCCTATTTTTTAATCAGCTTAATAGTTTTTTTTTCGTCATTCAGTGGCAGGAGTTTCTTACATATTTTGGATTTTAACCGCTTATTAGACTGTGGTTTGCAAATATTTTCTCCCATTCTGTAAGTTACTTTTACACTCTGCCATTTAGTTTCATGCAGTTCACAGAAAATTTGACTGAACAGTTTCACATGTTTTTACTCATTCTAATATAAAAATTATTTTCATAGTGCTCACCATGGCCTGGTAATTGCCAAAAACAGTGAATTCTCTCACTTCTCAGCATCCTTCTTCTTCTTATTTTTTTATTTTTGTCTTTTGGAGACAAGGTCTCACTATGCAGTTTAGGCTGCCCTTGAACTCACTTTGTAGCCCAGGCTGGCCTCAAACTTCCAGCGATCCTCCTGCCTCAGTCTCTGGCGTGCTGGGATTACAGGCATGCACCACCATGGCTGGCTTTGCATCCTTCTCAACTACTTCCTTCTCCTTAAAACAGTCCCTTTCAAGACTATTCTATTTTGACTCTCTGGCTCCTCCTCCACCTCTGCCTTCAACTTCAATGTAATCCTGTCAGCATTTCACTTCTCACTCTGTGTCCTCCCAGTGTGCTTTCTTTCTCATTGCTACAACCATAGCTTGTGTGCCACTGATTCCCAGATCTGTATAACACTGCCCCTGACTTCTTGGTTCTGAACTAAAAGTCAGTATTTTTAGCTCTTTCAGTGTACCCTCCAGCTCTTTTATCACCCTAATTCTGCACACACAGAGCTAGACTATCGCCTCCTCATATCCACTTAAATTTGGCACCCTTCTTTTCCTTACACTGGTATTGTCATTAAGTTCTATTCATTGTAACTCGGAATGTCATTTTGCTATAATAATGCCTATTTGCTACTCTACCACTATGACTTGTTAGCCTCTCATGTGGGACCAGGAGTTGGTTAATATGAGCTCTGGGAATCACATCACTGGCTTTTATTTTTTTAAAAAAAAAAATCTTAGGGGGCTGGAGGTTTAGCTCAGCGGCATAAGCACCTGCCTTGGAAGCAGGCAGTCGTGAGTTCGATCCCCGGTACCGATAAAAACGAAAAAGCCAAAAAAAAAAAAAGAAAAAAAATCTTAGCAGCTGTGTTCACTGGGCAAGTTATTTCACCTCTGAACTCCAAAACTCTTGACCAATCTGCTCACTGTTTAGCTTACATGCACCCAGTACCATTCTCCAAGTCCACTACTAGTATACAATGTTCCCATTTAAAGGCACTGCCATTTTTAGTGTATGTAGAGAGCAAGCTCTATGATAGGAGTTCTCTCTTTGGCTGTTTTTTCAGTCTTTATATTACTCATCCCATACAGCAAGAAAGACTTTTTTTACATTCTTGAAAGCATCTTCAAGTTGTACCTTTTACCAAGTGAACACAAAATATGAATTGCCAGTGTAACAAATTTCATAGGATACAGTATTAATATGCACATAAATATTAACCTACCTTTGATATTGATTGAAATAGCAAGTAAATGGTTGGGAGCCAATTTCATCTTTCCAGTACTGTTGCCAATTCATGACATTTTCCAAGTTCTTCTGATTTTCTCTCTTGCAAGGAGGGATATAGGAACACTAACAAAATAAAACACAGAAAGTCAACATTATTCTATGGAAGGTTGAAACATAGTCCTTTTATCCTCAAAACCTTTGTTTTATCATAGAATACTGGTAGAGATTGATGGGAAGGTACAGATATAACGGGCAACCACTGTGCTGGTTAGAATTAAAGGACCATCTTGATTGCTATGAATGAGCTAAAGGTGTCACCACTATGCACCCTGGTTTTTCCAAGGCCGCTTATCAGCTCGTGACCTAACATTATGATTCTGAGACAGAGAAGTTCCAAGGAGCACTCTAGTCATCGTGCCCATGGGGCAACCTGCCAAAAAGTCATCTTAATGTGATTGAAACAGCTTGTCTGGGGCTGTCTAGAAGTACCCAGAGCCTTTAGCATCTTGCATTTGGCCCCAGAACTCAGTTCCTAGTACCTTCCCCCATTTGTTTTTTTAGAGAGGTGGTGTTATCTGCATAGTAAATCTAAATTAGAGATAATTTGAAATATAACCAAATTGAAATTACTATCTTATATTTTAAATTTCTAATTTGGTACAATGAAAAAAATTCCAAAGGTAAAAATACTTTCAGTGGTTAGGTTATATGGATATTTTATTTTATTTTGTTACTATTGGGATTGAACTCATGATCTCGCACTTGCCAGGCAGGCACTTGTGCCACTGAGCTAAATCCCCAGCCCCTATATGGACATTTTATAAACAATGAGTTATAATCTCATAGAAAATTAAAAGCATAACATGGCATACTATACAATAGATGAATATAAAAGAAATGTTGATTTTATCCCTAATTCCTATCTGTGGAACCTTGATAGTTTCCTCTTTAACTTTTAACTAACAAATCAGGTGTATAGTTTTTCTCTGGATATTGCTCTTAACTAAACTTAAACTTTCTTTTCTTACATTTGCGGGCCTGGGGATTTAGCTCAGTGGCATAAGTGCCTGCCTTGCGATTGTGAGTTTGATCCCCGGTACCGATAAAAAGGAAAAAGACAAAAAAAAAAAAAAAAAGATTCGCTTCTTACATTTGCTTGGACAAGAGAATCTAAAAAAAAAAAAATTCTTCTCAAATACAGAACTGATGTATTTTCCCAGCTGATAGTTTTCCTAGCCATCCACTGACAAACTAGTTCTCTTAAAGCGACTCAGTTACTCTAAGCAATGTACATTCAGCAACACGGCTCCTAACTCTAGAAGTTAAAATGAACCCTTACATTCTAGCAATTTTCTCCAATTCAGTCTTTTATAACCATGAAGATGTCAGCTTATATTTTTTGTTTACAATATGCTATCCACTCAGATGCTTAAGTGATCGAGCTTATGTACTTCTTACAACCTTCTAGTGATCTCCATTTTACAGATGATGAAATTCAGATTACTGTTACCTCCGTGACTAAAACTAGATTCTAGTGATTACCACACTTTACTCTCAGATGTATTACCAGGAGCAGAAAAAAAACTAATACATTAGATTTGAATTATTAGTCTGAGTCACATTGTTCTATTAAGATGTATAATGCTTCTTTTTATCTCCTGGAAAAATTCAAACTTTAGCATGAGGTTTGTAGTTCTTTCTGATATAATCCCTGCAGGCCTTCATCCTCACAATTCTAGGATACAGCCAAAAGAAGCACTTACTTCCCAAATCTGCCCTGTGTTATCACATCTACCTGTAGGAAACAGGCTTTTTATCTACTTTTAATGCTCTTTTTCCTTCTTTCAAGAGTCAGGTCTGGTGTTACCTGTTGGGGAGCCTGCTCTTGCCTGTTCCATTATTACACTGTCCTTTATGCTGCCACGGGAACTGAACCCCCTATCACAGCCAGACTCACACAGCATTCACACACAGGCGTTTTAGGTTATCCTCCCCAGTTGGCTGCCAAGTAGAGAACATTTTTCTTTTTCTCTTTTCTGTACTTCATATTAAGAGCTATGTCTGGTACTGGTGAAGTTTCAGAAATGTTGGCTGAATGAGTTAACACTCTTAGATACATTTTTATTCCTAATGATGAAGCTATTTTTAGTACTTCAATCTTTTAAAAAGACATCAACAATATAAATGCATTTAAACTTTTAGCAAACTTTGTTATTTGTATTATACAAAACATACGTATGCATCTATTATATTTGCAGTGTTATAGTTTTAATAACTTAATCACTGAATACTTATCTTGTGCACATATTGCTTCACTTCTATTACTGACAGCATTTAAAACTAAAATTTTCTATGAAATTAAAAATTCTGAGTTCCTTCTAAGCTGCAGTTAGACTCAGAAGCAAGGAAGACTATTTTATGGGGCTTCAGTCTGGGTTTGTAAAGTATCTGTCTGCCTAACTGACCTTTTCTGGATTTTGTTTTTCTAATCTGTAAAATCTCAAAATAATTTCTAGCTCCACAATTCTATAATTCTGTTCTTGGTAACATAACAAGGAAAAATCCACCATAAGGCAGAACTACAAACAGTGGTGCAGAATTTTTACCAGGAGGGATTCTAACCACTGGGGAGCAGGCTAAGAAGCCTAAACCCACCACTCCAGCTAGCCAGGAGGGTCAATGTGGTAGGTCCCTCCTTGGGAACTTTACTTTTCTTAGGAGAATATGCATAAAGGGACCATGATTTTCCTATTGTTCATTTCGTACAATGTGTTGGATATTTCCTTTCTATTAAAATATTTTTTTCTGCACAATTTATAAAGTCTGAAATGGTGCTAACTTACTGTACTCTTTCTAGAAAGGAGAAATTTCCACTTTGGAGCACAGATCCTGTTGGGTATGGACATCTAAAACCTTATCAGATTCCTTTTAGCAATGAGTTTACTTGACAGAAGAGACAGACTAAATATTTTAGGAAATAACAACAACCAAATGTGATCAAAGCATATTTAAAGTTTTACAAATTAACAGTTTGAATTCTTTATTATTTGGGAAGAAATGAGTATAAAAGAAATACTTTCACCAAATCTCAAATCTTAAGATTTACCAGGAGAATCACACCTACGTGTTTTTGAAACAGGCAAAAACTTTCAGTAAGTATAAAATATTTTGTGTTAAGGTTTCATTTGGAATGAAAGAAATGTTTCTTGCTTTTAGGAAAAAATGAGCTAATGTGAAAGAATTTGGAAAGCAAAGTACTTTTTTATATTGTATAAAATAAATGAGATTAAAATTCAAATTTTTTTATGGATTGCATTTTTCCCAAAGAGTATCATAGCTTAAATAATAATCACATAATATTCTAACAATTTTGTAAAGCTCACCTTGTTTTGCAAGGAAACAATTTCAAAGTCTAAATTTTTTGTTCTTAACAATCACTTTCTCAAATCTTTTGTTTTGCTTTTTTTTATAGTGTTTTTTTTTTTGTTTTGTTTTGTTTTTTTTGTCTTTTTCATTTTTATCGGTACCGGGGATCAAACTCACGACCGCCTGCTTGCAAGGCAGGTGCTTATGCTGCTGAGCTAAATCCCCAGCCCTTTTTTGTAGTTTTTTGAGACAGGATATCACTGTATAGTCCAGGGCTGGCCTCAAATTCCTGGCAATCCTCCTGCTTCAGCCACATGTAAGTGCTGGAATGCAAGCTTGTGCCACCACATCCAGACATTTCTTAAAGCTTTTTTTTTTTTGGTGGTGCAGGGGATCGAACTTATGATCTTGTGCTTATATCACTGAGCTAAATCCCTGGCCCAAAAATCTTGATTCTTAATGTCTCTGAATTTTCTATGAAGCCTGTCTTAGATTCTCTATACACTTTTCTCACTTACAATCAAGACTGCTAGAATTTAACCATAACACTGGAAATGAAGATTTAAAGGAACATTCCTGGAAAAAGAATTAGGGGATTCAGTCATACAAATTCCTTTTTTTTTTTCTCTCTAGGTATTCAAGCCAGATGGTTTTCCTGGCTCTGTAAAAGGCTCTCCATGATTCCTTCTCCTTTGGGGAGCCAGAAATAATAATCTCTGTAGGATTATCACCATCGTGGCTAACATTTATTGTCTATATGGTAAGCAACTCATTAATCCATATAAATATTATAATCACTCTCACTGCATAAATGAGGCAACAGAGGAACAGAGAGGTTTAAGAAATTTTCCTCAGATCACAATGGCAAATGGGGAATTCAGACTACAGCAGGTTCTTAACACTGTTCCACAGTACTGTCCACATTTCCAGGTGGTAGGGCTTTTCTGTGTTGTCTTTAGAGATCCCTGATTGAGGTTAAGGAGGTGCCCTGCCCCTTGTAAACCTCCTGGAGGCCAGTGTAGTGCTTCCATAGGAATGGGATTGATATAATTCAGATGACTGATGAGCTGAAGCAGAAGGTGCAGCCTTCTGCATTCCTTTATGTCCTCAGAAAATGAACTGTAAGTTTTATTTGTGCCTTCCTGTCCTGATTCGGCTTCAGGATTGATTTCTGGAGCCATGGATGAAATTTTGCTTAGGTGAATTTATGGCTGTAATGCCTTTGATCATGGAGGACAATACGCATTTCCTTGGAGAAACATCCCCATAATTTCTGACCTATTTTGTTTTTACTTGTAAAGTCAACACTGTTTTCACTTCTAATATCCTCACCCAAATACCTCCACTAGAATCTGTGCTGTTTGCCTCCTGAATTTATATAAGACCATTTTCTTTAAAAAGCTGAGAGGAAAAAAAAGCAAAAAATACATTCATGAACAAAGTTGATGGAACTGAGTGAGCTATTCTGAATACAAATACATAAAGGCTTCCAGTGAGTTTATTAAGAAACATTATGATCAATTGACACGAAATGTTTGATTACATACTTTTTACTTATTTTTTCATTATCTTTATTTTAGGATTTATCAAGATTTATAATAGCACTTTTTCAGCCTACCACAATGGATTTATATTTTAGTAGAAGCTTTCTTGAATAGGTACTTTGTCATAAATATCTTGAGGACTGCATTTCAATTATGTGGGCAGAGTAGGCAGAATTCACTTTCTTCTTTTACTGAGTCATTTAAAAATATATTGCATGAACACGTCGTCTGTTTAATTAAGTATTTTGTGAAGCATTATCTAAGAAACAAATAGAGAAATTTTTTTCTCTGGTTTCTTTTTTGAATTCATTGGTTCAGAGGAGTATGATTCAAAGAATTAATACTAGAAAGGGTTTTGCTAGTTAAACATTTTCCAAACACGTTTGGTTAGAAAATAAATTAACACATTACCTACTAAAATACAGGTTGAGTTACATTTCATATAAGTCCCTTATTTTTAGTAATCCTGTGAGAAATCTGTATCAGCTGCAACTTTGTAACTTAAATGTTATTTTGATAACATAAACATGTAATCAGAAAAGCTCTATAGAATAAAAAATATCACTGAATCACATAAATTCTACAATGCTCACACACACACACACACACAGTGTGTATGAAGGTAGGTTAATCGAAAAAAATACATGAAATTATACCTCAGCTAAAAAATAAATTCTAGGGCAGGGGCTCCAGAACGTAGATCCATATCTGAATGTTAAATGAAAACAATCTTATAGAAGAATTTGAAGGGCAAATAAATGGCTTAGAAAATGTGAAAAGCAAGGCTAGCTATGAGCAGAAATTAGAACGAGCTCTTAGGTGATAGGAGGCTGGGTAGAAACCGACCAGTGTGATACACCGTTTATTAAAGTCTGTTCCACAGAGACCTGTCAAAAAGATTCACCTTTCTGAAATTCTGATTCATTAAGATGAGGAATTTGCATTTTAGCAGTTACCCTGCTGCCTTTAAATGACAGGTTTTTAGAACTGATAATTTATGCAACAAGTCATTCTTGCTTGCTGAGTGCTGGGTAGGGAGTTATTACTCAGTCCTCCCTCTCTACCTCCCCAGGAGCATGCATTATAGTAGTGGGACATTTTCACCAAGTGCTTTGTGATTGCAACAAGAGAATGGGAATATTTTGGCCATGGAGGTAGGAGAGGTGGCGTCACAGAAGAGATGACTTTTTGTTTGTCTTATTAGGGTTGAATGGGAATTTGCCTGTTAGGGAACAGGCTGGGAAGGTGACATTCCAAGTTGGAATGGAATGGGAAAAGATTGTGTAAAGATATTCCAGAAAGACTGAGTCATCTAATATGCTTGAAGGAGAATGGGCACGGGTGATGGCGCTGGAAAATGCCCAAAAGAGCTGACCTATTACTCACCAAGAAACCTTCTCTCTCAGATGTTTCTGGGAAAAGTTGCTCACTCTCTCCCAGATAGTATTCCCATTTACCCACCAAGAGTGTTGATACTACTGCTACTGGTTTTTTGTAATTTAATAATATTCATTTAATTTTTGGACTCAGGCAGATATTATTAAAATTGAGAAAAGCTCAGAATGTTCCACCTTCAAAAGAAAATAGCTCATTTAGCTTTACAGTAAGAAAATAAAAATACCTGTCTCTGCCAAAAATAGAGGCTGCATCTGAGTAGAAGCAGCCAGACCAAAACAAGAAATTATCATCTGAATGAAGTTCAACATTTATTACTTTTTAACAAGCATGACAGAGCATGGAAAATATTATTTGGTGGCTTATGATCAAAATTTTAAAGTCCTAAGAGTATAACTCAGTGGTAGAGTGTAGGCTTAGCATGTGTGAGATCCTGGATACAATCCCCGGCAACTAAATCAAATGGAAAAAAAAAAAAAAAACCAAAAAACTCAGGAGGATGGACAATACTCTATGCAATATAAAACACTGAGATGAAATTTCTTAAATTTTCACACATTTTCAAATTCATTAATAGCACTATGTGTTATACTATGTATTCTAAGGTACACAGGTTCAACATACATACACACACACATAATATTCCATTAAATATTACAACCATCATTTATGCACAAAAGGATGTGACAAACTCTTTCAATAGTTCCCTAGCACCGGGAAGGATAAATGACATTGATGAAATCTGGTACTCCTATTTGTAGCAGAACATATTTTTTAAAGATAGTTAAACTAATATACATTTCATCTCACATACTCTTACAGTGTGAGACTGACCCTTCTCTATGGAAAGCTGAAGCATCATTCTTCTCTTTCCTAGAACATTAAGAGCCCCCAATGACAGCAGAAATGGTGCAGTGTGACTTTTAAGGCTAGAGAAGAAGAGGTGATAAAGCTTCTGGTGCATGTCTGTCTTGGGAATGCTTATCCTTTGAACCAAACTATTCTGTGAGAAAGCCCAAATTAGCCAGTGCAAAGAGATCACATAAAGGGGCTTATATGGCAAGGAACTGAAGTTGGAGTCCCCAGCTAATAGCCAGTATCAACTGGCTGACAGGTGAGTAAATGAGCCTTCAGATGACTCCAGTTTCTAAGTGTTCCACTTGGGACCTCAAGTATCAATGTGCTCTGCTTGAATTCCTGAGCACAATCTATTAACACAATAAAACAATGTGATTCCAGGAGATCTTCAACAGTAGATAATGGATTATTAGAACCCTAGGCCTAAAATAAAATAGGTGGACAATTTTCTAAGGTTCTCTTTGATTGTATACCAGAGTGCGCTCTGGTGAAATAAAGGCTTAAATCAAGGCGATACCCTTCAGGACTTTTATAATTTATTTCCTTGGCATCATATTTAGAAAATCTGTTTATCCCCCGAAATTAGCTATTTATCTGTATTTTTACTTTCATAATTTATTTTTCTGCCTATCACCTTTTTATCCAACTAAAACTGTAATTTGGGGGGAGGTACTGGGAATTGAACTCAGGACCTCATTCTTACCAGGTAGGCCCTGCACCACTAAGCTAATGTCTAGCCCCTAAAACTGTAATTAAAGTTAAGAAAATTTCATTTTTGAAAATTCTTAATACCTTGCAAATAATTTAGAAAATTTATATTTAAATATATGTTTTTCAAAATAGTAGGCTGGTCTTAACACACTTTACTGAATAAGATATCTGTTTATAAGTTATTTGAAACACCAAAACATGTACAGCAAATCTCTATTATTTTGGGGGGTCTAACAGCTATATGGAAATATAATGTATACAGCATTCAATTCATGCAATTGAAATGTACAATTTAATGGCCTTTAGTACATTCGCAGGAGGTACACAATCATTATCATGATCAATATTAGAAATCTTCATCACACCGAAAGATACCCTGTACCCTTTAGCTATCATATCTAATTATCCTACACATTCTAGTTGTAAGCAACCATTAATCTATTTTTCAGTCTCTATAGATTTCCATATGCTGGACTTTTTAGGTAAATATAATCATATATATTTGTTTGCTTCCTATACTTCCAAGGTTCATTCATGTTGTAGCATGCTTCATTCATTTTTACACTTCATTTTTACAGGTGAATAATTTTCCATTATAGAGATATAACACATCTTGTTTAATCATCAGTTAATGCATGTTTCAGTTATTACCATGCTTTGTTATTATGAATAGCTCTTTCATGAAGAGTCACAAGCTTTCTGTGGACATATAAATTTGGATATATAACTGGGAATAGAGCTGCTGGGCCATGTTTAGGAATCAAACTCAGGACCTTGTGCTTGTCAGCCAGGAGTTTATGCCACTGAGCTATATTCCTGGTCTGTTGGGTCACATTTCATTTTCAACTTTGAGGAACTGCCAAACTGCTCTCCAAAGGGGCTACATCTTCAACATTCTTAGCAGTAATGTATGTGTGTTCCGATTTATCCACATTCCCCACAATACTTGTTCTTGGCTTCATTAAATAACAACTCTTAGTGAAGTCTGAAGTGGCATCTCATTGCAGTTTAGATTTGTACCTCCCTGATGACTAAGGAAGATGAACATATTTTCACATGCTTTTTGGCCAATTGCATACCTTATATATGAATGCATACCCTTTGTCCATTTTTCAACTGGGGTATATGTCTTGTTGTTCGTGAGTTGTAACAGTTCTTTACATGTTTAGATATCAGTGCCTTACCAAATGTTTTATTTTTTTTCAATTTTTTGATGGTTTCCTTTGAAGCACAAATGATTTTAGTTTTACTTATGCCCAATTTATGTATTTGTCTTTGGTCATTTGTGCTTTTGACATTATGCCTAATCCAATGCTATAAATATTTATGCCTATGTTTTCTTCTAAGAGCTTTAATTTTTAGCTTTAAATTTTAGCACATACATTAGGTCTACGATTAACTTTGATTAATTTTTGTATACAGTGTGAGATCAGATCCATTCTTTTGCATGCAGATATCCATGTTGCAGATTTTTTTCCTTGTTGAATGCTCTTGATGCTTTATCTGGAATGAATTTGTCCACAGATGTATGAGTTTATTTCTGGACTTTCAATTCTACTCCATACATTGCTAAGTCTATCCTTATGCCAGGTCCATAGTTTTGATCATTTTTGGGAGCTGTCATCTCAGACAAGGTCATTGCCTCTCATGAGTTTGGCAGGGTCCCGTCAGAAGTGTATGCAGCTCAGAGAGCTGATGCTCAAAGTGACTAGCCCTTCCCCCGAGATAATACAGACAACAGCTTTCTTGTTCATTGTGTAACCACCAAGGAATGATGTTTTGTTGAAGACTTAGTTGTTCTTCCTGTTCTGAATCTTACCCTACCCCTAAAATTCTCTCTAAACAGCCTCTGAGGCCGATTGTATAAGTAAACACATTGCAGTTGTTGGGCACCTTCTTCCAATCAGGAGAGAGGCCACACCTGATCTCCGCTCTCTGTATCTTGACTGTTGTTTTTGTTTCTTCCTCCTCCACCATCCTCCCTCTGGAGCTTCAAGCTGTGCTGGACATGGCAGAAAACTAGTTTTATTGTAAATATTGAAATAAGGAAATGTGAGTCTTCTCACTACATTTTGTTTTTTCAAAATTGTGCTTTAACCCTTCTGGGTTTCTTGCATTTCCCTATGAATTTAAGACCAACTCATCAACTTATGAGAAAAAAATCCAGCTGGACTTTTTTCAGCTAAATCTGTAACTCAATGAAAGGAATACTGATATCTTACTAATAAGTCAACATAAGGATTCTTTTCATTTAAGTCTTAATTTCCTTTAATGATGTTTTGTAATTTTCAATGTAGGTCTTATACTTTTGTTAAATTTATGAAATGCATTCTCAGGTATCTTATTATTTTGATATGATTATAAATAAAAATGTATTCTTCATTTCACTTTTGGACTGTTGCTACTGTATGAAAACATATTTTGTATATTGAGCTTATATTCTGCAAACTTGCTGAATTCATTTATTAGTTCTAATGCCCCCTTACCAGAAGCCATCGATATAAGAGGAGGTGATTTTCTTTCACTTTAAAGCAAAAACACCCCCAGAAAAATCAAGAAGCAAACAAACCAAAAAAAGAACAAAAGCAAAATGACAACAGCAAAAAACAACACCACCAATATAGGGTTTCAAAACAAGATGATAGGAATTTAACAACTGCTGTCATATTGCATATTGTTATCTTCTAAATAATTGCTCAAGTTATCAGATACAGGAATAAAACAAAACAATAAAATGGAGCAAAGTGTTGGATTTCAAAAACAAGACAGAAGGAAATGCCCCACAGATGCTATAATGCATACTGTTATCCTCCAAATAGATGCTCCCACCTTTAGGGTTGCAAAGTTAATCACACAATAAATCATTATGTTACCTATTTTTTTTTTTTTTTTACTTCAGTTCCTCTTATCTCAGTTGGAGCTCCTCCAAATTAGCTGGTTGTTTACAAGGGCAAGGGAGCATTGCTCTTCTGGTCTCCAAGCCCACTTGCAAGGTGGCTCATGGGAAGGCATGGGTTGGCTTCCTGGCTTCCCTCTCAGCTCACATGGCTGCTTCTGGTTCATGGGAAGGCATGGGATGGCTTCTTGATTCTACTCCCAGCCTGCATGGCTGCCTCTGGCTCACAGGAAGGTGCAGGTTGGCTTCCCAGCTCCCTTTCTGGTTTGCATGGCTGCTGCTCGTTCACAGGAAGGCATGGATTGGCTTCTTGATTCTCCTCCTGGCCTGCATAGCTTCCTCTAGCTCACAGGAAGGTGCGACTTAGCTTCCTAGCCCCGCTCCCAGCCCGCACGCTGCCACTGGCTCACAGGAAAGCATGAGTTGGCTTTTTGATTCTCCTCCTAGCCCACATGACTGCCGCCGGCTCACAAAGATTAGGTGATTTTTTAACCAAAACTGTTATTTCTTCTTTTTTCATCTGGTTGCCTAATTGCTCTGGCTAAAAACTTCCCTGCTTTGTTGAGCAAAGTTAGGATTAGTAGATATTTTTCTTTTTGCTCATCTAGGGAAAAGTTTCCAGTGTTTCACCATTGAGAATATTAGCTGTTAGTTTTGCACAGGTGCCTTCTATCAGGTGGAGGAAGTCTTTTCTACTCCTTTTTTTAAAATAAAAAATCCTGATCATACTTTGTCAGTATTTTTCTTCATATATGGAGAGAGTCATGTTTTAATATCTTTATTCTGCTAATATGGTTTATTACATTCATTGATTTTTGCATGCTGAACTTTGCATTTCTGTAACAAATCCCACTTGTTCATGATACATAATCACAGACCACTTCAAAAAACAGGACAAGGAAGCACTTCTCAACTCATTATGATGACACCAAAATCAGATAAAAACACCACAAGAAATTTATACACTATATGAATACAAAAATTCTCAACAAAATATTTGAAAATAAAACCCCAAAACTTACAAAAAGGATTATATATCATGATAAAGTGAGAGAATGAGGAATGAGTGATAATGTATATGAAATTTATTAGCAGTTGATGAAAATATCCTGGAATTAGAGTGGTGACAGTTAAAAAACTATGGGAATTAGTAAAAACTGTATTCACTCAAAGGACAAATATTACTTATATCTCAATTTCTTTTTCAAAATTAATTTCATTAGTACTTTTTTTTACCCACATAACAATCCCATGCATCACTGGGAATTTATTCCTGTACATATCTTTTTTCCCCATTTCTCTCCCTTCCCTTCAATCCTTTCCTTCTCCATCTACAAAACCATGTTTCTATTGTTTTCCTTCTATTCTTTTTTTATTTTTTTATTCCTATCCCCTTCCTGCTCTTCCCTTTCCCACCTCCCTTGTTGATTTTCCCAATTGAACATTTTATTTCTACTTTCCAGTATTTATCCTCCATTTTGGTCCTTATTTACTCTTTGGGTTTCTCACACAAGAGAAACAGTATGCTATTTAAATGTGTGTACAATTTATTTCACTTAAAATTATGTTTCTGACATGCATCCATTTACCTAAAAATGTTTCAAGTGCATCTTTCTTTTGGCAGAGTAGTATGCCACTGTATATAAGACCACATTTTCTTTATTCATTCATCCATTGATGAGCATATGGGCTGTTTCCAAGTTCTGGTTACTACAAATTGTGCTGCTATAAACATGGGTGTCCATGTGCCGCTGTGGTCCAATACTTTTAACTCTTTCATGAAGATACCTAGAAGAGGAATAGGTAGGTCAAATGGAATCCCTAGTTTTGGTGTTGTGAGGAATCTCCATACTGCTTTTCATAGTGGATGACCAATTTACACTCCCACTAACAGTGGAGAAGGCCTCCTTTTTCCTCACAGCCTCAACACCCTTTTCATTGGTTAATTCTTGATGATAGCCTCTTCTACTTTATCTTTTCCTCCTTCCCACTGCCTAGAAGGCAAACACAACACAAGACAGGAAAAACATGTTAAGGGCTCATAGAGTGAAAAAGAGTGAGGACCGAGGTCTTTTAAGACCAGCTGGATCACAATGGCACGGTTCCACAGCAGGCAGGGTGGTGCATACCTGTAATTCTACCTGAAGCTGAGGCACGAAGGTCACTGAGTTTGAATCTAGCCTGAACTACACAATATACACATACTGTCTCAAACAAACAAAGTACTAAAAGAAAACTATGCTACCATTGATAGGAACAAAAAACCCTCTAGTTTGTGGGAATAATGCTGAATTTTTTCACTATTTCTTAACCCTTGAAATATAAAAAACAAAAGGTAATGAAATTAGAGTTGAGAATTTAGCTTGTTTTCAGTTGTTTAGATAGATCTAATTTGAAATGAAATTGTTCTGATGAAAATTTACACACATGTTGATTACAAAGGGAAAATGGATTAAACTACTTTCTAGAATTGAGTTTTCTCCAATGAAATACAGCATCAGTATGTGCTGCTGCAATATAATTAGATCAGAACTAGGGATTGGATAGGGTTTCAGTCCACTGACTCTACTGCCTCAATTAGATGAATTAGAAGGAAGAAACAAGTCTGGCTATTTCTTTGCATGTGGCTCAGCATATGGAACATCTTCCAAGTGACCTAATCTGCTAGATTCTGTTAAGAAAGTAAATGTAAAGTGAACTTGTTTACTTTATAGACAAAAATAATTTAATAAATGTAATGGTTTGTAATCATAACACTGCTTGTTTTAAAAGAGCAAAGGAAGGTATTTCTTCAATTTAAAAGTAAAAATTTTTATGCACTGATTTACATGTCCTAGAGAAAGTTTAAGGCACAGCATGAAAGATGGTTAGAAACATATGCAATAATAGCCATGCACAGGGGCGCATGCCTGTAATCCCAGCACTTAAGAGGCTGAGGCTAGAGGATAGTTGCAAGTTTGAGACCAACCTGAGCTACAAAGTGAGATCAAGGCCAGCGTGAACAGCATGGCGAGACTCTGTCTCAGAAAGACAAAAAAAAAAAAAAAAAAAAAGAAAGAAAGAAAGAAAATAAACATATGCAATATTAAAAACAATTCTGTTCAGTATTTTACTGTGAGCAATTATAATATAAATGTACTGGATTTAGGACCTGAATTGATCATGAAATTCTGTTAAAGACTGAAAGAAAATGTAAGCCTAGGGGAAATAAAACTTGCCATCTTCATTCATAAATGAACGTCAAAAACATTTTATTATAAATAAACAAAATGTGTCAAAAACTTACTAAAAACCTCATAATTCTGAAGCACGTCTGTGATAAAGTAAATGCATTTTTCTCAAACTATTGCTAAAATGTATTGCAAAATCACAAATCTCTTTTGATTTTTAGTTTCTAATTAGTTTTCTGATATAATTTTTGGAGACCTTATAAATATCATTGAGATCTTCATACATTGGGGCTGGGGATTTAGCTCAGTGGCATAAGCACCTGCCTTGCAAGCAGGCAGTCGTGAGTTCGATCCCCGGTACCGATAAAGAAAAAGATCTTCTTACACGACATCCCCCAACACAGGTTGGGGTTGGATCATGAAAAGTAACCTCATATATATGGATTTCTGTAGATTAGAGTGTTTCTAACGAGATGTAACATAGATGAATAATTAATATATTCTGACCAAGTCTTTGAATACCTAACTGTATCAGTCACCTGCTTAAAAATGTTTTAGCTTCTGTATTACTTTCACTGTTGTTACACAAACTCAGGGACTTAATACAAAACAAATTTATTTTCATAATTCTGGAACTCAGAAGTTCAGAAGCAGTCTTCCTGGGCTAAAATCAAGACTCCAAGTGGGCTGCATTCCTTTTTCAAGGCACAGGGGAATATCTATTTTCTTACTTGTCCCTTTTGGAAAAACAGGTTGAGACTGCCTGCATTCCTTGCGTCACACCCCTCTTCCTTATTCAAAGCTACTCACAATGGCTGGAGAGTCTTTCCCAAATTACATTACTCTGACTGTCTCTTACGCTTCTGTCTTCCCCACTGAAATTCTTGTGATTACTCTGGGCTTTACATGCATTATTCAGGATAATCTTCTATTTTAACATCAACTGATTTGCAGCCTTAACTCCATCTGTAACCTTAGTTCCCCTTTGCTATGTAACATAAGATATTCAGAGATTTTAAGGATTACAATGTGTACACCTTAGAGAAAGAGCATATTATTCTCCCGTCCATGATCCCTGAGAGTCCACCAAATCCATGCTGGTTGTGAAGGACCTCTGCACTCCTGATACTCCTTTGCCTACATCTACAACCCTGCCTCCAAAACTTCTCTCTACATGTCCAGTTGCAGGCTGCCAGTGTACCTGCTGACCTCTCCCAGTGCACTGCAAATTCTGACCACACACAGCTTGGGTCCTGGCACTTATTTTACCGTGCTGTTCTTTCTCTTCGTCCCCCACCTCTTTCCTTACGACTAAGACGAAAAGTTTTCTCTGAAGACTCATGGCACCTATCTTTTTCTCCAGGAAGCCTCCTCTCTCAATATTCATATTGTCTCACCAGAACCTGTAGAACTTGACAGTTTGCTATGTTTGACAGTTAACTATTATCCTCTGGTAGATAATCTTCTTGAGGCCAGCGCCATGAATTCATCCCCATTTGTATGTCTGATAGACACATGTAAAACATAATCCTTGATCTTCAGCTACATTCCTCCAATCCTGCTTCTCTAGTTTTTCCTGCCCACTAAAGTCCCAGCTGTGCTAGCCTTAGAGTCATCCTTCACTCCTCTTTCCCACACTACCCATTCATCAGTGAATTTTGCCAAGCTACCCAGCTATCTGTGATCTAAGCCATCTCCACCTTCTGTCTATTCTGCTGGACTCTGTTTCCAAACGTGCCTCTGCACCTGTCACCTTATACAAGTAAGGGTATGTGCATGCATGTATGCACACTCAGGCACATACATGTGCACACACAAACTATATTTTCAACTCAGCAGCCAGTGGAATCACACAGTTTTTAAAGTCTAAATCTTATTGTATCTCCTCCGTGTCAGGTGCTTACCATCATGCTTAGAATAAAATCTGAAGTCCTCTCACCCGGAGTCTCCCGGTCGCCATCGCCACGTTATTTGAGACTCCTTTACAAAAGAGCATCTTGTGCTTCTCCCACCACGACCCATACTTTCACCCTACTTGAATTTTCTTTATTCACGTATCATTACATGACATTATATTTATTGTCTATTATCCTCCATCAAAATGTAAGCTCTATGAATGCAAGGTCTCTGTTTTGATCTCTTTTCTAGTCTCAGAACCAAGAAGTCCATACAGCATATAGTACTTACTAAACATTTGTCAATCACTATGGAAATCAATACGGAGATTGCTCAAAAATCTAAAAATAGAAATTCCATTTGACCCAGATGCATGTCGTCCAAGTATCCTGAAAGAGGGTAAAATGATACCTGCACACCCATGTTTACAGCAGCATAATTCATAATAGATAAATTACAGAGGCAGCCTATATTAACTGCCATCACCTGATGAACAGATACAGAAAAATCTATACACTGGAGTACTACTTGGCAATAAAGAAAGATAAAATTCAGTCATCTGTAGGAAAACGGATGGATCTTGAGACCATAATACTGACAGAATAAATCAACCTGAGAAGGTTAAATACTGCATGGTTTCTCTATGAGAAACCCAATATATAAGTAATTTTAAGAAAAAAATAAGAGATGATAGGAAACAGGGTGTAGAGATGGGAAGGGGATCAGGGAAAGAGAGGAGAGGGAACCCAAGGTGAAAAAAGGGGGAGTAAAAACATTCAAGATATGATACGTATATGTACCAATTCTCTAAGAAGTGTGTTAGATTATGTATTAAAACATACACTACTAAAAAAGACCTGGGTAATAAAGAAAAAAATTGTCAAATGAACAAACATGTTGCCCAGTTTTATGCTCAGTCTTTTTTTTTTTTGAGACAGGGTCTCACTGTAGTTGAGGCTGGCCCTGAACTCACTATGTAGCCCAGACTGCCTCAAATTCACTGTGCTCCTCCTGCCTCAGCCTCTTGAGTTCTAGCATTATAGGCGTGTGCCACCAAAGTACTTTGATCATCAGAGACCCTCAAAAAGCATTTGCTCAATTGAATTTTATACACATTTTCAAATACTATTTAATATCACTGAAGAAAAATGAGGCAAGCTACTTCATAATAATATAATTACTGTACAGCAGTGGTCACAACTTAGCCCTTTATTACATACTTCAATAAGATGGACTTTCCTGAACAACAAAGTACTTTTAATTGAAAATATATTTCAAAGAAAGACTTTTACAAGTTATCCCAGAAGGCCATGCTTTCTACACAGTGTATTGGGACAGAGTGTATCACTGTAAATCTCAAGAATATCAAGAAGGTGATTCTACATCATAATGCCTCAAAGTAGAGGACATCCAGCTATAGGGAATGTGCCCATAGATTCTTTTTTCTGTCCTTTTGAAGCAGGGTCTCGTTAAGCTGTATAGGCTGGTCTTGAGCTTCCTTATTTAGCCCAGGCTGGCCTCGAACTCACAGCGATTCTTCTGCCTCAGCCCCGGAGTGCAGGCATGACAGGCATGTGTCACCATGTCTGGCTAAAGCCTGTATCTTTTCTAGTCTTACCTAAATTCTTCTCTTTAATATATTTCTTTCACTTTAGAGTTCTAGCTTCTTAGAAACAGCCTTATCCTTTATTTCTAACTTTTTATTACCAAAAGAACAAATAAGCTCAAACATTAAGTGTACATATAGTCTCTAATCATCTCTTTTTCGAGTAGATGGTTTGCTTTATCTTACATTGTTTTATCCTAAAACCACTAAGAGAATGGTTTTAAAAATGCATTCTTCGGGGCTGGGGATTTAGCTCAGCGACATAAGTGCCTGCCTTGCAAGCAGGCAGTCGTGAGTTTGATCCCCAGTACCAGTAAAAACGAAAGAGACCAAAAAAAAAAAAAAAAAAAAAAAAAAAAAGATGCATTCTTTTTGTGAAAGCAAATGTCTAGAATTGTGTGCCTCGATTTCATTTAAACTAAACAATGTTAAATAATCATGTCCAATGTTAAATAATAATTTCCATAATTTTAAATAGTCATCTTTCTTCAAATTTCCTTTGTCTTTTTTTGTAATCAACCTCCTAATATTGAGTAGCATGAACAACTTTAAACCTGAAAACACAAATGTTAATCAGGTAATCCTTTTTGGTTCTAATGCTGTTTTTTCACACAGTACATGATGATATTTTTGTAGACAGTGGTTTTCACCTCTTTCCCACATAGTAGAATCACTTGCAGAACTCTGAAAAACCAAAACCAAAACCAAAACCAAAACAAAACAAAAAACTCCACCAATACTCAGGAGCTATCCAAGATCAAATCAGAATTTCTCTGAGGGTTGGATCCAAGAACAAGAATGTCCTTTTGAAGTTCCAGATAATCCCACTGTGCAACCACAGCTGTGAATGCAAGCTCTTCATGCACAAAATTGTGAGTCTAATGATGGGCACAGTAGCTGACCAAAAATTAAGGTTCTGCTATGGTTAATCCACACACCAAGTCATCTCTCTGGAGATAGTTAGTTATTATATACCTGGATATACCTACTGCTACAGGCAATAAGGATTTGATACAAAACAAAAATAACCTGAATAGCACTTAAAGACATTTTAAAGAAATAAGCAAAGATTGTTATCTTCTTCAGAATCTGCGGCTTAACAAGGTATATATCTGTAATATGCTTTCCCTCCCCTACATTTTACTACAGCAACCTCAAGGGAAAGAAAACCTATTTTTTTTCTAGGAAGGGATTGCCTCAGTGGATTCTTATTGTGGTGGCTCTTGAAAAAGAAGGTGGAAGGTGGGTAGGATCCACAAAACAAAAGAACTGGCAGGAAACCAGGCCTTCAACAAATAGATGAGTAAGATAAAGCAAAGCAAAGATCTGGGTGGCCAAGATGTATTAGGGATGAGTGACCGGGCACCATCTAATTGCAAGGGCACATTGCAAGTAATCAGCTTATGTACTTGACATTGCTACAGTATTTTGATTGCACTAAATTTTTCCATCACTAATTGTTTTCAGAAATTCTAAAATTGAGCATTTTAACTGATCAAAAATAGCTGATGCTAAAGAGAAGACTTATATTCTATACATGCTACAACACATCAAAAAGAGGATACTATTGATTAAGACACATCAGTTTGGCTGAGAAAATGCTCAGAATTGTAGGAAATATTATTTATCACTTTCTGTAACATGAATACATTACTTTCCAGTTCTGTCATTTTCTGAATACTTCATTTAATAAAATATGGTTCTGTTCAGGTACTTCACCAAAAACCTGTTGCCAACTGGCAATGGCACTGGGAAAAAAAAAAAAAAAACCAATTTGCAAGTGAGCAAGAGAGAAATTGTGATTGCTTCCAACCAATTTAAAAATCATTGTCTTAATGATTTCAATTTACTAATTCTGCCATGTCCTGCAAAACTGCCTAGAAATTGTAAAGAAGTCTTTGTGTAGTAAATTCCAATTTGCCAGTCATGATTCGGTAACTATTTACTAGTGTATGTACAGTTATTAGTGACTGAACTACTATCTTAAAATTATTAGTGATGTGTCACCAACAGAAACAACTCCCAAGTGATGAACATAATTTCTCAATCACTACTATCACTTCTTGGTTTAATACTGAAAAAAGTTTCTATGACTCTGAGACTTCTTTTTAAATTCCTAAGCATCAAACATTAATTTACATCATCCGTCCTTGAGATAGTATAACCTCCACGCCTAAGTATTGCACGCCGTATTCTAAATTCTTACTCCTATACTTACTGCTTCTGTTTTATCTTCGTATTGAAGACAAATTACTATTCATTTAACAGAACTTTTCTAAGAAGTCCTAATTTCAAAAAGCTTATTGCTATTTTCCAAAATTCAATTTATTATTTAGGAGACAAGATCATGACTTTTACTGTAGATAGTAAGCTTGTATTAAGCACTTTAAAAATCCTGACTCGTATTGTTTAGATTAGTATAAATGTAGTTTGTCATGCTTAATAGAAAGTTTTCCTTTTCTTTTGCACTAGTTTCCTGCTTGTTATTCAAGGGTTGTCCTCACAAAGAAAAAAAGCTTCAGGAACTTTTAATAACAGATATCCCTTCGCTTTGACAGTTAAGCAACAAGGACAGAACCAAAGATGAAGGCAGCAATGGTAACCCTTCCAGCAGAAGCAGGTGCACGAGAAAACTCAATTAGTTCACAGGCAGAGGACACTGCCTTGCTCTCTAGGGGGAACAGTTTTCTGAGTCGGCTCTGCTCTCCAGTGCCTGAGTCTTAACCAGGTGGGTTTCCCTTCCTCCGCCCCCACATTTTGCTTAAGACAGGGAAAGAAGTCACGAAATGACTATTTGGTATATTCACTGCAGACTTTCTGCTTTCAGTAAGTTTTAACTTTGGCAGGCCGCACTGGTGATGACAATCTATTAGGATACCTCTAGATATCCTCTCCCCAAATGGGCCCCCAAGAAATTTCGCATTTGGTGACACGGTGGTTGCCGACCCCCCAAAACTCTTTAGATACCAAGTTAATTTAAAATGTCTGGTGAGAGCTAGAAGGCAAACAAACACTCTCTGTATAAGTTTGGAAGCGCTAAGTGGCCCCCTGGACGTCCCGTCGAGGGTCTGTCCATCTGAATTCTTAAGGCCAGTACAAGCTCTGACCGCCACCGGCCCTGCGCGGAAGCAAAGGGATGCCCGCTGCCCTACAGCTTTACCCGAAGAAAAAGTTTACTTTCTCTGCTCCTTGCATTTCTCCAAACCCCGGACCTGGGCTGGGTCGGGTCTCAAAATCTGAGACCCAGGCAAGAGAGGCGTGTAGACAGGGAGGCTGTGGGACACTCCCGCTAGCAGGTACAAACCACCGAGGGCCGGGCGTGCGCTCCGACCCGCCCCGCGGGCTCTAACCCCGCGGCTGCCCCGGACCCCGGCGCTCCTGGGGAGCGAGGCGCCCTCCACCGAGCTGCCGGCGCGGGGCGCGTCCTTACCTTGGGGTTGGTGAGGAGCTGGTGCTCGTCGCTGTGCAGCAGCGCCCTGGAGTTGGACTCCGAGTTGTTCACGTAGACCTGCACGCAGGGGTACTGCGAGGTGCCCCTGCAGTCGGCGCCACAGGTGAAGGTGCACTCGAACACCTCGCCGATCTGCTGCACCGACAGCACCGTGCAGTTGGCCGCCGTGGCTTGCAGATCCTGCAGCGCGGGACTGAGCCAGCAGAAGCCGAAGATGAAGAGCGACACGACGCCGGAGATGATGAGGAACAAGCCAAGCCGGATGCTCTTGTCCTCGGCTTCCGTGTACTCGTAAGCCACCCGGAGCTTCGCCATCGCCCCCCACTCTCTCTTGGCGGCGGGCGCGCTCCTCCGCCCCCTTCCGCCCCCGGCGCCCAGCCCGACCGCCTAGGGCTGGAGGAGCAGCCGCCGCGCGACAGCAGGGGAGTGGGCGGCGAGGGGGCGCGCGCGAGAACAAAGGGGCCGCGGCCGGCGACGCCCCCGGGCTCAGCGGCGCTGCTCCCCCACGGCCCAGCCGCCGCCCGGGCCCCCGGTGCGGCCCGCGCTCAGAGCCTCGGGCTCCCTCGGGCGCGGAGAGCGCGCCGACCGCTCCCGCCTCCGGCGCCCCCTGCCAGCCTCCGCCTCCGCGCGCTCCGCGCCTCCCCGACCCCGCCTCCTCTCGCCCGGAGTCTCCCGGTCGCCATCGCCAGCAGCCAGCGAGTCTCGGCGGCCTCGCCGGGCACCAGCCCCGAGGCCGGCAGCGGCTGGGGTGGGGCAGGCCGGGGCTCCCCCGTGCGGGAGGCGGCTGCGCCCCGCCCCGCCCCGCCCCGCTGGGGGCGTCTTTGGCTCTCCAGCTCCCGGCTAAATCCCCGGGCCGAGACCGCCAACTGGAGAGAGCCGTACGCGGAGGGAAAGTTAGAAAACGTCGAGAAGAGGGTGAGGCTAGCGCGAGCGGAGCGGCGGAATCTCCAAGTCCAGGCGGGGAGCGGTCGGCCAGCGCGGGGAAGCGGGCGCGGGCGGTGCAGGGGGACCCTGGCGCTGCCCCGGACGGACGGACAGACAGACGAACAGAGGCGACCGAGAGCGGAAGGCGCGGGCTGGGTTGCGCCCCGCAGGTGCCCCCGCCGCCGCCGCCCACCACAGCCTGGTTCCCAGCCCCGCTACCAGCGAGTGCTCAGGAGTGAAGGGCAGAGTCCGGCGGAGTTTACCGTGGAGGCTACACGCGACGGGGCACGACCCCGCAACTAGAAACGTTAGGAAGACTTGGCTGCCTGCGTCCTCGGTGGACCTCGCGGGGGGAAAAGGGCAGCTGGGTGGACCCCAGCTTGATTCACCCCCAGGCCTGGGGCTGAGACCAAAATAGGTGGAGACTTGGAGCTTGAAAAAGGAAAAGAGAACACTTTGCTCCATCAGGACCGTCCCAGCGCTGGAGAACCTATTCCTTTGTGTTGTTATTTAGACTTGCCAACCCCTGCCCTGCACGCCCTGGGGTTTGGTAGATGAGCTTTCCAGAGGCGCTGTGTTGGCGACAGTGGCATGCAGACCCACTTTGGGAGAGGTACTGTTTCTGGAGAGGCGCTCTGGTCTGTTCTTTTTGTTGCTCCTTTCACCCTTGCCTGTTCATGCATCCCTTTTGTGACCTTTGATAAGTTGTGGTTACCTTTTCCTAAACCACATTTCTGCCATAAAACCAAACTTTTAAGTATTATGAGATACGTTTTGAAGAATAAAGCCACAACATTCACCTCTTTTCAGGTACACTAGATCTTAGCCTTTTTAAAAGGCCAAGAAGCCATTCACCTCTTTTCAGGATATACATAGCTTTCTCTTAGTTTGCAAATCCCCAAAGAATAAACTTTTTGTTTTTTTGATGGAACAAAGCCAGTTTTAACAGAGTAGTGAAACTGGTACAGAACTTCACAGAAGAATAAATCTTAAACTGAATTTTGCCTCTGATGAATGTCAAACACAGAATCCTGGAATTACTCTTTCCTGAACTTTAGATGTTACTTAATTGGTATTGAGCACTACATTTTTTGTTATTTTGTACCAGGAATTAAACTCAGAATTTTGAGCTTGCCAGGAATGCTATTGAATGCCTCTGGGCTTTACTGAAGTTTTGATAAAATATTTCTAAAAAATGGACAAATCAAGATTAATTACAGGAAGACCCTAAAAGTGTTTTTCGGACTAAGAAAAGACAGGGTTCGGAAAACTTCCAAATAGAAAGGTACTATATTCTTTAATACCTGTCAAGTTTGAGGAGATTACATTTTTTTTAAATTTAAGAATTATTTTTTTCCTTTTCTGCTGTCACAAAGACAATTAAGATTACATTACCTGAAAGGGAAATTGAGTGTAATGGTTGAAACAAATTAACCTGAAATCAGTCTTCACTTTGAAATATTCCTTTGCAGATATTCATTTTTCTTTTTAAGGCTTAAGCCTCACCTAACGTTGGAAACAATGCTGAGCAAGAAATCCCAATTATGCAGAGGGATTGAGTTGAAGGCAGAAATGATTCAGATTAATGCTCAACACAAGGATGGGGGGACTCAGACTAATAAATGATTCACCTTTCAATGATTCTAGACCTCTGAGTAGAGCACAAAACATTTCAAAATTGAAGATGTTCTTCAAACAGTATCAGAAATAATATTAAATACATTATCAAAAAATTCTATCAGTCTAAACTCAAGAGCTTGCCAGGTGTGAGACCACAATGAGACCAAGTCTCAAAAAACCAAACCAAAACAAACCAAACCAAAACTTAAAAGAGATTTTCTAGTTCTGCATTTAGTCATTTTTTTCCTTAGGTTATTCTCAAAGTAGTTGAATGAATCGTTGCCATCCTCCCTGGTTAAACGTTTTCCAGTTTCCTATTTTAAAATTAGCTTGTGTTATTTTATTATTTTTTGAGGCAGGTTCTCTACACTTCAGGCTGTCCCAGAACCCATTTCTGTATGTAGTCCAAGCTGGCCTTGAACTCTCAATAATCTTGTCTTTACCTCTGGAATGCTGAGATTACAGGTGTGCACCACCATGCTGGCTCTTACTGCAAATGAAACATATCAAGACACTTTACAAATCAATTTGTTTTTATCCTTAAATATTATAAACGCTTGTCTGTTATTACACCTCCTTTACATAAGGTAGGCTGCCTTGTCTTACTCCCAAGGAAGACAATACATGAGATCCTCAGTTTTAGAAATCAAGCAATCAGTGATGTAAATCAGAAAGCCATGGACTTCAGAAATGCAAATCTGAGGTCATTTAGCATCACTCATTCCCTGTGAAAGGGCAGAGGCAGCACCAAGCAGCAGCTAGTATTTTCTCTAAATAGTGTTCCACCCATGAAGATGCTAGTCAAAACCATACTCTTATGTGTATTATTGCCTGTAGCAGTTTCAGTTGCAATATTTTATCTTGTATAAGTAGATTTTTATTAAAAGGTTAAATAATTAACAGAAAGCTTTTGTGTCCCAGGAGTAGAAATTTAAGAGCAATTAGGAAAGTGTTCATAAACTTTCAAAACACTGACACATTGTGAAGTATTTCAATGTATTACTACACGCTCAATTAAAACACAGGCAAGGAAATTTAGTGTCATCACTTCTTTTCATTAAAATTCACATTAGACCTCTGTATCAGGATGATTAGCTAAAATATATGATCCCACAAAGAAAACCATGTAAAAACATTGCTTCTTTTTGATCTAGCAGATACAACTGTGGAAAATTTTATGTGGTCCTTAAAATGTTTAGTTGTACTAAATGATTTCTGGCTTGTGGCTACCAAGAAATTAACTTTCTTTACATGTCCCATTGTGAATGTGAAACATTTATTAGAATTTTAAATGCAAAGTAAATTTCCTTTGTGGCCACTATTTTTTATTTTGACTGGACTAAATGGTACCTATACTGAATAATTATTGGTGAGAACACTATTTCTAGATACTTTAAGAGTACATGTAGAGCAGAAGATCCTATTTAGTTCAACATTAACATGGAAGCTGTTGAAGACTTATTTTGTTTGAAAGAGTATTTAAATTTTTTTTTTAAAAAAAGTTTAAATGTAGACTTGCCTTTTTATTTTCAAGAGGGAAAAACCCAGTGATAATCATTTCATGTTAGGAAATTCTTAATATCATACCAGTAAATCTTTTAGTTACCAGCTCCTAAATTCTCACTCACTGTTGTATCTTTGAAGTTAAGCAAAGTTCTATGGGTGATATATCTATTTTTATATATCTTATAGTCTTGTGAGGAACAAAATTCAGAGCAATCAAGTAATTTTTCAAGGCTCCACACATCAGGGCCAGGAGATTGCAAGATACATTGTTTTTTTACTATGCTACTTGTAAGAAGTTCTGATTTTAGTAATAGTGTAGGTAATGTAAAAAGCATTTGCAAAAGATTTCAAAAGTATGCATATACTTATATTCAAGGTTAGGGGGCCTGGGATATAGCTCAGTGGCACAGCACCTGCCTGAGTCATGAGTTCTGTCCCTGTACACACATACACAGGGTTAATCAAAATCTCTGTGAAACCTAATTATGAAGGAGAAAGTAGAGGGTTATGCAGCCAATGACTAAATCTGGTACTCCTGTTTAATCAAATTTGCATTGAAAATAGCTTTTTTCAGATGCATAGCATTTAAGTAATACTGTCTTCTGTGAGACAGACTAAGTGAAGTATTTAGGTACTTGTGGCTTGATAGGACTAAAGCTAGATTCCAAGTAAATATATTCAGGGGATATCTAGAAGTTACTAAATCACATCATTACAGGACTCTAGGGTCAGACATGTTATCCTCCTAATGCAGAAAGTCATCTAGTATTTCTAATAAGTTTTTCTTGCCTTTTGTTGCACACTTTCTGTGATAGAAAAACCATTAACTTTTGGGGAGGCTTTACAAAACTGAAGTACTTCCTTACTGTACAGTGAAATCTACTTTTGTCATAATATCCAAGTGATGGTTCTTATTCTGCCCTTTGGTTTTCTATAGGATATGGAATACTTAGTATACAGGAGTGGTGGTGAACCTATGGCACATGTGCTAGCGTAGGCTATTGGTATTGTTGAAACTCTAAAAGGTTCACCATCACTGTATAAATCCTTACATTTGACTCCACTGTAGATGCAGAAAGATAGCAATTATCTTTCCCAGACCTTTTACTAATCTTCCAGTTTCTTCAGTATTATTTTCCCACAGGGTTTAGGAAATGAAGGTTCTGTTCTTCCTCAAAAGGGTTAAGAAAAACAAGTAATTCAGAAATGGAAAGAATATCCACTTTAACATTCTTTAAAACACTGAACCTTTTCCACATTACCTAATCTGCAAACACTTCTAGGACAATGAATGTTATTTTCCCCACCAACATCACATAAGTGTAGAAAGCCAGAGAAATGATTTTGCTTAATCTTTGAGAAAACCTGTGTCCCCAAATAGCGTTTTGCAGGTCATCTAATATTCAAAATTAAGAATGAACTGGAAAATACTTTACATAAAAAGGCAGAAATGAGTTTTGCAAAGTGGCATAACTTGCATTTTAAAAAGATATAACTTTTATGTAATTATTTTTAGGTGTAATCATTTGGAGACATTACTTAGAACAGTAAAGTTTTCAGAAGAAGGGAAATATTTAACAACTCAAACAGTGCGTTTTTTATGCTTTTTTTTTTTTTTTTGTCGTTTTCCTTTTTATCGGTACCGGGGACCGAACTCACGACTGCCTGCTTGCAAGGCAGGAGCTTATGCCGCTGAGCTAAATCCCCAGGCCCTATGCATCTTTACATACAGTAATTAACACTACCTTCAAATAAATGTTCAGTATGTAAGATTTAAGAGTTAGCTTCTAAACATTTTGGATGCCCAAAATCTTTATTTCTATATGCAAGACGCAACTATTTGTCATCCTCTCATGCAATGGTTTCTTCAGAAAGGTATACTTTTGAAGAATGTTTAGAAGTTTTTCTATTGTAAATGACCATCAAGAGACCTAAGTAAAAAGAACTGAAGCACACTCATACATTGTGGACACAGCATACTTGAAACTTGAGGCATTTCTTCTAAAAATGTCTGAAGAACTCCTGTGTTATCAAATTATCTTACGTATGCACTAGAGAATAGGTTGACCTATTGTTTTCTCCAGTTAGTAGCCATAAACAGAGACTGCTTCTAGACTTACTAATATTGACTTGATAAGAAAAACATACTATAAAACCCTGTCATAGTACCAACAAAATTGGATAGTTGGATTTTTAAACTTCCAACTAATGAACATACTGATTATATAATTGCTAATAATAGTTTTTATGCATACAGACTAGCATGGTGATCCAGTGGTGATCTTGGATACAAAATCTAAGATCCATCAAAAACATTCCCAGACAACCAAGGTAAAGTAGCTTTGTTGTTTTATACTTAAGAATGCATTTAGCTTCCCTGTTTTCATACTATGTAATGAATAATACGACCTCTGCATTAGAAAACTGCATCTTGTCAAAAACGAATGCCTCTGATGGACAGGAAGTATACGAGGTTAACTTATAGCATTTCACCATAACTTGAGTTTATTCTAGTCAGTTCTTGTACAGTAGGCAGTGTGAATGGTAGTTCAGTAACTTTGGAAACCAGTTTTGGTGTCCCTTTCCTTTATTCCTAGACACCGAAAATCATAGTATCTGAAGTTAGGTCCTAAAATGGACCTAAATATTTCCTAAGTATTTCCCAGGTGATTCTCAGGTATATTAGTTTCAGAATTACCTATATAGAAGACAACTTTGATTTTAGTGAGTTCCCTATGGCAGCTGTAGTGAACCTATAGCATATGTGCTACACCTGGCCATTTATCACTAAAAGCTCAAAAGATCACCATTCCCCTAGTCATGTCACAAACTGAGCCTTTTAAACACCAAATGACTGATTTTCAAAAATAGGAAATAGTACTCAATTTGTGATTGCTACTGTAGCAAAGAATGCACACTAATGCAACACCATGTTTATTTCAAGCTAACAGTCTTGATTTAAAAACAATTTGAATGCAGAGCTAAAATACATGCATTTATGGTGAATATACAAAACATACTTTTATTTGTTGTGTTTTATTAATGTTTCCTTTTCCTAATATCAGGGAGGGGGGAAAACTAGGTAAGCTGAATAAAGTTGCCTTTTTAAACTTTGATTTAAATTTTTCAAATGCATATGCTTTTAAGTACATACTTTTTATCCCTGACGTCCCCAGCTTCAGATCAAGAAAAAGGTATGTATCAAAGCCTAGAAGTTATCAAATCCCAACTTTTCATTTAAAAAGTTACTCCTGTCAATGACAATTCTACCATCCAATTTTTTTTTTTTTTTTGTGGTACCAGGGATCAAACTTATGACCTTGAGCTTGCTAAGCATGTGCTTATGCCTGAGCTAAATCCTCAGCCCCTTGGGCTGTATTTTACAGACATAATCCTTTCTTCATGAAGCAGCCAGTACCCTGGGACAGTTAACAAAACCATAACTTGTCTCATTCGACTTCCTTCTTTAACACATCTTCTTCCTAAGTATTTCCAGTATTTAAAAACAATTGCCACGTCTCCCCTTAGTTGTCCTTTGTCTCTCTTCTTAGGTTAACATTTCATTAATTCTAAAATATGCACTTTACTCATCTAACACTGACACATCTTGTAATCAGTGGTTTGTCACATTTTAACTGTACTTTTTTCCTTAGTGGCACATAAAATGGTATACAACTTTGGGCAATTAGGTTTGCTGAACTGATTCTCCCACCCCCTATACTTGTTCAATTAAAATCATCAAAGCTATTCAGTCCAATTCCTTACCTTATGCACAGAAAACTGTCCAGCCAGTCTTCTTAGTTATGTTTTATGAGGCTGAGTCCAATGCTTTAAAAGCTAATTTCAAAATCTTAATTACCAGGCAGGTTTGTAACTCAGTGATACAGTTTTTGTCTAGCATATATAAGGCCTAGGATTCAACTCTCAGCACAACACACACACACACACAAAAGTACATTACTTTGTACTATTACACTAACATCTATTGATCCTTCTACTCTTCTGTAAGACAAGTGAACCCTGCCATCCACTGAGAGCTTGTGTATTTGATACTTGAAGATGAATACTAAGACTTTCAAAGTTTATTCTATAATGTTTAGCATTCCTACTTTTTTTGGTAAAATTTTAAATTTATTGAAAAATGGATACTAAAAGCAACCTCATGATGCTGTCCTTCAGACAGTATATAATAACATATGTAACAACAGTATTTCTTATAGGCCAAAGGCCTGCCCAGCTACTTCTCTTTAAATACAGCATCCTAATTGGCCCTGCCATTTTGGATGTGTGGTGACTATTTCAAAGACAGTGAAATTTCTGTTTTGTTTAAAGCACTGCACTTTTCTTAACATAGCTTAATATTACATTTGTATTATTGGCAATGGAATTCATGATCTGCTTATGAACCACTTTTTTCTATGAACTACTCTTAAGGCATGTCATATTCTACTGTCTTCTTTAATCATACAAACTGTAAAAATAAGTAACAGCCTGCTTCAATGTACTTTAACTTGATTCAACACCACACTATAGGGTAAGATTTAGATACTAATGTTGGCTTTCAGTGTATTTATGTGCGTTATCTTCTAGGTCTGCTAACTACTTGTGATATAATCTGATTCACTGGTAATGCCAATGGCAAAGAGAGCCTTGTGACATACCATTTAGGATCTACGCTCCAGAAAGTAAAAACATTTCAATGTATGGCTTATCTTATTCTCCAAAAACATACAGTGGTAGGGATCAAACCCAGGGCCAAGATCCTACCAGTAAGCTGTATGTACCCATGAACTATCTCCATTAGTGGATCTCTGCTTTTTATAAACTACATAGAAAAACCTTGGTTGACAGAATATTTATTACAGACACTGTCTTTGTTCCATACTCATTTAGGTTTTTAAGGGCTCTTTTTGCAAAATGGATGCTATTATTAATGCAAATCTAAATGAATCCTTCAAAGTATGCTCAGATACTTATTTTATGGACAATAGTAAGAATGCAAGACCTATGCTTTGTGAAAGAGGATTCAGAGAAAGGATCAATTTTAAGGTAGAGAGGAAATTTGAAAATTAACTAGAAATGCTTAGATTATTATGAAAATGAAATTACAGCAAGGTAGTAAATTATTTCAAAGCCCAATGTTTTAATTTGTACATTTTATTTTCAAATAGAAATAATAAATTGTACCATTCAATCAACAAGTATTCATCGAGCACCTTCTATGTCCCAGTTTCAGTGGCAAAAAAAGCAAAAGACAAGTTAAGTGGTTGGCTTTATATATATATATTTTATATATATACACATTATATATATATAAAATAATTTAAAGTTTCAGTTAATTAAATTGATTAAATCTAAAGAAGTTTTACAGTGAAAAACTCCTGAAAATGGAGTTTTAATATATAAATTATGATACCAGCTTGAAGAACAACAGATGTTTGCCATCAAACAGATTAAAGAACCTCCTTTTACAACTAAACAGCTTTGGTTTCCAAAGGGCCAATTATAGTTTAATCTCATAATTGATGTAACATAGAGAACGTATCTATTTTACTAGCTATACACGGAAAACTTACCAAATTAAGTATCAGGAGAAAAAAAAGCAAAATATAATCAGTTTAAATCAACTTGTGTATGTGTATTGCCACAAATTACAAAGTCAGGGATGTAAGTTTAATAGGCTAATGTAGTATTTTCAGTATTTTAAATAGGAATCATTTAAAAATTGTGTTCAAGTCCACTTGCTGATAATCAACAAGTTATAAGAATTGGTTAATAGGCAAGAGTTTCCTAATTCTGATGATACATGATGAAAAGAACTAAAAAAAAACCTGGAAAATGTGCATTAAAAATTCTCACCTATGGCAGTTAAAAAAAAAAATTAAAGCCAACACAATAATCCACTAAATATGACCTGTCTTGGTTTTCTGAGCCATCCATGTATTACTAGTCACGGCCATGCTTTGAATGAGACTTTAATGTTGTTTTCATAAGAATAAAGATTCCTTACCATGTTTTTTCTTCCTACCTTTTTCTCATAGTTATGTAGGAAAAGTTATTTTACAAGATAAATTATTATGAAGATGTAATCTTTTTTTTATCGTTTTAATTTTTTCTTTTTCTTTTTTATCGGTACCAGGGATCGAACTCACGACCACACACTTGCAAGGCAGGCACTTATGCCGCTGAGCTAAATTCCCAGCCCCTAATCTTTATTTTTTTAAGCACACTGATTTCTGGGATTTTACTCTGGTCAAATGTAACTGTGTCATTTTTGATACTGAGGAGATACTTTAGTTTAATTCTGAATAAAAATATCCTAATTTTTATGTTCCTAGTATCCCAAAATACATAGAACATGTAAATTTTAAATCCATTTTACATTACTGATACAGCGATGTCATGTTTAATTTTTAAACATGATTTGATAAATGTTAATGAACTTTGAGTCTTATAGAAAAATAGGGTAGAAATGAAATTTTTATAACTCAAAATTCACTTTTTCCTAATTTTCTAGCTGTAGTTCTGCTTTGGTAACCTCGGTCTTCAGATGGTTTCATATATAGTATTTTTATTTATATGAGAAAAGAATCCATCAGTTTTCAAATATGGACTATCCCACCTCACTTTTTGGCTTACCTTAATTTGCACATTACTTCATAAAGATAAATTTCAAAGGTCTAGCAAGAAATTCTTCACAAACGTATTCTGATTGGGTCCCGAGAATGTTCTGGATGTTTTACTACTAATGTTGTCATAATCCATTTAAATTTTTTTCTGTTACTATTTAAGATGGTCTACATTTTTTAACCTACAAGTGAAATGAGTCACTGTGGTTCCAATAAATTACTTGCTGGAAGCTGAAAAAAAAAGACATTTTAAATTTAATCACACTATTCAGTTTGATATTTATAAAATTTCAGGTATTTCCTCTATTTTTCATGTTGAAGAAATAATTTCACAATTTCAAATCAAAGTCAACACTGCAATGAGGAGAGCTTTTCTACTTTATTACAAAGAGAAGAAGCCTTTATGTGGTCAGAAAATACAAGATTGATCTTTTTCTCTTCCTATGAAACGCTGCTGTTCAAACAGCCAGAGTGAATTGTCTCAGTTCACTTCTTTAAGTCCCATCACATTCACTTGGGTATGGATGTCCTTGGCTGCTGAAAATCTGGCCCTTTAGTGCACAGGGCGACAAAGTCCCCTGACCAGCAGTTCCAGAATGTCCCATTTTCATATATTGCATCCATGCACACCTCCTAAAAATGAGGTACAGCAGGGCAAACATTTTCCAAAATAGATGTCATATATATAATATATACACATTCGTACATACATACCTTTATTCATGTGATGTCCAAAAATTTAAAAAAAATGTACACATTTATTACAAAATCGTAACAAAGACTGGACAGTGTTTTGCTCATTCTGGAAAGATGAAGCTCAGTAATAGCACAACCCTGGAGACCATCCAGAGATTGTGGCAATATCTTTCTTCTCAACAGTCAGATATTCTTGCATTTAAGATTGGCGCAACTGCCTTTCAAAAACAGAACGGGAAGTAAAATGAAGGAAGCAGACCTTGCTCATCTTTCCAAATGAAATACGAGAAGGATCTTCACATAAAAATGCACAAACATTTGTTATTTTATTACCAATAGTGCTACAATGAACAATGCGAATTTTGTGGTCTAATTTTGTAGAGTCTTTTGTGGGTTTTTTTGGTTTTTTTTTGTTTTGTTTTTTTTACATTTAAGAAACTAAATGGTAAACCTCTGTCAGTGTACTTGCTTGTTGTCTTTACAGACTTAAGTCTGTCTGCTGGCAAAAAAGAAAATAAAGGAAAAAATTCAGACCCTGCTCAAACTAGAAAAAAAAAATTACAAATTTAGTTGTTGGGCAGCACATAATTAGTAAGGCAGGACCTTAAATGGTGACCCTTTGCGTAAGCCAATTGCCAGATCCTCAAGGAATTAAAACCAGGGTGCCTGAGCCACATCAGTTCTGCAGTTAGGTTGAGTATTGTGCTGAGACAGCCATACCCCAAGAAAAGGGAAGTCATTTTAGAAGGCTTGCTGAGCAGGGTTGTAGTTGAAGGTGGATGGCAAGTGAGGCCGTTCTTCTAATTTGTCATATTCCAGATGGAACTCCTAAAAAAAGAAAATAAGAAATTCAAATAATTTCATCCCTTTTTGGTATCAAAATTCTGTCAGAATATATTTTACTACATGAACAATTAAAACATCTACATACAAAAATGACCACAGACATACATATACAAACTGTTTGCTAAGCAGAATACAGCTTAAAGAAAAATGTGTAGTTTTTGCTAAGTACAAAGATATTACTCATAAAGATTTACTTACTGAGATTCTGTGCCCTTCTAAACTTAAAAAATAAATGAGGAAATTACAGTGACTAAGGTAAAGCACAGAAAATTACACTACATTTAAAATAAAGCCCCCACTAATAAAGTGTAAAAACCTAAAACTTTCCATGAAAAGTTTAAAAGATTTTTTTCCAATTTATTACACTTTAAATTTTCCAATTTATTACACTTTTAAATTACACATGTCCAGAACTTACATTTTATAAACTCAAAACCCTAAATTAAAGATAATTCAACTGGCACAGTAGCAGGTAGTAGTACATGGCTATAATCCCCTACCTACCTAGGAAACCAATTAATTTGAAGGTAGCCTAGGTAATGTAATGAAACACTATCAGTACAAAAGAAAAAGGGTGAAAGATGTAACTCAGGAGTAGAGTGTTTGCCTAGCATGTACCAGACCCTGGGCTCAATCTCCAGCACTGGAAGGTTGGGGGCGTACTAGACAATGATTTTAATATATGCATACCTGAAGACTAAGTAGATTTCTCATTTAATCAAATCTTCAAAATATTATACTGACTCCATGGATTTTCAATTTAGGAATAGTAGCTTTTTATGCTATTTTTCCCTCAAGTTCAAGAATAGAGATGTATCCTTTTTTTCCTCTCCTTTTTTCTTGTTGGGACAGGGTTTCACTGTGCAGTTCAGGCTATCACTTGAACTCATTTTGTAGCCCAAACTGGCCTCGAACTCACAGTGACCCTCCTGCTCAGCCTCCCAAGTGCTGTGATTACAGTGTGCACCACCACACCTGGTGAGACGTTCGTATATTTTAAAAAAGAAAGCCAATACAAATTCATCTGCCAACTCCAAAAATGAGATGTTCTAAAATTGCTATATAAAATTAGCACAGACTACTACTGTATAACCCCATTTAAAGAATTATGAACCTTTATATGTAGCAAGTATTAAAAATTAAAACAAGTAACATTAGCAATCGTGGTTAACATATTTTGCCTTCTGTGTCTGGATTCAAACAGAATCCCAGTGAGTATTTCCATTACTAAACTAAAATGAAAACTTAGATAATAATAAATTTTCAGATAAAGAACCAAGTATTTAAAATTAAAGAACATTATATTAACAATTACAGATGTATCAGATATAATTTATCAAAAGCCTAGTAGTGCCTATACTGGAAATATTGCTAGGAGTATTCTAATCTTTATATTCACTCTGTAAGGTAGAAAATTGTTATTTTCACTTCATAGGAGAGGAAAAGAGGTTCACAGTAAATTATCAAAGTCATACAATAAACAGCATTTCTGGGATTAGGACTGTGACACCAAAGTGTGCATCTTTTCTAGTGCACCACATTCTTTTTAATATGTTTAGTTTGAGATGCAAAAATGGATTTCATTACACCTTAACCCTGATACATGGTTGAAAAATAAAATCCCTTGACAAAAGTTTATAAAGAAGGTGTACTATGGTAACATTAACCTTTTTTTAAAAGGATTTATGATACTAACTAAAGCAGGGGTTATCAGCTTACCAGTAAAAATGAGTGAACACCAGAATCATCATCACAACTACGTGTTTCCTGGACTACACTACATAGCTACTACTTTCACTTCCCACTCCTGTCTAACAATTAAAAGAATTTTATTTTTTGGCTAAAGATGAAGATACAAATAAGCAAAGAAAATTTTTTTGAAATTAAAACTGATACTTTAATTTTCAAAGTGTATACTGGGTGAAAGACTTGTTTGTAATTTTAACAAATCATAAGCTTAACTATGTAAGTTACATATATTAAAATTTTCATACTGATGAACTAAAATGTATTAGAAGTTAAATGAATTATCAATAAATGCACATATTTTGTCTACCTACCATGGAAAATCTAGGGAACATAAATAATAATTACAAAAATCTGAAAGGTTTTTAAAATAGAGATGATTTAGGTCAAATTTTATCTGATCAATTATAATATATAGGTCAATTTTGTCAACTGACTTTACTTTTCTGGCCTTCCGTGTATTTTTATCTTAAAATATATAAAATATATTAAATACGCTTGTACTTTTTGTTCACAACTTTATGTAACTTGATTATACTATATACAAGCATATTCTTTTCTGTAGGATTGAGAAATATGTTTGTTTGGTACTCCATTATCTAATGATTGGACCAGAACCAGGTCAATAATAGCTGATAAATTAATAAACACAAGTTTTCTTCATTTGCTATAGGAACAGAACATAGCTTTCATGTAATATTTTACATTTTTTATTTTTTATTTTTTGGTACCAGGGATTGAACTCACGACCTTGTGCTTGCCAGGCAAGTGCTTACACTGCTGAGCTAAGTCCCCAGCCTTTCAGATAATATTTTAAAATTATGTATCACAGGGCTTATTTGCATATTTACTTTTAATAGAAAAATAATTTTTAGGTTAAAGTACAATGACTTGAAAGAATATACATTATATATATATATATAGTACCAGTGGATCAAACTCATGACCTTGTGTTTACCAGGCAAGCAACTGAGTCGCTGAGCTAAATTCCTCATCCAGCTTTTAAAATGACTTTTTAATGACTTGAGTTTCCTTTCAAAAATAAAAATCAGGGTATATGTTTTCAAAAAGTTAGTTGCTTAGTTCAAGGAGAACTCAAATTTGCTGGATTCAGATGATGAAATTATTACAAAAATGTCACTAATCTACAATAAAGACACACTGTAGGAAATTAAACTCTAAAAACAACCTGATTTTTACTTATAAATCTGTATGAACTTAAATTTTAGGAGTACAAAACTATCTTAAATGTACTTAATAGAAAGGCTTTGAAGAAAAACACGTATTACCAAAATATAAAGATACATATTAATAAAGTTAATGGAAAAAAACCCACCAGATTTATACTAAGCTATGATACAAAAATTCCTAAGCATTAGAAATCTTGCTGGGCCAGGGATACAGCTCAGAGCACAGCACTTGCCTGGCAAGTGTGAGATCCTGAGTTTGATATCTGATCCCTGTCCCAATTCACTGTGGAAGAAGTTACTTTAAAAGTCTTATTCACTAAAGAAGCAACACAATAGACAAGACAAAGGGAACTGGGGAAGAGCAAAGGAAAAATAAAAAAGAGGATAACAAGCAGGATGAATTATAATCAAAATGCCACATTGCCACATTGAAAACCGGCATTTTGTAAAATTAGTAAGTACTAATATATATTGTAAGATAAAAATAAAACTCATTGAGATTATATATACTGTTTAAACTACCACAAATCTCTAATGGAATATGAGGTTTTTTTTTGGGGGGGGGTAGTAGTGGGGACTGACCTGTGTACATGACTACATACTTAACTTTATTAAATTTTTAAATTCTGAGAGAGGGTCTTGTTAAATTGCCCCAGCTGGGTTCAAACACGAGATTGTCCTGGCTCAGATTTCCAGACTGCTGGGATTACAGATATGTGCCACTACAGGTAGCCAATTCTAACAGAATGACATGGGTTAACAGATATAACTGCTTTTCTTTTTTCTTTTTTGTCTTTTTTCCTTTTTATCGGTACCGGGGATCGAACTCATGACTGCCTACTTGCAAGGCAGGCGCTTATGCCACTGAGCTAAACCTCCAGCCCCCAATATAACTTTTTAGAAAGATAAGGTTATCTAAACGAATAAACAAAAAACAATTTTTATGTACACTAGCAATCATTCTCTAGGCAACTCTGTAATAAATAGATCTGACTCTAGATCCATAGGGCCAAAAAATTTTAGGGATAAATACATCTGATTTAATTCATCTAATGCTTTAGTTTCTATGATTTTTCTAAAAATATTAAGTGATTTTTTAAAAAATCACACAAGATACAGTCTAGATTTAGTCTAGACTGTCTAGTCTAGAACAAATCTAGATATAGTCTAGATTTGTTCAATTATCTTACGATAACATAATATTTTATTAATTAGAATACCAATTCATACTGCAGGTTCCATCTGAGTTGAAGCTACTCAATGAATGTTTTTTACGAACAATAACCTACCATTTTACAGATGGTGACTCTCAAGTTGATGTAATACATGTCATATTCATGAATTTTCTGTAATTATATGAAGTCTGCTAATAAATATACTATGAATAACACCCAAATTTCTTAATTGCTAAGTAATTTTCTGTGAAAGCACTGAACACATTCTTAAAATCCCAATGTCAAAAATTTTATAAACACATAAGTTCATGAATTTTATTTCAACAAAACCAACAGGTCAGCTGCTTAATAGGTAGAAACTAATCAATAATTCTTGTTTTTCATCACTATGAAAACAATCTGGAAGAGCATTAATGAAAGTGGCTAGCAAAATTTACGATAAGACCTTTTAGTATATAATTTCATAATATCATCAAATGTAATTTTCCCATTTCACAGGTAAACTTTTTAAAGTAAAGGTGCTCAACTACATATGAAATATCAGATAAAAACAAAAAATTATTTTACATGTATTACATATAATATAAACTAAGGTATATTTTAGATAAGTAGCTATAGTTTTCTTTAAAAATAACAATTTTCCTATTCAGGGAACTGTCAACTAACTGACTTTTACTTTTTTATAAAAAAGTAAAAATGCCCATATTAATGCTTTGTTTCTGAATATTTTACTTTTGGGAAAACTTAAGTCTGGAAAACTGATTTTCTGACCTAACTTGATTTCCCTATACATATCTATCATTAATCAAGGACTGATCAAAATATAAAGTGAATGTTTAAATTAAAATAGTAAAAGATGAATTTCTATTGATGCTCCTCAAAATACTTGTGATGATCAATACAGAAGTCAACTTGAGAAGTTTAGAAATTTTACCAAGAGACCCAGCAGGGAGCTAGGATTCTTATTTTGTTAACATCCTCAACTGTGTAAGAGGAGGGCACAGAGGTGGTATGAGTGCTACACCTGCCCTGGAGGTGGGGATGGGTAGCCTGCTCATGATGTAAGGGAGAAGAGGTTTGTTTTCCCTCCTTTTACTCTGGCTACTTTTGCTGGCTGCCCCCTTGAAGTGCTGGCTCTCCCATGCCACCCTGCTTGGAGCCAGCTGATTATAGACCGAAACCTCCACAAAAAGTGAGCTGAATAAACCTTTCCTTCTTTCATTTTGGGTGCTGGGTATTTTGTCTCAGCAACAAGAGAAAAGTAATCAAGACAATAATTTATTCCCCTGAACATTAAACACTCAGCCCATAGTTCTTTCCACTTTTTAAAAGTAGTTCAAGAAGTCTTTTAAAAAACCAGTAAAAACAGTGACTCTTCATTTACCTGTTCATCAGATCGAGCATATGCTACTTCTAGCTCTTCCCCAAAGGCAAAATAACATGAAAAGCGAACATTCTGCATTAGTTTAGAACAATGAAGGTACTTTGACAGTACAACTAAAGATACTCATAAAAGAGGACTTGCAGAATGGCTTCAAACAAGTGATAAAAGTGAGCTAGACTAAATGGGTTGGAGGGGCAGTTTGAGAGCAAGTAATTGCAATGTATTTTTTACTGTAAAAAGATTTTAAAAATGTAAACATTCACTATATTTTTAAACACATTATGTGTATATATGTAAGAATATATACTGCAAGTATATATTCTCTTTTTACATATGTGAGTTTGGAACTTACAGTACTACTGAGCAAAAAGCTTCTAAATGAATGAAGAAAACTTCCGTTATTTACTAATGACTTTTTTCCCTTCAAAGATTATTTTTCTGTTTTGGAGATCCTCTAATTCAGAAGTGACTATGGCCCTGGACTAGGTCAGAACTACCTGAGATAATTTGAAAGCTCATTAGAAATGTAAATTCTCAGGCCCCAAACCCACAGACTTGCTACCTAAGAGAGTGGAGTCACAGTTCAACAATTTGTACTTAACATATCTTCCATATAATTCTGGTACAAGTTAAAAGTTTGAGAACTCATGAGTTAAGCAAGTAACAATTAGTTACAATTTTTCCATGTTTGAAAGATTAGTAGAAAGTTGTAACAATGATGATAAAAACAGCAACAACACAATCACTATCAACTACTAGCACCACCATAGATCAAATACCCAATATAGGCCAAGCGTTGTATTTAGGGTACGTGTGCATGTGTATTAAAATCTCAGTCTTCATAATAACCTAGAAGAAATTACCATCTTCATTTTACAAAAAGGAAAAGGCATGGGAAGAAAACTTGTGCAACATCAAAGCAGAAATAGCAGAAACAGGAGTTAAATTCAAATCTAAGATATAACAGCTATAGCTGTTACCAAGAAACCTAAAAATAATAATAACAAATATTCAACCTCTGGTAGTTTATCATTTTTGTGGTTATTTGCTGGGCTTATCCTTTGCTTTTCTTTTCTTTTTTTTCACGTCAGATAGGTAATGTGCCAACGTCATAACAAGGTTCAAAGGAAACATGTCATGCATGGAGCATGAGCACCCAATCATCACCCTTATGAACCTGAGGAGGGCTTATCCTTTTCTTTATCCAAATTTTATATAACATCTTCCTGGGATGTCAAACATTTGAGGTATGTAGCTGGTGAACATTCTACACTGCCTTTTTGAAGTATAAATATTTTATCAGCTTAATATAGCTGATTGAAAATACAAACCCACATATATACAAACCAATAAATTAAATATTCCAAAAAACTGTTAAATATGTTTTTCTTCTGCTTACATTTACCAAAACCAAATAAAACTAATTCAGTTTACAATCGCGAGTCACTGATGGAAAATTCATTCAGCAAAATACAACTGGTTCTGTGAAATTGGATAATGGGGCTACATTTTCCACTAGGGGGATAATTCACAAGGGACTAAACACAAGTGTGAGACATGCATTGACACAGATGGAAATTTTGCACTTGAAACAGGATTTTTGTGAGGCACAACTGCAAACTATAAGAATCAATCTTTCCCCACCATCCATTTTTCTTCAGTATTTAGCACAGTAGTCACAGGAATAGTAATGGCTAACACTTTCAATTTTCTTTATTTAAACAATTTGCAAATAAAAATTGAGGTATCTTATCTGCAATGAATGTAGGTTTAAAAAGCATTTACATATTCCTTTTATTTTCACCTTTGCTTAAACTAACAATATATGAAAATACATATTTGGGATCTTCATTTGAAATTCAATAGACACAGAAATACTTCAAATGGTACCAATTCAGGTGATATAATTATTACAAATGTTACCAAATCTTGTATAATATTACAAAATCTTTTACCAAGTTTAATAGTTTTCCCATATTAGTGAAATGAAATATTTTTGAACATTCATTTGGAGATAAAAGACTTGGTAAAGATGTAGCACATTATTGGAACACAAGTACTGCTATACATAAACAAATTAAAAAGGACACTTGTTTTTTAAAGTTTGAATTAATATACTTGCACATGGGGAAAAATATACCTTAGCTACTTTCCTCCAGTTAAGACAGTCAAAGAAGTAATATGTTCCCCTCTCATATGTATTGGTTTTCATTGTTGGCTCCATGCCTGGTGCCCTGGTTATCCATACTCGTTCTTCTTTGTGGTATCGCCAATCACGGTTAAAACTTCAATTTTTAAAAGAAAAAGATTATTAAATTTTGGTTTATATCAAACATTTTGTACATTCTATAAAGCTTTCTCAGAATAATTACATGTAACATACATAAATATGGGTGCTTCGCAATCTGACTTGAAATAAATGTATACTGAAAAACTATCAAGGAAGTACATTTTTTATTGAATAACAGATACTAGTTATGTAAATAAAATAAAAATTTAAAAGTTCTATGATTAATAGGATAAAAAGGAAGACCAAATAAAGATGTACTATAGAAACCTGGTCCCCCATTCCCCAAAAAAGAAAGAAAAGAAACCTGATTCCTTTCTTGGTTATCTTAACACTCAACAGAAACTAAATGTTATTAAACCAAGCAAAACCTTTCTTCCTTTTTGTTTTGTTTTGGTTTTCTTATTTTGGGACAGGGTCTTGTCATGTAGTTCAGGCTGGGCTTAAACTCACTATGGAGCTCAGGCTGCCTTTGAACACAAAACAATTCTGTCTCTGACTCTTCAGTGCTGGGATTACAGATATGTCAGCAGGCCTGGCTAAAAAGTCAACTATTTGGATTATTTGGTATGAAACTACTGTACAAAATCTATTTAAATTGTTTAGATTTATCTAATTTTCAAGCTGCTGAAAACAGTATCAATTTTGAAAATTTTGTGTATTACTTAATTTTTATCCATTTTTATTTGAGTCTAAATTCTAAAAAGCAAAGTAGATATTATCAGAATTTATCCAAGAACCAATGAAAATTTATCATTTGTAAACCACACAAGTAACACCCAAAGGGGATGTTAACACAAATTAACTTCCATATAAATAAGTGTTTTCTTGACAACACAAGGAGGTAGCTTTTAGAAATAATTAGATACGAGAAAAGTGCAATTACAAATAAGTGACACATATATTACCAAAATAGTCAATTTTATAATATAAAGTATCTGAAAAAGACCATTTATAAAAATACTATCAGTAAATCTACGATACTGAATGTGGACCTTATTTCATAAGCAACTGAAAAGACAACAAATATGCAGAAAACCTTGCTGATAATCAACAGATATTAAATAATGAATTCTGTCTAATCAGTATACATGGTCTCACAGGAACCACAATCATGACTCTTAGCTTATAATTCATACAAAAATTAAATTAATCAAGTCTATGACTGAAGTCAATTCTGTCAAATTTATAATGAAGATCCTTTTATGAATAGATTATAAAGACATGGTGATATACAGCTTAGATCTAAATTATTTTACCTAGTATAAACTATTTAAATTTCTTGAACAAAGATTTTCACTTAAAAAAAGTATAGCTATCATCATTGAAAACAGTTTTCAAAACAGTCAAGATCCACTACAGTGAAAAGTGATTAAAATATTTTAAACATACAGCTCTACTGCAGCTAGAAGTTGTAATACGTCTCCTCCATTCATGTAATAGAGATAGAAGAGAAGGTCTTCTCCATATCGGCCAAGTTTTATTGCAGCCAGCTGTAAAAGAAAAATTTTTATGAAATGCAAAACAAATTTTAAAATTCTAATATATAACTGCTACTACTAAAGTAAAAAATGGAAAGATAAACAGTACAGAAATTCTTTATAGCAGACAACTGTTATCACATGTTTGCAGACAAGTAATATACAATTTTAAGAGCTAAGTCATTTAAATAATTAGGCAATTAGATATACTAGCAGGAGGAAAAAAGCTAAATAAAAATTTCCAAGGAAAACCAAATGTAGATTATCATCTAATGACAACGCTAAAATAGGAGACCTAGGCCTGTAATCAAGTCTTAATTCTATTATTAATATGACCACATTCAAGTTATTTGGTATCTTTTGAGCTTTGGTTCTAAAATATGGACAATAGTAAATGGGTTACTAAAAACATACATGAAATTAAATTGAGAGTATCTAAAAGCATCTTGCAGCCCACATAGGCAGATTATAAGAAGTGTTTAATCTACATCAGATAAGGGATTCACAAACTGCTTATATGCTTTCAGCAAATCATAGGTAAGTACAAAACCATACAGATGACTTCATTTTGGTTAAGTGAATGATTGAAAGATGACTATATTTCCCTACATGAAGTAGAAAACAAGTACATACCAAACTGTAAACAGAGAGTGAATTCAAGTCTCAAATTCTTAATTACAATAAAACTTAAAAGTGCTCCAAAATAAAAATTTATCTATATTGCTCTAAATGTTTACTTAGCTGTTACAGCTTTTCTGTTCAGCTTTACCAATTCATGTGGCAACTGTCAATGCACCAAATTCTTTTTCATATTGGCATAAATAAAGGTTGTGGAACTATAGCAAAAGAACCCTTCTGAGGTGGCAGCAAACTGCATAATCCACAAATGTAAAGATACAAGCATTCCCTTTATTGTAATTCCTGCTTTCCAACTACTTAAATATTAAAAGACATACTAAAATACATATATTGTTCTATTTGTCTGTCTATAATATCAACATTCATTTGGCTGTGCAGTTGCATGGATATTCACAATGTATTCATTTAATTAAATAACTGTATTTATATATATGTATAACATACAAGTATTTTTACTAAATGAAATCAATGTACAAGATTAAGATTTAGATTCCATTATGTATTTTTCCCTAGCAGAAAGGAACTTCTTTTAGCTTTTTCCTCTAAAAACAATGTAATGTGTTCTTTCTTAGATCAAAAAAGATTAAGGCTATTATTTTAATAATTACTTTATAACTAAAATTACAGGTAGTTAAATCAGTGGAAAAGAAAAATGGAGAAGGGAGGAAAGTCACAGTAAATCATTTCAAAAGATATATGTTATTTCATTAAAATCACTACATAATACTTGTAAAGAAAAACTTTCTTATGGGTAAAGGCATAAAATGAGACTATCACAAGAAAGTTCATCTAATGCTTTAAATGAGCTTACTCCCATCAATTGTAAAGTTGTACCTTTTTATTAATTATAATAAATATTTTGCCAGTCTTAATATTGGTTTGTTTTAAAAATATTACACAGGATATCATTAAGACATTAAGATTATAAGCAAAAATAGAAGGAAACTGCTATACATAAATTGAATGGACATACAAAAGCATACCCCTAAAACAATTGCTAGTTCAAAAATACGGTGTCTGAACTGAAAACAGCACCTGAAAAATAGATAAAATTCATGCTGACTGAGTAGAATAATAAACTACACTCACCTTATCCCTAATGTGAATGTTCGTTAAGTACTCAGATGGAACATGGAAGTCTGGATAATAAAATAAAAAAAGCCTTATTAACTGATTCTCAGTTATAAATATTTTCTTAAAAGTTCTGAACACAAACAGATTTTCCTACCTATGTCTTGAGGTCGACAAGGTGAAGATGCCCAGGGTGATGCAAATTTGGGGTAGAGATTTCTGAATAAGGGGGGGAAAAAAAAACCACTTTGAAGTCCAAAGTAGAAAAATAGATTTCTAACTTAATTTCAGGAAAACTAGGAAAAGCAGACTTCAAATGTAAAATGAGCATCTTTACTTTTAAGCCCCTTTCTTGGGTTTACTGTGGCTTATACAGCAAAAAACTGCAACAGTTATCTATCTATAAAATGAAAAATACAATAGGATTGCTCCCATTAGTATTCCTGCAATACAATATAAATGACATAGTGTATTATAATATATAAAACATAGGATTTAAATTTTTGCTAGACTTCAACTAAGAATGCTTTAAACTCAACAATACCATGTTTGCAAGTGAAATTACTTTTCTATTTATATGCACCTCCACCCCCCAAAAAATCAGTAATTAATTATGAGAAAAATTTCCAATTCATCAAATAGATAGAGTGACTACTATATATGCCTGGCATTATTTTAGGTACTTGGGATACACAGTGAAAAAAACAAAGACTGGAGCCAGGCAAGCATGGGGGTGCACGCCTATAATCCCAGCACTTAGGAGGCAGAGGTAGGAGAATCACTGTGAATTTGAGACCAGGCTGGGCTACATAGTACATTCAAGGCCAGCCTGAACTCCATAGTGAGATCCTGTCTTAAAACAAAACAAAACAAAACAAAACAAAACAAAACAAAACGCTCAAGATGAAGACTGGTGACAACATGAAACTTACTTCTAGTTTCATATTGTACATTGTAGAAGGCAAGTAGTGGAACAGATAAATAGTAATCTTTTTTAGGGGAAATTCTGGGAGAAGAGATTGGCTGCTCAAGAGAAGTCAGTGTAGGTCTCATTGAGAAGATCAGATTTGAGCAAGCACAAAAGAGTATGAGGTAGCTAATCATATTAATTATTTGGTAGAAGACTATTCTCCTTAGAAAGAACTGCTAGAGCAAATAAGGTAGATATATGATTGATATGTGAGGTACACCAAGAAGGCCAGCCAAAGTGGAAAACTGAATAAAGGGAAAAGATGTTGAGTGGGAGCTGTGGAGAAATACCTTTTGTAAGGCTGTAAAAATCTGAGCTTGCAATTAAATTCTTACTGGGTAGAGTAAGCAAAGGAGTAATTTATCCAAAATGTATTGTCCTGGTTCTTATATGAAGAATGTGAATGGGACAGGGGAAAGAGAGAACCAGAGATACTTGGTGTTTGGTAGTGGACTATCAATGTAGGAGGATGATCAATCAAATGAGAGTGGTATCAGTTTTAAGAAGTGAGAGAATGTAGTCAGATTTTGTATGTATTTTGTGAAAAGATGCGATATGGTATATATAAAGAAGCAAGGAGTTAAAGATAAAGTATGCCAAAGTATTAACTGAGATTGGGAAGGCTATAGCTAGAGTACATATAAGTAAGACCATTCAAGAGATGTTTAATTGCAATGGGATCCAGAAATTCTAATTTCTGTTGAGGACAGAAATCAGGAATGGAAATAAAGGTTAGATTTCTCAGTACGTAAGAGTCTATAAAGTGAGGCTGGAAAGTTATCGAGAGGAAGTAAAAATCTAACTCAAAGAGGTCAAGAAGACAAGGAAATATCAGCAAAGGAAACTGCAAAGAATCAACCAGTGAAATCAGGCAAAAATGGTGTATTCAAATTCAAGGAGAAAGGGATCACTTAAGTGCTCACATAAGTTGAATTTGACTCACAGTCATCACTTGGCGACCTTTTGTGAGTATGGTTGTAATGGAATGGTGGAGGCAAAATCCTACTAAATTGGGCTTAACAAAGAGAAACGGAGAAAACAAACTGGAGAAATCTAGATGATTCTTTGAGATCTGCCTCAACAGGAAATAGAGAAATGGGATTTTAACTCCAAGAGAGGCTGGATCAAGAGAAGTCATTTTTTTTTTTTTTGTCTTTTTCATTTTTATTGGTACCAGGGATCGAACTCACGACCACCTGCTTGCAAGGCAGGTGCTTATGCCACTGAGCTAAATCCCCAGCCCCAAGAAGTCTTTTATAAGATGAGAAACAAAAATGTATCTATGGTTGATGTACATGATTCAATAAAGTATAAAAATGGTCCTATCTTTGAGTTTTTGAGAGGTGTTAGGCAGAAAGCATGATCAACTACAGTAAAGCAGTGGTCAAAGATAAGAACAAGTAGATGCAAACCATAACAAGCAAATCTGGTGGCAGGATTATGCTGATGCTCTCTCTTTCAATTGCTTTCACCTTTTTTAGTAAAGTAGAAATAAAAAAGGAAGGTTATTCCTCTGTAGGGACAGAGGGACAGGTTTTAAGAGGCTTGTAAAATCTGCAAAAGAGCTAATGGACTAGCTATGCCAGGTATGATTATGACTGGCAAAATTAGGGATGTATTTTTTGAGGTTACCAGTCATGAATACAAAGAGAAGACCGGACAGTGAAGTTGGACATATTTCTCTAGCCACATACAATATAACACAGGTTAGGAAAGGAATCGGTAGAGAAATAACCACAACTGTAGTTGTCTGGGTACCATGCAAATATGATAAAGTGGGAGAAGGGTGAAGAAGTCGAGAAAATGAACAATTCTGACTTACTAGTGATTTAACAACAGCTAAGAAAGTAAGTTCTCCAAAGAACAGAGACAGGCTATTGAGTAACAGTGAAAAGGCAGAAGAATCAAATGAAAGGTCTCATGGAGTCAAAAGATTATAGGAGTTAGCAAAAGCACAAAAGAAACGCAAAATAGGGTAGTTAGAAAGACTGCTAAGCATGAACTTAAAATTATGGAGAGACTACAGTTACTAGCAATGAGTATGGTTCAGGTACAACGAATGACATGATTTTAGGGAAAAGAGATTTAAGTAACCAAGGTTTCAGGATTTTGAAAAGATCACATACATGTATATTAAACATGTCAAATTGTAAAAGAACTAATATTGCAGAGTAACAGTGATTCAGGGGTTAATTTGAGAGGGAATTATTCAGAAAGCAAGCAGGTAACAGCAACAACGAAGGGACAAAAGGTGATATAATTGGATGATGTTAAGATTAAAAACTAGAAATCTGAAATTAAATGCTATAAATATTATATAAAATAGGGAAGGGGAAAAAAAAGAAAGAAAACTTACTCAGGAGAGTTCAAATTGAGGCCTAATGTTGTTAAGTCACTTCCTAAAGCAAGATGTACCATTCCTGGGTCTGTCTCTGCTGCCCTGATAAATGTTAACAGGCCAATCATTCCAAATTGGTCCGTCACCATCCCTTGAGGAATGTTAGTAACCCGACCTGGATAAGAAAAATAGTCATTTTACTTCTAAGGAAAAATAAAGAAAATATATTTTATAATACTTTTGACATTTATAGAGTCCCACCATCAGGTAACACCTGGATCCCTTTTTTCTGCTGATTATTATTTTGTGTTGTTGAACTTTTATCGCCAGGGAATTTGGGTCCATCTGTACTTGAAGTTGTCTTGCCAGATGTATTCAAATTCTAGCATGAAAAAAATTAAGCACGACATTAAAATGTGGTGAGGTATACAAACAGAAGTTTATACCCTGCCATTCATTTATTTTATTTACCTGGTTTTTAAGTTCTATATGAACATTGTTTCCATAACTGTTTTATCATATACAAATAAATCCTATATCCTCCACAATTGAGCAGTACCATGGACAAAAAAAATAATTCTCATTTACCTCATATTTTAAGTCACAGAAAAATATCTTTTGTTCAGGGCTTTAAGTTACTATTTTTCAAAGTTTTCCTTTACTAGAGGAATTACACTTGGTACACTACCTAAAGTATCAGCAAAGGAACCTCCAAAACAAGCTAGGAACACATGAATTTTTAAAATTCATACTTATTGAATCCTTGGCTAACAATCCTCTTTATTATTTATTTTAATAATATACAAACTCCCATCACACACACAAAAAAGCTAATTTCAGTTTAGTGTGGAAAAAATGAACACATTTGTTAAGTCAGAAAGAAGCTGAGTTGCCTGAATCAACACAGGTATTAAAATGCGTATAAAGATTCTTCAAGGAGAAAACTTACTCAAGAAAAACACAGCTCCTTAGAAGGCTATATTATCAAACTTCATGGGATCCAGCTGACAGGGACTACAATAAAAGTCTAAATTAACTCTGAGAAGTTCAACAGAAATTTGCAAACCTATATGAAATAGGAAAAAAATAGGCTATCTTCTAAGTTACAAAGTTTTTCCATATTCTTCAGAAGTTAGATTATTACAGATAGTCAAGATAAACAGTTTTGTAATAGTATTTAGTAAGTAACTGTTAATACAAGCGAAATCTGAAAGGAAGAAAACTACATTACTCACAGAAGTTTCAGTTACTTACAGATTTACTGTCATCATTACTTGATGTTGGATCTTTATAGCTGGAACCAGGTAATGCCGGAAAATCTTCGTTGTGTATTGAAAAGTCTTGGGATTGCTCATTTGCTGGTTTTGTTACCATCCCAACTACGCAATAAAAATAATTCAGAGAACTGTAATTGATATCTATGGTATATTACTACACATTACAAAAAGTTAACTTTCTTCATAATAATGTACCTAAAGTTTTAACAATATGAAAGCACACCTCAAAAAATTAGTTTTGAAAACAAGAACTACATTTTATGTACTGATTTATATAAGTAACTTAATACAGAAAATAATATAAGGGGAAAATGTGACAATTTTGTCATTCTAATCTAATGTCATACATAGATGTTCAAAATTATGATTTAATATTGGTAATGATTATTAAAAATTTTGGTTTAAAGGCTTGCTTTAAATATCTGACTAGATATAAATACCAGTAAACTGTCAAATAAAATGAACAAAAAAATTTTAAAAGAACATGTCAGTATTCTACTTGAAAGTGACTTACAGAGTGAGCAAATTGCAATCAATTATAAAACAACTCCATATTATTTCAGATTTTCTCGGACTCCATGTTATAGATGTAAAACATGCAAGAACTGGGAAGTAATCCTCCCACTATACTTGGCATTAGTCAGGCCCTCATTGGAGAACAATATCCAGTTTGGGGCTCCACAATTCAAGAACGATATGGAGAAACTAGAGATGGTCCAAGGAGAGCAACGGGAATGATTAAAGGGATGAAAAAATGGACCTATGAGGAAAGGTTAAAAACATTAGAGTCTGAACTGAGAATCAAGTAGCTTGGTACTCAACTTTCAGGGCAGATCACTTTGTTATTTTTTGAGAACTATTTGTAAGCTTTAGACTATAAACAATAAAGTTTTCCCTTCTTCACATATAATTTGTATTCACATTCTAAAAGTTCAGTAATCTTTTATTAACAATGGGAAAATATTAGTTTTAAATTAAAATAAATTGAGTTCTCTAAGTGAAATGCTTTGCTATTATTGGTCCCTCTCAGACCTTTCCAAAAGGAAACAGCTATACAATATGGCTACAATGCCATCACAGAACTTTCAAGTCTAAATTGCTTTGTTTTTACTTTATATATCTTTTTATTTTTATTTAGTTTCTATCACCAGTTCTCTTTTCCACTAGAACCCATGAAAGTGGGGAATGAAGGATACTGATGAAGACTAACAATCTATATAAACTATACAAGTCCATGAGCTGTGGTTCTCAACAGTGGGCAATTTTTCACCTAGGGAATATTTTCTAATGTCTGAAAACATCTGTGTCATAATGGTTGGGCGGAGTGTGCTGGCAGTGGAAAGTTGAAACCAGGAATGTTAAACATTCTATATAAACTGGAGTATCACCCTTTCCATACCCTCCTACAAAGAACCACCTAGCCCAAATATCAACAATGTGAATCTTGAGAAACCTTAGCTTAGAAATTTTTGTATTCTTTGAAAAATATGAGACCAATTAAGAAAAGGTAGACCACAAAATAAGCGACTTAAGATGAATTAATACAGAAATGCAGAAGAAAATAACTTCTGAGTACTAATGAGGACTTGCTCATTTGGCTTTTTATACAAGTTTTACCATTAAACTTTGTTGTCATGGAATTCTCAGAAGAAAAACCAGATTTCTAATATCAATTCTGACAAAAAAATTACACTAACTTGATTAGAAAACAAATACGTACCACTATGTACCTATACAATCTGTGCATATGTACATGTGTGTCTGCATGTACATATTTGTGTACATGCTGCAGAAAGTTTCTACTGCCCATCATTAAAAAGTTTAATTACCATAAGGAGCTCTGCCAGCCAAGGGATTTATTAATGGAGTTGGATTACCACTTCCTTCCCTTCTGTTTCGGTCTGCCAATGCTGGAAAATCTGAAAGGTCCAATCCTGTCACATTTTCACTTCCGTCTAAATAATAAGAAACAGTACTAGTTATTGATTTCATAAACATTTAAAAAAAAGATTGTAAAATCCAAACAATATAATATGAAATGCCTTCTCCCTAAATATAGAGCACAATACTGCATATACATTAGTGCTCAAAACATAATTGAGGCTTGAATTCATGTTAAAGAATTTCATGAACAATTGAAGAAAGCAATACATAACCAGCATATTAAAAATCCAAAACTCTATAGAAACTTACTGGGTACTATTTCCACCATGGAAGATTGTAATTTAAAATTCATAGTTAACTAACAGAGAACATGAAAGAGATGAATGATACAACTGTTCTTTTCACTATATCCATACGTAAGCTGTTAGCTGGAACGCTTGAAGCTTCAGTCACACACACGAGTAGCAAAGACATTACCTCCTACAAATAGCCAGAAAGATACAGGTGCACACAGGGGAGAGAGAAGCCTCAAGGACTTCTGCCTTGTAGTCTAGTGGTTTCATATGCAAGTGTGTGTGTGTTTTGAGGACTGAGGATTAAGTAGGACGGGAGCACAGCTCCCTTTTCTGAGGAGTGGGTAAAAACACTGTATAAGAATATGCTATAAAATCAGAAGTTTATATTACCTATTACACAGTATGCGCTCAATAAATATATACTACATAAATAAAATTTACTTTTAAAAATTAAATTTAACCCAACTTCTCTATTTTGCAAAGTTATACCCTGAGTTTTCCCCCTCAAATTTTATTATTCTTATAATCCTGCATTTAATTTTTGAAAAACCTAATTTTCTATCACCAATTCAACCCATGCTAGTTTTTCTTTAATCATTGATCTTGTGTTTATTTCACTTCTGTGTTGTTATTCAATTGATTTTTATTTCTCCTTGAATTTTATAATTGAAAGAATCTCAATTATTATTTCTAGATTATTTTCTGACAGAAAAACAAGTGACTCCATTAATGCTCCAAGTCAAGTGATAATTTAAAAATTATAAGAGTTAAGATACATCATGACTCATTGTTTAAAAAAAGGTTTAAATTTTCAATTAAAATACTATCACCTGAACAAGATAATAGAAATTGAAATGTTACATACTCTTTTAACTCATAAAACAACCTCAAATTATTTATATCTAACCTTTATCTCTACTGACTTTTAATACTCATCTTTAAACAGAATTTAAAATAGTCATTATTAGAGAATATTTTTAACCAAAAAATTTTAATAAATTATTTAATAAACAATTTGTATTTTAGGAAAAGACTTGAAAATCATTCTCCTCATAACTAGTAGAAACAGAATTTTATTTGATTTAGTCTTTTTAAGACAGGGTCTCACTGTGCAGTTCAGGCTGGCCTTGAGCTCACTTTGCAGCCCAAGCTAGTCTTGAACTCACAATGATCCACCTGCCATAGCCTCCCAAGTGCTGGCATTACAGGATTGCACCACCACACCTGCTGGAAATAGAATTTTAAAAACAATTCTAAGATTTTATAGCAGTGTATAAAACCACAACTCAGAATCTAAGATGGCATTGTTTGACACAATGAATGTCCCACTTAAAAACAAAAAAAACCTTCCAATTGAACTATGGAATGCAGCCTGATTTCATTGTTATTTAAACACAAAAAATGTGCATTTTAGAAACAATAAAATACTGTTGTATTTAATATCCTGAATACAAAATTCCCACATATGAATGGTAAAATCTGGAATTTTTCAAACATTTTGATACATTGTTTGATCAATCTATGCTGGAGCAAATATTAACATCCAAAAATTAAAAGCCCATAGCTAGAAATACCATCTCCTTATTAAATCTTCTGTGGAGCTTCTGAAATATGGCTCATCTTACTAATTCTTCTTTCACCTACCACTTCCTTTACATGTATTTCTCTCCCAACAATCCTCAATTTTGAACCTATAGTCATAACAGCATCCTTTATTTTCTTTCTCAGCAAAGTCTAGAAGTGAAGATGAACGAAACTTGAAGCAAAATACTAACACTATTCTCCATTTTCTTCTGCCTGGAATAGCTGATAAAAGAAACAAACTGTGCGAACTTTCTGTCAAAACTAGAAATGGTTTTCCAGGCTTTAAATTTTATATGTAAAACTGGATTAAAAATTCTAATAGTTAAGTGCCACAATCAGTATTATCAAAACTAGGATATGTAAAGGTTCTCTATCTAGGTCTCTTTACAATCAGATGATTATCCCACCTAACCAAGTCCAGATGGTATATTTTCACAGTGACAGACCCAAGGACAGGAAAAGTTTTGAAGCAAGAGACTGTGAAGAATAAGTATAGCTTAAGTAAATGTTTGGGCTTTGTCTTGCTGTTAAGGAAATAATCATGATGTTGTCACACGAATCACTACGGTAACAACACGCCAAATGGAAAAAAATTGCTTACTGAATTAAATTCTATTTCTGGCAATTTCTTACAAAATTCAGTTTCACCACATAACACAATTTTTAAAAAAAGTGTACAATATATAAAGACCAGTATGTTGCACTGTTTTATATTTTAGAAATCTACTGTATTTTTAATAGGATACTAGCTCCAGAATAAGCTTACCTGTTCCATTAAAAATGTTACTTGATAAGGAGTTATTCATTCCAAATGCCTGATTCCTGTTCATTCCAAATCCAGACATACTGGGTACACAGAAAATAATTTTAGATATACAGTAAGAACACTAACTTTGAAATGAAAAACAAAGTGTACGCTTTTGGTCTCATATAAAACAACAGTATGCTTCAAAATGTTTACTGATTTTATTTTTCTGAATTTAATCTTATTTTTATTTAAAAAAAAAATCTCTGAAGTCCTTTCATGAATAAGTTAAAACCAAGACAGCTCACACAAATTAACTAAAAAGCAAAGAATTTACATATGAACTTTGAGGGAAACTAAATTAGGGGTGTCATTTTATGTTCTTGGTGAACCAGTTGACTAAATATTATACGCATATAATCTCAAAAATATTCAGATAGGTGCAAGACTATCCTTCCTGAATACTTGTTTTCCTTGCCTTATTTGCAAAGCTTGCTGTTTTTCATAATGTATTTTCTTTCATGTAGTATGTATCTTTCCCAACTAAAATACAAGCTTCTCATGGACAGAGACCATGTGATATTATTCATCCTTGGATTGTCTTCCCTTTAGCATTTATTGAAATAAAACAGGCATAGGGCCAGGGATTTAGCTCAGTGGCCTAATTGTCGGCCTGGCAAGCGCGAGGTTGTGAGTTCAATCTCCGGTACCAAGAACAAAAATAGGCATTCAATAAATGTTTAGTTGACCTGAATTAAATGGTGCTTTGTGAATTCAGTGTTCCATATGTAGTGTACCTTCCATCTACTTAGTAAAAAAACAATAACAAAAATACCCTTTAGAGTACCCCTCTATTTCTGAATTAATATACAACTAGTATTTGGTAAATAATCACAAATGCTCCCTTTTTTATACAGAAAACTAAACATGAAAGGAAAAGAAAAACAGGCTACACTAGAGCAAAGTCAAATAACTAAAGAGTGCTAAGAATTATTAGTGCAGAGTCTATAATGAAACGTATATCCTTAGTTTCAAGTAATCATCTGGTAAAAGACAGTTTATCAGTGTTACAAAACAGAGCCAACCCATTTGAAGATAGCAGTTCTTTGCCTAAATTTCTAAAATGAACTCTGGTCAAGTGACTTTTTGGTAAAATATGTAACTGATGAAACAACACTCTAGAATAGGTAAGTCAACAGAAACATTTGTTTAATATCAAGTCAGAATTGTCAATGATATAGATGTTCTCATACAGAGTAAGTGTTCAAAGATGAAAACATTTTATAATCAATATAAGTACCAATAGTAGAAATAACCAAGGCTCTAAATTTTCATGTGGCATTCACAATCTATAAAGAAAGTATTTTTTAAAAATGTGAAAAAATATGGAAAGGCAAAAACTAAAATATATTCAATGAGTGATATTACACGAATTCAGAAAGATGCAATAAAGCATAAGAAATACACTGTTAGGAAACTCTTAAAATGATAACTTTGACAGCCTTCATAAATAATAACTTATTTAAAAATTAAAAGCAATAAAATTATAGCTGAAAAAATCAAAAGTCTACATAAAGGAATCAGAATGTATAGGATGACGATTTAGCAGAAAATGAGCTAAAAATCTATTTTAATTCAGATTTTATAAGTGCAAGACAGAAGTAAACAGGTGTGGTAACAACTAAACAAAGGTCTTCACCATTTCCATAGTCCTCAACTTAAAGAAACAGTTTTTGCAAAGAAATCTATCTTGAATGTGAACTCCTATATAAGTTACCGAACAGCTTGAAAAATACTAAAAAAATGGGTAATTTTTACTGCTATTTGTATAGCATATGCAATAGACAGTACAAATGTCCTGTCTTTTTATTTTGAAGCCCAAGATACAACATACTGTTTTAAAGTACTCTATGATTTTAAAAAGGCTTTGGTCAGTGTCTCCACCTCATTCATGAACCTAAAGCTCTTACCACATATGTGCCTAACCTAACTTAATAAAGCAATTATCAACAAAAATTTGCCTGACAATCCAAGAATAATTATTCTCTAAAAATAAAATAAAATAAATATTTAATGTGCTTTCTAAAATCAAACATATTTTCTAAAAGAGTGTATCTTTAGTTTTGGGGGAGTTAAAAGTTATGATTGTATCACAACCACAGCTCCTAAATGTATGATCAAATACACCTGATACAGAAGCCAAGCTTCAAGAATAAAGTGTTGAATATGAAAAAGCAAATCCAAAGATATCCAAGAGACAACTATATACAGTATCAATAAATATCTTACCTGTTCACAGTAAAAGGCTGTCGAGAAGGCTGCTGCTTTGGCATACATATTATGCTTGGCGAGCTTCTGTTGGGGCTACCTAACCCTGAACTGCTCATGCTATTTGTTCTGCTAGGAATTCCAATTCCCTGACCAACCTGGGAGTGGTTCATCATATTCCTAGGATTCATAGGCAAAATACCCCTGCAAAAGAAGTCCATTATACTATATAAGCTTTCTATAGTTACTCATTAATATTCTATATAAATAATCAATTGCTCTAAACCCAGAATCTCAAAAATACTTTTCAAACTGTATTTCTATTTTTTATTAAATTCCTGTGTTTTAGTCTATTCTAGCTCCTTGAAATGAAAAACCAAAGTAAACAAACAAACAAAACGCAGGTGGGGGGGATTAAAGTGAAATTAAATTAAGGTGATAGCTAAGATGATGAACTATCAGTGTGAGTATGATACAAATTACAAATGTACTTTACATATTTGGAATAATTTTACTCAAAATTCATTTCACTGTATCTTCTTTATACTAAATATGCATAATCTATGTCATGTTTTACTTTACTCACACTTAAAGCCATGATGTGGGGGCCAAGAAGCAAGGATTATAATTATATGGGGAGCCACTTGCACGTTTCAGGAATTAACCAGGTAGATAATTAACCCTTAATATTCACCCAATTAACTAGTAGGCTAGTTGGAGGATAAAACATTTGGTACTACATTTATCAATTTGTAAAAAAATAAAATGAGCATAGGCTTCCCCGACTATGCACTGAACCAGAAAAATTATGTAACTATCTTATTAAAAAATTAAAAGCTTGCTTACTACACAGATACAGTTTGAGAAATATTCTGGTCCATCAATAAATACCTGCTTGGAGATGGAGGCGTGTGAAGTGACATTGTTGGTACCCCTGTTGTTGGCGTGACGTGGCTCGGTAACTGAGTGCCTTGTGATAAGCTGCGATTTAACTGAGGGGTATTGTTGCTCATCCCCCTCATTGGAAGGCCTAGTGCACCTAATAGAAAGATTCAGAAGAAGGAAATTCATTGCCATCAGGAATGAAATTGTCATCCATCTTCTGGAGCTGGCAATTTAAAACATTTTTAAATGACCTAACATAATATGCAAATTTTAAATGGATAAATTCAACTTACTTCAAATGGACTCTAATTCTAACAAAATATTCTAGTCTGAAGTTTAATACTTTGAATATAATTTTCATATTTCTATTTTACAATAAACAGTGTCTATCAATGGTTCTAATACTAAGATACATTACTATGAACCAATAGTTTTTAAAATTATTAAAGGTGTATTTGTAAAGTACATAGACATACACCTTTAAAACATTTTACAGTCATGTGGTCTGAATTCACAACTGATGTACGCAGAAAGATATTATCCCCACTTTGCTGAAGTAGCTTTAATTTTTATATACTTTTAAAAATGCATTTTGAACAAGTATATAAATGTATACAAATTTATCAATATCATGTATTTTATAGATCCAACATAAAATGCCAAGAACTGTTAAAAAGCTTAACCTGACATAGATATGAAAGGCAAAAAAAGGGTAGACTTTCAAGGTATTATATAGCACTCCTGTGACCAGCTATAGGGACAGACATATCCCATAGATACTCTTTTTAATACCGCTAAGGGTTTACCATTCAGATATAAAACATGAAATACCCCATTTGGATAATTTTTAAGATGTATGACACTATTTACTTTTATTCAGATAACATGAAATATATACTTCTTAATGATTCATAATTTTCCTACAGACAGTTCATTTTGTATATTTATGTTTTTTCCTTTATCCCTCAAAGTAAGAATATACGGCTGTCATTTATGGTGGCATCCTTTCCTCCATCCTTTTTTTTTTTTGGTCTTTTTCCTTTTTATCGGTACTGGGGATCGAACTCACGACTGCCTGCTTCCAAGGCAGGCGCTTATGCCCCTGAGCTAAACCTCCAGCCCCATTTCTTCCATCCTTCTAATCTGTATGTTTAGTGCTCTTTTTAGTATGCTAAAGAATAGTGCACTGGTCAATGAAACTTACTGCGAATGAAAATTAAAAGCAGTAAGTCGGAGAGCTAATCAATAAATAGATGTCTTTCATGCTGTGGATTTAAGGAAATTTTTCTTTTCCCTTTTTGATCAAATTTTGTGTCAAATAATTTCACAAACCTGAAGATTTTTAAAACTATTGGCTTCTAAATAGATAGGAGTTCTATATATACCAAGCATATTTTCTTTCAAATATCTCTGTAAACTTTATTTTTCCATATACCATAATAATGTGTCAATTTCTAAGAGATCACAAGGATTTCACCTTTAAGTATCTGGAATTTGGCAATCTGATTTCTTTAACATGCCTAAAGGGAACTGGTCTAGATTATATTAGTCATTACTGACTGTTATTCAGTCACTACTGAATGTCTATTCAGCATACTGAATGCATGTTTGAATTCTGTGACCATGAAAATGGCACTAGGGGCCAGCAGTTTCTATGACTCTTCAACAAAATAAGGGATAACACGAGATTAGAAATTTGCTCATTAAAAATTTCTTAAGAAATCAAGTCTTTCCTCTTGCCCAAGCATATCAGTTTCCCTCTAAGCCTTCTACATGCTCCCATAATGAACCACCAAAATCATACTTTTCACATTATTCAGTCGAACAATCAGTGGGCACCTATTATTTGATATTATTTGATATGCACTATACTAGTTGCTAGAGACAGTGAACAAGATAGAAGGCTCCTAGTCTCAAACAGCTTAAATCCTACTCCCTAAACAAGATGCTCTTAAGTTACATGCAGATTTCCCAAAAGAATGTGCTTCTTACAGGTACTGATAACACACACACACACACACACACACACACACACACACACACACACTCAAAACAATATCTTATGCATCTTATAGAAAAAAGAAATCTGAGTGAGTTAACTGACTTTTCTATTCATTCATTACTATAAATATATGTTTACCAAAAATCTAGTGCTTTTTGGCCTCCTTTTAAAGCACTGGTAAAACTCTCTGAGGACTATTCACTATATCTCTCTATACATACTATTCTATGCTATGTAGTGAAAATTTGTAATATCAGAAATATTTTAGACAGTGGAGATTATCAAATATTAGCAAAAAAGTGTGGGAAAGCAAACAAGAATGGATAAGAATACTTAGCAAATTAAAGACTGGCATACTTCAATTAATTTATGATACTAAAAGACTATGAAATAAAAAGTATTACTGTTTAATTTTAGTCTACAAAATTTACCTTTTTCATAAAAGATCTAATAAATTCAAAATGTCTGAGTGGCATTTTGTGGAACTATGAAGAGATCATAAAGTAAAAACACCACTACAAAACTAGGTATGGTGGTGCATCCCTGTAATCGCAGTACTTGTGAGGCTGAAGTAGGAGGATCACTGTGGGTTTGAGGCCAGCCTGGGCTACAAAGTAAGCTCTAGGCCAGACTGAATTGCATGGTGAAATCTTGTCTCAAAAAAACATATCAAACCAAACCAAACCAAACCATCCCACACCACACCATTATAAACTGAATCATCAATTTCTGAATACTTAATGGGGTTAACTTTATAAACTTAAGTGCTTTAAAAGAAATAGCAATCAAAAGGAACATGAATATGTAAAGATTTATCTTAAGGAAATAAAATATACAAAATCATCAAATGTGATTTATTTGAGTCAAACTATTAGAACTAGAAAAGTTTAGGGGAGAAGAAAATTTAAACTTATCTCCAAAATATTGACTTAAGAATAGAATATACAAGTTAAAAAAAAAAAAAAAAAAAGCAAGAAGTTCCCCTTCCTCAGAGGGGACATAAAAGACCTAGAGAAAAAATATAAATATGCACAGATGAGCTTGTGCATGAGTTAGCGAATGGAAAGAGCAGAATAAAATTTGTTGACTACCTAACTACCAAACATTATGCTACTATTCTATTGCTTTTAGTTCTTTTTAACAATTCTATAGAAAAAATATCTAAGCCTTACTTCATAGGTTTAAAAAAAAAAAGGACAAACAAAAACCAGTTTAAAAGGTTAGAACTGTGAATTATTATTTTTTCTTTTAGGAGGACTGTAAGAACACACTCTAAAATCATTTAGCAGGGTGCTACATAATTAATGAACAAACTCAATTTTTTATTGATCATTTTTCAGAAACCCTAAAGAATATGATTTAAGACATAATTCCACAAATTATTTCAGGGGCACAAACTATGGTACATCTCTCTCTCTCTCTCTCTCTCTCTCTCTCTCTCTCTTTTTTTTTTTTTTTTGTCTTTTTATCAGTACCGGGGATCAAACTCATGACTGCCTGCTTGCAAGGTAGGCGCTTATGCCACTGAGCTAAATCCCCAGCCCCCAACTATGGTACATCTCTTAAATACTTATGGCAAGATGTGCCACTATAGTTGTTACTAACTTTTGCACTTCCCAGAGAACTTCAGTATATGGGTCCTATCTCCAAAAATTATGATTTAGTCTGAGTTTAGGTAATTCATGGGTAGTAGAATTTTTAAAATTCAAGTGTGCTGGAAATACATGCAAGACTGAGAACCACTATTATACAGTATTGAGTCTAATCACAATAGTATAGAATCCGAATAGTTTAGTCTTTAAAATTTTGCCAAGACCCAAACAACTTGCTCTAACCCTGCTTAACATTTTTGTATTTATATATTAAAATACTTGATTTATAATCTTCTTCCTTCTTTCCCTGCTCCCCTTCTCAAATCTCTCCCTGTACCTATACTACTCATATCATTCTTTTACTAAGAATACTTTTCTTGTTCCACAGAGATACCAAAGACTATTTAAAAGTAAATACATAAGTACTATAGTTCAGGTATCTTTACACAGTCTACACAGTGTTTCTGAATGCATGTAGGAGCGACCACTAATTTAGACTTAGGAAGAGATGTATCTGTGATCAGAAAAGGTTTCTTGAAGGAAACATAATATGAACTAAGTAACAAAAAAGATTTAACTAGGCATTCAGATGGTGTAGGCAGATGTTACAACAGTTCAATCTGAGAAAATGACAAGATATATGAAAATAAGGACAAAAAAGCTGGGTAAAATAGCTGTGGCTACTCAGGATGTTGAAGCACACAAGAGTTCTGGGCTGAGCAGGCAACAAATAAAAGGAAGAGAAAAAAGGACAGGATAGGTAGGAGGAAAAAGTGGGGGGGAGGAGAACAAGTCACACACCTGGAGGAATGAACTTACTCTCTAGCTGCTAAGAATGTATGAAACAAGAAATATGCGATAATGCCAACCAACTTTTGGTTGGCTCTTCATAGAAGTTCCACAGGATCTTTACCTGTGGAAGAGCTGTGTGCATCTTTCAAATATACTTTGTACTTTTCCTCAGCCTAAATACCTGTTATAGACTACTGATACTCATTCAGGTCTCAAACCTTAGAAATTATACTCGATCCCTCTCTGCTACATCCTACATCATCAAGTCAAACCAGCTCTACTCCCAAATATTCCAATCTGACCACTTCCCAGTAACTCCGCCTCTAACTCAAGTTACCCTATTCTCTTGCAGGCTACTACAGAAGTAGCCTTGTCCTTTGTGCCTTCTCATCCAGTTCATTTTTTATATAGCTAAGCAGATCATTAAAATTGTATGTTCAAAATTATCTGATGACTGCTGCTTCATTAGTCTTATCTATTACGCTGGGCCTCTTACTCCTCCTATAACTCATTAAAATTCATTCTTATATTCTTGAAAATTACAACTGTGATGCCTGGTGTTGGTTGTATTTGAAAAGCTCTCCTTTACATCATCCCAAGGACTTCGTCTCCGTAACATTTAGTTTTGCATTCAAACATGACCTCCTTAGGGACACTCTGCCTGTTCCATCTAAACTATTAATCCTATCCACTCATCCCATTAACTTGACTTAACCTGTGTAGCACTTGTTACGAGAGTTAAATTATTTACTTAGTTGCCAGCATGTTTACTCTATCTTTATTAAAACTAAACACCATGAAACAGAAACTATTATTTGCCATATTCTTACTAGTTCTTATTATTCATTTAGCTCTTGGAATAATAATCACATTCAAAGTGGGCACTCAAGTACATGATGTTCAATGAATAAATCCTATAATAATGTCTTCAGTAGAGTGCTCCACAAATTCCCGACATCTATGGATTGAACATAAGTAAGTTCTACCATGTAAAATGGCCCTGTAGGGTCATGAAATTCAGTGAGTAGTATTTAGCTTGTGGGTTTTAGAGAATCACAAGTTCTCAACTCATACATAGAATTATTCTTGTTATTGCAATTCTAGATCTACAGTTTACTATTTACATAACCTTGGGCAAGTCCCTTAATCTCTTTTGAAAATTAAGAAAGTTAATTTATATCATATGCTTAAAATAACATCAGGCACAGTAAACAAATATTTGTTGTTTAGTTTTTTTGGGGAGGAATTTTTTTTTTTTTTGTATCGGTACTAGGGATCGAACTCACGACCGCCTGCTTGCAAGGCAGGTGCTTATGCTACTGAGCTAAATCCCCAGCCCCTGTTGTTTAGTTTTTATGTAAAACATGTCTATGGAAAGAAAGTTCACAGGTAGTCTTATGGTGAAGATAAAATAAGATTACCTCATTAAATGATTATTTCATCACAGAATAGCTCTTAAATTTGGAAAGCAGCAAAGATCTTGAGATATATCCCATAGAAAAGTGAATACTATAGTTCTTCGCTGAAATTAATTTAACAACCTAAGTTTTCCTAGCCTTGATGCTAGGACTACTCTCAAAGCTATCCTATGATGTATTGTTTTGAGGACTAAAACAACTTTATTTGGTTTCTTGAAAGTCAATTTCAAACATGGTCTCATCTGTGAATTCTTTCCTTAATCATTCTTAAAGACAGTGATGATTCCTGCCTTTGAAATATCCAGAAAATTCTCAACTTCTTACCGTATAGTAAATGTATTTAGTGTTAAATTATATATGGGAACCCTATTTTGCTCATCACATATTCAACAAATGTTTACTGAGTGCTTGTTATGTACAGAGTACTGAGGACATAAAGGCAATAAAAACATGCAAAAAATAAAACTAGTAACATCACAGGAGCATATATACTGTACAAAGATGTCATAAAGGGAATAAATGGTTGCGTCTACATAGAGTTGCAGTGTCTAGCATGAAATTCAATATCTGTCAAATTCAATTCTTACCTCCTTTTGAAGCTTTATAACCACAATAACACACTGTGCTTTTCTCCCCAAACCCTAAAACACTGTTCATACCATTCCATACATGATACCCATATATTATTATCATGGGCTGTTAAGTAATAATTTATTCATATCTTAACTTCCTCAACTATAGCATGTGTTTAAAAGCGAGACTTCCCAGTGTTCAGTACCAATGACTAAACTTTAAGAGTCTGTTAAATGGCTAATGTGGAACTGACTTGCTCGCTTTAAGCTTGAAGTGATCAATATGTATCTTTCATCTATTTACACTGTTAACAACAACACTCTTGAACCACCTCACTTATGCTTTGGTTTTCTACAAACCCAGGAGCCTTTGCATAGGACTTCTTAAAATGAAAGGTCAAAGAGATGTCTGATAGAAGCCTGAAACTATGCCTGCTGCTACTCTAAAGCTAATAGTCCAAACTATAGGAAGAACTATTTCCTATCCCAACTGGAGGCTGGACCCTTGAGAATTCAAATACGAATGTATATAACAGATTCATCTGAGAGTTAGTTATATGCCTGTAAGACAGTACCACAAACTGGGAAGCACTCAATAAATGGTACTTTCTTTTTCCTTCAATTTTATAAGGCTCTCAATCCTACTGGTAAAAAAGCACTGCAACTATATCATCTCTTAATTTCAAAGCCCTGACTATCCAGTAGAAATTCATTCCTGAATCCCTGTTCATTACAATCTAGTAAACAATTTCAGTAAGTTCAAAAATCTTTTAATCCTAAAGGCATACTTCAAATCTTATGAACACATTCACAAAGATAAATAGAGAACACCATGGAATTTAAATATTTGAATATCTCGATGAAAAGTTAACTTTTAAGATATAATACCAGAATCCGAGATCGTATAAAGCTCTAGTCCAGTATTTTCAGGTTATCTCAAGCAGCAAATGATATTCTACCGAAATCTAGAAAGCCATCGGTTTAAATAGTTCTATACTCATTTCATGAGAAACACTCTTGTTTATTTCAGCAAGTCTTAATTCTGAAGAGGATGTTCTTCCTTCTTCAGTCTTCTAACTTTTCTAACCAGTAGAACCCACATACAAGTACCACAAAATCCTACTGAACTCGCCCAATATAAATACAAAGTTAATGGTGGTACCACAATGCACACGGAAGAAAGAACTTTGATTTATGTCAGTCTTGATGCGTTGTCACAGTAAGCTGCCACTAAAAATGGCACTCCCCTCTAATCCTTTCTCTCCACACTTAAAGTCAATTCCTCAAATATAACATTCTGACTTAAAACTATTAAAACCTTGACTCTCACTCAAGTACCACATGGAAACTTGAAACACAGGCCAAACAGAACACTGCTAGTTAATAATATTCCTTCAACAGGATAAGCATTTCTTGATAAATAAGCAATATATTTTCTGGGCAACGAAAAGCTTCTAAAATGCAATTAATTAGAAAAACCTGTTAAAGGAAGAAGAAAGGAAGGAAGGATGGATTTGTGTGTATTTACTAATTCTGTTTTAGTAAAACTTTGTTTCATAGATAGAAACAATGCTTATATACAAAATTAATTTCGTTGCCCACTAAACTTTAAAACCTATATGTAGAATAAAGTGGCATGACAAGGTATTCTAATACCTATCAAAATTTTTTATTTCTCATTATACAGGAAAGGTTCCAAGTCAATAAGTGATTTTTGTTTGAAGCTGGTTAATACTGTCAGTGCTCAGATGTCTCCTTCAGTTAATTATGATATATAATTGACTGGAATTTATACTTTTAATACCCCATTCCATTAATGGAAATAAGAAATCAATAGATTGTTAACACTAATGGAGAGGATAAATCTTTTTAATAGGTAGAATTTTTGAAATTTGGAAAACATGAAGATATTTTGTAATTGAGAATTTTATAATAACTAATATTTATTGAGCGCTTACTATGCGCCAGGCACTATGCTAAGCGCTTTAAAAATATTATACTTAAAGAAAATCTTATATAATGAAAAAAGAACTGAACTGTACATCAAAAATTTAAGATTCTATGAGACAGAGCTAAAGCAGAAGAAAAATTATGTGCTAAACAAAATATAAAACATCTACCAAACCAAATAAAAAACAGTAATAACCCCCCAAACCTCAGACTTTAAGTTTCTTTAGTTGAAATCAAGTAGAGTATCTACTTTTGTTTACCACTTTAAATATAACACAAAATATGTCAAAATACATTTGAATTTATCCTATATTCAATTTAGAATTAGTGAGGGCTAAAATAATGAGGTTTCTCTATGTAAATTTTTAAAAAAATACTAAAAAGTATCTTTTTTGTTAAATCCTACAAACCAAAAGGGCGGAGCTGCTTGCCCTTTAACAGTTACTTTTCTCTTTAAATAAATATCCCAGAATAAATACAAAATTCTTACTTTGTTGCCCGTATAAACTTGCCCCAAACTGAGACAGCTGACCTGATGTAGATGGCGATGCCAGCATCTAGAAACAAATTAATTATATTAGAGCATAAAGAACATAAAGCATTTTATTTACATTTTATAAATCTGTATTTCATATCACAATGTTAGCCTCTAATCCACACTCTTGTTCTTCCTAAAATATAAATATTATGTAACAAACCCTATTTTTTGTGAGAATACCATCAGTAAATGAAACCAAATTGTGCAAATGGAAACGTTTTAATAGTTTTGAAGTTTTTATAACATTACACTAAACTAAATTGTATCATCACTATTCACATGAAGAAAAGATTCAGGCTAAGCTAACAAAAACATACATGCAACATCTCAAAAAGTAATCTCTGTAAATCTGTAAGTAAAATTTCTTGATTCTCAAATATTAAATTATAAATTCAATTTAATACTTAGAGAAATTTTGTTTTTTCTAAGAATATTTCCTGATGTTTATATACAAATAAATGATTTATAGCAAAAGAAAAAAAAATCTGTAATTATACATTTTACCATAAAAGTGGAGAGGTGCAACAGTAGAAGATAGAAAAAAATGCTTACAAAAACGTAGACATGATAATGATTGATAAGGTTAATGAGTGACAGAAATTTCCAGATGCTCGTTACACAATGCCTTTCAGCTATGGCACTAATATCTTTTTTTTTCTAATATCTTTTTTCATAGTAGCATATAAAGTATTTGAAGGCACGTTACATTCATGTAGCATGCTATATTCACTCACATTTCGTAGATAGATGTATAGTAAAGATACATATACATATATATACATGTATGTATCTGTGTATTCATGTAAATATGTTAGATATTTAGGATGAGTAAATGAAAATGTGTATGTTGTGTATTGTTGTATTAGACAACGATCAAATGCTTAAATTAAATAAGATATGGACCATGTCATCAAGAGGCTTATATCTAATGGATGATACAATTACATTTGAAGCATAGTGTGAAAAATGTTATAAAGGAATTATAAAGCATCCCTGGAGGAAGGTAATTGTGATACCTACACTAGGGTGAGGTATCAGTGAAACGTTGTAGGTATTAACATCTGATGAAGGGTCTTCCAGGCCAAAAATAGGTAATAAGGTTAATGACACAATGAGAAAACAAATTAAGACATAGACTGTACAAAACAGGCTAAGTAGGAAAGGGAATAACATTCACCCATAAATGTAAATATAAGAATGAAAAACAGAACTTAAAGGCCTCATTGCAAATGGCCTTCTTAAATATCACGTAACTGACAAGCAACTATGACAATAAGGAAAACAATATTAAGCAAGAAAGTGACAAGATCAAAATGGGCTTTAGGAAGAAAATTCTAAGAGTCAAAATGAATGCAAATTTACAATATCAAACTAAAACAGCATAAGTGAGACTACAAACAAGATACCCTGATACCGTAGAAGTAAAAGCACTTCATGTCTTCCTGAACTAGTTGTGGTATAGCAAAAAGTGAGTGCGTGGGGAAAAAAAAAAAAAATCACAAAGCAGAGAATTATCAAAGGCTGCTCTGCAGTTTCCTAGGAAGGAAAATCATGCTGACATAGTTAAGAAAACTAAGAGGAATCTGTATATAGATTCAATGTAATTCCAATCAAAATACCAACAGCATATTCTACACAATTAGAGAAAACAATCCTGAAATTCATATGGAACCAAGAGAAACCCAGATAAAAGCAGGAAGTCTTGCAATATCTGACATCAAGCCATATTATAAAGCAATACAGTAGTGATAAAGAAGGCATGGTACTAGAAAACAGATATGTGGATCAGTGGAACAGAACAGATACAGAAACTCTGCAGACACATTTTGCTGTTTGATCTTTGACAAAAGGGCCCAAAAGCACAACTGGCAGGAAAGATAGTCTCTTCCACAAGTAGTCCTGGGAAACCCATTACCTGTTTGCAGAAGACTGAAACCCTAACCCTAACCCTAACCCTAAACTATCTCTTATCATATACCAAATTAAATAAAAATGGAATCAAAGATCTAAACACTGAAAGGGAAACATTAAGACAATTGGAAGATAGGACAGGTAAAATGTATAAAGATATAGGTGTACGAAAGGATTTTCTAAATAGGACCTCAACTGCACAAAAAGTAACATCAACAAGTGGACTAGAGAAAGGAACAGACACAGAGGAAAAAAATACAAATAGACAATAAATATATATGAAAAGATGTTCAACATCTGGCTATTAGAGAAATGCAAATTAAAAGAATGCTAAGATTCCATCTTACTCCGAAAGAATGGCAATCATCACAAAATCAAACAATAACAAATGCTTCATGGCTGTGATTAAAAATGAACCATCCTATAGTGCTGGTGGGAATGCAAATTATTACAAACATTATGAAAATTCATATAGAGATTTCTCAAAGAATTGGAATTAGAAATTCTATATGACTTAGCTACCCACCTTCCAGCAAGCTTCCCCAAAGAGCTTAAGTCATTATATTATAGCAATACATGCATACCAATGTTTACAGAAGCACAATGCACAATACCTAAATCCTGAAAGCAGCCTGTAAAATCATCAATGGATGACTGGATAAGGAAAATGTGGTATCTATATATAATGGAATACTACTCAGCTATAAAAGAATGACACATTTGACACATCTGTAGGAAAATGGATGCACCTGGAAAATAGAATGTTGAGTGAAATTAACCACACATATAAGTACCGTAAACCTGAGTGAGGCAAAGTACAAACAAAGAAAATGGTAAAGAATGCACAGAAGGGAATAAGGAAATGGATTTTTTGCAATAGGGAAGGGGTCTAAGGGAACAAGGCTGAGAGGTGAGGGAGAAGGAGGAAAGGGGAAATATGTAGAACAAAGATGTATCATGTACAGGAATCTAAGAGCCTCAAGGAATATAAGCATTATATGCCATAACATGAGCTAAGGTTAATAATACCAACAAGAATGAAAATCAGGAGGGGGAGAATTAAGAGGAGGAAAGGAAAAGGAAAAGAAACAAGCTATGTTGAGTACATGAACCCACTCCCAACATGACTAGAAACTACATGTACTGCAAGCTCTCACTAATAAAATTTTTAAAAAGAAAAGAAAAAACCTTTGAAGAAAACACTTTAACAATGGCAGTGTACAACATACATTTCATGTTTTTATGTCAAAATTATTGTTGTAATTATTCTGAAGTTTGTACAACTTTTTAGCCACCACTCCAACATCAGTGCTTACAGCAATAAATTTTCTAATAAAACATCAAACTTTATATTTTCTTAAATTCAGAGTTTCCAATGTCGACAATTACTCTAACAAACTCTATACATACTCTTGAATCTTTTAACCCAAAAGATCAAAAGATACCTACTCAAATTCTTTTCATTAGCACTATGGTCATAACTTACCACATTAACTACAAGTATTTTACAAACATACTAAACATTCACTTCCAAATTGCAAAGAGAAAATAAAAAATGTATAGTATATAGCAAAGCTTTAGCTGCAAACTAAAGGTAAAGAAGTCTATATAAAATACTGAAAAAATAATGACTTAATTATCATTATCAGCTATAAATGTATACAGTTGTTTCTAAAAGTTCCAAATACTGTATAAAATATTGGCTAGTAAGATTCCTTGGTTTAGAATGGAATGCTCCATGAGTATTTTCAAATGGACAATTTAAAAAATGTTACTCTTCTCAAAAATTTATGCCTAGTAAACATTCATTTAATATCCGAAGAATATACATTTTAGTATACTTTTTCACAAAAGTTACACATGTACAAATAGATGTATACATGTACAAATACAAGTGTGACAGTCATCACTACTCTCAGCATGGGAACAGGGAATAAGAAAGGAGAGGGTTACAATATGCAGGTAGAGACGTTGTGATTTCCAAAGCCTATGATTTGATACTAACAGTAAGAGGGTGATCAGTTCACCATCATGTGTACATTAAACATCATTTTCTCTATTTTATATGTGTACAAGTTAGTAAAGAGTGCTCTGAAATATGAAAAGAGTTTAATGTTACATTTAGGATTTTATAATCTTTAATATATTCATGTATTGTAAAAACTACTGCCTTAAAATGTGTCAAAAGTGCAAATAAATAATTTCTTATATAATCCACACCTAATGATATGTATTTTTATAATCTGAAATAGTGCTAAAATGGAATTTAACATAAGAATGTGAATGAGACAAAAATGGTTATGGAGTATGTCCTGGCAGAGTAATACTGAGTGTTGGTAGACAGCACAAAATTTAAACATCTCTTAAATGATAAAGAATGAATAATTTAGAAAAACATAACTTTCAGATCAAGAGACATATTACAGTAAGGATTGTGGTATAAGCAGAAAGAGTCCTATAAAGAAGAAAAAATTTCCAATTTGAATCTTGGTTCTTCAACTTACCCAAGGAGCTCTGGTTTCTTCCTGTAAGAGGAAATAACACTACCTACCTCACAGAGCTCAAGTGAAGATTAAGAAATGGAACATGGTGCTTAACAAACCATACCAACGGCTGCTAAATTAGAATTCAATCTTTCTCTCATTGTAAAACATCAGACAGAGGAGTGTTCAGCCTCTGGAAATTCAAAAGATAATATCCTAAATTTATGTAACGTTTTGTGCAAGGAGCTAAAGAAGTTTGTCTTGAGAAATCATAGGTAAAATAAGGTATAGAACTTGGTTCACAAAAGGTAAAAAAACTAAATGTCACATAATCAGTAGAATGATGAGACCAAAAAGTAGGTTATCGTGTCTGTAGTCTAAAACGATCATAATTATACATTTTCCATATTTCAAAAAATATACAATATACACTGTAATCAAACCGCGTGATAGTAAAACTCTGGAAGCTAGTAGAGGAAAAAGTAATGTGATTCTAGTTATTTATTTTTCTGATTCAAGAGAACCCTTTGTCCTTTAAAATAGAAAATCAACAAATCAGAACTACATTTAAAATAGTATTTCCACTGTTAATAGATCTAACTCTGGAACTCACTCAAAATTGTGTTTAAAAATATATATTTGAGGCAAGGTGCAGTGGCTCATGCCTGTAATCTCAGGACTTGGAAGGCTGAGGCAGGAGAACTGCTGTGAGTTCCAGGCCAGCCTGCATAGCGAAACTGTTTCAAACCAACCCAAACCAAACCAAAAATCAAAAACAGGTAACTTTAAAACTGAATCTGACTTCTTTTAGACCTTTATGACCAGAATTAAGTATTAAATCTTCCATTTCTCTCATGCTTCCTAACAGTGATTATGTCTCTTAAGTTACTTCATCTAAAAAAAAAAAAAAAAAAAAAAAATCATGAAAATATTTATAAGAAACATTAAAATCAGCTTGGTTAAGAAATTATTCTCGTGAGGCTTCAAAACACAATTTTATTAAATAAAAATTCCCTGACAATAATAAAATTGAAATAATCTGTTTCAAAATAATATAAAAATTCATTGCATAATATAAAGGTATGCTGATAATACAATTTCAAAAGAAAAAATTATTTCTGACTATATCTTAGCCAAAAAGAGGTAAACAGAAAGGAAGAAAAGTATGTCCAGACACATAAAGTATCTACATACTTAGAATCCTAAATCTACAGAGAATCTGGAGGACATTTTAAAATTAAAAACAGAATGCTTTAGAAACAAACAAACAAACCAGAACAAAATCTAGCAAACTGGCACAAAAAGAGGCTCGGAGATGATAATATAGTAAAAGAAAAAGAAGAAAAGAATAGGGGCGAGGGTACCAAAATATAAAGCAGTCATTAAGTCACAAAACCGACAGCTTATGAATCATATGCAATAAAATTACAAGTTTTACTATGTAGTCTAAGTAATTTTCACTGAAACCATAGAATTATATATAGAATATTTTTCAAATAGTGAAATATTTAATGCAATTAATTCCCAATTCTCTGTATTAAGTATTTAAGAGTCAAATTTTCACTATTAAGAGTCACATTTTTACTAAAAATATGTTAATAAACATCTTTATAAGCCACTGAAGTGTGTTTTGGGTTTTTTGTTTGTTTGTTTTTTTTGTGCTGGGTATTGAACTCATGACTTTACACTTGCCATGCAGGCATTTATGCTGCTGAGCTAAATCCCCAGCCTCCTTAATAAACATCTTTAGATTACACTGAATTACGAATTAGACCCACAGTACAAACTTACAGAAAGACATATGACTTAATTCTATACTTTTCTAAAAGGTTATATTACCTTTACACAGCAGTCACCTCAATGTTCTCTCAAAAAAAAAAAGCTAGAAATCCTCCCACCTTACCAAAACAAACAAACACACAAACAAACAAACGCTTTGTGGCAGTGCAAGTTGAGCAAACCTAATTTAAAAATCTGAAATCCAAAGAACTCCAAAATCTAAAAATTTCTGACTACCAGCATGATGCTGAAAAAGTATCAGATTTTGAACATTTTGAATTACAGATTTTAGATACAGGATGCTCAACCAAAGTCTATGTAAATATTCCAAAACTGGAAACATTTCAGATCTCGAGCACTTTGGGTAAAGGATACTCAGTCTGTAAAGTAGGAATACTTTCTTGTTGTTTAGATGATGATGATGGTATTAAACATTTATAAACATACTAATAATGTATTTTGTAGATAAGTCATTTTATGCCCTTTTTACAACTAAGCTTTTATTTTTAAAATTGAGTCTGAAGTTTATGTGAATATCAATGGGTTTAAGAGGTTTTTACAAAGTTCCTTTCAAATAATTTAAGATTTCAATTTCTTTAGAAAATATTCTTGATTTATTTACATTTAACTTTTATGACTTTTAGTTACATAAATATCATTGACATTTATATAATTGATATTTTCTTTTAAAAGCTTACACAATGATTTTTTAGGTATTTTGATAGTCCTACCTGCAAATACTTTTATTTTTCAATATTACACATTCCCTCTCTGTCTTTAACATTCATTGACAGTTTATATCTTATTATAGATTCTAAGATCATGGCAGTATATTAGGAAAAGTTCCTGTCCCGTTAACCTTACATTTTAGTGGAATAAAGAGGACAATAGACAACTAATAAGCATGTACTCTGAACAGATGCTATGATCAAATAGTTAGATGTTCAGCCAGATGAACCTTTGTATAAAGTTAAATACCAATCAGAGGGATGACAGTCGTGGTGACAGAAGTAACTATTTCATTATTACATTCTAACAAAATGTTATTACTGGCATGAGAGAAATCTAAAATTATCACCAACTGCAATAGAATAACACTATATAAAGTGAGGTATGAACTAAAAGATGGATATTGAAAGCTTTATGTTGGTAGAGCAGAGAAAAGTGAAGTAGCTGCATACAATTGATTCCAGAACACTAGGTTTCAGAAGGGTTATGATCTGGAGTTACTACATTTCATTAAAAAAAAAAGATTTCAGACTGGGGGAAAAAATAAAAAAAGAAACTAGGCATAAGTTCACAATGATTTGTCAAAATAAGTATTCTTATTAGTGTTAAGATTTTTTAAAAGCAGATGTCACATCTCATGTCAAAACAGCACACATTTAAACAAACAAAAAGAGATCCCAAGTTTGATTCTCAAATGATTATGCATAAGAATTGTCAAAATGAATACAAAAAGACAAAAACTTTCAGTAAATGTATGAGCAATTAAAATCCAAATCCATATCTGAAAACTACATGCTAGTTAGGTTTTTCAGGTTTTGTAAAGTCAGAAGACTTTACCGTAACAAGCTGGTTTCTGTCTATGAATTTATTTAGAAAGATAAAAATATCTGAGGAACCTATGTCTGTAATATGTGTAACATCACTTTAGTAAAAAAGCAAGTATATATTCTATTCTGTAGAAAGTCACATATATAGCTAGAAGAGCAAACGCAAATATGTATTCTGTAGGAAGTCATATATATAGCACTACAAAACCATCTTTAAAATTAAGGAATACTTCTGAAGAATTACTTAGCCATTTAACTAGCACACAATTTCAAATAGAATGTTTCCTGAAATACATATACAGTCATGCAGATGAAGTAATCTACTCTATGGATAAGGGAGTTAGCAGATCTGGATTTTTGCATTTAAGTGTATAGTTCAGTAACATTTATTATACTGATTTAAAAGACATTAGTTTAATCACTTCTTGGATACCATCAAAAGATATTAATTACTTCAAAACTACTGCTTCCTCTCAAAAATAAATAAAACATACAAAATTAGAAAATCAGAATGCTATTAAAAATTATAGAACAATATTTATTGAACATCAGTTTATCTAAAAGTTTTATAGTCATTCACTCAATCCTTGCATCTATTTATGCTAACGTTCCTATATTACAGGCAAGAAAACTGGGATACATAGACTGCAGAACTCATGTTGCTGAGATATATATACTCATAATAGTAGATTTCCAAAGTTCACATCCTAGTCACAAAACACTAATAAAAGTGCTTTGCAAGGCAGTTGGCTATAAAATAAATGCACACAAAAGTATCCTATAGATCAGTGAAAATAAATAGGAAAAATGAATGTAATGACAACAGTAACTATAAAACTCAATCATTAGAAAGTATAAAGAGCAATAGAACTAAAGACAGATTTTCTTCTAAATGGCTGTCAGTACTATAATGAGATGCAATAGTCAGAAACATTGTTATACAAAAAAGGATGTGGAAGACAATCTAACATGTGTATTCTACAAAGCTAAAATTAATAGCGATTCAAAACAAACTGCTGTTGTTTACACACAATCAGTACAATCAATCTGTTAAGTTTAACATCATACCCAAAACACTAATGTATATTAAAAGGAATATTTCAGTTATCCATAAATGAATTGCCTAATTCAGAATAGGCAATAATTGCCTGCAGATTGAATCCAGCATACTCCCTATTTTTCTAGGGTATGTGAACTGAGTGGTTTTTACATTATAAAGTTATGTACTCAATTTTGCTTCTTACTCCACAAAGCCCATTTACCATCTGATCCTTTAAACGAATGTTTTCTGACCCAGGATCTAATTAAAGCATAAAAAGTACTGGGGAAAATGGTTAACTTCACAAAAGAAAAAATATATGGCACCTCATAATTCACACTTTAAAATAAAACATATTTCTGATGGATTTAAGTTATGAGGAATAAAACATAAAAGAAGGTATTGGAAAAAGTTTTTCCAATCATGATTTCAAAAACTGAAAACATTAAAAAAATCTTCACCAAGAAATGATAAATGTTTGAGGAGATATGTTTAATCTGATTTAACATATAATGTATACATGCACCAAAATGTTAGTTTATACTAGTAATACATACAATTTTTATATATTTCTATGTATCAGTTTAAAATAACAGCAATTAAAATTTTACAAACTAAAACGTTGAAAGGTCATATTTAATAAGAATGATAAATATTTGTATACTATTATACTATTAAATGCCATAAACTAAATTCAAGGTGAATGACAAGAGGTTATAACCTTAATGCATGGAGAATATGAACAAATGAGACTCCTGATGTTATAGAAACATTAAATGGCATAAAAAACGGGTAATCGGGGCTAGGGATTTAGCTCAGAGGCATAAGTGCCTGCCTGGCAAGCACAAAGTTGTAAGTTCGATCCTAGTACCCAAAACACACCACCAACAACAAAAGGGGTAACCAACCATGGAAAAAAAATACAAATGGTCAATAACTATATGGAAAAGACGTAACATTTTGTGTATATTTGAAATTAGCATTTTTAATATATATAATAAACTTCTGTCTAGTGCTGATATTATATTTGAAGGTGCAGAGTAAAAACTGTTGTTAGTTTCAAAAATTTAAACCATAATATTTTAAAATTAAAAGTATTCAATAAAAACAAAAATTTTAGTAGTCAATTATTTCTGATAAGATTAATTTTTTGCACATGGTATTTTATTTTAGAAAGTAATAGCAACTGCAGTAATTAAAATATAATTACTATTTTATCACCATTTTTAAGGGTAAAGAAACTAATGATCCAAGTTGTTTTTCTAAAGTAGACCCAAATAAGTAAATGTATCACTTTGGGGCCCAAAACCTTAAGTTGTATGTCATATTACACCTTAAGTTTTAAAAAAGCTTTAGGAAGTAAATCATTCTGTCAGTTCTGTGACAACTAGATTGGAAAGGTAACCAAGACATATGAATATGGGTTTGAATATATAGACCAACTGATTTAAAAACTCCAATATATGTATAGTATTTCTGCTTTTCTAGAAGACAGATCTTGGCATTCATTTCCCACACATGCAATGTTTCAGAATTCAGTTTTAAGTATCTTCCTATTTAAATAACTGCTTTTAATCAAACCATGGTTATTTCACTACCACTTTTGTATCAAATTTCACTTTCACAGTATAATCACAGTAATACACAGATATTTTACTTTTATAATTTTGGCAATGATACTACCAAATACATATCCTCAATTATTTAATCTATAAAATCAATACTTAAAGACAGAAATCAGTAGATAATTCAAATAAATTTACAGTAAATAGCAAATAGCTAGAAAGGCAAGTAAGAAAACAAAATTAAATGACATTAAGGTATACTATAACTTATTAAGGCTTATATTTAAAACTTATATACTTTAAAAGTAGCTCTAATAATAAAACAATTGATAGTTTACATCAAAATGATACAATATTCATAAAATCAGACAAAAGAAAAACAGAAAAATGAGAAAACAAAAAATTAAATTTCTAACAAAGGTAGGTCAACTTAATTTGTGAAATTTTAAAAAGACAATGGAAATGATTTACTAATAGTTAACTTTCAAGAAAAATGAGCGCATTTGTTACATACCTTAGAACATTATCATTTCTTTAGTATGAATCTCATTAGATTAAACAGCTAGAGGAAATTGTTATGTGGATAGGAAAATTAGGAATAGCAAAGTTCATAAAGTTTGAAAGTAGGAAAATGGACAGGTACAACGTAGGAGAATATGCAATTGGTTTAACCACAGGGTATAAAATATAATCTACAGGAGCTTAATAAAACTTGAATTGAATTTACTTAAAAATGCTTTATAAATATTCTAATTATAACTTGGCTATATTCTAAACTTTTATGACAAATCAGTTATTGAACATACAATTTATTCTTCTACCACATTTTAAATATAGTTTTTCAACTTTTTTGTTTACTGTCTTACGACAACTACAAAGAAAGTCTCCACCTAAGGTCTACAATTACAGCCAGATTATGCAATAAAAAGAAAACTGTTCTGAAACTTGCCATTGTAAGTTTGCACAAATCTGTTCTTTATGTTACAAATACATTTAATATAAAACTTACTACTCATGGTAATTAACAAAAAATACAGATAACTTGTGACCTTCCTAGCACAGTATTAACTAATTTAAAATACATTTCCCATTAGAACGTAACTTCTTTGTCTCTAACCTAGGACCTACTGCTATGTCTAACACACAGTCATGAGCAACAGACATTATCCTGTGGTTCATATACTACTTTTCAGGAAGGAGAAACAGATAGATATTACTGAGTAAATGCCAATGTAATTGATCAACTTACATCTTTTTCTGACCGATGTGGAAACATAGAAGACTGGCTGTAGTACATGTTTTCATCATGGTAGTCACTGTCGACCCCCTCTACAAACTTCTTTCTTGAAGCACCAAACATGCTGTTTGTCACCTAAACAAAAATATTACTTTATCAAGAAGAATATTTTGAAAAATGTTCAGCTGTACCTTACTGCTATATGAAAACAGAAAAAAGGAAGCACCACTAAGTGTCAGAACTAGATCAACTAAGGGGTAAAAGTCATGAATCTATCTACAGTGATATAAGATTAGTTGTTTATTTCTGAGTCCTAAAAGAAGCAAATCTTACAGACTATTTTATGCAACAGTCTTACTTATTTCTAAGGAACTAAGTTATCATTTAGTCTTGAAAACGATAACCTCACAATTTTTTGATGCACAAATTTAAAAAAGTTTGCATTCAATCAGTAAACATCTTGACATGTTTCACTATCATCATCACTATACTACTTTAAAAATTGTTTTTCAAAACATTTTATCTTTATTAAATTTATTGAGATTCCAAATTTGGTATGTTTTTGTATAGCCATTATGATTAAGGATATGTTTTCTATTGTAAGTAAAAATGTACAATTTCTTTTATGTCTCATTTCAAAATAGGATACTGTAATCACCAGTATTTACCAATGGACAGACTTTATAGACCGTAATGGCCAAATTTTACATGCCAACTTTGCTGAAAGTACCCATGCTATTTAAAAATTGCTTTCTATCATAAATTCCCTGGTAAATTTATAGGAAATTAATTTATGCTTCTTAATGAGACATGAGATAAGGTTTCTCAAGCAGATAATGACAGATAAGTTAACCATTATTTTGCTGTATATATTAGTTTTTGGGCAGTGGACTCCATGATGAATTTCATATGATCTACTGTCTAATATTAAATGTGAGTTCATACTAGGATACTATGTGCCTATTCACCAACCTCCTGTGTACTTCTTAGCAGTGGGGGCAGGATGGTAGTGATGGTATTGGGTTTTTATAGTGAATTCAATTTCAGAAAAACAACAGTAGGAAAAAAATCACTTTAAAATGTACAAATTAAAACAGTATCTATGAGATTATAAAAGTCTGTTTTGCAAACATTAAGAACACACTTAATTCTCTTTACAGCACCTTAGAATTTATAGCTTTAAGTGCTAAGAAACAATAAAGTTCAAAAAATGACATTAAAATTACATAATTCAATAAATTTTCAGGTGAATATCTGGGCATCTCACATCAGATTTTACATATATAAATTAACTCAAATGGATGTAAAGCAAACTCTTCTATTAACAATGGTTGTAAAACATGCATCAGTAAAACTCATTACAGATTCCTAGAATTCCAAATCTAAAATCTGCATAGAATAAATAATTTCTTGCTTAAATATCATGCAAGATAAAAATGACTCCAACAAACACAAGTTCTTCTTCCACTTATCCCAGACGCTTAAAAGTATGGAGGGAAATGGGAAGAGGAAGAAATAGAAAGAAAATGCAGGAATTCACATTGATTCATGTACTCTGATATGGTAATACTTTACCAGTGAGAATTCTTATACAGCTTCAGCAAAAAAAAGACAGGTAAAAAGAGAATATTCTGCTCATCAAATATGAGCAGAATCTATCTAAGATGGTGCAGGAATGAGAAAAAGAATTCTGATCCTGAGAAGAGGAGGGAGATGGAAAAGGAAAACAAAATTTTCATGAAGCTGGCTTTGTTTTTTACTGTACATAGAACTATGGAACAGAGTAGGAAGATATTTTAGAATAGTCAGGGATGGTGAAATTGGAAAGAAAAGAAGCACAAATATAAATGAACCAACCAGGCAAATACCTGGAGGAAGAACAATTCCTACAGAGGGAGTCAGCAAGATCATTTGTGGTGAAATTCAAATAGCATGAATTAAGCAGCAAATGTTAGAAATTTAAGTCAGAGATACAATACTGGTAAGGCCCAGAATACGCAGTACCTTGCAACCCTGAAGGACTATGGTCTATCTTCGGTGTAAGATGGGAAATGAAGACAGTCATTTGGAAGAAATTTAAAAATGACATAATTTGGTATATAGTTTTAAAAACCGATTCTAGTTCATCACAAGAGATGGACTAAGGAGATAATTACAATGGAAGCAGAAAAATGGGTAAAGAGGGTGATAGATGTAACACAGCTTGGAAGAGAGGCCATAGAAGAGGTAGTGAGAAGTGGCTGCATACAGGACACACTTTGAAGGGTTGATAGGATGGAATAAATCAATGCATAATGGTGGTAGTACATAAAAGTATTCACACTTTCCTTCTTGTGGAGAATAAAGTTAGAGTAACTTAAAATCAATTTTGATCAATTTCAAAGAGGATATGTCAATATTATTTTAAATCAGTGGTTATGCCATGTACATTAAACTCAATTTGAACCCACAGAAATTTTTTAAACTAGGTAAAATTAAATTATACTTCCTCTCACATTTTGGTGCTATCATCTGTTTCTTCTTTGTAAAAGTGAATCCTTTTTGTCTGAGTAACTACTTTGAAGATAACGAAGCAGAGTATATTAATTATTTTTCTTAGTTTGTTATGAGATTTTATCATAAAATAAAAAGGCTTAAAAATTTTTGTTGTGGGGCCGGGCATTTAGCTCAGCGACAAAAGTGCCTGCCTTTCAAGCAGGCAGTCGTGAGTTTGATCCCCGGTACCGATAAAAAGGAAAAAGACAAAAAAAAAAAAAAAAAAAAAAAAAATTTGTTGCTCTAGTATGTATAATTTGTTGGCTTTTTCAAGCAAACATCCTATCAAAGGCTTACAAATACTTTTGTTACATTAACCACCTCTTAATCTCACACCTGATTTTTAAGAACAAGCAGAGATTAGGATTTTTCTAAAAAAGAATGATAAATATATATACTCAAAGTATATATATTTTGTTTCTTTTTTCAGTACAGATCTAAAATATTCAATCAACAAATATATCTACAAGAACCAAGCAGCATCTTCTAAAAAGTAATTAAACAAGTGCACTTACATTAATTTTATCAATCCTACTCCAGAATGAGTAGCCTCAAAAATAGTAAAGAGAGGGGCTGGGGATTTAGCTCAGTGGCATAAGCACCTGCCTTGCAAGCAGGCGGTCATGAGTTCGATCCCCGGTACCGATAAAAATGAAAAAGACAAAAAAAAAAAAAAAAATAGTAAAGAGAGAATTAGGCTAGGAAGCATTAAATTGACTGATATTACCCAGTTTACTTTTTTATCATTATTTAGTTTGGACTAGCAATAAATTCTCATGTCATAACAGTGTCAGAATAACTGCAGGAAAAGAATCTGCAAAACTTCCAAAAGAGAGACTCTAATCGACTTCGGAGATAGTGAAGTAGCCCTTGATACAGAAACATGAAGGTAGGACCTGCAGCTTTTTAAATGATCAAGGAAATAAAAGTAGGATATCTTTTAAATGTAACTTGAAAATACATGTATGTATAAATATCACCATGAAAGGGTGAAAAATACAGATTTTATCCAAGGCAGACAATATTTAATCAAACACAAATATACTTCAGAGAACTGTAGAGATCGTTTGCTGAAAATTTTTATTATCTAGAACCCTGTCAAATGCTATGCTAGGAATCCTAGATATGGAATGTTAAACATGGAATTCTACTCTACAAACACATCCCATGGCACAGTGGTGGCGTCCTGATAGCACATACAGACTAACTTCAAAAGCTTTCTCCATTTCTTAACTCAAGGTTCTAGTAGCATATTGTTAAGAGTTGCCTAACATTTCCTCTTGGAAAACACAACATAACAAACTAAAATTTGAAATTAATTTGCTGAGTTATTTTCCTCTACACATCCATCAAGTTACATGCTTTTTTCACAGTGGCTTTTACATTTGTCTTTTTTTGTCATTCTTCCTATCCTCACCTTAGTTTAAACTATGGACTAGGTGTTTTTTGTTTTAAGCTTAATAACTAATCTCCTCTTACATTTCAGCAAACACTGCTGAACGTTTATTACATGAGTTATGCAAAAAACTTTGCTAAACATATGCTGAATAAATAATAAATCCAGTGTTGAAAAAGCTCATTGTCTAGGGAAGAGACAAACATGTAATTAACAATTACAATACGAAAATTTTGTACAGTCCCAAATAAGTACCCAAATAAGGAAAACATCTAACTTGAGGGAAACAATGAAAAGTTCTATTATAAAAGAAGTAATGTCTGGACAAAAGAAGAGAAGGAGGAGAAAGGGCAGGAAAAGCAGTGAGGAAAGGAAGGTGGGGAGAAAGAGAGGAAAGCAATGTGTGAAATAGAAGGGAGCAAACTGGCATAAGAGAAAGCATACGCAAGGCTTCATAAATGAGAGAAGGCCTAGGAAACAAGAAAACTTCCAATGTGCCCAACCAAAAGGATGAATGGGACAACAGTGCTGGATGAGCAAAAGCAAGTATGGACTGCAGGGCTAGGCTAGGAGAAGAAGCACATAGGCAGGGAAAGCAGGTACAAAAAACTTTCCTCTATTAAAATTTTATTGCAATTCTGTGATCTTCAACAACTAACCTAAGCTAATCAAACTCTTAAATATTAGTCACACGAATATCTTTCCATCTCTATTGTCATTTATTAGCACAAAATACTTCAGCCACCAATATTAACCTATGCTTTTTCCCTTTAGATCCATTCCCCCTCATCATTCAACATAATTTATTAGGTAAAAATTTCTTTACTTTGTGGATGTGCTGATCAAAATTATTCAACAGCACTACCAAATCAGTAAATCTAACACGGTCCTATGTAATTGCTCTGACTTCTCTATTCACAGATGTCCCTATTCCTAGCAGTAAACTCCTGCCACACTTTCAGTTACTCAAACAAGTCCTCCCTTCCCTGCCTCAAGGCCTTTCTACATGCTGATACAGTTCCTCTAAGTATCTTTTTTCTCACTTTACTCTGAAACTTTCATAATGAGTTAAACCTTCTATGTGCATAATCACTAAAAATACTCTATCATACTTACAGCTATACAATAATTATTGGTCATGCACCAAGCAATATTTGAAATGTTTTAATCACCTAACAGTTTAACTCAAGCATCATTCAGGTAGTGTGTTTATGTACTGACTATATCTAGCATGGTGAGAGCAAGTGTCATTTCAACTGGTCAACTCCTGAACTGAGTAAGTTTGATGAAGTTGTCATTTTTATATTTTCTTTTTTACTTTCTTATAACAGTTAACTTTTAAAAATATGCAATTTTTGGTCATCCTATAGTAATTAGACTGGTAAGTGGTTGAAATTTGTCTATGTAATATCATACTGCTGTGAATTCAAAACAATTAATTGTCCTTGAGAAAGCTGAGGGCCATAGAAATTAGGGAACTTGCCCAAGGTTATGTATCTGATAAGTACTCACATGGGTATTGATCCCAGATGATCTATTAGAGTACTCTCTTTCAAACATTACAGTACACTGACAAACATACAACTTATAACTTAATCTGTGTTTTTTTCTGTGTGAAAAGTAGAAAAGATGAAAAAGTCCTTATTTTGTGGTAAACAATGGGAAGTATTTTATGTCATAATCAAATATTTTTGTGTAAAAAACATATTAGCAGAAGAAAGAGAATGTACTGACTACAGAAATGAAAAAAGAGCCAGCCTGTACAAGATTGGTTATTCCTATTTTAGAAAAAGTTAACTTTAGAACAAGACTGTGCTTTAAAAAATTATGTCAATTAAAAATTATTTATCAATGACTCAATCTGAGTAACACTTTGGCCATGCTTTTAAGATTAGGATATACAGTATATCAGCTATCGTTTATTCTATTTTGCTATGCAATTTTATTTTTTTATAGAAAAGTGTTTTTTATATTTTCTTTATAAACATCTACTTGTATTACATGAAAACAAGGTTGCAAGCCTATCACATGAAAGACCTTGGGTTAAAAAAAAAAAAAAAAAAAAAAAAAGAAAGACCTTGGGTTCAATTCCTGACAAGACAGAGAGAGAGACACACACATAGAAAGAAAGAGAGACAGACAGAGTGAGGGAGAGGGAGAAGGAGAGAAAGAAAGATTAACCAATGCAAGCCATCAGGTTAAAACCTACTTAAAAACTATACATGACATTTTTCCACATATCAAATGAACATTTCTAAGGATTTCCTAAATACAGTGAACATAATTTAATCCTCCAAGGAATTAGGATGATAACAACCAAATTCTTCTACATTTCATTATAAAGCCAGTACCAGAGACAATGCAGCGTTAAACAGGCCTGATATGTCTAGAAACTAGATTTTTTCAGAAAGGGCAAATCCCCAATAACTTTTGGGTTTTTTTTGGATTATCTAACAGAGAGAGGAGTTCTAGTGATGACACACTGTTAAAGTATCCCATTATAAAATTATATCAAAAAACATTAAAAATATCTGTACTAAGACTTTTCACCACTTCAGAGGCAACAAATTTCCTTTCTTGGCTAGAGTTTGTATTCTGAAGAACAGTGTGCCAACTACAGGTCAGACAGTGCTGAGAAGCAGAAAAAACACTGTCCCTTTCTTATAGTTTTCCTAGTGGAAATTTTAATAATTTGCCCTGTTTGCTAAAACAGATTTTATTTTAACTTATAACTTTCCTTCCCAACTCCATTTTCAATACCAACAGACATTTCATAAACATATATGCATAATTTTTCACTTATCTACAAAGTAGGTAGAAACTAATAAAGCTTATGCTCCAGTATACTTAATATTTATTTGACTTTACCAAGAAGTAATAATCATGAGAAGTCATAATATTTAAAGATAATCTAGTATTTTTACAAACGCCCTTTAGAAGGGAAAATAGGATAAGCAATCTACAGAACTAGAATATGTCTGTATCAGTTTATTGCTACAACTTGAAAATACTAAAGCCCAAGAAGTTTTGAGCTCCTTATCCTAATCTAAAAACCATTATAATTTTAAATTTAATTACTCAAAAAGACTTTAAGAAAAAAAAAAAAAAGCACACGAAAGAGATTAAAAAAAAAATTCTACCTTCTCAAAGAACAAAGATTTTAATTACTGAAAACCTTTGGAAAAGAACAACTGCCAGCACTTGGGAAGCTGAGATAGGAGGATTGCCATGAGTTTGAGGCCAGCCTGAGCTACACAGTACAATGAAGTCCAGCCTGTACTACATAGCAAGGCTTTGTCTCAAAACAAACAAACAAACAAACAAATAAAAGAATGATCTCTTTTTGTATAAGAAACATATTACCCTAATTCCTCCTGGTTCTAGATTACTCTGGGGCTTGGTATTTCTCATATGATAAACGTTCATGAGTTTGCCTACAATGGTTCAAAAAAACTAAACGTTTAGATTTTAAAATGTAAAATTTTAAATCATCAAATCAAGAGCATAAAAATAAAAGCAACTCCTATAGTAGTTTTGGAAAATACAGACTATCCAACAAATATTCAATAAAAGCCTTAATGAATATTGAAGGAAGCTAACAGGTAGAGATGTACAAGAACCATGACTTCAGTTAAAAGGTTTTGTAGCAAAAAACTAGGGCCTATACAAACATTTGCATAATCATTATTTTTGGTAAGCAGCCTGGCACAGAGTCTTTCCCACGGATTACAGATATGTTTTGTGTATTTCTGGAGAGCTCATTTTTAACGTTCTCCCTCCCAGAAATCTCAAATCAAAACAATGAAAAAACCCTAAAATTGTATAGATCAGGGTGCAAGAGGAGTCATTATTTTTCTGTACTTTGGTGTTTGAGGCAGCTTTGTTCAAATGTTATTCTCAAAAACCAGAGGTATCATATTCTTTAACATGCAAAAATATACACATTCTATAAAATATTATTACTAAAATGTCCGTAAATGCCATTCATCAATTTGGTTTTGATCTACGGTGGGTATGCTATTTATGCTTTAACTTGATAAATGGAATTTTTGTTGTTTTCCATAATCTTAATGTATGTAGCAATAAGTTTCATACAGATTCAAACTTGAATCATCAACTAGAAAGCTTTAAAAGGTAGGCATACCACTCTAAAACCAAAGCACAAATCATTTACAAGTCTTAATCCATAGGAAAAAGTTAATATTCATACAACCACAAGTTATAGATGAAAATTCATACAATAAAGAACAAAATTAAAGAGATTTTTTTTCTTAAATATTAGGGCATAAAATTGCAAAATACAAATAGAAGGGATGTAACAGTGAAAAACATCTAAGGGTAGGATATAAAACAAATCCTCTAAGCACAAAGGCAATACTCTAACAAAAGTGAGTATTTTAAAGTTAATCCTTAAAAGAACAAGAGGGAGGACTGGTCTAATAAAAAGGAAGAGAAGGATCTTTTAACATGTACAAAACAAATGGATCTATGGTCTTACTTTAGTGAGGGAGTTAAATAAATTCAAAATAGCTATGAATTTAAGAAAGTGGGATTCTTTATATTTAAGACATTTTTCATACCTGAAATATTAGTGGGTGCTCCAATTTCTTCAAACCTCACATACTCTCTGATCTTACTTCTTATAAGCTATATAAAGTTTTTCCTGACTTTAATTTTAAACATCTCATTATATGCAAAAGGATCCACAAATCACATGAATATGAATTATACAGAATAGATCTGGGCAAGCTAAGGAAACAATTTTCAAGCACTTTCTAAAAAGCAAGATCCTCAAGAGGTAGAAACAGTTAGAATAGTAATGAAGATCCAGGCTGCATCCATATGAAATTATTTCTAAAAATCACACCTTAAGACAGAAAGCATGTGTAATATTAGATCATGATTTTTGGTACAAGGAAGACAAACAGAAAATGATAAGGCCTTCTTCAATCAAATCAACTTCTGTCATGTGTTCTCTCTCTTACACACACACACACACACACACACACACACACATAAAGATTTGGTGAATATATTCATTCAACAAATGTTGCTGTCTGTATAACAGATACTATAGCTTCCCTGTATCTATACCTACTTTTTTTAGCCTCAAACCGAGAAGTCAACAGAAATGTCCTGGTCCTCCTGTCAAGCCTTCAAAGATATTGAACATTTCTATTCCATAAAAATTCAAAACATAAACTTGCCTAAAACCTCACGAAGCCCCAACCTCAAACTACTTCCTAAAACCTCAAGAAAAAAGTAGCAGCTTTAAAATTGATGAAAGAAACCTAAACTCCTTTTGAGATCATGTTACAAGTGGCAAAGCTGCATTCTATGGATGTAGGCCTTCTCTCACTTTTTTCTTAAGTTTCTATTCTAAACACCAGGTTTCTGGTCCTGCTACACTCTGTGGAGAATACAAAGATTTTTTTTTTTTTTAAAACTAACTTTTCTCTATATTACAGTTGTTTTTCAACTTAAGCTTAACTATTTCTTACAATGCTAGACTTTTATGTAATCATTTATGAAACAATTTTTATGAAGAAAATAATTTATAAGAAAATTATTATTTCTAAACTAACAACTCATGGGTAAAATGGCCCAACATCCACCCTCAAAATGTTGATGACCATACCAGTTTCCCCCAGCTTTTCCCACCGCATACTTACCTGTGCAAGTTCTTTCAACATTTGCTACTCTGGGGATTTGAAAGCTCAGAGCTGGAGGCTGAAGTGAAGAAGGAAAGGTTGGAGGGTGAGCCATGGCACCAGCCCCACACTAGGAGTTCCCCTGAGATATTACAGCAGGGTTGACACCATAGTTCTGAAGTTCAAACTCCAGCAAACGATAAGAAAGGAGTCCAACCAGAACATGATAAACGATGAAATTCTTCTGCTCTTTGAAAAATAAGGAAATCATGCTATAAAGATATGAAGGTCCATTTTCAACATTATGACTCCCTGTTCAACTGTTCACTATTACCCGACCCCAGAGTTATCTTTTAGATTGTATTAAAGAACAGAAAGCAGAGATCTCTATAAACCTGCACACTTTTCCAGACAATGCAACAGAGCTTACCTGGCCATCATGAAAACATCGTAAGACAATATGTTTAAATATTCTGGCTAACTGCTCCTTGTATAATCTCTTACTCTGCTGAGTATTCAACATTAAGTCTGAGGACTTCATACCTGTTAATGTCATCTACCAGGAGAAAAAAGTTGGGACTAGAGGGATGTACTTCCTAAAAATGAACCACTGAACTTACAAAAAGTAGGGATAACTCTGGTGGAAGCATATACCTTGGTAAGAAATTAAGTGTTTCATGCTGATAAAAACAAATGAACTGTTCCATTAGAGGGACAGTTTATCAAATGAAGTGATAAAAAGAAAAATGAAGATTTTTAAAAAACAAATCATCTGAAAATAGAATTTAATGTCATGTGCAATGAATTCCCCTGCCCTTTCTTTTTCCCAATGTCAGACTGAATATAGCCATTTGTGTATGTTAGGGAAGCATTCTACCACTGAGCTACCATCTTATGTCTTATTAACTTTTATAACCTCAGATACTCAATTATTTTTACTTCCCTTACTTAACATTACCCCTTCCCTCAACCACTTACATTTAGTTTTACTTCTTGTATCTTTTCTAACCTCACACTTTGTCTTTCACAAACCAATGTCATGTCATGTTAAATACACTAGAGTGTCTTATAATTTTGATGTCTGGTATTTCCTCAGACTAGATTGAGGTTATGTTTTTAATATAGTATCATAAATGTGCTATGACCTTGAATGAGTCACATGTGATGTACATATATTCCAATATTTGAGCAATGTATTAATATATCTTCAGATACTAACTTTGATGTTGGTTATGGTGGCATATTTGCCAATTTTTCCCAACATAGTTTTCTTTTTTTTGAAACAATTATAATAATGTTTTAGAGAAGTACTTTGAGAGCATGCAAATATCTACATGTTCTTAAATTTTTGCCTATTAACTATAGCACTGATCCAAGAATAACACCTCTGGCACCTATACGGTGGCATTCTAATGGTGATTTTCTTTCTCATTCCTTGTATAGGTTAACAGAAATACTTTTTAAAAATAAGTCCATGATCTGTAAAAAAACCTCTTAAATATGATGAACACAGAACAAACAGTATTTAGACCAAAGTGATATAGGGAAAAGCGATAATGGCTCAAATTCAAATTCAAAATTCTTTTGCACTCATTCTTTCAGCTTCATCATCGTGCTTTTGGCCTCGTAGAAAAGGTTTAAAATTTCATAAGCCCCAAGCATCCCCTTTTAGTGTTTCTGGCCATAAATTTAAAAACTTTTTTTTCCCTTGAAAAAGTATCTTTGTATAAACACTTTACAACACTAATTTATTGAGCCAAATTAAACAATAAGGATATAATACCAATGTACACTGAACACCACCCTATTTTATTTTGGTTTTGATTTTCTGATACAGGTTTTTTTTTTGGTGGTACCAGGGATGGAGCTCACAACCTTGAGCTTGCCACACAGGCTTGCTTAAGCCACAGAGCTAAATCCCTGTCCCCCTCAACTGGTTTTTGCAGTATTATCTAGGCTAAACTCAAACTTAATTGTCCTGCCTCAACTTCCTGCACTGAGGCTGAGTCCTCATGGGATTACATGGATGCACAACAATGCCAGTTAACACAGCTTTTTTGAGTGAAAACTACTAATTAGTAACACTATTATCTCATACAGGAAGATGACTGACTATTGAACTCATGGGGCTATTAGACTTGAGGGAATCTTGAGGGAGACAATTAGGATAAAACATTTGAAATAAACACATGAACTCCTTTCAGGGCTAACACATGGCTGGGATCTGTTCAGGCTCCTTCCAACAGGTACTCAGCACACTAAGAAAAGCACTGCCTCAGTAGTTGAAAAACTAGCTCTAATATAAAGGTTACTCAAATGGGAAAAAGACTACAAGATGGAAGGATGGGAGACGGAGCAGAGAGGAAGAGGATGCAAAAAAGAAATAAGATGTGTGAGGTACACGTAACAACTCCCCACACTAGTTCAAACACATACATGTCCACACACATACAAAAAGGAAATCTCAAAAGAATTAAGTATATCAAACACTAAGTAACTTAAATACTCACAAATTTCAAGAATTATCAGAAATAAATATATACAGAGTCCACCAAAAAATGTATACATACTTCAAAAAGAGAAACATTTTAATATTAAAATACTTTAATACTAAATTTACTAAATATTAAATTAATACTAAATTAAACATTTTAATACTACATTTTACTGATATATCATGAGATTAACACTAGTTACCTTTGGTGAGGATTCAAGTGGTGGCCATTACTTTTGAAACAATAATTATTTTTCTCTTCCTAAAGTATGTATATATTATTTTGGTGGACTCTGCATATTCCAATAAAATAAAGTCTCAAGGATTTGTAGCTAAATTAAAATCATTTGCTACTTAAAGCAATAAAATGCAACAGGTAAAAGGGAGAGAAAAACTGAAAAAAAAATCAAGAGAACACACAGTGTGGAATGACAGAAATGACACAAAAATTACATAGAGGATAGTTAGTACACAATAACATAGTAGAAGAATGGCATGCTGAAAAGATAAGCAAACTTGAAATCATAACAAGATTATTATTAAAAAAATTAGAAGAGAAAAAATGGATTCTATAAACAGCACTTCAGAGCACACTCATATATATGTGCAATTAGAATTGCCAGAGAACAGCAAATACAGAAAAAATATATAAAGAAGCAAAGGACAAAGAAGTTCCCAAATTTGTTACAAAACTATATGGACAAAATTTCAAGAAGCACAGCAAACCCCAAGTAAGAGTCAATGAAAAAGAATTAGACCAAGATAGATCACAATCAAAACTATCAAATATAAGTAAAACAAAACAAATTTAAAATAGTAGCCAAAGAAAAATACTATGTTCAGCAGATTTTTCAAAAGAAGTAATTCCAAAGACAAAAAAGTACCATCTTTAAAATTCTAAAAGAAAAACTGTCGACTATAAATTTCTTTTAAGAACAGAATATATTTATTGAGAGAAAGAAAACTGTCCAAAAGATAGACAGAAGGGGCCCCAAATGGGTTGCTGAGGACCCCACCTTTTGTGGGAATTTTTATAGAAGAAAACCACAAGGTAAGGCAAGCCTAAGGTGTAGAAAAATGGGAACTCACAACTATATATCTCTTTTTTTTTGTCTTTTTCCTTTTTATGGGTACCAGGGATCGAACTCACGACTGCCTGCTTGCAAGGCAGGTGCTTATGCCACTGAGCTAAATCCCCAGCCCAACTATATATTTCTTAAGCTTTTAAAAATGGGGATAAAACAAAGACATACAAAAATATTAAGTGTTCATCACAATCAGAAATGTATTACAAAAAAGTTTTTAGTTCTTTAGTTAGAAGGAAAATAATAACAAAGAAAGTAGAAAAATGAATCAGAAAGAAAGAAAGGAAATAAAAAAGGAATTAGGGAAGAAAAAGAACCACCAATGCTATAGTTGTAGATAATTATAAAATCAGAAATAATACTACCATTATCCCTCAAAATTACAAGAAACAAGATTATGTAAGTAGAAAATGTTTACTTTAGGAAGTAAAAATTTAACTGAGACCTATCAAACTATTAAAGAAATCAAAATGCTCCATTCAAAAATAATTAAAAATGCTGCATGAAATACTGATGCAAATATTTACTGTCTACTATATGCTAGATATTGCTTTTGAATAGAAATATAGTAGTGAATAAAACAGTTTAAATGTATTGTTGAGCCTGATAGGAATGAAGGGAAATTGAGCAAACATTTTAAGTATATAAACAAATAATTGGTACCACAGTAACATTCTGTAGCTACATTAGCAGTACATAAAAATCAACAGTGTCGTAGTGTGTTTGTCTTCCAAGCACTATGGGAGGCTGAGGCAGAAAGACGACAAATTTGAGTCCAGCCTAAACAATTTAGTAAGACTCTACCTCAAAATAAAAAATAAAAAGAGCTGGGAATGTAGCTCAGTGCAATGGCCCTGAGTTCAATGCCCAGTACTAATTGGGGGGGGGGGGGAAGACATGAGACAACACGTGACGGGGGCAGATAAAAGGTGGGATCAGCAACAAAATGGCACAAAGAAAAACTTGGTAAAACCTCAAAACATCTAAGATCAAGGGACAGTAAAATAGACCCTAAGAAACAAAGTAAAAGCACTAAAGATTAGTGATGAACACAATACAAAAACAAATTTAAAAAATATCTACAGGAAGTTAAAAGTTGATTTGTAGTAAAACTGATAAGTCCCTGGCATATAACAGAAAAATGAACATAGTAAGCAATCATAAGAATGAGAAGCATTTTGCAGAGAAAAACTATATTAAATAGTAGCATACTTTATCTTAATAAAACATACCTAAAAAATTTCCTTATTAAACATATCTAATAGTTAACAACTTAAAGCTTTCCTTGTATAACAACAGATTATTATTAACATTTCTTTTCTACTTTGTATCAAAAGTATTAGTGAGCAGAAAAGAAATGCAAGGCATAAAAGCTGTAAACAAAGTTTCAAAAGTGTCATTTCCAAATCATGTTTACATACATGAAAAAAAAATCCTTTTTCAAAAAAGTTAAGCTACCCTGATAGATACAAAAAGCCAATTTAAAAGGGTAACCTACTTTTATTTAGCAATAGCCCTATAAAATACAATCTTAAAAAATACCATTTACAACTCTTACCAAAAAAATCAACAAGAAAGTACTGCAGCATAAATTCAACTGAAGATCTGCAGTATATTGTTAAAAAATATAAAACTGGGCAAAAGTACAGAAGACCTCAATGTATAAATTCATGGACAGAACAAGTATGATATACCTATTAACTCTTCCCCAATAAAGATAAGATCATGGTGATTCTATTTGTAAATTCAATACTTTTTTGTTGGAGGAGAGTCTTTTCAAGAATATTTTGATTTTTTTTTTTTTTTTTTTTTTTTGTCTTTTTGAGACAGGGTCTCTCTATGCAGTTCAGGCTGGCCTTGAGCTCGCTTTGTAGCCTCGGCCGGTCTCAAACTCGCAATCATCCTCCTGTCTCAGACTCCTGAGTGCTGGGATTATAGGCATGAGCCACCATACCCAGCTCAAGAATATTCTGAGTTTGTCATAGAGCAAAATGGCTAAGCCATTCATGAAAACCAAGATTAATGGTGAAGCATGATTATTTAACACAAAGACACAAAATTTTAAAAACACATTGGTACAGGCACAGAAAAACAAATCAAAGAAATACAACAGAGACAGAAGAAAAAAACCTATGCATATAAACATAGATGACAACACAGCTAGAGAACTAGCACTACTGATTAATTAAAGAAGGTAGAACAAATTGACACATGATGTTAATAATGAATTGACTAGATAAGAGAGTAAAGGAAACTAGATTCCTCACACCATACACAAAAATCAATTCTGGATGTATTAAATTTAAATACAAAAGACAAAACAAAAAAATCTAGACTTCATTGGAGAATATCTTATTTCATAAAAATCAATTCTGGATAGATGAAGTTTAAATACAAAAGACAGAACAAAAAAATATATAGACTTTACTGAAGAATATCTTATTTAATTCCAGTAGGGAACAATGTCTCAAACACCATCTCAATACTGTGAAAACATTTAAATTCCGACATTATCAAATGTTAGATCAGAATGAACACTGTGGACAGAACTCAACATTGGTACAAATGCTCTCGATGATATTCCTAGAAAACTTCTTGTGAATTTAATGTTCCTGACATATTAGGGTATGGGTTTTTAAAAGATAGTATCTCTAATTTCATGTAAGCTCCCTCTTCCATTGTTTTCATGTTGTGTTTGAAAATATAATTTGTTTTCTGAGATTTTCTGGCTCTATCCCTCTCTTCCATTTTTATATGCACCTTCTTTTCCCAGTTGTCTCTGTTGTTTGCTCCCTGTTTTATTCTAATTTCTTTCCTTGTGCCGTTCCCCAAAGGCAACACTAGTAAAATCATTCTCAAGAGTTAAGATCTAGGCTGCGCCAGTGACTTTTAGCCTTATCACAGGTCCCTTGTGCAACCTAATGTAATTGACAAAATCTATCTCAAATTGGCTAGTTGTACTTACCAATGAATACCCACTGGATACTTCAAGTGTCTACTCCTAGCTTCATCATACAATGTGTATCTACATTTTTATTCTCAAGAATTACTAATGTCATTATTTTGTTAGTTTTTCTCTGCCAGTATTTTGAGGTTCCTTTGGATACCAAGTCACCAATTTTGTTACCAAAATTTTCATGAGTCTTGGTTTTGCTACCTAGGTGTTCTATTTTTATGAGAGAATTCAAAAGACTAAAAATAAAAAAGTTGCCATGTAAGGTCTCTGATAGTATTTTAAAAGATAAGTTTACTTGCTTGTGCATTTTCTCTGGTTCACAGATGTATCTGTAGCAATGTTAATTTTTCAATTTAATGAGTACATGCATTCCATATTCATAACTGAAGTAGATCGACTTATAAGTAAAGTACTTTACTGAAGGAGATTACTTAATATTTTATGCATAAAACCCAGGGCATAAATTCTCAAAAGTAGCCTAGGGAACACAGAAGGGTACCACCAGATTATTCTAAATCTTCTTGGAAAACAGTAGCAGTTGTCAGATATCATGTCAACTACTACTATAAATGACCTGGCCTAAATACGTGGCAGAAGTTCTTCTGGCTTAGAGGAACTATAGGAAAAAATTTATCAAGATACTAAAGGATGTCATAAAGCAAGGGTCTTAGTCAAACTTGCATCCCATTACAAAATAAATCAGAAGAGCAACTTCAATTTAGCAGCACTACTCTAAGTGAATGAAACGTAAATCATCCATTCTGAAAGGTTTTTTTTTTTCTACTACCTTTCTCTTCACCTGGTTAGACACAATAATTCACAGTCCTCTGTTGATTTCAAGAATTTTAAGAGGAAAGAGAAAACAACTGTAAACCAGTGCACTGGATTCAGACATGCACTTTTAAAACTCCTTTCTGCAATCAGGCACTTTCACTCAATGCCAAACAGCAACAATAACTCCAACCTCCATTTTCTCTGGGCGCCAGATCCGCCCTGACAAATTTTCAGCTGTTAAGTATACCCCATTATTGAAAGTTTTTATATTTATTATGTATCTTTAATACATATGCTGTAGACTCTAAGATTGGATGCTAATACTATTTTTAATCATACAAGAAAAGTAGCCATAAAAGTCAAAAGCTACAACTATGACTAAAATATTGTAACTTATGAGACCCATCTTGGACTGCACAGAGACAAACATTTTCAACATTATGTAATGTACAAAAAATGGGAAGTGACACTTTATTATTTATTTACACATATTTTTGCTCCAGTATAAAACAAAAAATGTTAATTTGTATATAGTATAGTATTACATACTAAATAGAAACACGTCCACTAGTACATTTATACATGTTACATAATTAGGTAACTTGTGTTATCAATGCTTTGTATTATGTAAAATCTTTGGTAAATAGACAGATGTTGAATCTTTATGCAGTATCTGAGAAAGTGTTTAGATGTTTGGATGGACTGGACCATCTTTTAAATATATCACCATAGGTATAATAAGCAAGCTGCAAAATATACATTCGTTAAAAACAAAGACAAATCACATCTGCACTTATAGTCATTAGTACCTCTGAAAAGATACACATCAACCCTTTAACAGTAAAGTTGAAAAATGAGCTTTATACTGCATTTTATAGCTTCTGTATTTTTCTTCAACATCTTTGCAATTGAGGCAGTTTTTACTTTTGTGATTTAACAAATCAATATAAAGGAAATGACTTCATGTTGAAAAGTTCTGTTCATAGGGGATGGGGGTTTAGCTCAGCGGCATAAGCACCTGCCTTACAAGCAGGCGGTCATGAGTTCGATCCCCGGTACCAATAAAAATGAAAAAGACAAAAAAAAAAAAGAAAGAAAAGTTCTGTTCAAAGCAACAAGAGTGAAATACCTCAGAAATATTAATTGGCTATTCAGCACATATCGCTATTTCTTCTTTTCCATTATTTCACTGTTTTAATTACACTTACTGAAAAATACGCATTGAGCAGCTATCTCTATATACTAAGCACTATGCTATGTATGGGCAGTATCAAAATAAATACAGTCTTACTTTTTAAGAAGTGTAATACATACAGCAGTGTAGTCTAATGCAATTTTCTGCAATGATGGAAACATTCTGATCTACATGGTTCAATATGGTAGGCATTAGCAGCATGTAGCCACTAAGCACTTGAAATGTGGCTAATATGACTCATAAGCTAAAATTTTAATATTACTTTAAGTAGTCATTTGTGGCTAGTGCCTTTAGTATTAGGTCAGTATAGTTCTATAAGGAGACAAAGACGAACAGAGAACTGCAATGTTATTATGGCAAATACTACACTAGAAGTATGCAGAAAGACTAAAAGCAATGGAAAGGAACAGGAGTCCACTGCAGAATGATTTATGGAAAAACTGCAATCTAATTCTTGAACTATGTGAAGATAAGATATTAAATGAAGGAAATCAAAACAAGTGAAAGCTTAAAGTATAAAAGCATGTTACAAGGAAACTAAAATCAGTTTTTTAAAACCAAATGGAAAAATTCACTATTGGGAATAACAGAAGAAACACTGGAAAACAAAACAAAACAGAACACCATGGGAGATCAGAACACAATAAAACTATGTGTGATATGTGACGGTGAACCTTTTAGAATTTTCAGTGATAATGGTCTACTGCAGCACTTGTACAATAGGTTATAGCCACCACTGGTCTCTAGGAGCTTGAATAAGAAAGTCACTGATCAGTAAGACAGATTACTAAAATGGTTTATATTTAAGCATGCTAATATCTAGGATAAATTAGCAAAGTAAAGGAAGATAAGAAAATTCTAACAAGAAACAAAAGGGAAACAAAAAACAAGATTGTATCTCTTTGAAAATAACTTTGTAACCCTCTCAAAACAAATGAACTAATGAACTGTGAACAATTTAACTAATTGTCTTACCATATACCAACCTGTGTATGCAAATAAACTTCAACTACTATATCTAAACTTCAAATATCTAACCGGGCTTAAATGTGCAGTGAGAAACTAAACATATAAAGTACGTATCACCATGAAAATCAGTACCTCAACCCATGTTAATCTGAAAAGCATCTTTACCAGAGAGCTAAGAAAGCATGTACCTTTGTGAACTAATAAATTGTGAAGGCTTTAATTCTGAGGTTTTAGGTAGGCCTAAAAGGAAATGAGTGAACTGCTATTCTTTTTGTTATATTCAGAAATATTATCCCATTGAATACTATCCCATTATCAGGATGCTTCAAGAATCAAGTACTCTCCAAAAGCTAAAGCCCTCAAAGATAAATAAAAAGTTTTAAATATGGATTAAAAGAAAATCTCACTTTAACCATGAAAAATAAAATGCTTCCAAAATAGAATTTTTAAAAATTAAAATCAGTTTTGTCTAAGATTACACAGTCTCTAAAACACAAATGTTACTTTGATGAGTTAACATCCTTTTGAACATTATGCTATGAATCCCATATGCTCTTAATATATTTATCATTAACACTCAACAAGAAATTATATCTAGATACATTTTTCAGAGGCTTCAAAATAATTTTATAATCCAGATTTATACAACTGTTATCAGAATATTTCAAAATGCAGAAGCATCATTATACAACAATAAAAGAAAAGGCAAACTATTGTCAGTCAGCAAAACTACCCAAAAGATATTTTTCTGGTAACCTTAAAAATCTGTATTATAAGTAATGTGACTAACATAATAGTAATAGCATGAACAAGAATAAGCCCATCTTTTTATGTGTGAAATACAATTGTTTTATTCCATTCTTAAGTATAAATTATGTAATTCTACGTGAATGTGGTTCTGTGAGGTAAATTAACTACTGCAAAATTGAACAAAATGTCTACACTTACATTTTACAAACAGTATTATGAACACTGAAATGCCACATAAACTAGAATCAAAAATTTCTTTTTTGGGTGGGTTGGGGGGAGTAACAAGGAATAAAACTCAGGACCTTGTGCTTGCCCGGCTATATCCCCAGTCCCTAGAATAAAAAAATTCTTAAAATACTTTGGCAGAACCCATCAAAAGATGCAAAAGCCCAAGAAGATGGTTGTAATACAAATTATCAAAGTCAAGCCTTTGAGGACAAATCAGAAGAAAAAACTACAGAAAGAACAGCATAGTTCCTGCTTACTCTGGCTCATTAAAATCATAAAGACCTGGCAAGAAACTTCATAATCAAGTTAGGTGAAATACAAAGAACATTAAGTATTAAAGTATCTATTGAGGACAGTGCCTAAAACCAAGACTCAGGTCTTACAATCAAAGACACTTTGTTATTATAAACCATAAAATCTAATTTCTTTTCTGTTCATATTCCCATTTTAAGGAAACAAAGAATTGAACAAATGATTTACAAATAACAAACTTAGCCAAGACTGGCTTAGCCCACTGTCTTCATACTTGAGGAATGACACTGGTGGAGTGAGGCGAAAGGAAGGTTTTTATTTCTACTTGAGCTTCATTTATTCTGTGTTCGGTATTACTAGATTATATATTTTAAAAATGTAACTACCAATGGTAAAGCAAGTTTCCTTTAAAAAATTAAATTCATATGTTATTCATTAAAAAAAAAAGTTTAAGAGTACTATCTTTAGAATTCACCTGCTAAGGAGTTGAAAACAAACAGAAATGTTTCAACTATTTTTACGACTTCCTTACACACTGCATAAGGGATGGATACTATTAACCAACTTATTAAATGAGAGAACAACAATCTGGCATAGTCAGTACAGCAAAGTAATAAAAATTTCACAAAATTTGGATCTACAAATATCTTGGATCTCTCATTTTTATTTTTCCTCTATCTGTCCAATTGTCTATATTTCTGTAGTACTTTTATTATGCAAGTTATAGCCTATGTCTAATGTTTTAAGGTTTTTAAGAATGTGTAAAAAAATCAACACTTCATTAGATGAACTATTCCTCTCTGAATCTAGCCACAAACTATATATCAATCTGAGTTTTGACATAAACATTAGAAAAATTTTGACACCAAAAATGTATGAGTATGCTTTATTTTGAAAAATGTTTCCAATTATTAACTATCAAATCCAATAAATATCCTTAAAATTTAATCAAAATTTCTCAAATTGAGTATAAGCTGAAATATACTAGTTATAATAAAATACAACATTAAAACAGTCTGTGTTAACTATATGACCAATAGAGAAAAAGAAAAAAGTCTTACCTGGTAGTTTCTTTTCTCAGATAATGTATGTCCATCAGTCCTCACCATAGAGTCGTGTCCTTTCCTCACAGTACTGGAGGCAATCAAATAGAACTGTCACTCAAGGGTCGTGTCACAGGAAGGACCGCCCACCAGTTCTCCCTCTAGAGTGGAATTATCCAAAAGCCATCAAAATTACTAACATGTAAATACAAGAACAGCAGCATATAAATATCTACTAAGAGACACAAAAACAATTAAAACAAAAACAGTCTAACTCATCTGTCCTCTTAAACAATTAGGGATGGCTAGACTGGTGGACATACTTTGAGATAAAATTATTAAATATTAATAAACCTTTCCTCTCACTCCTACTTTCAATTAATTATGAGTGTCCACCAGGCATCATACACAAGGATAAAACTTAAAGTGAATATAATAGGTCACCCATCAATTACACCTTTTCTTTTAAATAATCACTGGTTAATCTCTTAAATATCCAATTTATTCACACTCACTTAACTAGTTGACTAGTTAGACACTTAACTACACATCACTTGCCCAAATATTTAAGTTTTGGATAATACAGATATGACTCATTTATACAGCTACTGATCCATACCATTCTGTTTAGTCCTATGCCACTAAATGGGAATGTGTTATATATTTTAAAATGATTAATAAATGTTAATTCAATATTCCATTAAACTTTACTCCAACAAAGAACGAACACTTTCATGTCTGTTTTTGTCCTTTAGTCCTCTAGTTCATGTGTACTCCCAATAAAATTCAGATTTTGATATTGGTTTTTGTTATATCAATCTCCCCCTCTCCCCCTCTCTCTCTCTCTGAGACAAGGTCTTCCTATGGAGTCCAAATTGGTCTTTAACTTACTATGTAGCCCAGCCTGGCCTGGCAATTCTACTGCCTCAGCCTCCCGAGTGCTGTGATTATAGGCATGCCCAGTCTTTTAAAAAAGTTCATTTCCAAACCAGAACAGAGATAAAGAACATGACTAAAGTTTGTGCACTTCAAGTAGAAAATTCAGTGAAGCATAAGTGGTAGTCACCAGAAATGCTATAATGAAAATAAAAGTTCAAAAGATTCAAGCAGAGTGCCTACCAAAAATAATTTTTAAATGTTTTCAAGACAAGTATCTTTTACTTAAGTTTCAGTAAAACATCTGCCCTAAAAGAATAGGATGCATACTCAGTGAGCTAATGTTGCTAGCCACTATGATTTACATTCAAATTTAGTGATTACTTAATATTTGAACTGTATTTTGAGGAGATAATTAAACATCCAATATATAAGGACAATGAATCAGTATTAAAGGTGATAATTATGCATATGTGTGTGCTACCTCTAAAAAGCTACTTGTTAAGGGAAGAAAACATTTTTAAGGATAACAACTCACTAAAATGATCAAGTTTTTAAAAGAATCCATATGATAAAAACCTATCCTCTGGTTCCTACTTAATATATCTAATCATAAAATTTAGTTCTACTCAGTTTTGACCATCTTACATTTTATAAGTTTGACTGAAAAACTTCAAAATGCCTGACTCTGATAAAACTGTAATTTCTTCTTATCCAATTTATATATACTTTTATAATTGAAGATGTCTCTCAAATACAACATGGGAAAAGTTTCTTTTTTTTTTTAACCATATTTACTACTATAAATGTAATCCTTATCATTTGGCAAGGAATTGGATTGTTCAAAAGGAAAGGCTACCAAGTGAACTATATGTTCAAGAATAGTTAAGTGATACACTGGCTCTAACTTTTATCTGTCACATAAGAGAAAATTATCTTATTATGCATTTATAAAACCTTAATCCTTTTAGTAAGTTTTGAAATAGTATCCATCAACACTAATGTATTGAAGGTAACTTTGAATTCAATGGACAACAGTACAAAATCTCAGTGATTACTAACAGAGTAAGAGTATTTTCCTTCTTGAATAATGCTTATGTGCCTGCGTATTTTACTAATTTCAGCAAAAGATGTATTTAGAATCTAAAATTAAGCAAGGGGGCAATCAACTCAGGACCCCTACTATCAGTCGGTCTCTCTCAGACAGAAGCTTTCTTTTTCTCAATAAATATAATTCTGCCCTAAAAGGAAAAAAAAAAAAAAAAAAAAAACAGCAAGGTAATTTTCAATACCTTAATGCTGTAACAGCTTTAAGAATACAACCTAATTAGGCCAAAAAAAAAAAAAAAAAAAGAGAGAGAGAGAGACTTGAATTCTTATACAATGATATCTTCTTTCCTCCTCTTGGAATAACTGCAAATATTTTATGGCCTTTGGTTTCAGTCCACAGCCAGTATATACTCTAGTCAATATAAGAATTAACATTCTATATTAGAATAATAGCTCCTTTGGTAAACAAAGGGAAGATTTAAACCACTTTATTTTCTTCCAAGTACCCATGAGAAGTCAACATTCATGAAACCCATGAAAAGTCAGCACTACCATCACTGTATTAAATAAAAATGCTGTATTAAATAAAAATAAAAATGCACAAATGTATACATTTGTGTCAATACTCTTCATAGGAATGAATGAATGAATGAATGCACAATAAATGAAAGACGATGGAGTATATACATGGGATAGAGTACATGGAAAGGAACAGGCATGCCAGGCATGTCCAGTTTGCACTCCTAACTCCCATTAAAAGTTAAGAAGCTTCGGGGGCTGGGGATTTAGCTCAGCGACATAAGCACCTGCCTTGCAAGCAGGCGGTCGTGTTGATCCTTGGTACCGATAAAAATGAAAAAGGCAAAAAAAAAAAAAAAAAACAAAAAGTTAAGAAGCTTTGTCTTGGGCTGCACATAAAATACATAATTAAAGTAACAAAAATTTTTAAATATTTTTATTATAACATTAAGAGGGGGTCAAAAAAGGCAAGCTGCAAGTTGGGCATATCACCATTTTCCTGAAAAATCCTACAAATGATCAAGTCAAAAAAGACAACTATGCATTTGTAAAATTACAATGAAATTTTCTACAAAGCAAGTTATGTCTTGCATGACAGAAACAGAGAACAATTATTCTTCTACCTTAAATTACCAGAAAAGTAGTTTAACAATGGTTTTTAGACAACAGTTGTAAGTAACAGTCATCTCAGGACAGAAAGCATCAAGAAAATGAAGCGAGTTCTATTAGTTTTCCCAGTTCATTACTTACATAGTTCTAGGATTGATAACAAAGGGAAAACAAAACAACAACAACAACAACAAAAACCAGAAAATGAGAAGCTAATTCTCCCTTCCTGGAGCCCAGCACAACCCATGTGGATCCCAAGAAAAGAACAAACCAAATTCGCCCTGGGAGGAGTAACAAGAACAAGAAGCCAAATCACTCTTCCCAGGACCTGGTGTAAGCTATGTAGGTCTGGAGACAACAAGCCAAATTTGCCCTTCCTGTGAGTTAGTAGAAGCCATGCTGGTCTTGGGAGGAGTAACAAGAAGAATGAGAAGCCAATTCTCCCTTCCCTAGGCCAACCAGCATGCAGTCTGGGAGATAAAGAACACCAACCTCACCCCTACTTCCCATAAGCAACTGGCTGATTAGACAACAGCCTGAGCTAATAGCATCTGAGGTACCAAAACAACTAAATGCTTCTGTTGTTTGCATGACTTTGCAGGCTTGAAGCCAGTGGTCTGGGCATCAATTGAGAGGATAACTGTGTGCAGTGTAGCAAATATGGGAGATTTCCTTTTGTTTTGTTTTGTTTTTGAAATCTAGTATTATTCTCGATGTTTTGTTTTGTTCTGTTTTATTCAATGTTTTGTTTTGATCAATTTCATTCTGTTTTGTTCAATTTTGTTACATCTGATTATTGTTGATGATTCTGAAGAATACAAAAGGCATTATGATAGCCACTGTTGATTTCCTATTGTCCTGTTTTGAAGTCTTATATTGTCTTTTGCTTTTTTGATTCACTTTATTCTGTCTTGTTTGGTTTTATTCTCTTTAAAAATGCTTTCATTATTTTGTTTTGATCGGTTTTATTCTTTTTAGTTTTGATGATTTTATTGTATATGATGGTATGGACAACTATTTTGAAGAAAACAAGGGACATTACAGTGGCTATTATTGATTTCCCATTATTTTGTTTTGAAGTCCTGTAATGTTTTCATTTTCTGTTTTGGTTGGCTTTGTTTTGATTTTATTTCCTTTAAGATAAAAATTAAAAACAAAACAAAATAATCAAAGCTCAAAGCTCTCATAAAGCTAAATCAATGGTCTAAAAAATTCCAAGTTAAAGATACCAGGGTAGCTAGAATTTGCAGGACAAACAAGTAGAAGAAAGCAGCAAAGATAAAGTGTGTCAAAGATCTGAAGAGAACTCTCTGAAGAATCATTTAAACTGAGGGATGATCTGTGCGTGCAAAAAAAGTTGTGTCTGGACAAAAAGTTTCTAAAAAGGAATAGTCAAAACAATCCTCATGTTCATATTTATATCACAAGGACAACAGAAGGACAACAAGAAAATCAAGTACAGTTGAGAAGGTAATAAATACTTCAGCAATCAAATCAAACTTTAGAACCAAGATGTTGTAGAATGGCACTAACAAAGCTCCAGAAAGATCAAACTGATTCTAAGTAACATAACTGTATCCCAAAGCAAAGATCAACAATATGTAAAATAATACAACAAACTCTTAGCATAAAAACAAAGTAAACTGTTTTTAATTTTTAATTTTTTGGTACCAGGGATTGAATTCATGACTTCGTGCTTGTCAGGCAAGTGCTTATGCCACTGAGCTAAATCCCTAGCCCAAAAATAATGTAAAACTGTGTCTAGCTTTAACAAAAGACCAGGAAATACAATCTATTACAAGGTGAAATGTAAGAGGAAATAAAATTCAGCAACAATAGAGACGACAATAGACAAAAATAAGAAAAACAAACACTTGTCTCTATTCTACACAAAGAGAAAGAATGAACATGATAATAATTCAAGATATAAAATAAGACCCCAAATGGTAGTGCAAAGGAGTTTCCTTGCAGTCACAGAGTTCTGTATCTTGGTTCACATGATGGTATCACAGGATAAGAGAGATACACGGAAGAGGAAAGCATACAAAAGCAGGTGAAATACGAGTTAGAGCTGTAGCCTAATTTTATTGCCAATAAATTTCTGGTTTTGACAATGTAAGGCAGTATTTTTAGGGACAACTAAATTATGACATATAAACATTTGTAATTTCTAATTATTGAAAATTAAATTTTTAAAAGCTCAGGCTGACCAAGAGATAAAAATTCAAATGTAAAGAAAATAAACTGGGTAAGGTTAATAGATTAGATGTAGCAAAGGAAAAGTCTAATGAACTTAAAGACACAGCAGTAGGAAAAACCCAAAATAAACACAATGAGAAAAGGAACTGGGGGGAAGAAAAACTAGGAGACTAAACTATGGAAAAGTATTAAGCAGGACAGTAAACCACAAGACTTAATCAAGAGGATTAACATAAATGTGACTATTGTCCCATGAAGTGGAAAGGACAAAAAATAGCAACTATGTTTTTCTAAATTTGATGAGAATTCAAGCTCAGCAACAACTTCCAAGGAGAACAACAAAACCATCATAATATTTCAGAGCAAAATCACTGATTTTCCAGTTTTTAGTCTTTTGAGTAATCTCCACATTGATTTTCACAGTGGGTGTACTAGTTTACATCCCACCAATAATGTAGAAAGATTTCCTTCTCACCACACCCTCAACTCAGCATTTTATTATTTGATTATTTGATCATGGCTATCTATTCTTTTGGGGGTAAGAGAGACTCCCAATGTTGTTTTAATTTGTATTTCTCTGATGGTCAGTGTGCTGGCCATTTTTTCATGGTTCTGTACTTCTGTGATAAAGTGGAAAATCATTAAGCATGGCTGTGCAGGATGACATTAGGCTTCTCATCAGAAGTAAGGCAAGTCAGAGACAGTGAATAAAACTTTTTAAGTACAAAAGGAAAAACAAATTATCACTAAAGACTTAAAAAGCTCAGCTAAAATATCTTTTGAAAACAAAAGTTACTGCAGCCACTTTAGAAGACAATTTGGCAGTGGCAATATAACCATAGGCTCACCATACAACTCAAGTGTTTGTGCCCTGAAGTATTTTACCAAGTGAACTAAAAATTTACATTCATATCAAAACTAGTACAAGTATATTTGTACCATTGAAGAAGTCCCTTCAATAACAGATAAATAGTATATCCATACAACTGATTACTTAAGAATTCAAGAATTCATTTATTCAGTAGTAACAATATATGATAAATCCCGCATTTTTGCTACAGCAAAGAATCTAAACTAAAACACTCATCAATGATTCTACATATAGACATTCTGGAAAAAACAAAACCAGGAGGACTAAAAAATAAAATCAATTTCTCTTCCCTGGACTTAATTTTACAAAACTATAAAATAAGGTGACTAGGGGCTGGGGATTTAGCTCAGTGGCGTAAAGCACCTGCCTTGCAAGCAGGCAGTCGTGAGTTCAATCCCCGGTACTGATTAAAAAAAAAAAGGTGACTTACTTACATGAATTTTTAAAAGCATGCAGCTTCATATTTTGTATTTTAAATGTGTTATAAGGATAACTGACTCAGAAAAATAGACAATTATAGCTGTCTTTCTACATTTTTTCTCACACTCCACTGATCAACTGACTTATAACAATGTCCACACAGTTTGGAAGTTGGATGGTACTTAAAATATCTGTAATTGGTAGCCATACACTTCACTTTTAAGTTAAAACATGAGTTTAGTCAGGTTAAGGAATCTGAAACAGTTAGATTTTTAATTTTTATTTTGTAAATACAGACAACATTATATTCCAGTCTAAGTACTCATTAGAAACAACCCACTATTAGAAGATGTGACTAGTGTCACTGGAACTCCGTAAAAGTCAAAAGTAAATACACTCAACCATCTTCTTTAAAACCTAGAGTTTCTCAAATTCTAAAACTATGTCAAGAAACATTAATAGAGATTGCAATCAGACAAAAAATTCCTTGCTATTCTGACCTGTTAGTTTGATCACATGCAGTTTTTTTAGATTCTAAGTTAATAACTAGCAGTACCTCCAAGAAACATTAGCAAACAAAATAAACAAATAAAACACAAGAATTATAGTTTCTATAGCAATTACGCCACACAGAGTCTCTGAAAACTGCTATGTTAACTCAAACTAGTATTTCTGAATATTTCAGTATAAGTTTCACAGGGCAATAAAACAAAATCTGTAATTATCATGTAAGACAAAAAGTTGCCTATACTTACCAAAATTTTTTTTCATTATTTTCTTGAAATCAATTTACACTCTGGGCATCATACTTTAAATATTTAACAACTTAATTTTGTGTGTTTTTGTGTTTGTTTTCTCTATATTTGTCACAAATATTCCAAGCTTTCTCTGTACCTGACATAGTTCTATATGTCTAAAAGGCTTATAATTTCAAAACACTTGAAATTTTCTTCTATAAAGGGTTAGATGCCACAATGAAATAAAGGGAGCCCTACTGAACTTAAAGGATAACAGTTCAACAACTTCTGAATCACAGGCTTAAAGGGCATTTGTTTTAAGAGTTGAACTGGAGTCTAAAATTAAGACACCAGAGGAAATATCTTTCTATAATAGGCCCCATTTTTCTATAGTCTTCATCATGTTTAAATAAGTTGTTTTAAATTACTGTGGGATTCAACTTGTTATTCTATATGAAAATATTAACAGGTGCATATTTTACTTCATAGCCTATAGCAGGAGCAGTGCAGAAAGTGACTCAAGGACAAGCAACTTCTTCAAATGCAAAAAAAGAAAAAAGAGGTATTAATTTTTGGATTTAACAGCATAAAGTTCATAGAATAGTTTTGATGCAATGGGGAGGCACTAACTAGATTTGGTCCACAAAACATAGACATTTTTCAAAGAATTCTGCTATAAAAGTCAGAGAAAAGAGAAAAAAACAGGAAAAAAATGTGAAGTTCAGAGAGGACTTTTAAGACAGAAAAAAGTATGGAACAGCAAGAAGAGCTGATGTTACAAAACGGGAGTGTTATTACTAGAGTGATGGCTTAGAGATGCAAATGGAATATGCAGGACAGACTGGCCTAAACCACAAAGACACACTGACATAAAATAGATAGTAAATAAGACAGATTAAAGTATGTGGGTAATAGCTTGTTTTCTTAATAAACAGCTTGTTTTCTTAATAAAACAAGAAATTAGACCACCATCAGCTGAAAGGATATTGGAGGAGATGTCACAGGCTTAGGAGGCAGGAAAAAGTATGAAATACTCTAAGAAAGTGGGATAATGAAGAAATTCAAGGGAATACAGTGAGCAGAAAAGTCAAATAATGCTAAGAATCCACTCAAGTTGATGTTCTTCAGACACACACAGCTGCAGGGATGCAGGAACAAGTGTACACATAGGTAATGAGTATAATGACACATACAAAAAGCAAGATCCAGGATATAGGGAGAGCAAATTATTATGAATATATAAATATATATGTATTTTAATTTGTCAGAAACAATAGAACAATCACCAACAACGAGTGGAGATGAACAACTTGGGGTAATACCAACAGTGGCCGAGAGCTTCACAGAAATACAAATGAAAGAGTGCACTGTTAAAAATCACTGTCATGACAGGATAACTAAGCCCATGTCTAGGTTGCCTTCTCTGATACAAGACAACAGGCATTTCATACTGCAAGGGATATTAAACTTTTAAAGTAGCTCAGCCAAGCCATTAAAAAAGTAAACAAGAAGTCCTAAAAGAGGAAAATCGGTATCCAAAGATGTTGCAATACCTTATATAAAATGCCTTCACCCAGGTATGACATATGAAGAAAGGATAGCAGTAATAGAAAAGAGGAAAAAGCAGTCAACAAAAACTATCTGTATGAAGGCCAAGGCAATGAAGACAACAAAGAAAAAAATTTAAAAAATGTTTAATAATTTAGGGAAACAATGCTTAAAGAAGGAAAGCATGACACAATCTCATTAAATAATCTTTAATAAAGATGTTCAGAAGGACCAAATGGGACATTATAGTGTTCACAAGCAATATAGCAGCACAATTCATAATACAGTAGCTAAATCTTGGAAGTGGTCTATATGCCCATCAACAAAGGGATAAACAAAATGTGGTATTTATGTACAAGATTAGTACTCTGCCATAAAAAAAGGATAAACTTGAGTCATTTGTAGAAAAATAAATGTACCTTGATACCATACTCTTTAAGTGAAATAAATCAGACACAGATGCATAAATATTGCATAGTTTCTCTTCAATGAGAAACTCAAAATATAAACAAAGCAAAATAAAAGACAGCTAGCAAAATAGAGATAAATGTTTTGTAAAAGGAAAGGGACTAAACGATAGAGGAAAAAGAACAGGATGAAAAAAGAATTCAGATGTGTTATGTACATACACACCCTCTCTAATTCATAAAATTGCTGAAAAGTTAAATTTGATGAAAAGCATTAATCCACATGTTTAAGAAACTCTAGAATAAATGAGACTAATTCTTAGAAATAACACACTAGAAGATGCTAAAAGCCGAACTTTGAATAGCAAGGAAAATGCGACATGTCACACACAAGGATCAGTGAGATTAATTGACTACACATCAAGAGTGGTGACTGAAAAACTTTTGGATGACACATTCAAATGCTGAAAGAAAAAACTTGTCAAGGAGAAATTTTATATCTAGCTCAAGTATCTTTCAAAAAAGACAAACACATATTGACAGAATCCATTCCTATTAGACCTTATAAAGATAATTATAAAAGTATAAATGCAAAATTTTTCTTAAATTGTGTAAAACATAAGTTGTCTAAAATAATGTTAGCGTATTGGAGGGCCTACAGCAATACTGGAAAGAGTATTTGACTGTAACAGCACAAAATGGGAGAAAGTTAAGCTATTTGAAATAAAAAAAGGAGTAAGACAGCAACATGAATGCAGGATGAAAATACACAAAAAACAAGAAGGTTAATACAACATTTAGTTAGTATATATGTACTCTCCTTTATTCCTTATTCCTTTAAATAAAATGAAACTAAGGTAATAACTGTTGCAGCATATTGTTGGATTTGCAAAATATAATTATGTGTATAATAACATCAAAAAAATGAGAAAAAGGGAAAAAGGAACAGAGAGTTTTTGGAAGTATGGTTTCTGTATCTGAGATTAAATTAGTATAACCCAGTGACTCTAATTAAGATGTACAGAATAAGCCATGTAGCAACAACTAGGAAAGTAACACAAAAGAGTATTGTAAAAGTATGAAAAGAATTAAAATTAAAATCCTAAAGCATAAAAGTCATTTAAGGTAGTGCATACTACCACTCCTATCTTCCTAGCACTCTAGGAAGCTGAGGCAGGAGGCTCACAAGTTAAAGTTCAATATAGTCAATTTGTGATATAGCAAGACACTGACTCAAAATAAAATTTAGAAAACCATTAAAGATAAAGAGAAATTTTCATTATAATATATGGGCCAATCGTCAGAGAACTATACAAATTACAAACATGAATCTATGATGAGACACCCAAAATAACAAATCAAACAATATACTGTATTAATAGAAGACAAAAGCCACATAATCATATCAAACAATTTGAAAACACCCAACAGCCCTTCATGATAAAAATACTTAAAAAACAAAATAGAAGGGAACTTCCTCTAACTAATAAAATGTAACTATGAAAAACCAAATTATATATTATAATTTATAGTGAATGACAATGATTTTATCAAGAACAAGATTAAGCTGTTCACTCTTGATGCTTTTATTAAACATTTTATTGAAGACTCTTGCCAGAATAATTAGGCAAAAAAATGAAATTGAAAGCAAACAATGGGAGGAAGTGAAATTGCCTCTATCTGCAAATGACATGATCATATATATAGAAAATTCTAAACAAGTAACTGAAAGTGACAACATTTTACAGCAGCTTAATAATAGTTTAGATTTTAATACTGACAGTAAAGTAACATTTTACACCAATTAAATTAAAAATTTTACAAAGATTACAGGGCACAAAAAATCAATATGCAAAAGAATTGCATTTCCAACATTAGCAATGAGCAATCCAAAAATGAAATTAAGAAAGCAATTCCACTTCCTAATCAGAGATTAAAATGGAAAAAGCTTACAAAAGAACAAAATTTATACTCAAGAACCACACTGTTTAAGAAATTAAAGGACTAAATTGAAAATTATCCCATATCGATAGGTCTTAAGATGGCAATATACTCCAAATTATCTCCTAATCAACACAATCCTTATCAAAATTTCACTTAGGTTTCTTTGCAAAAATTGATAAATCTAAAACTCAAGGGACATAGACTAATCAAACAATCCTGAAAAAGAACAAAAAATTGGAGCAATATCATATTTTGTTTTCAAACTCAAGTTTATAATCCAAAAATACTGGCATAAAGATACAAAGATAAAATTGAATTAACAACCTAGACATAAACCCTCAAATATGTATTTGATTAATTTTAAATAAGGAGGCCAAGATAGTTCAAAGGAGGAAAGGTCAGACTTTGAATAAATAAACTCTAAACCCTGCACAGTTTTTATTATTAACTCACATCTTCACACAACCCATGTACATATTTAAATTCAGCAACATACAAATCCTAGAAGTTTTAGCATCCTGCTGCTAAAGAAATACAGGAAAACTGTGGAGGATATCAGTTGTACCAAATATGCATTCATTCATCAAACCCTTCACTACCAATAAGACTAGTGCTAGACCAAACAACAAAACACAACACCTAGCCAACAGAAATGAATGCTTCATGCATTTTTAAAAAATCATGCTGTAAAGAAGACACAAAAGAATACTTTTATATTCCATTTACTTGAATCCCTTAAAAACAATCTGATCCACACTAACAAAGCAAGTGAGTGGTTGCCTGGTTTAGAAATGATTCACTGCCTGGGTCACTGCTTGGAATCGGTGAACTTTGTGGATGATGGGAGTGCTGTTTATTTGAATCACAGTGATAGCTACACAGGTGTAAAACTTTGTCAAACCTCAGAGAAAGACACCTGATAATGTTCTGTATTAATTCCCTTAGCATACTTAATTTAAAAATAAAAATGGTTAGTTGTCTCTATGGACATTAAAATGAAAAAGTAGCTCTTGCTTTGAGAAAGAATACCTTACTAGAAAATAAGATACACACAAAGAATTTTCCCAATATTTCCTAATATTTAATTATCACATTAACTTGCTAAAACAAAACTTCAGTATAATAAAAGTCATAAGAAATCAGAAGCAATACTAAAAGCACTAACTCCTTGGTCTTAATTACATAATCCTTCTAGTGTAAGATTTAATTCAGCAGGTCTGGGGTGTAGGTCAGTTGGCAGAGCACTTGTCTAGCATACATGCAGTGCAGCACCAGCCTCAAAAACAACAAAAAAAGGTTAATCAAGCCACCTGTTTCTTTACTAGGTTGTAATTATTCTGCAGATTTAAATCATGTATGAACTTTCACTACTATACATGCACATTTTCATAATCTAACTGAATTACATCTTGTTTCCCAGTTTAAGAGTTATTTCTATACACTTGGCAGTTTACTTCATGGTAATACAAGTGATACACATTATTCAATAGAAACTATGTTTCAAAATTTGAACTCTGATCTTTTCCTGGGACAGGACTATTCACAATGCTGGACTACAGGCACAGGGGGCACAGCTCCCAGTCAACCAAGTGATCACATTAGTAAACAACAGATACTGTTTTAGAGCACCCAGTTGCAAAACGATGATGTCCAGTGGTTTAAATGAATTAACTGTACTTTTAATTTAAGATTCTTTCTTTTTTGTTTTGCTTGCAGCACTGGGCGTCTGCAATGAGTTACATGTTTTGTTTGAACCTAGGGTCTCTGCAATGAGTCACATCTACGTTTTTTTAATTAATTAATTTTTTTTTTTTTTTTTTTTTTTTTTTGAGACTACAGCTTGCTAAATTGCCCAGGCTGGACTTGAACTTGTGATCCTCCTCAAACTTGTCTTGGCCTCCCAGAGTGCTAAGATTACATGGGTGCAGTGAAGGTTTAATCAGAGTACTCATGCTGTAAACTGAAGAGCATCTATAGTGGCTTCTCAATAGAATGCTATTAAACTGGGGAATGAATTCAATTTAGTGTAACAACTGTTGAACAGTATATACTTTACCCTGAGTAAAAGCCAAACTTTATGACTGCTTACTAGCAAAAGTCCCATTTGCATAGGTTTCCCATGTTTTCTGTACCCATTCTCTTCTTTTTACACTTTAGCAACACATATTTCCTTGCAATTTTTAAATCATAAGACAAAAGAAATACTACACACGCAGGATATTTACTCTGTTGTCCCTTCACAGAATCCTTTTTCCCTAGATTTGTACAGAACTGCTTCCTCACCTCAAGCTCATCCGTTCGCCTTCTGGGAAAGGACTTCTATTAGCCTATTTAAATCTGTACCCCAAATATACTCCATATCCCTTTGGTTTCAACATCAACTACCAAACAGTATGTTTTATTTTGGACGCTATTATATTCTCTTATGACAAGTACCTAGCACATAACAGGAATTAAATAATTGGTATATTAATATGTAAATCAGTAACGAAGTACTGATTTATATATTAATAGATGTTACTTTCTTTACCTACTGCCCACAAAGCAAACCACTCATTATTTTAAAATACATCCACAGATACTAGTAATTTTGAAGTCCTCCAAACTGCGTAAGCTTAATAAATGATAATGCAATAATATGATAACACTTTGCACTTTTATATTAACTAAGCCAAAATTTTTCTCAAACTACATTTTTCAGTTTACCCAGTTTAAACCACTTGGTGATCAATCACAGGATAATATTTCTGTATATTAACTTTTTCTTATATTTGAGCAATATTAAAGGCTTACTGCACTTCCTCCAAGTATGGAATGATACCTGGCATGAGACCCGATTATTACAACATACTATTACCCTTACTCTTTTTATTCTACTTTTCAATGATAATAAAAAACATAAACAGAACTATTTAAAATATAAGTGATTATACAGTGAAAAACATTCGTGTCCAAAAAGCTAAAATACAATTTTTTTAACCTCTTATTTTTTGGAGACAGGATCTCCCTATGTCATTCAGGGTAGCCTTGGACTCATGCAGATCCTATTCAATGTTCCAAGTGCTGAGTGCTAACATTATAGGCACACATCACCACAACTAAACTATCAATTTATACTTCTAAAAATTTAAAACTTTGTTTTTATACTAGATTCAATATGATTGACAATGAACTGAAAGTAGACAATTCAAACAGCTGCTAAGAATATAAATTAGTTACAGCTCTGATTAAGAAGAAAAGCAAGAAAACAGCAAAAGCTTTGGAAAAAAATCTGTTGTACATTTAATAAATATTTGCCAGACCCTGTTTCAAATAGACAGTAAACAAGACTGACTTGATCCTCCTATTCATGATCCAGTACTGGAACGAAAAACAAAATTTTTAGAAGTTACTTAAAACGCAGATTATTGAATACTTGGAAGGCTGAGGCAGGAGATCACTGTGAGTTTGAGGCCAGCCTGGGCTACAAATTGAGTTCAAGGCCAGCCTAAATTGCACAGTGAAACTCTGTCTCAAAAAGATAAAAAAAAAAAAGGGAAAAAGAAAAGAAAGTACAGGTTAGTAGCTCTAATACAAAACCCAAAATCTGAAATGTTCTTATTTTCTGAAAAAAAATTTTAAGTATCAATATAGTACTTAAAAAGGTTCAAATTTTGGAGAATTCTGACTTCAGATTTCTCCGATTAGGGATGTTTTTACCTGTGAAGTCTATGTAAATGTTCCAAAAACGCAAACAACTTCAAATTCTCCACACTTCTGTTCCCAATCATTTTAGATAGAAGAGGATATTTAACCTGTAGATCCTACAGGAGGAATAGTTTAAAGGGAATTTTTTTTTGGTACCAGGGATCAAACTCAGGATGATGCACTTGCAAGGCAGTCCTTATGCCGCTGAGCTAAATCCCCAGCCCCAAAGAGAAGTTTTTCAATGAGAATCTTATTACACTACAGGCTATGATAAATGATACACATATTTACTCCTCCTTAAGTATTACTATAATTACTGTTACATGCGACAATGTTAAAGCCTGGTAAGTCATTTGACCAAAAAAAAAAAAAAAACACAACAATTAGCTAAACCTAGTGTTAACTCAAAAATTCATACACTTGTATACTTTGGTCATTAGACACTGTTTTGAATGAAAACTGAAAAATTGAAAAATTCTTACAATGTGGGCTTTGTTTTTGCTGTCACTAATTCAGGTTAAAATTCAAGGAGTATATCCAAATTTTTCTATCACAAAAATAAAAATAGTGCTTGTCTCTGGATGCCTCCTTTTTCATCCTTACCAATTTTTAAAATTTCCATATCATCCTATTGTCAGAGAGAAAACCAAGAGGCTGTAGCACTTACATATAGACATACACAGGAAATGACAAAATGATATTTGTCCCAGTTAACCGTTCTGAAAGTTACTAGGAAATGATTTTTTCCCCTTATCTTTACTTTCTACTTTCCTTATAAAAGTATATTATTATTACTTTTTACCATGTATCTTCTTTATCACATAACCTTCCATTTTATTTATAGCATATAGAAAATTTTAAAACCAATACTTGATAGTGCTTCCATGCTATAATATATAAGACAAGATTCTGAAATTATAAAATAGTAAGTAATAAAGAAACTATTCTAGTATGTTTTCTTCTTTTTAAATCTTTCGCTTACTTTATAGATCCTAAGGATTTAACTCAGAGATGCCCTACAACTGAGCTACACCCTCATGCCTTTTAAAATTTATTTTGAGACATGGTCTCACTTAATTGCCCAGACTTGCTTGCTTTGAGTTTGAGATTGTCTGCCTCAGCTTCTCCAGTAGCTGAAATTACAGAAGTAATCATACACTGTTTAAATCTTCCCTGAAAAAAACATCACCTCAGAATTCCTAGTCACTCCAAAGTATATAAAAATTTCTCAAATTTGAGCGTTTAATGAAAATCAAATAAACTGTTATTTTTCGGAGCCAATTGATACATAAGGTAAACAAGCCATTTCTAAAATAACACTACAGCTGACAGGCAAAAATTTTTGTATTGTATTAATATAGGGATGTAGACTATTATGAAGACTGAATTTTCTAGTTATATCTAGTAATTTTCCAATAATTAATCAAACAGCTGATATTGAAAACTTCTCTAAAAAGTGCTAAATTATCTTTCTGATCCAATAATAAACATAATGAATATAACTAAATATGTGATGACTGAGCATATTGCTGGGCCTGACAATCATGATTAAACTATCAAAATTATAAGTGGTATTATCTTAGCCGGGATCTGCATACTTCAGGTTTACTTCCTTCTAAGTTTCATAACCAATGTCTTATAAAAATTATTTGCTTAGTTATTATGAAAAAATTGGAGAAGCAACCTAAGGATGTAAGTGAGAATTTCAGTTTCTAGAATTTCAGTATTTGTTTTTGCAGAAAATATACTTTACTTGATTGAAAGCAGTTTTTATAGCAGTATAAACTTAAATTATCACCAAACCCAACAAGAACCCAAATAACTAGATTTTACAGGAATGGCAGCAAAAATACCTTTCCCTTCAAGGCACAGCATTTTCCACATTCATTATTTTGTGATTCACCTTGCTAACTTTGCTACTGCTGCTACTTAATACTACTCTGCTTTCTTTGTGTAGTTATTTATTTTTCATGTCTCATTGGTTCAGTATGCAAAAGATCTTACGGATTTCAGAAAAAGCTATTCAGCCATATATTACACATAAAGAATATATAATAGTTTTGAGCTATTGTATTGAAATTTTTAATGCTCTATAACTAAACTACAAATGAAATTCATAAAAGTATGTCACTTACAAATATGGTTAGCTAATGATGAAAAAAGTACATAGTTATAAAAATGAGACTAAATCAAAGACTAGTCATGACCCCCACTGAACAAAAAACAAAGATGAGATAGACAACTATATACTTATAAGCAGGAAGTACTGAATTAAGATTTCATTGTGCAAAAATATCCAACTGCCATAAAAAATGAACACGATGATTTTTGCCCACTTCAATAATCTCTCAACTCCCCTCTCCCAAAAGTCCAATAAGCCTGACCAGACATGTACCCATCTATGATCCCAGGACTCTGGGAAGCTGAGGCAGGAGGATCCCAAGTTTGCCTAATCCTGGGGCAAATGAGTGACTTAGTAAAAACCTGTCACAAAATCAAAAATAAAATAAGGGTTGGTGATACAGCTCAGTGTGAACACCAGGGTTCAATGGCCAGTTCCACCCAAAAACAAACAAATGGTAAGCCACAAATTTAATAAAAATGCATAAAAAGCAAAGCACAGGAATATAGCAGCATCATAACAGAAAAAATAAATGCATTAATCACACATCTTAGAAAAAAACTTGTTTCATTACAAGCACAATAGGCATCAGTACTGTAATGCTTTCAACATGTTTCATACTTAACAAACAAAACACTTTTGCTTTCATTATCTCAATTATCAGTAACACAGGGAGGCATAAATTATTTAAAACACTGAGTCCCTTTAGTACTAATCGATTTGCTCAAGCATACAGATAATAAATTCATAAAGCCCAGACTAAGATCCATCCTCTGAATCCAAGTGTGGAATCTTTCCAAAATAATCTATTATTTCTCCATTAAAAATAAGACTAAACTTATAATCAAAAATAAATAAATTGACTGAATTTCTCCACTTTTAAAAATAAATGTCAGGTACTGCTAAATATTTCCTCTGAACTTCCAGAATTTGGAAATACTGACTCAGCATGAAGGAAAAAGGGAAAGAAACTAACACTGTTCAGATCTACTATTTGGAGTTTCACAGCATCTTAATTCATAAAATAGACCTCAGAGAAAATACTTTATCCCTTTTTAAGAAACTTGAGGCAAAGAGAAGCAAACTCCTGCAAGTAAGTCCACAGTATTAAGACTGTCAATAACAGACATGCATCTTCTCTATCCCTTTTAACAAAGAAATTAAGTAGCACTTATGGTGCACTGTGCTGCACAGAGAACACTGCTGATTTGTTTATGTTGCTGCAAATATAATACTCCACAAAAAGTCACCTAAACAAAATTCCTAGTAAGAAAAACATGTCTAGACTCTTTTAAGAGCAAAGCTGTGTTCTTTTGGTTTACACTTGCAAATCTGATACAAGAAGGGCATAGTGTACTCAAATAAACTGTAGCTAGTTCTCCTATACTTCAGAAGCTGAACTTTAATGTAACAAGCTCCACTTTAAAAACAAAAACACACACACAAAATTCTAAACCCTTTAATCAACTCTATGACATAAATGTTATTTATCCATATTTTTCAAATAGGAAAACTGAAATCTAGAGATTAGTCACACAGTTAATTAAAAGCAAAAGACTAGCAATGTCAATTCAAGCTGGCCAGTTTTAGAGACTTTAGCATAATCATGTACATTTTCAGCAAAATATAACTGTCTTTAATAGAAAATGTTATCACCAATTCCATTTTATTTATCTAAACAATGAACTAAGTAGACATGCAAATCCCATGCACAGACACATTAGTTTTGGCTTTTTGAGATGCTATATAATGAATCCTACCAAATGATTTGCTCAAACTATATTAACAGGGAATCAATTCTTTTTACTTAAAAATATTCATTAGCTTTCTTCTGCATGGCAGAATTAATACACTGGCATTCTAAAAATCAATGCATAACATAAACAGTATTGAGTAACATATATACATATATATATAAATAAAATAAAGCAAGCACAATATAACAAATAGATATCAGCACCTGTGACTGATTTTATCATTGATTTGGTTATGTTGGTACTAGCCTAATTTATCCAAGTAATGTTAAACTTTATGCCTATAAATTATACCAAGTAAGTCATATTTTGCCTTCTCCAAAATTTATGTCACAAATTCCAAACCACTGTCAAAAATGGATTATATGTCACTGATTCACATACACATATCACAAGTTCTTCAGAAGATGCTAACTACAGAGTCTAAAAGTTAGATAATTCTTTGCAAAAATCCCACTAATATGAGTACGAAATGTTTAATTCATCTAATAGAGGAAAAAATCCTTTAAAACTGAGAGGCTTAGTACATCAAGCCTCTACAGTAATTTCATTTGTCAGTCAACTGCAGAATCTAAAACCTACCCCAAAGCACAGATCTGATCATTACTCTCACTGCTTTAAAAAAAGTCAATGGCACCAAAGAGACAGCGTAAAAGATAAAAGTTTCTTACACAGTGGCTTTCTTTACCTAACCTGTCTGAGATCCAGAATTCCATAAAGACTTCTACATGTTTATTCTACAAACCCAGCATATTCTCCAAAATATAATGCTGATTCCTATCTTCTTCCCTGGCAGTGAATTCCAAATCACCCTTCGTACCCAGTTCAAGTATCACCTCTCTGAAACTAACTCACTAACTCCGTCCAACAAGGTTACTTGCCTTAGATAAAAGTCTACCTACAACTATAAAACTAAAAATTCCTAAGATTTTGCTATTTTAAGGAAACATACATTGAAGAATGTCTTTAATTGACTCTCCTGTACAATTTACTAATAATACAGATCTCCCCAATTCTATCAGATCTAGAAAATATTGTCAATATCTTAATGAAAAGTAATCTTTCCTGCACATAGCTTCTGATAAAATGTATTAAAGACTACAGGGTACATAATATCATTAGCAGTGAAATGACAAAATTATGCCTTAATCATTTCTTCTCCTTGTTAGTGTTTTCTCCACTTTAAACTTTACAAAGTTTCTTATCTTAAAACATGCAAAGTTTGATCCTATCTCAAGGCCTTTTAGTTGGCCTGGAAAACCATTCACCCAGATTATCTGCATGGTTTTCTTTTTCAGTTTCCACTCAAAACAATACCACCACAGAGGTCATTTCTCAACATCTTCTTAAAAATAATCTCTATTCTTCCAACACTACTCAACTGCTATATTCTCAACCCCTTTAATTTCTTTATAAGTTATAGCTGTCTGAAATTATGTTTACTATCTAGCTCCTCCTCCAGAATATTAGCTTGATGAAGATGGAAACTTGATCACCATCATATTTCCCAAATCGATAACAATCTATAACAGTGAACATTCAAATTACTAAAGGATTTAGTTGATGAAAACACCTAAACGATAACATCCAACCACCAGAACCTAAAATTTAAATTAAAACAACTCGTATCCAAATACTATTCAAAAATTCTATGGAATTTTGCATCTGTACACAGAAGAAAAAGTATTAATTCTTTAAAAGTAAAGAATTTTAAGGCTTAGAAGTGACTTTAGAGATTAGAGGTCCAGTGGTTTTCAAACTGTGTTCTGAAATACCTTAAGTGTTTCATAAATTTGTGCTTCACATAATCACTGCTAGACTGGCTTACAACTGTTTACATATACTATATACATCTATTTTAGGAAGTGCGACTCAAATTTAAAAACACTATGGAGACTGGTACCTTATACGTTGGGTTCACTGGTTTTGCTGAAGACCTCTAAGTTTAGGCTGACATATTTAAGAGTAGACCTATGATTTCTTACTAAGTACATGAAGATTAAGAAACTGTAACTATTTTTTTCATACCAGACATGCTCACTCACAAAATTATAAAATTACATCCTTGAAACATTATTTTGTGCACTACTAAATTATGGCAATGCTCAAGGAATACCTGCTTAGCACATGATCTCCTATACCAACTGTGCAATAAGAAAAGGTGTAAAATGTGGTATATGTTACCTATTTTAATACAGTATTAGTTTTTTGTTTCTCAATGCATGTTTACAACTTTTAAAAATATACTATCAAAGTTGAAACAAAATTTCCTATCTCTCAAGCTTCTCTATCAATTTAATTAAATATCCTGAATCATCAAGAAAATCAAGTAACGACAAAAACATCTCTTTTGCTTATACCTACTTAAACTGACACGCTGTAATTTTCTCTATGGAGGAGTACTAAAAATAAATAGATTAGACTTTGAGTCTGTGATGAAAATGGCCTTCCTAATTCCCAACTTCTAATTGTCAAACTGATCAAAAGAGCCTAATTGTTCTATCTTGATAAATGTTAAAGTTAACATCAAAATAACAACCATATAAAACTGAATAATGTATGTGAAAATGTTTTGCAAGCCGTAAAGCATTTTTAAAATATTAAGCATCATAGCCAAAGAAATCAGGTCTTTCGAAATGCCATGGTAAATAATGAATAATAATATTTTGCTGGTCCAAAGTAAAGGAGAAAAGAAGAAAAAAAGTAAACACTAAATCTGTATGAAGGCTCAGAATTATGATTTACAATGTAAAAAATAACACAAAAGCACATTCCTGCCAGGTATGACACAAAGCCAAATGTTCCTCTCCCCAACACACTGTATTACATAATCAGTTATTACATTTTGTCCAGATGCTTATTCACAATGCAGCTATGTTTCTACATCTAAATATAGCAGAAAAATGGTGTGTCAATGTTTGAAGAAAAAAAAAGTCTATTCATTGTTACCAAAACTGCTAGTACATACTTCTATTTTACTATTCTTTGGCATAGTGAAAATTTACTAAGTGAGGATCCACTTTCACATAAGGCTTTCCATTCAGTAAAAGCAGAAAAAGATTGGCATCTTTAGTACAGGATCAAATTCTTCTTAAAATTCACAACTGTATCTCTAGCAGTTTTAATCATTAAAAAGTCCCTGGGAAATATATGGACAAGAAAAATGTATGAAAAAATTTCTAAAACTATAATTCAGTATTAGCATCACCCCTAAATGCCATTTTAGCTATCACTGATACTGTTCTGATTTCTACATTTCTGAAATAGATACAAGGTTGGCTCACAATCACATACCCAAACTCTTAAAGGCAGGACATTTCTCCAAATTACAATTTTTTTAGATTTTTAAAATGGTAACATTATATCTTCCTTCTGGCAATTTAGGTGCACCTGCAGTCAAAACACATTCCTAAATAAAAATGTTGGACATTAGTTAAAAGAGAATTAATTCCTGTTGACATTTGCCATGTTTACAAAAAAAAAGCAGTTTTTGAACTTTTTGGATTTGGGGCCTCTAATAAAAGATACATTAAACCACCTTATCTAATTTCCATAATTATGATGGTATTAAAGCTAGAAAATTTCCACTCTGCATTAAGTACTAGAGCAGGCAGTGGGAGGAAAAGGGTTGAGGCAGGGAGACCCCACAGATTCTAATTTTATAAACTCCAAAGCTACAATAATAGGAGCTCACAGTTAAGTAGTAGAAAACATATATTACCTTATAAATACAAATACAAAATATCTCCTCCAACTAGTGATACAGTAAGAAATACACATCAAATCCTGCCAACAGCAAAGCAGGGTTATCAATTGCTCTATTACTAAAATTCTTCCATTAATTCATATTAACCCTACGCAGTTTTCTAAAAAAGGATTGAGAAAGTGAAAGAATACAGAACACCCTTCTCCCTACATTTTCAAATTTGTTGCGTCTGATCCGTGGATTGAGAAGCAAATACACTGAGTGCATTGTGTCAAATGACAAGCAACAGCCCTGTCTAAAGCATACTTACTGAGAACTTACGAAGTACTATGCAGTATAGGGAGCCCCACGACTCTACGTATACACAAGACAGTGTTCCCTCAGGTGCTCACAGTCCAGAAAATTATGGTGGAGAGTAACATGGCTATGAATTACAAAACAGTGTGACATGTTCAATAATGGGACTTTGAAAAATAAAAAGCAATATAGCAGAAAGATTCTACAAGTCAAGAGAAATTTCATGAAGAGAGTGACACTGTAGAAAAGTTTTAAGAGCTGGGCATGGTGGCACAGTCCTGTACTCCCAGCACTTGGGAGGCTGAGGCAGGAAGATCATTAAGAGTTCAAGACTAGCTGGGGCTACAAAGTGAGTTCACTGCCAGCCCGAACTGCACAGGGAGACCCTGTCTAGAAAGACCAAAAAAAAAAAAAAAAAAAAAAGTTTTGAGTTATAATTTTATCAAGCAACACAAAAGTGACAATTAAGACACTCCACATACACTTATGAATGAGGAGAAAAAAATCTAGATCAACATAATCTTCAGTTTAAGTATATAAAAATTGTTTCTATAAAAGAAAAAAATCCTTTTTTCCAGATAATGGCTTTATGTTTCTATATTATAAAAACCAGCTCTTACCAAAAATATTGCAAACAAGTTTATTACTGCACAATGCAGCAGTCCCCAAGTGGTATGCTAAGAGATGTGTACCTGTGTTTCATAAAACAAACTGTCAGAAAACAGTAAAAATTTTACTTCCAGGTATATCTACTAGTCATAAGTCCACCTAATAGTATATAAATAAGCCTTATCAGCATTATTTTTCATAAGACTTGAATTTTAAAGCAGAAACTGAAAGATGTCAAAATTGGAAAAAAAATTATATATTATTTAAACTGAGATAGTTGAACTAAGAAAGCCAAGATACGAAATAATTTTTTTAAGTTAAAACCTTAATTCTTCTTGTATTTCTTTTCAGACACAACTTACTACAACAAAAATCAATTTTAGCACAGCACTTTCCGAAATATGTAGTACTGTACATGTTACAATAACATTCAATCCCTTCAAGTATCACGGGTAGGAATCATCCTTGGTGAGGTCAACAACCAGGTGAGGTCAACAAACAGGTCACAGCACCAGATGCCTTCATCAATACTGTACGTAATCCCAAACATCAAAACATAACTCAGATTAATTTCTGTCTTCATAAACGTCCTGTCTGGTCTGGTACCCTGGTTTCTTTTACCTCTTTTCAAAATCTAGCAATGTAGGTTAAGAAATAAAATCGTAAGTATTAAGACTGCACCACTATATGCATAAATTGTCCTCAAATGTCTATTTTAAGTAAACATGTGCTATCTAACATTTGCTTTTAAAACTGAATGGAACAGTTAACTTTCTACCGATAAAAATTTTAACTGAAAATACTATTACTCAACATTGTTTTTAAAGAGCAAAAAGTGAAGTACATATTTTTTATTTTCCTACATTATCAGAAAATCTTATGAAGCAAACTTGTCACTAAAAAGGTAAAAATAAAACCTCCCATGGAGTGTGAAACATTCTGTAATCTTTCAAAGTACTGTACTTTTAATATCAGGTATCTCTTCTACTCAAGAGATAAAAACCGGAACAACCAGGTTAGAATTTCTAACGAAATCTCCTAAACCTGAAGTCCTTAGTTTTGAACAAAAAACACTTTCAAGTTTTAAGTATAAACACCTCTGAAAAATCAAAAAACATATTAAATATCCAAAATTACAAAGTGAAAATAAAACTTAGTTCTTTTAGGGCAATTTATCATTCTGAATTTTATCAAGATCAGAAATGGAATTTTATCATTTCTTAAATGAAAAGGATATAAATTACTCATACATGTACTTTGACCTTTTTCCCATGATATTAATTTATGTGAAGGCATAAAAGAAACTGAAAACTTTTATAGGCTGCATTTATTATTTGGTTAAAACAGGCAATTCTCATTCTCCAGGATAAGATTATGCTACCCTTCAAATGTACAGAAAAGACCTCTACACACTGTATACTTAGAACGAAAGGATTCTGTCAGCAAATGATGCCTACATTAACTTATTTATATTGATAGAGCACTGTGAAATAGTTTCTCATTTCCTATTTAAAAATACAAAGATTTATGAAAGAAAATGGAACTCAAGTCTTTGGGGAAAATGAGGAAAAACACTTTAAAATTAAATGAAGATCTTGCAAAGTCAAGAAAGACATAAATGGAGTGGAAGGAACTTCTATTTTTTCAGCATATGCTGTGTTTCTTTTACTTTTCATTCAATAGTACAAAAATACTACAAACTAGAGTGTAACATACAATCTTAATGACCTTGGTCCATTAAGAAACATTTCAATGTAACAATTTTAATGTAGCAATTTAAACGTTTGAATGTAGACATTTAGCTATTTCAGTCTGCTGTGACTCTAATCTAAATCTGAGATAAAGTTCCTCTTCAAAATTGCAAGAGATGCAGTCACTTATGTTTGGAAAAGAACTGTTGTCAAATATATCAAGTTGTTCCAAACTCAACACAAAGCTGGTATGTAAATAGTTATGCTTAAATCTCTCTCACCAGGTCACACTACCTACACTGCTGTTTTAAAGGCAAACGAACCGGTGCCTTTTAATGATTCCTGAGCTGCAAAAAATCCTGGTATCAAGAATGAAAAGAAACGTGTTCAATTTTGAACATTAAATTCAAGTAAGTTCCGATGGTTAATGAATTCTGTTTGTATCACTGTGCTTACTTACTAGGAACTAACTAGACGATTAATACAGGAATAGGGCTCTAACGAAGAGTTTTATAAACATGTTGAACTTAGTATCTGGATGTTGAAAAGTAAAGATGTCTCCTAGGATTCGGACAAAGTTGATGTTTTAGGTTCTCCCCACGACAGTGATACCCGCATTAACACTTTTGTGGTAGTAACACTGTACCCACAGGCACTAGAATAAATACAAATGCAAAAAAACCCTAGAAATGTTTTTACAAATGAAAACTAATTTGCTTTCATTAAGGTTCAGATACCAAGGACTAGAAGCTTTCTCCTGGATATAACGAACAGTACCTCAATTAAAAAACATAGGGACCTCTTTTTATCTTACTGATTTCTTCCATGAAACTTTTAAGTTACATTTAAGAGCAAAAGGTGGAGAGGCCCCACCGGAAGTGGAAACCTGGGGCTTGCAACTTCACAAACAGGCGTCTCGGTTTCCTCCGGCGCCCCAGGACCAAACGGACTGTCTCTATAACACTAAAACATCCTCCGGGTGCAGTGAGAGAAGCATCACAGTTGCACTGTTTCTCCTTCCAACATGCACCACTCTCGGTATCCCTGGGCCTGAAGGCTCCCGAGACCCGTTATCCACTCCAGTGTCCCCCATCTTATACACAAAAACAAAAACACACAAGTGGCATATGATGTGCGTGTAACTGAGAGACATGTGAAGAGCCGGGGATCCGCAGCAGCTGGGACGGTGGCAGAGCGAACTAAAGTGGGCCTGGACTCGTTGGCTCCCGCCGCTACCGCCTTGTCTTCTACCCCAGGAAACAGCGCGGCGGCAGTGGCTACTACGCGCTGGCGGGAGCCCCAAGGAGAGGAGTCCCAGGAAAACCCAGCCGCCCGCGGATGGGACCCGGCCTAAGATCTAGAGCTGCCGCTGCAGCGGCCGGAGCACAGCGACGCTTTACGTCCACCCCCCCCCCTCACACACCCCCTCCCTCCACCACCGCCACCCCCCTCCCCGCCCGCTCCGCTCTCCCTTTCTCGATTGGAGCCGAGACAAAAGCAACGGGAAGCGGTGGGCCGGGACGCTACCCGCGGACCCCGGGAGGGACTGGCCCGGCCCCGAGACATTCCCCTGCCCTGCGGGGGCCCCAAATCCGCCGCCCCCGCCGCGCGCCCCGCTGCCAGACTTCCGAAAATTTGCCAAAAACTCACCGCATGAATTTTCTTGTCCCGCGGATCCAAGATGGCGACGTATCCACCGCGGAGGCTGCTGGGAGCAAGACCTTTACCCTCTGACCCCCGTCGTGACCCCCGTCGCTCTAGCTTCCCTTAAGGCGGCAGCGGAAGGTGGGAGCGGCGATTGCTCATCGGACACAGGATTGAGGGTGAGCAGGCCGCTTCCGCGCTCGTGTAAGCTCGTAGGTAGACGGGCTTCACTCTCCCACTGCCCTCACCGCGGCAGCACTGATTCTTACCGATTCTCACGGAGGCTTGTAGCCCACTGCTGTTGTTACAGATACCCGGGCCTCTGCAGCCAAGGCCCGGTTGCTTCGCGCTGGGCCTGGGCTATGGGTCCGAGGCGGGCTGTGGGGTCCAGGGGCGGGGAATGGTGAGGTAGCGTCGGCCCGCCCACCGGGGGGACTCTGAGCGTGTTTGTGTTTGTGTGGGACACCCCGCCCCCGCACTTCCGCACGGATCGGGTCCCCTCCTAGTTGCCACCTTGAGCAGATCTGACTGCTGTCTTTTCCTCCCTCAGTCCCTGCATCCTCCAGCGCCCTGTTGGCCGTCCCCTTTCCATCCAGAGTAGTGAGTTCCCCTGTGCCGAAGCAATTAGTGCCTACTCACTCCCTCTTCCTTTTATTTATTTTAACCTGGTAGTAGGAAGTACTAAGTAGGTTTTTAACGCAGTGTTGAGCAAAAGAACTTCAGTGGAATTACCTTTGCGGCCTGTTGTTTAGTTCTTGCTCCTGAGTCCCCTTGGTGAGCCTGAGCGACCAGCCGTGCCATCAGCGAAATCACTTGACATAGTGATTTTGGTGGAAACCTGAAGGAGTGAAGTCTGTGTTTCCACAAAAGTAGCTGTCACCAAAAGTGAAACTAAACTTACTTTCTTTGTAGATATCTCCCTTTATTTTGTGTGTCTGTAAACTTCAGTTTTTATAATTATACTAGATATTTTGACTGAAGAATGTTACGCATATGTGTTTTGGAATTGTGTAGTTTCATAACGTGGAAACTTTTGTTTCATTGATAGTTTATTAATGTACAGTTGGTTTAAAGTAAATAAAACTTATTTCCGCCTTCTTCCACCTTTCCTTCCCCGAAGAGTCATTATAACGCAATTTAAATTTAACACTGCAAGCCAAAGGCAAGAAACAAAGTACAGTAATCTTACTCTGAAGTAAAAGTTTGAATGAAAGGTACTTTGATCTGTTAGCAGATGTATAAATTTATTTAAACTCCAGAAGGTGCTCTTGTGGCCACTAGGATATGTATTACATTGCCCTTCAATATTCATTTCTTTAAACGTTTACTGACTTTTTTTTTTTTACTTTAGGAAAGTTTGCAGGACAATTGTCGTGAGTGTCTAGAGCACTCTGAACTCCGGGCAAGGTAAACACGCACGCCTTGTCGGGACACGGGGGGTACAGCGCTTGGAAAAGAAAGACAGGAGAGACACCTTTGCTGTCTGCACCGCGTTACACTGCACTGCACTGCACTGTACGCACAATCTTTATTTTAGGATTCATATATAGTAAACCCGATCAATTCACAGAGCCCAGATAATTAAGTAGTGAAAAGGCATTCTTTGTGGCAAGCTACAACGTGACAGACTACAATGTTTATTCTAAAACTATCTAAGTGAAGTAAATAATCACAACCAGTTCTCACAACTTCTCTAGCCCAGGAAGAAATTCATTAGCTCAAGAATGTTGTTAATTTGTCTGCTGTTAGTGTCACAAAGGGTGGCCAGCCACTTCCTCAAGACTTCTGCAAAACAAAGCCAGCTCACAGTATGGATTCCAGAGGGTGAGGGCTCACTGAGAACGGGCATTCCCGTTCTACCTCCTTCTCGCATACCAGGGCGGCTATTGTAAATTGCAGGTTAGAGGGGGTTGGGCCTACAAAGTGACACCTCATCCCCCACACTTCCTTCCTTTTTATTTTTTAACAACAATTTCCATAAGATCAGGTTATTAATAGCATTTCGTCTTATGTAGTAAAAATACACAAGAACTATGGCAATGAGAACTATAATTAAACTAAGTCCCATGCCACTAAAAGTGTGGGTAATGCTCTGCCAGATTCCTTTGGAATCTAATCTTTTCAAAGATTGAGCAAGCAATTGCGCGAATTGTGCTAGAGATTTATCATCATTTTGCTTTGCAAAATCCTTGTCAATTTGATTATGCAAAGATTCTATTTCCTCCTGGGCAGAGGTGTTTCCATTTAAATACATTCTAATCATTTCCCATTCATGTTCTGTCTGATTATAAGGTCGTTGGGTTATACAGAAAGTAGTTGAATTCCAATCACATTTTAAAAACACTTGATGCTGAAGAGCCAATATTTTTCTACCCATCCATTCAACTGTTTGTTTAAGGAGGTCTATTTGTTGTTGTAGTCTGGCGTTTATCTGCCACTGAGTTAACCAAAGTTTATGAGAATTCTCATGCCATAATTCGACAACATGTTTTTCTTGCAAAGAGGTTTGTAAAGCTACTCCTGAGACTGCTGCTAGAGAGGCTACAGTTATCAGACTTAACAGTACAGCAACCACTATTCCAATAAATCTTTTTGTACGTTTTAACAGATGTTTAAAAAATTCAGTAGTAACAGAAATTACCGGGTCTTGAGACCAAGGTCGAGTTAAATTTACAGGCAACCAAATATGAGTTTTTTGTTGTAACAGCATAACTGTATAAGGCTTAGTGAAATTTAGTGTGTTATTTAAGCATGTAAACAATTGACAATTTAAACAAGTACAAGAAAAATGTGTAAAATTAAAAGTTCCCACTAAAAAGACATAAGGCAGAGGTGCACAAACAGTAATATTATACATTTTAAACCTAGTAAAATTATAAGTAGTAGATACAGATCGACTAGTCCCTGAATATGAAACATTGTACAAGGTTACAGGTTGCATAGCGGCTGGGATCTTTCAAATATGATTTTGAAGGTGATGAGGGTATTCTTCGGCTGCAACAGCAGGGTTAGCGATTCCACCATCTCCCCACCACAAGAGAGCCGTCTTTTGTTGAAATATAGGAGCTCCGTTAGTTATTTTCTTTGGATCTGGAAGACTATACACAACAGAGAGATTACATCTTGTCTCATTCCATTCAGCACATCCATTAACGAATTTTCCAAATGGTCCCCAAATAATATACCCATCAATATTTTTAGCAAATTTTCCCATACATAGTTGCCAAATTATGGGATTATAAGAAATATTTTTATAAGTGAATTCAGGGCATACAGGAAATGTATTTGTATCAGGTGCTGTTAAATTTCTCCAGGTAACATTAAAGGTTTGAGCAGCCAAGGCTTGAAGCCTTGTCCTTTTGTTGCCTGCTTTTATTCCATGTTGAATCCAATACTGCCATCCCAGAGGGATGCAAGGCGGTTCCCCAATGCAAATAGGCCTTTGATTACCATAATAAGTAAAATTGAATAGTGTCCCATCATCTTGATTGTGGGGGGTTAAATCAGCCCACGGTGCTGACAAAATTTCTCTAGGTGTGGTATAAAGTAAAATATCACTAGTTCCCCATTTTACAGGTTCTAATAAAGGGGGGTTTGGAATATATGCCCAGTACGAATGCGGAGGTACCTCATTCCCCGATGCAACGGTGAGCAAGGCACATAAAGCTAAAAACAAGTTTTCAGGGTTTAAAGGCTTTCCTGCTTGAAGGACAAGCCGTTGCCCTTCTATGGTCAATTTTTTTAATTGTCCCCATGTAGGGAGGGGATTTAAATTTGGTCGCTGTGAGCGGCGGGATTTTCTTAGCTGTAATCTGGCCATGGCTGCGATAGGAACAAACTCAGCATCCTCAGCTTCTAGCTGGTTTTGCGCTCGCTTCTGAAGGCACGGTTCCGGTTCCTTGGGGAGTTGTCTCCGGGGCTGGTGAACAGGATCTGGAGACGCGGGTCCTGATCCATCGTCCAGGGACCCACTGCTGAATTCCATTTTCTGTGGAGATATAACCAAAACCTTTCCCCCTATAGAGCAATGTGCCCCTCTCCCATTCAGCCTCTGGAGCTGTTTTAGTCCAAATAGGTTCATTAATCACAAAAGGCTGTTGTTGCTGTTCAAAATGTTTTTCAGCTCTTGTTAATATTTCACCTTGTGGTAAATTGAGAAAATTTAAAATAAACAATGCTTGATGCAGTAATGTTTTTGGACTGTTTTGCAATTTAAACAGTATTGGTATCTGAATATCCTCCTGACTCCTCCTTTTTAATTTTTTAATTTGCAACTTAAGAGTGCCATGTGTTCTTTTAACAATAGCTTGACCCTGGGGGTTATATTCAATCCCTGTAATATGAATAATATTATGGAGATCACAAAATTGTTTAAATGTTCTGCTAGTATAAGCAGGTCCATTATCTGTTTTGATTTTAGAAGGAATTCCCATAACTGCAAAAGTCTCCAATAAATGTACAATAACATTTTTAGTGGATTCTCCCTGTTGAGCAGTAGCCCATAGAAATGAAGAATAGGTATCAATAACTACATGTACATAAGAAAGCCGACCAAAAGAAGGTACATGTGTAATATCCATTTGCCATAATTCATTAGGTTGAGTTTCTCGAGGGTTGACACCTGCGGGAATAATTCTTAAATGTAATGGTCTACAAATAGGGCAGGCTTTTACAATTTGTTTAGCTTTTGTAAAAGGTATCTTATATTTAAGATGCAAATGTCCTGCATTTGCATGATTAAATTGATGTTCTTTAACGGGTGTGGTGAACATAACTAAGGAATCCACTGCATTGTTACCTGATACTAATGGTCCGGGTAACTGAGAATGAGAACGTAAATGAGTAATAAAATAAGAATGATTTCTTTTTTGAACATGTATTTGTAAATTTTGAAATAAAGACAATAAAGCAGGCTTATTAGAATATAACACAGCTGAATAGATATTTGTCACTACTCCAACAGAATAGGCCGAATCGGCTATAATATTAATAGGTTGGTTATGAAAATCTAAAAACACTTGTAATATAGCAAAAAGTTTATTTTGTTGTACAGAGTTAAAATTTGTCTGACGTACCCAGTAAGATTTTTGAGTCCAATATGCAGCTTTATTTTTAGATCCATCTGTAAATATAGTCAAAGCTTGTGGAATTGGCTGTACAGCTAATAAGGTATTAACCACAAATTGTTGACGTCTAAAAAAATCCCATAATTTACTTTTAGGAAAATGATATGAAAAAGTTCCCATGAAATCTGCTAAAGCAATTTGTAAGGTTTCAGTAATTGACAACAAATATTCCCATTGTTTCTTAGTTAAAGGGATAACTATATTGTTTATATCTTCTCCTATCAAAGTTATAGAACGAGCTCTACCATTTATAATTAAAGCTGCAACCATGTCAATATAAGGCATAACATTTTTAGATTGCTTAGTTTTAGTGAATACCCATTCTACTAGCATAGCATTTTGACCTAAAACTGCAGAGGGATATTGAAAAGTATTAATAATATATAAAGTTAGAGGCAATTTAGGATCAATCCTAATTAAAAATGCATCCTTAATTTGTTGTTCTACAAACTGTAATTCTTGCTCGGCTTTTGTTGTTAAAGAACGAGGGCTGGATGGATCTGAAGAGCCCTGTAGAGTAGCAAACAAATGTTGTAATGCATGGGTAGGAATACCTAGTGTGGGACGAAGCCAATTAATATCCCCTAATAATTTTTGAAAATCATTTAAAGTGGATAACTTATCTCTCCTAATAGACATTTTTTGTGGAATCACCTTTTGTCTAGTAAGAATATATCCCAAATAATGACTAACTTCTTTCTTTTGAATTTTATCCTGTGCTATTACAAGTCCAAACGGAGAAAAATATTGAGGTAAAGTTTTTAAAATATCTTTTAAAACATTTCTATCACTATATGAGAATAAAATATCATCCATGAAATGAGCCGTATAAACCTGAGGCCATCGTGCACGCACTGGTTTTAATGCTGCATCAACATAAATTTGACATATAGTTGGGGAATTTTTCATTCCTTGGGGTAAAGTCCTCCATTGATATCTTTGATAAGGTCTTTGATAATTTGTTTGAGGAATTGAAAAAGCAAACCGTTTTCTATCTTCTGGATGTAATGGGATGTTAAAAAAACAATCTTGCAAATCTATAACATATACAAACCAACCAGCAGGGAGCGCTGAGGGTAAAGGAATACCGGGCTGAAGGGCTCCCATTTGAATTAAGGATGAATTTACAGCACGTAAGTCCGTTAAAAGTCTCTACTTGCCTGATTTCTTTTTTATCACAAATATTGGAGAATTCCAAGGAGATGTGGATGGTTCTATGTGATGTAGAAAAAGCTGTTGATCAATCAATTCCTGCGCTGCCTGTAACTTTTGAGTAGTCATAGGCCACTGATCTATCCAAATTGGGTCATCATTTTTCCAATTAAGCTTTAAAGGATTTATTTCCCTAGGCTGTAGAAACATGTAAAATATTAAAAATGTATATAAGCTCCCCATTGTTCTAATACATCTCTTCCTAAAATAGAAACTGGTACCTCTAAGATATAAGGTTTAATAACAGCAACTTGACCCTCTTCATTTTTTATATGTATATGCATTGTGGCTTGTCTAATTGTATTTACTGGAGTTTTACTTACTCCTTTTATATTACATGGAATAATAGTATAAGTAATATGAGAAGGCCAATCAGTAGGTTTAACAATAGTAATATCCGAGCCTGTATCTATAAGAGCCTGAATTTTCTTATGCTCAATAAAAATATTAATAAGAGGTTGTTGTTGAGATAATTTAGCTGTCCACATTACATTAATAGGGTTAGTGCTGCCGAACCCTCCTGTTCGCTGAACAACAGAGGATCCTATTGGGATATAAGGCAGTAAAATGAGTTGAGCTATACGTTCTCCCTTTAATAATTTATAATCTGTAAGTGAGGACATCAGAATCTGAATTTCTCTAGTATAATCTGTATCTATAATTCCTAAGTGAACAGTAATGCCTTTTTGATTTAAACTAGATCTACCCGTGAGCAAGCCAAAAGTTCCCGCAGGCAGAGGACCAAAAATTCCTGTAGGAATTCTCACGGGAGATTGTCCTCCTCTTAATTCTACATCTTTTAAGGCTGGTATGTCCACTGCGGCACTGTGTTGGGTGGCTGGCTGTAGGGAGAATACGGTAGAGTTACCCCATTGATTTGTCCGGGGCCCGGGGTAGGGCCCGTTCTCCCGTTTCCCTTTTGTTCAGCTGAATTAACTTGTTTACTCCTGCATTTACGAGCCCAATGATTTCCCTTCTTGCATTTTGGACATAAGCCAGGAGCTCTAGATCTTTTTTTTTGATCATTGCCTACAAGTTTTGGACAGGCCCTCTTTACATGTCCTATCTGACCACAATTAAAACATTTTAAAGACTGTTCCTTTTTAGATTGCCAATTAGTCCACGTGGTTGCCATGGTCTCAGCAAACAGTTGCATTTTCCTAGATTCTGAATTTAAATCTTTACATTGTTTTATAAAATTGTCAATCGTTCCAGTATCTTTTATTGGAATTAAAGCCCTTTTGCATTCATCATTAGCATTTTCAAAAGCTAACATTTTTAAGAGATGCTCTTGTAAGTCTTGTCCCACTACTGTTTTTTCTATAACATTTTGAAGTCTTGTAACGAACTCAACATACGGTTCATTGGCTCCTTGCAGAACTTTAGCCCAAGATCCATATTCTGATCCTTTAGGCCGTATTTTATCCCAAGCTTTTAAAGCAATATCTTTTAATTGAGCATGAATCTCTCTTGGAGCTCCTGCCTGATGCTCAACAGTATCAAAGAAACCTGTACCAGAGAGCATGGGATAAGAAAGGAGTCTAATATTCGGATCTCGATCGTCAGCATTTTGTCTTGCCTTTTCCGCACAACCTTCCATAAACCACATGTGCCACTGTAAATATTCTGGCTCCTTTAAAAGAATTTTGGCCAAGGCTTTCCAATCATAAGGAGCAAGATTACCATAGTGATCTGCTACTGATGTTATTAATTCTCTAGTGTAATGAGCCTGAGGGCCATAAAGGGTTACAGCCTTTTTTAATTTTGCTAAATCATCCATATTAAATGCTTCCCATCTAGGGGGAACTGCCTCTCCATCTATTGGCTGAGGCCTGATTACAGGGAAAGCAAAGGCAGGCTTTTCCTCATCAGAATCCCCTAATTTTGGTAAATCAGCCAAAGCTAGCTTGGCTTTACTCCAATTAGGGTTAGATGGAGGAGGTGCAGAGGGAACTACAGGCGGGTTCTGCTTAACGGAGAGTTGTTTCACCTCTTGTGTTAAATGCTGTATAGCCTGTAAAATTGGGCGATTGTCATAATTTGATATTGCTGCGGCAGCTAAAGCTGAGTCGGCTGTAGCGGATTTTACTTTTGGTTTGGACGCCTTTTCACTACTTAAAGCGATAGCGTCATTTTGAACTACATTCTGCTCCTCCTCTGTGAGGGGCAATTCCTGAATAACTGGCTTAATTTCTAGTTGAAGATTTTCTACAATATGTTCATCTTCCATAGCTTTTAATAAAGAGTACACAACCGACCAAATAGCCCAAAAACGTAAAGGAATCTTTTCCTCCTGTTGCATAGCCCTTTCTATACTAACCCTTGCCTTCCTCCATACTTCTACATCCAAAGTTCCTTCATCTGGAAACCAAGGATTATATTCTTTAATTGTATCAATACACATATCCAAGTCAGCTGACCTGAGCGATATGCCATATATAGATAATAAATGTTTAAGAATTTTTAAGAAAGGAGAGGAAGCAGATTGTCCCATTTCCCCGTAATAAAATTATACTTACCTTCCTAAGCGATCTTCGGAGTCCCTGTTCGGGCGCCACTTGTCGTGAGTGTCTAGAGCACTCTGAACTCCGGGCAAGGTAAACACGCACGCCTTGTCGGGACACGGGGGGTACAGCGCTTGGAAAAGAAAGACAGGAGAGACACCTTTGCTGTCTGCATCGCGTTACACTGCACTGCACTGCACTGTACGCACAATCTTTATTTTAGGATTCATATATAGTAAACCCGATCAATTCACAGAGCCCAGATAATTAAGTAGTGAAAAGGCATTCTTTGTGGCAAGCTACAACGTGACAGACTACAATGTTTATTCTAAAACTATCTAAGTGAAGTAAATAATCACAACCAGTTCTCACAACTTCTCTAGCCCAGGAAGAAATTCATTAGCTCAAGAATGTTGTTAATTTGTCTGCTGTTAGTGTCACAAAGGGTGGCCAGCCACTTCCTCAAGACTTCTGCAAAACAAAGCCAGCTCACAGTATGGATTCCAGAGGGTGAGGGCTCACTGAGAACGGGCATTCCCGTTCTACCTCCTTCTCGCATACCAGGGCGGCTATTGTAAATTGCAGGTTAGAGGGGGTTGGGCCTACAAAGTGACACCTCATCCCCCACAGACAATAAAACATTTCTTTATGTCTTTTTTTCCCCTTTCTTCTTTCCCTTCCCCTAAAAGTGTCTTCCTTGCGTTTTCTGCTTTCTCTTCCTTCTTATATTAACCTCTGATGTAAAATAGTGTGTTAAAAGATTGTCTCTGTGTGAATGTAATACATATGGTACGAATGTAGGCATATATAAAAACATTGCTGAACCCTTTAGCCCAGCTATTAACAATTCGAAAGTATAACTGTTAGTGACTTGGAGCCATAATATGAATTTAATTTTTTTTTTTTTTTTTTTTGTACCAGGGATCAAACTCTTGACCTCTGGCTTTACCAGGCACTGAGCTAAATAAGATGAAATATTATTTTAAAAAAAAAAGTGGGACAGGTATTTTGTTCAGTGGCATGAGCACCACTGAGGCCAGAGAGATTGTGAGTTTGATCCCTGGTACCAAAAAAAAAAAAAAGGATACAATTATATAGTAAGTATTATTTACTATTTTAATCTGTTAGTTTGACATATATTTAGGACCTTATTCAGACCTAAAGATGGACCACATTATTATCCCTGTATTTACTTAAAAAGCTCAAATTTTTTTTTAAATAGTCTGAACATGGTAAAATGAGAAAAATCACTCATAAGGAGACAGATCTGATTTGAAAGTTTTATTACTTTGAGTTTTTATTGGAAAAGATAGAACAACAAGCATTTTCATACTGAATGTGTAGAGTAGGAGTAGAAAAAATACACTAGTACATTGCTTTCTTTTATTTTCTTTTACCGGAAAGTATTTCAAACTGATATGTATTTGTGTTTCTGAAATATGTGTTAAATTTTTGGTACCCCTCAGAAAAATTGCTTAGATTGAAAAAAAATACTTTATTAAGAGAATGAGTTGGTATAACGTTTATGAAAGATATAAAAATGTTAAACTTTAAGTAGCAGTATTATCGACGTTTAATAACCCAACTTTGACAAAATATGTTGCACATTAATGTAGTCTTCAAGGAGTAATTTTAACAAATGATTATTTCTTGATAGTACTGGCAGAAGTTCAAAGACATAGAGCTTCTTAAACTGCTCAGAGTAAGTTTCTAGAGTGCAGTTTGTTAATATGTATCAAAAACCTGAGCCTGTGCTTTTGTCCCAGCAGTTCCTCTTCTAGAAACTGTATCATAAGAAAATGAGGATGTGTGCAACAAACTGATTGCAAGAGTAATCTTTACTGCATTGTTTACTGGTTAGATGAAGCAACTTGCATACTATGAAGTATGTAGAGAAAATTTGAAATGATTTATGGTCAAATACAAAAAGTTTTAAAATATAATTCTAATTTTAAAATTTTTTAAACTTACTTTTTTTCCTACATTCCATAACTAAGCACCAGGTCCTGTATATTTTACCAAATATGCCTTCATTCCACCCTTATGTATTCGTACAGCCATCCTTTTAAGTTGTAACTATAATTCTCCATCTGAAGTTTTGAAAGAACTTTTAGAACTGTTTGTCTTAGTCATGTTCTTGTCACTGGTACACAGTATCTGACACCTACAACTTAAAAGAGGAAAAGTTTATTTTGGCTCACTGTTTGCAGAGGTTTCAATCCATATTTGTGTGGTTCCATGGCAAAGCAGCATGGCAGAGGAGAAACATCTCATGGAGTGGTGGGAAGAAGCAGAGAGAAATCAAAGACAAGGGAGGGAGTTACAGGCTTCCAGACCACACCCCAGTGACCCTTGTCCTCCAGCAAAGCTTCCCCTCCCAACAGCACATTTAGCACTATATATACATATCTCAGTGGATTGATCCACTGGTGAGTACCATACCACTATGATCTAGTCACCTCTCCATGTCCCCACCTTGAGTGCACAAGGCTTTAGGGAGACATTCTGATACAAAGATCTTCCGGTATTTTACCTCTAGTGTTTCACACTATTACTAGATGTTGCTTTCTACTATGTAAGTCTTAGGAGATTTACCGACTGTGTAAAATCTTTGTAATGATGCCTGTCACCTACAGGGTAAAAATATAAATTTCTTCCATGAGACAAAATGATTTAATTAGGATAAAATGTAATTTGGAAATAGTTACAGTGGCAACAGAAGTAGCAGTTCAATGCATACTGAGCATTTAAAATATATTTTTATATTAACTCATGAAACTGATTTCTTATGAGGTAGGAAATGCTAATATACATATATGTTTAGAGGCTGTATTTTTTTTTATTAGTTGAGAGAAGGCTGGTGTGTCAAAGAGTACTTCACTGAGTAGCTGATTGTTTTATGTTGAATGGCATGTAATTTGGGTTGATAAAAAGGATGGTTTCAGAGTAGGGCATAATAAGCAATACTAGACAGTTTGCTAGGATTGCCATATGAAGTACCATAGACTGGGTGATTTAAACAAAAATTTCCTTCTAGAGGCTAGAAGTCAAACATGGATACCTTTTTTTCCCATGTTTTCACATGATCTTCTCTTTATGTTTATATGTCTCCTAACTTGTTATTTTTTATGGTACGGGGTATTGAACCTAGGGCTTTTGCACTTAGTTATAGCCCAGTCCTGTCTTTGTTTTTGCATTTGTTTTGGTTTTTGTTGTTCAGACAGTGCCTGCCCTGAATAGAATTTTCAGTCCTCTGACATTCACCTCTGTGCTGAGATTATAAGTATGTGCCCCAGTGCCTGACTTTTTAACTCATTATGAGGACAGTAGATACTGGACTTAGGGTCCCCTATGCAACTTTATTTACCTTAATTAAATCTTTACAGTCTGTCTACAAACACAGTTACATTCTGAGATAGTGGAGATTAGGATTTCAACATACAAATTTAGAAGGTGAAGCTACAATGCATATCAGAGGTATACACAGAAATGAAAATGGACCACTGACTAGAATCAGAAGGGACTGATGGGATTTATTTAGGGTAGAGTGTCAGGATTTTGGAGTATTTTAAATGCCAGGGACAAGAGTAGACATGATGGTTTTAAATCATGCCTAATCCAGGCCATTTCCAGTGCGTTATTAGCACCCTAGAAAGACGGAGAATCACATTAGAACAGTTTGTACTGCATGTCTACACTTTGTGTCATATCCACTCCTGTCACCTGACTTGACTATTCTTACTCAGCTAGAATAATTACTTCAGATACATCCTCCAATCACGTCAAAGTTAAAATGCTATGTAAGTTTTTAAGTCAATTTAATACAATAAAATATTTCCCCCATCATACAGAAGCAGCAAAACAATACTTATGCTGTGTTTTCTCAACTACAGTGAATCCTCGAGTTATGACCAGCCTGACATAAGAACAACTGGGGTTACAACCAGAATTTTAGGTTTACTTATGAAGTCTTGAATTACAACCAGATTGCTGGCCACTTCTGCAGTTGTAAATACAGACTTTCAAAGCCAGAAAAATGAATATAAGTGTAAGTAAGCATCGCTCTGAGCCCAAATATCTGATGTTAGTACCCTTCCAAACAATTCCCATCGGGGCCGGGGATTTAGCTCAGCGGCATAAGCACCTGCCTTGTAAGCAGGCAGTCATGAGTTCAATACTCAGTACCGATAAAAAGGAAAAAGACAGGGAAAAAAAAAAAAAAAAAAAACAATCACCATCTTCCATTTCATCCTTTTCCTGCAAGCCAAACATACCAACTTGATTGGTGAGTACAGCATGAAATTGTTGTTTCTGGTAAACTGAATACATTTTGAAACTTTTTGGTGGCAACAGCAGGAGAATTACTTGTGTTTCTGGTAAATTATACCCATTATACAACCCTTTTTTATTATGAAAAGATTAAAATTAAAAAGGAAAGATAATATTGGTTTACAACCAACTTGAGTTACAGCCAACCCGCATGAACAAATTGAGTCTGTAAGTCCAGGGTCCTCTGTACTTCATTTTAGGTGAATGTTTACATCGCATATACATAATTTCTATACGTAGTTTTAGAAAATGCACAAAATCATGAAAGTATAATACCTAAAAATACTTTTTAAAGCCCAGAACATAGTGTACTTTAGCTGAAACATTGACCATTCTAAAATGAGTGTCTAAGAGCTACAGTGGTACAATCTGTTAGCACATAGTACTTACATAAAATATTGTCTGTGTCTTCTGGAGAAAGGGACATGTTCAATTGTTTGTATTATTTTTAAGATCACTTGGTAGGTCTAAATCTTCCATATATAGGTTGAAGTTACTGTTAACTTACAAAAGCACTATATTGCTTGAGGATCCTTATTAAAACTTAATCTCAGACGTTTGTGAAATATCATGATGACTACAGTGACATTATAAGACATACCCACTTCATTTTTCCTGAATTTGTATATTTTCTCTACCTTTATTTAATTATATCCTGGTTGTGAATATAAAAGTAAAGACAGTGGATTTTGAGAATAACAGAAAAATGCTTCCACATCTTAACATAAAGCTCTGTTTTGACTCAATATTCATTTGTCATTCTAGTGTGATTTTCAGTTATGTGCCAAGCATTTGCATTTTGTCTTTCAAAGATAGGAACACCAAACTGTTTTTCTCTATTCTCTCACACTGCTAAACCTTCTGACAACAGATGTATGGGATTATTTCCCATATTCTATACTCAGCAATTAGTTCTCCAGCCTACACCACTTAGGTGTATCCTAATTTAATTCTGACCCTACTTGACCCTGTCCTCAGGTGTAATTTGTTAGAGTGACTTTCAGAACTCAAAGAAACACTTTATGTTTATCCATTTGTGTATAGGATATTACAAAGTATATGGGTGAAAGGGCCTGGAGATTTCATGCCTTCAGGTATGTTTCCTTCTAAGTGTGTCCATGTGTTTAACTCTAAAAGCTCTCTGAATCCAGTTTTTTTTTTTTTTTTTAGCTGTTTGTGGAGACTTCGAAGCATTAACATGATTGGTGACATCACTAGCCATTGATTAAAGTAATCTCCAAAGATTCAGGAGGGAGAGGTCTGAAAAATCCAACCCTGTAGTCACATGATTAGGATCCCCCTGGCAACCAGCTTCTAACCTGAATCTATAGAAGCCCACCAGGAGTGACCTCATCAGGACAAAAGATTTTTCTGCATAGTATTCCCAGGTATTTAGCAGCTCTCTACCAGAAACCAGGCGTAAAAACCAACCCTAAATATATATCTATATATGCTATTATAAGTTGTAATTAACATATTGTGATATCTATATATTATCAATTATAATTAATACATTGTCACTTAGTTCTCAAAAGAGTGATGAGATACAGTATAATCATGCCCTTTCTCAGTCTTATTATATGCCATATGTATGAACCAGTTCTTTCACAGTTCAGCACATTCACAACGTGGGTATAATTTATATTCCACGCAGCTGTGAACTACCAGTGGTACATGCTACCCAATGGAACAATCATGCATGTACTACAGATAAGAATGTGTTAAACTTTTATGACATATTTCCCTCTCAAATATCCTCATCCATGTGATAAGTTTCTGTTATTGTACATCATCTTTTGGAATTAATCAGAACAGTATTAAAGTGACTTAATTTTGTGAGCTGTATGCATCATTCATTTATTTATTCTTTATCATTGCCAGGACAATTTAATTTACATAGCTTGGCTATAAATGAAAACATGGATACAAATCAAGTGAAATCATTTATTTATATCTTTATGTCTTCCTTGTGATCTAAAATATATTGGTTTTAGATGAATTTTGAAATGAAAGTAAACTAGAAGATTTTTATGGAAAGTCACAGATACTAACGCATGTGGTAGTGAGTCTTTGGAGATTTGAGGAGTAAAGCTTTATGAGATGGAAGTTTTCAAGTAACTGAGATCTGTAATTTTATGCATTTAGGACATATAAGCTGTTCATGCTTGGGTAAATTGCTTAGCCCTTCCAAGCCTCAGTTTTGCTACATCAAATTTGTGCCTAGTAGCATTATTGTGCCTTTCGAGTTGGAAAAACTTTATCAGATAGCATGTGAAAACAAAATGAAGCAAATACTCAAAGTAATAGTTGCTTTGTTTATGATGATAATTTTTTATGTGGAAGACTACATGTAATCTAACACTTCTAAGTAGAGAAACATAGTAATTACTAATAAGGCATTTGAAAGAAAATAGAGTATGTAAGTGACTATTACAGAAAGAAATGTGCTAGCTAGCTGTTACCGTATTTTCTGTTGAGATATCAAGAGTAATCAGATAAGGTAGGAAAGTGAAACATTGCTAAGTGATTGTATTTTGTACTATCAACTAGTGATCGTGTTTTATTTTCTTGCCATTTGAATATTTTAGACAGTTTTTACATAAATATATTAACTAATCCTTTTAGCTCACATGATGGTACAACCTTTTACAATTACTACAAGGGTTTTTAAAGACCTGTCACAGTTAGGTGTGTTGGCACACTCATGGAAGCTAAGACAAGAGGATTGCAAATTAAGTCTCTCCTCGGCGACTTAGTGACTTAGTGAGATACTGCCTAAAAAGCTTCAACAAAAATTTTTTAAACGGTTGAGAATGTATTCAGTGCTAAAACCCTGAGTTCAATCTTTAGTACTGCAAAAAATTAGAAGACCTGATAGAAGGACCTCACACATAGTAGGCAGTTTATCATTAAGCTGTTTCTCCAGCACAAAATTAATCACTTATTAAAAAAATACTTACAAGAAAATAGCTACTAAATATTTGCAGTAATTCTCAAACTTCACATTTTTAATGCCTTACATAAAGTAGCATCTATAGTCATAAAATATTTTAAGACTAAGGGGCCAGGGATTTAGCTCAGTGGCATAAGCGCCTGCCTGCCAAGCATAAGGTCATGAGTTCGATCTCCCAGTACCACAAAAAAAAAGAAAAGAAAAAAAATTTTTAAAAAAAAGTTACTGTACTTTACTAATAATACTAAAGTTTCTGTTATTATCTGTATTATGAAAGTTACTACAGCTACTGTGTCTTTGATAAAGGTATACCTGGAGGAATATTGTCCCAAAACTTTTCCTTTTAAGCAGCCTACAGTATGAAGCAGTTCTTTGGTAAACCATGTGTTAATCTGTTGTCCAGTGTTAAATATTTGAGCCTGGTAATTTATCAAAAAAGCTCCCAGTTTTGGAGGTCCAAGAACATGGCACAGACCTCTGCCTAGCTCTACTGAGCGTTCCAATAGAAAATAATAGCAAAATGATAGGAATGTTGTATGAAAAAACTCACATTGTCTCTGGCAAGACAAGAAGCCAGAGAGCAGAGAAAAACTGGTCTTGCCCTTCTATACTTATATCAGTTCTTGCAAAAACTAAGATCTCATAAGAACTAGGTTAACTCTTTGCAGGTATAGTTTCCTCAGTCCCCTAACAACCTCTCACTAGGCTCTACTTTAAAGTTCTGCAGGCTCCCAGCATCATTACACTGGGAACCAAGTTTCCAGCAAAACCTGAAATCATATTCAGACCATAACAACTCACATAAGTGAGCATAGAACAGTCATGGCAAGACCCAGAGAATTAATTAATCACTGTTAAACTTAGCAGCTGCCCATGAGAAGATATTTGATATGAAATACAAGAAAAAGTCATAAAACATCAGATTTCTAAATGGTAGAGCACTTCTTTGGCAGTCTGACCCAAAATCTGGGAATGTTAACAAAAATGCCTTCTTTCTGTACTAACAGAAGAAAATCTGTATATTAAATCAACGTATATCATGCATATTTTACTTTTTTAATTACATTGAGCTTGTATGAATTTATATAGTTTCTTAATGGAAAGAGATTACAAAAGGAAGAGAATGAAGGAGAGAAAAACCCATGATGAATTTCTCAATTCTTCAGTACGTTAGTTTTGTAAGCAATTGGTAAGTGTTCTTTTATAAAGGAATCCATTGTAAATTAAGCATAGGAAATGCAAAATCAACCAAATAAATTTCACCTTTGGAAAATTTCACCACTTGTTATGTGTTAATATGTGTTCCTAAGTGTTTTAGTTTTTTTAATGAAGGTTTCAGTAAATATCTTACAAAACATGATTCCTAATTGTGTTTGATAAGGATATCATACTTAAAAGGCTGAGTCTGGGTTCCAACACTTATTTAAAGATTGAGAATCAACAACTTTATAAGGGGTTGATGTGAAATGTGAATTGTGTATCACAAAAGATGTTTTGAAAAGGGCCAGATGAGAGATTTCTTTTACTGTAAGTTTTACAATATTTTAAGCAAGATGTTAAACTAACATCTAAAAGCAGGACAGTACTGTATAAGGGTTGGTCAAAAAATAGCATGCTTTAAATTTTTTAAATATTCTGGAAAAAGGCATTGCCATTAATCCCCTTCATAATATCTTCTTGCTTCACACACAGTTATCCCATTGTCCTTGCTACTTTGTGGGTGTCCTCTTTCATGAGTATCTTTACAGCAGTTACCAAAACTATGGTGAATGCTGCTACCAGACGCTGTCCAGTGGTAAGGCAGGCTTAAAAAAATACCCTCATCCCTCTTATTCATTGGATCTTGCACCGTGCAACTTTGTGCTCTCCCCCAAAGTTAAAATGACCATGAAAGGTAAATAGTTTTAATGAGTTCAGGGCATTAGGGCACAACTGAAGACATTTGCAAAAAACTTTGAGAACTGCTTCAGAAAATGCCAACAATGATGAGATAAGTATGTTTGAAGAGGGGGAGTTTTTTGAGAGAACTTAATGGCAATGTGTCTTTTCTCTAATATTTTTTAAAAAGTTAAACATTTGCTATATTTTTATTACACCTCATAGTTACAGCTGTTTTGGTAGATACATGTATGCTATGACATTGAGAGTTTTTCATTTCCTATAATTATGATTATACCTCAAAGCTGAGAATATAATATATTAAATGCTCCTTTTCATAAGTTCAAAAATGTTAAATAGGCTAATTGTTTTACACTAAGTAATGTGACAAGCCTATCAGGGACTAAGATTAAAGGAGACCTTTTAAAGAAACAGTATTTGTAGATAAGGGCTCTGTCCAGTATGTAGTTGGAGTGAGAGGAGGGTGCTTGAAGAGAATCAGTTCTAAAGATTGAGATTACTAGTAGAAAGAGATGCATTTTTTTGAATATTGGCTTGGTAGGAGACTTGTTGAGCTCTGGGAGCTGTATAGAAGGAAAATAATTTGAAAGACATGATAGACTGAAAGAGGACTATGATAGATTGACAACTGGTGGTCAACTTGTAACATTCAGCAAAACTGAATCAGCATGGTGCTGGATGTGGAGGGACCACCTGATGATTTTTGCCAGAAGCATAAAAAGAGAACTGCAGGGGAAGAGGATGTGCTGTTATTTCCTGGAGAAGCCTGTCACACTGGCTTTGCTGATACGAATTTGGCTGTTCTTAACAGAGTGCTGAAGGTGCCTGCAGTTCTTTTTGGAGAAGCTCTGGTCCTTCCTTTGAGCATCACTTCCTGGCTTCAGAACAGATTCTTCACCTCACTGGTACAGACTTTCTAGCTTCCACCACTTAGACCTTCAACTGAAGGTCCTTGATACAAACTTGTGTGAGACATTTATGTGGACTTTAGCAGCTACCCTCATGGAGGACGTTGCCATGGGCTGTAGGTCTTCTGCTAGACTCAGGCAGGACATTGCCATGAGATCTAGGCCCTCAGCTGAATTCTTTGGGTCTCTAGTGTGTGAATAGATCTCCTGTACTCTTTTGCATTTAACTCTTCGGGTGAACATTGTAAAGTAATCCTATAAGTTATGTGTCCTGCATTTAATCTTTTCAATTGCAAACCCTGACTACAATAGGCCAAGACAGCAGGAAAGTGACCTCCATGAGAACTAGTCTGTGTGGCAAGAATAAAAGATTGCTGTGGGTGATAGGAACGCCAGAGAGTTAGATGAGATGAACTATTTTCTCAGTATGGAGACTACATCAAGAGGAGTGGAACAGGTAAAGATATCCAAATGACCACCACCAGGAAACTAGAGAATTAGAGGCATCTATGGGCTCCCCCCTAAAAAACCTCCCTGGAGAGCTACAGCTTTTGGATACTGTCACATAATTTAATCAATATCTAGTTAATGAGAATTGTGTTTTTCCCTAGTAAAAGATAAGCATTGGCCCTTTTCTTTATCCCTTCTGTCACAAAGCAAATGCACTAAGCCAAAAAGGGAAAGCAGGTGTTTGAAAGCAAGATTCTCCCACACAACTTCCAAGTCACTAGTGCTCTCCTCAAACAGGAAAGAGTAGAAGAAAAAGAGAAGAGGTTTGCAGTATACTATAGCTTGAAGCTGGAATGTTAAGATTGACTCTTTAATTTTAGATTATAATTGTTTTGAGAATCTAAAATGATTGAAAATCTGTGATTACCATTAAAGGAGACACCACTCAATGGAAAAATCATTAATAGTTATTGGCATGTTTTCTCATAATCCAAATTAAAATGTGTAGCTATGTTAAAAATTCAGAGATCAGTATTAAACTAGTTTTTTATTTTTCTAAGCAAAAGTACTTTAGATTTCCTAAGAAGAAAAAGATCATATTTTTAGTTCTATTAAAAAGATAATATTTGAATAAGTCAGCTGTTATTTTCTATGAGTGAATGGCATGAGCTTAAATTTTTCATAGTTTCAATAGAAGATTCAGCCTTATTAGTTAAAAATTGTGCTTTACTGAAGGAAGCTAGTGTTATATAAAATAATTGCTTCAATCATTAATAATCATTAGACAACTAGGAAAATAACACCACAGTTTACATCTGTCAGGCAAGCTTATGACTTTAGAACCTAAAATTTACAACATTGCAATATGCTTAATCAAGCTTGTTTAGTTTACATATTTTTATAATGTGCAAAGTGAAATTTAACCAAGAAATTTTCAAGCCAATATGTTGCAACAGATTAATAATCCTTTTTCTCCCTGAAATCTTTATAATAGTTAAGAAAGACAAATCATCTTTTGAATTTTTAGGCTGGGTACCTAATTAACTAGTGCAGGAAATTGGTAAATAGGCATTGAAATTACCATTGTAACAGATGTTTATAAAACAGTGTACATAATTTTAAATTTCAGTCCACCTAGATTGCTCTCTTAGATTGTACAACTTGCTGTTGGCCTAGAGAGACTAGATCACTGAATGAAATCTCTTCTCATATACTTTTTCTCAATTTACTATGTGACAGATGGAGTACCTTAATTAGCAAAGCACACCTTAGTCTCCCACTTGTGAGCTTAACCCATAAAATAAAGCAGAGAAGGAAAACGATAAAGCATAGAAGGAATATAGGACTCTAGGTAGAGTGTTGAAGGTTGCAGGACTGTAATACTAAACAGAATGAAAGAAAAATCCTCTCTGAAATCACTGAGTAGAAGCCTGGAGGAGAAAGAGTATAAACCATTGAGTACCGGGGGAAGAACGTTCCATGTTACAGTCAACATACAGTATAAAGATGAATAAGGCCTGAAAGTAGTGAGCAAGTTGGATTCTACCACGAGACAAAAGAAAGAAGTGAGAAGGAGGGAGGGAATCCTATGGAGAAAGGTACAGAATCTCAATCATATATCACTGTAAGCTATCTTGGTAAGTTTTAAATGAAATAAGCCATTAGATGTGAAGTAGAGTGATATTTTGTTGGCAAGGTTTAACTGAAGTATAGTAAGAAGCAGAAATAGGAAGGGCAGGTGTAATGCAAGAGCAATTTTCTAAATGAAAGGTGATAAAGATTTGCACTAGAGTTGTAGCAAAGATGTAAGAAGCAATAGATTTCTGAATAAAACAGAGCTCTCCAATCGTTTATCATGTTTTTAAATAAAATTTAACAAATATTTTACAATCATTTGTAACATATTTCCATAAGTAAAATGTTTGAAAATTACAGGTAACTGAAAAAGAGCAAAAGTGACTCAGAATTTGCTCTTAAAATGTAATTAATAGCCTTTTATTCCTTCTGTGTGTGTGTTTAAAAATACCAATCCATTTTACCAAATATAATTTTGTTAAACCTCTATTTTTTGTATATTATGATCATTTCCTATTTATTTAAATATTTTCCTGCAAGCCAGGCATAGCCGTGCATGCCTGTAATCCAGCACTCAGGAGGTTGAGGCAGTCATTGGAAATTCGAGACTGTCCTGGGCTACAGAATGAGTCTAAGGCCAACCTGAACTGTACAATGAGACCCTGTTTCAAAAAGACCAAAACATTTTGTTTTTCCTGCAACATATTGTGCCTGCATGGTAAGTGTGCATTTAACCAAAATATAGTGTTATTTAACCAGGATATAGTGTTATTTAACCATTGTGTACGTAGAGTACTTTATTTAAGTAGTTCTCCATTGTTAACCATATACACATTTTCCAGTTTTTTGTATTATAAATACTACTAAAATGAACACCTTTGTTGCTTTATCTTAGAATTGACTGCTGAATTTGAACTAAGAAGAAACCAGAAGGCAGAACTGTTACTGTAAACTGACAACTTAGATTTTTTTCAGCTATAACAATAAAAAGATTATTTACATCTTATGCATACTGACAGATTTTATAGGATACCAAAACTATTTCAATGAGAAATATTTATAAATTTTTGCTTAAAACTGAATAAGCATTCATGTATTTAAGAGTTTTTCTATTTTTAATAGGCAGTTGACCAATTGGAAAAGCTGTTAATATTTTAAAATTTCACATGAACTGTAGTCATGTTGGATCTCTGCCACCTAAGCTTTTATAACCTTCTGTTTATTGGACATTATGCCCACTTGTAAGACTTAATGCCAGTTTCTAAAAGTAATGTTTAAATAAAAAAGGGCCATTTATATTCTTTGGAGTGTAAACTATCAGTTAAATTATTGTACTAGAAACTGAACCTAGGCCCTTCACACTGAGCTGTATCTCCAGTCCTTTTTTTTTAATGCTTTATTTTGAGGTAGTACCTATGTCACTTTGAATTAATTTTTTAAGAATCCTTTAGTCATTTACTTATTTGAAGTAACTTTAAGTATATGTAGAAAACAAAATATGAAACTTGTGGCTCTACTAAGAAATAAATAGAATGCAAGAGTAATTGCATATGAAAAAGTTGAAATTAGAAAAAATGCCATAATTTATGCTTGAAAAAACACTTAATGTACTATTGAAGGGGAAAAAACCTAACATTTACTTGGTAACTATTCTGTATGAAATGCTTTTACATAATTTGGGCATGTAATTATCATAATAGTACTATGAAATAGACTTTGCCATCCTTCCTTTGCAAATCAGATTAAAATCTCACTAGAAACCAAACATATTAGTATTATTTCATTTTATTAGTAAATATTCTACAAATATTTCAAGTGACTAGTTTTAAAAGTTATTTTCCTCCTCACTCTGGGCCCCTCCCTAGCAAAAATTTTGTGAAGTAAATACTAATGTCCTGTACTATCATGCATAGTCAAAGAAAATTAGTGTCACACAAGTGTAACAATTAGATTTAAATTCAGGTATGCCAGCTTCATATATATATATATATATATATATATATATATATTTTTTTTTTTTTTTTTTTTTTTAAGAACTTACAGTTTTAACCACCAGGTTATACTGACAGTATTTGGGTGCTTTAGAAACCAATTGTTTTCATTTTGCCCACATGCTTCCAGTGTGTCCTTTGGTTTTTATTCTACTTAAGCCAGTCTTTTTTTCTTCTTCATTAGTTTCTTGTTAATTCAGTCTACATATGGAATCTTGTTTCTTTTGTTATCTACTTTTCATCCTCCCCACTCTAGCAATAGTGATAATGGTAATTATAACTGCTGAACTTACTGGGCACTTAATGTACCAACTATCTTAATCCAAGTGACAACTCTGTTTAGGCAAGTATTACTAACTCTGGATTTTAGTTGAGATTTCTGAGGTTTAGAGAGGTAAAGCAATGTATGTTTATGTTTGTATCTAAAATACCCCCCAAAATCACATGTATTCAGAAGTGGGGCATTTGGAAGGTGGTTGGAGGGGGCACTAAACTCATCAGTGGATTAATCCCACTGATGATTTATAATTCAGTGTGCCGTTAGGAGGTGGCGCCTGGTTGAAGGAGATGGGCCATTGAGACTAATACCTGGAAGGTATGTTCTTATACCTGGCCTCTTCTCTTTTTGTTTCCTAGATTGCATGAATTGAGTAATTTTTTGTCCTATGCCTTGCCCCACATTGTTTCTGCCTCAAAACCAACTAACCATGGACTGATCCCTCTAAAACTGTGAACTAAAATAAACAAGTTACGAGTGTTCAGGTATTTTTTCCCAACAACATGAAAGCTGACTATTGTATATTCTCATATTAATAAATGGTAGATCCTGCATTAGCCAGATCTGCCTGACTTCACAGATTCTCCTTCTTAAAAAATTAAGTTTTTTTTTTTTTAAATTAAGGTATAATGTACGTACTGAAGTGCCCTACTCTAGTTCTATGAATTCTGTTATGTTAGATACCTGTGTAGTAATCATCAACAACATTCTCAGGGAAGAGGCTCTCCTAGTGCTCCCTCCCCATAGATAATCCTCCAAAGGTAAACATCACTTTGATATCTTTCACTATGGACTTGCTTTGGTTATTATTTTGAAATTTTGTATATTTTATATTTTATACTCTGGAATATTATTTCTTTCCAGTCCTTTTTTTTTTTTTTTTTTTTTTCCCCAGTAGTGGGAATTAAACTTGTAGAGCTACATCTTCAACCTTTTTTATTTTGAGGCAAGATATTGCTAAGGTGGCCTCAAACTTACAGTGCTGCTTCAGTCTCTTAGGTAGCTGGGATTATAGACATGCAGTACTGCAGTTGGTTTAGAGTCCTCACTTTTAATGACTAATGGATACTTTCTCCAACTAAACTGCCAGATTCCTGGTCCAGTTTCCCTAGGTGAGTGACTAGTGCCCAATTTCTTGCTGAGTAGCTAATGTTAGTAACATAATAAGCTAATTCTTGCTAAATTAATGGGGAAAATGGATTAAGTTACTTTTTAAAAAAATAATTTATTATGTTTGACAAATGACTTGAAGCCTAGAAGAATAACCACTATGAAAATTTAAGGAGAGTCTGAGAGAATTTTTAGGAGAGAATATAGGAAGATTTTGATTTTGTTAATTATATACTGTTTTTAATTAGTTGTCTTAACTTTTGTGGCAATAACAAAATTCCACATTTCTATTATGTATATACTGGGCAGTATATATATATATATAACAGAAATCTCTCACACAAATGAAAGGTGGGGTGTTTAAAATCAGGAGACCAGCATGTTTTGTGTCTGGCAAAGGTTACCTTATGTTTTCCCAATGGCTCCTTGTTTCTGTGTCCTCACATAGCAGAATAAAAATTTAAAAGGGCATACATACAGTAGTTCTAATTATATATGATTATTTTATTTTATTTTAGTATCAAGGAGCGAACTCATGTCCTCAAGTTTCCCAGACAGGCACTTAACGTCACTGAGCTAAACCCCTGGCCCTAATCCTTTAATTTTAGGAAAGAACCTCATAGTATATAAAATGAAACACAAGACTGAAAAGAAACTAAAAGTACATACATAGTCTAAGCAAAGACAGTTGTGTAAATTTTGTAGTCTTGGGATAGAGAAGTGTCTTAGTCTGTTAGTGATGGTAAAACAGTATGCAAGACTGGATAATGTTTTCTGAAAAGAGAAATTTAGACCAAGTTACTCCCAGATTCCTCATCCAGTGAAGAGCTGTTCATTATGAGTGGTGTCATCCAAATGTCCTTACATGGAGGAAGGAGCAGACCAAAAAGCAGACACTCTTTTCTCATGTAGCAAAGTAAAAGAGCAAGAGATTATTTCCTTTTACTGGAGTTGTTTCGTAAGGGCACTAATTACCTCCCAAAGATTCTCCTCTCAACACTGTGGCATCTGTGCTTGAGTTTCAATGTGAATTTTGAAGGTTATAGAAATTAAACTAAAGATCAGGTATTTAGCTCAGTGGTACATGACCTGCCTGACAAGTGCAAGTCCATCAGTTCAATTCTTGGCACCAAAAAAAAAAAAAAAAAAAAAAGACAAACCAGGAAAACCAAAAACAGAAACTAAATCAAGTATACTAATATACTAATTCTGTGTCTTTTAAAATTATTTATAAAATTAAATTTTTACATGTACAAATGAAATTAACATTTTACAGAAGTGTTACATGCATAAAAAGATCAATGTGACATGAAAAATGAACATTGAAATTATAAAAGTTTTGGGTTCTGTTCCCTACTCTACAGTTTACTAGTTTATTACCTGACTTAAGTCACCTTATCTTTGAATCAGCGTTTAATATCAACATAAATATATTTTACATCCCTGACATCTTAATGTGAAGAGCAAATATGAAATAAGCTAATGAATGTTAGTGTGTGCTTTCTAAAGCCTCATAAAAATATGTACATAACTGAGGATGGGGACAGAGAGAGATCCTTCATAAAACAGCAAGTACAGTTATTGACATGTGTAAAATTGAATATTCTGACCAGATGATGTAATAAAAAGCCTTAGCAAAGTTGTTTTTGAAGAACTACTTTAATAATGTAAACTACCAGTCACTCGGTTCAACTTTGTCAGGTCTCTTTAGTAGGTGGATTTGTGAATGTATAACAGCAATTAGCAATTTGCTTCCCCATTTCATTTGATCTTGTTCTTACATTTCACATCTTAGTTCTAAATTTTCCTGGAAAACCACATGTAATGTTTTACGTATATCACTTTCCTTAGAATTTCTTATGTGGAACATAAATTTGTTTAGAGAATCTCCTGTGACAAGAATTACCTAATTGCCAACTCAGAGTGTGAAAAATGTATTATGGAGAAAAATGTGAAATAGTTTCTTAGGATAACCATATTCCTATTAATCTATAATCAAGGAAAAAATGAAAGGGTTGGGTAGCAGTGATGGGTAATATACTGGGCTTTATTTTGGAGTGCCACATACTGGTAAATTACTTCAAATGTTTCAAAAATAAAAGTAAAAATGATGTTGTGACATTAGAACAACTAAATGATTAGAGAATGACATCAACAAGATGGTAGAACAAGACAAACATTTATCTTCTCATAGAAACAGTCATACTTCAGAATACTTTCACAAGAGCAAGAGAATCTAGGTGAGAGATTAAAAAACTAGAGGTAGCATAAAACTTTTAAAATTAATAAAAGCTGCATACAAAAGGTCAACAAGGACACTTACACATTATTCTGGGCTGTAGTTTAAATATATCTCCTCCAAAATTTAGATGTTGATTTTTTCCTAGAAGTGCCAGATTTTGAAGCCAAGCAATACTGGGAGACAGCCCTTTTAATTTTTAATTTTATTTTTGAAACAAGGTTGTGCTGTTTCCAGACTAGCCTATAATTTAGGATCCTCTGCCTTAGCTTCTCAGGTAGCTGAGATTGTCAATATGGACCACCACATACAGCTCAGGTGTTAAAATTGAATAAGTAATGCTATAGAGTGCAGCCTTTAGAGGTGATTAGAAGAACAGGCCTGAACTGAAAATTTCATGGATACATTTAAGTAGACTTTATCAAGCCCCAAAAAGAACTAGTGAGATTGAAGACAGATCATTGAAATTAGGCATTGGAAAAGAAATTGGAAAGGAATGAAGAGAATCTATAGGACTTACAGAATATCATCAAGCAAACGAAAATTTACAAATAAGAGTTCTAAGAAGAATGGAAAAAGAAATTGAGAGAAAGTTTCTCAAGTTAGTAAAGGGAAATGAATCCCTGAAACAGTGAAGCCCAAAGAACACTAAATAAGTTAAATACAAAGAAAGCATCACTAAAAGACCTTATAATCAGATTCCCAAAAGTCAAAGATTAATATGTCATTTTGAAAACAACAAGACACTTGTCAGTAGGACCATTTAAGATGATTGCTGAATTTTTTAACAGAAAGCTTCCTGGTCAGTAGAAAATGGGTGATATTTTTGTAGTGCTGGAAGGAGAAATAAGCAAAAATCAAAGACAAACAAAATACCTCAAAAACATCCTTGGCAAAGATCTTTTAGAAATGAAGAGAACATAAGGACTTTTCCAGGCAAACAAAACTAATTTAAGTTCATTACCACTACATCTGCCTTGAAAAAAACATACAAAAGTGAGTTCTTAAAGTTGGAACAAAAAGATATTAACTAATAACATGAAAACCCATGAAAGTATAAAAATCACTATAAAATTTAAAAAGTCAAATTGAGGAGCTCCGATGTAAGTCAGTCCCAGGGCATGCTGGAGTCAATGCCCAGAAGTGAAAAAAAAGATAATACAGAGCCCAGAATACTAGTTCTATTACGGTAGTGCATGCATTACTTTTTAAACTCTAAGAAGTTGAAAGACCTCCAGGAGTGGTTGCATGCCTGTATTCCCAGCTATTCCGGAGACTGTGATGAAAGAGTCACTGAACAATACAAGCCTCGTTTCAAGAAAAAAAAGACAATGGTAGTAAAAGTTATTAAAGTTGTAAACATAGCTATAGTAAAAAATATTTTATGAATTTTATACAGTAACTTTATGTACAGTACAGAAAAGATATGAAATGTGACAGAATGTAAAATATAAGAGGAGTAAAAGCTGAAGTACAGAGTTTTTTATGTGGCCAAAGTTATGAATTCAAAAGAAACTAGTAAGAAGATTCCTTATGCAAACCTCATGGTGACCAGAAAGAAAGACAATGGCAAACAAAAGATAAAGGAAAAAATCAAAACACAGCTACCAAAAAGAAAGCTCCTATCAAATTATAAAAGAAGTTTTAAAAAATAGACTTTTAGAAAGAAACCACCAAGATTAAATTATATATTGCCTACAAGACACTTGCTTCAGCTATATAATCAGTCACACATAGGCTGAAAATAAAGGGATGGAAAAAGATACTTCACGTTAAAGTAAAGGGATAAAAAGAGATTCCATATAGATGGTAACCAAGAGAGCCAAGAGTGGCTCTACTTACATCAGACAAAATGTATTTTAGATTAAAAACTTGCAAGAAACAAGGTCATTGTATACTACGAAAGGTGTCAATTCATCAAGAGGATATGTCATTTATAAATAAGCACTCAATATTTATATACCTAAATAAATATGAGAAATATTAAAAAGTTGAAGAGATGGGAAGCAACAGTAATAGTAGGGAACCTCAATACCTCACATTAAAAAATGGGTATGTCATTGCAGACAAAATAATACGGAAACAGTGGATTTGAAAAACAGTATAAATGAAGAGCACGTAAGAAACACACAAAACTATCCACAGTAAAAGTACAGACATTCATTTCATACGCACAAGGATCATTTTCCAAGACTTAGGCCACAAAACAAGCCTCAACCAATTTAAGAAGATTAAAATCAACTGCCTTCCAAGCAAAAAACTGAGATGTGATGAAGCATTTCAGTACTATAAAACGTTAGGAAATCAGTAATGAGGAATTTTTTTTAAATATGCAGAATTAAACAACATATTCCTAAACAACCAAGGAAACATTTAAAATTTTGAGCCAAGTGAAAATACATATACCAAAAATTATTAAATGGAGAAGTAGTCAAAGAGTATTGTGTAGCAATAAATCCCTACATTAAAAAAGGCCAAACCTGGTACACCTGGCACAGGTGTAGTCTCAGCTACTGAAGAAGCACAGGCAGAAACTCTGAAATACAGCATCATGAGGAAGACAGGAAGGAAATGGGTCAGTGGGAATTGAAGCCCACAGAGAGAGCAAAGAAAAACCAAGGAAGAAGAAGGCGGTAGCTGGAGGCACCTTTGCCCCGAAATGGAACTCACTGCACAAGAGGAACTGTTCAGAGTTGTGATCCTACTGTCAGTAATGGGGTCAGCTGGCGACCTTGGAGGGCTCTGCAGAGAGACATGGCAGTGGAAGGAAGCGGCAGACATGGAGACTACACTGGCTGATAGTGCAGAGGTCTTAACCCTCCTGGGGAGAGCTATTTTGGAGACGGGCCTGCCTAGCTTAAAATTCAGAACTGCTGCTGACTGTGTCTCGCAGCTCCCAACTGGGAGCAGACCTGTGGAAATTGCTTAGACTGTGACAAGCCGAATGAGTCTGGCCTCAGGGCAGGCCCGCTGAGATTACTACCCCACCAAAAAGCAATGCTAACTTGCTGGCATAGATCAGTGTGATTCCAAACTCTGGCTCCACAGGTTGTCTGCTAGTGGACCCAGAAAGAATCCTGAAAGTGGACTGTATTTTTTTTTTCTCTTTCTCTTTCATTGTTTTGATATGAGTGTGAAAGTGGTTCTTAACCTTTTTATGAGTGTGTTTCTGTTCTGTTCTTCCTGTTATCTTTTCCATTTCTCTTTTCCTTCAGTCTTCTGCACCAGTTTGAGCATGTTGGTGTGATCTCCCTTTGTCTTCCAATCTTTTAATCTCTCTTTTTCCACTTCTGTATTTTCGCTGTAGTCCATTTTAAATTTTAACCCTCTAGGGCAAAATTGACAAATTACAGACTTATATATTGCATATAATTATCTGGTTTGTTTTACGTTTTGTTACATAATCATAAATTAGTTCATATGGTTAAAAGTTGCAAATTAAGGGTTAGCTCAGTTTGTTGTATTCTAGGCTGTTTTTGATGCTATTGGTACCAGTATAGCCAAAACTAACATATTTGTTCTAAGCAGCTAGTATTCCATCACTGAGATGAACTAAGAGTCACAGGAAATACAGTGGCACAGTACCAAAGAACCAGGAAGGAGGCCAAACGAGCAATGATTTCTCATCTCCAACAAACTGAAGCGGTAAGATCTTCCAACAGACTCAAAAGCCAAAAACTAGCTACACCTGGAAGATACCTCAGCGTATTCATTACCTAAGTGTACTAAGTACTACCAATGAAGTAACTCACCATAGGCAATTTACAAGTATCACCTTAGGAATTAAAACTAAAGAGAGACAAGAAAATGCGAAGACACTTAAGCAAAATGCAACCCCAGACATCCAGTTCCACTAAAGGCAAATTCAGGGAACAATCAGGTGGGACAATCCAAAAGCCCCCTACCAAGTCTCTCTGAAGTGGTAACAAGCAACTAAATGAGGCTCTAGAAAAAATGAAATCAGAAATAAAATAGATAACTAGAGATCACCAAAATACATACCATGCTTAGCAGTGCTAAAGCAGACACAGACAAGCCACTGTGGTAATCAGTACGGAGATTCCTAAAAAAACTAGGATTGGAAGTACCATTCAACCCCTTCCTGGGTATTTTCCCATAAAAACTGAAAAAGTCATGTCTCAGTGATATAAGTGCACCCGTGTGTACAGCAGCACAATTTGTAATAGCTAAATCTTGAAAACAACCAAACTGTTCATCAGCCATAGAATGGATGAAAAAAGATGTCTTTTTATGGAATGGAATATTACTCAGCTATAAAAGGGATGATCTTGAGGCTTTAATAGGTAAATGGAGACAATTTGAGACTCTTCATAAGTGAAAAATCAGACTCACATTTGTAAATACCATATTGTCTCGAATATAAAAAAATTAAAAATTGAAAGTAATAAGATTCAAAATATGTAATACATTGTGATAATGAAAGGGAACAAAAGTGCTCTAAAGGATATAACTGTATGTTTTAGTGTGCAAGATAGATAACTACATGACCAAGTTTTTTTTGTTTTTGTTTTTTTCATTTTTATCGGTACTGAGGATCGAACTCACGACCGCCTGCTTGCAAGGCAGCTGCTTATGCCGCTGAACTAAATCCCCAGCCCCTTGACCAAGTTTTTGTTAGTTCATCAAACAGAATAGTTTGTACTGTTATTGTTTGTCCACTTTTTATGCTTTGATTTTGTGACAAGCAACTACTTCTAAGATAACAATATGTAACTTATCAACTATTGATTTCTTTTTTAAAATTATGTACTATTTCTACCTTTTTCCTATTATTTTTTTTTCTCTAAATAAAAATAAAAGCACAAACAGGCAAAAAATAGACAAACAGGGAAATTATAGAAGCTCAGCATAGGGAAAAAATGCAATCCATAAACAGATTCAAGCAGATATCCAGGAGAATAAAAACTTCATTGAAAGTATTCAAAGTAGGGGCTGGGGATTTGGCTCAGCGGCATAAGCGCCTGTCTTGCGGGCAGGCAGTCGTGAGTTCAATCCCTGGTACCGATAAAAAGGAAAAAGAAAAAAAAAAAAAAAAAAAAAAAAAAAAAGAAAGTATTCAAAGTAGATTAGGCCAATGTGAGAACAGGATCTCAGCTATTGAAGACAAGCTTGCAGTTAGTGACCAGGAAAAGAAAGATTTCTCAAAAACAGCAAGGGAGTATGACAAATTGATCCAATAGCTACTAGATGAGACAAAGAATAACTTAAGATTGATTGAAATCAGTGAACAAGCAGGAGACACCACAAATGACATTTAAAAATGTTCACAGTTATGACAGAAAACTTCCGTAGTAGAGAAAGAGAATTTGACATACACATAAATGAGGCATATAGAACTCCAATTAACAATGATCAAAAAAATCTACAGCCAAGCGTATCATAGTCAAGATTCCAGAAATTCAACACAAGAATAGAATCCTAAAAGCTATTAGAGAAAAGAAAAAAATCACCTGTAAAGGAAAGCCCATCAAAATTACAGCTGACTTCTCAGCACAAACTAAAATCACGGGGAGCTTGGAGTGAAGTACTCCAAGTTTTAAAGTAAAACAACTTACAACCCAGACTGATATGTCCCACAAAACTATCTTTCAAAATTGATGGAGAAATAAGATACTTCCATGACAAAGAACATCTGAGGAAATTTATGACCACCAAACCAGCACTCCAAAATGTTCTGAAGGACATGTTAGAAAGAGATAATAAGGACAACAATTCCAAAGAAGGAATCCACCACAGAAGGCAAACAATTGGGGGAGGGGAGAGGTGTAGAGCCAGCAACAAGAAAATAACATGACAGGGATAAACCAATACATTTTAGTTACAATTATCAATGTTAATGGTCTTAATTCACCAGTCAAAAGACACAGACTGGCAGAATGGATCAAAAAGCAAGATCCAACAACATGCTGCATACAAGACACATTTAATTCAAAAAGAAATTCATAGATTGAAAGGCAAAGGATAGAAATCTCTACTTTGTGTGATGGGAACCCAGAAAAAAGCAGCAGTAGCTATTCTGTTTGCAGACAAAGTGAGTTTCAAGCCAAGACTAATCAAGAGAGATTAAAAAAAAGTCACTATATTCTTGTAAAGGGAGTAATACAAGAAGAGATAACAATCATAAATATACATGTAACAAATACTAGTGCACCAAACTATTTAAGACAATTGCTAACAGACATGAAAAGTCAAATAAGCCCTAAAACAAGTGTATTTGGAGATCTCAATACCCCACTGTCACAAAAAGCCCTAAAATAATTGTATTTGGAGATCTCAATACCCCACTGTCACAAAAAGATAAAGTAGACAATTGCAAAACAGAGCAAAATCAAACTTTTAAACAAATGGACTCAGTAGATGTCTATAGACTGTTCCACCCCACAACATCAGAATGCACATTATTCTTAGCTGCACATAGGACATTCTCCAAAATAGACCAGATAGTGGCTCATATAACACGTTATACAAAGGAATTGATATTATCCCATGCATACTGTCAGACCACAGTAAATGAAATTGGAAATTTGTGCCAAAGGAAACCACAAAAACTTCATAAACATGATAATTAAATAGCACACTACTGAACAAGCAACGGGTTACAGATGAAATTAAAGAATAAAGTAGACAGCTTTTACAGTTGAATGATAATGACAGTACAACATAGCAGAGCTTTGTGGGACACAATGAAAGTAGTCTTAATAGGGAAGTTTATAGCAGTAAATGCCCATATCAGGAAAGCAGAGCAAGTACGTCTCAACAACTTAATATTGAACCTTAAACTTCTAGAAAAAGAAGAGCAGGATAAGCCAAAAGTACACATGAGGGAGGGAATTCTAAAGATCAGAGCAAAAATTAACATACTGGAGACTAACACAATACCAAGAATCAAAGAGTTGGTTCTTTGAAAGATTAAATAAAACTGACAAACCCTTATCCACTCTTACCAAAAAGACTCAAATCCATGCAATTAGGAATTAAAAAGGTGAAATCACAACAGAAAACTATCTATACCTACTTTTAAAACTTATGTTCTAAGGAGACAGAAAATACAGAAGAAATGGACAGATTCCTAGATATGTATGAATGATACAAGCTGAATTGAGAAGATATAAAAACCCTAAATAACCCAGTATCAATAAATGAAATCAGAGATGTAATTAACAACCTATCAACAAAGAAAAGCTCAGGCCCTGATGGATTCATTGCTGAATTCTACAGGAAACTTAGAGAAGACCACCACTTCTCAAACTCTTTAATGAAATTGAAAGTGGAGCAGTACTTCCAAATTCATTACTGGAAGCAAGCGTTACCCTGATACCAAAACCAGGGAAGGACCCAACTAAGAGAATTACAAGCCAGTTTCTCTAATGAACATAGGTGCATAAATCCTTAATAAGATACTGGCGAACAGTGCAGGCAATCATGTAGAGAATTGGACAAAATGATCAGGTGGGATTCATCTCCGGGATGCAGAGATGGTTCAGCATAGGTAAGTCAATCACTGTGATATGCCATATTAGCAGAGCTGAGGATAAAACTCATATAATTATCTCAATAGATGATGAAAAAGCTTTTGACAAAGTCCAGCACCCTTTCATGATAAAAACCCTACAGAAAATTGGAACAGATGGTCTTTATGTCAATCATATAAAACCCATCTAAAACAAACAGCCAACATAATACTAATGGACAAAAACTGAAAACAGTCTCAAATCAGGAACAAGTCAAGGATGTCCACTGCCTCCACTCTTATTCATCATTGTCCTGGAAACTGGTTGGAGCAACTACACAAGAGAAAGAAATAAAAAGAACAAAGATAGGAAAGGAAGAATTTAAACTATCATTATTTGCACATGATATGATATTCTACTTAGAAGATCCCAAAAATACCACTAAAAAAAAAAACTGATAGATTTATTAAGCAAATTCAGTAGCGTAACTGGATATAAAGTCAACATTCAAAAATTAGTAACCTTCCTGTACATGAATAATAAACTCACTGAGAGGGAAATAATACATTTCACAATAGCATAAGAAAAAATGAAATACGTAGGAATCAATCCAACAAAGGATGTAAAAGACCTCTACATTGAAAACTACAGTATTCTAAAAAAGAAGACTGAAGAGAGTATTAGAAAGTGGGATAGCTATCCTGTGTTCTTGAGTAGGAAGAACTAACATAGTGAAAATGGCCATACTTCCAAAACTGTTACACAGGTTCAGTGCAATCTCAGTCAAATTCTAATAGCATATCTCACAGAATTAGAGGAAACAATCCTAAAATTCAACTTGAAGCAGAAGAGACCTAGAATAGCAAAGGCAGTCCTGGGCAACAAAGACAAGACAGAGGGGAATCACAATCCATGACTTAAAATTATACCTTAAAGCTACTGTGTTTAAAAAAAAAACAGTGTGTGTGTGTGGCGGGGGGGGGGGGGAAATAGGGATTTAGCTCAGTGGCATGAGCACCTGCCTGGCAAGTGCTAAGTAGTGAGTTCGATTCCCAGTACAAAAAAAGCAAAACAAAAATAATGTGGTACTGGCAATAAAATAAAATAAAATAAAATATACCCAAAGTTCAATGGAACAGATTAGAAGATGCAGAAAGAACTCTAGACGTAGGTAAGCCACTGTATCTTTGACAAAAATGCCAAACACATTCACTGGAAAAAAGCCTCTTTAATAAACAATGCTGGAAAAACTGACTCTACACTTGCCAAAGATTATAACTGGACCCATGTCTTTCATCATGTAAGATCTTAATATTAAAACATACATTAAATCTACTGGAAGACACAGTAGGTAAAATTCTTGAAGACATTGGTGTTGGCAAAGACTTTATGAACAAAACTCAAATTGCAAAAGAACTGTCACAAAGAATCAACAACTGGGATCTCACCCTATTGAAAAGCTTTGGCACAGCAAGAGAAACCACCAACAGTGAAGAGACAACCCACCATTGTGAGAGAAAATGTTTGCCAGCTGTACCTCAAGGGGTTACTATTGAGAACATACAAATAACAAAAAATATCAGTCATCTCAGACTTAGAGAGCCAATCCAAAAATGGGCATCTGAGATGAATACACACTTCTCAGGTGAAGAAATACAAACAGCAAGTAAATATGTGAAAAAAATGTTCAACATTACTGATCATTCAAGAATGCAAATTAAAATAACACTTGAGGTTCTACCTCACTCCAGAATGAATGGCTAATATCAAGAAATCAAGCAATAACAAATGCTGGAGAGGCTGTGTGGAAAAAGGAACCCTTTTCTACTATTGGTGGGAATAAAGACTGGTGCAACCGCTATGCAAATCAGTGTGGAGATTCCTCCAAAAACTAGGACTAGAGATCCCATTCGACCCAGCTATTCCCCTTCTGGACATCTTCCCAAAAGAATTTAAAAATCATACCATAGTGAAACATGTGCACCCATGTTTATAGCAGCACAATTTGTAGTAGGCAGATCTTAGAAACAACCTAAATGCCCATCGACTGAGGAATGGATAAAAAAGATGTGAAATTTTAAACAATGGAGTTACTCAACCATAAAGAAGGATAATCTGGGGACTTGTACAAGTAAATGGGTGCAACTTGAGACCATACTCATTAGTGAAATAAATAAGACGTGTAAACATCATATTGTCTCATCAGTATGAGAAGCTGAAAGAAATAACATATGTATATATATATATATATATATATATATATATATATATAAATAGTTAAGATAATTATACTACTGATTTCTCCAAGATCATTGAAGAGAAAGATTTGTGCCAGTATTATTTAGACAATTGAATGCAAATGTCTTGTGCTATGGGTAAATGACTTGGGGATGACCACATGCAATGTATGTACCATTGTTGCCCCTGATTGACATGTTCAGAAATTTTATTTGTTTCTTTTTCTCATTGAAATAAAGTGGATTTGCAGAAGAAAAAGCAGAGGCAAAAGGCTTGCAAGGTAAAGGCCAGTCTCAGAGACATTGTCTTGTCTCTATATAAACAAATAAGGCTTGGGATAGCATGAGGACCTGGCTTCAATCCCCTTATCATTATAAGTGACATCTCAAAAACAACCCAGTTTTAAACTAGAGAACTAGATACCAACTCAACTAAGTCCAAAATTAGTGGAAAGAATGAAATAATAAAAATCTGAACAAAAATAAAGACTGGAAAAATGATGAGACAAAGATGATTTTTCAGTAATATAAACACAATTGAAAACTTAGCTAAATTAAAAAGACTCAGATGATAAAGGACAGAAGAGATATTATAAGTGATACTACAGAAATAAATAGGATCATGAGACTACTATAAATTGTTTTGTGTCAATAATTACATGACCTAGAAGAAATAAATTCCTAGTAGCATATGACCAACCAAAACTGAACCATGAAATAATACAAAATTTGGAGCCAAGTGTAGTGGCATACACCAGCACTCTGGGAGGCTGAGGTAGGAAGAGTAAAAGTTCAAGTCCATCCTGGACAACTTCGCAACTTGACCAGACCCTGTCTAAACAGAAAGACAGACAGTCAGACAAAAAAATCTGTAAATGTACCTCATTGTGAAGGCCCTAAATTCAATCTGCAGTACTACAAAATAAGAAAAAAAAGAAAAAATTTTTTAAACAGATCAATATTGACAAAGCAGATTGAGCCAATAATTTTATACCCTCCAACAAAGAAAAGGTGATTTCACAGGTGAATTCTATACAACATTTTAAAAATTGTGAAATTATTTTGAAAATCTTTCCAAAAGCTAAATAGTTACAAACTCATTTTACAGGGTCAGGATTAACCTGACACCAAGACTAGACAAGCAGATGGTACAAGAAAAGAAATGATGGAACATTTTCCCTAATGGACATAGATGCAGAAAAATGTTATGTGTCCTGATCAAGTGAAATTTATCTCTGGGATACCAGGCATTGCAACAGGTGTGAATAAATGCAACGCATTACATTAAGTAAAGGACAGAAGCCATATACTTACCTTAGTAGTTGCAAGCTTCAACATTTATTTCATGATTAAAAAAGCAACAACATTTGAGAGAGAAGGATGTACCTCAGTATAATACAGACCACATATTACAAGCCTAGAGCTAAAATACTTAATGAAGTAAAGTTGAAAGACCTAGACTAAAGCAATTATGTCCTGTCTTTCCACTTCTATTCAGCAGAGTATTAGAAACCATACAGCAATTAGGCAAGAAAAATAAAAAGCATCCAAATTAGAAATGAAAAAGTACAATAATCTGTTTACAACTGATTTATAGAAAATTGTAAAGACTATCAAAAAACTTATAGATGAATAAAATATTTAGTAAAACTGCATGATACAAAAGCAACATGAAAATCAATTGTTTCTATATACTAACAATGAACTATGTCAAAAATAAAAAAAATCTCATTCACAACAGCATTAAAGTATAAAATATTTAGGAATAGATTTAGCTAAAAGGCAGAAAATTGACACACTAAAACTAAAAAGATGGTTAAAAGAAATTAAAGAGAACAATGATATTCCATATTTAAAGATTAGATGAATTAATAATGTTATCCATATTTCTCAGTGCAGTTTACAGATTCAATGCAATCTCTAGTAAAAGTCCAACAGAATGTGTTATACATATAGAAAAAGAATCCTAAAATTCATATAGAATTACAAAAGATCTTATGTAGCCTAAACAATTTTGAGCAAGAAAAAAATTGGAGGTGTCAAATTATCTGATACCAAATATACCACAAAGATAAAATGGACATGGTGTAATGCCAGCACTCCAAGAGGCTGAGGAAAGAAAATCGCAAGTTCAATACTATTCTGGCCAACAACTCAGTGACCCTGTCTTAAAATGTGGAAAAAGGGAAAGGGGCATAAAAACAGAGACCAATGCAATAGAATATAAAACTAAGTTATAAGCCATGCATTGTGGTCAACTGACCTTTTCAAAGTTGCCAAGAAGGAAAGGAAAGTTATAGAAATTTTATATTCATATGCAGAAGGTTGAAATTGCAAAAATCAACTCAAAACGAATTAAAGACTTTTATTACATACACTGGCTGACACTGTACAGTAGATGAAAACATAGTAAAAAAATGTCTTAATATTGGCCCTGGTGTTGAATATTTGATATGTTCAGAGGGTTAGCTCTTGTATACTGTTGTTGCAAATGAAAACCACTTACAGAGATTCCTCAGAAAATTAAAAATAGAACTACCATGAGATCCAGCAATTCTTTCATGGATATGTATCCACCAAAGAAAATTAAATGAATATGTCAAAATCCTCCAGTTTATTCCAACATTATTCAGAATAAACCAACATATAGCATCAATAACAATGTCCATCAATGGATGAATGGAAGATGTGCCATTTGAAAAATGTGGAAGACTCTGTGTGTGTGTATCTGTATCTGTGTCTGTGTCTGTCTATACAGTGGAATATTATTTATCCTTTAAAAGGAAGTTCTCTCACTGGGACAACATAGATGAACTTGAACATTATAATGAGCCAAATGCAGAAAGACAAACAATACATGATCTCAACATGTGTAACTAAAAAATGGAACTCATGGTTGCCAAAAGCTAGGGAGTAGAAAGGAATATAAAGATATCCATCAAAGGGTAGAAAGTTACAATTATAAGGGTAAGTTCTGAAGATCTAATTTACACAGGCATAATATTCTATTACTTGAAATAAGATGAGAGAACAGATCTTAAGTGTCACCACATACACAGAAAGTGGGAAATGGATATGATGATTATCTTGAATTTAATCATTTCATGATGTCTGTATATCAAAGTACATTATACATTGTAAATATATAATTGTTATTTGTCAATTGTACTTTAGTAAACAAAGTAAAAAACAGCAAGTTATTTAAAAAAACACTAGAATCATTGTGGAAAATTGTGTTGTTTTACTAATTTCATTCAATTATGAAAGATATTTTCTCACAGATAATTCCATATTCTGAACTCTATTCTGGACTACCAAAAGTGTGCATTGAGTGTTTATTGTGTTAATCAATTAAATATTCTTTACTAGGCACTGGTTTGCAACAGGAGTTAGTGAACAGGAGAGAGAAGTTTTCCTGACTTTTTGAAACTTTGAGTTAAGACTAAAAAGAAATAAAATGACAAGTGGATTTCTGCGATGATGTGAGCAAACCAAAGAGGCAGAGAATATTTGGTGTCTATGCTTTGAGGTAAACTCCTGTCAGGAAAAGTACTTTTGAAATCTTTAAGCACTTATTATTTATTCCCAAATGAGCACAGTGCCTAGAATGTAGTTTGTTAACAATCAGCAAATATTTGCTGAATAAAAGGATAAATTAGATTTGGTTATGGCCTTGAATAGATGGATTGACCAGAGCCAAACTATCACCAACTTTTCTTTTTCATCTGTTGTAGGTTAGTCTGACTTAAAAATACAAAAATATGATAGGAAACGTACTGGAAATGTATGCAGCATAATTGTTTCCTTTTAAGCTGATTCATTTTATAAACCTAATTGAGACACTAAATACAGATGAAAATGATGACTCATTTCAAGGCCACATTCAATTTACTACTAAATTACCAAAAAAGCAGGGCAAAGGTTATATACACAAAAATAAATCCAGATGAGATCAGGTGTGTACAGGTTAGTATGGCCATAGATAAAGGTATAAATGAGTTGATGTGTCATCTTAATTTTTTTGTACCTCAAATTTCCAAGTTCTGCGATTGAGCCAACCCATAAAAAATCAAATAAAAGGTATTCAGAACTGCAGACACCTTAGATGAGGGACTGTTCTAAAGGGTCTATTTCACTACCATGCAAACATTTATTGTTGCACTACAGTAATATCTTTATGCAGTCCTGCTGCATTGCTGTATCATGTGGCCTCTACTAGAGATGAGGGTCTACTAGAACCTCCATGAAATGAAATAATTGGAAAAGTAAAAATAAGATGCAAACTTTTATGGAATAATTAAGTGTTAACTTTAAATGTGATAGAATAATAGGGAAGAGAAATAAGTTTCACTTTTTTGAAACTTGCTTTCATTGATAGCATTTTATGCTGCATTCAGCAGATCTACCTGTCATGTACATGTTTTTTACACCCATAATCATATAGGAATAACATACCTACAGATACAACCTATGAGTATTTATGAGTATGGTAGAGATTATGGCTTTCATATATCCATTCTCTCCTTTTTAAATAAGAGAACCCAGGCTGGTGATATAGCTCAGTGATGTAGCACCTGCCTGGCAACTGTGAGGTCCTGAGTCAGAGTACTGCGACCAAAAAAAAAAAAAAAAAAAAAAAAAATTAAAAAAAATAAGAGAACCTTGATTTTTGTTTGGAGATATTGTTATCCAGAAGATTATATTTCAAAGTCTGCAACTTAACAAAAAGTCACAAGCTTTTGCCAATGAATTTAAGTGAAAATGTTGTATAGTACTTCTGGAAAACTCCCCTTGGAAGGGAAAGCACATATATTTATTCTTTTCTCTCTTCCATTTTGCTTTTTGAAATATAGAATAGATAACTAATTAAAATTCATATTGGACCAAGAGGACAAAGGCCAAAGCTGAAAATTGGAAACATCTCAGTTCTCTGATAATTGTAAAGCCACTGGATCAGCTACTTCTTGACTTCTTTTCCATGAGAAAGAAACATCTGTCTGGTTTATGACTTTGTGTGGTTTTTTTTTTTTTTACTCTGTTGAACTTCATCCTAATTAATCTTTTCATTATATGTCCTTTGATTAGGTAAGTACTCTCTAGTATCTTTCCAGATCTAAATTCCCTTTATCTATAACATTTTTTCATATCTTTGAGTCAAGGCCCATTCTCTTAAATTCTGATCCTCAAATAATACTTGCTTCTCCCCTTCTCCAGATATTCTCCCTCTAAAGAAGAACAGCTTTATTTTAGCTGAGCTTTTCCTGGTAGGTGCACTGTGCCGCAAGATGATAGACCACGTGATTGTGATGACAGACCACATGAATGTGTTTATCATGAGTAGTCATTTGGTTATTCAGTCTTGTTTCACAGAGGGGATGAATAATCAGGTTGAGGCAGAAAAGGCTAGCTGTCTACTAAAATTCATTCACTCAATGAACTGATGTTATTTGCTGTTAAGCATAGAATCCTCTTTAAATGGTGTTTGTCAGAGGCCATTTACTCCCATGGTTTTTGTTGCTTGCCCCTTTAGAACGAAGCCAGAGTTTTTTGTAAAGTTTTTAAGTTTTTGACTTATGCAAGATGTACATACTAGTTTGCACTTCACATCTTCCAGTTCGAGAGTCACTTTGTAATTGAAGCAATTAATCCTCCAATATGAGAATATAATGAGTAAACAAAACCCATGGAAAAAAATATATATATACATACATACATGTCAATCAGGGCTTTCTGGAAACACTTTTTAAGATGGAACTTAAGTCAGAATGAGGGAAAAGATAGAAGTCTGTGGATATGTTGTGATAAACTCTTTAAAGGCTCTTAAGTCAATTAGTAGCTCCTGTTCAATCTTCTCTTAGCACAGTCTAAAAGAAAGAAGCTTTAAAACACTAAAAAATTAGACTATCTGTACATATAACAAATCCATATCTAACCCCTTCATTGTACAGATGAAATGTCCAAGTCTTGACAATTTGACTAACTTAACCAAGAATATAAACTAGTTAATATGAGGGTTAGGATTAAAACTCAGATCCCTTAACTGCTAATCTAATGGATTTCCTCAATATTAGGGTGACTTAAGTCTAGGCACTAAATGTATGCTTATAGAAAAAAGCAAGAAAGAAATGAGAGAAAAGATGAGAGAGGAGAAATGGACGGAGGGAGAAGAAGACAGAGGAAATGAATAAGGTGGATCCTGCAAGCCTGATACCAAACATGGGGAATATGCAGGCTGTCAAGCTATGTTATCTCTTATGAAATGTCGATTTTATCAACTATATTTAAACAATATTATCTTCCAATGCTGTTGAGCAAAAGAAGGGATACACACACACACACACACACACACACAATATATATATATATTTGGACTCAGACTTCTTAAGTATCAGATGATATAATATTTCAAATCCAGCTTCATCTGATTTGGGCAATACTTTAAAGCAGTAGTCAAAGAATGAGTCTGTTGTTTCATGATGCCTGACTGGGTGCCACAGGAGTAAAAGTAAGGTCATGTTGGGTTTATTGGATATTTGTTCCTTATTTAGACTCAAAAAAAAAAAAATGAAGAGTAACATAACAAAGTCCACTGAAGATCTAAATTAGGAGGCACTGTCAATTGACTGAAAACCCAAGTAAAAGAGAGTACAGTATACCCCCATGAAGTCAGGTTCAGAATTCTCAGCTTCAGTCACTAGTGGGTTATTCCTTAGAACCTAACTAATAATTGTTCACAGAAGCCCCACAATTTTGTGGAAACCACAAATAATCCTCTGCAGTTGTCTTACTGGCAAGAGTTTGCAAGTAGCTAATCCAAAAGCATTATTTAGTTCTTGCTGCTGATTGGCTGCTGCCCTGTAACCCATCTACAGAGAAGCACCAACATCCACTGGTTTTATTCTTAAAGCTCTAAGATGCTACCAAAATATCCTGCACCTTATAGGACCTTATTAATACAGGATTTTATTAAATTACATAACAGAGGCAGCATATTTATGATTTAAACTATAAAACTAGACATTTATGGGCATTTTTCTCACCATATGTGTAATTTATTTTCACAATTTGTGTGTGCTCTAGAAACATAACCTGGGTGAATTTTGGGAGTCTACTGTAAACATAAGTTTAAACATATATGCCAGGAAGATAAAGTGTGAGTTTATCTCAAAAGCAACTAAATTGCTTGGAATTGAAATGGTTTCTAGCAATTCTACAAATAGAGGATAATAATGACAAGAAAAAGAAAAGGAAAATAATAACAGTTTCCAAAAGTATACAAGACTGCAATTTTGAATGGAGAAAAAAAATAATAAAGTGCAAGTATGTATTTATACATTCATGTAAATGCCATGATGAAACACAGTACATGTTTGCTATGAAATAAATTCTTTCAGAAATCAAATGCCACTGAACAGGAGATGGACCTCAGGCAAAACTGGATGAAATTATTTTTTTCTTTTTATTTTTCATTTTAAAGAGATAAGACAAAAGAGGACACAACAAAGCAAATCAGATCAGAACAATGCAAGTAACACAGCATTTTACCACAAGACAACCCATAATTAACATTAACTACCATAATGTCTCTTTCTTTGAAATAGGTGAGCATAGCTTCATATACCATAGTATCAAACATAACAAAACAGTATAAAACCACTCAAGAGAATGAAAGCATTACAGGGCTTTCAGAAACCAAATAACAGAACAAACAGTGGCTACTATATTACCTCATTTTCCAAAGAAAATTTGTTTATAGTATCACACATAATAATATCCAATAAGATATAATAGAACCACAGGAAACAGAAAAACAAAACCATAGTAGGACTTTGGAGTAAGATGATACTAAATCAGCACTGGCTATTCTAATGTCTTGTTTTCTTTAAAATAGCTGTTTATACTATCACAGATAATAAAATCAAACAAATTAGGATAAAACCATTCTAACTAATAAATGCAGATATTATAAGGCTTCAGAACAATATAATGGGGAATCATGATTACTATAAACTCTTATGTATTACCATTTCTTACACTAGGGAGACTATACGGTATTTATACTTATGAGTTTGAATTATTTCACTTATGAGTATGGTCTCAAGCTGTGCTCGCTTATTTATAAATATCTCAATGTGATCATTCTTTATAGCTGAGTAGTACTCCATTGTATAAAAATACCACAGCTTTTTTATCCATTCCTCAGTTGATGGACACTTAGGTTGTTTCCAAGAACTGGCTATTACAAATTGTGCTTCTATAAGCATGGGTGCATATATAATCACTGTGGTATGATGTTCTTAGTTCTGGGAATATGCCTAGAAGTGGAATAGCTGGAACAAATGGAACTTCCTAGCTTTTTGAGAAATCTCCAGACTGACCTCCAAAATGGTTGCACAGTCTATACTCCCATCAACAGTGCAAGAGAGTTCCTTTTTCCCCACAGCCTCTGCAGCATTTGTTATTGGTGGTTTTCTTGATCCTGGCCATTCTTTCAGGAGTGAGATGGAATCTCAGTGTGGTTTTAATTTGCATTTCTCTAATGAGTAATAATGATGAACATTTTTTCATGTATTTATTTGCTATTTGTATTTCTTCACCTGAGAACTGTGTGTTCATCTTAGAGGCCCATTTTGGATTGGGTCTTTGAATTTTGGGGGTCTGATTTTTTTAAATTCTTTATATGTTTTAGAGAGAAGTCCATTGTCTGAGGGGCAGTTCACTAAAATCTTTTCCCAGTTTGTGGGTTTTCTTTTCACTATGCTGGAGATTTCTTTTGACATGCAGAAACTTTTTAATAAGACATGATCCCAGCTATTGATTCTTAGAAATATTTCCCATACAGTTTGGTTCCTGTTCATGAATTCTCTACCTACCCATATGTCTTCAAAATTTTTACCTGTCTTCCAACAGATTTAGTGTGTGTGCTTTAATATTCAGACCTTTGATCCATTTAGATTTTATTTTAGTATATGGTGATAGGCATGGGTGTAGTTTTAGTTTTCGGCATGTGGAGAGCCAGTTTTCCCAGCACCATTTATTAAAGAGACTGTCGTTCTCCCAGTGAACATGTTTGGCCCCTTTATCAAAAATAAGGTGGTTGAGTGTGTTGGTAGTTGTGGTTGTATCTTCTAATCTATTCCATTGATCTTCAGATCTGTTTTTATCCAGTACCATATTTTATTACAGTTGCTTTGTAGTATAACTTCAAGTCAGGGATTGTGATGCCTCCTGCCTTGCCTTGGCTGCTTAGAATTGTCTTTGCTATTCTAGGTCTCTTTTGTTTCCAGATGAATTTTAGGAGTGATATCTTTAGATCTATGAGGTATGTTGATGGTATTTTGATTGGAATTGCATTGAATCCTTATAACAATTTTGGAAGGATGGCCATTTTCACAATATTTATTCTTCCAAGGGATGTCTTTCCACCTTCTGAGATCCTCTTCAATTTCTTTTTTCAGTATATCATAATTTTCCCTATATAGATCTTTTACTTTTGTGAGGATAATTTCTAAATTTTTCTTTTTTCTTTTTTTTCTTTTTGGTTGCTAGTGTGAAGGGTTTGGCTTCTCTTATTTCTTTCTCTGTGATTTGTTGTTAGTGTATAGAAATGCTGTTGATTTCTGAGTATTGGTTTTGTACCCAGCTACATTGCTGAATTTATTATATCTAGGAGTCTTTCAATGGAGTTTTGGGGGTCTTCTATGTAGAGTATCATGCCATCCACGAATAATGATAACTGAACTTCCTCCTTTCCTATTTTTGCCCCTTTTATTTCTCTCTCTTGTCTTATTGCTGTGGTACTGTTTCCAGTACTATTTTAAATAGGAGCAGTGATAAGGGTCATGCTTGTCTTGTGCTGATTTTAAGGTAAAGGCCTTCAGTTTTTGGCCATTTAATATGATGTGGCTGTTGGTTTGTCATGGATGGCCTTTATCATATTGAGGTAAAGACCATCTATTCCAATTTTCTATAAGTTTCTTAGAATGAATGGGTGTTGGACCTTATCGAAGGCTTTTTCTGCATCTATAGAGATGATCATGTGATTCTTACTTTTGGCTTTATTGATATGGTGGATTACATTTATTGATTTACATATGTTGAACCATCCCTGCATGCCTGGGATGAATCCCACTTGGTCATGGTGTATAATCTTCTTGATGATTTGCTGCATCCTGTTTGTCAATATTTTATTAAAGATTTTTGCATCTGTGTTCATTAGGGAGATTGGCCTATACTTCTCTTTTTTACTTGGGTCTTTCTAAGGTTTTACTAGAGTAATATTTGCTTCCAGGAATGAAAGGGAAGAATTGTTTCCCTTTCAATTTCATTAAAGAGTTTGAGAAGTGGTGGCATTAATTCTTCTTTGTATTTCTTGTAGAATTCCACAGTGAATCCGTCTGGCCCTGGGCTCTTCTTTGTAGGTAAGGACTTAATTACATTTTCAATTTCATTAATAGGTTATTCAGCAGTTTTACATCTTCTTGACCCAGCTTTGGTACCATATGTTTCTAGGAATTTGTCCATTTCTTCTTTGTTATCGAATCTATGAGCATAGAGGTTTTTGAAATAGGTGTTGATGATCTTCTGTATTTCCACAGTCTGTAGTGACTTTGCCTTTTTCATTACTTATTGCACGAATTTGAGGTGTTTCTTTCCTTTTTTAAATAAGGTTGGCTAGGGGCTTATCAATTTTATTTATTCTTTCAAAGTACCAACTCTTTGATTCATTGATCTTTTGGATTGTTTTCTTAGTCTCTATTGTATTAATTTCTGCTCTGATTTTTATAATTTCTTCCCTTCTTTTGGATTTGGGCTTGACTTGCTCTTCTTTTTCTAGATGTTTGAAGTGTAGCATCAGGTTGTTTATTTGTATTCATTCTGTTTTCCTGATGTGGGAACTCAGTGCAATAAATTTTCCTTTAAGGACTGCTTTCATTGCATTCCACAGATTCCAGTAAGTTGTATTTGTATTTTTGTTTGCTTGTGAGTATTGTTGAATTTCTTCCCCTGTGGCCCACTGATTACTCAAGAGTGTGTTATTCAGTTTCCATGTGTTTGTGGGATTTTTGCATTATCTTTTATCATTAATTTCTAGTTTCATGGCACTGTGATCTGATAACATGCATGGGATAATTTCAATTCTTTTGTATTTATTTAAGTATATTCTATGAGCTAGTATATGGTCTATTTTAGAGAATGTCCCACGTGCTGCTGAGAAGAATGTATATTGATGTTGGATGGAACACTCTGTATATGTCTATCAAGTCCATTTGTTCACAGGTGTGATTCAGTTCTATTATTTCTTTTTGATTTTCTATCTGGTTAATCTGTCCCTTGGTGTCAATGGTGTGTTAAAAGTTCTCCTGTTAGAATTGTGTTATTGCTAATTTGATTTTTCATTTCCATTAATACTTGCTTTGTATAACTGTGTGCTCTGGAATTTGGTGCATATATATTTAAGATAGTTATCTCTTCCTCTTGAAGTTTCCCCCTAACCAGGATATAGTGACCTTCTTTATCTATTAGGATCATTCTTGGTTTGAAGTTCACATTATCTGCCAACAGAATAGCTATCACCACTTTTTTGGGGGTTCCTGTTGCATGAAGTATTATTTTCCATCCTTTGACTTTCAGTCTGTGAGTTTCCTTTTGTGTTAGATGGGTTTCTTGCAGACAGCACATGGGGTTGCATATTGTTTCTTGATCTATTCTGCCAGTCTGTTTCATTTAATTGGTGAATTGAAACTATTTACATTAATGGTTATAACTGTTATATATTGGCTTATTGTTGACATGTTATCTTTCTGCTGTTGCATCTTTATCTTTCTATTCTGTTTAGTTGTCTACCTAGCTTAGTGCTTTTTTTTCTTAGGTGTATCTAGACTGTCTTTCAGTATTGTTTGCAGAGTTGGCTTAGTGATCATGAAGTTCTTCAGCTGTTCTTTGTCATGGAAGTATCTTATTTCTCCATCCATTTTGAAGGGCAGTTTTTCAGGGTACACCAGTCTAGGTTGAAAATCATTTTTCTTTAGGATCTGAACTACTTCATTCCATTCTCTTCTTGGCTTCATTGTTTGCATTGAGAAGTCTGCTGTGATTCTGATAGGCTTTCCTTTATAGGTGATCTGTCTTTTTCTCTCTAACAGCTTTTAGTATTCTATTCTTATGTTGGATTTCTGGGATGGTGATTATTTTATGTCTGGGTGTAGTTTTATTTTGGTTATGGCTATTTGGAGTTCTATGTGCTTCACTAGTCCTAATGTCAGTTTCCATTCTCTTTTTTGGGAAATTTTCGGCTATTACTTCTGTCAATAGCCTCTTTATATCATTTGTGTTGTTCCCTTCTTTTTCATTTATCCCTATTAATCTTATGTTGTTTTTCTTTGCATCATCTTGCAGCTGTTGAATTATTATTTCCTGATTCCTTGTTATTTTTAAAAGATCTTTCCTTTTCTGTTCACTAGCTGCAATCTTGTCTTCAAGGTCTGAAATGCTATCCTCACTTTTGTTGAGTGAGTTTTGACAACTTTCAATGGAATTTTTGATTTCCTGTATATCTTTGAATCTGCTTCATGTATTCTGTTTGTTTCTTAAATTGTTCATCCAGGGATTTTATCTTTTTTTTTGTTCCTCTAATTTTTTGACTGTGTCCTCTTTAAATGCATCTTCTTTTACCTGGGAGATTATTTCTAGTTTCAATTCCTTTAAAGCTTCCTGGAATTGCTTCTTTGTTTCAGTTGCTGTTATTACAGGTATTTCAGGTGTATGACATATATTTGCTTCTATTTACATGGCTCCTAGGCTTTCTTGGGATAGGCTGGAGGTTTGAGATTGCATTTTGGTCTTTCGTTTTGTCATTTTCCTATATTTCTGTGTTTCAAGGATTGTTCCAAGGCTTCCTCTGGATGTGTTGGAAATTGTCTCCTATGCACTAGGCTCCTGGGACTGGATAGTGGTTGCTGAGCATGTTCCAGTCAGGCCCTCAGGTCCTTCCGTGCCATCTTCAGTGTTCCATGTAGCTGGGCAGGCACCTAACCACTGTGGATGATGGGCTAAAGCTCTCCCTGGGCAAAAGACCAGTGCCCCGGACCTCCCTTCATCTGCTGTCAACTCCTGTAATTGAAGAAGGTTGCTGTGTTTAATATAGTCTGTCCACAAAACCTCCCTATGCTAGTCTAGTGTGCTGGGAGCTGGATGAGTCCTTGAGCAATGGGAGCAATGATCTTAAAATCTCCTGAGGCTCAGGATGGCACGTGGACCCCTCTCCCCAGCTTCCAGCTGAGTTTCCTGGTTTGAAAGAAGGTCACTGGGTGTGGCCTTGGCAGGCTTGAAACCTGCTGAGTGCAGCTTAGTGTGGCTGGGCTCTGGGTGGGTCCTTGAGCTCTGGTAGTGATGATCTTAAAGTCTCTCAGGGCTCGGAATGTTTCATGGACTCACTCCAGCTGCCAGCTGAGTTTCCCAGTTTGGAAGAAGGTCCTGGATGAAATTATTGAAGTGCCTTTTTTTAAAAGCATAAATCGCTATTTCCTTAGGAAAGGAGTCCACTAAATATGGCAAGAGATTTTCAAGTTAGAGGCTGGCTAACTTGAATCATTAAAAGATCCGGATAGACAAATCTTCGCTAATTCAAATGTATATAAAGACATTGTCCTGCAAAAGTACAATAGAAACCATAATTGATGAATCATATATAAAAGGGACTGAACTGAAAGGAGGAAAACAAGCTGTAGTATGACTTTTAGTAAAATTATACCTGGCCTTCAGTTTTAATGTGATATTCTACTTTATAATAAAGTAGTCAATATTTATCAACCTGGATTCTTGGGAGCCTAAAAGCTACAGCTTTACATGATTTCCCAGAAGAGTTAGGTATGACCTGGATACAGATTTTCCCCTTCTCTCTTCTATAAATCTGTTTAAAAATCAAATAAATATGGCCATCTGGAATGCTTTGCTCTTCCCAAACCAGCACATATGCTGCTTCTGATAATTTTCTTAGACCAGCAGGCTGTTTTGACAGAGGGCACTGTGTCAGCATTCATTTACTTCACTTTTATGAACCAGTCCAGGGAATCTTTAACCACCATCCTATTTCTTTTGCCTACTCGGTTCTGCATATCTTTCAGATTTAGCTTAAAAAGAAATTCAGTGAAATGTCACACTCTTCAGATTTTTAAAAACAATTATATCATATGTACTGTCAGAGCAGTAAATGGAGCACCAACATCTGTGAAGGCACAATGATAATTATAAAGAATTCACTGAGTACAGAAACAAAACAATCATTTGAAGGGTAGATTTTCATGTTCAGAAAACTTCAAATAAGTGTTTATGATTGAAGGAAACATTTTTAAAGTTCAACTAATATTTATGGGGTTTATTTGTGAGTACCTATTATATGGATCATTACTTTGCACTACTTTGGTTCTTACTGGGCTTGTGCCTCGGTGGTAAACGTCCTCAGTTCAATCCCAAGTACCATAAAAATAAATAATAAGATTCAAATACATTTCAGTCTTAGTCCATTTGGATTTCTATAAAAATGCCATATATTAGGCAATCCATAAATAACAGAAACATGCTTACAGTTACAGAGGCTGAGAAGCTTTAGATCGAGGCATTAGTAAATTCGGTGTTTGATGAGGACTGATTTGAGCATGAAACAGTCCCCTCAAGCTGTTTTTGTAAGGTAGCTTATCCCATTCATGCAGGAAGAACCCTCAAGACCTAATCACATCCCAGAACTACACTTTTTAATACTATTGTATTGAATAATTTCAACATATAAATTTTGAGTGAGGATAGTTATTCACATCACACCCTGTGGTTCTACTGGGGATAGAAAGGAATGAAACATAATCACTGCTTTCAAGAGACTTAGTTTACATAAAATAGATAGTTATATGGGGTGAAAATGTGGTAAGTGTAATGAAAGAAGTAAGCTGTGGATGCACATAGGGATTTGGAAAAGTTTTCTTTAGGAGTGGCTTTTTTTTTTGAGACAGTTTCTCACTGTGCAGTTCAGGCTATCCTTGTACTCACTTTGTAGCTCAGGCTGGTTTTAAATTTTCAACAATCCTCCTGCCTCAGCCTCCTGAGGGCTGGGTCGATAGGCATGCACCACCATACCTGGCATGAATGAATTTTTTAAAATTTTTATTTAAAGAAAGACTAAACAATACAGAAAATAGGTAGAAATAATACATACTTTCAAAGAAAAAATGAAAAGTAAGAAATCACTAGTTGATGATTAAAAGATTGTCCTTTTACAAATAGTTATTCAGGATACTAAAGTGGGGATTCAAACAGTGAGACTGCAACCAGTTCTGTTCAACTATCCAACATAAACTTAGAAATATGGTTATCAACCCTATACACTTAAACATACATGCAGTTATCCATATATTCAATTATGTTGAGATTGAACAAACACAAGCAGGCTAATATCACTCTGAACACAGAATAATACTATTTCTGGGTTTCATGTTATGACACTTCAGGATCAGCACTGGGCATTTTACTGTCTCTTTTTCTTCAAAGTATCTGTTCATATCATCATGTGTCATAAGATCAGTTCTCATAAATTGTTTATAGATTCTATACATGCATGAGTCTTAACATGTATTTCTATCCTTTCTATATTAGAGGGAGAAACAAAACATATTCCTATAAACATATGAAACGAAAAAGACATATAAGACTATTATATGAGGAGTTCTACCATAGTTCCTGTGTTGTCTCTATCATCAGACATAGTATAATTGAATATATCAGTACATAACAGTATTAATAAAAATACAACTTTGTATATGGTATAAAACTTCAAAAGCAGGCAGTTATCAAACCAGAATGTGTAATGTAGAATCTTGTTATCTTCTGTGTAGTTACCTATACTCTCAGACTTGATACTATCAATCATATCAGTTTTGAATAAAATCTTTTGATATGAAACAGCAATCAAACAAACCAGATTTAACTAAGATCAGTCACAATAAAACAGTATAAGTCATACAGGGCTCCAGAGTAAGATAATAGGAAATTAAAGATGACCACTGTGATATATCCTGATGTTTTTGGGATAGCTGTCTGTGCCCTCAAATCTGATGCAAGTGGACAAACTGGGACAGAATAAAATCTATCAAAAAAAATCTATCTAAGGAGAGGGGTGTGAGTAATGTGGGTTTTAAATCCTGATACACTATTAACAATATCTTCTGCCATCTTTTTAAAGACTCTCCCTTCCCTTTCACTTTCCCACAGTACACTGTGAATTTTTGGGTCTGACCAAGATCCTTGGTTTTAAATTGGGGAGGTAAATAGCAACCTGCTATTTACCTAAGTGGTTCCGAACCTTCTCTCTCCTTGACTTGATCTCTAATTGTGTTCCTTTACCTATTAAAGCCTGTCTTTCCAACCTAGCCACAAATACTGGTTTAGTTGCCCTTATTGCCCTCTGGTTTTGTGTCACAGAGAGCATTGGTTTCTCATATTTGATTTTCAGTCCATGTATTCTTTTTCATGTTAATTATATCTCCTATAAATAGCATCTCAGTAGAACCTGCTTCCTGATCTACTCCATGTGTGGTTCTTTTTTTTAAATTTAGTGTATCAAGGCCATCTCTATTGGAGATTATAACCAACCTTCTCTGCCTCATTTCTGTTATGTTCTTTTTTTGCCATCAGTTGTCTGCTTATCGTCTTCATTCTGTTTCCTACTCCATTCATTGAGGCATCTCTGCCACTGTTCCTGGAATCCTAGTACTTTTCTCTCTCTCTAGAATGCCCTGCAGTATTCTCTGTAATGTTGGATTGGTGATTGTGAATTTCCGAAGTTCTTCTTTGTCTTGGATGCATCTTGTTTCTCCATTAATTTCTAGAGGCAGTTTATCAGGGTATATCAATCTGGGTTTGAGGTTATTTTCTTTCAAAGCTTGGAATATTTCACTCCAGGCTCTTCTTGACTTGATAGTTTGTGTCAAGAAGTCTGCCATTATTCTGATAGGCCTTCCTTTATAGGTGATCTGTTTCTTGTCTCTAACAGCTTTTAATATTCTGTTCTTATATTGAATTTCTGGGATCTTGATTATTATATGCCTGGGTATAGCTCTGTTTTTGTTGTAGGTGGCTGGAGTTCTGTATGCCTCATATATCAGAATATCATTTCCTTTTCCTATGTTTGGGAAGTTTTCCTTAATTATTTCTGTGAATAGCCTTTGTATTTCCTTTGTTTGTACCCCTGCTTCTTCATTTACATTCTTTATTCTCAAGTTATAGATCTAGCCTTTGTATTGTTACTGCTTGTTTCCTTGTTATTTTTAAAAAATTTTTCCCTTCATAATCCCACATTGCAAAACTGTCCTCCAGTTTGGATAATCTATCCTTAGTTTCTTTCAAGCAGATTTGCCATCTTTCCATAGAGTTTTTAATTTCCTGGTAATCTCTTTGAATGTGCTTGATATATTCTATATTTTCTTTATATTCTTCATCAAATGGTTCTCTCCTTTTTGTGAGTTCCTTCCTTCTCTGTCTGTGTCTGCTTGAGGGGTACTTAGCATCTCTTTTATTAATCTTCTTATATCTTGCTTTACTTGGCTAAATATTTCAGTTTTGAATTCATCTATGAGGTCCCAAAGATATCTCTTTATGTCCACTGGTGCTGTGTCTGATATTGCTTGTTTGCTGTTCTCATTCTCCTTCGTATTTACCTGTCCTAGGTCAATGTTCTCAAAGTTGGGACCTGGGGACTTTTTGTTATTGCTTCCTCTTCCCATCTTTTTTGTTTCTTCCAGGAGGCCCCAGTTTCTTTCTTTGTTGGTTACATTTTCTGAAGCATGCTGGCTGGTGACCCTTCCCACTGCAGTTTGCTAGTGAGTTGTAAACAGAGGCAGTTTATGCTGGCCCCTCCCCTCTGGATCAGTCAAGCTGCTGAGGCCTGCATGGTATTACTGTGCACCGCCTCCCCTCTGGGGCAGCCAAACTTCTGAGACTTCACTGCATTAGTGTGCACTCGGGAAGGGAGCAACTGACTGAAGTCACTGCTGCCCCTTGTACTTGCCAGTCCTGCCCAGTCCCAGAATGTCATCCGCCGGAGCCCCCTTTCTGCGGAGTGGCTCCACTCCCATCACTCACCACAGGTCAATGCAGGCTCCCTGCCAACTCAGCTCTCTATTAGGCTGACTGAGCCCCAACCTCAGTGTGACCACGCCTCCAGTGAGTCAAAGCAGCAGGACCTCGGACAGCTTGGCAAGTCACCCGCGGTGGCAGAAGCACTGAACCTTTAGCTGTTCCAATAATAGTACCAGGACTGTATGTTTGATTGGTTCTTCTCTCCTTAGTTTCTTCTTGTGATGAGAGAATTCATCTCCCTCTGTATGGGGTTCCCCATGCTGTATTATGTTGAATTCTAAGTTGACTATCTCAGGAAGCCTCTGTAGCCAGCTGTTATTTATCTGCCTTCTTTGCAGCATGAATGACTTTTGAAACAAGTCTTGAGGAAGATGGAAGAGGAGAGAGGGACAACCACTGAGAACATTTAGGGTGCTAAAAACATGAGAGGAATATGTTGAATAGGGGGAAATGGTGGCTGAATAGCAGAACTAGATTGTCTCACATAGCATACTGACGTGTTTCCTAGATTTTTGATGCAATGTTTTATTCTAGCTGAAAAATTATGTTACAAAAACTTTAAAAACACACATCAACAAGGTTTCTTTAAAGTAAAATATTGAACTACTGGATACTGAAATATGCCACTGTGCATATGACTCTCTAAGTAGGATGCATTTTTATAGTTTCTGTCCATAGAGCACTTATCAAAGACTGTGTTTAGGGATTAGAGTTTGGAAAAGCATACTTTGGCAGGAAGTGAACAGATTTTGGGGGAACCTTTAAAAGTTTTATATAGATCATTAACATGGGAGGATTTGAATTTTGTAATTCAAATGGTAATAGTGGTAGTACTTCAAAATTCTCTGGCAATCATGTAGGGTATCATTGTAAGATGACAGAATTGATAGCAAAACTCATGGAGGAGACCATGTTTTCAAAGTAGCAAAAATGAGGACCTGTAGTCATGTGAAAGTAGGATAAGAGTTTATGAATGTCTAGAAGGTTTCAATGACAGAACTTGATGGCTGAATGTAGGAATTAAGGGATAGAAAAGATTCAACTTATAGAGAATCAGATGAATGGGTATCAGCAATTAAATAATTAGAAGAGGAGTAATGGGTTTAGGAAGGATGTCTTGAGTTTAATTTTCCAACAAGCCAAAATTGAAAAAATGTATAGGACATCTAAATGGATATTCTAAGAAATACTTCTCTTCTGTGTAAAGCTTTTATTAAGTACACAGATCTTGATATTTGATAATATTCAGGTAGGGTTGCAATTATGAGAATATTAAAAATCACCCAGAAGGAGTGGTACAATGAAAAGAAACATGGGCCAAGAATAAGGATCAGAGGATTTCCAGCAAAAATATTCACATACATAACAACTTCAAAATCTTGAGTCAACTCAAGCCATAAATACAAGTTGCCATTTGAAAGGCACTGTTAGACATACTTCAAGGATAAATTTTGTACCTCTCTTTCATGTCTTTCTCTAGTTAGACTTTATGTTGATCTATATCAAGATCAAAATAATCATTTTGTTACATATTAAAGCATTCTCCACTCCCACTGTAACTAAATCACTGAAATTTTAATTTTTACTTAACTTCAAAGTGCTTCCTTCTTTTACCTCCCCTTGAAAACAGCAATTCAGCAGCAAACAGATCTGAACTAAGTTAACTTATTTGAGTCTATGATTTTTCAGACTGCTAGTGGTGGGTCAAAAATTTCTACATAAAAAGGACTTAATGAAGCAATGTGGTTGAAAGAAGGTGCTAAGACAAGGTTCATATAAGAAATGTTTAAAACTAAAATTGTATGTTACTTTGGGGTATGTGGGGGTTGATAAAATTTATTTTTTATAAGTTACTTAGTCTGTGGCATTCAATTATAATAACAGAAAATGAACTAAGAGACATGGAGAAAAAACCTGTGGGATAATAAATGAAGACTATTAAGATTGAATGTAGTCTTGAATTCAGAGTATGATTCTCTTACTTACCCATACTAACAAATAGAATTCAAGGTATCCAATTAAATTTGAATTTAATTAAACAATAACTTTCATTATGAATATGCCATATAAGTTTAGAACATGCAGTAAAATTTTCCTTTTTTCTTTTTAAATCTGATATTCAAATTTAAGAGGGACATCCTTTTTTTTCTAAACCTTACAACTTTTTAGACAAGTATACTTGCTATGTATATATGATTTACCAAGTCCATCTTTTTTTCCCCTTTACTCTGTGTTCTCCCAGGAGCTGACTCTTATAATCATTGTTTCATGCACCCTCTTGACACTGACAGTGGCTTCTTGCTGAATCCAGGAAATGGAAAGAAAAGAAGAATTGACAATAGAATGAAAAGGAGAGGGTAGGTTCACCTTCTACCTCATTTCTGCCTAGTGAAGTGTCTCTGCTGAGGGAACTATTTCTCTTTAACTAGTTCATGCATGATATTTCCTTTTATGTGGCATTAAATTCTGTTTCTTTTTGGACCTTAGTTTGAAAAGCAAATCTTTTTAAATCCATTGAACCTTAATCTCTTTTTTTTCTTCTTTTTTTTTAATTTTATTTAAGGAGAAAAGAAAAAAAGCAGAGAAAGGGTACAAGTTATACAGATTTACAGAAAAAAAAGTGAACAGTAGGAAATCACTAGTTAATGGATTACATATTGTCATCTTAGAAATAATTGTTCAAGTCACAAAATTAAAGCTTGTAAAATGGACATTCCATCAATGATACTGCAAACAGTTCTGTTCAATGATCCAATAAAACTCTGTGATATCATTTTCTATCTTATACACTTAAATATACATGCAGTTATATAGTTTAGAGCACTTTCTTTTCCTCTCTTTTGTACCATGACTATTACACATTTTGGGTTTCATTGCTCCCACGGTTCTTACTACTTTTTTGGAAGAGAGTAAAACCAAATGTGACATAACAGAACAGAATCAGTCAAGTCAAAAGGGTGGACATAATAGATAATGTAAAAACATAATACAAGGTGATCAACAATGGTTACCATAATGCTTCCCCCTATCTCTAATAGAATTGCCTATATCGTTAGTAATAATACAATTGAACAAAACAGTAAAGAATAAAACCGACAAAACCAAAACATTGGAGACATTGTAGGTCTTCAAAAGTAGATAAAAGTCAACGAGACTGGGCGTTATAATGAATCTCATTATCTTCACAGCTGATGCCTAAACTTTCGAACCTGATACTATCCAGCAAAACAGAATAGGGGAACATCAGTTAAAAACCAGATGGTGAGAGTAATACAGGGCTTTAAATCGAGCTAATGGAAAGTCAAAGTGGGTTACTATAATATATCCTGCTATTTTTTCCTTTAATTAAAAGGATAAAGATAAAAAAGTAAATAATGGAGTGGAGATTGAGATAAAAGAGGGCATAACAACGAAACAGCGCAGTTCAAAACATAACCATTTAAGCAGAATAATGTTTCACCACCAGATAATCCTAACCTAAAAGTAGTTACCATATTGTCTCTTTCCTTGAAATCCTTGAGTACAACTTCGTATACTGTAGCATTAAGTATATCAAAACAATGTAAAACCATTTAAGAGAATGACAGCATTACAGAGTATTTAGAATCAACTAACAGAAAATGAACAATGGTTTCTGTATAATCTCCTTGTCTTTAAAAGTTTTTTGCTTATAATATCATACATAATAAAATCCAATAAGATACAACCTATTTAGACCATTAGAGACAGAAGAACAAAAGCTAGATGAGACTTCAAAACAAGATGATACTAACTCAGTATTACCTATTAAAATGTCATTTTCTCCAAAATAGCTGTTCCTATCATCCAATCTTCTCTGCCTCATTTCTGTTGAGCTCTTTTTCTGTCAGTAGCTGTCAGTTTGTCTTCTTCATTTTGTTCTCTGCTCCATTCGTTGTGGCCTCCCCGCCACTATTTCTGGATTCTTTGTATTTTTCTTTTTTTAGAATATCCTGCAATACTCTCTGTAAAGTTGAACTGGTGGTTGCAAATTCCCCCAGTTCCTCTTTACCCTGGAAGCACCTTGTTTTTCCATCAATTTCCAGGGACAGTTGTGCAGGATATCTCAATCTTGGCTGGAGATTATTATCTTTCAAAGCTTGAATTATTTCCCCCCCACGCTCTTTGTGATTTGATGGTTTGTGCAGAGAAATCTGCTGTAATTCTGATGGGTGTTCCCTTTTAAGTGGTCTGTTTCTCGTCTCTGACAGCTTTTAATATTCTGTTCTTGTATTGAATTTCTGGAATTTTTATTATTATATGCCTGGGTATTGCTCTGTTTGGGTTGTAGGTAGCAGGGGTCCTGTATGCCGCATACACCTGAGTATCTTTACCTTTTGCTAAATTAGGAAAATTCTCCAGGATTATTTCTGTGAGTAGCTTTTGTAGTTCACTTGTTTGTGTCCCTACTTCTTCTTTTATGTTCTTAATCCTTAAGTTATGGATCCTCTTATCATCTTCTTGTCTTTGTATTATTGCTGTTTGTTTCTTTGTTATTTTTAAGAAGTTTTTCATTTCATTCTCCCATATTACAAGTCTGCCCTCCAGTTCAGATAGTCTTAGTTTCTTTCAAGCTGTTATGCCAGTCTTCGATAGACTTCTTAGTATCTTGGTAGTCCCTTTGAACCTGCTTCACGTATTCTATGCTTTCTCTGTTTTCTCCATCAAACAATTCTCCCCTCTTTTTCTGTTCTTCCATTCCACCATCTGTTTTGTCTTGGGTGGTGCTTAGCATTCCTCTAACTATTCTGCATACTTCTAGTTTCAGGTCATTGATAACTTGATTCCTGAATTGGTCTATGAGGCTCTCTATATGGCGCTTTATGTCTATTGGTGCGGTGTCCGCTATTGCCTGTTTCTCAGAATTGGGGGCCGAGGAGCCTTTCTTGTTGCTGCCTCTTCCCATATTCTCTGTTCCTTATATATGCAAGCTTATATAAGAGGCCCAGCTTCTCTCCCAGTCAGCCACAGCCTGATTGAATTGCGCCGGTTAGGTGTTCCCGCTCACCGCTGCGCACCAGGGAGTTACGGACCAGGCAGTCTACGCGTTGCCCCTCCCGGCCACCGTCAGGCTCTGGGATCTGGGTTGGGACAGCCTACTGGGTCCGCGGGCAGCGTCAAGCAGGCCAGGCATTTTTCACCAATCGCGCCCGAGAGGGGGATGTGTGGCTGGAGTCGCCACCACGCCCTGCTCCCGCAGGACTGCTCGGGCCCAGAAAGACCTCCGCTGGAGTCAAACTGTGGTTGAGTGTCAGTTTCTCTCACTCACCTCACCACAAGTCAGTGCACGCCTCCCTGCCCGTTCTGTTTTCGACTCCGTTCGCAGATTGCCGTTCTCAGAGCTTCCACGCGTCTCTCTCCTTGCTGAGCCGATGTAGAGGCAGCCAGCCGCCGTGCGGCAGGAAATCCAAATTGCGGCTTCCAATGGCGCGGGGTCCAGCCTCCACACCGAGGCTTTTCTGTTCCTATTTTAGCGCCAGGACTGCATTCCAAGTTGGTTTCTCTCAGCCCAGTTCGTTCCTGAGTCAGCAGAGCATATCTCCACCTGCTTATATCTCCTTAGTCCGCACCATTCCTGGCTTCTGAGCCGAGTCTTTCAGAGAGCCTCTGGTAGTTGCTGTTATCTGTCCACCATGTTCTCCCGGAAGTCCCTTAATCTCTTTTTGTAAAATGAGAAAAATGATCCTTTCCTTGCACATTTTTTGTAGTCAGATTATATAAGTGTATACCATGAAGAAATCTAACATTTTAACTGGTATTTAGTATCCTATATCTGTAATTTTTTCAAGCTGTACTACAACTGAATAGTGACTGTTGAAAACAACCTAATATAGATAGCAACTATGAACTCCTGAAAAAGTATAAAGGTCATCTTTCTGAAGGAACTGGATAATTATTCAGCAGGTTGATCCTGGGGAAGAGTTACTTAAGTGAAAGAAACAGTATTGGATCAATTTTTCATTTTTATAGTCTTTAAATAAAGGGCGGTCATGAATCTTAGCAGATTGGAAGGTTTAAAAATCCAATAAAAAACTTATAGCCTAACTAGCTGAAGAATCAGAGTTTAGGGCAACTATAGCCACTAAAAATAGAGGGAGAAATTCCAGAAAGAAATGTTCTAAAACTGAGGCGATAACTCCATCTATGAACTGTGCTCAAATTCCAGCTAACCCCCTAAATCATACCTACATGGAGAAGGTTCCAAAGGTTAACTAAAACTAAAATAGTGGCTGAGATTCTAAATAGCTGAGATTTAAGCTTGTTGACTGTTGCTTAAGAGTTAGAAGTTTGAGTTTCTCAAATTAAATAATAAAACAAATGAGTCAATACTTTTTAGAGACATCAGAGAATCAAGAATCTCTCCAATACATCATTTACACTGTCCAAAATATGACCCACAGTAACTTGATGAAGAAATTGGGAAAATGAACAGTATTGAAAAGGAAAGGCAATTGGTATAATGTGACCTTTAAAAAAACTCCAGATGTTGTAAATACCAGATAAAGATTTGAAAGTAAAAAAACTAAAGATTTTGTGTAAAAAAATGGTCACAATGCATGAAAAGAATGGAAATCTCAGAAGAAAATAGAAAAAATAAAACTTATAGAATTGAAAAATATATCTGGAATAAAAATATTGAATATGATTAACACAGAAAAAATTATTGAAGATGATTAACAAAAATATAGTAGAATAAAGAATAAATTAAGCCGGATATAACCAAAGAAAAGCCACACCTAGTCTTATCACTATCAAACTGCAGGAAATAAAAAATGAAGAGATAACCTTGAAAGAGAGCTGAGGAAAATGACATGTTGCATACAATTCAGATGATCCTTAGGGCTGGAAACATAACTCAGTGGGAGATGTTTGCCTGTTATGTACAAGTCCCTGAGTTTGATCCCTGGCACCATAGAACAGCAAATGACTGTTGACTCCTCCTAAGTAACCATGAGACTAGGAAATAAGGAAGCAGCATCAACTAAGTTCTGAAAGAAAAATAAAAACTTTATAGAATTCTAAACTCAGCCAAAAACAACAAAAAACTTCAATAACAAAGGCAAGGAAAAGCACATTTTCAGATAAAAGAAAACCAAGAGAATTTATTTTCAGCAGACCCATACTGAAAATTCTTAGGGCAGATGCAAATGGAAACAGCTAACAATTCAGATCTGAAGGAAAGAAGACCTTTTCAAATGGTAAGTCTGTGGGTAGGTAAGTATCAATTGCCAATTGACATAAAAATATTATTTCTTTATGTTGTGTTACTTTACAGTACATAATGTATACAAATGTGTGTAAGGTAATATTAGATCAGAAATTTAAAGTAAAACACCTACCTTTGAGGGCAGATTTGAAAGTACACAGTAATTCAGATGCAAGTTTTCAAAAGAAATTGCCAAGAATTAATTAGATGACTCACCATATTATGAGTATAAAAGATTTGAGCTTTTGGATGACTGAAGATTTTTGAGGATGATTAACATACAGAGAGTTCACTATGCTCTTAACATCAACCTTTTCCACCTGGAGATATTGGGATAGTATGTCAACTTAAGTTCAGTGAAAGGGGCTTTAATAGGACCACTTGGATAATTAGGTATCTGTTCACTGTGGCAGAAGAGCGTAAGTAGATTTCTTGATTTATTGTTTACTCATTTAAGTCAGGCTCATTGAGGTTTAATTTACACACAGTTAACTGTTATAGTCAGAGTCTATAAGGGAAAGATATAATACAGACACATAATTTATAGGGTTACTTTATAATATTCACCCAAAGAGTAATACAAAAGAGTTCAGGAGATCTGTCCACACACCAGAGATCCAAAGAATCCAGCTGAGGGCTCAGATCCCACAGCAATGTCTTGTAGAAGTCCTGCTGACGATCTATAGCCCATGACAGTGTCCCCTATGAAGCCAGTTGGAGGCTTAAAGCCCACATAAATGTTTCATGCACGTCTATATCAAGGATTTGTACTGGGAAATGCTAAGTGATGGAAGCTAGAAAGTCTGCACCAGCAGGGTAAAGGATCCGTGCCAGCTGACTGAGGGTTCTGTACTGGAGCCAGGAAGTGATACTCAATGTCAAGGCCAGAGCTCACCCAAAAACTGCAGCCATCCTCAGTGACAGCAAGGACTCATGAGAATGCCTGAGTTCATATCAGGAAAACTATCATGGAAAACTTCTCCAAGAGAATCAACAGCATACCATCTTTCTCTCCAGTTCTCTTTTTATGCTGTTGGCAACAGTCCTCAGGTGGGCTCTCCTCACCCGCACTATGTTGATTCAGTTAAGTCAGCTGCTAAAAGTTGACCATTAGTTAATCCACCCCATTAACCTTCTTTAGCTGTACAGTCCTACGGCAAATGAGCTTTGATACATTATTACCTCTCTCCAAAAGTTCACTGGTATGCCTTTGTAGTCAATAATCTCTTCGTACTTCTAGATGTTAACCAATGTGATTTGATTTTTATCTCTACAGTTTTGTCTTTTTCAGAATATCATATAAATTGAGAATATCATATAAATATATATCATATAAATATATTGCCTTGTGTGTCCATCTTTCAATTAGCATATGGCTTTTGAAATTCATCCCTGTTGTTACATACATCAGTAATTTTGTGAAGGTGCATAAAGTTTGTCCGTTCATTAGTTCGAATTCTTGGACTGTGCTATGGTTTCGATGTTCCTGCCAATACCGATGTTGAAATTTAATTATCATTGTAGTAAAATTAAGAAGCAGAACCTCTAAAAGATGATGAAGTCATACGGGCACTTCCCATGAAAAGTTTAAGGACATTAGCAGAGCAATGGATTAGTTATTTTGGGAGTAGGCTCCTCCTAAAAACATGAGTTTGGCCCTGTTTCTCTGACTCCTGTGTCCTCACTTGCCCTTCTGGTATATTATAATGGAACAAGAGGATTCTCACCATGACCCATCCCCCATGTTCAGAACCATGAGGCAAATAAACTTCTGTGGCTTATATTTACCCAATCTATGGTATTATGTGATAGCAGCAGAAAATAGGACAAGACAGATTGCTTTCAATTAAAACTGGTTTAAGCATTGTGTTTTGTGTTAAGGTTTGTGTATGTATGTCTTCATTTCTTTGGGACAAGTAGAAGGATTTCTGAGGTAATATGTTAAGTATATGGTTGCTTTTATTGGATTGCTAGATTTTGTTTTGGTTTTTATTTTTGGTGTTGAGGATTTAAACTCAGGGTGTCAGGTGCACGAGGTATGTGCCCTACCACTGAGCTACAGCATCAGCCTCTGGATTGTTATTTGACTATCCTTGGAAAATCTTCCAGCTGAGTTGACAACTGCAACAGGAGAATGTGCTAAGATAAGGAATAGATGAATGTTTACTGTGGACCAGAGAGTCTTTGTATCAGTTCGTTTTTAAAAAAAAAAAAAAATTCAAGGGCCTGAAGCACAAGCAGTAGTTTATTTGCTCACAGTCTGCAATTTGGGCAGGCACAGGGCTGACATCACTGTTGTGTTGGCTGAGGCGTCTCTGCTCTGTGCTACTGGAAGATCTAAAATGTCTTTATTTCTGAATCTGGTACCTCTGCTGGCATGGATCAAACACCTGGCTGAGCCTCTTTCTCTCCAGAAGCATAATTGGACTTATTTACATGATAACTCTGGACTCCAAAAGGGCAAAACACCAAACTGAAACAAAACAAAACACAAGCTAGATTTCTTAAGATATATATCTGAAAATCACACAGCATCACTTTTGCTGCATTTGAATGGGATAATCCCACTTAAAAATAAGGAAAAATAGACTGTCTCTTCATAGGAGGAGCAGAAAAATACATTGCAAAAGAGCAATGAGATGAAGGGAGGTTACAATAGCTCTAGGGACAATTTGCCTTAGCAGAGAAAGAAAGAACTTTCTCATTTCTTTTCCCTCTTCTCCCTTCCCTATACCAGCTTCTACTCTGGAAGAAACACAAAATCAGAAACCAAAATTAATAATAAGGGGAAGAAAATCAGGGCAAGAAAGAGGATGATACTCATTCCTACTTGCTATGTCTAGCTTGCAACAGGTGTTTATGACAGACAAGAAGGTTTTAACATTAGAACAATTTTGGAGTGTTGATACTTTAATTATTGGACACTTATAATTACTAAACTAAGACTATATTTGTGAGTTCCATGATTATAGGACTTTGCATAAGGGTAGGCAGGAAAAAATATGAGGTCTGCCTGAGTTTTAATCTAAGGGTAGGAAAAAGACTACATAATAAAGCTTGAAAAAATCATGGGAACACAAATCTTTAAAGTTACAAGTTGTATAGTGAGGGTTATCATAAGTGAGTTTTCAGTTTAAGAATCATTGAAAGATGAAAACTTATTGTAGCCAGACAATTATTATCTTATGACATACAGTGAAATATTCCATTACTTACTAGCTATCTTAATTATCTTTCTCATGGCTGAGACAAAAACTCCTGACATGCAATGATAAAGGGGGAAAGGTTTAGTTATCTGACAATTTCAGTCCATGATTGGCTGGTTCTCAAGCAGGGCCGCCACTTGGAAGAGGGGCAGCCTTTCATAGTGGCAGATGATACCAAAAGCAACAAAAGAGGAGGGGTCCAATTATGCTTTTGGAGAGAAAGGCTCAGACAGGTGTTCTATCCATGCCAGCAGAGGCATCAATTTGGAAGTGAAGACATTTTATATCCTGCAGTAGCACAGAGCAGAGACGCTCCAACCAACACAACAGTGATGTCAATCGATTCCTTACATTGTATACAGGCTGCTTGCCCTAGGCCAGATGTAGCACTCACCCTTACTCCCAGCATTAGCCCATGAATCAATCACAAACTTTAGATTCAGCCACCTCCAAAAAGCCTTCAGCCCATAACTACTGAGGTTTTCTGGGGGATAGTAACACACAAACTAACACCAGCTATGTGATCCTTGGACGAATCCCTAAATCCCTCTCTGGCTTATACTTTTCATGTGTAAAATGAAGTAAATACCTGTCTTGTTGAAGAGTTGTAAGACTTAGATAAAATGCTTAACATATTTTCTGACAAATAGTAGCTTTCAAATGATGGTTATCATCATCATCATCTACCCTAAGTTACTTGTCTTGAGTTAAATTATTTTTTAAGAACTTGTCCTATTCTTTATTTCTACATGTTAGAACACACTCATATGTGGGCTTTAAAAATAATATTTTAATGAATCCCATAGTACCCTTAAAAATGCTAAGTATACTGATCAAAATATGAGTGTTCAATAAATAATGGTTAGTATTATGGGTGCTTGAATGTAAACTTTTTTCCTCTCTTCCTGCAATATACTAGCTATAACATTTCTGATATACTATTTAATTTTTATAAATGTTAGTTTCCTCATATGTAAAGTATAGCCTTTACTTATATTATGTGTCTCAAAGGATTTTGATGAATAAAATCATTTTTGAAAGCACCTATATACACTATACAAATTAGTATTATTCTTAATCATTGCACAGATACTCTTTTTATAAGTCTTTTGCAAAATGCTTTTGAATGGTACTTTTCTGTGAGGATACAAAGCTGGTACCTGCACTTATAATCTGCTTTTTAAAAGTAAGTGTAGGGCTGGCACTGTGATGCATGCCTGTAATCCCAGCATTCAGGAGGTTGAGGCAGGAGGATCACCATGAATTTGAAGCTATCCTGGGCTACATAGTGAACTCAAGGCCAGTCGTTCGAACTACGTAGCAAGACCCTGTTTAAAAAAAATAAGAACAAAATTAGAGCAAAACAGAAAATGTTAGTCTGTAGTTTCTAGTTCTTATGCACAGAAGCTATGATTTAAGGATTCTATGATTTGCAATATTCTATTAGCCTGCCAATATTATTTTCTCTTTGATGTTAATATTTCTTATGTTACCTGACATTTTTTAGAGTTTCTGGTAGTTAAAAAAATGAGCTGAAAATGCCTTCAATAACTTGTTTTTATAACTCGGTTGCTATTATCCCAGCTTGTCTTCCTCCAAATCAGCCAGTTGCCCACATGGAACTAGGGGAGGAGGGCCCTTCTTGTCTCCCACCCTCACACCAGCTGGATTCTGGGAAGGACGGGCTAGTTTCTTGGTTTTCTTCCCAGCTCACGTGGTTGCTGTTGGATCATGGGAAAGGTAGGCATAATGGCTACATCATTAACTATAATTTTAATATTCTCCATAGATTTTGATCACCTCATGTAAAGACCCCTTAATAATAATAATCATTCCCTGTACAATATGGAACAATTTTGTTGTAGAGTTTTGTAGTACATATCATATCTATTATTCAAAAAATGTGCAGTGACAGAGAACTTTTGAGAATGACTAGACTGACATCCTAATTGTACATATGAAGAAACGGATGACTTTCCCAGGAATACAATGCTGACTCATGGTTCAGGATGATATAGACATGAGCTTAGTCTTCCAACACTTAGGCTTGCATTGTTTCCACTCCCACACAGACTGAAGTTAAATAGTTATGTTAAAATAATGAAAATGCTTTATGTTTATAGTGAAAAATAAAATTTTACTTGAAAGCATTTTTCTATCTTAGATACACATGAAAATTACCTGTAGACCAGTTAAAACTACCAGCAACAGACTGCACCTCAGATCAACTGCATCACTGTATCTGAGGATGAGCTCTAAGAATTACTATATTTTCAGTACTTCCTAGGTGATTCCAGTAGGCAACCCAATTTGAGAACCATTGTACTAAAATAACAATAATGAAGAGCAGATGTCCTCTGCTCAACTATTTCTGACTTCTTAGTTATACTTCTAAAGCAGTTGCTCTGAAAGTCTGGGCCAAAGACCAGTGGTACTGGCATCACCAGTGAGCTTGTTAGAAATGCACATTCAAAAAAAAGTTTAAAAAAAAAAAAACAACACCTTATGCTGGGCTGGGGATTTAGCTCAGCGGCATAAGCATCTGCCTTGCAAGCGCACTGTTGTGAGTTTCAATCCCTGGTACAGATTTAAAAAAAAAAAAGAAATGCACATTCAGGTGGTTAGTGCAGTCCAGTTTATTGAATCAGCATCTCTGAGGATGAGGCCCCGGGTACATGTAGTTCTTATTCACGTTAAATTTTGAGGAGCAATGCCTGTAAGCCTTCATTTTTTAGGATTTTTAGCAATTTCCTGAGTATTTGTTACTATCTACATAATATGCAATGCTCTTTCTTGATTTGAACATTTTTTATTTTATCTATTGACTTCCTGCCATGGCCAATGAGAATTTATTTAGTTCTTTGTGATTTTTATTCTTTCTATCATCCCTCCCATGAAGTTATAGCATAAGTTTTTGCTAAGTCAAGTAGCCTGTCTTTGTATTATATATACTGTACAAAAAATATAATTCCTTGCAAAACTAAAAATCTATGTCTACATTCCCATTCTTATATACTTACAGATTTTCCCAAGATTAATAAATGTCTATTTTATTAGCTTATTTTCTATATGTCTGTTACTTTTTAAAATATGCTCTACTACATCTATTATATACCTACTAATATAATGTTCAAACATCCAGCTCTGAGATAATCTGTCCTCATTTGGAAATACTTTCTGTTAGCCTTCCATCCTCCTGCTCTGATCTGGACTGCATATTTTCTGAAGTTAATTATAGAGCTGACATTTTGAAATTCAGCATAACCTTTGATCCCTCTCCCACATGCACAATATATATAATCTGCAGACAAATATACTGCCTCTATGTTCAAAATATATTCATAATCTGACCCCTTTTTTAATTTTTTAAAAAATTGTATTAGTACATGTTTGCAGTACACAATGATTACATTCATCGTGGGAGTTGGTACTTATACATAATGCATCTTAATTACTTTTACTACCCTTCTCCCCTTGATTGACCTTCTTTGCTATCATCCTTTATTGTTACAGTAGCCTCTTTATTTCTTCCATTCCCCTTTAGTTTATACTTTACACTGCAGTCATTAAAGGCAGATCTTAGATTATGTTTCATATTTTTATAATTTAGTGTAAGTAGAAAAAAGAACTATAGATTGTGACATGTTTGTTTCTTTAAGAGTATATGGCAAAGGGGGCTGGGTGTGGATAGGCACTGGTGGTGGTGAACAGATTCAATACCATATACCTTCTCACTGATTGCCCTAGATCAATCAAAGTGCCTTTGATCACTAGATCAAAGATATGTAAAACAAACAGAAATTAAATATGCCATGAATATCTACTGTATATTGTGAGATTATAGAAGACATAATCTTGTATCTATGAAAATTCACAAATTTCCGTAGAAGATAAAATATGTATATATGTCACACTAACAGAACAAAACAATTTTTTTATTATTTAAGAAAGAAAAAATAAAAACAATAATACAGAATTTCAAAACAAGGTAATAGAAGATTTACTTAGATAATAGTTAATATGTTACATATGGTTGTCTTCAAAGTAGTTGCTCAGAGTATAATATAGGCATGAAAAATTAATCAAACAATATAAGCACAAACTATTATTTTCAATGAATAGAAATTAGTAGTACAATTACACATATATATTTTTCCCTTCCTTTTTTTCTGTTTTCCCCCAACTCAGTTATACTTTCTTTTTGAACAATTTCTCCCTATTTCACAATGTCTATTGTACATTTTGGGTCTTATTTACTATTTCCATTTCTTACACTGGGGACACAATATGTATAAGTCTAATTTATTTGGTTTATGAGTACGGTCTCAAGTTGCATTCATTTACCTATAAAAGTTTGTCCTTCTTTATAGCTGACGAGCACTCCATTGTATAAAAATACGACATCTTTTTATCCATTCATCAAGTGATGGGCATTTGGGTTGTTTCTAAGATTTAGCCATTACAAATTGTGCTATATATGGGTGAACATATATTACTGTGGTATGATATTTTTAATTCTTCTGGGAAGATAGCCATAAGGGGAATAGCTGGGTCAAATGGAACCTCTAGTTCTAGTTTTTGAGGAAACCCCACACTGACTTCTACAGTGTTTGTACCAGTTCACACTCCCATCAACAGTGGAAAAGTTTCCTCTTCCCCCAACAACCCCACCAACATTTGCTATTGGTTGATTTCTTGATCTTGGCCATTCTTTCTCAAGTGAGATAGAATCTCAGTGTTGTTTTCATTTGCATTTCTCAAATGACCAATGATGTCAAACATTTTTCCATATATTTATTTTTCATTTTTATTTGAGAAGTGTGTGTTCATCTCAGATTTCCCATATTTATATGAGAAACATGTGTTCATCTCAGATTCCCATATTTCGATTGGGTCTTTGAATTTGAGATTTCTGATTTTTTTCAATTCTATATATGTTCTAGATATAAGTCCTTTGTCTGAGGGACAGTTGGCTAAAATGTTTTTCTACTCTGTAGGTTGTCTTTTCACTCTGTTGGTAATTCCTTCTGATGTGCAAAAACTTTTTAATAAGATCAAATCCCAATTGTTGATTCTTTGAAGTACTTTCTGTGCAGTTTGTGTTTAAGTCATGAATTTTCTACCTACACTTATGTCTTTAAGATTTCTGCCTATTTTGTCTTCCAGTAGATTTAGTGTTTCTATTTTAATATTTAGGTCTTTGATACACTTTGACTTTAATTTACTGCATGGTGATAAACATGGATCTAGTTTCAGTCTTCAGTGTGTACAAAAACCTGTTTTTTCAGCACCATTTCTTAAAGAGACTGTCTTTCTTCTAGTGAGTTGTGTGGCTCCTTTGTCAAGGATGAGGTGGCTGGGTGTATTTCTAGTTTTGTCTGCATCTTCTAATCTGTTCCACTGATCCTCAGGCCTGTATTTTTTTGCCAGTACCATGCTGATTTTATCACAGTAGCTTTGTAGTATTATTTTAGGACTGGGATCTTAATGCCCCCTAACTGGTCTTTGTTGTCCAGGATTGCCTTTACTAATCAAGGTCTCCTTTGGTTTTAAATGAATTTTTAGAATGTTTTCTCTGTATCTGTGGTTAATGTTATTTTGATCAGGTTTACATTAAATTTGTATAATACTTTTGGGAGTATGGCTATATTCACGATATTGGTTCTTCCTATGTAAGAGCAAAGATATCTTTCCATTTTCTGATATCTCTTTAATCTCCCTTTTCAGAATACTGTAACTTTCAATATATAGATCTTTTACTTTCTTTGTTAAATTGATTCTAAGTATTTCATTTTTTTGGATGCTATTGTGAAAGTCTTGTATCCCTAATTTCTCTCTCCTAGAGTTTGCTGTTTGTGTACAAGAATGATATTGATCTTTGAGTGTTGATTGTTTTATCCAGCAATGCTACTGAATTTGGTTATTAAATCTAGAAGTCTTTTTGTAGACTTTTTAGGGTCTTCTATGTGGAATATAATGTCATCTATGAATAATGATAATTTAACTTATTCCTTTCCTATTCTCATTCCTTTTATTTGTGTTGTCTATTTGCTTTGGATAATGTTTCCAGAACTGTATTGAATAGGAATAGTGATAGTGGACATCCTTGTCTTGTTCCTGATATTATAGTGAAAAGTTTCAGTTTTTGTCCATTTACTATAATGTTCACTTTGGTTTGTGATAGATGGCTTTTATCAGATTGAAGTAAAGACTATCCCGATTTTTCTGTAGAGTTTCTATCACAAATGAATGTTGGACTTTAACAAAAGCTTTTCTACATCTATTAAGATGATCATGATTTTTGTCTGGTTCAACAAGATTTGATTAGATGGTAAAACTACTATTGTAAGCACCTTAGAAGTTAGAAAGATACAGTGCACCATTTGGGCTGACTAATCAAAACACTATAGAGAAGGTAAAATTTGAGTTCAATTTTAAAATATAGATGGTACTTTTACTTGTAAAGACTGAATGGAGATATTTATTTACTTACTTACTGTAGTGGAAATTGAACCCATGTCCTCACATTTGCTAGGCTATATTAGTGAATTATGTTCCCAAGCCCTTGCATAGAACACTGTGTAACAAGAAAATTACATTAGGGTTCTCCAAGAAACTGAACCAATGGGATACATTGTGTTATGATTTAGATCAAGAATGACTCTCCAAACTCTTCAGAGGCAGGACTTTTGGAAGTGATTGGATCATGGGGCACTATACTTAAATGTGCTATTAAAAAGTGCAGCCCAGTTGGAAAATTTTGGTCACGGATCTTGTATTCCTGAATCAGTCACATCTTCTGTAGATTCTCTTTAGTTTATTGTAGGCTTACTCAATACTTTAAAATGAATATATGGATATGGAATATATTCATACATTCTATGGAAGAAATGTTTTTACAATTTCTTCACTAGATTGTCACTCTATTGACATTTTTATTTTACTTTTTTAAAATAAAAAATTGTATTTACTTAGAAGCATTCAGAATGTCAACAAAACAGCTGCAACTGTTTTTTTTTTTTGCAATTAGAGTGGTATGCAGTTAACAGAACAACAATTCTTTCATATAAGCTGCATCAGAGTCAACTGAAGATGAAAAACTATCATCCCTATATATAACTAATTTGTGCTATGCACCACAAGAATCTGCTTTAAATTTCCATGCCAATTTATAACCCCTGTACTGTACCAGACAAGATTAGTGACTATTGAAAATACCACAAGGATAGTGCTATCTAAAGACACCTTTGGTAGTGTGTTAACTATACAAAAAAGACACTGTACAGTTTAAAAACAAATCTTACACAGGCTTGCATTTCAAATTTCTTCAAAAGGAGTGAGTTGTGTAGTGTTGGGCGTGGGGGTTTAAATGCTTTGTAGACAAGAATAAAAACTGTACTAGAACCAACTTATTTATCATCTTCTTCCTTTTTTTTCTTGCTTTTTTCAGCCTTGACAACTCCTTTTTTGCTGCATCAGGTTTTTCTTTAGCTCGGTAGGCAGCAATGTCCTTTTCGTACATTTTTCTTCAGTTTAGTAGACTTCTTCTCATAAGGCTGCTTGTCATCTGCTGCAGTATTATTCCACATTTCTCCCAATTGCTTTGTGACATCACTAATGGAAAGGCCAGGATGCTCTCTTGTAATTTTTGGATGGTATTCAGAACAGAACAGGAAGAAAGCTGAAGGAGGCCTCTTGGGTGCATAAGGATCCTTGAACTTTTTGTTTCTTCCTTAGGAGAAATACAAGTTTCATTTCTCTTTCATAACAAGCTTTGTCTGTCTTTCCCATGTCTTCAAATTTTCCTTTCTTTGGCGGGCATGGTCTTCTCTGAGCACTCTGAGAAGTTAACAGACTCTGAGAAGTTAACAGAAGCATCTGGGTGCTTCTTGGCAAGTTTGCACGAAGAATGTGTATGGTGACATTTTGCTTCTTGGCTTCTTAGAATCTCCTTTGCCCATGCTCACTTGCTTTCCTCAGGGAGGCACGCAGTTGCCCCGTGCCTGCTTGGCTCTCACTTGCCTACTAAGCTATGGAGCTTAGTGCACTGTAGTGGCTGTGAGAGCGGCTGCCATACGCAGCCTCCTCAGTCTTACTGCTCTGAACATTACTCTTCTCTTTTCCTTTTTGAGGATAATTTCACTGGTATAGAGTTCCAAACTTATTTTGTAATCTTCTTTCAAAACTCTTCTTGTTTGTATGGTTTCTAATGGAGTCTGCTCTAATTTTTATCCATTTTCTTTTATTCGTAAGGTGTTATGTTCCTTTCAAAATGTTTCCTTTGCTTTCAGTTTTCTAAAATTTATGTATTATATGCCTAGTTGTGCATTGCTTTGGTTTTCACATTTATACTGTTTAAAATTTTTGGAACTTGGATCTGTAGTATAGTGCCTGCTGGTAACTAGGAATGTTATTGTTTATTATTGCTTCAAATATTTCTTTTGTTCTGCTTCCTCTTTTTTCTCCTTCTTTTATTGAATTTGCACATATGTTAAACTTTTTGTTATAGTGCCACCATTATTGGATGATCTGTTCTATTCTTTATTAATTTTTTCCTCTTTGCAATTCAGTTTGGAAAGTTTCTATAGAAACCTTTCTAAAATCACTGATTTTTCCTTAGCCACATTAAGTTTAAGGCAGTCAAGCCCACTGAAGGTGGTCTTCTTTACTCTATTTCTTTTTCTGGCATTTCCTTTTGATCCTAAGTTCTATCTTTTTGTTTATATTACCATGAAATTTTGCATTTGTTACTTTTTCCACTACAACTTTAACATATACTTTAAATCTTCTCTTATAATTCCAAGGTCTGTGACATACCTGAATCTGGCTCAGATGGATACTTTTTATTTTCAGACTGTATATTTTTGTATTTTTTATTATGCCTTATAATTTTAAGATAAAAGCTAGACGTGTTGCAACAAAAAATAGGAACTGAGACCAATAGGCTTTTAGCAAGAGGATGCAGCTACGAGGTGTGTTGCTAAAGTGTGTTACAGCTATGTGCTTTAAAGTTTTCTCGTGTTTCTTTTCCTCATCTCCATTCCTAAGGAATCATACGTGCTTTCCTTCAAGAGTCCCTTCAGCTGATTCTTCAGCTGTAAGTTGCTGTTATAGTAGAGACTTGCCAGTTTGGTGATAAGAGTACATAAGAGGTAATTATGAAAGTAAATTATTATTTTATAATAATTTAATTATTCTGTTACTGGGCAGTGCTTTGGTCTGCAGCCTTGACAAGTGTTTTCATCCTTCCTTCAGTGGTATAGCTTTTATCTCTTACTCTGTGTTCTCCCTGGCCACAATGTTTTCAACTATTTCTTATGCCTTTTTCTCTATTAACTTGTGGTGTTCCTTTCTCCTTTTCACTTAAACCAGGAAGACAACAGGGGGCTGGAGGAGTGGGAATTTTTTTTCCAACCTGAGATACCTTCTTAGAATTATACTCTGGCAAAGACTCTTTCTGGAGGGTATACTAGGTGTGGCTTGTAATTGTTATATTCCCCTACCCAGCTACCAGAACAAAGGGAATTTTCTGGCATCCTCACCAAGAAAAATTGGAAAGACTTCTAGAGACAAAGTTCATGAAACTGTAGAGTTTCCCAAGACACTATCTTTACGTGCTTCTCACTTTCATATTGGTCCACATTCAGTCTCAAGCAATTTATCGGCAACTTCTGATTTTCATGTGTTCCTGTCAGTTTATATTTCCTGTGATTTCTAGTGCAGTTGAACAGATACTAGCTACACTCATTCTCAGGAAGTTTGTGTCTCCCCAGATTTCAGGAAGTCATTTTGCTTCTAAGAATTAAGTTCTCTGATGAATCCTAAGAAAGTCACTTAGTTTTACTTTGTCCAGATTGTTCTTGTAAGGATGTAGTGGCAATATCCAAGCTTGAATGAAACCAGAGGTTTTCACTACTGACTTTTAAATTTCCATTGCAGTTTGGTTTTAAATTTCCATTGCAGTTTGGATAAGTAAAAAGGTGTTTGTCCAAGAACTATTGGGAACAGAGGCAGTTTTGGGCATCAGTAAATAAGAAAAATAGGAAAGCTTTATCAGTGAAATTTTAGCTGGGATATCTCCACTGAGGTGAAGAAATTTCAACTGTTTTCAATATCTGCATTACTCAACCTAAAATTCAAATTTCAGGAATCATGAAAACAAGTGTCAGGGGCAGCAGGAATTTCTAAGTGAGGAGATAAGTAACAAAACTATCCAAAGAACATGTACAACAGAATTAGATTACAAGATGTGCCTGTTTCTTGGGCTTGCTTTGCTCACAGCCTGTGGCATTCCTCGGCAGATGCTCCATGTTCCTGGTTTCTTGCCTTTGAAATTTGGGTGGAAATTCCCTTATCCTACATCTCTTGTACCCTGCTTGCCTATACAGCTAGTATAATGTGAACACCAAGCTCTGCTGTCAGTTTAAGCAGAAGCTGAACCATTTTGCACCACGACTACAGCAGTTTCTGAACACCTAGATGAGTGAACAGAGTGAACGGAATCTCAAAGAACCTATTTCCTGGGTGGCCTTTCTCAAGCAAGGAGCCCAGAAGCTCTCTTCTCAAATGAAATGTTTACATATTGCATCTTTAAGCATGTCATGGGTGAGGTCTTGATAATTTCTGAGATACCTTTGAGGTATCTTTCTTTTTATCCTTGTTCAGAGTACTTGGTTTTTTATTAATGGTGCTTAATCTCTTTATCAACCACAGTGCCTATAGCCCTAACTTTATACTTAATCTTTTTTGGCTAAAATTCAAGTGTTTCCAGTATTTCTGTCCTGGGTTTGTTGTTGTTGTTGTTCCCTATCTATTCTATAAATCGGATTAAAAGCAGCCAATGGAGATCATGCAACAACCTTAATGTTGGGTTACTTGAAATTTTCTTCACCAAATCAGTTAGTTCACAACCCTTAAACTAGCTTTCCACAAAGTCTTAGGACATAGACAAAATATAGACATTTTTGCCAGAATATAGCATATATGACCTCTGTCTATTTGACTTCATTCCCAACTTAAACCTTTTGAGTCTGGTGTTTATTGTCTGCATTCCGATAAGTATTTTTGGTCATCTGAGCTCTAATTAGAATCACTTACCAGGCTCTGCTTACAGTATTCTAGGGCTTCTCTAGGCTCCTCTCTCCAAACTTTTCCAAATACCTCCCCCAAACCAGTTCTAAACTACCAGGTCGATATAGTCATAGTAAGAACCCCAATTCTGGTACAAATTTTCTGTATTAGTCTCTTTCACAAAATACTTGACCCCTGCAGTTTAAAAGAGGCGAGGTTTAATTGAGCTCATGGATTCAGTCCCTGGTTGGCTCTCTCTTAGGAAAAAATATCTTCATAGAAGAGAATGATGGAAGAAAACTGCTCAAACCACAGCAGCTAGGAAGTAGAATAGGGGAATAACATTAGAGGAAAAGGGACTCAGGACCTGATATATCCCCAAGGTCATGCCTCCATGACTCATTGAAACACACACAGAAATGTGCTTTACTAATCTTCTAGGCAGCTCCCAAGCCAATCAAAATGACACGTATGGTTGTCTGGCACAAGCAATAAGCCAATTATTACGAGGACAAGGACGTTCAAAATAAGAATGTATGTAGCTCAGTGATAAAGGTTCATTCATTCATTCATGAGGTTTGGGGCTTGATCCTTAGCAAGAAAATAACTCTAAAATTCAGCAATCTAAGGAACTAAAAATATTTTTAAAAGTGATTTTACATGTAAGAATACATGGAGCTAATTAAATACAGCATAAAATACTTGTAATGAACAAATATATAAGGCTTGTCAAGAGATTTAGAAAGTTCTGGTACCCTCTGATTATTGTAAACATGTTTTTTATTGAATACATACAAATTTTTTGGATTATTGTTAAAACATCACTAAGATCTATAATATTGTATGATTAATATGAATAATTGTTTACTTTAAAAATTATTGCTTCTGAGTGTGGGTATATGCTTATAATCTCAGCTATTCTGGATGAGGTAGGTTTATAAATTTATGGGGCAACTGAAGGAGGTCCTGTCTCAAAGGAAAAAAAGGCAATGAGGATGTAGCTCAATGGGTTCAATCTCCCATATCATGCCCCCTCATTATTTCTTTACACATATTTTTATTTTATAATATTTTGTGGTTTTTTTAATGAGGTATCAGTATTTTTTTTTAAGTTTAGTGATCTGTTGTACTTCATAGTCACCACTGGCAATAATAAGGTATTGTCTATTTCAAAATAGCTAAAATAGATTTTATAATATTATTTCGTTTATTAGTACATGTTTATAGTATAATAAACAGGTAAACTAAGACAGATTGGAGTCATAATTTCTGACTCTTAGTACTCTAAATGTCATAGTCTGTTGGTTTTTCTCTGTAGCCAAGGGCTTGCATTTGAAATCCCAACAAAATTCAATTTAAAACTATAAATTTCTTCTCTGATAAAAGAGAAGCAATCAAACATAATTATAGTAAATTTTCTTTCTCATTATTCCTCAGGGAGCTTGGATTTAAGTCACACTGTGGAGACTAAACTGTCCTTTAGGGAATAAAAAGTTCAAACATTACTGAAATAAATTTTTAAAAGGAAAAAGACAAAAAAATCCCCCAGGTTTTTGACTATAATGCTTTGTAGATGCTATAGTGAGAGATCTGTAATAAACTAGTATTCTGTTAGCTTTATATTTTTTTGAGAAAATGAAGCATCTGTAGAACAGTTCAACTGGTATTGAGGTATTTTTAGTGAAAATACTACATACTTAGGAGAAATCTAGTAACAACATTTAAAGGAAAAAAACCTCAGACCATTTCTTTATCTATATCAAGAATACAACAAGATAAACATATCAATTTAAACCTTTAAGTTAGAATAAATAAGTGTGTTTGATTCAAAACTACTGAATCAAGCACAAACATAGCATTCCATAGCAGGCTAAAATGATACACATTTTGTATCTTTACTTTAGGCCCTACCTGTTAGAGTACTAAGTCATTTTTTTCTGAGAGTAGAAACTTGTTTCTAAATAGCTCCTTATCTTTTCCTCTTTCTTATTGTATCTTCCTGATGTAATATGAAATCAGTATAATAAAAAGGCAGTCATCACCTCTGATAACTACAAAATCAAATGTCAGTGTTGATCTCAAAAGAAGTCAAACATAGATAACAGTTACATTAACTAAGACTTTTTTTTGTACCAGAAATAAAACTCATGACCTTGTGCTTGCCAGGAAGGTGTTGTGCCACTGAGCTATATCCACAGCAAGATATTTAAATACTGTTAATTTTTTAAAAATTGACAGGCCATTAGATCCAAATGCCTTGGATCTCTGTGTAAGAAAACTTTAGTCCATTTCAATATAAACACTAAAACAAAATGAACTTAGCCAATGAGAAATTACCAACCAACTTTGAACTGAGCAGAAATCAACAGTAAACCTTATCTAGGGACTTTCCATTTTAATCAATCAAATATATTTTTTGTCTTGCTTTCTTAAATAGTTTATAAAAATTTCCCCCTTGTGTCCTACTAGTGGAGTGCTAAACTGCTTGCAGGGTGATTCATAAATTGCTATCTGCTCAAACTCTTCAAAATTTTCATGTGCCAAAGTTTATCTTTTAACTGTTCACAATTATTTGATTCAGAATATATTTCCTATCACTTTGTATGTTTTGTTGCCATCAGACAGTAACTCTCTGCAGAAACACTGATGAGTGTTTCTGAGCTATGTAATGTCTATGATTATATACATTCATACATTCATCAAATATTTACCTATTATTTAAATGTTCAATAAACATGTGAAAAGATGCTTACCATCATTATTTATTGTAGAAATGCAAATCAAAGCCACAAGAAAACACTACTTCAGACCTGCCAGGAAGGCTTAAAAGAAAAAAAAAGGACAGACAGTAACAAGTGTTGGTGAGGAAGTGGAGCAATTATAGCTTTCACTCCCTATTGATATCCTATCAGTGGTATTAGAAAGTAATGCAAACAATTTGCAAAAAAAATTGGCAGTTTTTCAAAATGTTAAAGGTAGAGTCACTTGCAGCCTAGTAAGTAGGATCCAATAGTTTCATCCCTAGTTGTGTACTCAAAAGATAGAAAAACCTATATCCACACTAACATGTATATATGATTATATATAGCATTATTTTCATTGTGGTCCTAAAGTAGAAACAAATGTCCACAATATGATCAATAAATAAAATATGATATATTCATATGATAGAATACAGAAATAATGTACTGATACATGCTACAGCATGGGCAAACCTTGAAATATTATGGCAAGTAAAATAAGTTGGACATTTATATAAAGTATTCAGAATAGGCAAATCTATGCCAATAAAAAAAATGGGTTAGTGATTTTCAGGGGCTGGGAAGAGGGAGAGAATGCAAAAGTAATTGCTAATGAATGAGTAATTTCTTTCTGAGGTAAAAATGCTATAAAATTATATAGTGGGTTACAGCTATACAACTTAGTTAATCTATCAAAATGATTTGCATATTTTAAAAGGATGAATTAAATTGCATTATTTCTGTTATTCTGTATTACTGTCCATTCTGTGCTAGAAACTTTTATAAGTTCTAAAAATAATGTAAAAAATGTGCCAAAGGTCCTGGTCTCAAAAAACTTGAACTAAAGAGAAAAATCTGTTGGATCTAAACTTGTGTCCTTATAGGCTACATATATTAGAGTTCTGCCACTTTTGCCAAGGGAAAATTTGGTAAAGTCACATATTATCAGAGAATACAGAATTTCAAGAAGATAAGACTGAGAAAAATCATCAGACACTGCAGAGAAGTAAAAAAAAAGATGAAAATATATCCTTTGTGTTTGACAGTTAGAAGGTTTATAATCTGTACAATGTTTTGGCTAATATCTAAAATGACCCCCGTGGGGCCAAGGATATAGCTTAGTGGCACAGTGCCCGCCTAACAAGCACAAGGTCATGAGTTCAATCTACAGTACAAAAAAAAAAATTAAAATGAAATGAAGTTACTTCTAAAGCCTCATGTGTTTGGATGATGATTGGATTTGGGGGACATTATAGTTGACTTGCTATTAGGGGATAAGGTTTGGTTTAAAAAGGCAGGTCACTGTGGCTGTGACCATGAAGGATATATCTCTTTTCCTGGCTTCTTCCCTTGCTCTCTGCTTCTTAGCCACCATTATGTGAGCAGCTTTCTTCTGCCAGCTTCTTCCTTCATGACTTCCTATCTTAAAGTCTACCAACAATTGACTAACATCATGAGTATTTTGAGTATTTTGCCCTGGCAACAAAGAAAGTGACTAAGACAGATTTTTAGTAGCAGAAGTCAGTGATTGTTGTGATTCTACCTGACTATGTAGTTTAGAAGCTGGAAAGGTTTGGAGATGCTGGTTGGGGAAGTAGATTTAGAATGCTCAATCCAACATTGTTAGAGTTCAACAGACAAGAATGTTCATAAAAAAGCAAACTCTAAAGACCAGATTCAGGAAGTTTAAACAGGAATAAAGGACTCCACTGGCAGCACTGCCTATGTGTGTTGCATTCTGGCAGATTTGTCTACATTTTGTTCATGTTCTGAGACTTTGTGGGAGACTGAGATTAAGGATGGTAGACTAATTAATACGGCAGAGGAAATTCCTAGGCATTGTTGAGGCTGTGCTGCAGATACTGTGGGGGGGTTTTATCCAGGTTTATACTGAAAATCAGAAGCAAAAGCCTGTTGGGCAATTGTCTAAAAGGGAAAGCAGTGGCCGTTTATCTTTTATCATGATTTGAAACCCCTATTGTTTTCATCATTCTGTTTAGTTTGGTTTTATTCTGTTTCAGTTTTTCTTCTTGTATTAGATTATATGGTATGGACAGCTATTCCAAAGATAGCAGGATATATTGTGATAGTCATTTTTTATTTCCTATTAACTTGATTTTGAAGCCCTGTATTGTTTTCACTGTCTTGTTTTGACTGATTTTACTCTATTCTGTGTTGTTTGCTAGTATCAAGTCTGAGGATATAGGCAACTACTTTGAAGATAATAAGATTCACTATGACACCCATTCTGCTTTAACTATTAACTTCTTTTGAAGTCCTGTAATATCTCCAAGGTTTCATTTTTATTGGTTTTGTTTTGTACTGTTTTGTTCAAATTTATGATACCTGATGAAATGAGCAATTCTTTTGAAGATAGCAAGAGGCATTTATGGTAACCATTGCTGATCACATTGTATTTTGTTTTTACATCATGTACTATTTCATCCTTTTGTTTTGACTGCCTCTATTTTGTTTTGTCACATTTGGTTTTATTCTCTTTTTAAAAAATAATATGAAGTGAATGGGTAATAAAACCCAAAAGTGTAATTGTTATTATAAAAAAGAGAGGAAAAGAAAGTGCTCTAAAGGATATAACTGAATGTATGTTTAAGTGTGTAAGATAGATAACCATATTACTAAGTTTTTGTTGGACTGTTGAACAGAACTTTTTACAGTTTCATTATTTGAATGTCCACTTTGTCACTTTGTATGCTTTAATTTTGTAACTTTGACGACTATTTCTAAGATGACAATATGTTTCTGTTTTCATTTTTTTCTCTTTAAATAAATTTTTTTAAAAATTGGGAACGTTTTCAGTTTCACTATAAAAAAGAGCCTGCAAAGTAGGTTCTAGGGAAGAGAACTTGGTTACTAAAAAGATTAGCATTAAAAAGAAGCCAAATATTTTATTATTTTTTAATTTTATTTTGAAGGTAGTAAAAATACAACAGAATAAGACAGAACAAAGCCAATCGAGACAATGCAATGAAATTGGTATAGACTTCACAGCAGGATACTGGGATAGTAGTAATAGGTACTATAATATATCTTCACAATATCTTCACAATATTTATCCAGTCAGTTAGGTTTAGTGAAATCAAACCAAAATCAGAACATTATAAAACCAATTGAAAGAGAGTATTGAATAGAGCAAAACAAACATAACAAAACAAAACAGTGTAAACAACCTTTGCCTTCAAACAAGATAAGGAGTAAATCCCTCATATGTGCTATATTGCATATGGTCATCCTCCCAAAAGACGCTGAAATATCTATCCGCAGTTGCTATGGCAGGAAAGAGGAGAGTTTGATTCTCAGCCTGCATGCCTGTAGGCTCACGGGAACTGGTGGTTCTTCTCCTGCCTGTGCTGGGGGGGGCGCTTACCAAGAGGGCAGGAAAATAAGCTGCCTAAGTTCCACCATGACCAGATCTCAGGAGCACTGGTTCTCCTCCTGGCCTGTGCCAGAGTGCTTACCAAGAGGGCGGGAGAATAAGCTGTCTAAGTTCCATCATGACCGGATCTTGGAAGCACTGATTCTCCTCTTGGCCAGCACCGGGGGCGCTTACCAAGAGAATGGAAGAACAAGCTGCATAAGTTCCACCATGGCTAGATCTTGGGAGCTGGTGGTTCTCCTCCTGGCCCACCTCAGGGGTGCTTACCAAGAGGGCTGAGGAATAATATGTCTAAGTTCCACCATGGCCGGATCTTGGGAATGCTGGTTCTCCCAATACTTTTCATTGGGAAATAGAAAAAATGGCTTTAAGACATATGAGAAATCAGCAAGACCTCTTCCTTTGCAGATTCAAAAATGTAAACTTTTTAATGGAGAAGAGCTCCAAGGCACTGTGCTCCAGAAGGGTCACCTAGAACATAGATTCTCTAGAATTCAGTTCCCAATGCTCAGCTATGCAGGTACTCAGAGGTAGTCATGATTCAAGGTGACTTGGCTACTGCTTGAACTGGTGGCAGATCTCAGAATCATCCATGTCATGCTGGTTTTACAGACATACAGAATGCAAGAGTTGTGGGGGCAGGTTTCAGAAGATCTGGGTGGTCAGATAGTGTCCCCTGAAAGGGCAGTGTGCGAAGCTGCGAGAGTGAAGCCAAAAGAGCAGTGAAGACCCCAGAAAGTTGGGCCAGGGACATGAAATGCCTGAAGCCACGAGGAGTAAGCCCAAGACACCATTGGGGGAACATCCACTGGTAAAGCCATTGCAGTAGGACCAACCAACTTGATGGAGCTTGTATCTCACCACAGCTTATGCTGAGCACTGTACATAGAGCTGAAGTATTTAATCTTTCCCTACTGGGTTTTAGTTTTGCTTTGGTTTAATACTCACCTGTTCTCTTCTTCATCCCTTTTGGAACAGGAATGTTTTCTCTATGCCATTATATGTTGGCAGTGTTTAATTTTCTTTTTGAATTTTATAGGAGCTCACAGCTTAGAGATTGCTTTGCATCTCAGAGGATATTTTGGATTTGGACTTTTTAGCAATGCTAGAGCTGTCAAAACTTTGGTAATTTTAAAGTTGGATTAAATGGGTTTTTGCATAAAGAGATGTGCATAAATCTTTTGGGGGGCCAGGGGAAGAATTTTATGACTTATATTTAAGATCACTCTAAAAGCCTCATGTGTTTGAGAGATGATTGATTTATGGGGGCATTATGGATGACTTTCTATAAGAAGATAGAATCTGGTTGGAAGAGGCAGGTCACTGTTGCTGTGACATAGAATGATATATTTCCCTTTCTGGCTTCTGCTTTTGCTTTCTGCTTCCTAGCCGCCTAACAACTTTTCTCTGTTGGACCCTTTCACCATTACTTTCTGCCTTGGTTCTGGTGAACTACAGACTAAGAACACGACCTGAAATAAACTTTTCTTTCTTTAAATTGTGACTATCAGGTATTTTGTCTCATTGACTAGAAAAGTCACCAAGACATACATTTTCAATGAAAAAGTAAGGTTAGAAGCAATTTTACAATGGTTGTACATAGCATAATGCATACCAGTTGCTAAAATATTTGTTAAACTGAATTGACAAATAAGCATACTGTGAAAAATAAAAACAAAAAATATAAATTATGCATACAAAGTCTGTGTGAGAGGGAAAATGGTGGTTTAAGGATAAATATGAGTAAAGGAAATCTAATTTTAATATGATAAATTAAGCTTTTGTCCAAAAATTACCAATAGAGAAGAAAAGTTTCAAATGGTGAGAGAGGGAGAGAGAGACAGACAGACAGACAGACACACACACACACACACACACACACACACAGAGAGAGAGAGAGAGAGAGAGAGAGAGAGAGAGAGAAGATCTGAAAAAGTTTGGGTGGTTTAGTATCAATAACAGAGTAATTAGCCATGCATAGGTGATGCACATCTTATTCTCTGTGAAGAAATTAGACTTTATATAGATGGTAGTGCAGGTTTATCTTCAGGGATTAGTAAGAAATTAGGGAAATAGTATCTAATGGTCTTTAACTTCTTTTTAATCAAGCAGCTAAATCATCTACAAAAAACAAAGATGTACTATAGGGAGCCAAAGAAGGAGGCTTGAAGATATCAATGAAAATCTGAAAAACAGTTGTAAGGATTGGGAATAAAAACTTACAAAAACAAGGGAATCCAAAAGTCATGGCTTATAACATCAAACCTGCCACAAGCTGCTTGTGTTAGCTAATTATAGGAGACATGACATAACTGAGCCTAATTGCTCATTAATTGCCTTCTCACAGGGATGACATAGAGAAGAAAAAGACAATGTTTAGATGTAAAAAATTACATTTTAAGACATAAATACAGTGAAATGAACCAATGACTCCAAGATGTTGCTCTGGGCTTCTGAAGAGATTGATACTAAGGAAGAAGATGATAAATTCATGTCCCATGCTGTCCTCACCTGCAGGATGGTATCTAATATAACAAGAATAAACAAAAAATATTTGAACAGGATAATGAGAAAGACCCTGTGATTTGAGCAAACTACTGTTCTAATATCTAGGGGAAACATTCTCCAAGGATAAACACAGCAGACTTTTCATATTCACTAATGTAAATTTAGCTTAATGAAAAGAATTTCATGTTATGAGTAGAAAATGTGACTAGAAATCATTATAATAGCATTAATGATAGAATAACTGAAGTATGAATAGTCTAAAGATGCCATTACTGAGAATATTAACCCATTGCTGTAAGGCAGAATTATAAGGAATTGAGAAATTGGGTGATCTGCTTCTGGAATTCCACTTCTGGGGAATCCACTTCTGGTCCTTGAAGAAGGACCTGAGTTTTGTGGAGAAGAGGGAAGGGATGGTATAATGTTAGATTAAGAACATAGGTAGATTGCTCAGCAGGTAATTTCCCTATTGACTATGCTTCAAAACAACTTCTTATCTGATACTCAATGTGTTATTCTGACTTTGAATACCAGTCATGTTTTATTTCTGGCTTGGACAATTGCAAACATTAATGTTGGAACCATCTGAGTAGTCTGAGAATCCTTCAGAAACAGGAGATTGGAATTAGTACAGTAATATAAAACAAAATGAGTGTGATATCAATTGGGGTTGAGATACGTGTAAGTTCAATTATTCATAATTGAATTTTGGACTAGATTAACTACCATTTATTGAGTACCTGTGCTATGCCAGATACTTTGGTACGTGTTTTATTTGATTCACACAATAACAAGGTAAGTATTGAAAATGATGGAAAATGAAGTGAATTAGATACATTCCAAACACTTGACTATTTAACATAATGGGAAGTTCCAAACAGGCATGTTTGTACAGGAAATGCTTGGTAAGTCCAGGGATAAGGAGATGGTGTCATTTACTTTGGGCTTCATAGCAGAGATTAAGACTTGAGTAAAATGTGGGGTATTGGTAGAGAAGTAGTCATAAAAAGCTTGTCCTCAACTTGCTACCTTTTCAATCACTAGCTGATATCACTATGCTAAACAAATTAAAAGAATCTAGAATCTCATGGAGCTTGCATTTTAGTGATTTAGATACATTATAAACAAGTAGACAAATGTCATTTCAGATTGTCATATGGCTATGAGGAAATTGTGGTAGCGAAATGGGGAAGTTACCTTCGAGTGATCTGGAACAGCTTCTCCCAGTAGGCAAAATTTGAGAGATCCTCCAATACCGTGAAAAAGTCAGCCGTTTGAAGGTCTGGCAGAAAACATTTCAGATAAACAAAGTAAACATTTGGGAATTACCTAACTCCTTTTAGCATTTAAGCACTCTGTGGTAGTTTGTTTCTAAGATTCCTTTGTACATATATTGGGTAGCTTGTTATGGATTTTTCAGTTTCATTCCAACTCTTACAGAGAGATATTTCTCTAGCTGTGGCAGGTTATTTACAAAGACAGCTAGCCACCACAGTCCTTCCATTTGTATATAGGCCCATTTTTGCAACTGTGATTTTACTATTTCTCTCTAAATCTTTTCTCAGAACCCATTGGTCTGGGAAGTCCTGTGACTTTGCTTTTCCATTTATGGAATTTAGAGAAAGTAACATTGTGAGACTTCTGAGCCTAGACATCAGGAAACCTCTGAAGCTTTTGCTTTTGCCCTCTTGGAATGCTGCTTTTACCACATGAGCAAGCCCCAGCCAGTCTCCTTGAGGTTCAGAGACCACAAGAAGACAGAGGCCCAGTGAAAGCCATCATCAACCACCAGATTTTTGATTAAAGCTGTCTTGGACCATGAATCCTAAGTGACCACCAGATGATAGTATCCTCATGAGTGTTCTCCCATGAGGTCAGCAGGTGAATCACTCTTGTGAACCCAGTTCAAATTTCTGATTTACAGAATTATGTGCAAATAAAATGGTGGTTGTTTTAAGCCACTGTTTTTTATACAGCAATGGCTCATTAAGAAACTGACTATGCTCTCAAAAAAATCTTTGTTTTGAATTCTATGTATTCTTACTCTGTCCTTAAAGCTTCTATAAGAGGTCACTCAAAAAGTGCCAGAAAATATTATACTATGCTTTCACTCACTTTAAAAGTTATTTCACTTCAAGTTATTTCATCAAAATTGAAACATTGGTTCTACATGTGAATGATTCTTCCTGCATTATGCCAAACTAACAGGCATATTATTCTGCTAAACATGAATGGACAGATTTAGAGCCCTTTCTTGCTGTTTCCAAGCTCTTGCTTTTCTGTATTGTGGTGGTTAATTGATTAATTGTGAACTTGCGTGGGGAGCGCCCACCTGAATGAGTCATCATTGTTCTGGGCATGGAAGACCCACTGTAGCTTCTAGTGCCCACCCTTCAGCCTCCTGGCAGAGACCGCTTGGTCTTCCATTGTGGGTTTTTCAGCCTCTTGATGCATACTCATACAAGATATTGCCATGGGTTCCACACTGTAACTGGATCCTTTGGATTTCTAGCACCAGACAGATCTTTTGCTCTCTTCTACATTTGACTCTGTGGCAGCCATTGTAGCCCAATCTTATAAATCTTTGTGTCCTGCATTAAATATGATTCAAAGCACATGCAGTCTTTTGAAGAGCTTGACCCAGTCCTTCAAGCTCTTATAAGCACAGATACATTTAGCAAATGATCTGAATTCCTGCCTTAGGAACCTTCTTTGTGATATGCCACTCACCAAGAATGAATATCTATTGTTCTGAGTACTGGACCCTTAACTACTTTTATCTATTGATTCCTGGTGTTTCAGATACTAGCTAATAGTTGACAAAGTAGTTAGTAGTCAAAGGCAATTTTCAGTTGAAACATTATGAAAGTATAATTGAGAAAAACAGAACCCACATTAATGAAGAAATCATATGTAGTTTTCTGTACTATGTAGAACTGATCTTAAGTACTAAATCTAGGAAAGATCTGAAAACATTGGTTATGTTTTTCCACTTATATATTTATAACCTATTTATGATTTTCCAGTGCTCTAGTTATGTTTGTTTTTTGCTACTGAACAGATTCAGGCTGAATAATTCTTCTTCAGTTTTAGAGGATGCCCACTAGAGCTCATTTTAGATACCTTCTCTCTTTGTTGGAACTTTACTGGAGCTAATTCCTGGGACTACAACTATGATGGTATTTTTATAAGGATTTTTATAATTTGATGAGTAGAAATCAGTTTCTAATATGAATGGCCACTGAGAAGTCTCATGTCTTATAATCCCTCCACTCTGTGGTTATATAATGTGTATCATTTGATAAATATTCCTTTTCCATTATCTTGTCATTATCAACCGTGATGAAAACTATTGATTTGCTAGTCCATTGGGGAATTTGTGAGGTTTATCTGAGCAAAGGCACTTACACATGGGTTGCGGTGATCTCTCAAGTGATTTCTCTGTTGTCTATGCTATACCATGACTGATTTTTTTAACACTAGAATTTCTGAATAATATCACAGCCTTCTTTGACTACCTTTTTTTTCTGTTTCTAAGCTTTTGTACCTTTTTAACCTTTCAACTTCCCACTTCTTGAAGAACAGTTCTCAGTTTAGTGTAGGAATAAATGGCATTTCCTGAGTTCATTTGTTGAAACTATTCTATAATACCCTGAGTTATATATTCAGATTTCCACACTTCCCCATATGCTTTTGGTGATTAATTACTCACACATTCTTTAGGAATAATGTTTTAAAAATGTCTTTTAGTTATGGTATTATAGTGCATGAACCTGCAAGCATTTTTAGATGGGACAGATAAATGCCACTTAAGTGCAGATTTACAAAAGGTAAATATTTATAGATTTGTATATCTATACAATTTTATTCCAAGATTTTTTAATGATTCCACCTTATTAAATTCTATATGTCAGTTTCCACGTCAATCTACATACCCAAAGAAAGTAAAGTCTGTATGTGAGAAAGACATTTACATTCCCCATGTTAATGGCAACACTATTCATAGTAGCCAAATCTAGAATCAATGTAGATGTATGGATGAATAAAGAACGTATGATATAAATGTATACATGTGAATTTTTCAGATATAAAAAAGAACGAATCCTGTCACTTATTGCAAAATGAGTAAAACTAAAGAACATTTGATTAAGTGAAATAAACCAGACACAGAAAGCAAATTCTTTCTCATATGCAGAAGAGAAAAAAAGTTGATCTTAAAGTGGAAAAGAATAGGATAGTGATAACTAGAGACTAGGGAATAGAAGAAGTCTGATTAGTGAGTACCAAAATACAGTTAGATAAGAGGGATAAGTTCTAATGTTCTACCCCACTGTGAGGTGATTATAGTTTACAGTTAGCTGTAGTATTTTATGAAGAATCAGAAAGCTGAAGCTCCACACATAAAGAAATAGGGGCTGGGGATGCTCAGCGGCATAAGCGCCTGCCTTGCAAGCAGGCAGTCATGAGTTCGATCCCTGGTACCGATAAAAAAAAAAGAAAAAAAGAAAAAAAGAAAAAGACAAAAAAAAAAAAAAAAGAAATTATGAGACAGAAATGCCAATTAACTTGATTTGATTGCACATTGTATACAAATATTTGAAAATCATACCATTCCCCATAAAAGGTATAACTGTTATATGTTAATTAAAAAGAAAAAGAAAAGTTAAAAAAATAAAATGTTTCAGTGCCAGATTATCAGTGGTGGTGGCTTTTCTGGAGTTTATGTGTTATAATAGGAAAATAATCACTAAATTATTACCAATTGAAGGATAAAAGGGAAAGAGCAGAATGAACTACAAATATATATGGGATTTTAGGTCTAAATTTTAAGACATTTGAGAGAGTAGGAAGATAGTGCTTTCTATTTAAGAGGTCTTCCTTTAGTAAAGAAAATAAACTCTAGAACAGTATTCCAAATTTACAGGTAAGATGTGGTCAGGATAATAATTTTAATTACACATCTTACATGTTGCCATTGTGAAAAACTAGTATGATACAGAAGCATGTAGAGCATTAAATTAAATATCTCTTATTTTATTTTGGGTTCCACCAAAAGCAAACACTGAGAAACTTGAGTATAAGTACTGTGATTGATAGGTGATCCTAGGAAGCAAATGAATCAAGTGAAATAGGGAAGAGAGAAAGGCCAATAAATGGTATAAATAGGTTGCTATTATAGATAACTGAAGCTCAGTCCAACCGTGGATCTTCTGAAGAATTTTGTAGAATTAAAGAAATGTACTTAACAATTGTTTCCCTAAACACTGTTCTTCCCTTTGATCTATTTGTTTACTTTTTTTTGATACCAAGATTGAACTCATGACCTCAAGCTAAAGCTAAATCCCCAGCCCCTATTTATTTACTTTTAGCTAATCTTATCTTACTGTTTTATTCTAATTGCTATGTGTTTTCATTTCCAGGAGAATAAATTCCCTTCTCTATTATTATTCTTTTTTAAACTTAATAATGTTCATAAGTGTTCATAAATTTTCATCTATGTAATTATTAGAATATGATAGTAAGATGCAATTTTAAAAAGTTCTCATATTGGAGGTATAGTTCATCAATACTTACCATGGATTCTATCTTAAGACCACACACACACACACACACACACACACACACACACACACATGCACACACTGGATCAGAATTGCTTTGCTTTATAATTTTGAGTCTTCCTATCCAGAAACATGATATATCTCCACTTAGTTGGTTATTTTATGTATTTGTATAAGTTCTAGTTTTTTACATAAAACTTTTTCACTTCTTGTTTCAATTATCCCTCAATTTTTCTCCTCCTTTAGAAAAGACAAGAATTTATTATAATAAGGGTACACGAGTTTCAAGAGAATCTTGCAGTTAGAGCGAAAAACTGATTTTTATAAGGGTTTGAGGATACAGAAAACTCTATGCAACAGATATGATTTTCTAAAGCATTTCTCCCTTGGATCACTTAGCATCTGTGGGTTTTCTGGAAACACCTTTATTTTGTTTAATATTACATTTACAATTGAAATTTTGACAAGACTACTTTGGCTTATGGAAAGTCTTTAGATTTAGGTGAAAAAGTGATAAGGAGATTGGGGCTCATAGGAGTAATAACATGCTTTGACATCGGAAGGTTCATTGCTAAATTATGAGTTCTACAGAGAGCAAAGATGTCTTTAACCAGAGTTCTTTTGTTAAGGTTTTTAACCCTTTTCTTCCCAATGGGAAGCCACTACATTAGCCCAGGAAAATCATATCATTGACAATAGACAGAGTGGTCACATCCATAATTGCCTTGAAATGAGCAAGATTACCCATCGGGGTCCCTTGAGTTTGCTGATTGTCAGGAGTAGGTGGCCTATTTCCACGGGCTGATAATGGAATCTGAATTAGGAAATAAGCTCTAAATAGGGGTGTGCAGTATTATTCACTCTTCAATTTTTACTGTTACTATGAATGTGGTTTTTGCTTACACCTTTTTTTTTTATACATAAGTAGTGAATTCCTTTAATTTACTGTGCCACAGCATCCATTCTGAAATAAACTAGAATTTCTTACACCAGAAGGAGGGCTTATTCACCTTGAATTCAATTTCCAGCTCTTTACCTATTCCTGTTTTTCAGTGGGGTCAATCCAGATAATTACCTTATACAACTGTCTCCTGCTGAATATATCTCTTTACAAAAGCTAGAGGCAAAGGAGTTGACTCATTCTACTTACCTTTTACAAACTGCACAAACTGCCTAGATATGCCACAGTGACCACCTGTCTGTCATAGTAAGACCTCATGGAACTCATACCATGTTGCTTTAAATCAACTGATTAGAATTTCCTAGAAGAAATTTGCTTGGGCTGGACACCTATAAAGGTTTCAGTCTGCAAGTCTCTCTGTCACTCTCTCTTTCTGTTGGACTCCACCTGCTGGTTTAGTGTGTATATCCTGGGTGGTTCCCTTGTTCTTGTAGACCCTGTGAAGCATGCTTTTCTCTCCAGGATCTGTAAGTCATAGACTTGTTATTTCATATGAATTATTATTCTCCTCTCTATCTTACCTGATCAACACGTCAATTTCTAACTTCATTGCTGGTCAGGGCATTCCCAGAAAGTGCCTATCTTGGTGTAGGAATAAACTACATTAGATCAAGTGTGTCTGCTCGTATAAACCAGTTAGAAGGACCCTTGTGGCATTATGTCCTTGCTCAAAAAGTTTTGGATTTTGGAACATTTCAGATTCTGGATTTTGGATGAGAGATGTACAATTATCTTTATTATTCACTAGTATTTACTAAAGTTTTTTATTGTAGTCTATTTGATGGAGAACATTAAAATTAGAAAATTGTATTCCAAGGAACTACATGTTATAGGAATAGTGAAAATTAGAACAGAAAATCATAAAGAGAAAGCAAAATGTAGTTAAAGCAGTCAAAAAGGAACTTAACTCTTATTTATCTCTTGGAATTAAAGATGGGCAAGAGAGCAGCCAAATTGTGTCTCTTGCTGATCAAAGAGATTTGAAAGAGAGTGGGAAGAGGTAGACATTTGCTGGTTACTAACCAATTAGCAGCTGGATAGTTATGCAATCAACTGGCAGAAATGAATTGCTTTCTTACTGCCTACAATGTATTGTTTTGCAGATTATTTCTAATTTTTTCTTGAGCTCTTTCTCTAGAAAGTGGCTGACAGGGCTCCACTGGAGGTGGCAGTGAATGTTTCCAGTGTGCTTCTCATAGAATATTTCTTTATCCTAGTAGACAGCATAATACCTAAGTATCTCACAAGTGGAAGTTGACCTCATGTGACATGTTGCAGTCAAAATACAGGCACACTAAATACATTGCACATAATTTCCTTTGCCATGTAAGATGAATATGAAATACAAATAAATTTTACGTTTAGATTTTCTCATCCCATAATATCTTATTATGGTTATACAAATATTCCAAAATCCAAAATCTCACATAGTTCTAGACTGAAGTATTTTGGATTAAGGGATACTCAAGCTGCATTAGAAGCAATGACAACAAAAATCTAGGTTGAAAAAGAGCTCTAGATTGATGTAAGTGCTGAATTTTTACCACTAAAGTGGTAAAGCTTTACAAAAAAGGATAAGTTTTTAAAAATAAACAGCATTTCTTTTCAGATAGCAACATCTTTCTTGTCATTGTTACTGAACTTGTTCTTCATCATTAATTCTGTTGACATCAAGAAGTAAAATAGCTTGTGTAAAATTCCCAGGAATTATTTTTATCTTAGCAATCTATATATTCTACAATGTAATTATATATGTCTTTGAAACATTCAAACATAAGTTTTCCTAAAAATGTGATATTTTTAGTCCTTGTCCTAATCCAAATCAAGTACTTATTATCTTACCTTCTCACTCCTCATGCATAATTTTTCACACAATTACTTATCTTTCTGAATTTATAAGTAAATAGTAATATGGCATTGTCATCAAGAGGTTTGAAATCAGACAGAGCCTTTGAGTCCCACTCTTTCAATTGTTAGATTGGTAAGTGGATGAACATTACTGATTCTAAGGTTTAGTTTTCTTCTTGTAAGATAATAATGATAGGAATCTCTACCTCACAGAATTGTAAAGATGAGATGAGTTTCATTTTGTCAATTAGTGCATATTATTTCTATTCTATGGGAAAATTATCAAACCTCTTTAAGGTTTAGTTTTTCTCTTATAAAATACTAATGGGGGGCTGGAAATATAGCTCAGCAGCACAAATGCTAGTCTGGCAAGAGTGAGGTCACGAGTCAATTCCTGGTACCAAAAACAAAAAGATAAACAGCAAAACAATAACAGCAAGCTCAAGGTCATGAGTTTGATTCTCAGTACCCCCCCCCCAATACTAATAGGAAGAATATCTGCTTCATAAAGTTATAACAATTAAATGAGGTACAGTTTGACAGTTAGTGCATACTATTGCTCCTATTCCTACATTTTCTTATTCCAGCCATGATCTTATAACCCATTTTTTTGTTAAATATTCTAACTTGGATGGATTTAATAAAATACAAAATCTTAAGGAAATACTGAACTGTATGATTGCCTCTATAGCATTGTCCTCTTCCTTCTAATAGTCTAATCTGGTAATCTAATTGGAACCAAATAAAGTCTTATTATCTTTAACTATAAGAAAGATATAGCCATTGATATCAGTAGGAGGCCACACATTAAGAAACCAAGACAGAGCTATGAAATAAAAGACCAATAATAACTCAAATTGTGGACATGAACTGGAAATATATTGTATTAAGTCCTAAGAGATAAACAAATCTGTAAAATCAAAATAAATAACCCAGTGGTTGTCTTGCTGTCAGTTCAGGCTATACCAGATTACTTGCTGTTTCTTATCTGTGTTATGCAGTTTATATCTCTGAACTTTAGCACATGCTGTTTCATCTTCCCAGAATTTCTTCTTCTTTACTACTTTTGTGCACTTAGTGAACTCTACCTATTGAATAATACAATGTATGGATGTTTTCTTAATACAACAACTTTATGTACATGTACTTTAATAAAAATTTCTAAAAACTGTTTCAAGACTATGAATGCCAAACAAATTAATCATTATTGTATTACTAAAATATACCAGAGAAAGAGAAAACAATTGAAATCTAAACAAATATTCCTGTGGTTTTACAGCCAAAAGTTATCTAACACAACTAGAAATATTTCACTTTTCAAAATTGTACTTTGTAAGATACTACATTTTGTCTGTTTCTGCCATCTGCTTTAATCAACTGGAACAGACTTGATGGAATTTATGCTATTTGTGTCATTTTTATGTACATAAAAGTCCAAGCCTATGGCAAATATGTATTTGTAAAGAAAAGAAAAAGTCAAAGCTGCAAATATAGTATAAAAGCTTTCATTTAAAAGCACACTTTAAAAAAAAAGATAACAGCTAAATGAAAAAATTTGCCACTATAAAACACAAGTGTCGGGGGCTGGGGATTTAGCTCACTGGCATAAGCACCTGCCTTGCAAGCAGGCAGTCATGAGTTCGATCCCTGGTACCGATAAAAAGTTAAAAAAAGTTAAACACACACACACACACACACACACACACACGTGTCAATTAACATATACAAATAGTTATTACTTTACTTTATATTTACTCTAATTGAAAGGTAAAAGCTCAGAAATATTTTAGCAGTTTTTATGCTCTTAAAAAGGTAGAAAATAATGACATCTTGCTTTTTCTTTGACTTTATGTCACAAACTCTCATCCTGAAAGTTGTGTAGCATAACAATTCCCAAGACCATGATAGGACTTTTCCTTATAAATTTGAACTATCATTTTACCCTTTGACAAGTCAGAATATTCTTTAGGAAATGTAACAAAGAAATAGCAACAAAAAGGTCTGCATATTTCATGCTCAAAACCAGAGCACATTAATTTATAATGCAGTACTTAGATATTATTAACAATTATATTAATAACAATTATATTATTAACAAAGATATTATTAACAATTATAACGTCTCTGTTTTTACTTTTATTTTTCCTAATAGTTTTACTTTTTAGTAGGCATACTTGGTACCATTCATCTGATCCCTAGTCCAGTTCTTTGCCTCTTAGTGAATATTACCATGCACAGAATAAGAAAGGGAGAAGAAACTAATAAGCATAATGCTAAACCCTTTCAATAATGATCTCACTTTACCTTAGAGTTCAGAAAAATCTAAATAGTGCAGGTATCTGTCTCTTCTGGTCATAGATGAAATGTAATTTTTATAGGTTATCCATTTAGGCTATTGCTTTTCACTGCTGTCCTTTTAGCCTACTGCTTGTGCTTCAAGCCTGAGTTTACAATTACCAGTGCATCCATCCCATATGACAGAAGATCCTATTCCATTTTAAGAAGTAGATGTGTGGATAAAAATCCAATTTTCCCATTGCTTCCATTAACAAACAGATGTGTCCACAGAATATAGAGTAGTCCCAAAAGAATAATAAAATAGCTCTTAGAAAAGCAGCAAGCATGTCAAGTAATTATGTTAAATAAAAGTATCATTATGAATATATCCCTGAGAAAATAAACATTTTCCATATTATCATTAAAATATTTCCTTGCATTCAGAATTTTTGAAAGGCTATCCATAAACGGTAGATTACAATCTAAACATTCTGATGATATCAATTTAGCAACTTCCTCTTCACCGTTCTCCCCTACAAAAGCTCTGCTCACGTAGGGTTTTTCCTGCTATTACCTGCATATACCATACACTTTTGCCTCAGAACTGTGTTAATTCACTGTTTTCAGTAAGCTTCTGTTCACTTTCCCTCCACTCTTACTACTGTTTTTGTTCGTGTTTAATGAGTACTGAGTTAACCCCTTACATTTATTACATTATTTAATTCTCACAATAGCCCTATAATATAGGCATCCTCATTCATAAAAGTTAGGTAACTTCTCAAGATTCTCTAGCTAGTAAAGTGACAAAGGTGAGATTTATCTCGAGAGTTTTTCAAGTCAAAGACAAGAAGTGTTTAGCTACTAAAATATAAACACTTTCAAATGTTCATTGACTACTGGATGAAACTCTGAGTCTCACTGTTGACCTAGTTCCTAATCCCACATTGGTGACACAGCTATCTGCACAACAGTATGTATGTATTGCACTTTAAGTGTGTTACTTTTCTTAGTCACCTTGCTCACCCCTGTGACACCTGTCATTTAAAAGAGGAGAGGTTTATTTTGGCTCACAGTTTCAGGTGGTTCATTCCAGAGCCTGCCAATTGCAAGGCAGAAATGGCATGGTAGAAGGAAGGCTTGCTGTAGGGAGGAAGCTGCTCACATCCTAGTGACCAGGAAGTAGACAGTGAAGGAAAGTGTGGCTTCTAAATAGGCTCCACTTCCTAACTGTAAGTCAGCTGTGAGTACATCTGGCTTTTAACTCTTCAAATTCTGTGTTACAAGGTGAGAATATAATGTAGAGATTAACAATTTACAGTGTGGATTTAACTGCTGTGGTTAGAATCTGGCTCTTTGCTCTTAGGTGGCTTTACCTTTCTAAGCTTTTTCATTCGTAAACGGGAAGAGCTATTTTTTCCATACATCATCATAAAGATTAAATGAGATAATATGTAAAAAATATCAAATTAAGAAATGCTAGTAACTTAACCTGTTTTTTTTTTTTTGCCTTTGGGAAACAGAGGTCAATAAAATACTACTGTTCTCAAGAAACTTCCATTTTAGTAAGAGCTACAACTTTCATATGAATTTACAACTATAAATGTGATAATAATACAGAATTGTATTACATGATACTCTGAGCAGAAATGAAGGGAGAGCCTATTTCTGTCTTTGAAAATCAAGAGAGTAAAGTTGGACATGGTAGCGTACTCCTGTAATCCCAGCATTTGGGAGGCTGAGGCAGGAGAACTGTTTGGAAGTTTGAGACCAGCCTGGGCTAAAAAGTGAGCCAAAGGTCAGGCTGAACTATATAGCAGAACTTGTCTCAAAAAGACAAAAAAATAAATAAATAAATTCAAGAGAGTTAACAGAGGAGAGGTGATATTGTATACTTTGTTCTTTCTGTTTATTACTTCTGTTAAATTAGAACTGATGTAACAAATAAAACATTAATTTAAGCAGGCAAATGATCAGGGTAGGTTGCTCAAAGATGTTCTGTTCAAGCTGAGTCCTGAAGGCATATTAAGAATTAAAAGTAATTTGTTGAAATATTTAATGTATATGGCAAAAAATTCATGTCCTTAGATTTCAAAGGGATACAACAAATCATAATATATAGTGAATTGAAATAAGTAACCTAATGATTAACCTAAAGGTTCTAGAAAAGCAAGTTAGACCCAAGGCTTGTACAAAGAAGGAAATTCTAAACACCAGAGCATAAATTAATGCAATTGAGACTAAAAAACAATACAAAGAGTCAATGAATCAAGCAGTTGCTTCTTTGAGAGATTAAATAAAGTAGTCAAAGCCTCAGCCAACTTTATCAAAAGAAGAAAAGACCCAACCTATGCAATTATGAGTACAAAGAATGAAATCACAACCAATGCTGCAGAAATTCAGGACATCATCAGTACCTAGTTTGATAATCTGTGTTCTAAAAAGATGAAAACACAAAAGAAATGGACAGATTCCTAGTATTTGGTAATACATAGAAATTATCAAATCTCAATCGAGAAGATAAAACATTCTAAATAATCCAAAATCAGTCAATGAAATTGAAGAAGTAATAACCTGATAGATTCACTGCTGAGTTCTTAAGAACTTTAAAGAAAATCTCATGTCCCTACTTCTAAAATCTTTAAAGAAATTGAAAGGGAAGCATTAAACCCAGAGCCATTCCTAGAATCAAGCATTACCCTGATACCTAAAACCAGACAATTCAACTGAAAAAAGAGAACAGCAGGCTAATCTCCTTCACAAACATAGATGCAGAAATCCTCAGTAAGACACTGGTTTTTAAAAATGTGGCAAATCATCTAAAAGATAATACAACATGTCCAAGTAGGATTCATGTCAGTGATGAAAGGATGGTTCAAAATACGGAGATCAGTAAATGTAGTAGACCACATTAACAGAACCAAGGACAAAAAACAACATGATGTCAATAGATGCAGAAAAAGCATTTGACAAAGCCCAACACCTATTCATGATAAAACTCCAATTAAGACTAACTGATCGAAAACTGGAAGCTTTCACTCTAATATCAAGAACAAAGCAAAGATGATCATTATGACAATTTCTGTTCAATAGAGTTCTGGAAATATTAGCCAGAGCAATTAGACAAGGGAAAAAATAAAAGGAATATGAATAGGAAAGAAGTTAAATTATCATTATTTGCTGAAGACATGATACTCTGGAGAAGACCCCTAAAATTCCACCAAAAGACTCAGAATTAATAACCAAATTCAGTATTATAACAGAATACAAAATCAACACTCAAAAATCAATAACATTCCTGTATAAAAATAAACCCACTAGGAGAGATCAGAGAAATAATAATTTTCACAATAACATCAAGAAAAAAAAATATTTAGGACTCAATCTGACAAAGGAAGTGAAAAATCTATATGTTGAAAACTGTAGCACTCTGAAAAAGTAGATCAAAGAGGATATCAGAAAAGATACCTCCTGTTCTTGAATAAGTACAACCAGTACAGTGAAAATGGCCATACTTGTAAAACTGTTAGGGTGATTTAATGCAATCCCAGTAAAATATCAATAGTAGGGCCGGGGATTTAGCTCAGCCACATAAGCGCCTACCTGGCAAGCACAAAGTTGTGAGTTTGATCCCTGATACCCCCCCTCAAAATAGTATACCTCACAGAATTAGAGAAAAAAATCCTAAAATTCATATGGAAACAGAAGAGACCTAGAATTACAAAAGCAATTCTTGGCATCAAAGATAAAACAGAGACATCACAATCCCTGATTTGAAGTTACATTACAAAGCTGCTATGATAAAGCAAAACAAAACAAGATACTGGCCCGAAATAAATGGCCTGAGAATCAATGGAACTGAATAGAAGATGCAGAAACAACTCTAAACATACTCAGATATCTTATCTTTGACAAAGGGGCCAAATACTTTTGCTGGGAGAAAGATAGCCTGTTTATTAAGTGATGCTAGAAAAACTGACTTGTCACATGCTCAAGACTGAACCTAGACCCATGTCTCATCATACTCTAGGCTAAAATCAAAATGGATCAAAGATCTAAATATAAAAACAGAAACAATCTGTAAGAGAGTGGAATAGGTAAAACTCTTGACTACGTAAGTATAGGCAAGAATTTAATGAACAATATCCAGATCACATAGGAAATAGTCCAAATAATCAACAACTGGGATCAACATCAAATTAAAAAGAAACAGCAAAAGAAACCATAATAGAGTGAGAGACATAATGGAAGAAAATGTTTGCCAGCTACTCCTTACATAAAAATGAATATCTAAATATATAAAGTCCCTTTTAAAAGCCCCCCAAATTAAAAGACACAATCCAAAAATGAAATGAATAGACATTTCTCAGATGAAGAAATACAAACAGCAAATAAGTACATGAAAAAACTTCACATCACTGGTCATTCAAGGAATGCAAATGAAAATAACACTGAGATTCTATCTCACTCAGAAGGAATAGCTATCATCAAGAAATCAACCAATAACAAATGCTGGTGAGACTGAAAAGAAAGAAAACCCTTTCTCCACTGTTGGTGAGAGTGTAAAATAGTGATTTCTCAAAAAACTAAAACTGTGATTCCACCAGGTAGGATGATACACACCTGTAATTCCAATTTGAGAGGCTGAGACAGGCGGAATGCTGTGAGGCCATCCTGGGCTAGAGTTTGAGGCCAGCCTGAGCTGGAGTTCAAGGCCAGTTTGGACTACTGTGTGAAAAAACCAAAACAAACAAAACACTAGAGGTTCCATTTGACCCAGCCATGCGTCTTCTAGGTATCCTCCCAAAAGAATTAAAAGCATCAGGCACAGTAATATATGCATATCCATGTTTGTAGCAGCACATTTCATAATAGCTGAATCTTGGAAATAGCCCATATGCCCATTAACAGATAAATGGACAAAGAAAATGTTGTACTTACATATGGCACAATAAAGAATAATAATAATAATGCCATAAAGAATGATAAACTTGAGCCACTTTTAGGTAAATAGATGCAACTTGAAGACATAATATTCAGTGAAATAAATCAGATGCACAAGTTTAAATACTGCATTGCTTTTCTTGTGCAAGGAAATGAGAGTATATAAGGAGCAAAACAGAATAGACATTGGGAGTAGGAAGAAAATGTTCACAGGAAAGGGGAACCAAGCAGGGGAAAAGGAGAAGGAAAAGGAGGGAAAAGGAATTTACAAGTGAGAGAACACCAAAATGGAAACAAAGCTTTTGTAAATGTGAAGGGGAAGATCACTTGAAGAAAGAAGTTGGATAATGGGGAGAAAGAATTAAGATTGTATACAGGTAAAACTTCCTATGATGAATGTGATCAATATGTATTAATATTTTAAAAAACAGTATATAAATGTGATATGTAATATATGCTTCTTAAAAATTCAGAATCTTTGTTAAAGCAAAGCAGTTTATATGGATTACAAGAGAAATTCTTACAGAGGAAATACAAAATTTTGTCTTTTAATAAAATTGCAATGAAAATGAAAAAAAGGATCACTAATAAGTATGTGAATTGTTCAAAACCCTAAAAAGCATAGACATGCAATTTAAATATAAAGCCATTTTCACTTACTAAGTTGAGAAAACAATTAAAAATGTACATATAAGTATATATGTGTAAGTGTACTTATTTTCAGTGCAGTTCATTACTGGCCAAAACTTGATGAAATGGGCATGATCATAAAAATAATTTGGCAACATGTCTCAAAAGCTCAAACCATTCACTGATAGGACCACACACTGGCTTAGGCCTATAATCCTAGCTACTTGGGTGGCTGAGATAAGTGTATCCCTTGAGTCTAGGAGTTTGATATCCCATCTCATCATATACATATAAAATATTGATTATACAAATAAAATTCAATTCATGCATGTAATGGCATGCTATGGATACTTGAAAATGACTTTATAGGAGAACGTTTAATGACATGAGATATTGGTAACAGATTATGAAATAGTATATGTAAATAATAAATTATCAGTAAGATGATTAATGCATGGAAAACGATGTGAAGAATATAGGCTTATAAAGAAGGTTTAATTTAGAATTGATCTATAAATGACAAAATTCATTGTTATTCTTATTTAAATTTTTCTGGGGTGTCAGGTGCACATGTACCTTTGGCAGATGGAGCCTCTGGACCACCACTGAAGACATACAGGTGAGGCGGTCCCAGTGCACCAGCACACATGAAAACCACATATAGAAGACTAATCCCATTCCCCACATCCAGAGGCCAAGATCAGCTCCATCTACAGCACAATTCTCAAGGCAAACTTGGCTGGAATACCCAGAACATTTCAGGGATCTGACTTGGACAATATCACGGAACTGTAAACACCAGAAATAGTTTATTACTTTTATTCTCCCTTGTCTGTCAGACTAGCTATCCTTTTCCTGTATGGTTATATTTTGTCTTGTTTTATTTAGTATTTTGTGGTTACTTTTGTCTTTGTGGGAGAGGTTGAGTTTTTCTTTTTGGGGGGTCTCCTTTTTTTCCTTTATCTTTTCTTTCTTCTTTTCCCCCACTGTTTATGTTTCTTACCTTTCTGTTTTCTTCTACTGCTCCTCTTTCTTTCCTCAACTACCACTTGAATTTAACCTTGCAAGTGAGGAAACACTGTACATCCATTTCTGATTACTCCTTCACATTGTATTTCATTCTATCCCTCCTGTGTCCTTCAGTTTCTCAAAACTTGGATGATCACCCTTTGACCTCTATTTTTTACCTCATCTATCACATCCTATCCTGCCCCCTACCCATCTTAACCCTCCCACCTTCCCCACATCAGGGTAAAAATCACTCCACTACAGGTAAAATCACTGCATGTGAGTACATGGCATATGCTTGATTTTGTTAGATAGCTTTAGAGTTTGCTCCTGTAATTGGAGGTAGCAGATTAATGATTACCATGGTTTATCAGTAGTTAAGCTGTACTTGAAACTATTGTTATTACTAACCATACTACTTTGGCAGGATGTCATATATGTTTTAATCAGTTTTTCTGCTATGATACAAAACTGTGATTGTATGAGGTCACAATTATCACCACAGTCCAGTACCAAAGGACTGGGTATTGAGACAAATAGTAATTTTGCATCCTTTACAAGTTGGGAGGGTAGGTTCTCGGGATAACTATAAAGAGCCACTTACATCTAGGGGACATCCCTGAAGAACAGACATCTCTTAGGGAATGCTATCAATAAAGCTATCTACCATAAATTGGTAAGTGTTAACATAGAAAATAAAATAAAATTAAAAAGTGAAAATATGTTATGTGATGTGTTGTTTGTTATGTGATCTCTTAATCTCTACAAGATTCAGAAGGAATGTGCAACACCAGACACCCATCGCCCCCAGGACAAGACCAGAGAACACTGAGAAATGAATGGAAATCAAACACTGGAACTTTCTGAATTGATAGCAACAGAACTGAAAAAAAAAACAAAAAAGTGGGAAAGGTGATAGAGAAAATACTGTCTCAGGCACAAAAAGAAGTGATGCTTAAAATTAAATATATTTAAGCTGATATAGATAAAAGAATAGGTAAACTTAGAGAAATGATGGAAACAAAAAATGCCCAACAAAGGAAAGATATGAAATCCATGAAACAGATTCAAACAGAAATCCAAGAGATTAAAACTTCCATTGAAAATATTTGCAACAGACTGAACAATGGAGAGGATAGAATATCAGAGCTTGAAGACAGAATTGCAGCTAGAGATCATGAAAAGAAAGGTATCTTAAAAATAACAGGAAACCATGAAAGATGAATCCAACATCTACAAGATGAAGCAAAAAAGAAGAACATAAGATTGATTGGGGTCAGTGAGAAAGCTGGAGACAGAACAAATGCCATAAAAAATATTCTGCACAGAAATAATGGCAGAAAATTTCCCAAGAATGGATAAAGAACTTGACATACAAACAAATGAAGCATACAGAACCCCAAATAGCCATGACCAAAGTTAAGCTACATCAAGACATAATAATCAATATTCCAGAAATGTAGTAAACCAAAGTGAAAATGCATCAAAGATCTAAATCTTAAAGCAGAAACACTGAATCTACTGGAAGACAGAACAGAGAGAAATATTAAAAGCATAGGTGTAGGCAGAGAGTTCATGAACAAAACTCAGACTGCATGGGAAAACTTAAAAGAATCAACAATTGAGATTTAATCTTATTGAAAAGTTTTTGCACATCAAAAAAATTACAAATAAAGTGAAAAGACAGCCCATAGAATAAGAAAAAATCTTAGCCAGTTGTCCCTCAGATAAAGAACTTATATCTAGAGCATATAAAAATTATAAAAAACCAAACCCTCCAAATTCAAAGACCCAATCCAAAAATGGGTATCTGAGATGAATGCACACTTCTCAGATGAAAAATATGAAAATATATTCAACACCATTGGTCATTTGAGAGATGCAAATGAAAACAACACTGAGATTCCATCTTTCCTCAAAAAGAATGGCTATCATCAAGAAGTCAATCAATAACAAATGTTGGTGGGATTGTGGGGAGAAAAGGAACCCTTCTCCACTGTTGGTGGGAGTGTAGACTGATACAACCACTATGGAAACCAGTGTGGAGACTCCTCAAAAAACTAGGCTAGAAGTCTCATTTGAGCCATCTTTTCCCCTTCTGGGTATCTTCCTAGAAGAATTAAAGTCATTATACCACAGCAATATATGTGAACTCATGTTTATAGCAGCACAATTTATAATAGCTAAGTTTTGGAAACAACCTAAATGCCTATCAACTGAGGAATGGATACAAAATATGTTGTCTTTTTATACAATGGAGTACTCATCCATAAAGAAGAAAAACTGGAGACTTTTGTAGGTAAATGGATGCAACTCAAGACCATACTCATAAGTGAAATAAATCAAATTCACATGTATAAACATCACATTGTCTCCCTAGTGTCAGAAGCTAAAAGAGTAAATAAGATTCAAAATGTACAGGAAATATTGTGGAATGGGAAGAAACTGTTCAAAAGGAAGGAGAAACTAAGATGAGTGAAAAAAGAAAAGAAGAGAAAAGAAATATATATAACAAGACAGGATACTCATAATGGTAATTTCTGTTAGTTCTTTGAAAAGAAAGGTTTGTCCTTATTTTATCCATTCTTCATGCTTACAGCTTGTAATCTGAGCAAGTACTTTGAAAATAACAATACACAAAGTATAAACTGTTGTTAGTCTCCTATAATCTTGTTTTGAAATTTTGTATCACGATTTTTCTTGTTTTTTCTCTTTAAAATAAAAAATAAAATTTTCCATAATTGTTATATTTATTTTATACTCAAAGATAATTAGTAGTTATTTAAGCATCATTTTTCTGTTTGAATGTCTATTTCACCTAGAAAGGTATAGGTCCCTTTATATTAAGTAATGTTATATTTATATATTAAAAAAATTTATGTTAGTAATTTATGTGGAAAAGCCACTAAAATATTTGATAACTAATAATACTGTATTTCTAATGATTAGTGTTTGTTGATAAAAATGTTTTATTTCATCAGTGGATTTTACATTATTCTATGCACTTCTTATTAAAAGTGAACTTACGTTTATAACTTTCAGTTCCTGTCCTAGTCTGCTATACATTTTTTGTGAAATACAAAGATTTTATTTCATTTTAAAAACAAAGCAGAAAAAAGAGTAGAAATAGTACAGAATTTCAAAAAAAAAATAACAGTAAGAAATCAGCACTAGTTAATATATTACTGTTATCTTGAAAGTAGTTGATCAAGTTACAAAATCTAGGCATAAAAATGGAAAACTAAAAATGACAGCACAAACTATTCTTTTTGATGAATTAACAGAGAATTAGTAATATGGTTATCTGTCTTGCACACTTAAACATAGATACAGTTATATGTATATACCTACAAGTTGTTCTTTCCTTTTGAGCAATTTCTTTCCTTTTCATTATTACAATATCTATTATACATTTTGGATCTTATTACCATTTCAGTTTTTGTTATTATCATTACTTATTTTTTACACTAGGGAGACCATACAATATTTACAAATTTGAATCTGATTTACTTCATTTATGAATATACTCTCAAGTTGCTTCAATTTACTTATAAAAGTCTCAAGATCATCTTTCTTTTTTAAATTTTTTTATTTTAAAGAGATTAAGACAGAACATAACAGAGCAGATCAGAACAGAACAATATGCAACACAGTATTTCACCAGAAGACAACTCATAAGTAACTACCACGATGTCTTTTTCTTTGAAATAGTTGAGTATAACTTCATATAAAATAGTATGAAACATATCAAAATAGTATAAAAACATTCAAGAGAATGAGAGTATTACAGGGCTTTTAGAACCAAATAACAGAAAACAAAAAATGGCTACTATATTATCTCATTTTCCATAGAAAATTGGTTTATACTTTCACACGTAATACAATCCAATAAAGTATAACATGATACAGCCAATGGAAACAGAAGAGCAAGAGCACAGTAGGACTTCAGAGTAAGATGATATTATATCAGTACTGGCTATTATAATGACTTGTTTCCCTCAAATTAGCTGCTCATACCATCACAGATAATAAAATCAAAAAACCAGGACAAACTCATTACAACTGCGATCATTATAAGCTTCAAAACAATGTAATGGGGAATCATGATAACCACAAACTCTTATGTATTCTTACTATTTCCTACAGTAGGGAGACTATACAGTATTTATACAAGTGAGTTTGATCTATTTCACTTATAAGTATGGTCTCAAGTTGTGCCCATTTATTAGTAAATATCTCAATGTGATCATACTTTATAGCTGAGTAGTACTCCATTGCATAAAAATACCACAACTTTTTAATCCATTCCTCAGTTGATGGACACTTAGGTTGTTTCCAAGATCTGGCTGTTACAAATTGTGCTGCATGGGTGCACCTATGTCACTGTGGTATGATGTTTTCAGTTCTTCTGGGAATTTGCCCAGAAGTGGAATAGCTGGGTCGAATGGGACCTCCAATCCCAGATTTTTGAGGAATCTTTAGACTGACCTCCATAGTGGTTGCACCAGTCTACACTCCCAGCAATAGTGCAGGAGAGTTCCTTTTTCCCCACAGCCTCTCCAGCATTTGTTGTTGGTAGTTTTCTTGATCCTGGCCATTCTTTCTGGAGTGAGATGAAATCTCAGTGTTGTTTTAATTTGCATTTCTCTAATGACTAGTGACGATAAACATTTTTTCATGTATTTATTTGCCATTTGTATTTCCTCATCTGAGAACTGTGTATTCATCTCAGATGCCCATTTTTGGATTGGGTCCTTGAGTTTCGGGGATCTGATTTTTAAAAATTCTTTATATGCTTTAGACACAAATCCTTTGTCTGAGGGACAGTTCATAAAGATTTTTTCAAGTTTGTGGGTTTACTTTTCACTATGCTGGAGATTTCTTTTGACATGCAGAAACTTTTTAATAAGAGGCGGTCCCAGTTATTGGTTCTGGGAAGTATTTCCTGTGTGGTTTGATTCCTATTCGTGAAATCTTTACCTACTCCTATGTCTTCAAGATTTTTACCTAATTTATCTTGCAACAGATTTAGTGTTTCTGTTTTAGTATTCAGATCTTTGGTCCATTTAGATTTTAGTTTAGTATATGGTGAAAGGCATGGGTGTAGTTTTAGTTTTTGGCATGTAGAGAGCCAGTTTTTCCAGCACCATTTATTAAAGAGACTGTCATTCTTCCAGTGAACATGTTTGGCCCCTTTATCAAAGATAAGGTGGTTGAGTGTGTTGGTAGTTGTGGTTGTATCTTCTAATCTATTCCATTGATCTTTGGCTCTGTTTGATTCCAGTACCATGTTGATTTTATTACAGTAGCTTTGTAGTATAATTTCAAGTCAGAGATTGTGATACCTCCTGCTGGTTAGAATTGCCTTTGCTATTCCAAGTCTCTTCTGGTTACAGATGAATTTTAGGAGTAATTTCTCTAGGTCTATGAGGTATGTTGATGGCATTTTCATTGGGATTGTATTGAATCTGTATAACAATTTTGGGAAAATGGCCATTTTCACAATATTTATTCTCCTTATCCATGAACAAGGGATGTCTTCCCATTTTCTGAGATTTTCTTTGATTTCTTTTTCAGAGTCTTACAGTTTTCCCTGTATGGAAGATCATCATTTCATCTTTTCTGAGTAATGTTCCATTGTATAAAAGTACCATACCTTCTTCATCAATTTTGCAGTTGATGAGCATTTTGGTTGTTTCCAAATTGTGCTGCTATCCATGAGTGTGCATATATCAGTGCGGCATGACCTTTTCAATTTTTCTGGGAAAATACCCAGGAGGGCAATAGCTGGATTGAATGGAACTTCTAATCCTAGGGTTTTTGTTTGTTTTATTTAAAAGGAAAAAGAAACAAAACAAAACAAAACAGTATAAGGATACAAGTAATATAGAACTACAAAAAAAAACCAGTAAGTAATCACCAGTTAATAGATTACACATTATCATCTTAGAGATAGTTGCTCAAGTCACAGGATCAAAGCATACAAAGTGAACATTCAAACAGTGTGACTGCAAACAGTTGTGTTCAATGATCCAACCAGAAACATTAATATGGTAATCTATCTTAACACACCTAAACACACTTGCAGTTGTATCCTTTAGAGGATTTTTTCCTCTCTTTTTTACAACAAAATTTACACATTTTGGGTTTTATTACTCCCGTAGTTCTTATTACTTTTTTTGGAAGAGAATAAAACCAAATATGATAAAACAAAGCTGTCAGTCAAAATCAAGGATAGACATAGCACATGATGTAAAAACAGAGTACAAGGTTATCAACAATGGTTACCATAATGCCTCTTGATTCCTTAAAAAGAATTGCCTATATCATTAGGTATTATAAAGTTGAACAAAACACCACAGAACAAGACCAATAAAACCTAAACATTGTAAACATTACAGGACTTCAAAAGAAGATAATAGTCAAACCAGAATGGGCATCATAGTGAATCTTATTGCCTTCAAAGTAGTTGCTTATACCCTCAAACTTGATACTATCAAACAGAAAGGAACAGAGTCTAATCTGTCAAAACAAGATAGTGGGAGTAATACAGGACTTCAAGTTAATAGGAAATCAAGGAAGTTACTATAATATATCCTAATTTTTTTGATTTTTTCCTCTTAATTAAAAAAATAATAAAAAAACTAAATAATTTTTTAATGAATAAGGGAGAGATTGAGATAAAAGAGGACATAACAACATAACAATACAGGCCAAAGCATGACAATTTCAGCAACCTAGTGCTTCACCACCAAATAACCCGACTTAATAGTAGTTACCATAGTGTCTTTTTCCTTGAAATATTTGAATATAACTTTGTATACTATAGCATCAAATATATCAAGACAGTGTAAAACCATTCAAGTGGATGAAAGTATTGTAGGGTATTTAAAATCAGCTAACAGAAAATGAACAATGGTTTTTATATTATCTCTTTGCCTATAACAATTTTTGTTTATACTATCACACATAATAAAATCCAGCAAGATACAACATGATAAAAACCTGTGGAGACAGAAGAGCCATAGTTTGGTGGGGCTTCAAAACAAGATGATATTAAATCAGCACTAGCTATTATGATGTCTTGTTTTCTTCAAAATAGCTGTTCATTTCATCACAGGCAATAATATCAAGCAGCCCAGAATAAAGTCATTCCAATAAATAAGTGAAAACTTTATAAGGCTTCAAGGAGACGTAATGGAGAATTATGATTACCACATACTTTTATATATTTGAATCATTTCTTATACTAGGGAAACTATTTGGTATTCACACATGCGAGTTTGATTTATTTCACTTATAAGTATGGTCTCAAGCTGCACCCATTTATTTATAAATATCTCAATGTGATCCGTCTTTATAGCTGAGTAGTACTCCATTGTATAAAAATACCACAACTTCTTTTATCCATTCCTCAGTTGATGGACACTTGGGTTGTTTCCAAGATCTGGCAATTACAATTTGTGCTGCTATAAACATAGGTGTGCATATATCACTGTGGTATGATGCTTTTAGTTCATTTGGGAATATGCCTAGAAGTGGGATAGCTGGAACAAAATGGGACTTCCCATCCCAGCTTTTTGAGAATTCTCCAGACTGACCTCCACAAAAGTTGTACCAGTCTACACTCCCACCAACAGTACAGGAAAGTTCCTTTTTCCCCACAACCTCTCCAGCGTTTGTTGTTGGTAGTTTTCTTGATCCTGGCCATACTTTCTGGAATGAGATGGAATCTCAGTGTGGTTTTAATTTGCATTTCTCTAATGACTAGTGATGATAAACATTGTTCCATGTATTTATTTGCCATTTGTATTTCTTCATCTGAGAAGTGTGTATTCATCTCAGATGCCCATTTTTGGATTGGATCTGTGAATTTTGGGGGTCTGAGTTTTTTTAATTCTTTATATGTTTTAGACAAGAGTCCCTTGTCTGAGAGAGAGTTCACTAAAATATTTTCCCAGTTTGTGGGTTTTCTTTTCACTATACTGGAGATTTTTTTTGACATGCAGAAATTTTTTAATAAGAGGTGGTCCCAATTATTGATTCTCAGAAGTATTTCTCGTGCGGTTTGAGTCCTGTTCATGAATTCTCTACCTCTACCCCTATGTGTTCAAGGTTTCTACCCAATTTGTCTTCCAATAGACTTAGTGTTTCTGTTTTAATATTCGGATCTTTGATCCATTTAGATTTTAATTTAGTACATGGTGATAGGCATGGGTCTAGTTTTAGTTTTGGGGCAAATAGCCAGTTTTTCCAACACCATTTATTGAAGAGACTGTCGTTCTTCCAATGAATCTGCTTGGCTCCTTTATCAAAGATAAGGTGGTTGAGTGTGTTTCTAATTGTGGTTGTATCTTCTAATCTATTCCATTGATCTTCGGCTCTGTTTTGATTCCAGTACCATGTTGATTTTACTACTGTTGCTTTGTAGTATAACTTCAAGTCAGGAATTGTGATGCCTCCTGCCTTGCCTTTGCTGCTTAGAATTGCCTTTTCTATTCTAGGTCTCTTTTGGTTCCAGATGAATTTTAGCAGTGATTTCTCTAGATCCATAAGGTATGTTGATGGTATTTTTATTTGGGATTGCATTGAATCTGTATAACAGTTTTGGGAGAATGGCCATTTTCACAATGTTTGTTCTTCCTATCCGTGAGTAAGGGATGGCTTTCCATTTTCTGAGATCATCTTTAATTTCTTTTTTCAGTGTATTATAATTTTCCCTGTATAGGTCTTTCACTTCTTTCATAAGATTAATTCCTAAATATTTCATTTTTTTGGTTGCTAGTGTGAAGAGTGTGGCTTCTCTTATTTCTATCTCTCTGTGATTTTATTGTTAGTGTATAGGAATGCTATTAATTTCTGAGTATTGATTTTGTATCCAGGTACATTACTGAATTTATTATATCTAAGAGTCTTTCAATGGAGTTTAGGGGGTCTTCTATGTAGAGTATCATGTCATCTGCAAACAATGATAATTTAACTTCTTCATTTCCTATCTTTACCCCTTTAATTTCTCTCTCTTGTCTAATTGTTCTGACTAGTACTTCCAGTACTATATTAAATAGGAGTGGTGATAAAGGACATCCTTGTCTTGTGCCTGATTTTAAAGTAAAGGATTTCAATTTTTGGCCATTTAGTATGATACTGGCTGTTGGTTTGTCATAGATGGCCTTTCCTATCATGAATGAATGTTGGACCTTATTGAAAGCTTTTTCTGCATCTATAGAAATGATCACGTGATTCTTACTTTTGGCTTTATTGACATGGTGGATTACATTTATTGATTTACATATGTTGAACCATCCTTTCATACCTGGGATGAATCTCACTTGGTCATGGTGTCTAATCTTCTTGATGCCTTGCTGCATCCTATTTGCCAATATTTTATTGAGGATTTTTGCATTTGTGTTCATTAGGGAGATTGTTCTATAGTTCTCTTTTTTAGTTGGGTCTTTCTCAGGTTTTGGTACTATAGTAATATTTGCTTCCAGGAATGACTTAGGAAGGATTACTTCCCTTTCAATTTCATTGAATAGTTTGAGGAGTGTCGGCATTAGGTCTTCTTTGTATTTCTTGTAGAATTCCACAGTGAATCCATCTGTCCCTGGGCTCTTCTTTGTAGGTAAGGACTTAATTACATTTTCAGTTTCATTGATAGAGATTGGGTTATTCAGCAGTTTTACATCCTCTTGATCTAGCTTGGGTACTTCATATGTTTCTAAGAATCTGTCTATTTCTTCTGTGTTATCAAACCTTTGAGAGTAGAGGTTTTCAAAATAGGTGTTGATGATCTTCTGTATTTCTGTAGAGTCTGTAGTGATTTCACCTTTTTCATTTCTTATTGCAAGAATTTGAGCTTTTTCTTCCCTTTTTAAAATGAGGTTGGCTAGGGGCTTATCGATTTTATTTATTCTTTCAAAGAACCAACTCTTTGATTCGTTGATTCTTTGGATTGTTTTCTTAGTCTCCATTGCATTTATTTCTGCTCTGAATTTTATAATTTCCTCTCTTCTTTTGGCTTTGGGCTTGACTTGCTCTTCTTTTTCTAGCTCTTTGAGGTGTAGCATCAGGTTATTTATTTGTATTCACTCTGTTTTCCTGATGTGGGAACTCAGTGCAATAAATTTTCCTCTGAGGATGGCTTTCATTGCATCTCACAGATTCCGGTAAGTTGTATCTGTCTTTTCATTTTCTTATAGGTATTGTTTAATTTCTTTAATTTCCCCTGTGACCCACTGATTACTCAAAAGTGTGTTATTCATTTTCCATGTGTTTGGGGGATTTTTGCAGTATCTTTTATCACCAATTTCTAATTTCAAAGTGCTATGATCCGATAACATGCAAGGGATGATTTTAACTCTTTTGCATTTATTTAAATATGCTCTGTGAGCTAATATATGGTCTATTTTAGAGAATGACCCATGTACTGCTGAAAAGAATGTGTATTCTGATATTTTTGGGTGGAACATTCTGTATATTTCTATCAAGTCCATTTGTTCACAGGTGTGATTCAGTTCTGTTATTTCTTTACTCATTTTCTGTCTCGTTGATCTGTCCCTTGGTGTCAGTGGCGTATTAAGGTCTCCTGTTACAATTGTGTTACTGATAATTTGATTTTTCATTTCTGTTAATAGTTGTTTTATATAACTGGGTGCTCTGGAATTTGGTGCATATATATTTAAGATAGTTATCTGTTCCTCTTGGAGTTTTCCACTTAACGAGTATGTAGTGACCTTCTTTGCTGTTTTAAAGTTCACATTGTCTGCAAACATAATGGCTACTCCTGCTTTTTTTTTTTGGATTCCTGTTTCATGAAGTATTGTTTTCCATCCTTTGACTTTCAGTCCGTGAGTATCCTTCTGGGTTTGATGGGTTTCCTGTAAACAGCATATGGTTGGATTTTGTTTCTTGATCCATTCTGCCAGTCTGTTTCTTTAGATTGGTGCATTGAGACCATTTACATTAATGGTTATAACTGTTATATGTAGGTTTATTGTTTCGCTGTTGCATTTTTATCTCTCTGTTCTGTTTAATTACCTGCTTTGCTTAGTGGTTTTTTTTTTCTTTGTGTATCTAAACTGTCTCTTAATATTTTTTGCAGGGTTCGGTTGGTGTTCATGAAGTTCTTCAGCTGTTCTTTGTCATCGAAGTGTCTTATTTCACCATTGATTTTGAATGATAGTTTTGCAGGGTACATCAGTCTAGGTTGGAAATCATTTTGCTTTAGGATCTGGAATACTTTACTCCATGCTCTTCTTGACTTTATTGTTTGTGCTGAGAAGTTTGCTACGATTCTGATAGGTTTTCCTTTATAAGTGAACTGTCTTTTCTCTCTGACAGCTTTTAATAATCTATTCTTGTGTTGGATTTCTGGGATGGCGATTATTATATGTCTGGGTGTAGTTTTATTTTGGTTGTGACTATTTGGAGTTCTATAGGCTTCACTGAACCTGATGTTGGTTTCTGATCTCATGCTTGGGAAATTTTCAGCTATTACTTCACTAAATATCCTCTTGATGTCCTTTATGTTGTCCCCTTCTTTTTCATTAATCCCTATCAATCTTATGTTGTTTTTCTTTGCATCATCTTGCAGCTGTTGAATTGTTATTTCCTGATTCCTTGTTATTTTTAAAAGATCTTTCCCTTCCTGTTCACTAGCTGCAATCCTGTCTTCAAGGTCTGAAATTCTATCTTCACTTTCAATGAGGTGGTTTTTACAGCTTTCAGTGGAGTTTTTGATTTCCTGTATATCTCTGTGCATCTGCTTTATGTATTCGGTTTGTTTCTTATGTTGCTCATCTAGGGATTCTGTCTTTTTGTTTACTTCCTCCAATTTTTAAACTGTGTTTTCTTTAGATATATTCAGTATCTCTTTCATTTCTTTTATCATTTCTTCTTTTATCTGGGAGATTATTTCATGTTTGAATTCCTTTAAAGCTTCCTGGAGTTGCTTGTTTATTTCAGTAGCTATTATGTCCAATATTTGAGGAATATGGCATATATTTTCTTCTATATACATTGCTCCTAGGGTTTCTTGCGATGGGCTGAAGGTTTGAGGTGGTAATTTGGTCTTTCATTTTTGTCGTTTTCCTATATTTCTGTGTTTCAAGTGTTATTTGAAAGCTTTCTCAGGGTCTGTTGGAAATCCACTTCTATGTTCGCAGCTCCTGGGACTCTGGCACCCAGTTCCCCTAGGCCACTGGGCCTCTGGAACTCGTGGTGCTGGCCTCCCTGCTTAGAACTCCACAGTCCTAGATAGGCTGGGTTCCAGGAACAGTGTGCATGTGTGTCCACCTGCTTGCTTGGAACGCCACAGTTCTCCGAGCACAGCCAGAATGGGCAGGTGGATGTAGGCACCTCTGACCTGCCTTGCTACTTCACTGCACCCAGAAGGCTTGAGGATCCCGAATAGGCTAGGCTTTGGGGAGAGTGCATGGGGCACTTACCCCAGGCCACGGGGCTCTGGAACTGGTGATGCTCGCCTGCTTGGTTAGAAATCCACAGTCCTCCAGACAGGCAGGGAGGCAGATGCAGGCACCCCAGACCCCCCCCCCCAGTCGTTCCACTGCACCCAGACGGTGTGAGGGTCCCAAATAGGCTGGGCTCTGGGAACCGTGTGTGCCAGCTTGCTTGCTTGGAACTCCACAGTTCTCTGAGCACAGCCAGAACGGGGAGGCGGATGTAGGTGCCTCTGACCTTCCAAGGGTTTGCGACCCTCAGAAGGCTCGAGGGTCCCAAACAGGCTGGGCCAATCCTAGGTTTTTGAGGACTGTCCGTACTGATTTCCACAGTGGCTGCACCAGTCTACATTCCCACCAACAGTGGAGAAGCATTCCTTTTCCCCCACCTCTTTGTCAACATTTGTTATCAGTTGATTTTTTGATGGCAGCCATTCTTTCTGGAGTGAAATGGAATCTCAATGTTGTTTTAATTTGAATTTCTGGAATGACCAGTAATGGTGAACATTTCTTCATGTATTTATTTGCCATTTGTATATGTTCATATCAGAAATATGTGTGCATCTCAGATACCCATTTTTGAAGTAGGTTTTTGAATTTGGGGGGCTTGATGTTTCTTAATTCTTTTTATGTTCTGGATATAAGTCCTTTGTGTGAAGGACTGCTGGCTAAAATTATTTCCTATTTTGTGGGTTTTCTTTTTACTTTGTTGGTGATTTCTTTGAAGTGAAAAAACTTTTCAGTAAGATTAGATCTCAGTTGTTGATTCTTTTAGGTTTTCCCATGCAGTATGAGCTTTGTTCGCACTGCATCTCTGCCTATGCCTGTATCTTCAAGTTGTTTACCTAACTTGTCTTCCTGTAGATTTAGTGTTTCTGTTTTAATATTTACATCTTAATACAAAGTTTTTTAGAAAAAAGCTAAATTACTCAAAATCAACTTTAGCTCCATAACAAACACAGAATTTAGCAATTTAAAATAACATTATTTCTCATGATTTTGTGAGTTTTCTAGGATTTTTCCTGTTCTGGGCTCGTTCAGCTGATCTTTAGGGTCCATTATTGATTTGGGTATAGCTGAGAGATGTAGTTTCACACTATGTCTTGTAGTTGACTAGATGTTAGTCTGGGAAACAGGACTGGACATAGCCACATATCTCTTATTATCCCCCATTAATCTGAGCAGTTTCACACAGTGATGGTTAGTGTTCCCAAGATCAGCTAGAGAGCATGCCTTACAGCATCAGCACTCTCAAGCCTCCACTTGCCTTTTGGGCACTACTGTCTCACTGACTAAACCAAGAGACATAGCCAATCCTAACTTTCAGAGGTGGGGAAATAAATCCCACCTCTTATTGGAAAGAGCTGTAAATTACATTATGAAACTGTGCGTGCATGTAAAGGAGAGAAAGAATTAGTTGCATTTTTGTAAAATCTAAAATTTATAATAGTGACATTTATTGTAATTGGAAAAGATATTTCTAGATATACTAAAACATATGTAAAATTTGAGTATATTTTATAGTATTGACATGTTATTAAATATATTTAATTATTTTGTTATGTTTTATTGAAAAATAGAAAGTGCATCCATAGCATGCCCTATAAAAGAAAAAGGCATAGCCTATCTGGCCAGGCAAGTTCCACTAGCTGAAGGCAATACTCTGGCAGAGAGTACAACTGTGAACCTCTGGCATGTGATATATAGGCTATGGATGAGGCACCATTAGAGAACCACTATAAGAGTGATTCCTCAAGGTATGTTCCCTCATCTAGTTATAGCTTATGATAACAAAATAACCTCTAAATTATTAGATGCTATTCCTTTCCTTTTAGTTTCCTTTTAGCAAACTAAAATGAAACTCTAGTAAGCAAGACAAAATTTAGTAGGTACTGAGATAAAGCACTACAACACCAAACCACATCAACAGCAGTAATTGAACTCTTACTGTGTGTCAGGTTCCCTATTAGACATTGGTGAAACCATGATAAACAAAACAGGCATCACTGTCTTCCACAAGGGAGTCTGAAAATATAAAGGGTTAATTACATATTGTACATTTCAGTATAGCACATGAATAGATTTTGCATTAAGGTTCTCTTTTCAGAAGTTATAAACAAGTGGTGGTGAGCCAATGCCATGTGTGCTGCAGAGGGGTGTTATGACTGAAAGCTCTAAAAGTTTTGCCATCACTGCAAAGCTACATATAGATTTTAAAAAGAGAGAAAAAGAAAACAGAAACCCTAAATCCTATTATTTTATGATTACATCACAATGAAAAATTGTATCTGTACAATTTATGTCCTGAACACTAGTATTACTACACATTTTGAACTTTGTGCAAAGACTTTGGAAGGCAAGATGCATTCTTAGTAAATTAAAAAATATTAATCACTTTTCATTTTTCATATTTCAAAGGGTTATTTGGGGCAAAAGCATGTCATTAATACAGATTTTTTTTGTTTTTTGACTAAAGTTTTCTATATTTTTTCACAATTCTCATGAAAATGGAAAAAATTGGCTCACTTGTCAATAGCATTTATAGAAAATAACTAATCTTTAAATACTTAGTTAATTCACCCAAATTAGAGAATTCAACTACAAGGAGTAGAGCAAAAATGCAAAATTTTATGATCCTTCTACTTGACTCAGAAAGTATAAAGCAATGCTAGACAAAAATATGAAAAGACTGTATTTGTCTTTGGTGTTCTTGACCTCTCACTTTACTGTCCTTTTCCCGTCATCTTGTGTTCCCAGGGTTTTCACATGCATTTCCCTCTCTGTTTCAGAGGAAGGTCTATTAAATTAGCTCTAATTTAATGTCACCTTCCTCAGGGTATTCATTTGTCAACAAGGGCTCAAGAACAAAGTCATAGGACCATGAAAATTGCCAATTTAAGAAATTTATGAATTTGTATAGGTTTTTAAAATCCAGTTTTCCTTTTTTGAGAAATAATATTCCAATTTCCTTTCTTGAAATTACTACTGCCCTATTCCATGCAAACCTGGTGAGACCATAAATTATAATATCTACATCTACTAGTCTGAAAGTAAACGGGTGACTCAGTGTAGGTCAATCTGACTCTTTCTTCGTGGTTTTTTCAATCTTTAAGGGATTGATGCAGGGTTGGAGGCAAAGCAATAGCTGTCTCCTCCTGATCCATGATGGTTCAGGAGGCAAAAGTTACTATTTCTGAGACTAGGGAAATTGCCTCATTTTTAGTCAGTCTGATTATATCGCTTCAAGCTTTGTTTTGCTTTACTTCCATGATCACCCAGTAGCCTCCCAGCACGTTCTTTTTTGCTTAGATTGGCCAAAACAGCTTCTGTAGCTTACAAACTCATATCAGATGCAGCATATACAGAGATGTGTGTCTCTGACATTCTTTAGCATTTTTTGGTTAAAATGCTTCACGTGAAAAAAGAATACAGCAGGAATGCAAAGTAGAAGCAACCCTCCTTAGAAGTCTCTACTCTTCTAAACATATACTTATTCCTAGAGGAATAAGCTGGAGGCTAACGCACTTTCTCATTAACTATGGCTTCTAATTTGGTCTCTTAGCATGCAGTCAGCCTCTAGGCTTTGGGGTCTATTTAGGGTCACTTAAGCAGAGACCACATCTGTGGTAGCTGAATTATCTGGCTAAGCAGCCTATACTCCTTGGATAGTTGCCAACCATATGCTAGATCAGTGCCTGTTGGGATGGCCTCATTTTGGAAGACTAAATGGTGAGAGAAATTAGAGCTGAGAAAAGAAAACATGGGTAAAGAGCCCAAGGAATTGGCGCAGCTGGGTATCATTAGCAATAATCAAACCTTATTCAGTGTAAAAACCAACAGGAAGTGAGATGGGGCAGTGTGTACATGTCTGTGTATGTAAGTTTATGATGTATTTATGTTTGTGTATATGTATCTCTGTAAGAAAGTAAATGTGTAATAACTTTAAAAATCTTATTTTTTGACTACTTCATCCCTGTGTTCCAGTGGAAGTGTTTGATGTATTGAAAGCATATAAGAATTTCAGTGTTTCAGGCAGTAACTTTTATGCTACGGACTTAGAGGAGGATTAAGTAATTACATTCTTAGCAGGGGAAAGAAGTGAATACTAAACAGCTGCTGAGAATTTAAGAAGCTCCAAACAGATCCATGACAGACTCACATCTTTTTCCCACCAGTTATTACATATTTTATAGTGATATTTCTTTTTCTTTTGAGACAGGGTCTCACTATGCAGTTTAGACTGGCCTTGAGCTCAGGTTGATCTCAAATTTGCAATGATGCTCCTGCCTCAGCCTCCCCAATACTGGGATTACAGGTGTGTGCTACCATACCTGACAATGTTTTCTGATTATAAAATAATACTTTCATTTTAGAGAAGAAAATCTTAGAAACCATATGAAAATTATATAAACTATATAGTCATCCCTCAGTATTCAGTGGGTTTCAGGATATCTCATGCATGGAATTTGAGGATATTCAAATGTTTCATATAAAATGACATAGAAATACTATGTCTTACAATCTTTGCACATCCTCTCATACTCTTTCTTTCATTTCTAAATTTTTAACAAGTTTTCAGTCTGTGGTTGGTTGAATCCATGACTATGAAACTCTAAATATAGAAAGCTGGCAGTATATAAAGAAGAAATATGTGTTTATATATAATGGATAAAGATATTCACTATAAATACTTTGGTATATTATTTGCAGAATATACTTAGTAAAACAATCCAAATTTGGGATTATTAAATTTAAATCAGGAATTCTTAATTGAGAGTATGTCTTTGGTCACTGATTTGCTAAATAGACACAAGGCAAGAGTTCCCTTGGAAGCTGGTAGCTCTTTTTGTTGTTGTTGTTGATGTTGTTGATGACAGAATCTTACTCTGAAGTTCAGACTAGACTTGAACTTGCAGTAATGCCCCTGCTTCTGAGTACTGAGATTACAAGCATGTGCCACCACACTTGGTTCCTTGGTAGCTCTTATTTTAACATTATAAAAGATTTTAGCTCTTATTGTAGCATTATAAAAAGATTTTAAAATCATTGTCTTGGGTTGGGAGAAAAGATGGCGGATAGATAACAGCAGGCTACACAGGCTCCTGAGATAGTCAATTTAGATTCCAAAAATAATACAGGATAAACAAGTTCAAAAGTGAAGTATTTAAAAATAATACTCCATTGAAAGCTGGCAGTCCCAAACAGAGGGAGGTGGATCCTCCTGACCCTGCAACAACAAACTATGCTGAAAGATTAAATATACAGTCCCGGCACTGCTATTGGAACAACTAAAGTCTCAGTGCTTTCACTGCAGTGCTTTAACTTGCATAGCTGAGACTTACCGAGTTACCAAAAGCCTGCTGCTTCAACTCACTGGAGAAGCACTTGCACTGAGGATGGGAGTCAGCAAACTGAATGGAGAACTGAGTTGACAGGGAACTTGCATCAACCTGTGGTGAATGATGGGAATAAAACCCTTCCATAGAAAAAAGGGCTCCAACAGATGACATTCCGGGACTGGGCAGACTGGCAAGAACAGAGAGCTGCAGTGACTTCAGTCAGCTGCTCCCTTCTCAAGCAGGATTGGTGAGGAGTGCTTGACCTGGGTCATGCCCTGGACTGAGACCCAATAGGCTAGCCCAAACCAAGTCCCTATGCCTGGTGGTGCACCCTAATGCAGTGAAGCCCTCAGCAGGTTGACTGACCCTGAGGGGAGGGCCCAGCATAGGCTGCCCCATTCAGTACCTCCGTAGTACACTGCAGTGGGGAGCACCTAGTCAGTGCACTTCAGACAAACTGTAACCAACAAAGAAAGAAACTGGGGCCTCCTATATATGCCTGTATCGAAGGAACAAAAAATATGAGAAGAGGAAGCAACAAGAAAGGGTCCCTAGCCCCCAACCCTGAGAACATTGATCCAGGAAAGGTAAATGCAAAGGAGATTGAGGATGGCAAAAATGCAATATCAGACATGGCACCAGTGGACATAAGGTGATATCTTCAAGACTTCATCGACGAGTTCAAAAGTGAAGTATTTAACCAGGTAAAACAAGATATAAATAGAATAATAAAAGAAATGCTAGGCAATTCCCAAGAAAAAACAGGTGGAAGAATGGAGGAACCCAAAAAAAGGGGAGAATTGTTTGATGAAGAAAATAGAGAAAACATAGAATGCATGAAGCAGGTTCAAAGAGATTACCAGGAAATTAAAAACTCCATTGAAAGCTGGCAAAACTGCTTGAAAGAAACTAAAGATAGATTATCCGAACTGGAGGACAGCTTTGCATGTAGAATCTTTAAGGAAAAATTTCTTAAAAATAACAAGGACACAACCAGTAACAATATGAAAGCTAGAAGATGACAAGAGGATCTATAACTTAAGAATAAAGAATGTGAATGAAGAAGCAGGGGTACAAACAAAGGAACTACAAAGGCTATTCACAGAAATAATTAAGGAAATCTTCCCAAACATAGGAAAAGGAAAAGATATTCAGATGTATGAGGCATACAGAACTCCAGCCACCTACAACCAAAACAGAACTACACCCAGGCATATAATAATCAAGATCCCAGAAATCCAATATAAGAACAGAATATTAAAAGCTGTCAGAGACAAGAAACAGATTACTTACAAGGGAAAACCCATCAGAATTATGGCAGATATCTTGGCACAAACCATCAAATCGAGAAGAGCATGGGGTGAAGTATTCCAAGCCCTGAAAGAAATAACCTCCAGCCCAGATTGATGTACCCTGAAAAATTGTCCCTAGAAATTAATGGAAAAACAAGATGCTTCCAAGATAAAGAGGAACTGGGGGAATTCTCAACCACCAATCCAATTCTACAGAGAATACTGTTGGACATTCTAAAGAGAGAGAAAAGCACCAGGATTTCAGTGACAGTGGCAGAGAGGCTCCAATGAATGGAACAAAAAGCGAAATGAAGACAGACAACTAATGATGGGAAAAAAGCACAAAAGAAATGAGGCAGAGAAGGCTGGATATAATTTCTAATATAGATGGCCTAGGTACACTAAATTAAGGGGAAAAGAGAGAATTGCAGGCAGAGTGGATTAAGAGGTAGGGTCCACCAAGAGGCTCTTTAGAGGAAATATAATGAACCTGAAGAAGGGTATATGGACCAAAAATCAAATATGAAAAAACAGAAATTTATGTGATAGGGAACCAGAGAGTAATAGGACCAGTAACTGGACCAGTATTTATGGATAGGTTGGAAAGATAGGCTTTAATGGGTAAAGAAATACAACTAGAGATCAAGCCCAGGAGTGAGAAAGTTCAAAAAGATGTAAATAGCAGGTTGCCCCCCTCCATATAAAACTGAGAGTGTGTGGAGACCCAAAAATGCACAGTACATCCTGGGGGAGTGCAAGGGGAGGAATAGACTTAAAAAAGACACCAGAAGGTATTGCTAATAGTGTTACGGGAATTAAAATCCATATTACTCACACCATTCTGCTTAGATAGAACTTATTCCGTCCCAGTTTGTATACAAGCACTAGATCTGAGGGCATAGACAGCTATCCCAAAAATATCAGGATATAGCACAGTAATCATCTTTAAATTCCTATTAACTTAATCTGGACCCCTGTATAACTTATACTGTTATATCATGACTGATCTTAGTTAAATCTGATTTGTTTGATTGCTGTTTGTTATTGACAGATTTTATTCAAAACTGTTAAGGTTGATAGTATCAAGTCAAAGAGTACAGACAACTATATTGAAAATGACAATGATTCACTACGATACCCATTCTGGTTTGATTTTGAGAGACAAAACAATACAGAAAATAGGTGGAAATAGTACACACTTTCAAAGAAAAAATAAACAGTAATAAATCACTAGATGATGTTTACATATTGTCCTCTTACAGATAATTGTTCAAGATATAAATGTGGAACATATAAATGGGAATTCAAACAGGGAGACTGCAAATAGTTCTGTTCAACTATCTAATAAAAACTTAGTAATATGGTTATCAATCCTATACACTTAAACATACATTTTTTTTGTAGTTCTACACTATCTGCAGAGTTGTATTTCTATTCATACTGTTATGTACTGATATATTCAGCTATACTTTATCTGATGATATAGCCAATTCTATTGATGATAACAAGAGACAACACAATAACTATGGTAGAACTCCTTGTACAGCAGTTTTATATGTCTTTTTAGTTTTATGTGTCTATAGGAATATGTTTTGTTCTGTCCTGCTTTGTTCTGTTTCTCCCCCTAATATAGAAAGGATAGAAATACATGTTAAGACTCATGCTTATGAAAACTGATCTTATGACACATGATGAAATGAACAAATACTTTGAAGGAAAAAAACGCACTACGGTACCCAATGCTGATTCCAGGGTGTTATGATGTGAAATCCAGCAATACTAATTTGTTTTAGTTACTTTTTACTCATTGCTGAGACAAAATACCTGAAGCCCAAGTTGGAAAAGGAAAGGTTTATTTCTTACAGTTTTTGGAGGTTTCAGTCCACATTCAGTTGGCTCTAAGGCAGGTGGGCATGGCTGGGTCGCGGTTCATGGTGGCTGCAAACAGCAAACAGGAACCAGCCAAGAGCCAGACACACCTTCTTCCGGCCATTATATCACATCCTGGCTCCACCCCTATGTGGGTATAGCACTGATACCATCAATCCAAGCACTAGACAATGAACTATCACAAATGCACAATGCAAACTCATGAGGCTGAGGGGCCACAGACGTAAACCACGGCACTATTATTCTTTGTTCAGAGTGATTTTAGTTTGCTTTGGTTTGTTTAATCTCAACATAAATGAAGATATGGAAAAATGTGTGTATGTTTAAGTGTATAGAATTGATAACCATATTACTAAGTTTTTATTAGATAGTTGAACAGAACTATTTGCAGTCTCCCTGTTTGAATTCCCATTTATATGTTCCACTTTTATATCTTGAACAATTATCTGTAAGAGGACAATATGTAAACATCATGTAGTGATTTATTACTGTTTATTTTTTCTTTGAAACTGTGTACTATTTCCACCTATTTTCTGTATTGTTTTGTCTCTCTTTAAATAAAACTTTTTTAAAAAGGTTGAAAGCAAAGTCTCAAAGGGACTTTTTTTCAGAGCATGGCCATGTTCACTAGAGGTTATTCACAGTGGTAAAGAAGTAGAAGCAATTCAAATGTACATTTACAAAGGAATGGATAAAGAAATGTAATATACATGTAAAAAAATCATTGTCTTGAAGATTTCCGTTTTGAAGCTTAAGTATAGTATTTTAATTTACTCCTTTAAATTTCATTCTTTACTACACCAACTTCTCTTCACCTTCAAACGTAAGTCAAAAGCTCTTCCAGCTACACAATTTCATAATGTACCTTGAAAGAGGAAGAGATAGTCAATAATAGCCAAATATTTACCATGTGACAAGTACCACACCAAATATTTTCATGTGTCATCTCATTCAATCCTCACAAAATCTTTTGAAATAGATACTATGACAGCTTATGCTTTTCTGCTGAGAAATCTAAAATCTCAGATTAAATGACTTGCTCAGAATTGTCATAAATTAGTCACTAGCAAAGCTGAGATTAATTTAGATTTACCTGATTTGATTCTTTTGTATTGCAATGCATAAAGGAAAAATGGTACTGGCTGTGCCTAGACAAAATTATGAAGGCAAAAGTCTGTATTTTGAGCTCTCAATTTCCATCCAATCAAAACTCATTTTGAAAGTAGCATTTAAAAAAGAGAATATTAAGACATTTTTGTATTAAGATAGGTGATATGCTCTGAACAGCATATCATTCTTTGGAACACTGACATCTTGGACATTACAGCTGGCAAGATACTTAGTGTGATCTAATTTAATTCCTTCAAATTACAGATAACAAAAATCTGAAGCCTAGAGAGTAAGGTATAATTTTTGGCAATCACAGACTATAGCCTAGAATCTGAGTCTCTTGATTCTCTCAATCTATAGTTTTCTGATCACCCTGAGTCCTTTTCATTTTATAATGTATAGAGAAGAATTTAATGAAGCAAAATGATTTTGAGTGGACTTTTGAGGGCATTGCTTTTATATTTGCTAGATGGTTCTCTGTAGAGTCGATTCTTTTAGGCTACGTAGTGACTAATGCTTGCTGTTGACAGCCTTGTATCTTTCTGACATTTTATCAAGAGAATCATTTGAGATTCAGCCAGTTCATATCCTTAAGTCTTAAAATTCCTATAGAAAGCTTTTCTGTAGTACTTCCTATATATTGTAATTTAACTGTAATTTCTAAGATGAAGTTATCCCTGAAATAATTTCATGTCACAATGTTATTCTCTTTCTCTGGCTCTATTTATTTTTAGCTTTTAATATGGAAAAGTATGTCAAACATAAAGTAGCCAAGTGTAAAGTAGTTCTTCATTGGTTTAATAGAACAGGTAGTTTAAAAAATAAAAGGATACTGACCAAAAAAAAAAAAAATAAATAAAAGGATAAATTTGTGCATTTAGGTTCCTATCTTTTGAATCTCAACTTGCTCTCATCTGTGTTTATTTCAGAAGAGTTTGTTCTAAAATTTCTGCAATAGATGCAATTCTTCTCAAGCCAGAACTCAAAGCAATGTATTTAAGCTTCCTTGCCTTTGGTTTCTACTTTTCCCACTGGTTGGACCTTAAATTTTATCTTAAGCCTCTGAATTTAGCTTCTCAATACAGTTAAGATGCAGTAATAACAAAAACATTTCTCATTAGGACAGAAATGATGTGAACACATTATTGACTTAGTTTTATTTTGATAAAGTGAACTGGAATTCCCAGAAGATTTAACAAGACTAGGGAGAGCAGATGTTATCGGATTTGTGGATTTATGAAGTAATCCTGACTCAGTATACATTTTGCAACACTCAGCTATTTCAACACCACACCCAGGACACTAATTATAGTGTGCATTTCAAATAAACACAGATGGAACTTCTATTTTGAGGTAATTTCTTGGAGTTTATTAAAGGCTTGGATTGTGTTAAATGAAACATGGAGAATATTTAAATTGCGATTGATAAATAAAGATAATACATTATATTGTAGAAATCTAATCTGTCACTACTTTAAGAAGGAAAGTATGATTAAGGAGTGGTCATCTTTATATATGTCTCATATTAGGAATACTCATGGGGCTAGGGATGTAGCCTAGTGATGCAGCACTTTCCTTCAATCCATGCTACCACCACTGCCGAAAAAAAAAGGAATGCTTATAAGTTATGCAAAAATAATTTCATTTATATTTATGAATGTGACACAAAGGGAACATTTGTACATTTTAATGTTAGCTAATTGCACATTATTTTTTATACCTATTGTATATGGCACAAAATTTTTTTTTTTTTATTTAAGAGGAAAAAGAGAAAAACACAAAACAAACCAAAGCGGTGTAAGGGTACACGTAATACAGAACTACAAAAAAACAAAACAAAACAAAACAAAAAAAACAAAACAAACAAACAAAAAAAACATAACAGTAAGAAATCACCTGTTAGTATATTACATATTATCATCTTGAAAATAGTTCCTCAAATCACAGTATCAAAGAATACAAGGTGGACATTCAAACAGGTAGACTGCAAACAGCTGTGTTCAATGATCCAAAAACATTGATACAGTCAGCTATTTAACACCCCTAAACACACTTGCTGTTATATCCGTTAGAGCTCTTTTCTTTTTTTTTTTTTCCCTCTCTTTTTTACAACAAAATTCACGCACTTTGGATTTCATTACTCCTTAGTGCTTATTACTTTTTTTGGGGGGGGGGGAGAATACAGTCAAATATGGCAAAACAAAGCTGTCAGTCAATACCAAGGATAGACATAGCACATGATGTAGAACAGAGTACAAGTTTATCAACAATGGTTATCAACGTTGTCCCTTGTTTCCTTAAAAAGAATTGTCTATCTCATTAGATATTATAAAGTTGGACAAAACAGTAGAGAACAAGACCAATAAAACTTAGGCATTGTAAACATTACAGGACTTCCAAAGAAGACAATAGTCAAACCAGAATGGGTATCTTAGTGAATCTTATTGTCTTCAAAGTAGTTATGGCACAAAAATTTAACAACATTTATGTAACCAAAAATGTTCACTATTTCACGAGAGCAATAAAAGCCAAAGGGAAAAAGGTGTTTTTCACACTTTCTCTGAGACATCTTCTTCTGAGATATTAGGTGTTTGTAGTCTTATTTTGGGCTTGGATTCATTCATTATTAAATACTCACTAAATGTCCACTATGTACCAAGTACTGGTCTAGGTTTTATTATAAAATAGTAATATGTACATTGGCTCTGCTACCTGGAACTTCCTGTCCCATGGATGAGATAAACAAAATAAGCAAACAATTATACATAATGAATGTTCTGTAGAAGAAACAGAGAACTCTGATCAGGATTATCTGGAGTAGAGAAGATACTCAAGGAAGGCCTCAGTCAAAGATGATATTTAAGTGGAATGCATGATGAAGTAGATAGTGGTAGGATGGTACTCTTAATTGTTACCATTTATTGAATGACAAACTTTAGATAAAGTATTCTGTTATATTATTCAACAATCATATTTATGAGGCCCACATTACAGGTAAGGAAACGAAAAAGAAGCATAGTTACCTATTAAAAAATGAGGAAAGGGGGTGACTCCAAAATTCATCTTTTGAATCAGTAAAGATATTTCTAGAAAAATATCATAAAGAAATGGCCAAAAATATAAACACAAATTTATGTAACAGGGCAATTCTCTTAAGTCATTGTTTTGAAATTTTTACTAGTCTTTTATTGGGGAGTGAGGAGAGAGTTTAGATTGAGCGTCATTTAATAATACTCCTTATTTTCTATTTTAATGATTTGCATCTATTAAGATGCTAGAAAAGTGATCATATTTGATCATATTGAACCTGGAAAATAGCAAAATAATTGAGAAGAAAAGGAGCATGTAAAGACAAAATACAAGAAATAATTAGAAGACATGAATTTTGAGTAATGGAAAAAAGTCTTTTTTGTTTTGTATTAGCCTGAAAGATAACATTTCCTCCACTATTTAAAGCTAATGAGAGCTACTGGGTTATTCTAAATACAATTTAAGAGGTACTTTCAGACATTTCAGGAAGTTTTAACAGAGTATTCACATATAATTATCATATTTCTAACATTTCTTCAGTTCCATAGATTTGTGCAAAATATGAACAGAAAGCCAAGAGTAATAAAAACTATATTTGATGAAATCTAGATACGTGAGCCTGAAAATTGCCATTCTTTTAATGATGACTCAATAAAACAGGAGAGAAAATGCAAACTCAGTCAATAAGAATATTCATCTTGTTCCATGGACTAATTTTGACCAATTTAAGTTACAGTCCTATAGGAGCTAAGTGCTAGACGAACATGTTAGGAAAATTACTCAAAACTTGGAAATAGAACAAAAAGAAAACAAATCAATGGACGGCAGTATGACTTTAAATATGAGACAGTAAAGGCCACCTGAGGTTTATATAGAGTAGGTACTTAGTTTTTCTCAATGATATTATGATTAGATGCCCAGATAAGGTCACTTTTTAACTTAGAGACATTATTAGGTAAAATGTAGATAAGATGCAGTGGTTCCTGCTGGGACAGATATCTCCAGAAATTTATAGACTATTGGTCATTAACCATTTATATCTAATTATAGTAACCTTATGCTAATATTTCTTCATTAGATTTTCTATAAATTCCTCTACTTCTTAACTATTCTTTGTTTTTTCCACTAAATAAAATCTTGTATGTTAATTTTATATTAACTTTTGAGAGACTGATTTTAATTTTGAAAATTATACTTTAAAAAGTCTATCTTCATGACCTAGTTTTTTAAACTGATGTGTATTGATTATACTTTGCTATACTTATTTGATTTATAACTTGCTATATGTACATGCCTATTAGATTAGCCTTTGCTTTTATTTTTATAATAGATGCTTTTGCAAATAAATCCTCAGAAGCTTTAATTAGGTAAAACATTTAAATCTGGTGAGTCCAATTCCCATTAGTAGCCAGGACCCTAGTGCCCAGAGTAGACAAAGTAGGCAGAGGCCAATTTATTATAGCAGAGGTCATTTTGCTGTAGCTGACAAAGTCATAGATCTTTCTATATTGCATTTCCTCCTTTACCATACTCTCCTTTTATTGTCATGTAAACATGTTGCAGGGTATTTTGAGATAGATTTTTTAAAATTAGCAATTGAATTTGTTTGTCTTTGTTATTTACAGTTAAGTAAAATGAATGGATACCCAGTCACTAACAACACAGCGTATGCTTGAGTTCTATTCTTGATAGTGTTGTGCTGATTTTAGACAATGTAGATTTCCCTTTAGCAAGCAGTGTTCATCAATCAATTATTCTACTTCCTACACTAGAAGGTAATAATAACTTGGTGCAGTGCTTTATGCATTTGGGAGGCTGATATAGGAAGATTACTTGAGCCCAGAAATTTAAGACCAGCTCAGGCAATGTAGCAAAATCCCATCTCAGAAAGAAACAAAGAAACAAAGAAAGAAGAAAAGAAAGAAAGAGAGAAAGAAAGAAAGAAAGAAAGAAAGAGAGAGAGAGAGAGAAAGAAAGAAAGGTATTAGCTGAATGTGGTGGTGCACGCCTATAATCCTAACACTTGCTGAGGCAGAAAAATCTCAAAATCAAGGTCAACCTGGACTACACAGTGAGTTCGAGGCCAGTTTCAACTCCCTGCTTCAAAAAATGAAATAATAAAATAAAATAAAATTAAATTAAATTAAATGGATTAATGATAGGAAGTTGAGATTGTTTTGAATTATAAGCAAACTCTTTGATATAAATAAAATGACCTGGTAGAAAAGCCACTTACTGATCACATCCTACATGTCTACATTCCTTTACTTTTACAAAAGATGATGCTCATCTACTAAAGATGTTTTCTGTTTGTTGGGTTAATGTGGTCTGGATATGGCAGCTTTAAAATTTTCAGCTCAACGTATCCCTTTAATAGTTTAAAGTGATAACTTGACCTTTCCTATAGGGCAATATCAACCCATCAGTATCTTTTATTTTTGTGCAGTAATTGAAATGTAACTACTACAACTTTGCCTGATCAGCTTGTAACCTCATACGTATTCTGCTACCAGTATCTATTACATTTCAACCTATTAGTCTTCTTTCTGCAATGGCAAATGACTGTGTGCGGAGATGTACTAGGGTTGCTATGTTACTGAAAAAGAAAATAGAGTCTCCCTTCCTGATTTATGTTTTCTTGCTATCAGCAGTCAAAACATTGTGAGGTTTGTAGATGCTTAAATTCTCCAAAATTTCTCAACTCATTAGGCTGATTTGATCATTACACAATGTATATGTGTATCAAAACATCACATGGTACTACATAAATATGTGAATTATTTTGTGTCAGTTAAAACTAAACCACAAAATTTCAGGAATAGTAAACTCTAAAAAGAAAGGTTCAGATAAGAGTGAAGATACGCAACCTTGAGATGAATTCTTAGCCTCTGAGTATGTTTCTTCATTTGCAAATGAACCCAATGGTGACAGTATGTTTCACACAATGGTTTTTAAGATGAAATAGACTTTTTCCCCCATAAAAGGTCTATCTTCTTAACCAGAAAAAATAAAGTCCAAAATAGAGTACAATTAAACTTCCCTTAATACTTAAAATCATTTATGCTTATATTAACATTTTTTCTTAATATAGTATTCCCCCTCCTTTTTTTTTTTTTTTTTTTTTTTTTCTTTTTCTGGGAATTGAACTTAAGACCTTGTTCTTTTTTTTTTTTTTTTTTTTTTGTCTTTTTCGTTTTTACCGGTACCAGGGATTGAACTCACGACTGCCTGCTTGCAAGGCAGGCACTTATGCCACTGAGCTAAATCCCCAGCCCCTAAGACCTTGTTCTTGCCAGGCAAGCACTCCACTGCTGAGTTGTATCTCTGACCCTAACAGAGTATTTCTCATTAAAAGTTATAATACCAAGATCTCTTATTATGTCTTGACACTTTAACCTTGTCAAAAACAGTTATTGGGACTTTTACCAGGCACTAACTGGTGGAATGATGTTTGACAGGTCAATTAACCTCTTCTATATTTTCTTAAGGAGGTAGGTGTAGAAGTAGATGATAGAAAAGATTTATTAAAAATTTTTCTTTTTATATTATTTATTTATTGTGTGACTGAGACTCAAACCCACTATCTTATGCATAAAAGACAAGTATTTTCTAATACTGAGCTATGCCCTTGGGCCACATTTTTTGAGTTATTAATTTGGACTTCAATATAGTGTCAGAAATAAAAAATTTTTAAAAAGCCAGTCTAGTGTTTTCCAGGTAGTGTTGGACCTAGGTCTGTGCTGTTCACACTCAAAAACCAATACTTAGGGGACAAGAGTTGTTGACAGAGGAGACGTCTTAAAAAGTTAAAGGCTTTTGTTCTCAAGTCCCCATCTTACAGAACTCAAAAGCACAAAAGGCTTGTGTAGGAGGGAAAAGAGGAGCAGGGTTATGTACTGAGCTCTGGGTTGGGCATCCAGAGTATGTCTCTCTTTTTTGCTTCTTGTTATTTCTTCAGGTTATGACAATCAGCCTTGGCTTCCTGGGGGCTGGTTCTTGTTTTCTAGATGGACATACAATGTTTCTATAAGTTAAACCTCTTAGCACTTCAATTACTGTGTGTTAGTTGATGCACAGATCTAAAGAATAAGGAGGGAATGTTGTACAATGTAATATTATTTGAAGGTCAACAGACATTCTGAGTTCTGTAAATCTGAAGAAAGATTATGTAGTAGTTTATATCTTAATTCATAAGCAACTTTTCTTTAGAATTTGGAATGCTGGAGAAAGGGAGGGGATATAACCTTGCAAATGGTAAAGGGAAGAATATAATTTTGCAAAGGACAGCTCAAAAAGGAGCAGCTACAGGAGCTTAAAGGCTCTAACTAATCCATTAGTTTTCTCTTAAAATCGTAACACTCTACATTAGTGTTTATAATTCATAAACAACTCTCAGCAATAATATCATCCTCTCAAACCTAATAATGTACAGTGCATAACAAGTACTCAGTACATGTTTTTATGAATTAGTAATGTAAATGTTTAATCCTTCCTACTTCTGGTTGGGTTTTTAAAAGTATAGAAACAGTAAAGGACTAGAACAACTTTTGGTCTTCACTAATTTTAATTGTGTTCATGATAGCAGAACATCAGGAATATCTTAACAGCTTTACAAAAATGTGAAATATGAAAAGTTCAGTGTATTTGGATAAGAACTGGTGTCTAGTCTGGATTCATTTATTCACAAGGAGAATATTTCATTATTACATATGAGAAGTACTTTGTCATCTGTGAGGTGCTTTAAAATGGGGTATTTCCTCATTCTTTAATTAATTTATACAACTCTATGTACTAGATTAAGTATTTCCCTGAGTATTGAATTGGAAAACTGGAAAGGTTGACGTACATTTATGCTCATGCAACAAAGCCTACCAACCAGGACAGACATGACAAAATGGTGGTTAATCCAGCAGCAGTGAATCAAATGGAAGGACTGACCTCCCTAATTATTTTGGTCACCTTAATGATAATAATAATTATGAGTTAGCCTGCTCACTGATATCCATAATAAAGTTGGCCAAAATGTGTGCTGCCATGCACTTAACTAAAGTCAAAATGGGTCAAAGATCTAGATATTAAAACAAACATTAAATTTGTTGGAAGATGAAATAGGTAGAAATCTTGAAGACATAGATGCAGGCAGAGACTTAATGAACAAAACCCAACCTACAAGGGAAATATTACAAAGAAGGAACAAATGGGATCTCACCTTATTAAAAAGCTTTTACACAACAAAAGAAATCACCAAGCGAGTGAAAAAATGATCCATAGAGTGGGAAAAAATTGTAATCAACTGTCCCTCAGACAAAGGACTTATGTCTAGAACATATAAGAAATTTAAAAAATCAGAACCCCCAAATTCAAAGAACCAGTGCAAAATGGGCACCTGAGATGAATATACACGTCTCAGATGAAGACACACAAATGGCGAATAAATACATAAAAAAAGTTCAATATCATTGGTCATTGAGAAATGAAAATTAAAACAACATTGAGATTCCACCTCACCCCAGAAAGAATAGCTATCATAAAAAAAAAAAAAAACCAATAACAAGTATTGGTGGGGCTGTAGGGGAAAAGGAACTCTTCTCTACTGTTGGTGGAAGTGTAGACTGACACACTGTGTAAATAGTGTGGAGAATCCTCATTAAACTAGATTTAGAGATCCCATTTGACCCAGCTATTACCCTTCTGGGTATCTTCCCAGAAAAATTAAAAACATGATACCATAACAATATATGTGTTCACATGTTTATAGCAGCACAATTTATAACAGCTAAATCTTAGAATCAACCCAAATGCCCATCAACCAAGGAGTAAAAAAGATGTGGCCTTTTCATACAACTCAGCCATATAGAAGGATGTACTGGAGACTTTTATAGGTAAATGGATGCTACTAAAGACCATACTCATAAGTGAAATAAATCAGACTTCTATATGTAAACATCATATTGTGTCTCTAGTGTGAGAAACTGAAAGAGTGAATGGGGTACAAAATGTACAATGAATATTGTGAAATGGGAAGAAACTTTGCAAAAGAAAAGATGGGAGAAGGTGAAAAGAAAGGGAAAAAGAAAAAAATATATTTATATCAACACAATTAAGCTAGTTATACAGCTAGTTTCTCCTAGTTCACTGAAAAGAAAGGTTTGTGCTAATATTGTTTGGACAAGATACATGCCTATATCCTGTACTCTGAATAACTATTATGAAGATAACTATAGGCAAGATATTAATTACTGTAACTCTCCTACTAACATGTTTTGAAACTCTGTTTTATTGTTACTTCAGTTTTTTTCTCTTTAAAATAAAAAAATAATGGTGTGGACTGAAACCTAGAAAATCTAGAAATAGTCTTCTGCCAAAGATAAAAACTGTAATCCAAATGAATTGTTCAACCTTTCAGAGCTCTAGTATCTGCTTCTGTAAAATTATATTCCATGGTAAATGGTTTTCATGTTTCCTGCTTCTTATTATTGCTAATTCTTATTTTAGTCATGCCTAAAAATGTTATGGATATTTCCTTTTTATTATTATTTTCACAGTATTTTTATGTCTTCTCAAATCTATTTGGAACAGCGTTTTAAACTGTTATTTATTTTTCACTTACTGATTATTACATTGTAGGTTAAACAAATATGTGCCCTGGATTTTATAGTTTGATGTTTGAAATTTTGTTTCTAAAGGAAATTTAAAGACACTGATAATAAAATATATCCATGTAGACAATAAACTAAGCGGGTTATTTAATAATAAAATTGATTTTCTTAAGGCTGTCTACATTAATAAGTCAAAATGATTGTATTTCTAAGATTGCATATAAAGAAATCATAGAATTAGACTTCTAGTTTAATTAAATCATATTTAATAAGATTTTCTTGAATAATTCATCATCATCAAACATTTAAAATATTTCAAAGTTGAGATAAAGCAATATTCCAAACGCATCCTCACAGAGAGAAACTCTGGTTAAGGAAATCAAAGAAATTATATTCTGATATTAAAATTGATAAAGGCTGCTATTGTCTTCCAGGATGATTTGAGAAAGTGCCCACCTTTGAAAATTATAAATGTAAATTAACCTGGAGAGGATATTCATGAATCAAACTTTAAAAAAACCAAAGCAAATTAGGACCTATCTAGGATGTCACATACTCTCATTTACTTGTCAACATTTTTCGGCTGCAACAAAGATCAACTAACCAAGAAGTGGCAACTCAGAGAAATGTCTCAGGACCAGAATTTCTTGAGGTATCGATCACTGAGTTTCTGCAGCTGTACACTCCTTGCAGCTCTACTAGTGTTGAGTATGTTGGGTACATTGATATTGTACAAAATCAGGATTTTGTTAGCAAGACAGAGGAGACAATGGCTTTTTTGTTAGGAAACAATCACTCTCATTTGCACATATTGGGCAGTGCACTCACACCTGATTGATTTCCTCTGGGTTCCTACCTATTCAATCATGATTTCCAACCTTACTTTCGAAAGCTATAAAGGTAATTTCTTTCTCTTGAGTTACCTGGGCAACCAAAGTATGCACTCCAAAATAGGAAAGATTGTTGAGCTGGACACTACAAGAAGTGGGGCCAGGTATGATGGTGCAAACCTATAATCTTAGCTACATGGGAGCTACATGAGGAAAGAGGATTGCTGTGTCTCATGCTGGAAGCATATCATTTTAGAAGTCCTATTAAAACAACGATACTTGAGCACTGAAAGCACAGGAAGACTTGGCCTACATCAGCTCAAATTATATTTTTGCAGGTCAAGATGGCAAAGGTGAAGTGTGGTTGGAGGCTGCTGGAACTCATCAGATCTTTCTTATTTTTTTAATGTTTTAAGGCCAGTTATGCTTTTTTTTTTTGAGTAAATCCTACAACCAGTTGATATATTTCTGGTTCCCCTTTTAAGACACGACCTAGATCTTTGGTTTCTTTTCTTTACTGAAGGCTCTAAGAACGCTACCTTTCCTTTTTTCTGCTTTGCATTACCATTAATTATTCCATAATTTAGTTTCATTTTTTTGCTAGATGTTTAAGATTGAATATATGATATCCATCAAAAATCAACCTATTCTTTTCTCATTAAGGTCAGTGAGGCTCCTGTGGGTTTTTTCCTTCACTGGTTATATCACCTGGTAGAACAGATCAGGTTCTTAACCATTTGGCTTCCTTTGAAAGCTTTGGTGATATTCTCCTTTTCCAGAGACCTTCCTATTTGCAGAATACATTAGTTGTGTGGTCTCTAGTCCTTGTCTCTAAGGTCTTCATCACCTACCTGAATAGGAGGTTGGGAAACTCACCAGAGTTGTAGAGCCCATTTAAGGAGGATCCTGTTGTTTCCTGTGTCCTGGATGACCTTGGAGAGCAAAGGATAAAATATTGGCTTTTAGCCCGTTTATCTTTTTTAGCTTTGGTTTCCAAGTCTCAGTCCTTGCACATGCAGAAGACCAGTTCTACAAGTTCTGAAGTGTGTTTTAAATATGGCAGTGTTTAAGATATTGAGGACACCTTGAAATATAGTGAGATCAAAGGACAGTAATCCCCTTTCTTTTAATAGTGGTGTTATGGATTCTGTCTAGATGTTCCCCCAAAGCTTCATGCACTCATAGTGGGGCTTTTCCTAGCTTACTAGATCTAAAGTGTGTGATACTTGGATTAATGATGGTGATACTAAATTAGTTCATTGATTAGAATTAGCATAGTTTTGGTTGTGGTCAAATGAATTTACTGAGTGTGGGTGACAATACTGAAAAGACTTGTAACCTGGATGGGATTAAAGGGAAAAGCGGGCTCACTGCTATTTGCTTTCTGCTTGCTGCCTGTTGGACCATGGACTGATTCTCCTGTTCCATGCCTTTGTGCCATGCCATGCTGCCTTGGAGTAAGAAAATACATGCAGCTAGAAAATATAATCTTTAGTGAGTTAAATCAGATATAGGAGCTAAAATACTACAAAGTTTGTCTCATTTGAATAAGGCAAAGTACAAACCAAGAGCACAGTAAAGGAGAGATAAAATGACATAAGAGGATAAACCTCTTAGAAATGGGAAAAGTTCTAGAAGAACCAGGGGGAGGGAAGAGAAGAAGTAGAAGGGGAAAGAAGTAGAATTAAAACATGTCATTTACAGGAACCAAATAGTCTCTGTGAATGTAAACATTATGTGTCACAAAATGAGCCAGGATTAATATCAACAAGAATAAATGGGGAAGAAAATTTGTGGGGGAAGGGGAAGGGAGAGAGAATTTAAAAAGAAACAAACTGTGCTGCAGACATGTACTTACTCCCGAAGGTGATTGTAAGCTGAATATACTGCACATGTATACTAATAAAAAATTTATTTAATAAAATAACAATAAAAATTATAATAAGAAACTTTGAGATAAGCTTAGCAACTGACAAAACAATTATTGTATTGTATACAGCATTTTAGGATAACTATTGTGATTAAGAGAATTAGACCAGGATCATCAAACTTTTTTACTATCTTTCTGAAAATGTATTTGGCCTTTAACTATAAGGAATAAAATAATTTTTATATAATTTACAGCTAATAGTTTACTTTTCACTAAGTATATGATATTAAGAGTTCCAGGATATGTTCCTTAGGTGACCAATGCCTAATTCTTTTATTATTAAGGTGACTCTATCTGAAATACAAATTGTCTGGTACATCTAAGTACTTCTGTTTAAAGATAGTCATGATTTAATAAGGAACAAACACAGACCTGCAACAATCTATCATGACAAATAATTTCTGTTTAGAAGATACCAGCATGGTAAATTGTTCTCCCAAACTTTGTATTTTAGGAAATTGGTAAATTTGGAAAATAAATGTAATTAATATACAAGCAAATCAGTAATAATTAGAATTCCACATACATAATTAAAGTCCTTTATGTATTAACTTAGGTTTTACTTTTGAAGTAGAATATAGAGTTTAACAGTGCTAACAAAAATCAAAATAAAATACAATGTTAGACATCTCAAAAGTTTAGAAAATGGCATGGAGACCACAAATAGGTTGATTACATAATGTTCAAGTGTAACTAACTTATGCAATAACAAAATGCTATTTAGTCAAAAACCAACTGATGTAGACCAAGTTTTAAATAATAGACTGTTCAAACGATTGGACTCATTTTAATCTTAACCCATACAATCTATTTGTATAGTACCTTATAACAAAAAGAAAAACTGTCAAATGTTTTATCAATCATTTTATATACTCACAAGTCCAATGCATATTGTATAAAAGAGAGAACTTATTGGTTACCTTGCTTGTATCAAAGTTCTTTTAGTTTTACAAGTCTTGCAAAACATTAAGGCAAATATCTTAGTTATGTGACAATTTTAGTCCTCAGAACTACACACATATCTAGTCACAAGTCTACCGAGTGTCAAATATACTATAATAACTTAGCACAACAGTTGCTTATTTAATCAGTCATAATCAGATTTAACCAGAATTATATAGTGTTTATCTAAGACTTCACAACATACAGACTACTTAAACCCTGACTCTGTTAAGACTCATTTTGTTAAAAAATTAAATATCTAACAAACACATTTTTTTCTTTTTAAACCATTTCTTTATAAATATTATTAAAAGCAGACCAATATTTTAAGAAAAGCTTGTTGCTTTCAGCATAGAAAATAGATTTTATTTCATGTCAGTGGAGTCTCCTTTGGTCTTAGGAAGCTACTAAATAACCTTTTAAGTTAGAGCTAACATCATCACATATGAAAATTGTATTTTATAAAGGCTCTGTCACTTATTCAGAATCTCTACAAACTGTTTGCTTCCTTGTTTTCACTTTTTTTACATTCTGAAACAATCAGTCATTTAGGATAAAATATTATTTTACTATACAAAATTCTTTTTCATCCTAAAGCATTTTCTTTTCCTATAATCTTTCTTATTATAAATATCTTTCTACCAATAACCTGTTTATAGTTCCCTGTCTCCCATATACTGGTTTTGTCATGTGTGTTAATATTCTTTACACTTACACTTTAAAACAATTCTTGATGCTTCTGAATTTGGGCAATTCAATCAAGTTTCTAAATAAGATAAAAGTCAAGACACAGCTTAAAGTTTTCCTGCTTGACATGTAGAATTATATATTAGCATGTTGACTTTTTTTCTTGTTTTTTGAGACAGAGTCTTGCTATATAATTCAGGCTGGCCTTGAATTCACTATGTGGCCTTGAATTCACAGCAGTCTTCCTGCCTCTGCCTCCCAAGTGCTGGAATTACAGGCATATGCCACTACACCCAGCCTAGAATTTTAACTTTTAATAATCTTATATGTAGTGAAGACTCAGATAATAAAAATCTTAAACTTATTTTGCATCAACAATTTATGAAAACACATTTAATACTCAAATGTATTATCTTTTCATTAAATTTAAGTAGCTAATAATGCTTATATTTAGTTTTTAACCCAGATGTTTTATTATAAATGTTTAGGAACATTTATCTCAGTTATATCTACTGAATTTACTTTTAAAACTTATTTTTAAATTACTGATGACAGATATCAGATATAGTCATCATTTAAAGATTTTTTTGGTCAAAGCAAAATCCTAAAGTCAAATAGCTATACTTAGAACAGACACAAACCAGATTTATGTAGCTTTTTTGTTAAAATTGAAAATTTGAGACAAAATAATATGATAAAACGAATTTGTTAATTTATAAAGAGAAATTTAAATTACATTTAGGGCAAGATGAAATCAATTTAAATCACTTATTTTTATGGCTATCTTTAACATGTTCATTCATAAATTCCATATAGCCTTTATAGCTACTTGAAATTTTAAATGTTCTTCCCCCTTTTTAGTCTCAGAGTAACAGTTAATACACAGATATTACCATTCAATTAGAACTCGCTAAAATAACAGACTTTTAAGTAAATTTGTATTCCCAAATTATCACAGAATAAGCAGATGGCTGTAGAAGGAGAAGTTAACTCTGCAATCATAGGTTAAGAATTATTTTAAGTTGTTTACCAAAAAATGTTAAACTTGGCATGCCAAATACAAAATATTAATTTAAAACATAGGATCCAAAAGTGAATTTAAAGATGCAAGAGCTATCTATACCAAAATATGGAGTGACAGTATCCTTACAAAAACTGTTTTTAAGAATTCCATGGAGAGTTTCAAATTTTGTAAAATGCACCTCCCAGGACTCATTTTGAGATCATCATTTTAATTCCAAAGGATGTCATAACTATGCAGTATTACAAAAGAAAATCACCTTTTATTAGTTATATATTTATAGCTAGAAGTTAATTAGTCAGCCAATATGTGTTTCAGTGGATTCTTGGAAGATAGTAGGATCAAGTTGCCCACTTTCGGTTTTTAAGGAAACCAAAACAAAACAAAGGAACCAAAACCAAGCAGTACATTTTCTAAAAACCAATTTTTCCCAAAGGAAAAGCTGAGAATATGGTCCTTTGACTTTGTCTCATGCCAAATCACCTCACTGTGTTCAAGCCCCCAAGACACTGAAGTTTCTGACACGCACATCTGCAAGACTTACCCTGTTGGATCTGTTGATCCTTCTCTCAAATGCGTTTCCTTTTCCCCAATGAAAGCAGTGGGAGGAAATGGGAAGTATTTTGGGTGTGAGGAAAACAACACTGTCGGTCCAATGGGGAAAGCTGGGGCATTCACCAGTCATGGAGATAACTGAAGAAACTGACTTGGGCAGCTGCATATTTTTCACCCGCACAAGGAGATTTGTCCAGTAGTCCTACGGCCCTCATTGGCCCACCAGGAGAAAATTCCCTCCTTCACTTGTCTTTTTTTAGTACCAAGTTAAACCTGGAATATCTGCCATTCCCTGTTAAAACAACAGGAGAAAAAATAGCTGAAAGTCTCTATTTAACTTTACGATTACAGTCTAAGAGTTATGTGTACACAGAACTAAAAGGAAGAAAAATTTTATAAAAACATAGGATGAGTTAAAAAATAGAAAATGAAGCAACTGCAGATTCCTTTTCTAAAGTTACTTAGCAATTTGGGGGCAGTTCCCCTCTGGTGAATTTGAAGCAAGTTTTCAGTTGTTGCCAGCCATAATGTGCTTCAAAAAAATATTTACTAAACTAATTGTAATAAACATAGATTAACCACCAGAATAACCAACATAAGCATGTATAAAACATATAAAAATTATATAAACTCAGAGTGCACTTTCAGACACAACAACCAGAATTTCTCCAAGTATTTAACATAGAAACAATTCCTTTTTTATTTATCCTTCAGTGAATAAATGGACATTTACTCATATATCTTAATTTCTCTGAAAAGTCAAAAGGAGCAGGCAGAGTTGGAGAAAAAAAAAGAGAAAGGAGGAAAAGAGAACAGCGCAGATCACACACAGCAATTGCTTTTGGTCTAAGGCAGCAGCCAATACAAAAAAGTCCAAGAGGCTTGAATCCAGCACACAGCCCCAAGTCTGACCCCAATCCAGGGCTTTGGAGAGAGAGAACCAACACCTCTGCAAATCTAACTGAGACAAACCTACAGGGCCCTATTATGCAAGTCCTGATTAGTTTTAATTCCCAGAAGTCATAATTACAAGATTGATCAGATTTCATACATTAAATTAGCCCTGACAAACCAGGATATTCAAGATAGACGTGAGGGAAAGTAAAAAAATAGACTGGGGAATTTATTACAGGGCTGCCATCCATGCCCAAGGACTCACTTGTTTGTTGTACACAGTAACATGCATGACTGATTAAATCTGGGAGTCCATGTGAATTTTGCAGCAAGGCTTAGAGAAGTCTCATTTTGAGCTTCAGTATGTGGTCCCTGGCTAGTGTGGGTTCTTGCTTCAGTGATAATGGAAATTAAAACTGAAGCAAAATCATGAATTTTCAGGCAGAAGCTTTAAATGGAAAGTTTATTGTAGAAAAGAATAACAGTCCCAGAAAGAAGATATATAATATATGAAAAGATGCATAATGTTAGTCTTTTGGGAAATGCAAATTAAAACATGCACAAATCACCATACCTTCAGGCAGGGGCTTACACCACTGAGCTAAACCCCCAACTATTCACCACACTTTCAGTAGAACAACTAAAATAAAAAGTTGCCATTGGCAAATATCAGTAAGACTATGGAGCAACTTGAACTATTTTAGTCACTGCTGATGAGAATAGAAAACAGTGCAATTAACCTTGAAAAATGTTTTGACAGCTGCTTAAAAGATAAACAAAATCTACCATACAATCTGCCCATTTTACTTTTAAGAATATAAATAAATACATAGGTCCGTAAAAGAATTTATTCATTAATATTCATAGTGGCTTCATTCATAATAACCCTAAGCTGAGAACAATCCAGACATTCATCATAAGTCAGTACAGTATATAAAAGAATTATTCTGAATCCATATACTGAAATAATAGCAACAAAAAGTAATGAATTACTGACTCATGTAATATCAATAACTCTCAAGAGCAGTACGCCAGGTGAAAAAACTGTAGTGTAAAACACTATATATTATATTCTTCCATTTATAGAAAAGTCTAGAAAAGACAAAACTAAAGTGATAGAGAACAAACCAGTAGGATTAGGGTAGAGATTAGTGGTAAAGAGTTTTTCTAGCATGTGTGAGGCTCTGGGTTTGATCTCTAGCAACTCACTCACACACACACACACACACACACACACACACACACACACCCCAAAAACAAGAGGAAGAGAGACAAAGAATAAACAGATAATCCCACAGACTGAGTGGTGGGAAAGAGGTTGACTCTAAAAGGATGCAATCTCCCAAAACAAAAATCCAGTCAAAAACCTGGCAAAAGAAATGAATAGACACCTCTCAGAAGAAGTACAAATGACCAATAATTATATGAAGAAATGTTCAGCATCACTGGCCATTAGAGAAATGCAAAATGCAGTTCAAAACAACACTGTGATTCCATCCTCTCCACAAAGGATGGCTGTCATCAAAAACTCAAACAGCAACAAATTCTGGCAGGGTTGTAGGAAAAAGAGAACCCATCTACACTGTTGGTGGGCCTGTACAGTAGTACAACTACTGTGGAAATCAGTGTGATGGTCAATTGTGAAGTCAACTTAAATGTATTACGAAATGCCTCGTGGATTAGTGGGTGTATCTGTAGATGATTGATATGTAAACCACAAACTAAGTATGGAAGACCCACTCTAGATGTGAGGGGCACCTAGTGATTAATATGCTTGTAGCCTAGAAGGAATGCAAAGCACAAGAAAAAGAAAGTCTTCCCTATCACCTTTTCAGAGGAGCTCTGTCTTTGCTGTTGCCTTTGGATGTCTTCTCTTGTTCCTTCAGGTTTCCAGTGCGCTCTTCAGCCTTCAGTGCAGAGGGCTGCTTTCTGACCAGATTCTCACACCAGGTTCTGCAGTGAGCCTCAGGCCTTCGACTTTTTACTGGATCCTCTGGCTCTACAGCATACACACAGCCACTTTGCATTCTTCCAACCACCTTTCTGCAGGCAGCACTGTAACCCTAAACCTACTTTGTAAATCCTTTATATATCATATGTAAATATATTTTATATGAAATCTGTTTTCCTAGTCAGCCATAACATATATAGTCAGTATGGAAAGTTCTCAAAACGTGAAAAATAGATATTCCATTTGACTCAAATGTCAAAGGTATACCCCTTCAAAGGTATTTTCTTAAAACATTGAAAGATATGATATTACAGTGATACATGTATATCAGTGATTATAGAATACAATTAATAATAGATAAATATTGGAAGCACCATGTATCTCCATCAACAAGTGAATGAATAAAGAAAATGTAAATATACACACTAGAGTACTACTCTGCCATAAAGAAGGATACCTTGGAGTCTTCTGTAAGAAAATGGATGCACCATTGAGACCATAATGCTAAGTAAAATAAATCAGACACAAAAAGTTAAATGTCACATGATTTCCCTTATATAGGAAACCCAAAGAATAAATAATTTAAAGCAAAAAGATTGATTATAGGAAACAAAAATATAGATCTTTGTCGAATGGGAAAGGGATATAGAAGTGGAGAGAGAATGGAGAAAGGGAAGGAGAAGGGAAAATAAAAAGAATTAAGATTCATTATGTATATGTGGCATCTCCCATAAAGATTGTATTCATTATATATTACAAACATACTAAATAAAAATTAAAAAACATTTAATTTAAAAAATTAAAAAAAGAAATGAAATAAGTAAACAATTTAAAAATTGTTAACAGAAAAAAGACAGACACAAGGAAAATTTGGAGAGTGAAGCAAATGTTCTGTACCTTGATCGTAGGAATTAATGTCCAAATTCATTGAGTTGTTCACTTAAAACTTACAAATTTAACTATGTGTAACTTATTTGTACAAAAATGAGTTACATGGTTTAAAAGATTCAGTAAATTACTTAAAAATTACTGTCAAAATTTGTTGCCAATGAATAAATAATAAAAGATTGGTAAATATAAAAATTTGGATAAAACTTGTACTTTTAATTTGATAAATCTTTGATTTGTCAATACAATTTAGATGAATCAGAATGGGAACTCACAGTTGTCTCATGTATGAATGATGTAATAAAAAATTTTTATGAACCATGTTAAATGTACTACTGAAAAATAAAGGACTTGGCTTTTATTACAAAGTTTGTTGCACAAATATAAGTTTAGGTGTTTTAAATTCTTTTTTTTTTTTTTATGGGGATTGAATTCATGACCTCACACTTGCTAAGCAAGGGCTTACACCACTGAACTAAGCTCCTAGCAGTAGGTGTTTTAAATTCATGAAATGTTTGTAATTCTTTTTTTTTTTTTTTTTTTTGTCTTTTTCCTTTTTATCAGTACCAGGGGTGGAACCCACGACTACCTGCTTGCAAGGCAGGCACTTAATGCCGCTGAGCTAAATCCCCAGCACAATTCATGAAATGTTTAAAACATATCTTTAAAAAATGATTTCTTACCTCATTGCTTCTCCATAAACTAACCAGCTTTATCTATTAGTCCAGAAGATCTAAAGGATTTCTTCTGGCCAGTTTTATCTTCTATACCTGGGTCACTTGACTGCCATTCTAGGGTTTCTATCATGGGCAACAGATTAAGAAACTAACATAATCCATTGAGATGCCACATGATTGACTTATTACATTTTCCTGGCTATTCAGGTAGAAAGTAAAAACATAAAGCAAAACAAACCCCTATCACAACCACTATTCCAATTAGCTCAAGTAATGAGCTGATTAGAAGGGCACAGGAGATCATTAGAAATCCAGAAAGGACTCAAGAGAACAGGAAAATGGAAATATAATCAGGCCTCCTGAGAATACATCAGATAGCTACAATCTCTATGGTCACATAGTGTCTTGATTATTTCACTCTATGCTGCTACATTCTACAACTTTCCTTAAGCTGTTCTTTCTATTATTGGAACCATGTGTATGGGGTTGGGAATGGTCACCAACTCTAAGGTCATATCAGCATTTGGAATTCAATGCCTACCTCCATTTAAGTGATTAAATTTTTATCTTATTGGTCCAATTCCACAGAGAAGATGTAATTGACCTTGCTTGGTCAGCTAGGTCTGGGGATCAGGTTTTCTTGTGTAAAGAGTGTGTTGGAAATCTGGATATTGTGTTTTAGATCGAAAATGTCCCCCAAAGCCTCAGATTTATGGATGGAGTCTGGTCAGACAGGGCAGGTCACTGGGGCACAATTTAGAAAGGTATATTCTTGTCCCACGATCACCCCAGTTCCTCTCTCTACTTCCTGTTCACCATAATATGAGCATCTTTCCTCTGCCTGAATCTTCCACCAGGCTTTTTGTGGCTTAGAGCTGGCCAGCCACGGACTGAACCCACTAAAATTATAAACTTCCATGTGTCAGGAGTTTTCTCCCAGTAATGAGAAAGTGACCAATACAATGGCCATGTAACTTGTGCAGTTGCATAACATCACAGGTTCAGGGGGCTCTGCACACTCCATTTAATATTGTATTGTCACTGTCAAATTCTAAATTTTTGAACAAAATTTCATATTTTTACTTTAGACATGCCTTTATAAATTATACAGCTGATTACACTGCTTGGCCTAGATACGAGGCAAGACTTGGTGGTAAGGGGAACTTTCTTTCCTATATTGGCAGTTAGGGAATATTTTCTGTATTTTACAGTCTTAGTTTTTACCATTAACCTTTTCCTTTATTTGTACTTACATTTTGGCTTATTATTCAAATAATCAACAAATATTGACTCCTTCTACATGTTAAAGTTATTCTAGGCACTGGAAACATTTGATGAATTGAATAGAATTTCTTCAGTCACGGAACATAATGTCACTCAAAGTGTACTCTATCAGGTTATCAAGGAACTGTTACTCTGCCTTTACAGAGTACCTGGCCTTCTTTCCTGGAGTTTCCTATATATTCCAGTCAGTATCCAAGTAGATACAATTGAAAGGCATGCTGAAACCTTAGTGCAGAAACTAGGAAAAAGAGGAATTCAGTACTAGGATTAGTGGGTTTTGCATGAAGTGTCCTTTTTTTTAAAACCTTACTTTAAGCACATTGAGTTCTAGTAGGTTGATAGTCGATGCCTAATATGGCAGGTCTGACAATCATAATAAGCTTGCTTCCAGATTGCATTAATATCCAATTTAGTTTTATCTAACAGGAAGTAGAAGTAAAAAACCAGGGTGTAGTAAAACTCAGAGAGAGAGAGAGAGAGAGAGAGAGAGAGAGAGAGAGAGAGTAACACTGTGGTTTTAATTCCTGAGATTTACTTCATAGCAAGCTGGCTAACAGCTGGGAGTATAAAGAGACAAGAGCACAGCTTCTTAATGGAGAGTGTTAGAAGACCTATGAAGGAGACTGTGATATTACTCAAGTATATGTCCAGGACTGAATAAAGATGTCACATGGAAGCCAGTGCAGAATGCAATGCGAAAGACCTTAGAGAAGGCTGAGATCCCAGGACTCTGCTCAGATCATGGTTAGCACAACACAGTGACTATCATCAGACCCAACCATCTGCTGTTGTCTCTGTGTTGTTCAGATGTTCCTCTTACTCTGACAGCATCATTAGAACATCTTTTATGATTTGTTTGCTGCAATAAAACTAGTTACTATAGTGCAGGCTGCTAAGCTCTACCTCTCTTCCTTTAGTAAGAGAACATCTGAACTTTGGCTTGTTACCTGGCTGACCAGCTTGATTGCACAGAATCTCCTGCAACAATATGCAGCCTACAGAAGACTGTCTTGTTGATGGGATATGAATGGAAATGACATGGGCAAGTTAAGCATTCCTTGCTTAAAGATAATGCTTCACTCTTAAAACTCCATCTTTCTTTCTTTCCATGGGATAGCAACTAACAGGATCTTTGATCTAAAGAATGACAACAGTCTGAAGATGATGTCACCAAGTAAAGCCCATTTACTAGGATTGGACCATTAATTGAGAGAAATCAACTACTGTTTAACTCACTGTGTTTTAGGGTTCCTTCAGCAGCTGTGTAGCCTACATTCTAACTCACCACTTTGTTGAATATCTGTTTTTTACCAGGGACTGGATTATAAGAACTTTGTTTGTATCATTTCATTTCATTGTTCAACCACACTATCAACATAATATTTATATCTCTATTTACAGATTGATAAATTGAGATGGGAAGGGTTAGGGATGGAGAGAATGGGAAGGAAGAGAAAGGAAAGAGGAAGTAAAAAATATAATAAAAGCTAAGTAAATTGATTCAGTATTTTATAGCTATTAAATGACATAAGAACTGTTCAACTATGTAGTCTTTAATGATTTAGCTACTGAGAATTTTTGGAATTTTGTTTCACCCTACTGGAAGTGACTTGAAGAAGGTTACCCGCTAAAACATTCCTCTCTGATCTGTGATTTACTCAGTGGTGTAAGTGTCTGCCTGTCAAGCATGAGGTCACAAGTTTGATCTCTGGTACCAATCAAACAAACAAAAAAACCATTCCTATCCTTCTATCCCACTATCCTAATCAAAAAGAGTAGAGTATACATATTATTATTTAAAGTAATTAAACAAGTATAATGAGATACTTATCCAGATATCTTATTTACCCTTTGCATTGTCTGCATTTTCATCATGTAAGAATCTTAATAATACTATTACTGTATATGGCTAAGGAGTCATTTTCTGTAACAAGTTTCGTACTTTGAGATAATTTGAGGAGAAGCTTTGAGACTGTTAGAAGAATTAACCTTTCAACTATAAAAGATTCTGACTGTTCATATGTCTTTTATAATTATCAGAACATGTCATTAGAATACGTGAATACAGTCTCTATTTACAGGTATACTATGATAAATACATACTGCTTTATTTATCTGGAGAAGTCTCAGTAGCAGGAAGAGTATCAGTTAGGTTGAATCAAAATCTAGTAAAGACTCTAATTGAGAACCAGGAAGTTATAAGATTAAAGTGATATTAATATCTTTTTTAAAAAAGTTTATTAAAGGAGAAAAAGAAAAAAAGCAGAAAAAGGGTAGAAGTTATACAGAATTTCAGGAAAAAAACAAACAGTAGGAAATCACTAGTTAATGGATTACATATTGTTATCTTAGAAATATTTGTTCAAGTTACAAAATTAAAGCATAAAAAGTAGACATTCAAACAGTGAGACTGCAAACAGTTCTGTTCAATGATCCAACAAAACTCAGCAATATCATTGTCTATCTTATACACTTAAATATACATGCAGTTATATCATATCGTTTAGAGCACTTTCTTTTCCTCTTTTGTACAATGCCTATTACACATTTTGGGTTTTATTGCTACCACAGTTCTTATTACATTTTTTGGAAGAGAGTAAAACCAAATATGACATAACAGAACAGAGTCAGTCAAATCAAAAGGGTGGACATAATAGATAATGTAAAAACATAATACAAGGTGATCAACAATGGTTACCATAATGCCTCCCGCTATCTCAAATAGAATTGCCTATATCATCAGTTATAATAAAATTGAACAAAACAGTAAAGAATGAAACCAACAAAACCAAAACATTGGAGACATTATAGGACTTCAAAAGTAGATAATAAGCAACCAGAATGGGCGTCATAATGAATCCCACTATCTTCACAGCTGTTGCCTAAATTTTCAAACCTGGTACTATCAAGCAAAACAGAATAGAGGAATATCAGTCAAAACAAGATGGTGAGAGCAATACAGGGCTTCAAATCAAGTTAATAGAAATTCAAAGTGGGTTACTATAATATATCCTGCTATTTTTATTTATTTTTCCCTTAATTAAAAGGATAAAAATAAAAAAGTAAATAATAAAATGGAGATTGAGATAAAAGAAGGCATAACAACAAAACAGTGCAGATCAAAACATAACCATTTAAGCAAAATAGTGTTTCACCACAAGATAATCCCGACATAAAAGTATTTACCATATTGTCTCTTTCCTTGAAATCTTTGAGTATAACTTCGTATACTGTAGCATCAAATATATCAAATCAATGTAAAACCATTCAAGAGAATGACAGTATTACATGGTTTAGAATCAACTAACAGAAAATGAACAATAGTTTCTGTATAATCTCCTTGTCTATAAAAGTTTTTGTTTATATTATCACATATAATAAAATCCAATAAGATACAACATGTTAAGACCTATGGAGACAGAAGAACAAAATCTTGATGAGACTTCAAAACAAGATGATACTAAATCAGCATTACCTCTTATGATGTCGTTTTCTCCAAAATAGCTGTTCCTATCATCCAATCTTCTCTGCCTCATTTCTGTTGAGCTCTTTTACTGTCATTAGTTGTCAGTTTGTCTTCTTCATTTTGTTTTCTGCTCCATTCATTGTGGCCTCTCTGCCACTATTTCTGGATTCTTCATATTTTTATTTTTTAGAATATCCTGCAGTATTCTCTGTAGAGTTGAACTGGTGGTTGCATATTCCGCTAGTTCCTCTTTATCCTGGAAGCACCTTGTTTTTCCATCAATTTCCAGGGATAGTTGTACAGGATATATCAATCTTGGCTGGAGGTTATTATCTTTCAAAGCTTGAATTATTTCCCCCCATGCTCTTTGTGATTTGATGGTTTGTGCCGAGAAGTCTGCTGTAATTCTGATGGGTGTTCCCTTGTAAGTGATCTGTTTCTTGTCTCTGATGGCTTTTAATATTCTGTTCTTATATTGGATTTCTGGTATTTTGCTTATTATATGCCTTGGTGTAGCTCTGTTTGGGTTGTAGGTTGCTGGGGTCCTGTATGCTTCATACATCTGAGTATCTTTACCTTTTGCTAAATTAGGAAAATTCTCCTGGATTATTTCTTCGAGTAGCTTTTATAGTTCATTTGTTTGTGTCCCTACCTCTTCTTTTATGTTCTTAATTCTTAAGTTATATATCCTCTTATCATCTTCTAGTCTTTGTATTATTGCTGTTTGTTTCTTTGTTATTTTTAAGAAGTTTTTCATTTCATGCTCCCATATTACAAATCTGCCCTCCAGATAATCTTTCCTTAATTTCTTTCAAGCTGTGGTGCCAGTTTTTGATAGAGTTTTTAGTTTCCTGGTAATCTCTTTGAATCTGCCTCACATATTCTATGTTTTCTCTATCAAACAATTCTACCCCCTTTTTCTGTTCTTCCATTCCACCATCTGTTTTTTCTTGGGTGGTGCTTAGCATTTCTCTAACTCTTCTGCTTATGTCTTGCTTCAGGTCATTAATAACTTCATTCCTGAACTCGTCTATGAGGCTCTGGAGATAGCACTTTATGTCTATTGGTGCCGTGTCTGCTATTGCCTGTTTCTCAGGATTGGGGGTCGAGGAGCCTTTCTTGTTGCTCCCTCTTCCCATATTCTTTGTTCCTTATATACACAAGCATATATAGGAGGCCCAGCTTCCTTCTCTGTCAGCCACAGTCTGATTGAATTGTGCCAGCTAGGTGTTCCCGCCCACTGCAGTGCACCAGGGAGTTATAGACCAGGCAGCCTATGCAGGGCCTGCCCCTCCGGTCAACCTATCGAAGTCTTCAGCGCTAGGGTGCACCTCCAGGCGCTAGCCTACTGGGTCTCAGCCCGCAGCGTCACTAGGGTAGGCACTGCTCACCAATCCCACTTGAGAGGGTGATATGACTGAAGTCACTACAGTGCCCTGTTCTGGCAATTCTTCCTGGTCCCAGAATGTCCTCTGTTGGTGCCAACTAGACCGTGGGAGAGTCCCAGTTTCCCTCACTCACCGCAGGTTGATGCACGGTTCCTCACCCGTTCCGCTCTCAACTCCGTTTACCGATTCCCGTTCTCAGAGCTTTCGCGCGTCTCTCTCCCTGCTGAGCTGATTCAGACGCGGCAGCAGTGACAGGAAACCCAAATTGCGGCTTCCAATGGTGCGGGCTCCAGCTTCCATGCTGAGGCTTTATCTGTTCCTGTTATAGCACCAGGATTGCATTCCCAGTTGGTTTCTCTCAGCCCAGTTCTTTCTTGGGTCAGCAGGGTATGTCTCCTCTTGCTTAGGATTCCTCACTATGCATATGCACCATTCCTGGATTCTAAGCTGGGTCTCTCAGAGAGCCTCTGTAGCTGCTACTATCTGTCTGCCATGTTCTCCTGGCCTTGACATTAATATCTTGAAACAGTTGTGAATATGTGATATTGGCAGTGAGAATATAATCTAAGTTACATAATCAACACATACTTCACTCTACTAGTTGTCAGACATTATGAATTACGTAGGGCTTCATATACAAGGTTTTATGGTTTTCCTTTTTAACTAGGTTATTACAGTGAAATATTACTTTGATATTATAGTTTATTCCTTTGGTTTTCTTGATTGTAGATATTCATGGTGCATCTTTTCCTGCTATAACAGAATATCACTGACAGGGCAATATGTAAACAACAGAGGTTGATTGGGTCACAGTTCTAGAGGCTGGAAGGCCCAAGATCACATGGCTCTGGCATCTAGTGAGTGCCTTCCTACAGTTTCATAATATGACAAAAGACCAAGTGAGTACCTGAGAGATGAGTAGGACCATGGAAGAATGATCTTGAAGATATTCAGAAGTCCTTGGGGTAAGCCTGAGTCAACCTCAAGGATCTTGAAGGCAAGTTTCCATAAAGGAACCTGCAAGACCACAGGATTTGCTCTTCAGGATTGCCTAGGGACTCCACTCTGCATTCTGGTGCAGTGCTGCTATGCAGCCCTAGGCATAGATGAAACAGGCCCAGGAGAAACTATGTGTCTGTTGATTTGAAGGGTATGAGCTATGAACAGTAAGTGTTGGTGATGTCCTTGGTGCTGACTATGCAGGTACACAGAGTGCACGAGCCATGGGATCACAGCTGCCTCTCACCTAGATTTCAAAAGATGCATCAGACAGACTGGAGCCTCAAGCAAACTTATTTCAGGTTCAGATTCACTACAGAAAACCCCATCAGGGCACAGTTAGGCAGCCTGTAGCACTGAGATTTTCCACTACTATGCCTATTAGAGCTATAGGCTGGGACATGTCCCCAAATCAAACTGTAGGGACACTGGCATTCAACTGTAAGGGGGAGAAGCTATAGACACAGGGAGAAGCTATAGACACAGACTCCCACCTATGTACGTTTCTGGCTGAACTGAGCTCTGCAAAGCCATAGGGCTGGGGGGCCTAAATCGTACCCCAAGTGGCATGTCCTGGTGTAGGACACAGAGTTCAAAGAGATTATTCTGGCACTTTAAGATTTAATATTGTTTTCCCCAAATAATAGGGTTTGGGTTTACTTAAGATCAGTTACTCTTTTTTTCTTGTCTATTGCTTCTTTTTGGAATGAGAATGTGTGTCCTATGCTTGGCCCATCATCATATTTTAAAAGTAGATAATCCATTTAGATTCATAGCCTTACAGCTGGAGTAGCATTTGCCTCAGGTGAACTATCATTCATATCTAATTTCAATGAAATTCTAGATTTTTAATTTTGAGTTGCTGGTGGAGTTAGCTAAGGTTTTGCAGCTATTGCAATGAAAGGGAGGATGTTTTACAGTGAAAAGAATACACATTTTGGGTATTAGGGATAAAGCTGTGGTTTAAATGTAGCCTCCAAATTCATGCATTGGCAGCTTTATCCCCAGTGCAACAGTGTTAGGAGGTGTAGCTTAGTTGAAGATGTTTGGTATAAGAGAGCTCTACTCTTAAGAAATGGATTAATGATGACTATAAAAAGATTTAAAGCTGTGAGTTTGATGTCTTGCTGTCTTTCATCGTGTGGTATCTTGCAACGATCCAGCAAAAAGTCCCTCATCAGATATGGCGTTTGATGTTGAACTTTTCAGTCTTGAGAACTGCAAAAAATAAATCTCTTCTTTTTAAATGATGCAGTTTCAGGTATTATTTTATTGCAGTGCAAAATGAACTAAAATAAAATTTTTTCAGATCAACTTCTTACACTCAGTAATATGTATTTAAGATTTCTCCATGTCTTTTCATGACTTGATAGATTATTTCTTTTTATTTTTTTAGAATTTTTTTATTTTGAAGAGTAAAACCAAACGAGAAAACAAAACAAAATGAGGTCGTTCAAAACTACAGGATGGACATAGTACATAATCTAAAACTACAATACAAGGTGATCTACAATGATTATCATGATGTCTCTTGTTATCTTCAATAGAATTGCCCATATCATCAGGTACAATAAAATTGAGCATAGAAGTACAGAACAAAATCAATAAAAACAAAACATTGGAGACATTATAGGGCTTCAAAAGAGGTTAATAGTCAAGCCAGAATGAGTATCACAGTGAATCTTATTGTCTTCAGAGTAGTTGCCTCTACTCTCAGATTTGATACTATCAAATATAACAGATTCAAATAAAATCAGTCAAGACAAGACAGTGAAAGCAATACAGGGATTGAAATTAAGTTAATAAGAAATCGAAAATGATTGCTATAGTATATCCTGCTATCTTTGGAATAGCTGTCCATGCCATCAAATCTAGTATACATAGACAACCTGGACCCAAACTAAAAAGAATGATGAAAATAATATGGGTTTCAAATTATAATACAAGATTAACAATGTCCTCTGCTTTCCCTTTTTAGGCAATTCTTCCCCTTTCACATTCCCAGGGTACATTGTACATTTTGTATCCCATTAATTCCTTTAGATTTTAGATTAGGGAAGCAACCCACTATTTATGTAATTATGAACCATTTTAACCCTTAGTTTGGTCTCACATTGTATTTACCTACCTACCATTTACCTACAAGAGCCTCAATGTTTTCCTTCTTTATAGATGAGTAGTTCTCCATTGTATAAAGGTGTTATGTCTTTCCAACCAATCTGTAGCTGATGGGCAAGCTACTCACCTTTTATCAGGTTACCTGTCACATAGAGCATTATTTTCTCATCTTTGACTTTCAGTCCATAAATCCTCTTTAATTATATTTCTTATATAAATAGTCTTATATAGATCATCTTGATGGACTCTATCGCCTGATCCACTCTGCCTGCATTTCTTTTTATTAGTGTATCGAGGTGTATCGAGGCTATCCATGTTAGTCATTATGGCCAATTTTCTCTGCCTCATCTCTTCCATGCTATTTTTCTGCAATTGGTTGTCTACTTTTCCCCTTCATTATAATGTGTGCTCCATTCAATGAGCCTCCTCTGTTGCTATTCTTGAAACCATGGTCTTTTTTTCTCTCTCTAGAATGCTCTTCAGTATTTTTTGTAAGGTTGGATTGTTGGTCATGAATTCCCCCAGTACTTCTTTGTCATGGAAGCATCTTGTTTCTCCATTAATTTTGAGAAACAGTTTTTCAGGGTATATCAATTTGGGTTGCAGGTTATTTTCTTTCAGGGCTTGGAATACTTCACTCCAAGCTCTTCTTGATTTGATAGTTTGTGTCAAGAAATCTGTCATAATTCTGATGGGTTTTCCTTGATAAGTGATCTGTTTCTTTCCTCTGATAGTTTTTAATATTCTGTTCTTGTGTTGAATTTCTGGGATCTTGATTATTATATGTCTGAGTGTAGATCTATTTTGGTTGTAGCTGACTGGAGTTCTATATACCTCATATATCTGAATATCATTTCCTTTTCCTATGCTTGGGAAGTTTTCTTTAGTTATTTCTATAAATAGCCTTTGTATTTATATCATTTGTGTTTACCCCTGCTTCTTCACTCACATTTTTTATTCTTAAGTTATAAATCCTCTTGTCATCTTCAGGCTTTGTATTGTTACTTCCTGCTTCCCTGTTATTTTTAAGAGATCTTTCCTTTCATGATCACATGTTGCAAACCTGTCTCCAAGGTTTGATAGTCATCTTTAGTTTCTTTCAAGCAGTTTTGCCAGCTTTCAATGGAGTTTTTTTAAAATTTTTTTATTTTTATTTTTAAAAAGGACTGGAGAGTTCCCACAGGTCTCAAACCACCGGATCAATTGGTCCAGGCAGTTGGGAAACCAGACTCGAAGGAACCGCTGGGCTAAAGCCAGCCCTCAATGGAGTTTTTAATTTTCTGGTAATCTCTTTGAATCTGTTTCATGTATCCTAGATTTTTTTTTATATTCTTCATTGAAGGTTTCTCTTCTTTTTCTATGTCCCTCCTTTCTTCCATCTGTGTCTTCTTGAGAGGTGCTTAGCATTTCTTTTATTATTTTTCTTATGTCTTTCTTTACTTGTATTAGAATTTCTGTTTTTAGTTCTTTTTTTTTTTAATTTAAGAGGAAAAAGAGAAAAACACAAAACAAACCAAAGCAGCGTAAGGGTACATGCAATACAGAACTAAAAAAAAAACAAAACAAAACAAAACAAAACAAAACAAAACAAAAAAACATAACAGTAAGAAATCACCTGCTAGTAGATTACACACTATCTTCTTGAAAATAGTTCCTCAAATCACAGTATCAAAGAACACAAGGTGGACATTCAAACAGGGAGACTGCAAACAGCTGTGTTCAATGTTCCAAAAACATTGATAAAGTCAGCTATTTAACACCCCCAAACACACTTGCTGTTATATCCGTTAGAGCTCTTTTTCTTTTTTTTTTCCCCCTCTTTTTTACAACAAAATTTACACATCTTGGATTTTATTACTCCTTAGTGCTTATTACTTTCTTTGGGGGGGGGGAGAATACAGTCAAATATGGCAAAACAAAGCTGTCAGTCAATACCAAGGATAGACATAGCACATGGTGTAGAACAGAGTACAAGTTTATCAACAATGGTTATCAACGTTGTCCCTTGTTTCCTTAAAAAGAATTGTCTATCTTATTAGATATTATAAAGTTGGACAAAACAGTAGAGAACAAGACCAATAAAACTTAGGCATTGTAAACATTACAGGACTTCCAAAGAAGACAATAGTCAAACCAGAATGGGTATCTTAGTGAATCTTATTGTCTTCGAAGTAGTTGCCTATGTCTTCAAACTTGATACTATCATATAGAATGGAACAGAGTCTAATCAGTCAAAACAAGATTGTGGGAGTACTACAGGACTTCAAAACAAGTTAATAGGAAATCGAAAAGAGTTACTATTTATATATCCTAATTTTTTTGAATTTTTTCTTTAATTAAGACAAACATAAGAAATGACTAAATAATTTTTTTTGAAACAATAAGGGGGAGATTGAGATAAAACAGGACATAACAATATAACAATAGAGGTCACAGCATGACTGTTTCAACAACCTAGTACTTCACCACCTTATAACCTGACTTAATAGTAGTTACCATAGTGTCTTTTTCCTTGAAATATTTGGATAAAACTTCATATACTCTAGCTTCAAATATTTTCATATCAAGAAGCCCAGAATAAAGCCTTTCTAATTAATGAATGAAAACTTTATAAGGCTTCAAGGCCACCTAATGGGGAATCATGATTACCACATATTTTTATATATTTGAATCATTATTTACATTAGGGAAACTATTCGGTATTCACACATGCGAGATTGATTTATTTCACTAATGAGTATGGTCTCAAGCTGCGCCCATTTATTGATAAATATCTCAATGTGATCCTTCTTTATAGCTGAATAATACACCATTGTATAGAAATACCACAACTTTTTTATCCATTCCTCAGTTGATGGGCACTTGGGTTGTTTCCAAGATCTGGCGATTACAAATTGTGCTGCTATAAACATAGGTGCACATATATCACTGTGGTATGATGCTTTCAGTTCTTCTGGGAATATGCCTAGAAGTGGAATAGCTGGAATAAATGGGATTTCCAGTCCCAAATTTTTGAGAAATCTCCAGACAGATCTCCACAAAGGCTGTACCAGTCTACACTCCCACCAGCAGTGCAGGAGAGTTCCTTTTCCCCCACAGCCTCTCCAGCATTTGTTGTCGGTTTTCTTGATCCTGGCCATTCTTTCAGGAGTGAGATGGTATCTCAGTGTGGTTTTAATTTGCATTTCTCTAATGACCAATGATGATGAGCATTTTTTCATGTATTTATTTGCCATTTGCATTTCTTCATCTGAGAATTGCATATTCATCTCAGATGCCCATTTTTGGATTGGATCTTTGAATTTCGGGGGTCTGAGTTTCTTTAATTCTTTATTTGTTTTAGACAAGAGGCCCTTGTCTGAGAGAGAGTTCACTAAAATCTTTTCCCAGTTTGTGGGTTTTCTTTTCACTATGCTGGAGATTTCTTTTGACATGCAGAAACTTTTTAATAAGAAGTGGTCCCAGTTATTGATTCTGGGAAGTATTTCCCGTGCGGTTTGAGTCCTGTTCATGAATTCTTTACCTACTCCTATGTCTCCAAGGTTTCTACCTATTTTGTCTTCCAATAGATTTAGTGTTTCTGTTTTAATATTCAGATCTTTGACCCATTTAGATTTTAATTTAGTACATGGTGATAGACATGGGTCTAGCTTTAGTTTTCGGCAAATGGAGAGCCAGTTTTTCCAGCACCATTTATTAAAGAGACTGTCGTTCTTCCAGTGAACCTGCTTGGCTCCTTTATCAAAAATAAGGTGGTTGAGTGTGTTCGTAGTTGTGGTTGTATCTTCTAATCTATTCCACTGATCTTCGGCTCTGTTTTGATTCCAATACCATGTTGATTTTACTACTGTTGCTTTGTAGTATAACTTCAAGTCAGGGATTGTGATGCCTCCTGCTTTGTCTTTGCTGCTTAGAATTGCCTTTGCGATTCTAGGTCTCTTCTGGTTCCAGATGAAATTTAGGAGTGATTTCTCTAGATCTATAAGGTATGTTGATGGTATTTCTATTGGGATTGCATTGAATCTGTATAACAGTTTTGGGAGAATGGCCATTTTCACAATGTTTGTTCTTCCTATCCATGAGCAAGGGATGTCTTTCCATTTTCTGAGATCATCTTCAATTTCCTTTTTCAGTGTGTTATAATTTTCACTGTATAAGTCTTTCACTTCTTTCGTAAGAGTAATTCCTAAATATTTCATTTTTTTGCTTGCTAATGTGAATAGTCCAGTTTCTCTTATTTCCCTCTCTGTAATTTTGTTGTTCGTGTATAGGAATGCTATTGATTTCTGAGTATTGATTTTGTATCCAGCCACATTACTGAATTTATTTATTGTATCTAAGAGTATTTCAATGGAGTTTAGGGGGTCTTCTATGTAGAGTATCATGTCATCTGCAAACAATGATAATTTAACTTCTTCTTTTCCTATCTTTACCCCTTTTATTTCTCTTTCTTGCCTAATTGCTCTGGCTAGTACTTCCAGTACTATATTAAATCGGAGTGGTGATAAAGGACATCCTTGTCTTGTACCCGATTTTAAAGTAAAGGCTTTCAATTTTTGGCCATTTAGTATGATGCTGGCTGTTGGTTTGTCATAAATGGCCTTTATTATATTGAGGTAAAGACCATTTATTCCAATTTTCTGTAAAGTTCTTATCATGAATAAGTGTTGGACCTTATCGAAGGCTTTTTCTGCATCTATAGAGATGATCATGTGATTCTTATTTTTGGCTTTATTGATATGGTGGATTACATTTATTGATTTGCGTATGTTGAACCATCCTTGCATTCCTGGGATGAATCCCACTTGGTCATGGTGTATAATCTTCTTGATGATTTGCTGGATCCTATTTGCCAATATTTTATTGAGGATTTTTGCATCTGTGTTCATTAGGGAGATCGGTCTATAGTTCTCTTTTATAGTTGGGTCTTTCTCAGGTTTTGGTACTAGAGTAATATTTGCTTCCAGGAATGACTTAGGAAGGATTGCTTCCCTTTCAATTTCATTGAATAGTTTGAGGAGTGTCGGCATTAGGTCTTCTTTATATTTCTTGTAGAATTCTGCAGTGAATCCATCTGGGCCTGGGTTCTTCTTGGTGGGCAAGGACCCAATTATATTCTCAATTTCATTAGCAGAGATTGGGTTATTCAACAGTTTTATATCCTCTTGATCTAGCTTTGGTACTTCATATGCTTCTAAGAATCTGTCTATTTCTTCTGTGTTATCAAACTTTTGAGAGTAGAGGTTTTCGAAATAGGTGTTGATGATCCTCTGTATTTCTATTGGGTCTGTAGTGATTTCTCCTTTTTCATTTCTTATTGCATGAATTTGAGCTTTTTCTTTCCTTTTTTAAATAAGGTTGGCTAGGGGCTTATCGATTTTATTTATTCTTTCAAAGAACCAACTCTTTGATTCGTTGATTCTTTGGATTGTTTTCTTAGTCTCTATTGCATTGATTTCTGCTCTGATTTTTATAGTTTCCTCTCTTCTTTTGGCTTTGGGCTTGACTTGCTCTTCTTTTTCTAGCTGTTTGAGGTGTAGCATCAAGTTATTTATTTGTATTCATTCTGTTTTCCTGATGTGGGAACTCAGTGCAATAAATTTTCCTCTCAGAACGGCTTTCATTGCATCACACAGATTCCGGTAAGTTGTATCTGCATTTTCATTTTCTTTTAGGTATTGTTTAATTTCTTCTTTAATTTCTTCTGTGACCCACTGATTACTCAAGAGTGTGTTATTTAGTTTCCATGTGTTTGCGGAATTTTTGCAGTATCCTTTGTCATTAATTTCTAATTTCAGAGCGCTATGATCCGATAATATGCAAGGGATGATTTCAACTCTTTTGCATTTGCTTAAATATGTTCTGTGAGCTAATATATGGTCTATTTTAGAAAATGATCCATGTACTGCTGAGAAGAATGTGTATTCTGATGTTGTTGGGTGGAACATTCTGTATATGTCTATCAAACCCATTTGTTCACAGGTGTGATTCAGTTCTGTTATTTCTTTGCTCATTTTCTGTCTGGTTGATCTGTCCCTTGGTGTCAGTGGTGTATTAAGGTCTCCTGTTACAATTGTGTTACTGATAATTTGAGTTTTGATTTCTGTTAATAATTGTTTTATATAACTGGGTGCTCTGGAGTTTGGTGCGTATATATTTAAGATAGTTATCTCTTCCTCTTGGAGTTTTCCCCTTACGAGTATGTAGTGACCTTCTTTGTCCTTTATGGTCATTGTTGGTTTAAAGTTCATGTTGTCTGCAAACAGAATGGCTACTCCTGCCTTTTTTTGGATTCCTGCTGCATGAAGAATTGTTTTCCATCCTTTGACTTTCAGTCTGTGAGTATCCTTCTGGGTTAGATGGGTTTCCTGTAAACAGCATATGGTTGGATTTTGTTTCTTGATCCATTCTGCTAGTCTGTTTCTTTTGATTGGTGCATTGAGACCATTTACATTAATGGTTATTACTGTTAAATGCTGGTTAATTGTAGGAATGTTATCTCTCTGCTGTTGCATCTTTATCTTTCTGTTCTGTTTAATTATTTGCTTTGCTTAGTGCTTTTTTCCTTTGTGTATCTAAACTGTCTTTCAATATTTTTTGCAGGGTTCGTTTGGTGTTCATGAAGTTCTTCAGCTGTTCTTTGTCATGGAAGTATCGTATTGCACCATCTATTTTGAATGATAGTTTTGCAGGATATATCAGTCTTGGTTGGAAATCATTTTGCTTTAGGATCTGGAATACTTCACTCCATGCTCTTCTTGACTTTATCGTTTGTGCTGAGAAGTCTGCTGTGATTCTGATAGGTTTTCCTTTATAAGTGATTTGTCTTTTCTCTCTGACAGCTTTTAATAATCTATTCTTGTGTTGGATTTCTGGGATGGTGATTATTATATGTCTGGGTGTAGTTTTATTTTGGTTATGACTGTTTGGAGTTCTATATGCTTCACTGATCCTGATGTCAGTTTCTGATCTCATGCTTGGGAAATTTTCAGCTATTACTCCTCTAAATATCCTCCTGACATCCTTCATGTTGTCTCCCTCTCTTTCATTAATCCCTATCATTCTTATGTTATTCTTCTTTGCATCGTCTTGCAGTTGTTGAATTGTTGTTTCCTGGTTCCTTGTTATTTTCAAAAGATCTTTCCTTTCCTGTTCACTAGCTGCAATCCTGTCTTCAAGGTCTGAAATTCTATCTTCACTTTCATTAAGGCGGTTTTTACAACTTTCAGTGGAGTTTTTTTATTTCCTGTATATCTCTGTGCATCTGCATTATGTATTCTGTTTGTTTCTTATATTGCTCATCTAGGGATTCTGTCTTTTTGTTTAGTTCCTCCAATTTTTTATCTGTGTTTTCTTTAGATATATTTAGAATCTCTTTCATTTCTTTTATCATTTCTTCTTTTATCTGGGAGATTATTTCGAGTTTGAATTTCTTTAAAGCTTCCTGGAGTTGCTTGTCAATTTCAGTGGCTATTGTGTCCAATATATGAGGTGGATGGGATATATTTTCTTCTATATACATCACTCCTAGGGTTTCTTGAGATGGGCTGGAGGTTTGCGGTTGTAATTTGGTCTTTCGTTTTGTCATTTTCCTATATTTCTGTGTTTCAAGTGTTATTTGAAAGCTTCCTCAGGATCTGTTGAAAATCCCCTTCTATGTTTGGAGCTACTGAGACTCTGGCGCTGCGCTACCCCAAGCCATTAGGTCTACAGAACCAGTGGCCCTCCTCTGCCTGCTCAGAACTCCGCAGTTCCAGACAAGCTGGGCCTCAGGGACACTGTGCGCCCACCTGCCCCTTGGAAGCTCCACAGTTCTTCAATCGCAGCCGGGTTAGGGTACTCACCACAGGCCGCAGTGTTTCAGGAACCTGTGGACCCTCCCTGGTTGCAGAGATATCCACAGTCCTCCAGACACATGGAGAGGCCGATGCAGGCACCCCAAATCTGCCCAGCTCCTCCTCTGCAGACCAATGGCCAGGCGCGGCAGCTAAACAGGCTGGGCTAGGCTGGTAGTGTGGGCCAGCCCACCTATGGGGAGCTCAGCAGGTCTCCAAATGAAGCCGGAATGGGGAGGCTGATGTGGAAGCCTCAAACCCACCTCTCCCCTTCACTGCACCTGGAAGCCTGAGGGAACTCCAGCAGTCTGGGTGCAGATATCCAGAGTCCTCCAGACACGCAGAGAGGCCAGTGAGGGCACCCCAGATCTGCCCAGCTCCTCCTCTGCAGGCCTATGGCCAGGCGCGGCAGCTAAACAGGCTGGGCTAGGCTGGTAGTGTGGGCCAGCCCACCTATGGGGAGCTCAGCAGGTCTCCAAATGAAGCCGGAATGGGGAGGCTGATGTGGAAGCCTCAAACCCACCTCTCTCCTTCACTGCGCCTGGAAGCCTGAGGGAACTCCAGCAGTCTGGGCGCAGATATCCAGAGTCCTCCAGACACGCAGAGAGGCCAGTGAGGGCACCCCAGATCTGCCCAGCTCCTCCTCTGCAGACCTATGGCCAGGCGCAGCAGCTAAACCTGTTTTTAGTTCTTTTATAATGTCACAAAGATAATTCTTTATGTCAGATGCTGCTTTCTCAGGCACCACAGGTGTCCAGCCCCCTTCTGTGTTTACCTTCCCTGGGCCAGTAGTGTTTGTGTTGGGGGATGGAGATTTCCTTTCTTTTTTCCTCTTGTCATGTTTCTGGTTTCCTCCAGACAAGTGGATATTGGGGCCCCTGGCACTTCCTGTATTGGTTATAATTACTCTGAAGCATGCTGGCTAGGAATGGTTGCCTTCCCCAATCTGCTGGTGACCACTGGGGTACAAGCAGGAGTGGAGCAGTCTGGCCCCTCCATTCTGAACTGGTCAACCACTAGGAATCTTCACCACATTATTGTGTGTCATGTGGTCAGGGCCTGTAAGGGATAACTTTAGGGAAACCTCGTCTTTCACTATTGGATCACATACAGGGGCAAGACTCAGTTCAAGCAATTCTCACCAATCTGCTCTGTGCTAGCAGTGGCTGAATGAAGCTGGCTGCAGTTCTGGTTCTGTGTTTATCTTGCCTAACTCCAAAATGGCACCTGGCCAATCATCCACTCCTGTGGGATGAATGAGTCCCCCACACTCACCAGGAGCCAGTGCAGTTCTCCAGTCCACTGCTCCCCTCTGCAGTCGTGTCCTTCTGCCAATGCCCATGGGCTTACCAACCCCCAACTTCACCATGACCGTGCATCTTCAGATTCCAGGGGCTTTTTGCATGCAATGGGACTGGCTCTGGTGACAGTGCACCTGGCTACCACCTTCTGTCCAAGTTTTTCTCTTCTTTCTTTCTTTTTTTTTTTTCACTTTAGTTTCTTCCTAGGTCAAGAGGATCCATCTCTTTCCATCTGGTCTTCTCCAGAATGTGATATTCCAGCATCTTGGCTGTTTCTCTCAGAGAGGCTTTTTACTTTGCTGTTTATTGATCTGCCGTCTTTCCAGCTTCCCTTTCTCCATTTATTGTTTCACAATTTTCTTTAATCAGAGATTTGTAGCTTTATTTATGTGGGTGTTGTACACTGTTAGATTTATACTTAAGTATTTTATTTTGGAGGTTGCTAATACAAATTTTTTTTAAATTTCAAATTCACAGTTCATTGTTGTTATATATGAAAATAATTGACTTTTGTATACTAACTTTGTATTATATAACCTTGTTTTACACACTTATGAGTTTCAGGAGACTGTTTTTGTGTATCTCTTTGGTTTCTCTAGACAGTCATACAATCTATGACCAAAGATAGTGGATATTCTTTTCTCATCAAATAATTCAAGCTATAGGATGTTCAGGAAAGATAAATATTTTCTGAATTACAAACTTAAAAACAGGCAAATTTGCTGTGTATTCATAAAATAATATCAAATCTAATCCATCCCAAAGAAAATTTACAATATATATTTTGAGCTACTACTCAAGCATAGGAACCATCTCAGTGTGGTTCAAATGCAAAAATATCATCTCATGCTTCAAACAGATTACAGTGTAGTTATGAAGGGAGAACCACGCTTGGGCTCTAACTGAAGATTTGTCACACCTTTTAGCTTAATTATTTAATCTTTCTGGGTCTCAGTTATTTCACCTGCAAAATGGATGGATTTAAAAATGCTATACAAAGCATTTCTTGGATAAAAATTTCCATGATTCTAAAGGGGAGGTGGAGTAGACACTGATTTTTTGGTGTGCAGTCAGCATCTACATTCTCAATATCTTGGTAACAGACATCTCAGTTTTGTGCAGGCTGTCACTCACTCCATGTATATGTGACTGCAGGGAAGCAGATGTTCCAGGGGTGGATCTGACAAGTGTGTGTGTAAACTATTCTTCTTGTCAACAATTGTTCTAAGAATAATGGGGTAAAATTCTGGTAGTGGTATGTGAGAAGAAATATGAGTATGTTGAAGTTATGCTTTTGAGAAAAAATTCCTTTCTCTGATGACAGAATTACAGAAAGATACATTTCTTCTCTTCTGTCCATTGTCAAATTGATGGATAGCTTTCCATTCTGAGGATGACACTAATATTGAAGATGATGGAGTCTAAAACTGGATTTCTTGAGCTGATGTACATACCATGTAGCCCATCCTAAGATTATTCCTTTCTTGGTCATAACTATAATTTGTGACTGAAATTATGATTTTTTAAAGTTATGTAACAGTTACTATTTGATTATACATTTAAGATATAAAGGATGATAATGATGATGTTCGAAGGTAGTACTGATTATTACAATTGAGTGTCCATTGGGATTTTGTGGTAGAGTACTGATGAAGAAAGAATGTTTGTTTGAAATCTTAAAAGGTGGATGTGATTACGTTATGTGTGGGAAAGTAGCGAATATCTGTTATTTGTATTTGTTCAGCATTTATTTTTTCTTCTGATTTTGAGCATTATTTTTATTTTCCTTTGAAGAATCACTTTTCATTGCCTTCACCCACGGTGTATGTGTGGAGGTTACACACCAAGGTCCATGCAATGGTGAATAACAGATTTTAGGTCATTTTACTCAGTGGGAAAATTACCCTTTGTCACCATGCTAATTAGTGACAGGTGTAGCAATGTATTTAATGGTTTTATGCTTGTTTAATGAGACTCAACCCTGAAGTTTTGGCAGGGACAATTGAAAACTAGATTTGTCTTTTCCCCTAGAGTTGTGATACTGGAAGAGATATTGGTTTGGTGCTTCTAGTGTTTATCTTGCTATCATAAGGGATTTACTTGAGACCAAAACTAACCAAGTAAAAAAGCAGAGTCATGAGTTAAAAGGATAAAGAGATTAAATTTCAATGACAGTTTTTAAACTCATTGATTTAACTATTGAAAAAGCAAATGTACTTTTCAATTATATGAGACAATAAATACCTTCCCCTAAATTTTTATTTTATTTAAATTTATATATACATAGTTTTGAGACAGGGTCTCACTATAGTTCAGGCTGGGTTTCAACTCACTGTGTGGCTCAGATTGGCCTTGAACTTGAGGTTATCTTCCTGCCTCAGCTCCCAAGTGTTTTGATTACAAGGACCACCACTTCCAGTTCTCTACTTTTAAAAAGTTAATTGGTATTAGTTTTCTTAACAAGCTAAGAATATCTATTAAGGTAAGAATTTCATGAAGGCAGAAATGTGGATCAATACTTTTCCTATTTGAAATTTTTTCCAAATAAATTGAAGCTTCTTATAACGAATTTTAGAGGAAAAAAGACATTTTGCACTTCTTACTTTTTGTAGCTGGAGCCTGTGTGAATCAAACTGTAAAAGACAGATTAACAGGAAAACAGCATATAGATGTATTTGATATTAATATTTTTATGTGGCACAAGAAGCTTTGTAGAAGGAAATAAAAAATTCCAAGGAAGCAGTTAGACCTTATATATAATTCTACAAAGGATAGTAAATTAACAATAAGTGGAAAGATGAGTCTTGGCTAGAGATAATAAATTATGGGACTGAAACTACAACATATATGGAGGAAACTAATGCAAAATAAGGGTGATTTTAGTAAGAGATGTTTATACACACTCATCTTGGTATTAATTCCTCATCTTTGATGATAAAAGTGTTCACCTCCTCCTGGTACAAGAAGTTCACTTTTCCTATGAGGAAATTATGTTCCAATTTAAGGTGGAAAGGAGGAAGCCAGAAAGTCCTTCTTCTATCTGTTGTTTTCCAGAGTTTTGTAGCTCAAAATAATCAAAATACCAAAGTGACACATTTGACAGTGGTGTGTCCTAATCCTTTTCACAGTCTATCTCAAAAAAAGGCATTCAAAACACCTTGTTAATGTTAGTTAGATTCTGTTACTTTATGTACTTACCTCTCAAAATGAAAGGTTACAGGGGGAACTAGTAGACTGTAACTTTCTAACAGAGGAAAAAGTCACCTAAAGTTTTTAGAGTTTGTAAGTATTTCACAATATTTTAGTGCTTGATTTGAAAATGATTTTTAGTCTCCAAGAGTCCAGGGGTCTTGGTTTTCCAGGGATGTTATTGGGAGATCTTAAGACCTGTGGGGAGTGGGGCCTAGTGAGAGATGCCTGCAGGTATGCCCTTGGAAGAAGGTATAAGCGCTCTGTGTGCTGGTGGCTCACTCTTTAGCAATATAAATCCTCATACAGTTGCACAGTGTGCTCCTGCCATGGTGCAGCACCTTTCCCCGCTTCACCAGAGACCAACCTGGTCACAGACTTGGAGGCTCTAAAACTGTAAGCTAAGTAACTTCCTTCTCATTCTAAATATGTAATGATGAAAAGTGAATATGATTAGTTTTTATTATACATTTTATACACATTTTAAGAGAAAATGAAAACATTACTCAATTTTAAGTGCAGGGTAAAATCCATATCTATTCACTTGTCAATCCTCTTTACTGTGCATATTACTTCTGAGAGGAAACGAAAGCATCATTCTAAATATATGTATATTTACTCTATAATCCTTCTTCCTGTTGGATTTACTTTGGATCCAGTTCTCAAAGATGTGCTCTAAAACCTTTAATTTAAGCCTAAAAAACAAATGGACCTCAGGTATCCAGGCTTCATCCTGAATTCTAGGGAAATGCCACTTGGTTACCCAACTCATTTCATCTATCAAAATGCATTTAAAAATTGTTTCTATATTCTTTCTGACTTTTACCTGCTTACAAAATATTGATAAGCTTTGTCTGTTATTTGAAAAAAAAAAACAAAAGGAGATTTCCTGAGGTTGACAGTAACTTCTACATCTCTCCCTTTCTCAAGTCCCAGGACAATCCTCTCTGAGGTATGATAGACTTTATAGAATTATAATGACATTCAGAGTGCTCTCAGGGCTCTACACCACAGAAAGTATTTTTTCCAATATTATAATTTTTCTATGATCTTTTTATTGCAATGTCCTCTGAAGTACTCAGAAAGACAAGGTCAACATAATTGGTACTTTTGTTTTGTTCTGAGAAGACAACGTTTAGACTCTGGAGTTCAATAATATTGCGTTCATTCTTTCCACTTTATATCATTTCCTCCTGAGGTACTCCAGAGGGATTTATACAATATTTACCCATTTGCCAATACACGGAGCTCCTATATGTAGTTGTAGTATTCAGGGTTGCCATTACACTAGGTATGACCGAGTTGGTTCTTAGATCTGAGTTTGGCCCTAGATTCTTGCTGTGATGCTGCAACCACACTGATTCCTGAAAGGTGCTGATGTTGGAGGAGAGGTAGGATGCATGCAATAGATAGAAGAACTCTAGACAGTTTTTATAAGGTTGCAGGCAGGCCCAAATAGAATCATCACTAAGCGTTCATAACAAGTTGGCAAGGAATTACTTATTCCAGAGCCAACATTTTAGAGCCCAGAGCTACAGAAATAGATTAAATGTGAGCATAGAGGAAGTATAGAAGTTCTGAGTATTGCCCAAATCAATTTAAAAGATTATGAAAGGCAGTGCTAGACACCAGTGAAATATGGACTACAAGGGAAAGGGACATAGGAGAGTTCAGAGGTAGAATAATACCAAACTCGGGTCAGAGTGTCTCATAATTTTGCCAAACAGTGGCTTGCTTTCAGAGTTAACCCCTTCAGTAAAAGGTTAATGAAAAACTACTTTGAAGTTATTCCTCTCTTCACTGAGATGCCTGCCATGAAGAGTTTTGTTCGTTTTGTGGTCACCTTTGAGTTTGTCCATCTCCTATGTGTACAGAACAGTTTTATGCCATGAGTTGTAGACTGGTAAGTAAAATTAAACAATAATGTTCACATTTTAGGTCAGAACATTTATTAGCTCTAGTGAAGAAACCCAGTTTGTTTTGATGCAATTTATGCCTATCATACATTTCAAGAAACAGTCTTCCTTGTAGCTACAGATAAAAATTTTTTGTTTGCTAACTCTACCAGACCTCTATCAAAAAGCACAAATAGTCTCGTTGACTGATATTATTTGGAAAAAGCAATTGTTTAAAAGAGAAAGAGAATATGTAGACAATGGTTTAATAATTTGTATATCAATTTTGCCAGGTAAGTGGCCGTTGTTAATATATAAATTAGTGTAGAAAGAGTATTCTGAATAATGTATAAATTCTGGAACGCTTAGACAGAACCAGGCATATAAAGTCTCTCTACACACTAAGCAGTTTCCTATAATCTAAAAAGATCCTAAGATGTTGAAAACATATGAAATTACCTCACCATGCCACAGGATTTTGAGTCATTCCCAATCAAAGATTTTCTTTGATGTTTAGGCAAAGATCTCCTGCCAAACAGGTCAGCAGAAGGCAGGAACTGCAAGCTCTGGAAGATATGCCTACATGTCCAGGCATGCCAGGTGTTGCTCAGCTATATAATACTCCTATTCAATGGGTAACTTCAAAGATTTTGATGCAGTCTGCAATAAAACCCTCCTGAGAATATACTAGTTTACCTACTAGAATAAAGTTCAAGAATTGTTGCAGTAGTATACATTATGTAGTCTCCAAAGTTTTTGAAACCCAAGACATAGGTCATGCTTTAAAAACTAAGGATATGGTATTTAGGAATATTTCTGTATTTCTAAAAATCTTATTAATGGCCATGACTTCTAGCTAGTAATTTTTTAGTAATGAATAAAGATATTAACTCTTTTCATGGCGTTCTTTTTTGACATAATTGAGTTCTCTCCTTAACTTTGCTTATATTGTGGAAAGTGAGTTTTAAAACATAGAAAACTCAGTGAGTATGGATAATAAATACCACCAAAATGAACAACTGTCAACTTTTATTTCTCGTTTTTTTCTTTTCTACAATCTGTTTTCTTTTTGTGTCTCATTCTTTTCCCTTTCTCCAAAGATCAACATCTTTATTATGTTCATACCAATTATATTTTTATCTTTGTATTTATTTTATGTTCTATAGATTCACTTGGAGGCTGGGGATTTAGCTCAGTGGCATAAGCGCCTGCCTTGCAAGCAGGCAGTCGTGAGTTCGATCCCCGGTACCGATTAAAAAAAAAAAAAAGATAAAGATAAAATAAAAAATAAAAATAAAATATAGATTCACTTGATATTACTGCAGCCATCTTGAGATATAACTACTCTAAGTTTCCCCAAGTAGCCGTAATTAGGTTTTCTGGCATAATTTCCCAGCAAATTGTAAATAGATTGTTAGAGTGATGTGGAGAGCATCACAGCTGAACCCTGGCCCAGGAATGTGCCTTTTTGATATTATCTTAAACCATGTGCCAGATGCAGTGGCACAAATCTGTAATGCTACTAAGATTTGGGAAATTTAGTGATTTAGCAAGACCCTATCACAAAATTTAAAATAATAAAAATGACTGGGCATGTAGCACAGTGCAAAGGCTCTGGATTCAAATTCCAGTACTGAAGACAAAGAAAAGAAAAAGATAAACTAGGTACGTTCCAGTCAGGATAAAGTCACATTTGCCCTAACCCATAAATAGGTCCTCTTTCTGCCTCAAATCTCAGGGATCTAATTGGCCCCGCTGTCATCTAGGACTGCTTGTAAGTTCCCAGAAAATAGCTTTCTGTGCAGTCCTACATCTGTATCTTTTTCCTCTCAAGGTACCTCAGGGCTTCTCCTCATACACTGAAACCATGTTCTTGAGCAAATGTATTTTAACATAATTTTTGTAATACTCTTCATAAATGAGAATGAAATTTTCATCTTTTCCTTTCTAATGCTTATCATTCTTTGCCTTTTACATTATGTCTTTGGATAGGAACTATAGTTCAATGTTGAATATTAGTATGACTGTAGGTATCTGTGTCTTATTTTTAGTTTTCATGGAAAATTTTTAATCTTCATGGAAATATTTCTAAACTTTCAATGTTTAGACAAATATTTGCTGTCAAGTTTTAATAGATTCACATCATTAAATAGAAAAAAATTCCTTCTTATTTAAGGCTCAATCCAGACATGACGCTCCCAATACCCAAAGTGCAGAAGCATTATTCTTCGCTCACACTGGGGCTGCCTGCAGCAAACACAGGAGGTCTAAAAGACATAAGATGGAACACAGAATCTGTAGGCATCTGGACATCTAAAGGTACCCAAGCATTTGCACTGGATGCTTCAAAGACTGCCACTGAGGCACAAAACATCGAAAGAGCTTTGACCATTGAAGTTTACTAAGATCTTCTCACCTAATGTCCTTTGTCTTCTTTCAAGCCCTATAAAAAAATGCCCACTTCCCTTTGCTCCCTAAAGAATACCTTTTTACCTTCTGTCTGCCTGCACCCAGGTACAATAGATTCTACAGCATGTTGCCTTTGAACAAGCCTGGTGGTCTCAGCTGGTCTGTGCCTTATGCTGTTCCTTAAACTTGTATTTTTATTTTTGGTCTATTTGAGACAGTTTCACTATGCACTTCAGGCTGGCCTTAATCTCACTTTGTAGCCCAGGCTGGCACTGAACTTGCAGCAACCCTCTTGCCTCAGCCTCCTAAGTGCTAAGATTACAGGTGTGTAACCCCATACCCAGCCTTCAATGCATTTTTTGAGTTTTTTTTTCCTGCTTTTTAAGAGTAACATAGGGTTTCTCTGTCAGTTTCTTAATATGATAAAAATCTTTTAGTTTTATAGATTTTTCTGATGCTTAATGATCTTTCCTTTCTTAATATTAATCTATTTGGTCACAACTCACATACACCAATGTAATTGTGTATGACAATTTTAGATCTTTTTAATTCACTCATTTAGCAAATATTCACTGAGTACTTCCTGTGTGCCAGGCACACGGAGAATAAAAGTACAACAGTGAACAAAACAAATTTAAAATTAATCTTGACCACTGTCTAGCATATTAAAGGAAGCAGCCAAAGAGTAAGTGTATTAATGGGATGTTAGATAGTGATTTGGATTGCGATCTCTGTCAAAGAAAAGACCAGGAGAAAAGGCATGTGAAAGCTGTGAGAAGGACTGCAGGTGTGGCCAGGGAAGGCCTGGCAAAATGTGCATTAAAAGAAAGGCCTATTGGAAGTGAGGGAATCTGACTATTGTACTGTGGGCGAAGAATATTCCTTAATGAGGAACCAGAACTTAAATAATTTTGAGGCAGCAACATTTCTGATAATCTTGAAAAATAATGTAAGTATTTTCTAGAAAACAGCCCATTTCATTGAAATATTTAAATTTATTAGAATATAATTACCTATAATGCTTCACTGTTGTTTAAAACAATTGGATTTTCAACCCTAATATTGTTATTTATTTATTTTTAGTTTTTTCTATTTTACATTAATAATATTTTGTTGCTTGAACTGAGAATTAAGTCCATGGCTGTTTGTCTATTATGTCTTAAGTATATGAATTAGATAAAGATAATTATTACTTATCAAAAATACATCTAAAATGTTTCAACCCAGGTAAAGAATTTTAAATATGTTTATTTTAAAATTTTTGTTAGTATATATTTGCAGTACATTATGGTTACGTTTCATTGTGGGGAGCTGTACATGCACATACCACAGTTTAATTCTTACGTCCCCTTCCCAACCCACCCCTCACCCTCTTTCCATTTCTGTTTCGTGCATTTGTTTGTTTTTTAAGACCAGATCTCCATGTTGGTCTTGAACTCCTTGGTTCAAGCCCCTTCCTGACTCAGCCTTCCCAAGGAGGAAAGTGAGAAGAGGCCCTATAATCTTTGAATGGAAACTGAAACACTCTCTGCCTTTCAATCTTACAAATAGTGAAATCCTTGCTCCTCATGATGGGAAATACTTGCTGTCAAAGTACTTTCCCAAGGAGAGAGACACTGAGTGTGAGTGATGCTTCTCTTGCTGCTTAGGCATGACAGCACCACTCAAAGGTTTCTAGTTAGTTCTTTAAATTAGGAATGAAGGTTGCTTTGTTTTGCAAAAGAAAAAAAATTGAGGGTCAGTGAAACAGAAAAAGTTAAAAAGAAGTTCTAATTATTGGGTATTTACTGACTACTATCTAAATAGTAGATAGCACTACTATCTAAATAAATTACAGAACTCTCAGGGCTGGGGATTTAACTCAGTGGCATAAGCGCCTGCCTGACAATCACAAGGTTGTGAGTTTGATCCCCAGAACAAAAAATAAATAAATAAAAATTAAAAAATAAAACTACAAAACTCATAATACTGTCCAAATAAAGTATTCCAAGTGCCCTCACTCTGTGACTATAAAATGAGAAACACCACCAGAGATAGAAATTATACTTAATAAAGATTTTGTAGTTAAAGTTTGCACTCTCAGGAACTGTTTCAACGAGTAGTAATATGTAAATCCACCCCAGCAGGAAGCAAGGAGGTCCAAAAGACCATCAAGCAAGGAAGAACAAGACAAGTATAGAAGAGCATCCAGACAGGACAAAGCTAATGATTTCCACTTTGGCCCTCTCAGTTTAGAACTTCCCTACATGGGCTGAAGTGAACGCTGTATATTATTTGTAGTTTGTCTTGTTATGAATGATTGCTTAGATTGATAGTAAAATAAGAATATGTGATACAGTATTTATCCTTTTATTATCAATATATAATCTAGAGTAAAAAGCTTCAATTAGGCATTGTTAGTGAAACCTGGGGTGGGGAGGATTCATCTGAAAATTTCAGTCCATCTTTATCACACTGACAAACTTTAATAAACTCCAGTGCCCTAAAGTAGCCAATTCATACAAGTAATTAATTTTTCTCCTTTGCGTCTAGAATACAATTGGTTATGTGCCACTGTCTTTGGATAAGTGAAAGATAATATTCAAGTCATTTTTGGTAGAATTTAATTTTCTTATTGAAGAGGCCATTAGTAAACATCTTTGAAGGAAGATTTGTCCCATGTGGTTTCACTGACATACTAGGATGTGTTAAACTATCATTTCTTGCTACTGGCACTTTTTACTCAGTTACGTCAAAGTAGTCTTAAAAGTAAGGCACTAACTTTGGACCCTAAAATGTATGGATTGAAACTCTGCTTCTGCCATGTCCAGGCTGATTTCAGGAAAGTTCTCATCTCCCACCTATGACATGTAATATGATATAATAATATGATATGCTATAATAATCATGCTTGCCTTGTAGGATTGCAGAGGTGATTTCATGAAAAAACAAGTGTACAACAGACCTCACTCAGCATACAGTAATAACCAGTGAACAAATGTAGTCATTAACCACTGCAGAGGACACCCTGAGTACCCCAATGCAAGCTTTCTCTAGGGGAGATTGGAGCTACCGAGAACCATTAAATATTTGTCTTGTATGGAGCCATCTGGCATTGATTATTTTAGCTGCACATCCTAGGGCCTCACTAGGGTCATAAATAAAGGAAACAATAATTCTCCTCTAGCCACTCAGCTGCTAACGTTAAGGGACCTGAAATTTTACACCCTCATGGATAACACAGAGAAAGCCTTGTAATAGAGTACCTATCACACCTTTGGTGACTGGTAGCTAAGGGGGGAGGAGCATTTGGTATGCCAAAGGGCTTTATGCTATCCATTAGAATTGTGGCCTCCTTGAGTTCTTGTCATAACCTGCAGTGGTATTTTATGAAAGAATTAACCCCAAGTAACTTTTGCAGCAATAAAACAACATGCTGTGGAAAGGCTTGCTCATTTTCTGCATATATTTTATTGCTATGTAAAACATGAGGAATGAGAAGGTGGGAGAAAAAAAGGCATATGGAGAAGCAGAAGATGGGCAAAAAAAAAAAAAAGAGAGAAAGAGATACTTGTCCTATTCATTTTATTTCAACTAAATATGTATTTTCTAAGTCTCTTTTTCTGATTACAATAGGATTTTTTAAAAATTAAAAATTGTGTGTTGTCCCTTTCTGATTATGGATAGATAATAGAAAAGCATGCTAAATAAATATTTTAAATTCTCCATAACACTACTAAACGGATATAAATGTTTTCAAAGTTTTGTGTATTTGCTTTTAATATGTATCCTATGTATGCATCTGAGGATGATATTGAACATATAATTTTATTTTCCGTTCTTAAATTATCACTGTTAGATACATTTTTTCAGGTTATTTAAAAGTCTTTGCTTTTTTTTTCAAGACAAAGTCTATGTTGACCAGATTGGTCTTGACCTCCTGGGCTAAAATAATGCTCCTGCCTCAGTTTCCCAAGTCTGAAATTATAAGTGTGTGCCCAAAACAAAAATCTGTTGACAGATAAATTTGACTAATCACCACACCATACACAAGAATAAGCTACAAGTGAATAAAAGATCTAAATGTTAAAAAATTGGTTTTTCTTATAACCTTGGTTGAGTGAATACTACATATAAACAATTTATAATTAAGATGTAGTAAAAAAATGGAATTTTAATTGTGTGAAAAATAAAAACCTTTTGCATGGTAAAAGCAAATAAACAAAAAACCCACAAAGACAGAGGGCAAACAGAAGATTGTTCCAGTTCAATTTGGGCTATGAAGTGAGTTCAAGCCAGTCTGAACTGCATAGTAAGACTCTGTCTCAAAAAGACAAAACAAACAAAGAAACACTCCCCAGATTATTTATATAGAATACTTTAAGCATGTAAAGACATGTCTAATTTTATTCATAATAACAGAAATGCAAATGAAAGAATACCAAGATACTATATTTAATGCATCAGATCAACAAAAATTTAAAATTTTGAACAAGGCTGAAAGGAAACAGAAACTCTTATACATTGCTGATAAGAATGCAAAATGATATCATCCTTATGAAAGATGTGATACCTATTAATACATGTGCCTTTATCTTTTGACTTAGTTATCATTTTTTTTTTTTTTTTTGTCTTTTTTCTTTTTACCAGTACCGGGGATCGAACTCACAACTGCCTGCTTTCAAGGCAGGTGCTTATGCCACTGAGCTAAATCCCCAGCCCCTGACTTAGTTATCTTATGATGTATGTCTAAGAATATGAAACTATGTAGGCACAAGAAGGAACATTATTCATAATTTCCAAATATTGAAAACCACCAAGTACATAAAACAAGAAATAAATTTAATAAACTATGATACTAACATTGTAAAAAGAAGACTATCTGTATGAACTGATACAGAATTCTAGGATGTATTAACCACAGAAGGGTTGGTGTGGTATGCTATCTTTACTGTAAGAAGACAATGTCCCTCATTATTTTTATTAATTTTGCAAAAATGACAGCAAGGATAAACCAGAAACTAAATGAAAATGATTGTCTACTATAGTGGAAGATGATAAAAGAGACTGAGGAGAAATCAACATTTCCATATAAATATATATATATATATATATATATATATATATATATGTATTTTTTATTTTTGGAAGCATGATAATGTCCTACATATTTTTAAAAAATAAATTAAGATTTGAGAGATGTCTAAAATTAAATGCAAGCATAAACAAATGAGTCTATTCTGATTCAAATAAACAAGAAAGCAACAACTCTTTTGAGTTGTTGATGAAAATATAACTAATCCAATTACTTTTTTGAAATAGGTTTTTTTGATATAGGATCTCACTATGTAGTTCAAGATGGCCTTGAACTCACTATGTAGCAATGTTTGATGTTGAACTAAAGATACTTCTGTGTAAGACTGTCAAGTGCTGGGAATATCTGGCATGTGCCATCACAGCCAGACTTAATCCAACTACTTTTTGACTGTGTGCATTTTTTTATGTTAAAGATAATAAAACCCAACAAAATAAAACAGAATAAATCCAATCAAAATAGAGCAGTGAAATTTGTACAGAATTTCAAAGCAAGATAATAGGGAAAGGACAATGGCTATCACAGTATATTTTTACTATCTTCGCAATAGTTGTCCATTTCATCAGATATAGCAAAATCAAAACAAAACAGAATAAAACCGATCAAAACAGAACATTGAATAAAATGAAACAATTAATTGGAATAAAACAAAACAAAACAGTGAGAACAGTATTAGATTTCAAAGACACGACAGAAGGAAATCCTCCATATTTGCTGTATTGCGTACGGTTATCCTCCCTATAGAAGCATAGATGGCTGGCCTTAGGCTTGCAAAGTCAACCAAACAATACAAGCATTCAGTTGCTTTTTGCGCCTCAAGTTGCTATTAACTCAGCCTGTTCTCCCAACCAGCTAATTGCTTATGGGGTAGAGGGGATGGTGGGGGGAGTTGGTGATTCTCAGCCCACACACCAGTAGGCCCACAGGAGGTGCTATCTGACTTTTCTCTTCTTGGACTCCATGTGGCTTGCTGGCTTACCAGAGGGCTAAGTTGGCTTGATGGTTGGCTCCTCCCAGTCTCCAAATGGCCGAGGCACTGTCTGAATTTTCTCTTCCTGGGCCCTGCATGGCTTGCCTTGACCGTGTGCATTTTTAATGTCTCTCATTATGTTTCTAGCTATCCTCAAAGAACTTCTGGATCCAAGCAATCCCCCTGCCTTAGCCTCTGAGTAACTGGGACTACATATGTGCACCAAGCATCTCTGTAATTTAATATATTCTGTGACCTGCAGAATTCTAAGACAGCTCCCAAGATTCTCACCTATAAATACTTCCTTTATTGGATATTGTCGAAACCCATGAATATGGTGTGACAGTTGCTCTCTGGTTAGGTTATATGAGCAGAGTCATTTCCACCATTATGGTATGTTACATTTGACTTCATAAAGAGACTGGGGATTTTCGTGCTGGCTTTGAGGAAGCAAACTGCCGTGTTGACTTTAAAAACTATACATTATAGCTAGACTTCCTAACATATATAAAATATAAAACATCTACTATAAAAAATATACCTTTCTGTCTCAAGGACCCTCAAGCAATGGCATCCCATCTAGATCTTGATTTCTAACTACCCTTACTGCTGAAAGAAGCCATGGCTCCATAGAGAAATGACTTTCTACAGCTAGCATTGACAAAGTGTTAATAAGAACCTGAAACATCTTACTGTCCCTGAGGAGATAATAAAAGCTACTGCTAGAGTCATGTCAAAAGGCACAGGAGTCGCTTTAAGCATTAAAATAAATAGGAATACTATAATATGATAATTCACTGAATAAACTAATAGTCTCTGAGTCCGAGGGTATGTGTGAGAGAAAAAAGGAGGGAGAAATGGAGATACAGAGAATGTAAAGGAGAAAATATTCCTTTCGGTTGAAAGTTACTAAATACCGAACAAACACAGGAATGATGGAGTTTGAAAATCACAATTTTGAAGCTATCACAGTAAAAAGTGATGCAGGGAAGATACATTAGTAGATCCTAAATCTAAAGGGGAAATGTTTGATGACAAACAGATTTATAGTGTTTCAAAGTATATCCCTATAAATTTCTAGTTAATTTCAAAAAAAGAAAATTAACTATGCTAGAGAGACTAGAAACAGTGGAAAAAATACAAATTGAGGAAGTAAAACAACTTCCTGTCTACTATAGTTATATCAGTGCCATAAAAGACAAAGAAAGGTTGAAGAGAGTTCTTTCAAATTAAGAAAGTTCAAGGAGGTATGACAGCTAGAAAGAGTATGTGATCCTAGACTAGATCTCAGGTTGGGAGAAACCTTACTATAAAGGGGATAAAGGACTATCGAGAATATATTAGATAAAAGTATTATATCAGTGTTAAGTTGTTTTGAATTATGTAATTGTACTGTGGTTATCTAAGAGAATATCTCTAGTCTTAGGAAAATATAGGGATGAAAAGCCATAGCAAGCACAATCTACTTTCCAATGGTTCTGGTGGGGAAAAGATGAAATCTTAAAAATATGGTGAATGTTTAAGCTAAAAAAAAAGTTTAAACCAAAATACTCCCCTATACTTCCCTTTACTTCAAACACACTTATCCAATTTTCTGGCAGTTTCTTTTTTTTAATTTTACTCTAAAGAAAATAAAACAACAGAAGACATAACAAAGCAAATCAGAACAGAACAATGTAAGCAACACAGCACTTCACAAGACAACCGGATATTAACACTGTAGCTACCATAATGTTTCTTTTCTTTGAAATAGTTGAGCATACCTTCACACACAATAATATCAAACATAACAAAATAGTATAAAACCACTCAAGAGAATGAAAGCATTACAGGACATTCAAAACCAAATAACAGAAAATGAACAAATGGATACTATAATATCTCATTTTCCATAAAAATTTTATACTATCATGCATGTTAAAATCCAATAAAACACACCATGAGAGGACCAATGGAAATAGGAGAACAAAAGCATGGAAGGACTTCAAAACAAGATAATATTAAATCAGCAATGGCTGCCATCATGTCTTATTTTCTTCAAAGTAGTTGTTCATACCATCACACATAATAAAATCAAGCAAAACAGAATAAAACCATTCCAACCAATGAATGAAAGCATTCTAAAACTTCAAAAGCAATGTAATGGGGAACATGATTACCGTGAAATCTTATGTACTCTTACCGTTTCTTACACTATTCTGAAGCAGTTTTGGAAGTCCTTTTTGGTGTAGTTACTGGGTTATGGCTGCCCCAATATCTTGAATGAATTCAAAACATTTACCTTTCCTGGTCATTCTGGTTTTGGAGACGAGCCCAAAAGTAGCATAGTGCCAGAACTGGTGGATAAAGTAAAGAGAAGGACACACTCTAATGGTTTTACAGGCATGCTTTTCCATCACATTTGATGGCACTCAAAAGAATTTGCTGTATTTTTTATTACACCATGTAAAGTACACTCATGAAAAAGAATTTCCAGAAATGCTTCAAAAAGTGATGAGAACAATGGGATAAGTGTGTTCCAAGTGAGGGGGAGCCTTTTAAGGGGCATTAGTGGCAATGTGTCTTTTACTGTAATAAATTTTGCTTAAATGTTTACTGTAGTTTTCAATCACCCTTTGCATTTTACACATACACATACAGAGTAATAAAAGAAGATGCTAAAAGAATTTAAGTATGGAATAAATGGCTTATGAATATTCTTGTGTTAGTACTTTTATACAAGTTAAAAATCATTTCAAAATGAAAAGCAAAGTAAAATTTTTCAAATAAAATTCTTTTCACATATCATTTATATTAATTCCAAAATATTCTACTGTATGGATGTACTACATACCTCCTTATTTTGTGATTCAAACTTTATTTTTAATTTTTTACTATTTTAAATAATATAAGGATACACATGGGTCTTTGTAACTCTGATTATTTCTTTACTATAAATTTGTAAAGCCAAATTACTTAGACAAATAGTTGAAACTTTTTAAGGCTTTTAACATCCTATATTGTCAGAAAGCTTTTGGGAATCTGTATATATTTATATAGTTATTCCTCCATTTTATTCACTTGTTCATACCTACTTGCAATGTTTTGTTCATATCCCTACTAAACAAAGAAAATAACTTTAATTTATATCTTCTAAATATATAGGCAAAAGTTCTATTTTGTTATTGAATAAATTACATTAAGATTGAGCATTTTAATGCTCTAACTAGTCACTCGTATTTATTTGGGGATATTTCTACCTATGTTTTCTGCCCATTTATAGGGATGCCATGGATTTTTGTTTGTTTTTTAAGTATTATTTCTCTCCAGAGAAGCAATAGTAATACTTTGCCACCTTTATTAGAGAAGAGGATGAGTGGTTTTTGACACCTTGGCACTGATCCTAAAGTGTAAGTGCAGGCTGAGCAGAGAAAATGCTATAAGCTGCAGGAATCTTAGGTAGCAGGGCCAACTGGGCCAAGGATTTTGTTACAGGGAAAAGAGAAAGTCTAAACAACATGAAGATTAGGGAGAATCTTCCCTAGGAGGTACAATTCATGGGTCTAATTAATCCTATGGCAAGAGGCCAGAGCAGCAGTCCCTGGCACACAGGGCTGAAAATGCCTCCTCCACAAGAATGCAAATCTTATCTCTAGGTGAAACCTACTCCTCTTGTAACATCAGCGTATTGGACACATGGGAAAGAACAGACTTTGAATATGCAAAGTGGCAAATTTTATCAGTTGTGAAAGGAAGAAGTCAGCCATATTTCTAATGTCACTGAGAGGGGAGGCAATTTGCACAGAAAAACTCCACCTCCCATCCCTAGGACAACTGCAGAAGTATATTTATAGATGATAGACAGCTAACCAAGCATGAGTGGCATTCTGGTGAGGTTGGTGTCAAGAGACCTTCAAAAATAAAAGTTTGCTATGATCTTTGGCCACACCTACTTGGAGACTCTGTTATGTTGCTCTCTCTCTTTTTTTATTTTTTATTTTTATTTTTTGCCTAGAATAATAGCTTTAGATCCTGGGCATTAATTTCACCCTCCCTGACCCCACCTATCCCATCTCATTGGTGTGGGATGGGTCTGTGTCAATCTCTGTCTCATTAACTCTTTAGGAGTCTCATGATAAAATAAGGTCCACAAGAGAAGGCACCCTCCATGTTGAGACAGACAGCTAAAGCTGCAGCAGCCAAGGGGCCTTCAGATCTGTGTCAGCACTGTAAACGTTAGAATGCCCCAAAGCACAATTAGTATGGAATTTAATTTCTTTGAACTTTTAACTCAGAAGAACCAGAAAATCTGATTTCAGACATGAAACCCTCTGGAGATTTACATCTTTTACTTTACTATGAAAGGACTTTAACTTTCAGACTTAAATTTCTCCTTAGAAATTTGATAACAAGAAGTTCATTTATATGAAAATATTGGACAATCATATGTTATTTTGGGGATACTTTAATAGAATTGTATCATTGCAAAGGCTTCTTGTAAGCTGTGCCAAACAACATGACTACACATAATTTGGAATCAGACATGGAACAAGAATATGTTTTCTGTAATCTTGGAAACAATGTAATTCATGAAAGTCACAATATCAAGGTGATTGTTATGGGACTTTATTGATTTTTTCCACCTTTACCAAGAAAACTGTTCCCCCAAAGAGAGTGGGAATATGTGGTCCTATTATGTGTCTAGAAGGGGGAATCAAAATAGTTGTCAACAGTTCTGTGGCTCCCATAAACCCTTTATTTATGGATAATCATCCAAGGATTCAAAATACTGTTATTTCCTCTCCCCTAATTTCTGACCTGTTATATTCAAGAAACTCACTTTCTAAATGGAAGATAAAAGTTATAGCCTTGCTACAGGTGTGAAAATGACAAGTCATAGTCTGGACATCTTGAAGACCAAAACTGTGGCTGTGCATTTTTCTTATGGGTAAGGCCAGGGGTAAAACAGCCTGCAGAAAAGCAGCAGGGAGAGATGAAGAAGCTGCTACCTTCATTCAGGCCAACAGTTTCGTCTACTTCAGAAAGGAACACAATTATAGACCTTTGAAAATACTTCTCTATTTAAATTTGTGATTTACATGTAAACTAGATTTTGTCAAAATGTGATTGTTGGTCCTAGGGTCTAATATTACTGTGATTGTCACATTTTTTCCTTATTGTTTCTAATTTTTTATTTTAAAGATAATAAAATAAAACAATAAAGCAAATCAGAACAGAACAATGCAAGCAATACAGGACTTCAAAACAAGACAACAGGAAATCAACAATGACTACCATAGTATGTCTCATTTTCTTCAAAATAGTTGTCTATACCTTCACACATAATAAAATTAAACAAAACAAAACAGAACAAAACCAGTCAAAACAAAAGAATAAAAGCATTACAGGACTTCAAAACAAGATAACAGAAATCAACAATGACTACCATAATGTGTCTCATTTTCTTCAAAATAGCTGTCCATATCTTCACACATAATAAAGCCAAATAAAAATGCAATAAAACCAATCAAAACAAAAGAATGAAAGCATTACAGGACTTCAAAACAAGATAATAAGAAATGAACATGGCTACTATAATGTCTCTTATTTTCTTCAGAATAGCTGTCCATACCATCATAAAATCAAACAAAACAAAATAAAACCAATCTATAAATAAAAGAATGAAAACATTACAGGACTTCAAAACAAGATAATAGGAAATCAACAGTGGTTACCATAATACATCCCATTATCTTTAAAATAGCTGTCTGTACCATCAGACACAGTAAAATCTAACAAAACAAGATAGAATAAAGCCAAACCTAATAATTATGAAAATGATACAAGGATTCAAAACATGATAATGGGAAATTAACAGTGGTTACTACTTTCCCTTTTAGGCATTTCTTCCCCGTCGCTTTCATAATATCTATTGTGATTTTTGAATCCTACTAACTCTTGCTTTTATGCTACAGAGATAACTTGGTGTTCATTCACATGAGTCCAAACCATTTCATCAATAAGCAGGATCTCCAGTTGCATCCATTTACCTCTACGAACCTCAATATTATCCTATTTTATAAATGGATAGCTTTCCATTGTATGAAAATACCATATCTTTCTTATCCATTCTGCAGTTGATGGGCAAGTTACCCTTGCTTTTTTCCGGTCTCCTGTCACATGGAACAATAGTTTTCTCTCATTTGATTTTCAGTCTGTGAATTCCCTTTCAATTTAAACATGTCTCTTATATACAGTATATTAATGGATCTTGTTTCTTGATCCATTCTCCCTGTGTATCTTTTTATTGATGAACTGAGAACATCTACATTACAAACAGTATACATTGGTTCATCTCTGCCATGCTACCCTCCTGTTGCTGGTCCTCCACTTTCCCCCTCCATTCAGTTGCCTATCCTGTTTGATGATCTTCCTCTGCTGCTGTTCCCAGAACCATGATCATCCTTATCTCTCTCTAGAATATCCTTCAGCACTGTCTGTAGGGTTGGTTTGGTAGTCATGAATTTCTTCAGTTGTTCTTTGTCATGGAAGTGTCTTATTTTTCCACCAGTATTGAAAGATAGTTTTTCAGGGTACATCAATCTGGGTTGAAAGTTGTTTTTCTTCAGGATTTGAAACACTTTGATTCAAACTCTTCTTGACTTAATGGTTTGTGTTGATAAGTATGCCATGATTCTGATTGGTTTCCCTTCATAGGTGATCTGTTTCTTTTCTCTAACAGCTTGTAATATTCTCTTCTTGTGCTGGAATCTTGATTGATATGTCTGGGTGTAGATTTATTTTAGGTTTGGCTAGTTGGAATCCTATATGCTTTGCTTATCTGCATGACAGATCCTTTCCCCATGTTTGGGAAGTTTTCTGCTATTACTTCTGTAAATATTCTTTTTTATTTCATTTGTGTTGATCACTGCTTCTTCACTGATACCTACCACTCTTAAATTATTTTTCTTTGCATCATTTTGTAGCTGTCAAATTGTTATTTCCTGGTTCTTTGTTATTTTTAAGAGATCTTTCCTTTCATGATTGCTAGCTGTCTTCAAGGTCCAAAAGTCTATCTTCAATCTCTTTCAAGCAGTTTTGTCAGCTTTTGATCGACTTTAATTTCCTGGATATCTCTAGGAATCTGTTTCATGCATTGTAATGCCTTTCTATACTGTACATTCAAGGTTTCTATTATTTTCCTATGCTCCTCTTTTTTTTTTTTTACCTATGTCTTCTTTAGATATGCCCAACAATTCTTTCATTATGTTTGTGATTTCTTCTTTTACCTGAGACATTATTTCTGATCTAATTAGTTTTCCAGTCTCCTGAAGTCATTTCTTTACTTTAGTTGCTATCCTCTTGGAGATTTCAGGTGTGAATTCCATTTTCTTCCATGACTATATCTCCCAGACTTGTTCTGTGTGGTCTGGAGGTCTGAGATTGCCTTTTGCTCTTTTGTCTTGACATTCTCCTGGGTTCCTCCCAACAAGCTGGTTGTGGGGTCCCAGGCACATCTGATGTTGCCTGCCCCTCTGAGGTGCAGAGGAATAGGCCAGTCACCTGAGATTCTATGAATCCAAATTCCCGGAGAGGTAGCAAGGCATGGGGCAGGCTTCTCCAGTCTCATGCAGCTCCACTAAAGCTTCCTTGATGGCCAGGGGTATATGGTGGTGAGGCTGTTTCTCTTGGTCTACCTACACTGGAACTCCCCTGATGGCAGCAGGTACAATAGGGTGTATGTGTCTGATTCTTCTGGGGTGCTGGCTGCCTGAAGGAAGCAGGCGTCTCCAATGCTGGTCTGTGGGTGCACTGGGTATATCTGGCTTTGTCTCCCTACTCACACTGGCTGCCCGCAGGAAGCAAACTTTCTGATGGTGGCAGCTGGTAACCAGGGATACATCTGGCTGCTTCTACCTGCCTGTGATGGCTGCCCATAGGAAGCAAGTTTTCTGATGGTGGGTGGTCGGTGCACAGATGTGCATCTCTGTTTCTAATTATTTAAATGTAAAATTGGTAAAAGTTGTATAAGAAGCCATTTGAAAATGTCATGAAGAATTCTATAAATCTCATGAGGGGTTTGAATGCCACAAATATTCTTCATTTCTAGCAGCCTCTTCTCTGAATAAACTGTTTACTTTCCTTAATCATGAGTGCAATATTTAATTTTTAAAATGACTAAAGATTAATAATAAACATGGAATTTAGAATTTCTGAACTAAGCATTTCAGAGAAGGCTCTAGTTCTCATTGTTTGCTGTGTTAGTTTGCTAGAGCTGCCATAACAAAAACCACCAACCAAGCATAGTGTATTGTCCCCCAGCTCTGGAAGGCAGAAGTCCAAAATCAGGATTTTAGCAGTGTTTATTCTTTCTGAAAACAGCAAATCTTTTCTACTTTCTCATCTAGCTTCCGGTAGTTTGTTGGCAATCTTTGCCATCCCTCACCTGATAAAAGCATCTTCCTATTCTTTAGATTCTTCTTGACATTATTTTCTTTCTGTCTGTGCATCTATGTCCAGATTCTTCCTTTTAATAATGATGCTAGACATACTAGATTACTCCCCTCCACTTTTCTATAAATTCATTTTAAGCAATTACATTTGTAGCAACTTCCAGTATACTGGTTAATATTTAGGCATTTGAAGCACATTATATCATTTAAGATATCTGCTGTTTCAACACCAGTGACAAAAGCTGAGGGTCACAGTACTTCAACTGCTTTTCAAAAAAAAATTAAAAAAAAAAAAAAAGAAACTACATTCAGATATGTGTGTGCCTGACTGCAAAGCCTGGGGCACTTTCTTCTTGGCATTCTCTTTGTCTCTGCAAAGGTAAACTGTTATCAATAATGGCAATCATGATCATAATAACAATAGCTCATGGACATATTTCACCAAAGCAATTGCTTCTTCTAGAATACAGCAAAAACAACAGATTGAAACAATCAGTGAGTGACGTTTCTGACAGTGTGACATATTCAAAGCTTCAGTTCTGCCTAAACATTCACAGCAGGACTTTTCTTCAAACAGTGAATAGAGGCTAATTTCTAAGAAATAAAGGGAGAAAAAAATAAATAATAGGACAGAACTCAAATATTCATGAATGTCAAAAATTGAAAACCATTTCTGAGAGTTTTATAACAGATATTGCAACCTCCCATGTGCCAGATGCTTACTCAGTCCAATCTACTTCAACCTTACCACAGTCTTGCAAGTTCCTAGCCTTATTATCTGTTTTACAAAGATGAGGCAGAAGACACAGTCTTACTTTGAAACCCAGTCTTCAAACACTGTACCCAGCTGTTTCTCACGGAACAGAAAAGTTAAACCACCGAAGGAGAGTTCTATGTGATTCAAATTACGTTTTGTAGCCAATGTTTTTTTGGGTGGAGGTATTACAGTGATTATAGCAAAGGATCCAGAGTCCTGTGAGCCTGAGTTTGAATTTCAACACCAATTAATTACATGACTTAGGCAAACTGTTTACCCCTTCAGTCTCCTAAAAAGCTTTTAAAAATTGAAATAATAATACTTTTTCCATAGAGTTATTATGAAGATTAAAAATCAAGTGACAATCACTAGAGGAGAGGTAACAGCTATTAAGTTTATTATTACTACACAGCAGATATAACATGCTTTTGAGCTGTACTCAGTTATCTCCATAATTTAGGAATCCTGTTACCTGGAAACTTCTCACTCCATAAAGAAGGTTCAAGTGCTTTAGGAAAAGGACAGATACTTATTATAATAAGGATATTCTTGCTTATTTTTTGGGTAGACATTGAGGTAGGACAATAACTTCAAAAGCCAGAATTTTCTAAGAAAGACATTTTTTAAAAAATTTCTTTTAGCTTCATTTGCATACAGACAATCAGGTTTGAATGGCTAAAATATGGACTTCTGCCATTGAGCAGGGAAGACTTTCCTTAAAGAGCCTCTTGGCTTTCTACTTAGGCTAGGATGAAGATAAAATAGAAAAAGAAACAGAGGTCAGGGAAGAAACAAAGCCTAAGAAGTTTGTGCAGTCAGATATCAGAGTACAAACCTGTCCCTGCCCCACAGTGTTGGGGAGCATTAGAAAGCCCCTCCAAAAATCAGGTAGAAGAAAGTCAGAAACACCCAGAGAAATAGGAAACAACCAAAACATCAAGGCTAATGGCTAGTTTCCCTGGGTTGGGTATGATGTGAGTAGGCTACAGGCTTTGGGTTTAGGTTAATCACTACATCCATGTGGCTTAGGAGCAGGTGCATGCATGCAACAGAAAGTAACAAACGCCTAGGCTAATGAGCCTTAGCCATGTTCCTGGTTCCCTGAAGCTCAGGGACAGCTGAAGACAGGCAGAGAAGTCAGCAGAGACATTGAGGTCAGAGATTAGCAGAAGTCTAGCATTTGAGCAAAGTGTAGGGTCTCTTACTCCAGAAACGTGCAGTAGAAAACAGGTGGTGGCACGTCTCTTTACAAACTGGAACAACTGCAGCTATACTGTCTCTCCCCGTAGCTAAAATAAAGCCTGTAGACCTTCCCCTCCCTTCCCTTGAGGTGCAAGGACAAAGAGCAGGACTCCTAAAGGCTGAGCACTTACCCGAGGCATTCATGATGAAATTGTACAGCTCAAACCACAGGTCAGACTGACATTATTGGATTGTACTAAAATGTAGTGTATTTTCTTCAGTTACTTGGTGACTTGGGTGGTTCCTGCATAGAAAAGAGAAGACACAGGAAATAATGAATAAAGTTCCTTTATATATGTCTCTAGAAAGAACTGTGTGAGTTTTCTAGAAATATGTCTATAGCATATAATTATAGCAAGTATTGGTTAGAATAGAAGGTTGTCTTCAGTGTATTATGAGACTTAGAAAAAGAGGGAGAAGTTAAGATTGTCACACAGAATTGGAGAAAGGGAAAATGAACAATGTAGTTTCTTGTACTCAAAAAAGGCCTTTGACAAGAGAAATGAACACTTCACAGAGGAAGAAAGACAAATGGTCATCAAATATATGAAAATATGTTCAAATTCTCTGGCTATTGGAAAAATGCAAATTAAAACAATGTTACAATTCCATCTCACTCCAGAAAGAATGGCAATCATTAAGAACTCAAACAACAAATGCTGCATGGCTGTGGCGAAAAGGAAACCTTCTTTCATTTGTGATGAGAATGTGAATCAGTATAACCATTATGGAAGTCAGTGTGGAAGGGAAAACAAAAAGGATAAAGAAATGTACAGGAACCAAATAACTACAATCAATATAGACATTGTGGCCCATCACAAGAGCTAAAACAAATAATATCCATAGAATTGAAAAATGAAATAAAGAAGTTAAAGGCTGTCTTCAGAAGCACCCAGACAGGAATGCAAGCCAGTGAGTTGGGGCTAGCATCATACTTCTTCCATACACAAGGAAATTGGGATTTTGGGAAATGGCCCCCAAAGCTAGGTCTCCAGCTTTTACGGGGGGGGGGGGGGGCATAAAGGCATGGCAGAAACCAAGTGAATAGGTGAGTGTTGTAAGTTGACTTCTCTGAAAGTAGATACTGAGAGTTTGGAATACAAGCTGTTTAGGAAGCAATACCTATCAAGCAAGTGGGGAGAAAACAGGGTAGAGGAAGAATTTGAGCTAACCTGAAGGGAAGCTAAGAGTGAGAATTGCCTAACAGTGTAATGTTGGTCAGGGCTTCATACTAGCACCACACTCAGTTCCTGACAAAGGAACTCTGCCATCGCTTGATCACTGTAGATCTGAGACTATGAAGATCCCTGTACAGAATTGAGTACTCCATCTGGATACCTTAATCATACCTATCTATTCTCTACACCTACACACTATCTTTAAGAGGAACAAAAAGCATACTGAAGCATTTAGCATTGATCTGAATCAACTGACCAGAGATTGAATTACCTAAGGAGATTTTAAGTGACTGAACCAGACTAGGATTCTATACTTAGGCTGAAAATTGTTTTTTAATTTTCTGCTATCTAGCAGGCTAAGGGAACGAACATCAGATAATAGTTATCAAGGACACACTACATAAGATTTGCACATTTGTGTGTTTTGTGAAGGACACTGCATTTATTACATTAACAAGGAAAATTAAGCTCTAAATTTCAGTTAATAAGATTTTTAGACTTAGAGGGAAAAAGTTAGATTGGAATAGGAGTCAGGATTATGTTTTCTGAGAAGATCCAACATTGGGTTTCTAGATTTGGTAGGCAGTGTAATTTTTTACTCTGGCTTACTTTCTACATTAATATCTGAAATGTTAGGTGTATATTTGTTCTAGCTGGACATTAAAAATACATGTTAAACAAAGCTCAAGATTTAGTAACCTAAAAATTATTCTGACTTCTTGCTACTATGAGAATATATATCCTGAAATAACAAAAAATTATTATAGTTGATTTTATTCCCTACAAATATTTCAAATACTGAAACCTTTGTCAGCCAGAGATAGAAGAAAATTAAATTCACATAAATCTCTTATAAGCAAATCAAAGTCAAAAGCAGCAACACTAAAACCCTGGGATCAGAGGGTGGCAAATTGTGAAAGCAGGTCATCCATGGTGAGAAACACCCCACACAAACATGTGCCCCGTACCCTTCGCTCGACCAGCCCCTGGCACAGAATCGATGGACAGAGATTTCAGATGGGAGACTTACAACCTTCCTGGGCTATGCCAGCTCTTGGAGAAGGATGTGAGATGACAAAAGTTACAGCACAGAGGTCCTGATTCAGAGTAAACTTGTCTTGGGTTCCTCCCAGGTTTTCTCCTCTTTCAGTTCAGAATGATTGTTTTCATCATGGTCATGAAAATGAAACTCAGAGAGAAGCTGTAGCTCTGTCTCTGAATCCAATTGTCTTTCATAGTGACATGGAACCTGGAGAATATTGTGTAATGCTATCATATCTTTCAACCTCCGTAAGAGTCTAAAAACAAGTGTCCTTATCTTTTACCATCTTCAGAACTCCATCATGTTGAAAACAAAATTGATAATAATAATAATAATAATGACAGAGCATGGTGATACACAACTGTAATTTCAGTACTCTGGGAAGCTGAGGAAGGAAAACAGCAAGTTCAAGCCAGTCCTGGTCAATATATCAATTTATTATGGCCCTGTCTCAAAACAAAAATAAATATAAGAATAAAGGGCTGAGAATGTAGCTCAGTAGAAAAGCCTTGGATTCAATCCATAGGATCACAGATAATATACTGACATTAACTGAAGGTTCACTATCCCAAATACATTACTGGTGTTTTTTCTTTTAATTCTTCCAACTTTTTATCAAACAGGCACAATTATGGTATCTTAAAGAGTATGAAATTCTGAGTGATTAAATAACTTTCCTAAAGTCATGCATTTAGGATATAACTAAAAAACAGAGGATTCCCAGGTGAAGAAAACTTACCAAACACGGATAAATTGGCATTATCTTGTCTTTAGAATTCTGTAGACATGTTTTAGCCTGGGTTACCCAGAAAACAGAGCCTGAGTTAATGAGCTAGCAGTTCTTCCATATTAGAGAATTCAGTTTCATGCATGAGGGCAGCAGAGAGAAGGAGAAAAGGGAAAGCCCACTGTATTATCAAGTTCAAAGTTACTAAGACTGATCAAATCCACAGGCTGTCAAACAGGAAGTCGTATCACTGAATTTTGAGGGAATACGGTTTCCTCAAGAGGGAAAAAAGTGAAGTGTTTATCTGCTGTCTGCTTTTGCATTAGTAATGTCATGAGAACAAGCATATCAGATATAACCCTGCAAGTCTACTCAATATGTCCTGGAGGCTGGTCCCCAAAATTGCCCAAACTCAGAATGTGATACTGCTCATTACAAGTTTCCTCATGGAATCTGAACATTGCAATCATTACTAGAAGAGGCTGCATTACACCTCAGAATCCAAAGACCCTCTAGGGTAGAATGCTGCTGACTGTATTGTGATACAGGACACCTGAGTGATAGTCATTGCTCTCACGTTAACCAATTGAGTATGTTCGAGGAAATGGACTACTCACTTTGGCTTGCTAATTTTAAAAAAAGAAGAAAAAGCCTTTGGACTCAGCATAAGAAGTCGGAACAACAAATACATGGAGTGCTGGAGTTGTTTAGGGAGCTTCCCAGACTTTAAAACAGAAAGGCAGGTGTACAGGCAGGGGTTTCTTCATATTACTGAGGAAGAAGTGTGATAGAGAGGTCATGACTTCCCCCAAGTCACAGAGTTAACAAGCTGCTGAGACTACGGTTTAGTTTCATCCCAATTTAAAGCCCTTTCTTTTTCTTGAAAACAAAGTTTAAATGACACAAACAGTGTGAACATTACTTGTAAAAAGTTAAAATATTTCCAAAAAGGAAAATAGTCCAAAATTCTTTTTGGAATACTGCCTCCCTCTGCCCTGACAAACCCTTCCATGTCATAATAAATAATAAATAATAAACATCATTTTAGTGTGTATTCTCTCAGGGTTTTTCTGTATGTTTATACATTATGCATGTGGTCAGAGAGGGTATAAAATATTGTTTACAAATGTATATATGTTTTTCTACAAAGAATGATGGTATCACTTTGAAATCATTTTTTAAGTCTCCTTTTTATTTAAAAAAAGATTTTTGCAATATAGCCGGGTTAGTACATGGAGAGTGATCTTATTCCCTTTAGCTGCTGCGTACTATTCCATGCATAGGCATACTGTTTTAGTGAGCCGTCCTCCCACTGATCGATATTCAGTTTGTTTGTTAGCCTTTATTTCTTTTTTTTATTTAAGAAGAAAAAGAAAGTAAAACAGAAAAAGGGTACAAGTTATACAGAATTTCAGAAAAAATAAACAATAGGAAATGACTAATTAATAGATTACATATTGTTATCTTAGAAATAGTTGTTCAAATTACAAAATTAAAGCATAATTTAAAGCGTAAGTGGACTTTCAAACAGTGAGACTGGAAACAGTTTTGTTCAATGATCCAACAAAACTCAGTAATATGGTTATCTATCTTATACACTTAAATATATATGCAGTTATATTCTTTAGAACACTTTCTTTTCCTTTCTTTTGTACAATGACAATTACACATTTTGGGTTTTATTACTCCCACAGTTCTTATTACGTTTTTTTGAAGAGAGTAAAACCAGATGTGACATAACAGAACAGTCAGTCAAATCAAAAGGATGGACATAATGTAAAAACAAAATACTAGGTGATCAACAATGGTTACCATATTGCCTCTTGCTATCTTAAAAAGAATTGCCTATATAATCAGTTATAATAAAATTGAATAAAATAGTAAAGAATAAAACCAAAACATTGGAAACATTACAGGACTTTAAAAGAAGATAATAGTCAACTGGATCATAATGAATCTTATTGTCTTTACAGTTGTTGCCTATACTTTCGAACTTGGTACTATCAATCAAAGCAGAATAGAGGAAAATCTGTCAAAGCAAGATGGTGAGGGCTATACAGGATTTCAAATCAAGTTAATAGGAAATCAAAGTGGGTTACTATAATGTATCCTGCTATTTTTTTATTTTTCCCTTAATTAAAAAGATAAAAATAAAAAAGTAAATAATTAAAAAAGGAGATTGAGATAAAAGTGGGCATAACAACAAAACAGTGCAGGTCAAAGCATAACCATTTAAGCAAAATAGTGTTTTCACCACAAGATATCCTGACATAAAAATAGTTACCGTAGTGTCTCTTTCCTTGAAATCTTTGAGTATAACTTCGTATACTGTAGCACCAAACATATCAAAACAATGTAAAACCATCAAGGGAATGACAGTATTACAGGATAGTTAGCCCCAACTATCAGAAAATGAACAATGGTTTCTGTATAATCTCCTTGTCTATAAAGGTTTTTGCTTATATCATCGCATATAATAAAATACAATAAGATACAACCTGTTAAGACTGATAGAGACAGAAGAATAAAAGCTTGATGGGACTTCAAAGCAAGATGATACTAAATCAGCACTAGCTATTATGATGTCTTGTTTTCTCCAAAACAGCTGTTCCTACCATCCAATCTTCTCTGCCTCATTTCTGTTGAGTTCTTTTTCTGTCGTTTGTTGTCAGTTTGTCTTCTTCATTTTGCTTTCTGCTCCATTCATTGTGGCCTCTCTGCCACTGTTTCTGAAGTCTTGGTATTTTCCTTTTTTAGAATATCCTGCAGTATTCTCTGTAGAGTTGAATTGGTGGTTGCAAATTCCCCTAGTTCCTCTTTATCCTGGAAGCACCTTGTTTTTCCATCAATTTCTAGGGACAGTTGTGCAGGATATATCAATCTTGCCTGGAGGTTGTTATCTTTCAAAGCTTGAATTATTTCCCCCTACGCTCTTCGTGATTTGATGGTTTGTGCCAAGAAGTCTGCTGTAATTCTGATGGGTGTTCCCTTGTAAGTGATCTGTTTCTTGTCTCTGACAGCTTTTAGTATTCTGTTCTTATATTGGATTTCTGGTATTTTGATTATTATATGCCTGGGTGTAGCTCTGTTTGGGTTGTAGGTGGCTGGGGTCCTGTATGCCTCATACATCTGAGTATCTTTACCTTTTGCTAAATTAGGGAAATTCTCTTGGATCATTTCTGTGAATAGCTTTTGTAGTCCATTTGTTTGTGTCCCTACTTCTTTTTTTTTTTTATCGGTACCGGGGATTGAACTCACAACCGCTTACTTGCAAGGCAGGTGCTTATGCCGCTGAGCTAAATCCCCAGCCTCCCTACTTCTTCTTTTACATTCTTAATTCTTAAGTTATAGATCCTCTTACCATCTTCTAGCCTTTGTATTATTGCTGTTTGTTTTCTTATTTTTAAGAAGTTTTTCATTTCATGCTCCCATATTACAAATCTGCCCTCCAATTCAGATCATCTATCCTCAGTTTTTTTCAAGCTGTTATGCCAGCTTTCAATAGAGTTTTTAGTTTCCTGGTAATCTCTTTGAATCTGCTTCACCTATTCTATGTTTTCTCTAATTTCTCCATCAAACAATTCTGCCCTTTTTTTCTGTTCTTCCATTCCACCATCTGTTTTTTCTTGGGCGGTACTTAGCATTTCTCTAACTATTCCACTTATATCTTGCTTTATTTCATTAAATACTTCATTTTTAAACTCGTCTATGAGGCTCTGGAGATATCGCTTTATGTCTATTGGTGCCATGTCTGATACTGCATGTTTTCTGTCTTCCTTTGTGTTTCCCTTTCCTGGATCAGTGTTTTCAGGTTTGGGGTCTGAGGACCCTTTCTTGTTGCTCCCTCTTCGCATATTTTTTGTTCCTTCCATATAAGTGTATATAAGAGGCCCAGTTTCTTTCTTTGTCGGTTACAGTTTATTTGAATTGCACTGGCTAGGTGTCCCCGCCCACTGCAGTGTACTAGGGAGACACAGACCTGGGCAGCCTCTGCTGGGCCCGACCCTCCAGGTCAACCTACCGAAGGCTTCACCGCTATCGTGCACCTCCAGGTGCTGGGACCTGGTTTGAGCAAGCCTACTGGGTCTTAGTGGCATCACACAGGCCAGGCACTCCTCACTCAATCCCGCTTGAGAGGGGAATATGCAACTAATGTCACTGCAGCGCCCTGTTCCGGCAAGTCTGCCTAGTCCCAGTATGTCCTTTGCTAGAGCCTTCTACTCTATGGAAGGGTCCCCATTCCACTCACTCATCACAAGTCAATGTAGGGCTCCCTGCTAGTCCCACTCTCAACTCCGTTCGCAGATTCCCACTCTCAGAGCTTTCGCATGTCTCTCTCTCTGCCCTGCAGATTTGGACGCAGCAGCAGCAGCAGGAAATTCAGATCGCAGCTTCCAGTGACACGGGTTCTGGCTTCCACGCTGAGACTTTATCTGTTCCTGTCAGGATTGGCTTTCCAGTTGGTTTCTCCTAGCTTAGTTCATTCCTGGGTTGGCAGGGTGTATCTCCCCTTGCTTAGGACTCCTCATACCGCACCATTCCTGGATTTTAAGCGGGGTATCTCAGAGAGCCTCCATAGCTGCTGCTATCTATCCACCATGTTCTTCTGGAAGTCCTATTAGCCTTTATTTTTATTCCAACTTTGTGCTCTGTTTCCAAATTTTATGGATAAGTTGTGTGACCTCTTTTAGCTCAAAAACTCTGTGGCATGAAATAAGTGAAATTGGTATGAATCTGATGACATAATAATCCACTCCAGCAGCTCATTTATCAGGCAATTAAACAGCACCAAATTGTGAAATGTGTGTGTTACCATTAAAAGGATAGAGCCAAAGAGCCCAAACAAAAGAATCTAAACAAGTCCAGGCAGGGTAAATGTCTCTCTGGTAACATGGCAGGACCCTAACCCAGTGGTGGGCAGATGTGGAGAAAGGGGGAATGGTACAGCAAAGGTTTCTTGGGGTAAGTGATGCCTAGTTTATAGTCACCTAAGTATGTGACTCAAGGAGTTGTGTGGTTATTTTTGTGTAGTTATCTTGATTATAGAAATTTATTGTATGGTAGTTACTGAGGTTTAATATGGTATCATGCAATGTACTTGAGACTACACGTATAATATTTTTTAGTTCTAATGATGATCCTTTAGAGCAGATATTTCTTTTTTTATTGCTGAAGCAGCTTGAGGCTCGGAGAGGTTAAATAATTTTGCTCTAGGTCTGACAATTCAGTCAGACCAAGGTTCAGCCCATGCTGTCTACCTGAAAAATGTTTAGTTTTTTTTCATTGTCATCAATTCCCTTTCATATGAGGTAGTTCAGAATACTCAACAAAAAAACAACAGAGTCCCACCTGGTGTAAAATCTGTCACACCCAGTCTCTTGGTTACTTCTTCAGTTCATCTTCCACTCCCTGCCCTGATGTGCAGCTGAGGAAGTATTTACCAATCCCCGATAAAACTTTGCTACAAGCTTTTGCACATACTGTTTCTTTCTTCTGGATCAATCTTCTGTTTCCTGAACAGAAGGCAACTCTGATTTATCTTTTAGCTCAAGCATCACTTACCCCAAGAAACCTTTGCTGTACCATTCCCCTACTCCCCACATCTGCCCACCACTGGGATAGGGTCCTGCCATGTCGTCCCATGGTGTTATATGTTCACTTTCTTAAAGTATTTGATGTAACAAATCCTAAATATCTGCTAGTAGCATTTGTTCCTGTAGTACACAGTGAACTCCTGAAGATCAGGAATCACAGCTTACTCTAATTAGACCTCTAGTCCTAGCATAGTGTCTAATATACAGTAGGCATTTGATAAATGTTGATGAATAAATATATCATAGGGTAATCATGGCAGAAGTGAACCAGAAATGGACTCTTTATTTCTGTACTTTCTGATTGCCTCCAAGATAGACACTTTTGCTAATCTGTTGATCTTCCTAACTCACTTTCCAAGATCGCAGGCATTTTTCTCTCCATCGCAATTTGGGAAGAACCTAGCCAATAGAGTTTGGGAACTTGATGTTAAGAAAGCCTGGAAACTTCAGGGATAGATTGTCCAAGGATGGAACGGCTCTTCTTTATGAGAAATCCAGATTTATTTCATTTATAAAAGATAGGGCATCACTCTAGTCCACCTAAAGCAGGGGGAGAAATACTAAGGAAGAAATGGAAGGTGAATTTTACTGAGAAAAAAATTGATTGTAGAAGAAAAGTAATGAAGGTACCTTAGGAAATGTCAAAGAAAATACATCATTCCATAGTTTACAAGAACACAAATCAAAAGATTCACACCAGAATGTGTGAGACATAAACAGATTTTTCAGATTATAGATATCTCCACTGTACACATCTTTGCTTTTCAGTTAGAGATTATTTGATAAAAACAATCTGTTTATTTCAAGTTTGCCAACATAGCTGTTGTTTTGACAGTTCAAGAAATGCCTCAAGTTGCAGAAATTTGGTGTCCTAGACAATGCTTAAAAATTGTTCACTTTGTGTTTACTAAATCTTAGAAAGAAAAATGTAGAAAATGCCACCAAAAAGAAACATACACCCCAGAAAAGGCTGCCATCTCCATCTGATTATCCAACTACTACTAAAAAGTAAATAGTAATAATTAGTTGCTATTATTGAGTGCAAGGATTTTATTACATGCTAGATATTGTACTAGATTCCAGGAATGGAAAGGAAAATAAAATAGATTTGCCTTACCACTGGATAGCCAGATGTTAAACAGATAATTGGAAGGTATATACATCATCAAAAGGGTTATAAAAATAGAGTGATCTAAAGAAATATTACTTCAGATAGGTAGCCAGGGACAGCCTTTATGAGGAAGTGATATTTAAAGTGGGACCTGAAGAATAATAAGAGGGAACCAGATGAATATTGGAGGGAAAGGAAGTACAGGTAGAGGATATAATATATGTAACTATGTAAATATCCTGGTATTAGAAAGAGCTTGGCCTTTTCAAGGAACTGAAAAGAAGGGCTGGCTGCCCACTGTTTTCCTCTTGGTCCTCGGATCCATTCCTGCCCCTGGTACGCGGCCACTACAAAGGCCTGCCTCCTGGAGTCATCAGATCATTTTTCCTTCTGGCTCTGCTTTCGCCAAGTGAAAGGAATAGTAGGAGATTTGAAGGTAATTCAAAAGAAGAAGCGAGGGTATTCCTCCTAGTGCTCTTTCTGGCTTAGCAGAGCTTCTTCGGCCAGTGGTAATGTCCCTGTAGCTTGGAGGTTGGGTTCTGGAAGAAACATGAGGATAATTCCTCACCCCTCTATTTTGGGCTTAAGGTAATTTTCTGGGGCAATCATCCTTGCGGCTTAATGATATCTATGTGTATCACAGTGATGTGGTTATGATTCAAATTGACCTGGCCTCTTCCTTCTAGAAGGTCTTATGCTTATTACAGAGAGGCTAAAAATTTGTAGCATTCACACATAAAAGCTCCTTTCTTCTATTTTCCCAGTAAAGAAGAAAAATTTTAATACTGTGACCATTTCTGGAACAGATTTCAAAACTCTGAAAGTTTTAATCAGGGCAGCCAAAATTTTAAACAATGACTCACATGATCAGAAATCCACATGGAAGCAGCTGTCTGAATTACTTTTTTAGTCACACACGACAGCAAGTGGAGTTAACCCTAAGCATAGAAAAATTTCACATCACCTATAATGAATCAAATATGTATGATTTATATATAGGTAGTAATACTGTTATTGCTTGTGTCTAGATGTCCTCCAAAGCCTCATGTGGTCATAGGTGGGGCTTTTCAGAGGTGGTTGGATCTAGAATATATGATACTGTTAGGATTAAGGGCACTGTGATTAATAGTGAGTGCTACCTACCCTAAGCAGCCTGGATAAGATACGAAGGATAGAAAGAATTTCGATTGTTCCTTGCTTGCTTGCTTTTGCTGTCTTCAGTCTTCCCTTAAATGTTTCTCCTCTGCGATGCCCCTCTGCCATGCCACTCTGCCTTGAAGCCAGCCAATTATGAACTGAAACCTCTACAAACTGTAAGCCAAATAAGCTTTTCCTCCTTTAACTTTGGATATCTGGTATTTTGTCTCAGCAGTGAGAAAAGTAACTAAGACAAATAATTTTCACCAATTGAGCATTAATTCTATTCTTACCTCTATAATAAATAGTTCACATATAATACTGAATTTTCATGGTAGATAAAAATTGCCACCATGCATGGTGGCACATGCCTGTAATCTCAGCACTCAGGAGGCTGAGACAGGAGGATTTCCATGAATTCAAGGCTAGCCTCTCAAGAAAAAAAAAAAAAAGAAAGAAAGACAGAAAGAAAAGAATCCCTACAAAATTACTTTCAGCATATTAGTTGTTTCTATTCTGTGGAAGGGAAGCTGAGGTTTAGAGTATTATGAGCCTTAAGATAAAAGAGGTAATGATTGTTACAAATTCACATTTGTCTGAATTTACACAATATTATACTATACTATAATACCTCTTTTTTGTCAGGAAATTCATAATAGATGAATTTCATCATGGAATTTAGTATTACAAAACTGGTGTTTGAATTCTCTTTAGCTTAAATTTCCTCAGTAATTATCCATTTAAGTATCATCAGCAATTATCCAAGACTCCTAATATGTGACAGCTGGTAATCAGGTAGGAGGAAGAAGCTTTTTAGGTTCAATCAGTCTATGAATTTTGAGAAAAAATAAAATAGATCTTCAACAAATTTTTATCATTTCTGTTTTTTAAATAAAAATTAGAGATATATTGCAGTGGCCCCAGTTGGATATTCAGGATATATCTCTTTTTTTCAGTACCAGGGTATTCATACTGAGCTACATCCCCAGCGTTTTTTTATGTTTTTATTTTGAGACAAGGTCTCTATAAATTTCTAAATTTTCTAAATTGCCCAAACTGGACTCAATCCTGCAATCCCCAATCAGTTTTCCAGAGTGCTGGAATTATAAGCATGTGCCACTATGCTTATACCCTTGGATTCAACAGTTTGAGCTACAAATCAGGCGTTCTTTATCACGACAGCACACATGAGAGTATTTGGCAGTAGCTCGTACTAACTGCAATAATTCGCTTGAGTGCTATGCAGAAAAAAAAACCTCTGTGACAAATCAGCTGATGATTGCCTTGACATCTGGCATGGCTTTGGGAGCACAGTGAATGCAGAGGAGTCCTCGTGCCTACTATCCTGCTGCATTACCCACTACGGGGATGGCAAAAATGTCTTCACACTTTGAATTTCTTCTACTGGACTTTCCCAGCCAGTTTTTCAAACTTCTACAAAACAATGATATTTTGGTACAAAATCCTGGATCTATTTTAAGGAAAAAATATTCTTTTATCCTTTCTTTTTTCTGTTTTTAAAATAGAACCTAGGAAAAAGAAATGAAGGTAGTTTGAGTTTGATCATGTCTGCTGATGGAGACATAGGATGAGTGGCGTCACACTACACATATTAGACCTGAGGACTATGTATTTGTAGAAGCTTAGTGAGGCAGATGTGCAGTTCCTCCATTGCCTGTTGCAGTCTGGACAGTGCAATGACCTCTCAGAATCTGTAGTCCAAATCTGTGGGCTAAAAAGCCCCATATTCAGGAAGCACAAGCATTCTCCTTTGGAGTGATGATGGCCTGGGGTCTGAACCCTGCTGAACACCACATCCCCTCTTTCTCAGCACTTAGGGTGGATGGGTCCAGATCCTCCCTGCTGTGAACAGGATCTCAGGTCCAAGTCAGCAGTTTCAGGTGTCTGACATGTGGAACCTTGGTCTCCAGCCTTGTTCCTCCACTCAGCATTCTCTCTGGATCTTTTCCAAATGGTCCCTGCCATGCAGGAAACAAACTCACTCTGGGAGATGTCTGGGGCCAGGGTCAGAAAAATTAACCTTTATTTTTCTTTTGAGCATAAACACAAAGACTTCTAAGTACCATCTAGAATTCAGACTATCCTGTCAAGATGTATTTACCTGGGTCTTTGCCAATGCAGGTCATTTATGCCATTGTATTTGTTAGCCTATTGGTCAAAAACAAACAAAAATCAATCATATTGATCATTTCATGGCTAAGTCATTCTCTCCAAAACTTCTTCTGTCTTAATCCTTGATAGTATAATTATATACCAATATGATTCTCCCAATAGCCTGATAACCAGTTACTTTGAATTTCTTTGCTCCAGTGATTTTTTTTCCACCCTACCAACAGCCACCCACTCTTATGATCATATGTAAGCTTATTATGTATTATCAGCAATCGCCACTCCTTCGTTATCTCAATTTTATTCCCTCTCATGTTGTCTTTTCCATATAATGTTCAACTACAATAACCCTTTGACCTCATTAGAACTTACTGGTCCTAATACCTTTCCTGTTTGCTTCTCTTCTTCCTTAACTTAAAAAACTGACAACCATGATCACCATTTACTAATAGTACACCACTTGTACTATTAATTCCTCTGTCTCTCTCTCTCTCTTTCTCTCTCTCTCTCTCTCTCTCTCTCTCTGTCTCTGTATCTCTGTCTCTGTCTCTTTCCATTAACTTGCCAAAACAGCCCTGGTTAAACCTAATCTTCTACCTATTCTGTAAAGCATTTGACTAAAAGGAAGCACACTGCCCTTTGATCAGTTCTGCTCTAAATTCATGACTGTAAACACTGAAGTCCTTGATGTTGCCTGGAAAATTCACTGTATTTCTCTGATTCATTCTCTGTTTTTCTTTCCTGAACAACTATTTTACATCATTCGTCTCCTCAAACCCTCCACAAGCCTCTTGCATCCGTGTACATTGCCCTTTACCATAGATAACTCATCCATGCACCTACCTAAAGCTAAGATATTACATATCCACATACATATTGATCCCAGTCCCTTTCATACATACAGTTACATAACTCTAGTAAATTTATTTTCCTTCTCTGACACACTAATTTTTCTTTTTTGCTGGACTATTTCTGTAAGCTCCTAAACTTCTGTATGATTTCACCCATTAAAAGCAACTCTTTTTATCCTTGTCCTTCACAGGCACTGTCCCATTTTGTTACTTGTAGCAGCTCAAAAAGAGCTGTTTATATTTGCTTTTGCAATTCCGTCCCTCCTTTCTGTCCACTGTAGTCAGGACTTTGCACCCATAATTCCACTGGTGCTGCTCTGATCAACTTCAACAAGGTCTAACATCACTGAGTTCAGGAGTGAATTCTCAGGAGCATTTGGCATGGTTACTCTCACTGTTTTCCCTGATACACCATCTTCACTTAACTTTCTTTCTGATACCTTTTTTATTCTACCTTCTGGGACATCGTGCAATCTTGATTGCCTTCAAACTTCACTAGTAATTTCTTATTTTTTTCCTGCCAATTCCATCTTTTCTCCCAGACTTCTTAATATTGACTCTGGAACTTGGATTTTGCCCTTCTCTTCCTTTCTCTTACCTGCGTCCTTGTTGATCTCATCAAATCTCTGTAAACTTCATTAATTAGGATTTCATTTATACTCTAAGACTAGTATAATCCTTAAGGAGTGAATATCCTGGTGATACAATTATTTAGGTGTCCACTCTGCCCTTCCATGAAAACAAAATGAAACTTGAGTATCTTCCAACCTTCTGAAAACTCTGGTAATTGTTCAGTTTATTCTCCAGAAGTTGCTGTCATCAGATAAAATACAGTTGGAATATACCGGTCCTAAAAGTATTATGTTTACTTGACATTTAAATTTAATTGGTGCCCTGTATTTTTATTTACTAATATGCTAGTATTTGTTTTTTACCCTTTCTTATAGAATTTCACCCAACATAGGCTTCACTTGGTGTTTAGCTAAGAACTCAGGAGCTCTCTATGTAGATTACAGTGCTCATTCTCTATATAATTTTTACAACTCCACTGTGTATGGTCTTCCAAACTCTGCCTTAAAGTCCTGAAATTTCAATGTCTGTCTTTCAACTCAGTGGGAAGACTGCACTCCGTTTGGGCACCCTCACCATTTGCCTTAGTTCAGAAAGAGAACAGAGAAGAAAATTAAGGCAAATTTTAGGCTTCTGCTCATTGATTCTTCTCCTAGTGATCATAGTTCTAAGCTTATTGTCAAATCCTTGATTATAATGTTTATAATTATGCATTAAAACTTTGTAGGTTTTCTATATATGTAATTATATCATCTACACATCATAATTTTTCTTTCTTTCCAAAATCAACCTTTTGTATTATTATTTCTATATTGTAAACTCCATGAAGGCAGAGATATTTTTACCTCTTCTAAGTATTTCAGTGTTCTTGATCTCCATGATCTGATAGGTAAACATACAATACAAATTTGTTGAGGAAATTAGCATAGGATAATAAGCAAGATCTCAGGTTTGCAGTCAGATTTTCTGGGTCTGAGTCCTCCTGACAAAACTACTCATTAGATGTGTTGTCACATCTCTGAGTTGTTTCCTTAGTTCAGTTCTATTTTTCATCAAAAAATTGATGAGATGATAGTAGCTACATATAAAGTAGTATTGATTAAGTGACGTAAATAATCCATAAAGTGAATTTAATAAGGTGACTGATACATAGTAGATTCTTGATATATTTTTATCTTTACTACTATTTCTCTTGTCTAATTACTTAGTTATACAACATAAAATAATTGTGGTAATAATCAATTTCTACTGCATATAAGAGTCATATTTATAGAGTTTCACCATTAAGGGCTGAGAGCCTAGCTCAGTGGTAGATGTGATTTGTATGTGCAAGGTCTTGGGTTGGATCTAACTTCAAAAAAGGAAAGAAAAAAAGAAAGGAAGGAAGGAAAGGAGAAAGGAAGAAAAAGGAGAAGGAGGGAGAGAAAGTGGAAGAAAGAGAAGACTGGAGAAAGTGAAGGAGGAAGGGAGAGGGGGACAGCTAGCTGGATGTGATGACATATGCCTGTAATCACAGCAATTGGGAGGCTGAAGCAGGAGAATTGTTGTGAGTTCAAGGCCAAACTGAACTACAAAGAGAGACCTATCTCAAAAAAAAAAAAGAAAAAAAGAAAAAAAGAAAAAGAAAAGAAAGCTACATAGATACAAAAGAAGGAAAAGAATTTCACCAGCAAACATTGTGTCAGCTGTTGGTGTGAAATAGACCTTTTCTTTTAAAGATTAAAAAATAATAATAAAAGCATTTCAAAACAGGTTAGCAGGAGAGTTACAATAATTAATTGTTGTCTTCATAGGAGTTATGCAGAGTACAAGAAATAAGCATGATGTTGTGTCCAAGCTATATTATCACAAACCATTCTTTTCAATGAAATGAGAAACTAGCACTGTAACTATCTTAACTACCTTGTGTATAAATATATTTTTGTCTTTTTTCCTTTCTTTCTTCCCCCTTTCTCCCATCAAAGTTTGTCTTTTCTTTTGAATAGCTTCTTCCCAATTCACAATATCTATTGTATATTTTGTACTCCATTCACTTGTTAAGCTTCTCTACACTAGTGAGACAATACAATGTTTACATATATGGGTCTGATTTATTTCACTTATGAGTATGGCTTTGAGTTGTATCTGTTTACCTGTAAAAGTCACCAGTTTATCCTTCCTTGTGGCCAAGGAGTACTCTATTGTATAAAAAGACCACATCTTTTATTATCCATTCCTCAGTTGATGGGTATTTCATTGTTTCTAAGGTTTAGCTATTCCAAATTATGCAGCTATAAACATGGGAGCACGTATTTTGCTGTGGTGTGATTTTTTTAAGATTTCACTTTAAAGAGGGTAAAATTAAACATAACAAAACAGAACATAAGAAACCAATGTAAGAGACACAGATTTCAAAGCAAGACAACCAGAGATCTTCAATAGCTATCATATTGTCTCTTGTTTTCTTCCAAATAGTTGTCCATATCTTCACATACAGTGAATTCATACAAAACAACATAATATAAAACAGATCCAAACAGGATGATGAAGACATTTTAGGTCTTCAAGACCAGACAATAAGGAAGTCAACAATGGCTGTTGTACGGTCTCTCATTCTCTTCAAAATATCTGTCCATATCTTAACGTATGTTGAAATTAAACAAACAAACAAACAAAAAAACCAGACTAAAATCACTCTGAACAAAGAATAATAGTATTTCTGGATTTCACATCATGGCACTACAGAATTAGCACTGGGTACCTTAGTGTCTCTATTTCTTGAAAGTAGTTGTTCATTTCATCGTTCATTATATAATCAGTTCTCATAAACTGTTTAGAAGTTCTACACATGCATGAGTTTCTACATGTATATCTATCCTTTCAGTATTAGAGGGAAAAACAAAACAAAACAAGACAAAACAAAACAAATTCCTAGAAAAACATGAAATGAAAAACACATATAAAACCACACTACAAGGTGATCTTTAATGGTTACTATGATGTCTCTTGTTCAGTAGAATTGTCTATATTATCAGGCATAGTATGATTAACATAGGAGTACATAACAATATTAATAAAAAATTGGAGACATTATAAGACTTCAAAAGCAGTTAATAGTCTAACCAGAGTGGGTATGCTAGTGAATCTTATCATCTTCAGAGTATTTGCCTATACTCTCAGACTTGACACTATTGATCATAACAGATTCAGATAAAATCAGTCAAGAAAAATCAGCAGTCTAAACCAGATTTAAATAAGATCAGTCATAATAAGACAATGTAAGTTATACAGAGCTTCAGATTAAGTTAATAGGAAATTAAGGATGGTTACCATAGTATATCCTGCTATTTTTGGAATAGCCCTCAAATCTAGTACAAGTAGACAAACTGGAACAGAATATGATCAAATTAAACAGAACAATGAGAATAATGTGGATTTTAAATCCTGATACACTATTAACAATGTCCCCTGCCTTCCTTTTTTAGATAATTCCTCCCCTTTCACTTTCACAGGGTGCATTGTACATGTTGGGTCTCACTAACTCCTCTAGTTTTTAGATTAGGGGCAACCTGATATTTACCTAAGTGGTTCTGAATCTTTTTACCCCTGGGTTTGATCTTAAGTTGTATTCTTTCACCAACAAAAGCCTCAAGGTTTTCCTTTGTTATAGCTGAGTAACTCTACACTACACAAAAGTGTCATGTCTTTCCAATCTGTCTGTAACTGCTGGATGAGCTGCCCCTATTTCCGGTTCCTTGTCACATAGAACATTGTTTTCTCATATTTGATTTTCAGTCCATAAACCCTCTTTCAGGTTAATTATATTTCCTATACAGAGCTTCCTGATGGACTCTATCTCCTGAACTACTCCCCTGTGTTTCTTTTTGTTAGTGTATCAAGGGCATCTGTGTTAGAGATTATAGCCAAACTTCTTCTGCATCATTTCTGCTATGCTATTTTTCTGTATTGGTTTTGTAATTTCCTCCTCCATTCCACTATCTGCCCCATTCATTGAGGCCTCTCTGCCACTGTTCCTGAAATCCTGGTATTTTTTTTCTCTTTCTCTCTAGAATGCTCTTTAGTATTTATTGTCTGATTGAATTGGTGGTCATGAACTCCCCCAGTTCCTCTTTGTCATGGAAAAATCTTGTTTCTCCGTTAATTTTGAGAGACACCTTTTCAGGGTACATCAATCTGGGTTCAAAATTGTTTTCTTCCAGGGCTTGGAATACTTCACTCCAAGCTCTTCTTAATTGGATAGTTTGTGTTGAGAAGTCTATCAAGATTTTGATGGGTTTTCCTTGATAGGTGATCTGTTTCTTTCTCTGATAGTTTTTAATATTCTGTTCTTGTGTTGAATTTCTGGGATCTTGATTATTATATGTCTGAGTGTAGATCTATTTTGGTTTTAGCTGGCTGGAGTTCTGTGTGCCTCATATGTCTGAATATCATTTCCTTTTCCTATGATTGGAAAGTTTTAATTATTTCTATAAATAATCTTTGCATTTCATTTGTGTTTAGCCCTGCTTCTTCACTCACATTTTTTATTCTTAAGTTATAGATCCTCGTCATCTTCTAGACTTTGTATTCTTACTGCCTGTTTCCTTGTTATTTTTAAGAGACCTTTCCTTTCATGATAACACAATGCAAACCTATCTTCAAGTTTTGTTAATCTATCTTCAGTTTCTGTCAGGCAATTTTGCCAGATTTCAATGGAGTTTTTAATTTCCTAATAATCTCTTTGAATCTATTCCATGTATTCTAGGTTTTTTAATATTCCTCATTGAAGGAATTCCTCTCCTTTTTCTGTGTTCCTCCACTCTTCCATCTGTGCCTTCTTGAGAGGTGCTTAGCATTTCTTTTATTTATCTTCTTATATCTTGCTTTACTTGTATTAGAATTTCAGTTTTGAGTTCATCTATAATGTCACAAAGGTATTTCTTTATGTCAGCTGATGCCATGTCCAATATTGCACATTTGCTACCTCTCTCTCTCTTCTGTATTTACCTCTCCTGGGCCCATTTTCCCTGGGTTGGGGGCTGGAGGCTTTCTCTTATTTCTTTCTCTTGTCATGTTTCTGGTTTCTATACCATATAGGTGTATGGTAGAGGTCTCAACCCCTTTCTGTATTGGTTATGGTTCTTCTGAAGCACACTGTCTAGGGATTTCTGCCCTCTCCATTTTGCTGTTGGTCATTGAGGTGCAAGCAGGAGTGATGTAAGCTGGCCCCTCCCCTCCAAGGCAGTCAACCACATTAGTGTGTGCTGTGTGGACAGAACTGGTTTGCGACAACTTCAGGGACAATTTCGTCCCTCACTACTGGGTCCTGGACAGGGAGGGTGGCCCAGTCTAAGCAGATCCCACCAATCTGCTCTATGCAGGGAGCTGCCCACTGAAGTCACTGCCCTTCCTTGTTCAGGCCTGTCCTGCCCGATTCCAATATATTGTCCAGTCAGTCATTCCCCACTCCCAGGAGGACCAAATTCTGGCACTCACCACCAGTTAGTGCAGGTCTCTATGCCAGCTCTGTTCTTCATTGGGCTCACCAATCCCCAACTTCAGCACAACTGCAGCTCTGGCAAGAGTGCCACAACTGTGAGTCTGACTGGCTCCAATGATAGCACTGTGACCATGAGTCTGACTGGCTCCAGTGAGAGTGCCACAACTGCATTTTGGACTGTCTCTGGTCAGAGGACATCTGGCTCCAGCCTTGTGCCCACGTTTTTCTTTTCATTCCTTTTTTTTCTTTTTCTTTTTCCTTTCTTTCTGTCTTTTTTCCCCCTTAGTTTCTTCCTGGGTTGTGAGAATCCCTCTCCTTTTATTCAGTCTTTTCCATGGTGGTAAATTACAGTGTCTGAGCTGTTTCTCTCAGAGAGGTTCCCTACCTTACTACTTATCTATCTGCCATCTTCTCCAACCTTGTGGTATGATGCTTTTAATTTTTCTGGGAAGATACCCAAAAGGAGAATAGCTGGGTCAAATAAGACCTCTGATTCTAGTTTTTTTTTTTTTTTTTTTTTTTTTGGAGGGATCTCACCCTGATTTCCACAGTGGTTGTACCAGTCCCTACTCCAACAGTGGAAAAGGATTCCTCTTTCTCTATGGCCCTGCCAGTATTTACTATTGTTTGATTTTTTGATGATAGTCATTCTTTCCTGGGTGAGGTAGAATCTCAGTGTTGTTTTAATTTGCATCTCTCAAATGAACAATATTGTTAAACATTCTTTCATGTATTTACGTGCCATTTGTATTTTTTAATCTGATAAGTATGTATTCATCTCAGATGCTCATTTTTGAACTAGGTCTTTGAATTCGAGGGTTGTGATTTTTTTCAGTTCTTTTTATGTTCTAGATATAAGTCCTTTATTTGAGGGACAACTGGCTATAATTTTTTCCTACTCTGTGGATTGTCTTTTCATTCTTGGTTATCGGGGACCTGACCTAGGTCCCACATCTCCCAAATGAGTGTATGGTGAAATGAAAAAAGTGCTATTATTTTAGGGCTCCAGGAGGATCAAAACACTCTGCAAAGTTTCAGACTTTGGGAGATAAGCCAAGGAATGTCTCTGGGTGGCCTGTATTTATTTAGCATTCAAACAAGAAGGGGGTTGGAGTGGGAAATGCAAAAAACCTGAATGGGACCATAGGCATGGTTCAAAGACTTTTCCAAGTGACAGGCTATGTTAATTTAGGAGAAATATCCTAGGAGAAAGTCTCCAGGTGACTTTCACTACAAGAATGAAATGTCTGCCACTACAATCTCTATCTTATTGATTGGGGTTTGAGCCAGGTGTTCTTAGCTGTGGCCTATCTTGCCCTTTGAGGCACCTCTTTGTTCTCAATTCAGTCATGCCCTGTCCATGCTATGGCCCTGCACATGTAGTCAGTTTCAACAGCTCGAACAGTTCATTTCTTTTTTTGTAAAAAAAGCTTTTCAATAAGATGAAATCCAAATTGTTGATTCTTTGCAATATTTCCTTTGCAGCCTGAGTTTTGTTCATGAAGTCCCCAGCTACAGTTATAGCTTCAAGATTTCTATTGTCTGTTCCAGTAAGTTTAATGTTCCTATCTTAATATCTAGAAATTTGATCCATTTTGACTTTAGTGCATGTTCATAGATATGTGTTTAGTTTTAGTCTTCAGCATGTAAAGGGCCAGTTTTTCCTGGGCCGTTTATTAAAGAGCCTATCTTTCTTCCAGTGAACATGTTTGTCTCCTTTATTAAGATGGTGGTTGAATGAGTTTGGGGTTGTGTTTGAATCTTCTATTTTGTTGCACTGATCCTCATGCCTTTTTTTTTTTTTTGCCAATACCATGCTGATTTCATCACATAGCTTTTTAGGGTAATTTTGGGTGTGGGAATGCAATGCCTCCTGCCTTGTCTTTGTTGCCCAGAATTGCTTCTGGCATTCTAGGTCTCTTCTGGTTTCCAAATGAATTTTAAGTATGTTTTCTCTAGATCTGTGAGGTATGCTAATGGTATTTTGATTGAGATTGCATTAAACTTTATAGAAATTGGGGAGTACGGTCATTTTCACTGTTTTGGTTCTTCCTATCCATGAGCAAGGAATATCTTTCCATTTTCTGATATCCTCTTCAAACTCCTATTTTAGAATACTGTAATTTTCACTGTATAGTTTTTTCATTCTTCATTAGATTGATTCCTACATTTTAAATTTATTTTAGATGCTATTGTGAAGGGCATGATTCCCCTAATTTCTCTCTCTTGAGTTTGTTGCTTGTGTACAGGAATGCTATTGATTTTGAGGATTGACTTTATACCTACTACACTACTAAGTTTGAACATTAAATCTACAAGTGTTTTGGTGGAATTTTTTTGGGTCTTCTATGTAGAGTAGCATGTCATTTATAAATAATGATAGTTTAACTTCTTCTTTTCCTATTTTTATTCTTTTTATTTTTTTCTCTTGTCTAATTGCTGTGGCTAATGTTTCCAGAATTATATTGAATAGGAGTGGTTATAATGGACATCCTTTTCTTGTTCCTAATTTTAAAGTGAAAGCTTTCAGTTTTTGACCATTTAATATATTGCTAACTGTTGATTTGTCATAGATGGCTTTTATCAGATTGAAGATCATCTATTCTGATTTTCTGTAGGGTTTTTTATCATGAATGGGAATTGGACTTTGTCAAATGCTTTTTCTGCATCTACTGAGATGATCGTGTAATTTTTGTCTTTGGTTCTGTTAATATGATGTATTACAATTATTGATTTGCATAAGTTGAACCATCCTTGTATCCCTGGGATGAATCCCACTTAGTCATGATGTATAATCTTCTTGATGATTTGTTGCAGTCTGCTTGCCAGTATCTTGTTAAGGATTTTTATATCTAGATTCATTAGAGAGATTGCCCTGTAGTTTTCTTTTTTGGTTGGGTACTTCTGTGGTTTTGGAATCATAGTAATCCTTGCTTCCAGGAATGATTTTGGAGATACTGCTTCATTTTCAATTTCTTTAAAAAGTTTAGCGTAAGTGACATTCGTTCTCAAAATTCCTTGTAGAATCCAACAAGGCCTGGTCTTTTCTTTGTTGGTAATTGTTAAATTACAATTTCAATTTCACTGGCTGATATTGGGTTATTTAGGATTTTTATACTTTCTTGATTTAGTTTTGGCAACTCAATTGTGTCTATGAATCTGTCCATGTCTCCCATGTTTCTCATATTATTAGAATATAAGTTCTCATAGTAGGTATTGATGTTCTCCTGGATTTCTGTGGGGTTCTTTGTGATTTCTCCTTTTTCATTTCTAATTGCTTGAATTTGTGGTTTTTCTTTCCTCTTTTTGATGAGATTAGTGAATAGTTTACCAATTTTATTCATTCTTTCAAAGAACCTACTTTTTATTCATTCTTTCTTTATATTGTTTTCTTAGTCTCTATTGCACTAATTTCTGCTCTTATTGTTATAATTTTATCCTTTGCATGAGTTTTGGGTTTGATTTATTCTCCTTTTCCTAGAAGTTTGAGGGTCAATATTAGTTTGTTTATTTGGGCTCATTCTGTTTTCATGATGTGTGAGTTCATCACTATAAAATTTCCTTGTAGGACTGCTTTCATTGTGTTCCATGAATTTCAGTATGTTGTTTTGGAATTATCCTTTAATTATACATACTGTTTAATTTCAACTTTAATTTCCTCTGTGACCCATTGGTTGTTCAGAAGGGTATTATTTAATTTCTATGTGTTAATGTAGTTTTATAATTTCCAGTTTCATTTCACTGTGGTCATATAGTTTGTCTGGGATGATTTCAATTCCTCTACATTTACTTAAACATGCTTTGTCAGCTAATATAAGGTTTATTGTGGAGAATGTCCCCTGTGCAGCTGAAAAGAATGTGTATTCTGATGTTTTGGAGTAAAACACTTTGTAGATATCTACCAAGTCCATTTTTTCACAGGCTTGATTTAATTCTAATATTTCTTTGCTGATTTTTTCTCTAGTTGATCTATCTATTTGTGAAAGTAGGATATTAAGATTTCCAACTACAACAGTGTTAGTGCTTATGCGATTTTTCATGTCAGTTAATATTTGTTTTATGTAGTTGGATTAACCTGTGTTATGACTGTTATCTCGTTTTCTTCTTGAAGTTTGCCCTTAATAAGTACATAGTGACATTCTTTGTCTCTTTTGATCAGTTTTAGCTTACCATTTGAATTGTCTGCAAATAGAATAACTACCCTTGCTTTTTTTTCCTGGGTTCTTGTGGCATCGAGAATTGTTTTCAGTTGTTTGCTTCTAGCCTATGAATTTCTTTTTGGGTTAAATGTGTTTCTTGAATGCAGCATGTTGTTAGATCTTGCTTCTTGACTCATTCTTCCAGGCTGTTTCTTTTGATTGGTGAGTTGAGACCATTTATAGATGGTTATATCTGATATATAGTTTTTTTTTCATGTTGTTTTCCTGTTGTTTATTCCATCTCTTTCTCCTCTATCTAATTGCTTGCTCTTCCTCGAAGCTGTTTTTATTGGTACTCTGTGTTTGTGGTCTTCATTATGTCTTTCTAATATATCTTTCAGAGAATTCTGGTTTGGTGGTCATAAATTTCATCAGATGTTATTTATCATGGAAGTTTCTTATTTCTCCATTGATTTTGAAAGATAGTTTTATGGAGTACATAAATATGAGTTGAAGATTGCTTTCTTTTAGGGATTGAAATATCTTACTCTAAGCTCTCTTTGATTTGAGGGTTTGTATTGAGAAGTCTGCTGTGATTCTGATGTGCTTTCTTTTATAGATGATGTACTTCTTTTCTCTGTGCTGAATTTCTGTAATCTTAATAATGCACTTTGGTATAGATTTATATTGTTCATTGATATTTGCATTTCTTTATGCTTCATTTATCTGTATGTCAAATTCTTTATCCATATTTGGGAGATTTTCTGCCATTATTTCTATAAAGAGTTTTTGATAGTTTTTGTGCTGTCTCCAGTCTTAGGTTGTTCTTCTTTGTTTCATCCTGTAGGTGTTGGATTGATATTTTTATGGTCTTTTGTGGTTTTTAGAATATCTTTCTTTTCCTGATCACTAGTCATGTTCCTGTCTTCTAGATCTGATATTCTATCCTCATCTTTCAATGGATTTTCTAGTCTCCTCATTTCTGTTTGGATCTCTTTCACTGATTTTACTTCTTTTTTTATGTTTGACATTCTTGATTTCCATCATTTTTCTGAGCTCCTCTATTTGTTTATCTGTGTCTGCTTTAATGTTTTTTATTTTGATAGTTATTTCTTTTTGCACCTTAGATATTATTTTTCTATGGCCTCTCTCATTTATCCTTTTGTTGCTGTTGTTGTTGTTTATTTGTTTACTTCTGCTATCATTTCAGGGAGTTCCATTTGTTGACTTCCAATTTCCTCTGTCTCTTTGTATTCTGGACTTGTCCTGAGTGGGCGAGGCATTTGGTATTGCGTTGTGCTCCTTCATCTTGTCATTTTCTATTTTCAATTTTATTTTGTTTTCTGTTTTATGCATGTAGATTTCTTATGTTAGATAGCCTTATCACTGGTGTCTAGACTTTCCTAATAAGTGTCAGTTCCTCCAGATGTTTTCTAGATATATGTAGTTCTTGGTCTTTATGTCTATCCCTAGAACTTATCTTCCTAGTATATTAAGATTCAGGAGTTGTTATCTGTTTGACTTAAGGTCCATTCCTTTGGTCCTGAACTATGGTGACAGCTATGACCCCTTACAATTGCAGTATTGTCCTAGAGCAGGGGAAACTGGTAATATGAAGCATGATATCCTGGTTAAAGTAGTTCAATTGGCACTAACAATAAGCTCAAATGCAGCCTTGCTATGACAAACTGTGGTAACTATTAGCCTGATATCCATAGCCATAGGAGAAAGGTCTACAGAAATACAATACAATCCTACTTATACCAGGAACTTGTATGCAATGATATTCCATTTAATAGAATTATTTCTTGTTCAACCACTTAAAATTATAACAATATAGTTTTCAATGTCAGAAAATTCTATTACTGAGGTGATGAAGGTCCAAATGATATTTTCAGAATTAAAATACTCATCATAAAACCACGTTTTCCACTTTAAAACTCATCAGTAAATTCTCACAATATCTGATATCTGAATTGTGATGAATGCAGGAGATTTCAGAGCACTGAAGCTACTTTATGGTTCAACGATGTAAAAAATGTGATGTTATCCTGAAAGAAGAACATTTCGGCATCAGGACTTTGGACTTTCTCCCTTGCAATAATCATACAATGGCTTGGAGTTAATCCTAATCCCAAATGTTTCATAACTCCTTCTGATGTGGCCCAGACCTGCCTGCTTGGCAGTTTTTCTTGCTGTTTCACTTTGTCCACTTTCCAACTCAGATTCTGAGGCCAACAGCCTCATTTTATGAAAGTGTTTTATGCAATAGGGATTAACATTTGTTGTTAGAGAATATTAGAATTTCTTGTTCATTTCAGTTCTGAAATAATAGCTCCTAAAAGAAGCAAATCAAAGAATCACATTTTACCAACTCACAATCCTTACTCTGATAGATTTTTTCCCCCAAATTTGGGCATTCACTTATAAGAAAATTTCCATAAAATCATACCAATCAAATCATGTCATTGTACTCTGAAAAAATTGCTTTTTCTAAAACGAGTAAATTAAGTGAAATTGGCACTGTCTCAGGAAATTTCCAATCTTTTGGCTTAAGTTTGAAATGTGCTCTTTCAGTTTTCTGGTTTAACTTCCATGTATTAATTGGCCTTTTGTACTTTTCACCACATTAAAACTTTTTATTAATGTTATGAATATAATTATTTCCAATTGTTCTTGAGTTAAGCTTTTTTTTTAAATTTTGCAGAGGTAGGAATCAAACCTAAGATCTTGTGCATGTTAGGCAAATACTCTACCACTGAGTTAAATTTTCAACCCAGGATTTCTAGATCATTCTTTTTTACCACTGTTTTCCTTAAATGTTTGAGGTTTTTCATCTAGATGCAGAGAATGTTTGATCTCTCTTTTTTATATTTGCCACGTTCTTTAGTGCATATTGCTGTAGGTGTGGTTCTAAACCTGTTAGATAATTACTCTGAGGGCCAGTACACTATTTCACCAGTGCCCCCCATCCTGTGACCATTACTACATAATACCAGAGCCATTGCCTGAAGCTGACAATGTTTTCTTCTCACTGGTGTCTGTAGCCAATGTAAAGCTACACTCCAGAAGGCAGCAATAAAACTTGAGTGGTTTATTGATGAGTATCTGCTTTGGAAGTATTCCCCAGTGGCCTGTCTATCTGGGCCAGTTATTTTCAAATATTTATTTGCTAAGAGAACATAGATTCTGCAAATATAGTCAGAAAATAAACTAATTAAGAGGACCTGTCAGTGCAGGGCTAAGGCCAAAGCCTGGCTGCTCAAGGCACCTCATCCCCTGCCTGTCCCAGCACAGCACTGGGAGAATAAAGATTAAACTCTCTTTGTTTTCTTTGTCTCTTAGTGTCACTGCATAAATATATGAGAAAACTTTTAATGTAACTAATATTTAGTGTTCTTATTTTGACAATGTAAGTATTGTTGACTTCTGAGTCATACTGTTTATCAATTTTGGTGCAACTTTTAATTTTTCTGAAAGTGAGTAAATGTCTTTTTTTGTTTTGTTTTTTTTGCAGTACCAGGGATCAAACTCATGACCTTGCACTTGCCAGGCAGGCACTTGTGCCACTGAGCTAAATCCCCAGGCTAAGAGTAAATGTCTTGTAAATTCATTTGCTTAGTAGTTTTATGTCATAGTTTTCCAGAACACATTCAAATGTGTGTTACCTGCTTGAATATGTAATTTTCAAGTGCTCAAACATCTAACAAAACATGAGTTTCATTCAAATTTCCTACTCATCAGCTTTAGTGAGCTGTGTGTTCTGTAGGTTTGTGGCATGTCTCAGGCCATGAGCCTATGACTTTCATTTGGGGGTCCCATGGCCCTGGATGCCAGTTTCCTCAGTGCTTAGCTTATTTCTTCTGCTTACTAAAGCACATGCCTGATCAGCCTCCTGAAAAATGAGGCATGGAAGATAAATACTCTTGCTATTGGAAAGTGTCTTATTATAACCTCACACACTGCATATAGATTTCTAGCTTGGAAGTAATTTTGATCCGAAATTTTAAGGTAATATTCTGCTCTATTCCAGATTTGTGTCTTCATAAGGATGCATATTGCTATGTGTCTTTTTATATTCCTTGTATTAAGGATAGGGTTGGTTCTTTTCAGTTCTGGAAACTCTAGTGTCTTTGGTTCTGGGAAATGTCCTTGTAGTATATACCTGAGTAAGATGCACTTAAAGATTAATTTTAAAAGAAAGAATTAGTTGAATGCCATAAAGGAACATTGACTAAGGACAAGTTTAGAAGACTGATTAAATTATCTATGCATGACAATGACAATCATGCATAGGCTGAATCTGCAACTTAAAATACTAACCAATTTCCTGAAGAGGTCCAACTTCAAATGTTTTGAAAATAGTCTACCTGTAAAATTATATGTATACATAAGGGGCAAATCAACCGTCTCTTAGTCTAATTTTTCCATATGGGGAACATCTACTAGAGTAATATTTTGGCTTCTCTTTTTGCTCCTTGCTTGTTTTTTTAGGAAGTAAATTGATTATGTGATTGGGTGAATTTGAAGAGAAGAAACTGAGTACTCTCAGCTCTGCACATCTGGGATCCCTCACTATTTTATTCAATCTCTCCATAACAGGTGAGAGATCCAATTTTTTTCTGCCATGCATTTAGGAGCTTATTTCTGTAAGGAAGTGTATTTTTGTGACTGGTGAATAAGTTGTCTGATTAAAACTTCTTTTTGAGGAAAATCATTGTATCTACACACACTGTGTTTTCTAGTGGCAATATTTCTAAAGGTACTGGTTAATCTCCACCTAAGTGACTTTTATATCTACCTCTGAATTGACTTTAAAATCAAGAAAGGAAATATTATTGTTTCCTAAAATCCTAGCATGTATGTTATCAGGCACAGGATGCATATATGTCTGCGTGTATGTGAATGAGTGTCATGGATATTTATTTACGCAAACCATAGATGGTTTAAGGAATTCAAGAGCAATTTTGGTTTTTGCTGAGTTTCCTTTCTCACTGACTTTAGATCCAATTCCCACATTACATGTGAAACTTCCATATATTGTTCCTGGCAACAACCGAGAACAGTAAACCTCACACTCACCAGGGCATGCTCATAGCCTTGTGGAATGAGTCCTGTCAATGCTACAAGTGACCTTTTTCATTAATAACATAGAAGACATCTAAATGGGTTCTAACTGTAATGAATTCCTACAGGATCCAATTTAGTGAAGACATTCACCTTAATGCACTTCTGTGACAGTCATATATTTCTAAAATAATAGCTGAGTCCCTGCTATTAATCCAAAATATCAGATTTGTTAGAAGAGTTATGACCTCTTTACCTTTTCAGTTTGACAAACTTTTCCCTTTAACAAGTATCTACATAGTCTTAGCCTTTGCAGATATACTATATGAACAGATCACAGAATGGGAAAAAAATGCTGTCACATTTTTTCTTAAACAGAAGGTTTTTTTATCCATCCCTTTAATACCTCTAAAAGCTCTATAGAGATTTTGGAATATCTCTTTGTATAGACTTGTTAGTGGTTTCTCTAGGCTTTGCATTGTAGCATGATTTTACCAGTTTTAATAAAATGTAGATTACCTCCATTTAGGTCCCTTGTCCTCCTGTGCCACACTCCTATCTTAGTTATTTTCAATATGTACACTGAGGACTACAGATAACATTAAAATTTTGCTTCAATTACTTAATACAATTTGCAATACCCAAGAATAAGATATTATATTTACCCATATTTTTACTCTTTTATATGGTTTATTTCTTCATTCTTGATCAGATTTTCTTTTATTTAATTTATGTTTAAAGAACTTATACAATTTAAGTTAGGTCTGGTACAATAAAATCTCCTTTTCCTTCATGTGATTTCTTCTCTATCTTCCCAGCAATAATTTCATTTGATGTAGGATTCTGGATTGACTTTATTTTCTTTTTCTGCATGATGAATTGTGCTATGTCAATTCCTTCAAGTCTCCAAAGTTTCTGATGAGAAATTTATTACCATTTCAATTACCATCCCTCTATACACAGTGATTCATTTCTTTATAGTTACTTTCAATATTTTCTCTTCATCTTGAATCTGTCTAGAATAAGACTCTAATGTGCCCAGACATGAACCTCTTTGGATTTATCTCCCTTGGAGTCCACTTATCTTATTAAATCTATAATTTTTGTCTTAATCAAATTTGTGGTATCTTCAGACATTATTTATTTGACCACCTGTTCATCTTTGCACTAGCCTTCCTCCCCCTCTGGAAATCCTGCATAAATGGGAAGCCTAGATTGTCTTTTCTTTCAAATTCTTTTGGTTGTTCAAGTTAGGAAAGCTTTTTTATTTTTTTAATTAATTTATTTTTGGAGGGGTACCAAGGGTTGAACTCACGACCTTGCATTTGCCAAGCAGGCGCTAACACTGCTCAGTTAAATCCCTGGCCCCAAAGTTCAACTTTTCTAGGCTTCAGTTATCCAATTTGCTTCTGTTTTATTTATTCTGTTTTGATTCTATTTAGTGAAGGTTTGTAATTTTTAAAAAATATATTTTTGAGGTTCCTGAGGCACCTCGGCCTGTGGTGAGTGCCCAGCACAGTCTGCCCAAATCTCAGACTGTTCCGGACCCCCCAGGCTTCTGGGTGCAGTGAAGTGGAGCAGTGGGTTAGAGGCCACTACAGCCGCCTCACCATCCCGGCTACACTTGGAGGTCTGCTGAGCTCCCAACGGGTGGGCGAGCCTACACTATCCCCCAAGCCCAGCCGCGCCTAGCCATCAGCATGCAGAGGAGGAGCTGGGCGGATCCGGAGTGCCTGCAGAAGCCCCTTTCTTTGTCTGGAGGACTGAATATTTCTGCAAGCAGGGAGGGATCGCAGGTTCCTGAGGCACCTCGGCCTGTGGTGAGTGCCCAGAACAGTCTGCCCAAATCTCAGACTGTTCCGGACCCCCCAGGCTTCTGGGTGCAGTGAAGTGGAGCAGTGGGTTAGAGGCCACTACAGCCGCCTCCCCATCCCGGCTACACTTGGAGGTCTGCTGAGCTCCCAACGGGTGGGCGGGCCTACACTATCCCCCGAGCCCAGCCGCGCCTAGCCATCGGCGTGCAGAGGAGGAGCTGGGCGGGTCTGGAGTGCCTGCAGAAGCCCCTTCCTTTGTCTGGAGGACTGTGGATATCTCTGAAAGCAGGGAGGGATCACAGCTCCTGAGGCACTGCGGCCTGTGGTGAGTACCCTAACCCGGCTGCGATTGAAGAGCTGTGGATCTTCCCAGGGGCAGGTGGGCGCACAGTGTCCCTGAGGCCCAGCTTGTCTGGAACTGCGGAGTTCTGAACAAGCCGAGGAGGGCCATTGGTTCTGAAGGCCCAATGGCTTGGGGTAGCGCAGTGCCAGAGTCTCAGTAGCTCCAAACATAGAAGGGGATTTTCAACAGATCCTGAGGAAGCATTCAAATAACACTTGAAACACAGAAATATAGGAAAATGACAAAACAAAAGACCAAATTACAACCTCAAACCTCCAGCCCATCTCAGGAAAACCTAAGAGGAATGTATTTAGAAGAAAATATATCCCATCCACCTCATATATCAGACACAATAGCTACTGAAGTTGACAAGCAACTCCAGGAAGCTTTAAAGAAATTCAAACTCGAAATAATATCCCAGATAAAAGAAGAAATGATAAAAGAAATGAAAGCGATTCTAAATATATCTAAAGAAAACACAGATAAAAAATTGGAGGAACTAAACAAAAAGATAGAATCCCTAGACAAGCAATATAAGAAACAAACAGAATACATAATGCAGATGCACAGAGATATACAGGAAATAAAAAACTCCACTGAAAGTTGTAAAAACCGCCTTAATGAAAGTGAAGATAGAATTTCAGACCTTGAAGATAGGATTGCAGCTAGTGAACAGGAAAGGAAAGATCTTTTGAAAATAACAAGGAACCAGGAAACAACAATTCAACAACTGCAAGACGATGCAAAGAAGAATAACATAAGAATGATAGGGATTAATGAAAGAGAGGGAGACAACATGAAGGATGTCAGGAGGATATTTAGAGGAGTAATAGCTGAAAATTTCCCAAGCATGAGATCAGAAACTGACATCAGGATCAGTGAAGCATATAGAACTCCAAACAGTCATAACCAAAATAAAACTACACCCAGACATATAATAATCACCATCCCAGAAAGCCAACACAAGAATAGATTATTAAAAGCTGTCAGAGAGAAAAGACAGATCACTTATAAAGGAAAACCTATCAGAATCACAGCAGACTTCTCATCACAAACAATAAAGTCAAGAAGAGCATGGAGTGAAGTATTCCAGATCCTAAAGCAAAATGATTTCCAGCCTAGACTGATATATCCTGCAAAACTATCATTTAAAATAGATGGTGAAATACGATACTTCCATGACAAAGAACAGCTGAAGAACTTCATTAACACCAAACCAACCCTGCAAAAAATATTGAAAGACAGTTTAGATACACAAAGGAAAAAACCACTAAGCAAAACAAATAATTAAACAGAACAGAAAGATAAAGATGCAACAGCAGAGAGATAAGATTCCTACAATTAACCAACATTTAACAGTAATAACCATTAATGTAAATGGTCTCAATGCACCAACCAAAAGAAACAGACTAGCAGAATGGATCAAGAAACAAAATCCAACCATATGCTGTTTACAGGAAACCCATCTAACCCAGAAGGATACTCACAGACTGAAAGTCAAAGGATGGAAAACAATTCTTCATGCAGCAGGAATCCAAAAAAAGGCAGGAGTAGCCATTCTGTTTGCAGACAACGTGAACGTTAAATCAACAATGACCATAAAGGATAAAGAAGGTCACTACATACTCGTAAGGGGAAAACTCCAAGAGGAAGAGATAACTATCTTAAATATATACGCACCAAACTCCAGAGCACCCAGTTATATAAAACAATTATTAACAGAAATGAAAACTCAAAATATCAGTAACACAATTGTAACAGGAGACCTTAATACACCACTGACACCAAGGGACAGATCAACCAGACAGAAAATGAGCAAAGAAATAACAGAACTGAATCATACCTGTGAACAATTGGGTTTGATAGACATATACAGAATGTTCCACCCAACAACATCAGAATACACATTCTTCTCAGCAGTACATGGATCATTTTCTAAAATAGACCATATATTAGCTCACAAAACATATTTAAACAAGTGCAAAAGAGCTGAAATCATTCCTTGCATGTTATCGGATCATAGCGCTCTGAAATTAGAAATTAATGATAAAAGATACTGCAAAAATCCCGCAAACACATGGAAACTGAATAATACACTCTTGAGTAATCAGTGGGTCACAGAAGAAATTAAAGAAGAAATCAAACAATACCTAAAAGAAAATGAAAATGCAGATACAACTTACCGGAATCTGTGGGATGCAATGAAAGCCGTCCTGAGAGGAAAATTTATTGCACTGAGTTCCCACATCAGGAAAACAGAACGAATACAAATAAATAACTTGATGCTACACCTCAAACAGCTAGAAAAAGAAGAGCAAGTCAAGCCCAAAGCCAAAAGAAGAGAGGAAAATATAAAAATCAGAGCAGAAATCAATGCAGTAGAGACTAAGAAAACAATCCAAAGAATCAACACATCAAAGAGTTGGTTCTTTGAAAGAATAAATAAAATCGATAAGCCCCTAGCCAACCTTATTTAAAAAAGGGAAGAAAAAGCTCAAATTCATGCAATAAGAAATGAAAAAGGAGAAATCACTACAGACCCAATAGAAATACAGAAGATCATGAACACCTATTTCGAAAACCTCTACTCTCAAAACTTTGATAACACAGAAGAAATAGACAGATTCTTAGAAGCATATGAAGTGCCAAAGCTAGATCAAGAGGATGTAAAACTGTTGAATAACCCAATCTCTGTTACTGAAATTGAAAATGTAATTAAGTCCTTACCCACCAAGAAGAGCCCAGGCCCAGATGGATTCACTGCAGAATTCTACAAGAAATACAAAGAAGACCTAATGCCGACACTCCTCAAACTATTCAATGAAATTGAAAGGGAAGCAATCCTTCCTAAGTCATTCCTAGAAGCAAATATTACTCTAGTACCAAAACCTGAGAAAGACCCAACTAAAAAAGAGAACTATAGACTGATCTCCCTAATGAACACAGATGCAAAAATCCTCAATAAAATATTGGCAAATAGGATCCAGAAAATCATCAAGAAGATTATACACCATGACCAAGTGAGATTCATCCCAGGAATGCAAGGATGGTTCAACATACGCAAATCAATAAATATAATCCACCATATCAATAAAGCCAAAAATAAGAATCACATGATCATTTCTATAGATGCAGAAAAAGCCTTTGATAAGGTCCAACATTTATTCATGATAAAAACTCTACAGAAAATTGGAATAGATGGTCTTTACCTCAATATAATAAAGGCCATTTATGACAAACCAACAGCCAGCATCATACTAAATGGCCAAAAATTGAAAGCCTTTACTTTAAAATCAGGCACAAGACAAGGATGTCCTTTATCACCACTCCTATTTAATATAGTACTGGAAGTACTAGCCAGAGCAATTAGGTAAGAAAGAGAAATAAAAGGGGTAAAGATAGGAAAAGAAGAAGTTAAGTTGTCATTGTTTGCAGATGACATGATACTCTACATAGAAGACCCCCTAAGCTCCATTGAAAGACTCTTAGATACAATAAATAAATTCAGTAATGTGGCTGGATACAAAATCAATACTCAGAAATCAATAGCATTCCTATACACGAACAACAAAATTACAGAGAGGGAAATAAGAGAAACTGGACTATTCACATTAGCAAGCAAACAAATGAAATATTTAGGAATTACTCTTACGAAAGAAGTGAAAGACTTATACAGTGAAAACTATAATACACTGAAAAAGGAAATTGAAGATGATCTCAGAAAATGGAAAGACATCCCTTGCTCATGGATAGGAAGAACAAACATTGTGAAGATGGCCATTCTCCCAAAACTGTTATACAGATTCAATGCAATCCCAATAGAAATACCATCAACATACCTTATAGATCTAGAGAAATCACTCCTAAATTTCATCTGGAACCAGAAGAGACCTAGAATCGCAAAGGCAATTCTAAGCAGCAAAGACAAAGCAGGAGGCATCACAATCCCTGACTTGAAATTATACTACAAAGCAACAGTAGTAAAATCAACATGGTATTGGAATCAAAACAGAGCTGAAGATCAATGGAATAGATTAGAAGATACAACCACAACTACAAACACACTCAACCACCTTATCTTTGATAAAGGAGCCAAGCAGGTTCACTGGAAGAACGACAGTCTCTTTAATAAATGGTGCTGGAAAAACTGGCTCTCCATTTGCCAAAAACTAAAGCTAGACCCATGTCTATCACCATGTACTAAATTAAAATCTAAATGGGTCAAAGATCTGAATATTAAAACAGAAACACTAAATCTATTGGAAGACAAATTAGGTAGAAACCTTGGAGACATAGGAGTAGGTAGAGAATTCATGAACAGGACTCAAACCGCACGGGAAATACTTCCCAGAATCAATAACTGGGACCACTTCTTATTAAAAAGTTTCTGCATCTCAAAAGAAATCTCCAGCATAGTGAAAAGAAAACCCACAAACTGGGAAAAGATTTTAGTGAACTCTCTCTCAGACAAGGGACTCTTGTCTAAAACATATAAAGAATTAAAAAAACTCAGACCCCCGAAATTCAAAGATCCAATCCAAAAATGGGCATCTGAGATGAATACGCAATTCTCAGATGAAGAAATGCAAATGGCAAATAAATACATGAAAAAATGCTCATCATCATTGGTCATTAGAGAAATGCAAATTAAAACCACACTGAGATACCATCTCACTCCTGAAAGAATGGCCAGGATCAAGAAAACCAACAACGACAAATGCTGGAGAGGCTGTGGGGAAAAAGGAACTCTCCTGCACTGTTGGTGGGAGTGTAGACTGGTACAGCCTTTGTGGAGGTCTGTCTGGAGATTTCTCAAAAAGTTGGGATTGGAAATCCCATTTATTCCAGCTATTCCACTTCTAGGCATATTCCCAGAAGAACTGAAAGCATCATACCACAGTGATATATGTGCACCTATGTTTATAGCAGCACAATTTGTAATCGCCAGATCTTGGAAACAACCCAAGTGTCCATCAACTGAGGAATGGATAAAAAAGCTGTGGTATTTCTATACAATGGTGTATTATTCAGCTATAAAGAAGGATCACATTGAGATATTTATCAATAAATGGGCGCAGCTTGAGACCATACTCATAAGTGAAATAAATCAATCTCGCATGTATGAATACCGAATAGTTTCCCTAATGTAAGTAATGATTCAAATATATAAAAATATGTGGTAATCATGATTCCCCATTAGGTGGCCTTGAAGCCTTATAAAATTTTCACTTATTAATTAGAAAGACTTTATTCTGGGCTTCTTGATATGGAAATATTTGAAGCTATAGTATATGAAGTTTTATACAAATATTTCAAGGAAAAAGACAGACACTATTGTAACTACTATTCTTTAAAAAATTATTTAGTTATTTCTTACGTTTATTTTAATTAAGGGAAAAATTTAAAAAATTAGGATATATAATAGTAACTCTTTTTGATTTCCTATTAACTTGTTTTGAAGTCCTGTAATACTCCCACGATCTTGTTTTGACTGATTAGACTCTGTTCCATTCTGTGCGATAGTATCAAGTCTGAGGGTATAGGCAACTACTTTGAAGGCAATAAGATTCACAAAGATGCCCATTCTGGTTTGACTATTGTCTCCTTTGGAAGTCCTGTAATGTTTACAATGCCTAAGTTTTATTGGTCTTGTTCTCTACTGTTTTGTCCAACTTTATAATACCTAATGAGATAGACAATTCTTTTTAAGGAAACAAGAGACAACGTTGATAACCATTGTTAATAACCTTGTACTCTGTTCTACATCATGTGCTATGTCTATCCTTGGTTTTGACTGACAGCTTTGTTTTGCCATATTTGACTTTATTCTCTCCCCCCCCAAAAAAGTAATAATAACTAAGGAGTAATAAAATATATATATATATTTTTTTTTTCAATTTAAATTTCATTTTTTAAGATAATAGCATATCTGTAACTTTAGATAGATATCATCTTTGTGTAAAAATTATTTTTGTATAAAATATTGAAAATCGTCTTTATTAGCTATTTTGAAATTTGTTATCAACTATTGTTTTCCTACTGTGCTAGAGAATATTACAAGTTACTTCTATTCAACTGCACTCTGTACCTGTCAAACCACCCCCCACGCCACGCCTTAACCCCTGCGACTCTTCCCAGGCTCTGGTAATCACTATCCTACTCTTTACATTTTTGAGATCAGTATCGTAACTTCCACATATATTGAGAGCATGCAGTATTTGTTTTTCTTTGCCTGATTTATTTTACTTAAAACAAATTTCTCCTCTATTTCTGCACATGACAAATTTCACTCTTTTTTTTTTTTTATTTAAGAGGAAAAAGAGAAAAACACAAAACAAACCAAAGCGGCGTAAGGGTACACGCAATACAGAACTACAAAACAAAACAAAACAAAAAAACATAACAGTAAGAAATCACCTGCTAGTAGATTACACACTATCTTTTTGAAAATAGTTCCTCAAATCACAGTATCAAAGAACACAAGGTGGACATTCAAACAGGGAGACTGCAAACAGCTGTGTTCAATGTTCCAAAAACATTGATAAAGTCAGCTATTTAACACCCCCAAACACACTTGCTGTTATATCCGTTAGAGCTCTTTTTCTTTTTTTTTTTCCCTCTCTTTTTTACAACAAAATTTACACATCTTGGATTTTATTACTCCTTAGCGCTTATTACTTTCTTTGGGGGGGGGGAAGAACACAGTCAAATATGGCAAAACAAAGCTGTCAGTCAATACCAAGGATAGACATAGCACATGGTGTAGAACAGAGTACAAGTTTATCAACAATGGTTATCAACGTTGTCCCTTGTTTCCTTAAAAAGAATTGTCTATCTTATTAGATATTATAAAGTTGAACAAAACAGTAGAGAACAAGACCAATAAAACTTAGGCATTGTAAACATTACAGGACTTCCAGAGAAGACAATAGTCAAACCAGAATGGGTATCTTAGTGAATCTTATTGTCTTCAAAGTAGTTGCCTATTTCTTCAAACTTGATACTATCATATAGAATGGAACAGAGTCTAATCAGTCAAAACAAGATCGTGGGAGTACTACAGGACTTCAAAACAAGTTAATAGGAAATCGAAAAGAGTTACTATTTATATATCCTAATTTTTTTGAATTTTTTCTTTAATTAAGACAAACAAGAAATGACTAAATAATTTTTTTTGAAACAATAAGGGGGAGATTGAGATAAAACAGGACATAACAATATAACAATAGAGGTCACAGCATGACTGTTTCAACAACCTAGTACTTCACCACCTTATAAAAATTTCACTCATTTTAATGGCTGGATAATATTCCATTTTATTTATTCATTCATCCATTGATGGCTGCTTCCATATTTTGGCTATTGTGCAATAAAATATAGAAAGGAAATTTCTGTTTAACATATTAATTTCAATTTCTTTAGATATATATCCAATAGTGGGATTGCTGGATCATACAATGGTTCTATTTATAGTTTTTAAATGAATTTCCACATTGCTTACAATAATGACTATATTAATTTACATTCCCATTAACAGCATCTCAGAGTTTCTCTTTAGCTTAATCCTTGCCAGCAATTTTTTTGTCTTTTTTCTTAACAACCATTCCAGCTGGGGTGATATAATGTCTCATGGTGATTTTCGATTTGTAATTCTCTCATGTTTAGTGATGCTGAGCATTTTTTCATCTTTTTACTGGCCCATTTTTATTTCCTCTTTTGACAACTGGTTGTTCTGTTTCTCTCTCTCTCTCTCTCTCTCTCTCTCTCTCTCTCTCTCTCTCTCTCTCTCTGAGATAGTGTTCACTGTGTATTTCAGGCTGGCTTTGAATTCACTGTGAAGCCCAGGCTGACCTTGATCTCATGGTGACTCTTCTGCTTTGGTCACTTGAACACTGGAATTATAGGTGTGCATCACCACAATTTGCCCATCCATTGTTAATGGGAGGAATTTTTTAAAAATGTATTTTTCAGTTCTGAAGCTTTCATATTTTTCTCTTTTATATTTCCTGTGTCTATTCCCAGATTTTATACTTTTTATTTCTTTCAAATATGCACATACCTGGTTGCTAAACATCTTTATGGTGCCTGCTTTAAATCCTGTCAGATAATTCCAGCCCGGGTTTCAGCTCCTTGCCAGCATTTGTAGGCTGCCTTTTCTACTTCATGTTGAGATTTTCCTCATTCTTGGTACGATAAGTGACTTCAAGTGTATCCTGACATTTGCGGTACAAGGTTGTGAGACTGTTTCTTCTTCAACCTGCTTGTTTATTTTTACTGTTTATTTTCATTTCTTATTGTGGTTGTTCAGGTTTCATCCTGTTCAATGTAGCAATTATAGCCCATCACACTTTTGAAATCTCATTTGAACAGTTGTTTGCTTTTCTATACAAAAAAACCCCTTCTGTGAGGACCCATGCACTTGGGCTAGCTTCAAAGTCCACTTTAAAATTAGGAAAACTGGGAAACTAACATTTGTGTGTTCACTGGTTTCATTTAACATTTCCTCTTTTTTTTTGAGATTTAAAATACTGTATTATTTATCTTCTTTTACTTAAGGCTCCCCCAGGTTGTTTTAATCTGTCTAGTTCAGCTATATTCTCAGCTGTTACTTAAAACATAGGTGTTTAGCTTTTTAAAAATACTGCCATAAATCTCCCTCAGATGTGAAGCTGTGCGGTGCCCCAAGGCTCTCCCCAGGCCTTCGCTCCCAGCCCACCTGAGCTGCCAGCTGCCCCTGGGTCGCCCTTCTCCATGGTAGGAAGCTCGTTCTCCCTCACAGCTCCTGCAGCGCCTTCCAGGAGGCGGTGTGTGCTGCTGCTGCTCTTGAGAGGGATGTAATAGCTTCTAAAGAGTGGGCAAAATTGCTTTTGCACACTGTGGAATTATTCAGCTGTCAGAAACAAACAGTAAAATCCAAATTAAACAACTTGCCCACCTATACCTCAGCTCTAGGCCCTGGAGAAGAAAGGTCCCTGGGCCTCTGGAAAAGAGGGAGGAGGACAGGGAATTAGAGTGAGGAGATGGCCTGTGGGGTGGGGACTCACACTGGAGGACCCAGAGGCCCCTGAAAAATTCTAAACCTGAATGATTACGGAGAATGTGAGAAAGTGAGACAAACACAGGCACAAGAGGAGAACAGGGCAGGAGGGTGGGCAGTGAGGACAACTGGTGATTCTGCAGGTGTGAAGAGAAAAATAATAACTGTTGTACTTGAAAGTGAAGACGCTAACTACTGTGTGGTAAGAATAGTTAACAAACAACCTATCTCTTTTGCTTTCTTAATTTTAAAGTGGAAAGTGAAGTTACCCACAGTGCCTTCTGTTCTTCTGGAAGAGGCTATATTTTAAAAAAATTTAACACCCAAACAGGAGTTTTAACAGTATGGTATATTTTAATTGTTTTCATTTACAAATTAATACTTTTACCATTATAAAAAAAGGACAATGTAATTATGTTTCTCAGTAAGAAATGTCCGAATTCTCTTCTTTAAAAAATTAAAATCTGTGATGCAGTGTCCTCTGTTTGTAGCAGAGGGTGAGCAGTCCCTTCCCTCAGACCTCACTGTGTAGCCTTCGCACTGAGTCCGTGGCCCCGCAGGCCGCGCAGGTCTCCATCGTGGGAAGCGTGGGCGAGGAGCCTCTCCTCCCAAGTAATTGGCCTCCCAGGTGCAGCGTTGAGCAAGGGGAGCCTGCTCCCCACTGTGACTCATGTGGGAACTTGCTTCGGTTGGCTTCCCTCCTCAGGCAGATCAGACACCTGCGGGTGGCCTAGTGCATGTGCAAATAGAGGTCCTCTGGATTTGGCACACCACACAAACCTGTTCACAGGCTGGCTATATGGTGCGGTGGAAAGGAGGTAGGAGTACCAGAGAAGACAATCAAGTTCCATGAGCAGGAATGAGGGTCTGGGCACCTAAGGAGCTGAGGGAAGGAGGCCTCTGATCAGGGCAGGCCCTGCTAGGCTGGTGCCTTGGAGATGGGTGTGTAATTGTGTGCACACAGTGTGTCTTCAAGTTTATACAATAGCTGCCAGTGTCGCCATCCCTGTACCTTCTGCCTCCTGTGGTGGCTTCTTCCACAGTGTCTCAAAGCTGGCCGCTCTAACCTCCCAGGTAACTTTCTGGTCCCTGCCCATTCTCCCATCTTGTTTCTGTTTGTGGATTTGGTTATTTGGTTAAGAATCTCTGACAAAAATATGTTTCTTTATCCTCAACCCCAAATTTTTTTCAGCAGCGATCTCTCTGCCAGTTAGTGAGGGACTCTTTAGACCTCAACGCCTCTGTCTTCCCTCTTATCAAACCCCATCTTCAGGAGATCTGATAAAACCATTTGCACTGAGGAACACGATTGTCACATTCCCCCTCAATGTGTCTGCATCTTAACAAGCCTTGAAGGTTTTTGTCAAATACAACATCTAAGTGCGTAATTTCATGCATCTACAGAAAGGGAGACCCTCTATGGAGGGCTTTGTAGGAAGAAAATCAGCACAGGTTCAGAATTTTAACTAAACTACCAAATACAGATAATACCTACACAAAGAAGAATTTCAGGTTTAAAATGAGAGAGTGCCTCTACCCAGCCCAATGCCACACAGAATTTACCTTGGTAAATGTCACCTGCTGTTGCAGTAGCTGTTGTTAGTACTTGGTGTTGCTGTTATACAAAGTGCTGGGATAGCCAGCAGAGAGACCAAAGGTACAATAGCAATACAGGTATCCAGACTCCAGGAGCTCAACCTAAAGGAATGTTATTTGCATCTGGACAGCTTGGTTTACCTTCCCCAAAATAATATCATGCTTTCTCATATTGTGGCTCAACACACTCTCCAGACCCCACCCACCCACTCAGTTTTGAACCTCCCACTAAGCTACATTCTCAGCCCTTATTTCTGTTTTTTATCTTGAAGGAGAAGTTTCCCAGGCTGGATCCAAGCCTGTGGTCTTCCTGCCTCAGTCTCACAGAGTGCTGGAATTACACATGCCATCCAACACACCTGACTCTCAACTTTCTTATCCTCCCTCTAACCTCTTCTTACATTGTCTCCAAGAAACTCGATGAGTCCAAGAACTTGCCCAAAGTGCACTCCCAGACTGGAACAGATTTTTTTAAATCAATGTGACTGAAAGTATGTGTATCACAGCAAAACACACTAAAAAAAGCAAAAACAAAAGCACATCCATACCAAGCTTCAGTTAGAGGAAAACTTATGATTTCAAAAGAAAAACACTTCTAATTTTTAAAAATTCAAAACGTACATTTGAGTTTAAATTCAGAAAATATAAGCCAGGTGTGGTGGCTCACACCTGTAATCCTAGTACTCAGGAAACTAAAGCAGTGAATTCGAGGCCAGCCTAAGCTACCTAGCAAGTTCCAGGCTAACCTGAGATGTGAAGAAACTCTATCTAAGAAAAGAATAGAACAAAGAAAACAAAAGACAGCAAAATAACAAAAAAAAAGTCACTGCAAATACAATGTAATAGAAATTCATCAAAAATACTTCATAAAAGTGAGCTTTTATTCTTACTGTCATATTAGAAGTCATATACCAGCCTCTCTCTCTCTCTCTCTCTCTCTCTCTCTCTCTCTCTCTCTCTCTCTCTGTGTGTGTGTGTGTGTGTGTGTGTTATGGCGTGGTTAGTAGAGGGATACTCAGCATAAGTAGACTGAAAAGTTCCATGTTGCAGGATAGCCTCCATAAAAGTGAAGACTTAATTAATTCAAGAGCACACCTGTCATTTTAATTACAGTTCTGTCAAGAAATTTTAGTGGCTGTGAGAGATGTGGAAGTAGAATTGCATTTCACCTTCCCTGGCACATTGGAGGACGAACTTTGCTGCACCGATTTGACCTCTCTCTGCCTCTCTCCGGGACCTGGTACCAGAAGCCAGGATTCTAATTAAAGTGAGTGGCTCTTTTTCTTGCTTATTTCACAGTTTTGTCATTGTAAATGAAATCTATTTTACCATCTAATGGTTAACTGGTGGTTGTTGATATATACATATACCCTACATTTCCATGGCTCATGTGGGCAACCCAAGATCTGAGCTTCTCCTAAAGGTCTTCCTACTTTCTGTCCCCTTAAAGATGGAAAAGTGATTGTGACATTGACAGTAAGGCCGCAGGAACAGGCCTTGCGAGTGTAGGCAGAGGCTTCTAGTCCTTCAGTGTGGCAGTGGAGAGGCCCTGGAACTTCAGCATTCTGTGACTAGGGAGTGGTGACAGTGGGGTCTTCACTCTGGAAGCTCCTATTCCAAATACAGATGCATGTGTGGTGATTCATGTCACCAGACAGGGTCTGAGGAGATTCCTCTGAAGAGGTCGTGGGGCCCTCAACTCACCCCCACTACACACACAGGTAAGTGTAGGTCCACTGATGCCCATCACAGAAAAATAATTTTCAGGATGTAACAGTGAGAGGCACAGAGAAGTTTATCAGGCAGAATTTAAAGTACACACTTGGAGAAAATAAAGTACAAGCCCTCAAGAGAGAGGCACGTTTTGAACTGGAGCTAGGTGTGCTGAAATGGTCTTGGCCGTCTCTTCAAGATGGAGGCTCTTCCACCTGTCTGCAGGGGCCCCGAGGGGCTGGCTGTGGTGATGCAAGCCATTTACATGTGTGAAGTTAAGTCCTGCTGCCAACGGTACTGCTGATTTCTGGGGAGGAAGGTCTGTGAGAGGAAGGGCAGTTTGCAGGTAATAGATACAGACCCAGAGCCCAATTAACATATTTGTTTAAAATCCTTCATAATATTTCCTTTCTTTCGTTTTTCTTTTTTTAAATTTTTATTTAAAGAAAGAAAAAAAAAACAGAAAAAGGGTAGAAATAATACATAATTTCAAAGAAAAAATAAACAGTAAGAAATCACTAGTTGATGATTACATATTGTCCTCTTACAAATAGTTGTTCAAGATACAAAAGTGAAGCATACAAAGTGAGCATTCAAACAGTGAGACTGCAAACAATTGTGTTCAATGATCCAACAAAAACTTAGTAATATGGTTATCAATCCTATACTCTTAAACATACATGCATTTATCCTTATCTTCATGTATGTTAAGATTAAATAAAACAAAGCAGGCTAAAATCACTCTGAACACAGAATAATACTATTGCTGGACTTCACATCATGACACTATCGGATCAGCACTGGGTACTTTAGTGTCTCTTTTTCTTCAAAGTAGTTGTTCATTTCATCATGCATTATAAGATCAGTTCTCATAAACTGTTTACAGGTTCTACGCATGCATGAGTCTCTACATGTATTTCTATCATTTCTATATTAGAGGGAGAAACAAAATAAAGCAAGACAAAACAAAACATATTCCTATAAACACATGAAACAAAAAAGTCATATAAAACCACAGTACAAAGTGTTCTATAATGGTTACTGTGTTGTTTCTTGTTATCTTCAATAGAATTGTCTATATCATCAACCATAGTATAATTGAATATATCAGTACATAACAATAAAAACAAAACATTGTAGATAATGCAAAACTTCAAAAACAGGTAATAATCAAACTAGAATGGGTATCCTAAACAATCTGGTCATCTTCAGTGTAGTTGCCTATACTCTCAGACTTGATACTATCATCATGACAGATTTGAATAAAATCTGTCACTACCAAACAGCAATCTAACAAACCAGATTCAACTAAAATTAGTCATGGTAAAACAGTATAAGCTATACAGGACTTCAGATTAAGTTAATAGGAAATTAAGGATGAATACCATATTATATCCTGCTATTTTTGGGACAGCTGTTTGTGCCCTCCGATCTAGTGCAAGTAGACAAACTGGGACAGAATATAATCTATCTAAATAGAGTGATGTGAGTAATGTGGGTTTTAAATCCTGATACACTATTAACAATATCCTCTGCCTTCTTTTTTTAGACTTTTCCTCCCCTTTCACTCTCACAGGGTACACTGTGCATTTTTGGGTCCCACCAACTTCCTAAGTTTTTAGATTACGGGGGGCAACCTGCTACTTATCTAAGTGGTTCCAAACCTTCTCCCTCCTGGACTTGATCTCAAGTTGTATTCTTTTACCTACAAAACTTATCTTTCCAACCTATCTGCAGGTGCTGGTCGAGTTGCCCCTATTACTCTCTGGTCCCTGTCATATAAAGCATTGTTCTCTCATGTTTGATTTTCAGTCCATAAACCCTTTTTCAGGTTGATTATATTTCTTATATAGAGCATCTCGGTGGACCCTATCTCCTGATCTATTCTGCCTGTGTTTCGTTCCTTTTCTTCTTTTTTTTTTAGTCTATCAAACCCATCTATATTAGAGATTATAGCCAACCTTCTGCCTCATTTCTGCTATGCTATTTTTATGCCATTAGGTGTCTGCTTTTGTCTTTCATTCCATTTTCTGCTCCATTCATTGAGGCCTCTCTGCCACTGTTCCTGAAATCCTGGTACTTTTTTCTCTCTCTAGAATGTCCTTTAGTATTCTCTGTCGGTTTGGATTGGTGGTTGTGAATTTCTCCAGTTCCTCTTTGTCTTGGAAGCTTTATTTCTCCATTAATTTCTAGAGACAGTTTTTCAGGGTACCTCAATCTGGGTTGGAGTTTTGTTTTTTTTTTTCAGGGCTTGGAATACTTCACTCCAAGCTCTTCTTGATTTGAAGTTACCGTGATTTTGATGGGTTTTCCTTTATAGGTGATCTGTTTCTTTTTCTCTGATGGCTTTTAATATTCTGTTCTTATATTGAATTTCTAGGATCTTGATTATTATATGTCTGGGTGTAGCTCTGTTTTGGTTGTAGATGGCTGGAGTTCTGTATGCCTCATACATCTGAATATCATTTCCTTTTCCTATGCTTAGGAAGTTTTCCTTAATTATTTCTGTGACTAGCTTTTGTATTTTCTTTGTTTTTACTCCTGCTTCTTCATTCACATTCTTTATTCTTAAGTTATAGATTCTCTTGTTGTCTTCTAGCTTTTGTATTATTGCTGCCTATTTCCTTGTTATTTTTAAGAAATTTTTCCTTTCATGATCACACATTGCAAACCTGTCTTCAAGTTTTGATACTCTATCTTTAGTTTCTTTCAAGCAGTTTTGCCAGCTTTTAATGGAGTTTTTTATTTCCTGGTAATCTCTTTGAACTTGCTTCATGTATTCTAGGTTTTCTTTATATTTTCTTTATATTCTTCATCCTTTTTTGTGTGTTCCTCCATTCTTCCATCTGTGTTTTCTTGAGAGGTGCTTAGCAGTTCTTTTAATAATCTTCTTATACCTTGTTTTACTTGGTTAAATATTTTACTTTTGAGCTTGTCTATGAGGTCCTGAAGATATCTCTTTATGTCCACTGATTCCACGTCTGATATTGCATGTTTGCTATCCTCAATCTCTCTTGTATTTACCTCTCCTGGATCAATGTTCTCAGGGTTGGGGCTGGGGATTTTTTCTTGTTTCTTTCTCTTGTTATGTTTTTGGATTCTTCCATAGAGGTATATCCAGGTGGTCCCAACCTCTTTCCTTGTTGGTTATGGTTCTTCTGAAGCATGCTGGTTAAGGATTTCTGTCCTCTCCAATTTGCTATTGGTTCTGAGGTGCAAACAGAGGCAGCATATGCTGGCCTCTCCCATCCGGGTCAGTCAACTTGTGGTGTCCTTCAGTGTGTTAGTGTGCGCAGCAAGTGCAGAATTGGTTTGGGGTGACTTAGTGGATCCCAGCCAGGGGCCTGACCCAGGCCAAGTAGATCCCACCAATCTGGTCTGGGAAGGAAACAACTGACTGAGGTCACTGCTGTTCCTTGTTTCTGCCAGTTCTGCCTGATTCCAACATGTCGTCCAGTTGGTGGCCCCTTTCCTGTGGGAGGGTCTGATTCCCAGCACTCACTGTGGGTCAATGCAGGGTCCCTGCCGGCTCCATTCTCCATTGGGCTCTCAGGCCTTTGATCTCAGCACGACTGCAGTTCCAGCGATTTGCAGCTGCAGGAGTTCAGGCAGCTTGGTTGCAGCGGCAGGAGTGCAAGTTTGAGCACTGTGGTGAGAGCACTGTGACTGCTAATCTTGGCTGCTCCAGTGGTAGCCCAGAGACTGCACGTTTGACTGATTCTTTTCCCTTTAGTTTCTTCCTAGGTCTAGAGGATCCATCTCCCTCTGTCTGGACCTCCCCACAATGTTTTATTCTGGCATCTGAGCTGTCTGTCTCAAGGAGCCTCTGTATTCTGCTGCTTATCTATCCGCCATCTTTAGCTCCTCCCCTCTTTTTCATTCTTTTCTTTATTTTTTGGAATAAGTTTCCTGGAAGAGAAAAAAGGCTTGAGTAGCTTTTGGGTCTAGAAGCTACAGTTTTTCTTAAAAGTATAATTTTAAAACTACGAGTATCTCCTTGCTGCCTATCTTTTGTTTCTTCATTCTACGACTCAGCTGGGATTGTTACTGTGTAGGCAGCCTCAGGGTCTAGTTTCTGTCCTCTCACAAACTCTGTAAACTAGCTAATAAGTTTAATATGTTCATTTTTAAAAATCTGAACCAATTCCAGAACCTTCTTTTGTTTTCTGGATTGTGAAGTAGCAGTTAAAAATAACTCAATAAGTTACAGTCATGCACATGGAGTGTCCAAGACACCATTATGTGATACAAGGAAAGTACAGAATCACAAAACAAAATGCTGTATTTGTTTACATGTGTGTATATTTGGAAATGCAAAGGAAACTTCTGGGAGAAAACACCCTCAACTCATCATAGTGGCAGCCTCTGGGGAGGGGCCCAAATGAGGAGGAACCCACGCAGACTTTATCCCCTTTTACCTTACACAGTTTCGCTTGAATTTTTACATGCAGAATGCTTTCAATTACTGCTTTTGTACTCAATATAGAAAAACAAAATAAGCAGCAATAAGAAAGTCAGTGGGCTAGAATTAAGCAGAGACCGGAAGTCTCCAGCTCATTATTAGCTTGATTCCATTCAACTAATGTCATAAGCATCGCCTGTCTACTCAGCACCCTGATGGCAAATGAGTAAGGAGGGACCTCTGTTACCTGTGACCAGAGAAGCAGATACACAAACAAAGTGAATGACATACAGTGTTGTAAATGGAAGACAGCTACACAAAGAGGCTAGTGGGCAGAAGAGACCAAGAATGGTGGTTCTGTATCCAAAAAGAATGGGGACACAGTAGAGCTTTGCTCAGAGTTGAAACAACATTTCAAGTCTTGAAGAATAAACTGAAAGAAAGGAAAAAGAATTCCAGGTGTGTGAGGTGTTTCTTGAATAAGAGCTGGATTATTGTTCTCTTTTAGTTCATCCACACAAAGCTGCTTTTATCTATGTCATGGATAAGACAGTCATTTACTGCATTAACAGAGGAATTATGCAAAACTAGAGTCACATTTGGATTGTTTAATTTGAGCCTAAATAGCCCTGGGGGGCACAGGCAGGTCCTGATACCTTCCTCTCTGGGAGTCATGCAGACCAAGAAGCTCCCAATCAGGGGTACCATCAGCACCTTTCCCAGGTGTGGGTGGGCATTCAAAGATCTCACTGGGCTTTAAATTATGCAGGTTGTTTGCCTGACACAACATTGAGGGGGAGGAAGTAGGACCTCTAAGAAGACATGACTTGATTCAGCAATAAACAGGGGATTATAATCTGGGGTATGTGTCCTATGACAGATCATAGACATATCCAGAGAGGTGAAGCAAAGGGGAACATTTTAAAACTAAAATCAGGAGGGTATTGTAAGTTGTTCAGAGACAACTATCTTTGGCTTTAAGGATCAGTAGAAAGGGTGGCATGAGTCCAGAGTCGAATAGGCAGTTGCTGAGCAGATGTTTTTGCAGAAGTATATTTGTGTCACATTGTATTGGCCCATGTACAAGATTATGGTTTTCAGCAAGTCCTTGTAATGACTTTTATTATAGATATGTGTTGTGCCTTTATGGTTTCTTGACTACATTTTGTTAACAGAAATGACTCCATTTTGACTTTGACAACTTTCACAAAGCTACAAAGAGCACCAGATAAGGCTGCATAAACTCTGATGAGTAAACAGCCAACATGTGCCTTAAATTTCCTGTGCCTTAAATTATCTTATGCCTTAAATTTGTGACCCAGTTCCATCTTCTTTTTTTTAAAATTTTATTTAAAAGGAAAAAGAGAAAAAACAAAACAAAACAAAGTGGTGTAAGGGTACAAGTAATACAGAACTACAAAAAAAAAAAAAAAAAGCAGTAAGAAATCACCAGTTAATAGATTACATATTATTATCTTAGAGATAGTTGCTCAAATCACCTGTTCCATCTTCTTAATATCATCTTCCCTCACAGTTTCTACTCTGTGCCATCCAGTGGTTAATATCTCCTAAAACTACTATCTAGACTTCTGCCTTTTCTTCTGAGCCAATTTTTACACTCTAGTCAGTCTGATTGTTCTCTTGAGGCCAGTCCGATGCACTTATCCTGCCAGTGTAATGACAGAAGTTGGCTGCTTGATGAGTTATTTTCTTTAGGTAAGAGATTCATATTTTAACTATGTCTCCAGAGTAAACAATCTCTTACTCCAAGAGAAACACAAATAGATAGGAGACTTGATCACAGCATACCCTTCCCAGCCATCCCGGTCAGATGTAATCACCTGGGCAACACAGCCACTACTCTAAGTCATCTTCTTGTCCAGTCCAGTTAGATGTCTATGTCAGCTCCCCACCCAAAGTGTGTGACCCTCATGAGGGAAGTGTTCAGCCAAGAACTTGCAGTAGTGAGGTTCAAGGCAAATCACTTCCGACTCACTCATCCAACAAATCTTTATAGAACTGCAACTGTAAGAAAGACACTGCTAATTCTAGGGATATACAAACCAGTCCCTGCTCTGAAAGCGCCAGTTCAGTGTGAACCAAACAGTTCTGTCTCATGCTTTCAAACAGTTTACATCTAGTAAGAGAGAAGAGATGATCTAGGCATAAATAAACCCACTGCAAACCAGACACTTATAAATACCAGGACTCCCCGTGCTGCAGCAACAGTTCAGCTGAGTGCAATAGATGGACAGCTGCAGGCTCTGGTTATTGGAAGAGATCTGTATTGTATGCAAATACAAATGGCTTTTGTTTTTATTTTCTTAAATTTACTATTTTATTAGGAAACATTTGAATGGTACATAACAATAAAGCAAATATCCTTAATTCACACCATCTGGATCCAGAGATTATTAAAAATTTTAGCATGTTTACTGTGGTTCTGTTTTTAATAAGGAAATAAAGATGAGAAATAGAGTTGTAATCCCTCTGAAACCTCTCCCTCATTCTATTCCCCTGTCTCTATCCCCGAAGTCACCACATTTTAAAAGTTGTTTTGTCTCCTTCTCATTTATACTCTTAATCCTTTGGTTCCATTTATTGTTCTTGTAAATATAAATAGGTTGAGAGTGTGATTTTAGAATTTGCATATATGCACCTATGATGTGATTATATACATTTTCTTTGCAAAGTACTTTTTTAGTATTTAACAATTTCATGCTATTTATTTGTTGACTAACTTCAATTTGCTTTAAGATAAAAATACAAACATAATTTGAGATTCCATCTGAGGGATCACTATTCCTCAAGCCCCTTCCTACATACTCAGATCTGGCTAAGACTCCTTCACAGTGGTCCAGGAGCACTTTGCTTGCTGATGCATTTTTGTGTGTGGTACTGGAGATGAAATTCAGAGTCTTTACACTGAGTTTCATCCCTAGCTCTTTTATTTTACTTAAGCTTGAGACAGATCTTGCTAAATTGCCCAGGTGAGGCTCAAATTCAGTCCTCCTACCTCAGCCTCTAAGAGTTTTGGAATGTGGCATATCAAAAGAGACCCATTAATCTTTAACACAGGAATCTAAATTCCTTAAAAATATAAGCATGTCCATATGCACGTACGTGTATTTTTGTGCCTATATTTAAAAGCATTTATTTATTTATTTATAGTAATTGAACCTAAGGATTGAACTTCAGCTTCAAATATGTTCAACAAACTCTACAACTGAGCTATACCTCCATCCAGTAAAAATCAGTTTCTGAGGACCCCAGTCATTCTCTTAATTATCTACGTTTTAAGTAGACTTCTGATAAGCTCACCTGTTATTCTACCACAATAAGAACCAAAAAATTGGAATAAAAAGGGAGGGATTGCCATCTGCTTATAGGAAAGAGTATTTGTAGCAGCAGTAAATGGGAGCCAAACAGAGATGACCAAAACTTTAGAAAAAGCCTGAGAGTCTGGGGGTATTTGCTATAACTGAGATCTACAATTAAAATGCTGATTCACCAAAAAAAGGTTAGATTGCACTGCATAGCCTCTGGCTAAGAAGACAGGGAAATGCATAATGTTATGAAAGGTAAAAAGGAAAATGGTATGCAATAAATTTTTTTGGATATGCCATCCCAATCCAAAGTTTAATAAATGAGCTGTCGTATGTATGTATTTTTAATTGTTTTCACTCCACACTCAAATGATCCTAGCTTTTCACTTTAAAGCAGATGAGTCAGAACACTTTATATTTTTCTCTTCCTAAAAAACCCCACCAAAAAAGGGGAAAAGTGAATTACTTTCATGGTTCTCAATCAAGTTTTGGAGGAAATAAAACAGGATTTTCCTCAGGCACCTTTACTACCTCCCAGGACAGAGCGTACTCCTGATGTCTCCAACACACAGCCCTTTGTCGCCAAAGGGCAGGCTGCATAGCAGAGGCAGATCAGAGAGCAGGGCCTGGGACCTCTCAGTCCTTTTTCTACACTCCTGAAGGATGACAGCCTGGGTACAGGCAGCCTTTGTCAGCCTCCTCATTGCAGGAAGTTAAGCTAGGGATCTCTGGGAATATACACAGAAAGCCTGGGTAGCTCATCAAATTTATGAAAGCAGGTTCATACAGGCTCTCCATGGGCACCTTTGCCTGGATTCCAGGGCAGCACCGTGCAACATTCTTGGTGATGGCTGGATTTTCAGACATCCAGGTCCTAACACCTCAGCTGGAGTCCTTACACAGATCGCCCTGCCTCTAGATCTGGCTTTTAGCTTTACAAAGATCAAGCGCAGCACCCCCAAACCAACCCCTGACCTGTGGTTCACTGTTTCCCTTCAGCTCTCAGAGGCCCAGCAGGGAAGCCATGAGTGACAAGCTCTTGGGCTCTGCCCAGTTTCTCCACAGTTGGCCTTGCTCAGAGGAATTCAACCTCATCCTTCCCAGTAAATCCACCCTCTTCGCTCTGCCAGAGGCCTGTGCTCAGGCTTTGAAAACAGACTGTCTGTGGAGCCCAGAGCAAAGGACAGGACGACCTAATGTGACCGCAGGAGGGAGGTGCCCTAAAGCCTGAGATGCTTCTTAGGACTATCGACACAGTAGTGGCCATTCATTAAGCTCTTTGGATGTTTTTCAGATATGAGCTGCATGACTTGCTTTTACATCCTAACCCTTGTTTGTCAATAACTGCTTTACTTTATAAACAACTGAGACTTTTAAATATATTACAAATCTCTGTATAGTTTAAGAAACCCAGAGTATTGAATCACTTTTCATATCACTTAGCTCAGTGACAAATGTTGTCCACAGATTAAAATAGGTTACTGAAATATATGTTCCTCAGAAGTTCAATACCTGCTTAGCTGAATATATATATATATATATATATATCCAAACTCACCTAAAAAAAATAATGAAGGGAACAACAGGTTTGCTATCCGGCCTTATTAATTCCACAATTAATATTCCAGGTTCATAGATGATCCAGGGCTGCCCCAATCTCCAGGGACAGAGAGGTACAGAGAAGGGTAGAAAGCTCTTTACAAAAGGCAGGTGTTAGCTTGAGATACTTGTAAATTCTCAATAAAAGAACAAGTATTTATTTATTCACCTATTTTTGTATTGCTGGGATTAAAGCCAGGGCCTTGAACATACTAAGCAAGTAGGCTACCATTGAGCGCCACCCTAAGAAATGCTTTTGAGTGTGATTTTGTAGAGTAGCTGTAAAGATGAATTCATGCATGCCAGAGGACATCATGGTTACTACCAAGAGAATGCTTGACTATAGGAAAGGGAATGAAATCAGTGGATAAAAGATGAGAGACTAACAAGGGACTGAGTCTCCTGGAGATTTTATTCAAGGCCTCAGACCTGCCCTGGCTACCAGGTCTACTCCAGAACTCCTCATTTATATAATCTTTTCTGGTTAAGCAAAACTGACTTGATTTTCTGTCACATACAACCAGAAAGAGCTGAGAAATTTGGTAATTTTTTGACATCATAAATTTTCTTGACATTTAGATAAGCAGACCCACAAAAAACAGCTTATAACTCAAAAAGGCTACGGAACATAATTAGCATATAAGAAAGCAGAATAAAAAGATTACAGGAAGGGAGTAAGGCTGCCTTGATATAATTTGTGCTATAGATAATAATGATAGCTAATTATACCTAAAACAAGCAGGACACTCTTTTGAATGCTTTGATATATTAAGTAACTTAATCCTTCTAAAATGCTGCTGAGGTAGTGTTACTCTCCCTGTTCTGCAGATGAGGGAAACCAAGCATAGATAAGATACATGAATTGCCTAATGCTGTACAGCTGGGGAATGGAAGATGTGGCATTAGAACTCAAAGTAATCTGATTACCGAACTTTAACCAATGTACATGACATTACTCTTTAAACAGAAAAGAATTTGCTGATAATGACTGGCAGGTAGGAAATACTGCTTGTAAAAATCATTGTAAATACTGTGCTTCCTCAGATTTGTCACATTAAACTCTCAGTGATTAGACTACATAAGAAAATGAAACTTCAGTAAGGAAAAGCCTACTGATTTAAGTTTTATTTGTCTGAACTTGAAGACAAAGAATTATAAACTGTTTCATTCATCTACTTAGAAGATCTTAAGAACAAACATTGTAAAATTTGTTACAAGAGAACACAGAAACAAAACCTATGCTTAAATCTACATTCTGGTCAGTAAATAGGGATAGAAATATGAAGAAAGAAAAAGAAGGTAGCTTGAAAAGAGAAAAAAGATCAAAACAGTTAAAAAGCTATAAAGAGACCAAGCCCATAGGCAAAGAAAAGCTGATATTACATAATTGAAGAATAAAAGCATACACAATTGCAAATGAGACACTGTGGGAAGGAAAGAAAGAAAGAAAGAAAGAAAGAAAGAAAGAAAGAAAGAAAGAAAGAAAGAAAGAAAGAAATACAGAGAGATGGTCAGAACCCTGAGGACAGCACAGGTCTGTTTGGTTTGCTAGTATTTTCCTCAAAGTAAGCACTGGAGAGACAGTGGAAGGACCAAGAAGGAAGAAGAAGCTTGCTCCTCTCCATCTGTTCCCATTTCTGCAAGTATCATTTCCTGAAAGTTTTCTCCCTGAAACAGCTGTTCTAATCTGCAGCAGGAACTAATCAATTTGCAGCTTTTAAAATTTAAGACATCGGCCTTCTCTTGCTGGCTGCCATCATCAGAAGGCTTGCTTTCTGTAGGAAGCCAGTGTGAGCAGGGAGATGCAGCTAGGTAAGCCTCAAGCACCCACAGGCCACCATTGGAGGCCCTTGCTTCCCTCAGGAAACCACCACCCACCAGGAGAATCAGACAAACACACTCCTACATGCCTGCCACCATCGTGGGAGTCCCAACGTAGACACACAGGCTGAGACAAGCAGCCCCACCATCACACACCCCTGGCCATTGGGGAAACCCCACTGTAGCTGCATAAGACTGGAGAAGCCTGTCCCATGCCCCACTACCTTCCTGTAAACCTGGGGTCAGAGAAACCCAGGTGCCTGTCCCATTCCCCTCTACCACAGAGGAGCAGCCAATATGGGAAGGGCCTGGGACCACATAGCCAGCTTGTTGGAAGGAACCCAGGAGAATGCCAAGACAAAACAGCAAAAGGCAATCTCAGACCTCCAGGCCACACAAGTCTCGGAGATACAATCATGGAAGAAAATGGAACTCACACACTTGCAATCTCCAAGAGGACAGTAACTGAAGTAAAGAAACAACGTCATGAGACTGTAAAAGTAATCAGATCAGAAATAATGTCTCAGGTAAATCACAAACATAATGAAAAAATTGCTGAGCATATCTAAAGAAGACATAGATAAAAGAGAATAGCATAGGAAAATGATGGAAACCTCGAATGAACATATAGCAAAGAATTACAATGCATGAAACAGATTCAAAGAGAGATCCAGGAAATTAAAAAATAGATCAGAAGCTGGCGATTCTGTTTGCTTTCAAACAGAACCAAACAGACCAAAGATAGACTTTCTGACCTTGAAAACAGGATTGCAGCTAGCGATTGTGAAAGGAAAGATCTCTTAAAAATAACAAAGAACTAGGAAATAACAATTCAGTGTAAGACTACACAAAGAAGCAATATTTAAGAGTGATAGTTATCAGTGAAGAAGCAGTGTAAACACAAATAAAATAAAGAGACTATTTACAGAAGTAATAGCAGAAAACTTCCCAAACATGGAGAAAGGATCTGGGATGCAGATAAGCAAGGAATATAGGACTCCAATTAGCTATAACCAAAGTAAATCTACACCTAGACATAATAATCAAGATCTCAGAAATTCAGCACATGAACAGAATATTAAAAGCTGTTAGAGAAAAGAAAAAGATCACCTATAATGGGACACCAATCAAAATCACAGCAGACTTGTCAACACAAACCATCAGGTCAAGAAGAGGTTGGGGTGAAGTGTTTCAAATCCTGAAGGAAAACAATTTCCAACCCAGATTGACGTACCCTGCAAAACTATCTTTCAAAATTGATGGAAAAATAAGACACTTCTATGACAAAGAACAACTGAAGAATTTCATGAGCACCAAACCAATCCTACAGAGAGTGCTGAAGAATAGTCTAGAGAGAGATAAAGATGACCATGGTTCCAGGAACAGCAGCAAAGGAGGATCATCAAATAGGACAGGCAATTGAATGAAGGAGACAAGTAAAGGGCCAACAACAGGAAGATAGCAGGGCAGAAACAAACCAATGTGTGCTGGTTGTAACCATTAATGTAGATGGCCTCAAGTCAGCAATAAAAAGAAACACAGGGAGAGTGGATCAAGAAACAAGATCCATCAATATATAGTATACAAGGAACATGTTTATTCAAAAGGAAATTCATAGACTGAAAAACATAGGAGAGAAAACAATTGTTCCATGTGACAGGATACCAGAAATAAGCAAGGATAACTTGCCTATAAACCACAGAATGGATAAGAAAAATATGATATTTTCATACAATGGAAAGCTATAAGCTTTCCATAAACAATACAAGGATTCAAGCTACAAGCTTTATAGCTATACCCAGCAATAAAGTAGGATAATCTTGAGGTTCTTGTAGGTAAATGGATACAACTGGAGATCATGTTCATAGGTGAAATGGTTTGAACTCATATGCGTGAACCCTAGCATTAAAAAAAGAGTGAGATCCAAAAAGTACAATAGATATTACAAAAGTAATAGGGGAGGAGACACCTAGGAGGGGAAGGTGATAACCACTGTTAATTTCTTATTGCCTTGCCTTGAATTCTTGTATTGCTTTCACAATTTTGTTAGGTTTGGTTTTGTTCTATCTTTTTTTGTTAGATTTTACTGTGTCTGAGAATGTGGGCTATTTTGAACATAATAGGATGAATTATGATAATCATGGTTGGTTTCCTATTATCTTGTTTTGAAGTCCTATAAATGCTTTCATTCTTTTGTTTCATTGATTTTATTGTTTTGTTTGATTTTATTTTGTATGATGGTATCATCTATTTTGAAGAAAACAAGAGACATTATGTTGGTCATTGCTGATTTTCCATTGTCTTGTTTTGAAGTCTCATAATGCTTTTATTCTTTTGTTTTGATTGGTTTTATACTATTTTGCTTTGTTTGATTTTATTGTGTGTGTGAAGGTATGGACAACTATCTTGAAGAGACATTATGGTAGCCACTGTTGATTTCCTGTTATCTTGTTTTCAAGTCCTGTGTGGCTTGCATTGTACTGCTCTGCTTTGCTTTATTTTCTTTTGTTGTCTGTAAAATTAAAAAAATTAAAAATAAGACATTTATTTTTTATTGGTACGTGTTTCCAGTACATAATGTTAACGTTCCTTGTGTGGCTTCGATACTCATACATAACACTTCTTAATTCCTTTTTTGCATTCCCTTTCACTCCCTGCCTCCCCTCCCCACTAAATCTCTTTATCTCCTTCCCATGTGAGAAAGATCTCTCTCTCTTTTATTTTATTCTTTATTTATATTTTGAGTTTCTCATACACGAGAAACCATGTGATCTTTAAACTTGTGTTTCTGATTTATTGCATTTAACATGATCTCAAGTTGCATCCATTTTCCTACAAGTAACTCGAGCTTACCTTTATGGCAGAGTAGTACTCTGTTGTGTGTAAACACATTTCCTTTTTCCCTTTTTCCATTCATCTGCTGATAGACATGTAGGCTGCTTCCAAGATTTAGCTCTTGTGAATGGTACTGTGATAAACATGGGTATGAATGTGTCTCTATAGTACAACGTCTTTAACTTTTTTGGAAGTACAGTGTACCCAGAAGGGGAATAGAGCTGGTTCAAATGGAACTTCTAGGTCTAGTGTGTTGAGGAATCTCCACACTGATTTCCATAGTGGTTGCTCAAGATTACATTCCCACCAACCCATAGAAGGGTTCCTTTCCCCACTCCTCAAAGGCTTATGAGAACAGGTGAGTAAAGTACTTAGACTATTGCCTTGATATAGCAAGAATTCATTAAAAATTAACTCTCTAATATACAGAGAAACAAAAGAACATTTAGAGAGTAATACTGGAGGTCACTCAGACAGGCTTTCATGGAGCAACACCATGATTTTTTGACCTTTGAAGACTTTGACAGGTGTATTCAGCTTTAGGGCAAAGTTTCCATCTGTTATAATATCATTGAATCTAAGACTCAACTGATTGCCATACACACTATAAATTTTGTGTATTACTAGAAAAAATAAGAAATTACTACCAATTAAGTTATGGCATGATATTGATTATGAAGTTCATTCTGATATTAGAGAAGCTAAACTGTGAAAAAAGATCTCAGGGTTGATGAAAAGCAGTATTTACACTGAATCATAGCAAATGCAAGATAAGCCTTGGATGGCTCTCTGTCCCTTTATCCCTTGCTGTATAGAATGCACATTAATAATACACACATATATAGACCCTAGGAGAGAGAAGGAAGAAGTGTTGTGTGGTCCAGATGAAGCCTTACTTGAGAATCATTGAGGAAACAGTGACAAGTGACAAGGAAAAGTCTTCGGTTTGGTTACTGTTTTAATCAAGTGCTTCTTCACCCAGCAAAGCCTTCCAGTTTTTCTAAGCAAAATATTTCCTGTAGACATGGTTAGTGGTCTTAAATCAAACTATACTGTGCTCAAAACTCTCTGTAGGATTTTATACATCATGCTTAAACTTCACTACAAGAGTATGGTTCTAGAATACGGTTACAATCAGAAAAACAACAATTGTAAAAATAACACTTCATGTGTTAATGTGTTTTCAGCACAGGCTCTTATTATGACTATCCCTGCCCAGCCCAAATCACCCTGGGACAACAGCCTAGAAGTGAGTCCACATTGTGCAGATTCAAGTATGCCTTGTTCTGTAGCAAGTCATGGGCAAGGAAATGAGAGAAGAGGGGAGGGAAGGAGAGGATTAGAAAGGAGAAAAAAATTAGTGACTGGTCAGAGGAAGGGGGAAAGAGAAAGAAAAGGAATGAGTTTAAGGCTAAGTAACCCTTGATCTGAAAAAGACTAAATGAAAACTCTTCAGAAGGTGTTCGATGACTGGGGTTGATTTTCTTTAATTTTTACACAATGCTCAAATAGAAAGACCTGCATTTTGTCTCTCTATACCCCCTAGCTGGGGCGCCCCATCTGAATGTGGAGAATTGCAGTAGATCTTCTTTTAAAGTTTTGTGCACTTGTTCAAAAACCTCACTGTTCTGTGTCTTAACTTTTTTCCCTCAATTTTGTGAAGAGGAAAAGCCAATCCCAACATGGGTGTGTAAGCTGCACAAGGAAGCAGACGAGGACTTAGTGGACACTGAAGATGCTTGTCTTGTGCAAACAACAGTGTCTCTCAGAATCCTAAGGAAATTAATGGGAAGAACACACCTCGGCTTGGTGAGGAAGTTTGACTGAATGTTACATGTTGCATGCTCTATTTATTCTATGCTTACATTGTGACATTGTGCTAAATACCCAAGATGCAAAGACTGATTATAAACTTTTAGGAACTCACAGTCTAATCAATATATAAACTATCAATGTATGCTTCCTCAAAATACAACCAGCCTTGAAAGACCAGATTCCAGGGGAAGCACAGAGGAGAGAATGAATTAAAAAACGGTTGCCTCAGGACCTTGGCACTGTAATTCTCCCGGCTAGGCGCTCTCTCTTACTAGATATTCTCATGCATATCTTACTGGCCGCATTCAGGAGCAAGGGTAAAATGGAAAACTGTAGGTCACTGGCATTCCCTGAACTCTCCAGTCAAAAACTTGTGCCTGGTCTCTATCCATAATGCTTAGACTTCCTCACTGGTAGCACTTCTCCTCACACGTGTGCCAGCTTTCTTCTGTGCTGAATATCTCAGATGTAATGAATATTTCTCAATAATATATTCTGAAATAAGACCCTTAGAAGTGGAAATCACGGACCTCCTCTGTGACTCAATTACCAGTTATGATCCCCCTGGAAAACGCAATGCAGATGTGAAGCTCCACAGAGCACCGCAGTGATGAGGCTGGCGGGAGAAGTCAAGGACAGTTGTGCACCAGCACTGACTGGCCCGGCTCACTGGAAACAATAGTCAAAAACTGCATGAATTTTTCCAAGCCATTTGGAGCATGTTGCTAAATTTAAAATCAGCCACAGTGTAAGTATCCAAACCACAGAAATCAGCCAGCAGTACACATCAGGGCTTCTTTTTCTTCCATAAAGTCAGTTCTTGAGCTTTAACACCATTGTCAAGGACAGGCCTCCTGGGTTGTGGAGAGGAGCTTCCACAAATGGTTCCTTTAGCCAAAACTACAATGTGTTGGAAGAAGACAGAAAACAGTGTTTTCCATGATCTGTACAACAGTTCCATGCTTAACAACTTTCTAAAGCAGAGCTCTGCAACTTTTCTGCAAAGGGCTAAATAGTAAATATTTTTTACTTCATGGGCCATCTGGTCACTGTTGCTACTGTTCAACTCTGCCTTAGTAGCCCAGAAACATATGCACAGAATGAGTGCGGATACATTCTGACAGAATGTTACTTACGGAGTTTGGGATTTGTATCACTTGCATATGTCACAAAATATTCTTTTGCTCTCCTTGCAACCATTTGTAAATATGAGAAAACATTCTTAGCTCATAAGCAGAGGTCTGGATTTGGTCTGTGGGCTGTAATTCACCTAATGCTGCCTTGAACTACAGCATACTAGGCAACACCAAAGAAGGGAAGATGATTCTCATGTCTTGATTAATCATAATAGCAACTCGAATTATTGAGTAGTTTATTCAATAAGTGCTGTGGTAGAAGATTCATATACTTTAACTCAATTTATCTCTCAGATGATCTTTTCTTTTCTTTTCTTTTCTTTTTTTTTCACGTCAGACGGGTAATGTGCCGAGGTCGTAACAAGGTAGAAAGGAGGCACATGTCATGCATAGAGCATGAACACCCAATCATCACGCTTATGAACCCGAGGATCTGATCTTTTATTTTCAAGAACAACAATAGCTATATAGGTTTACAGAACAGGATGACAGGAATTTAACAATGGTTGTTACATTGCATGTGTTATTTTCCAAATAGCTGCTCAGCTTACCAGACAGATACAGGAATAAAACAAATCAGTAAAATGAAATAAAACATTGAATTTCAAAAACAAGACAGAAGGAAATCCCTCACAGTTGCTATAATGCATATGGTTATCATCTCAGCCTGACTTCCTTCCAATCAGCCCTGATGCTGACGTTGCAGGGCAGGGTGTTTCTCTTCTTGTCTCCGAGCCGCACACTGGCTGGTTCACTGGAAGGCGTGGTTTGGCTTCTTGATTCTCTTCACATTCCCCATAGTGGCTGCCCTTGCTGACAGAAAGGTGTGGTTTGGCTCTTAAAATAATCTTAAATAATGAAAACGAATATTGTAACTTAGAAAAGGAAAACGAGGAGCCAAGATCACTCAGAATATAGTAGAACTGGCTGGGGTTGGAACTCGTTCTTGACTAGTTTGAGAGTTTGCATGTGCCACCCTTACCAAAAATCCCAGGTCTTTTTTGTGGGGAATAATCCCCAACATTTGCCACCAACTCATGTTTGTCCTCCGCCAGCCTTAGATTGCAGCCAGCAGCCCTCTTTCCCTGTTTTCTCATGGGGGAAGTCAGTGCCTGTTTCCTGGAAGCCATCAGCAAGCTTAGCCCAGAAGAACAATAAGATGAGCTAAGCTACATTTGTGACTTTATCTTTTTTAAAAATAACTCCATAAATATGGAACTAGGCTGAGTAGCACTTGCAGTATCCAAAAATCAAGCTAAAAAGAAACATCAATGTCACATGAGCACGACAGCAGGTCTCTAAACTGACAGAAGACAACTCTAAGCTGGTGAACTGCTTCTCCATCTCTGCAGCTGACAGAAAAAGCTAGGAGCTCCACTTCTGAACATATTGTAAAATAAGGGGCAAAGATTGAGAGGGGACAACTGATTCCTGGCAGAAAAAATGAGTTTGTGTGTGTGTGTGTGTGTGTGTGTGTGTGTGTGTGTGTGTTCATTTATGGAAGTAGTATCCTAAATATTCAGAAATGAAAAACAGCATAGAGTATACAATTTAATTGTTCTTAGAATATCAAATGTCATGATTTCTATAATCATCTTATAACCACTTCAGTTTAAAAATTGATGGACCAGGGGCTGGGGATTTAGCTCAGCGGCATAAGCGCTTGCCTTGCAAGCAGACAGTTGTGAGTTTGATCCCTGGTACCGATAAAAAGGAAAAAGACAAAAAAAAAAAAAAAAATTGATGGACCAAATACAAAATGCTAATATTGATATATGTTGGTGATTTGTTAATATTGTTAAATACATAACTTATTAAGAAAAATTTTAAATGCCTGAAACAAATAGCATGATTAAACAAAAGATCAATTTTGAAGAACATAAGAAATTTTATTTCACTTGAATTCTAACATAAATCTGAGGATGGTGGCCTGGGTGCCATTCAGTGGTGACCTGACAGTGATTTTCCAGTGTAGGTTGGCCCTGGCTGCTCACAACACTTCCCTTGGCCATCAATTTACTGAGCTTGGAAATAAGCTTAATCTGTCCTTGCCAGTAAACCTCAAAACTCCAGGCACACATAAAAGGAAAGTTTAGTTCAACTCTGAAAACCAGAATAAACATTCCCTGGCTTGTGGAGAAAGCTGACTTGTACCCTGACATGGGAAGCCATCCCTTTAAACAAGCAAGCATGATGTCTGCTTAAGCTTGAAAAAGTCCACTCCTGGCTTAGGCTTCAAAGGAAGAACAGGTATCAGAATGAGCATGACTATGAAGATTGACCTTACCAGTGCTGTGAAAAGTTTAAGGAAACTGACTTGTCTACTACCATTTTGGTGGAAGTATAAATTGGTGCAGTCTTCCTATAGAAAACCCAGAAATGCGTAGAAAAACATTTTGTAAAAGTCTCTGATGGAGAAGTCTCACCTTGGGAATGCTAACTACTGTCAAACTTACAGCACTGATAAATTTAAAATACCTTGAATAATTAGCCATAGGAAATCAGATAAATAATCATGGCATGTCTACACAATGACCATGAAGCCATTAGCTAGGATGATATGGATGAGTATTTGCAGATATGGAAAAATAGAAGCTTATATTTTACTCAATGAAAAAAAAAAAAACCCTGTAGCTCTTCTAATTCTATCTGTGGGGAGTGTGTGTGTGTGTGTGTGTGTGTGTGTGTGTGTGTGTCCTCTTAATCATAGCCTTCACAGAGCTTGAAATATTTAGGTCTATTTCATTTTTTCGAGACCCTTAGTACATTCTTCTTGTTATTTTTCCTCTAAACATACAGTTACTTGTATTTATATATAACTGATAAATGCAGAGAGGAGAAATGACAAAATTTGTAATCATTTTTTAACTGTTTACATTTAATAAATAATATTTTTATCATAAAAAATTCTACATATACGTATTTCCACATAACTATTAGTGTTTGTTCATGGGGAAATTTTTATTTGCCATACACTAAAGATGTGTGATCCTAGAATGCATCTGAAGTGTAAAGTGGTATAGTGAAGTTTTTCCTCTCCAACTTTATCATGGTATATCTGACAGCTGGTGCTACAAACAGGGGAAATACTCTGGAAAACAGTTTTTCTTTCTTTGTCTTTGTATCTTTGGTTCAGTGGTATCTTTGACCCATGAAAGACTCTCCCTTATTTTACTCATAAATTAACTTATCTGAATTAATTTCCATTTGTATCTGTCACCACTCACTTTCTCCTTTCACCATAGGCAAATACTTTAATATATTTAGTGTACATCTTTTTATTTGCATGTGTTTTTGCAAACTTTGTAATCTTTTACATGCATGTTTTACATGAATGACTATGTTAAACATCTCACTCTATTTTCTACTTTTTTCCAGTGAGCATTAGTGGGCTATATTTTGCTAGGATTCATATTTCTGTATGCATATCTAATCCACTATTCCTAACTGCTACATAATACTCAATTATGTGCTTATCCACATTATAGACATCTGCTTTCTCCCAATGGAAAACATCCACAAGTAATATTGTAATTAATATTCTTGCATAATTTCTTATGCACCTGTATGAAAATATCCCCAGGATAGTAGTTATATAGTTGCAACATAGAATGTGTACATACTTAACTAAATTCTGCAAGGTTCTTTTTTTTTTTTTTTTTAATTTTTATTTAAGGAGAAAAGAAAAGAAAGAAAAAAAAACAGTGAAGGGGTACAAGTTATACAGATTTACAGAATAAAAAAATGCGCAGTAGGAAATCACTAGTTAATGGATTACATATTGCCATCTTAGAAATAATTGTTCAAGTCACAAAATTAAAGCTTGTAGAGTGGACATTCCAACAATGATACTGCAAACAGTTCTGTTCAATGATCCAATAAAACTCTGTGATATCATTTTCCCTGCAAGGTTCTTAACAGAAGTGTTTGCCAGCCTATATTTCCATTAGCACTGTGTGAAGATTCTTACATTTCCACAGCCCCAGAACAGGAATAATTTACAAAAAAAAATCAAGATATGGAGCGCTTCTGCTTTAGACTGTGAATTTTCTGTATTTTCCTCCTAGGCTAATTGCCTGACCTCAAAACAAGAAATCCTGAAAGTTGGTACTGAGCATGCCCATTGTCTGAGTTGTTAGATACATCAATGTGCTCCTCAGCTAGCTGATTATTTGATGATATTCATTGTGTATTAAGTGCAAAGCTTTTTGGTAAGGTGGGGGATTTTCATATGAGCTCTCCCTTCTTTGTATTTAGAAACTATTGTGGGAGCATGACATTAATTCAAATTCTTATAAACAAATGATAACAAAAATATAATGTTGCAAGGAAGAATCCTGGGAAGTTGTGAGGTGATGGAAATGATGGGGAGACAGTGGGGTAAGGTCCCAGAGACTCTCTCGTGAGAGGTGGAGGTGGGTCCCTCGGCACAGCAGCAGCTAGCCCCATCTGTCGAAATGCTTTTGTAGCCTCCTCAAGTACATGAGCCCCAGATGCCCACACTGCTTCTCAGCAATGCAGCTGGGACCAAGTTCGAACCTGTGAGGCAGGATCCTGGAGAGTGAGGAATGGTGCAGCCACCCGGCGGAGAAAATGTGTCTGTAGAATAAACTGGTAAGTTTTTTCCAGCAGAGGGAAAACAGCAAGTTTAGCATCACAAAGACCTGGATTTGAATCTTACTGCCCTTTTATCAGCTAAAGAAATATGTGCAAGTTAATTAACTCTTGGTTTCCTCATGAGTGGAAAACAGAGATGATGCCAACTTTACAGAGGCAGTAATTGAAAATTAAGATTCACCAATAAGAAGGGATACCGTGTAACAGTAACAGAGTATAAGGTGGTGGCTAGCTATTCCTGAACACTTAATTGGCTGACATTTTACTTGACTTCTCTCTTCTATCCTTAGTGCCTAAAGGGTTGATGTGGGCACATAAGCACTTAGAACAGTGCCTGGCACAAAAACAGTGATCAAAAAGTGTTAGCTACTATCACAGACACTTTCCCATTCTATCACTGAGGAAACTGAAACAGGGTTAGTAAAGGGCCAAAATGTGCACAGGAGGTGATAGAATCAGGATAAAACACAATCACACTCTGCACTGTGCCCCCAAGGTAGTGTTTGTCACAAAGGGCCCCCTCCATTCCCTCTCCACCTACCTGGGTGCCTTCCCGCCCAACCCTGTTCCATACTTTCCTCCCTGGAGGAGTGTGTGGAGGGCCATGAGAAGATCCATACGGAGCTTCAAGTGTGGGCAGAACTGTCAGGGAGAAGAGGGTATCCAGTGTGTTCCTGTGCGTGTACACACACACACACTCGCACACTCGCACACCCCGATGCATGCAGAGAGACAGAGAGACTTTGTAAACACTTTTGTTATATGTGAACAGCAGGTTGTAATTACTGTAACAACTCCTAAACCGACACAACACAAGACATTCACCTCACCACTGTGCATTCTGAACATCTGTGACAAAACCCTTTGGATTTCATAAGCCTCATTTAAAACCAGAAGTAATTTAAGTAAGTTAAAAACCCCACTACATCACATCCTCACTTTTTTCTTGAAGAAAACAGGTAATTTACTGAAATTTACTACCTATTTAATCTGAAACTGGGCAGAATCTAGGTTGTTGAATTTTGGGATGTAAGTAGAATTTTCTTTTAGACAAAACAAATCAAAGAATGAAGAAGCTCAGTGTGCCAGAGAGAAGATAAATCATTTGAAATGGATACATGGGAGCATGAAACTTTTTTTTCATCTGTCTGTCTGTCTGTCTGTCTGTCTGTCTCTCTCTCTCTCTCTCTGAGTAACTTGTTTTCCAAGGAAGATCTTCACTCAGAAGGAGAAATCTGTTTTTTGCAAGAGTGCAGGAATTCTCTTGAGGTCCCTTAAGGGTCTGTAGAAGGTACAGTGCTTAAATAACAGCCCAATGAAGGAAGAACCTCAAGTTTCTAACCACTTTTCTCAGGCTCTCATCCCATCCTTTTCCTTCTCCTCCCCTGGCCCTTTGAGTTTTTAACCCTAGGATTTTTTTTTTTGGTAACACATGCATTTTCAGAGAGCATACTAACCAGAAATAGGAGGGTTTATTTTATAAGCTCGTCTAAATAGCTTGGGCTTTCAGCCAGGTGCAGAATAGATTTTGGCCAGCATGGTAACATGCAGAACTAAGGAAGAAAAAGAAAATCTTCAGACAGTGCAGCACAATGCCTGCTCAGATATGTAGACCCTTCAGCTCTGCCCTCAGAAAAGGGTGATGGGTTTATTCTCGAACAAAGACTGATGCTATGAAGAAATTGCTGGTCTATCTCTGCCTCTGTCTGTCTGTCTGTTTCTCTCACTCTGTCTCTGTCTCTGTCTCCCTCTTTCTGTCTCTGTCTCTATCTCTCTGTCTCTCTTTGTCTATCTGTCTGTCTTTCCCCTACCCCTAACTCCCAGGATTGGGAGAAAATGGAGGGAGAAAATAGGGATCATTTAAATTGGGTACAGTCCATGTTAATGAGATAATATCCCAGAATTGATAAGTTACAGAAATAAACCTAAAATAAAGTAAAATAAACCAATCTGAGAGAAAATTTTAAAAAAATCTATTTTTAGGATATGTTTCAAAATGAAGGAACTTTAAAAATCATAAATAAACACATTTTTCCTGCTGGTTATTTAGAACAATCTATTGTATTACTCTTTTCCACCTCTGATTAAAACAATCCCTTTTCTCCTGGACTAGAATGCCATAAACAATGAAAGGTGTGTGTGTGTGTGTGTGTGTGTGTGTGTGTGTGTGTGTGTGTTGAATTACTATCCACATAAATGCATACTGCATGTCATATTGATTTTCTGGTAACTCAACACCAATTCTTGGCAAAGTACCCTGGGAAATTCCAGACTTGGAAATGCCTTTCTGGAAGGTCATGATCAAGATGTGTACAAATCCAACTGTATTTCAAACAATTCCTAGGTTCTCTTTTTTAAATCAGAAAACAGTTTCTTTTTTAAAGCAGAAAACAACTTATACACTGCTTTTTCTCACTTTTGGAACAGGTATCTTTCATTAAATTTCTGGTATTTTAAGAATTTTGCCTAACCCTAGAAATGTTTCAGAAAGAAATGTGACAAATGTTACCACTGAAGCTCTCCAGAGATGCAAGACTGGCACTCAGGAGATCAGTGATGGAAGTGGACATAAATGCTGAGTTTCAGTGCTCTGTTTAGTGAGGAGTTCAATGCACATGATCATTCTCTGGATCCTCTGACATCAACCTATTCCTTGTGATTAGAAAAAAACAGTACTTAACATTGCAACCTATTTTATTTAGCATAATAAAAGGATGCTATAGCATTTGATTTTTTTTCTCTTCAATATGACATTATTTAGTCTATTCAGTCCCGAAAAATAATTTAATTCAGCTCACATCCAATAATTAAGTGTACGCTAAGTTGCTGCAATGAAACAGGGAAACTGCTTCTATTACCCATGTACTCCCAGTGGGAAGGTCGCTGCACCTTAGAGGGCTAATTTGCCTCAGCTAAGGTAGGACATATCATGTACAGTAAAACTTTCTATTTTAGCACTGAACTGGCACTTTTTTCTTGCTTTTTGGATGGCACATACATATTCATTTTGCAAAGCATTCCTCAGATTATGTAGCTGAGCTTATCAATAATTACATATTAACTACATAATTTGAACTCTCAGAGAGAAAAACTTTTAAGTCACAAAAGAAAAAAAAAAAACACCAAGTGGTCAAAACTTGGACTGGAAAGTTTGCCTTCACATGATAATCTGAAGGGGAAATAGATAAGAAAATATTATTACTCAAGAGCTGCTTGACTATCAGCAATAGGATGGGCAATCTGGGGACAACTAGGCTAATCCTTCCCTGTGACAACTGTGATCTCAGTAGGCAAAATTGACCTGTAGACACTGAGTGTTTAGCAAATAAACTTATTAAAGCATCACTGTGATTGGTTTTTGGTCTAGGCGTGCCAGTGTCTAGGTTGGGCTTGCTTCCTAGAATTGCCTGGTGTTTCACATTTGCCTGCCTCTTACGCTTGTTCATGGTCAGTGCGCCTGGAACCTGGGCTCTGAGACATTTGTGTTTTACTCCTGTTCTGAGTGTCATGTACAGGAAGATCTGTCCCACTTCTTTTAGGGATATGATTCCATGAATAGAGTCATAGAGTGTCCATAAACACCGTGATGGCTCTGGGGAAGGTATGATGGACCGTGATGCTTGTACATGTCTCTGTTCCTAACTGGACTGTGGACAGCTTTTCAGCGACACGTGTATTAGTCATCAGACTTCAGTGATTGAGGCAAGTCTCAATTTTCAGTCTCAGTGGCTTAATACAGTAAAGGTCATTTTTTGGGGGAAAGTGTATGATCTTTGGTGTGCCTGTGTGTGTGTGTGTGTGTGTGTGTGTGTGTGTGTGTGTGTTTGTCTCTGTTTATGCCTGTATCTTCGTATCATAATCTAATAGGAGTCTGCTAGGGCTTATTTACTCTAGACAGTCACTTAAGCCTCCAGTCTCATCCATCCTGTGATATCCTGTGACATCTCTGAGAGCCTTAGAATCTTCTACTGGCTCCTTACCATTTGGCTGGCAGAAAAAGAAAGAGAAAGCCCCCGCCCCAGGATTAGGAGACAGGATGGTGAGGGTTGGGACTGGAGATGACAAACATTATTTCCATCCACTTTCTACACGGGTACTTCCATCACATAACTGAGGAGAAGCTGTCAACAATCACACACTTTACTTTCTAGTGGACCGAAATCCAGCTAGGCACTGGACTTATGCAGGGAATGTCAACTAATGATCTGCTTTGAGCATCCTGCTTATACTTGGACTATTCCTGATCTTAAGCTTCAGTGCAGCCCTGCAATTTTACTAGCTGTGTGACCTTGGGGAGCTTACTCAACCTCTCTCAGCTGGTTTCCATGCAGGCATGTGTCTAAAAAGAGCAGGAAATGGGGCTTGGTGCCACATTGGTGCTTTCTTTGCTACATTAAAAATCATGTGGTGTCTTTGTGTGTGTTATGTCTGGCATGTAAAAGTATTCAAATACTTGCCAAATGAATAAAATAAGTTATGTAGATTAATTAGGATGGGCTGGATTCCTTTAACACAAAGAAAATTTTGGCCTGAGTAGGTTTGAAATGAGAAGAAGGGAGTTATTTGGAGAAAATGAGAATTCAAAGAGTTGCCTAGAATTATTGACTTGAGTCTTTTGATCCAATAACTAAGTGAATAATGTGTGTGCAAAATCAATCTTCTCTACTTCACTTGCTTTTCCTCTTTTAGTGAATTGCTTCTTTCCTTATTAGATTCCTTTCTAGTTCTATTTGCTTATTCTCCAAAGAGTATGCCAAAGGTTTTCCAAACTCTGATTCTGCTTTTCCTTCCGGGTCATCAATAGCCTTTAGAACACTTTTATCCTGCAGGTCATTAGTGGCTTAACAAACCATAATAGACCTCAGATTGGCTTTAAAACAAACAAATGCCGCACAGATGTACACTTCAATGACACATCCTCCATAAAATAAGCAGTCTCCTACACAACGAGAATATAAATGTAGTACCCATTATTATAGGAGATGCCTATCTCTATCCATTAACTTGAATGTGCCAGAGCTTTACCTTATGTTTTCTCATTTCTTTTACATCAATTTCATTTTTCTTTTAAACTGCCAGCCTACCCAGCCAGTGAAAAGTTTTATTTTAGTCACTTTATAGCTAGCTTAGCTCTATTTCTGAGATAAGACCAGAAAGCAAGCAAATCCTTGAGACCCAGAACCAGGAGACCGGACAGTCTGATCACCAGTTCCTACTTGGCCTGGTTTCTCCTGAGTTTCACGTTGCCCAAATCTAAACCCAGAGGCTTTGGGCTTCATGCTGTGCCAGTGGGAAGGGTGTCTTTGCCTGAATCTAGTACTTCAGTGCCAAAGATTTTCCATGATCTCTCACCTGAGGTCTCACCGGCAGGGAGGTGTTCAGGGAGCTGTGTCTGGGAAGTCCTGAGGGTGAGGAGTACAGTCGATGGCTCTCTGTAAGGTTTCTTGTTACTGCTTTGGGTTGTGCTAAGGCCCCATCAATTTTACCCAGCCTGATTCTGTAACATCAGTGCTAATATCAACATAGTAACTACTTATGGGAAGACTTCAGTTAATTCAATCTGCCAAAGGCATACGGTAAGGAGACAAATTCAGTAGGACTTAAGAATCTAAATTTGTATTGCAGTGAAAGAGTCTAGAGCAAAAGTTACACAATGCTAGTCAGGAAAACCCAATGTTGAATAAAATAGGGTGAATTTAAATCCAATGCACGGCAGCCTAAAGAAACTTTAATCCAACATCCAAACTTGGATTTCACCTGTTTAATGCTCATGCTTGCTTTTTACTTGCTTTTAGGCTCTATTTAATTTATCTGTCATAATTAGAGTTGTCATCTCTAGACATGACAGTCTTTAGAAGTTCAGACATTTCTTTACTCATAAATAAACATGGCCACTTCATAAAGAATTACATTCAGTTTTTCAGTGATAGTAGGTTTCAATCTTTACCAAATATTATTTAAAACTTCTTTAAAGACATTTAGATTTCACATCCTAGATCACTAAGTAACAACAGTAATGACACCTTCTCTAGGTCCCAAGTACTCACCAGCCAGTTTGGTCATTATCACTACTCAGTGTAACAGACTGCTTTATTATTAATTCATTTTCATAGAAGGAAATACTAAGAAATTATGTAGTTTGCCCAAATTGTCTATTAAGTGGTAGAAATGGAGTCATAACCCAGGCTATTGTCTAACAGTCTTTAATACTTTCTGTCCTCTGCTTGTATGCATCTTGACTCTATTAAATCATATTGTTTTATTTTCCCATTTGCTCAAGGACAACATCTTAAATGAACATCTGGATACAATATTGTTGCCAAAAACTCTTTAGAGTGCATTCATTTGAATTGAAAAGATTTTGTCAACAGTTAACCCCTTGGACAGCCTCTCAGGAGAAAAAAAGGCAGGACAGTACAGATTTGAAAAGAAACATTTTTTAGTAGCTAGCAAATAGGAGTTACTTTGTGTCATCCTGCAAAATCAATCACTTGGAGGCAACATAAACCCTAGCAGCAATGTTATTCTGTCTTCATGCTAGCCATTTACAGGATCCAGAGAGGAGAAGGAGTCAGTTAATGAGGTTGCATGTTTAGGTCATATTCCTGATCAAGCACCAGCAGAATAGGGAAGATCCAAGAAGTCCAGATTTCAGCATATTTGCGGGGCCAGAGAAAGAGCTGAGTTTAGGAAGGAAGCCAAGACTATGAGTCCCCTGATTGAGGGAGGAGGGTGCCAGTGGGGTGATATAACTAATTCAAAGGTAGGTCTAAAAATAGGCTGTAAATTCTCATAGATGGGATAGTTACAAACCATGATGGGTACAACTGGCAAATGGCAATAACCAAGATCTTTGTCTTGAGCTGCATATATTCAATTAGGGAAGACACTACATAGCCAGTAGGTATTGTAGCCAGGTGTAGCTATGATTGCCATGATTGCACCATACCAATTTGAGATTCAGTTTCAGATTCCCTAGGCACTTAATGGCCCAAGGCGAAGTTGATAAAGGCCATAAATGAGGTGCCACTGCAGAAGAGAGGAGGAAGAGAAGCTTGCAGATGCCATTCAGCCTGGAGAGAATAAGGGAAGTTTCAGGGATTACGGAAGGCTCCACAGACAGGTGCATTTACACTGTGCTTGAAGATTAGGAGAAATGCTGATGTATGGAGAACAGAATATGAATTATAGAATGGAAAAACAAAACCCAACTACCACCCAAAAATGGTTAAAACAAAATGGAAACATTTTGACTTATGACTTATGTGTCTCAAGGTTCTAGGATAGGTCTGGCTTTAAGCCTGGCCAGGGTTCTTGGTCACTGTATTTTCAGGTCCTGGTTTCCCACTTTCTTCCCTTTGCTTCCCGCTGCACTGGCTCCTCCTTTGGGCAGCAGGGCTGCAGGATGGCCACAGCATCCGATGGCTGGGCCAGGTGTCTCTAGGAATCATTCTTAGCTACCATGGCAGGATTCTCCTGTGCAAAGGAGTTTAGACTATATCCCAACAGAGTCAGTCTATATGCTGAAGGGGTGAAGGTTCGTATGAAAATAATAAAGCAATTGCTTTTATGGGTCTGGGGGGGGGACTGAATTTAGGGCCTTGTGCATGCTAGGCAAAGGCTTTATCACTGAGCCATACCCCCAGTCTTGCCTGTCTGTTTCTGTACCTATTAGAATAACTCTATTCAATAGTCTGAATTCATCTTCATATTCACTGCAGCCTTTGGTTTCTGTGTATTTATGTGTATGCATTGACAGAAACAATTTTTTGGACTGAGTATTAACATACAAATTGTTCCGCAACCTATAATTGTTCCAGGTAGTCCTCTCCAAGACAAAACACATTTAAAGACATTCAGTGGGAAACTGAGAACCAGTCAAAGATCTCTGGGCGTGCTCTGTAAACAGGCAAACCAAGCAAGCCAAACTGGTGAAAACTTTCAAGCAAGACAGTAAAGGTAATCAGTGAGAAATCTGACGAGAAGAAACTGGGCTGAGAAGTGAGGTTTAATGGGTTAGAAGCAGCTAGAATTCTGTAGCTAGTTTCTATAAAAGTTCCAGTTTTCTAGAACATAATGAAGAGTCAGAACTACAGCACCTCAGTGGTATGCACCAGTAATGCCAAGACTCTGGGAGGCTGAGGCAGGAGGATGACAAATTCAGTTCCCACCACCATCACCATCCTGAGCAATTTAGCAAATTAGCAAGATCCTGCCTCAAAAAAGAAATTCAGAACAAACAAAGAAAAACAAGGCTGAGGCCATATCTTATAGTAAAGGCTCTAAGTTCAGTTCCAGGCACTGAAAAAAGAAAAATGAAAGAAAATAGAAAGAAAGAAAAACAAACAAACAAATGTATATTTAAAAAAAAAAGAAACATAGAAAGAAAACATGTTCCTCAAAATATGCCATCGTTGGCGTACGGGTTGATTTGAGATGAAAGCAATGAAGGAACAGTAGACAAAGGAAAAGGTTTTTTATTTTTCCTCTGTCTGCCTAAAACTGGAAAATAATTTCCCTTTGGGAAAGTGTTCCTTTTCCCTCTTTTTTAAACCAGGAAAAATAGCATGTCTTAATTACCTAAACAACCCTTTCTGCACCAGTCTGAGACCACCAAGAGGAATCTGCATAACAAACCTTACTAAAACAGCCCTTGTGGCAGCTGGCTTTGCACACAAACTGACCTCCCACAGAGGGACAGTCCTCCTCGGACTGTCCTGTCTTCTTGGTAATTTATCACCATTTGTTAAAATGTCATAGGAGTAATCCGAGCTGAGGGCCTTTTTGGGATGTTAGCCTCACTTCCCTAAGGCCTCCATACGCATATGAAATGAGCTATTTTTTTCTCTGTTAATCTCATTTGTAGGGCCCCAGCACTGAACCTAAGGATAGAGAAAAACCTCTAAAACCCCAGGATTCTTACAGAATCAAAAAGCTTTGTTTATATCCTTGCATACTAAATGCTTAATAATATTATTGGTTTCTTCATGCTCAAGAAACATAAAACTTTGGCCCAGCTATTCTCCTTGTTGGTATCTTCCCAAAAGAATTAAAGACATCTTATTACTGTGATGCATGCACACACATGTTTATAGCAGCACAATTGCTAATAGCTAAATCTTGAAAACAGCCTTTACCTGTATAACAGATGAATGAATGAAGAAAATGTGGTATTTACACAAAATGGAGTACTACTCTGCCATAAAGAGGGATAAACTTAAGTTAATTTGTAGAAAAAAGGATGCACCTTGAGACCAAAATATCAAACGAGGCCTGGGTTATATGGCTCATCAACACAGCATGCCTGCCTGATAAGCACGAGGTCATGAGTTCTATTCCTGGTACCAAAAACAAACAAAATATCAAATGAAATAAATCAGGCACACAAGCTTAAATATCATATGATTTCATTTACATAAGAAACTCAAAATATGAAGAGCAAAATAGAATATAGACAATAGGAAGTAGGGAGATAGATCTTTCTCAAATGGAAAAGGCATCAAAAGTTGGAAGAAGGGGGAGAGAAGGAATTAAGATGTACTATGTGTGTGTAACAACTTCACATAAGGAATGTAAATATTATGTACTACAAACATATACTACTAACTTTTTTTTAATTTAAAAAAAGAAATTGAGGGCCAGGGATGTGGCTCAGTGGCACAGCACCTTCCTTGCAAGTGCAAGGCCCTGAATTCGATTCCCAGTACAAAAAACATTTTTTTAAACACCAGATGGTACAACCATATCCTAGATTCATTTCTAGCTCATGTTACTTTTTTCTAAAGGTGGCCTGTAAATTATCTTCAATAGTGTATGAGCAAATTATTATTTCCTAATATGATTCACACTGAACATTTATTGGGAGCTGAGTGTGTGCACGCCACCAGCACGAGGTGAGCACTAATAACACTCTTTACACATGAGGAAATCAAGACGCAGGGATGTGGCATAGCCTCCCTAAGGTGATAGGGCCTGCGTAGACTGTCACTGTACCACCTCCTCGCTGATGGAACTGAAGACGGGGTGGGGATAAACAGATGAGAAAGAAGACAAAGGAAAGGAGTCTTTGTTGAGCAACAGGTACTCAAATATTTGCTCAGTGAATGACGACATGAAATAAAATGGAATGGATGGCCAAGAAGACTAGACCTTCCCGTTCTCAGACCTCTTCAGACATTTCAGTATCAGCGAAGAGGGCCAGTCTTTTACCCTACTCAGAAATTTGCCAATCCTGATTTCCTATTGGCTTAACATCTTGTATGAGGCGGTTGATGAAACTGCTGTGCATCACATTGTTGTATATTTTTCTCTTTTTCTTCCTCTCGTATAATCTAGATGATAGACCAACTGACTGAGTAGATTGAATTCTTTTTGATCCTACAGTGAATCTACTCTAAGGCTTTTATCTGTGAGCAAGCTGGATGGAATGTTTGCACAGTGAAATCTCTTAGAACAAAATGTGATCCCTTTTGCAATCATTCTGCCCAAAAGCACATTTATAAGTAAATAGGTTCCACTTTGTTCCTTTCAAATCCTTGTTTCCATCACTCAAGTACAGAGTTCTAAAAGATTAGATTATTTTAAATTATTTGAATGCTATTTGCTGGCACTGTGCCCTAGTTTTCCTGAGTCATATTATTTGTGTTCATTCAGATTGAGAACTTCCATTAGTAGTTAAATCTTTTCTATCTTTTTTTCTGAAATTAAATGAGGTTATACCCCAGGACTGCAATATGAAGAACCTGTATTAGAGAGAGTAGAGAACCCCCAAAGTTACTTCCAGTTCTCCAGAGAGAATCTACTAATCTACTATCTTGAGTCAGATTTCCTTTAGTTCATAGTTTGGCAAAATAAATTCTTTTAGGAAACTATTGCAGTTTTGAAAAGGTAACACATAAAGAGACACTTCTTGAACTGACTCACAACAGCCCTGATAATAAAGGAAGGGGGTCTTTTACACCCAGAATTCCTGGACTGATTCTCTATTACACAAATACGACTTTGGGACATTTGTCCTATCAAAAATTTACTTGGTCTGGGGCCAGATTTAAACTGTCTTATTGCAGACCCCCTTGGCTTTGCACCAGATGTAAATGAAGAATTGAAAAGAGCACATTTCTGACTGGTTCTGCACACAGTACTCAGAGACTGCAGAGCCATACTGGATGTTGTGTTCTGTGCATGTGTCCTGGGTCTCCATGACTTTGACGGACTTTTATCTCATCTTCTACTCATTGACATACACTATTTGCTCCATGTAAGAAATGACACATAGAAAACGAGATTAAGATCTGAAATTTTCTCATCAAAATCAGAGCCAGAGAATTCAGAATGAAGAACAAGGTCTGAGCAGTGGCTGATATATTGAGACAGCCATTTCCAGGCTAAGACGAAGTAGATCCAGTGCATGCAGTGCCAGCTTATCAGCAATTTCTCAGTGCTCAACACGCACTGACAAGTTTTTGAGCTTTGTATCCTTCGTAGACCATTTGCATTTGGTTTATGGGTCAAAGATTCTATCTTTAAATATATTCATTCTAATGAGCAGTCAAACTTCTTTTTTTCCTTTTAGCGAAGATTCTAATGTATTTCTAGGCTTTGTTTTTCCTTCTTGTAAATCATGCCTTTTAAGGTAAAAGTTTTGGAAAGAAAATCCCAGTTCATTTTTTATTAGACTAAATACAAGCCTGAAAGAAGGTCTGGAAATTCTGTCCTGAAAGGCTCACAGCTTTGTCTTTTAAGAGCCATTCCTGTGCGCAGCATGGGCATGGAACAGAACTGCAGCAGAGAAGTTTTGGGTTTTCATTGTAATTACTTATCAGCATTTTTCTATTCATGCCTTAGCTTATGACTCAGAGTCACTGGCATTCTCTATTGAATGTGATTTTTCCCCCTCTATCCAGGTCTTGAAAGTCAAAACAGACGAAGGTTCAAGTTTCTCATAATCTCTTCCATGCCGATTCTTTCATTATTTTTTTTTAACCTTGTCTGTTTCTCTAGCCACAATGAAATAAAAGAGGCATTCTAAAATGGTCCTAATCTTCACAGCAAGGACTCAATAGCAAATAGCACTTACCAAAAGATGTTTTTCCCCATGTCAAAATTTAAAATGTATGTGGTATGTGTACTTAATGTCTAAAAGAATCAGAGAAGGATAAATAACAATCCATAGAAAATCAAAGTGTGTGTGGGTATGCACGTGTGTCTCAGTGAGTATGTGTGTGAACTCACGTACATGCACTGACATCCTTTGCATTCGGTTCTTCTAAATGTATGTATATGTGTATTTACTGGCACATGGTTTGGTTACCTATATGTATGGTGAGGTCGTGGTTAGTGGGACTAATCCTTGCATCTGTGGTGGAGACTGGAGTGAAACTAAAGGCAGGCACTTGATTTTCCTTAACAAGAGACAAAAAAAAAAAAAAAAAAAAAAAAGCAAACAGCCAGAAGAAGCGTGATGGCTAAACATGGTGATTCCAAGTTTTCTATGTTTCTGAATGAGGTTATATAAGTATACATAGCTTCTTCACAAAGAAAACAGGAAACCTCAACTATGATTCTACAGCTAGTCTTTGCTCAGAGTCCAAATTTCACTATGTCACTTATGCAGCATCTAAAGATCTCAGGTGCAAGCTTGTCCCTTTCCTGTATTTATATCACTCTCTCTTCTTTTAGTTTTTCATTCTTGTTTTTTTTTTTTTTTTTTTTTTTTGTCTTTTTCCTTTTTATCGGTACCGGGGATCGAACTCATGACTGCCTGCTTGCAAGGCAGGCGCTTATGCCACTGAGCTAAACCTCCAGCCCCTGTTTTGTTTTGTTTTGAGACAAAGTCTCACCATGCAGATTGGTCTTGAACTCACCTTGTAGCCTAGCCTGTCCTTGAACTTGAGACAATCCTCCTGCTTCAGCCTCTGGAGGGCTAGGACTACAGGCATGCACTGCCCCCTCCAGCATTATCACTCTGTTTTCTGTAAATCTCTCTTACAAATTTATGAATCTATGGTGGAGTCCCACATTTTGCTGTTCAATAAGGTTGGGCAGAAGCCTGAGGGAATCAACCTAGACAAACTTCCTGTCAGATAGGTGCAGATAGTAGAGATGCCCATTGACCAGGCCTGGAGGATTCTGGTCTTTAGCCAGAAAAGTGTGTCTGGTGAAAAATGTCCCAACAGCTGCAGGAAACAGAGCCCAGAAAATAATAACAGCAAATAATTTACAGAAAATATAATCATACTCCTGCTCTACTGTGAAGAATATTGCATCACCAAAATAATGAAAATGCAAAATATAAATTGTTACATAATTCTGATATATATATTCATATGTATATATTCATATATATGAAGATGAGGTAAGAGGCAGATCTAAAACTGATGAACAATGGCAACACATGCATATTATTCATAAATATAGACCCTGAACAAGAACCATGACAAAACAGGACAAAGTAGCTGCTTTTGGACAGGGAGAAAGTACGCATGAAAGAACACAGCTTCAGCAATCCACTTACTACGCTTATCTCACTCTGAAGCCATGTATATGTATCACTTTGATAAGACATTTTTCTAAGTTGATTGTTGTCCAAAACTATCCAAATGCATAGGGAAGCCAGTATTTCTAACTTTTCATTTCCTATCTAAGGCAAAGCTACCACCACCACCACCATCACCCCAATACAGAGCCTTTCTTCATCCCCTGTGAACCACAAACATTGTATCTGGAGCAGTGAATTCCCCTGGACTAGGTGATTACAAAGGTCTCTTTCTCCAGGTTTCTGCATTTTCTTCACACACAGATTTTATGCACAGAAGGTGTTATCGATAGTATTCTTGAAGGAGGAATTTGTGTAATAACACTGAAATAATTTGCAATAAGAGGCTTAGCTTTTAAGGAAGTATACCCCTTCAGTTGCCAACAATAACCATAAATTTGTGTTCTAAATGAAGATATAAATATTAACTTGTGAAACGTTAAGCGACTCTTGCTTTTAAAGGATGAGTAACAGCCCCTTGGGAGTTAATACCGTTCCCCACTTGAATTCATTTGTACTTCTTCGCTGTTTATTTGCACATACTTGGCTTCGCATAGGTAATAAAAGATTTTTATTTCTCTCTGGGCTTATCCCTTAGTTACACACCAGATGCCTCACCTGAAATCTGAAGACCAGGGAGAGGCTGCTCTAAACAATTCTTAGAGCCAGAGAATTCTCTGAAGACAAAGGTTTTTAAGTCCAGTTGAAACAGAGAACTGTACAATGCAGAGGGAAGAACAGCTGCTATCCAGTTCTCTAGCCCTCACCCGCAGCCGCTACCCCGTCCCCCAGCTCAGAGAAACTAATTTCTTACTGTCCTCAGGGACAGAGATGCCAAAAGCACTCACTTCAGCCAGGTAAGCTGTGTTGATTCTAAAAGCAACAATGTTTGCCTCCCGAGAGTGGCACCTACGGCTTAGATCAAGCTTTTGTGTCTTTTGCATTTCGAAGCTCCTGCTGGGACAAATGGGCAACGAAGATAAAGTGTGGTGGTTGCTTAGTCAAGAAGGTCAAAAGCAATGTTGCCTGTGGAACTGTACTCTGTTATCAAAGAACAATTACAGGCCCTGAGTGGCAGGGAGTATGGTGACAACTCTCTAGTCACTATCAGAGAACGGAAATCAGAGCTGCTCTGTTATCAGCTCTACTGTTCCCCGCTTTAGTCCTCGACTAGCAAGTGCTACACAGTGAAGCCTGCATAATGGTTTGTTAATGAATGTTGAAATCACTTCAGCTTCCTGGGCCTTTGTGTCTTCTTATTAGGAATAAGGAGATCGGGCTGTGGGGAGTTAAAAGGATGATTGCTAATACTTATTTAACAAGTACTGGGCCCTGTTGTGAATTAATTAAATCTTTTGTCATAAAAATTATATTATTTCCTTTTAACATATAAGAAAATCAAAACACTGAAAGTTAACTAACCAACAAAGAACCCCACATTTGGTAAGAGAACCAGGATTCAAAATCTCAGTCCCTGCATTAATCCAGTGTGCTTTTGTGAACTTCTAGTGTATGTTGCTATTATTATTCTCATTTTGTTAATTGTTATTATGAGAAGATGTTTAATCTCTAATCTTTATATATAGACTGCATTACTTTTCATAGTTTGGTCCTCTGTATTTGAGGCTTCAACACCACTGAAAAGCCTATATTATCATTAAAATATTAAAAGTAGGAATATTTTTTTACCTACGTTGGTTGGTATAAAGTAGAGAATAGCAAATATACTGGGTGACAGACTCACCACCCAAACATGCTACTAAGAAACATAAAGCTACCACTCTAGCAAAATACAAGGAATAGGAATAAATACAGTACAGGAGTGCACTGATGAATACATTCTCTGAAAATGAAAGCCCCCATATGGGCCATTTCCCTGAGGAATATTATAGGCCACCAACTGAAGGACAACAGTGGAAATCAGTATGGAGATTCTCAAAAAACTAGGATTCGCGGTCCCATTTCACCCAGCTATTCCCCTTCTGGGATTCTTCCAGAAAGAATTAAAAACATCATACCACAGCAATTTAAGCACAAATGTTTATAGCAGCATAATTGCTCATAGCTAAATTGTGGAAACAACCCAAATGCCATCAGCCAAGAAATGGATAAAGAAGGCATTTTTTTTATATTATATGATAGAGTACTACTCCACCATAAAGAAAGATACATTTGAGATGTTTCTAGGTAAAAGAATATACCCTGAGGGCATATTCTTAAGTGGGGAAAAAAATTGGACTCACATGTGTAAACATCACATTGTCTCACCGGTGTCAGAAATTGAAAGAGTAAATAAGGACCAAAATACACAATAGATATTGTGGAATGGAAAAAAATTATTCAAAAGAGAAGAAGAAATAGGATGGGGCAGGGGAAAGGAAGGAAGGGAAAAAGATTTTCAAAAAAAGATGAAATGGTTTGATTCTCAGCACCAAAAACAAAACAAAACAAAAAAATGAAATGGAAACAAAATAAAGGGAGGAGAGGGGCTTGGGAAAGATATAGCAAAATATATACATGTACAGATTCCCTATGATGAATGCAGTCATTATGTATATCTAAAATGTACCAATAAACTTAGTTTAAAAAAAAAAGTGAAAGACACTGCAGAGGCCACAGTTGTGTGGTAGCAGAAGCACAGAATTTGGATTCAGCTGGCTGAGTATAAATTTTACCAGCTGTGTAGCTGTAGGCAAGTCTGATTGCCTTGCTGAACCTGATTCTGTTTCTGGAAACAGGGATGAGTCAGACATCTCACAGACATATCATGAAGACTGAACGGGCTGACAGAGGACATGTGGCAAATTCTAAACTTTTGCTCTTCAAAGCAGGTGCCCAGACCAGCATGGTTAACATTGTGTGGGAGTTTGTTGGAAAGCCCATTTTCAGGCCCTACCCACATCTGCTGCAACAGACTCTGCACTTCAACATGATTTCCAGGTAGCTGGGAGCACCCTGAAGTTTGAGGAGTTCTGCCCTAAAGCACTAAGTGAAGATCTTCTGTTGCAATCCTGAATCTCTATTTTGTTTTCATAGATTGCCAAGAACGTTAAACGTGACTAAATCTAAAGGACTGAGCTGTTCCCAGATGTTTCCACGTAATCCTCTTCCCAAACTTCTCGATGAACTCACCAGGCATGGGGCAAGAACACCAGCCACAGGAGTGGGTTATTTCTGGAGAGTTTCCTCTGCTCATGAAGGGACCTTCTGAGAGAATCTTGACCTTATAAAATCTTGTGCTTTTTTTGAGCTAGAAGAACCAATAAAATGCAAACCCACATGTATACAATACTACTCCAGCCTTGGGAAAGATTGTTAAATCCGAGACTAAATGTAGGTGCATGCCAAAGTGGAGTTGAAGTGGATTTTAATCTTTCCTGCTCACAGTGCCTGAGGGCAACAGCTAAAGGCAGCAACTCAAAATGGGAGACTTCTTACCATAAATCTGTCCTTCATTAAATCCTTGGTATACATAAGACACCCATGATAGGTGCTCCACCAAAACCTGTTGTGAACTGAGCTGAACTGAACTGAGTTGAATTGAATTGAATTGAATTGAATTGAATTGAATTGAATTGAACACTTGATCAGCTTCCTAAACTGCCATTAAGGTTTTTAGTATAACTGTAAACTGGGCCAGATTCTGGATATATAGGGTATAGGAACTCCTTGACTTTTGGCTGGCTTAACTGTGTTTTACAAGCACATGCCATGTAAGTGAACGTGCACACACATAAATTGTTACAATTGTTATCATTATGTTGCCTTCAATTCCTAGAGTCACAAACTAATCTTTTCTCTTTTTTTCTTTTTCTTGGTACCAGAAATCAAACTCACAACCTCGAACTTGCCAGGTAGGTGCTTTGCCACTGAGCTATATCCGCGGCTCTCAAAACTAATCTTGGAAACATGCACACTTTATTAATCTGTTGGAGTGTCATAATAGAGAGGCACTGGTTCAATTTGTAAATTACTTATGCAAAAAAAATTGTTTGCATTTCCAAAGATTTTTAGTGTCTCAACTACAGAATATTTTAGTTGAGTTTATTTGTCCCTCTGGACTAGTGGTATTTAGATTTTCATTTGTTTGGACACAAAAGAAAAGAGGATGAGAAAAGCTAATGGCATTTTCTGCTGGAAAAATGAGGTGCTGAGGGGTAGCACAGTTACCTCCAAAGACCATGATTACAAAATGCTCCCAAAGCCCAGAATCATGGGAACTGAAGAGCAGCCAGTGTGTTCTTGGACGCATCTGCATTTCTTGAAGATGCTGTATCAGATGGTTTTACTTAAAGGTAGGATTATGTAAAAGATTTTTTGATAACTGGACAATCTGACAGAATGTGCCCCCATCTGTTCACATGTTTTTATTTACATTTTGCTTTAAAATTTGTATTTACCCAAGATTCAAGCATCTCTGGCCATGCAGTGAGCTCGCAGGGCTTCCTGCATGAAAAACCAACAGGCCCATGCTAGGTAAAGCAAGGCGCTAGGATAAGGAGCAGCTTTCAGGGTAGGGATTATTTATAATACAGTGAGTCCAACTTTCAATCATCCCCTGATTCCAGCAATTTAAACTCAATCTGGGGTGAGTCCCTGGAAGAGGAAGCAGGCAATAAAGATCTCTGAGCAGTGCAAGATGAGGTTCAGATGTCTCTAGATCCAGCCCTCTGTTAGCACAAAGACCAGGCAAAGCCCTCAGCAAGGCTGCAGAGAGGAACTGAGGCTCAGCCACTGATGGTCAGTAACACACTGCCTTCAGCAGCTGTTCGTAGCATCTTTGGTAGATGCTGATGTGTGAGCAACTGGGTTGCTGTGTGGAAAATTTTCAGTCTTAATAAGGGTCAGTATTCATTATAACTATTTGGGTATGTGGCAGAATCCAAATTCAAGCTAGTGGAAAGCTAAAATGAAATGTATTAGCCCACCTAAGTCCTTGAGAGCTATGTCTGACATAGACATCTCACTCTCATATCTCAGTTCTTCATAGCTTTATGCCAGGCAGTCCACCATGATGGTAAGGTGGTCCCCAGGCCCACTCCTACAACTTCGTAATTCCCACACAGAATTTGCTTCCAGAAAGGTTCTGATGGGCCTGGCTTGAGTCTTACAGTTAGCCAGAAGCCAATGATTGTTGCCATGGGAATGCAGTCTCTTTTATGCAGGCTCCAGATCATGTGTTCCTCCCCAGAGAGAAGAGATGGTATTGGCTTCACCTGATTCACAGACAGGGAGAGCCAGAAGATGATCGTTTCCTTGAAGAAAAAATTAAGCTTCTGCTACAACAAGAAGGAGGAAGTCATACTGCCAGAAATTTTAAGAGATTCTCCCAGCCTTTCTCATCATGAGCACTTGAAACTTAATAAGAAGCAAACTTCCTTTGGAAATGAGAGCCTTTTTCATTGTAAAATGGGCAGAGTGACCAAAGACTTAGAGCCTTCGCTCACTGCTCAGATTTCATCATCAGGCCTCCACCATCAAGAGAGACAACAGAATCTGTGATTCAGTCACTGTCCCGGGGCTCGGCTCCCCACCCACTGTCTCCTTGCCAGTTCACTGAGTCACCCATGCTCCACCCAGTGCGTTCTGCTTTTCCCACAGTTTCCCGGACTCTCCTGGGACAGATGGCTGCTCTCAGAGCTGAGGAAAAGAGGTGACGTCTTTTAGAAACAAAAGCACCTCTCCAGCCCCGCCCTGTGCACAGCTAGCAGAAGAACTGGCTAAGGAGGTGGGGTGGGGATTACTCACTTTGCAGTTTCTGCCGCACTGAGGACCAGATTCTTGGGAGTCTTTTGTTTCTGCTTTTTTTCAAATGTGCTGGGGATGTACCTAGGGCCTCATGCATGTGAGACAAGTATTCTACCTCTTAGCTACATCACTAGCCCAAACATCACATTCTTTGTTATAAAGGATGGATTCACTCATAATTATAAAAGATGGACTCACTTGTACCTTTTGCCATTTCTCTGTTTAAAACAAACAAACAAAAATAAATAAATTCCTGTATTATCCTTTTAGTTCACTGGATACCAGATAGCTCAGGGTCTCCTCCTACTCAAAGCTTCCCTTTTTCTGCTTCCCATTCTCTTTCTTATTCGTCTGAGAGGCAGCATTTATCACCTGCACTCTCCTAGCACAATGTCAGAGACATAGTTACAGAGCTTTTCTTATGATGTGATGGCTACCTAGGTGGCTACCTATCCGCAGTGACTCTTTAAAAAGTCAGCCATTGCCCAATGTGTCTCTTATTATATCAGGGTACTGTATACAGAGGCAGGCACACAGAAATTCCCACAAAGGTTTATGCAGTGAGTGAAAGATTACATGACTGAAAATGGACAAACAGCTGTAGACTTCAAGGTGAACAGACTGTTGTAGCTTGGCATAACTAACGCCATCTTGTGCCCTGTGTTTGACTTGTGCCCTGTATTTGACCCAGAAGAGTGAAAAATTACTCAGGGTACAAGTCCCATGAGAAAAGCAAAATGAGCTGCACCCACAAGAGAAAAAATTAACCTGCTCAACAAAGGAGCAGGATACAGATGTCAGCCAAAATTAATGTAAGATTCTAGCTAAATTGTTTCCAACAGGATGTCTTGCTTTGTGGTTATTTGCTTTAAATGCCCCGTAACCCTCCAGTTCAGGACCACTCGGTTTGACTCTGGAACATGGGTTTATGCACATGGTCGCTGAGCTCAGCTAATAAAATTCCAAAATTTATCAGTTTGGCTGCTTGGATTCCTATATTGTTTATGAACCCACTTCACAGATGAGAGTTCAACAATATCGGGATAGTCTTTGGTATTTTTGCTTTCATTTTTTATGCTTTTATCTCCAGGAAATGACTCAGAGTCCTTTTCTTTTTAATATAATCACCAGCAGGTTCCTTATTGTAGATAATTCCAGATACTGCTTTGAAAACCGACAGCAACCACACTTAACAGGAAATGTTTTTCAGTAACTATAGAAGATGACAGTTCTGAGATATTACATCAATGAAAAGGCTACAGCAGCCTAATTACTGACATAATGTGTTCAATGTTTGGATACAATAGGAAACATTCATTAAATGCTTTGTGATTAATCTGCAATCAATTTAGATGCTTATGCTCTTGTGCTATACAGAATTAAATGCAGCAATATAAATATAAATAATGAATAATAAGCTGTAGGATTTTGGAATCCTCTAACAGACAATGGGCCATTCAGGTTTTTGTAGTTTCTATTGAAAGTCATTTAGAGGTGTTTTAAATATATTTGAAGAAAGAAATAATAACATAATAATAATCCTATCATTCCAAAGAGTAGTAATAAAAATAATCATAGTAAAAGAGGGAGAGGAATTCAAATCTGTCTTAGTATACCTTCTTGCTTTACTCCCTGGTAAATAAAGAAGACAATGTTTCCATTTGTGCACTTTTCATTTAATAAATGTTAATTAATAATCTATTATGTTCTAGGCAATGTTTTCCAAGTGAAGATTGTAGATAATTATATAAATAACTTACCCTAACTATAGTGAACTGAAACTCACTAAACAAGAGAGAATCCAATGTCTTATTTATTCCTTCAAAATAATGCCTTCCAGTGACCAAAGTTAGTGATACCCATGTTCATACAGTACCTCCTACTTTACAGAGAGATTTCATATATATGTACTGTCCATGGTCATCAGGACTATTATGAATACAATTTTGCAATTGAGAAAGTGAAACTTAAAGAAGTTAGGTAAATCATTCCAGGTGACACCAATGACAAGTTATTGAGCACGGACTAGCACCAAATCTCCTGGCTTTGAGTTTAGTTCTCTTCCTAATTATTTTTCATTTTAAACAAGAAGTCAGAATGATGGAGTTATAAACCAACTTCAGAACCTAACTCTGATGAAGACATGTTATCAAGAGTGTTTCTAAACTGCAACCTCATTTTATACTTGTCTAGGGGCATCAAAAAATTGGTGGATTGAGACTGTGATCTTTGGCACCCATCCCTTTCTTCAAAGTATGTCATAAGAATTAACCGAGGATATTCCATTCACAGAACTCAGCCAAGAATAGATGGAGTTGTATACTCAACACTGTTGATAAATTGAAAGTCTCTGAAGCTGTGTTTCCACAAGCTTTAAACAAGTACTCATTAAAAAAGCACTAGATTCTAAATCCTTGGATGCTTTTTGAGAGCTCAATTGACTCTTTCGAATCAGACACAAAAATCAATGATACATGCCCTTGAAGAAATGAAAGCTAAAACACTTTTAGCTTTGCCAAGTGCAGATTTTACCGGCATGCTCCTAAGAATGAAATTAATATTTAGCATTCTTAAGTGAGCTCTTACATCAATATAAATAGATGTAACTTAGTGGCTGGTGACAGAAGATTCCACCCATGTCTGTTCCTCTGCCCTCCTCCTACTCTGTATTATGACTAAATGGTCTCTAATCAGCTTACAGGTCCTCAAGAAATATCACTTACAAAGCCATTAGTGGGTTAGTATTTTCTTTGGTGGGTCAATATCTGAGCTGGTGGTCTCTCTTAAACCCCAAAGAGCCATGAAGAAAGGAAAGCCTCTAAAAGGTAAGTGAAGTAATCTTGTGGAAAGGAATAAAATTTAGCACCAGAAAACCTGGTTTACCTCTTTTTCTTGTTTAATTTCTCTGTACCTCAGATTACTAATATGCATAATGCGGTTTCTCAATACATACGGTCTTGGAATCTTTTGATAATATTTAGGAATAATTCCCTTCACTCTCAACATCACACAGTTGTTGAATCAAATGAGAGGAGGTCTTTGAAAGTGGTTTTATAAATTGCCACAGGATCACATCTTTATTTTTCTCTTTGAAAATCTTTAATTTTACAATAAAATTATGTGTTGCTAGAAATCTGTCAGTAAGATGAACCAAAAATTATGTAATAAAAATAAATTTATTTTATTTTTTAGGAAAAATAAATTTAAATACAAATGTATAAATGGGTAAGTTAAGAGCACTAGAAAGTGTTTTATTTTTAAAATGCTGAAAGTTTGAGTGAGACATGCCAAGAACTGATAGCTTTCAAAATCATGTTTTAGTCTTTTTATTAGTAATAATGAACTTATTGCAATTCTATGTTACATGATTTTTATAATATTCTATAATTTGGGAGTTAATGAAATCATGCATAGAGTTTGACCTTAAATAATTGACAAAGCAAGGAACTAAGATACTTTGAATGACTTGAAGTTAAAAATGATACTTATTCTTCATGGCTGAATCTATACTATGTTATCATCCTATCTCTGTAAGACACTTTCGTCTGTGACACTCCCAGAATTGTCTTGTTTTTAATGACACTGACAATTTAGAAAAGTACTGTTCTGTACTGTATTTTACATAATGTCTCCCAGTTAGAATTTAACTGAGTTTTTCTCATGAGTAGACTGGGCTTATGAGTCTAGACGAGGAAGTCTCCAGTAGACATTTTAATTACTGGAGTTTAGGGAGACACAGCCAGGCAGTTTTTCTGGCATGAAGAAAAGCCTTTTTGCCTGAAGAAGCATGAACCACAGTGACATCTCACAGCTGCAAGAGCGCTGTGAACATGAAGAGACTCTTCCAGCCTATCCTCCAAGAGGATTTACTCATTCTAGGAGCCCGGGTCTGTTCACTAGCTGAAATCACCCCTGAGGACTTCCAATGCTATCTCCTGAATGTTTCTGTGGAAGAAAAGTATTGCCAGTCTTCTTAGGGAATTTAATTAAAATAAAAACAGTACTCACTCTATAGAAATGCACTCAGAGGCAACATTACTGACCTGAAGTTGATATGTGAAGCCTCCACATTGTCCTAAGCATAAGGGTATGAATAAGAACATGGGATTTATGGTGCTGGTAAATGTCCCTTTACTAGAAGAAAAAGTCAATTTATGAAATCTCTCTCACACCAACAATCTGAAATTCTACTAAAACATGGAAGAAAACTCCAGTATGTGGACCCAAGCAAACTAATACTACAGCTCATAGAAACACATCTGAATTTGAATCTAGGAAACTGGAGGAATCCCAAAAGACTTCTTGCAAGAATTAACTACCTTATTCCATTTTTGCAAAGGCCGTGCTGTTAGTAAAAGGAAAAGCAGCTTCAAAATATAGTAAAGTATAAATATGATGTGATACACATGCATATGTTCTATGTGCAGTTTCGCTTCTATTTTTGATGATAATATCTTGATTTATGTGCATTTAGTTACTTAAATCCTACTGTAATCGTCATAATGACTCTGTCCTACACTGATATAATAATAAAAGCTTGTATTTATTGGAATATGTCTTTGATTTATATACTGCATTCATTTATTCCTGTCTGATGTAAGCGCTCACTATCTTTGTCTAAAGATGAGGAAAGTAAAGCTTAGGAAATTAAATAACTTGCCTGAGGAGACACAAATAAAATCAGAACTTGAATGCAATGCTAAGACTGGCTCCCAAGCTTAAATTATACTTATGTTTAAAAGTTTATTTTAAAATGCCTGTGCCAAGCGAGAGCCATGTCTTTCTTCTTCTTTTATTAATTATTGAAGTTTCCATATGGTATATATTTAATATCAGAACATAATAAGGAGGATAATATATAATTACTGCTGACTGCCACTGTGAAATAAAACAAAGAGGCACAATCTAATTGATTATCAAACCAATCATAAGGTAAAAGAGCCACACACCACCACTCTAAGCTCTGGAACCACAGTGAGAGGAACTTGGCTCTTCATCCTCTAAAGCGTGGATATTTAGAAAATTGTAGACAATGTAGAATATTATTATATTGAGATCTAGTAATCCAACAAATTAGGAGGCAATTGCTATCAAAAAGATGTTTTTTTTACTTATCACTCCCAAGACAAGAAGTTATGCTAGTCCATGGGAGGTCACATGGGAGGACAGAGTCTCTCAAAGTAAAGGGAGTAGGAACTGAAGGTAAAAACCTTTCTGATAGTATCCAAGGAATGTGCAGGCAAGGCTTTAGGAGCTGATTTAGGATTAGATAGATGAAATGATTTCAGTGGTGTCTAGGCACAAGAGGGTATATCCCACCACACAAAAGTCTAGTGACCATCAACCATTATAAAACTGATTAGCAACTCTTTCACTTAAATCCATTTCATTAGAAGATACATTTTGTACACTGTCATATTATGGGCATATTATACATACACAGCCAGAGACAGAGAAACAGTTTACTTAAGTGTGAACTCAGTATCACACACTATCTCCTCCCGCAGGGTTAACCCCTCATCACATATTCTTAGAGTCTAGATTTAGTGGGTTCAAGTTGACATGACCTTTTTTTTTTCAAGAAAGCTTTGAAATAGAGAGTTAGACCTTTTTATTTTGGCCTACAGCTTCCTTAAAACAAGAAGCAGTGTCTTCAAAACTAACGGTACTCTTTACTCCAAAAAATGTTTTCTTTACAGTCAAGACAAAATCAAGTATCACATTCTTTCAAGTTGCAGCAAGTACTTTATTCTCCTCATTAATGTCTCAAAACCATTGGAAACCAAAGTCTGAAAAGTCCTTCAGCAACAAATGTGTTTCACAGAAAAGATGAAAGAACTTTCAAGAGACTATCAGTGTCTGTTAACTGTATTCCTGAAAGTTTTTCTTTGGTAAAAACACCAAACTTGAATAAATTAGGTACAGCGTCGATAGAAATAAAAGAAATAATCTGTGAAGAATATTCCAGCAAAAAAGGGATCCGTTGAGCAGTTTGCTAAATCCTGTCAGAACAGGAGAAAAGAAAGATTAATATAAAAATTAACTGTAGCTAAAGCATTTCATTTATTCCTTTAGTGGTCAATTTTGTACTAAAGAGAAATGAAAAAGCAAGCTTACCGGTGCAGCTACACGGAAATGGTATGCACTATCAGAGAAGAGGGCCACGGGAAGGTTCCAAACGTGCTGATATCCCTGAATAATGAATGAGAGAGACCCATTTCATAACCACATTTTCCACTCAGTTGGTGAGAGCATCGGCTGAAAAGTATTCCCTTGACTAGGAGAGGCATGTGTGATAGCAGCTTTTGATTGGTGTCCCTAGAATAGTCTGAAGCTTCTAAAGGACACCAGGAAGACCGTTACCTAAACCTCATGACTACAGCAGCCAGCACCAGGAAGCATCAACCTTTGGTTCAAGATGTCCCTCCCACAAATGGACACAGAGGCTATAATTCTCAACATAATTCTGGAACAGGAGAATAATACCAAGGATCCAGAAAACATTACCTGTGTCATGCCCTGGTAGGTGTCTCCATAGGTTTGAGCCCCTTTGGTTTCCTTTTTATTATGGTAACATATATTTCCAACGGTGACTTGGCACTGGAAGACTATCAATGGTTCTGTTGTGCTTCAGGAGACAAAGAAAAGAGGGCAAGTAGAGAAGCAGTTACAGGTTCCTAGCAGGCCACATTTGGTTAGACAGATGGACGGGAATGTGACTTAGAAATCCCGTGAAGGTTCACAGAGTTCATTATTATACAATCCTCAGTGATAGCACTAGGCTCGCTCACATCTTACTACTAGAGAGAAACCTACTCACACATGACTACCGAAATAGCGCAGAATGGTTTTTAAAACCAACCATTCTGTCCAAACCACTTTATATCAAAACTTCTTATGCCTAAGGAATTTGAGTAATTTTTTGATATATCATTCTCTTCACTGGCAACTGAATTTACACGTATCTGAAACTTGTAAGATTTTAGATTTTGAAAGGCCTGGACAGACATTATTTGCAGTAGCAAAGCAAACAGATATAAGTAGGGGTTTGCAGGTGCGTTCCATTAGAAATCACCAGTATTCAAAGTTATCAGAATGGAAGGATGAAAGAATGGTTCTCCTCTGAAAATCAACTCATCAATCACTACAAAGAGGATGAGATATATTTCTCTTTGGAACAATCCTTTTGTGCAAATGGAAAAATCCTACATCCTTAATTGAGTCTACAACTTAGTAATCCCCCATTACCCATGATGCTACATTCCAAGACCCCTAGTGACTCTTGAAACCACAAGTAATACCAAACCCTATATGTACCATCTTTTCTCTTATACATACCTATTTATAATACACCTTAATTTATAATTAGGTACAGTAAAGAGGTTGACAACAACAATAATGAAATAGAGTAGTTATAACAGTATACTCTTGAAAGTGTTTCTGGAATTTTTCATTTAATATTTTTGTACCATGACTGACTATGGATAACTGAAATTATAGGAAGTAAAGCTGTGGGTAATGGGGAACTATTCAGTGAATTATTTTAAAGTCATCTCTGTTTGAAAAATGGTTCATAGACTAACAGGCTTGTTTTAGTGGCTCAAAGCAATCTTCTGCCACTTGAAGCATATAATATTTCATCTTATTTTCTTCCTTGAAGCTAGGAATAAAATTCCTAGCATTCTAGGTTATCAGGGAGTGCTAAAGAATATTGTGTAAGAATAGCACACTTAGCATGTAAAGGTAGTACATTTAACATGTAAGAACAGTACACTTAGCTTTTGCTCTGCCTTGAGTTATGAAATATTATGGGCCTGAAACAAACCTTTACAAGGCTAGCAGCTGGGCTGACTGTCATTACCTGATCATCCAAACAAAGCTGATGAGAAAACAAATATGGAGCCCAAGTAAAACAGAAGAGATGGGGGGTGGGTGATAGAGGAAGACTAACTGACATAGGGAAACTGGGGGAGAGAGGGGAGGCCAAAGGAAAAGGGAAGAGAGGGAGAAAAGGAAGGGGAAGGAGACGTGGAAATGTGGAGGAGGAAATAACGGAGACTAAAATCAAGAGATAACACATTATCATCACAGTGAGTGGCTGCAAGATCTTTTAGTACAATGGTTTGTCTTAACATACCATAATTACCTAAAATACTAAATAATAATAAATGAAATTAGAGTTCAGTGATTTGGGAGAAAAGAACAATACAATAAAAGCTACATCTATGGGTGAGAAGGAGTAATGTCACAACAGATCTCATCCCTGGGGAGGCAGAAGAGTGACAGAAGAGAGGGCTGTATTTGAATCCCAGCCCTACTGTTTCCCGCTGTGTTTCAGAACACACACACACACACACACACACACACACACACACACACACACACTTTATCTCTGTGTGCCCATGAGTTTTCATCTGTAAAACATACTGGAGAAAAAAAATACCATCTTGGGGAAGTTTTGTGAGGATTATATGACCCAGGAATTCTGTGTTCAGTATCTGGCCCATAGTCTGCTCAGCAAATGGTGGGTATAATTTCACCAGTATTAACAATAATTCCACAATACCTCTGTGTGTTGGTATAATGTAATACTCATTTTACAGAAAAAGAATGGTAGATCTGAGAACATATGTATCTTTTCCAAGATCAAAGGGTTAGTAAGTGACAGGAACAAAATTTGAAAACTAGTCTGCCCAATTCTAAACTCTGATTTCTTATTCTTTCTTTTCTTCTGCCTTCTCTCTCTCTCTCTCTCTCTCTCTCTCTCTCTCTCTCTCTCTCTCTCTCTCACACACACACACACACACACACACACATGAGGGCAGTGTTTGATTGGTTTGAGGTTTTCTTTCCTGTCCTAAATAGGTAGCCTCCCCACCAAGGAGCCGGATTACAAAAATTGATCAAAAACTCGAATGCTTAAATTTTACAAATTTATTAGAAGACACATTGGTACTAATCTCGATCAAAATATTTCTTCCTTGCTTTGAATGTGTGTATCCCATCATTACTGCCACTTTCTGAAGCAGTTCTGCAAGTCCTCTTTTATAAATGTCTTTATAAGATATGACCAAAAATACAGTGCTGTTGAATACCATTCAAGGGAAAGCCAGGCTCATAAAATCTACAGTGTGTCCTCATCCATCCAGAGACTTTTGGCCCTTCCCCAAAGTCAAAACAGGCAGACACAGACATTCAAGAAAAAAAAGACTCCCAGAAATGTTGTAGAAAGGATAAGCGTGCTCAAAATGAGAGAGTATTTTAAGGGAGCTTAATGGCAGTGCATTTGGGTGTTCCATTGGCTTGGTCTTTTTGAGACAGGGTTTCACTCTACTTTCAGACTGGCCTTAGACTCACTTTGTAGCCCACACTGGCCTCAAACTCATAGCAATTCCCTGCCTCAGCCTCCTGAGTGCCGGGATTACAGCTATGGCAATGTCTTTTACTGTCATAATTTTTTTTTACTTAAACACAATGCAGTTTTCAATCATGCCACATTACTCTTGTTCCCTATTTTGAAGGGAGACAAGCTGTGAGCTTGTCCCCCTTCTCACAAGCTTGAGTGTAGCTTGGAGCCCACAGTTGCCTGCAAGTCCGGATGCTCGCTGCCCTTGCTCTGGCCCCCTAAACCAGCCACAACTCCAGCGTCAGTCACAGACAGCTTTCTACCTCCTAATGGGCAGGTAGAACTGCAAAGTACATTCAGACTTGCCGTTTAACTAATAATAAAAAATGAAAGAAATATTTGTAGAGCCATGTACTTACTTGATTTCCAGAGAGAATTTGACTTCTGTGGGTGTGTGCTTATTAACAGGAATACTGTAATAATAATATCCAGACCTAATGGTGAAAAAACAGGGAGCTGAAAATCAAAACATGAAGGAAAGAATTTTTTCCACTTACATGCTCTGTAAGTTGTGAAGTATTGCACAATAAGTATAGAAAATAGCTAACCTGATATTGTTAATAGTTTTTCAGAGACATGCTTGCCAAATTTCACGAGGTCTCATTCACATCTTAATATTAAATGTATCACAAGATTTGTAAATTTTAGAACACATGGAAAAAATGGAAATTCAGTTTCTAAACCAAATGCACAAAATTAAATGCACAGAAAATAACTTCAGTTCCCCTTACAAAGGCACAGATTTCAGAAGACACATGAAACAAAGATCTCAAACTCGTAATCCTTCTAAAAAAGGACCATTGAAAGGAAAACCAGTGTTTCTACCACAAATTACTCCCTTTTAGAAAATACTAATGGGAAATATGTACTTTTAGAACCCAAATCTGCCACAATTATTATAGCCCTGATTACCACTTAGTAATGAAGAAAATTGTAAAAACAGAATTTGTTATCTATAGGTTCCTCCTTACCTCTTCACTTCTAATTTAAGAAAGACACGTTGAAAAAAGGAAATTCCATTGATTCATATTATACTGAAAACTTCTAACAAAACAGCATATTAGTATCCAACACAACTTCTCCTTATAACTGGTTATCCCATAAATTATATGGAGAAACGACTTAAAATTAGATTAAGTGGGAAAAAGAGCCAGGCATTTTAGATTCTAATTACTACTAATTACTACTAAACTAAATTGCTAAAAATGTGCAAGCAAAAATATAGTGAACTGAAAAAACTGGTGTTTCACAATGTACAAGAATTTCAAAGCATCACTTTGTTTTGATTATTCTCTATGATGATTCTTCCAATATCTATATGCTTCACAGCAACCCAATTCACTTGATAATATCCCCTTCTTATACTTGAGAAATGAATATTCAAGGAACATAAACATTTTTTACTAGGATCTAGAACTGAATTGTCTGGTGCTTTTTCATTGTCACCCTACATATTAATATTAGTCACTGATACATGATCAGAGGCAAACTGATTCAATGTGATCAAATTTTTTCAAACTCACTGAAAACTACATAATAGGGGCAAATGACATGAACTTCTTAGGGCTTTTGTGAGAATGTGGTAATATAGGTATCATAAAGCACTATACAAGTTATTTTTATAACTCAGGAATATCAAGCATAAACTCTGCCAGATTGAAAGAGATATAAAGTTGAAAACCCATAACATTTCTTACACCAGATCAAAATACAGGCCTTGCCTTTAACCCAGCAGACAGCCCATGAATATTTATCAGATTAACACAAATAATTCCCTATTTTTAATGTCTATAACCTGCATTTGTGTTTATTGAAGTAACTTACCTTCTGTGCTTCCAGGCATATATCATTACATGTATAGGTATACATATTACATGTGTGATATGGCACACACTGAAGATAGGGGTTGCTGATAACTTTTGAAATACCTAGCCTTTGGGGCTGGGGATTTAGCTCAGCAGCATAAGCACCTGCTTTGCCAAGCGCGCACTCGTGAGTTTGATCCTTGGTACCGACAAAAAAAAAAAAAAAAAAAAAAAAAAAAACTAGCTTTTTTTTCCTTCTTACTGATAAAGCTTTAGATAAGGTATAGCTTTTCATCACTGAAAATAATGATATCCTTTGTTATTAAGATATACAATGTCAGCTCACTCATCACTTGGGGCCATCAGTAACTATGTCTTTCTTGTCAGTAGCTTTCATTAGCAACTCTGTACCTACAGTATGTGCTCTCAGAGGCAGCCAGAGTTTTCCCAAGCTTTTCATTTCCGACTTAGCCATAAAACCAGACGACTGAAAGCACTAGGGCAATGATTTTTTGGCATTTGCTATTACCAATTATTTTATGATTCCCTTGTACTCATGTAATCACTGGTATTCACTTAAGAGTGATGTAAATACAGTGATTTCACCACATAGCTTTCATTTTCATCTCAGCCTCAAACCTAGTACTCTGAGTAAATTCCAGAATCAAGCAGTATGATGAGGCTTTCCTACCTGCAATGGAGCTCATTACTGCAATACCGACGATCAATTATGTGCTGGATTTCCGTTATTTGTATAGAACTGATGGATGTATCAATCCCTGATTTGAAAGGAAGTACAAAAACCAAAGTAAACTCTCCTGCAGGGGAAGAGGATTGTGCTCTGGAGCAGCCCCCATATTGCATAATTCAGAATTTCCTAGATGAATAGATTCCATTTACACAATTAAAAAAGGAGAAAGGAGCCACAATTTATTTTATTTTGTTGTTTTTATAGGAAATTTTAAGACAACTAATAAGAACCCAGTCCCCAATAAACAGCCCCATAATAGTCAAAAGAATTTCTGGGCCATGGAACTCCTACTATATCCAAATTTACAGAAAACCAATGATGCAGTGTGAAATGCAACTTATTTCAGAAAACAGAAAATGAACTAAAAATACATATACTCCAAATAAAAGAACTTCTAGCAAATTACTGAAATCCATAGAGATCAGTCACGGCTTGCCTACCAATGAGTGACAATTTCCAGTGCCTCATTAATGGTTAAGCTGTACTGACTACAAAACGGGCTGCAGGCTTTGCTTCTGTTCTCCCCTCCAGTAATGCTTTTATTGCTTGTGATTCTGCTCGGCCCCACAAAGTCAAACAGATAATGTCAACTTACAGTCACTCTGCCAGTCGGGACTGATGAATTCGCTTCTTGCCATAAGTGATTTCCTTTTGTCTTATGAAGAGGAAAAACTTCTGTTAGTGTTGAGGGCTTGCTCAGCACGAGAAGAAACCCCGCATGCTGTAGTCATCTCTGTGAGTTGAATGTTCCCCACCTTTTCTCATTTCAACCCTCTTCTCCTACCCTGTTTCTTACAGGTGTTGTTTATTCTTCCCTCCTCCTAGCAGCATTTTTTCCGGGCTGAATGGTCTACTCCTGAATCATGTGTTGAAGCCCTAACCCCTTGTTCCTCAGAATGTGACAACATTTGGAGATAGGACCTTTTAATGTGATGAAATTAAAAAGAGGCTCGCAGTCTAACTGGTGCCTCCTAATGGGGGATAAAGGATAAATGGGGAGACGCCAAGGTTACATGCACAGAGGAAAGGTCACAGGAGGACCTGGGGAAGTAGGTGGCCATCTGCCTGCCAAGGAGCAAGACCTCAGAAGAGTCTTAGAGACTTAGAGACAACAAGATCTTGGAATTGTACTCTCTAGAAATACGAGGGAACAAATGTCTGTTGTTTAAGCCTCCTGGTCAGTAGCGTTCTATTATGGCAGCCTGAGCCAACTAAAATACCATCCTGACAAGGCTGGCAGCTCACAGCTCCCACCTTCCCATTGCCATGATTATTACTGAACCACCCACGTGGTCATCAGTCAGTGGTAAGGCTGTTACTAGACTGAAGGGCTTATCTCTGTGTTGTCACTTAGCTTCTCATGCATTTTCTGCCTTTTCTTGACCATGTCAGAGTAGGGAACCCCCATTAACATTCTTTAAGTCCTCTGTAACTCTTGGCATAATGCCTTCCATCCATACTATGAATGTCCTTTTCTTTGATTAATGGGGAACTAATGGTAGTCTTGTTTTTCATCTAGTTTCTGAATTAACAGTGTTGCTAATCAAAATCAGATTTAGGTTACCTGGATTCTTTTCCATGCAACTTATTGTTACTATCTCAACATCATTTATATTAACATAAAAAATGGAAATAAGTCACCAGAAAACCTTGTGATGGGGAGTCTCGCTAACTTTTGAGACTATCCATTCCTCTGCTGGGCAGTGCTGAGTATCAGATTTAGAGCCAGCACCTACTTTTCTGCTCAGTCTTTTGATCCCCACATTTCTACCTCCTGTGTGAGCAGAACTGACCTTTATTAGGCAACTGTTCTGACCAGCCCACACCTGGATCATACCTGGTTGCTGAGGAGCATCTTTTTTATTTGGAGTAAAATCAAGGATTGCTATAAATATAACCTTTGGAAAGGAGACAGGAGAAAGGAACAATAGCATACATATTGGAAACTGATTTCTGAACTATTCTTGGAAACCTAGAGGAAAGCAAGAAGACAGAACTGTTTGGTTTAACAAACGCTTTAGAGTTGAATGCAGGTACCACGAAGGCCCACCTTCAAGGGTACATTTGTCCCTGCTGGTTTTTCAATCCTGCCTACTTCCATGGTCTCCCTGTCCCATAATGCATCCTATTAAATGAGAATATGATTCAAAAGCAGCGAGGATAGTGAATATATGTGAAGGAAAATAAGAACAAGACTATCTCTACAGTAAAATAATGAACTGTCCATGTCTATACAAATAGAATTGGGATCTCTAATTCTAATCTCTAAATCTCTAATTCTTATTTAAAGAGAAATAAAATTTGGAATACAAATTGAAGGTGTTCTTCCATATTATAGAAAAGTTTATGAGACATGTATTTTTGCATTAAGGGATAAAAATGATGATTACATCTACTCTGTATTGACTCATTTTATGGGAAATTGTTCTAAAGGCTTTATAACAGTTTGGGAGAGTGGCTGTCCATATCTGACAGATGAACTAACTGAGGCACTAGGAGGACAATCTGTGGGTAAGTAATGGAGAACTTCCAATCCAAAATCTGATTCCAGAGTCCACAATTGTACTACCCTGGAAACTATGCGAAATATGATCCATAAGGGGGAAGAAGTGATTTTAAAGCTTAAAATAAAGAGTAGGTTGCAACCAATTGAAGAAAATCAGATCACTGGTGTGGGGTAAGTGCCAGGGAATGGTTAGGCCCCTCGCATAGCTGAAAAGACATTTTTTAGAGCAATTTGAAAGCAGTCACTGTTTAGACTATCATTGTTAAGTCTATGAGAAAAATACGTATCTTTTAAAAGCAGATAGTGAAAGCAGCTATTTAGTGGGTTGCTAAGCAAATCTGACAGGAGAATTTTAGGACATTTTAGCATTTACGTTTTAAAATTTGCTGAAGTCTATGTTCAAGTGTCTATACCGAAGTTTAGGTCAACAAGTAAAAACAACAGGGCAGAATACCCCAGGACAGGGGCTCCTAACCATCTCCGGCCCAGCCAGTGCCTCCTGACCCAGGGCAAAGTGCCCCTTTACTTGCCCACTCAGCTGGCTGGGAGCACCCTGAAGACTGCCCTGTTCACACTGTGTTTCCCAGACAGGCAATGCTGAGCCCTCTGCAGGTGCTCAATAAATATTTGTGGAAGGGGAGAAGGAAGAGGCTCAGGGAAAGAGGAAGGAAAAGAGAAAAAGAAAAATATGTCCTCTTGGGGAACACACTCAAAGGGAAAATTCCCAGGACCTGAGAGCAGAGAGACACTGAGGATGGACGTGGGGGACGGGCTCCTTTACTCTCTTAGCAGCTGGGAGGAAACAGAACTGAAGCACACGGCAAATCCTGGGCCTCCAGTCCGAGTATTATGCTTTCTATGAAGAAGAACCAGATCTTGAGATATGAAAATTTTCTGCAGGAATCAACCTTGGCTTCACTTTCCGTATAAGTGCACATGCTGCCCAGAAGGTCTCCAGCTTTCCTAAATTCCAGATATTCCAATAATTCTCAGGCGCATGTCTCCTACTATTAGTTGTGCTGAAAACTGCTCCCACAGAAGGCTATAAATTTGCAAGGCAAATGAGACACAGAGATGGGAAACCAAGACTTCTCTGTCTTATCTGTTTTCTACTTTTCGTGTTACTTTCCTACTGAGTTTTCAGGAAAAATGGCTCATCATAAATTCTGGCAATGCAAGTGCAGATTTGCCTCACTTTCACAGAACTGCAGTCAGGTTCCTGGAGATAGAGAATTCTATAAATAGGATTGAGTATCTGATGGGATAAGGTGCTTTTTAACAATCATAAAGAGGTGAGGCTGAGAAGAGATAATCTTGCAAATTAAAATTATGATAGTGATTTTTAAAAAGCAGAAAATAAATTTAAAATTCCCTACAAAACACCTCAAATTTGTCACTTCTCTGAAAAAAGTCTCTTAACTCTGAAAGGCTGATTATTGGAGAACCATAAACCCTCCTGTTGTCACATGGAGGCAGCTCTTGCTTTATAAATGCCTTCTACTAATATTCACAATAAACTTAATATACATTCCCAGCAGTTTCCATTCGAAAACTGGAGATACATTTTACAACTGACAAATAAGACCTCCCAATAAAATAAACTGAAACTTCTAAAGGGGAGAGATTTAGGATGGTGTCCAGCCAAAGTATATCCTGCTGTGGATGCCAAGTCAACACACAAAAATCAATAGTGTTCCTGAACACCAATAATGAATTCACTGAGAAAGAAATTAGAAAAGCAACCCCACTCACAATAGCACAAAGACAAATTAAATAATTAGAAATTAACCTGAGTAAGGAAGTGAAAAGCCCCAACAACAAAAATAACAGTATTCTGAATAAGGATATTGAAGAAGACTTCAGAAAATGGAAAAATATTCTCTGTTCCTGGGTAGGAAGCACCAAAATGGCCATACTTCCAAAACTGATGTACAGGTTTACTGTTAACTCAATCAACTTACCAACATCATTCCTCACAAAGCTAGAGAAAACAATGCTAAAATTCACAGGGAAACAGAGGGACTGAGAATAACAAAGCAATACTGGGTAACAAGAGCAAAGTAGGAGGCATCTCAATCCCCAACCTGAGGTTATATTACAAAGCTACAGTGATGAAAACAGTATAATACTTGCACAAAGACAGACAGGTAGCTAAACAGAACAGAATAGAGGATACAGAAAAAACCCCAAACACATTCAGCTATTTGATCTTTTATAAAGGCCTCAAAAACATATACTGAGAAAAGAAAACTTGCTTAATAAATGGTGTAAGAAAATTATCTATATACATGGAGAAGATTTAATCTATATCCATGTATTTTATGACATAGTAAGCTAAAGTCAAATGGATCAAAGAACTAAATGTTAAAATGGAAACACTATCTTCTAGAAGACAAAAAAGTAATTCTTGAAGATGTGAGTGTAGACAAGGACTTTTTAAATAGAACCTCCATGGCACAAAAAATAACACCAAGAATCAAAGAATGGTATGAGGTTAAAAATTTCCTGCATAGCAAAGGAAACAACCAAAAGACTGAAGAGATACAGAATGGGAAAAATATTCACCAGCTATTTCTCAGAGTACTAACATATGGAATATATAAAGAATCCAAAAAAAATTAGGCCATTGCCAAATAAAAGACTAGCAAGAATGGGCAAGTGAAATAAACATTTTTCAGAAAAAGAAGTACAGATGGCCAATAAATACATGAAAAAATGTTCAGTATCACTGGCCGCTAGAGAAATGCAAATCAAAACAACCCTGAGATTCTATGTTATTCCAGAAAGAATGACTATCATCAAGAAATCAAATGGTAACAAATTCTTATGTGGATGTCAGGAAAAGGAATCCTTCAGTATTGTTGGTAAGAATGTAACTTAATACAGTCACTGTGGAAATCAATATGGAGATTCCTCAAAACACAAAAACTAGAAATCCCATTTGACTCAGCTGTTCCTCTTCTAGGGATCCTCCTGAAGGAGTTAAAGAGATCACACTACAGTGATATATATAAATATCCATGTTTATAGCATCACAATTATAACAGCTAAATCTTGGAAGCAGCTTTTATGTCCATCAACAGATGATGGATTAAGAAAATGTGGCATTAATACACAGTGGAGTACTACTCTGCCATAAAGAGATAAACTGAAGTCATTTGTATTGAAATGGGTGCACCTTGAGATGATAATATGATGTGAAATAAATCCAATACACAAGATTTCTTTTTCATGAAAAGCCTATATACATAGAAAAATAGGAGGTAGATAACAGAAAGCAGGGAGATAGATCTTTCTCAAATGGGAAGGGGATCAAGAGATGGAGGAGGGTTGGGAGAGTTGGAAAAGAGACAAAAAAAAAAAAAGAACTGAGATGTTATGTACATGTACCAACTCCCCACAAGAAATGTAATCATTATGTACAGCAAATATGTACTGATAAAAAACAAAAACTTAGAAAAACATAATGTTGTGGTAGAGGGTGGATATTTTCCTACTTGTAAAACTGTAGTAAAGGTTGAGTTCCAGTAGAACTTATTGGATGCTTTCTTTCTTCTATCTGAACCAGACTCATACCAAGAAGTCAGTGAGCTCCACCGATCAATGGCTGAGTTGTTTAACACTGGGGACCATTTTTTTTTTTTTTTTTGACATTTGCTTGTCTCAGTATTCTGTGTCTCTAAAGTGAAATGAACATAAATTACAGATCCTTTTAAAATTTTATTTATTTATTTATTGGTGTGGAGGTTAAGACAGGGTCTTTTTCTTTGTTTGTTTTGTACCAGGGATCGAACTCACAACCTTGTGCTTCTCAGGCAAGCACTTGAGCCACTGAGCTAAACCCCCAGCCCTACAGATCCTTTTTTTTTTTTTTTTTTTTTGGCTTTGTATTTAAAAAAGAAAAAAATCTCACAGATTAAAATACAGTCCCTTATATCAGCTGGTTCCTGAGAGTAGAGACTCAGTATTCTAAAAATGCTTCCCAGTTCCTGATTAGTCCAACTCAATCCGTCAAGTGGGAGGCTGGGGTAGTGGCGGTAGGATTGGGGAGCAGGTAACTTTTTAAAAACATGTACACTCACTTGCACAATCAAAGATTCAAAAGAAAAATAATGACTTGAGCTCAGCATGTCATAAAAATGCTGATTTCCCTTTACTTAATTTACCGTGTCTCACTCTTCGGGGAGGAGGCTCACAAAAGTTTTTGGAGGCTTAGTAAACTGTTGCTATGCTCTGCATCCCCCTGAGAACTTTTGTAACTTTTTTAAACTTTGGATTTTTAAAATTTTTACTCTCTAATTTTTAATTGGTCTTTAATGCCTCAGAAACATCTGATTGAAAATAATAGTTGCCACGCCAGCTCCTCTTGTGCATACTGGAGCCCCTGGGTTGTACTGTGCCCTGGATGGGTATGGGGGAAAATGTACCAGAAACAGACAAGGAAACCTTTCCTGAGAGCCCCAGAAATATCCTGCACTGGGGACATCTTGATGGCTACACACCTACTTGGTTGAGAGGTAAGCACAGAAGGGAATTTCTAGTACCATGCAGTGGAAACTTTCTGTATTCTGTACAGTTACTCTCAGGCACATTTTTAGCCATAGAAGCTGCTATTTCTGCCTGTTGGACACAACCAGGCAGCTTAGAGCTTTCTCTAGGAGCTTCCCCAGATGTGGAAACATAAAATGAGCAGACACTCATTGTCATGGAGAAGACAGCTACAAACCTTCAGCTGTTCTTCACAGTATTCTCCTCAGACGAAAAGCTGCTTGCTCCGTGGAGTGAATTTATTCAGGGACCAACAAACCCTCAAAATGAAGAATGGACCAGAACGTGGCCTCTCCCTGCTTAATATCCATAGCTATCAGTATATCTTTCATAAATGGGCAGTCCCATCTAGGGACTGCTCTGCAGGTCATCAAACACCCTCAGGGGAGATGGCAAAAGTAAGTGACTTTCTGTGTGCTTTCATAATGATGAAGGCTTCAGGGATTTTTGTGATAATTTAAATTTATAGTTAAAAACATTGAGACTATGACAACTGACACCACCTTTTTTCTTCAAAAAGAACATTTATCCTCACTCTGTAGTGAGGCATCTATACTCAAGTTCAGTCAAACATTGTTTTCATGAGGACAAAAGTATTAGCCTTTTTTTTAAGTGTGGGAGAAAACTCTTGCCTCAGTTTCTTTACTAGGAAAAAATCAGGCTAATAACAGTGACTACCTTCTAGTCTTGTGAAGGTTAAATAATTTATGTAAGCTGCTTATGAGAATGCCTTGCATAAAATAAAGTATCTCATTATATCCATGATAATGGCAATGATAATTTGTAGGAGCTATTTGTCTGAGACTAGGATATGGAACAATATCAAAAGGAAAGAAAATTACATTATTTCCCCAAAAGTTTACCCACTGATCATATTCTGCATCTCAGTCATTAGGACTGTTTAAAAATGTTTTGGTTCATCTTTCCCAAGTACACCCTTATCTGTCTTTAAATTAGATATGACCAGTGTGACTTGCTTTGATCAATAAAATATCTTCAAAAGTCACATGTTACACCTGGGAGGAAGCTGTGAGAGCTAGTGTATAAGATGATTAGGGGTTTTTTCCCCCCACTACTACAGATTTTCTGGAAGCATGTATTGGAGACAAAATTTCCATCACCTGGGTCCTGAATGACATGATGACCCAGAACCATCTTTTGACCCATATTTGATATGTACATTGAGTCAGAAATAAATTCTGAAACCATTATTATTTGAGAGATGTTGTTTTGACAGCATCCTAATAGATAAGTCATGCTAATATGTATTGTTATTAGTACTATCATTGATATTTCAGATATTTGTAACATGTGTATAGAAAGAGACTTCTAAATGTAATAGTAAATTAGCATATATTTGGAAGCATTGTATTTGATCTTACAGAAAGAGTTACATTTGTGGCCCTCAAACAAATTTTTATATTTTAAACATGGAGCCACTGTTATGTGAAAAACAACACTGCATTTGTGCACACTCACACACGTGTATCTAAAAGGAACATGAAAGTACTCTGTAAAAGCAAGTTTATATTTTTCATTGGCTTAAACCTTGCCCTGCACTCCAGAGTTTCCAAACTTTTACTTTTTTCCCTAGTTGGTTTGGATGTAGAGCTCACATACCACATTTTTAAAATTCTAAGTGATCCAAAAAATTAACCCACATGAACATAATTGCTTCACTTGCGCCACTGTTACCATCTGTGTTGGCAATGAATCAATGTGACACTTTCACCTGGTGAAAATTACAGGCTTAAATCAACCAAAACATTGCAGAATGATCCCCAGTTTGTACATTTGTGTTTTCAAAAAATAGGAGATAGGTTGAACCATATCTAAAGCCATTATCAAATTGTTCAGCTAAATACTGACAAGTATTTAACCTCAAGTATAAACCTCAAAGCCTTGCTTGTTTCTCTTTGAACGTTATTTACCTGTCCAGTGCATTTCCTTCTCCTGGGGATGCTTCTGCTCAGGATTTGAAGACATTCTTCTTACCCAGATGGGACAGCAATAAGTTTCCTGACACGGCAGGATCTCACAGAAAGTAATTTCAGGTCTGTCTAAGGAGGTCTGCGTGGTGGCCAGAGATGTATGAGGCCCTGCGAGGCATTGAGCAGAGGGGAGGGAGGGCTGTTTCTTCTGTTGACAGTTCCAAGGGAAAGACAAGCTGGGTTTGAGGGGAAGGTGAGCTTTACCTGACGGGGTTGTGGTGGATGGCAGGACCACCTGTGGAGAGCTTGTGATATTACTGAAGGAGAAGACAAGACAGTTAATGAAAGATGTCTCCATGAACCCCTCTCCAAAAGGAACAAAAATCTCAGCAAAAAACAAAAGATCTGAATTCTCACCTTGGAGGAAGATTTGAAACATGCCGGTTTTGATCTTTTAAGCTCAGTATGTAAAGGAAGACTATTGTCAAGGCACTGTTAAGGGAGGGAAAAAAGCATTATGTGACAGATTTGTTTCCAGATATATCTCACACATCCAGCTGGCCAGAGATGTACTCTGAGAGGCCACACAGATGGGAGGAGGGGGAAGGGCAGCTGTAGCTGGCACAAACACCATGGAAACCAGCACAGTCGGGCTTTTCTGCCCTAGTGAGAAAAAGCCCTGAGCTCCCTGCAGCTCAGAAGCTCCTGGAGTACTCTATGCTGATGGATTTTTCCACGTAGCAGGCCCTGGCCTGGCAGGCTGTCTCAAAAGCATCTGTCACTAGTGGAAGATTACAAGAGGAAGCATGTAAATAGCTGGAGACAGCCCTCTGCTCCGTGCAGGAATGAGTCAGGCCAGAGATCACAACCCACTGGTGGAGGGCATCCGCACAGTGGCACTGGAAGATGAAAGGAAGCATCCACAATGGATGTCAAAGTCGTTGGCCTCCGCTCCAACATCTTCCAGCTGCCTGTCTTTCCAGAACACAATATACCACACTGGGCAGAGGAAGGAAAAGAAATGCAATAAAGCACACATTTCCACACCACATGACTTCAAAATAATGATGATGTCTTTCCTTCCAAGAATCTGTATTTCCAAATAGAAGCTTTTCTTAAAAGCTTCTGGAATTTGGAAGCTACTCCTAACACTGCTCACGCATTCAAACAGTTCATGTTCTTCTCTTTAAACCCTCTCATGAGTTACATGGGGAATTCTGCTAAGTGTAGTCTCACTGTGGGCTGGCCTTGCCACGGTTCACCTGCTTGACTTCATGCCAGCTGGGCTTCACACCTTAAGTCCAAAGTCAATTCCTCATCATTTTATTTCCCATCAAAAGTGGTGGATTAGGGGCTGGGGATTTAGCTCAGCGGCATAAGCGCCTGCCTTGTAAGCAGGCAGTTGTGAATTCGATCCCTGGTACCGATAAAAACAAACAAACAAACAAAAAAAAAGTGGTGGATTTCCCATCACTAAGTGTACATAAAGAAATGTGACACACATTTAATTCCACTCATGAAGAATGAAGTTTTGGTGTTCTTAGCAGCAGCTGATGACTGCCCAGCAGGCTCTGCCCTGCATGGGAAATGCATGCTGAGCCTAGAGAAGCATCAGACAGAACTCAGAGTACCTTTGCTGTGGTGTAGTCTTCTTTATTTGGTACTCTTGTGTCACCCCTTCTCCAACTCTCCATTACTAATCCTTAAATCTGATTTGTCTTTGGTGTATACCTCAGGGCACAGCACAGAAAACTCTAGGCTAGTGGTAGCAAACTTTTAGAGACTAAGTTCCCAAACTGCAATCCCAAACTCACTTATTTATTGCAAAGTCCAACACTTCAGTTAAACTTGAATACTGAAAAACAACTCATACATTTGGTCTGCATACTAACAGAGAGGGCTTTGCATGCCCTCTGCATCACGTGTGCCATAGGATGCCACCACTGCGCTAGGCCCAAAGGAAATGGACATCTGCTCCCTTCTTTACAGCAAACCCTGGTTTGACTCTTCTTAGTTACACCACCACCCAGAAACAAGATAATAAGCATAATACATCCCATTTTTGTCTTAGTAGTGGTCAACAATTTTGGAATTCAAAATAGTTGAAAAACATCTTTAAAAGCAGTCTCTTCACCCCGATCTAAATTTCCTTTCACCTTTCCATTTGGGTTGGAACCCACTATATAGAGAAGGTGAAGTGTGTCTGCTAGAACTAGCCACTCACCCTCTTCTGCTGGGGAATTTCTGTAGGAGAAGATAAATACTTAGGAAGGTGAGAAAAAGTACAAAGCCTCCTACTGGAATTTTTGTGGTGTGGCATCAAAGGCTTGGCCACGGTCCCACAGTGGGCAACAGTGAGTCATGCTCAGTGGCAGAGCTTATGTTTAGCATGTTCAAGACCCAGAATTTAATCCTCGGCAACCCCAATGTAGTGAAAATCCTGAGGGGAGAGAAGGGGCTAGGGATCTGCACTGCCTTCTGAGACTGGAAAGCTGCTGCGAATCGAAAAACAGGAAGCATCTTGAGACCCTAACTTGGCTCTCTAAAACAGAAGCCAGTCCTTTCCTACGATCACAAATGATTTTTCCTTTCACTATCTGAAAGGAAAGAGTCTCTAAAGATCCAGAAAAAGAACAAGCAAGACGGCCAGGGCTTAGCCGCCAAGGCAGCAGCAGGAGCCTGAAGACCAGAGGTCCCAGAAGGTCCCTTGTATTCTAACAAGAGATTAGTCCCAGCTCCAGGCAACAGGGATAAGGATGCTTTCTGCTTTTGCTTGGTTTAACTTCTCAGTAGATTTGGCTACAATTTCTATCACATTAGGTTCATTTCATCCATCTTGGTGTTCCTTTGGTATAAAGTCATCCCTAAAAAATCCTAATGAGTAGATTGCACATGACTTCCTACTTATTCTTGCCCCTCAAGTAAACAGAAAGGAAAACACAGAGTTGGAGAAAATAATTTGCAAAGCTAAGAGAAACATAAACACATGCACAGCGCCTAGTTTGGTACTAAAACCCAACTGTTGATTGTTTAAAAATCCATGAGTTCATATTTAAGCACAGAAAGCCTGCTTTTTTTCTCCAAACTGTGAGTTTTAAAGATTCTGAGCCACTGATGTGCAAATCCCTGGTATATGTGCCGCAGCAGGCACGCAGCCCTCTGTGTAAGCCAAGGGTATGAGCTGGGTTTTTTTTTTCCTAGACTAAAACCTCAGTGTTCAGGTTTAATTGCAATGTTGGCACTTAGCAATAAATAAGTGGGTTTTGCGTTGCAGTTGGGCACTTGGTCTCTAAAAGACTCACCATCCCTGCTCTAAGTTAGTTTTCAAAGGTAGATTCCTGGTTAAAGGCTCCTAGTTTTCAGAGTAAATAGAAAGTCAGTTTCCAATTCAAATATCAGGGAAGTAAAAGGTGGGAAAGAAGAAAAGTGGTGTTAGAGCACATTGAAGTTTTTCTTACCAAAATGCCATCACAGCGATTAGAGTTATTATCATGGTCTGGAAAATCCAGTTAGGACACAACAGTTTTTTTCCTGAAAAATAAACCTATACAAGGTTCGTTAATGCAGAGTGACAACTCAGTACAAAAGCGTGAGAAGGAAACCTGGGGTCTGCTCCCAGCAGAGGTCTTTCTTGCCTGTGCTTGCCTCAGTTTCCACCTCTACTTCTTTCATTCAGAGTCTTCCCCAAGCCCCACTCTTCCCTTGGTACCCCAGGCTGCAGCAATCTTTCGTTTCCCTGAAACCCTGCAGGACAATTATCACTGCCATTTACTGCATGAGGTACTTATCCTTGCAGTTTTATGACAGAAGACACTGCCAGACCCAGATGTCCATCTCTTAATAGAATCCTTTTGGAAATCAGAAGGTCTTCCAGTTAGAACAAGTAAATCCTAGTGAAAGGTTTCAGACATCGTAACAGATCATAGAAAAGACTTTTGTGACACAAAATCTTACTAAGTACTACTTATAATAATACATCAGACTATTTATAAGGACAGCTCTGAGCTGGTGACTTATTTATTCAACAAATACTTACTGAGCACTACTACACACAATGCTATAGGAGATATGAAGATTAGGAAATTGCCAGTGAAGTAAATGCGACACACATTTACTAATACATATTGACATAAAAAATTGTACATAGAAAATGGATCAATTTCACATGATGACCAGCTGTGAAGCTTGAGGAAATTCAGATAAAAGGTTCTCTGTCCACTGAAGGTGATCCTTAAACATGAGTTTCCTACTGAGATTCCTGCAGTCTAGAATCATGCTTTCAGTCAGAAAGGTATTAGCAGGGTGGTAGCAATTACAAAATACCTTTAAGCAGGTCTTTAATTGTATTTCTTGGGTTTACTGTCTGATTTTTTAAAAAGAATTCTTTGATGTAAAAATGAGGTAAGATTAATCACATACTTTTGAACAATTACACAACCTCTTAGGACTAATATAACTCAATCATTCATAAATATCGCTGAAAACCAGTCTGAATACTAAGAAGTCAATGGTTAACATAATTCCTATATCTCACTGGAACTGTTCTATGAAATTTATTGAAGTGATTGCAGTTAAATAGTATTCAGAGAACAAGTGCTTCCCCTTCTGACCTATACTTCACAGCTGCTAGAGTTTTTTAAATCTCCACTATTTTGCTCAAAATCCTTTGACCAAGCATTAAAAAAAATGGCCTATGCCCTGGAGTCAGACTGGGAGTTAGATTCTCAACAAGTCATCTACATGTCATTGGCCTTCATTTGCCAAACAATAAAATAAGAATACTAAATAATACTTGCCTACTTTTCAGAGTTATTCAGTGATTCAGTTAATACCCAATTACTTTAAATAGTTCTCCAATTCATACATGTGTAATAATACTATGGCGTGTACTGAAAATCTAAAGATGTTGGAAAATTCTGTTTCAACAGGTCTTATTTGGAGTGGACTAGGGGCTGGGAATCTGTGAGACGTGGGATAATGACAAGTATTTCTCTATGCTCATTTCTCCCTTCTCCTCATCTCCCCCACATACTCTGAGTTCTAACTTGAACACTGAGGGTCTTCCCACCTCAGTCCACTACTGCATTCCTTAGCAAGAATCAATAACCTACTTCTTAGAGGTGGAGAAAAAGAGCAAAGAAAGAACTAACTAATGGGTTGGGTGAGTGCTAGATCAGGAGAACTCATCTTCCTCCAGAACGTGTCTTGACCAGCTCTGGGAGCTGTGTGGAAGTCAAGGCAGGTCCTATCCAGGCTTTCTACCATCTCATAAGGCCCATCGACTGCCCACAGCAAGCACTTTGCTCACTAGCAGCCCCCACTGAACTCTAGAATACATTCCCCCACCTAACCTTGTATATTTTAATGACCCAAGAAGGCCCCAAAGAACAGAGATCACCTAGTGGTTGATGGTGGTATAGGAGGGAGAGTAAACTTCATAGAAAAATCTGAGCTCTCCTACCAAGCAAAATATAGGGGAGCAAATCACTCCACTTTTTATACTTTATCAGTTCCCTGGAAGAGTCTAACACACACCAAAATACACAAATGACTAAAATAGAAGGCTTGAAAACATTAACAGCTACCAATATATACCTAGCACCCATACACTCCTCTGAGTGCTTTACATATACTAATGTACACAACGATCCTCACAATCATCCTTAACAACACTACAAGGAGGTGAGTATTTTTACCATCCTCTGGGATTTTACAGACAGGGAAAAGGAGGCACAGGAAGGCTAAGTTCCTCATCTAAGATCACACTGCGAGTAAGTTACAAAGATATGATTTGAGATGAAATAATTTTGTCCCACAGTCTAAGTCATTAAATATAATGCTATACTGCCTCCTTTTTCCTGTCTGTAAAAAAATGAAGCAAACACAATAGAAAGGGTCTTCATGGCTTGGCAAATGAGCTCCTTAGCTGGCGGTCCAGGAAATCAGAGTCTAACATGTATCTTCAGCCTTATCTTCACTATCCTCCCTGACTTCCACTTTCTCCCTCAACAAAGCCAGCTCCAGAATTCCACTGGTTTCATCTGAAACCTCTCCCCCTCACCCTCATTGGATTCTCAGCTCTCCAGCCAAAGCATACTCTGCCTTTCAGGCCAGGCTGTTGCAAAATTCCTGCAGCACTGAGACTCTGCTGTATATACCACATCTAGGTAAAACTGTTCTTTGTATTTTCTCCCCCTCTTCCCTTAGCTGTCCTATAATTCCTTAGGAGCAGAGATCACAGCTTCACAGCTGACTTATCTTGGCCTCCTGTTGGCCCCTCACAAAGATTGCAAGTGTTGAAGTTTAATGATTACATAAATTCTGGAACTGGTGACCATACCCCAAGTTCCACCTCATCCATACATCTAAGACACTGAACTACTTAATGTTTTTATTTAAACTGTGAGCCCTCAGAGAAAATCTTCAGACTGAGATCTCTATTCAAATATTCATTTCACAAGTATTTCTTGAGTGTCCACTATGTGCTAGCCCCTGGGGACATACAGGGAAGGCAGATCCAAGGCTTACATTTCCGACCATACATTTTTGTTAATATCCTGAGATAAGTGCAAAACAAAGAAAAATTTTATTTTCCTAGTGTAAAGTAGAAACAACAGAGATTGGAGATAACCAAATTACATCTATCAGGGTTGTTGTGGATGTATATACATTCCCACCATTCTACTGTAAATTGTTAGTACGAAGGACATCTCTCCTACACATTTTTAGTATTTGGTGTTTGTTTGTACAGACACTGTGCAAAGAGCTTTAGCAATCTTATCAATGATTTTTGTGAGACAGACACTATAATCTGTTTCCCAATGTGACATCGGGAAAATTGCCCAAAACACTTCTGCAAATGTATTTGTCCATGTGTTTGTTTTTATTGGTATACCAAGAAGATTTTCGGTGGCATCATATTTTGCTAGTTTTTAGTAGAAGAATTTTGAACTCTTTCTGAATCCTTTTAGAATAGTTTAACATATTGTTGCATGAAGACAATAAACTGAGCCGCATCCTGAGTATCAGGTCAGCCATTATAAGGTACCAGATAAAGCCATGCATAATCACTTCTGAAAGGCCACCCTTGGCCAGTGATAGATCAGAGGGAATGAGCTGAGTTTCACAGCTGTCTGTGAATTGCAGCTAGGAAGAGATTAACAGCTTCTCTCTGTAACACATCTTTGTAACAGAAAGGGCATCCTTCCAGTTAATAAACAATTAGCTTTCACTTTTTACTAGAAATGTTAACTAACGTCATGTAAGTTGCTTTTATTCATTAATGAAAACATCGCATTTTAACCTTTGAAAGCAAGTGAATATCTATCCTCCTATTTTCATACTTAGTATTACATATCAAAGTGTAAAACGAGATTTGAGGATTAACTGAAGCCAAATATGAGGGATCAGGTAAGTCAGGCCATACACATGGACTTTGCAGCCCACGGCTACATGCAAGTGGAAACTCTTGAATTTCACCTGATAGGGATAATACAAACAAGCAAATAAACAAACAAAACCTGGCAGGATAACATTTCTGAAATGGATATGTTTTGGACACCTTTCTCAAAATGTTCACTCTTTTAAAATATGCATTAAAGGGCTAGTAAACACCTAGAGTATTTAAGGATTAAAAACTAGGGGAATTGAGCTGGGCGTGGTGGCTCACGCCTGTAATCCCAGCACTTGGGAGGTGGGAAGATTGTTGAGAGTTCGAGACAGCCTGGGCTAGAAAGTGAGCTCAAGGCCAGCCTGAACTGCACAGCGAGACCCCGTCTCAAAAAAGACAAACAAACTAAAGGATCTATCAACAAATAAATGGAGGAGAGATTCTTAATCAATTTTTCTAAGACATTATTTTGCATAGAAAATATTATCTCTTTCATAAATTGAAGTCTCTTTACCTTGTTGGAGTTTTTGGGAATAGCCCTTCTTGGAGAAGATGTACTAACAGCTCTGCTAAGTTTGCTTTAAAAAAAGAGAGAGAAAATTGATTACTATTCACATGCCTTTCCAGGAGTTATATGACAAAAGCTCAGGCTGCCACAAACAAGGCAGTATGGTTTTCTTTTGTAATAGAGTGATAATTCGAAAAAATAAAACAAAGCAACTGGAATCTCTCTGTGAAGAAAAAGCCTTTATTAAGCATAAATGAATGCATTTACCATTACATTTCTCTTTTTCTCAGAACTAGACCCCAGGACTTCCTTCCTTAATTATTTCCTTCCTTAATTAATAAAAATAAATAAGTTTTTCCCTCCTGAAAATTGAACATTGTTTTCTACACTAAGAAATACGGCTTCTCCTTATGAAAAGAGAAGGCATTCTTTTGCTAAAATTTAGCTCTTGCTTGTATAACAACTTCTATTACAAAGATGTCTCATGTTTCATTTTTAAGGAAGCTGCAGAAAAAAATTTAAGAAAATTATTACATAAGGCAGTTGAGCTCTAAAATATTCTAAGAGAAGGAAAAGGATTTTGTTATCCAGTAGACCGTACAGTCTGATCTAGTTATGGAAGGAGCCCACTCTTTCTTTCCTGAAACTTCTATGAACATGCTGCACATACCTGATTGAACTTGCTTGGCTGGCTGAGGACTTGGAACTACTGAGCCGCTTTAGCCTGGCCAGCTTCCTATTCCATATTTCTAATTCTTCTATTCTTTCTTCAAGGTTGTTGGTTAATTTGCAGAGCTGCTTCACAGCCCCTACATTTTCCATGAAGATTTGGTCCTAAAAAAAAGAATAGAGGGCACATAAATTTATCGTTTGAGGCTACCAGGAAACTTGCGATATCCCATTCAAAGATAGAGCACACCATTGATAATGGTTATACACTTAAACCTTCAAGCTCATTCAAGATAAATCTAGAGTAGTTTGAAACTTGAAATAGTCTTGCTAAACTGCTGGCTGTGATGTAAAACTGCTTCTGTTCCATTTGCAATAAAAGGGAAATATGTCCTTGTAACTTAGGAGACAGATTGGAGCTGAAGGATATGGTTGAGTTTGGAATCCAAAGATTTATTTTCAATGGCTATTATGCTATATTTAAAACCCATAAAAAGAAAGACAGAACAGACTTACAAATGTTGATTTGTGTGCTCATCACTAAATCTCTATTTTAAAAAAATGATCCCAGCTTTCCCGGTTAAAATTGTGCATCAAATTGTACAAGTGAAAGAGACAGAAATGAAGCTCTGAGCTTTTCCTCTGAGTTCTGCAACCTACTAAATGAGAGGCCTTGGGAAAAATGTAAGAAGAATTTTAGACTTCAGTATCTTCATATATAAATGAGAGAGCAATCCTTGAGGTGCTAATTTCTGCTTTCACATCTTATATACAATGTATATTTTAACCCAGCATTTTTACCCAAACAAAAATTTTAAAAACACAATTCTTTCTGTTCAAACAAAGTCACTGACACATAGAAAGAGGAAACCAGCTAAAGCCAGAGAGGTTAGGCCATGACCTTGTCTACCCACATTCTACAGTTGTCATGTGAACGTGTGCATCTATCTCTCATCTAAAAAAATTTTTTTAAAAAACTGGGAAACTCTTGTGAGGTCACGCCCTTACCCCATGACTTCTCTTTTTTCTCTTTCCTCTTAAAAGTTCAAAGTTTCGCAACACTCCCCGGGTATCAGAGAGTCTTGTCCACTAGACTACTACTGTAAAGTGAAAAGCCCAAAACCAGTGACTCAAGAGTGTTTATAGGCAGGAGGTCAAACTCCATGCTGCATGTGTCAGAGATTCTCATCACACACACACTGGAACTCAACGTTTCCAACACAGGAAAGCAGGAACTCACAAAGAATCAACAGCTAAACACTACAGATTGTTAAGGCTGAGTTTATGTAGTTTAAAGACAGATGTGTTTCGTGAAGGACTCTCAGACTCCCAGATCAGCCGCAGTGATCTAATGAACCAATCTGAGCATTTCTGACCCCCATGTGTGAGCCTCTATTCTAGCAGTTACCTCTGATGAAAATGTCCTCAAGGTCAGTCCAAGTCTCATCAAGCCCAAGACTTTGCTAGATGCCACTCACCAGATGACACTTTGTCATCTACGAGGTCCTCACAGTATGCTCAGTTCCATTACTTGGCCATTTGTCCTGTCTCAAGTGTGGCATGCTTGCCTCCCTGTCTGTGTTGTGAGTTTGGGAAGGCAGCCATCCTGAACCCTTACTTGATCATCTCACCAGTGATTAGTACTCGACTTTACCCAAGACAAAAGCTCAGTAAAAACACAGGAAAGTGAACTTAAAGGTGCTGAGTTAACAGTTTAGACAAATAGGCAGAAATCTTTCCTATTTAGAAAGTAAAGTGACAAAGCTTCATAACTGAGGTCTATATTTACTTCAACACTTTTTATTACAAGTCAGCAGAAAACCTTATTGTTTCATTAAACTATTATACACAAATTCGTTAAACTATTATACAGTAGAATTTTTTAATATCTAGCAAAATTATATGTGTTATTTTTATTTGGGATCAGTAATTTCACTTTTTTAGGAATCTATTTAAATCCCTGGGGAAAAGTAAGAAAAAGGGTTAGTGCCCTCGTCGTGGGCCAGGAGGAGAACCACCTCTCTTGAGATCTGGCCATGGTGGGACTTTGGCAGCTTATTCTTCTGCTCTCTTGGTAAGCACCCCTGGAGTGGGCCAAGAGGAGAACCAGTGGCTCGGGGAGCCTACCTGCACGAGCTGGGAATCAAACACCCTCCCCCACCCTGTAGCTACTAGGGATAGATGTCTCAGCATCTCTTGGGAGGATGACCATATGCAATATAGCAAATATGGGGGATTTCCTTCTGTCTTCTGTTTGAAGGCAAAGGTTGTTTTCACTGTTTTGTTTTGTTTTGTTATGTTTCTTTTGCTCTATCCAATACTCTCAATTGGTTTTATAATGTTCTGTTTTTGGTTTGATTTCACTTACACCTACTTGACTAGACAACTATTGTGAAGATAACGAGATATATCATAGTATCTATTACCACCATCTCAGTATCCTACTGTGAACTTCTGTGCCAGTTTCACTGCATTGTCTCCATCGGCTCTGTTCTGTCTTGTTCTGTTGTATTTTTATTACTTTCAAAATAAAATTTTAAAAAAAGAAAAGTAAGAAAAAAATCCTAGACTGATATCCACTCAAGTATTCATTATCAAGAGCTTGATGATAAGCTGTAGTGTTCACACAGCAGTGTAATAAGAACTGTAAAGAGGAATCGTGATGTGTCTGTATAAAGTCTAGGATATAGTAGTAGATTAGAAAAAAGGTGCAGAACACCATGTGTGGTACTCTACTTTCTGTCTAAAATGAAACAGAATACTAAAAAATCAAAATCCCACATATTTTCTTACATTAGAAAAAGAAAAATAAAGGGCTGGGGATTTAGCTCAGCGGCATAAGCGCCTGCCTTGCAAGCAGGCAGTCGTGAGTTCGATCCCCGGTACTGATAAAAAGGAAAAAAATTCATTTAAAATTTTTACACAGCATGGGAAAGAAGAAAATGTGAGTGAAATGGATTGAAGCCAGACTCTCTGAATGTACCTTGCTTTATAATTTATCTTCAGGACAATGTGGGTATGTTAGATAAAATATAATTTAACCAAAGCATCCCACAAAAATAAGTAAATAAACCTAATTTGATACTGAATTTCCAGTTTAATCTTACAAGGAGTACTTGTTTTCAATGCCTTCAAAGTATATTGGAAATGGTAGCCCACGCCTACAATCTTAGCTTTCTGGGAGACTGGCACAGGAGTATCAAAAATTCAAAACCAGCCTGGGAAACTTCGTGACCTAGTAAGAGCCTATGTCAACATAAAAACATTTTTAGAAAAGAGGAGGGGATATAGCTCAGGGCAAAGACCCTGAGTTCAGTCCTAAGTATCACAAAACAATAAATCTTCAAAACGTGGTAGTTTAATGATTCTTAGATGGGTATATACTAAAGGGAGAAAACATAAATGATGTGCAAAGAAAATATAAATTGTTTAATAATCATATTGCTAGTAATAGTAGTGATGGATTATATGCACATGCACCACATACATTATAATTGGTTAAAATAAATACGCAATTATGTCAGGAACCACAGCTTTTATCATTTAAGAAAAGAAATATAAATTCAAAACATTAAGTAAAATCTAACAAAACTAAACTTAAATTAGCAATATTACAATCAATTCCTGCTATATTCTATTTGAAAAAATGATATATAATATTTTTTCTAACTATATCCACTACAAAAAAATGGGAAAAAATATTTCCCCACCTACTAACAATGAGTAACATCATGCTGTTAAATAGTCACTAAATGGTATTCCCACCAAAAGGACTCAGCGCTCATTGGAGAAGTAGGGAGTCCATGTTTGGGGTTGGAACTTATGGCTTGAACCTGGAACAGCTTACAATATGTGAACACAGAGGCAGCATCACAGAGTTTTGTAGTTGTCAAAATGACTCAGGGCCAAGACTTTTCATTGATTAAAAACAGAACATCAAAGGACTAGTTACTGTAGTAGATCCAAAAATTAAATATCTTTTTAAAGCATCCAGAATCTTTTTTGGAAAACATTTAAATAAAGAATGAAATTGTATCCTACCTTTCCTGCATATCAGCTACATATTTGATAGGGGAAGTTCTTCATTTTAGAAAAATTTCAGAAAATAAAGAAGAAATGATTTAAAAAGGGCAAAACAATGGATCTTGGCAATGAGTATTAATGGCTACTAAAACCCTATGCCTGTATATATACAAATACTGGAGAAATTTCAGCACCACTTGGGATTTGATGATATTAAAGAATTTCTATGCATTTGTATGTATGATAATAGTATTGTGGTTCAGTTCTTATGAGATGCTCCTTTCATTTTTAAAAAATGTTAATGTATATATAATAAAATGATACAATGTTGAGGTTTTCTGTAATAATATAGTTGGGGGAGAATATTTGGTAGGGGATTAAATAGGATTTTTTTATTAAAAAAAGATTAAGATAAAAGAGGACATAACAAAACAAGTCAGAATAGAACAGTTTAAGCAGCATAGTGTTTCACCACAAGACAATCCGACACAACAGTAGCTACCATAGTGTCTCTTTCCTTGAAATAATTGAGTATACCTTCATATACTATAGTATCAAACATAAAAAGACACTGTACAAACACTCAATACTCAATAGAATGAAAGTATTACAGGGTATTCAGAATCAACTAACAGAAAACAAAAAAAGGTTACTATATTACCTCCTTGTCTATGACATATTTTGTTTATACTATCACATATAATAAAATCCAATAAGATACATGATAAAACTGATGGAGACAGAACAAAAGCTTGGTGGGACTTCAAAACAAGATGATATTAAGTCAGCACTAGCTATTATAATGTCTTGTTTTCTTCAAAATAGCTGTTCATACCCTCACAGACAATAAAATCAAACAACCCAGAATAAAACCATTTCATTTAAAGAATGAAAACATTATAAGTCTTCAATATAATGGGGAACTGTGATTATGTATTCTTATCATTTCTTATACTAGGGAAACTATTCAGTATTTATACATGTGAGTTTGATTTATTTCGCTTATGAGTATAGTCTCAAGCTGCGTCCATTTATTTATAAATATCTTAATGTGATCATTTTTTATAGCTGAGTAGTACTCCATTGTATAAAAATACCACATCTTTTTTATCCATTCCTCAGTTGATGGACACTTAGGTTGTTTCCAAGATCTGGCTATTACAAATTGTGCTGCTATAAATATGGGTGCACATATATCATTATGGTATGATGTTATCAGTTCTTCTGGGAATATGCCTAGAAGTGGAATAGCTGAAACAAATGGGACCTCCAATCCCAGCTTTTTGAGAAATCTCCAGACTGACCTCCACAATGGTTGCACCAGTCTAAATAGGATTAAACAAGACCTTATGGCTGGAATCTGAGTGAGTCATGCATGCAGTTTATTACTAGTCTATTTAATGTTGTATATATTTGAAATTTTTCATCAAAACATTTTAAAAAATAAATTTAAAGCAAAAATTTTAAATTCTCCAAAAAAGTGCTCCTTTTTGTAATCCTGGTACAGGTTTTGCTTTATTTCCAAGACAAATTAGAAGCACTTTCAGTGATTCTAAAACATAGTGAACGTTATTTGATTATTTACTACATTTCGACCTTAAAGAGCCTGATGCGATATTGACGGTTTTACTTAGGATGGATCATGTATCAATTCATGTCCACCCAGCAACCTGAAACAGATTTCCAGTTAGTGTCTCTGACTCCTGCCCATGCCCTGCTTCTTGACAGTGTGCTTTTCTTGTTTGGGGATTCCACTTAGTTAAATCCATTTCAGGATTCTGCAAAGTTCCCCACAAAATAAACTCTTAGATGAAAATCTAAAGTTGGGCTTTATTCAAAGCCCAACTAATTGCCAGATATACCACTGCTAAAGACCATTTCTCTTCCTTGAGCAATAACTTTTACAATGTGAAATTATAGGCAATATTTATTCCATGATTTTATTCCAGAACCTCAGTCCATGCAACATCAGGTGCATCATTTACCACAAGGAGAGGTTTCAAGCCCATGTTCTCTTTTACTGGGAAAGAAATAAAGGCCTCTTTCAACGTCTCACAACTTTCTTTGTGATCAGGCTTAGTTACCCTTGTTCAGTGTTGCTGAACGGGATAAGTCATCGTTCCAAAGAGAGGAGAGTTTAACCCCACTGCCTGTTTGTGCCTTGATAAACAAGCTGATTATCTTCAGACCTGCAAGGATCCAAGGAATTGCAGAAACAGACTCCAAGAGTTTCCTGGAGGTGAAACAGGGGGTGAAGGGCCTGCCATCGGCCAATTCCCTGCCACAGAAAACGGACCAACATGGGTGGAGTCCAGTTTGCCATCTCTAGCCAAATCATGAAGCCATTTCCTTGAAGATGATTAAATCCCAGGGTTTGGCAATCCGCTCACATTCCCACAGGCATTTCCCTACATGGCGTTGAAAGTTAGAACTCATTTATTTATTGTCTCTAAGAGAGACCTCAAATAAAAGAATGAGCTGGAAGTTATCCACTCTCTTCCTTTCACTACAGAGCAATACGGGCCCTTTCATGACATGAACCACGCATCACTGGGAGATGTTAATACATTTAATCACCAAATAGGTACTGAGTCACTAGTCTGCTAGAGAATGGCTTGTGAGTGAGGTGTGGGCCCTGTCTTCAAGAAGCTCCCTTTTCCAGGTGTTCATTACATAGATAAATGTGACTCTAAGTACATAAACAGGGAACATTATGTGCTAGTTCCAAAGACTAGAGGTGTCATAGTAAGTTCAACAGATAGCCAGTGCACACAGTGTGAAGGGGGTTCGTATGGTAAAAGATGAGTTTTAGTAAGGCACCTATTGTAAGGCAGATAATAGCTCACAAGTGCCTGTGTCATTTTCATGTGCATTTATACTGACCATACTGCCCCAAGCATCCATTTGGAAAATATGTTCACTTTGTTCATGTGTAACCTGATCACCAAATGAGTATTTCAAATAGTACATAAAAGAGTCTTGCATGAATTAAACCAGGCACTATTTTTCCTCTACAGTCTCACCAGTAAATTATGATGGCAAAATTGGGTTAATCATTTTTTTCTCATTGCAATCATAAAGTTATTTTTCAGCTGAGGAGTGAGCCCTATTTAAAACTGCTAATAGCTGGATAGAGCTGAGTAATTAAATTAGTATTTGTTATAAAATTATGCCTAGACAATGATTGATGTCAAATGGGTCCTATGTACACCCATCTCATCTCTAGTAAATTCGGTTTCATATGGAGCCTTTACTTGTGCATTTAAAAAAAGCTCCAAGCCAGGCGTGAAGGCACACACCTGTAACAACAGCTACCATGTGACTTAGGCAGGAAGATGGAAAGTTCTAAGCCAGGCTGGGCAACTAGCAAGACTGTGCCTCAAGATAAAAGGGGTTGTGGGTGTAGCTCAGTGTCAGGAGCCCTTGATTAACCTGTGAGTTTAATCCCCAGTATCAGGGAAAAAGGTCCTCAGGCATCTGTGATGCACATTCCTGATCAGAGTCCCCTCACAGAGATCTCTTCACTTTCAGAGAAAAGGATATATTTAAGGAAACTATATTTTTAAAGATTGGTATATTGGCTTTACTGTGATGATGGAGAACAGAAATCAGAACTTCAAGTATTTTAGCCAGAGTCAGCTCCATGACATGCTCTGGAAATTTATTTTTTGGTAATTTTCCATTGGGTCCTTCACATCAGTGAAGGCCATAATTACAGTCAGAAAAGTGGTAGTAAATTTCCTCATCTTTTTTTCCTCTTGAAGAGGAAAACACATGAATTATCTGCCTCCACATGGGCCTGCCTGGAACACATACGGTGCTGGGAAATTTGAGCTGAAGAAATCAAAGCAGACTTTTTATCATTATTGACAAGTAACTGCATTTCTGCAGACATTGCTCGTATCTCATGCGGCAATATTAAAGTCCCACAGTGGGTGACATTGCAGCAAAACTTCCTGTGGTACAAAGGAGCCTTTATCATCAGTCTTCATGATCTGCTTTGGTTTTGGCAAAATCACGAACTGAGACATTAAACAAGCAAGCTTTTTTTATTGGAAGAAGCCAAATGCCAAAAACAAAGAGGAGTGTAAGTAGGACCAGTGACAATAGAAAGAAAAGGTAGCTTGGAAGCTTTAGGACATGTTGGTCATAGCATTGTATGACAGTGTCTTTCAGAAACCAGCTGAGTTTTCAGCAGGTGAGAGAAGGAGAGGCTTCCATTACGTACATATTTCTCTCGCAAAGAGGGTAACTCCTGAGCTCATTTTCTGGCATGTCTCATGTTGACCTTCACTTTATCTGGAAAGAGCATAAGCTTCCTAAATTTGTTTTAAAATATGCACGTGACTGTTGTTCTTCTTTTGCCTTAGAATTGTTGTTTAATTTTTGTTACTTTTGGTTAAATGCATTTTTCTGTGAGAAAGGCTTAAATCCTTCGACTGAGACACGTTTCCAGTTGAACTGGCATATGTTCAGTTTGTTGTGTTTTGTGATTTCTTGGCCTCTCGTGGTGACTGATGAGCTCCTTTGCAACGTGTTGAGGATGTCTATGATACCCTTTGGACGACCCAGTACCTGATACCTGAATTTAATGTTCAATTAGTCAATAGAATCAATCGTTCTTTATTAAGCACCTATGATGTGCTTGATATTCTCCTACATATTAACAGGGGACAAAACAATTAGATAAAGCAGTCTCTTACTCTCCATAGAATATTTTCCAATGAGGGAGATTTGATCAATAAAACAACAAACAACAAACAAGTCATAATTCTAAGCTCTACCTAGCACTAGGAAAGAATACCAGCCATTGAAATAAAAAATAATTGTCACTATGTAAAGCTACTACTATAGATTTAGCATGTTAGTTTTATTTTTGAGAGCACTGGCAAAGAACAAAATGATAGTCAAATAAAAACTGCATTTGCATTCTGAAAAAGATATAAAACAATGGCACACTGGGCCAAACAATAGACACAGTGGGAACCTAAGCAGCTAACATAAGAAAGAGATGCGCTACTTTATTACTAATACAGAAAAGGCAAAAATAAAACAAGGTGATGATATTTTAACAATCAGAATTGCAAAATTTAGAAAGGCTGATAATGTTAGGTGCTATGAATTAGAATTGACCGACAATCTGACAGCACTTTCTAGACAAGCCAGCGTGTTTCTCATACCCACAGGTACCTGTCTCAAAGAGAAGCTCCTGTTTCATTCATGTCCGTCCCATTCCCTCTGCTCATTTGGGTTTTTGGCACTGTGCTGCCCCAGGTCATCCCATCCTTTTCGCCCAATCCTCTGAGCACCACAGGCCTCCTCTTCTCCTGTAAGCCCTAGCTGGATATGTCTTCAGAGCTTCTTCTGCCTCTTGCTTCTCATTCTGTATGAACCCAAAAGCCTGTGGGACCATGCAGGTAACAGCCAACAGCAACGAGTGCCCCTGAAGAACCTAGTCGGGGAGCCTCACTCCATGCCTACAACTTCTCATGTTTCAAGAAAGCCAAAAGTCTGAAACTGGCGTGAAGATCAGCTTTTTTAAAAGTAGGCAGCAAATTTGAAAGTCTTAAAAGCATCATGATAGAAAGCTATCAGCAAGCCAGATTCGAACACAGCCTTTCCATCCATGACCTCCGCCCACGGGCTTCCTCTTAGAGAAGGCAGCAGGCCCAGCTGCTCGCCCAGTTCCTCTGTCCTTGTCACCCTCTGAACATTCTCATCCGACTGCTCAGCTGATACCTCAAAGTCAAAACTGAACCCATCTTTCCCTCAGAAAAGTCATTTTTCTGTCAGATGTCCTTAGGTTAAGAAAATTTCTACTTTGCCTTTTTTTAACACTCAAAAAACTAGGCTTTTATATAAACGAATTCTTATCTAAAAAGTATCAGATACTGTATTAATCATCACAGAGTTGAGACATATTTTCTGAACTCCGCAATCTCACTTTACAGCAAAGGAGACAAGAGAAAGTAAATGACAGCGTGCTGTGATAAAAACTATAGGACGTTTGTCTTCAGAGGCCACAAGGAGTGTAGCGACAGGATCAAACCAGGCATCACACAACTCCTTTACTCACTCCACCAATATCTGTTGAATTTCTACAGTATAAAAAGCCCTGGAATAAAAGCCACAATAAAGTATAAAAGAAGTAACTTTTAAAAACATTTCTGGTCTCACACAACTATTTAGAGAGCTTGTCAAAGAACAAATAGGCAAATAAACGGACAATTTTGGTCAGGAAAAAATACTTTCCAAGCTGCTGTGAATAAGTTTGTAGTTTGCAAATAGCACAGAGACTCCGCTGAGGGGGTTGGTGGGGCTGCAGCCAGTAGCACCCTTCCTAATTAGTGCAAAAGTACTGGCCCCCTGGGAAGTGACCCTGAATTTTATAAAGGGGACTTGAGTGATGCAGAGATTATTTCAGATGGGTACGGGGGAGGCCAAACAGTGAGAGGACAAGATCTTCTACAGGGAGAAGCTTTTATTTATTTATTTTTTGTTTTGTTTTGTTTTTCTTCTTTGGTTTGAGAATCAGAGGAAATGGCTGGTGTGGGAGGACCTCACAGACAAGATGTCCCTGTGTATCTAGGTAAGGGAGACCACGGAAGGCCCTGAGAGAGAAAAGGTAAAGAAGCAGTACAGGAAACGGGAATGTTCCATGAGGAATACTGGGAGGCGGCAGAGGCTTCCAAGATAAGGACACAGCACACATGTGAACACGCTGTATTCTGAAAAGGCCCAGCTTGCTTGAAGAGAGGTGAGCTCACTGTGCCAGGTAGCTCGTGCATAGGTGTTAAGGGGTTGAGCGGTTGGTATGAGTGCCAGGAAACTAGTTAGGAAGAGAAGAGTTGATCCAGATGATGAAGAGTTCTAATAGTCTGTAGCTAATGAAAAATCAAATACAGGGAAAGGGATTATTATATGATCAGAGATTTGTTTTGGTGGTTTGGTTTTTAAGGAAAATAATTCTACTGGCGACTAGCAGGATAGTTAGGACATCATTGTGGAAAATAAAAAGAAAAATAAAAGAAAAAAGAAAAAGAAAAAGAAAAAGAATAAAAAAGAGAGCCGAAGTGCTGGAGACACTGCCAAAGGAAGACAAGTAGGACTCAGTGTCCATCTGAACACTGTGAGTGGGAATGGAAGACTCAAGAGGCCGTGCGCCCGCCCTTGGTCACATGTTCACCTGGTGGAGAAGTCCACCAGGGCCTTTCTCCGCTTGTGTAAGGCTTCCCTCCTCCTTCCGTTTACGAGCCTCTTCCTAGACTTCACATGTCCCTCTTCTTCCTCTGGACCGATGGAGTACTCGAAGGAGTGTCTCCCCAGCACCCACACTGTAACTCAGAGCTCTGATACTCATGGAATTACCTTACCACCCCTCCCAAGAATATAAACTATGTGAAGACAGGAGCCAAGTGTCACTCAATGCTCCCATCAATCAAATAGACAATTTCCTGGCATGTTATGATAGAAGGAGAAAAAATAGACAAGAGAGTACAAAGGAACTATATCCTAAGTAATAGTAGGATGGCCTATAGCATCAGTTTAAAAAAATAAAGCATGTTACGGAACATGGTGGCACACATCTATAATCTCAGCACTAGGGAGGCTGAAGCAGAAGGACGGCCATGAATTCAAGCATGGGCTACAGAGTGAGCTCAAGGCCAACCTGAACTGCACACCTCAACCCCGTCTCAGAAAAGAAAAAGGCACAATTTGTCTGAACTAATTATTCACAAGACATATCTGATTTTTGCACAGACTCAGTTGTGAATTAGTTTAAAGCAACTCTCATATATACGGAATACACTGCTCTTATCTGAAGCACACCTACTAATAATTCCCAGAACAATAACCACTTACTCCCACGTAGTCGGAGAAACGAGTAAATGACATTTCCAAGTGAAGATATAGATGAAAAAGCTAAAAAGGCAAAGCCCTGTGTCTCTTATCCTCAGCATCAACCCTGGCCTCTCAATCTACCTCCCACCACTGAGCTTTCCCTGGTGCAGAGGAAACCAAGAAAGGTTTATGAGAAGAAGCAGATTATCAAGATCAAAAATGTTTATCTTGCAAGGTCATCCCTCCTGTTAAGGCAGGGAGGAAAGGCTGCTCGTACCAACTTAGACAAACACTACTAACTCTGGCTAAGACGTAGGCAGTCTGTACAGATCCAGCCATTCTTTCTCCTATTTTGGTGTAAAGTTGTAACACACTTGTGAAAATGATGCAGCAGTCACGGAGAGCAACATTTCAACATTGTCACAAGCATGTCTAGTTCATATTTTAGGCTCTAAGAAAATGTTTTAATTAAAAGGGATCCGATGGTGGAAGAGAAACAGAGTGAGAAATGGAGAGACTGTACCTTAATCTGACCTTTACCAGTTACACAGTATGTGGAGCCCAGAAATCTTAACAAAATCCCTTAAAACAAGCCGCCAGGGTGTGGCAGTCAAAGCTACTACAGTGCCCATGGGAATGAATAGGAGACCTGGAAAGCAGGGGGCTCTTGCTAATTCCACAGTTAACAAAGAGCATGGGACAACAGGAGGCGAATTCCTTGGATTCCCAATGAGTAAGAATAGGGGGGATGCTGTGAGCACTAATGGTGCTGGGAAGAGATGTCCCGTGGTGCTGAGGATGGGTCAGCAAATGAAGTCTACCGCAGGCATCCAAAGAACAGTGCTGGGCTTTCCCTGCCTCATCAGGGTGGAGCTGTTCAACTGGCTTTTGGAATAACAGTTTTCCTAAAAGGTTGTGGCCTTAAGGATGTTTCCACAGATTATAACACTGCAAAGAGAATCACAACTTTTCCCGTTTGGACTCTGACCACTTTCACTTATTTATGGACAGAATTCTACCTTCACGGTTTTCTCCACCGGTGACACTGAACTGGCTGCCTGGAACTGTAACATCACCCTCCTGCCTTCCTAGACATCTGGGTTTGCCTTCCTAGGTACCAGCCTGGGTTAAGGTCTCTCCTAGGAGAAGGAGGTGGCCCTTGGACCTCCAGCTGCTAATAGCTCCAACCATCCCACTCAGCTCACCTGGGGATGGGAAGCTTCTGCAAGGCAGAGGTGGAAATGAATCACTTTGCTGAACAATGACCATCCTAAGGCCCTGGAAAGATGAGTGACCTACACATGGTTCATGAACGCTCCTTTCCTAAGAGTTCTAGGGAAGGCCACATCCAAAAGTGTTTAACTGCTACTTTGGTAGCCAGGTGACACACTCCCCAACTACCCGCTGACTCATGGCTATACATTCCTTTCCTCTCACTGCAGGAATCTTGCAAAATGCAAGAGTGGGGGTGATTTTACTATACAAATAACTTTGAACATGCCCTTTTTTATTTTAAAGTAATTTACTGGAAACGTCAGTACTCTATTATTAAAAATAAATTTCTCAGCAAGGTTGCAAGACATAGTCACACACAAAAATTAATTGCTTTTCTTATACACTAACAATAATCTGAAAAGGAAATTATTTACAGTAGCATCAAAGGATAAAATATGTACTAATTTAACTAAGGTGTAAAAGGTTTATACAATAAACACTATAAAAGTAGTGAAAATAAATTAGGGAAAGCATAAGTAAATAGAAATATGTCCCATGTTTATGGATTCAAAAACTTAATATGATTACAATGTCAACATTACTCAAAATAATTATACTTTAAAGGCAATGCAAAATCACAATGATGCTTGTTGCAAAAAAAGAAAAATTCAGATCTAGTAATCACAAAAGTCAAAGAAATCTTGGAAAAAACAAAACTAGAGGACTCATACTTCCCAATTTCAACATTTATTATAAAACTAGAAAAATCAAAACAGTGTGATGTTGGCATAAATATAGAGATCAGTGGAATATAAAGACAGCCCAGAAATAAGTTTTTCTTTTTTTGAAAATAAGCTTTTTCTTTTCTTGCTTTGTAATTCAGGATGGCCTTGGCTGGCCTATGTAGCCCAGGCTGGCTTTGAACTCATGTCAATCTTCCTGCCTCAGTCTCCCTAGTGCTGGAATTACAGACATAGAAATAAACTTTTATAGCTATGGTCAAATGCTTATTGACAAGTGTTCCAAGACCATTCAATCGGAAAAGAAAAGTCCTCTCAACAAAAGTTGAAACTGCATATTCCCATACAGCATCATCAAACTGAACTCTTACCTAACACTAATTCAAAATAGGTTAAAGACCTAAATTTAAGACATAAAACTCTTAAACATAGATCAACATTTCAGAAACATTGCCTTTGGCAATCATTGTTTTTGGATATGATTACCAAAGGCTAACAAATGTAGTAGATGACATCAAATTAAAATTTAAAAACTCCATACATAAAAACACTCTCGAGAGAATGGAAAGACCGTCCACATGAGAGAAAATATTTGCAATAATGTATCTGATACTGTCCCACAGGGGATTTAGAGGCCCCGTGCCTGCCTGGCAAACTTGAGGTCTTGAGTTCAATTCTTGGTACCAAAAAAAAAAGAAAAACAGAAAATTCCTAACACTCAGCAACACCAGAACAACACAATTCAAACACAGACAAAGGATTTGAGCAGATATTTCTCCAAAGATGATTCACAAATTATCAATAAAATATAAAGAGATGCTGAGCATCGCTATTAGGGATATGCAAAGCAAAACTATAATGAGATATCACCTCACACTCATTTGGATGGCTACTCTTTAAAAGTTAAACACAGAAAATAGCAAGTATTGGTGAGAATGTGGAGAAACTGAAATGTTGGAGCATTGAAAGTAAGAATATAAAATGTTGCAGCCACTTTGGAAAACAGAACGGCAATTCCTCAAAACAAAACAAAAAAATCACACATAATGCAGTGGCTCCACTCCTGGATATATATCCTCCAACAGCTGAAAACAGCGACTCAATATATGTGTCATTTATACCCACACTCATAGCACTTTCATTCAAAATTCATTTTATTAAAATGTGAAAGCAACCACAAATACACAAATGGACCAGTAGAGTGTAGTGTAGACGTGTAGAGGAGCATTATTCAGCCTTTATAAGGCAGGAAATCTAATATATGACCCAACAAGGATGAATCCTGAGGACATTATGCTAAGTAAACCAGCCACAAAGAAGAAATACTGTATGATTCCACTTTCATGAGGCACTTACCCCAGTCGAAACCATACAGACAGAAAGTGTAACATTCTGCTTGCCAGACGCTAGGGCTAGGGAGGCATAGGAAGTTATTATTTAAGGGACATCAAGTTCCACTTTTAGAAAATGGAAAGAGTTCTGAAGACGTAGAGTGATGACAACTGCATAACACTGTGTCTTTACTGTCACTGAGCAGCACACTTGACATTGTTTTAGATGATAAATTTTATGTCGCATGCATTGTACTGCAATAAAAAATTGGAAAATAAGTACATAAATTCCTCCTGCTTTACCTCACAAATGACATGATACCCTAGGACTGCCACAGAGCAATTAAAGAATTCCTTCTGTGTGGATGTGTTCTCTGGGAAGAAGGCAGTAAGTCAGCTTCTACCGCTCAGCTTTTGCAGCCTAGGACTCGCCAGGCCTCCAAGACGCTGTCATTGAAGTGCTTTGTGAATAAAGGCTTTGCAGAGGATGATGGAGGTGCCTAATATGAAAAGGTACTGTTTGTTTCACTATCTCAAGTGTGGCTTGTGTCCTGCAGGGTCGGCAAGACTAGCATATCTGGAGGTTAGTTAGAACCGCAGGACCTCGTGGGTCTCACCCTATTGCTGCAGAATCAGAATCTGCATTTTAATAAGATCCCTGGTGATGAGTGTGTACTTTGAAGTTTGAAAAGCACTGCCCCCATGAACTGACAAATTATAGTCTCCACGCAGATATCTCTGCCCACAACTACAAAATCCCTATGGCAATCAGGCTTTCCTCTCAGCACAAAACACAAAACTGCAATGTAAAGCAAGTCAGCAGCAGACTGAGTTTGCAACCTTTGCAAAAGATGCAGGTTTTCACAGAATTGATGGATGTGATATCAAGAAATTATTCAAATCATACATACTGTATCAAAAGCAAGAAACTGACAGGCTTAGACCAGGGAAGGGGAGCTAATCTAGTGGCATCAGGACTTTGCTTCAATGGGAACAATTTGAATATCAAGGAACTAAGAGGAGCCCTACGGAAAAAATGAGGCCTATGAATATCTTCATAAAAATGGTCCATTTTATGATTATACTATGAAAATCAAATATAATTTCACCAAAACTGTGGTCAAAAAGAAAGGCCACATTCTATCTTTAATCATTGAGAAGGAACACATTTTATACTTATAATTTGTGAAACAACATAATATATATTTTTATAAATTTCAGTTACATTTTTAGAGTTGAAGTCTAGTCAAAGTTTTTGTCACTGTTCAGTGCTGCCTTTAATCTTTGTGTTAAGAGCATTCATATTAAGTGGACTTTTCCAATGCCAGTTTTCCTCCAGTGCTGAGGTGAAATCATTATTGTGTAATCCTTTTTCTTTTTCTCCTATGGGACATTTCTTTTTATTACATATTGACAAATACAGGTGTGCATATTTAAGAGGCTTCAAAGTGATGTTATAATTTTTTAATACAGTGTGGAACAATCAAGCCAATGAACCAAACCACCATCACCTCATACAGTTGGCATCATTTGTGATGAGAACACTCCTATGACACATCTTTTTTGTGTCTGTAATTGATATACTCACTTTACAGCTAGACGAAGAAATCTTTTCTTTTTTATGTGCATTTGTCAGGCAGGTGTTTCAGCTCATTGAGCCACCACAGAAAGGGCTTATTCACAGAACAGAGATCTATACAGAGATTTATTACCTTATCAACCATGAGGAAGTTCTCCAGCTTCTCTCCATTCTCACAGGTGACATCACCAACCTCTCTCACGGCTCTGGGCAGGATCTCTTGCACCTCCTGGGCAATCATTCCTATATACAAAACACTCCAAGTGCTTAACCAGAGAAAGACTCATTGGGAGAAAATCCTGGCAGGTCTATGTCAAGGTGTAACCCTGCTAGTCATAAGACATTGTTGGCAACAGAGTTTATTCCAAAGCTTTAACTTTGATCAACAATACATCTTATGCAAAGTGGAAACTTTGAGCTAAGAACCATTCTAGGATTCAAAGAGGGAGTGTAGTTTTTTCCCCTATTTCTATTTAAAGACTGACAAATGTTGGAAAGGGTGAGTAAATACCTTAAAATTCCTGTAATAGAGGGAAAGGTAGGGAATTAGCTTGATTTTTTTTCTTATGGGAGGACTCTGACCCTTATATATTCCTTCTTTCTTTAGGATTCTTGGGTTAGAGAATGAACAACTTTTTGTTTATACTTTGTCTTTCCTAGATCGTCCTACCTACCCTTCAGCTGCTTCTTCTGTTCCCAAACTGCCCAGTGTACCCCTCCCAGTTTGAGCTACTATCTGCCCCATCATGAGCAATAGGATTCCAGGAGAAAAAAACAACACATTCAGAATACTCTACTAGGAAGCATTCAGGTGCAGGAATAGAGGTGTTAGAAAAGATGACACAGAAATTCTTTAAATTCAGAAATTCCTAATGTAATGAGTATGGATTTCACAGAGGATGAGTTAGGGCACAGAGTGTTATCAAACACCATAGTAAGAGGAAATTAAGACGTTAGTGGTTGACAATACAAAATTCAAAAGGAAATTCATGTGTGTACCTGTTTGATGGGCAGTGTTTATTCCCATTGCAGATGCAAATTCAGGTTTGTAGTCATATTCAACAATCCTCATTTGGGCTATTCTTCTCAGCTGTTCATTTGTGTCAACCTAATTTAGTTAAAGAAGAACAGATTTACAGTGTATAGAAACTGGTTATTCTAATCAATGCCAGCAAGTGTGAATACTGACAATAGGACTCTTCTTTTCTTTTGTCCAAACTAGTGTAAGAGAAATTTCTCTTTAGCCTTAGAGGAGCTAAAGTTGTAAGATCCACATCAGTGAATTCCATTCACTAACTACTAAAATGACCCAGGGTTTTTGCACCTCAATTATGGGGCAAAGGCTTGGTCAGTCACTGTTCTTCCCTACTTCTCTCCCCTAAGAACCGAATCCTCCTTTTGAGAGGAAGTCTTTCACTTTGTAGAGAAAACAATAGTTATTCTGAGTCACAAAGCATCATTTTTGTTTTTATTTTAAAGAGAAAAAAACAAAAAACAAGAGACATACAAACAACAACTACAAGAACAACAAAAAGACCCCCAAAGAATAATAAAATATAGGCTTTCAAAACAAGATAAGGGAAATTTAATAATGATTATAATTCTGCATATTGTTTTCTTCAAAAGAGTTGCTTGGATTACCAGATATAGACATGCAAAATTGATCCAATCATATGAGCATTAACTGTTCTTTTCCAAGAACTAATAGAATTAGTAGTCTAATCATCTTAGCTATTTTATGTACATATAAACAAATTTACATTTTTTTCTTTTCCCCTTCCTTCTTTTCTCTTTTCCCCTATCCCAGTTATTTTTTCCAATTGAGTAGTTTCTTACCCTTTCACAATATCTATTGTAGATTTTGGATCTTATTTACTCTTTCAGTTTCTTATACTAGGAGAGACAATATGGTATTTACACATGTGACTCTGATTTATTTCACTTATGAGTATGGTCTCAAGTCATCCATTTTCCTATAAAAGTCTCAACGTAACCCTTCTCTATAGCTGAGTAGTACACTATTGTATAAAAATAGCATATGTTTTTTATCCATGCCTCTGTTGGTGGGCATTTGGGTTGTTTCCAAGAAGTGGCTATTATAAATTGTGCTGCTACAAACATGGGTGCACATATGTCACTGTGGTATGATGTTTTCAGTTCTTTTGGAAAAATACCCAGAAGCAAGAGAGCTGGGTCAAATGGAACCTTTACTCCTAGCTTTTTGAGGAATCTTCACACTGATTTCCACAGTGATTGCACCAGCTGACTCTCCCACCATCAGTGGAGAAGAGTTCCTTTTTTCCCAAAGCCCCTCAGGCATTTGTTATTGGTTGATTTCTTGATCTTGGCCATTCTTTCTGGGGTGAGATGGAATCTCAGCATTGTTTTAATTTGCATTTCTGTAATGACCAGGGATGCTGAAATTTTTTCATATACTTATTTGCCATTTGTATTTCTTCATCTGAAAAGTGTATATGCATCTCAGATGCCCATTTTTGTATTGGGTCTTTGGATTTTGGGAGCCTGATCTTTTTAACTTCTCTATATGTTCTAGATAGAAGTCCTTTTTCTGAGGAAGAGTTGCCTAAGATGTTTTCATAATTTGGGGGTTTTCTTTTCACTCTGTTGGAGATTTCCTTTGACATGCAAAAACTTTTTAGTAAGACAAGATCCCAGTTGTTGATTCTGGGAAGTATTTCCCGTGCAGTGTGATTTTTGTTCATGAACTCTTTATCCACCCCTACATCTTCAAGATTTCTACCTGCTTTGTCTTTCAGTAGGTTTAGTGTTTCTGTTTTAATATTTAGATCTTTGATTCATTTTGACTTTAGTTTAGTGCATGGTGGTAGACACTGATCTAGTTCTAGTTTGGGGCATATGGAAAGCCAGTTTTCTCAGCACCACTTATTAAAGAGGCTATCTTTCTTCCAGTGAACTTGTTTGGCCCCCTTGTTGAAGATAAGGTGGCTGAGTGTATTTGTAGTTGTGACTCTATCTCTAATGTAGTTCATTGATCTTCAGGTCTGTTTTGTTACCGTGCTGATATTATCTCAGTACCTTTGTCATATAACTTCAAGTCAGGGATTATGATGCCTCCTGCCTTGCTTTTGTCGCCCAGAATTGCCTTTGCTATTCTAGGTCTCTTCTGGTTCCATATGAATTTTAGGAATGATTTCTCTAGATCTGTGAGACAAAAGCATCATTTTTCAAATGAGACCGGTTCATAGCAAAACTTGTATTTACAAACTGAAAATGCAGTGCTTCATTCAAGGATCTATATTATCCAATGGCTTTTAAACATTTGTTGAAGAAAATTCCTTCAAATGGATTTCAAGTCTAAATGGTTCAACTTCTGGTCCCTCTGGACTCAGAGCTAGGAAGCTCTGTCCCTGAGGTCACTCTGGTGAACAAAGGCCCCCTCCTCTGAGATCCATGCTCTGCATTCCTGTCATTGCAGAGTCCTCAAACTAATTTCACTGGGTCCCAGGATAATGCTAACAACCACAATATAGTGAACAAGCCAAAGAATTCCCTTGTGGGTTTTTTCATTTTTGCTCCTTTTTAAATGACTTGTTGAAACTAGCAGAATCAGTTTTCTTAATATTACTTGAAAATTTTAAAAATGGGCACCTTTCTCAATATTTTTTTAGACTATTACCCAGTTGGGGCTGAGGATGTAGCTCAATGGTAGAGCACTTGCCTAGAATATTTCTGGGTTATGGAACCAGTGGTATATTGAAAAGTAGAAATATAGCTGGGCATTCATCCATGTGTCAAAAGAATCAAACACAATTTCGTTGTTGCTGCTGCTACTGCCGCTGCTGCTAATGTTGTTTTAAGAAAACCCCCGTTACGGCTGCCCGGCTGCCCGTGTCTTCCTTGACCTACCCTGGGAAGCAGAGGAAAGCTCGTCCCCAGTCAGGCTGCTTGTGACAATCAAGGCCGGTACTCACTTGGCTAAAAGAATTAGCTTTACTTCAGACATGTATCTAATTGTATAATTTTGAGTTTCTTGCTGTTTTAATAGCTACTGTTAGCAGAAGCTAAGATCAATTGATTTATTATTTGTTTCATTCAATTAATATATATCATGCACTATTAAATACTGGAACTTTAAAAGATGATTGCTCTTTTAGAAGCTTCTGGTCTCGACAGGAAGACAGATGGACGCGTCACATATAATTATATTACAGTGAGAGAAACACAGGGCATTGCTGAAACTGTGACTGTCATTGCATCTCTGAGGAGTTATCTAAACTATTTTTAGGGGAGCCAAAAGAAAGCTTCCTGGAGACGGTGAAGCCCAAGCAAGGGCTTGGCTTCTCACAGTTCCTCAAGGATATTCTGCTGTTTTCCCCTCAGGTTGCTTTACTTGCCTTAAAATCTCTAGCTTTTCCTCCTCCAATTTAAACATCCCTTGCTGGGAGGACTTTTGGCCTTCAAGCCGAGGAAGTGTGCCTCTGCTTTCTGTGCTTCTTGCACTGTTCTCCTTCATGGAACCAATCGCAATTATCACCAGACAACTAGCTGTGTCAATTTTATTCTCTGACTTCCCCTACAAGGTACACGTCCTGAGAGGATGGAGATTATCTGAGCTCATAGTTTACTGTTCATTGCCATATTACCAATTTCTACTGCAACACTTTGAACATTTGTAGGTGCTCAACTAATAGTGGAGTAAATACATTGATAATTTTAAGTTACAAGTAAAGGAAAGAAATAGACTAGGGCATGGGTAAAAAAAATGAGACTAATGTAAGAATTATAAACAGAGAAAACATTAGGACACAAGTCCCAAAGCAGCAAATCTCCTAAATGAAAACTGAATAACCAAGACAAAGTTTAGGATTACAAGGCTTTAAAATAAAGGCCAAAGCAGGGAAGGACTTAAGGCCACAGTAGGAAGGAACAGTCACAATTTCACATACTCTGTGCACATATCAACCACTGTGAGCTTCATTACTCATTCAACAATTATTCCCTGAGTAGCTCCTGTGTAACTGGTGCTATCCTAGGCACTTATTTGAAGTTCAGATGAATAAAAGGATGGATTGTATATCTTATTCTCAAGACCTGCATTATGCCAAAAAAAAAAAAAGTTGACAAAATCCTCAGGGGAGAAAAAAAAAGAAGTAAAAGGATGAAAATAGTGAAATGGCAGAACACTTCCTAACAGAATTAGAGAGGGCAGTGAGGGTATGATGAGGGCACCTCCTGGACTGGCCCGGCACTGCCCAGCCTCTTGCCCACCCCACAGTGCCAGCAGTCCCGTGCTGCTTTCTCATTGCCCCCTTGCTTCCTGCACAACCTGTGCCCAGCAGAGAGCAAAGTGAGCTGGTCCCTTTCCTGCAGGTGGAAAGCAGGGGCACCCACAGCCTCCTGCAGGCTGCCCACACGGCAGAGACGGAAAATGACCCCTGGTTTCCCCAAAGACCTTTTTAGACATCGAATTAGGTTTTCTAGTACTATTTTCATTGTTCTTTGGGTGGATGTTTTATCAAATAAAATTTTGAGAATCAACCTGAAGCTCTAAACACCTCCTGTTTCAGTGTTCCTCAAAAAGAATGCTCTTCTCATTTTTAATGCTGACTCATGGACTTCTCAAAGCCTGATTGATCCCAAAGCCAGAGAGATACAGGCCACGTTACAAGTTCTCTGTGGGCAGAGTTGGCCTAAGAAAACAAGACTAAGACAAGACTGTGCTTTCCTGGACTCCTCTCAGGCTCCCCACACAGGCCAGCACAGAATGTAACAACACATGTTGAGTAAGAAGCTAGAATCTGAATTTGGAGGTCTGAGTTGATCTTACAGCAGATTTGGAAAGTTTTGGTCATGAATGCATTGGTCAGCATGATCATGCTGTCTCACACCAAGGTTTCTGTTATTATCTCAAGAATTGTACCAGAGAGAAAGCCTTGCAGCCCATAGGACTCTGGTGTGTTCAGCAAAGGCAATCTTACTACCTGTGGTCTGGTTATGCCCACAGCCTGACATCAGCCTGACCCTCGGCCTGACATCAGTCACAGCTTAAGCGACGTCTGCTCACACAGCTGAGTAACTTTGGCTTTGTTCCGTGGCCCTGAAGATGACTTTGCATTTTAGCTCTCTTCAGTCTTTCCCACGACCACTTTTGTCTTCATCTGGCACGCTGGCCGGTGTGACTGGGAGAGAAAACCTTTGAGTCTTTCATCTAAACTGATTGCTTTTTCTGGGTTTTATTTTTAATAGCTTGCTGTCTTTTTTCAGATTGTTCCACAGAATTTGACACTTTCAACTTTTAACTTCCTCATGGTTTTTCGTTTTGATTTTTTGTTTTGCATTGGCATTAATATTTTTCACTTCCCCACTGCCGTTGGTTCGGGGCAGATCCTTTCCTCCGAATTCAGCTGAGTTTTCATGTCACACTGTCAGAGCTGTGTTCCCCTCTCCAGCCTCTACTCACATCAGTAGACACAATGCCAAGTTAAGCTACTTTTCACCACTAACTTCATCCATAACCTGCTAGTGTTCCAGCTGCACAAGTCCCAGTCACACCTGCATCATCTTTTCTCTGTCCAGGATGTGCGTATGAATAAGTACCAAACATCTCCACATAGATAATCATGCGCTTAATGCACCAAGCAACCTTTGTGGCCCTGAATGAGGAGACACACAGTCGGGGAAAGACAGCAATCTGTGTTCATTCTCCCTGATGATGGAATTGAGGAACAAGATGAGCTGGTCTAGAAGCCGGCTCTGGTTGGCATGCATCCTTAGACAATGGGGAAACACCTCCAGTTCTGTGCATGCAAATCAACCACAGGTCACTATGATTTAAATGTTCGTGTTCTCTTCAAAATTCACCTTGAAACTTGATCCCCATTGTGGTGGTATTAAGATGTGGGGCTTTTGGAGAAAATGATCAAATCATGAGGTCTCTGGCCTCAGGAATGGAACAAGAGCTTATAAAAGACTGACGAGAACTAGGGTAAGCCCTTTTGGCCTTCGCATCCCTTCAACCTGTGACAATCCCGTGTTCAAGGAGCACTTGGGCAGCACAGAACAAGACCATTGCCAGGTATGGAACCTTCTAGCACCTTGCTCTTAAACCTCCCAGCTTCCGGAATGAAGGGAAAGAAATTTCTATGGTTTATAAATCATCGGACCCAGTTCATGACATTTTGTTACAACAGCCAGTTTTCCAGAGTATTTAGGAGACTGGCTCTCTCTTTAATTAAAAATTCAAAAAACTAAGGCTGGTCATGGTGGCACACATCTATCATCCCGGCTACCCAGAGGCTGAGATGGGAGGGTCACTTGAGCTCATGAGGGGAAGAGCAACCTGGTCAACACTGTAAACTGAGTCAGGGAGAAATGAAGATGAAATTCACACATCTGTCAGCACTATTATCAGTATTATTTCATTGCTTTCATCTTTGAAATAGATGGTAATGGGGACAGACCAATTTTCTAGGCAAATATATTTCATAAATGTATATAGAACAAACATAAAATTATTAATATAATGAATATAAGTTTTATTTTGTATAAGTGAAAAATAACTATTGCTTTGCCTTGTATAATTAATAAACGCCCCACATATATGAATTTAGAAAAATCTCTTGACATGGGTAAAATAATTACGACCATCTCCTGTTCACAGACAAAAGAGAATAGATCGCCTCCTGGTGAAGGAGTCATGGGCTGGCAAAATCAAGATAAACCTCTAACCTTCTAACCAGAGACTGGAATTCTCTTCATTCCATCCGGTTTCTACGAGCACAAAGGGAGGAGAAGAATTTCACTATAGAATCCAGACTGGCATTGCTTCTTATTTACATGGAGATTTTTTTAAAGGGATATGAGAGTTCCAGAAAATCTTATTATTTTAAATTAATATATTTTCTTTCAATCAAGGAGGAAACTTGAAGACTTCTGACAAAAGGAACAAATGTGCAAGCTTCGTGGTAGCAGTGAGTTACAGAGGAAGTTACCTGCTTGTTGTATTCCATTTACACTTCAGTGAGACTTGGTAGGGAACAGTACAGTCAATCGCAAGGCTACACTTGAGTAGGTGTGATCTGAAATGCAGACAGCTTATCTCTCTCTAAAATCCAAAGGCTCAATATCTAGGACTGAATCTGGAAATGTATGTGAGAACTTTCTAGTCTTGTGTTCCCATCTGGCCAGCAGGTCCCAGCTCTTCTAACGTGAACCACAGCTTTCCTAGCATAAAAGTCTACAATTACAACCATTCTTTGGAATTCTCTCAGCAAAGAAGGACATTCCTTGGCTGGTTTAGAATAACCAATGCAGATTTGCAGTGGGAAAGGAATGCATTCGGGAAGAAGGGCCAACGATTAACAGATTAGGTTTGCTATTAGCTAAAAAAGTAAAGGAAAGCAGAGAGAGCAGTTTAAAACACAATTCTGCACAGCCTCAGAAATCCTTCTGAAAGAAGCAGAGTGAGTGAGAAAACGAAAAGGTGGTGGGGTCAATGAGCAGGAAACAATTTCAGTAATGAGGGAGCTGGACCCAGGAGAGTCCTAGCCCAGGGGTTAGAATCGTCATCCTAATCATTCTGGTCCACATAGCAAGTGTACTTTCCAAGATGAGTGTGCTTCATCCCAACTGTGTGAGACATTCAGAGTAGACTCAGGAGGGTCAGGAAACAGCCACATTCCCATCTTAGAAGACTACAGTTCTATGAGGTCCAGCATTTTTTTTTTTCTGATATTGAGGACTGAACCCAGGATCTTCACCCTAAGCTATTTTCCCACCTCAGCCCCCCTTTTTAAAATTCTGAAACAGGATCTCATAAGTTGTTAAATTGCTTGAGGTGAGCTCAAAACATGCAGTCCTCCCGCCTCAGGTGTGTAGTACTATGTCCAGCTTTCATATTCAGCATTTTATCCAGGGCCACATGGCCAGGGAAGGCTCCAAGCAAGGAAATGATTTGCTGATGTTTAACCCTGATTCTGATTTCTGCCAGATGACTGTCTCCACAAAGCAGGCAAGGTCTCCACCTGGAACCCCAGGACCTCTCAACCTCTTCCTCCCAGGTCCCTGGTACCAGTTATACAGATCACCTTCCCCATGAATCATCTTTCTCTGAGAAGCAGTTGAGATGCTTCTGCTTTTCAGTTCTGACTGGGTCAATCCCATGATCCGCAGCCTACCCCTTGAACTCACCTCCTGGATATTCTGCTTTGCTCGGCTGTCAGAAGGATGCATGATTGTCCCCATCACTTTCATGTTGCCACAGACAACCAGGGCTTCATCTGGTGTATCTGTGTTTATTCCTATTCGACCATGACAGACAACAGACTCTGGGACTTGTCCTCGCTGCCACAATACATCATTGTCATTTTCAAACTGCCCAGGGTTAGAAGCCTGGAAAAGTACATAAACATATTACATTAAAGTTACGGTAGCAAGAATAGACAATCATCAGTCTTCCGTGCAAAGGAAAGCAGAATGTTACTTAAATCTTTTGCATGAGATTCCTGCACTGGGTAGAATTCAACATAATCTGAATAACTGAGCCCCCAGGAGTTCAAGGAAGATGTTCCCTGACCACCCTGTGCCCCACGGCAGGAGATCTGTATGCTGTGGCTCGGAACATTCAGTCTCTGTTGTATTTTTCTGGAACTGAGAATGTGATCAGTTATCCCAAGTGGATGATGAAGAAGCAGAAGAAAACTTCAGATGACTCTCTTTTTAGGGATAATAATAATAATAAATTAAAATAAGAATATCATATGCTTCTAGTAAAGCTCAGATAAATAAAAATACCTTACATTTCATTCGTCCTTTATAGTTTCAAAGTACTCATCTTTGTGATTTCATACACAATTGACAAACAAATAATAATACAGGTATATTTACAATACTTGAACTATCCCTGAAACACAGATGATACTGAAGCAAGCATAATAACAAGACTTTGTGTGCTAAGCCACACTACAATTCTATGGTATAGGTGCTATTATCCTCATTTTACCGATACTGACACTCTGAAAGGATAAATTGCCCAAGAACATGTAGCTAATAAATTCTGGAGCCAACTCCATATACTACTTCTGATTATTAAATAAGGACTAACTTTACCTGTTTTATGATGTTGCCAAAAAGTATACCCAGCAGACTTTGGGACTAATCAAGTTCTGAACATTTTACTTTTTTTTTTTTTTTTTCAGTCTTTTGAGACAGGAGTTTGCTACCCAGTTCAGGCTGGACTTGAACTCACTTTGTAGCCCAGGCTGGCCTTGAACTCACAGTGATCCTCCTTCTTTAGTCTCCCAAGTGCTGGGATTACAAACCACTATGCCCAGTGACTCTGAAATAAAATTCTTGACCAAAATATTTTCCACTGCACTGCCTTCCCTTTTCCCTGCTTCTCTGTGGCTGCTGAAACTATTTCCAAATATCTTTAAGTAGAGAATTCTAAATCCCTCAAAATTCTTACAAGAAAATGAACTTGCTTTTGAAATGGTGTTCTATCAATGTGATTTTTATGTGTTTGAGATAGTTGGTTATAAATCAAAACGATTGAGATCCTAACCCTCTAGCAAGTCAGCACTAACAGTGATTTCAATTTTTATCTTGCAAGTAGTCTCTGAGCCTTTGCCAGCACAGCACCTGAACACTCGAGCTTATCTCTGAAGACCGCTCAGGAAGCAAAGGTTTCCTCATGGATGAGAGACTGGACGCCTAGAAGCTGGGGCAGGAGGGAAATTCATATGCCATATACTCTCTTGGTATTATTTGAATGTTTTGCTATATGTGTGACCCACTAAAAAAATAACTACAAGGAAACACAAAGCATAGTTCTTAGTTTGGGTTCAGCTAAAGAACTTTGAGGTGTCTTTGACTTCCTATTTTTAGCTCCCCCTGTTTGAACTGTGAGTTTTCTTAGAATACTCAAACATGGATATTTGATAGATAAAAGCATTGAAAGAATATAAAGCAATGTTATCTTACGTAAATTTTCTTGAATAAAGAGATTTTCTGCAAGATCCCTGGAGTCCCTTGAATGTGAATGCCAAATTGGCTTTGTCTCAAACCCTTTCATAGTGAGCAATCAACTACATCCACAGGTATGCTGAGGAAAACGTTAATGTATTTTCTCTATGCTGGACATAATGAGCCGCTCCATAGAAACAAAATAGGACAGTGATAGATTTTTTGCTGTTGATGATGTTAATGAGCTTTGGGATAATTATTATCATACTGGTAACTCAATACTGGAACAGCAGATTTAAGTAGAATTGATTTTTTTGGTTACAATTACACTATTCCACTTGGCCTTCATCAAGTGAAATCTCAAATCTCTAAAATATGTTCAAATCATTTTGGAAAACAGCCCCTGACCTATAGTGTTCTGTTATATATATATAGCCCTAGAGAGTGAGTCCTTTGTCAGGAATGAAAATATGACTATAAGATCTATAAGTGTATTTCCCCTTTCTGTACTCTGCAGTCTTCATGATGAAAGCTAACTGCAATGCATGATCTTTTTCCAGAATTCTGAGTTTCTGTTCCTATGTAGTCTAATAGTGGTTGGCAGGTACCAAGCACCAAATGAATCCAATAAAGCTTCTAAAATATTTTACATTATTTGTTTCACAGCCTAATATATTTAGGGAAGACCTGAACACTCTAGTGTTATGTTATGATACCAACTGGTCATGTGATCTTGATACAGTGATTAATTTTTCTGCACCAGTATCTTCATCTGTAGAATAAAGATAATCATGTCTTCTTCTTTACCCATTCCAGAGGGTTATTGTGGGATTAACTGAAATTATGTGCACATGAACAGTTTGCAAAAATCAGGATAAATAGGCATAAATTTATCCCTCAATGTGCTCTACTGAGCACAGCAATCAGTGTTTAACCAGTAATCGCTTAATCTGTTCTCAGCAATCACCTGCAGCATCCCACAATCCCCCTGGCACTCTGTTCATAAAGAAACCAATGTAAAGGGTGCCCCCTGCAGGTATTTGGAATAGGAATCAGTATCACCAGTGATTTCAGGCCTGTTCTAAATAGAGAATGAAAAGCTGGAATATTTTTGTATTTTGTTTTGCTTGCATGTTGTTTTTGCTTTACCATTGTTTGGAATTCTAAAGAAGCAGCCAACAAGGTAACAAGAAGAGCTTGATCTGAGGTAGCAATTAGGAAATCAAGTTTTACAGCTTTTGAAAGAGTTACCAAAAATGGGTCTAGAAAAACTGTCTATCAGTGCCACCCAAGGGGTTGTCTATAGTCAGCACACCAGCATTTTGTGGTAGCTTTTCAGAAGTACATATATTCAGGCATCCCTGACCTATTAAGTCAGAAACTCTGGAGGTGGGCCACAGTGCCCGTATTTGTGGAATTCAAAGGAAAGCTCTGTTGAATTCGAAGTACAAGCGAAGCATATACTCGGCAAACATTCATCTGATCTCCAGGAAAGGGGTTTGTGTGTGTGAAGACAGACAGACAGACGAAAGACACAGAAAGTAGAACAGTGGTCAGAAATAGGCAAGAGTCAGTGAAGATGAGTGGGTACAGAGGCTGCGCTGCTCTGTCCCCATCCCTTTCCATGCATGTGACTACACTGTGTCTCGTCTCTTCCTTCCTCCTAAATGTTGGTCTCCCACATTCAGTGTGGCTGCAGAGAGGGAAAGGAGAGATCGGAGGATGTGGCCATTTCTGTTCTTCTCGGAATGAAACTGGAATCACTTAATAGTTTTTCAAAATGAGAAAATCCTAGAATGTCTTTGAAAGGCAGACAAAAGTAATCATCCCTCCTGCTTGCAACAGCACTCAAACCAGGTTTAATTAAGTGTTTCGGAAGGAAAGTGGAGCCAAAGTAAAACCTAGTTATTACCAAGGGGAGTCTGAAGAACTCCACTGGGGAACACTCCCAAAAACAAAGACCTGGGAAATAAATCTATTCTTTGCAGTAAACCTTAATTTCCATTAAATTGCCCAATTTACACCACAGGAACATAATGTATTTCCAAAGCTGCTTCAATTGAAACCCCATATGAACAATTCACTTACTGGGTCTTGCCCACCATTCTCTCTCCAAGGAGAACCTCGGTGTCCTGGATCCCTCCTGGAAGCCTGAGCCTCATCAGTGCGTAGTCCTCATACAGTGGCCTCGCCACATAATACAACACTTATCTCTAAGGCTGGGAGGAATGGTTCTTAGTCTGCAAGTGAATTTGGCTTTACTAAAGGCAGTTTATAGCTTTTCCCTTACTGTATCAGGTCTCGTAATGTCTTTAATTATTAAATTTGTCTTTCTGTCCTTCACTATGCTGCTCAGATTAACAGAATCAGGCTACAGCCCAAGAGGCTACATTCAGCTATTGTGTAGGATGCAGGATGATCGACCCTCTGCCCAACCCACTGTATATACCAGCGGTGGCCAACCTGTGGCACGCGTGCTACAGAGGGCTGCTTATACCACTGAAAGCTCTAAGAGGCTGCCATCACTGGATGCACTGTGCCCAAACATCCCCCTTGAGACTATGCACATTTCTAAGACTCTCCAAATCAAACAAAAATGCCATTTCTTACATTCTTGGGCAGTTTAAATGTTAATTAAATAAGCTAAAAAGTTTGCATTCATTTTTACTTCTGTGTTTGGAGGTTAGAATGATAATATTAATAATGATGTAATTTCAGCTGGCAGTTGCAAAGGGTTTGCATTAGCATTACATTTTCTTCTCATTATTTTGGGGATAACTTTTGTATCACTCAGCACACTTACAGAACAAGGTATTCTCTTTAACCAAAGAAGAGACTTAGGTGGAAGCTATGAAACTTGGGATACAATCACTTTAAAAATAAAAATGTAGCCAGGATGGTAGCACACTTCCAGCATTCAAAAGACTGAGACGGGAGGATCATCACAAGTTCAAGACCATTCTGGGCTACAAAGTGAGTTCAAGGCCAGCCTAAAATGTGTCTCAAAAAGACAAAGTAAATATATAAACAAAATCTACTTTTATGACTTTTTATTAGTAAATGGCATTTTATTAGTAAATAGCAATTTAATATTTTTATATTCATTCTGAACATGAATTACAGAAACTTTTGACTTCTCAGAGTGAATTATCTTTGCTCTTTGAATATAAGGAGGTGCCAACCAGCAGACAGCTTTTTGCTAAAAAGAGCTCCACAGAGCAGAGCTGCCTCCCTTCTGTTGCTGTTCTGAACTTGTACAGCAGCCCCAGCAGAGCTTTGCCTGCAAGAATGGAGAAGTCCTGTCAGTGAATTACTCAAAGTAGCAGGTGACTAGCAGACTGCCTGGATCCAGCACAAGTCACACAGTTCAGGACAGCACTGTCATGAGATAGCTTGGAAAAGAAAGGCATTGTCTGTATTTATTCTTTCTGAAGACAAATTGGAAACAACCAGCAACCTAGCCTTCCACACTTGACAGCAAATCATTCCCAGATTACAGCAGGCAAGATGTCAAAGACAGCCCGACTCAGTGAGGCAGGGACAGGCGTCTCTGTGTTGGCTTATGGCCAAAAGAGAGGGCTTTCCCGTATGGCCTTAGAGGAGCCTTAGTTACCCAAGTTTATATCAGGTCCAAGGGTGTGTGTGGCCAGCCCTCACATGCAGATATCTGAACATACGTAGTTCACCTCACCTCAATTCTCCCATACGTCACTGCCTATAAAGTTTTAAGAACTGAAGGATTTCCACCACTAGGCAGCGTATTATTTTTAATTGACTAAAAAAATTACAGAGAGCCCTTTGTTTCAGGACAGTTTGAGGCTGGTGAGGACAGACACCACTTCCCAAGACTGCAGGGCCTTTTCCCCAGGGCCTGCAGTTAACAGTCACACCCGTGGGCATGCCCTCAGTGAATGCTTTTCCCTACTGGAATTTGCACATCCTCCGTCATCATTTCAAAGACCTACAACAGCACGGCCCCTGCTGGGTGCTAGGCCTGTGGTTACCTGTTACTTAATGCCTCTGGCATTCTCAGCAGTGGCCAGCCTGGCCTCACACAGCTGCAGCTGCAGCTGCCAACAGCTTTATTTTCTTGTGGCTGCCAAGTCTCTCATCCACAGCTGTGACCACTCAGCACAATGTGCTGAGCCGTTCCCGTGTGCCAGACTGTGGCCCAGATGCCCAGGGCCCACTAGGGCACAGAAAGCCTTCATAGAACTTTCCCTACTCTGTAGGTTTGGGGAGTCAGTTCTTTACTCCTGTGGGGGTAACCAATATAATGTAAATGTGTAACAGTGTAAAGTGATCTCATGTACAGATTGTCTAGCTCAGCCCTCAAATACTGTAAAAATTATGATTTCCCACCCTAGCACCATGAACATTTGGGAGGAATAATTCTTTGTGTGGAGTTGCCCAGTACATTGTTCAGTGTTGGGCAATATCACTCCCTAGTCTCCACCCACTAGATGCCAGTTGCAACAACCAAAAATACTCCAGACATTACCATAAGATTCTTGAGGGACAAAATTGACATCGGTTGAAAACCACTGTGTGAACACTAAAATAAATGTTTCTGCTTATCATCACCATCATCACCATCATCATTATTACCACCGTCAAATAAAAAAAATACTTAAGTACGTCATTGAGAACTCAAATTCTTCCTCCAGCAGAGAAAATCAAGTGGAATTCTGAAAAAGCAAAGAACAAAGCTTACCCGTACAATGATCCTTTCAGAGACATGGGCAGACAGCATATAAAACTGGTCTTGGTGAGCAGCATATAGTCCAACCACCAATTTGAAGTACCTAATTCAGAACCAGCAGACCAATATCAGCACATCGGAGAGCAGAGGCATCATTGGTGTGATCAAACACCCCCACTAGTCAATAGTAAACCTTCCTAGACAAGTTTGCGTTTCCCTTCTGCTCTTTGTTGCATTCCAATGACACAAGAGCTACTGATGTACTTGCTACCGTCCATGTGTACTGGGGTGGAGGTATTTGTGTGCTACTGGCAGGCGCCAAAGCAGCAGGAAAGCAGCTTTCCCTGGAGAGAGGTCCCACTGGGGGCTGGGCTAAGCCCACTTGTACGACTTGACCAGGCCTCACCCATTGCATGCTTGGGCCTCAGCATAGCACTGCTCACAAACACAACAGGAACCCACCAGAAGTCCTGTGTCTAGAGACACCCAAGCCATATGTCTTGGACCTTAAAGATCTGAGCCTCCCTCCAATTTTTCTCAAGGCATTTTCATCACTGTTATTTGAATTGTTTCTTCACAGGGACAGTTGATGAGCCAAGCTTGGGATTAGACTGTTTTTTAAAACTTAAAAAAAAAAAAGAGGCTGTGGCCCTTCCAGGGGGAGGACCACTAGCATCTCCTGAGATCCACACCATGTTGGAACGTAGGACGCTGGGAAACCAAGCAACTAGCCTGCCTCCCTGCTAAGCAACAGTGAGCCTACTGGTGCACAGGCTGAGAGTCAATCATCACGCTTCCCTATCCCCCTTCTCTTGCCCCCCGTTAGCAAATGGGAACCAGAGATCTGAGCATCTCTTGGGAGTTTGACCATAGCAAATAGGGGGGATTTCCTTCTACCATCTCTTCGAAGGCAAATATTTTTATTACTCTTTTGCTTTATTCTGATTAATGGTACTGCTCTGTTCAATATTCTGTTTTGATAAGTTCTATAATGTTCTGTATTTCACTTTATTTTGATATACGTGATTGAAAGTACAACTATTGTGAAAATAATGAGATACACTGTGTTACCTGTTACTGTTATCCCAGTAACCTGCTGTGAAATTCTGTGCCAATTTCACTACACTATCTCAGTTGGCTTTATTCTATCTTGTTCTGTTGTATTTTACTACCTTCAAAATAAAAAAAAATAAATAAATAAAAAACAACTAAAAAAACTTTTAAAAAATCTGTATCAGGAAAGTTTTTATTTAAAACCTGTGTAAAAAACTTTACCAACTTCCCTGTTATAGTCTATGGGAACTCCTGTTCCTATAGAGTCTGTAGGACTTTTGCTGTGTCTAAAATAAATCAGTAACAGCAATAATTGTTACCATTATTGTGATTAACTACCATTGAAAACTCAAACTGTGTTCAGTGCTGGGCGAAGCAGTTTGCCTACATTATTTCACTTATGTCCCCAAAACAACTTTATTGGAATAAGATACTGCTATTGCCCCCCCCCCCTTTTTTTTTGTCTTTTTCATTTTTATCGGTACCAGGGATCAAACTCAGGACTGCCTGCTTGCAAGGCAGGCGCTTATGCCGCTGAGCTAAATCCCCAGCCCCCTATTGCCCCTGTTTTAGAGGATAGGAAAATAAGTCTCAGCCACATTAAAGTATATGCCTAAGGTCACTCACCTAAGCAAACAGAAGCACTGAAAGTTCAAACTCAGTTCTGCCCAACACCAAAACCTGTGGCTTAAAATCAATGGTTCTGCAACTTGAGCCCGAAACAGAATTATCTGGAGCATTTGTTAAGATACAAATTGCTAAGTTTCACTTGTTGAGTTTTTTATTCATCATCATTTCTCAGCCTTTTGGCTAAGATCAAGTGGAGATTTTTTAGTCAAGAGGGTCTTGGTGAGGCTGGAGAACCTGCATTTCTAACAAATATTTAAGTATTGCCATCCCCATTGGTCCTGGGAACCATGCTTTGAGAACCACAGGTCTAAATCATGAAGGTAAAGGATTTTCTGTTTAATCAGAAGGTTACAGCAGTGTTTGAGGATCAGCACACAAGTTTGAGGACTGTGGCCAATCTTCAGCCTCAAACAGTAATAAAGCATGAATACATGAGGACCAGGGGGTCCCCAGAGGCCACTTCATGCCAGATGGTGGCCTGACCCTCCTGGTGTGCACACTGATACTGGTACCTCTGGTCAGGATTTGGTTTCCCCTTCTTTCTCATGTTGTTTGCAGTGGTTTCACTGAAGTGTAACCGTCCCAGCGTTACTTTGGTGACTTGATCAGCGAGGAGGTCAATTCTAGAACACAGAGCAGAAATACCAAGAGATTATACGAGAACACAGAGCCTTTGATCATATCTAACCCACTCTCAGGCTCTCAAGGTGTTTAGCTGTCAGTGCCCATCACAATGTAGTGGAGTTTGCACTGATTCCTAGTCACTGATCCACAGCCCAGGCAGGAGCGGCCACCAGGAAAGGTCACGGAATGAGTTGAGACTGGGAAGGGCTCACTCAGCAGGCGCTCTGCCTGGAGTTTCTGCTTCCTGGTGCCATATGGTCCACACACACTATACGGGCTCTGTGACCTCCACTGTGGAAAGAAAGGTGCCTTGTACTGCACCAGTGTCATTAATGCAGAACATGCTTCTGCACAAGCAGCATCTCTGGGATCCTCACGAATGCTGTGGCTTTCCTTCCTGTGTTTGTCCTCTCTTAGCCTGGTAATAGTGGGCAACTTCCTTCAAAAGAATACCACACAAAGGAAAACCATGCATTCTAAGCAAGCTGAGTGCTGTTTGTTTGAGTGCCTGGTCTGTATAAGCTGGTCTGTCCAGTGTTGGGCCATTCTCTTCCAGCTCACATGGGAGTTAATGAGGGTCGAGACACTGAGATGTCTCAACTGTACCCCAGCCAAATGAGACAATGCACGAATCATGCTTCAAGTCCAAGAAAAGAGGACCTGACTTTGGACTGCCACACTATGGAGCACACTACTAGTAGTGCACACTTTCTATCTTAAGCCTGTCAGCCATCTATCAATGTAGCCTTAAAAATGAGAAAAACTGAATTGTGTGCATGGCATGGAGTGGAACTTTGCAATTAATTTGGTCAGTATCATGGTAATTTAAATGAGAAAGGAAAAATAAGACATGGCTTATAATCTTTAAGGAACCAAAGTTGTTAGCAATGTGTTAGTACTAAATGACTATAAAAGAGATTTTTTAAAAAACTAAATCCTTTTGTTAATAATTTTTGTACTGATTCCAATGATTTTACAAATTTTATTTTTGTTGATAAACATATATTCACAATACAACAATAGAATGCCTCAGTTCACAAATGCTTCTGTTCACGATCAATTCACACATACAAGTGTTAGGCGAAATTTTTCTTGTATTCATGAATCTCACATCAGGTGACAAACATGATTGCAGCCATCTTCTCTGAAATTGTGGAACAAATTAAGTTTGTGAACTGAGGTAGCATCATCTTAAACTACTACAGTATTACTGCTTTACATTCTACAGTGGGTTTCATCTTAAATAAATTAGACATCAGATCTTCCCAAACATTGACCAAGGAATTCACAAAAGAAATTCTTACTTAACAGGACTGAAAATCCTTTTGCTTCTATCTGCCTGGGACTGTTCAATAGCAATTATTTGATTGGTGGCTTCTACCTGTATGCAACAATAAAAGGTAAATTAATAGCAATAACTTTATTAAATAAACATTAACTACTACAGATATGTAGGTACTAAAAAAAGACACCAAGGCATCATGTTAGGCTCTAGCATTTAAGTGCAAATCACTGAAAAGACACAGAATACAGTGGCCTCTGCCTGCAAGCAGGATGTTATTGATGAGAAAACAAATAAATGCCTTGTAAAATTAGATAATGAAAACACAATACAGGGCCTCAGATTTAGTCAGTGGCACAAGTGCCTGCCTGGCAAGTGCGAGGTCCTGAGTTTCATCCCTGGTACCCTCCCCACAAAAAACGAAGCCACAATACAACTCAGCATCCCAAATAAGCAGTGAATACAGTGAGATGGTAGATGACTGAACTACAGGAGAAATATTCAGGACCAATGCAGCTCAAAGAACACACAAATTCTTTCATTTGTTCATTTATTCTACAAATATTTATTGAGCACCTACTTTGTGCCAGGGACTGCTCTAAGCATTAGAGAGAAGAAATGAACAAAATTAACAAAAATCTTTGCTCTTTGGGGGCTTACATTTTAGCATGAAGAAATAATAATACAGAATAAAAACATATAGGAAATGACATTTATTCAGCATCTGCTACATACTCTTCTTGCTAGCCCATGAATAACAAGTAGCAAGGGCATGAGACCAACCGGTAATAAACAGTTTACATTTAAAGAGTTGTAACAATCTTTCTGGAAAGAAATTGCCTAGAACCTTAACAATTAAGAAACTTAACAATTTTCATATCTTTAATGGGTGAACTCTCTTTTTGGAATTCATCATCATGCAAAGATGTGTGCACACACATATTAGTGCAGTTTCATTAACAAACATAAAAATTAGAAATCAGTGAAACTTGCCACATTCCTAGTAAGCTGTGCAAGCCGCCCTCCCTCCAGAGAAAAGTCAGCATCTCCAGAGAATTGGCCATGCTGGGACTTGGGGGACGAACCAAGAAATCAACTAGCCAGCCTTCCTGGTAAGCTGTGCAAGCCATGTGCACTCCAGGGAGCGAACAGTCAGACAGTACCTCCTGTGAGCCTATCACACATGGATAGCGAATCAAACAGCATCTGTATCCCTCCCTGCCACTGCCTCAAGCTACTGGATCATTCTGAGGTCAGCCTGAGTTCTGAGCTCAGCAACTAAGGTACATAAAGCAACTGGATGCTTGTACTGTTTGGTTGATTATGCAGGCCTGGGGCCAGTGGCTTGAGCATCTCTTGGGAGGATGACAGGATGCATATAGCAAATAAGGGGGATTCCCTTCTATCTTGTCTTTGAAGTAAAATATTATTTTCATTGTTTTGCTTTGTTCTGATTAATTGTTTTGCTTTATTCAATGTTCTGTTTTGATTGATTTTATAGTGGGTTTTTTTGTGTGATTTTGCTATACCTGATGGAATGGACAACTATTATGAAGATAACAAAATATACTATGGTAGCTATTATTGTTTTTCTGGTATCTTGCTTTGAAGTTCTGTACCAATTCTGCTGCATTGTTTTGATTGGCTTTTTTCTATCTTGTTTTGTTGGATTTTACCATCTTTAAAATTTAAAAAACAAGTTTAAGAAATAAATGAAACTTATATTAAGAATAAATATTACATATTCATACCAAGGAAAATTCTATTATCTTTGTAAACAATATTTCTATGGGACCCTCAATAATATCAATATTATATTGATATTACGAGGGTTAACAACAGGAAAAATTAGACCACCAAAAGGCAGATCCCAAATATGACTTAATTTTGTCTGCCTATATTTCTATTATGTATCAGAATAGTCACAACTGACATTTTATTCACATAATCAGAAAAATGAGTTCTGTTGTTGACTGGTTTATTTTTAAAGAGCTCAGTTCAGTAGCTAACCCAATTTTAGGAGATTTCATGCCCAAGCTCAGGTTAATCATTGCACTGAAATAATGTAGATAGTGGATTCTTTTCCTCCTAAGGATCTGGATATGCAGTAATAACCTAATAAATACTCTTCGACTTCCTAGTCACACTGCCTGCATTCTAAACCCAGCTCAATCATCTGCTATCCTAGATAAACTGACTAACATCACTGGGCCTCAGTTTCCCTTCTCTTAAATTGTGGAAAAAAAGTGTTGATTAAATTAGTGTTCTCTGGCTCCTTTTAAATCAGAGAATTCTGAGAATCTGGTAAAAATTGTGAATCTCTTCCACATGCTTTGTTTCTCTTATACTAGAAACCCAAAGAGTAAGAAAAGAGTGAAGCAAAAAATACAAGACAGGAAGTAGGGAAATGAACTTTCTACAAGAGGAAAATGATCAACAGATGGAAGAATGGGGGAGGTGGGAGGGCAGGGAGATGATAAAAGGAATTAAGGTATGTTAGGTGAACACATCAATTCCCCAGGAGAAATGGAAGCATTATGAACTAATAAAAATATAAATACATTGAATGAAAGAGAAAATGCACCAGCATCAATAACAATAAAATAAGAATAAATAAAAGAAGTATGAGACTTACATACAGAGAACTAGAAAAACTACAGCTTGAAGTGATGCTGTGCCAGTTTCTGAGCTCAGGAATTGGCAGCTTCTACCTCCTGGATCTTGGAACAGTTAGTCTTAAAACCCATCCACCATGCTGTGAGGAAGCACAAGCTATCCCATAAAGAGGTACATGTGGGCAAGAGCTAAGGCATTTGAGCTCCAGCCAATGTCAGCCTAAATGTAATAAGCATAAGAGATGCCATCTTGAAGGTATCCAAGAAGAGCTGCCCCGAGGATGATGCCTGATATGACTAGTCATCTACACAAGCTGTAGATTTGTGAGTTAGATAAATTATTGCTATTATTTTAAATCACTAAATTTTGAGACGGTTTATTATGCAACAGTGGACAACTGGAACTTACTAATGTCGATTAAATGCAAATTGAACTAAATAAAATTTTACCTTAATTCCAAAAGCTTTCAAGTAAAACATTTCTACTGGCTTTAGGCCCATTTGAGTTTCAACAAATTTTGGACTTCCCCAAATTTGGATGTGGATCGTTATCTGGAAATGGTTCTTCTTTTGACAAACAAAAGCTTCATCTGCTGGAGAGAAATTAAATCCTTTGTCTGTAACAACTCGATAGCCCACATCAGGTCTACGAAGAAAGGAATCAAGAAACCAATTTTACAAATATTTTCAACACATTTTCTTTTACAATATCCACTGTATAAACATTTCAAGAAAATGGAATGTTTACTATATCTAATCCATTAATCCCTTAATTTTCTTAAAGACAAAATTAAGATAATCTTTCAAAACAGCTAGCTCTCTCCCAGTTTTTTTCCTTTCTTGCAAAAAAGTACAATTTTTGCCAAATGGAAGCATTATTTCCTCAATCTGTCTTTCTCCTTTGTGCTTTCTACACTTTTAATTTGACTCCACAATTCAGTAGAAAGATATAGGCTAGAAATTGCAAAGTCATAACATTACTAAGAAATATCTGAGAGAGAATTAATCTCTTTTCTCTTTAAAAACAAGTTTCTAAATTTTATCAGCGATACCATACTCAGTAGTATGAATATGAATGAATGCATATTCAGTCCATTGATGGTTTAGAATAGCTTTAAATTAAATTAACTAGAACCAAACACTCTACTGATGGAAATCTGTTTTCACTAGAGTATATTCACTTCCTCTTATTCTTTCAATCTGGTTGCAATACTGAAAACTTACTATGGTGATTTCTGCTAGGAAGGAAAATGGAGCAGGAGTAGAATTAACTACACTATTGCTGTATTTGTCATTGCTGTTTTCAATAGAAATACTTAGTATGCAGCATATGCTTTTAAAAATACTTTAAAATGTTAATAAAAATAAAACAAATACATAATGTTTTCAAGTAGAGAAGAGAATATAAAAATTAGAAATGCTTTTTTTGGTGGGTTCTCCATTCATATTATAGTATGGAACATACATTTTAACTCAGCAATATTCCTATAACTGTATTTTTTTTTCCCCTCAGAAAAGAAGCACTTTCTCCAAACCATGAGTGGAGGAGGTAAATGTTCACTGCTCTACTACTGGGTAGATCTTTGCCTCCTGGGATCGCAAATGGGCTATTTTCCACTATAATACACAATTTAAGTTCCTAATTTTTGCTCTAATTCCAGAAACAAACTATTAATGGGCCTCAGGGGAAAACAGTGTTCATGTCCTTTGCAATTCACGTAAAATAGCTCCCCGAAGGATCAAGTCATTGTTTCATTGATCACCTTCAAGTAGCTGCTTAGTCAGAAACTTCACAGTCACAGTGCACACCAGCAGCAAAGGGAAATCCAGTGAATAAGAATCTGATAAACCTACATGTATGGTGTTACCTGGGAACTTTATATTGACCCAGGTTGCTAGAATTAATCTGCTAATTTGCTCTTCTAAAGGCCAGATGGACAGAATTGCATAGATTTTAATATGGAGAGCAATAAGATCTGTGTTCATTGAGAAAACCAAAGGAAATTTTTGTGAAAAAAAATTCTAAAACAAGGTTTGATTTACAACTCAGCTATGAGAATTAGTCTGGGTAACTTCATATAGTTTGTTTTAAGGAAATATTTCTTCCTTCTAGTTTATCCAACATAAATGTTCTAGTAATAAGCTTTGCTTTGTTCTAGTAATAAACTTTTGTAAAATACCAAGAAAGCCCTCAAATTTATCAATCAAAATTTCTAATTTTATATTATATTTATAATGAAAATCCTACTTAGCCACTGGCATATTTTAATGTGAAACATTATTATAAGCAAGAAAAAGTATAGAAAACTTAGGTAGGCAAATTGTGTCTTAAGGAAGTAAGTGATGGTTGAAAGGTTAATATCAATAATGCATGAGTCCACATTTATTTTTAAAACAAAATATGGTAAAACTTTGCTAGTTTTAGAATAATTTGCATGCTTTCATTTCAGCCTCTGAATGTAAAGAAACCAGTGGCTATAGCTAAAAAGCTAACCACTCAAAACATTCAGGGTATGTTGACAGTGAGCCTGAAACACTGATTCACAGTACAGATGTTCAGGGTAGTCACTGGCTAATAACAATTTCACTTGGCTCCCAACAGTGTCCTCTATGGTATTCGAAACTGACTGAGTGAGTAAATGTTAGTGATTTGGGGAAATTCTGTTTTCCAACTTAAATTAAACATGTGGTCCCAGAAAAATTCCCTTTCCCTCCAGCATTTAGTGGGTAAATTATGAGTTAGAATTACAATTCTGGGTTCCCAAAAGCCAAAAACCTACGTCCCAGCTATTCATTAGTCAAGAGGCAAAACACAGGTGGAAAAGGTCATTGATCCACCCCTTGACCAGGGGTACCATCCAAGCCCTCATGCTGAGATTTAATTGTTCTTTACACACACACACACACACACACACACACACACACACTCACACCAAGGTGTTGCTAAGACCACTTACAGTTTTTCATGATGACAGTTTAATAAGCTATGCCAAGGAACACTTTGGTACGGCTGCCACTTCAGAGCCGGGGAGCCCTGGTCCGCAAGCATCCCGTTCTGGACCTCACTGTCATGGTCCCGTACTCTGCTGCTGTGACTCCTACTTGTCACTGCAATGGAACCAGTAGGTTACATTCTTCCTACTAGACTTTTCTCCCCAGACTCATAGGCAGCTGCACAGAGTTCATGAGTAGGCCGCTTCTAAGGGTAGAGTGCCTGTGGGTGGTGCCAAATTCTGGGGGGCAAGAGGAATGCTGCTGCCCTGTGTCTTCGTCTATAAGGAGAGCAGCCTGCTGTCACAGTGATCTGTAAGAGGGTCTGTGTAGTATTTCCTCACCTCCACTGTGTGGTCCCAGTCCCCCCAGGAAGGCAAATGACCCAGGCTTGATCAATCAAAGTACAACATTCAGTACTTTAATTGAGGATGACTGCATGGCCTAATCTGATTCAAGTAGAGGTATCTCAGCACTTCCAAAGAATGCAGGTTTCAAGATTCTCACAGTTCTCCTTGAGGTTTAAACCTACAGGATACATTCCTAAGAGCTGCTGGCACCATTGAGGATATGAGGGGAGAGGCCCTGTGGGCATGAAGCCAGCATAGCAGAAGAGAGAATTCACGATGAAAGACAACCAAGCTTGACAATGATTTAAGCTGGGAGCAGTACTAAATGTTTAAGTTACAGGAGCCAGTAGATTCCCTGAATTTTTGTTTGGTTTTGGCTTTGCTTTATTGCTTAGGGTAGTTTGAGGTTTTTAGTTTTAGTGGGGTTTTTTGGTATGTTTGTTTTTTGTTGTTGTTAATTTTGGCAATATATCCTAATTTGTTGCAGGTCTTTGTGGCACCAATATTCTGATGTTCCAAAAAGCTTTTTGAATTTAGATGACTTATTCACTTATGGTCTTACTTCACTCAACTGAAAAATAGAAACTGAACACATGTGCTGCTCATCTTGCAGAGAACAATACAAGTGAAAGCACTTCCAAAGTTAAAACCAAGAGAAAGTAACAGATCTCGTTAGTATGTAGTATCAGCATAAGAAATTGCCACTTTTGTTCAAAATGGTCAATAACAGCAATTTTACATGGCCAGCCACTATTTTTGCATAACCGTTAAAGTTGTCTGTCTTAATTTGAGTATGCCTTCCAAACCATAGGATTTAACCTCAGTTTTCACGTAAAATGTGACTGGTACTTTAGCTGTTTCCTTTCTTTCTAACATTCTTACCACCATTTTTGCCTGACATCAGGAGTGAAGGAGAAATGGTTGGCATTGGTGACCAGGTGCAGGTCATCAGCAATAACACGGAAATAGATGTTTGCTTCTCCTGAATGCACCGCCAGCCTGCAGCACGGCAGATGCAGGAGAAAGGCGCTGGGTTTTATTTTACTCCTCTGACTGTTCCTTTACATTTCCACAAGGTACTTCATAAAATAAACAAATTGAACTGCTCTCAAATGTTACAGGAAAATTCTTTTTCCTGGAATCTCATCATTAAGTGTCACCTAAGCAAAACATATATATATTAGTCTTTGTAAAACATCTGTACAAAAGAGATTTCTTGGAACCCCAAAGAAATTTCTTCCCATCTAATAACACCGGAGGTGGGCACTGCAAGGACCTCCACGTGTCCTTACTCCTCCAAAAGCTACCTGGCCTACAATGTTTTTAAAAATAAATCACGGGGGCTGGGGATTTAGCTCAGCGGCATAAGTGCCTGCCTTGCAAGCAGGCAGTCGTGAGTTCGATCCCTGGTACCGATAAAAAGGAAAAAGACAAAAAAAAAAAAAAAAAAAAAAAAAAAAATCACGAAAATAAAATCATTTCATAGTTCTGCTCCCACCAAATTCAAAGAAAGCAGGAAACTAGCTCTTCCTCCTCTCCTTCCTCTCTGCTGTGACAGAGAGAGTCAAGAAAGATCAATGTGAGACTTAAATACGCCTGATACCTAAACACTCGCAGGCAAATTATTTATTCTCTCTGAGCTTTGAGTTCGCATCCATAGAAAGGGAATAATCATATGCCACCTCCTAGAGTTGTTGAAGGGATTCAGTGAGGAGGTGTCTACAAAGTGCTTAGCCCACCAGCTGTCTGCCACCAGGGAGCATCTAAACAATGCCACCTTTAGGTATCATTAGTGACCCTGGTAGTATGCCTATCCTGTTTCAGCCACATGACTTAGGTATTCCTAAGAAGCCATGGGGAATAGTTCCACTCTTGGCCTTCAGCTACTCTGGCTAATGTAAAAAAACTATCAGATGTTCCCAGCTGAATACCAGCTGACATAAGCCCTGTGGCAGTCAGGCCAATGTTGCATGGCCATAGGCCAGCTCTATTCCACCAGACACTAATAGGGACAGTGGTCAGGAATTCAGGGCCATTGTCACTGTCCTCAAAGATAATGGCATTACCTGCTTTTTCCCATCAATACAGCGAAGATATCAGAGCAGCCACTCAAACAGAGTTACATAGTTGTGGCTTCCCTAGGAGTTGCTTATCTACTGGAAAGGCCCTGGGAAACATAGGCCCACATTGAAATACCAACTCTGAGACCAGAGCTGGGATTTCCTACTCCTTCTAATCATAACAGTTACTATTCTGAGTCATTTCTATACCACAGCCACTGTTCTTAACTCTTTAACTTACCTCTAAGGGGAGGATCATTTTTTTCAATAAATTTCCTTTATGGAAGTATTCTATACAAGAATAAATGGACACAGATCATGAGCACATGATTTTATACTTGTTCATGAACGAATTCAACTACCACATGGTCAAACCGTAGGATACTTTCAGTCATCTAGGAGATACCCACATGCCCCCTTCCAATAATTACTTTTTCTTCCCCAGATTGACCATTGTCCTGAAATCTAACAGCAGAGGAGAACTTACAGCAATGGAATACGATTATATGACCTGTTATGTCCTAGCTTCTGTGGCCTGATGTTATGTTTATGAGCTTCATGCATTATTACTGCACCAGCAGCTACTTGTTAATTTTCACTGATTTCTCGTCATATAAATGTGCCACAAATCACACTGTTGTTAGTGGCCATTTGCTACTAGTAATGGCCAGTTTGTGGCTATTATGAGTCATGCTGTGGTGGACATTCCTGCACATTGTCTTTGGAGAGCATGTACACACATTTCTGCTAGGTTTATTCCTGGGTATGGAATCACTGTTTGTAGGATACCCTTCAGGAGATGCTAGTAAAGATTTCTAAAGTGTATGAGGCAAAGATTCTTAATCTCATTGATGTGAAAACTAAGCCACAAAGATCTGACATAACTTGCCCAGCGTCACAGGGCTTAAGCGAAAGAGAGTGGTTTTTCAAATTGTCTTCCTTTCAAGTTATCTGAGGATCACAGGAGAAATGCTAACACACAGAAGAAGTGTGAACATAATAAACTGCCCAGCTTCCAACCTTCAGAGGAAAATGACAACTTGCATTTGAATGCTTTTCAAAATATCTTGCATACTTTGCTTTTAACACTCTCAGAGATAAGTGACATAGAAATTATGACTCATTTGCTAAGGAAAAATAACGCTGTGAGTGTCTCAGTCTTAGAGGCAATATAGGCACTTGTCTGACTCGTTAGGGTGAATTCAGCCAGTGTACCTCTCACTGTGGGCCAAAGGTCATGACGGGGCTGGAAAACCCTTTCATATTTGAGGTTAAAACTATAAAAGGGTCAAAACAGGCCAATGAGGCCAGGAAACCCCTTTCATTTGAGAAGTGGAGCCAAAAACCAGCTAATAAGAGCCTGCTCATCAGCAGGTTGCTTTCCAAACAAGATTTTTACATCTGCTCACAACAACCTGGTAACTGTGCATTTGATGCTACAAATGGACTCTTGGAACCAATGTTTGTTGCCTAGAAGAAAGAAAGTCATTAGGAAACCTTATTAATTGATTTAGAATGTCTTTTTCCCATAGAAAACTGGCAATCCTGATCCCGTCTATACACATGGTTGAAGCTCTTCCTTCCTCCACCAATGTGTACTCTCTTTAAGACCTTGTAAAAACCTGGCAACATCAAATAGGTGATCACCACCTATAAGAACACGTTAGCGAAAAATATAAGTGGTGATGAAAACATGGTATTTTGAGCCAGGCGTGGTGGCTGGCGTGGTAATCCCAGCACTCGGGAGGCTGAGGTGGGAGGATCGTTGTGAGTTCAAGACCAGCCTGGGCTACAAAATGAGCTCAAGGCCAGCCTGAACTGCATAGCGAGACCCCGTCTCAAAAAAGACAAAAGAAAAGGAAAAACCATGGTATTTGGACTAAGTTCTTACCTTCATCCCCCATCCCTTTTCCTGTGAACCTGCTCATTTTTATTCTTGAACAGTTGTCTGGCAACTATTATTTTTAGTCAGTTTTTCAGTAACCTTTAAATAGGAAAGAGATTCGTGGATTCCTCACTGTTGGGATTCTTCAATTGCTCCCCCTAAGCTTTCTCCAAAGATGATGAAAAAAATCAGTGTCTTGTCCATCACAGACAGACAGCAGCAGACCATCATCTCAGGATGCAGGTTAACTTTAGAATGATTTGAGCAACAATCTGGTCCACTGAGGAAACTCTTAGAAGGTTTAAATGACTACCCTATATCCCCCAGTGAGCTGGTGTATCTGCAGGAGAGTGAACAGATGGTTCCCTCATCTGGCTAGGAATTTGCTCAGCATTTATATTTGAGACTCATAAAAAAAGCTGCAGGCAAAGAGACAGGAATCCCTGAAGAAATTAGGGTAATCTTCCATAAGAAGGTGGACAAGGAGCTCTGTATTATCCACAAAGGGACTCTAATTAGCGCATTATGTTGCTATGGTTGAAATAGCATTTTGTTTCTAAGGTGTGGGGAGCAGAGAAATGACTGTTGGCCATGGTGGATCCATGTAAAAGGAAAGGAGGCTAAAAAGCCAGGTGTGGTGGCACACTCGTGTAATCCCAGCACTTGGGAGGCTGAGGCAGGAGGATCGTTGCAAGTTTGAGACCAGCCTGGGCTACAAAGTGAGCCCAAGACCAACCCCTGAATGCACAGTGAGACCCTGTCTCAAAAAAAAAGAAAAGGAGATTGTAAGAGGCTTTCTTTATAAAAGGGCTGGAAGCCCAGCACCATTGTGACACAGACCTCCCAGAGGACAGTGATAAATTAAACTTGACTGAAAGGGTGGTATCTTCCTCCACTGAAGGACCCCATCTGGCCATCCTGGAGGTAAAGCCAGATGTCTCAGTCCAGCCATGGGACTGTTAAAGGCATAGGCAGCAGCACCCACTTGGTAAGACAGCCACATGCATCTCCTTTGAGAGCGGCATAAATCTGTACATTTGGGACAGGAGTTGAAGGAGCAGCCCCAAGAGGAAACCCTGGACTTCTTGCCAAGCTGACTCATGGCACAGTGAATTGGGGGTGCTGTTCATTCTGCTTATGGAGCAGAGCAGCCTACTTACAGTAGTTCATAAAGTTGGCCCAAAGATTTATCCTTTTCCCTATAAAATGCTGTGGCATTTGGACTATGGAAGGTTCTAAAAGTTTAAGTCTTCAGACTCCAAAAAGCCAGTCTGTTTCCATGTTGGTCAGGTCTCCAAGCTCACAACACAATGTATCGCATATTACACAGGACCAAGATCTAAATAGGCTGACCATTTTGACCTCAGATGGTTCTGATGGAAGACTTCTAAAATAATTTTACAAAGTTTCAAATATCTACTGGAAACTTGCCAATGTGCAGCCTTTCAGTGGAGACTTTAAGCCACAGCCTTGCATCTCAGAGTATCTTCCAAACATCACTAGTATTGATATCACCTAGAAACGTGTTAGAAATGCAGATTTCAGACCCTCACTTGGATTTATTCAGCTATAATCTGCATTTCTGCCAAGATTTCTGTGTTAATCCATGTCATTTCCTGTGTTAAAATGAAGGAAAGTGGCACAGAACAAAGCAACAGTCACACCCTCAGGTTCTCAAAAGTGCTGTGCCATTCCCCCAGGCCTGGAGCCTAGGTCCTCTGAGACTTGTTCCTGAAATTGAAAGGCTGACATTTCTCCCACACTAAGAAACAGAAGGAAACCTCTTCCTGCAGGTGCTGCTATGACCCAAACTGCATGAAAGAGGAAAGAAAGAAACTCCTCGAGCCTCTCGCTGCCCTTGTGTGAGAAAGAACATCATTTTGTAGGACTGTTCAAAGCCCTGTACAAAACTGTGATCCAAAGGCCAACGCTGCGATAGCCTCAGCCTCATCGTGGCCCGGGTTTGCTCACCTGGTCTGCAGGGGTGGGCCCACACTGCGCAGTCCCCGGAGTCCTCCAGTGTCTGCATGTGCTTCCTCTTCTTGGCTGGAGGCAATGAATCTCTGAAATCAAGAAATTAAAAGGAAGATTAGGATTTTTCTTTGCTTTACCAATTACCTTAACTTGAATTTAATTTTCCAGGTCTTTGCTTTCCATTTCTTATATTCAACACTAACTAGTTGAGGTTCCCAAAACCCTACCAGTCTGAAGCTTAGTTTTCCTTTAGCCAATGAATTTGAGGTTTACCTACCTTAAAAAATAAACTGACAACATTTTAAAAGGCAGAAGACTCACTGAAACTGAAGATACAGGTATACATGTTACACCCAAGAATATTTTTCCCATAGAGGTTGGCCTCAATTTTTAATGGTCCTCCAAAAGGAGAAATAAATGGGAGAAAAGAAAGACAGATGAGACGACTCTATTAATGCTTAGCTGACAGTTTTCCAAGCGCTCATCTCCAAATTTCCCTGTATCATCTGGCTAACATATGTAACCGCTGTTACTTCTACCACCTGGAACCTTCCTGTGCTTCAGACATTTTACTTTTTGTTGAATGAGCACTTTGGACTTAGTGGGATTTTAATTAAGAGCTTGCCTAAGCCAAGAACACTGGGGCGCGCCACGTCCTATTCACGTCTCAACACTGCCATCTCCTGGCCAGGCTCCCACTGCAGTCTCCCCACATCGCTACCGGGTTTCTGACTGCTCCATCTCTTTCTGCTGAGATCTTTCTGAACTAAATATCTTGCCCTTTACCCAGGGATGTGGCACAGAGACTGCTGGTGATAAGAACAGCTTGTCCCCAGATAGGAGGACCCCGACTGATCCAGGAGGTTGGAGGGACTGGTGTTTGGGTAACAGTTGTGAAAGCTGTCATGGGTTTGAGCAGAGTCGCTCATTCCAGACATGCTCTGCTGCAGGTTCACAGACAGCATCCCGGGGGCCGCTGCGGAGTGCAGAAAAGCAGCGGGAGTCCTCTCAGGTGTAGCCCTTGTGGTCCCGTAGCTTGTACCTGGCAGAAGACGAAAGCAAGAAACATCTCTATTTTGTACCACTCACATTCCAGAGAGTAACAGCACAAGACACACTGAGCATCTGCACTCACCTTTGACCTGTGGAGGCGAACATGGGTCTGATGTAGAATAGGGTGGGGTCTCTGGGAGCTGGCGTTGGCTGCAGATTAGAGAAATGATTGCTTTCTTTCTTATGCTGTTCCATCACAAATAGGAGGCAGCTCTCCGTGTACAGCAAGCACCCTCAGTACTGATACCAGCTGCTGAGGGGTGGGAGTGAAGCCCATCAGACCACACTCAGTGTCATGCCATGCTAAGTGACTGGGCTTTGAGTCCCAACTCTTTGACTTCTTAGATTTGCATCCATGAACAAACAACCTCTTCAGGCCTCTATTTTCTCACTGACAAAACAGAACTAATTATTATGTCAAAATAAAGCATCATTGTGAGAATTGAAATGTCTATATAAGTCTATAATGTATTACCCTCAATATTGTGAGTGCTCAATAAATTTCAATTAATATTTTTTTTTCTTTTTGGTGCTGGGGACTGAACTCACAACCTTGTGCTTGGAAGGTTCGTGCTTGTGCTGCTGAGCTAAATCCCCAGCTCTTAAAATTCTTATACCACAAAAATGGTTGTACATATGGCTTGAGCTAAGGCCATGTAAAATGTTGTTGCTAAATGGCTTTCCATCTCTATATGTTCTGAAGTGTGTATAGCTCTTAGAAGTTCAAAAGTTTACAAAAGAATATTTTTAATACATGGGGAAAAATAACTTTTTTCTGTTTCAAATATTGAGGTGCAAGTAAAATTGCATATTTTTTTCTTTTTCTTTTTCTTTTTTGTAAAATTGCATATTAAGAAATGAAAAGCCTATGACACTGGAATCACAAAAAAATCTCTAAATTCAGGGATAAGATAAGGTTGGAAAACAGAGTCACTAAAGCTTCAATTAAGAACCAGTCAGACCATTATATCAGTTTGTCCCCCATCACCCCAAAACGAGTGAAATGAAACCAGGAAATGGTACAAGGTTACTAGGTACTGTTAAGGCCACTGATGAGCTGCTGGCCTGAACATGAAAGGGTTCATTAAAAACCTAAATGCTGAATGTGACATCTCCCTCAACTCTGCTTTGAATGCAACCAAACCAATATTTCATGAGTAATAAATTAGAACTCTGCTCCCATGAAAGCTTAAATGTACTCAAGGGCCAAACACACACAGTATGTTAAGTTACCAAGGAAATAGCCCATTCCTATCTGATCACACTGTAATGAAATTCACCTTTTAAGAATTTTAAGAATTAATGGTGATTTTGATACAGAATTTCTTAAACAGAAACAAGGAAATACCAGATATTGTTAGAAAGTCTTTAAAATTAAAGACAGAGCACAAACAAACAGATAAAGAATACAGATACAGAAATACAGAAGAACCATCACAGCTCTTTTGCTTCCTATCTGACTGACCTCTAATACGACTGGCTCCACCAAACCTGATCTTTCTGCAGATAAAAACTCTGAACATTTGGACATTAAAAAACTTACCCACAGATACTGGAAAGTAGCCAAAAGTAGCAAGATTCTGGAAGGGTACTGAAATTTGGAGGAAAATATTAACGAACTGTGGGTTACCTGTTTGCAGTTTTTAGCCTCAAAGTCTAATCGAAGTCAAAGCACAGACAGTCTAAAACTCCAATAAAAATCCAGCCCTTTTAGGCTGAACAACCAGAAAAGAATGTGGGATAAACAAGATTGCTGGAAAAATGAGAGGGAATCTTGGAAAATACTGATACCTACATAGGAAGCCAGATTCTGTGTACAAGAGCCCAAGTCTCTTGCTGATCCTAAGCCAGCCATGTGTGGGGCAGAAACTGAAATAGGAGCTTCTTTCCAAGAGACAGAGTTTATAGTTTGAGTCCACACAGAGTAATTCCTTGCAAAAATATATGCATATTCATTCTTTAGAGAAATGTGAAAGAAGCCCCGTGTTCAGGGACAGTAGTTCATCAAGCTAATCTTTTATTTAATTATATTTTATACTCTTCCATGCTAAATCCATTCTTGGTATGCTCAGAGAAACTTAGCAGTTTTTTTCAGGGAATCTAATGAAAGAATGGATGAAATAGACCTTCAAAACTAGGCAAATCATTAAAACAAGGCAATGACAAACTCCAGAAAAACACTGTTCTTTGGGATTGTTTTTGCACTCATTCCTGCTCACAATCACCATACCAGAAATGCACACAATGCACAGCAGACTTTGTACTTTGAACTTATCTCTTACATGAATGAATTTGCATAAAACAGGTGCCAGAAAATGACAAAACACCTCAGTCATTCACTGAGAGGCCAACTCTGTCTCTGGCTTCTATTGGAGACACTTGTAAAACCAAGAGATTCTTAGCAACTGACTTAAAAAAGAGAATAATTTGCCTCCTCTTGGAGATAGAACATGTTTGTGTCTTTGGAGGATGAACAGAGAAAACTGTCTCCTGGGAGCTGAATTTTATACAAGTTAAAAGAGGAGAGCATGAGAGACTGTTCCCTCTAAGTTGTATGTACACTCATGACAGCCACATGCTGCCCCCAAAGCAGCCAGTGTTTCTTTTACACTGTCACCTTGATTTAGCACCCTGAAGTAGACTGAGTGCCTACAGCCTGTGATTCTGCTGTGCACTGTGCAGGCCCCCACATAGTATCAAAACACAGTCTTCATGTGAAAACACCAGTGAGACTACTTACAAATTCAACAGCCCAAATCTGAGTTTGCTGTAATGAGTCTCCCAGTGCCTTCACCAACTGGCCCTGCACCAGAGCTCCACTGCACCCCTCGGTGACCTCAGTGCAGTACAGTGCCTGGAGCAGCGCTGGTGTTTAATAACTAGCAAGTGCTTTTTAAAAGAAAACCATGGAGAGAACCCAGCCTCACCAGGAAGTGATCCCTGCCTGAAAACCATATCATTTTCATTGTTTTGCTGGGTTGGGTTTCATTCTCTTTTGTTTTGTTTGATTATGTTAAATCTGATGGCATGAAGAGCTATTTAAAAGATAGCAAGACATTATGGTAACCATTTTGGATTCACTATTGGCTTGTTTTGAAGTCCTTTATCACATTCATTGTTTTGTTTTTATTGCTTCTATTCTGTTCTGTTCTGTTTGATTTTTACTATGTCCAAAAGTATCTGCAGCCCTTTTGAAGACAACAAAAGGCATGATTGTTGATTTTGTAAGGTTTGAAGGTTTAGAAGTCCTGTAGCACTTATACTGGTTTATTTTGATTGGTTTTATTCTATTTTATTTTCCTTGGTTTTATCCTCTTTAAAATAAAAAATGGGTTAAAAGAAAGAAAACTATGTACTACAATGAATATTCTGCATACATAATTTCCTATGTTAAGAGCAGGCTCTCCAGACCACAAATCTGTGATGACAGTGGCCTTCTCCCACTTACCACCCCCCACTTCCTCATTCTGTTCTTATGTCTTCATCTGACTGCATGACCTTAGACTATCTGTCACTGTCTTTTTTTCCCCAGTGGAGTGACATGACAGCAGTAGAGTGCCAAGAGCGAGAGGAAGGGGAGGGCCTGCCCCCAGAAGCTAGCAACAAGGAAACGCATTGTCTGCGGAGAATTTAGAAACAATACTTAACCCTCTGCGGAATCAAGCTATACTATACTATACTATAACCAATTCTGAAAAAATGCCTGTGGACCCTTCCAGAGCAGACTGATCCCAACACATGGCCTTTTGTAAGCTATTGACAAGGATTCCGAATGTTTCATTTAGTACTGTAATTCATCCCCCAACTATAAAAATAGTTGTCATTGAAGATATTTTCCCTAATTTTTCATGTGCATGATATATTCCCCATACACATGAACTTTCACATTAGGAATTTCTGTATGTTTCTGCACACACACTATGCACTCCATAGTACCCTAGAGGTCAGTGTATGGTAGGTGCTTTATAAATATTGATCAAGTTTGGTTAGCATTTATACCTACCCCCCTGGATGGCAAAGGACCTTGGAAGAAATATCAGCGGGTAACAGCCCAAGAAAACCATTTCATGATAGAACAGCAGAAACAAAATAGGAAAGACCCACTCTTCTCCTTCCACTCTGTGTTAGTGAACTGCAGGGATCTGTCTCTTTTGTCACCTATCTTCTGCTGCTTTGGACAGAAAGGACCTACATGGAGAATCTTCTCTAGGTGAGGTATCCTGCTAACCCTTGTTTCATTTAATCTCTACAATCTCTCTATAAAAGGGTACTGCTATGGTATTCTTCCTACTCCAGAGGCAATAAAACTGCGGCCTGATGAAGTTAAACAATTTACTCAAGATCATTCATCTGATGATTAGCCAAGCTTGAGTTAAGAGACCTACCATCAGAGCTTACCCTCACATCGCTAACCCTATTGATTATTTTAGGATATATTGTTTCGTACAACTCTCTTTAGAATTCAGGCGTTGCAGAGTAGTGTTTTAGCCCAATCTTCCTTTATAGAGTTCCTCTTACTATATCAAGTTGAGATCTGGAGTCAAAGCAGTCAATGGACTCAAATGCCCATTAGCAAGCTCCTCCCACTGAGCTGCAGGCATTGCCTCATTCCCTGTCGCAACATCATTATAAAAAGTTTATCAGCCCTACTCTACTGAGATATGCATGTGGTGTCAGACTTGTAACTCCTTTTGCCATCCAACCCTGATAAACCTAGTCCTAAGTAAAACCTAAAATATTAGGTGCATGAGCTCAATCATTATGATGAAATAAAATGAAGCCTAGAGTTGATTTCCTCATGACCTAAGGTATCTCTGAATCGTCCTTATGAGGTTGCTATTCAAACATCTTCCTCACAGTTCACCACGCTCAGTTTTCTTACCCTCAAGGTCAGGGTCAGGACTCAAGGTCAGCCTAAAACTGGTAATATCAACCCCCACTGAGTACACATGCACCCGTAACATTTCAGTCTGTTGTTGACTGTGATCCCATAAAACTATGTCATTTAGTGACACCATGTCTGTCTTAGCTTGTGTATACATGCAAAGAAATACCTAGTGATGTTTTCCTGAGACTGTATTCCCACCATCAAGTGATGCAGGACTGATTGGCTGGAGCCTTGAGAGGCTGGTGGGGAAGGAAGCATGTTTACAGGATCTAACACAAGTCTTCTGAAACTATAATCTGGATATGAAACCCACAAAATCTTATCAAAAATGCAGATTCTGATTCAGCATTTCTGGGTAAACGTAAAGATGCTACATTTCTAGTCTCCAACCGAAACTCATGCTGCTCTTCAGCCCTCGCTTTCTTTCTCTCTTTCTCTCTTCCTTCCTTCCTTTCTTCCTTTCTTTCTTTCTTTCTTTCTTTCCTTCTTTCTTTCTTTCTTTCTTTGGCAGTGCTCAAGATGGGATTCAATCCAGGGCTTTGCCCAGGCTATGTTAGGCAAGTGCTATACTGCAGAGTTACATCTCTGGCCCTCGTCACTTTAAATAAGAGAACAAACAAAACATCTCTTAAAAATTAACTAGTCTTTTTTTTCCCCAGAGACTTCGTTCACACACACACACACACACACACACACACACACACACACACACACACAATTATTTTTATTACAACCTCCAGCATTTTATGCTGCCCCTTCAGTTTCCAGCTCCCACTCTTCAAGCAGTGCTCCCCACTGTACTTTTCTCAGGACATTCTACCAACACAGTGTACCGATGTACCTAGCAGGTGACTGGCTGGCTAACGTAGGAAATCAGAGAGGACCTCAGCTTTCTCCTCTAGACAGTTAGCAGCCTGGACTCTTCAGCATGAGGAAATATAGGGTTAAGGGTAATTTACAGAAACTGTCACATGCTGAGAGGACTGGCCCCTGTTCCACACACAAATTCAGTTTCACAAGAGGATAAGAAAGTCCTGAGTAGCATATCCCAGTGCTCACAAGGAACACATGTCACCCAACAGAAGTCAATGGCCAGAAAATCTGAGGAAGATACAATACTATTTCCCTTCTCCAAGTGCACATTAGCACATCAAAGGCTTTGAAAAGTCTTACAGTAAATATGCTCATTTAATTTGGTTGCCACTGAATCACAAGCTTATTTATAGATTATGAAACTTTTCCCATAGCACCTATGGGACACGTTTTCTATTAGAACATTTAGAAAAAATCTGTTTTACGGAACCTATAATTTCACCTTTTAATATATTTAAGATTTTAAAATCTACCTAAGAAATTCAAACCTCAGCTTAGCAATTTTATAGTCTAGTAGTTTCTTAAACGATTTAAAGAGTTGTCATTGATACTTTTAAAGCCATAGTTCATAGGCAATTTAGTAAAGAAGTAATCCAGGGTTTGCAGTAAGCCAAGCTCTGCTGTGGGTGTGTGTGCGTGTGTGTGTGCATGTGCAAGATTACATCCTGCAGTGGGGAGAAACGCTGCACAGAGCCCGGCGTCTCCAAACTTCAAGTGTCTACACAGGGAGCAGAGACACGGTGATCTCTGAACAAGCCCACATCCCGAGGTCAGGGCTGGACCTGTTTCCGCTTGTCCCCTCTCACATTTTATTGCAGCCCTCATTTTACTGCCTGCGCTTGTGCAATTTTTATCACATAATGACAGGTTATCTGATCACAGGACTCTTCCAGAGTGAACGTGATCTCTGACAACCTTTACACAACTGTGGCTCAACTCTATTCTGAGTCACACCTTTTGATAGATAATTTAACATGCCTTAACCGTATTTCCCTGAGGCCTGTATTTCTCCAAAATATTCCTTAAAGTATCAGCCTAAAAACTGCATGCAGGAGAAAAGACATGTGTTTTAAAACCAGATAGATTCTCACCCTGCTTTCCTACTGATTGACCTAAGGAGTGTTGCTCAACCTCTCAGTACGAATTCTCTAAAGGACTCACACTCCCTAAGTTGGTAACAATCCAATGTATAACTTAAATGGTGCCATATTTATTCAGACTATTGAATTTTTGCAATGACATGAGTTGGGGAGAAGATAAGGCACTTCCCAGAAAGAAAGTTCCAAGTCCATGTATCCTTGCTGGTGAAATATACCAAAGATTTATAGAAGAAATAATACCAATTCTATCTAAATTAGTTTGGAAAATAGAGCAGGATAAAACACTTCCTACCTCATTTAATTATCTCTTTTGAAAACATCAAATAAAGAGATTGCTTTCATTACTCACAAGACTCCCAAATCGAAGTCATTGCCCAAGAACTCTTCCAGTAGACTTGTATCCAAGGCTGGGTTCTCCTGAGTGCCATTGGCTCCCTGGGCTGAAGACAAGTTGAGACTCTTTAGAACTATGAAGATTTCAGGAGATGCTGACAGCTTATACTCGAGAATTTCAAAGCAACTAAATAGCACCATGCAGTTATTGTGAATGTGGTATTTCTTCCATTTAAATATTTCCTTCCATTATTTCTTTTTTTCTTTCTTTATTACATGAATGTAATTATTATATATTGCAAATACATACTAATAAAAAAAGAAAATAAAAAATAGACTAAAAACAAAGGTCAAGCATTAAAAAATTACTGTCAAGACAGAAGTTAATTATCCTCATACAGTACAAGCCTGTTACACAGATAGTTAAGTCAGACACAGACCAGGTCTTGTCTTGTCCTAAACCAAGCAAGAACAAACCGAAATTTCATGAATGCTTTGAGTTAGGAAAGCTGCACATGCCAGCTCTTGATGATAGGATGTCATCTCCCCATAAAGCTGTGGTTAGAAAGGGTTACACTCTCAGTGGTAAAGCAACCTCTATCTCCCCAAAAAACAGAACCAGTTCATGTACTTAGACTAAAAAGAGATTGGCTAGGTGATGGCAACAGCCTTCTTGCTAGCAAAATCTGAAGACAGTACATGACATCACATGGTAAGAAATAGTACATGCACATCTCTGTGTCTGGCCTCTGCCCCCTTCTTATAAATCTACCAAATGGGGATGGGGATTTAGCTCAATGGCTCAAGCGCTTACAAGGTAATGAGTTCAAATACCAGTACCAAAAAATAAAAAATAAGAAAATAAAATAAATCCACCAAGATTTCAGTCATGGAGGTTTCACTCTAAGGACCTTGTTATCTCAGATATTATTTTGCAAAAGCCCCACTCCTAAACACCACATTTTAGATTAAGTTTACAACTTCTTAATACTGTTAACACATGAATTTGGGGAATGAACTGCGTGAGTTCAGGGGAACAGGCCATATTCAACCATAGCACTACTTAACTCTGAGTCATCCCTTTCTTAAAAAGTACTCCAAATTAGGAGTGGTGGTACATACCTGTAATTTCAGAGTGCAGGAGGCTAAGGCAGGAGGATTGCTGCTAGTTCAAAGGCCAGCCTTGGCTACAAAGTGAGTTCAAAACCAGCCTGAACTGGATAGCAAAATCCTGTCTCAAAATTTTTTTAAAAAATTTACTCTCACTTTTTAGTGACTCTTAAATCTTGTTTCTTATCCAAGAAAAAATTCTTTAGAACTGATATCTCTAAAAGTAAAGAAACGATTATTTTAACTGCTATAATTTCTCCAGTTTTTCTTCGACTTTCTTTTACCATTAAATTCAAATAACATTGACACAGTGCATGGAAGATAAGATCTATTTGTTATAAAACTATTTCCATCCATCTATCTGTAGATGGTCTGAGAGATGGTAAAATCATATTCCACCACTATTAACTCTGGTGAGAGTATAGGATTTAAAATAACTTAACTTTTTTTTAAATTTTTCATTTATTTATTTATTTATTTATTTTGAGACAGGGCTTCACTATGCAGTTCAAGCTGGCCTTTAGCTCACTTTGTAGGAAAGGCTGGTCTTGAATATGCAACAATCCTCCTGCCTCAGCCTTCCAAGTGCTGGGATTACAGGCATGAGCCACCATGCTCAGCTTCATAACTTATCTTTTTTTAAAGAATTACTTTACACCTTGGGAAAAACTGTGTACAACTTCAGATAAAATGCTCTTCTAAATATTTTTTAAAATGAAATTGCCAAATAGGGGCAAAATAAAAACAATGTCTGTGGAACAGCTAGACCCAAGCCTCTTCCTGTGAGTCAGCACCTTTTGCAGCCTTAGGGGAGAGAGAACAAAGGCACTCTAGCAAACAAGCCCAGTCTGAGAACCAGTGCCATGTGCGGGCCACCACCAATCTGAGAAAAACCAGACGCCAGCCCCTTACAGTGCTCAGCTTACCAATACAAGAAGTACCAATCCCACCCTCCCACCCTTCCGTAAGCCACTGGTTTATCCAGAGAAACACAGACTGTGATGACAGCTATTGTCATGGTTTATGTCGGTAGCCCCCAGGCCTCATGGTTTACATTAAGCATTTGTGACTGGTTCATTGTCTAGCGCTTCGATTGGTGGCGTCAGTGTTACACGCACATAGGGGTGGAGCCAGGATATGATGTAATGGCAGGAAGAAGGCGTGTCTTGCTCTCTTGCTAGTTTCTGCCTTGCTGTTTGCAGCCCCCATGATCTGTGGCCCCGCTGTGCCACTCTCCGTTGGAGCCAACTGAGTATGGGCTGAAGCCTCCAAAAACTGTAAGAAATAAACCTTTCCTTTCCCAACTTTGGGCATCAGGTAATTTTGTATCAGCGGCCAGTAAAAAGTAACTAAGACAGCTATGAAGATGAAATGCAATTGGATGCCTGTGGCGCTTTGGTGTTTCACTAGCATTGCAGGTCTAGGGCCAGTGGTCTGATCATGGATTCAGAGGATAATAGTAGGGAGTGTAGTATCTAGGAGGGGATCTCCTTCTGAGGGTTGCAGCCATTGTTGCTTCCCCATGATCTTGTTTTGAGGTTCTATATTTTTTCCATGGTTTTGTTGGGTTGGATTTTATTCTCTTTCGTTTTGTTTTATTTTGTCAAATCCAATGGCAGGAACAGCGATTTCAAAGATACCCAAATATTTATTATGGTAGCAATTTTGAATTGACTATTGGCTTGTTTTGAAGTCCTTTATTACATTCATTGTTTTTGTTTTTATTGTTTCTATTCTGTTCTATTCTGTTTGATTTTTACTGTGTCCATAGTTATCTGCAGCTATTTTGAAGATATCAAAAGGCATTATGGTAACTATTATTGATTTTATAATGTTTTGAAGTCCTGTATCTCTTATACTTAGTTTTTTTTATCAGTTTTATTGTTTTATCCTCTTTAAAATAAATAAATAAAAATAATATCTAAAATGGCCTTGCAACAAGTAGGAGAATTTTTCATCCATGACCATCAGCCATGCCTTACTTAAAAGAGCAAGATCCCACTGGAATCATGCTTCAAAGCCTTAGTAACATAATAACTCCTCCACTGGTTTTACAATTCTGAAACATAGAGAAGGAAAGAAGATCTTCAGACATTTTTATGAAACCAGCATAAATGAAACAGATGCCAAAATTTGACAAAGATGAAATGCATAAAGAAAACTCTGGACTAACCTCAATTGTGAATATTATGCCCAAATCCAAAAGAAAATGTGGCCAAATGGAATTCAATATCAAGAGAAGAGTCTATCATCAAGGAACACAGAAATGATATAATACTAAAATTTATGTTTCTTAAGTAAAACCTTGATGAGTGCCAGAAGGCATTGAGCATTCAGCATTGATTCCAATGAATACATCTTTAAGAATAAATATGTTCATACATATATATACATTGTACTGCACCTATTTCTTATATATATATGTGGTATTTATTATATTATATGTGTATTTATTATACGTATATATGTTAATTATTTTTAAAACTAGAACTATTTCCATTAATGTTAGGTAAGTACTTTGTTACCATGTTACTACTTAATGCACAACTAAATGCACTAGCATCACATTTAATCAAAAAAAGAAAATTAGAAGTATGAATGACTAAAAGGTGGAAACAGTTTGCACAGGACATTCACTTTACACTTACACAATCAAAGCATACTAGCTAAAACTTAATGTAAATAATAGACAACTTCAGTAAGAAGACAATCACAAAAGTAATACATATCAAAAACAATATATATTCTACTTGGAAAATTTAAGATTCCTCATAATAAACTTGATAAAATAAAAAAAGAAACTCTTAAACTCTGATTCATAATTAAAGGAAGACATGAACAAATAAAGACCACATTTTGGATAAAGTGGTACAAAGAAGTGTAAAGGCTTAGATGTTCCTTTATTCCCTCCATGATGAATTAGGGAGTTTATTAGGCTTCTAATTTTCATGTCTAGAACATAAACATGGATTTATATACATCACGTTATTTTGAGGACCTTGCATGTATAGGGCCTTCAATCAGCTGGAAAGTGGATTTTACTTATAAAGTCTACATCCAAACCACCCTGAATGCACCCAATCTTGTCTGACTTTACTTATTGATAACTTACAATTGGTTCAACCTACAAATTTAACACATCTACAATTTAAAATTTCTTCAAATAAAAAATTGTTCTCAAAGAATGTAATGTGAAAATACCCAAGGGAATAAAAAATAAATAAATGCGAGATATTTACTAATAAATACATGAAAATAGTATAATTGTTTTGTTATAGCAATAAATCAATCTTTTGAACAAAATAAAGTGTGTAATTTGGGGACTGTAGGTAATGATGAATGTAGCATTTCATGGTAATAAAAAATGACCAGGTTAAAATCTTACTTGTACATTAAAATGAGTTCCTAGTTATGTGGAAAATTTAGATAAACCATAATATTAGAAGAAAATAGGAATGTATGTTTGCATATTTTAGAAGGACAAGAGGATTGTCAAACCATAAGGGGGCCAACAAAAATGCACAGAAAAAAGTCTAAAAATTTTGACCACTTAAAAATTGAGTTTTTCAGACTACATAAAAGCAAGGTTAAAAGCAAATGTTACCTCTTAAATTTTTAATGAATAATTCCCAACTCAAAACATCTTAGTGATTTCCTGTCTCCTGCTCAATAAAAGTTTCATGAGTGTAAAAATTATAGTTGTCTTATTCATCTCTATAACCTCATCCCTTAGACCAGTGACGGCAAAACTTTTAGAGCTTCTAGTGATAACGAACAGCCAGGTGTGGCACATATGTCATCGGTTCATCCACTACTGACCTAGACTCTTTCCCTGGCTCACAACTGAGAGTCAAAATACATTTGTTGAGTGAATGAATGAATGAAATACCTTCATTTTAAAGGACTAGACCAGTGATCCTTTGTCCAATCCTTTCTGCCATTCCTGGGTAGAGTATATCAGCCCCTTACAACCAAAGGGCTTGAAACCTGAGTTTTCTTCAGTGTCTACTGACTAAACTTTGTCTTAGCAGAGCAGTTTAAGTGGCATGAGAGCTTTTCACCCAACTTACAACTCCCATGTGACTGTTTGGGAACTTTTTATGCCACTATAACTGCACTGGTATTTCTGGTTACCAGTAGCCAATTACTCAAAGCCAATATTCTTTGGTTAAGCAAATGCAAACAATTTATTTGTGCTAAATGCAGTGAGGAGTCAGTTTTACTGGAATCAACTGCTTTGTAAATCAAAGGACTGACACACATTTCGTGATGTGAGTATTGCCTTTGGAAACTCCAGATCTCCATTCTTGGTTGTATCTTTTGTTGGGTAGAATACTTTGCTTTTCTAGTGCATTATAATATTCCAATCTTTAGGATCAAATACAACAGGTTTTTTTAATTTTGACTTTTTATCAACAGCCTGCTGTAAAAAGGGTTTTATTTTTCATTATATTAAATCTGAAATAGATGACAGATAATGAGGTCTTAAGAAATTTTGTGGGTTTTCTCCAGGTCTGATTTAGCTTTTCAATGTGTTGATTCTCTGCCTCTGTTCCAATATTTATCAAGTTTTATGCTGCCTTCATAAAAAGTATTTGGAAATAGTCTATCTCTTTGTTCCTGAATTGTGGAAACAGTAAAGAAAAGGTATTACCAACTCTATTTGGTGACATGTACTAAGAAAAAATGGATGGACCATATCCCCAGTGTCTCCTGGATTCATAAAAAGATTCTTTAAAGTTGTGATAATCAGAAATGACTTGCTAGAGAAATTTAGCCTTCAACTAAATTTTGAAGAATGGATAGATACGACAGAGATGACAGGACAAAACATTATTCTTCCATTAATTCAATCAATACTTGGCATGTGCCAAGCACTGCACAAGATTGTGGGGATACTGCAGTGATAAAAAACAAAATGAGAAACTTCTAGATGATTTGTAATCCCAGGGAAGAAAATACAGTGACTGCAAGGGAAGAGTAGCACATAAATGACATAGGGAAAGCAATAAATAAATACAGTTCATTCAAGCAGTGACAAAAATGAAACAGGGCAGGGTAATAGACTGTGTTAGAGGGTCGTGCTTTCAATTTTGAGCCTCTCATTGGCAGGAACCAGCCATAAAAATATCAAGGATAGAGCATGCCAGGCAGAGGGACGGACTAAGCCAAAGTCCTAAGGGCTGAGCAGTGCTTAGTATAAGAAGCAAATCATTCCAGTAGCCAAAACCCAGGAGCACAGAGTAGAGGAGGTCAGAGCAATGGAAAGCCTTTGAAAAGGTACGTGATGTGCCCACATGTTTTAAAGTTCATTCTAGCTACTTTAGGACAATAAGGGGACAAGAACAGAAGGGAAATCAATATGAACATTACCACAGTTGTACAGGGCCAGTCTGGACTTCTTATGTTGGGCTAAGCAAAAGGATAATCATTTGACCTGAGTTATCTCATTTAATTTTCAAAACGTTCTTATAAGGTGGACATCAATATTAATCCAAGTTTACAAATAAGACCAAGTGATTTAACAGGTTAACTAGTTTTCCCAGAGTCCCAAACCTTGCAAGTAACACACAGGGAAGCCAACCCAGGCCTGCTTTGATTCCTAAGCATGCTTTCACGACCACTGCATCAGGGCTACCCACTCTGTGCTCCTTTGCTCTGCCAGGAGTGCCAGCCAACTGCAGGGCTGACTTGATTCTGCTGCTTCTCTGGGCTTTGGACAAGGCGACTACTAAGAAAAGCAGATGGAGGGAGGAATCTCTTTAGTTTCTCACTGAAGCTCATGCTGGTGTCCCATCTGTTCTATGTAGCACCTCTCCCCTAACACACACATGCACACACATATGCACTCACACACACACTCACACAGCTCTAGATAGAAATAGGTGGCTCACAGATTCTAAGCACTGACAAAAGTATCACTTGGGTTATCACATTAGCATCACTTGGGTTATAACACCTCGCCCTCTTTCAAAGCCTAAATGGCAGATGGCTCCTGCTCCCAGGATATCCCTTGGGTGGCTGGTGCAAACACCTTAATGAACATGGAAAGATCATTCCTGTGGTAGTCAACTTTCTCTAGGACTCCAAAATCACATCTGTGCTTTCCAAGCCCAAAGGAAATTAATCAACAAGATAAATCCATAGTGTCAGATAAAACTGTTTTCAGGATGTTTTACACACAGAGAGCAACTCTCAAATGGCTCTTAAAATAAATCTCCTGCTTTTAAAAATAATCACTTTGCTCTAAATGTCTTAAACACTTGTTTGTAACATCCAGTCCTGCAAAGAGTACATGCTGGGGCATTCCACTTCCTGCCAGGAAGGTTCAGTTTCCTAGTGGATGCCACCTGCTTCTACGTGTATCCTTTGTGGCTGGGAGAGGCTGCTGCAGTCCTCCTCACAAGAGAAGAAGCTGCTCACACCCGTTGGAAGGATCAGAGAAACTCTTCTTGATTGCTCTCAAAAAGTAAGACCCCGCCTCACCCTGGTTCTCGGCCTCCCTTTCCAGGGACAGTTGCAAGATGGTAACCTGCCCTGCTGCCTTGAATTTATACAGGTAAGAATCAATCAGGGTTATAAGGATCAATTCACTGGGGAATATGCACACAAATACAAGTTGTATCCACAATGCCACTAATAAATATACTTATGTCTTTGATGCTTTTCTAAATTGTAAGTAGGAGAGTCACAGCAAAGAGCTGCCTTCCCTTCCTCGTTACCTCTTGCTCTCCTAACTCTTTACCTCTTCTTACACCATCCAACTGCTCAGCCAGTGTCATGCAGAGACCCTTCTTTTTTCCATCAGACAAGCTCCATTCCCACAGCCCTGGTAATCCTGAGGCTGCCCTGTTCCTTTCCACTCTTTCACCTGTTGTGCGACACAAGGTTGCACAGAGGGTTCGGACAATAGCCAGGATTAAATGTGGTTGTCACAACAGTTATAGGTGTTTAAGAATTCTAAATGCAATAGTGAAGTGCCCTGGAGTGAAGAGCACTCAAATGATTACTCTTTAGATTTAAATAAATGTATTTTCCATTTAGGCTGATGTTCTTGAAAAATCAGAGCAGAAATGGTAAAAGGGGATGATGAAGAGGACAAGAAACCAAGTACTCCTCTCATTTGCTAAGGAGAATGTATTTCTTGGAAATCCACTGAAATCAGAACAGGACCTAAAAACTAATATTGGTAGCTAGAGCCACAATGAGTTTAGAGTTAAATGAGTAAAGATTATATTTTCTGTTGGGAGCCGCAGCCCCGAGCCCGGTCGCCTCACTTGGCGGACGTGAGGCCTGTAGTAAAGAGTAAAGCCTGAGGTAGATTACCCCTCCCATCGAGCACGTTAGTTTCCTGCTTACCGCGTAAGCAACCCGCTCAACAATATAGTCTGCCTGGCAACTGATGATGTTAGCCAATCAGCTTGCCTTGCTCACTTTAACATGATTGGACACTGTATCCGTATATATACTGGTGCCACCCCTGGGGGGGAAGGAGAAGCCCGGAAGTAGAAGCCCAAAAGGAGCCGCGGGGAGCGGACCAAAGGAGGCTTCGGCTGGGAGCGATCCCAGGGCAGGCTGTACGGAGAAGAAAAATAAAAGAAAAGGTTGTCCACTGCCAGACTTTGTCGTGTGTCCTTCCTGCCGGCCGGGAGCAGACATCGACATTTGGAGGCCCGCACGGGGACTGATCACCCCCGAGACGTGACAGCGGACAACGCTCCAGTACAGAGCTGCGAGACAGGTGAGTTGGGGATAAGCCTGGGCTCTGGGTGGCGCGCACCTACAGGGCTTTTAGACTCCCCTCAGGCTCACGCGTAAGTGGCGGATTCCTTGGGCCTCACGCGGTGAGTAACATATTAAAAAATGGGAAACATGCTAGGTAGTAACATTAAGAGCGAGGGTGGTTGTGGAGAAAGCTCTCAAGAGCTTACAAAAGTACGCAGGGTATTTGAGCAGGCCCAGTCAGGGAGCTCCCGAGAGGGGCCCGTCAAGGGGAACAAAGATGCTAAGGAGAAGGACGGGGCTCTAGCCTCGGAGTCGTCTGACTCCGAGGACGAGGGAAAGTTGAATGGCAAGGAGGCCAAAGAGACCAGCTGTCAGGAGCCTAAGTCGCTCGATAAGGAGTCACAGGGTTCTTTCCCAGTAATTCAGGGTACCACAGAGCCATTTGTTGACTTTGTGGCCCGAATGCAAGATGCTGCCGATAAGATATTTTCTGATCCGGGAGTGGCTCAACCGCTGGTAAGGCAGCTGATTTTTGAGCAATGTACAAAGGAGTGCAAGGCAGCGATAGCTCCTCATAAGAACAAGGACCTCAACGCCTGGATTAGGATATGTAGAGAGATAGGGGGGCCGCTCTCCAACTCGGGAGTGGCTGCTCTCCTGGCCGCGGCTGTACAGCAGAGGGGACCTCGCGGGTTAGAAGGGGAATGTAAGGCTAAAGGGTGTTTTGCCTGTGGGGAGCCAGGACACATTAAACGTCATTGCCCAAACAATGCAGATGCTAGGCCTCGCCCTAGGAATGAAGAACCATATGTTTGTGGGCGATGCAAGAGGGGATCACACAAAGCTGAGGAGTGTAGGTCGGTCTTTGATGCTCAGGGCAACCGTATTTGTGGACGAGATGTTAGAGGGCCAAAAAACGGCCAGAGGGGGCCCCCTTCACAGGCGGGCCCCCGCCCCAGAGACAGGACAGCTCAGGATGGCAGCCTTCAACAAGGGCCACCCCTGGGTCAGCAGGTGTGGACCTCAGTGTCGCCTCCAGACTTATATTAGTGCCTGATATGGGTGTTCAAGTGGTTGAAACCACCTTTAAGGGACCGTTACCCGAAAATTCCGTGGGTCTGGTGATCGGGAGATCCTCCACGGCCCTTCGGGGTCTCATAGTAGTCCCGGGGGTCATAGACTCAGACTACACAGGACACATTAAAATTATGGTTCAATCTCTTGTGGGTACTATGGTAATCAATAAAGGAGACAAGATAGCGCAGCTCTTGCTGCTCCCCAGTCTCCACAAGAGATTTCCCTCAAAGCAGAAAATTAGAGAAAGTCAAGGTTTCGGTTCCTCAGGGGAAGTCTTCGAGGGACTCCATATAATACTTGATAAAAGGCCCATGCTCTCACTTAAGGTCAACGGCAAGAGTATAACAGGGCTCCTAGACACAGGAGCTGACCGTTCCATTATCTCTAGAAAGGATTGGCCCTCCAACTGGCCCACCAACACTGCAGATAACACGCTGCAGGGCCTGGGGATGGTGTCAGCTCCTCAGGTTAGTGCTTCAACCCTGCTCTGGTGCGATGAGGAGGGTCATCAGGGCCATTTCCAACCATTTGTGTTGCAGTTGCCAGTGTCTCTATGGGGAAGGGACATCCTCACTCAGATGGATGTCACGCTTACGTCAAACTGCTCCCCCCAGGCTAAGGATATACTCAGGAACCAGGGATATACCCCCGGCAAAGGCTTGGGCAATGCCCTACAGGGTCGGACATCCCCAATACCAGTAGAGAACAAAAAAGGTAGGCAAGGGCTGGGTTTTTCTTAGGGGCCGCTGAAGAAGCTCTCCTACCCACTTCGATCAAAATCACCTGGAGGTCAAATGATCCGGTTTGGATACCTCAGTGGCCCCTGCCTAAGGAGAAGCTATTAGCCTTGTCAGAAATAGTCAGTGCACAACTTAGATTAGGACACATTAAGCCGTCAACCTCCCCATGAAACACCCCCATTTTTATAATTAAGAAAAAGTCTGGCAAGTGGAGGCTGCTCCATGATCTAAGGGCGGTCAACGCGCAGATGCAGTCCCTGGGGGCGGTCCAGAGGGGGCTGCCAGCTCTCTCAGCCATCCCTCAGTCCTGGCCAGTTTATGTTATAGATCTTAGAGACTGTTTCTTCTCAATCCCCCTGCATCCAGAGGACACTCATAGGTTCGCCTTTACTTTACCCACCATTAACCAAGAAAGCCCTGATCTCAGATACGAGTGGATAACGCTGCCCCAAGGTATGGCCAACAGTCCCACTATGTGTCAGATTTACCTTGATTCCCTACTGGCCCCCCTACGGAAATCCTTTCCCAAGATAAGATGTGTGCATTACATGGACGACCTTTTGCTCAGCGGCAGGGACCCAGACATGCTAAATAATATGCTCGGCCAGTTGGTCGAGGCCCTGAGACAAGCTAATCTGCATGTTGCCCCCGACAAGATTCAGGGAGGAAAAATGGTGACCTACTTAGGCGCAAAAATCTCCCCTATGCTAGTCTCTCCACAAAAGGTCACCATTAGGACGGATGGCGTTAGGACCCTAAAGGACATGCAAAAACTATTGGGAGACATTAATTAGATTAGGCCATATTTACATATACCAAATTCAGATCTCAAACCCCTGTTCGACCTTCTGAAGGGAGACCCAGATATAGCCTCCCACAGGAGGCTCACTCCTGAGGCAAGAGCTGCCTTACAGAGAGTAAAAAAAGCCTTAGGTGGGGCTACCTTACACAGAATTAAACCAGGGCGACCCTTTGATGTCTGTTTGCTACAGACTAGTCTACAGCCCACAGCGGTGATTTGGCAGAAAGGACCATTACTGTGGATACACCCTAAGGTCTCACCTGCAAAAGTCATAGAGCATTACCCGGAGGCAGTCGCTTCATTGGCCCTTAAAGCGCATGATAGAGCTGTCCAACATTTTGGCTCAGGACCACAAGCCATCCGAGTACCCTATACCGCCAGCCAGATCAAGACCCTGGCTGCCTGCATAGATACATGGGCCATTCTGAGATGTGTTTTCCATGGGGATATAAACAATCAATACCCTAAAGACCCTATCTTGTCATTTGTCACTCAGCACCCTATAATTTTTCCAAAGGTTACTGCCTCTGAGCCATTAGTCCCAGCAACTACAATATACACAGATGGCTCCAAGACGGGGATAGGCGCCTATGTGATCCTAGGCAAGCCCCCGGTTACCATACAATTTGAACCTGATCAGCCTCAGGTGGTAAAACTGCAGATCGTTAAAATGATTCTTAAACGGTTCTCAGAAGCCATTAATATTGTCTCCGATTCTAGGTATGTGGTCAATGCTATACAAGTGCTTGAGACTGCCGGTTTAATTAGATCCACTTCCACAGTGGCTGGGCTGTTCCTGTCTATCCAGACATTGCTTCAAAACAGACACCATAAGGTCTTCACCACCCACATAAGAGCACATACATCCCTGCCAGGGCCTATGGCACAGGGGAATGCGGCTGCTGATACTGCCACTCGCCCGTTATAGATTTTTACCTTACTAACACCAATCGAGCGAGCCCGTGCCTTCCATGATAAGTTTCATGTCAATGCCAGGACACTAGCAAACCATTTCCATGTTTCCAGAGCAGATGCACGAGATATCGTGCGACTATGTGACTCCTGTGCCACATACAAACCTGCCATACCGATGGGAGTAAACCCTCGAGGTTTGATCCCTGGTGATGTTTGGCAGATAGACATCACACATATACAGGAGTTTGGGACTCTTAAATATGTTCATGTTTCCACAGACACCTGTTCTCACGTCATATTTGCAACAGCAGAAACAGGTAAAAAAGTGTCTAATGTGATCAATCATTGCCTGGCGGCTTGGGCCGCATGGGGCAAACCAAAAATATTAAAAACTGATAATGGACCAGCCTATATAGGCAAAGCCTTCAATGAGTTCTGCAAAATGATAGAGGTTCAATTAAAACATGGTATCCCATACAATCCCCAAGGTCAAGAAATCATTGAGAGGGCTCATAAAAGCCTCAAACAAATTTTACAAAAACAAAAAGGGGGAGTAGGCCAAGGCCTGGCCCCAAAGGCACGATTATCCATGGCACTATTCACACACAATTTTTTAAATTTAAATAATGATAATTGCTCCCCAGCCGTGGAGCACTGCAACCCTTCCCCCAACCATAAAGGGTGGGTGAAGTGGAAAGATGTCCTGACAGGACAGTGGATGGGCCCGGATCCAGTGGTCAGCTGGAACCGAGGCGCGGTTTGTGTTTTCCCACAGGAATCGGGACGAGAACCACTGTGGGTACCGGAGAGACTGACACGGGCGACAAAGCCCTCGACTGAAGATCAGACCTGCCCTACCGGAGATCCATCACAGACCAACCAACAAGATAAATAAAAATAGCGGTAGCCCAAAATAGACAAAAAGATCCTCAGGCATATGCATGGCTCGCTCGCCTAGCCTACGACCGAGTCTAGGGACGGTGAGCTTCCCACACTCCTCCTCTAAAAAATTATGATATAGCAGGGTAGGAGAGTCAATGACGGGTAAGAGCGTACTCCCCCGGTGCGACTCAACCTAAGCCAGGCCCTACCCCATCCTGCACGTAAGCCGCTGGACTGTTAGATGCTGCCCAGGTCTAAATTTCTCTCCGAGGGGATTTCTTTACGGAGAGGAAATGAGTGCAAGCTTGTGTGCATCCAGGTTCCGTCCAGTTTGTGCCTGGCCCTAGAAAAAAGACGAGGGCCTCAGGGCCTTGGCAGACCATGGGACGGCCGACCAGGGTCTAAGCCAAAGACCTACGGTGGGCCTACACATAGGGCATAAGCCTCTACACCCAGTCCAAAAAGGGCTACGATGCGCACATTCATAAAAAATAAAAAAGGGGGAGATGTTGGGAGCCGCAGCCCCGAGCCCGGTCGCCTCACTTGGCGGACGTGAGGCCTGTAGTAAAGAGTAAAGCCTGAGGTAGATTACCCCTCCCATCGAGCACGTTAGTTTCCTGCTTACCGCGTAAGCAACCCGCTCAACAATATAGTCTGCCTGGCAACTGATGATGTTAGCCAATCAGCTTGCCTTGCTCACTTTAACATGATTGGACACTGTATCCGTATATATACTGGTGCCACCCCTGGGGGGGAAGGAGAAGCCCGGAAGTAGAAGCCCAAAAGGAGCCGCGGGGAGCGGACCAAAGGAGGCTTCGGCTGGGAGCAATCCCAGGGCAGGCTGTACGGAGAAGAAAAATAAAAGAAAAGGTTGTCCACTGCCAGACTTTGTCGTGTGTCCTTCCTGCCGGCCGGGAGCGGACATCGACAATTTTCCATGAGATATTTCTAATCATCAGTTGACTAACTCATCCATTCACTTATGTGCATATTTATTTAATGTTACTGTTAATGGAAGAACATACAACAATGTGTAGGTGTCAACTTGTACAAACTTGTGCAAATCTCATCCCAACTTCATAATTAGTGACATTGTATTAGTGGTAAACTGACCATAGTGTGAGTACTTATACCATGGAAACTGGCAAACATCATAAATCAGGGATGATTGTTTTCTCCCACCAAGAACGTGCAATTAAATGTGTAGAAAAAGGTCATAGTCCAGCAAGAGAATCAAGAAAATGAGCAGTGCAAGGTGTTAAGCATGGTGATGAACATATGCTTGAATTCTATGGAAGCTTCATTGAGGCTGGCCAGAAGTGAGCCGAGGACTCTAGGACCAAAAAGAATACATAAATGAATTCAAGCAATGGGCATCCAGACTCCTTTGGAAGTGTGTCAGCAGTCTGGCCACAGTGAGGAGTCAGGCGAAGAACATGAAGAGACTGAGAGCAGTGCCCCTTGTGGACTCCACCGTCAGTTGTACCTATATTTAGTTCAACCAGGTAGCAATTATGTGCTGTATATCTGTCTCTACTTAGCTCTAAGCTCCTCTAGAGAGCAGAAATTGCCTTTTATTGTTCATATTCTCAGTATCTACAAGATCTAGAACACAGTAGTTAACTAACATTGAATTTGCTGCCTGAATACATAAAGCTCTGAATGAATAAATGTGACTGCGAGGGATGGAAAGAGTATCTACAGACACTGGTAGACATCAGCTTTCAAACAGAGAGGTAATGCAATCAGGTTTATAACTTTAAACAGTTATTCAGCCTACAGTTGGGAGATTGAACTGAAACTGGGAAGATCAGAGCAAAGACTAGTCAGGAACACTGCCAACATTGGCATCCCTTCATTATGTCACTCAGCACACAGTGGACACCTACTGTGGGCCAGGTACAATGAACACAGACAAAGAGAATTAGTAGTTAACGATCTTGGTTCTACAACCAGGCCTGAGTTCAAAATCTTACAGAAACACTTCTGAGCTGTGCAACCTTGGGAAAGTTACCTAGTGTCTCATGCCTCAGTTTCCTTTATATATAATATGAGAACAGTAAGAGTATAATGAGACTAATAGAGTTGTTCCAAGAATTAAATGAGATAACACAACATGTTTAGCAGAACTCAGTAAATAGCACTTTGTGTCACTGTTACCAGTTTCTGTGCTTAAGTTTATAGACCAATGAGAAAAGCTGACATAAAGACATATACCATAGTAACATGCTGTGACAGTGGAGAAAAACATAGGCACATTATGGGGCAACTCGATGACTCAAAAAAAGAAAAGTGGTGCCAGAAAAACTTCTAGGACAGAGGTCAATGAGGCTACAACAGTCAAAAGAAGCAGATCCCGGGGTGTCAAATGCCACGAGACTCTGACCTGGTGCACGAGAGAAATGGCCAGGCAGAGGAACAATGTGCAGCATTGTGCAGGACACAGCTTGTGCTGATCTATGAGTTTATCTATTGGTCCAATTTTGTATACAGTGATGGCACATTGGTTGTTTAAAACTAGCTAGAGTGCAACTATTAAACCATGGAAGCTGGAAAATACTACAAATAAGGGGTATTTATTTTCCCTGGCAAGAGCTTGTAGCTAAACATTTACATCTTCTCATGTGAGTAGTGTATTTAAGAGAATAAACCACTGGATTTTATAACTGGTTAAAAGTAATCGAAGAAATTCTCCCAGTTCCTCTCTTGATAATTATGCTTGTACCTTGAGATAATGAATGAGATGTGGGCAAGGAGCCTGGAGTTCATCCACTCAAGGCCATGTCATATTAATCCTGTTTTATGTACTCTTAGAGATATAAATCAGCACAAGGGCATTGTACCCAAGCGAAACTCCACCTAATCATCTGGAATCTTTGGAGTCTCCTTGCATGGTTAGTCCTGCATTGATCTAGGAAGAAATTAATGAGTTCTTCCCAGAAGAGGTAATGTAACCCATCATTGGAAGTAGTGATGAAATTAAAAGAATCTCTTTGGACTTTAACATGATATGAGTCACCTGGAATTTACGCAGCTGATAAAGATAAATTAAAATATAACTTTTATTCAACTAGAGTAAATACTTCCAGCACATGTGTAACAAATGGCAGCTCCCACATGGGCTTTCTGTAACTGTTGAACATGCAAAATTCTAGAAAAACCTGTCAAAACTTTGGCTGCTGGACTCTGAGAACAGTAGAAGACATCAAAGAGCTTGTGTATCCCCACCAAGATCCAGCCAGGGTGGTGGACTTCCTCTCCTTTCCTGTTTAGCGACCTGATGGGAGGTTAGGGGCTCTCAATGCACATGTGTATTTTGAATTCAACTAGACACATACTTAACAAAATTGCTCATTCATTCATTTATTCAACTCCCAATGAATATTTAATAAGTGCTATGTGCCAGGCACTTAGGATAGAATAGTAAGCAACGTTTGTCTCACCTCAAGGTAGAACAGAGGAGCATAGACAAGTTAGCAGTACAGTGTAGCAGCTGAGAGGAAAAGTCTGACTCAAGGAAATATTTAGAAGGAGTTTTTAAAAAAATCACTTCCCGTCCTTGTATAAGGGATTGAACCTAGGTCCTTCACACTAAGCCACATCCACAATCTGTTTTATTTTTAATTTTGAGACAGGTTCTCTCTAAATTGCTAAGCTTCCCAGGATAGTCTCAAACTTGCAGTCCTCCTGCCTTTCCTAGCATGCTGTAATTACAGACATGTACTACCACACTCACCTGGGAGGGACTTATAATCCAATGGTGGGGACTAGGAAAGGTCAAAGTTGAATTACAGTAGCTGTAGAGAAGATAGAGAAAGAGAAAGGGAGTTACTTTACTATTACACAGAGTTAGAGTAAGTTGTACCTAAGAGAACAACAGTTCCTCAATTTGCTAACCTAGAGAAAATCAAAATTTAGTATAAAATGACTCTGCTCTCACCCTTCTCAATAATATAATTTGGAAAAATATAGAGAAATATAGAGACAACAAACTATTCGACCATGCTGGCAGCTAGAAAGAGGTGAGCAAGGCATAATATAGTATGAAAATGTCAGAAGCTAATCTGGAATAACTGGATTGATGGCTGTCTCTAACAAGGAGAAAATTAGTAGATAAATATATAAATTTGCATTGACTTTTCTAGTGATGCAATTATACAGAAACTTTGCTTGCAGATGAATAGATGATAAAGGCATAGCTCTTTTATCGTAAGAAAGAATTAGAAAGACAATGAAACTAACAAGGTATAGAAGTTGGACATATAGAATTATTGAACATAGAACTAGGACGGTAAAGTCCCTGCTTCTCTGTGCATAGGTCAAACCTTGATGACATGGGACTTATGCTTAAGAAGATTGCTGACAAACAAGAGTATGCAGCAGAAAAGGCAAGCCATTTGAGAGATGGACAATGGAGAAGAAGAATATTTAGTACATTTAGGAAACACATTATGTTCCAATACTATGCTAAGAATTTTACCAATATTCTTCCGTCAATCAGATAACTACTCTATCAAATCGTGCCACACCCATTTTTCAGAACAAACAGTCCTAGTAAGCATAAATATTGCCCAAGTTGTGGGCATCATGGTTGTCATTTCAGGTATTTTCTACCACAACATACATGTTCCTAAACAATCTTACTTTCTGTAGATTCTTACAGAATAATAGAAGGATGTGGAGTTGGAGAATACAACTAAAAGTTCATAAAAGCAAGATTTTTAATTGCAATTTAAATAACATATTAAATTATTACCAATATTGTTAAGCACCTCAGAAAAACTGAGGCATTTACCTTTCATAAAAGGGATGCTGGTTGCAAAGAATTGCAGTTGATGAATTATGAAGGCAAAGGAAGAAGGGGCAGGGAATTGGGATTATGATAACCAGTTTATTACAATTTATCTGGTAGATCTGGATCAAAAGCATCCTTCCTTGGTTCAAAAAGTCCCTCTAACAGGTGAGACATATTAGCGGGAAAGAAAGTGAGTGTGTCTGCCAATGGTGTGTGTCAAGCATAACTTTGAAATGCTATGAATCCAATTTCCTTCAGTATTAATGTTATTAAAATTCCATATAAATGTCTTTTGCTTTATCACAAATTTAGGCAGTACTCAAATAATGAATGATTGGTGATTGGCTCAGTATCTTTATAAAGCTTCCCTTATGGTATTTGCTCAACTTCTTGTTGAGTAACCTAAAATTTCAAATGGAATTCAAGGAAAAAGGGAAAATGGTATGTGTGTTATATGATGTAGCCTCTACTTTTATGAGACTATTTCAGTATCTTCACTGGTAAATCATCATGGTCACTATTGTAGTCAGGGGTTGTACACAGAGAACAATTCAGATCAGGACATGGAGTTTATAATATTTTTATAATGGTCACCGGAAGTTAACACAGGAGAATGCAGGAAATCTTTCCGCAACACCAACGACATAGATTATTTAATCAAGAGTCTAAACCCCATGGCAATGTCCCACATGAGTCCAGATAAAAACCCAGAGCTCAGAACAATGCCTCCACGAGTCCAACTGGAAGTCCAGAGCCCACAAGAAGGATTCACTCGAGTCTCTTTTACAGATTCGTGCGGGGAAGACCCAAAGGTCAGCGGAGGAAGCCAAAAAGTCTATGCCAGCAGGATAAAGGAGCTGTGCTAGTGGGATGAGTGTTCTACACTGGAGCCGAGAAGTCACACTCACAACAAAGAGTGGGGCTGTCCTGAAAGGCACCACAGCTGTCCTTAGTGATACAGAGGCCCCAAGCTTCTCTGAAGACAAGCACAGTCGGGTGCGTGCCAGGAAGCAGCGTGACGAGTTCATCCTGGAGAACAGGCAGCACATGTCTTCCCCTCCGGAGCCAGGAAGCAATGCTCGATGTGAAGACCAAAGCTTCTCCAGGAGAACCGACAGCTCAGACAGCAACTCGTAGAAGAACTCACAATGTCTCCTTAACGCCTCAATCCCTGTCAACACCTCTCTTCTTCTCCACCTATTTATCCTGGCAACCCTCCTCAGGTGGAGCATCTTCTCTCAATGCATGCTGAAGTAATCCAGCTGGCGTTAAGCTGATCAGCAGTTCTCAAACCGTAACAGTCACATTTCCTCTTTGAAATTAGTGATTTGAAAAATAAATTAACCAAGATCCTCTGACCTTTCAGAGAACCTGAGAGTCCATTTTTCAAGCAGTTTTAAATCCATACAGCTAAGCCTCCTTCTCACACCCAGCCTTACAACGTGATAATTAAACAATCGTGCTTTATTCATTTGCTCTTCAATAATGTTAATATATACCAGAATGAATAAAATATCAGAAGAAAAATGAAACATAATTAACTGCTTTTAACCAATACTAGCTTTAACTGTTGTCTTATTTTTCTCATAGCTAAGACAAAATACATAACACCCATAGTTAAAGGAGGAGAGGCTGATTGTAGCTCACAGTTTTTAGTTTCCAGTTGATAGGTGATTGACTCCAAGGTAGGAAGGCACGGCAGACAGATGCCACAGAGGAGAAACAGTTCATGGTGGCAGAAAGCGGCAAGCAGTAAAGTAGCAGATCAGCAAGCCACGACAGCAGCCCTCTTTCTGTCCTTTCTAGTCTAGCCAGGTTACATGCCCGTACGGCAAGTAGCACTCAACACAGGGTGGGCCTTCACATGACCCGTACTGAGAACTAGGTCAAACCAATCAGTTGACTAATTTAGTTTCAAACATCCTTTATCCCAGCATTACACACTTTAGATCCAGCCACCTCTGACAAGCCCCATCTATGACTGCATGAGGATTTAGAGGGACATTTGGACCCAAGCTATGTCAATCATGAAGATAAATTTGGGAAACAGAGGCTGACAAAATTGTTTTAAATGGTATAGGAGCACATCAGATGATTTCATTGATTTTATATTCAAAGCATTAAAAATATTACTGTTCTGGTTTGAACTATTAAAAAGTCTAGTACACTAGTAGCTGATGACATTAAAGGCCACTGGTGCCAAAAGCAGTCTGCTGCTGGACAGTGGTGGCAACAGAGAATGGTGGAGAGCAATAGAGAACTGCCAGGAGCCATCCTCTCCACCGACCGGAAGAGTTCCTGTGATCCGCTGCTAGCTGCTTGCTTGGAGCAGAAAGGAAGGCTGTTAACACTAAATCAGCTGTCAGTGGCTGACCTTCAAAACCTCTATCTATTAACACTAAAAAAGGTGACAGCTATGGGTTTTCAAACGGTAGGTCCATAAACATTTAAAGAACTACATTTGCCAATTTGTGATTTCTGTATGAATTGAGCAAGAACCTTCTGCTAGTTGACGGCATCTTTATGCCTGTAGGATACCACCTTAGAGGGATGTAAAGAAGAAGCCAAATAACAGTGACAACTGTCAGCAGGCTCAAGAATGAGCCAACTTACATGCCGCTAAGAATCCACACTAGCTGGAGATAACAGCGAGTAAGTAAAGGCTGAAAAGACAGACGCTGCCCCCTCTATTGGGAGAAGATGTAGAGTTAGGCAATCAGTGGCCAGTCTGGGAGATTATGAGATGGCTAAGGGCCAAATGGAAGAGAAGGGATGAAAGGGGAGGAGGTTTTTCCAGAGACCGATTATGTTTAATTATTTTTCTGACAGCTACCCCTAGACTATGGAAGTTCGTGAGCGAATGCAGATGGGAAGTGCTGGGTTTGAAGTAAGACAAAGGTTTTGTCTCAACCCCAGAATTTAGCAACATGATCTTAGATGTATCTCAACTTTTTAAGGCTCATTTTTAAAAACTGTACCAAATTCTTTCTTCCCAGAACATGCAAGAGCCCATTGAGAATGGAAATACAGGTTTGTGGAAATACCAAACTCTATGAACAAGTGTAATACAAATGGAAAAATGAGAAGCTTTGAAGATGGTTAGGAATGAGCTGGAAAAATAAGTAAATGCAAAAACTGATGAATGTATGTGGGTTTTCATTTTTTCCAATATTTCCATTAAAAAGCCAGCATGGAGAAGACAAGTTGTGAACACTGTTTCACAGACTTGACCTTCTCACCACCATACAAGGCTAGTTCACATTTGACTCAGAAACCTACTTCTCTCTCTCTCCAGGGAATGCTTCTTAAGGCTCCACAGTTGAAATATATGAATAATAGATTCCCTCTTTTCATGAGCTGAAATCAGCATACTCGTTCTCAGACAGATAAAAAAAGAATTTCAAAGTACATTTTTATACTCAGAAAAGCCTTGACTAGCTACTACCTCATGGAATTATAGTAGATTTTTAATAGATTTTAAGTATTCTTTCTACCCCTTCCCACATGTAGAACATTTTATGTGGGTTACCAGTAGATTCATTTCAAAGCAACAAGCTCCCTTAATTCCACAAGGGAAAAAAAACAACCAGATCATTGTCTCCACTTTTTTTCCTACCTATGGAATACTGCTGCATATGTAAAATACATATGGGGATAAAGGGCACTAAAATTTCCAACACGATATGTTAAGCTGCTTTGATACTATTTTTAAACAAATGAATAGAGCACTAGTTATGTAAGTTAAAAAAACTTTTTCATGTAAGTTGTGCTGGACATAGCCATGTTTATAGCACCACAATTCACAATAGCTGTATCTGAGAAATAGCATATATGTCTATTGACAGATGAATAGATAAGGAAAATATGGTATTTGTACATTACATTGCCATAAAGAAAGATAAACTCAATGCATTCTTGTTGAAATGGATGCAGACTAAGAGCATAATGTTAAGCAAAGTAAGTCAGACACTTATCATTACATGATAAATACTCGTTCGTGAGAAATACTCTATATACAAATAAAGAGCAAAATAGAACAGAAATAAATAGTAAGTAGGGAAAAGTTTAAATACTTTCTTGAAACACTTATTTTACTGTTTCAAAAAGATATGTGCTAATTTGTTTCATTTATACATTTATACTACTAATTTATTTAACTTCATTGAAAAGAAAGTTTTGTTGAAGATGATGATAATGCAGTGTGTTAACTATCGCTAGTCTCATTATAAAATTTTGTTTTATTTTTTCATAAAATAAAAAACAACTTTCCTCATAAAATTCCTTGAATTCCTTATAAAATGTTAAATAGTGATATATTCTTTTAATTATTTTTGGGCTACCAGACTTTTATCTAATGATTATCCTTCAGCAAAAACAAAGGATTTCAAAGGTTTGATCTCACTTAAAGTATTAGAGAATTTAATTAAGTTAAGAGCCTTAAAACAAGCTTCTCCAAACCCTGCCCATGCACAGTTGAATGACCTGTTTGCAATCAGTGGATATCAAGGTCAGCAGATAGCATTTCCAATATGAATTTAACTCCATCTCAGCCTTTCCTTCAAGAACAACACAGATCATAGATAAAATGAAAAAAAAAATTCTCCCCTAAAATGAATTCTCAGTCTCTCGGATTCAGAACTTCTTATGGACTTACTGTAGAGTTAGTACAAAATGATTTAGATTGTCCAATGACAGAGCAGTTGTAACAATGTATTTTTTTAGCTTTGATTCTATCCCCACTTGAGGAATGCCAGATGAGTCTTAGGAATCCGGTATTAAGTTTCACTGTTCTGTCTTTTCTAAAAAATGTTGATTTCAAGACAAACATGGGAAAGCCAAACCTTTTGCAATAAAGGAAATTCTCAGTACTTTGTCCTTTGTTGCTTGGCAACTAAGGCTATAAATGTATTTTATGATTATAAAGACTCTGGAATTAATGTGAACATATAAAAGTCATAATAAGTCCCTGGAGGCAGGAGTATTTCTTTGAAAAAGAAATGTATGGCTCTCTGTGTGTAACTTACTCATTCTTGTTTGAAAATAAAATAACTTTTTTTGGCACTTGCAAATATATTAATAAAAATCAATAACTACCGCTTATTTTATCATTTAACATTTTGTCTTTAACATCAGAGGGAACTGTTATCCATATTTTATAGGTGGAAAAAACTCTGAAAGTTTAAAAGTTATAATTAGCCTGAGGTCACATAACTGAGAAGCAAAAGACTAGAATTCAAAGCCAGGTTTGTGCAAATAAAGGTTTATGGCATTAACCAACACACTATGGGAATTCCCAGTATGCATGTTTCTTGGCTGTCAATATTTAAAGCTATTGACAGCACTGTGGGAGTGACATCAATTCCATTGATCAAGTCACGTGATGTTCTTCTTAGAATGAAGTACTTACTGTTGCTATATGTGATACTTTTAAATATTGCTAATACCAGAGTATCAAATATGGAGTTATTAAGTCTTGCTGAACTTTTTGCCCTGAGTCTGAATGACAAGATTAAAAGTCATATTCTACCAAACTTCTATGCAAACCCACCTACCTAAATTCTCCTCTAGGATTTTGTTATACACCAAGTAGTACTACAGATCAATATTGGTTTTTTACATCTTTTTACATGTTAGTGGCCTTATCTTTTGAGTTTCTGTAGCTGCTTGTTCTGTAAACACAAACCATTGCCTTTCTACCACAAACACATTATCTTATGATGCTGGGAATGAGCTTTGCCAAAAAAATGCCAGATGGTAGTAAAGTACCAGCTGCTCACAGCCCAGAATAATTTTCTATAAAAATTATCAAAAAGATACTTAACAGGGGCCATAAGTTCTACAACTATCTTGTAACATTTTATATATATCTATATCTATATCTATATATTTATACTGGGAATCAAACTCCCAATCTGGCACCTGATAGGCAGGCACTGTGCCACTGAGATATATCCCTGGTCCTGAGAAAAACCTTTTTTGTTTTATTTATGCTTTTTTTTTTTTTTTGAGATAGGGTCTCACTATGTAGTTCAGGCTGGCCTTGAACTCATTAAGTAGCCCAGGCTTGCCTTGAACTCACAGCAATGCTCCTTCCTCAGCCTCCAAAGTGCTGGGATTACAGGCCTGGGCCACCAAGCCTGGTTTGCAACTTATTAAGAAGAAATTATGCACAATAGCTAGGTATGCAGACCTTCAGAATCAGACAGATTTCTGTGTTAATTCAAGGTCTGATAGATAATAGTAGTGTTACCCTAGATAAAATATAAAGCTTCTCCGAATTTCTATTTCCTCGTCTGTAAAATGGTTACCATCTTATCTGCCTGTTCATTGTGTTGTGCAATTTTGAATTAACACAACTGAAGGTCTTAGTACAATGTCTAACACAGAGATGAGCATTCTCTAAATGGCAGTGGTTTTCTTACTATCACAATCTGCTTCAGCGAGCTGCTTTGTAAGAGTAAATGTTTTTCTTAAGCATAGAATACTAATAATGCTACTTCATTGGGCAATAACAATAGGTCAGACAAAGGACTCTACACACATTTTTTACTTAATCCTCAGTCCTACCCCATAAAGTATTTGATGGATGATAGATGATGAGACAGTCTCAGAAGAGCCCAGTATTTGCCCAGGCAAAACCCTAAGTATGCAATAGAAACAGTATTTGAACCCGGGGCATCTAAGAACAAGCCTGTACTCTACCATATCACTCATCACTACATATGCGGGCTGGCATCAACAGCTCAACATTAATGTGTGTGATTTTAAAAGTTTCCAGAGTTGATATGGATGGCCTGTGAAATCCAGCCTTTATAAGAGGAAAGGGCTGTAATCAGACAACCTCCAACATCATCCCTACAATCCCGGGTCTATTATCTGAACAGTGTTTCTAGCACTGAGACCTCTGTTTTTACTCAGGACTGCAGCTTCTACTCCTCTTTAGATTGCTAACATCTAGTGACATTCAAGAATTGATCCTGATTTTCAGCTCAGCTCAGCTTGGCATCAGAAATCTGAGTTTCAGCCTGAATCTCTTCTCTTTAGTTTCCAACTCTTCCCAGCCCCAGTTTGCATCTCCACCATGCTTTCACTGAGCACCACACCTCCTCTGTGACCTTCCAACCTATAAAGAATTCCTTTTATGAAGAAATAGGGATACTCTAACAGAGGAAAATTGGTACTAGGGGTAACACAGAAATTCCAAGAAGAATCTACATAAAACGAGGAGTTGTGACTGTTTTACCAGAGCTGATCCCAGGCCTGATATTAAAATATCTGTAAAGACGGATTGGGAATATTGTTTAGAGGTACATTTCTTGTGAAACATAAACAAGGCCTTAGCTTCAATCCCCAGCACCCTAAAAATCTATTGTTTTGGTTTGTACCTAGACGTCCCCCGCAAAACCTCATGCAGTCGTAGATAGGGCTTTTCACAGGTGGCTGAAGCCAGTGTGTGATGCTGGCATTACAGATGTGATGCTGGGACTCACTCATAGTGCAATGGTAGGATTACAGGTGCCTCACTCTGGGGTGAGGGCTACCCGCCCTGGGCAAGTAGCCTGGAAAGAATATAAGGAACAGAAAGAAGGCTACTGTTGTTGCTTGCTGCCTTTGCTGTCTTCTCGATGTCGTGAAATGTTTCTGCTCTGTGATGCCTCTCTGCCGTACTACCCTGCATTGGATCCAGTCGATTATGGGCTTAAATCTCTACAAACTGTGAGCCAACATAAAATTTTCCTCCTTTAATTTTAGATACTAGATGTTTTACTTCAGCAGCAAGAAAAAGTACCGAAGGCATCTGTAAAGAACCACAATAGTGTAAAGGGTGCTAATACAAAGGTATAGAAAAGAGCCACGTAAGTATGGGGAATTTTGCTTCTAAGTTTGCCTGTGAAAACTTGCTAAATGAAAAAGCAAGAAAAAAACATTCTGGGAAGAAGGCATAGTCAAGGCCTCAGTGCTGTAAAAGGTAGAATATATTCAAGAAACTATAAGTTCAATGGAGTTAATATATAGATAAAGCAATATTACTAAATAATGATGATGATAACAAACAGTAACCCAAGTCCTGTTTTGAGGGTCATGTATATTGCATCATTTCACCTTCAATAACTCTGTCAATACTAGCATTATCCAAGATTTACAGATACAGATCTGAGTTTCAAAGAGATTAAATAATGCTCCCAAGATCACACCACTTTGGGGTGTGTCAGAGTTAAAACTCTGGCCCTATAGTATCTCTTGGTCACTACATCTGTGTGTCTCACAGACGTGAATATGGGGGAGATCTCAAAGATAAGTCTCCTTGAAATGTTATCTTGAGACCATTATTCCAAGCTGAAACAATGTAGATTCAACAAAAAAGTTTAAATAATGACTTTTGGGTGAATCAATAGCAATGTGAAAGGCGATCAGCTCAGGATGAGAAGTTAGGAGGTTCTTGCAAGAGGTGGATGTCAAGAAGGCTTAGCTTTGCAGATGAAAGATACTCTATTCCTGAGGTTTAAGATTTGGTACACAATTACTGACAGAGTGTAGGATGAATTGTCAAACATTATACCTCTATTTCTAATGTAAGAGGGGCTATGATTTGAATGTGTCCCCTCCAAAATTCAGGTTTTACCAATGCGACGGTCTTAAAAAGTGGGGCCTTTAAGAGGTGAGTAGACCATGAGTCCACCTTCCTCTTGAGCCAGCTTGCTGTGTTGGTCTTTTGCGTACTGCCACATGAGACTCTTACCCACCATATAGCAGATGCTAGAACTTTGCTCTTGGCTACCCAGCCTTCAGAACTGAGAAATATATGCCTCTTTCTTATAAATTATCTAGTCTTGAGAAGTCTATTATAGCAGTACAAAACAGACCAGGACAGAAGGTTTGTTATAGAGCAAAGCATGCAGAAGACGGTGAAGACTGGATATAGGAAGGGGAAAGATAATGAGTTCCAGGTTGAATGTGTTGATTTGGAGAAGCTGATGGACACCCAGGCATATGCACGTGTGCATTAACTGTACACACAGGTCTGGAACTCAGCGAAAGGGACTGGAGATGTTAATCCATGGGAAGCTGCACGTAAGCTTGGGTAGCACAAAGAGAAACAGATCTCCGGAGGAGACAAAGAGAAGAGTGGACTGACTTCAAGACAGTGAGAAGAAACAGGGAGTCTGGATGAGAATAAAGCAAGGATACCACGGAAGCAAACAGGAGTGAGCTCCTATGAGTTAACGATAGGTGACAGTGTCAAGTATAGTGTGAACTCCAGGAGCCTGAGGGCTGGAGATCTGTAATGTGATCTAGTAATGAGAAGAAATTTCAGGAGAATAAGCTGAAGTAGAAGTAGGATTAAAGTGGATGGAAAGTGAGGAGAGAGAAGAGTGGGTGTTTCTGAGTTTGATGATAAAAGCTGAGTGGAAGGTGGCGGCAGTACTGAATCTCCTTACTGACTGTGGTCCCTTGATTTCCCTATTACACTTCAGGAAGGTTTTATTGTCTTCCCTGCTCCCTTTGAAGATATCTTTTAGTGTAAATTATTTCCAAGCTCTTTTATTAGCAAGCTAAGCATAAATAACCAATATTGTGCAAATATTGCACATCCTAATAGATGCATCAACAACTCTACCCTTGGAAGCATTTCTTCAAATGCCTCTGGCCTGAGATTTTCAGCAACAGGTCCTGAGAACAAGAGAAACCCCAGGCAAAAATCTAATCACCTTTTCCTGGTAAGGTGAATTTGTCATGAAAAGTTAGCTGGTTTTCTATTTCAATGATAAAACTGACAGAAGATTTCCAAGAATTCTCTTGTTGTTGCTGTTGCTAGAATGCTGTTTTGGAGTAAGTATTATTGATATTGTCATAACTCAGAACAAGAAGATAAAACAACTCTTTATCACCGTTCATAATCAAACTATCACAGTGACCTTTCTCATAATTTCACATTTTAGTCAAGTCTATGAACTTGTAGGCTCAGATTGTTAAAATGTCCCCTAGTCAAGAATCTCCTACTTGATTTCAAGCATACCCTCTCCTTCATGGGCTGCTCCAGATTTTGGCTCTACCAGGAAGGGACAGGTAACAGAAACAGCCTGGAAAAATTGTAGTGACCCCTAGTTTTTTCAGAGTTATGGACTGTACCAAGGAGATGATTAAAGCTGTAGAAGTTTTCTTATAATTATCAACATTCAAAAACATGTATTTTTACCCAATTCAGAGGGTTCAATCCCCCCACCAATACCTACAATCTTATTGCAGGTTAAGGACTCTGGAAATAGAATAACATTTTGTAAACCAAAAATGCAAATTAATATTTGACAGAAGCAATAGCGCAAGTCTGGAGACTGATTTTTTAAATATCTCTAGTGGGTAATTTAACAATAGTAACCAAAGACCTAATTTAATTCTTTTCTTTTCTTTTTTTTTTTTTTATTGGTACCAGGGATCAAACTCATGACTGTGCACTTGCAAGGCAAGTGCTTATGCCACTGAGCTAAATCCCCAGCCCCAAAAGACCTAATTTAAAAAAAAAAAATCATGCCTGGAGAGAGAACAAGGCCACACCAGTAAGCAAGCCCTGTCTGGGGACCAGCACCATGCGTAGGTTGCTACCAGACTAAGAACAGCCAGGCACCAACTACTTCCAGTGCACAGGCTGGCAAACCAGAAGCATCATCCCACCTACCTGCTCCCCTCATGACAGGCTTATCCAGAGAAACACAGGCTGTGATGACAGCTATTGAGGCGAAATGCAACTGGATGCCTGTGATGCTTTGGTTTTTCACTAACATTGCAGGTCTAGGGCCAGTGGTGTGATCATAGGTTCAGAGAATAGTGGTGCTCAGTGTAGTACCTAGGGGGAATCTCCTTCTGAGGGTTTCAGCCATTGTTGATCGGTCTTGTTTTGGAAGTCCTATATCATTTCCATTGGTTTTCTTTTTTGGGTGGAGTTTTATTTGTTTGTTTGGTTATGTCAAATCTGATGGCAGGAGCAGCTATTTCAAAGATAGAAAGATATTTATTATGGTAGCAATTTTGGATTTACTATTGGCTTGTTTTGAAGTCTTTTATTCATTGTTTTGTCTTTATTCTTTATTTTACTGTTATGTTCTGTTTATTTTTACTATGTACATAGTTATCTGCAGCTATTTTGAAGATATCAAAGGGCATGATAGTAACTATTGTTGATTTTGTAATGTTTTGAAGTTCTATATCTCTTACATTGGTTTGTTTTGATTGGTTTTATTCTGCTTTATGACCTTTAAAGTAAAAAAAAAATCATGTATATCCACAGTTTTTATTTTAAAAAATCAATGACAGTACTTTCTAAGAAAATTGAGTAACTAAAGATTTTGAGGTAAATTTCATCACATTTGTATAATACACAACCACCAACAGAGTGAAGAAACCACTCACAGTGTAAGAAAAAATGTTTTCCAGCTGCTCCTTAGACAAAGGATTACTATCAAGAACAGATAAAAAATTCAAAAACACCAGACCTCCCAAACTAAAAATAGGTATCTGAAATGAATACACACTTCTCAGATGACGAAACACAAACAGCAAATAAATATATGAAAAAATCTTAAACATCACTAGTCATTCTAGAGATAGCAGGCAAAACTTGAAAGCCAGTTCAACATGAACAAGAAATGGTTAAATTAAAAAGCCTCCCAAACAGAAGTTGTTGATAGCTCACAAGGTCTAAAACCAAGAGAAGAATTTCCCTTACTCTTCACTACTCTTTCCAGACAAATTTTCTTGCTTCTTTCTGCACAAGCTTTAATTCCTTTGAACCAGAAGCAAAAGATTACACTACCTCCTACCATGGATCTACAAATTTTTTGGTCATTCTCCCTTTCTCATTGGATACTTACACATTTGCATCTTCTCCCTCTATCCAATGCTACTCGTTCCAAAATGCTGATTGCTTCAGCACCCAGCCAGTAATATGCTGGCTTTTCAGAGCCTTAAATTCCCCACCTCCAAATATTTTTTCTCCACCTCACCTAGCCACCTCCTCTTAGGATTCTTTCCAAGGACTCAGTAAAAGCAAGGGCATGTGACATCTAGGCTCAGGTATTATATTTTCTGACCACTTATCCTTTTTGCTTATCGATACTTGAATTCCTCTTCTTACCAGCTTTGCACATCCACTTATTCCCATCCGCTGAGCCTGTTCTACTTCTCACAGCTCCTCACTCCACTTCTCCCATTACTTCTTCCCTTCTCTCCCAACTAGTTTCCCAGCCCATTTTTCCAATCACTCCAATCTGAAGACTTGACACTCTCTTCCCTTCTCTCTCTGGTACTCATCTGCAAAAATTTCAACTTTATGTAAGCATAAATCTCACTAAAACTAACTGACCTCAAATCACAACACTGACTAGCAATCCTACTGTATGCCTAGCAGACTTTCTTTCCTAGTTCCTGTATTGAGCTGAAAAGTGGCCCCTGCAAAAAAGCAGGCATATTAGGAACCAGAAAAGGTGACCCTCTTTGTGAAAAGGGCCTTGGAGGATGTAATTAAGTTATGGATCTTAAGTCATCCTAGATTTCACTGTCCCCTAAATTTCATGACAAGTGTCTTTAGATGAAAAGAGAAGAACTCACAGAGAATCTTATGTGAAGATGGAGAAAGAAGTGAGAGGGATACACTACAGAGGACTTCCAGCTACTGTGTGACACTAGAAGATGGGCTTGAAACAGACTCTCCTGGAGCCTTCAGAGTTAGGGCTGCATTTCCAGTATCTTGATTTCAGACTTCTGGCCTCCAGCATGGTGGAGAAATAATTTTCTGTTCTTTTAAGTTGTCAAAGTTGTAGTTGTTTGCTATGGCAGCCTTCAACTCTCCACAAAGATAATTTCAAAATTTAGTCTCTGTCTCTCTGTCTCTTTGTCTGTGTCTCTCCCTCTCTGAATCTTTAAATAGTCCCCTACCTTACCCAGTAGGACACCTCAGACTTTAAAGCTGAAATAATTTATCTCATTTTCTCATCCTGACATTTACCAAATAACTGTGTCTCTCTAGATACCCTACCTCTCCTCTTATGGAAAGAGTTAAGCTTGCTGCTCAAGGACACACGCTCCTGGTGCTCTGGATGCCATCCCTCCCAACCTAGTCAAGATTACTCTCCTGCAATTATTCCTCACCTTCTTCTGCATTTATTTCTCTAAACTGAATCATTTCCACCCACATACCAGGTTCCAGCATCTCCTATCCTAAAACATCAAAGCAAGATCAGTTATTAAATAAAACTCTGCTCACTGCTCCAACAGCTGCCACGGTTCTCTGTTGCTGCCACCACAAAGCTTCTCAAAAGCATTATCACTTCTAGCCCTTTGCCTCCCAGTCTCTCTTCTGCTGGAAGACTGGGTTCCCCACCACAGGGAAACCACTTGTAAAGGTTACAAGCAGCCTTCTTCCTGAGTTCTGCAGAGAAGTGCGTGGTCTCTCAGATATATTAAAACAATTAACTCTTTATGAAACACTTTGCTTTCCTAGCTTAACATCATACTCTCCTTATGGTTTTCCTCTCTTTTTACTTCACATTTCTTTCCTGCTTGCTCTTTCTTGGATACCTAAATACCTTGGAGGGATCTTTCCTCTATCTATACAACTTTCCTGATGACCTCATCTAGTCTCAAAGGCTGTAACACCATTTATAAGCTAGGAACTCCCAAACAGATACAAACAACCCAATCTGGTCCCTGGGTTTCAAATTCAACTACCTAACAACTTCTTCATCATTTCTACTTGTTTATCTAAAAAACATTTCAAATGTCTCAAATCAATTCTTGATAATGCACACATACATGTATACACACATGTGTGTGGACATATTCTTTCATCCTCCAAATCTGAATACATTGACCCACCATCTATGAAGCGTTGACTACAACACATAGGCACCATCCTTATCAGATTCTTCTGTCTCCCGCACTCTCACAGTCTATGCTCCAGTTCTCCTGCCTGCTCTCCTGCTTAAAACTCTCCATGAGTTTTCCATGGCATCTAAGAATAAAAATTCTAAGTCCAGCATCTTATCCCACCTTCACCGTTGTCCTTTATTATCCTCTAGCCACCTCAGCTTCACTGTTCTTCCACTACGTCACTCCAAACCCCTCCGAGCTCAGTGACTTTGCACTCACATCCCCTCTGCCTGGAATGTTTTCCCATGAACTAACGTACAACTTGCTCCTGGTTATTATTCAGGTCATCTCCTCTGCAGATAGCACAGTGCAAGTAACGCACTCTCCCTCCCCTCATCAGTCTCTGTTTTCATCAACTTGTTTTATTTTTTATATTTGATTATTTTTTGAAATTATCTTTCTTATTTATTTCTTTAATGTCTCCTCCCTTCAGTTAGAAAACAAGCAAACACACAAAAAAGCACCCCTAGGGGCTGGGGATTTAGCTCAGTGGCATAAGCACCTGCCTTGCAAGCAGGTGGTTGTGAGTTCTCTGGTACCGACAAAAATTAAAAAATTTTTTTTAAAGAAGCACCCCTGTAGGGCAAGGTCTCTGCTTACTTAGCCCTAAATCCCTATCTATCAGGCTCATGAGAGACACTCAAATATTTATTGATCGACTGATTGAATGAACAAAGGAAGGAATCATGGTGAACCTGTAAGGCACTTACTGTGTGGATGACCTTTAAACAAGCTATTTAATTTCCCTAGGCCTCATGTTTCTCATGGAATATAAAAATTCTGCACAGAGCTATTTTGATGGGAAGTGGAGAAAATGATAATTAACTATGAAAATAATTACTGACCTCTCCATGCCAGTCATTATGCTTCATGACCACATTTTGAGATAATATAATCATCTTAATTTTATAAAGAAGCTAAGGCCTACCAAGATTTACAAAACCCTCGTCTCAGAGACTGTAAGTGGCAGAGCAAAGATTCATTTTGTAGGATGACTGATTCAGAATCCATGTTCCTGTTATTCTATATCCAGCACATAAGAAGTACTCAACAAATAACAGTTATCACTGTTAATCAGATTGTAGATCAGGAAGTGCCAAGCATTTTTTGTAAACAGCCAGATGGCAAATACTTGAGGTCTTTCAGGCCTTATGGTCTCTGTTACAGCCACCACAGTGCAGAAACAGTGCCAGAAACAATATGTAAATGATTAGATGTGTTCTGTTAAATTTCACTTGCAAAAACAGACAGCAGGCCAGAGCATATCTTAATGATCTCTGTTGTAGATCAGCAAGAATAACTAATGATAAGAGATGTTCAGTTTAGGTTCCATGAAAGTCCATTGCTAAAACATAAAAGTATGTACAAGTAATCTCATGTTTGTTTTAAAAAAGCCTACAAGATTAACACCAAAATGAACACTAATTACCACTAAATGTGAAATTACTAGTAATGACTATCTTCTTTTAAGTTGTTTATGTTTTCCAAAGTTGCCTGTAGTGCAAATGTCTAGCTTCTAAGGTACAACAGAATTTGCCAGAAATTCAGCTCTACCTCTTAAGTTAAAAAGATGACAATATCAGTACTAACAAAGATGGTGACTTATTTGATCCAAACAGCATAGACGTTCTGTGAAAACCCTTTGAACTCTTGACTCCGTAGAGCTGTTAGGTGGCATTAGATCATTTGCCATTTACTCTTCTGCACAAGCACAGGTTGTACTGGGACAGAAAGAAGAGGGCAAGATGACAGTGGCTGTGTGAGATAGTGGTGATTCCCAAAAGTGAAAGAAAGGGAGGAATTGAGAGACTGGCCTGACAGCAGAGATACTCTGCCTGGAAAGTCAGTGGACACCTTCCGCCCTTTATACTGCAATCAGCTGCTCAGCGCTTCTGAGTTTTCTTTCAGGAATTCAGAAACATCAGCAAATCAGAATGAGTTTCACATTTTAGAGTAACAGTAGACAGAAACTACTGAAGGCATTTATCATTTATGTAGGTAATAATGAAATCTGGGCTTCTGATTGGCTCAATTCTTTTAATTTGTCTCTGTTGCTTCTGTCCTATTCACTGAATCATTCTGCTAGTGCACATTTTTCTTCTTCTTATATTTGAATTTTCTGGGTGACCCAAACCTATTTAGAATCCAATAACTTTTAATAACAACAGTTTTGTGGGCTGCTCATTAATTAATTAATTCTATAAATATGACTGAATGCCTGCTATTTGAGATAATTTTTCTCAGCTACGTTCCTTCCCTATTGAACAGCTCTGCCTCAGGTCCCTTGAAGCCTTCTTAGATGAAGCCTCTTGAGACTGAGCACTCTGGTCAGTTTTTCTGCTCCAAAGGCTTCAGTACTTTTTCCATTTTCCCAAACACTAGGTACTGCCCTGAGTTCCTACACAGCTCTCGAACAGCAGACGTCTTGGCCTTTCCTCTTCTCCAGTGTTTCACTGTCATCTCGTGATGAGTGCCACCTAAAGAATTTATTTAAATCTTACATAGGAAGACAGGGCCAGAAAATGTTCCTTCTTCCCATAGATCTTCCTTCGTCCTCAAGATCTCAGGAGCCACTGGATGGTTCCTGCCTTCCTACGGATCCTGTTCTAAGGCTTCATCAGGGGAACTGGAGTTTCAGTCTACTAGTTTATAAGAAAAACAAACATTAGGAGCTTTCACGGACAAGGCCATTTAAACCAAGATGATAATGTCCATTGTGATGCTCTTTGACACAAAAGATGCTTGTCAAGAAAAACACATTATTTAGATTTTGGTTTCTTACAAAAGAGAAAATAAAGACAGCTTTCAGGTGTATAACAATTTGACTTTCAGGATTTGGGTTTTTTTATGTGAGTTTGTATTTAATTAGAAATACTGACAAATCAATGGGAACATGGGATGCAACAACTGGCCTTCTTTGTTACATATCTTGTTTTGTTGTGCTCATTTTAAGGAAGATTTGAAAAAGGTCCAGGCAAAAGAAATTATTAAAATCTAAGGAAAGCGTTTCAAAGCCCTCCCAGCTACCACCCAGAGGAAATGGTTATGTGTTTAGATGTTCAGTGTTGGCTGGATAGTGGAGGGAATTTTTAAAAATTGATCATTAGGTCTTTGGCTCTAGAAATAAATGAAGTAAGCTCTTTGCATTAACAGAATGAATTGGTAATTTCTCATTTAAAAAAATATGGATGCAGCTGTAGAATGAAACATTGCTTCTGCTCAAATAGCAGTTCCATGCGATGTATATATAGCCAGGCAAGAACACTGAAGCCATCTTTGCTTGCCCAGTGCAAATGTAGGCCATGCTGACTCGGACACTGTCCCAGGGAAAACTTGATGGGATAGCTGCTATGACTGAGGGAACATAGCAATTTTCTTGGTTTTATGTTCCTTTTTGCGATATCTGCCAAAATTCAAACCATGAAAACTACCAACTGTATTGATTGGTTCTGATAGTGACCTAGAATCTCACTGCTTTTTTGGTAAGATCTATTTCTCATTAATGTTAAATATTTTGTGTGTTGTCTGATCAATTCTATTCAACCCTTAAATATCTATTATGTGTCAGTTATTTTTAAATTCACAAAATGCCAAGACCACTTCTTCAACGTGCTAATTGCTACCCTCCGATACATCAGCTCTCCACACACTCTCAGTGTTTCTCATCTTCTCTCCTGCAAAACACTGGAATGTGTAAAAACTACAGCCAGGTTTTTGAGCATAGCTGGTTGATGAGGTACTTAAGGCCACAATGATAATGAATCTCCCAACGGTGCACCAAAACCATGTCACAGAGGACACATCTTTGCCACTTTCAACAGAGCCATTATTAGAATACCAACCCACAGCAATGTGAGCACATTTCCTGCCATTTTAGGTTCTTTAAAGGAAGTTGTAACCAGGTCCATAATACACAATGCCCTTGGGGAGAAACAGATTCAACCTCAAAAGCAAATCATTGTTCAACTACACATTTTCAAAAGTTGTGGAAATAAAAAAACCACAAAGATGAGATGGAGTAGGAAAAGTTGTTTCAGGCTCTTTGTATTTATTTATAATAAATAAAAATGTTTAAGTAAAATCTTACATTTTTCTTATACTATATTCAATAACTTTAGAGACAAGACAAATCTGAGATAATCTGAAATGTAGGCAAGTCAAAGAAATAAAATCCAGCACAGGACCCTAATGAGTAATAATAATGAATATCCTGACACCTTTATTCTTTTAACAACCACATTATACAAAGGAAATCCTATCCTTCTTAAGTCTCGGTCCATATCAGCGACTTTTTACTACCAATGAAGCTTCCTATTTCAGGAGAGTTATCTTAGTATGATAGCATTTCTTAATAATTAAGACAAAGTTTAAACAAACACCAAAAAGGTGAAATCACGATAGCAAACAGTGACATTTCTCAGAAACAAAAACTTGATATTGGAAGCTTGGCTTCTTACCTTCAAAGAACTGTTGCAGGGCTTCATTTTCACCCACCACATCCATGATGCCTTGGTGGCAGTAATATTTCCTTTTAAAACAAAGGTTACCGAACCTCAGGAAGTGACTGCCGTCCTCTCGGCTCAAACCCTAGGAGTGCTCTTAAAAATCATTTTCTTTTTATTGGAGTAAAGCATATCTTTAGCCATTGATTTGTCCCCAGAAAGATGGTTAAGTTCTCAAATACGATTATAAAACCAACAGGATCTGCAACTGTACAGAAAAAAACTACAAAGAGGGAAGTGGCAGCAAATTCATCTCTCTTAATGCAGGAAACTGTTTCTATTTTGCCTTATGTCTTTGTTTTAAGAACCTTTGTCCTTAGTGACACATATAATTACATAAATGGGCAATAAATACAGACTCTTATCTCTATGTGTCCTTTTACACCAATATATTTATATCTCTACCTTTATCAACCAGATCCATTTAGCCACTACCAAGATTTTCTTTAATAAAGAAAAAGGAGCAAATCAATATAACCATGTATACAAACATAGCAAGTAATTTTAAAAGACGTGTGACAATGAAAATTTAGGATTTGTTCAATATTTCCAAGTTGTATAGCAAGAACTTATGTTCTTCAATATACACCAACTCTTTCCCCAGAGTTTTCCTTTAAAAGTATCAGCCAAGTAATCAAAGTCTCTCTAAATACAACAAAGACTGCTTTATTAATTTAATAAGGATTACAACTGAATGTATTTCATTGATAGTAGATTTTACTCCAAAATATACAATTAGATTCAAATAAATGATTTTCCCTGCTTAGCTACAATTTATTTAATAACATCCTAAGCAGAATGCAAGTAGGAAACTAGACTTTCTAATCTCTTTCTAGTCCCTTTTCTCTTTTATTTTGGAAAATTTAAGAATCTGCAGAATAATTGAAAGGATAATATCATGAAATACCCATAAACTCTTTACTAATTACTATCTTTTTCTGTCTGTTTGTTTGCTTATTTTTGGTACTGATAATAGAATTCATGACTTTGCACTTGGTAGGCAGGCTCTGTGGCACTAAACTATATCTCCAGCCTCTAATTATTATCTTGACACATTTTCTTCTTCTCTTCATCTATAAACATTCTAAGTTTTCTCCAAGTCACTTGAAAATAAGTTGCTGACATCTTGCTATGTCACCCCTAATAACTCAGGGTAGCTCTCCTAAGATTGAGGCCATTCTTCCATACAACAACATTATTGTAAATATAACATGTAACATGTAAATATAGCATGAACTTAATACTATCATCTCATATAAAATTTCCACCATTTCCAAAAATGTATTTTTTAACATTTTGTTTTCTGATCAGAATGTTCATGCACTGCCTTTGGTTGTATCTTTTTAAAATACAGAAAATTTACCTTATCACTTTTGTTGACTGGTTTTTCATTATTGATTTTTTAAATTTTTTTTAGAATTTTTTAAAAAATTTTATTTAAGGAGAAAAAAAAGCAGAGATAGGGTACAAGTTATACAGATTTCCAGAAAAAAATAAACAGTAGGAAATCACTAGTTAATGGATTACATATTGTCATCTTAAAATAATTGTTCAAGTTACAAAATTAAAGCTTGTAAAGTGGACATTCCAACAGTGAGACTGCAAACAGTTCTGTTCAATGATCCAACAAAACTCAGTGATATCATTATCTATCTTATACACTTAAATATACATGCAGTTATATCGTTTAGAGCACTTTCTTTTCCTCTCTTTTGTACAATGACAATTACACATTTTGGGTTTTATTACTCCTACAGTTCTTATTACTTTTTTGGAAGGGAGTAGAACCAAATGTGACATAACAGAACAGAGTCAATCAAATCAAAAGGGTGGACATAATAGATAATGTAAAAGCATAATACAAGGTGATCAACAATGGTTACCATAATGCCTCCCGCTATCTCTAATAGAATTGCCTATATCATCAGTTATAATAAAATTGAACAAAATAGTAAAGAACAAAACCGACAAAACCAAAACATTGGAGACATTATAGGTCTTCAAAAGTAGATAATAGTCAACCAGAATGGGCGTCATAATGATTCTCACTATCTTCATAGCTGTTGCCTAAACTTTTGAACCTGGTACTATCAAGCAAAACAGAATAGGGGGACATCAGTCAAAAACAAGATGGTGAGAGTAATACAGGGCTTTAAATCAAGATAATGGAAAGTCAAAGTGGGTTACTATAATATATCCTGCTATTTTTTATTTATTTTTCCCTTAATTAAAAGGATAAAAATAAAAAAGTAAATAATGAAGTAGAGATTGAGATAAAAGAGAGCATAACAGCAAAACAGCACAGATCAAAACTTAACCATTTAAGCAGAATAGTGTTTCACCACAAGATAATCCTGACATAAAAGTAGTTACCATATTGTCTCTTTCCTTGAAATCTTTGAGTATAACTTCATATACTGTAGCATCAAATATATCAAAACAATGTAGAACCATTTAAGAGAATATCAGCATTACAGGGTATTTAGAATCAACTAACAGTAAATGAACAATGGTTTTTGTATAATCTCCTTGTCTATAAAAGTTTTTGCTTATACTATCATACATAATAAAATCCAATAAGATACAACCTGTTTAGACCAATGGAGACAGAAGAACAAAAGCTTGATGAGACTTCAAAACAAGATGATACTAAATCAGTATTACCTATTAAGACGTCATTTTCTCCAAAATAGCTGTTCCTATCATCCAATCTTCTCTGCCTCATTTCTGTTGAGCTCCTTTTCTGTCATTAGTTGTCAGTTTGTCTTCTTCATTTTGTTTTCTGCTCCATTCATTGTGGCCTCTCTGCCACTATTTCTGGATTCTTTGTATTTTTCTTTTTTAAAATATCCTGCAGTATTCTCTGTAGAGTTGAATTGGTGGTTGCATATTCCCCTAGTTCCTCTTTATCCTGGAAGCACCTTGTTTTTCCATCAATTTCCAGGGATAGTTGCGCAGGATATATCAATCTTGGCTGGAGATTATTATCTTTCAAAGCTTGAATTATTTCCCCCAAGCTCTTCATGATTTGATGGTTTGTGCAGAGAAACCTGCTGTAATTCTGATGGGTGTTCCCTTGTAAGTGATCTGTTTCTTGTCTCTGATGGCTTTTAATATTCTGTTCTTGTATTGAATTTCTGGAATTTTAATTATTATATGCCTGGGTATTGCTCTGTTTGGGTTGTAGATGGCTGGGGTCCTGTATGCTTCATACAACTGAGTATCTTTTCCTATTGCTAAATTAGGAAAATTCTCCTGGATTATTTCTGTGAGTAGCTTTTGTAGTTCATTTGTTTGCGTCCCTACTTCTTCTTTTATGTCCTTAATTCTTAAGTTATGGATCCTCTTATCATCTTCTAGTCTTTGTATTATTGCTGTTTGTTTCTTTGTTACTTTTAAGAAGTTTTTCATTTCATTCTCCCATATTACAAATCTGCCCTCCAGTTCAGATAGTCTGTCCTTAGTTTCTTTCAAGCTGTTATGCCAGTTTTCGATAGTTTTTAGTTTCCTGGTAGTCTCTTTGAACCTGCTTCACGTATTCTATGCTTTCTCTATTTTCTCCATTAAACAATTCTCCCCTCTTTTTTTGTTCTTCCATTCCACCATCTGTTTTCTCTTGGGTGGTGCTTAGCATTTCTCTAACTACTCTGCTTATTTCTAGCTTCAGGTCATTAATAACTTCATTCCTGAACTCATCTATGAGGCTCTCGAGATGGCGCTTTATTTCTATTGGTGCGGTGTCCGCTATTGCCTGTTTCTCAGGATTGGGGGCCGAAGGGCCTTTCTTGTTGCTCCCTCTTCCCATATTCTTTGTTCCTTATATATGTAAGCGTATATAGGAGGCCCAGCTTCCTTCCCTGTCAGCCACAGTCTGATTGAATTGCACCAGCTAGGTGTTCCCGCCCACCGCAGCACACCAGGAAGTTGCAGACCTGGCAGCCTATGCGGAGCCCGCCCCTCCGGGTCACCCTCAGGCGCTGGGATCTGGGTTGTGCTAGCCTGCTGGGTCTCAGCCAGCAGCATCACGTAGGCTAGGCACTTCTCACCAATCCCGCTTGAAAGGGGGATACGTGGCTGAAGTCACTGCAGCGTCCTATTCCCACAAGTCTGCCCAGTCCCAGAATGTCCTCTGTTGGAGTCTCCTAAACTGTGGAAGAGTCTCAGTTTCTCTCACTTACCTCACCACAAGTCAATGCACAGCTCCCCCCCCCCCCGTCCTGCTTTCAGAAAACTCCTTTCACCGATTCCCGTTCTCAGAGCTTCCGCACGTCTCTCTCCCTGCCAATGTAGACTCAGCCATCGTGTGGCGGGAAAGCCAAATCGCGGCTTCCAATGCCGCAGGCTCCAGCTTCCACACTGAGGCTTTTCTGTTCCTGTTATAGCACCAGGATTGCATTCCAAGTTGTTCTCAGCCCAGTTCGTTCTTGGGTCAGCAGGGCATAACTCCACTTACTTATGATTCCTTATTCCGCACCATTCCTGAATTCTAAGCTGGGTCTTTCAGAGAGTCTCCGTAGCTGCTGCTATCTGTCTGCCATGTTCTCCCGGAAGTCTTTCATTATTCATTAACAGTTCATGCCAACTGTGTTACAATTTGTATCTAAAAGCCCGCCCCCCCAAGCCAAATATGGTCAAAGGGGGGTGATTTTTTAAAGTGGCTGGATCTTGGGTGTTTAATACTGGTGAGGTAGGGGAAAAAACTCCCAACCTGCTAGACGCCTGGTATGAGTTCGTGTACCCTAGAATTGAAGAATGAATTTTAGGAACAGTGGAAGTTAAGAATAGAATATATTTATTGAAGAAAACAAATTTTCCAACCAAGAGAGAGACAGGAGGGGTCCTGAGTAGGTTTCCAAAGACCCTGCCATTTCTAGCATTTTTTATAAAGCAAATCTATGACCTGAGGTAGGCCTAAGGCGTGAAAAAATGGGAAATCACAAGGTGGGCATGAGGTGGGGCAAAACTATGGTCAACCAATAAGATTAAAAGTAAAGGTAAAGCTGATTAAATCAGATCAAATGGGGAAGCAAGTCATGTAACAGCAGGCATGAATATAGAACAGGGTCTTTTCCTCTAGAGGCTTGGTTAGTGGCTCTTCCTGGCTTCTTCAAGGTGATTGATAACTATTTAGAATATCAATCACTGATGTTTAACCTTGGAAGTGTGTGGGTACATTTGTTTGATCTATTGTCTTGAGGTCTGGCCCACACCAGAGATATCTGTCTCCCTCACTGGCTTCTTCGAGGGTCCAGTCCTATCTGATTTCCTATAATATTTTTATTGAATTTAGTTGCCTATAACACTGGGATTAGAGGTGTGTGATTACTAAATTAGTACACTGAGTGGTTTAGCATAGTTCTGAGTTTGGACAATGGGAAGACCTGATCTGGATGTGGGTGGCACTGCCCACGACCCTGGTGGCCTGAATGGGATAAAAGGGCTTTCAGGTTTGCTACGATGACCTCCTGCTGCTTCATTGCTTTCTGCTCCCTGATTTCTGGCTTCTACCTGCCCTGCCATTCCTTGAGTTATTTCTGCTCTGCAGTGCCCTCTGCCATGCTGCCCTGCCTTGAGCCAGAGATTATGGGCTAAAACCTCTACAAACTATAAGCTAAATAAATCTTTCCTTCCTTGGCTGGACATTTTGTGTAGCAAAAGTAACTAAGATATATTGTAAGTACAATGTCTCTCTCAATTTGTCTAATGTTTTATTATTAGAATTAGTATACAAATTGCGCTGCTATAAACATAGGTGCACATTTATCACTGTGGCATGACATTTTAAATACGAGAAGGGGAATAGCTGGGTTAAATGGGACTCCAATCCCAGTTTTTTGAGGAATCTCCACACTTATTTCCACAATGGCTGTACTAGTCTACATTCCCACCAACAGTGGAGCAGTGTTCCTCTTCCCCCACAGCCCAGCCAACATTTGTTATCGGTTGATTTCTTGATGGCAGCCATTCTCTCTGGAATGAGATGAAATCTCAATGTTGTTTTAATTTGCATTTCTTGAATGACCAGTAATGTTGAGCATGTCTTCATGTATTTATTTGCCATTTGTATTTCTTCCTCTGAGAAGCGTGTGGTCATCTCAGATGCCCATTTTTGCATTGGGCCTTTGAATTGGGGGTGGTTGATTTTTTTTTTTTTTTTTTTGGTCTTTTTCCTTTTTATCAGTACCGGGGATCAAACTCAAGACTGCCTGCTTGCAAGGGGTGGCTGATTTTTAAAAAATTCTTTATATGTTCTAGATATAAGCACTTTGTCTGAGGGACAGCTGGCTAAAACTTTTTCTCATTCTGTGGGCTTTCTCTTCACTCTCGGTGATTTCTTTATAAGTATAAAAACTTTTTAATAAGAAGAGATTCTTGTTATTGATTCTTTGAAGTACTTCCTGTGCAGTTTAGATTTTGCTCATGAACTCTTTGCCTACCCCTATGTTTTCAAGATTTCTACCTACTTGTCTTCCAGTAGATTTAGTGTTTCTGTTTTAATATTTAGATCTTTGATCCATTTTGACTTTAGTACATGGTGATAAACATGGGTCTAGTTTCAGCCTTTGGTATGTAGAAAGCCATTTTTTCCAGCATCATCTATTAGAGACTATCTTTCTTCCAGTGAACATGTTTAGCTCCTTTGTCAAAGATAAGGTGGTGAAGTGTCTGTAGTTGTATCTGCATCTTCTAATCTGTTCCATTCGTAATAGCCAAATCTTGGAAACAACCAAAATGCCCATCAACTGCAGAATGGATAAAAAAGATGTGGCATTTTTATACAATGGAATATTACTCAGCTATAAAAAGGATAATCTCAAGGCTTTTATAGGTAAATGGAGGCAACTTGAGACCACACCCATAAGTGAAATAAATCACTCACATCTGTAACTATCATATTGTCTCCCTAGTATAAAAAATAATAAAAGATAAAAATCTGAAAGAGTAATAAGATCCTAAATATACAATAGATATTGAATAATGAAAGGGAAAGAAGGTGCTCAAAAGGACAAATCGACTAGAATAGGGGAAAGGAAGAGACAAAAGGATTATATGTATGTTGGTAAACACATATAAATGTATGTCTGTTTATGTAGCCTAGATAACTATACTATTTATCTGCGTTAGTTCACCAAAAAGAACAGTTTATGCTGTCATTGTTTGTCTGATCACTTTTGTGCCTAGATTTTGTAACCTGAACAGCAACTTCTAAGACAACAATATGCAATATATTAACTAGTGTTAATTCCCTACTTTTTTTAAAAATTCTTTATCAATCCTAGCCTTTTTTCTGTTTTGCTTTTTTAAAATAAAAAATTTTTTTAAAGAATTAGTATAGGTTATGTAGTATACCCAAATATATATCTTTAACATGCAAATAGAATAGTTTCTTGAAAATGAGTAAATTTATTTTATTTGGAGGGAAAAAAGAGATTTAGCAACCTCTTTTAAAGGTCACACTGGGCCCCAGATCTATGAGGACACCTGAAATTGTTTAAAACAGTGAATTTTCAATTTGCTTCAATTAGAGTTGTATGTAGCTGTTTGCTGGTTTCAGGAAACAAAAAGAAGAGTAAATAGTGGTCCCTGCCCTCAATGAACCCAAATGTAGAGGGAAGAAAAACACAAATAACGGTAACTCAAGGCAGACCGATAAGGTCCTGGGAAAACATCCCAAAAGGACAGAGAAAGGAAAGATTAATTTTATCTTAGAAGATCTGGCAAGGTGCCACAAACAGTTGGGATTTGAAAATACTCAAACAATGAATCTGTCTTTAAATACAGAGGTAAGGGCTTGCAATGGAGAGAGTACAGGCGTAGGAACTGTGTGCCTGGTACAGTGGGGTAAGGTTGGAAAATGCCAAACAAGTTGTGAGATTCTGAAAGTAATCTGAGTCCACACATTAATTCTAAATGTATCTATTGATGATCTCTCTTTGGGTGGCTGCAAGGGATGATGTAATCGTACCTAACACAAGGAGACAGCTGTATTCGTGTGTTGACTGAATTCAGCAGGTTAAACCAGTTAAGAAGCTACTGCAAGAATCCAGGTGGGCAGGAATAAAGGCTGAAGTACAGCAACATAGACCCATGAATTGGCTACTGATTTTATATATGATGCAAGGACAAAGTTAGAGTGAATTTTTGAAAGATTTATATCTTCAGATAACATATGAGTTAATATGCTAAAACATATAAAACATATTTCTGGCTAAATTTAAACTCCAAGGGAAACATGCAGGCAAGCTTTCTGAAGGCCACTGGAAGTAAGTCAGCACACTATAATTCACCGGAAACTCTGGATCCTATCCAGCAGGCCACTACTGAGATGTCAAGTTCTCAGAGGTGGAGTAAGGAGTGACGAAAATGTCAGAGAGAAAGAAATTAGATTCAATGTATTGAGCTGAGAAGCTACAGTTAGAATCCCAATTAAAATACTTCTAGGTCCTGACAGATAAGTCAAATGGCTTAAAATAAGCAAATGCTAGCCATGCAAGTATGCTGATAACTGACAGCTGACCCAAGCTGCGGTGTCAGGAAGACAATCCGGCCGTGAGGCATGGAGAAAATCAGAGAGTTACATGCCCTGCTACCAGACATGGCACCCAATGGGCAGGGTCACTCAACTTCGTAAGATTTGTCATTGAAGGATTTGGGTTCAGTGTCATCAAATGGCCAATTTTAAGAGAAGCTGAAGTACAGATTTCAATTTTAAGTCTCCTCATTAATAAAAATTGAAGACTGATTTTAAACAAAATGAACAGAAAAAGAAACCAAAACTTTGTCCAGAAAAAACAACACACGTGAAAACACTAAGCCTGTGGCCTTCAGGATGCACTTTGGGTCCAGAAAATGACAAACAAACAGCAGCGGGCTGGGTAAACTCAGAGAGATCTGAGGAAAGCAGAAAGACTTTAGAAGGGAGTTGTTACAAGAACTGGAAATATATCTGTATTAATTAGTATGAAGAGAAACTGGCTAAGGGTACAATCCCTCTGGTGGCAAATACAACTTAAATGGAAATTTCTCCCTTTTGGTGAATAACAAATATTCCTATCTTTCTTTGATCATGGTGTTTATATGGCCCACACCTTTTTTTTTTTTTTCATTTTTAGGAGTGGTACATAGATAATATCTTTTCTATTTTTATTAGTACCTGTTTGCAGTAATAATTTTTGCATTCCCTGTGTGGGAATGCAGGGAAGTCCCACAGGCACACAGCACATCTTAATTCCTTTATTCATACCCACTCCTTTCTCTACCCCATCGCTCTCTTTTTTTTTTTTTTTTTTTTTTTGTACCAGGGATTGAACTCATGGCCTTGTACTTGCCAGGCAGGTGCTTAAGCCACTGAGCTGAATCCCTGGCCCTGTTTTCCCATCTCTTGATCTTCTTCCCATTTGAGAAAGATCCCAATCTCCCTCTTCCTATTATCTTCTATTTTGTCCTTTATTATAGTGTAGGTTTCTCATATAAGTGTCTGATTTATTTCACTTACTACTGTGGTCTCAAGCAAGGTACAACCATTTTCCTACAAATGACGCAAGTTCCTCTCTCTTTATCTCAGACTAGTTCTCCATTGTTTAAATACCACATTTTCTTTATCAGTTCATCTCTCGATGGGCATAGAGGCTGCTTCCAAGATTTATCTGTTATGAACTGTGCTGCTATAAGCATGGCTATGCGTGTAATCACTCTAATATGATGTCTTTAATTCTTTGGGGAATCTATTTGTAAAGGGACTAGCTGGGTCAAATGGCATTTCTAGTGATAGTTTTTTTTTTTTTGAAAGAGAATATTTAAAAACTTCTAATAATCCAAATAACACGCAGTGAAATTAAAGCAGCAATGAAAATCCAATTAAGGAAAGTCTGGGTCCAGCTGGATTCATTGCTGAATTCTACAAAAACTTCAGAGAAGACCTAAAACCAATACTGCTTGAGTTCTTTAATGAAACTGAAAGGGAGTGTGCTCAAAGTCATTATTGACTGCAAAAGCAGATCAGACAATAAATATGTCTCTTTAATGAACACAGATGTAAAAATCTTCAATAAGATACTGGCAATCTAATATAACAAATTCTCAAAAAAGATCATACATCATGACCAAGTAGGTTTCGTCACAGTGATGCAAGAATGGTTCAACATACACAAATCAGTACATGTAACACATCACATAAACAAAAGCAAAGACAAAAATCACATGACCATCTCAATACATGCAGAAAGAAGCTTTTGACAAAATCCAAAATTGTTTCATGTCAAAAACACTGAGGAAAATAGGTACAGAAGGACCTTATCTCAATCTGATAAAAGCCGTTTTTATAAGCCTACGCCAACATCATGTTGAGGAAAAATTGAAAACTTTTCCTCTAAAATCATGAACAAGCAAAGATGTCCACTGTGATGATTATTGTTCAACAATGTGTTGAAATAGCAAGAGCAATCAGCCAAGAAAAGAAAAAAAAAGAGATACATATAAGAAAGGAAGATGTTACCATTATTTGCAGATGACATGATTCTCTAGATAAAGGACCCCCAAATCCACCAAGGTTCCTATAATTAACAGCCAAATTCAGGGAGTGATATGCAAAAACTGAGGTTTGGAATCCACATCCTGGAAAATAACAACTTGGGGAAGAAAAAAAGAAGGAAGCAGATCCCTGGGAACCAGGAACTAACAGGAAAGTTAAAACCTACAGAGAAACTGAAGACAGAGCATAGAATCGGAACGGAACCACCTGCACTTTGTCTCCAGATTGCAGCTGGTGTTTCACGAAAGACCAAATTTACTAAGACAGAATGAAACTGGGGTACTCCAGAGGGTTTCAGGGAAAAATGCAGCCGTGGAACAGACTGGCAGACGCTGTGAGTGGCTACAGCTGGAAAGTGACTCCAGTCCAAGTGCCCACCATATCTCTGAACAGTGTTTGGCTGTACACGCTCCCAGGGAGGTGCTGGCTGAACCCACACTCAGAATAGCCGTGGGGTGGCCTCAGTTCAGGGCTCCCAGTTTTACATTCCCACAATGACTGACTGAGAGCCACAGGAGATGTAGTCAGGGAGCTGTGGTCAGGCTAGCAAGAGGCCACTTGAACGGTTTAAGCGAAAGGCCACAGACCCCACCCCACGGCCAGGTGCCAGACTCAGCCTGAACTGCTCTGGACTCAGAAGTCTCAGAATTGGTACCTTTACCCTAATTCTGCAGCCTGCTGGTTCCTGCATTCAGTGTGGAGCTGGGGTTTCAGAGCCTTCTTTATCTACCACATGAGTAGGAACACATCTTGACTTAAATGCTACCCCAAAATTTTAGATCCCGCAAAAGCACGTTTAAAATCGCAGAAAAGGTTTTGTATTTATGAGTGTGTGTGTTGCTTTTAATTTTGTTTCTCTTTTCTTCATTCATTTATTGGGGTTCGTGGAGTTTTCTTTTCTCCTTTTTGTTTCTTATCTCTTATTTTTTCCCTTTTCTTTTCCTTCTCTCTTTTATTTTTTGTTTTTATTCTATATAATTTTTTTCTTTTCCCTTTACCTTCTATTTCTCATCATTTTTTCTCTTACCCAATTCTATAAACATCCTTTTACTTCCCAGTAGGCTCCTTTGAACTGCTTCTTCTTCTCATATCATAGTCAAAAGTTTCAAAGATTTTCTCTTGCACTCCCTCATTCCCAAACCCTGGATCTTTAATAGTATAACAATAAAGCTATGTTAGTTTTTATGTTAACTCTGTAAAATTACTGTTAGATTTCTGTCTATGATTAGCAAAGCTATAGCCATTACATTTAATATATATTGGCTGTCAATACGTGGGTTGTCTTAATGCTTATACCAAAATTGTGGAATTCTTCTCTAGGATTAAGGGTGATACATAACTGGCTCTTACAGTATGTAAATATCTATTTTGCCTTGGATAATAATACTGTGGTTGAATTCTTTATATTAACCAGGTTACATAATTGTCATTTTTATTTAGCTTCATGGGCAGCCCATTATTTTTTTAAATTTTATTTTAAAAAACCCGAAACTTCAAAACAATAGAATAACAATAGACAATATATTGCATACTATGATCTTTAAAGTAGTTACTCAGAGTATAAGATATGAGGATAAGTTTTCCCGCATGATACCAGCACAAACCTTTCTTTTCAATGAACTAAAAGAAACTAGCAGTATCACTTTTTTATTTTCCTTTTCCCTTCCCCTCACTCTACTTTCTCTTTCCTTTTGAACAATTTCCCATTTCACAATATCTATTGTATATTTTGGACTTTCTATACTCTTTCAATTTCTCACACCAGGGAGACAATACGATGTTTGTATGTGAGTCTGAATTATTTCACTTGTAAATATGGCCTCAAATTGCATCCATTTACATATAAAAGTCTCAAGTTTACCCTTCTTTATGGCTGAGTAATAGTCCATTGTACAAAAAGGCTATGTCTTCTTTATCTGTTCTTTGGTTGATGGCCATTTGGGTTGTTGCCATAATTTAGCTACTAGAAATTGTGCTGTTATAAAAATGTATGCACATATATCACTAATGTATGATTTTTTTATTCTTCCAGGAATATAGCCAGAAAGGAAATAGTTAAGTTGAATGAAATCTCTACTCTTTGTTTCTTGAGGCATTTCTATACTGATTCCCACAGTGGTTGCACTAGTCTACATTCCCACCAACAGTGAAGTGTTCCTTTTCCCCACAGCCCCTACAGCATTTATTATAGATAGCTATTTTTTTCTGGACATGGAATCTCAGGGTTATTTTAATTTGCATTTCTCAAATGACCAGTGATGTTGAACATTTTTTCATATAATTATTTGCTGTTTACATTCCTTCATCTGGGAAATGGGTATTTGAATAAATATAAATCTGAATAGATTCCCATTTTTGGGTTGGATCTTTGAATTATGGGGTCTGAGTTCCTTTAATGCTTTGTATTCTAGATAAGGGTCCTTTGTCTGAGAGAAAACTGGCTAAAAATTTTTCCCACTTGGGTTGTCTTTTCTTTGGTGGTGATTTCTTTTGAGATCCCAGTTGTTGACTCTTTGAAATATTTCCTGTAGGATCCAGGTTTTGTTCATGAAATCTCTGCCTACACCTGTGTCTTCAAGAGTTCTGCCTAGGTGCTGGGAATTTAGCTTAGTGACATAAGTGCCTGCCTGTCAAGCGGTTGTGAGTTTGATCCCTGGTATTAAAAAAAAAAGAAAGCAAAAGAGTTCTGCCTATACTCTTTTTCAGCAGATATAGTGTTTCTGTTTTTTTTTTTTAAAGAAAAGGAAATGAAAAAAAAATACATGGAGATAAAAAAAAAGGGTAGAAATAATACAAAATTACAGACAAACAAAAGGTAAGAAATTGCCAGTTGATAAATTACACATTGTCATCTTCGAAATAGCTGTTCAGGTTATAGAATTAAAGTATTTAGAATGACATTCAAAAAAGTGACCCTACAAACCATTCTGCTCTATGATCAAACAAAAGCTCAGTAATATGATTATCAGTCCTACACATTTGTTTTACATCTCAAAGAGGGTAAGATTAACCATATCAAAACAGAACAGAACATTTAAAAAAAAACAATTTAAAGAAATACAGATCAAAGCAAGTCCACTGGAGATCTTCATTATCTGTCTCTAGCTTCTTACAAATAGTTGTCCCTATCTTCACCCACTTTATATACTTATTGCATATTATAGAACTAATCAAATCATTACAGGATGATGAAGTCTTTTTAGGTCCTCAAGTTCCAAATTAGGGAAGACAATAGCAACTACCATCGCATCTCTCGTTCTCTTTGTGATAGCCGTCCCCATCTCTGCATATGCTGAAGTTGAACTGAAGAAACCAGTCCAATGTTATTATAATCAGCAAACAATAGATTGCTAGAATTTATATTATAATGCTACAAAATAAGCCTCGGGTTTCTCAGCGTCTCTTCCTCAGAGTATTTGTTCCTTACATCTTGCATTATATAATCTGTTCCCGTAAATAATTTAAGAAAAAAAAAAACCCATGTGTGAATTTCTACCTATATATCTATCCTCTCTGTATTATAGGGAAAACCAAGTCATAGCAAGACAGCAAAACAATTTCCTAGAAAAACATGCAATAGATAAGACATATAAAACTACAATATAAATGATCTTCCGTAGCTACTATGTTTTCTCTTGTTATTTTCAGTAGATTTGTCCACAACACTGGCTTATTATAGTTAAACATACTATCACCTATTTTTATAAAAACTTAACTTTGACTGCATTGTAGGATTTGAGAGCTGTTACTGATTCATACCAGTATGGATATCCTTTACATCTTGTCATGCTCAGAGTAGTTTCCTCTACTTTTAGGGTTGATTCTAACACGCATACCGATTTCAAATAGAATCAGTCAAGGCCAACCAATAGTCTTATGATTCAGATACAATTAAGATCAGTCATAGTAAGACAATGTAAGTAATACAGGATTTCAGCCTAAGTCAATAGGAAAGTAAGGATAGTTACCATGGTATAACCTGCTACTTTTGGTTCTAGAGGTCTGTGTCCTCAAATCTGACATGTGTGGACAGACCAGAACAAATTAAATTCAATCTAAATATGGCACTAGGACTACTGTGTCTTTTAAATCATTATACACCATTAGCAATGACCTCTGCTTTTTAAAAAAATATAGTTTCAGAGCTGTCTATACTAAAGACTAGCTTACCGTCCCTGCCTCATGTCTGCTACTCCACTTTTCTGCTATAATTTGTCCACCTTATTCCCTCATTCCATTGTCTGCCCCGTTCACTGAGGCCTCTCTGCCACTGTTGCTGGAATCCTGATATCTCTTCCTCTCTTTCTCTGTAATGTCCTTCAGCGCTCTCTGTAGGGTTGGATTGGTGGCCACGAACTCCCACAGTTCCTCCTTGTCGTGAAAGTATCTTATTTCTTCATTAATTTTTAGAGAGAGTTTTGATGGATATATGAACTTTGGTTGCATATTTTTTTCTTTCAGGACTTGGAATATTACTCCCCACTCCCTTCTTGACTTAAGAGTTTGTGTTGATAAGTCTGCTGTTATTTTGATAGATTTCCCGTTATAGGTAACCTGCATCTTTTCTCTGGCTGCTTTTAATATTCTGTTTTTTTGGTGGATTTCTGGGATCTCGATTATTATATGTCTAGGCGTAGATCTGTTTTGGTTGTAGGTAGCTGGTGTTCTGTATGCTTCTTTTATCTGGATATCATTTCTTTTTGCTATACATGGGAAATTTTGCTTTAATATATCTGTGAATATTTTTTGTATTTCATTTTTAGATGTTCCTGCTTCCTCACTCACATTCTTTATTCTTAGGTTATGTATCTTTTTGTCATCTTCCAGTTTTAGAATTGCTTCTTTCTGGTTCCTTGTTATTTTTAAGAGGCTTTTTCTTTCACGTTCATATGCCCTAAATCTCTCTTCAAGTTTCAGAAGGCTGTCTTTAGTTTCTGTCAAGGCATTTTGCCAATGTTCAATGGAGTTTTTAGTTTCCTGATATTCTCTTTGGATCTGTTTCATGTATTCTAAGTTATGCTTAAATTCTTTTTCAGATGCTTCTCTTTCTTTTCTGATTTCCTCAGTTCTTCCATCTGTGTTCTCTTGGGCGGGGCTTGTCATTTCTTTAATTAATCTCTTTATATCTTGCCTCACTTGGATCAGGAGTACAGCTTTAAATTCCTCTATGAGATCATGTAGGTACTTTTTAATTTCGGCTGATGCTGTGTCGAGTAGAGGATGGTGACTGTGCTTGTTCTCTTCAGTGTTTAGTTCTCCTGGGCTTATTTCCTCCTGTTGGGCAGCTGGAGATTTTTTTTTAATTTTTATCTCTTGTCATGTTTCTGGTTTCTTTCAGACTGTCCTGGAGTTCTCTGGCCCTCTCCAAATTGCTTAGGGCCTTTCAGAAGCGTGCTGGCTTGAGTTTTTGCTGTCCTCCCCAATTTACTGTTATCTGGGGTAGGCTGGGATGCAGGGGCGGTACAGGCTAGTCTCTAGCCTCTGTGCCAGTTAGTTCCTAAATTAGGCTGTACTTTCTGGTTGTCACTGAGTTGTGACTATTTTGTATCCGCTTATTGGGCCCCAAGCAGAGGCTTGGTTTAGCCCCAGTAGCTCCTGCCAGTTCTCTTTGTACCAGAAGCAGCTGAGTAATGTCACTATGGCACAGGGTTCTGCCCAAATCCCAGCCGTTCTCTTCCAAACCTCTCTGTGACAGGAGCACCAGAATAGCAGATCCACCCAAAACCAAGATGTCTCCCACTAAGTTCTCTGTGTGGAGCTGAAGCCAGCAAGTAATCAGGCTCTGCCAGGATTCAAGATGTCTTCCACCAGCCCTCCCTACAGGGGGACCTGGTGATGTCACCACGCTGCAGTTTCTGCCGCAGGCTAAAATGTCTGCACCAGACTCTGTGTTATTGATTTCCCCGTGGTGGCGGGCCAGCTGTTCTCTGGCCCACCCCAGCAGCCGCGGGGTTCCCAGTACTCACCAGAGTCCGGTGCAGGTCCTCATTCCGGGACCACCGCACACCAAGCTGCCCACCTTTCCCGCACTCCCAGCACAGTGCAGAACAATGCACAGCGTGTGCTCCCGGCACAGTGCTGAACGGTCAGATATCTGTGCACCGTTTAGATTTGAAATGCCAGAGCTTTGTACATCCACTCTGGTGCAGCGGTGCAGTACTGGCTGCTACTTGGAGTCCCGGCCCGGGTTTCAGTTTCCCGCAGTCCCCAAAAGCAACTCAGCTTTTCCCGCTGGGTCCACGGGTCAGTTTGTTGATTTAAAGGCGCGGGATTTGCAGCCTCCCGTTATCAGCGTTCACGGTCTCAGCACGACTTTAAATCCTCCAGCTGTACTGTCTTGGTTAATAAGAATCGCTATCGATTTGTCTGGCCCTCTCCATGTTGTCATTTTTTAGCTTCTAGTATGAATTCTCTGGAGAGACTCTTCGCTCGATCCCCTAGCAAGCCGCCACTTTGAAGAACCCCATTGTGTGGCTTCAGGGGCTCCCCACCGTCCTCTCCTCAGTGTTTCTGTTTAAATATTTAGGTCTTTGATATATTTTAGTTTAGTGCATGGTCATAGACCCATCATTGAAAAACATTAATTTGCATGTTTTTGCATAGTTCCTGAGGTGTTTTTTGCCAGTGATTTCTAGTTTTATTGAACTATGATCTGCTAATATGGATATGATAATTCTAATATTTTTGCATTTACTGAAGCATGTTCTGTGACCTAGCATCTGGTCTATTTTGGAGAAAGTCTCATGTGCTGCTGAAAAGAATGTGTATTCTGTTGGGTTTGGGTGGGACACTCTGTTGATATCTGTGAAATCCATTTGTTCAAAGGTTTGGTCCAACTTTTATATTTCTTTGTTGATTTTTTGTGTAGTTAATTTGTCCATTTGTGAAAGAGAAGTATTGAGGTCACCTTGTCCATCAACAGATTTCAACACTACTTTCCAAAATATATCTAAAGTTCATCCACTGCCCTCCATGTCTACTACTACCACAGGGAAGCCACCAGGAATCTTTCACCAGGATCCTGCAGGAGTCTCTTTTCTGATATCCTTGTATTCACTTCTGTCCTCCTATAATCACTAACTCAGCAGCCAAAGTGTCATTTCAAAACAAAAATCAGTATCACTTAAAACTTCTAGTGGCTTCCCATCACATTTAGAAAAAAAATCCAAATGCAACAGAAAATCTTGACCAAGTTTTCACTGTAAGTTTTGTTAATAGAGAAATAACAAATATTAGAATGAATACATACTCATACTGCTTTGAAGTCTTGCTAGTTTTAAATACTGTGGTTGATAGAAAATACACTTCATCTGTAGAAAAGTATCGCAAAGAATACCTTCCAAAAAAAAAAAAAAAAAAGCGTCTGAATAAAAACAGACCTGTTTCAGACTTAGGATGCATAAAGCAAAAACACACAAGACTCTAGTGTCAAAGTTGCCAACTGGGTTGGTAGATGGTTGCAAGTTCTTTTTTAAGGAGACTCAATGTTTAGAAACCAAATCTCTCCTCCCAGCTCAAAGGCAGTGTCTGTATTATGGAGAGAGAGCCCATGGAGAACACTTGGTTCAGTCTTCATCAAAAGACCGGGAGAAGTGGGGTCCTGCCTGATGTGGGAGACCACCACGCTGCTCCCTCCTGAAAACCAAAGCCTTTCCTCAACCTGTCCCTGATCTCCCCTTCACTCCATTTACTGCGTTATGGAGAGCTGGCTATGTTGAGTGTGCTCCTGGCAGTAAAGGTGCCAGCCTTGTATCAACACTATCTGTGCACTGCTAACCGGAGGCCTCTGTGCCTGAAGTTTTCTTTCCCTATGCACTCTGCCACCACCGCCACCCAACTCCCTGACTGGCCAATAAAAAGCCATGAACTTTTAGAGAGGAAGCGTTTTGTTCCAGTCATCCCAGAGCTGTTCAACTGCAGAATATTCTTTTTCTTTGCATCTCCATGCCATATTGCTAGGTTGATTGGATCCACCTTAGGAGGGGTTTTGGTAGACTGATACTGTTCTTCGGGAACCAAAAACAACACAGGAATGTAGGGGTCCTGAGTGACCCCCAAATGTTGAGCCAGGCAATCTTCCCAACTCTAACCTTATTGATAAAAATTTGTCAAAAAGTCCTTTTTGAGGATTGGTAATCTTGACAAATTGTCTCTAGAAATACTCCCGAGCATGGAAATTAAGCCAACATGCTAACCCTTCCGTCTCTTTTGCCTTGTGGTTCCTACCCGTTCAGTTCCCTCTTTTCTTTGGATCTCCCCTCCCTTCCTCCTTCTTTTTCTCCACTCTCTTCCCCTGTCCTCCTCTCCCCATTCCCAAGTAAATGTAGTCTTAGGAATGTATTTCATTCTCTAAAATGCCCCTAACATGTCCTCTGGTCCTTTGGCTAATTACTCCCGAGCTTATCTCCTGACATAACCTTAGCACTGAATTCATAATTTTCAATTTGACCTACCATAAATTTCCCCATCTCAATAAATTACTTCGTCAAAAACCCCAAGATCCAGACTTGATTTCTTTGCTTTCTTTTCTGATATCTAAGTCAGCAATAGGCAACCATCTTTTATTGATTTGGAGTGCGGGTACATATGACTGGGCTAATCATAGCCTCTGGTGCATAACACAGCACCAATGGACCGATGCTTCTCTTATGGTACAGTATTTAACTTTAATGCTACATGAAATCCATAAACTCACCACCCAACCCAGGGACCCTAACTGGTGACTTAGGTATTTGCTCACTACCTCTCCCACACGTAACTATTATCTAAACTTTTAAATTTTTTCTCATTTATGTACAGAAGTTGTTTCTTCTGAAAAATATTAAGATACGTGTAGCTTTCTGAGTTTTTTCATTTGATATTTGTTAATTCACTGTGCTGTAAATAACTTTTTGTGTGTGTGGTACCAGGGATTGAACTCACGACCTCGCACTTGCCAGGCAGGCGCTTATGCCGCTGAGACAAATCCCCAGCCCCTGTGCTGTACATAACTGATCATTCATTTTGCTGCCATGTGACTGTACATTATGTACATACACAGTAAACTCCCACAGATGAAGACTTGGATTTTTTCCTAAAACATTCTTTTTTTTTTAAGAATAACTACATATCTATGTTTATTACAGCACAATTCACAATAAACAAAATATGGAAGCAGCTTAGGTGCCCATCAACAGATGAATGCATAAAGACAATGCGGCACGCATAGTGGAGTACTATTTTTTTTTTTTTAGAAGAGAGTACAGGTTTATCAACAATGGTTATCAACGTTGTCCCTTGTTTCCTTAAAAAGAATTGTCTATCTTATTAGATATTATAAAGTTGGACAAAACAGTAGAGAACAAGACCAATAAAACTTAGGCATTGTAAACATTACAGGACTTCCAAAGAAGACAATAGTCAAACCAGAATGGGTATCTTAGTGAATCTTATTGTCTTCAAAGTAGTTGCCTATGTCTTCAAACTTGATACTATCATATAGAATGGAACAGAGTCTAATCAGTCAAAACAAGATCGTGGGAGTACTACAGGACTTCAAAACAAGTTAATAGGAAATCGAAAAGAGTTACTATTTATATATCCTAATTTTTTTGAATTTTTTCTTTAATTAAGACAAACATAAGAAATGACTAAATAATTTTTTTTGAAACAATAAGGGGGAGATTGAGATAAAACAGGACATAACAATATAACAATAGAGGTCACAGCATGACTGTTTCAATAACCTAGTACTTCACCACCTTATAACCTGACTTAATAGTAGTTACCATAGTGTCTTTTTCCTTGAAATATTTGGGTAAAACTTCATATACTCTAGCTTCAAATATTTTCATATCAAGAAGCCCAGAATAAAGCCTTTCTAATTAATGAGTGAAAACTTTATAAGGCTTCAAGGCCACCTAATGGGGAATCATGATTACCACATATTTTTATATATTTGAATCATTACTTACATTAGGGAAACTATTCGGTATTCACACATGCGAGATTGATTTATTTCACTTATGAGTATGGTCTCAAGCTGCGCCCATTTATTGATAAATATCTCAATGTGATCCTTCTTTATAGCTGAATAATACTCCATTGTATAGAAATACCACAACTTTTTTATCCATTCCTCAGTTGATGGGCACTTGGGTTGTTTCCAAGATCTGGCGATTACAAATTGTGCTGCTATAAACATAGGTGCACATATATCACTGTGGTATGATGCTTTCAGTTCTTCTGGGAATATGCCTAGAAGTGGAATAGCTGGAATAAATGGGATTTCCAGTCCCAACTTTTTGAGAAATCTCCAGACAGATCTCCACAAAGGCTGTACCAGTCTACACTCCCACCAGCAGTGCAGGAGAGTTCCTTTTTCCCCCCAGCCTCTCCAGGATTTGTTGTCGGTTTTCTTGATCCTGGCCATTCTTTCAGGAGTGAGATGGTATCTCAGTGTGGTTTTAATTTGCATTTCTCTAATGACCAATGATGATGAGCATTTTTTCATGTATTTATTTGCCATTTGCATTTCTTCATCTGAGAATTGCATATTCATCTCAGATGCCCATTTTTGGATTGGATCTTTGAATTTCGGGGGTCTGAGTTTCTTTAATTCTTTATTTGTTTTAGACAAGAGGCCCTTGTCTGAGAGAGAGTTCACTAAAATCTTTTCCCAGTTTGTGGGTTTTCTTTTCACTATGCTGGAGATTTCTTTTGACATGCAGAAACTTTTTAATAAGAAGTGGTCCCAGTTATTGATTCTGGGAAGTATTTCCCGTGCGGTTTGAGTCCTGTTCATGAATTCTCTACCTACTCCTATGTCTCCAAGGTTTCTACCTAATTTGTCTTCCAATAGATTTAGTGTTTCTGTTTTAATATTCAGATCTTTGACCCATTTAGATTTTAATTTAGTACATGGTGATAGACATGGGTCTAGTTTTAGTTTTCGGCAAGTGGAGAGCCAGTTTTTCCAACACCATTTATTAAAGAGACTGTCGTTCGTCTAGTGAACCTGCTTGGCTCCTTTATCAAAGATAAGGTGGTTGAGTGTGTTTGTAGTTGTGGTTTTATCTTCTAATCTATTCCATTGATCTTCAGCTCTGTTTTGATTCCAATACCATGTTGATTTTACTACTGTTGCTTTGTAGTATAACTTCAAGTCAGGGATTGTGATGCCTCCTGCTTTGTCTTTGCTGCTTAGAATTGCCTTTGCGATTCTAGGTCTCTTCTGGTTCCAGATGAAATTTAGGAGTGATTTCTCTAGATCTATAAGGTATGTTGATGGTATTTCTATTGGGATTGCATTGAATCTGTATAACAGTTTTGGGAGAATGGCCATTTTCACAATGTTTGTTCTTCCTATCCATGAGCAAGGGATGTCTTTCCATTTTCTGAGATCATCTTCAATTTCCTTTTTCAGTGTATTATAATTTTCACTGTATAAGTCTTTCACTTCTTTCGTAAGAGTAATTCCTAAATATTTCATTTTTTTGCTTGCTAATGTGAATAGTCCAGTTTCTCTTATTTCCCTCTCTGTAATTTTGTTGTTCGTGTATAGGAATGCTATTGATTTCTGAGTATTGATTTTGTATCCAGCCACATTACTGAATTTATTTATTGTATCTAAGAGTATTTCAATGGAGTTTAGGGGGTCTTCTATGTAGAGTATCATGTCATCTGCAAACAATGATAATTTAACTTCTTCTTTTCCTATCTTTACCCCTTTTATTTCTCTTTCTTGCCTAATTGCTCTGGCTAGTACTTCCAGTACTATATTAAATAGGAGTGGTGATAAAGGACATCCTTGTCTTGTACCCGATTTTAAAGTAAAGGCTTTCAATTTTTGGCCATTTAGTATGATGCTGGCTGTTGGTTTGTCATAAATGGCCTTTATTATATTGAGGTATAGACCATTTATTCCAATTTTCTGTAAAGTTCTTATCATGAATAAGTGTTGGACCTTATCGAAGGCTTTTTCTGCATCTATAGAGATGATCATGTGATTCTTATTTTTGGCTTTATTGATATGGTGGATTACATTTATTGATTTGCGTATGTTGAACCATCCTTGCATTCCTGGGATGAATCCCACTTGGTCATGGTGTATAATCTTCTTGATGATTTGCTGGATCCTATTTGCCAATATTTTATTGAGGATTTTTGCATCTGTGTTCATTAGGGAGATCGGTCTATAGTTCTCTTTTTAGTTGGGTCTTTCTCAGGTTTTGGTACTAGAGTAATATTTGCTTCCAGGAATGACTTAGGAAGGATTGCTTCCCTTTCAATTTCATTGAATAGTTTGAGGAGTGTCGGCATTAGGTCTTCTTTATATTTCTTGTAGAATTCTGCAGTGAATCCATCTGGGCCTGGGCTCTTCTTGGTGGGCAAGGACCCAATTACATTCTCAATTTCATTAGCAGAGATTGGGTTATTCAACAGTTTTATATCCTCTTGATCTAGCTTTGGTACTTCATATGCTTCTAAGAATCTGTCTATTTCTTCTGTGTTATCAAACTTTTGAGAGTAGAGGTTTTCGAAATAGGTGTTGATGATCCTCTGTATTTCTATTGGGTCTGTAGTGATTTCTCCTTTTTCATTTCTTATTGCATGAATTTGAGCTTTTTCTTTCCTTTTTTTAATAAGGTTGGCTAGGGGCTTATCGATTTTATTTATTCTTTCAAAGAACCAACTCTTTGATTCGTTGATTCTTTGGATTGTTTTCTTAGTCTCTATTGCATTGATTTCTGCTCTGATTTTTATAATTTCCTCTCTTCTTTTGGCTTTGGGCTTGACTTGCTCTTCTTTTTCTAGCTGTTTGAGGTGTAGCATCAAGTTATTTATTTGTATTCGTTCTGTTTTCCTGATGTGGGAACTCAGTGCAATAAATTTTCCTCTCAGAACGGCTTTCATTGCATCCCACAGATTCCGGTAAGTTGTATCTGCATTTTCATTTTCTTTTAGGTATTGTTTAATTTCTTCTTTAATTTCTTCTGTGACCCACTGATTACTCAAGAGTGTGTTATTTAGTTTCCATGTGTTTACGGAATTTTTGCAGTATCCTTTGTCATTAATTTCTAATTTCAGAGCGCTATGATCCGATAATATGCAAGGGATGATTTCAACTCTTTTGCATTTGCTTAAATATGTTCTGTGAGCTAATATATGGTCTATTTTAGAAAATGATCCATGTACTGCTGAGAAGAATGTGTATTCTGATGTTGTTGGGTGGAACATTCTGTATATGTCTATCAAACCCATTTGTTCACAGGTGTGATTCAGTTCTGTTATTTCTTTGCTCATTTTCTGTCTGGTTGATCTGTCCCTTGGTGTCAGTGGTGTATTAAGGTCTCCTGTTACAATTGTGTTACTGATAATTTGAGTTTTCATTTCTGTTAATAATTGTTTTATATAACTGGGTGCTCTGGAGTTTGGTGCGTATATATTTAAGATAGTTATCTCTTCCTCTTGGAGTTTTCCCCTTACGAGTATGTAGTGACCTTCTTTGTCCTTTATGGTCATTGTTGGTTTAAAGTTCACGTTGTCTGCAAACAGAATGGCTACTCCTGCCTTTTTTTGGATTCCTGCTGCATGAAGAATTGTTTTCCATCCTTTGACTTTCAGTCTGTGAGTATCTTTCTGGGTTAGATGGGTTTCCTGTAAACAGCATATGGTTGGATTTTGTTTCTTGATCCATTCTGCTAGTCTGTTTCTTTTGATTGGTGCATTGAGACCATTTACATTAATGGTTATTACTGTTAAATGCTGGTTAATTGTAGGAATGTTATCTCTCTGCTGTTGCATCTTTATCTTTCTGTTCTGTTGAATTATTTGCTTTGCTTAGTGGTTTTTTCCTTTGTGTATCTAAACTGTCTTTCAATATTTTTTGCAGGGTTGGTTTGGTGTTCATGAAGTTCTTCAGCTGTTCTTTGTCATGGAAGTATCGTATTGCACCATCTATTTTGAATGATAGTTTTGCAGGATATATCAGTCTTGGTTGGAAATCATTTTGCTTTAGGATCTGGAATACTTCACTCCATGCTCTTCTTGACTTTATCGTTTGTGCTGAGAAGTCTGCTGTGATTCTGATAGGTTTTCCTTTATAAGTGATTTGTCTTTTCTCTCTGACAACTTTTAATAATCTATTCTTGTGTTGGATTTCTGGGATGGTGACTATTATATGTCTGGGCATAGTTTTATTTTGGTTATGACTGTTTGGAGTTCTATATGCTTCACTGATCCTGATGTCAGTTTCTGATCTCATGCTTGGGAAATTTTCAGCTATTACTTCTCTAAATATCCTCCTGACATCCTTCATGTTGTCTCCCTCTCTTTCATTAATCCCTATCATTCTTATGTTATTCTTCTTTGCATCGTCTTGCAGTTGTTGAATTGTTGTTTCCTGGTTCCTTGTTATTTTCAAAAGATCTTTCCTTTCCTGTTCACTAGCTGCAATCCTGTCTTCAAGGTCTGAAATTCTATCTTCACTTTCATTAAGGCGGTTTTTACAACTTTCAGTGGAGTTTTTTATTTCCTGTATATCTCTGTGCATCTGCATTATGTATTCTGTTTGTTTCTTATATTGCTCATCTAGGGATTCTATCTTTTTGTTTAGTTCCTCCAATTTTTTATCTGTGTTTTCTTTAGATATATTTAGAATCTCTTTCATTTCTTTTATCATTTCTTCTTTTATCTGGGATATTATTTCGAGTTTGAATTTCTTTAAAGCTTCCTGGAGTTGCTTGTCAATTTCAGTGGCTATTGTGTCCGATATATGAGGTGGATGGGATATATTTTCTTCTATATACATCGCTCCTAGGGTTTCTTGAGATGGGCTGGAGGTTTGAGGTTGTAATTTGGTCTTTTGTTTTGTCATTTTCCTATATTTCTGTGTTTCAAGTGTTATTTGAAAGCTTCCTCAGGACCTGTTGAAAATCCCCTTCTATGTTTGGAGCTACTGGGACTCTGGCGCCGCGCTACTCCAAGCCATTAGGCCTACAGAACCAGTGGCCCTCCTCTGCCTGCTCAGAACTCCGCAGTTCCAGACAAGCTGGGCCTCAGGGACACTGTGCGCCCACCTGCCCCTTGGAAGCTCCACAGTTCTTCAATCGCAGCCGGGTTAGGGTACTCACCACAGGCCGCAGTGCTTCAGGAACCTGTGGACCCTCCCTGGTTGCAGAGATATCCACAGTCCTCCAGACACGCAGAGAGGCCGGTGAGGGCACCCCAGATCTGCCCAGCTCCTTCTCTGCAGACCTATGGCCAGGCGCGGCAGCTAAACAGGTTGGGCTAGGCTGGTAGTGTGGGCCAGCCCACCTATCAGGAGCTCAGCAGGTCTCCAAATGAAGCTGGGAATGGGGAGGCTGATGTGGAAGCCTCAAACCCACCTCTCCCCTTCACTGCACCTGGAAGCCTGAGGGAACTCCAGCAGTCTGGGCGCAGAAATCCAGAGTCCTCCAGACACGCAGAGAGGCCAGTGAGGGCACCCCAGATCTGCCCAGCTCCTCCTCTGCAGACCTATGGCCAGGCGCGGCAGCTAAACAGGCTGGGCTAGGCTGGTAGTGTGGGCCAGCCCACCTATCGGGAGCTCAGCAGGTCTCCAAATGAAGCCGGGAATGGGGAGGCTGATGTGGAAGCCTCAAACCCACCTCTCCCCTTCACTGCACCTGGAAGCCTGAGGGAACTCCAGCAGTCTGGGCGCAGAAATCCAGAGTCCTCCAGACACGCAGAGAGGCCAGTGAGGGCACCCCAGATCTGCCCGGCTCCTCCTCTGCGGACCTATGGCCAGGCACGGCAGCTAAACAGGCTGGGCTAGGCTGGTAGTGTGGGCCAGCCCACCTATCGGGAGCTCAGCAGGTCTCCAAATGAAGCCGGGAATGGGGAGGCTGATGTGGAAGCCTCAAACCCACCTCTCTCCTTCACTGCACCTGGAAGCCTGAGGGAACTCCAGCAGTCTGGGCGCAGAAATCCAGAGTCCTCCAGACACGCAGAGAGGCCAGTGAGGGCACCCCAGATCTCACCTAAAACATTCTTATATATGTATTCTGGGGCTCTTTCTGCAAGCATTTCTCTTAAATATATACGTACAAGTGGAAATGCTGGTCCATGAGCACACAAAAATTCAATGAGTATGACCTTGAAAATGAAATTTTTCACAGGGGATGTACCACTTGACACTCTTGAGTAAGATGTGAGTCTATTAAAAATCTTCAAAACTTGTCAGGTTCCTTAATTTTGTCAGTTGAATGAACTTAAAATTTGTACTGTGGTCCAAATTTATGGATCTCTGAGTAGTGATACAAACTTTTGGCTATTTATTAGTCCCCTATGTACTTCTATTCTATAGAAAACCTATTTGAGTCTTTTGCCTATTTTTCTGTGAAGTTTGTTCTTGTAGGTTTGCAGAACTGCATGTATTGTTACTACTAATTTAGCACTAGCTGTAAGTGTAATCATTTCGCCTTCGTCAATTGTTTTTTTGATGGGAAGAACTTGTAAGTTAATTTATCATATAGTCGTTTAATTTTTTTATGGTTAATTTTTGAGGTTTCTGATTGCAATTTACAATGTTCTTAAGGCAGTCTGAGGAAGATACTGCTATGGCTTATATCTAAATGTCTCTGCAAAGCCTTCTGCACTCATAGGTGAGGCTTTTGGAGGTGGCTGGATCTAGGGTGTATGAATATGGATTAAGGGTGTGTAATAACCAAATCAGGCCGTTGATTGGCTTAGCACTGTTCTGGATATGGATAACGGGAAGGTACATCCTGGGTGAGAGTGGCAACAACCAACTGGGCTCTAGCCTAACTGGAACAAAAAGGAAAGCGAGGTTCACTGCAGCTGCCTCCTGCCTGCCACGCCATCAAGTTTCTCCTCCGCCATGGCACCCTGCCTTGAAGCCAGGCAGCTATCAGAACCTCATACCATCTGAAAATGAGTTTTAATGAGTTCAATCATTGTACTTTTATTTCCCTTATCTTGCTGCACTGGCTGACAGTAATGGGTAATAGTTTGTAGTACTATGTAGAATTCATTTCAACCTTGAATGTTTTTGTCTTAACGTCCATTTGGTCTGTTAACAGGTCTGTTAACAGTATAACCACACTATTTCTTGTTTTTCTCTGGGAACCTTTTTTCCATTCTTTCATTTTCAGCCATTCTATGCTCTTAGGTTTTACAATTTGACTATGTTTTTATAAGATGAACTCGGTAATTTTAGTATTATTTTATACCAACTTATTTGCATGTAACACTACTTCTCTACTTGATGATATTTTCTGTATCACTTTTATGTCTATCTTCCTTCTAACAAGAAATTTAAAGTATCCTCAGGTTGTCTGGTCTCTGCCCCCTTCTACTGTATTAATATTGTAGAGAATTTTAGTTTTTAAAGATTACAGATATATTTTCTGCTCTTTATACTCTTTAGTTCTGCTTTTTATTTATTGAGGTTATCAACAAACTTCTCCTAAGTATCCGATCTTTCTTTTTGGTGGCATTACTGGGGCCTGGACTCCAAGGTTTTGCACCTACCAGGAGAGCACTCTGATATATCTACTCACTTCTCCATTGTTTCCCACACTCTTCTTTCCAAATCTTAGTATTGCCTGGATTTCTGAAATATTTTCTCCAAAAGTGTTCATGTGATTTTGCAGAAAATCTTCTGAATCCCCAAGTGAGAATACGTTTATTTAATCCTAACCTTAGAATAACTTGTCTGAGACACTGAGTCCTAGGTTTGAAATTCTTTTCACATCCAATTCGATTCTTGAAATGGTCCTAATAATGATTTCTACCATACTACTCTCAAACGTCCTGTTGCATGTGGGCTCCCATCCAGTCTGGTGACTCAGATTTCTACAGCTGAAGTTGATCAATTTTCAAACTAGGTCTGAAAAAAATGTCATCTTCAGAAAAACCACTGTCTCATACACACTGTTACTGTGACTATAAATTAGTTCAACTTTTCTTAAGGGTAATATAGCCAGGCAAAGCAAAACATTTTAAAATATATATACATATACCTTTATCCAACCATTGTACTTCTAGGGATATATATGAAGGACATAACCAAATAATGCTCAAATAGTACACATAAGGAAACTCCTGACAAAATTGAGACAGGAAAAAAAATCTAATAGCCAAACATAGTTAAAGTTATATAGTCAACATACAGTGCTGAGAGGTACAGATTTATTCACATGGAAACATTTGATATTTTAAGATTTTTCCCAAAAAAAGGCTATACTATTTTGGTAGGAAACATCTGAAAGATGAAAGGCTAGTCTTTAAAAATATTAACAGTAGTTTTCTCTTGAAAAGAATGGATTCTCATTTCTTCTTTTCGTTCTTCTATATCTACTATGTCCCCATTCATAAGCCTCTTTACCTTTATAATTTTAGTAATTTCTCCACGCAGGTCAGTCTCTATGGTCACTTTATACTTCAAATGTACTGTTCTTTTAACCCAAATCCTTTCAAATCTCCTTGCACACACAAACTTTTTATCTTTATATGCCTCCAAAGCTATGACTACGCTCAACATACATAAATCCTGAGCACTTGTGTCATGATACATTAAGAATGCATCTCTGGGATAATACGCGACTACCTTCCATCCCTGATATTAAAAAAAAAGTAAAAAGCATTATTTAAATTAGAGAGTAAAATGGTAAAAATGATAACTTTCAAACTTTTAGCAAAAGTCTTTCTTCAAGTAAAAGTTTTTGAAGCCCAATATATACAAAAGATAAAAATAGAAGTCTTGTCCATTAATAATTTTCTTCCTTGCCTTTCAGTTGCTGTATGTGTAAAAACTACCTAATATATCCTGCTGACTCTAAGAGGCCATATTTGAACTAGAAGAGAAAAACATTCAGTGTAACATACATACATACATTTATTTAATTTATTTATTTATTTAGGGGGTTTTGCATCTATAAATTATAATTACTAGTACACCTGTAATTCTTCATATTACAGTGTATTGAACTAAAGACTAAGAAAACACAGCATAGGTCAGTTGAAAAGAAATCACAGTACTTCTCAGTATAATTTGCAAAAGGAGGGAAAAGTCTTGGACCCACTTCTTGGAAATAAATATTGAGTAACAATAAAAATATTCAGCCATTTTCCAGTTGTTCAGGAAGGTTTGTGTATGGTCCCACGCAGTACATCAGAGCTCTTCTTTGAAATAACCCAGCTTTGCCAGTGACATCTCTTTTCTCAACTGCATAACTTCCCAAAACATCTGATCGACTACACATAAAAAAGAAACATGTAAATCATAACTTATCATCTTAACTACTTTTAATGTTTCACTGAAATTTATGGATTAGCTGAAATGCCAAATCAAGTATTTCCTAACTGTGCTAATGCCTAAACAACCCTTCAAAATATTTCACACAAACTTTTCTATTACTTGTGTGCATCCTAGTTTTCATTGATAAATAAGCAATATTCATTAGTTTTGTCACAATTATTTGTTAGATACATAAAAGACTATTACAGTAGCCCAACGAAAAGTAGACATTTCATTGTTCAAAGTAAATGCCAATGTTGCTCCATTCATAAGTGAGTATATTCAATGTTCCATTATTCAAGTTATTGTCCAGAAAATGATTCTTGAGCTAGTACATTATTATTTGGTCATTTTACTCACTAATAGAAAGTAAAATAAGAAAAAACAAAAAGATAATCCAGAAAACTCAATAACATTCTTTGTAATAATACAGAAAGGTTTTGTGTATGGCTCAAATTACAAATAAAAATAACTGTAAAGGATGTTCTGTATCTATCCTTTAGTAAGTTCTGTGATCATACTGGATTGATTAGTGGTTCTCAACCAGGTGGCTCCTCCCCTCTCTCACTATATATTTTGATCACCTCTTGTACCTGAATATTTTTAGAGTGTGTGTGTTCTGACTATAACTCATCACAAAACTGCAACTTATCACATGAGGTCAAGTACAAAATTTTCCACTTCTGGCACCATGTCAACAATGAAGAAGTTTCTTATTTTTCTGGATTAGGCTATAGCAAAGTCAGGAACTCTGCCTTACATTTAATTGTCCTCAATTCTTTTTTGCCATCAGACACAGATTTTAAAATACTTGTTTACTATAAACCCACACAGTATATAGTATGTACCAAATACATAAAGATCAAGAGTGCCAGGAATCAGAGACATTGCCACTTTTATCACCATCATTCATATCACCTTCTTTACTATTTTACTAAACTGTCCTTCAGATGTCCTTGCAGATCTTTTAACAAGGAGAAAAATATGCTTGACACTTTAACAGCACACATCACATTTTCCAGTTTAAATTGTATTATCTACCAACAACAGGTGATCAAAAAGATTTCAATTTCAAGTTATGAAAGTATTAGAAAGCTTAAACACAACTTTTATGTCATATAGATTTTTGAAACTCACCAATAATTAAGTTAGGTTTTACCTCTCTTCTTGTTTTAAATTCAATTATATGGAATTTCCAAATAAATTACTTTTTTAAAAAACACACCAGAGCTTGAAAAAGGTTAATCTAATTTCTGACCTTGAATTGAGAATTACTAATTTATGTAACTGAAAAGTAGTAGGTATTTACTAGCTTTTAAGTACAAAAATATTTTCAGTGCCTAAAAAATATAAACAAGAAAATTTTTCATAACTTCAACTACAAAACTGGCACAAACTTATTCCTAATCTAGACTCTGCTATTTCAGTTTTATAGCAATTACTCATATTCAAGAAATGCTGCTTTGGAGCTGTCAGGTCACATCAATTTTTATTCTTGATATTAAAGACACTGGGTTATAAAACCAGCGATCATGGAAGTCTATACTAAAAATACTAATACATTTGTATGATTGGCTTGGCTACATATATCATCTGCACATTTCTGTGGATTTAATTATTTCATGAAATTGCTTTATTAATTCACATGTGAAAGAGTATACAAGAAAAAGTATTAGTTTGCCCATGGTTTTTATCAATTAAGATAAATCTGACCATTTCTAGAACTAGTTCATTTTCACTTCATAAAGAATAAATTCAGTAATCTTTGTATTCTCCTAACATTTACCATTTGGTTTAGCATATATCCAAGTTAAAAGTAATCCTGTTTAAATTCAAAAAAAATAAAATGAAGCAAAAAATTGACATGCATTAGTTTTTATTAATGTGTATCAACTGTATAAAGCGTTTCACTGTGATATTTCTACATTTTAAGAAGTTATTATGCTTATAGCAGCATAATTTATAAAAGTTAAATCTTGGAAACAACCTAAATGCCCATCAACCAAGGAATGGATAAAAAAAGATATGCTATTCATATATAATGGAGTACTATTCAGCTATAAAAAGGAATAAATTCAAGGCTCTTATAGGTAAATAGATTTAATTTGAGATCATACTCATAACTAAAATAAATCAAACCCGTATATGCAAACATTGTATTGTTGCCCTAGTACAAAATATACAACAGATATTGTGAAATGGGAAGAAACTGCTCAAAAGGAACAGCTGGGATAGGGGAAAGGAAAAAAGAAGGGGGGGGGAATAATACATACATACATGAGATAGCTAAGATAATTATACTACTAATTTTTATTCGTTCATTGAGAATGGTTTGTGCTTATACTGCTTGATCAATTTTTCATGCCTGTATCTTGTAATCTGAGCAACTGTTAATCTGTTATCTTGCTGTGAAATTCTGTATCATTGTTTTCACTGATTTTTCTCTTTAAAATACGGGGTTATCTATTCCCAAGTCATCACATATTTGATTAGAACTGTAAAAGATATTCAGTAAAATGTAGCAACAATAAAGTTTATTTGTGTTATTTGTCCTTATACTTTTTGCTACATTTTCATATAAATATTTATAATGAATGAAACACTTACCATCCTGCTGTTTCACAAGTCCTTGCTGAATATATCGAATATATGTAAAAAAATTACACACAGATGTGATCTAGAACAAAAGTAAAAATGTCATGACAGTTGAATGTCTTGTATCAAAGCAACCTTTATTAAAACTCAAGGTAAATCACTTACCCTATATCTGCAAAAAGGAGAAATATAATAATAGTTGCTTGAGTCCCCTAGTTTAATTCTGTGTTTACAGGACTTACTCTGGCCAGTGAGGGCACATTTTCTGTAAAATAATGTTAAATTTCAGTTTTTAAAAATTAAAGGCATTATGCCCCTATCCTCTATGCAAGATGTCTATTCATTCAGAAAGAACAAATATTGGAGAACCCAGTAGGAACCAGGCACTGTTTTGGATGCTTTACTACAGTGATGAGAAGGTAAAGTGCCCCCGCCACAGGATTTACATAATACCAAACACTAACTATGGTTCTAACATAGAAACTAGATGTTTTCCATACATGTGCTATCAAACAACAAGTTACACAGGAGTAATCAGTGCAGGAGAGCACTCAACTTTCCACAGGACCTTTAACTTCTCAGGAGAAAAGAACCTAATAATGACTATTCAAGTCTCAAAATCTGTTTTTGACAGCTACAGAGTAATGCCTTCCAGATGCAGTACCTTTTTTTGCTTGGTTTACATGCACTTAATGGGGAAAATACAAAAAAATAAGCCATCTTTTTTATAAACACACTGATCCCAATACTTTATATAAAGAGTACTCTACATTTCATACCATTCTTTCTATTTGTATATCACAGAATCTAAAATTTGGTATGAGGGCTTTCTGGCTGGGATCAGCTTGTAAGCCTCTTAAGAACAAAGACTACCTTACACATCTTAAAATGCTTACCATCAAACACATGCCTGGACACAGAAGACATTTGGCAACTGTTAATTAACGGATGAGCCACCTGCCACTCTACTGCTCTGTGAGATAAAGCTGGCTTGTCTATCAGGCTGGCCTTGCAACATTCTGGCTATCATTATCGTAAGCTTGGAATTTGACTGGATACAACTACCACTGTTTATCAAAGAAAACAGTGCAGTTCTACATACAACAGAGTGGCTAGTGCCACTTTATATGACATTTAAAATTATACAATGAGATTATATGAACATCAAATTTAATCTATACTTACAAGAAATATGTATCAACATATTAAGAAAGCTTGTGGAGTATGATTTGATTAATTTGCAAATTACAAACTGATTCTTACCTTTTCAAAGAGATTCTGACTCATTATTCCTTCACTAGCATTATTCCTTTATTGCTTTATTTGTAACAATAGCTACAAGAACTAACTTGGGTTGGGGAGAATAAACTAAGGTTTAATTTTTGGAAGTCCTTAAGATTTCCAAAAGTATAATTTACTCAAGAGGAAAAAGCAGCATTAAACTGATAAAAAATAACTTGTTATTCTTCTAGAAACAAATGTACTTGTGCATTTAGTATCTTTTCTAATTCTGAAAGGGCTCTGCTAAAGTAGCTTTAAGTACCAACTTTTAAAATACTAACAGTGTTTCTTAAGTGACCTCATTTGTAAAACCATGTGGAAACAAGTCACAGTCAATTTTGTTTTGAGTCAGGATTTAATGCTATCTTCTGACTTCACTCCAATATTTTGCTCCAATTTCTTTTTACATGTTATAACATCTTAGTGTATCTTTTAACTCTAGTCTCAACTTTTAAATCTTTGCCGTTTTCATGTAAGGGTGTTAACATGTCTAAATATAGATCCCTAATCTTTCTATCACCACAGCTTTTCTGAATAATTTCCAAAGTTACTTCAAATCATTATTCCAGCTATCTACCTTTAACACCTTTCTTTTACACAGTCCATAGCCTAACCTAATTACTTTTTTTTTTTTTTTTTTTTTGGTACCAGGGATCAAACCCATGATCTTGCACTTTCTAGGGAGGCGCTTATGCCACCGAGCTAAATCCCCAGCTCTAATTATTCTTTCTTGAGATTGTCATATCCTCCTTTTTTCCATACATTCACCAGCCTCTGAACACATTTTGCTTCCCTATTTCTAGGCCTTCAGTTGTAGCACTTGTTTTTCTTTTGTTTGTTTTTTGTGTATTGGGAATTGAACCCAGAGATGCTCTCCACTGAGCTACACCCCCAGGCCTTTTTTTTTTTTTTTTTTTTTTTTTTTTTGAGACAAGATCTCAGTGAAGTATCCAGTTGGGGTTTTTTTGGATTTTTTTTCTGTTTTTTGAGACTGTCATTTTGTACTTCAGCCTGGCCCTGTAGCCAAGGCTGGCCTGTAATTCATGGCACTCCTCCTACCTTGGCCTCCTCACTGCTGGGATTACAGGTGTGGGCCACCATATCCAGTTTAAAATTTCCAGACTGTTCAAATTTGTGACACTCCTGTCACAGTCTCCCAAGAGCTGTGATTACAGGCATGAGAATCCACATCTGGCCCAACTGAACTTTATCTAAATTCCACCTACACTTCAAAAACTCAGATCAAGTCTCTCTATCCTTCCTAGAAGAGTCCTTGGTCACAAATGGAACGGTCCTGTCTTCAAAATTCCTATAGTTCTGAGCCATTTATTTAGTCATCAGCTTCATAACCTAATCCTCATGAGCCTTGGCCAGGGCCATACTTTACATTTCATTTTTTAAAAAGACAGTTTCTATAGTTTTTTCCTACATAACATGTGCTACATTAGCTTGGATTCTGGCTTCAAACCCAATCACAACATCCTTAAACTAGTGGTAGTCTCTAAATCTAGCCTGTGTGATATAATTATTTCACTAAAGTAAATCTACTTCCACTGATACCCCATTTGTCATCATTTAATATTTGGTTATGAGTAGTGTGATATACGTTGCAACAAAAAAATTTTAGTTTTACAGTAAAAACTGTCATATGTTACTTTAAAATACAGTATGACATACCACTAAAAGTATAAAAATTTCTACTAATACATCTGATTCTCCATTTTGGGGCTGAAGAACTGAAATAAAAATACTTGGGTGTAGAATTTAAGAATGTAAATCCCTTCCTTAATTAGGAACGTAAATCCCTTCCTTAATATCAATTCCTGTTATCTTACTAGGAATGTATGTAAATTGTGAGAAACAGAACTGTAGTATTTCTACTACATGCTTTAACAAAGACTTATTAGTTAATCTCAACCAGTCTTGTCTTTTTTTGATTTCAAAATAACCCTGACAGTAATCAATGGTTTTCTATGAGCTTTCTCAGTCTTTCCAATCCCTTTACTGATCTGCTTCTTAATCACTATATAACTCCTAAAAAGCTTGCAAAGTCATTTATTTAAACAGAAGCCAAGACATAATTATTCTCTGGTTTTAGGAAAAACATTTTCTTGGCCCAAGGCTGTAGATACTATTCATTTTAGTCTTTCTTCCTTATAAAACAGGATGAAAAAACCTGCCCTGCAATGAAATACAGCGCTCTCAATTTGAGATTTATATTCTCAAATACCTATCACATTTAAAAGACAGGACTGATTATTTACCAAAGACAGAATCCTGTATAATAATTATATAAAAGGTAAAGATTAATCAAGACTTTTGTCAATAAGATTTGGCCTAACTCAGTATCTCCCCAAACTACTTTTTATGGCAACCCTCAGTACTTTATAGATACCCAGTACAGTACACACAGTTATACACATACGTAATACAAACAAAAATTCTGTGATGTCTCTAATATTTAGCCCACCTGGATCCCAATCATTCATATATAATATTCATATATAACATACCTATATATATAATTCATATATATATATTTTTTAAAGGCTTTTTTCTTTGTTAAATTTGAAATGCTACAACCCACACAATCCAGGGATTTGTCTTTGGGCTGCACAGAGGCTAAACAGAAATCAGAGAAGAAATTAAAACACATTTAAAACCAAAAAAAGGGGCCAGGGATTTAGTGGCGTAAGTGCCTGCCTTGCATGCATGCAGTTGTGAGTTTGATCTCCGGTACCAAAAAAATAAAAAATTAAAAATCACTAAAAAACTGCAACATAAAAAATTTCAAGTCTCATTTTCCAGAAGCCACAGAAATGAAAACCTACTTTGGTCCACCACATTCAACTGCAGAAGCTTTAACAAATCGAATAGGTTGTAATCCCACTGGTTCAATGCTTAGAGTATTATTTTCCACAGCCTCCAGAACAGCAGAAGCCAACTTAAAAAAGAAAAGTATTAGATCACTATGTTTGCAGAAAAAGATCAGAACTGTATTCAATAAGTAAACTAATTTCATAAATTATTCTCACTAAAGTTTCATTAACTCAACCTTAGCCAATGAAAAGAATCACATAAGCTTGATATCTTTCATAATTCAAACACTGTTATGAAAGGCAGTTCAGTTATAGTGAAGTAACTTTTCCCATTAACTACAAGACAGCTAAAGGTATTAATTCAGGTCTCTGTCTATTCCTTACCCACAGTTAACATTAACTGAAATACCACCTCAAAATAAATATCCTAATGCTTTATTTTGATAAATTATGTAATAAATACTAAGTATAGCTATATATTTTATTTTTATGTGTACGAAAATCTACAAAAATAAGTAAGTTATAAAATATTAGGTTTCCAGAGTAACTTTTGATAAATAGCAGATAAGAAAGGCAAACTACTCCAGTCTGGTAAGATTAAGACTGGCCTACCAGAAAGCAACTACAGAGCCACCATAAACAACATACATCTACATTAAAAGTATTATACTCATGTTCAGTCATCCTTAAAAGTAATATTATAACTAAATCGTCAAAAGATTTAATGAGATTCTTAGGATTAAATTTCTTAAACATTAATTAACAGGATATATAAAGATAAACCTTTCACACGTAAGGACAAACTAGGTGAGTTAACATTTGTATAATGCCTTGTATTCTTAAAGTTTTTGTATCTAATCTACTTCACTTTTCCTTTTAAAAACCCTGTGACATAAGCAAAGAAGGCATTCCTATTCCTGTTTTAAAGATGAAGAAACTAAATATGGTTTTCCATTATGTATAGATAAATCAACAAACACCTTAAGAACTTTGCTTACACTGAACCTAGGACTGTGAGTCTTAAGACCTTGTCCGCTCCCCGTATGTTATTTATACTTCACTCCAATGCAATATACATTTCAATGTGAACGAGCCTGCGCGCAGGTAAGAAAAGCCATTTGAAAACTAAATGTCAGAAATTACAATTCCAATATAAAATGGAGAAAATAGCAAAAACATGACATTTTATAATAATGTATTTTATGTAAGAGTTATTAAAATTCCTAACATGATTTAAAAAGGTACAGAAAAACTGTATTGCATTCTTACTAAAATGAAAAAAATTTACCTCGCTTTTTGAGAATGTTAAACATGGAAAGATATCTTCTTGATAGATTTTGTCTAAAAAAGGACATGTTCTGTCCATTGTGGGCTCATCCTTCCAAGATCTGAATTCATTATACAGGGATAAATCAGCCTAACAAACAAAAGAAAACATGAAAACAAAAAAAGTTTTAAAAAGAACAAACATAAAACCACTTTATAAAACCAAATTTAATTTAAACACTACTAAAAGGTAATGCTCTTCATTTAAAATAATTAATTGAATTGTTCCTAATTATAACATGACAGCAATTCTTCTTCTAAAACATGTCCGGTCCTTTTCAATGTATCCACTATGATGTCAAATAACACTACCATTTCCTCACCCACACCTCCCAAAATTAATGATGGAGCTACTCTTAAGACAGGTACACATTGTTCTAAATATGAAAACTGGCAAGGTCGACTCTAAATATAACCAAAAAGCAATCTGGAACCAAGCTGATTAAGTTCTTAAATAAACAGACTAAATTGTAAAATCTAGTTTGGGGTTAAAATGACACTAATTGTGCCATTATCTCATGGCAGTCCTAAAAGAACTTTCAAAATGTTTATTGTATAAACAAAAAAACAAAATGAGGCACAGTATAATCTATTAAATTGGCCATTATACTTCTGGTACTTTCATGTCAGATATTTACCATCTGAATTACTAGTAACACATCCATGGCTGACATTCGCATTCGTCTAATGGTTCCTACTTTTCCTTTTCCCTATGATAAATATTTCCCAATCATTCTTTCCTAGAGACCCTTAGATTCCCTCATTAGCACCATACCATCTGGTGGATTACAAAGCTGCACCCACATTACCCAACCAAACACAGAAAGCTCTTTCTTCATGCAGCACTTAATGGGTACCCTATGAACAACACACTGACTGCAGCCTGTGGCTCCTACTGGGCTAGGTCAGTCAAAGGTGCATGTAATTTACATGAAAGTAACAAGAGGCTGAGTGTAGCCGCTTTCCTACAGACTTTAAGGTGTATAACGGCAATCTCAATGTGAATTTTCTCATCCCAATTCATAAAATCCTTGAATCAAAGCTAAAGGCAAAAGGATAAAGAATATTAGCAGATAAATAGCAGCATTTTCAAACTCCTTTTCTCTTTAAAGTTTACTGAGAAAATGGGCATAAATCCCAAAGCAAAAAACCGGAATTCTAAAGAAAGACTCTAGTTTAAAAGCAGTAATTTGAACCACTTCTTAAAAGCTGACTCTTGCAAAACCTATAATAACCACTTTAGAAACATTTAATTCTCAGAGCTGTGTGACACAGATATTAGAGGAAGTGAGGACTTAAGAGACAGTAACTTGCCCAAAGTTACACAGCAAAAAAAGTACAAATTCAATTTTATATGGCTTGGTCCCAAAGCTTTGCACTGCGTAATTGTGTCTGCATGCATGCATGTATTTTAAATGCTTACAGAAGATATGTAGCTAATATCATGATTGAGAGTCCCATCATGTTTTCTAAAAAAAGAGAAATACTTTGTTTTCTTTCAGGCTGTTACAATTGTTCTAAGAATTACGAATGTCAAATTTTTATATTTACTAGTCTAATAAAAATAAATAATAAAATATTTTATAATCTAATTATAATTTATATAATCTAATAATAAAAATTTTTGACATTATAAAACCTCAGAATCTTGATATACCTAGACAGCAAAAATTTTTAGAAGTTACAGGCTTCCTATAAATATCTTAAAGAATTTCAAAACACAGATATGAATTTACAAGGTTCCATAAGAAAACATAAATTTTTAAGTTTAAACAACAGGGAAAAAATATAAACTTACATACCTACTGAGACACTGTAGCAAAACTACAAGTTTAATAAGCAATTAAAAATGTTACTCAAAAAAATCAAAACGTTTTTAAAATTTTCTTAAATATTTAACAGAAATTAATGTGAATTTTAGCTATGTTACAGATTTTACTAAGTATGGAACTTCTCTCTAATTAGCACCTTTATTATTAACTAAAATGCAATACAATTAAAATACTTAATAAATATCCTCAATAAGATACTAGCAAAAAAGAATACAGCAAATCAGTAAGATTATATACCATGACTACGTGAGATGGTTCAACATACGCAAATCAATACATATAATACACTATATTAACAGAGCCAAGGAAAAAACCATATGATCATTTCAAAAGATGCAGAAAAAGGATTTGACAAATCCAACACCCAATCGTGATAAAAACTCTAGAGAATACTGGAATAAATGATCTTTATCTCAATCTGAGGAAAGTCATCTATGATAAACCAGTAGACATCATACTAAATGGACAAAAACTAAAAGTTTTTCACTCTAAAATTATAAACAAGACAAGGATGTCCATTATGATTACTCTCATTCAATATAGTTCTGGAAATAGCCACAGAAATAAGACAAGAAAAATAAATCAGGATTGGAAAAGAAGTTAAATTATCATTATTTGCAAATGACATGATACTCTACTAGACTTCAGAAACTTCACCAAAAAACTTGTAGATTTAATAACCAACTTCAGTAGCATAGCTAGATACGAAGTCAACACTCAAAAATCAAGTCTTCCTGTAATAACAAACTTACTGGAGAGAGAAATTAGGGAAACAACACCTTTCACAATAGCATTTTAAAAATGAAATACCGGGGCTGGGGATTTAGCTCAGTGGCATAAGCACCTGCCTTGCAAGCAGGCAGTCATCCTGGTACCGATAAAAATGAAAAAGACAAAAAAAAAAGAAATACCTAGGAACCAATCTAACGAAGGACACAAAAGACCTGTACACTGAGAACTACAGTATTCTGAAAAAGAACATTAAAGAGGACATCAAAAAATGGAAACATATCCCTTGCTCTTGGGTAGGAAGAAAAAAAAATAGTGAAAATGGCCATAATTCCATAATTGTTATACAGATTTAATGTAATTTTGATCAAAATTCCAACAGCATATCTTACAAAATTAGAGAAAACAATCCTAAAATTCATTTGGAACCAGAAGAGATCTAGAATAGCAAAGGCAATCCTGGGCAACAAAGACAAAATAGGAGGCATCACAGTCCCTGACTTGAAATTATATTATAAAGCTACTGTGGTTGAAAAAAAAAAAAACAACCCAAGGACAGATTAGACAAGTAAAAACAATTCCGAACATACTTAGCCACCTTATCTTTGATAAAGGTGCCAAACACCTTCACTGGAAGACAGCTTCTTTAATAAACGGTGCTAGAAAAAACTGGCTTTCCCCCCCCTAAGATTAAACCTAGACCCATTATCTCTGATCATATACTAAAGTTGATAGATAAAATATCTAATTTATTAAAACAGAAAACAGAAATAGTCTGCTGGAAGAAACAGTAGGTAGAATTCTTGAAGACACTATTGTAGGTAAAGACTTTATGAACAAAATCTGGATAGCACAGAAAATACAAAGAATCACAACTGGAATCACATCACAGTTGTAAAGCTTAGGTCTCACAGCAAAATAAATCATCCACAGAGTGAAAAGAACAACCCACAGAATGGGAAAAAATTTTTGCCAGTTGTTCCTGATGCTAATATCTAGACTGATACCTCAAATATATAAAGAACCCAAAAAGTCAGATACTCCAAATTTAAAGACTCAGTCAAAAAATGAGCATCTGAAATGAACAGACACTTCTCAGATGAGGAAGTACAAATGCCAAACAATTATGTTCAACATAACTGGTCATTCAAGAGATGCAAATTAAAACACAGATTTCATCTCACTCCAGAAAGAAGGGCTAGTATCAAATTAACCAAACAAATGCTGGAGGGACTATGGGGAAAAAGGAACCCTTCTCTAGGATTAGTGGGAGTGTAGACTGGTACAATCACTATGCAAATAAGTATGGAGATTCCTCAAAAACTAGAGGTTCCTTTAGAACCAGCTATTTTATTCCCTTTCTTGATGTCTTCCCAAAAGAATTAAAAGCATCATACCACAGCACTATATGCACACACCTGTTTATAGCAGCACAATTTTGTGATAGCTAAATCTTAAAAACAGCCCAAATACTCATCAACTGATGAATGGACACAGAAGATGTGGATTTTTTATACAATGAGTAGTATTCTGCCACAAAGAAGAATCAGTTTGAGACATTTCTAGCTAAATAGATACACCCTGAAGCCATTCTCTTCAGTGATGTAACTTGGACACACATGTGTAAATACCATATCATTCCTCTGTTGTGAGAAGCCAAAAGCATAAACAAGAACCAAATGTATAATAGATATTGTGAAATAGGAAGGAAATGTTCAAATGGGAAGAGTAGGTAGAAGGGGAGAAGGGAAAGAAGGAAGGGAAAAGAAAAAATATGATAAGAAAAGAAGAAACAAATGGAAACTTTTGTAAATAAGGAGGGGAAGAAGGGTTAAAGGGAAAGTAGAGAAAGGGGAAAAAAGAATCAAGTTACAAATTTCTAAAATGTATTAATAACTCCATAAAAGATAATAAATTCCTAGATTTCATTCAAAAATATATTATTAATATTTAATAACATATTATTGAATAAGTACAAATATATTATTGGATAAATACATATACCTTCTTCAAGATTAATGATGGTCTTTAACGATGTAAATATTGCTTTGGAGAAAAAATGGGGGAGTGGTGCTCCATGAATTACTAATCAGCTACATTGGAAATGCTACCTCATCATGTGCAATGACAAAATTTAAGCTATTTTATAGTTACATTTGTACTCTAGACATTCAAAACACAAAATATCTCGGTTATCTTTGCCTTTTAAAATGATAAGGCTATCACTTCCATTTCTGTTGCTTATCTGAATTAATGTTAGGACTTCCTTATCAATATAAAATTCTACATCTCTCAGAATTTAAATAAAAATATACTAATCTTTAATAAAAATCACCTTATTTTAATAATAAAAATCAGGGTCTGGGGATTAGCTCAGTGGCATAAGCACCTGCCTTGCAAGCAGGCGGTCGTGAGTTCAATCCCTGGTACCGATAAAATAAAATAAAAAATAAAATAAAATAAATTTAAAAATTAAAAAAATAATAATCATCTTTATATATTTCTTATATTCATATTATATTACCTCACTGTAACAATTATACATTTGGACTAACCAAGTCATTAAAGCCATCACTGTCCTTTATATAAGATATGACAGTTTGTTTCCTAAATAAAAAATAGAGATTAAAAAACTTACCAGGTTTCCAGCAGGTACTCCAAGGGCAGGCAGGTAGAAACGGAAGTGAAGAATCCCTGAAAGCAGCCAGCTCTAGATAAAGCCTCCCCCATCTTAATACTGCACATTTTGCATTAAAAATTTTGCTGGCAAAAATAACTGACACGTCAGTGATGAGAATTAACAAGTACCAACAGAGTCAGAGGGGACAGTCCTTGACGAGTTACCTCTTTGCAGTCTTTTACAATAGGCTGTATCACACTGAGGTCCTGATGACTGCCACCCATAGCACTGCTTGTACTTTTATTTCTTGTATGCCCCCTTTTAAAAGGTGTCTTTCCACCTGGCAGAGGCTCTTGAGTAGGTGACGTCGGTGAACTGGACAATACAAGGGTCTTCAATGCAGCTACTTCAGCTTGAAGTACATCAATCTTGAAAAGAAATCATTATAGTCAAACACACTAAATAGTTTTATGACAGATCCAACTATGTTTGTGATTTGAGCAAAACACAGTCAAAGGTGGGTTTCATTTAAATCTCCTGTACACTGATACAAAGAAAATACATCCAACTATTGTGATGTTTCCACGTGTTTCAGATTCAGCTACTAGTCATGATGTGAAATAAAATTTTTAATTAATCATCAAAATACAACTTATAATGTTATAGCACACTAAAACAGTAAAAAATGCTAACACTTATGCATTTTTTTCAGTGAAATAAGAAAATAAGTATTAACTTTAAAATGATTCTATAATTCTTTAGAAAGTGTGATTTAGAAGGCTTTAAATTATTTGGCTCTAATATAAATGAATACCAATGTTCACTGTTGTTTTATATTAGTTGTGATAGTAGCTATTTTCTTTATATTTTTCTGTAGCTTCCAAGCCAAAAAAAAAGCACTACTGTCACAACTAGAACAATAGATACTGAAGTATCTTTAACACAATGATCTTTAACTTATTTGTTTTATTGTTAAGCTGTAAAAAACTTACTTTTCCTTGTGCTTCTTTCAGCTGTTTTTCTGCAGTTGCCTGCTTGACATTTGCTTCTCTCACCATCTTATGAGCTTCCTGAAAAAGATAATATCCATATTTTGGAAACAAAATATTTTATATCATTTGTTTTCAAAAATCTTTCACCAAGTCTATGACTGAAACAAAAACTAGACTGCCAAAATTTACCCTGAAACTAAGAACTCAACTAAGAAATGGCAGTTGACATCAGAGAGACAAACTACCAGGAATCAAGAATATATATCCTCTAGTTAGTACCTATGACAATCATTTGAGTTTAACCATTCTGATAGACTTTTGTGCAAAGACGGTAAAAGTGATGAGGGGCTGGGGATTTAGCTCAGTAGCATAAGCGCCTGCCTTGCAAGCAGGCAGTCGTGAGTTCAATCCTTGGTACCGAAAAAAAAAAAGTGATGAAAGAAAACACGTCAAAGATAACTCCTTTGCATATTCATATTATCAGTCATGGCAAAGACACACAGGAAGTACAAATAAAAAACATGAACATATCAATAATGTAGTTTACAGGAATTAAAGAGAAGCCTTAGAGCTTCCAAGAAAAACATTCACAAAATGATATTAAAATTTGCTATGAAGGGGCTGGGGATTTAGCTCAGCGGCATAAGCGCCTGCCTCGCAAGCAGGCAGTCGTGAGTTCAATCCCTGGTACCGATAAAAACAAAAAAGACAAAAAAAAAAAAAAATTGCTATGAAAAGGTAACTCTTGTTTATCCTTTAATAGGGTCTTAATTTTTAATGCCACAAATATGAACTGCTAGGTATTTAATTTTTATTCATCAATAGCTATTCATCAAATACGTATTCATGACATTTTTGTGAGTACCAATCTGATAATACACTGAGAAAAGAAAAAGGTCCCAGGTCTTAAAAAATCTTTTCTCACATTCTAATAATCAAATAAACACCAAGGGTAAGAATTCTGGATTTAGTAAAAGAACAATGTATTTCCTATTTTTAAAAATCACACTATTGTATGGAATAATTTCTACAAGAGATGAAGAATGGATTGGAACATCACAGAATTATATAATTCCCTGGCATGTTAGAATTTATATTTAGAACTTCAATTTATAGTTAATGTGAATGGAAGGCAGAGAGGAGGGAGGTCAAAGATTATTTTAATAAGTACATAGTTTGACAACTATAGCTTCACAAAGGTAAGTGGGGTCCCAAATGGGAAGAGAGAGCCAGAATGAGGCAGGAGCAATATCTAAAAACAATGTACAGAATTCTGCAAATCAAGAAAACTATCAAAGGTAGTTTGTTTTTGTTTTGTTTTGTTTTGGGCACTGGGAATACAGCTTAGGATCTTGTGCTTGCCAGGCAGGTGCTATGCTGCTGAGCTATACCCCTGGCCCAGATTTTCTTTGTTTGAAAATTAATCTACATCATTAATCTAGATTAATGATGTAAGTATAATTACATTACATTATGTAAGTATAATTACATTAATCTAGATTAATGATGTAAGTATAATCTATATGAAGAGTCAGCAAACTTTTTCTGTAAAAGATGAAATAGTAAATACTTCTGGACTTGAAGGTCAAATACAATTTTTATTCCAATTATTCATTTTGCAATATAAAAGGAGCTATAGGCCATACATAAACAAATGAATGTGCCTTTCTCAAACTTTAGAAACACTGAAAGCTGCATTTCATACTATTCTGCCATATATCGATCATCTTTCAAAGTTGTGTTTCTGTTGTTTTGTAGTTTGGGTAGTAATGGGAACACTTCAGATCTACCTTCTCAGAAAATTTCAAGCATACAACAATCACCAGATTGTACCTTAGACTTCAAAAGTTATTCATTCTGCATAACTGAGATTTTATTTCATTTGACCAAAATTTCTCATTCCTCCCACCTATGAACCCCTGGTGAATACCAATCTACTCTGTACTGCAAGTTCAACTAATTTAGATTTCACCTAAGTTACATAATGCAGTATTTTTCTGTATCTGGCTCCTTTCACTTATCCCCTAGTTTCATCCATGTTATCTCAAATGGCAGGATTTCCTTTTTAAAGCTGAACAATATTTCAATTTTATACACAACACATTTTCTCTATCCATTGATGGATATTGTTTTCATAGACTGGATAATAAGAATATTGCTGCAAAGAACGTAAGAGTATAGATACTAAGATACTAATTTTCTCTTCTTTAGACATATACTCAGAAGTGATGGGATTGTTGATACTTCGATTTTTAATTTTATGAGAAACTTCCATACTATACTCCATAATGGTGGTACCAATTTATATTCCCACCAACAGTGTACAAGGGTTCTTTATCTTCACATATTTGCCAATATCTGCTAGTTTTTGTATTTCTGTGCAGCTTAACAGGTATGAAGCAGTATCTCATTGAAGTTTTGACTTGTTATTTCTCTCATGATTAGTGTCTCTGAGCACCTTTTCACATACTGATTGGTTACTTGTGTGTCTTCTTAGAAGACATTTTTTATATATTTGATATTAAACCCAATAACAGATATAGGTCTGTAAACGTTAGTTCTTTCAGTAGAGTACTTTTTCAATTTTTTGATGCTATGCAGTAGTTTGAGTCTGATGCATTCTAGTTATGTTTTTGCTATGTCTATATGCTTTTGGTGTCATATTCAAAAAAATCATTGCCCAGACCATTCTCAAGAAGTATAGTTGTTTTGTAGTCTCAGGGCTCCTGCCAGCTTCAGTGATACTTGCCCCAGAGGGCTGCTTGTACCACCCAATGAGACCATCCTACACCACCCAACGGGACAATCATGCATGTACCACTAGTGGTTCAAACCAGCAAAAACATTTAAATCACCTGGCATTGAGACATGAATTATAGCTACATCCTGAATGTTTAGCAATCTGAGGCTTTTGTTTATGGTTTAAGAAAAGGGTCCAATTTAATTCATTTGCATGTGGCTATCCAGATTTCCCAGAATTGTTTATTAACAGACTATTCTTTCACTAAGGGTATTTAACTTCTTTGTGAAGATGAGCTAATCATAAACTCAATTCTCGGCTCTTTATTCTGTTCCATTGGTCTTGGTAACTTATCAATGTCACATTGTTTTGATTACTGTCACTCTGTCACATACTTTGAGCTCAGGAAGTGATATACCCAGATTTATTTTTCTTGCTCAAGACTGCTTTAACTGCATGGTTCTTCATGGTTTGTAGTTTTATTTTCACAATACTGGGACAAAATACCTGATACAACTTAAAGGAGTAAAAGTTTAATTTTGGAGTTTCAGCCTACATCAGGCTGGCTCCAAGTTAGAAACAGCATGATGAAAAGGCATGGAGGAAGAAATCTGTTCACTTCATGCCTGTCGGGAACCATAGAGAGGAGAAATATTTGTCCTTACAGGAACAGACACTTATTTTAGGTATGGATTTGTCTGCCTTGTATATAATGCTTCTGCCCAAACTACCACCCATATAGAGTGCTTCACGCACTATCACTGTATTCTACACAACACTGCTTCTGATCAAGGAACATACTTTATTGCCACAGAAATGCAATGGGCTCATTTTCACAGAATTCAATGGTCTCACCATGTTCACTAATGTGGAATCAGTTGGACTGACAAAACAGTGGAATTAGCTCTCAAGAAGCAATGACAACTCCATCTACATGGCAATATGTCACAGAACTGGGGCAAGGTTCCGAAGGTTATGTATCCTCTGAATTTGCACCCAATATATGCATAGCCACGATTTAAGTGTCAAGAATCAAGATGTGCCCAACCAGGGAGAACATGGTGGATAGATAGCAGCAGCTATGGAAGCTCTCTGAGATATCCCACTTAACATTCAGGAATGGTGTGGGGCGAGAAATCCTAAGCAAGGGGAGATATACCCTACCGACCCAGGAACGAACTAATCTAAGAGAAACCACTGGAAACGCAATCCCGGTGCTATAACCGGAACAGATAAGGTCTCAGAGCAGAAGCTGGAGCCTGAGCCGTTTGAAGCCGTGATTTGAATTTCCTGCAGCCGCTGCTGCATCCCAATTGGCACGGCAAGGAGAGAGGCACAAAAGCTCTGAGAGTGGGAAGCGGCGAATGGAGTTGAGAGCGGGACTGGCTGGGAACCCTGCATTGACCCGCAGTGAGTGAGCAGATCGGGGACCCTTCCATAGAGTAGGAGCACCAAAGGACATAGTGGGACCAGACAGACTAGCCCGAACAGGGCGCTGCAGTGTCCTTAGTCACATATTCCCCTCTCAAGCGGGACTGGTGGGGAATGCCTAGCCTGGGTGTTGCCACTGACTTAAGACCCAGTAGGCTGGGGCTGGGGATTTAGCTCAGCAACATAAGCACCTGCCTTGCAAGCAAGCAATTGTGAGTTCGATCCCCGGTACCGATAAGAAAAAAAACAGACCCAGTAGGCTAGCCCAAACCAGGTCCCAGCGCCTAGAGGTGCACCCTAGCAGTAAAGCCTTCAGTAGGTTGACCTAGAGGCGCAGGCCAAGCATAGGCTGCCCAGGTCTGGGTCTCCCTAGTACACTGTAGTGGGCAGGAACACCGAGCTGGTGCAATTCAAACAAACTGTAACCAAAGAAAGAAACTGGGCCTCCTATATACACTTGTATGGAAGGAACAAAAAATATGGGAAGAGGAAGCAACAAGAAAGGGTCCTCGGCCTCCAATCCTGAGAAACATGCAATATCAGACACGGCACCAATAGACATAAAGTGAGAGCCTCATAGACTAGTTCAAAAATGAAGTTATTAATGACCTAAATAAAGATATAAGTAGAATAGTTAGAGAAATGCTAAGCACCGCCAAGAAAAAACAGATGGTGGAATGGAAGAACAGAAAAATAGGGGAGAATTGTTTGATGGAGAAAATAGAGAAAACATAGAATACGTGAAGCAGGTTCAAAGAGATTACCAGGACACTAAAAACTCTATTGAAAGCTGGCATAACAGCTGGAAAGAAACTAAGGATAGATTATCTGAACTGGAGGGCAGATTCATAATGTGGGAGCATGAAATGAAAAACTTCTTAAAAATAACAAGAAAACAAACAGCAATAATACAAAGGCTAGACGATGATAAGAGGATCTATAACTTAAGAATTAAGAACATAAAAGAAGAAGTAGGGACACAAACAAATGGACTACACAAGCTATTCACAGAAATAATCAAGAGAATTTTCCTAATTTAGCAAAAGGTAAAGATACTCAGATGTATGAGGCATACAGGACCCCAGCTGCCTACAGCCCAAACAGAGCTACACCCAGGCATATAATAATCAAAATTCCAGAAATTCAATATAAGAACAGAATACTAAAAGCCATCAGAGACAAGAAACAGATCACTTACAAGGGAACACCCATCAGAATTACGGCAGACTTCTCGGCACAAACCATCAAATCACAAAGAGCATGTGGGGAAATAATTCAAGCTTTGAAAGATAATAACCTCTGGGCAAGATTGATATATCCTGCACAACTGTCCCTGCAAATTGATGGAAAAACAAAGTATTTCCAGGATAAAGAGGAATTAGGGGAATTTGCAACCACCAGTTCAACTCTACAGAGAATACTGCAGGATATTCTAAAAAAGGAAAATATCAAGATTCCAGAAATAGTGGCAGAGAGGCCACAATGAATGGAGCAGAAAAAGAAATGAAAAAGACAAACTGACAACAAACAACAGAAAAAGAGCTCAACAGAAATGAGGCAGAGAAGATTGGATGGTAGGAACAGCTATTTTGGAGAAAACAAGACATCATAATAGCTAGTGCTGATTTAGTATCATCTTGTTTTGAAGTCCCATCAAGCTTTTATTCTTCTGTCTCCATCAGTCTTAACAGGTTGTATCTTATTGGATTTTATTATACGTGATAATATAAGCAAAAACTTTTATAGACAAGGAGATTATACAGAAACCATTGTTCATTTTCTGTTAATCGGTTCTAAATACCCTGTAAAATGTCATTCTCTTGAATGGTTTTACATTGTCTGGATATGTTTGGTGCTACAGTATAATACTCAAAGATTTCAAGGAAAGAGACACTATGGTTACTACTTTTATGTCAGGATATATTGTGGTGAAACACTATTTTGCTTAAATGGTTATATTTTGACCTGCGCTGTTTTGTTGTTATGCCCACTTTTATCTCAATCTCCTTTTTTTAATTATTTACTTTTTTATTTTTATCTTTTTAATTAAGGAAAAAATAAATAAAAAATAGCAGGATACATTATAGTAACCTACTCTGATTACCTATTAACTTGATTTGAAACCCTGTATTGCTCTCACCATCTTGTTTTGACTGATTTTCCCCTATTCTGCTTAGCTTGATAGTACCAAGTTCGAAAGTATAGGCAACAACTGTGAAGACAATAAGATTCATTATGACACCCATTCTGGTTGACTATTATCTTCTTTTAAAGTCCTGTAATGTCTCCAATGTTTTGGTTTTATTCTTTACTGTTTTGTTCAATTTTATTATAACTGATGATATAGGCAATTCTTTTTAAGATAGCAAGAGGCAGTATGGTAACCATTGTTGATCATCTTGTATTTTGTTTTTACATTATCTATTATGTCCATCCTTTTGATTTGACTGACTGTTCTGATACGTCGCATTTGGTTTTACTCTCTTCAAAAAAAATAATAAGAACTGTAGGAGTAATAAAACCCAAAATGTGTAATTGTCATTGTACAAAAGAAAAGAAAAGACAGTACTCTAAAGGTTATAATTGCATAGATGTTTAAGTGTATAAGATAGAGAACCATATTACTGAGTTTTGTTGGATCATTGAACAAAACTGTTTGCAGTCTCACTGTTTGAAAGTCCACTTTATATGCTTTAATTTTGTAATTTAAACAAGTATTTCTAAGATGACAATATGTAGTCTATTAACTAGTGATTCTTACTGTTTATTTTTTAAATTTTGTATTACTTGTACCCTTTTTCTGCTTTTTTTCTTTTTCTCCTTAAATTAAAAAAAAAAAAAAAAGAATCAAGGTGTGAAAATGGGAATACTATGACTCACTAATTACCCCAAGTAACCCACTAGCAAAAATTTTCCTTTCTAGTCCTATGACCTTCTTATTGTCTTCAGGGAGTTCCAGTATTCCACAGATAGTCTTCCTTCCTCCATTATGGAGCAGTAGTTCAATTTCCCCTTGGTAGTCTGGATCAATCTTGCCCCAACATCATCTTACCTCATTTTTAGCTTGCTAAGGGGCATGAGAAGCCCAAAGTGACCAGAGTTTAAATATTAGCTTCTACTTCTCTGGGGTCATTTTAGCGTATCCTGACAGAAGCCTTTTCCTTTCTGAACCATCTCTCAATATTACCATGCCATGTAATGGTCAACAGGAAACACAATGACCCAATGTAGGCAGGATGGCTCAAAATTTTCAAGAATTAAAGTATTGATCACCCTACCAAGTAAAGACCAAAACATGCTGAGGTGCTTGCTGGAGGTCAAGGGAATACAATAAGTAGAAGATGTTATTTATAAATACCAGCTATAACTGCATAAGACTAGTTAAAAAAATGGCAATTGTGATTGTCATGAGTATTTCTTTCCATTTTTGTTGGTACTTCTGTGCATGTATACATATATGTTAATAATATATATTTTTTCTTTATATCATGTTGATTGACTTATCATTAGTACTTTAGCACAGTTACGCCTACATTATAGTATTTTAAGTTACAGAATGTCAGGAGAAAAGCAGACATCACACACACAAAAAAGGAGAATTAGTGTATTTCTGTTTATATGCAAGACAGTTGCATCACAGTCATAATTATAAAATTTGCTATTGTATTTTGAGATTAGGTATGATTTAAAAAGCTGTGTCAGGATGTCAAGTTGACAAAGGGTGGATTGTGACCAGTAATCATGGCATGCAAACTGAATGGGTTAAGAAGTACCTTGAAGGTTGGTGGAGCAAAATTCTCAGGGTGTCTGCTGATGACTGCCACATAGATCAGCAAACAGAAGGGAAGAACCACCCTGGATATTTGTGGCACCAACCAACAGGCTTAAAAAAAAAAAAAGGAAGAAGGAATTGTCCCCATTTTGAAAGAGCTCTCCTTTTGCCATCACCTCTGAACACTGATCTCCAGTTTCTTCAGTCCTTCAGCACAGATTGGACCTACAACTCTAGTGATCATAGGTCTACAACTTTTGACTGGTGCTGCATCTTGATGTCACTTTTCTGTGGTTTCCATCTTCTGGCACAGAGCACCTAAAGGTCATCTGGCTCTCTGGTGCACAGGTGGCCATTTTGATTCTTTCACCTCTAATTTCACAAATAGACTCTCCTGCCTCTGATCAGGTAAGCCCAACTAATAAATCTCCATAAATGAATAAAAAATATGCTTGTGTTTCTCTAGAGAAGCCCAACTAATACTACTTTCAAGAGCACAACTCCAATAGCACATCTCCACTGAACAGGCCCCACCTCCTGAAGCACATTCAACTATGAATCTGTCAACAGGATCAATCCACTGATGAGGATATCACTTCCATGACATAACTGCTTTTAAAAGCTCCACTTCTCAATACATGAGTCATTAGGGGACATTTTAGATCTAGGTACAGTAGGGTTCCATATGAATTCCAGAATTTTTTTATTTCTATAAACAATTTCACTAGAATTTTCAAAGGGACTGCACTCATTCTGTTGAACACTTTCAGCTGTATGGACATTTTAAAAAAACTAATTTTTCCAACCCATGAACATAGGATGTCTTTTCACATATCTGTATTTTAAGTCTCTTCATCAGTGAATTATAATTTTCGGTGCACAAATCATTCACCTCTTTGGTTAAGTTCCTAAGTATTTGCTACTTTGTGATATTTCTATAAAATGAGACTGTTTTCATTTTCTTTAGTGTAGAAGCACCACTGACTTTTGTACACTACAAGTTTACTAAACTGACATATTTGTTCTAACTTTGTTGCTGAATCTTTATGATTTTGTTATGATTTTATAGATGATGTTATCTGTGAACAGATGTTTTTATTTCGTGTTCTATCTTGTCTAATTGCTCTTGCTAGGACCTCCAGTATTAAGTAGAAGTGAAGAGTGAGCATCCTTGCCCTGTACTAGGTTTTAGAAAAAATAAACTTTTGGTTTTTTCTCATTGATTACAATATTTGCTGAGTTCTTCATATATGCTCCTCACTGTGTGGAGTGACAATCCTTCAGTATCTATTTTGTTGAGCACTTTGACTATGAACAGATGAATTTTGTAAAATATTTTCATTTATTGACATGATCATGTGACTCTTATCTATTAATGTAATGTATTATACTGATTGCTTTAAGGTGATCGCATATTTATCTATTAATAGTGTATTACCGTGATTTCTGTATCTACATGCATTAAGAATACTGACATGTACTTTTTTTCTTTTCTTTTGATTTCTTTGTGCCTTTTGTATTAGGGTCATACTCACCTTACAGAATGTTCTTTTATTTTACACAAAGATAAAATTAGATAGACAGACATTTTGTCCATTTGATCTGTTATTCAGTTCAGTGTTTCCTTACTGATTTTCTATCTGAATGATATATGCACTACATAGACTACTGAGTCTCCAACTATTACGGTTTTGCTATTGCTCTCTTCAAATCTGTCAATGTTTGCTTTACAGATCTAAGTGTTTTTATGCTGGTTGTATATTTAATTGTTACACATCCCTTTCAAATTGACCCTTTAGTCTTTGTGTCTAGGACAGTTGTGACTTAAAAGTCTATTTTGTCCAAGCTTGCTCTCTTGGTTACCAGTTGCTTGGAAGTATTTTTTCACCTCTACTTTCAACCTGTGAGTATCCTTATATTAAATCCTGTGAGTATCCTCATATTTTATAAATAGTATAGTTAGGTTTTTGTTACTTATCAATTCAAGAACTCTTTTGACTGAGTAGTCTAGCTCATGTAAAGTACAGATTTATTCTTGCCATCTTGGTAAATTTTTTCAGTTATATAGTTCTCCTATCCCTCTCTTCAATTTATTTTCTTATTTTTTGTGGTGATATAGTTTCTGTTTTTGTAGGGTTTTTTTGAGGGGAGTGTAGACATGGGAACACTGGTCTTAGTGGAAATAATGGGTTTTTGTTTTTGTTTTTTTGTGTTTTTATTTTTTTATCGGTACCGGGGATCAAACTCATGACTGCCTGCTTGCAAGGCAGGCGCTTATGCCGCTGAGCTAAATCCCCAGCCCCCTTAGTAGAAATAATGGCCCCCAGGTAAAGGACAGAGGCAGGAGCCTCTGTCTGATGACACTGTTGCAGCAAAATAATAAAAAGATAGTTTTAAAGTCACTTTAACTCTATTGTGTTAAAAACTGGTCAAGGAATTTCATTGCTCAGTGTATCTGAGATCTGTGTTCTCCATGAAAATGTCAATAAAGAGTATACTTTCATTTAGATATGGAGTTAAAACAATCACTAGCTCAACATGAGCACCTCCCTATGCAGATATAGATTCCTCCTCTATATCCTCCTGCATCATTTCCTGGGCCAGCCACAAGGCCCCAGGGCTTCCACAGGGCACCAGAGGAGATCTGGTAAGGGACAAAGGGTGGGCTCATTGGTTGGGAGGCTCCTTCAAAAGCCACATGTTTTCTTGTGATTTGAGGTACAGAGATCTCAAGTGCCTGGTAGGTTCTGAAGCCCGCTGGTGCGTCAGATTAAGTGGTAACATGACATCTGAGCCAACATCATGGTTAGGGCTGGTATGAGGGTCCAATAATGGAGGAGCAGGAGAAATCTGTGCTGTTTCCCAAGCTTTCCAGGACTGCTGGCCTGATTGCCTGATGTACTCCTCAGAGCACAGATGTTACAAATTAAGGAACTATAGGGCACATGGTCATACGTATTTTGAGCCTGGGGACATGGAATCTTCAAAACTAGCTCTTTCCTCAACGGCCAAGGGTTGAGTCCCAATCTGGTTGTTCCAATCTTTGTACTGCAGCCCATCCACCCTAGCTTGTCCACCTTAGTAGTGTCATAGTCTATCACCTGAGGATCCCCATAAATGGAAAGAGTTGAAAGATTACAAGACTGGAGCTTGATGCTGGCATCATTTCAAGGCTGTCATGCCAATCCTGGTGGGAACCAGGGCATACAGGCTTTCCTCTGGGATGCCAAGCTCCTGTAACAGCAGCTGCTAACATGCCCTCATCTGCTGACACTACAGGTACTCATAGCTGTTTGGCAATGGCTGCCCCCAGCCTCAACAGTAGATAGACTCTTACGAATGGTGATCAGCTGTGGGCCAGCTAGCCACAGGAGGTGCACTTCTTTCTCTCAAACAGTTGCCTCCTAAAGCCTGCAGCATGATTCAGATCATGTCAGAGGCCCACGACCATCAGCTTCCTGACTGCTTGCCAAGACCTCTGCCACCTCTCTTTGGAGTATCCAGATGACTAGGGACTGGCTTGGTGTTCACATTCTTCCTCAGCTGCTTTACAAACCTCTTCCAGTTGTCCTTCTGGGTTGCATCTTTGAACAGCATGCTCTGCATCATCTTGTACAGCTCCATCACCACTATCTCGACATCAGCCTTGCCTCGTGCTTCGCTTGCCAGGGTGGTCCTGCTGGCTCTTTCAGCTGCTGCATCATCATTCACCTCGCTCTACTCCAGGGATTTAACTAGACTCTGAGGAATCTTGAAGTCATCCAAGTGAGTCTGGATCTTTTCCACCACCCTGTCCAGCATCATGTAGACCATTTTCTCTATTTGAATGCCCCAAACTCTCTCAAGTTCTTCTTTCTTTAACCTGGATTTCTGGAGGTTGCCAATCTTTTCCTCCAACATGTCCACTGCCATTCTAAGCCTGGAGAAATGTGTTTTTAAAAAATGTTTAAGTATATTTTATAGCACATAATAAATATATTTGTTGTGGTGAACTGGAATGTATATATATGTGTGTGTTATCTTAATCCCATATATATTATACACACACACAATTTTTTGAGACCATTACCCTACATAGTTCAGCTGACCTTGAACTCACTACTCCCAACAACTCTCCTGCCTCAGCCTCCTGAGTGCTGGGATTATGGGTATGTACCACCATGCCCAGCTATTAATACACTGAGAATATACAATGAATACATTCATCATGGGGAGTTGGTACACATACATAACCCATCTTAATCCTTTTTACTCCCACTTCCCTTCCCATCTCTTCATCCCTAGATCCCCTTCAAGACCTACCTCCATATTCCCTCTAATCTTTATTTTTGTCTTTAAATTATTTGTACTTCAGGTGTCCCATGTAAGAAAAACCATGCAACGTTTAACCTTCTGGGTCTGATTTATTTTGCTTAGCTTAATGGTCTCAAGATGCATATATTTTCCTACAAATGACTCAAACATTCTTTATGGGTTAGAATTCCTTTGTGAACATACCCTATTTATCTGCTCATTCACTGGTGGGTGTATAGGTTGCTTCTAAGATTTAGCATTATGAATAGTGCTGCCATAACACAGGTATGAATACAGTACATCTCTGTGTTATGATGTCTTCAGGAAGATATCCAGAAGGGTAAGAGCTGAGTCTAGTGGAATTTCTATTTTTAATTCATTGAGGAATCTCTGTACTGATTTCCATAGTGATTGTACTAGTTTACATTCACATTAGCAGTGTAGAAGGGATTTTTGTGTTTCTAGAATACTTTCTTCTTCTTCCTCTTTACTAGCTACCACAGGATTTACACTAAACATTTTCTTTCTATTTTACTGTTCTAAGTTGATAACAATTTGAACTGCATGTAGACACACTACCATGTGCTCTCCTCACACATACTTACTTTATAAAACTGATGTCAGATTTTACTTCTTTCTGTAGTGTTTCCATTAACAAATTTCTGTGGTAATAGTTACTCTAACTACATTTGTCTTCTACTTTATATATCAGTGTTTAAAATTTCATACAATTTTTATATGTTACAAAATACTATTTTCCCCATAATCATTTAAAAATACAAAAACCCTCTTTATCTCACAGGCTGGACAAAAGGAAATTGGCTCCCTTCATCTACAGGCTATAATCTGCAGGTTTCTAATCTATACATTTTTGGTTTATACTTATAAAATTTGAAAATATAATTTTTTCCTTATCAGGCTAGTATAATTCAAATAAAGGGGGTAGAGTCCTCTGGATTTTAAAAATAATGTTACAATGGCAACATCTTCAACATCTACTAATTTGCAAAAATTATTTGCTAATACAGTATTAGAGAAGATAAAAATTCACTAGAGGATTTCTGCAAAAAATCTTCTAGAAGTCTCACTGATCTGAAATTTGGTATACAACTAACTACAGGAAAAGATATACTTCTTACATATGGATCATGTCTGGGTGTACCAGCAATAGTATATCCAATATTTTTATACATAGCCTTATTTTTTATGTTTGCAGTACAGAATGTGTTTCTATTCCTTATATGGAGTTGGTACAACTACATCTTAATTCGTTTCTTTATGCCTGTTCTTTCTACTACCCCATTCCCACTTGAGAAAGATCTCTCTCCCTGCTTCCTGTTATCTAATCTACCTTTTATTTTGCTCCTTATTTATAATTTAGGTTTCTCATGTAAGAACCTCAAATTATAAATATTTATAATATTTAAATGACATTTAAGCTCATACATTTGACTTACTTCACTTAACACTATGGTCTCACGGTGTAACCATTTTTTTTTTATAAATGATTCAAGCTTATCTTTCTTTGTGGCAGAGTAGTACAGTATTCTACTGTTAAATATCATATTTTTTTATCTATTCGTCTGTTGATGGACAAACGGGCAGCTTCCAAGATTTAGTTATTTTGAAGTGTGCTGCTATAAACATGGGTATGCATGTATCACTGTAATATGATGACTAACTTTTTTAGGAAGATACCTAGAAGGGGAACAGCTTAGTCAAATGAAACTTCTAGTTTTGCTTTTTGAAGACTCTCTATACTGATTTTCATAGTGATTCTACTAGTTGAGTTTCCCACCAACAGTATAAAAGTGTTCCTTTTTTCTTGCAGTCTCATCAGTATTTGTTATTATTTGATTTCTTGATGAGAGCCATTATTTTTGGGGTAAAATGGAATTTTAAGTGCTGTTTAAAACTGTTTTCTCTAACAACCAGCAATGCTGAATACTTTCAAATTAACATTTAGAGTGGGGATACAGCTCAGCAGCACAGCATTGAGCTCACAAAGTTGTGAGCTCAATCCCCAGTCCAAAAAACAAAACAAAAAAAAATATTAAAATTTAGATTGGACCATCATCAGAGTCATAAATTGTTAAAATAAAAATTTCAAAAACAAGTAACATTCATAATCCTCACTAAATATATATTAAAATACATATGTAAGAAATGTTTCAGTAAGAATAAAATATTTTATATCACAAAAATTTTAAGTATCTTATTACACCGTGCCATCTTGATGAAATTTTAATATGAAAGTTTTAATTTCATATTTTAAATATATATACATTGGCATATGTATACAATTTGTAAATAAAATGTATGCTTTTAGAACAGTGCCTGGTACACAAGCTACTGTCAGTGAGCATTAGGTATATGCTCAAATTTTTCTATTCCTGAAAGAGTACAGGATCAAGAAGTCTGGCATCTATTGGTCTAGGTAAGAAGTCGTAATACCATCAGGGATATAGCTTAGCAGCATAGTGCCTGCCTGTCAAGCACAAGTTTGTGAGTTTCATTCCCAATACCAAAAAAAAAAAAAAAAAAAAAAAAAAAAGGAAAAGAAAAAGGAATCACAGTGCCTTTGAAAACAGTTTGCTTAATAGTTTGGAAATAGCACCACAAGACTACTAAAAATTTGAATGTGGCTTGAATGAGGGAGAGGTCCCATGATGATTCCTATACTGCGGTTTGAGACAAAAAGTTCCAGTTATGATTTTCATAGAACCTAAAAGCAAGAGTCAGTTATACATCTGAGAATCAGCACATCTTATTCGTCTTCCTATGCCTCATTATTTCTTTGCATATGAAATTAAAACAATCTATCTTTACACTTAACCACATTGTTGAATATATAAGGCACATCACAGAAACATACTAAAAGTAGCTGATGAAACATAAAAATTACCTTAAGGTCTTTTTTCCACATAAGTACAGACTACTTCATAAAGCATTCTTTCAAATGGCTTAGCTTTACGTTATCTCAAAACTAGAGGTGTTATAAGAAAATACTAACTCTGAAGCTCTTAGGTCTGGAGTTCTTGTCCATATTTGATACTTCTAAAACACTCAATTTTGCTACAATATAAAGTATAATTATATTGAAGATTATTCATCATGCACAATAACAGACTCCTAATTTGAAATTATGTTAGGAATACCAGAAGTGTAAAAATTAAGTCTATTCTGAGTAATTTTAACTCTTAAAAGTATACACACATAAAACGCAAGCAAAAATATTTTCCTAAGACAATAGTAAATTAAGATTGTGAAGGTACAATTAAGATTACAGAAAAGCTTTTAGCATTCTTTGTAATTCATAAACACTTAGTTTCAATACAACTTTCTTCATTAATGAAATCATCTTTAATCAATGTACGTTCTTTCCCAGACAGCATTCATAGTGTTGAGGGCATTAACTTCCTTTGGATTAGGCATAGGATTAGGCATGTTATTTTTTTTTTAGATGTACTTTACTAATTTCACAAGCTGTATTTCTGGCCCCTTGTATACTGCTACAGAGGGAGAAGTTTCTTTCTGCTCATTTTTCTTCTTCTGCATACTTCTAAAACTGAAATACATGTTGCAGAAATAAAAATTTCCCTTAATATTTTTATTACAATAAAAACCTTATAAACAAATTTTCAGGTAAAAAAATGTTAAGAAATAATAGCATTAGCCATTACAGTAACACATCAACATATTTTTATAAGAACTTTCTAAAAACTCAAGGTCTTAATCCAATTCTTTCCCACCCCAAGAAATATTCTAAGTTGTCAAAATGACTTTTATTTTTTGAATTAAAGCCTAGAATAATGGTTAACTTTGTCAATTTGACTAAATCATGGATGGCCAAATACTTGGTCAAACGTTATTCTGAGTATTTACATGAGGGTGTTTTTAACTAAGAGTAGCACTTAAATTGGTCAGCTGAATAATACACTGTCCTCTAGCAAGTAAGTAGGTCACATCCAATCAGCTAATGGACTAAATAGAACAAAAAGGATTACATTAACAAACTCCTTTCTGCCTTCAGACTCTAACTGAAATAGGACCTCTTCCTGGTTTTCAGGCCTTCAGACTCAAGACTGGAACTAGCTCATCTCGTGTCTCCAGCTTCTCAATTCACCCTGAAGCTCCTGGACTTGCCAGCATCCAAACTGTACACTCCTGGGATTTGCTCACCCAAATAAACAAATTCTTTCTGATAATCAATGTCCCTGCCTCTTTTTTTTCTTACACACATCTGCCGCTCCTGTTTCTCTGTACCAGTGACACTCCTATTCAGAATCACTGATCTAGTTAGGTAGAAATTTTGATTCTAGTAACAGGAGACACTAAGGTATGACTTCTAACATTCCTCAAAATACCCTATCATATTTTCCTTTCTCTCATTTTAAATTATAGATTCTATATTGCTTAATGATTTTACTCTAATTTTTGCTTAGAGGGCTTAAGAATATACATAAAGCTAAGCATATCCTATTTCTCAAGATTCCTTCAAAAAATAAGTCTACCAGTATATAAAAGATGAGATGTTCTGATGGCCAAGACATAAACAGACCAACCTCAAACAGACTAGCAGTGAGTTCTTCCAATTCCTGCCCAAGTTGATCTCGAACTTTTGAAAGTCTTTCACATTCTTCATCTTTTAACTTCAGTTCCTATGAAAAATCAGTAATTTTATTTTGCATCTCCATAGTTTGAAGTTAGTCAATATATTATAATGAAATCTTTACTAACAAATTCACAAAATATTCATACTGTCTTTTTTCCATATGCTCACAGTGAAAATGATTACCTACTACTTGCTACATGAAAGACAATTAGACAAGCCTAAAATTACAAATAATCCCAAAACTAAATTTTCACATTCCTTTCACAAAGTATCCAAAGACTAACTATAATTATATATTATATATAAATAATAAAATTATTTCTTTTTACCTTAGCTTTTCTCTGAACAACATTTATTTCCATCAAGCAAGAAATTTTTAAAATTATGCTTATTAATATCAGTAAAGGTTCAGTGACTTTTTCACATTTATATTAAAATCATTTATTTATATATAATTTCATGTACTATAATTATTGTAAAATTTCTATGAGGAAATTATATACAATTCACGTTGTAGTGAGGTAAACAATACATATTAGCATTTAAAAATCATAAGAATGGCAATAACAAAAAATTACATCCTAAGTTTATATAAGACTTTTCTATAGCTCACAAATAGATGTTCAAAAAATCCTTCATTAAAATACACCATTTCATATGAAGTAGTCTGAACTTTCAAACTAACCTATTCAAAAAATTCAAGCACCTCAGTCACAATTGCACTAATAAAGTCAGTCAGTCTTACAACTGTGGTGGTAGTATAGTTTTTAATATCCCAAAGTCAACTCCTGAAAACCAAACATACTAACTAGGACAATCAGAAGAATGTAATCACATCTTCAACAAAACTAGCTAAAGGATAATTCCAAATATAAAGTAATGTGCCTAAATTGTCCACAATGCACGATCAATGGCTGAACAGAAGGGATCAAAGGGAAGTGAATAGGTACTCAGACCACAAGTATCACTAGCAAATTCCTTGAAATGAGTGTAGTTTATCATTGGAGAAAAACCTCGGAGACCAAATCTGAGAATAAATGAAAAAAAGCAGAAGTTTTTCACATGCACCACTTCCATGTAAAGACAAAACCCAAAATATTCCACCCAGCAGGCTGTGAATCCCTGAACTCCTAGGCATCTCGTAAGTGGTCGGTCAGGACCCCTTTCCAAAGAATAAATCTCACCCTAAGGGAAAAAAAAACAAAACAAAACACTGCAGGACAAAAACAATAAAGACAAGAGAAAGAAGAATCAGATATAAGAGGAGGAAAGGGATAGCAAAGTTCCAAAGGAAACACAGGAAATGTAAGGAGAAAATACATATCTAGTAATGGAACAAGAAGCCCGTGAAGATCTCAGAAACACTGAGTTAGGGAAGAAAACTTGCTTGAAAAAGGCCTACCACTGAAAGACAGAAATAGCTACACAAATACATCAAAACAACCAAGGGGAAACTGACCCTGGCTTACCTTCTCCTTCACAGGAACACCTTACAATCCAAAGAATAGTCCAAGGAAATATAATTAATGTAAATACAGTAAACAGAGGCAAATATGTGGTTATAGCTGAATAAATGCGAGAAGTTCTGCTGTGCTGTTTACTTCACAATAAGATGACACATTTCAAAAAGTTAGAAGAAAGGATTTTGAATGGCCACCAACAAAAGATACCTATAATCCCAGCTGCCTGGAAGACTGAAGCAGGCAGACAGCAAGTTAAAAGGCCAGCTTGGGAAAGTGAAGGGGATCCTCTCTCAAACTTTAAAAACAAAAAAACTTCTAAGTGGATAAGGATGGCCACTGATTCAATTACCAGTATTGCCACCAAAAAAAAAAAAAAAAAAAAAAAAGTCGAACTTTTCTTAAAATTCAAACAACAGTTATGCTAGAAAACAATGAAGTAACATTTTTTAGATACTTAAGGGGAGTGGCTGGGGATTTAGCTCAGCGGCATAAGCGCCTGCCTTGTAAGTAGGCAGTCGTGAGTTCGATCCCCAGTACCGATAATAAGGAAAAAGACAAAAAAAAAAAAAGATACTTAAGGGGAAAAAACATGAGTTGAATATTTTATATCCAGCCCAAGTTTCCTTCATGTGTAGGCCACAAAGTATTACAAGCTTGTAAGACCTTAAAAATGTCTCTCGCCTGGCCTAACTGAATAACGAAGCAAATAACAACAAACAATAACAAAACTCACAGAATCTCCCTCAGGACACAAAAATAATTAGAAGTTTCTAATCCAAAAAAGCAATATATCTGTCATTCATGAAGGTACTACTATCCACCAAAGAGGCATAAAGAAACCAGTTATCAAAGTGGCATAAAATCTCACACTAAATACTAAAAATTGTTCACTGCTAAACACTAAAACTTGTCCACAACCGTGTTATCTAACCCATAATACTGGTCACTGTCCTGTCAGTGACCTGCTAGTAACTAGGTGACAGTACCAGGTGAGTGGTGGGCAAGTAAACAAAGTTTCATGTATATTTATAGCTATTTCCCATTACTGATTCTTGCCCAAGTTCTGTCTCCTGTCAGATCAACAGCAAGATTAGATTCTCACAGAAGTTCACACCCTACCATGAATTGGGTACTCAGATAGCCAGGCTGCATGCTCCTTACAAGAATCTAATACTTGATATTTGAAGTGGAGCAGAGGCGGTGATGCTAGTGCTAGGGAGTACCTGCAAATACAGATTAATATTTGCAGAGAGATTTGACTACAGAGGTCACAATGAATGAACTGCTTGCAGACTTACACCGAAACAGTATCAGTGATCAGCAAGTGCTAATGTAAATCTAGCAGCAGATATACTTCAGCAGCACATATCTGGTGGCAGGACTAAAATAAGTCCATCCATAGCCCACACACTGTATTTAATACTTCTGTCCATACCCCTTTCCTCACCCCATACACTTGTCTCAGTCACAGTTTTGGTAACCCTAAAGTTAACCTTAAACAAAAATGAATCAAAAAATGAACATCACTAGAGAGCTTCTTGGAAAAACAAAAACAAAACAATAACAACAACAACAACAAAACAGACAGCACAAGACTTATTAAGACTGATAACAGAAAGAAAGCTGCATTTTTAAAGAAAAATCAAGAATCCTATCGACTGTGGGCTCACTGCAACAGTGATTCACATTCTCCATGCCTGCATTGTATAATATGTGATGACCAGCTAACCTAACGAAGCCATATAACTGCTTCGCCACATGGAGACTAAGCATATTGCATTAAAAGACAAGCCTCTGGAGTTTTTCAACAGAGAAAAAAAAAAAAAAAAAAAAAAAAAAACCATGAACAAAAAGAACAGAAGCAATTATCCAAGACCAACATTTCATCAAATGTAACTGAATTAAAAGCCTTCTTAGAGGCAAATGATTTGCTAAAGCTAAGAAACTTTTACTATAGGTGAATAGTTGATCCTGCTGCCTGTTAAAGAGATATCTGTCATCTGCGTTGTTCTGTTACAGTGTCCTCTCTTATCTCAATCTCCCCCCCTTTTTTTTAAATTAATCTATTTTCTCTCATTTTTTTAATTAAGGGAAAACTAAATTAAAAAATAACGGGACATATTATAGTAACTTTCTTAGTTTTCCTATTAACCTGATTTGAACCCCAGTATTGCACTCCCCATCTTGTTCTGTCTGATTATTCTATATTCTATTTTGTTTGATAGTATCAAGTTTGAGGGTATAGGCAACCACTTTCAAGGCAATAAGATATACTATGATGCCCATTATGGTTTGACTCTTTTTTTGAAGTCCTGTAAGGTCTCCATTGTAGGTTTTATTGGTCTTGTTCTGTACTGTTTTGATTATACCTGATGATATAGGCAACTCAATTTAAAAATAGCAAGAGGCACAATGGTAACCACTTTTGATCACCTGGTATTCTATTTTTGCATCATGTACTATGCCCACCCTTCTGTTCTAACTGACTCTGTTTTGATTAGTCACGTTTGGTTTTATTCTCTTCAAAAAAAGTAGTAAGAACCGTAAAAGTAATAAAACCCAAAAAGTCTAAATGTTATTATAAAAAAAGAGAGGAAAGGAAGGTGGATGTTCGAGCGCGCAGGATGGAAAACCATATTGGATCATTGAATGGAATTGTCTACAATGTCACTGTATGAATGTCCACTTTATATGCTTTAATTTTGTAATTTGGACAACTGTTTCTGGGAAGAAAATATGTAACCTATTAATTGGTGATTTCTTACTGTATATTTTTTTTCTTGAAATTCTCTATTACTTGTACCCTTTTACTGCTTTGTTTTTTCACGTCCTTTCTTTTTTTCTCTATAAATTTAAAAAAAAAGATATCTGTCATGAACTTTTAGGGAAAACTGCAGTTCAAAAAAGGTGGCACATATTCTTCTTTGGGCTAAAACCATAACTAGGTGAAACAGCAGAAGATACTGAAGAACAATTGTTCAGATTAATGACTTGCTATGTTACACAATCCAGGTTGACAAGTCTATCAATGTTAATAACAAGATAACAAGTTTTGCTTTTGTGTGCTACATTTTTCAGAAGGGTGTGAAGTTTAAGAACTATTTGGGTCTTTAAAAGAATTATGATGTGAAATCCAGCAATGCTGTGTACGAGCACTTTGGTCATTCAGAAAATGAATGTCAATAAAAGAATGCTGTGTACGAGCACTTTGGTCATTCAGAAAATGTATGTCAATGAAAGAATATAGAAAATGTTTATAAATATCCTTGGTTACAGTTAGTAGGCCCATAGTAACTAGTACATGGATGTGTTTGTCAGTGACTTTCGCTTCAAGCTACCCTACTAGATTTTACTTTCCAAGTCATTTCATTCTGTTTCAGGGAAGCATAAATTAATGGTAATTTCCTATGTGTAACAGCAGATTTGACCTTTTTAGTGAACACAGAAATCAATAAGGAAGCTTGTTGAAAATGTGTATTTACAAATATCAATAATTTCAACACAATAATTCTGTTTCAATAGATCTGGAATGGAGTATAAAAATCTACATTTTAATAAAGACATTCTGAAGCCCTGCTTCACTTGAGAATTCCATCAAAAGCTGCTCTTTAGCAACAACCTGTGGAAAGCCAAAGAATTACATCCTTCTCTCTGCATGCCTGCACCTAAAAGTCTATGATGATGTGGCAGGCCCCACCTACATACAGTAAAGATCTGTTGCTGCCAGGCTCAATATAAAGCTATGACCAAAAACATGTGCATCATTATAGTCATGAAACCCAAGTTAACTGAAGCATGTGTGAGGAAGTACAGAGTTTTTGTGTGAGGTTACTTAGATGTGATAAGATAATCAAATAAAAACAAACACAACTTCTACCTCCAATCAAGATACAGTCAAAAGGGTCCGACTGACAACCACTGACACAACTAAAAAAACTGAAAAAAAATGAAACAATTTTTAAGACATCAAACATAGTATAACAAAAAAAACAGTGATCCTCCAGAAATCAATTAAAGGTGAGAACTACGTAACTATTTAGAGATCAGAGGTTAGAAAAGTTTAAACCTATTTTCCCTATATTCTAGAAACTAGACCTAAGACCAGTCATATTAAAGAAAGCAAATATAAAAAAGATTCAAATCAAAGTTTGGAGATGAACAATATACTGTGTAGGTTTAATAACATAATGTATAAAAGTAACAGACCAGAAATTGAAGAGTGAAAGAATAATGACAATGATGACATAACTAAAGAAACTACCCAACAGAAATATGTAAAGGGAAAAGAGTTTTAAATAAATGAACAGAACTCCAGTAAGCTATGAGACAATTTTTCATGGTCTAATGTATATGTGATAGGAGTCAAGAATGAGTGGAGATTAAAGGAAGAATATGAAACTTTTTTATGAAATTAAGGTCAAATTTTATGAAAACTAACAACCTACAAACCTTCAAAAAGCTCAACAAATCCCAATCACAAAAACAAATGACAAAAGTTGCATCAAGACAAACCATAATCAAACTGTTTACAGAAAACTCTCAAGCCAGAGAGAAAAAAAAATATCATACACAAAAAAAATGGTAAGGATAAGAGCAGCTCTCTTGTGAGAAACAACACATGCTATGGAAGGCACTGGCACAACATTACTGAAAGGAAAAAAAAAAACATACCGACCTAAATTCTTTACCTTATAAAAATACCTTTCAAAACCCAAAAGTAGATACAAAAAGCTAAAAGAATTCACCACCAGCGAGCACAGACAAGTGTTAAAGCATGTACTTCAAGCAGAAGAAAAATGGTATCAGCTGAAAATCTAAATACATGTGAAAGTAAGAGTACCAGAAACAGTAACTATATGGACACTTATATAAAGAAAAATAAATATTCTCATTACTTAAATCCTTTTAAAAGGTACCTGTTTAATATAAAAATAATAACAAGTAACATATATAGAAATATATGGAAAATATCCCATCTACTTTTTTAAGGTTCTTATACTGTATTAGGGTAGTACTGCAATCACTAGTAGATAGATAGTAACAAGTAAAAGATGTACACTATAAACCCTAAAGTAATTACTTAATTAAGGCAATAAAAATATACAGCCAATAGGCAAAGAAGGTAAGAAGAAATAAAAACATAGAATATAAAAGAAGGCAAAAAGGAGAAGGGAAAAAAGGATCAGATGAAACAACAGAAACGAAAACCTGCTGGTGATACATTTAAACAAACCATATATCACATTAAATATCACATTGAATGAAACACGCCAATTAAAAGAAGGGATCAGAAAGGATAAAAAAGCAAGGCTAATTATGTATTACCCTCAAGAAACTCACTTTAAATAGAAAACAAAAATATGTTAAAAGCAAAAGATGAAAAATGGCAACTATCTGGACTGTTTTGTAGAAAGTAATAAGAATTTCAAAATGGCAGCTGACATAGTTTTGACTCACAAGTTGCCATAAATCAGAAAGGCTTTTCAGATTCAAGTTAGTTCACTTCAGGACTTAAAAATATCAAACTATCTTGTACTCAAAATAAAATTTACCCTTTATAGGTACTTACACATCATTCCTATTATCTCAACAGTACTTATTTCAGAAGAAATTTCCAGTTGATTATCGATCTTTTCTGAACAATAAGTAAATAGAAAGTATTTTCAAAGATGGGTATATAAACTCAATAGTCTGCTTCTATATAATCTATGATTTCACTAAAAGACAATAAAGTCTAAGACAAATTATAAAAGCAAAGTATAACCATAACTCACATGTTCATTCCCTAATGAAAAAGACTTAAAAGCCTAATAAAATATATTTTAACAAAAAGTGTTAAGTAATGAGAATATTTGTTTTTCTTAACCATCTGTGATTCACTGAAGCACTTACAAAGAGACACTGTATTACATTATGTGAGGCACCAAGGATTTTAAAATGTTGTACCCTTGAGAGACTACAATGTTTGGGAGAGGATGAAATACATGCTTGTGAAATGTCATAAAGTATGCTGGAAACAACACCTACAGAATGTTTGCATTATCATCTCAATTTTCTAAATGTACCTTTGCATTTTTACCAAGGCTGCCAAATTTATGTACATATTGTTCCCTGATTGTACTTTTGATGTCTGTAGGGTCTGCAGTGATAGCCCGTTTCATTTCTACTGTTAATCTGTATCCTCTGCTTTTAGGGTGGTGCTTTTGTGTTTGGTTTTGGGCTTTTGGCTCCACTTTTCAAGAGGGTTGTCAGTTTTATTTCATTGTTTTTGAAGAACAAATATTTTGTTTCATTCATTTTTTTCTTGTCAATTTTGTTTATTTCTGGCCTTAGGATTAATTTTCCTCCCTTCTACTGGCTCTGGTTTTAACTATCTTTTCCACATTCCAAAAGTGGAAGCTTAAGACTGCTCATTTGAAACTTTTCTCTCTTTTTGATGCTATATATTCCCTTCTGAAATTTAAAGATAGTCCCAGAAACAGTAAGACGTGGTCAACAAATTGTAAAGACCCAGTGGAAAACAGGACAATTTACTAAGAAAAGAAAATTCTCTAAGATAAGACAGAAAATATAAAAACCCCAGCAAAATAACAAAGGTGATGCTACTAAAACAATTCCTCAAAACAAAGTAAACTATACTCAATGACTTCACAGAAATGACTATTGAGTCAATCACCTATAAGTGAAAAATTCACCTATGGAGTATAACCTATTAAATTTGCATTACACATAATGCAAAACAAAAAGAAGCCAATATAGGAGTTACAGAAGAGTTTCAGAATCTCACTTTTCCCCTTAATCATCTTAGAAGAGACTTCTTCTGAACCAATTTCAATTATTTCCATATGCTGTCAAAACAGGAGCTAAAGCTGGGCATACGTGAAGGACAAGTGCTGAATTGTAATGATGATGTTTATGAGCTGATTTACCTCATCGCAAAGTAATTTCTAAAGAATAAAAAATGTTTTCTTACCCTCTGAGCTTTTGCGAGTTCTTCTTTTAATCTTTCATAGCCTTTTTCTCTAACTTCCAGAACAGATGGGCTTCGTAAACGGGACAGACTATCCGTACTCAAACCAAAAATATCTTCACTGCCAGTACACCCCTCTGTGACTGTAGCGCCCTGTAAAAACTCCCTCTCTGCATTACAGCTATCCTTCCTTGTAGTTAATTTAGTTAGCCCAGATGAAACTCCTGAGGTACCACAAGATGCTGGGTCTGGAACATGAATGCTGTAAAAGAAATGTTTTTTCAGAAATCAGCACACATTCAGTAGAAATGGCATAAACCATAGCTCTGAACTGCACTATCTAATTTGGTAGCTTCTATATTTAATTAACAGCAAGCCTTCAGTTACACAAGTAACATCTCAAGAGTTTCATAGCCACATGTGGCTATGGGCTATCACACATACTACCATAGAAATAAAACATATCACGGACAGTTCCACTAAATAGTGTCACTCCACAAGAAGGGTCAGCAAACTAAAATCTGCAGGCTAACTCAAGCCAGCCTCCTGTTTTCCTAAATCCCCTGAGGCCAAGAATAGTTATGTTTTCAAATGATTGAAATTTTAAAAAATAGTATGTAGTAGTATGTGAAAATATTATGAATTCTAAATTTTGTTTTCATACATAAAGTTTTTTGGGACACAGTCACACTCACTCATTTAAATTCTGCCTACAGCTGCTTTCCCACTTGAAAGCGGCAGAACTGAACAGCTGGAACAGAGACAGTATGGCTTGCAAACCTTAAAACACTTACTACCTGGCCCTTACATAAAGTTTGTCAATCACTGCTCTATAACACCGATACATATTGCTTCGTATGGGCAAGCTTATATTATTCAAATTTTCTAAAGCTTACAGTAACCAAGCAAACCGTTCATTTTTTAAAGAACATTCAAAATAAGTGTTTTTAATCTTTTACCTGATATTAGATATTTCCACACAATTTAAATGTCTGGGGGATGAGTACACGGGTTGTGTAGGAAGATCAGAAGCATCCAATGCATTAGCCTGGACAGGAGCAGAACATAAAGCTGAAGGATGTGGCCGGTAGATGACACTTGGTGAGGTAATCTGCTCCTGAGTCCCTGATTCATACACACTAAGAAGGTCTGGAGAAGTAGGCGAAGCAAGGTTTACTTCATGGAAGCCTTCCAAGGGGTCATTAGCCATAGCAAAAGCCTCATCATAAAATAACCTACATTAAAACAAAAAGCAAATTAAATGGTTACATTTAGAACTGAATAAAGATGGATAAATTATAAAATATATTTAAGTGTTTATAATAAAATATAAGGTTATAATAAAATAGGAAAAAAACCTTGTTTTCACTTAGTGTTTATTATGAGACCTCAGAGAATAAATACTACACAAAGCAAACAAGCTTATTTGAAAGAAATTTGAAAAAGATGGCTAATGTTAAGTACAATTAAGATGTAAATATGAGGATTGACTAAAACTTTGCTTTATGTTTTTACTTTTGCTATTATTTGTGATCTTGGTTAAAAAAAGCAGTAAAGCGCTTCCAGGAGAACATAGCGAATAGATATTGCAGCTACAGAGGCTCTCTGAGATACCTAGCTTAGAATCCAGGAATGGTGCAGTGTGAGGAGTCCTAAGCAAGGGGAGATATACCCTGCCAACCAAGGAACGAATTAAGCTGAAAGAAACCAACTGGAAATGCAATCCCAGTGCTATAACTGAAACAGATAAAATCTCAGCGCGGAAGCTGGAACCCGTGCCTCTGGAAGCCACGATTTGAATTTTCTGCTGCCACTGCAGCATTCAAATAGGCACAACAGGGAGAGAGACGCGCGAAAGCTCTGAAAGTAGGGAATCGGCAAACAGAGCTGAGAGCAGAACTAGTGGGGAGCACTGCATCAACCTGTGGTGAGTGAGAGGAACTGGGACCCTTCCATAGGCTAGGAGGCTCCAAAAGAGGACATTCTGGGACCAGGCAAACTAGCGGGAATATGCAGTGACTTTAGTCGCATATTCCCCTCTCAAGCGGAATTGGTACGGAGCGCTTGGCCTGGGTGACGCCGCTGACTAAGACCCAGTAGGCTAGCCCAAACCAGGCCCCAGAGCCTGATGGTGCACTCTAGCAGTGAAGCCTTCAATAGGTTGACTGACCTGGAGGGGTGGGCCCAGCAGAGGTTGCCCAGGTCTGTGTCTCCCTTGTACACTGCAGTGGGCAGGAACAGCTAGCCGGCAGATTCAAACAAACTGTAACCGACAAAGAAAAAAAACTGGGCCTCCTATATATGCTTGTATGGAAGGAACAAAAAGAATGGGAAGAGGGAGCAACAAGAAAGGGTCCTTGGCCCCCAATCCTGAGAACACTGATCCAGAAAAGGTAAATGCAAAGGAGAATGAGGACAGAAAACATGCAGTATCAGACACAGCACCAACAGACATAAGGCTATATCTCCGGAGCCTCATGAGTTCAAAAGTGAAGTATTCAATGAAATAAAGCAAGACATAAGTAGAATAGTTAGAGAAATGCTAAGCACCACCAAGAAAAAGCAGATGGTGCAATGAAAGAACAGAAAAATAGGGGAGAATTGTTTAATGGAGAAAATAGAGAAAACATAGAATACGTGAAGAAGGTTCAAAGAGATTACCAGGAAACTAAAAACTCTATCAAAAGCTGGCATAACAGCTTGAAAGAAACTAAGGATAGATTATCTAAACTGGAGGGCAGATTCGTAATATGGGAGCATGAAATGAAAAACTTCTTAAAAATAACAAGAAAACAAACAGCAATAACACAAAGGCTAGAAGATGATAGGATCTATAACTTAAGAATTAAGAACATAAAATAAGAAGTAGGGACACAAACAAATGGATTACAAAAGCTATTCACAGAAATAATCCAAGAGAATTTCCCTAATTTAGCACAAGGTAAAGATACTCAGATGCATGAGGCATACAGGACCCCAGCCACCTACAACCCAAACAGAGCTACACTCAGGCATATAATAATCAAAATTCCAGAAATTCAATATGAGAACAGAATACTAAAAGCCATCAGAGACAAGAAACAGATCACTTACAAGGGAACACCCAGGGCTGGGGATTTAGCTCAGTGGCGTAAGTACCTGCCTTGCAAGCAGGCGGTCGTGAGTTCGATCCCCGGTACCAATAAAAAGAAAAAAGAATTAAAAAAAAAAAAAAAAAAGGGAACACCCATCAGAATTACAGCAGACTTCTCGGCACAAACCATCAAATCACAAAGAGGATGGGGGGAAATAATTCAAGCTTTGGAAGATAATAACCTCCAGCCAAGATTGAAATATCCTGCACAACTGTCCCTAGAAATTAATGGAAAAACAAGGTGCTTCCAGGATAAAGAGGAACTAGGGAAATTTACAACCACCAATTCAACTCTACAGAGACTACTGCAGGATATTCTAAAAAAGAAAAATATCAAGATTCCAGAAACAGTGGCAGAGAGGCCACAATGAATGGAGCAGAAAAACAAATGAAGAAGATAAACTAACAACAAACAACAGAAAAAGCTCAACAGAAATGAGGCAGAGGAGACTGGATGGTAGGAACAGCTATTTTGGAGAAAACAAGACATCATAATAGCTAGTGCTGATTTAGTATCATCTTGTTTTGAAGTCCCATCAAGCTTTTGTTCTTCTTTCTCCATCAGTCTTAACAGGTTGTATCTTATTGGATTTTATTATATGTGAAAATATAATCAAAACTTTTATAGATAATTAGATTATACAGAAACCATTGTTCATTTTCTGATAGTTGGTTCTAAATACCCTGTAAAATGTCATTCTCTTGAATAGTCTTACATTGTCTTGATATGTTTGGTGCTACAGTATACGAAGTTATACTCAAAGATTTCAAGGAAAGAGACACTATGGTAACTACTTTTATGTTGGGATATCTTATGGTGAAACACTATTTTGCTTAAATGGTTGTTTTGACCTGCGCTGTTTTGTTGTCATACCCTCTTTTATCTTAATCTCCTTTTTTATTATTTTTTATTTTTATCTTTTTAATTAAGGGAAAAATGAATGGAAGACAGCATGATATATTATAGTAACCCACTTTGATTTCCTATTAACTTGATTTGAAACCCTGTATTGCTCTCACCACCTTGTTTTCACTGATTTTCCTCTATTGTTTTGCTTGATAGTACCAAGTTCAAAAGTATAGGCAACAACTGTGAAGACAGTAAGATTCATTATGACAACCATTCTGGTTGGCTATTGCCTTCTTTTTAAGTCCTGTGATGTCTCCAATGTTTTGGTTTTATTCTTTACTGTTTTGTTCAATTTTATTATAACTGATGATATAGGCAATTCTTTTTAACACAGTAAGAGGCATTATGGTAACCACTGTTGATCACCTTGTATTTTGTTTTCACATTATGTACTATATCCATCCTTTTGATTTGACTGACTCTGTTCTTTTATGTCGTCACATCTGGTTTTACTCTCTTCAAAAAAAAGTTGTAAGAACTGTGGGAGTAATAAAACCTAAAATGTGTGATTGTCATTGTACAAAATAGAGAAGAAGAAAGTGCTCTAAAGGATATAACTGCATGTATATTTAAGTGTATCAGATAGATAACCATATTACTGAGTTTTGTTGGATCACTGAACAGAACTGCTTGCAGTCTCACTGTTTGAAAGTCCACTTTATATGCTTTAATTTTGTAACTTGAACAACTATATGTAATCTATTAACTAGTGATTTCCTATGTTTATTTTTTCTGAAATTCTGTATAACTTGTACCCTTTTTCTGTATTTTTTTTCTTTTTCTCCTTAAATAAAATTTAAAAAAAAAGAAAAAGCAGAAAAGGAAGTAAAGACATACATATACATACACAGGCACATTTAGAATAACAGTCTTAAATTCAACTAATTATTCTGTTCTGCACCATACTACCTATATGACTTTGGCAAGTCAACACTTTCCGTTGTGAAATGATTTTAAATTTACTTAAAAATTATAGACCTCCTGGATATCATTAGCCCACATTATCAAATTAACCTTTTTAAGCCATTTGAGACTTTTGTAGGCAGGACATCCATTAACCCTTAAGATCTCAGCATGTGCAAACTCTACATTCTCTTAATTAGATGATCAACAAATGCTGAATATAACCTGATCAAAATTATCATCCAATAGACAGGTCTCAATCAAATTTCACTGGTTCTTCTTATAAGGTCACTACAGACTCTATAGAAATACAGAAGACCATCAACACCTATTTCGATAACCTCTACTCTCAAAGGTTTGATAACACAGAAGAAATAGATAGATTCTTAGAAACATATGAAGTACCAAAGCTAGATCAAGAGGATGTAAAACTGCTGAATAACCCAATCTCTATCAATAAAATTGAAAATGTAATTAAGTCCTTACCTACAAAGAAGAGCCCAGGCCCAGATGGATTCACTGCAGAACTCTACAAGAAATACAAAGAAGACCCAATGCCGACACTCCTCAAACTATTCAATAAAATTGAAAGGGAAATAATCCTTCTTAAATCATTCCTGGAAGCAAATATTACTCTAGTACCAAAACCTGAGAAAGACCCAACTAAAAAAGAGAAGTATAGACCAATCTCCCTAATGAACACAGATGCAAAAATCCTCAATAAAATATTGGCAAATAGGATGCAGCAAATCATCAAAAAGATTAGACACCATGACCGAGTGGGATTCATCCCAGGCATACAGGGATGGTTCAACATATGTAAATCAACAAATATAATCCACCATATCAATAAAGCCAAACGTAAGAACCACAGGATCATTTCTATAAATGCAGAAAAAGCCTTTGATAAGGTCCAACATTCATTCATGATAAGGACTTTACAGAAAATTGGAATTTACCTCAATATAATAAAGGCCATCTACGACAAACCAACAGCCAGTATCATACTAAATGGCCAAAAATTGAAAGCCTTTACTTTAAAATCAGGCACAAGACAAGGATGTCCTTATCACCACTCCTATTTAATATAGTACTAGAAGTACTAGCCAGAGCAATTAGACAATAGAGAGAAATAAAAGGGGTAAAGATAGGAAAAAAGAAATTACATTATCATTGTTTGCAGATGACATGGTACTCTACATTAAAGACCCCCTAAACTCCATTGAAAGACTGTTAGATATAATCAATAAATTCAGTAATGTAGCTGGATACAAAATCAATACTCAGAAATCAATAGCATTCCTATACACTAACAACAAAATCAAAGAGAGAGAAATAAGAGAAGCCACACCTTTACACTAGCAAGCAAAAAAAATGAAATATTTAGGAATTACTCTCACGAAAGAAGTGAAAGACCTATACAGGGAAAATTATAATACACTGAAAAAAGAAACTGAAGATGACATCCCTTGCTCATGGATAGGAAGAACAAACATTGTGAAAATGGCCATTCTCCCAAAACTGTTACACAGATTCAATGCAATCCCAATAAAAATACTATCAATATACCTCATAGATCTAGAGAAATCACTCCTAAAATTCATCTGGAACCAGAAGAGACCTAGAATAGCAAAGGCAATTCTCAGCAACAAAGGCAAAGCAGGAGGCATCACAATCCCTGACTTGAAGTTATACTACCAAGCAACAGTAGTAAAATCAACATGGTACTGGAATCAAAACAGAGCCGAAGATCAATGGAATAGATTAGAAGATACAACCACAACTACAAACACACTCAACCACCTTATCTTTGATAAAGGAGCCAAGCAGGTTCACTAGACGAACGACAGTCTCTTTAATAAATGGTGTTGGAAAAACTGGCTCTCCACTTGCCGAAAACTAAAACTAGACCCATGTCTATCACCATGTACTAAATGAAAATCTAAATAGATCAAAGATCTAAATATTAAAACAGAAACACTAAATCTATTGGAAGACAAATTGGGTAGAAACCTTGAAGACATAGGGGTAGGTAGAGAATTCATGAACAGGACTCAAACCTCACGGGAAATATTTCCCAGAATCAGTAAGTGGGACCACCTCTTATTAAAAAGTTTCTGCATGTCAAAAAAAAGTCTCCAGCATAGTGAAAAGAAAACCCACAAACTGGGAAAAAATCTTAGTCAACTCCCCCTCAGACAAGGGACTTTTGTCTAAAACATATAAAGAATTTAAAAAACTGAGACCCCCAAAATTCAAACACCCAATCCAAAAATGGGCATCTGAGATGAATACACACTTCTCTGATGAAGAAATACAAATGGCAAATAAATACATGAAAAAATGTTCATCATCATTGGTCATTAGGGAAATGCAAATTAAAACCACAATGAGATTCCATCTCACTCCTCAAAGAATGGCCAGGATCAAGAAAACCAACAACAACAAATACTGGAGAGGCTGTGGGGAAAAAGGAACTCTCCTGCACTGTTGGTGGGAGTGTAAACTGGTATAGCCTTTGTGGAGATCTGTCTGGAGATTTCTCAAAAAGTTGGGATTGGAAATCCCATTTATTCCAGCTATTCCACTTCTAGGCATATTCCCAGAAGAACTGAAAGCATCATACCACAGTGATATATGTGCACCTATGTTTATAGCAGCACAATTTGTAATCGCCAGATCTTGGAAACAACCCAAGTGTCCATCAACTGAGGAATGGATAAAAAAGTTGTGGTTATTTCTATACGATGGAGTACTACTCAGCTATAAAAAAGGATTACATTGAGATATTTATCAATAAATGGGCGCAGCTTGAAACCATACTCATAAGTGAAATAAATCAAACTCACATGTGTGAATACCGAATAGTTTCCATAGTGTAGGAAATGATTCAAATATATAAAAGTATGTGGTAATCATGATTCTCCATTATGTGGCCTTGAAGCCTTATAAAGTTTTCACTTATTAATTGGAATGGCTTTATTCTGGGCTGCTTATATTATTACCTGTGATGAAATGAATAGCTATTTTGAAGAAAACAAGACATCATAATAGCTAGAGCTGATTTAATACCATCTTGTTTTGAAGCCCCACCAACCTATGGCTCTTCTGTCTCCATTGGTTTTATCATGTTGTATCTTGCTGGATTTTATTATATGGGATAGTATAAACAAAAATTGTTATAGGCAAAGAGAATATAGAAACCATTGTTCGTATTCTGTTAGCTAGTTCTAAATACCCTACAATGCTTTCATCCACTTGAATGGTTTTACACTGTCTTGATATGTTTGATGCTATAGTATACAAAGTTATATTCAAATATTTCAAGGACACTATGGTAATTACTATTAAGTCAGGTTATTTGGCAGTGAAGCACTAGGTTGCTGAAACTGTCATGCTTTGACCTGTATTATTATGTTGTTATGTCCTCTTTTATCTCAATCTCTCCTTTATCCATTTAAAAAATTATTTAATTTTTTTATTACTTTTTTAATTAAGGGGAAAACATCAAAAAAATTAGGATATATTATAGTAACTTTTTTGATTTCCTATTAACTTGATTTGAAGTCCCGTAATACTCCTACTATCTTGTTTTGACTGAGTAGACTCTGTTCCGTTCTGTATGATAGTATCAAGTTTGAGGGTATAGGCAACTACTTTGAAGGCAGTAAGATTCACTATGATTCCCATTCTGGTTTGACTATTATTCTCTTTTGAAGTCCTGTAATGTTTACAATGTTTAGGTTTTATTGGTCTTGTTCTCTACTGTTTTGTTCAACTTTATAATACCTAATGAGATAGACAATTCTTCTTAAGGAAGCAACAGGCATTATGGTAACCATTGTTGATAACTCTGTTTTTACATCGTGTGCTATGTCTACCCTTGGTTTTGACCGACAGGTTTGTTTTGTCATATTTGATTTTATTCTCTTCCAAAAAAAAAAAGTAATAAGAACTATGGGAGTAATAAAACCTAAAATGTGTAAATTTTGTTGAAATAAAGAGAGGGAAAAAAAAGTGCTCTAAAGGATACAACTGCAAGTGTGTTTAGGTGTGTTAAATAGATGGCCATATTAATGTTTTTGATTGGATCACTGAACACAACTGTTTGCAGTCTCACTGTTTGAAGTCCACTTTGTATGCTTTGATCCTGTGACTTAAACAACTATCTCTAAGATGATAATGTGTAATCTATTAACTGGTGATTTCTTACTGTTTTTTTTTTTTTTGTAGTTCTGTATTACTTGTACCCTTACACTGTTTTGTTCTTTTGTTTTTTCTCTTTGTCCTTTTAAATAAAATTTTAAAAAGAAGAATGTTATCATTATGTATATTTAAAATACACAAATGAAAAAATAAAATAAATATCCTATGTCATGGAGAAGAAAACCATCCCTATAATAAATAAAAAGTAACTGTATATTGAGACAATACCTTAACTACATACAAAAGAATTACTTCAAATGACCTTAAAACACAGTAATATAAATACAAATCTCTAATGAAATGAATTCTAAGGGCAAAAGGAAGCAAAAATGAAACCATGAACTACTTTCAGTGATCACATCAGTAGCAACACTGATGTGATCAGTTATTCTGAAATCATCAGACATAATATGAACCAAGTAAGTTACATTAACGTATTCTGGAACACAGATTTTTTAGCAGACAAAAAAAGATGCAAAAATAAAATCATAAAAGTTTAAATCCTAGAATACTAAATTTGAGTAAGAAATACTAGAAAAATTTCTATTTTGCACAATTCCTAACTTTATTCAATGAAAGTTATAGCAACACTGATAAACTCAAGAGTAATGGTTACTGGTGTGCTTGGGTAATACCAATTCCTATGAAAAAAGAACAAGGTACCGTCTGGGGAACCTTCCTGCTGTACCCAGTGAGGGCTGGGAAAAGCAGCCAGTCATGCACCCCATGTGTCCACCACCATCAGGGAAGCCGTGGTGTAGCCACACAGGTCCAGAGAAGCCTACCATGTGCCCTACCGCCTCCCTGGGAACCTAGGTCCAGAGAATTTCCATACACTGCAAGTGGGCAGCCAAAGTGGGAAGCACCTGGGACCTCACAACCAGCTGTTCCAGTGGAACCCAGGAAAATGTCAAAACAAAGGAGCAAAATGCAATCTTAGACCTATAGCCCACACAGAACAAGTACAGGAGACATAGACATGTAAGAAACCAGAAGTCACACACCTGAAATTTCTGAAATGATAACAACTGAAGTATAAAGAAACAACTTCATGAAGTCATAAATCACAAGTAATATCTGCTGTACCCAGATCAGAAGTAATATCTCAGGTAAAAGAAGAAATGACAACTATAATGAAATAATTGATGAGTATATCTCAAAAAGACAAAGATTTTTTAAAAATCATAGGAAAATGATGGAAACCTTGAATGAATAATATAGGAAAAAATTAGAATGGATGAAACAGTCAAAGAGATATCTAGGAAATTAAAAACTCCTCTGAAAGCTGGCAAAACTACATGAACAAAACTGAAGATAGACTTTCAGATCATCAAGACAGGATAGCAATTGTGAAAGATCTCTTAAAAATAACAAAGAACCAGGAAATAATAATTCAACAGTTGCAAGATGACAGAAAAATAAGATTGACAGGTGTCAGCAAAAAAGGAGTCAACACAAGTGACATTAAAAGTCTATTTACCTTAATGCTACAGTATATGAAGTTATACTCAAGGACTTCAGGGAGGGAGTCAATATGGTAACTATTTTTGGGTCAGGATTAGCTGGTGGTGAAACACTATTCTGCTTAAATGGTTATGTTTTGATCTGCCCTGTTTCGCTGTTATGCCCTCCTTTTTCTCAATCTCCACTCCATTATTTACTTTTTTATTTTTATCCATTTAATTAAAGGGAAAAATATAGCAGGATATAATATAGTAACCCACTTTGACTTTCTATTATCTCGATTTGAAGCCCTGCATTACTCTCACCATCTTGTTTTTGACTGAGGTTCCTATATTCTGTTTTGCTGGATAGTATCAGGTTCGAAAGTTTAGGCATCAGCTGAGAAGATAATGAGATTCATTATAACGCCCATTCTCGTTGACTTTTATCTACTTTTGAAGACCTACAATATCTCCAATGTTTTGGTTTTTGTCAGTTTTATTCTTTACGGTTTTGTTCAATTGTATTACAACTAATGATATAGGCAATTCTATTAGAAATAGTGGGAGGCATTATGGTAACCATTGTTGATCACCTTGCATTATGTTTTTATATTATCTATTATGTCCACCCTTTTGACTTGACCGATTCTGTTCTGTTATGTCACATTTGGTTTTACTCTCTTCCAAAAAAAGCAACAAGAACCGTGGGAGCAATGAAACCCAAAATGTGTAATAGTCACTGTACAAAAGAGAGGAAAAGAAAGTGCTCTAAACTATATAACTGCATGTATATTTAAATGTATAAGATAGAAAATGATAGCACAGAGTTTTATTGGATCATTGAACAGAACTGTTTGCAGTATCATTGTTGGAATGTCCACTCTACAAGCTTTAATTTTGTGACTTAAACAATTATTTCTAAGATGGCAATATGTAATTCATTAACTAGTGATTTCCTACTGCGCATTTTATTATTCTGTAAATCTGTATAACTCGTACCCCTTCACTGTTTTTTTTTCTTTCTTTTCTTTTCTCCTTAAATAAAAAAAAAAAGTCTATTTACATAAATTATAGCAGAAAACTTCCCAACCATGGGAAAATGACCTAACACCCAGATAGGTAAGGTATACAGAACTCCAGTTAACCATAACCAAACTAACTCTATACCCAGACATACAATAATCAAGATCCCAGAAATTCAATACAAGAACAGAATATTAAAAGCTGTTAGAGAAAAACAGATCACCTGTACAAGGAATCCCATCAGAATCATGGCAGACTTTTCAACACAAGCAAGTCAAAAAGAGCTTAAAATATTTTAAGTCCTAAAAGAAAATGACTTCCAACTCAGATTGATGTACCCTGCAAAACTATTTTTCAAAATTTATGATGAAATAAGACACTTGCATGACAAAGAACAATTGAAGAAAATCATGAACAGTCAACTAACTTTATAAAGAGTACTGAAAGATATTATAGAAAGAGATAAAAATGACCACAATTCCAAGAACACAACAGAAAGAAATCACCAAGCAGGGCAAACAATTAAACAGAGGGGCAAAGTGAGGAACCAAATAGCAGGAAAATAACATGACAGACCACTAATGTAAATTGCCTCAATTCACCAATAAATAAACACAGCTAGAGTGGATCAAGAAACAAAATCCATCGATATGCTTATATACAAGAAACACATTTAACTCAAAAGGAAATTCACAGAGTGAAAGTCAAAGGAGAAAAAACAATATTCCAATGTGACAGGAACCTAGAAAAAAAGCAGGGGTATTTGGATAAGAAAGATATGGTAGTTTCCACCCCAGAGAGGCCCAGTGACCTGGTGAGCATGGACAAGAAGCCACATCCTGATGCTCTGCTACCACTGGGGGAGAACCAGTGGACCACCATCCTATGCCTCTCCACCACACCAGGAACCCTGGATCAGGGGAACCCAGGAGACTATCCCAATCTCCTATAACAAGGGACTGGCAGTCAATGCAGGAAACCCAGATGCAGCAATGGGCTGATTTGAAAAAACAGAGAAAAATGTCAAGACAGAGGAGCAAAGTACAATCTCAGACCTACAGCCCACCCAAAACAAGTTCAAAAGACATAAGACATCATTGAAATTAGAAGTCATACACCTGAAATTTCAACTTAGTTCTTGTATAGTTTGGCTGATTTTATAAGCCTATGTCTGATGGTCTGGGAAACTATTTTTAAGATAACAAGATGCATTATGGTAGCCATTGTTAATTTCTCAGTATCTTGTTTAGAGCTCCTGTATCATTTCCAATGTTTTGTTTAGTTTTATTCTGTTGTTCTATTTAGTTTTATTATATCCAATGATCTGGACCACTATCTTCAAGATAATGAGATGTATTATGGTAGCCATGGTTGATTTGCTACAATCTAGTTCTGAAGTCCTGTGTCACTTTCATTGTTTTGTTTGGCTTTATTCTGTTTTGTTTGGTTTGGTTTTAATCTCTTTAAAATAAAAAAATTTAAAGTAAAAAAAAAAAAAAAACAAGAACAAGGCTCCTGGGAGAAATGAATAACTCCAGACCAGTAATGTACAAAAGGATCCCGGAACATCTTGTTATACCAGGAAGCAAGAAAACTATCAAAAACTATTAGCATAATATCCAAAGGACTCCCACTAACCACAGATGGGACAATATAAACATCAAAAAGCATGATATCTGCAAAGAACTAAACTCAAATATTTTTAAACCCATGAATTCATAATGATACTAAAGATAAAAAAAAAAACTCACTGGCCCCTTCTGATCAGTGCTATGCAGCCAATTCACTATTTTCAAAATTCATTTAAAAAAAGTATTTATCCTTACTTTTCTGTATGTCATGGAGCAAGATATTTCAGGAGAAAGTTTATTTTTTTTTAAATCCCATTTTGTATAAACTTTACAATTCTAATGGAAGCATTGGTCGAGGCAAAAGCATCAATAACTATTAAAACCCTAATACAAAAAGCACCTTCAGGATATTCAGAGCTAGTGTATCAGAATTATAATACCTAATCACATTTCATCATAAAAAAGAAGAGAATATGGTATTATGTGGGTTATGTGGTAGATAGATAAGTACCATCACCATTCATGAAGCATTGCTCTGCTGAAGAAAAAGAGCTCTATGTCCTCATCAGTTTACAGTAAATGCAGGAGAAAAATACATTATATGATACTCAAATTAAAATTTTAAATAATACCACTCAAGAATGAAGTCCAAAAACAGGCAGAAATGTTCAAACAGGCCTGATAATAGAACATTTCTTCTTTTATGTAACCCATCTTTACTGGCTTTGTATAAACCTATTGCCTTACAATGTAACTTGAAATGTAACAGGACATTTCTTCTTTTATATGACCCACTGCTTTGTATAACTGATGGCCTTGCAATGTAACCTGAAATGTTGAAACTCCCTTAGCTATACAAGATGTCACCCAACACTCCAATTGTAACGCATCAAATCTACTTCTGTACCTCCCGCTCTCCCCATAAAAGCCCTGGAACTCCACCAAGCGTAACTCTGACTCTTTGGAAGAGATTCTAGTCAAGCCTATCATTGTAATAAACTGCCTTCTAAACATTTTAGGTGCTGCTTCTTCCCATATTTGGTCTGTTTTCTATAACAATGCCATAGGGACAAAAACAAAACCTCATTTCTAGTAAACTCTCACAGTCAATCCATCAGGTTCTATGGATAAATAAACTGTTAAAAGAGAAGAAATCGTACTTAAAAAGAGATGCAAAAGACATAACTAAATGTAATGTGCAGATCTTGATTAGATTATTTGAACAAATCAACTATTAAAAAAATGATGCTGGAAGATGGGAAACCAGTAAGGCAACATAGTAAACAGCCTCTCTGAGAGACAGTCCAGATGCTGGAATACAGTACCATGGGCAAGACAAGAAGGAAATGTGTCCCCTGGACCCAGGAAGAAACTAAAGTGAAAGCTAAAAACCCACAGAAAGAGTAAAAAGAAAAATCTGAAGAAGGCAGTAAATGGCAGCATGTTGGCCCAGAGCCAGACACCCTGTGTGAGAGGAACCGTTAGAACCTGGGGTGCATGGTCAAGGTAACATGGGCGGCTGGTGACCTCAGAGACCTCTGCAAGGAGATGCTGCAGTGGAGGGAGCAGCAGTTAGAGGACTGCACTGGTTGGTGGTGAGTGCAGAGGACTCAGTTCTCCCATAGGGAGCAATTGGTCAGCAGCCATTTCAGGATGCATAAGCCCAGAATCAGAACCCCTGCTGGCTTCCTCCAGCAGCTCCTACTTGCTGGAAATTGCTCAGACTGAGCGCTGCCCCCACACGCAACCCAACAGCCATTGTGGGGGCTCCCTGCACACTCCACCAGCCATCAGGCTGGGGAAAGCTGCAGACAGTCCCACACCTGTGCACCCAATAGCCACTATCAGATACCCATAACCAGCACTGGCTAAAGAACCAAACAGTCTTGCTTCAGAGCACTGCAGCCAATGCGGGAAGTTTCTGGGACCTCACTATCCCCTTGTCCAGAAGAACCCAGGAATATGTCAAGATGAAGAAGCAAAAGACATTATCTGGTCTCCAACCCAATTAGAGCAAGTTCAGGAGACATAAACACAGACAAGATCAAGAGTTGCACACCTGAAACTTCTGAAGTGATGACAACTGAAGTACAGAATCAACTTTAAGAGGCTATAAAATAAATTAGAACAGAAATACCATCACAAGTAAAAGAAGAAATGAAAACCATAATAAAAGAATTGCTAAGCACTTCTAAAGAAACATAAATTTTAAAAAAGGAGCATAGGAAAATGTGGGAAATCTTGAATGAACAATATAAAAAGATTTAGAATACATGAAACTGATTCAAAGAGATATCTAGGAAATTAAAAACTCCATTGAAAGCTGGAAAAACCACTTGAACAAAACTGAAGATAGACTTTCAGTTTGTGTCCTTTGTCATCATTTATTTTTTTATACCAGGGATTGAACTCAGGACCTCATGTTTGCCTGGCAGTCGCTTATACCACTGAGCTAAAACCTCAGTCCATGAAGACAGACTTTCAGACCTTGAAGACAGGTTTGCAGCTTGTGATCACAAAAGGATCTCTTAAAAATAAAAAGAAACCAAGAAGTAACAATATAACAGCTGCAAGACAACCCAAAGAAACATAACTTAAGAATACTAGGTATGAATGAAAAAGCAGGGGTCAACACAAGTGACATTAAAAGTCTATTTACACAAATTATAGCAGAAAACTTCCCAAGCATGGGAAAAGCACCTGACATTCAGATAAGTGTGGGATACAGAACTTCAGCTAGCCATAACCAAAGTAAATCTACATCCAGGCATGTAATAATCAAGATCCCAGAAATACAACACAAAAATAAAATATTAAAAGCAATTAGAGAAAAGAAACAGATCACTATAAAGGAAAACCCATCAGAATCACAACAGACTTTTCAACACAAATCATCAAGTCAAGAAGAGCTTGGAGTAAAGTATTTCAAGTCCTGAAAGAAAACAACTTCCAACTCAGATCCATGTAGCCTGCCAAACTACCTTTCAAAATTAATAGAGAAACAAGATACTTCCATGACAAAGAACAACTGAAGGAATTCTTGACCACCAATTAAAAAAGACCACAGTTCCAGAAACAGTAGCAGAGAAGGATCACCAAGTGGGGCAGACAATTGAATGGAGGGGAAAAGTAGGCAGCCAATCACAGGAAAACAGCATGGCCGAGACAAGGCAGTGCATGTTGACCATAACCGAGGGCCCCATTTCCCAATAAAGAGAAACATAGGCAGAGTGGATTAGGAGACAGGATCCATCAATGTTTTACAGAAGAAAAACATTTAACTCCAAAAGGGGTTTCCAGACTCAAAGTCAAAGCAGAGAGAACAATGTTCTATGGGACACGGAACCACAAAGAAGTGGGAGTAGCTTGCCATCAGCTGAAGAGTGGACAGAAAAGACATGGCACTTTTATACAATGGAAAGCTACTCAGCTATAAAGATAACCTTGAGGCTCTTGTAGGTAAATGGATATAACTTGAGATTATATGCATGGGTGAAATGATTTAGTCACATGGGTGAATATCATGTTGTCTCCCTAGTATAAAAAACTAAAGGAGAATAAAAACAAATAAAAGAGTGAAAGCATTACAGGACTTCAAAACAAGATAACAGGAAATCAACCATAATTCCCTTTTGACTTTAGTATGTATGATAGTATGAACAGTTATTTTAAAGAAAATAAGACAGTATAGTAACCATTGTTCATTTCATATTATCTGCTCTTGAAGTCTTGTAATGGTTTCATTCTTTTGATTGGTTTTAGTCTGCTTTCTATTATTTAATTTCATTGTATATGAGGGTATGGACAGCTATTTTTAAGAGAATAAGAGACATTATGGTAACCACTGTAGATTTCCTATTGTCTTGTTTTGAAGTCCCATAATGCTTTCATTCTTTGTTTTGATTGGTTTTATACTATTTTGTTTTGATTGCATTATGTGTGAAAGTATGGACAACTATTTCAAAGAAAACAGAGACATTATGTTAGCCACTATTGATTTCCTATTGTCTTGTTGTAAAGTTTTGTGTTGCTTGCATAACTGTATCTGTCTGATTTGCTTTGTTATTTTGTAAGCATGGTGGCTCACGCCTGTAATCCCAGCACTCGGGAGGCTGAGGTGGGAGGATCGTTGCGAGTTCGAGACCAGCCTGGGGTACAAAGTGAGCTCAAGGCCAGCCTGAACTGCATAGCGAGACCCTGTCTCAAAAAAAACCCAAAATAAATAAATAAATAAACTAAAAGAATCAGTGGTATCCAGAGTGCAGAATACATATTGTGAAAGTAAAAGGGGAGTAAGTGTCTTAAAAGGGAAGGCAGTGGCCATTGTTAATCTATTATCGTGATTTGAAACCTGTACTGTTTTCATTGTTCTGTTTGGTTTTACTATGTTTTGATTTGTCTAATTTTATTATATTTGATGGCATCAACAGCTATTTCAAAGGTAACAAAATGCATAATGGTAGCCATTATTGATTTCCTATTATCTTGTTTTGAAGTCTTGTGTTGCTTCCACTGTTTTGTTTTTATTGGTTTTATTGTGTACAATTGGTTTTATTCTGTACGATTTTATTTGATTTTATTATGCCTGATGGTATGGGCAGTTATTTTGAAGATAGGAAGAGCCATGGTAGCCATTATTGAGTTCCTTTTTCTTGTTGTGAAGTCATGTACTATGTTCATTATTGTTTTGATTGGCTCTATTCTGTTTTATTTCATTTGGTTTTATTCTCTTCAAAATTAAAAAAAATGATGTTTTAAGGAATTAGCTTTAATTTTTAAAAAGAATTATGTTGTGTTTTTTTAAAATCCTAATTTTTAAACAATATACACTGAAGCATTTATAATGAAATAAGATTACTTAAACTTGTTTCAAAATAATCCATGAGAAAATAGAAGAAAGAGGAGGCTGAACCATCCAACTACCAGTCCAATCACAGAGAAAGATAAGACAGCTTCTCCTCTACTAGCAACAGCTAAATTTTCTTAAGCATTTATTAAATACTAAATATAGTTTCAGTACACTTATAGTTCAAGAAACTGGGGCTTAGGGCAACTAAAATTAAGCTATGTCTGCTGGAATCTAGAGTCTAAGCTCTTTACCGTGACATTTTCTATCACTAGAATTGTTTTCCCAATCCACTATTAGACCATTCTAAATGTTTCTCTTTAAACTGGATCACAATAATCATCCCTGCAACATCAACCCTATTTTCCCTGCATATAAACGTAGTATTTCTGCTGTTCTCTTTAGCAAGTATTTACGGAGGACCTACCACAGTGTAGGCCCTGGGGGAAAGGGGATTAAAACTGTATATATTTTGGAGTAGATTAAAATTCTACTTTCCCTTCAAAAAGCTTCAGTATAGTAGGAGAGATTTAAAAGTAGAGCAGTAGTAATATGCCAAGTATCACAGAAGATGCAAAGAGCCCTAACAGGCCATGTGGGACGGACAAATACATCAGAGTCAATCAATGGACTCTCAGAACAAAATAAACAACAAGATGTAGAAAATAATGAGAAAGACAAATCTCTTGGAAAGGTTTTCCAAGTATCCTTAAGGTGTGAAAGATACACATTTTTAGTGTATGTGCTGCCAAAGCAAGCACAAAAGCTATGCATTTATGAAAACACAAACATTTTATAAATTGGAACATAAGTATGAATAAAAGAAAACTCAAAGAGAAGTGGCTCCGAAACTTATTTCTGTCAAATTATTGGACAATCTATTTCCAGGTTCTCTCATCTGGAAACCTCTTTATTGGTTTCCTATTTTAAAGGATAGAAATTAAAAGAATATTTTTAACTCTTGAGGCAGTCCCTCTGAGTAACAACTACAAAGATAATACTGTATCAACCATTGTAATGATCCAGCTACCCTGTTCTAATATTCAGTTTCATTGCTGTTTATCTTTTTTCTCTTTTCTTTACTTTTTTAAAATAAAACAAAAACTAAATAAATAATTTTTAAGTTAAAAATAAAAATACTTTTACTCTAGAAAAAAAAAAAGACTACCTCTGAGCAATGCGTCTACTGTTTTCATTCTGGGGGTTCAAACTCAAGTCATTTCTGAAAGGTTATTTAACATCAAATTTAGTCTCTTTTTCAAACATATGAAATTTCCATATAAAGTAACTTAGCAGGCAATGAAAGGAATTATCACAAGTCTGAAAGACTTTTTTTCTTTAAAGTATGTGTAAAGACATAATTCATATTAAGAGTCTTTATGAGTAAACATATGCAACTAATTTGAAGCAGTAGTACTCCTTGCAGTAAGCAATGAGTAATACCAAATGAACTAGCTTCAGCTGGAGAGCATGCCAATTCATAAACTAAATTTGTCAAGGATCACTTATATGTAAAAAAGGGATCACATTAAATTCCTAACAGGTAAATCATACAACTTGGCTGGACTTATTACTTAGACCCAAGCAATACAGTCAATTTGCAATCATAAAGGGAAAACGTGCTTCTAATTCTTAATATGTCTTTCAAGTTATTTTTTTCTTCTAGAAGACACTGTTCTCATGTAAAAAAAAAAAACTCAATCTTCACTGAAACTTAGCTACATGCTACCTAAAAGTGCTAATAGTTTCACATGTATTAATGAATACCTAGATAAAGTGATACAGAGGGCTTTCTATCACTGAAAGCTCTAAAAGATTTGCCGTGTCCACTGGTAGAACAATCCTAGTAAGTTCTTACAAAAGTGATTTTTTTTCCTAACTAAAGTGAATTTTTAACTGAAAACAGGATCTCTAGAACAACTCAAGGCATTAGGATGAATTATTGGTCAAACATTTTCCATTAAGTTTCATGAATAAAAGATATACATAATTTAAATGAAATCTAGAAACCTGATATGTACAGTAGTCCAAATGAGCAAATAAAATCCGTTTTTCCACTAAACGCACACTCCCCTCATTTAACTTAACCACCCAGGTGAAAAACATAGGATTTACTTCCAGGAAAAAAATTCAACTTGTGATTTTTATCTTTTTCTATACTGATTTACTATATCTAAAAATTAATGTGAATCTTATATTTACTAAAAACACTATTCTTAGGAAAGTAATGAGTGTTCCTGTCAGAATATCAATGTTTGACTTCCTGATGGGTAAACTTAGTCAATACTTGCTACACATCACCAACAAAGCCTGTACTTTATAATGAGACTCAAATTCTAGCATTATAGTTACTGATTTTGTGATCTAGAAAGCTGCCTCAACTTTTCATCTGAAAATTGGATATAACTGTATCTTTCTCATAATGTTATATGAATTAAGTTATACAATACACATAAAGGATTTAGTACTGTATCTGGCATCTACCAATTAACATGTTATAATTAAAATTATTTACTACTGTAACCATCTCTAAAGCATATCCTGATAGATATTTGTTAATATTTTATCACATTGGATCAGCACCATCAAGGAGAACAAAAACAATGGTTACTATGTTTGATTTATACTATTAAAATTATAAGCATATTGTTCTGAATGGTTTTCCTCAACCAAGCGAACATCTATATCTTATACTGTATCCAAAAAGTTTTATTTTCATTGTCATAAAAATACAAATTCAGTATTCTGGAGCAGATTAAAAGTAAATGTTTTAGAATTTGTTATTTCCCTCTTTCAATTTATTTACAGACTGAGAGGAGGGAACAGGAGGAAGGTCCAGATACTTTTTTAACTAAGTAACTTTGAGCTCCTGACATTAAAAATTAGCCTGTGACTTTCGGCAGTGTATAATGAATTAAAGAAACACCAATTTCATCAATTCACCTCCTTAAAAGTCTTCAACACAGTATAATACATATATACATATATATATACATATATATATATATATATGAATAGAAGGATAATTTAATTGCCAGTTTCAAACTCCTGGGGAAAATCCTGGTACCAACTTTTAAAAATACATGTGCAAATTAATCAAAGAGATGGCATATCTCCTATTATGAATCAACCAACTGTCACCCCAAGGTTATGAGAAGTGAAGAGGGACACAGGAAGTTTCAAGAAGTAAATTATAACCTGCATTTAAACACTGAATAGGAGTCCAACAGATTGGCAAGGCAGAGAAATAAGAGTCAGGCACTATAGTAAAAAAAAAGAAAAAGTGACAGAAAATTAGGATGAAGAGGTAGCTAGGTGACAGACTACTAAAAGTCTCAATTAACATGGAAAGGTTGCTTGGATTTATCCTGAAGAGATGGTGAGTGTTTCATCTTGCAAAGTATAAATGTAGTATAGTCCTTAGAAAAATGAATCCCAAAGCAGTGAAGACTTGAGAGCAGAAACTTGCAGCAATCAGTTAAAAAGTTACTGCAACACGCTATTCAAAGATTATGAAGGTCTGATCTAATGTCAAGGTTCATTTTTTGTTTTGTTTTCAGGGCTCACAGTACTGGGAATTGAGGGCAGAATCTTTGCCTTCGGCTACATCCCCAAACCTTTTATTTTGAGACAGGTCCTCACTAAGTTCCTAAATTTCCCAGGCTACACTTGAATTTGTGATCCTCCAGCTTCAGCCTACCAGAGGGATGGAATCACAGTGCCATCGTGCTGAGTTCATGCACTGGCAATAAACTAACAATGGAAAGAATGAACAAATATGGAAATAGAAATGGCTGGGAAGGAGGCATGGGAAATATTCATAGGCCGGGATGGTTTGGATGAGATTGGAGAAAAGACACTTATCCAGTATAACACATATCAGGAAGAATTTCTAATGTTCTACAGCACAGGGAAATAACATTCATTGACAACAATTATATGTATTTCAAATAGTATAACTTGCATGTATCCAAATAAAAAAATACAGTAATAAACATCTGAGGTGCTGGATATACCAAATACCCTGTATACACATATTATTACTGTATCCCACAGATATTTATATTTGTGTCAATTAAAACTTTAAATTTTAGAAGTATGAATAGTATATTTGATATTAAGACATTAGTGTGTTTTTAAGGTTTGTATTATCTTTTTGAAATTCACTGAAATATTTAAAGATGAAATTACAACACTTATGATTTGCTTCAGAACATTAAGGAGGGAGAGTAAGTAGATGGGATAAAACCAACTTTTATTGATGATCTTTGGGCAAGATAATGGGATTTTGAGGTTCAACTACTGTTGCATGTTTAAATTTTCCATAATTAGAATACTCTCCAAAAATATTACATGAAAAATGAGAAAATAAAAATATACGAAATCATTTTCTAATTAATTTCTACTATAATATTAAAGTTGGCCTTCCAAACTTAACACTTTAGTTATAAGAAAAACTCATATTTACATTTGAAGAAGTATTCTATGCTTACAAGTATGAATTTAATTAGTAATCCAAGAAAGTCAGTCAAGTGGTCAACCTGCACAATCTTCCTACTTTTATTAAAACAGCCCATATATTAATCTCCACTTACTAATTCCACTTGAATAAGCAATCTGTCATTTTCAGATATATTAGTTACTGAAAATTTTTCTGTTCAGGATTTTCAGAAAATGTTCTGAATTTACTAACATTTTATTGTATTTAATTACAAACCTTTGAAATAATTATAAAAATTTCCTACATGTTAATGCAAGTCTTATTTTGTATATTCAACAATAAAATTTAACTGTCACTTTTGAGAAACATGTAAAGAGTTTTTAAATTTTTGTATTTTATACAAAAATTTAGTAAAACTACAGTAATCAATTTTACTGATCTTGGCTGAATTGTATTATAACCAGAATTATACTGGATAAAAGTTTGGTTTGAAAAACCATACTCTCAGAATATCTTTAAAATGTTCCATTATCTCAATGCATAAACATCCCTACCTACTCTTCATTCTTCCTTCCTCTCCACTACTCAACAACTGCAGCTCTTTGCTACAGTTGTAGCTCTTTGCTTCCTCTGGCACTCACTAAAATGCTCACAAAGTGGAGGAAGGAGTGGGAGGAGAGGCGAAGGAGGAGTAAAAAGAATTAAGATTTGTGTTATATATTGGTACCAACTCCCCACAATAAGTGCAACCATCACATACGCAAACATGCACTAAAAAAATTTCAAAGATAAATTTATGCAAGGTTTTGAGGAACACACATAAGGCACTGGAAGCCAGGCATGGTGGCACATACCTGTAATTCCAGCACACTGGGAGGCAGAGCAGGAAGAGAACAAGTCTGAGCCCAGGTTGGGTGACACGGTGAGGCCCTGACTCAAAATCAAAAATAAATAAAGGCTGAGGATGTAGCTTAGTGCAAAGGCTCTGGATTCAATCCCTGGTGCCACAAAAAAGAAGAAAGAAACATGTATTATATATCCCTACTTCCCAGATGTTTTATGAGTATTTTCCTTTAACATCCAGACTTGCAGAGTAGATATTCAATGAATATTTAATTTTAAAATCTTCTGTTGACAAGAGAATTAAATATTATACTAATATTATCTCAAAAAAGCTAAATTAAAAACAATTCTTCAGTATTACCACCTACATTTGAATAGATAGTGATGAAGAGCCAAGAATTCTTCAGCAGTATAATTTATAGAGCAATGGAAATGCTGCGGTTAAAAGAACTGGTACCAAAGACAACTGCCTGATTTCTCACATAGGCCTATCACTTAATTATGACCTTGGGCAAGCTATATAACCTTTCTATGTCTCAATTTTCTCGATTATAACATAGTATAAAATATGACCTATTTCTCAGCTTGTGATAGTGAGTTTCTATAGTGCTCAGAACAGGAATTGGCACATGAGAAGCAGCAGGCTCAATTACAGAAGTAGCAGTGATAGTATCACTGTCATGAGATACTTTGAATATTTTTACCCAGAAACACAAATAAGTAACACCACTTTTCATCTGTATTCTTCCTTATAAGTACTAAGCTCTTTTTCAGGATGTGTAGATCAGTAATATAAAGATCAAGTATTAAGAGTTCCAGTGGGCACAGTCACATATATAGTTTTTAATCCTGACACTGCCATTAACCAGCCACAGTATGTGACCAAAAGTAGTAAACTAAAAAACTACTGTCAAGTTATTTCAATTCTCTATACCTCAATTTCCTCATTTGTAAAATTTGATAAACTACCTACATCCAAGGAATGTCCAGAGGACTAGAGTCAAGGTACCCTTAAAACAATAAGCACAGGGCAGGACATACTGTCAAGCTAATGCCTGTTCCTTCTTCCCTCCCCCACATTTCACATGGTATACCTCATTAAATTCTCACCCCATCATTATGAAACCCATTATTAGGCGAAGACATGAAAAACAGCCAAATATAGGCAATTTCAGGTGTTTCTACCAAGTACTATTTCATGTACAAATGTAGACAATAAGCTCAGAGAAGCACTTAAAAGTCATATATGCCTAGTAAGTGATGGCACTAAATGTAAAATGATTCATTAATTCAGTTTACTAATTTATTCAGTGAGAACTGCTTAAGAAGGAAATGCGTACTAACCACAGTGTAAAATTAATGTAACTTACAAGTTTTTGTTCTGTCATACTAAAAAATAAGGAGCGAGCTATTTTTACAAACTCTCAATTTAAAAAAATTACTTGTAGAGTGTCATTGTGTGCACAGGGAGAGATTCACGATGTACAGAAAATCAAAGGTAAAGCATATTAAAGGGAGAATATGCATAACTATACTACTGTAATTCAAAAAATGTAAATGGATCTAATTAAAAACCTAATTAGAAACAAAGCTGCTAAACATCAAATAGCCATCCTTGTGGAAAAATGGATGTACTCCATACCACAGAAGTTACTTTGGAACAGACACAAGGAAGTTACGTGGAACATTTCACAGAAGTATGCATTAATATATAACATTATTATGCTGGCAAGAGAAAAAAATTAAACTTTTCTTCTAACAATAATAAATACACTGTTGCTGTAAAATTGTGTAACTGTTAAGTTTTATTTTTATAAATTCCACAAAGGCTTTAGGATTGCCTCACATAAGCCAGATTCTGAATAGAATGTCCAAATACGAAAAGTCCTCTCAAAATGCACAGTACTGGTAAATAAATAACAGATGTTAACAGAACGCACCATAAAACTGGTGAAATATTTAACAGTATCAAATATTTACTATGAAGATCTACAAAGTATTCTGCCTATTTTCCCCTTGACTTATCAATTTACCATTTTTTAAAAACCTGTTTAAACAACAAAATAAGGGCAAAACACAGAAACTGGGTCTTTCAATAGATTTATAATAGCTTTGTTTTGATCCTCTTATCAGTATCTCCTCAATCATTCCACAGCAAAAGATTACATGGCTTTTCCTAGACACTGAAAGGAAACAATTGCGGGGAAACTAAGATGTATAACAGGTACTGTTGGAATGGGCAACAGCCCCGTGAAACTAAACTGCCTGATTAACTCGGCGCTCCTACTTTTCAAGATCTTACCCTCTGGCCATTACAGTTTTGTTCATTTTTGTTTAAATCCCGTAACACCTGGCAGCTCTTCACGTGCTGCAGATTCCACCTGGCCTCATCCCTTGTCCAGCCCTGAAGGTGGCTCTTCGGCGGGCGGCGGGGCGAGCTGTCAACGCCAGGAGGGCACTGTCATCTCCGCCACACGCAAGCCACGCAGGACTGAGCTGCCGCCTGAGGCGCCACTCCCGGCGCCTGCTCGTTCCTTCCAGGTTTCACCGAAACCTCAAGAGGGTGACCTCTATTGCTCGGCTCGGTGCCTCGCACGACGTTTACTAAGACTCCCTCGGCACAGATACCGCTTCGTTCAGCTGCCGCGCGCCGTCCGGCTCCCGACGAGTTCGGCAACTCTTTACCCCTCCGCGACCCTAAGCCCCGGGGCTCGGCCGCGCTCGCCCGCAGCCCGACACCGCGCAGCACCCACTTAGGCGCCCGGGCCCGGAGAGCGCTGGGGAGCCGCCGCCCGACGCCCACCGCCGACCCACAGGGTGCCCCGACCGTCGCGAGTGCCCCGCAGCCCGCGCGCCCAGCAGGGAGACGTTCGCCAGCCCGGCCCGGCCCGCCGCCCGCACCTGCACCTGCCGCGGCCAGCAGGCGGGAGGCGGGCGCGCGGCGCCGAGGGGGGCGGTGCTCCACGCCCCGGGCCTCTCCCTCGGCGGCCGCACTCACCTGACTAACCCGCCGCGGCAGCCGCCCGTACTCGGGGCGCTCACACAACAGCACAGAGCGCGTCCAGAGGCAACGAGAGCCAGAAGACCACGGACCGACTCCTCTTACTCGGCGGCGGGCCCCCTGCGCCGAGAGCCGCCGCCGAAGGAGAGAGGGACTGCGCCTGCGCCGGAAGCGGGGCTGGCCGCCCGGAGCCGCAGGTCTTTGAGAGAAGGCGGAGCTGTGGGCGGAGGAGGGGCGGGAGTGTGGGCGGGGAGGAGAAGGCTGGGGGCGGGGCCAAGGCGCCAGTGGGACGCCGAGGCCGACGCGCTTCCGCGCCCCCTGGCGCCAGGCGGGGCTTGTCCCGCGCCGCAGGTGTCTCAGAGGGCGGTTTCCCTGGGAACCGCCGGCGGCTGCCGAGAGCAGTGTTTCCTAGGTCCTAACTGTCGCCTCGAGATACCTTCCAGCGCCTTGGGCTTGCCGGCAGTCAGAAGTTCGCTGAGTTGAGAGCTGGTTCTACCCCGCTGAGACTCGGCGCCCGCACAGTTCACACCTCATGAGGCGCGTGTTGAGCGCGACGGGAAGGACAGCCGGACAGAACCCAGATCCCGCCGTTCTGCAGCGGCCTGCGTTCCAGAACGTACTCTGTGTGCCTGCCTTCTCCCACCTTTTCCGTGAGCGATTCCATCGAACTTCCACTCCACTTTAAGACCTACCCATACGAAAAGTGAAATTACAGACAACCAAGCATCTAAAAACCCGAGAAAAGATAAGCAATCACATTCTGTCTCTAAGTTTACTGAGAGAGCTGCAATTTATGTGATACACATTGAAAAGGACCATTATTCTATGCATTGAGCTCATCTTACAGAAGATAAAGAAAAGTAAGTTACAGAATTCTGATAGGAATCAGAATTCGTAGGTTTGAGCCTGCCATCTACCATCTGTTGTGACCCTGGGCAAGTTTAAACTTTCATCTCAGTTTCCTCATTTGTAAGTGGGTCAAGTAAGAATATCTACCACATTGAATTGTTGAGAGTTTAGGTGGCTTAATATATGTAAAAAATGTACAAGACCAGCTATTATTATTAATTACTGTTAACATCCCCCTACAATCCAACAGAAAACTAAAAATTCGGTTTTATTCCATCTAATGTTTTATGTTTTTATTCCATTTCCTAGTTATTATTATGTCTTGTCCGTTCCAACACAGATAATTCTAAAGTTATCTTGTCTCATGGCCCACTAAAGTATAATCGTCATTTGTTTGTTTATTTATCATTTTTTGCAGAGTAGCAGCTATGATGCCTTATAAGACATGGAGACAGAAAAACCATTACTAATAGTCCTCACCACCTCACCTCACCATAGAGTCTTAGTTACTTTTCTCTCATTGCTGTGACAAAATACCCAACACCTAAAGTTAAAGGGGGAAAGTTTTAGCTCAATTTGTAGAGGTTTCAGTCCATAATTGGCTAGCTCCAAGGCAGAGTGGCATGGCAGACAGGCATTGGAGAGGAGAAACAGTTCACGGCAGGCAGAAGATAGCAAAGCAACAAGCAAGGATAAGACAATCCTCGATCTCTCTCTCCCTTATATTGTATCCAGGCTACTGGGATTAGAGCAATGCTAAACCAATCAGCTGACTGACCTAGTAATCACCCACCCTTAATCCTAGCATTGTACCTTAAATCAATCACACACTCTAGACTGAGCCTCCTCTGATAAAACCCTTCCTATGACTGCATGAGGCCTTGTGGGGGCATCTAGACACAAGCCATAAAACATAGGGAGACAAGTGTGTTAATAGCAAAGGAATAAATAAATACACTGCAAACTTTGTGGGCTCCACAAAGTAGTCCTGCCATACTCTCACACATGTCTATCTTTATACTGTTTTCTTTTTCAAGGTTATATTCTGGTGCCTTGCCTTTTCTTGAGCTAGCTAATTCCTGCTTATCCTTCCAGGCATGAATCCCATTATGAACTTTTCTCTGTTGCTTCCCCCACACACTGTATTCTACCCATCCCACTATATTACTAATACAGTTTGAGAATGAGAAGGTATTATTATAGGTAACTATAGTAATAGGTAGTTATTATAGGTAGCTATAGTAATAGGTAGTTACCTATAATAATACCTCAGCCTTGTAACACAGAGACAAAGATATATTACAGTATGTTAGACACTCAGGGTCTCAGCCTGTAAAGTACATAAAATGTAAACATCTTAAGTTAGATTGCTTATCCATATATCAAAGGGACAGCCACAAATTTAAAAACATTATCAATTTTATGAAGTACTCAAGTTTTCCTTCTTTCTCCATCATTAAAAAAGATCATATAAGTAGTATCAAATACAATGTATAAAATAATAATGAATTTTATAATTTGAAGATTTTCCCATTCATATTTGGGGCCAGAAGACAAAGAAGATAAATACAATGATATTTTAAATTGATCAAGTCATTCTAAGGTTGTTGCCTTTAGTTTTTTTGTTTTGTTTGGTTTGGTTTTTTTCCTTTTTATCGGTACCGGGATCGAACTCACGACTGCCTGCTTGCAAGGTAGGCGTTTATGCCGCTGAGCTAAACCTCCAGCCCCTGTTGCCTTTAGTTTTAACTTTCATTGCTTGTTTGCCACTATTTTATTTTCACAGTTAAGAAAATCTGTATATTTGCATGCTGCTCTCTAGTTTCAGACAGACTCTGCATTATTTTAAATTGGTCTTAGTTACTTCCCTTGTTGCCGGGCAAAATACCCAACACCCACAACTCTAAGGAGAAAAGGTTTATTTTGGCTCCCAATTTGTAGAGGTTTCAGTCCATAGTCATCTGCAAGGCAGGGCAGATGGCAGAGGGGCATGACAGGGGAGGCTAGTTTATGGCAGGGAGGAGGGAAGGAGATGGTCCCTTCTAGGTCACACCCCCAGTGACTTACACCTTCCAACCAAACTTCACCTCCCAATATCACATTCAGCTATAAACTCATCAATGGACTGATCCACTCATAAGTACCACACCCTCATGATCCAGTAACTTCCCAAAAGCCCACTCTGAGCCTTTAGGGGGACACCTACTTATAAACCATTACATTCCAACCCAGCCTGTGAAAGACTCAGGTATATCTCTTTGTGAAAAATGCATTTAGTCCATTTATAAGTGGGGCCAAAGTCTTAACAGTTTCAGCACTGCTAAAAAGTCTGAATCCGAAGTCTGAAATTTAAGGCAAACTCTTAGCTGTGAGGTCCTGTAAAAATGAAAAGAATGTTAAGCATTGCCAATGTACAAAGGCACTGGGTAAATATTCTCATTCTAAAAGGGAGAAATGGAAGAGAAAAGAATGTGATCAAAGCAAAATCTAAATCCTGCAGGGCAAACATTAAATCTCATAATTCCATGTCTAGCACCATAGGCAACGTGTGGTGAGATGTGAACTCCAGAGAGCCTATATGATCCTGCTACCCGCCCCCCAGCACTGCTGGTGGTCATTATAGCCCTCATGAATTGCCTCTTAGGCCAGCTTTGCTCACTCCTTGTCCTTCTCAGACATTCATGTTCCTGGCTTTTCCAACAAGCTGGTATGTGTGAGGTGGTTTTGGCTTCATGCTTTCTGCGTCACACACTATCTACTTGTGAGTACACTGCCTGACCTCCCAGGCCTTCTGAAATCTGTGTGGAAGCCTCCCTGACTGTCATGGTTTATATCGAGATGCTCCCTACTTCAAGCCACATTCTCTCATAGATGGGGCTTTTCAGAGGTGGCCAGATCTAGGGTGCATGCATATGGATTACGTTGTATGATAACCAAACTAGTCCACTTATTGATGTATCATAGTTCTGGGTGTGGATAATGGGAGTGCCCATCCTGAGTGTGGGTGGCACCACTCAAAAGGCTTATAATCTACAAGAGATAAAAGGGAAGGGATGTTGCTGCTTGCTGCCTTCCTTTCCATGGACAACTCGGCCATGCCCCTCTGCCATGCCTCCCTGCCTGAGTCAGTCACGTATAGGCCAAAACCTCTACAAGCTGTGAACTAAAATAGACCTTTCGTCCTTTAACTTGTGTCAGGTATTTTGTCCCAGCAACAAGAAAGGTAAGAACCAACCCCACAACTCTTGTATTCTACATGTATAAATAATCAGTACCATGTAGAAGGCACCAAGGTCTGCCACCAGCTAGAGCTAAACCCTTTTGTATCAAGGCTGCACAGGGCTCCAAGTACTAAAAGGATGCTAAAAGGATGCCCATCCTTTTAGCAGTCAAGCTCTCTTCTGCTCCATCTTTGCAGACCTCAACTTTACAGGAGCTTCTTTTCTGGCCAAACTAAAAAATTCTTAAATCATTCTACTTTGCCTTTTGCTCCTCAATCTCAACACAGAGTTGGCTAAAAGCCCTCAGTAGTACTCTTGCCACAGCCACAACATTAGACTGCCTTGAAATGTCCTCAAACAGATTAATTAGTCTGCTGGGTTTAATCTTAGTCTCCCTTAAATCTCAGGATAGGAACAAATGTTCTACTAAAGCACAACAGACATGCCCTGGCATCCAACGAGCAATGGAGTCCTTTTTCCCAAGTGGAACCTCCTGAGTCTGCCTTTTCTAACTGCCTTTTTTGTCAGTGTTCTGGTCTTCTAAGCTCTGCACAGAATCTGCCGTTAAGCTTACACAATTCTAGGGCTAATTCTCCAGGCAACGTCTTCAAAGCTTTCCAAACTCCTCCCATTAACTGGTTCTAAAAGGTTGTGAACCAAATGATCAGGTAGTCACAGTAATGACCCTGCTTCTCTGTCATAGTAACTAAGACCAAAATCTGTCTTAGTTACTTGCCTCAACAGTGGGTGACAATATCCGACACACATAACTCTAAGGAACAAAGATCTATTTTGATACAAGCTTCTAATTTGTATAAGTTTTAGCTCACAGTTAGCTGGCTCCATGCCAGGATGGCATGAAAGAGAAGCACTTCGTACCATGGGAGTGGGAAGCAGAGAGAGAGAGAAAAGAGGGGAGAGACAGAGACAGAGATAGAGATCAAGGAACAAGGGGAGCAACTGACCCTTCCAGGCCATGCCCCAGTGACCTACCTCTTCCAACTAGTCTTTACCTTCCAACTTCACACTTAGCTATAAACTCATCAGTGGACAAATCCACTGATGAATATCACACCCCTATAACTCAATCATCTCCCAAAAACCCTTCCTATGAGTGCGTGGGACCTTGAGGAAGGACATCCAGATATAAACCATAACAGAGTCCTTTACAAAAACTAATGACACAGGTTAAAAAGAAGCTATTTTTATATTTACTTGTCCTGCATGTGAGTGGCACTACCCAAAAGGCTTATAGCCTATAAGAGATAAAAAGGAAGGGATGTTGCTTAGACCACCAGAGAGTTTAGACTACCAAAGTTAGGATCCTGGTCTTTCCAATTCAGGTTAATGTTTTACAAAACAATGAAGTTCAAACTCTTTGAAAAGCATATGGGACTTTCACACCCAGCAGAGTAGCAGACTAGAGACTGACGGATTCTCTCACCCTAAGCAAATGAAAGTCTGAGAAACAATGTATAAAACATTTTATCAAATATATCAGGGAAATAGCAATAACACAAAAGAACCTAGGAGCAAAAACTAGATAAAATTGGAAACCCAAATAGTAAAAACTAACAATATAAAAATAAAAAAATAGATCATGTCAACAATAATCATTTTCTCAACTATTAGAACAGATACTTGTGGGCTAGTGCTTGCATTCCCATGAAGATTTACTTCTGTAATATCTGTAAAGAAACAGTGCCAGAGCATATACAGTAGTAGAGCATATACTTAGCAAGCATGAGGCCTTGGGCTTAATTCTCAGCGTGCACTTGCCCACACATAGACACATATACACTCGGGAAAAAAAAAAGAAGTTTCTACAGCATCTTTCATTAGATCAGTTATAGACAACTTCGCATGTTTGGCCCCTTCTCTGGTATCAAAATAAACAAACAGAAAAAATTGGAAGGCTGAGAAAAGATTAACAGAGGGCTTACAAAGCCTTAAAAAGGTATGGTGGCCTTTAAAAAAGATCACCTTAACAAACTATATATAAGAAAATGTTTTATGAATTATCTTCTTATCTGACTTATTTGTCTCTTTCATATAGAAACAAATTGCCATTTGTTAAGCAAATAGTTGTCGCTTCTCTATCCCAGGTATATAAATAATCCCCACAAGAAGGAAAAGGAAAAATGAGATCCAATAAGAGGAATCTCTACCTTCTGCATATTATATTATTTCCAAGTTTCCAGTCTATTTCTGAGTCTCCATTCATTCCTAGATATTCTGTAACAAATCTTTATATCCCTAAAATTTATTCTCCCTGTTTGCTTTGAATTTCTCTTACAAGCACCAAAAAGTTGTCTTATTTTCAGGGAAGAATTGATCTCTGTAGGAGTTAAGAACTCAAAGTATCATAGCTTAAATAAAATAAAATTTATTCATTCCCTGCAACTATAAGTAGTCCAGATCTGGAATGGTGGCTTTCAGATTAACAAAAACTATCATGGAGCATCACTGTCCTGAACATGCAACTTCAACTTTATGAAGTAGAAGGTCCAGCAATCATATTCCTTTTCCAGCCAGGAAAAAAGAGCACAAAGGAATATACCTCTCTATTTAAGGACATTCATACATATATATAACTATTCTTAAATCCTATTGGTTAAGTATGATATCCTACTCGGGAACCATATGCCCCTACAATCAATAGTTCTAGCACTAAAAAGAAGGAAACAACAGGATATTGGAGACAAAAGCAGCTTCTGAAATAAGAATTAGTTGAGAAGATGGATCAAAAAAACAGCACAATGTTAGAAAAGGCAATGTTAGAAAAACATGGAATGTAGTTGTGATGGTTAGCAATTCAGGTTAGTTGGCACATGGGACGAGTGCTGGTAGATAGATAAGCCTGGGCAGTTATGCAAAAGTCAAATTGTGGAAAGAACCTAAGTGCCAGAATGAAGGATGTGGATTTTTATAGAATAGAATTATTGAAAGAGTTTGAACTAGAGCATGAAGTGATCATTAAAATGCCTTAGGAAGATTAATGTTATGGCAATGCTCAGAATGTATTTGAGAGAGAAATGACTAGAAAGAAGGAAATTAGGATATTATACTATGAGATCGTGAATACCATGTTGCCGATAAAATGAAATATTTCAATAATTTGTCTAACATAAGGCATAGTTATATCTCTCCCCCATTCTTCCCTGCTCAATCTCTGTCCTCAATATCCATTATATATTTTTGCCATTGGTACAATGACATTATTTGGAGAAGCATTTTTCCACCATGTGCAGGCCATATGATTCAAGTGAAGCTGAATTTCCTTGACTCCAAGGGTAAGCTATGACCCACGCTTGACTAATCAGAGGATTCTCCTGGTATTTGTGATTGATTCAGTAATAAGCAAATGACTACAGATGGCCGATAAAGAATTGTTTCTGAGCTTTTTGCTATTAGGAAAAGTGAATTTCATTTTCCATGAGGATTGTTGAGAAGAACCAAGATGAGCTTTGAGCTATTGGTAGTGATCTTAATGTCCAAAATAGAATGTGCCTAAGAATGAAGCTAAAATGGAGTAGGCAGTTCAGAGAGATAAGATAAGCAAGTGTGGGTTCTAATGACATCATTTGTCTTTCTGGATCAAGCTGTGCCTGAAGCCAAAAACTGTACTTTTACTATATATAAACCAATTAATTTTCTCCTTGTTTAAGCTAGTTTGTATTGGATTTTCCACCATATAAAGCTGAATATACATAAATAAAAACAAAGAAGCCAGTTATAGTTCCAAGTTTTAAAGATAGCATCATCTACATTCACCATATATTAACCTGATAAATTTTATTTGTTAAAAAAATAAAAACTACATTCAAAGGAAAGATGTTTGGTATGATTGCTAATGATCACAAGAATAATATGAAATTTCTGATAGTAATTACAGAGTCATAAAATATCAGAGATGGAGAAGATCTTTAAATTATCATACTGGAGGCCAGGGATATAGCTCAGTGCCCATCAGGCTCCAGGTACTTCAGCCATTCACATTAGACTCACACCAATAAGCTTGCCTGGCAAGCGTGAGGTTGTGAGTTCAATTCCCAATACCCAAAACAAAAAAAAAAAAAAATTACCATATCTTACCATTTATTTTCACATATAAGGAAACTGAGGCCTCCAAAGAGGAAGTGATTTGTCCAGAGTCACAGAGCTTAAAAGCAAGAGAGATGGGTCTGGAATCCCAATCTTTGGAATACCAGTCCATGCATTTCCATTGTATTGCTATAGTACTTCAGAACACTACATCAAAGATGTTGTGAATAGACTTGTAATATGCTGAAGTAACTGGAATGTGTGTGCATGTATGTATGTATGATACAATAAAACAATTTAGAAAGGTGAGAAACAAAAGGATAGGCAAAAGCCTACCAACTACATGAAAGCCAACAACAGAAATTTTATACAAAATAAAGTTAAGTTCCGGGGGAAAGCATGAAATAAGACAAAGCTAGCCCCTTTAATAAAGGGTAAAATGCAAAATTAATATTTCATATTTATGACTATCAATACTAGAAATATAGCATTTGAATCCATGAAGCAAAACCAGTGTCTCCTGTTGACCGTGAGAAAGCCTAGATTAGTAAAGCATACTTCTGAGTGTGTCTGTTGGGGTAGTTCCAGAAATGATTGGCATGCAGCCCAGCCAACTGTGTGACCTACCCTCACTGTGGTTGGTGTTGTACAATAGGCTTACAATCTGGGTGGAATGGAAAAGGAAGTCAACCTGTATTTGAAAAGCTCTATGGGGTTGAGCGGGTGAATCTTTTGTGGCTCTTGTTGCCAGTGCCCATCAGATTCCAGTTAATTCAGCCATTCATATGAGACTCTCTCACACCAGCAGCTCTTCAGGGAGCTTCCAGGCCTTCAGTCTCAGCCTGGCACTGCATTCTTGACCCTGCTTGTTTTGTGACTTCCAGCTTCCAGCAAGCAGCTACTGGATCAGCTACTGGATCCTCTGGCTCTCTGGCATGAAGAGAGCCATTGTGGACTGTCCCAGCCTGTAAGCCTATCTCATAAATCCCCTTACTCAGTTTTGTGTATATATTTTTTCCTCTAAAGAAATCTAACAGGTATATACAGCAAATTCCAAAAGAAGTCAGCGGAAAGCATGACTATTTAGTTTACCTCTCACCTTGATGAAGTGATCTAAAGTGAAGTAAGTGCAGAAAAGATATAAATAATATAAGATGTACTAGTTTATATATTTATAAATTTATAGAAATATATGAGAGACAAAGAGTACATTTATTAATGTATCCATGGACTACTCACAAAAATTGCTTATGCAACAAAATGTGCTCTAGACAGCCTAAGGATCTTGTCTGTCATAAGCAAGAGAAATGCTCTTTTATCGTTAGTTCCCTTAATCTGTGATAGCTGGCTTCTCTTTTATTTCTTTTACATAGTGTTATGGTTTGGATCAAGGATGTCCCCCAAAGACCTCACATGCTCATAGGTAGGGCATTTCAGAAGGTGACCAAATCATGGAGGTGATGTAGATATGTACAGAAGAGCAGGGTCACTAAGGTGTGACCTAAAAGGGAATATTTCTATTCCCTGCTCTTCAGTTCTCTCTCTGCTTCCTGGCTGCTATGAAGTGAGCAGCTTTGCTGTTACTGGCTTGGAGTGAACTGACCATGCAAGGACTGAGAGTTCTGAAACTGGGATCCAAAATAAACCTCTCCTCGTTTAAATGGCAGGTTATTTTGTCCCACACAAGACAATGGTTATTTTTGGTTATTTTTGTTCCACACAAGAAAATGACCAAGATACATAGTGAACTTCCAACTCGAAAAAATATCTTCAAAATCATCATCACATACATTTACACAGCAGTGTTAAGACTATTTTTATTTAAGATTTATATTCCATGTATCCAATGTATAAAATAAAATGTCACAAATTCTATTAGCGATATTCTGCTAAGTTATCTAACTGATCTTGATTAGCTAAAACACAGAAACTTTGCAAGGGCTATCTTTTTAGTAGTGAATTTAAGAAGTCTGGTATAAATATGAATGGTTACTATAGATAGGGTTCTCCCAGTGAAAGAAGAGAGAAATGCTTCCATATTACTTCAAAGTAAAAGACAGATCTGGTGTACATCGTTCATCAGATGTTTTTGCCTTGAGCTTTGTAAGAAAGCTCTTTATGCTGGTGTTAGAATGGAACTTATGTTTGTTAACTTTCTTTCTCCCTGTGTTCTTAACCATCACAATTTGGAAGAAGAAAACAGTGTTTGTAGTTTTGGTTTATTTTAATGCTGTCAAAAGGCTCCGTTATGGGAACTTGTTAAAGAGAGTTTTTGAGGTCAAGAATGTTGGGGGAATTAAAGGGCTCTCAAAGGCCAGACTTATTCGACATGCAGGCTTCCAAGACTCTGTTTCTTATCATTCTGATCAAATCTCCTAATATACTGAATGTGAAACTGCAGGGGAAAGGAAGGGCTTTTGTTGCAGGAAGTGAAAATCTCAGGCTTAAGCCAGGTGTATTGGCCTGAGCTTAATGGAATTACAGATTTCGAGGAGCTGCTATACTATTTTGATAGAAATAAAGTCCAAATTGTAGAAGACATATTTTTTTTTAACATGAATCATATTTTAAATTGCTACAGCTGCTTTTGGTGTGGAAATCTCAAGATGTGTTCAAGTTACAAAGTATGCCTCCTGGGGCTGGGGATTTAGCTCAGCGGCATAAGCGCCTGCCTTGCAAGCAGGCAGCCGTGAGTTCAATCCCTGGTACCGGTAAAAAGGAAAAAGACAAAAAAAAAAAAAAAAACAAAGTATGCCTCCTTATACATGCAACTTAATTGCAAAGGGAATTTAATTTCATGGACCTGAAAGGAATCTATGTTATCAGTAAAGAAAATTTAGTTAGAATTTGAGAAATAGCATATGAATCACAAAATTGCCCTAAATTTCATTCGATATGACTTTCTTTCATGAAACTATTGAAATCCAAGCGAGTACCAACCATATAATCACTAATAAAAATTTGGACTGAAAATTCAACTATGTAGTGCCTGAATACAGTGAAGACACTTCAAAAATTAGTCCAATATATCACTGGTTTGTTATTGACATAATCAAAATTAATCAACTCATTCCTATTTCAGGTTGATATTTGTCAGGAACAGAAATACTCTTCGATATCCCTGTGTGAAGTAATTCTTGCCAGGTAACCAGGCTCCTTTGGCTTCAAGGAATGGGCATCTGCCCCAAAGCATTGCCAATAATTTCATCTCACAGTCCAGATGATTCAGACAATTCTAGAGTATGACCTTGAGGAAAGTACTAGAAGCTGTGAAGGAAATATATGAATATTTCTTAGCCTGGCATTTTATAGGGAGTAAATTAACAATATAAACTTTTTATCTACCTCTGAAGGTATTAAATTTTCCAAAAAGATATAAGTCATCCCAAGTTTTTGTAGGATCTATTAGGGCATTTCTGTGAACAAAGTATATTCAATGATTTTGAAGGACTCTTTTTATATTATTAAGAAATCTGTAATTTTAAATAGCACTATGAGAGAATACAGGTTACAAGCGTATGGATTTATTTTTATTCATAAAATGTGTACATCACTATTTTAATGAATTAGAGAAGACATCTAAGGACTTCATGAACATGACTGAGAATATTCATATTTTCTCTTTATACCTTTACAAAACATTAAGAATTAGGAATGCAAAAACACATCCTCCACCCCCAGAAATCCACAAACCCATTTTATTATTTTGCAAATAAGTATCCTGACCAAATTCCAATATACCTATTTGAGTTGTCAAAAGCAGCTGAAATTAAACTATATAGAAGAAAATAGAGAGCAAAATAATATGGAGACTGGTCTTAGCAGTAAAAAGGCTCAGCTATACATTACTAGTAAATATGTAATTCCTGAAGATAAGGAATGCACTTTGACTTATCAAAATATTATCCTCTGCAAGGGGACATGAGAACTGAACAAACCATCAAACAACAAAAGCCACATGCACCCAGTTTCATTAAAAAGACTGTACAAAGGAGCTTGCATAAAGAAACCCAAGATAAGCCATATTTGCAGGTAGCATCCTGTTCAAGGAACAACAGAGAAGTGAGTGTATACTTAATGAAAAACAGCTTCTTCACATCCTTGTTCTTACCCAATTGGAAACTGTTAAAAATAGCTGCACAAGAAAACCTACTTGATCCAGTGTTAAGAAATAAGGAAGTAGCACACAACTAGTAGATAAAGAAATTACAACTTTTGAGAAGATGACAGAATGATGAGCTGCAGAAAAAGACCTCTTCGAGATTTGGTATACAGACACTGAAATATTGCAAAGTGAGAAAAAGAAGAAGGAAAATGAGTCCCCAGGGAGGAAGGAAGGATTTGAAGTGAGAACTGAAGTCCACTGGGAAAGCATAGAGAAACTTCAATAAAAATGGAAGAGGAGGCAGGCAGCAGTGAGCCCTGACTCACTGCACAAGAGCAGCTTGAACCTGCACATGCACAGTTGCTGCTGGTGATATCAGAGGCCTGCACAGATAAGTGCACCAGTGGAACAGAGTGGTAGACAGCAGACTGCAGTTGCTCCCACTCAGATGTCCAGCAAAAGAGGGCAATTGACCAAGAGCCATCTTGGAGAGAGGCTAACAGAGAGAGATAAACTGAGCTTGTGATTCGGAGCTGCTGCTGGTTCTACCTAGTGGCTTCCAGCCCAATTCAAGCCCTCAAGAAGTAAGGCGACTGCTTCAGGTTGGGTGGATCTGGTTCCAGCCTTGCAGCCAAAGGCCAGCATGAACTTCATTGGAAATAAAGTTTCAGGCTCCCTGGGATTGTCCACTACTTCATGGAGCTGCTACTGGCTTGCTGGGATTGATTGATGCTGATTTGCACTCTGTTTGCCCATGTTGTCTACCAATGGTAGCAGAGACACACCTTAAAGTGGACATTTTTTTCTTTTTCTTCTTTTTTCCTTCGTTTTCTCTCTCTTTGTTTTTGTTTGTTTGTTCATTATTTGTTCTTAGTTTTATGAGTGAACAGGGTTTCTAGTCTTTTTGTGGTAGTTGTTCGCTGCTCTATTCCTTTTTTATTTCTTCCTTCTCTCTCTCCTACCTTCTGCAATTGTTTCCCAAAGTTTGTGTGATCTTCCTTTGTTCTATAGCTTTGCTTCTAATCTCTCTCTTTTCTTCTTTTTCTCTATTTTTTTCCTGGTCCCATTTGTATGTTCTTCCCTGAGAGTAAAATTGTCATATTGAGGGCTTACTTACTGAATATAATTGTCTGGTTTGTTTTAGATTTTTGTTACATAACCACAAATCTAGTTCATACAGCAAATTAACATGTACCTCAGTCTATTATTTTCTAGGTTGTGTTTCATGTTATTGTTATTGCTGATTGCACCACTTTGGTCTAAGTGACATAATCATTCTAATCAGTTGTTCTTACTGGTCTACCAAGGCTGAGATTGCCTAAGGGTTATTAAAAAATACTATAGGCAAGTGCCAAAAAATACTATAGGCAAGATAGGAAGCAACTACTGATCCCCAATAAATTAAAGAAGGAGGATATTGCAACAGACTCAAAACCCAAAAACCAGCTACAACTGGAAGACACCTCTGTGAAGTAGTGATGTTGTAAAGGTTCTAAATACTAATAATAAAGCTATACATCGTAGGCAATTTATAAGCATCAACCCAGGAATTAAGTTTTAAAAATACACAAAGTGCCAGGCGTGGTGGCTCACGCCTATAATCCCAGCACTCAAGAGGCTGAGGTGAGAGGATCATTGTGACTTTGAGACCAGCCTGGGCTACAAAGTGAGCTCAAGGCCAGCCTGAACTGCATAGCAAGACCCTGTCTCACACACACGCACACGCACACGCACGCGCATCGCACACATACACACACACACACACACAAAGTGACAAGACACTTAAATGCAACTGCAGATGCTCAGTTCACCAAAGGCAAACCCAGGGAACAATGAAGTGGAAAAATCTGAAAGCCACCCACCTGGACTATCTGAAGTAGTAACAAGAGAAGTAACAAAGTAAATTAAAAAGGATCTAGAAAAAATCAAATCAGATTAATTTCTCTAATAACTATAGAGATGGTGAGCACAATGAAAGACATGCTTAGTGACTCTAGAACAGATAGATAAAAAAATAGAGGCACTTAGGAAAATGATGGAAACCATGAATGTCCAACGTAGGAAAGAAATAGAATCCAGAAGCAGATCCAAACAGATTTCTGGGGGATTAAGCATTCTATTGACAATATACTAGCAGAATGAGCCAATGCAAGGACAGGATTGTGGTTAGTAGTTATGATGAGAAAGATTTCTTAAAAATAGCAAAGGACTATGAGAAATCAATTCAGCAGCTGCTAGTTGATGAAGTGAAGAATAACATGAGGCTAATCAGAGGATAAAAAAGTAAGATATAGCATAAATGACAAAAAACCTGTTCATAGACATGACAGAAAATTTTCCTGGCAGAGAAAAAGAATTAGACATATAGATAAATGAGGCATACAGATCTCAAATTAGCCATGATGAAACAATATTGATAGCAAGACATAAAATAGTCAAGATTCCAAAAATTCAACACAAGAATGAACTAATAAAAGCTGTTAGAGAAAAGAAACAAATCATCTATAAAGGAAAGTCTATAAGAATCATAGCAGACTTTTCAACACAAACCCTCAGGTTAAGGAGAGCCTGGAGTGAAATATTTCAAAGCCTAAAAGAAAACAACCTCCAACCCAGATTGATATACCTCACAAAGCTATCTTTCAGAATTTATGGAGAATAAGAAATTTCCATGATGAAAAACACTTGAGGAAATTCATGAACACCAGCTAGCACTCAGAATGTTCTGAAGGACATTCTAGAAAGAGATAATAAAGACTACATCTCAATGAACCCCAGCAGAGTGAATCTACCAGGCAAGACAAAAGTAAACAGATGGGGGGGGGGAGGGGAATCAACAACAACAACAACAACAAAAAAAAAAAAACATGACAAGGATAAGAAGGTGACTACATCTTTGTAAAGGGAACAATCCAAGAGGAAGCAATAACAATCAAATGTATATATGCAATAATACTGGCACTTCCAACTATGTAAAACAATATTAATGGACATGAAAATAAGCACTAATACAATTGTAATAGGGGACCTCAATACCCTACTGTCACTAATAGAACAACTACACAAAACTCAACAATGAAATATTAGAACTGAACCAAACTTTTGAACAAATGGACCTAGTAGATATCTACAGAATATTCCAACTTACAGCAGCAGAATACACATTCTTCTTGGCTGCATATGGAGCATTCTCCAAAATAAATCATATTCTTTCATAGAGCATGCTAAAGTAAATGCAAATTATTTAAAATGAAATTATCCCATGCATATTATCAGACCATAGGTATAATGAAATTGGAAATCAATGGCAAAAGAAACCATAAGAATTCTGAAAATATATGGAAGCTAAATAAGTGTTCTAAAAAAATCAATGGGTCACATATAAAACTAAAGAAAATTAGACAATTTCTACAATTAAATAATAATGACAACACAATATATCAGAATTTATAGGATACAATGAAAGCAGTCATATGAGGGAAATTTAAAGTGGTGAGTTTACATATCAGGTAAACAGAGCAAGCTCAAATAAATAACTTAATGTTGAACCTCAGGCTTCTAGAAAAAGAAGAGCAAGTCAAGCTCAAAACTCATATAAGGAAGGAAATTATAAAGACCAGGGCATAAGTTAATGCAGTGGAGACTAAGAAAACAATACAAAGACTTATGAATCAAAGAATTGGTTCTTTGAAGGAGTAAATAAAATTGACAAGCCCTTAGCCAACCTTATTTTAAAAAGGAAAGAAAAGGAGCTGGGGATTTAGCTCAGCTGCATAAGCACCTTCCTTTCAAGCAGGCGGTCATGAGTTCGATCCCCAGTACCAGAAAAAAAATAAATAAAAATAAAAAGGAAAGAAAAGAAAAGATTCAAATTCATGCAAGTAGAGTGAAAAGGGTGAAATCACAGCAGATCCTGCAGGAATCCAAAAGTTCTTCTATACTTACTTTGAGAACTTGTATTCAAATAAGATGGAAAGTGCAGAAGAATTGGACAGATACCTAGATTCATATGAATTACCAAAACTGAATCAAAAAGATATAAAAATTCTAAATAAACCAATATCAGTCAATGAAATTGAGGACATAATTAAAAAATCATAGAAAACTTTTTGAGGAAAGGAGCAAAACAAGGGGTGAGAAACATTTCACCAATACAATACCTTTATGGCAAAAAGAAAGCTTTGAAACAATGTCTTTCTCTGAATTAGGAAAAAATAATGAGGCAATTGCCTCTAGTAAAATAAAACCATAAACAGAAATGTAAGAATTCAATGAAGATATGAAGAAAGAATAGGAAGTGATGAAATGCAAGATGGAAACATTCAGAAGACAAGTAGTAGAAAAATTAAAACCATCACAGAAAAGAAAAAATTAGAAGAGCACTGTGAGAGAAAAGATAAAAATATAGAGGAAAGAAATGACAAAAACAAGGAATATGAAATAGAAATTGAGTAAAAACAAAAAGTTCAGGAACTATATACGTGTTATAATTTATATCTAGATGTCTCCCCAAAGTTTAATGTGTTCATATGAACATGGGCTTTGGGGAAGTGACTGGATTATGGTTGTATATGTTGTATATGCATATGGCTGTGTAATACTGGATTAGTTTGCTGATGAATTTAGAGCTGGACGTGATTTGAGGGAAGTAAAGACTGGTGGGCAGAGACAGGTCACCATGGAAGTGCTTTGGAAGGGTATTATAGATCCCTGCTCCTCCCTTAATCTTTGCTGCTTCCTGTGGCCATGACATGAGCTTTTTCTCCTCTCCCATGACCTTTTCTGCTCTCCCATGAGACTCTGCCTTGGAATCAGCTGAGTATGAACTGAAACTTGTACAATCTGTGAGCTAAAATAAACTGTTCCTCCTTTAACTTGTGGTGACAGATATTTTTCCCCAACAATAAGAAAGTAACCAATTGTCTGCCCAGTCTGGTGATCTCCCTCTGCCACTGTTCCAGGAACCATAGTTTTTTTTTTTTTTTTATCTCTCTCTAGAATGTCCTTCAGTATTCTTTGTAGGGTTGGTTTGGTGGTTATGAATTCCTTCAGTTGTTCTTTGTTATGGAAGTATCTTGTTTCTCCATTAATTTTGAAAGATAGTTTTGCAGAGTACATCAATTTGAGTTGGAAGTTGTTTTCTTTCAGTTGTTTTCTTGGTGAAATAATTTACACCAAGCTTATCTTGATTTGATGATCTGTATTGAGAAGTCTGTCTGGATTCTGATGGGTTTTTCTTAATGGGTGACTTCTTTCTTCTAACAGCTTTTAACATTCTGTTCTTGTGTTGAATTTCTGGGATCTTGATTATTATATGTCTGGTATTACTGCTACAATGATCATCTTTTTTTATTTTTAGTCCTCTAGGACTTACCATTATCCATCAAATCCACTATATTCTCAACCTCTTTTTTGAACATTTCATTCACCCCTCACTGTAGTAAACTGCCTATCCCTTGAAATAACAGCTTCATCTGAAGCCATAAGTACCAATGAGAGATGGCTGGGGCTTTTTTTCCTCCCAGGATTTTTGTATATTTGGGTCCATATACCCAGTCCTCATGTATTTGCACACTTTTCTCACTCCTCTCCCTAAAATTTCCCAGCTTTAAGTCTCATGTTACCAGAGTAAGTCTTCCTGTCATCTATTAACACCTGGGCCAGTCTTTCTGATTTTTCAATATTAGCTCTGGGCACTCATCAGGAACCTGGCCGAAATCCCCAACTGACTGTATGAGAGGTAAGGCAAAAGGATTAAATAAGAAACAGAGACAAATTTAGTAATGAATGATTGGGAGCTGGGAGGTCAGTGTCTCAGAACAGGCAAAGATCCAAATACTGCAAACCAGCTACTGTTTATTGGGTGTATACAATGGTAGGAGGAGCTAGCGGGAAATTCAGAGGTCAGTGACTCAGTAGATAAGCCTGGGATATCTCAAAAGGGCAAACACAATCTTATGCTAAGAAGGATCTTGCGCTGTGGTGATCTTATTCATTTAATAGTCTTAGTTTAGTTTTAGTGGGTGGAGAGGATGGCCCATCCTAAGAGTTAATGGGAAGTCTCAAAAGAGAGGCATCATAACCCCAAGCCTCCATTTATCCCTTTGGGAAGGATGCAAAATCAGCCATTATGAATTCATGATCCCCAGTAGTCTCTTTGTTTTTGTTTTTTGTTTTTTGTTTTTTTTTTTTTTTTTTTGGTCTTTTTCCTTTTTATCAGTACTGGGGATCGAACTCACGACTGCCTGCTTTAAAGGCAGGCGCTTATGCCGCTGAGCTAAATCCCCAGCCCCAGTCTCTTTGGTTTTAATTCTTGGTTGCTTTTATAAATATTGTCAGTATCCTCTCAACACTATAGTCTCAGTTTTTTTTAACATCTTCACTTGGATGACCTGGTCCTTAGCTGCACTTCAATCATACCCACATGGCCAGACCCTAGATTTTGTCACTAACACTAATTTCATTCTTAGTTTTATCATTCTATTTTCTGAAAGTTCCCTTCCTATATTTCCAAATTAGTTCATTTAATATCACAATAATCCTTTGTGCCCTAATCAAGAGGAAATTTTCATAAACACAAATTTATTCATTGCAGCACTATTTTTGATATAAGACTATCGAAAGCAACCAAATATAATCTTTAAACCTGGTTTTAGAAATGTTTATTCCAAAATTTTAGTAATAGGAAAGTCCTAGGTCTACCTCAATTTTAGATAATGCCTGACTCTAGGAGGTACAGTTCACAATTTGTAAAATTGTTTTACCACTAAAAAATCACAAAACATATCCCAATATTAGAATATTATAACTAAAAATTAATGTTATAATTTGTTTACCTAGCATATTGACTAGGTCTCAGTGTTCAGATCTGATTTTTTTTTTATTATACAGGAAGCTTTCTTTGGTTTACTTAACATTTGTGAGGCTAGTTTACATTACTAAATTTGTCTTTTCTATTTTTTTCTGAATATTTTTAAATAGTTTCATGCAGTATTTGCTTTTTAACTGTGTTACTAAGCTTCTCTGAACAAAAAAGAAAAAAAGAAAAAACACCAGGATAAAGAATATCTTATATTTGTAATGCAATTGTTGTCTGAGGTGAGTTGACTTTTAAAATAAAGTAAGAGGATTTCCTAGAACAGGAAAATTTGCAGATTTCCGAAATCTCATCGTTAACTGAGGGCACAGGGGAGAAGGTAGCAGAGTGAATCTCAGAGGCTTAGCAGGGTGTTGGAGACTGAGGAGAAATTGCTGCCTAGGAACTAAGAAAAGCAGATGGAGCTCCTGTTGCTCCCCATCAGCAATCATTAAGTTTAAAACTGTCAAGATGGCAAGGCACAAACAAGAAGAAAACATAAGATGGAAATATTTTCTCCAAAATGTGCCTGAAACCTGAGGCTTTTGGTGTAAAAAACATGTACAATTTCTCATGTATATAACTTTTTCTTATCAATGAACCCTTGTCAGAGAAAGCAATGTCAGTTGTCTCACCTCTTGACACTGCATGAAGTGCCACACTACTATGGAGCAGGGTAATTGGCTTCCTGAGTGGCTGCCAAGGGAGTTAACTTCCTCTGGGGTGAAGTGACCAATGAGAAAGCAGGATGGATGTGAGGAGAAAAACGCCTTCCCCTCTGTCCCTGGGTGGACTCCTAAGAGAAGCTACTATGTGAAGCTTTGCCTGAGGAGTCCTGAATGCAAGTCCACACATCTGCTGTGTCTTTGCCAGGCCCATTGTGAAACGGCCAGTGGTTGTACATCATATCACATTGCTTTGCATTTTTCTTACCTCACTTCCATTTTTTTCACTTACCCCATCAACCTCACTTTTATCTCCCAAATAAAGTAGCATAAAGTAATCTTTCCTTCCAGTTCTCTGGTCTCGAGGGCCAAGCTCAAGACCAAAAGATACTGAGACTCTCTGGACTGTGTTGGTAAATATGTATACACATGGATACATGTAAGCCCTTGTTTGTCAATATGCAGAAATGTGAAGATACCCAACAGATCTTACCAGTGGTCTGCCTGTGCTGCTTATATTTTTTAATTAACACATTTTGCATTTATATATTTAACTAAACAGTAGTTTATTTCTATAAAGTCATGCCATATACTAAACCTAAGGGCCAGGGTTTAGCTCATTGGTATAAGCGCCTGCCTGCCAAGGGTGAGATCATGAGTTCAGTCCCTGGTACCAAAAAAAAAGCTACCATATAGTAAATCTAGCAGGTTTCCCTGTTTTACTCCTTTGCAGGCATTAGTATCATTAAATCACTGTATTTGTTAGGCAAAGTCAAACTCTAAATATTCCAAAATTTTTATCTGGATGCAACAGTTGACTAAGTACCCCACTCACACACTCACAAGTGGACGCACACACACATCTCATACACACACTTCTTCCTTGCTGGCAGACCCCAATTTTGTTTGCATTCACCCTTTTAATTATTCCTCCCTTTTTTTTTGAAATGTGAAAGATAAGGTACAGAGAAGCAGAATTCATACTATAAGACCATGAGATAGGCAGAATAACTTTTATTGCCCTCTTTTTATTACAATTTCATCCTATCAGTGACTAGGCACCATGGCATACCTATCTCCAATGTTTTTATTTGTAAGATAATAAATATGTCTACACTTTAAATCAGGTATTCCATTAATTGCTCTCAAAAGCATTTTGGCAGCACACCCTCATATACATTAATATATACAAGCATGCATATTACACACTTCTGATATCATCTATGTCATCAGAGACTAACAGGTAATATTTGTTTTATTTTCACACACTCAACTCTAACATCTGCTTATAGGAGGAACTCAACGAATATTCTCCCACTGAACTGACAAGTCTAATTATCTGGTAGGTAATTAAACAATAACATAAAAGGAAAGGCACACAAAATACAGTCTAAATCATTTCCCATTCGAAAAAGCTTCAGGCAACCAGAAAAATTAACAAAATCAGTCACCAAATTCTATTATCTGTATCATCATTTTACAGCACCCAAAGATAGCAATGAACTCTAGGGAACGGAAAGACTCCTGCTACCATTTTGGGGTGTAATCATTTAATGTAACTTTAAAAGTAATTCTGTTCTTGGTAAGGTAATACTAGTACTTGAAGACTACCAATAAAATATTAGACCTTGTCAATACAACTTGACATGTCACCAGTAAAGCATCAGTGAGTTTGATCTCTGTTACCAAAAAAAAAAGAAGGTCAGTAGTGAAAGTAATAATTGCCCACGTGCAGGCCACCATTATGTGGCCTAGATCAAATCCCTGTATTCTAAATTTTGTCTAATTCTCCTCCTTAAATAGCTCCAGAACTGCAGTGACAAAACTTAGCCAACTTTAAATCACAGACATGAATGAGGAAAAAAGTTGACACTGGCAAATGATGCACATTTATGTAATATTCATTTGGTATTATGGCCAGGAAGTGTGCTAAGTGCTGGGCATTCAGCAGTGAAGTAAAGGGACAAAAATCTTTACCCATACACAGTTTATTTTCCATAAATGAGGGGAAGTGGATTGGGTGAGTTACCAAAAATACCAGAAATTTATTTTAGCCCTTAATTTCCTAGCAAGGCCAGCGCTGAAAAAAATATCAAACCAAAAGTTCTATCATTTCATACCCCATCATAGCCTCACCTGCTCTGCATCACTGTCAGCACCGCCCCTCCCCAAATGACATATTCTGTGCTATGTGTGACAACTGAATTTCAGACACTTGGAGTGGTACTCGCTAATGTGTTTTGTCCCACCAAACTCTCTGTGGCTCCAGCAACCAGAGAGCCTGCTTCAGGGCTCTCCTCCCTGTAGCCTACTATCAACATTTAAACAATGTGTATCATCTTCCTGAGGTCTTACTCACTGAATGTCAAGGTAATACCATTTCTTAAACTAACAGTAATTTTATTTCCATAACTTCATAATACTAACAGTGTGATATTTGCTGAGTACTCCTTATTTATAGAGCATTTTCACAGATCGTAACCATTTTATTCATACTATAAGACCATGAGATAGGCAGAATAACTTTCATTGCCCTCTTTTTATTACTGAAGAGACTGAATATTAAATGCCCTTACCCGGGTGGCTCAATAAGGAAGAGCAGTGTCAGCATGAGAAACCTTTTAAGTCCTTAAGATGTCATTTGCCCTGTACTTTTGTGCCATTCTCACCAGACAGAATTTTCATTATTTTGGGACTATTTCATTGGAGTAAGTCTAATATGGAAATGCTGGGCTCCAAACTTTGCACTTTACTCATAAGTAGTTTATAATGGTACAGGGAAACACATGTTCCCAAAAAGGAGGATGCACTTTATATGAAGTGTGATCTTGTAGAACAGATATCCTGGGGTAATCGTGTGTTGGGTATCAACTAGATAAATTTTCCATCTTCCAGTAGAGCCAACGCTGCTGAAATCACCAAGAAGGAATAGATATACGATTGATTAGACCAAGTAATACAGCACGGGGGTCTGTCAGCAGTGGGGTACTTCCTGTACAGTCTAGTGCAGCTGCCGCCTCCTGCTTTCTACACACTGTCTGCTAGAACCAACCACCTCCACCCTCCCATCCTCTGGTCACATCTCCACTCAACAGTGGGAACCCTGTTCCTAGCCCTCACCCCTCCCACCCCCATCTCCATATCTGATATTGCTGGAGTGACATACAACAACTGTCCGCCCAGAACAATTCTGAGAGGGAGGGGCACTTTCATTAAGTATTTCAGGACAAGTGTTAACCAAGATGGTTAACCAACATGACCATCTTTATTACCACCAAAATAAAAGATGAATTTTATCCTTTTAAAATAACTTGACTGAATTATAGTTTGTTTTTCTTTCCCGGTGTGCTCTTGATAAAGGTTCCAACGCATAACATGTATCTTACTTCTAATGATACAAACAAAAGAAGCTCTGAAAAATTGTATGCTATGTAAACAAATTTCAAATGCATAGGAAAGCTGGCTAGTTAAAGAAATTACATAAATTAATGTTTTTTTTAAAACCTTTTGAAAAATGTCTTCCTAACTCTTATGTAAGGTTGTAAATTGAAATTTCTTGTAATACTTCCTTAATGTATGGCAATATGTATTGGCCACCACTCCACACAGAAGAGTGATTCTCACAGAAACCTCATGGTGCAGAATAACACAGTACACCCTGAATGGAAGCTGCCTTACTAAGGCATCCCACAAATGCCCAGACTAGCAACAAAAACCATTCATATCGTTTGCTTTGTTTCTTAATATTGTAAAATAATATTTGGTTACAGTGAAAAAATTGAAAAAAGTAGAAACCAGAAAAAAAAATCTCCCCCATCACAACCTCCCCAATAACCATCATTAGCATTCTGGTATATTTATTCCAAATTGTTGTACTCATACAACGGTTTTATGCTTAGCTGTGATCACACTTTATATAAAGTGTGTACTTTATATAAAGTACATCTACTTTAATTCACATGTATTTCCCTATAACATTATGAACTACTTATAGGCATAATTTTAAATATTTTCCTATATCATTATAAACTACTTATAAGCATAATTTTAAATAGCTGATAATCTTACAAAATTATTTGTAAGAAACATTTTGTTTACTTATATTCCTAGTTTGTAGGGAAATTTTAGGTTATTTCAAACTTTTATTGTAAATAACATCACAATGAACAGTTTTATACTAAAATCTTTTTCTGTAGTTCATGTTTCTTGAAGCCAGATTCCAGAAACTGAAATTCTCTTAAAATATATAAACATATTTAAGGTACTTGTTATATATAAAAAATAGCCAACAGATTTTTAATCCAGTTTACGTATCATCAACAATGAATATGTCCCTTATTGGACATGAGTATTTTCATATAAGGAACACATATTTTTTGCTTTGCATTTCTTGATTTCCGAAGACTTCACTGTTCCCCATATACTGGCATTCCACAAATAGTACTGTTTATTACATATGTTGTTTGTACCATTTATATGCAGGAATTTTTACTAAAAGTACAAATTATAAATGCCTGTAAGAAACTTTAGAATTACTTGAATTTTCAGCACAGCTATAAAGATAGAAATATGAAATAAAAGTGGCCTTTATTTTAAGAACATGGAGATAGAACCCACTACCACTGAGGTCTGGTTTTTCTCTCTGCCGGACATGTGGTGTGGGGGCATATATGTAGCTTAGGTTTTGGGTGGAGCCTAAGGGGCATGAGTGATGCACAGGTAGCCCATTAGAATTCATTTCGTGCCACAGATAAATTAGCTAGGGGCAGGAAGGTGACCTCAAGACACAGCCCCTTGGTTCCGCCTCCAAGCCTCCCACCGCTGCAGCGTTCCATCCAGGGCAAAATCCTTTCAGTTATAACTTAATTTAAAATTAAGAATTAGGGCTGGGAATTTAGCTAGTACCTGCCCTGCAAGCACAAGGTCTTGAGTTCAATTCCTGGAATCAAAAAATAAAATTAAGAATTATATGGGTTACAGGGTAAGAATGATACACAATTTTCTATAGTGAGAACTTCAAGCATAAATGTATAAGTAATAAAGTAATGATTTTCAGTGGGATTCTTAATATCTATCCTCATGGGCCAGGAATATAGTTTACTGGCGTAAGTGCTTCCTTGGCAAGTGGAAAGTCCTGAGTTCGATTCCCAATACCCCCCAAAATAGTACATATCTTAATTTCCATCCTTTCAGGGAACCAGCAAGACTCTTAGCTTTGGAGGCTTTGATAGATGTCTCAGTCCTAGACAGTGTGCATTATATTCTGTACTCATGGTCTGAGTTTCCTCATTGCTCTCCTTTGTACTTTGATGTTTAATGATTTTATGTCTATTGTAGAACTTGAGCAGATATTACCACCATTTTGCACACCAGACAACAGAGGTTCACTGAGACATGTGACTGGGTTAAGTTCACTAAGGCGGTGAAAGAGTTGAGCCATTTCTGATTCAAAAACCTATGTTTCTTCCACTGGTGCATTTTTACCCGAAGTCAGAGATTGAAAGGCTTTCAAGAAAAGGAGGAAGTAAGCACTGGAAGAGCATATTTAAAAGAGCAGCTGTTAAGGATTGAAGATGGGTTAGCCAAACCACCCTGAGCTCCAGCAACTAAAAGCATTCATTTTATATGCTCTGGATTTTACTTTTCAATGTTTATAAAAATTCCTGCTAATCCAAAATTGTTCTTTTAAGTACTGTTTTCCCTAACGGGCAGTTTAGCACAGTGGATAAGAATAGAGGCTCTTTTTAAAAGCCTATATTGTTATTCTTTGTTGTTGTTGTATGTTCGTCTTTTTTGCTTTTTGTTTCTCTTTTCTGTGTTTTTTTCTTTTAAATTAAAAAACAAAGAGAGAGTGGAGGCTCAGAAATCTATCTGCCTGAACTTTAATCCCAGATTTGCCATATGCTCTCTGTGTAACCTAGAAACAAGGCTCAGTTCTGTGCCTTGGATTCCTTATTTGTAAAGAGGAGATGATAATCATAATATTTAGCATATAGAGTTGGAAGGAAGAATAAATGAGCTAATCATACATGTAAAGCACTTGAAATAGTGATGGCACAAAGAATCCACTCAAGTAGTGTTATTTGTTGCTGTCATCATATATATTAATTCATTTAATGTCATGACAACTATATGACTCTGTAACAACCTTATTATTAGCCCCTTTTACTAGTGAGAAAATGAAAGTAGTACTAATTTATAAAAATGTAAGTTACTATTCAAACCTTTAAAAAAAAATGATCCCTGATTATTGGTATAAACCAGATTTGAAAAACACAATACATCAATAAAATATAAAAGTTAAAGGATATAAGTTATATTTTACATCAAAAACAAGTAACACTAGACACATATATATGAATAAATATATGAAATTTTTGAATGGTTTTATTTGTATCATGAATTTTTCTTAGAAAAAGACTCTCTAACCCAGTGGAATAACAAGAAAGCTGACAGATGTAATTTAAAAACCACTTAGCCTTGAAAGGCTTGAATGCTTGCTTTCAGATGCCTATGACTCAAATTTATAAATAATTAATATGTGCATTAAACATATTTTGTATACCAACATATATTTTCAATCTGAATGAAAAATGCATGCAATTCAAACATTTTTCTTTTAAAAATCAATCTGATGAATAACCATGCATCAAAAGAGAAGTCAGTATAACTAAAATGTTTGTATAAGTTATGTATTAAGACTTTAGAAAAAACAGTTACACAAATCTCTTGCTTTTCCCAGATGTAGGGGAAGACCTAGAAAAATTTCCCAGTTAATGGTAATCTGCCTGTAAGAATCTTAGAGAAAGAGATGATGGATAGTGAAGAAAGAGGGAAAAAAAACAGACTTAGGGGAAAATGAAAAGAATAGATATGGGTAAAGGACAAAATGACATAAAATCCACACAAAAAAAGATTATTTATTTCAAAAGAAAATCAAGGCCAGGCATGGTGGCACACACCTGTAATCCTAGCATACAGGTGACTGAGGCAAGAGGGTTGCCTTGAGTTCAAGGCTCGCCTGGGCTACATAAGCAAGTTCAAGATCGGTCTATACTACATAGCAAGATGCTGTCTCAAAAAATAAAGGAAGGAAGGAAAAAAAAGAATGAAAGAGAAAAATAAGCAGGGAAGAAAGAAGGAAAGGAGGAAAGAAAAAGAAAGAAAGAAAGAAAGAAAGAAAGAAAGAAAGAAAGAAAGAAAGAAAGAAAGAAAGAAAAGAAAGTGAGCAAGCTCGCTCCTGAAGGGATTCCTGGGCTGTAGTACAAGCATGTGAAATGTCTTATTTCTGAGAACACTAAACTATTGAATACATCTGAGCCAAAAGATACAAAGTATGGCACACACTCACACACCCACACACACTAGACACAAAAGTAAGCTTAAGCTTCTTAGTCCATTGCTTTGTGATTACAATAAATTACACACACTATTGGACAGCCCGCAATTCACTTACCTACATATGTAAACTTCACCTGTGGCTTGCCTGCTTTCCATCTTCTGGAGTAGTTTAAGATATCTATATTTGCAAATCTACAAAAGTTGGTGTTACTATCAAACAGCCTAGCTATAATATGACTGTATGTGTTCTAAGTATTGTATTTTCTTTAGCTTCCTAGATTCTCTTTGGTAATCTTAGAATAACTGAATTCCAAGTTAATATTGAGTCTCCTTAGGAAGTAAGCATTGCACAGAAAGAAGATTTAGGCAGGTAGGGCTAGAGAAGAGCCTTGCAAAGGAAGGAGATTTGCTAGGACACACCAAAGGGGATGGCTGCTTCCTCTTCCTGTTTTCTCTAATATGCTGTGCTGTATCACAACTTTGTATTAATGCTGCTCATTTTAGTAGACTGTAATCTCTTCCTGCCTAGCAGTGATTTGTTTATTTGTCTGTCTATTTATCTAGACAGTGAGTTCCTTGAAGGCAGAGAAGAAAAGGCAGGAGAGTTGGTCATTCATCTGCTTATTCCAATCTCTTGGCACCAAGCCTGACACCTCAAATAAATTTTTTCCTTTTTTTTGGTTTGTCTAATGAAATTTGTTACTTCGCAAAACTTTCTAAATTATGAAACTTTTTATCAAAGACTATGAGGTAAGTTAGATTACAGTCTTCTGCCACAAATCCCTTAACTACCAGATAGTAAATGGAAATTTATGTAATCAGCCACCAAATGTTAATATTTATTTTTCAGTGGTAGAATCTAGGATATTTTTGTCCTTCTCTTTTATACTTTCTCATTTTCTTTTAACTTTTACAGTGAGCATGTTGTCATTTTAGCAAAACAATAACATTTTCAGGAATTGGAAGAGTAATTTAGAGCAGTGTATGGAAGGAAAGCCATAATTGACAACTAATAGTAAATTGGAAGTCATTAAGTTTAAGGTTAGCATCACAGAGAATATTGCAGCTCTCCAAGTAGAGAGCAGATTGGAATGAATCACAAATAACACTGATCTAGTGAAGCAATAAGTCCTCGTTTAAACACGTTCAAAGGAAAATGACATCTGGCCTTGGAAGGTCCTGGCTTCATCTAGCTCACTGTGAACTGGTTTTTCTGTGGGAAAACAGAGCTCTGGATAAGAATAAAATGATATATATAGGAGGTGAGATAATTGCATATTATCACCCATAGTTATGCCAGTCTGCATGGTAGGTGGCACAACCAGTTCCTGGAAGAGCTCAAACACTCTTTTCTCATAAGTGGACAAAGACCCACTTTCAATCCTGAATTTAAAATGTGAAATGTTCATTCATGAGATTCAGACCCTTCTCAGAAATGCTATGTACAGGTAAACATTTGTGTCTATCAGTAGTTCTTCATGGAAGCTGTCTGGTGTGCTCTTACAGAAAACTGCCTCAAGAGCTTGCATTTTCAAAATGTTCCTTTGTTTGATGCTCTACAAATTTTACACCTTCCTCTGTATAAGATGAATGAGGATCATGCTTTTTCTTGTTGACTGGAAAAAGAACAATTCTTAAGTGTAAAAAACATTAATTACAGGAGAAGGTATATATAAGGAAATGGTGAATCTGGAAAGTCCTGCGTATGCTCATAGGTATGTGTACACCAATTGGAAAATATTCCCTTTGCCTCTCTTCTCTCAGTGCCCACCTCTTCCCTTCTCTTGTGCCTGTGTAAACTGAAACTTACCCCAAATGACCTACTCTAAACTACAATCTATCTTCCAAATTGCCAACCAGTGAGTTGTCAGCTCCACCAAATTGCCTTTCATTGTGACCTTGAATAAATATTAGAATCTCACTGAGACTTATTCGTCTCATTTGCAAAATGGAAGGAGCAGGTTGCTTTCCTTTATTCTTTCAGATCCACTTTCCAGCCTTCTCGTTCTGCACTGGGCCACATCAGGTGGGTGGGTTCAAATGCATAACTGGGATTTCTTACCTCTAGCTTCTGGTTGGGTGCAGTCAGTAGTGCTTGTGGCAAGAGCTTGAAAGGCAGAAAGTGAGTCTGAGTGGACCAACTTTTAACAGCTCTCCAGTGTCTAATGATATCATGCCCATACCTGACATTTTCTTCATTTATCTGACCCCTCTGGGTTCCAATGATTTCTCTCTTTCTTCTCCCATTCAGAGATAGTGACATCTTCCCAGACAATTCCACCATACTGGAGCTTCCTATCCATCTCCTTCCTGTCATTTACCAATATAGATGAAATCTTTTTCCTAGAAAAGGAGAAGAATTAAAGACAGCTCACCATTCTCAACTTCCTTAATCCCTGAAAAAATGTTTTTGAAAACAATTTGGGAAGAGTTGGAGGTGGTGCATATTTTGGGGAAAAAATCAGGATTTAAATTTGGGCTAAACTGAGTTTGAGATGTGGAATTGAGATGGTGAAAGATTTGGGGTGGAGGTATAAGTTGGAAGTGGTGTTTGCATATGACTATGAAAAGACAAGTGTTACTTTTAAAATATAAAACTATATGAAACAAATCTGAAGTCTCTCCTTCACTCTCTTACCCCAAACCCTTTACTGTCCTCAGCAGTACCACTGTTCAGGAGTTACTATGGGATACAAAACTAAAAAGATGTCTGAGAATGTTCAGTCTGCCAGATTAGAGAACCAGGATCAACAAGTCTTTTTCATTGCCACATACATTTCACCACATAAAAAGGTATAAAATCATCCACATATGTATGCATAAATTTTTCCTGTGTGCCTATGTCTTCCCTCTATGTTTGGAGTAATATTTCTATTACCTTCTACCATTGTTGTTTTTTGGGGGGTTTTGTTGTTCTTGCTGCTGCTGTTGTTACTCGGGATTGAACTCACAACCTCACGCTTGTCAGGCAGGCACTTAAATTGCTGAGCCAAATCCCCAGCCCACTACCATTGTTGTTTAAGTAACAGAATTTCACAGCAGCTTGGAATCAACAATATATTTGGATTTTTGCATGCTTTTCATGAAACTGGACAGATTTATAATCAGTTCTATACTGTAATTTTTTCTTTAGTAATCCAGAATGTATTTGACCTGAGTGGTATGCTCCATTTAAGAAATGTCATTGATTATACAGTACAGGATTCATTTTCAGTACGCTTTTGGACCATAATAATAATTCTCTAGACTCTAAGCTTCTATCTTTAAAATAGAATAAAGTTTTCATAGCTTCCATTAGAAAAGAATAGCTTTCAGAATTTGAACTAATGCATTTCTGTTTTGTTGAATTGGAAACTATTCAAGGAGAGTAATGAGGACTCCTCAAATATCTAATTTCCTATGTCTTAGGAACTGCAGCTGTAGCCAGGCATGGTGATGCACACTTATAATCCCAGCACTGTAGAGGCTAAGGCAGGAGAATTGTTGCGAGTTCAAGACTGACATGGGCTACAAAGTGAGCTCAAGACCAGCCTGAACTGCATAGTGAGACCCCGCCTCAAAAAGATGAAAAAAAGAAAGAAAGAAAGAAAGAGAGAGAGAGAGAAAGAAGGAGAGAGAGAGAAAAGAAAAAGAGAACTTCAGTTGTAATAAAACTCAGTGTTTTTTTAGTCTCTTTGCCATTGGTCATTTCTCTCCTAAAATCAAAAAGAGAAAATTAATAGACGAGGTTTCCCTTTTGACTTGATTTTGACAGATGTCTATGTCCAAAGACATATTGTAGTACAAACTTCTGAGGCCAGGTACAGCATCTAAAAAAAGAAAGAAAGACAGAAAGAAAGAACCCTCCACACATCTGCATAATCCCAACCAGCTGTTATCATACAGCTGACAGTCAGTAATTAGGAAAAGCCCAAGGGCATCACATGAATTCTCAATTCTCACCATCTAACTGTGCCAGAAAAAATTTACAATAAGATAAAAGATCAATTTGAGTACTTCTCAAATCAACTGAAGCAAGGAATTCTGCTGTGAAAAAAGAATAAGAATAATTAATGGCCTCTCTGTGTGTTTTACTCTATAAATCTTCCTCACCCTTTGGCACTACTTTCTTTTTTCTAGAGAGAATCAGCACATTGCAATATGAGTGTGTGCCAAGAGCACATGTTAGCAGAAAAGCTGAGCATCAGCTAATCATATTGATTTCAACTACTTGCTTTTTATGAGAACATGAACTTTATTTGTGCTTTTACTTTGCATTCATTTTGGCCACAAAATTGTTCCTATTTGCAGGATCAAATAAAACATCAAGTTGCCATGGCTCCCCATGTCACAAGTGCTGGCAAATCTTGATTGTACTTTTGACTGGATTAAGACTCTCCTGGAGAAGGTCTAGCATTGTGAGGGCACAAATCTCATCCATTGATAAGTTCACAGCTGGATGGGCTAGAGTTGGCTGTCTAGTTGGAGGAAGTGAATCATGGGGCATGACCACGGGGACTGCCCATGGTCCCTGGCCACTTTTCTCTGGATCTCTCTGCCTTCTGGATGGCATCATTTGAGCAGCTTTTGTCCAGCATACTCTCCTGGCATGATGCTTCTGCCTTGGTGTCAGCCAACGAGTGAAACCTCTTAAACTATGAGCTAAAGTAAACCTGTCCTCCTTTAAACTGCAAATGTCAAGTATTTTGTCCCAGAAAAGAAAACCTGTCAACATACGGTACAAAAAAAAAAAAATGACACTGACCAACAGTACTAACAGTGCCACACAAAAGGGGCATATCTTAGTTACTTTTCTTCTGGCTGAGTCAAAATACCTGAGTTAAAGGACAAAAGGTTTATTAGCTCACAGTTTGTAGAGGTTTCAGTGTGTAATCAGCTGACTCTAGGGAAGGGTGGCATGGTAGATGACATCACAGTGGATAAAAACTTCATGGCACATGGAAGGTAGCAAAGCAACAAGCACAGGACGGCCACAGGTCTTTCTATACCTCACGTATTATGCAGGCTTCTTAGGCCACTCACACTCTTAGCCCTTGATCCTAGCAATGTACCATGAATCAATCCCAGCATCACACATTCTAGATCCAGCCTTGAGAAAGCTCCACCTGCATTAGGCTTTGAGGGAGACATCCAGACACAAGTCACGGGAAGGCTGTTCTCCTAGTTATACAGTCAGGAAACCACGCCAACTTTCAGAGCCGTTACACATTAGATAGAAGATTAGGAGAGGGAATTTTGTAAATGTCCTCAATGTTTCTACTTCATAAGCACTTATGTTTAGATTTGCTCAAATTCTATAGCACTGGTCAGTCTTGAAAACTTTTACAACATCAGATCTACTCAATCATTTTTCATGACAACCCAAGTATAAGATATGAAGCACATTGCATATATGCTTTTCAAATGTTCCAAAACTCCCAGAGACATCCAACAGAGGTATAATAATGAAGATATGGTAATAACCAAGCAGCAAATAAACATTAAATACCCATTATTTACAGGGCTCCATGGTGAAACTATGTAAAAAATTAAAGCCACCTGCAACTCCGTCTTTGCTCTAAGGTATTTATAGCCAGCCATATATAAAATTTAAGAACATTTTAGAAAATATTTAATTATAAGTATTCTTGATTTTAGAATAAACATTTTATTCTCTTTCTCCACAAAAATGTAAGTTTATCTGAAGTCATTTTCTTTAAGCTCACAATGACTGGTACACAAAATTACTTCAGAAAACTGGAAATCTCCCAAGTATGAGCCTTTAAATTAATAATTCCACTTTTAAATAATTCCATTTTTTAAAATATTACAAATGAAATTTCCTTCAAAAAGGAAAATGTGTGGGTATAATCAATCTAAGAAAAAACATTGTGAATAATTTAAAATTTTCTAGCTAACCATAGAAAAGTTAATAAATGTATTACAAATCGGTACACTACTGTTTCCCCCTACACTGAGCTGTTACAAGTCATAATTCTGTATATAAAATACATATGCACACATAAAACACATAGTTTGTTGTTTTAATGGAAAAGCATTCTTAATACCTCTCAAATGAATGAAAATCCTGTTTATATTCTTGTCTGCCCCAGCTTACAGCTTCATAAAAATATATTCTTCATTTCAATCATAAAAAGAGTGGCCTGATTCCCTTCTTTGGCAAGTGGGATCTCTTCAGAATTCTTTAGGGGAAAATGGGCCTTTCTTCCTTGATCCCAGGATGAAACGGAAATGAATCTAACAGATTTAAATGGCCCAACATCCTTTATGTCACCACCGACTCCTCATTCAAAGGGGTACTTTGAGTGGCAGGTGGAGTTATAATTATAGATCAGAAAAAAGCAACATCAGCAGCTGTCGCTTCTGTTTGTTCCCAGCTATAACTGTCACCAGTGGGCAAACTGGCATAAACAGGCCTGCACAAGTGGAAAAACATTCAATTCCCGTGCTTGTAACGCGCTGGGTCCACACAGTAGCCAGAGAGCAGAAAGAAAATCTGACTGTCCATGAACGAAGTGTGAAACCAAGAGTGTAACGACCTGCAGGCACCTCTTCAAGGGGAACCTAACATTGGAGGATTTTCTTTGCTTTCGGAGACTCCAAATAATAGGTTAGTGCACACAGTAAATGTTTGGAATTTAACGCTGACCTCTACTCTATGTAATGCTAGTATTTCTGACAGAGGCTACCAGAAAGGTGAGTAATTAAATGAAAGAAAGTTGAGGACTGTTATTTAAAACTGCCGTGCTTCTGAGAACAAATTATGAAATGGGTTTAATTTATTATGCTCCTGTCCCGGTGTTGACTCATATTAAACAAATAGACAACGTAAAGACAGAAAAATGAAACTGGTCTGTGGCTTGAGTCCCATTCTTTCGTAATACCGTTTGCCTATGCCAAAAGGCCCTGGTTTCTTTATTAACATCAGTAATATTGGAGACTGAGTTTGTGATTTTAAAAAAAGTGCTATGAATTAAAATCCCAGGGCTTCATTTCCTTAAATAAAGTGGCTAAATTGGAGTTGGATTGTTTTTCTGGGTATGAATAAAGACAAAATTTTCTTATGTATCACAAAATGTGCAATATATGTTACTTTATGAGAAATCTGATACAGAATTTATTTTTTATGTCTACAACAATTCTACCTAAAAGTTGCATGATCTCAAAGTAGTACTGTAAGACTTTCCTCACAGACCCTTCGTAGAAACCAGCATTTCAGAAGCATCTTATTTTATCTTCATATGGTCCATGTTAGTCAATAGTAGAACAGGATTTTCATTCAAAGTTTAGCACTGAGCCATCTATATCAAACACTGACTCTTGAGCACCTCAGGGAAAAGCAGTAAAATTTCAAAAAAACTAACCAAAAACTAAGCTTTAGGATGCCATTCTTATCCGATCCACATCCACGGAACAGATCCAAGTAGAAAGACCTAAGAAATAATCTCATCTTACTCGGTTCCAATCATAAAGTCAATCTGTAAGCATTATAATGAGACTTTTCATTTAAAAAATGCACTTTTAAAAATATCACTGTTGCCAATATTTAGACTGCCTCTTGAAGGACACAGAGTGCATCTCTTCACCAAGAGCACCTCTACAGAGACACCTGCATACAGCTATAAACCCCAACAGTAACCCACAGTTAGATTCTCATGAGGGCCTGGCTTCTTTCCAACAATACCCACTTTTTAGGATGAAAGCCACAACTTCCCCTTAGGAATATTAAAGGTGATAGCAACACTCTAGCTTGTTTGGACACTGGACACTGCTCTTGAAAATATCAATAAATGTAGCATATCAATACCCTAAATTAAGAAAACATGTGATAGGTGACATAGCAATATATATTTATGTCTCATTTATTGAAGTATTTATTGAGCAGTGGCTATTCAGTCTAAAACAACATTTAGTTATTCAAGCAGTTTTAAGTTTACTAATATCACTCATCCCAGCAATTCCTGTCCTTTCCTTTCTCTGCTAAGAGCTCTAGCATGGAGATGATTACCCCCAAGTTGCAAGTGTATAGAGAAAGGAGATGGTTCATTGGTTACCGGCTTGGGTTTCCTTTGCTGTACAGATTTATTTATGCTCTATTTTAAGCATGATTTTTTACTTGTGTTTTGTCTTCTTACTCTTCTAGAAAAAAACTATCCAAGATGACTGTCACTTACTCCAGTAAAGTAGCAAATGCGACTTTTTTTGGATTTCATAGGTTACTCCTCAAGTGGAGAGGCAGCATCTACAAACTACTATACAGGGAATTTATTGTTTTTGCTGTTCTTTACACAGCAATAAGTTTGGTGTACAGGTACTTTGCTTTGCATGTCTCCTTAAACGGCCATCAAATAGTATGTAAGAATACAGTCTCAAAAATCTGGAACCCTTTGGTTGCTGCTGACTTTTGCATTAGGTTACTTCTACCATTGCATGAACTGTCTGTTGTCTTCTCTGCAGAATGAGGTGTTTTAATCCACACCTAACCATTCTATAGGATATTAAATTGACTGTAACTCTTAGGCCCAAAGGGCTCTCATTCTAGCCCCATGTTAACTGATCACGAGGAGATACTATTCGTGCACCAAGGAATTATAATACACATAAGTTGGATGGTTTTTACTTTGATGCTTATTATGTAATAATTATGAATAGAGAAATTCCACAAACAAATAATTATTTGTACTTCTCCAAATGTCATACACGGTTTGAATTTGTGATTTGACAGGGGTTGTAACTATGTAAGTACTTATGTTCACGAATGGTAGGTATCAGACAACTTACCTTCCCCTGGCTGGAAGTTTGACCACTTATCCAGGATGGTGCTCTCCAACCTTACCAGAGCCTCGAGTAAGGAATTAAGGTCTAATGGCTAATTTACTTCTTTCTATTTTCTGATTTTGGGACATTATGTTCAGAAAAGGAGGTATATTCACAACCTATGCCTGTCAGATTGACAGAAAATTTGAACAGTACCATGTCCAAGAAATACTTCTACAACTAAAAACTATAGTCTTAATAAAATTTTATCAGTATGATAAAAGGAAAGAATTTTTTTCTGTTAGAAAGTGAATGTTTGCATTTCTTCTCTAGAGGACGCTAAAACTTAAAACAGAACAACTAAAGGTTTTTGAGGCTGTATTTATACCTTTTCTATGTGCATCAGTTTATTTTTCTTCTGTATACAGCTGAACCAATTTGCATATCATTGCTTTTACCTACATTCTTCCTTGTAGCAACAGGACTCCATTTGGAGACAAGAGATACTAATTTAGCTGGCTGATAATGATAAAAAATAAAACAAAAAGAACTATTTTCCTATGTATCAACACTGCCATGCCAAACAAATATACATATTGATGCACATTTTGGCAAAATGTGTTTAAAGGCCAAATATCTTTCTTAAAATCCACTAATAATTTTTCAAATATGTCTTATATAATTTGACACAACTTATTTATGTCACCTATGCCTTCAGAATATGAAATGGTGGAAGACACAATGACGTTCCAAGACAATTATCTCATTAGTTTATTTTTATTAATGTGAGTTTATTGCTGCCACTGCTTCTTAGAATAGAATACCCTTTAGAGAAGTTCTGAAGTAGCCACAAGTGCTCCTTGAGATCTCAACTTTTACTCCAATATCCTATTTCTAACCTTCCCCACCAAAATTATATGCTTATATTTTTTCCAAAGGCCAAACAGTGCTTACCACAAAAACCATCATTTCAAATAATACTGCATTTTAAAAAGTTCAGTTGTAAAATCTTGTTAAAGTAGATCCTTTTTATCTTAATCAAAGGTTTATCAAGAACTGTAGAATGAATTTGTTTAAAAAAGTCAAATATACCTGTGGAAAAATATAAACATAATTTTATTCCCGTGTCTACTAATGACCTGAATTTTTATTAATCCTATCTTAAGCAAATAATTATAGTTAGCAAAAATCATAAGGTAGAACAATAATTCATTAAATTAATTATGCCTCTTCCTATTTTTAAAGAAACTGGACAAAATAATCTCTTTAGTAGTTTCTAACTCATTTATATGTGTCTCTTATCTAAATATTTTTCTTTAGCCAACTAGTAATAATACCAACCATTTTATTACAAAATATGAGGCCATAATATCATTTCATACATATATTATTAATCCTTTAATTCTTATGACAACCTTGCTATATAGATATTATTATACCCACTAACAAATGAAAAAAAAAATGAGGTTCAAAGAGATTTAAAAATATGTTCACAGTCCAAACCAGTAAGAGGCAGACCTGAGTTTAAAATCTGGCTTGTCCTAAACCTAAGATCTATGCTTTACACATTAAATCTTCTTTGGTTATTTTGATTTACATATTAGAAAACCCTTTTGATTGTGCCCCTGCCATCAACATGACCCTACTAGGCCTGTGTAAGAAGTTGTGCCTCTCTTTTGTCAGCTTTCTTAACTTTAGTAACTGACACCTCCTCCAGAGCTAGGGCAGGAACCTCACGCCCACCATGTACACCAAACATTTTTTGCTAGCTCCCAACAGGACCCCACCTGCAATATGATTGATTTCTCACTGTTACCTCATTGTCCCTCTGCTTCCATTAGCAAAAGTCTACTCACCAAAGGGGCCTTTAATGCTCCTTATAATGGATCTTTCCTCAGCAGCTTCCATCTTTGAAACAGCTACATTCATTGATTTCTGCAAATTCATATGCGTGGCTTTTCTTTCCGTATGTTGATCATTATTATTAACCTGTCTTTGGACATCACTTCTGACTCTGAATCTTACCCTCCAACACAAATATCAATGATGGCCTCATGAAACGCAATTTTATTTAATAATACCAGAAAATGGGCTTGGATAGTTTGAGTCAGATCCATAATAAACATTTTGAGACAGTGACTAAATGTAAAAATAAAAATTTTCACCTTTAGTTGTGAAATTTGTTTTATTTATATTTCAAATAACTATAGGGTTTTGAATAATTATAATATCTCTTGAAGTACAACATGTATAAACCAAATGTGCTAAACAGTATATCTGGGAGCAAGTAAAGTCAAGATGTCAAATGTCATTATTTAATAATGACTCAACTGTGACATTTAATTAATACTCTCATTTATTAGTATTACTAATAACTAAAAATAGATTATTCTATAACTGGATTTTGTTCCAAATCCAGTGAAACAATTATACAAACTTTAAGAATATAAAGTTTGAAATTAAAATGACTAATGAATCCCACTACAATGGTACTTCAGTTCACAAATAGTTTTATTTGTTCATAAACCAAAGCATTTGGCAAGATTTTGCTTTTGTTGGCAACAAACACCTAACAAACACAACCGCAGCTATCTTTCCCACATGAACACAAATGTGGCTTTCTTTTCCAAAATCATAGAACAAATTAAGTTTGTGAACTAATGTACCACTGTAATGGTCAGTAACATTCATATGCAAAAAGTTCAGTACTTGAAACATTCAGCAAGTACAAAGCTTTTAAGGCACATCAGCTTTTGGAGAAAGGAAAAAGTTATTGGTCCTCAAAAAACACATTATTTGTGCTTCATTGTTTGCACTTATGTCACTTGCAATGCAGGTGCAGAAGTATAATATTATAAAGGGCTGTGCATTTTATTTTTGCTTCAGATTGTTTCTTACAGGAGCCCAAAAAACTTACTTTGAAAAATTATCAATTTACTGTGACAGATATGCTGAACAAATTCCAGTAACGTTTGTGCTTGGTAAGTACAGGTCACGCACAGTATGCAGCCACACAGCTGTCTCCGTTAGGGTGGCACCCGTGACTCTGCATGGGAGTGTTTCCGAGCTGGAAGGCATGCCTGAAAAGCCGTCGCTTGCAATAGAACAGAATCAACCATAAAGTTTTTGCCTTCAGGGTTGCTTTTGCTGAATTAACACCAAACAAGTTTGAGATAATAGCGTGCTATTGGACAGTTACGTTTGTCTTCACTAACTCTCCGTTTTTTAGTTAATATTTGAGTTCTAAAACCCACTTACTGGATGCTTGTCAATACCAGGCACAAACGATTATTTTCTTTCTGAAAGACAAAAGCTTAAGGTATGGATAATAATATATTTTTATAGTGTCCCACTCTTATAAAGGCTAAAACGCTGCTAAAAGAAAAAGATCAGTGTCACCAGTGTGTCTATAACAAGAATTTTCTTTATAATGTCCTCTGTTATGCAGGATTTTACGTTACTCTGGTAGTAAACCGATGGTGGAACCAGTTTGTGAATCTTCCCTGGCCGGACAGGTTGATGTTCCTCATCTCCAGCAGTGTCCATGGGAGTGACCAGCACGGGCGCCTGCTCAGAAGGACTCTGATGCGCTACGTGAATCTCACGTCCCTGCTCATCTTCCGCTCGGTCAGCACAGCTGTGTACAAAAGGTTTCCAACGATGGACCACGTGGTTGAAGCAGGTACTGTGGATGGCTTTTCCTTCCGTGGGGTCTTCTCTGGTGACATGTGGACCTCCAAAACTCTTTTGAAAATCTCTTGTTTTTATTCATTCACTCAAGAAACATTTGTTGTGCCGGAAGCATCCTTGAGAGGCAAAGATAAATAAAACATGGTGCCTGCCCCTAGCAGATAGTCACGTTGCTTTATGAGAATGTAATTATAATCCTCATATAAAAACAACCTGTAATATTACCTTACAGTTTTCCAATACTTTACAGTTTATATTAATTTGGAACTAGTTCATTTGGACCTCAAGAAAACATGAAAAAGTCAGAAAACTGATCAGGAGACTTTAAAACCTGTCCTGAGTCACAAGCTCATTAGCTGTAAAGATAAAATTAAAAATTAGGCTTGGAACTCCTACCTGAATGCTTTTCTCAAAGCATAGCAGATTCTGGCAGAAATCAACAAAGCTGGTTTTTCCCTGAGCAGGCCCTGACAGTAAAAGGCTGTTTCAGTGTGGATCTGTCATCTCCCCAATGCCTCAAGGCAGATAACCCAGTTATTTTTTTCCGGGTTCCCACATGCCAAATGCTCAGAATTAGACTATGGCTGAACGATGGTTCTCTTTGGTATGTAAATATTTAGCAAAGAAGCCTTTAGCAGAGTGAGGATTAAATGAGATACCTCTTTACACATATGCATAGTATGAGAACCATTAGATGATTTTTGCCTTTCTATTGAATATAGTTTCAAATTAGATAGGAGTCTTCAGTTTCTTTTTCTGAAATGTCCTTGAAAATAGTTTTTTAATTGTTGTTGTTAAAAAAAAATTTGCTTGTTTTTGGAGTTTTCTGTGGCTTTTTTGTTGTCTGCTTTTTCTTCTTCCATGAGTACATAGAGAATAACTAAAACCACTGAGGGTTTGAATCTTTTAATGTTTACTTTGCTACCTGACCTCCTGTGAGTTACGTAACTTCATTTTCCTCATCCATAAAATGATCTTATAGTCACTTACAACAGCACCTACCCTATACATCTAATAGGCTTACTATGAAAATTGAGTAAGTTAATATTTGCAAAATAATTCAGAACAGTGCATGGTAAGTGCTATATGATTTCTTCCTACTTAGAAATCATCTCAAACACCAGCATAATACAGCACTTTGATCACTTTAGAAGATTCATTGTGAATATGACACCCCAATTTCCTTGATGTGCTTTGATCAAGAAATTGTGAAAGTCAGAGTGAAAATAAGGCAGGCGTGATGTGGATGCTGTGGTTGGGGGTCTGTAGAGAGTCTTGCGGTTAAAGGATCCCGTTGCTTACGGATTCAGGCAGAGGCTATGAATGGCCTGGCAAGGGCACAGGTGTATCACAATGGAGAAACAACACAAACATTAACTGCTATCTGTCCTCTAAATTTAAAAGTAGAATGCTGCTTCGGGGTAACCAAGCTGAAAATGCTACCTAACAACTTAATTTTCTTACTTTACTATCTAAAAATAGAATATTTTAAGAATTATCATAAAGAAAGACCAAAAAACAAACAGAAAGATGTGATGCATCCAAACTGACGAGTGAGAACTGAAGCTTAGTTAGATGAATGGAGGTGGTTTACTCTGGTTCTGACACATCCTTGGAATGAAGAGAGCACGTTCTGACAGGAGTCCGATACCAGGCCCAGTTCTCAGAGCCAAACATACCCTCCTAGTGTCCCCTCCATAGTAAAAGCACATGGGGAGGAGAGGGGGGAGGAACACCCTCTCCTTGGGGGCCTTTGGTCCAACGTGAGTGCAGAGGGCTGACCTGACGTCAGTCTGAGGAGCAAACAGAAAGGGAGAGAGACAGAGTGATACGATTTCATTTCCCTTGAGTATGTTTTTCATTATGTAGAGACCTCTTCCTTATCAAACTCGTGCAGATGTCTGCATGCGCTTACATTCAGGCTTTTTCTCTTCCAGAGGCATCTGGATATTGGAATGCCTCTGTCTCCAAACCACCAATTCCCCGACACTGCAAGGGAATCTGGAAGTGAACTGTTACTCCCAGACATGAATTTAAACTCGTGTGTCTCTAAGATGTGATCCACAGACCCACATGTGTCTCCATCTGACTAACTTGAGCTACTTAATTTAAATGCATATTCCTGGACCCCACTCCAGGTCTGCTGTATCAGAATCTGGATGTGGCCCAGGCACTGCATTGGAATTTGCTTCCATGTCTTTCTGTGTACAGTGTGAAGTTTGGATCTTTTATGGGTGCTTGTTGCAGTATTGGGGATTGAACCCAAAAATTTTGCACTGAACTATATCCGCAGCCCATTTTTGTCTTTATTTGGTCTCAGTTGCTGAATTCTCCAGGCTGAGATCAAACTTGGACTCTTCCTACCTCTGCCTTCCACAGTGCTGAGATTACGGACATGTGTCACTACTGGGATATTTACTTTTTCAAGTCCTTGGAGTAATAGCTTTGGCAACCACTAACTCATTACTAACAACAAGTAGCAACAATTAAGAAAGAATAGACTTTAATTTCACCAGAATTATTAAGGGTGGCTTTAGACAGCATTCTGGACAGAGGAGTTGAATTAGAATCACTTAGACATAAACAGCATTGTTCTGACAAAATTTTCAGTTGGTTTGTTTGGACTTGGAAGAGCACTGGGGGCAATCTAATGAGGCCCAAGCCTTTCCAAGTGCACTGTGAGACCATCTCTAGTTACCTATGTAAAAAGGCCACAGTGTTCTTTCTTTCTTTCTTTCTTCCTTCCTTCCTTCCTTTCTTTCTTTCTTTCTTTCTTTCTTTCTTTCTTTCTTTCTTTCTTTCTTTCTTTCTTTCTTTCTGAGACAGGGTTTCACTATGTAGTTCAGGCTGGCCTTGAACTCCCTCTAATAGCACAAGCTGGTCTTGAACTCGCAATAGTCCTTCTGCCTCAGCCTCTCAGGTGCTGGGGTTACAGGCATGTGCTACCGTGCCTGGTCTCAGCACTTTCTTTAATTCCTGGTGTTTTCTCAAAATGCAGGAATAGAGTAGTGGGCACAGTTTGTATCCACAAACATTTAAGTTTTGAGAGTTCACCAGCAGAGCAGAGGTTCCAAGCCACTATCCTCTAAATAGGAGTGACGCATCGGAGGCCGGGTCCTTTCCAGCTGCTCCAGGACCTGCTCCTTCTGTTCAGGGCAGCACTGACTCACCAGACTTCCTGATTCTTCTTCACAGAGAGGGCTGACTCAGAGTCTGCACACTGAGTCTGTTTCCAAGTTCTTCCAGCTGGACATTTGCCTCCATCACTCCCTGGCTGCTCTTTGCCTGTGTGGGTTTCTGGGAAGAATAGGGAATTTAGGGATAGCAGAAACTGTTTGGCAGATCCTTTGAGTCCATGGACAGGACACCTGCTCCTGCTTGAGAGCAGAGAACTGGTAAATTCCATCGGGTAAGGGTGGTGCGGAAAGTACCTTGTCATTTGATTCCTTTACACAAAATCACCTGTCAGGAAAAGTAGATGTTCACAAACTTCAGTGAACAGTAGATATTGTTACAGTCAGTCAATAAAACTAAAAAATACAGATCTCCAGATGCTGCTCTTAGAGATTCTGATTCAGGAGGTCAGCAATGGAGTCCAGGAAACAGTATATTTAATAAATTCCACTGACGAGACAGACGGTCACGGGATCATACTCAGGCAAACAATGGCTTAAAGCAGTTGAATATCTCTCCACCCTCTTCTCCCTCCTGCTTCCAAGAAGGCTCGTGCCTGGATAGATTCAGTGCTGGCCAGGAGGACGGAAGGGAGAGGGCTGGGAGAATGAAGACCTGCAGGACCTCATAAAGCATCCTGTAGTTCCTTGATGGGAGGAGGACGAGCCAAGCCGCTAGTCCCCAAACTCCCCTTGTTTTCACGTCAGCAGTCAAGTTACATTACTGTGATAAGTAAAAATAGAACAACACACACTGTCATATATGTATGATTCTGATGTTACTGGCTCAATTGCTCAAAAGTAAAAATTTTTTCTACTTATATCAAAATAAAAATAACAATTGAATTTAAAATGATGTCTGTTATGCTAAAAAAAAAAGCCCCTACTGTGTTTCCAGTTTACTTATCAAAGGGATTGCAACATAGTCTCTGTTATTTTGCCTATCAGAGAAATTGCTGTAAAAATTCTAGTCATCTGAATGCCCTAGAAAAAGTCACTTGTTCAAAGTCAAATCAAATGCACAATTCTAGTTCTTTGCTAATTCAAAGGATGATCTTAGTTACATTCTTGTATTACAATATCAGTCTGAATGAAATCATCTTTTCTAGTATTTCATAGGCATCAAGAGAAAAAAATTCTCTTCATAATTACTTACCAGAATCACAAAGATAATAGAAAATCAGTATTATATATACACATATATGTACATAATATGCACATTTATATCCTTCTAAAAGAAATATTAACAAAGCAATGCTAGGTGTATTATTCATTTGCTCCACTAAACAAATACAACTACCAGTATAAACAAGAATGAGTATAATCCCTGTCCTCAAGAATCAGTAAAAATCACTATAAATCTTATCACACAGTGTTTTAAGAGACAAGCACAAATATATTTAAATATATTTAAAGCTAAACTTCATATCTCTACGTCACATTTCTATCTCTTTAGAGTAAATAGTTTCCTTTTGTACTCAACAACTCATAAGAGTGGCTAGAAGACAGTAAATTTAGGGATAAAACACCCTTTACAGGGTTGCTTAAACCCTGGTAATCTTTTTTTTTTTAAGAGAAAAAAACAATGAAAACAGTGATAGAGAATTTCATGACAAGATAATGGGAAATTAATAATGGTTAATGTACTAAATATTGTTATCTTCCAAGTAGTTGTTCAGATTACAAGGTTACATATGGGCATGCAAAATTGATCAGACAATATAAGCCCAACCACTCATTTCAATGAACTAAAAGAAATTAGTAATAAAATTATATTAGCTACTGTATATTTTTTTCTTTTCCCTTCTTCCTTTTTCCCCCATCCCAGTTGTTCTTTCCCTCTGAGCAGTTTCTTTCCCTTTCACAATGTCTATTGCAGATTTTGGTCCTTATTTACTCTTTCAGTTTCTTACACTAGGGAGACAATACAATGTTTACACATGACAGTCTGAGTTATTTCACTTCCAAATATGGTCTCTAGTTGTATCCATTTATCTATAAGGTCTCCAGTTTATCTTTCTTTATAGCTGAGTATAAAAATACCGCATCTTTTTTTTTTATCTATTCTTCAGTTCATGAATATTTGGGTCATTTCCAAAACTCTGATAATCTTTTTTTTTCAATTTTAAAGAGGATAAAACAGAATAAAACCAATCAAAACAAACCAGTGTAAGAGATAAAGGACTAAAAAATTACAAAATCAACAATAGTTACTGTAATGCCCTTTAATATCTTCAAAACAGCTGCAGATAACTTCAGACATAGTAAAAATCAAATAGAATAGAAACCAAAATACAAAACAATGAATGAAATAAAGGACTTCAAAATAAACCAATAGTAAATCCAAAACTGCTGCCATAATATATCTTGCTGTCTTTGAAATAGCTGCTCTGCCATCCAATTTGACATAATTGAACAAAACAAAAGAGAATAAAACCCAAGCCAACCAAACAATGGAAATGATATAGGACTTCCAAAATACAACTATAGGGAGTCAGCAATGGCTACAGCCCTCAGAAGGAGCCCCCCCCCCCCACCAATGCTACACTGTGTACCACTATCCTCTGAACCCATGATCAGACCACTGGCCCTAGATCTGCAATGTTAATGAAACACCAAAGCACCACAGGCATCCAATTACATTTCACCTTGATAGCTACTATCACAGCCAGTGTTTCTCCAGATAAGTCAGTCACTTACAGTGTGCTGTGTGTGTGTAGGGGGAGGGGGCTGTGGGATGGTACTTCTTGTTTTCTGGTTTGCCAGTGAAAGGGGCTAGGGTCTGGTTGTTTCCAGTCTGGCGTGGGTCCACGCATGGCACTGATTACCAGGCTGGGTTTGCTCACCAATGTGTCCTTTGGTAATCTTAACATGAAGTTTCATGAACTTATTCTATAACTAAAGGGAGTGATGAGGCATCATTGGACTTCAGTAACTCTTACAGTTAGTAGACATCAATGCAGCCAACTAATCCCCAGCTGTCAAGTGGCTGGCTTTAGAAGCACAGAAAAAAGTTACAAGTTCTGACTTTAGACGTACTGGCTAGAAAGTGAACCCTATTTGAACTTCCGACATAGACAGAGTGTCCTGTTGATGATTGTCCTATATAAAATCAATTCTGTATCACATTTTTGCCCTGAGGTCTGCCATCACTTTTCCTGATGCCTCTCATGGCTCTGAGGCTCCTTAGCCTCAAAATCTCCAACTGTCCTGTGTTACAGGAGAAATGGCCAAGGAGACAGTGTAATGCACAGCTGTGCCAGCTTTTCCTGTTGGCTGAACTTTCAGAGGCTGAGTCAGTTACCCCTGTAGTCTCACATGATGAGCCCGGAACAGACAGAATGTCATCTTGTGAGTGAAACTTGATTCACCTATGTGTACTTGCTCTGCACAGGAGAGTGCAAAGCAGTACTAGTATCCTTGAATTAATGCCACAGATAGACAGTCTCCAGTGTTTGAAGCTTCCCCACAGTTCTGTTTCATGAATTTAAACCTGTCCATCTTGATGTTTCTGAAAGTATGACTGTAGATCTTAAATACTGAATTATCAAGGATAGGTTCCCAGAGAGCCTAAGAAATCATAGACACTGAGGTTTAAGAAGCAAGGAACAGGGCTGGGGATTTAGCTCAGAGGCATAAGTACCTGCCTTGCAAGCAGGCAGTCATGAGTTCGATCCTTGGTACTGATAAAAATGAAAAAGACAAAAAAAAAAAAAAAAAGGCAAGGAACACACCTTTAAACAAGCTCCCCAGAAGCACTGCAGGATGTTTGGCTCAAACTATGAATTTTGAAATATCCAAGACGAGGCCAGTTTCTTACAATCTCTGCCACACATTGGAATCACTTGGTGGAAATAGTTTGAAAATCCTGGTGTCTGTCTGTCACCCTCAGATATTGGGTTACAATACCAATCTGATGTGCAGCAAAGTTTAGAGACCACTGCCCCGGGAATATCAATGGATCTCTCCAATTTTATCTGCAAATTGCCTCAGATCTGTGCATTCAGGGCAAATGAAATTCTAGGCCATTTGCACATTTGTATAATGCTGTCATAATGTGTCATAATGTGACTCCTTCCATCCCTCTGTCCATCTCCTTTTGCCTCTCCTTGATTTTTCCAGTTGTCAGGGATGTCTAAGCCCCTCCCATTATATTTAAATGACAGCTTTAGTTGAAGGGCGGCTTTGTTGTGTGCATTTAGAAAACACAGAGGTGAAAATGAGGCAAGCACACTGCAGGCTTCCTGAAAAAGTCATCCCTCCAAGAAGGGTTCAGATGCTGAATGCACAACTTTCTTTTTCAGAAAGAACGGGCATTAAATTCATTCTGCCTTCAAATTTGGGGATGCAGACCTTTTAGTCCTGCAAATAGAGCTTCACTTAACTCTATGCTTGAAAGGCAAAAAACACCTACCTCAGCTTCAACCAAGAAAAAAATAGGGCAACCATGCAGAAGACATAATCTATGATGACCGGAATGTGTTTGTCAATAGAATTAATTCATCCTTTGCCTTGAGGGCAATAAAATTTTGCCTTCAAGTAGCAGATCCTACTCCACCAAACCATAACTCAAGTTGCAAGTCAATGCAAATGTATATTTGAATTGACAGATATAGATGCTTTACTCTGATTAGAAATAGTAAAGAAGATATTTTGGGGGATAAGCAATATGAAAATTGCTGAGCCAGCCAAAAAGACAAAAGATGGCATGAAAAATTCTAGGCGTACGCAATGGCCAGACAAAATAGCCATGCTAGTCATGGTATGGATAGGACCTAAAGGAGCATAACATCAAGACAGACATTCAAAGAAGACAGGTTGGTGGGACACCAGCCAACTGATGGCACTATCATACAGTAGTATATCAATAACTGTAATTAACATAGTCTTAAAGCTAACTTAATGACCCAATCCTGAAAAAAGCATTGATCTCGGGTTACTATTACTTGAAGTGCTGATGAGGACATTCTATTTCATGAAAAATGTTCTTTGAATGGATTTGGCCAACAATCTAGGCATTTTCTTTCCAATAACCATGTAATTTATTTCCAATGATGAAGTTACTTTAGATAAAATATATGACCCTGCAGGGAATAACAGAAGTTATTCGCCTACATACTCCTAGAGAATAGATTGATATCTGATCCATCATCCATATTTCACAGCAACTAGAAATCTTTCAATGAATTCAAGATGAAAACTTCTCAGCTTTCTTCCATCTACTGGTTGGTCCAATCAATAGATGTCCTAGCCAGGCAAAGCAGTACACACCTATAATCTCAGCTGCACAAGAAGCTGAGGCAGGAGGACTATAAATTCAAGGTCTGCCTGAGTAACTTAGTGAGACTCTCTCTCAAAATAAAATTCATTGGAGGATGCAGATGCAGCTCAGTGACAGAGTACTTGCCCAGCATTTATGAGGCCCTGGGTTCAATCATCAGTGCCCAGGGCGGGTGGGGCACGATGGCCTACATGGAGGCCTAACTCTTGCATTAGTGTTACAGTAAATAAGCCTTCACTCTGTGTATTTTCTATCTACTTAGAAACCAAGAATGGATTTGCTAGCAGTTTGATCTATGCTCCTGAATAAAAAATAACTAGAGACAAAGTTATTCTTTGATCCAATTACAGAGATCACAGCCAATACATAAGTGGAATCACTTTTGGAAATTACACTATAAATCCTAAGACTGTAACTATTAGACAATTGATATGGAATGACTTTTAATAGACTTCCAGTTTAAGAACAGCTGCAGCAAGTTTTTAGACATAAAGCCAAGGCAGGTTGAATGCATCTGTTAACTTCTCCTTTTTCTATATTTTTATCTGTATATGTTTGTAATACATGATAATTGCATTCATCTTGGGAAATTGGCACAAATACACAACACATCTGAATCATTTGACTCATCTACCCCCACAAAGTCTACCTCTCATCTCCACAAGTCTACCTGTTTCTTATCCTCTATCTTCTATTTTCTCTCTAAATTATTTTTCTATTAATACTTGAAGTAACACTTAATCACACCACATCCTGCAAGTCTTTGTTGAAAAAAGAAAAAAATACCATATGGTCTACCTCATACAACAAATCTAAGTTGTACTAAGAAGCAAAAAGTGAATTAATTACCAGGATTTTGTATTTTTATTTTTTTAACCTCCACAGAGGTACCATTTTCCAGGCAATGAGCAGAACTCCTCTGAGCATAATAACCTGAGTGTAATCTTAACTAGACTTCCATTGGTAAATATTGACTTTGCAATAGTTTCTCTGTTTATTTTAAATACTGAATATAAAACCTTCATTGGTTAGGACTATTTTGTTTTTTTCAAACATTGCTGTAGGTCAGAATTTCCCACAGAGTTCAGTAAATATGCAACTGCCAGGATCCAGTTCCATTAAATCACACATTTGGATTCAAAAGAATACTGATATCTGAATTCACTCTAATCTGACTGAATCAGAAACTGGGGATAAACTGCTTGAGACAGGAACTTTTCTATTCCTTTAGTATTCTTCCATTTGCTTCCATAGTAGACTGAAAATATGGTAATATATCAGTGCTAAGATGAGTTTATATAATCTAGCTGTTTTTATTTTCCTTAAGGTTTTATGACAGCGGATGAAAGGAAATTATTTGACCATCACAAATCTCCTCATCTGAAATATTGGGTTCCATTCATCTGGTTTGGAAATCTTGCAACTAAAGCCCGAGATGAAGGTAGAATCAGAGACAGTGTTGATTTACAGTCCCTGATGACTGTAAGTATATCACACATCATCGGTAACAGATGTTAACTACGTCCCAGAAAGGACCTGGATATAATAGATCTGGCCAGCAATAGTCTGTTTTGTTCATTCTGGTTCCAAAGTAACAAAAAGATCAAGCTAGTATCAGAACCCACAACATGCAGAACACAAAATGCACGGGTTGAACTCAGATTGCTTGGTGGTAGTTGCTTGGAAGCTATGCTTTATATGGAATGCTTTGACTGGCTCTGCAAATAGTGTTCCTCAATTGATTAACCATGGGCTGCAAGAGCTCTGAGGGACACAATGCCTACACACAATAGTTTTCATCCCTGGATTCAGAATTCTAAAATAAAATCTGCACAGAAGAGAAAGCTCCTCAGCCATTTCCCAAAAACTGGAATATCCCAAGTGTAGGTCACCATTTCAGGTACCTCAGTGAACAAGAGTGTTGTTCCTAAACAAAGAAGCTAATTGGAACTGAGGGTGCAACTCAATGGTAGAACACTTGCGTGGCATGTGTGATGCCCTGAGTTTCATCCCTGGCACTAAAAAAAGAGAAGAGAAAGAGAGAGAGAGAGAGAGAGAGAGAGAGAGAGAGAGAGAGAGAGAGAGAGAGAGAGTTGACTCCATCTAACAAACAAAAATGCACAAGAGAGCTGCATATATTTGTGCCGTGCAGTGTCCTGCCGGTTAGACTAAAAGGCTAACTGGTTTTCAAACAACACCCAAATTAAGGTGAATTTTTCATCTCAGTCTTAGATAATAATTGCATTCAAAAGAGACAATAAATCAATAAATGTTGGTCCTTCTGCTCCAAGCAGAGAAAAATTTTCTATCAATATGAGTAAAGTCCTTATTTGTTGTGGGGAGAAGTTTAAGGTGTATCTATCTACATCTCTTTCTTAAGATCTGTAGTGAGCATGTTTTTAAAAGAGAAATAAACACTCTCCAAAATTTTCTACTAAAATACCTAGAAAATTCCTTTTCAAATATTAACCACTGCCGTCATATCACCATCTTTTGTTGATGTATGTGTTGGAAATTTTGGATTCTCTAGAATAAGGACTATTTCTATAATGCCCACTCTTTATATTTTAAAAATATTGTATGCATGTTCAGATGTCCTCACCCTTCTTGCACCCTGTTCAAAGAGGCTCATTGCATGTCAATTTTAGAACTTCTTTTTTTGTAGTAGCCTTGGGAGCCAGTTTTCTAGATTACAAAATCTCTCTCATCATTTTAGACATTGCATGAATCCAGTCAATGGTTAGTACCAAGCCCATCATTTCAATAAATCCTATTTTGCCTGTTTCTGGCGCAGGAAATGAATCGATACCGCTCTTGGTGCAGCCTCTTATTCGGTTATGACTGGGTTGGAATCCCGCTGGTTTACACTCAGGTATCAGAGGCCTCCCATGTGATACTTTCCTTCTGCTTGCCCACCTTGATACTGCCTAGGGGCAGCAGCACTGTCCACTCATTCCAGTGTCTCTCTGTTCTAGGTTGTCACTCTTGCTGTGTACACCTTCTTCGTTGCATGCCTCATTGGACGCCAGTTTTTGGATCCCACCAAAGGCTACGCAGGACATGACTTAGATCTTTACATTCCAGTCTTTACTCTCCTGCAGTTCTTCTTCTATGCAGGCTGGCTGAAGGTAGCCAACAGTCTCACTGCCTGATACCCACTCTGTAACCTATTGTGTTCCAAATTCTCTGTGCCGATTCTTACTGAGTTTTTAGCAACTCACTCATGAGTGAGCAAAGGTAGATTTAACAAGCAGCCTCAGAAATGTGATTTCTTTTTCATCAAGGATTAAAATGACAGATGTAGTCAAAGTGTATTGCCGCAGTCTGAAACAGTACATTCTGTAAGCAAATTAGAACAACACTAATGACTTGCAATACTCTGAAATCTTACTCCTGTCCCACTGTGTTAAATGAATCCCATTTTCAAAACAAGAACTGAAACTTAGAGGGAAAACAACCATGAAAATCAACACCAAAACTGCCAGTATTCATGGTGGCATTTAGTTTGCCAGTGCACTGAGAACAGCTTATCCAGTTATCAGAATTGTGCTTCTCAACACTGCCACCATCTCTCCACTCCTCTCTCAACCTCAACCCCAGCTGCATTTGTATGAATATTAGAACCCTGACTTTTCCATTACTTCTGTAAACATCTAGAAGGGACATATGTAGTGGCGAAAAAGATTAAAGACCATGGCTTTAGTACCTGAAACCTAATAACAGTGTGAAAAGGACTAGCAAAATGAAGTATTTAAGTATGAGGCCTTGTAAACAGCCGCGGGCTGTCTTGGCTGCAGGTTGAGGCACCATTTTCGTTTCAGAAGCCTTGTCTTTCATTGGCTCGAAACTTCATCGGGAAATGTAAGTATGCTGGCATTTTCAGTTCTACTCCAAAGACTAAAGGCATGTCCTTTACAAAAGACAAAAACATTTTTTACAAGATGACAATAATGTCTAATTATTTTTACTCAAGAGTAACATAGAGTAGGACAGATGAATGACTCCCATTTCCCACTACAGAAAAAAGTATACTTATCTTTATAAAAATAATATTACCACAATTGGCCCGAATTACCCCCCCTCCTCTGAGTTGTGTAAAACTTTTAATTCTTTACTCTGTGTCCATGTAAGGTGCTTAGTCAAAAAAAAAAAAAAGCTGATAAGCCATCATGTAAAGAAGTTAGTTACAGTTCATTGATCCTTTCAAGTATGTTTTTAAAATATTAATATCTTTTCCCATTATAAAATATTTTAAAAGGTAAACAGTTTTAAAGAGCTATTCTATCTTGACAGCTCAGATATTTACAAATCTTTTCAAAGTGTGGCAGAACCATCTTGACTTTCTGAACAGTCTACTAGGTTACTTGCTTCATAATCTTTGTGAGATTGTCAATTTACAAATATAGGTGTCATTTTAATAATTGAGAATAGACTATAACAATATATGTAGTACTCATAATCATAAAAGTGAAAATTTAGATATAACAAAAAGATTTTCAGGACCTAACTAGTAGCCCATTTAATTTAAGCAAAATATCAGGCAAAAAAAAAAAAAAAGTAAATTCTTTCAACTCACAATAAAGGACTCTGCACAGTTTCCCCACTGGGACTTACTGCTGTGAGGCGCAGCCCTGCCTGGGGCTGTTCCTTAGAACAAGCAGAGAGGTACCATCTCTCTCAGTGGCTCACAATTCAGGATACACTTTAAAATCTGCTGAAACCTTCACCTAATAACCCATGCATGGCTCAGCTTCCACAGATAACAGCAGAGCTGCTGCAGGAGGGGCCTAGGTATCTGGGTTTTGGTAGTTTTTTCTAAAGCTCCCTAAGTGACTTTTAACTACAGCCAAGGTTGAAAATGACTTCTTTAAGAAATTTGACTTAAATTCTAAAAGCTAAGTGGGTAGACTTTCTACCAAATGATCTCAGAATCTATAATTTGGGAACCATTTAAATGATATCTTTATTCTATACAAATCTGTTCTATACAAACTTTTTTCCCATCTAGATCGAATGTAAAATCTCTCTCTCAAGTGTGAACAAACACACACATAAACACAGAAATAGAGATAATAAAAATTAAAGAAAATTATTCAAAATGGTGAATGTCAGGATAACAGGTTAACATATAAAGCTCTCACCAAGAAGATTATTTAGAAGCTAAAGATTTTGCTCAGTGGCATAAGCACCTGCCTGTCAAGTGCTAGGTCATGAGTTCGATCCCCGGTACCAAAAACAAAAAGAAGAAGACTATTTGATTCAAGAACATAGTAAGATCATCTACCATTAACCAAATATGAGAAAATATGTAAAACATTTTAAAATACAAATGTGTGTGGTAAGAAGCTACCTGAACTTTTCCCAACAAAACTAAACTGGATAACACTGAATCCTTTATTCTTTTCTTATCATCGGAATATCATTTATGGTAAAAGAATCTAGACTCGTTTGCTAATAAGTATCAGCCTATAGAACAGCACACTCTCCTCTAGTCTTCATATTGTGAAAGTGCCACACAAAAATGAGAATAAAACCACAGTCATCTTCAATCTCTGTTTAGCCTTACTGTCAGCATGACAATTTATTTTGTATTCTCAACTGCAGGTAGCTGAGCAACTCATCAACCCTTTTGGAGAAGATGATGATGACTTTGAAACTAACTGGTGCATTGATAGAAATTTGCAGGTTAGAGGAAATTTTCTTTCCTTTACAAGTATTAGCAGTAAACCATTTGTGATGTTTCCCATCTGAACAAAGTATGGCTTATAGGCCCAGGTCATCAGAGCTTTTAGCTGCAAATGAAAGAGGGTTGGCCTCTGTAGCATGTTTGTTGTCTTCTTGGAGGCTCACATGTCTTGGATCCCAGTTTCCATAAAATTTAAATAGAATTGCAAGCCAATTTGGTCTTTAAGTTTGTCCATTAGCTTTACTTGGTCTCTTCCTTCTAGGACACTGCAATATTTTAGCTCATTATTTTATCTGCTTTATGTTGCCACCCAGAGAGGTTTATATGACATAAAATGGCTCCAGATATAATCTGATGTGAATTTCTAACTAACAGCACACAGATTATAGCAATCAGATGTCCACACTGGGCCTGGGCCACACTGGAATGTTTCTCAAATAGGTCTGAAATATAACCACTTTACCCAAAACACTATCCCATTGAACTTCCCAAGGCATAGAGGAATTTTCCCTCTAGGTAAGACTGTCAAACATTTCACTGTATATCACATTGTCAGTCTATAAGGGAAGAAGCATACTGCCTTGATGACTCTTTGTCAAAACTAGAATCTGAAAGAATTCATAATTTATTCCTGTGTTGCTTTGGCAAAGCCAAGAGAAAAGATCACTGTGGATTCAACTAGTATGGGCTTGATGATGTGCTTTTTTAAATACATAAGAAACCAGGGCATACATGAAGTGATTAATGTGTTTATGGGATTAACAGGTTGAAATAATGAGAATCTTCGCCTTCCTGTCCTGGGGTTAAGTGGTTGCTGTCAGGGTAGCCACTAAGACAATACTGTAACTGTGAGTACAGAAGAAAAAGGGGCCTCACCTGCCTCCAGGTGAGATGCAGGCCCACACTGGGGGGATGTGGCTTGATGCATGGGGTGTGGGCAGCGTGCCAGCCCCACTTGCACCTTTGTCAAGGTCTCCTGAGCAGTGAATAGGTGCAGCTCCACAGCAGACCCAGTTGTAGCAAGTATGTACTGTAGACATTTACTGGTATAATTACGCATTTAGATTGTATCCTGACACTCTCCAACTCCTGTCTACCTAATGGAAATTCTTCTCTTTTGGATAATTCACATCAGAGCTATTCTAACAATATGACGATGATTTTAGGTCTCTCTTTTAGCTGTGGATGAGATGCACATGAGCTTACCTAAAATGAAAAAGGACATTTACTGGGATGATTCTGCCGCCCGACCACCATATACACTGGCAGCTGCTGATTACTGTATACCCTCATTTCTGGGATCAACAACCCAAATGGGGTAAGTATTATTTTGAAGCTTCAATATTTAGCAAATAATCACTGTCTACCTTTTTTCTGGGGGTGGGCTTTTTCTCTGTGTATAGTATATAAGTCAGACCATATTCAGTGGTTTTAGCATAACAATATGTACTATAAGTCTTAAAGAAATGGATTAAGTCCTGATGTCTCTTATGCACAGCTCTGGAATAATTTTATTAGATCAAGTAATGTGTCTGACTTTGGAGAAACACATGCATGGGAAGAAGTTTAAGAATGTGGAAGGCAGATTCTACAGTTTCTAAATAACTTAAAGAAGAGAGTATAGGCAAATTTAGAAAGTAATAAACTTTCTCCCAACCTCCAGAAAAACTGTAGAAAGAGGAAAAACTTTTTTGGAATTTTTGTGCAGCTTTTGCAGAAAAACTGATTGTCCCTGAGGTTGATCTAAGCAGACAGTGAAGTAAGCTTGAACCCTTCAGCTGTCACTGTGACCATCTTTCCCCACCTTCTGCAGCATTCTGCCTCCTGATTCCCTGTTTGCAGGCTATTTAGCTTCATCCCGTCCTGTAAAGCAAAGCTCTACCTGCTGTCTCCTGGTGCTCTTAAGCTATGGCTTTAGGGGCTCTGGGGCTAAATACCCTCCAAGATCCAAAACCAAGAGTGATACAAAGAGGAATTTCAGGAGCTGTGGAAAGTGATGTGAAAGGCTTAGGAGCTAGGCAATTTGCCACGGTGCTCCTCAGTTTGCTTCTGCTGCCAAGTGGCTTTCCAGACAGGACCCTCCCTCCTGAGTTCTTGTCTGTGAAGAGCGTTTTCTTGTTCCTTGACTGCTCAGCCTTGGTAACTCCTACTATGTAGTAGCAGAGCTTCAATGGCATCTAAATACCTTTTCAGTGTTTAGGCTTAGTATTATTTTTTTGAGTTTGTTTTTACATAATAAAATGTTTTCTTCCCCTAACTTGCACTGCTGATTAATGCAAATTATAAAGGTCTAACTTGTAAAAAGAAGGGAGATCAACACCAATGACAGAGTTAAGAAATCATTGTGATGGTTCTACTTAGACTTTTTATGTTCTAGTCCTAAAGTTCATTTAGTTGTTTTTGCATAATGATTAAAGTTATTGGGGGGCACTCTGAAACTTTTATCTTCATCTACAAATTGTTCTAATCATCAAAATTTGCAGATTCCTAAGTACAAGATGTGATTTTAAAAATGCAGTGCTTAACGTTTTTAAAAATTTATTACAGAGAAGGGCACATTGCCATTAACCCTCCTCAAAATATTTGCGCTGTCTCTTTAAACACAGTTATCATTCTTACCTCTTTTTGAAGCAGTTCTGGAAGTTGTTTTTCATGAGTGTCACTAGTGACGCTGTCATGGCTACCTCAGTGTCCTGAATTGATTTAAACATTTTACATTTCATGGTCATCTTGACCATGAAAAATTAGAAATCATACAGTGCCAGATGTGATGCCCAAGGTGGATGAGGACACATTATAATGTTTTTATGAGTCTATCTTTCCTCCACTTACCATATTTTCATACCTTATAAGTGCTCACGAAAGAAGACATCCAGAACTGCTTCAAAGAGAAGAACAATGAGATAAGTGCATTCTAAGCAAGAGGGAGTATTTGGAGGATGAATGGCAGTCTCATTTACTGTAAGAAAATTTTTCACTTAGACATTCACTAAATATTTTAAATGCCCAGTTTCTTCAGAAAGCATTAAAACATGTTTCTTCTATTTGTAAACATGAAAACATAGAATTAAGAATTTAAACAACCTCAGGCAATATCTATCCCAAGAGAGTATTGGAAAGATTAAATGAAATTGTAAACATAGAAACTCTAGATATAACTACAAAGCATTATTATTACCAGTGAGGCAGGTCTTTTATTTGTGGATTTCAAACCATGCCACAGAAAGATTAAATAATCTAAATTCTTTTTCATATTAAACTAATCCTGGGAGTTTGGAACAAAAAATAAAACAATTGAGAGAAAATCAGGAGATGTGTCACTTTAAAACTGCAGCAAAGAACTTGCCAGTTGTCAGAGAGAGTAGTACTACTCACAGCAGGCTGTTTGCAGGCATGGCAGCAAGAGGCCCAGGGAAAGCCAGAGTCTATGGAGATTTCTGCAAGAAGTCTAGCTGGATTCTGCTAGAACCAACTGATCAAAGAAACAATAAAGCAAAAGCTTGCTTGCCCTGGATTTCCTGCATGAATGAAGGCCATTAAGTGTTGCCTCACAATCCATGAAAAGTCACTGACAGGAGCTCTGGCTGTGGGAAGCTGAGGGTCACGGAAGTTACCCCTTTCTGACCATGAGTTTTGATTAAGATTATTGTATTTAGCAAAATGTTTCTGATCACCTGCAATAGAAAACCAAACCCAAACTAGCTTACGTACAAAGAGGTTTATAAGGTCACACCCAGAGAGTAAACCTAGCTTTGGCCTCAGCTGGATCCGGAGGCTCCCAGTGTGTAACCCAACTAACCCATGAGTGCCCATCTCTCTGGGTTCTGCGCTTGTCCCCTGTGCTGCAGTTTGCAGGCAGTCCCTCCCTTCCCGAGGGCAGGAAGGCAGCCAGCTGCTCCAGGCCTAGAACCATCTCTCAGCAGACCCTGGGGAAAAGGCGCATCTCTTCCCAGCTTGTAAAATTAAAGTGCTGAATTTGCTATGACTGTCTGGGCTTGACTAACACATCCATTCCTAAACTAATCACTTCTGACAGGGAGACACAATATTTTGATTATCCATGGCTAGTTCATGTGTCTGTGCTTGATGAGCATAAAAATCCTTTCCTGGGTGAGTAATTTTTATTTTCTTACTCAGTTTATTTTTGTTCTGTGTAGATTCCCAGAATATTTAATTCAGAAATCAAATTTCATTATCTTTTCTTATCAAGATTTCAGATTTGTAGTCACAATTCCATGACTAGAAAATTGTAACAGCAAGACAATAAATGTCCTTCAGACACTGAGCAAAAGTACCATCCACATACTCTCCTTGAATTCAGTCCGAAATGACTTTCATATTCAGCACACTATTCTCATTCACACAGAAAGGACATTTCTTTGTTCTCAGTATGAAGGAACTTTGTTCAAAGCATGGCCCTGTTTTCTGTGCACTCACCAGAACTGAAACACAACTGAAGCAAAGTTGTTGCTTCTCCCTTTTTTAAACTCTTAAGTACAAATTTAAATTTTTTTTTCAAGATACTAGATATAGGCATGGGAAATTTTTTTAATTTTTAAGTAACACTTAGGCTCACATACATAATGAATAAACAAGCTACAATGCAATGTGATTAGCAGCAACAGAGAACTCTTCATAGTCTTACAGGAGCATCCAGGCTGGTGGATCAGGGAAGGGTTCCCGGAGCTGGGAGGGTAGCGTTCATCTTTAATGATGAGGGAAAGAGCTGGCCTGCAATGGGAGTGGTAAGAGTAGAATCAGAAAGCCTGTTAGCAGGCCATTGTCACCTAAGCAGGAGGAAATTAAGGACTAGATGGCATCATAAGAGATGACAGAAGACATCTAGGATGCAAAAGACTGGGGCAAGGAGGCCTGCGGCATCTGGGACAGAGGGAAGGAGAATGATTGGGTATAGAGGGGAGATGGGAGGTGGTGCCCAGGTGGCTGGTGGAGTAGGAAGCACTGTTTTTACATCATCTGGTCATCGTCGCATCTTAATTGAAAGCAGTCTAACAGGGCCCACCTTTTTCTGCCTAATCTGAGTCTAGAAAGCTATTGTTTTAAACTTGCATTTTATACCTGACACCACCAAATCAATGCTGAAGTTCTTTCTCCCAGTCTTTGTTGTAAAAATCAACTGATTGGATGAAAAAGGTTGTTTTGATATCTAAATGGAGTCCCTAAATTAGAAGGGCCTCTATGAACATACCAGCCTCGAGCATCTAATAAATAGTGACAGTTACTCTACGGCCATCAACCTCCCCTTAATAAACCATCCTCTGAATTAAATAAGCAATGAAAAAGATCTTTCCTGTTTGAACTCTGCCCAATATCATACTGGAGATTACTTTAGTTGAATCTGTTCTGTTTGTTCTTGTTCAAAATATGGAACACTTTCCGATAGCTAACTTAACTGTCTTTTACTAGTTTACTGTGAAAACACTATTAACCAAGATTAAGAAAATACTCAAAACCAGCTAGAAGAAGAGTTGTCCATAAGATGCACAACAAGAAACAGCCCTAAGTGAAAACAGTTCTTGTGCTGTGTTTATTGTGGCAACAATAACTACTTAGTTTGATAAACCCAACTTAACCAAACCAAACCTTGAATGCTTAAATATAACTCAACATTGCTGAAAATAATCCAAAAAAGAAATCCAGATCTAGTCTTCCACACCTGGCTTGAGGTGGAAGTACAAGACCTGTCTTCACATTATGACTTGATGAGCCATTTCAAAATTTTTTATTTACTTGAGGTTACCCACTAAGACAACTGTTAAAACACTGAGAAATAGAACACGTGGAAATTAAAGACCTGATGTTTCATCAGTCTCTTTAATCTTGGCTTGAAAATCAAAACCGCCAGCAGTGAAGCAGCGATGACTTCTTAGGGGCCCGGGAAGAGTCCCGATACACTGTGCCTCCCGGATAGCCGGGGATTTCTGGAGAAGGGCAGCCGTGGCGGCTGAAGAAACGGGTGGCTCAAGTGTGCCATGAGCACCTGCTCTAACCGTCCTGCTAATCTGGAAGCACACTCAAGTCATGAACTGTAAACTGCAGTCCCATCTAAAGCGCATTTTTAAAATTGGGCTTTTCTGCCATTATTCAAAGTATATGTTGAAACTTCTCAAATTTATAGTAATCCTGTAGAAGGGATCCACGTGCTCAGCAAAGATCCATTTACTAAAAAGGAGAAATATTCAAATTTTCTAAGAGTTCTCTTTCCTCTCTTTCCCTGAAAATAAGACCCTGCTAGAAAATAAAGCCTTGAGCAGGAGAGATAAAAAAAATGCCAGCCCCTAGCACCCTATCCCTGCCTTATCTGTCACTGCTAGTCCCTTACTTGGTGGCTATTCTCTAAGGTGGGGAAGGCTAGGATAGGCTGATTGAGGCTGACATTTTTAATCTCTAGTTTTCAAGACTATTTTCTACCTAGGTTATTTTGGGGAAGAAAGAAGAGTGGAATCAAAAGATTTAGTTAAGACTCATCTGGTTACTGTGAAACTATAATCACTTTGTTGGAAATGATGACTTTTACTTACCTGTCTTATTCCAAAACTTCTAAGCATATATATGTCAATAATATAATTTTAAATATTTTTATAATTATATGCATACATATTCAACATGCACAAAGTATTTAGGCTTGCATAGTAGGTGATATTAGTTATAATATATGAAAATACATATTGTAACAAGCAAAGATCTTAAAATCTGCTGAGGATTTAGTTCAGTGGCATAAACACCTGCCTTGCAAGCGTGCAGTTGTGAGTTCCATCCCCAGTACCAAAAAAAAAGACCTTAAAATTTGGTTAAATATACTTCCAGATTGATACTTTTTTCAGAAATTCTTTCTTAGCCAACTATACTCAAGTAGTATTATATAGTATACTTTAGCATTATCAAAAAAGACATAGCCCAATACACACTCTTGCATTCTGTTATATACTCTGAATATATCCAGTTCTGAACCACTAACTTCAATAAAAATATATTCTTGGGACATTGATTTTTCCCTTAATGTTACAGATAGGAAAGGGACACAAAACCTCACAAGGAGAGACTGCATTAAGTTCATAATTTTAGAACATAGGGATTCATTAATATGCCAGTACATGGTCACCAGTGGTGTTTCATTTTCACCTTTTATGTATGTGGCTTAATTTCCCTTTGTAACAAAACTGTTATAGAATACTACAGTATTAAAGGGAGGAGGCTGATGTGATTCTCCACTTTTAGCTTTTGGCTTTTTGCATCAAACTGCAGAGCAGCACAGCATAACCAAGGTGACAACCTGAAGACAGATTTGCCTCCTTAAAAGTTCAACAGTCCACTTCTTAAATCAGATCTGCCATAATCCTTGTTTTAAACTATGACAGGCAACAGAGAGGTGGTGAGAAGGTCACCAGCTCTAAGCATAGCTTTCCGGCCTAAGTGTACCTCCCAGGACGCTCCACTGGCATAAAACTGTCTAGCAGAAAGAGAGGAGAGGAGAGGCAGGGAGGATGCAATTTTTATCCCCTGAATTTTCTCCTATCTCTCAGCCCATTCCTCCCAGCTCAGCATGAGGGTTACCTTGCCCATTTTATAAATCCTTGGCTACACTCTCGACAGTGATTCTGCAGTGCAGAAGGTTAAAAATAACAGCATTTACCTCTAATGGGATTGAAGAGTACATTTTGCTTTGTACATCTCCACCCCGATAGATTCTCAAGCAAATTGGCCTCCTCCAAGGTAGCCCCTCAACACTGAGTACACTAGCAATTTTAAAACAATAAATCTGATGTGAGATCATATTAAATATCATTTTTGTAAATTTCTCATTTCCACTCTCTTAAAATGATGACTTATTATTTGAGTTTAAATTGGCAAAATACCATTTTAAAGGTGAGAAAGAAAAAGAAAAGCAAGCATCTAGTCTTCTCTTTCAATCTTTTTGAAGCTCTGTATTTACCTAATCACACTAGTGAAAAGGGAAAAATCTTGCCTTTAAAAGGATGCACAAAATCCTGTCAGTCATCAGGGCTATCTTGGCCTTTCCACACCAGCTGTCCCCCTTAGGGTGTGCAGGGTCAGTACATCTTCAGCACTCAGTCACCCACGTCACCCTTGTTCTGGCAAAAGGTGGGGGGAGCGTTTTCCTGCTTCAGTAGCCCAGGATTTGCTGCTGCTCACACCCTCACTTGTCTCTCTCGGGGTAAGGGAGGCTAATGGTTTTGTAGGTGCTTCATAAAGGTTTTGAAATGTTGGGGGGTTTTTGGGGGGGTTTTTTTGTTGTTGTTGTTGTTTTTTTACATTAGAGGTGAAAATAATGCCTATCTAGACATCTGTCTGCCCTGGAGAAATAATTCAGACTTGCCTTTCTTCCAGACTGAACTATAAGCAGGAGGCTTGGCTGGCCCAACATAGCCTTTCTTTCTCTTTCTCTTTCTCTTTCTCTTTCTCTTTCTCTTTCTCTTCCTCTTCCTCTTCCTCTTCCTCTTCCTCTTCCTCTTCCTCTTCCTCTCTCTCTCTCTCTCTCTCTCTCTCTCTCTCTCTCTCTCTTTCTCTTTCTCTTTCTCTTTCTCCTGTCCTCCTGTTCTCTTTCAAAAATAACCCAGCATCTGGCACAACCTTTCTCATCCCCATGTGTTCTGTATTTTGTATTGATGATTTACATTAAGCAATAAATGTATGTAACAGGGTTGGTAATTTCTGGCAATGAAACAAAAAAATACCTGCATCAAGAGGCAAGGTAAGGGGCTGGGGATTTAGCTCAGCGGCATAAGCGCCTGCCTTGCAAGCAGGCAGTCGTGAGTTCGATCCCCGGTACCAAAAAAAAGGAAAAAGACAAAAAAAAAGAGGCAAGGTAAGGTCAGGACAATCCTGACTCCATACTCTGACCATTTAGTCAGCCTTGTCTTCCTTCCCTCAAATAACCCAACTTCTTCCACATTTTTTCTGTTGCCCAAGTATCCCACTCTTAGCAGCAAATGGATCCTAAGTCCAAGGTGCAGTCCTTGGTAGCTCCAAGGTGCAGCCTCATTTTTACATAGACACTATCATTCCCTCCAACCTTACAAGAAGGCAGTCATGGTTTGGAAAGCACTTCTGAAACTTCTTCGGTCACTGATAGAGTCCTTGTCATATCACCCACTCTTCAAAGCTTTTTGGCAAGTATTATCCCTTTTGTGTACCCAAACAACCTGGAAAGCAGATAAATTATTATTTTCACTAGTTAACCAAGAGCAGCGCTGTCACAGAAAGGTTTTGGGAGTCTCTCAAGGTCACACAGCCAGTGTCAGCCTGAGCAGCAGCAATCCTAGCTCAGCAAGCTCTCAAAATGAATCATTTGTCCACATCAGAAACAGTTCTCCAATTGCATCTCTGGAAACTGATGGCTGTACAACACTTTCTGTATCTCCAATTACCTGTCCAGCTCAGTCCAAACGAGTTTTAAAATATAAAACCTCACTTTTTCAGCTGACCATCTCTAATGTACAGTAATATAATGAGGGTGCTTATGTTCTGTCATATAGGGTTTCTGCTAGGACTGTCTAAGTGACATTTAGGGTCATAGAATACTAACCTTATACTAAGAATACATTTTAAAATCAAAAAGAGAGGAACATAAAGCATAAAAGGACCTAAACGGTACACCAAAGCTACCCAACTAGGAATTGAAGCCTTTTTAATGTATCCTATTCTGCATGCTCTAAGGTTTAAATCATTTTGTTCTTAAACCACAATTTTCTCCATAGTGAGAACACAATCATACTGCAAAGTATGACTTTTAAGGAAAGAAAGTGGTGGGCATTGTGTGCTAGCGGTGAAATTTTCCACTGGAAGCACTTTGCTTGGAAGAAAGGTCATTTGGTCCATCATGCTGAGGCATTCTACTACTGCTCCTTCATGGAATAAAGAGCTGGAGGACACTCATCATTTCGTCATGAAATGCATAAAAAATAAAATGTCCTTCAGACCACCCAGTTTCAGGCTAAAGGTGGGAAAGTTTTCAAATCATGTTTCCTACTCTAAGCATTCATTAGTGTTGCTTTCCAGCTTGAACTGTAATACCTGCCTATGCCCACTGCCTCCAAGACAAGCCACAGCTGCCCAGGGCCTCTACGATGAAGTCCCAGGCCTTCTGCACAGGATAAGATTCTTCATAACACACTCCCAAACATCTTTGCAGTCTATGCCTGACACTATCCTGTATGCTTTATGCCAACTCAAACGTTTCTTGTTCCTGAGAAGCATTCTAATTCCTGCTGCCTCATTGTTCAAGGTACTTCTTCCACATGAAATGTCCTGTCCTTTCCACCCAATTCTCATGTAGTGGCAAACGCAGCTCAAAAAGTTAATTTTAGATAGATAGATGATACATAGATAGATAGATAGATAGATGATAGATTGATAGATATAGATGATAGATAGATAGATGCCCTCTTGATCCTTTTAAATTAAAAATAATGTTCCTAATACAACAGTTTGTTCATGGTAGATGTTCAATATATTTGCTGAGTGCATAAGCAAATAAATTCCATGAGTCTAAATGAAGTAGAAGGTGCATTAGGGTCCTTGATAGATCTACTCAATGTCAGTCAGAAGGATGTTAGCAAAAAACACTAACCCTTTTGCAGTTGGCTCTCTAAACATATCCATTTCTTTTCTGTCCTATGACTTAGTGGCTTCCTCCTGCACCATATTGAATGTGTGTATTCATCGCACTTCTGCATAGTTTGCAAAGTGTTTCCTTTTGAATCACGTGGGGGTTTTTTCTACAAAATTTTAAAGTAAAAATACAAAGATTTTTTCCTCGAAGAGTGTATCGTTCTTATAAGGTTGTGTGCTTTAGACATAGTTAAGGAATTCAAATAAATAGTCAAGATCCTGAATGGAGGTCAAGTGCCTGTCCTATAAAGAGCACTGCCAGCTCAACCTCAGTCCCAGACCACACTGACTCCATTCGTTCTTCCCCTGGTGTCCACGCTAGCTAAATAGACTCCTGTGAAGTGTGACTGGAGACCTGACCTCATGAAATCCAACCAGCGGGGTCACTGGGGCCGCTGAAGCATGAGTCTGCATTTCAGAGTCAGTAACAGAAGCTGACTTTGCACAGCGCGAGGGCGGGTCAGAAGGCTGCGTGGAAGCCAAGGGCACAGCTGGGGCTTCAGAATAACAGCGCAAGGCTGTAATGCAACCCTGTCTGGCACACTGAGCCAGCCAGTCCTCTCAGTCTTCATCTCTTATTCATAAACACAGAAACACGTTTCTTTGGCTGCTCCCTTTGCCTTTTCAGGTTACACCTCCAATTTACTGTACCACCTCTTCCCCGCACGCCACATAAAATGCACCTGGCATGAAGCATCTTGTTACTGTGTTTGTGAATACCGATGCTAGGTGTGTGATTCCTGGTGCATTTTTTTGTGTAAAGGCAAGGCTTTAAGGAGTTCTTCAAACCCCATGAAGACTGTAAATCCTCAGAAATATGAGCCAACCCACGTAATCTGAGGCAAGACCTTACCACCAGGCGGTCTTATGACTACCTGAGTTACTCACTTTATTTCGGCCTTAAAGGAAATTAAATATGGTAGGATTATTTGTTTTATTTTTCAAATGTTAAAATTCAACAGGAAATTTTTAGCCATACTGAATCCATGAGACTTACTCACAAGGGAGCCCAATCACAATGTGGTTCTCTTTTCTTAACTCACGAAACAGACAGAAATGCAGGGTGTTCACCGGAAATCACCTGTGGAAAAAGAATCATTAGTTTTACCCATTAGTCTGCCCTGGGCTAGAGCTCATCTCTTGACACCTGTGTGGCAGGCTTTTATCCTAGAAGTAAAGATCAAAGGCTCTGAGATCTGACCCAGGAGTTTGGCTCTCACTGGCTACTTAAGCCTAATTAATCTCTCTGGGCCTCAGCTTCTTTCTCTGTAAAGTGTGAATAATAATATCAAGATAATCAAATGAATGTTAGCTGTTATTTGTACTCTTAAATTTAGCTATGATTCATTGTTTGTTGGGGAGAAGGAGAGTTATGGACACTGGAGAAACAGGATCTCATTTTAACTGTAATAAAGGAGAAAGAATATATACTTTATAAAATATGCATAATTTAATGTTCAAGACTCCATGTCAGTGATTCTCAAAGTAGGGTCTGGGGATAGCTAGGGAACCAAAGGCCTATTTAGAGACGCCTCAAGATCAAAACTATTTTCATAGTGACACTAAACCAATACCTCTTTTCATTCTCATTCTTTTGTGTTTAAAAATCCCTTTTAGTCATTGCCTCACTTTCAATGTCTCAGTGATCCACAGTCACCACAATCCAAAACTTTTTCCTTTATATCAAAAATATTAAATGAAAGTTTCCAGAATAAACAACTCACTGCAATTGAATTGCATTCCATTCTGAATAATGAATGAAATTTCAAACCATCTCCCTATTTCATAGAACGTGAAATATGCCTTTGCTTTGTGTATCTGAGCTGTGTACATTGTCTGCCCTTTATCACTTAGTAGACAACTCAGCTTTCAGATTGACTATCACAGTCAAGCAACTTTATTGTGCTTAATAACTTCCCCAGAGCACAGGAGAAGTATTGGTGACAATTCAGATAAGTCAAAAGGAAGCTATAAAGTGCCTCCAATGCTGAAGTTGTAAAGATCTACAAAAAGAATGAATTTTATAACCATGAAATTGTGAGAATTCCACACAAGTTTTGCTGTCACAACTCAAACCGTGAAAGTTACAGTCTGTGTGTGACTAACAGTTAAAATAGAAAAGTACTGTACATGGTTTAGCATTATCTGTGGTTTCAGGCATCTGCTGGGTGTCCTGGAATGTTTATCCCACAATTAAAGGGGATCTAATGCATTACAGAACATTCCAGAAGCTACCAGATATGTAATGACATCATCACTTGTTAATGGAGCAAGTAGATATACATTCTCGTGTTTTAAAATTGTTATAATTGCAACTGTAATAAGCAATAGATATAGCCCAAATAAATAGATGTCTGAGGTATGCAACAATTTTAAGAGTTTAAAAGGATCCTACTAAACTATTGCAAACTCCTACTATCTCAAGTTAAATCCCCTTGCCTCCAATTCAAAATCTGTAAAGCAAAAATACAAAACTCATCTCTCAACTGTGAGACTCTGCAACCAGAGTCAACCCCCAAAGCTACTTTCCCTGTCTTTTTGTCATTGTGTGTTTCAGGCTGTCCGAGTCCGACCTCCCCAGTGAGGAGTGGATGTGGGATTTTCAGAAGCACGGCCATCGGCGCTCCATGATAAGAAGAGTCAAGAGGTTCCTGAGTACCCATGAGCATCCCACCAGCCCCAAGAGAAGCTTCCGGAGGCAGGCCAGCGACAGCTCCACGCTCTTCACCATCAGCCCAACCCAGGATCTGCTGCAGGTGCCCTCCAGAAGTGGCCCCAGAGCCTCACATAGCCGAAAGCCATCTGGTTCCCTGGAGGACAGCCCCAAGCTGCATTCCAGCATGGGAGAACTGTCCACAATCAGGGAGACCAGCAGGACAAGCACCCTCCAGAGCGTGACCCCACAATCCAGTGTGAAAGCCTCCCCCACCAAAATGCCCCAGGTGCCTGAGGTGTTGATCACAGCGGCTGAAGCTTCAGGGCCCTCATCAGATGCCCATCACCATGATTCCACTACCTCTATCACCAGCTTGGAGTTTACTGGGGTCGAGTCAAACAGGACAGGGCAGCAGGAGGGCCCTGTAGAATTACTCCTGTCCCCCTCAGAAGAGGGGACACCAACTCCTGGGAGCCCTGCTCCCCAGCCTGCTTCAACCAGAGTGTTCAACTTTGAGGAGGACCTGGAAGATGAGAGATTCCTAAAAAGGTGGAGCCTCCCACAGTTTCAGAAGCCCAGTCACACCTCTCTGGGGAATCTAAGTCCAGATCCCATGAGCCCTGGGCCGCTTCTCTTACTTGAAACACAGACATCCTCAGAACCTAGTGCTACCAGCAATGAAACTGGCTCTCGGGTCTCTCTTGATGTGCTGTACTTAATGGAAAACCTGGACACCAAAGAGACAGATATCATAGAATTTAACAATGAGCAGACAGAGGAATCTCCCAAAGGAATGCCACAAAGCTCTCAGACCAGGTTCTAGCCCAGATTCCACTTTGCCAAAGGCTCCTCATTAATCCCAGAGGCTGGTTAGCTTTTTGGAGAACATGATCCCACTGTATAAGCTACTTAGAAATGCAAAGGGCATTAATAGATCTTGAAAACTTTGAAAATCAGACACATTCATTTGCATCATCCATAATAATGTGGCTTTCACAGAAATTATACAGATCACAATGAGGTATCGTAACCTAATAAGGAATATCTTATATAAATAAATCTGACTTGTAAATTCATATATTATTAGTTATGGAAAGGGCCTTATGTATCATAATCTAATCCTCTAGACACAAAGACCCAAACACAAGGATTCTCTATTTTCTTTTTTGATTTTACTTTTTCCTTTCTTCTTTAACTATAAAGATAGGACATGAATAACACAGTGCCCCCCCAAAGGCCCTTTTCTACTTATAATTCTTTGAGATGTTCTAACCATCTCACAGTTTTTCTATAACTTTATCACCATTTTCAAATTCTTAGCTTCATCAGCATCAGAAAGCTCCACTTCTTTCCAATTTTCCCTTTCATTTCCAAATCTTCATTTTCCTCTCTTCCATCTTTATTTGCTCATGTTTTTTGCCTTCTTCTCTCCAGTCGTGCTTATTCTCTAGTTACTACAATCTGACTCACCTTCCAGGTTAATTTTCTCTTGCCTAATCTGCAGCTTGCTTCTTACCTGACTCCATAGCTTCTGGCTACGGTATTCCAAATAGGAGGCTCTGACAAAGCCTCCCATCAGATAATCAAATAGGTCAACAATACAGGCTCACCCACATCCAGCCTCCGAGGGGGCCAGGTTAGTGTATCTGCCACTCAAAACCATTGCTGCTGCACTCTGATTCCGCTCTTGCTCTGGGACCCTGGAGAAAACTGAGGCTTAAAGGATGTGAAGATTGCCTAACCAAATGCCGTGGAACCAAAGAATAACATGGCTTAAATCAGCCTGGCTTGAACTCTGAAACAGAAATCTCAATTGTGTCACAACATGGGACCAGCTACTGTGTCTGTTGGGTTGTTTGGAATGAGATAGACTATTGGAGATGGTGTCCGGGCCTGCATAACGGGAATTGGGTTTTGACTAACGCCTTCCAGGAGCTCTTAGAGTGGTTATTTATTGTGAGCTCCTAAGTCTGTAAGGCCTTTCCTTGTACGTGGCACTCTGTCCATTCGCCATCTGATGACTTGGCTGTATATGGCTTAAGAAATAAAATAACCCTGGTCACTATCATTCATTGAGTCCTCACAATGTTCCATGCAGATGCACGTAAAATAACAGATGATCTCACTGATCCTATAGGAATCCTATGACAGTCATAATTGCCCCCAACCCCTTTTCTGAGGCAAGGTCTCACTTCAGTCTGGCCTAGAACTCACTGTGTAGCCCAAGCTGGCCTTGAACTCATGATCCTCCTGCCTCAGCCTCCTAAGTGCTAGGGTTACAGATACGCACCACAATGCCCAGCTTTACCTCATTTTAAAGATGAAGAAAATAAAAGTATTGAAGAAAGAATTTATCTAAAATCACATGCTCAGTCTCATCTAGCTCAAGAACCCACACTCTTAACAACTGATCCTCTTCACCGCTCTGAACTATCCATGAGGCCCTGAATCTGCTAGAAATCTCCCAGGATTCTGGAGAATGCTCCGAGGAAATCATGCCCAAATCACAGGCCCATAATCCAGCTTTAGAGGCCTCTCTTTGTGATACCTACTTTAGCCCACCTACATCTTTCTTTTTTTTTTTTTTTTTAACTTTTTATCAGTACCAGGGATCGAACTCATGACTGCCTGCTTGAAAGGCAGGTGCTTATGCCACTGAGCTAAATCCCCTAACCCCACCTACATCTTTCATGCATTTACAGAGAGCTATAGCTGTCTTCTTTACTTTTCATGACAGAAGAAAGTTGGCAAGGTTCTCCTGTCCCTTACCTGACTCCTCCTGAGGTATAGTGTCATAATTAGCTTGTCTACATAATCAATTTGCGTTCCTAAGTCAAATGAGATAAATTATCTAGAAGTCCAATAACACATTTTGTGTAGGTGAGTGCTCATTTATTTCTGCTTCCATCCATCCCTTCTACACCTTTATCCAGAGAATTAATTTCCTCAGCATTTCTTCAGGATTTGGAGTGGCCTCCCATTCTCTTCTTGAACTGAAAACTGAATTCTGATTTGTTCTATGAGCCCATCTGGTGGAAATTAGCTATAAACTTAATCCTGCAATTACTCAGCACAGATGAAGAAATTCTCCACTCATTCTAAAATGAGTTTTTACTCAACACAAACCAAAGCTGCAAAAACAAAAGGATTTCTTCTCATGTGCCTGATTTTCATAGCCTGCCTAACCCTTGTTTTCGTGAGCTCTGGAACTTTCTCCCACATGGATGAGGGTCCATGGCCTGGCAGCCTGGCCGCTTGGCCTTTCTAAGAGGCTCAGCTTTGTTCTGCATTAAGTGTAATCTGCAAGCCAGACCGTGGGCGGAGGCCATGTCCCTTTGTTGCCTTCTCTTTCTGTTCTCCCAAGGCAGCTCTGCCTGATGGTGGGGTCCAAGTTCAGTAATGCAAAGACCCAGTAACTTCTTTGTTGGCCCCCAAGAACGTAGCAGTGACTGACTCCTGGCAAAACAAAGATGGCTGCTCTCCCATCTTTTCTTTCATTATTTCGTCTTATTCTTGGCTCGTCACTTCCGTATAGGCCTGGTTGCAGCCTATTCATTTAAGCTGCAGTAAACAGATTTTATATGGAACAAAGAAATGTAAAATTTGTCATTTGGGTAAAGAAAATACTCATGTAGGGCCTGGGAGTGCAGCTCAGGGTTAGAGTGCTTGTCTGACATGTGAGGTGTTGGTTTCCATCCCCAGCACTGCCAAAAGAAAAAGAAAAAAAAAAGGCTCACATTTACCGCTTCTTCTTCAGTTTTTTCCCCCTCTGGCTTACTTCTCCCAAGAAACTGATTCAATCTTTAATAATTTCTCAGAAAACTATCATGAAATCTGCTCCCTGAGGGTATGGTGAGCCCAGGCAGACAGTTATGGAGTAAGCACTACAAAATACAACATACAAATTCCCTTTTGAAAAACTTAGAGACTTGAACAAACCACTGTCCCCTGGATTTCATATTTCCATCTGTAAAATGGGCCCTTTCTGGATCATTTAACTGAGCCATCAAGAGGCATTTTAGACAGCGGATGTGAAAAGGCACATAACAGGCACAACTGAGATCGGTGCCCCTGTGGGTCCACCATGAACTTCTCTTCCCCGCTGTGGTACTTGGTGCATCAGGATCCCCTGAACATCCACAAAGCTTTGCTTCTAACATTCATAGATAAAGCTTCAAATTTATTCAACTTGAATAAATTTTCTCTTTGGGTTTCTTTCTTCTCAACTTTCACATCTTTCTTCTCTCTGGCATTTTTCGTAATTCCTACTCCCCACAGGATCCCAGGCCTCATCACCATAGCAATGGGTGAGTTAATTAATCCCCTAACCCACGGTGTGTACCAACCTCCTCAATTAAAATATAGAACCAAAGAAAATCGTGTTTTTCTACTATAAATACAGAAAATTTAGAACCCTTGGTTCAAGGTTAGGGAACCCCAGAGTATTTAATTTCTCTAAACCTGGTCCCATACCAACTAATTAGGAATAATACTTACAAATGTAAAACTCCTAATCAACAGCAAATTAGAACTGCCCTTCCCTCTTTACAATCACACATGACCAACATATTCTGATAATCTGTACTGTTGATAGAAATAACCAAGGACTCTCTCATTTTGTCTTATTGAAATATAGCAGGTAGAGCTTCAATCCTTTTGCATTTTTGTTTTTCTTAGTTCTTTAACTCCTAATTTTTGTTTTGTTTTGTTTTTGGTACTGGGGATTGAACTTAACCTCATGTTTGCCATGACCTCTAATTTTTATGACAGTCTTTTCCAGTGATATGGAAAAACTGAGTTGAAAGACCCAATTCAAGAATACAGGATTGTTCTCTAACTGTAAATCTTTCAAGACTCAGAAGAAGGATTCCAACTCATAGGAAAAACTTGGAAGACACAAACCCAACAACCATTCACTTAGCTCTAAACTTTCCCTTAAGCATCTCTGCATATGCAATCAGAGCTTCATTAGCTTCAGCAAATAGAAAGCAAAACAATTTCTCTACAAAACAGGGACCTGAATACCACATTTGCCCAAATACTCAATTAGTTTAGACTAGGTGGGGGGGGGGAGTAGAGCTTAAGTGTTTGCTTTGTTTGGTTTTTAAGAAAAGTTTTATGTGGGTCATAGATTAACTTAAACCAGTTTACACTTAGGTGACCACAGGGACTTTGTGCTCTACTAGGCTGGAAGAAATCTTACAGATGCATTGTGTTTAAGGAAATGAATGCAGAACCTTAACCTCAGTGGAATGCTGCTGGGACAGCATGAGAATCTTTGCTAAGATGTGTCCAAAAGAACAGTAAACATGAAGGCCAAGTATAGCCAGAGATGATCCTTGGAATAGTTAAACAATTAAGTTCTTACTTACCTACACTTTACCCATCTCACACCCCACTTCAGCTCTTTGTTAAAGAAAAGACTCCAATAAAAAGTCAGAGAAAATTGTAACTGGGGCTTCAGTCCTGGTGATTGTAGGCCTTACCCCAACTCCGGTCCCATAATTTTTGTCTGTCTCGTTTTCTTTTCCTCCACCGCACTTCGTTTTGGGACCTCTTCCCTCGTAGACACCAATAGTTTTAAACATCTGCCTAACAGTCAGCAAAGGAAAGTTTGTGTCTTGTATCTTGAAAACAAATAGGAACCCAGAATAGATTTTGTGCAGAGATGCTGGTGTTTTCCAGGTTCTTTGGGCCAGTGGTTCTCAACAAGACATGACTTTGCATGCTGCATCCATTTGGCAATGTCTGGAAACATTTTTGGGTGTCACACTGGGGGTGTTAGCGACATCTGGTGGGTAGGGTAGGAACACTGCTGAACGTTCTACAGCACACAAGTGAGACATCATAATTATCTGGCCCAAAATACCAAGACTGAGAAACCTGATTTAGGCTCAAAGAAGATAAAAATAAAACCACCATCAAAGAGATTAATGATGAGAGACAAGCTAGAGAAAGATAGAGAACTTGAGAGGATAGATGAGCCCAGTAACAGGCAAATCCTTGTTCTGTGCATGCCCAAGAAGGAACCACCATTACTCTTTCGAAGCTGGAGGATCTGATGTTCAAATCCCAGAGAAACTGGATTTGAACTCTGTAGTTCACTCTTAGAGAATTCCTTGGATGATGGTTCATTAATGTTTGCTAATATATTTGTTTCCTTTCACTCCCAATCCTATTCTCTCCCCCCCCCCCCATCTATTTTGGTTCATTTAATGTAATACCCTTTGCATACATTTTTACAAAATGTACATGGTTGTTTTGTGTGTGTGTTTCTACCTAACCTAAATGCTTCTATATTATAGGTCTCATCTGCTTCTTTGCTTACTTTTTATTCTGTATTACATTTTTAAGATCCCACCAATTGCACACATCTAATCCATTGCTCCAGTTGCCACATGCCCCAGGATGTCTTATGTCTTAATGCTACAGTCCCCCAGTTGCCTTCTGTCCTCCACCATAAGCATCCTTAGAGAGTGATAGAGTTATTTCCAAAAGATGAAAAATATTAACAAAAGATGAGAAATATAAAATAAAAAAGCGGCCTTTATTCTGAGAACACGGAGAGAGATGACCGGCAACCCCCACCGCTGGCGTCCGGCGATCTCTCCGGCGGACACGCGGCGTGGGGGCCTGTAAATAGCCTCGGTTTGGGGTGGAACCTAAGGCGGGCATTAGGGATACACAGGTAGCCCATTGGTCCTAGGTTTGGCGCCATATGTAAATTCCCAGGGGCGGGAAGATGGCGTCACAGGTAACTTCCTAGGGGCAGGGCAAGATGGGGCTTTCTGCTTCCGGTTGTGGCTTTCCTGGCTACAGTGTCCTGCCTGGGCCAAAACCTTTCATATCCCGTCTTATGGTTATTATTATGAAAAGGGGCGAAGATTTCTCTCTTTAACTACTTCCTGCTGGCAAAGGGCGCTGTACTGGAGCCTAGGGGAGTCGACGGGATGAAGGTTGATGCCCAGGTAGATGCTGCTGCCAGGTGTTTTAGCCAGGACAACTTCACTGGTGAATGCACGTATGTCAGACTGGAAAAACAAAGAGACAAAATGTTATGAGGAGACATGGCATTGTCATATTTAAGGACCCAGGTGAGGTAGAAGGAAAGGTGCCTTTGATTTAGACATATCATTCTATCAGGACCATGTTGAGGTAGAAACATTTCCACGGTGAGGCAGAATTCTGAAAATTAAACGTGGGGTTAGGAGGAGTGGAGTTATGAGAGGTGATTACTCCCCCATCTGAAAGTATAAAAGTTAAGACGGTAGGTTGGTGAGGCTTGTCTCTGGTATGCATGATGTTGGAGTCTGTAGGCAATACTGTTAAAGAGTCCTGCTGTAAAAATGATCATTAATAGAATGTAAGAAATTAGGAACCAAAGTGGATAACAAAACATGACTTAGCCTGTTAACTGTGGCTGCACGGCCTTTGTGAGACGGAGACGGGTAGGCGACAGAAGATGAGATGACCACTCAGAATGATCAGATTTAGGGCTGGGAGGGCATCTCTTAGCCTGAGTGATGTGAAACCAGGATGGCAGTCTAGCAACTTTGATTTAGGCATGGGTCACTGTAACCTGGTTGTAGTCCTTGGAATGATTTGCTGTAACAGAACTTTAGCAAGTATGAGAAAGGCTTTTATGTATCCTGAAAAAGTATAAACCAAGTGAGAAGACTGGGACCTGCACAAAATAGGCCCTGTTTGTAAATGGCATAGGTTGACCATCAATACCCCATCATAGAGATTGAGGACTTAATATAGCAGCCTGAATACTCAGGAAGAACTCTGTATATATGGCCTCTATGTCCACAAATATAGAGAATGTCTTACCTGAGACTTTAGTGTAACTTGGAATCTGAGATGGACACCTTAAAGGGGGCTGTTGTTGCCCTGAACCCCCTCAGCCTCCAGCAGCGATTTTCTGTCGGTGATGAATCTGGCAGTGTCAACATTTCCTGTGAGGGCTATTACTTAGGATGACTTACCCACTCTCTGGTGGCTAGGACAGTCCAGTAGCCCTGGAGTAAGGTCTCAAAGAATGCCAGGAAGGGGCATTTTGGTGCCCAATGTCTTCTGCTGCATTTGAGCGTGGTCCATGGGGAGGCCAGGCAGCTCCACCTTGTGTACGTTTACCTGTCTCAGAACTCCAAGTGTCACAAGTGTTAAAAATATAAAAACCATATTAAGATCTCTATAAGGTTTGAAGGTCAAGTTTTGCCTTTTTGTTTGGGATTTGGACTATAGTAGAATTAAGTAAATATGCAGGAATATCACTTTTTTTTTTTATAGGGTGACACGTAGAATTAACAAAGCTTTAGTCTGCCAAACAAGGCTTTAATGGAAACGTTTTGCAGTAAAGGTTTAGCAATCTTATGAATAAATCAAAACTGATCTAATACTGTCAAATTCTGAACACATTTACTTTTAAAGTTGTTATCTGCAGTAGTATGAACCAAGACAAATAAAATAAAACTTTGAAGAAAACCCTTGTCTTGAAATAGAGCTAGTGGTTTCCAGCAAAAAGGAATTTATAACCTTAGTTGTTAAACAGGAGATTGGTGAAGGCTTTGATTGATAAACAAGGCTGGTAAAATTATCAGGTGGCCAATAACCTTGATTAAATGGTTTGAGAATTGTAATAAAAAAGCATCTTTTGAGCGGAGCCAAATTGTAAAAAAAAAGCATGGCTGAGCAGAGCCGCAGAGCCGCTGAGCTGCTGTTTCGCGGCGCTCCGGCAGAGCACGCCCAGTGGGCGGGGCAAGCGCTGGGATGTAGCACGCAGGGGTGGGCTCAGACTGCCCCCGGAAACGTGTAAGGTGGCAGCGGCGACGGCGACACACAGGGGAGGGAGGGGCTGGGACAGCACATGGGGGAGGGGCTGGGAGGCGGCCCGACACAGCGCGCAAAGCTGGAACTGCTTGCAGGGCGCAAGGATTAGAAAGCCAATTTAGGAACACAGCTGGGTTTTGATTAGCTTCCTGGACCTGTTTTAAAAGTTTGTTATAGTTAGTATGCTTGTCCTGCTCTGGCACAGCTATAGGCCCAGAGTCATTATAAACGTCCTTAAAATGTAAATCATAACAATTAGTAATAAATTTAAATTGCCTGATATCGTTCTGTGGGTCAACAGAAAAGCTACCTAATTTATGGACAATCTGGGATAGATCAGAGAGGGAAAAAGGCACATGGATGTTAACAAGTCTCTCGGGGCCCGCTTGCTCCCGAAGCGGTAGCAGAGCCTGAGGAGATTCCGGAGCAGAGGGCTTTTGAGCAGCTATCCTTCCAATAGGCGCATGTGAGCAATCATCTGTAGAGCGGCTACAGAGCTGCTGCCGGTCACCCTGGGAAACACGAGCAGATGGCATCTCACTGTGTGCCTTGCAGCTAGAGGACTGCTGTCGGCAGCACAATGAAGCGTCATGTGCACTGCAACAGGGCGGCTGTTGTAGTTCACAAGAGGAGCCACAAGGAGACGCCTGTTGACAGTAAGGGTCCTGGAAACATGGCGGCGCCCTGTCACGTGACCCAAAACATGGCGGCGCCCTGTCACGTGGCCCGAAACATGGCGGCGCCATGCCATGTGGCAGAGGGTTGCAACATGGCGACTGTTCCCCGCGCAAGCTGGAACAATCACGCGACCTGCTGGAAGGACACAGCGACCGAGACCTAGTATGGTGGGCGGGTGGTGAGAATGCTGTAGGGGATACAGAATTCTCAGGAGAAGTCGGAGACTGTGAGGAAGCACTAACAGAGAGATTAGAGCCGCTGGGAGAGTTATGGGTCCCTGGAGACGGAGGGGGAGAGGATTGCACAGCGGGAGATAACTGTGACACAGAGGGATTAGAGCTGCTGGGAGAGTTATGGGTCCTGGAAGGTGGAGAGGGAGATGATCGCACAGCGGGAGGTATCTGCAACAGAGAGGGATTAGAGCTGCTGAGAGAATCAGGCATAGGGGGAGGGGAGAGCGGCCCAGCCGGAGGTAATGGCAGGGAATGAGTTTGGTGGTAGGCAGGCGGCGGCCGGAAAAACACTGGAGGGCAGGACGGAAAAGTTTGCGGCGCGGTAGAGTTAGCTAAAAGTATCTCAGCGGGAGCACAAGACTTAATGAGAGATGGGCGTGTTCTCAGAATAAGAAAGGCTTGGACATAAGGGAGTTCTAATAACTTGTTGCCAGCTTGACAAAAATCATACAAGTTCCTGAGAATGCAGGGGTCAAATGTTCCTTGTTTGGGCCAAGGCTTGCCGATAAGCGGGTAGGTTGGCCAGACCTCCTGGCAGTAAAAAGTTAGTTGTTTAGTTTTTATGGTACCTTTAATTTTTAGAGTACGTAAATTAGAAATTAGGCATCGTAAAGGCGTCTTTTGGGAGTTAGAAAATACGTTCCCCATGACTGATTCAGGCAAGAAAAAAAACCGGAGGTCCAGAAAAAAGTCGTCACTTAATTGTGGTACCACGCGGCGGCTACGGGGTTCCAAACCGTAAACTCTAGTCGTCACTGAGAGATTTACGAATGGAGTCTACGTGGGGTCAGTAACAGTTTTGCCCGTGAAAGCGCAAGGCTTTAAGGGAAGTGAGGCATTCTTTCAGTGTGGGCGGTCCCAAAAATCTCTGCTTTGGGCTATCCGAACCCAAAGAACGTGAGAGATTTTGTGGGCGCAGGTTTGCCCAGAAAGAACCCTGCCCTGGGCGGTCCTAAGGACGTGAAAATGCACAGACCCACGCAGACGGGGAGAACATTCCACTGGGGCTGCCCAGTGCGAAAAGTTCCCCAGGGAGTGCTCACCTGAAATCAGTCTGGCCGATGCGGAGCGCAGGCGGCTGGCGACAGGAACGTCTTGGGAGAGGAAAAAGCTTGGGATTAATCTAGGGTGTTATCTGGTTATCGGCGAGGAAACTCTGGGTATGTGGCCCAAGAGTCAGTTGCCTGCCGATCGAGTCACGGCAACAAATGATAGAGTTATTTCCAAAAGATGAAAAATATTAACAAAAGATGAGAAATATAAAATAAAAAGCGGCCTTTATTCTGAGAACACGGAGAGAGATGACCGGCAACCCCCACCGCTGGCGTCCGGCGATCTCTCCGGCGGACACGCGGCGTGGGGGCCTGTAAATAGCCTCGGTTTGGGGTGGAACCTAAGGCGGGCATTAGGGATACACAGGTAGCCCATTGGTCCTAGGTTTGGCGCCATATGTAAATTCCCTGGGGCGGGAAGATGGCGTCACAGGTAACTTCCTAGGGGCAGGGCAAGATGGGGCTTTCTGCTTCCGGTTGTGGCTTTCCTGGCTACAGTGTCCTGCCTGGGCCAAAACCTTTCAGAGAGTTTTTTTTTTAATTTTTTAAATGTATCTTTATCCCTCCTCCGCCACTCTCCAAGAGAGTATTTTTTACACTCAAAGAGTTTGGGCTGTGCAGACTTGAAAGCCGGCTGGCCTCTCCAGAAGCACCTAAGTGTCCTTTTTTTTTTTTTTTTTTTTTTTTTTTTTTTTTTTTTTTCTTGCAGTCTGCCTTTTATTTTATTTTATTTAAAGAGAAAGAAACAAAAAAAATACATGGAGAAAAAAAGGGTAGAAATAATACAGAATTACAGAAAAATAAACGGTAAGAAATCACCAGTTGAAAAGTTACATATTGTCAACAAAAAATAGTTGTTCAGGTTACAAAATTAAAGTATGTAAAGTGACATTCAAATAGTGACACTGCCAACAGTTCTGCTCAATGATCTATCAAAACCCTAGTAATATGGTTATCAGTCCTACACACTTGTTTTTTATCTTAAAGAGGGTAAGATTAAACATATCAAAACAGAACAAAACAGTTCAAAAAGAAACAGTTTAAAGAAATACAGATTTCAAAGCAAGGCCACTGGGGATCTTCACTGTTTGTCTCATTGTCTCTAGTTCCTTCCCAATAGTTGTCCCCATCTTCATGCACATTAAATACATACTGCATATTATTCAACTAATCAAATCATTACAGGATGATGAAGGCTTTTTAGGTCTTCAAGATCTGACATTGGGGAAGATAATAACTATCATCGCTTCTCTCATTCTCTTTGTAGTAGCTGTCCTTATCTTTACATATGCTGAAATTGAACTTAAGACTAGACTAACATCACTCTGATCAGTGCATAATAGTATTGCTAGATTTATATCATAATGCTACAGAATTAGCAGCAGTCTGCCTTTTAGAGTGGGAGCATATGTGATCCAGATAATAGATGGCGTTCTTCCCAAGATCACCAAATTCATGGATCTTTCAGTAGGCATCCCCCTACTGCCAGAATAAATTATTGGACTGAACGTGCTTGGCTGTTGGCAGAAACATTATTCTTTTTCTTGACTTTGTGGGTTTAAAAATTATCTCAGTGGAAAAGCCAAGTAGAGACCCCTGAAAGTTCTCCACACCCTGGCCAAGATAGTAAACTAAAACCACCCTTCTATCCCAGGGAGACTCCAGACACTACTGTTAACTGAAGTCCATACTAACACGCATAGTTACTGAGATACACTTAGTAGTTACCTGACTTTTTGTTGTTCTGAGATCTCATCTAGCTGTTTTAAAGATTATAAATTTACTTTTGTATTTATAATAGCATTCTCTCCTAAATTTATTCACTACTTAGATGAGAAGTGATAAAAGAAAATCTCATTTAGCTACTAAATAATCAAAGTATGACACCCAATCTAAGGCTCAGTTCTCCACAACTGGGTGCTCTTAAATCCTTGTTACAGGGGGCTGGGGGTTTAGCTCAGCGGCAGTCATGAATTCGATCCCCGGTACCGATAAAAAAGAAAAAGACCAAAAAAAAAAAAAAATCCTTGTTACATTACTTGAAAATTGATAACCCAAGTGTCCATTTGTAGTGTATCAAGACAGATGAAAAAAAATATTCTGCAAGTTAATGATGCTGTAGAAACTTCCAAGGGGCTGGCCATTTTCATGCTGTGTGCAGTGATCATCTGAAAATTATGAAAGTCTCCTTCTCGAAGTGCAATTTGATTAAACTAATACATTCCCTTGTTTAGTAATATTAGAAAAGTACCCGAGGAAATGAATATCTACATTAATTCAATGGCAAGGAACCCAGGTTTGTGCCATGATCCCTCTCTGATCACTGAAAAGTAATCAAATAAATGAGTTTCTGTTGCTGCCTATTCAGTCCATCTCCAAAGTTACTGCCTTTAAACAGCTGACGCCCAGGGAAGCTTGTGCTTACTGCCTTAGCCATTTTACTCCGTTAAATAAATATCTAAAATTAAAATGTTCAAAAATAACTAAAATAAAAGATAAACACACTTGAAATGACTCCAGTGAAATAACAGCATTTCAAAAGATTAATCATACTAAATCTGTACCAATTACACTAAAACAAACATAAAATTGCTCTGAATGTGAAAATGATGACTGCACACTTGGGAATTGTGAGCCAGACATAGTCACAATGGGTTCCTTTGGGGAGAGATTCCCTGAGGACATGGGAGATTGTCATACAAGATGTTCATTACCAAGTAACTCTGGAGGAGTGAGGGAAAGCAGGATGGAGGAGGGAAAGCAGGATGGAGGAGGGTCTTACCGAGATTTAGCACAGCAAAGGCCTAAGCTACTCTAACTGGGAACGCTAAAGCTACGCTAACCCTTAATGTACATCTATCAATTAGTCAAGATATGGAGGACCCCTCCTACAGTGGGGAGCAGTAGTTTTAGGCAAACAGCTATCACCAGTTGGTGGCAATTCCCAGAGAGGAACTCACCAGAGAGGTCAAACCCCAAACTGCCCCCACTGGTAGCCAAGAGAATGAGCCTGGCAGTGCTGGGGAGGGTAGACCTAGGCAGCACACGCATCCCTGCCTCCTCTGCTCCAGGCCTCCCTGTGCACTGTTCAGAGCCGCTCCCTTTTCTGGTCAGGCCTAGGGGGGTCTCCTCCACAATGCTGAAGCATTTCTTTCTCTGCGGAAAACCGCAAGATGGTTAATAGGGCAATCTACAGTGCTACTGCTGCAGCTGGTCTCCGGGTCCCTCTCCCCTGGATTCCCAACAAGTGCTCCTCCAAATGAAAATCACTGAAGGCAGGGAAGGCCTAAGAAGCTATCAAACTAGGAGGATTCCAAGGGAATGTGACAGCCAAAAACAGTACAGTATCCTAGACGAGGCACCTAAGTGTCCTTACACAGCCACCCTCTGCCTTCCCATCCTCAGCGGGGCGTCACCTCCACTTCTCATTTTTGCAGTCTAACAAGTGCAAGGTGATACCCACTCAGGGTTTAATTAGCATTTATGTGATTACTAATGCCGTTAACCATCTCCTCATCTGCTTTTAATTCTTTTGGGACTCATTCTGAAAATTGCCTTTTCAAAATCTTTCCCATTTTATCTAATGCAGTTTCTATGTTTTTCTTGTTAATGTTAAGAGTACCTTCATTTTAGTGGATAGTAGACCCTTGCTGGTTTTAGACAATGCAATGGTCTTCTCTAAACTTTTATGAGTCTGTTGAGTGTTCGTGATGTCATTCATTGCATAAAACTCCTTAATTTTATATAACGAAGTTCATCAATTTATTACCTCATGGCCAGGCATGGTGGTGGATGCTGTAATTCTGGCACTCAGGAGGCTGCAGCAAGAGGATTGCCATGAGTTCGAGGACAACCTGGACTGTATAGCAAGACTCTGTCTCAAAAAACAAAAAACAAACAAACGGGGCTGGGGATTTAGCTCAGTGGCATAAGCGCCTGCCTTTGTGAGTAGGCAGTCGTGAGTTCAATCCCCGGTACCGATAAAAAGGAAAAAGGCAAAAAAAAAAAAAAAAAATTAAAAACAAACAAACAAAAATTATTACCTGTACAATGTAAGATAAGGAATCTGTCACATTCCTATGTCATATTATTTGCCTACATGTTTTGCTCTGTTGTCTTTACAGTCTTATATTTTTTTCCCCATAAAATGTGGTGGTTTTCCCCAACATGTCTTACTAAATGACTTATGTGACCAGTTTATAAGTTCCACATATTTCATGTAAATTACATACACTAATATGAAACAAAATAGCCTCTAAGAAGGATGAAATCAGGTAGTTTCATGGAAGAAAATGAGCCTCTACCTCATAAAGCTTTGACTCCTCCTCACTAGAAACAACTCTCTCCTGCTGTCCCGGAACTGATAACTTTCCCCTTTCAATGACCCTCTGAGAGCACACATCTACACAAAAGCCCACTAAAATAAGCCATTTCTCCTAGACTGACCCTAAGCTGCAGAGCAAAGCCTGAGGCATAAGGAGTAGCTGTGGGATGAGAAATCGAGGGAGTGTTCCACGCAGAGTTCAGGATGTTCAGTACTCCAAAGAAGGCAGGATCAGCTCGGAGACAGAGAGCTTAAGATCCAACTGCATCTAGGCCCTTGGATCAGCAAAGGCAGAGACGTTGCCCCAAAAGGCCTGCGTCATTGGTTCCTCTGGCTGAGTCCTTGCTGGCTGAGGTCTGCCTGGAAAGCGAGGCTTTCCCACAGTCTGTCTTTGTCTATGTTACAGGCTGTGTGCCAAGATGGGTGAATTGAGTATTTACTGCCACCGTGTGCAATGTCCTTGGAAATCAGCTGTTATTCAGAAGACAGTTGCAGAGGGTTCAAAAGAGAGCTAATCTCTTCTTGCCTTTGTTTCTCTAGGAAAAAACTTGTTGAAAGAGGCAGCCTCATTGATACTAATGATAAGCTCATTATTCATCCACATGACCATTGGACTCTACAAATTCCAAAGGGAAAGCCCTTTTATAGATTAGCAAACACTTATCCAGGCATAGGAATGCAGATCTGTAATATCAGCACTTAGGAAGCTGAGGCAGGAGGGTTGCTGCAAGTTTGTGGCCAGCTTGGGCTACATAGTGAGTTCAAGGCCAGCCTGTCCCCAAACAAACAAACAAACAAAAGATTAGAAATAGCTTTCAAATAAAGAACTGGTTTTGGGCCAAGAATTTAGCACAGTGGCGTAAGTGTCTGCCTGACAAGTGCTAGGTCATGAGTTCAATTCCTGGTACCAAAAAAAAAAAAAACATTAGTTTTTTGCTCCCCAATAAAATGAATTTTGATGGCTTTTGTAACTGATAATTTTCATAATCAGTCTTTTTACTTCTCAATAAAAATGGATTTTGAAGTGGTAAACATCTGAATGATGACTTTATTTAGCTTTCTTCAACATAATTTTGTTCCTCCTGGCCCCAAATCAGAGGTGATTTTCCTTCTGGTTCTCTGCAGGGAAGAAGGCTTAGCTGGTAAGAGGTAAGGTGCAATAATACCATTCTCAAGCATTAGTGGGCATGGGGCACGGGCCTGCCTGTTTCTGACAGCAGCAATGCCCTTTGCACTGGGATGAAACTCCACTCGCCGACTTTCAACCAGTGTGCCTCCTGCGCTTAGAGCAGCCCCAGATCCATATCAAAAACAAAACCCAAGTGGGTTAATACTTAAGAGAATGGAAGAATAAATAAATAAAATCAGAGTATATTTAGATCCAAAGAACTCTGGAGATCTCAGTCTAAAGTGACCACAAACTTAGTAGTGTGCTCTCCACCAAGTTACTTAACAGTCTGGACTCCATATTGCTCATTTCTAAACTGAGTGGTTACAGCTTGTTTTGGCAACACACACACAATTAAAATTGGAATAACGCAGAGAAAATTAGCAGGACCTCTGCCCAAGGATGACACACACAGAGAAAAATAAATAAATACATAAATAAATAATAAATCAATGATGGAACTAGGTGGTTTGAAGTCCCTCTCAAATGCTGGGTCCAATACCATCTCTGGAAATTCTGTACAGGGGAGAAGAAAGAGATGGTGATTATGATTATTAAGACAACAGACTCAAGTAGAAGAAAGAAATAAAAGTGGGGAAGAATTAACACTAATTGAGTACTTGCAATGTACCCGGGACCTTAAATCTATCATTTCAACAGTTCTTCACACATCCACAAAGTACTATTTCCTAGTATGGAGGGGAAAAGAGAAGTTAAAAGTTACACAACAGTTAAGATTTCAATCTGAAGTTTAAACCCAGATTTCTTAGGTATGTTGCTGATTCTGCCATTTCCTACTTCATCCAAAAAAATAATTAACTAAAACAGGATAGAAAAGAAATTTTTGTTTGCAAAATGCAACACATTAGTGGTTAATCATTATCAGCACAGCCTTCACTGCTCACTCACCCTGCAAGGGGTGGTGAGACCTGGCAAAACCAGCATTTACTGAGTTCCTATTACGTGCCAGGTGCTATAGTGAGCGCTAGCCATTGATTATCACATGTCACTATGCCCATTTAACAGATAAGGAAACTGTGATTCCATAAAGTGAAAATGGACACTGTGTCACAGAGCCAACAACAGACTTGGGATTCAAAATCAAATCTTCACATAAACCCTTGGGCAAATACATTATTTCCCTGAAGGATGGCCCAGCTCTAGAGTTTATTTTTCTTTAAATCCTCTTCCCACCATTAAACCTGTTCTCCTCATGATCCCTTCCTTCACTGGCAACAACCTGAAAGACTGTCTTGTTGGTACTCAAAGCTGGATTGGGTGCCTGAAGAAATCCTGTGGATCCATCTAATTCCTTCTTCTTTGTGCACATGTAAGGAGTGTTAAGTCTGAGGACCATTCTTCAGAACACTAAAATCGTGTGAAATGCTTCATGCCCTGTGTGAATTTAACTATGGGATCCTGCTAAGGAGAGAGAGGCACTGGGCATGAGTACAAAGGAAAGGTCTTCCTTGCAGAGAACTCTCCTTGGAGCGAAGGGCAGGTGCAATGAGGCATAAGTCTTACTCATCAGCCTCAGTCCCAAAGTGTGAAGAGAGGATTCTGCTGTTTAAAGTCACACTAGAATTTTCCATACAATTTGCCTCCAAAACACAAGCCAACATGTGTTGCTCGACTTCTACGATTCTTTTGCACTTAATTATTAGCCAATGGTACCTTCCTAAGAGAGTTTCCATGATAACTTTCATTCTACCAATAAATTCCTTTACCTAGCAGTCTAAAACACAAATAAACAACTTTGGTCTGCAATGGGAAACTGATGGCTTGAAGTGAGAATCTGATTTTCACACTTTTTTGTATTGAGAATGGAACTAGGGCCCTCATGTGTGTTTATTTAGCAAGTGCTCTACCGCTGAACTTCATCCTCAGCTAAACAATTATTTTTTTTTTAATTTTATTTAAGGAGAAAAGAAAAAAAAGCAGAGAAAGGGTACAAGTTATACAGATTTGCAGAAAAAAAAATGAACAGTAGGAAATCACTAGTTAATGGATTACATATTGTCATCTTAGAAATAATTGTTCAAGTCACAAAATTAAAGCTTGTAAAGTGGACATTCCATCAATGATACTGCAAACAGTTCTGTTCAATGATCCAATAAAACTCTGTGATATCATTTTCTATCTTATACACTTAAATATACATGCAGTTATATAGTATAGAGCACTTTCTTTTCCTCTCTTTTGTACAATGACTATTACACATTTTGGGTTTCATTGCTCCCATGGTTCTTATTACTTTTTTGGAAGAGAGTAAAACCAAATGTGACATAACAGAACAGAATCCGTCAAGTCAAAAGGGTGGACATAATAGATAATGTGAAAACATAATACAAGGTGATCAACAATGGTTACCATAATGCCTCCCGCTATCTCTAATAGAATTGCCTATATCGTTAGTTACAATACAATTGAACAAAACAGTAAAGAATAAAACCGACAAAGCCAAAACATTGGAGACATTGTAGGTCTTCAAAAATAGATAAAAGTCAACGAGAATGGGCGTTATAATGAATCTCATTATCTTCACAGCTGATGCCTAAATTTTCGAACCTGATACTATCCAGCAAAACAGAATAGGGGAACATCAGTTAAAAACCAGATGGTGAGAGTAATACAGGGCTTTAAATCGAGCTAATGGAAAGTCAAAGTGGGTTACTATAATATATCCTGCTATTTTTTTCCTTTAATTAAAAGGATAAAAATAAAAAAGTAAATAATGGAGTGGAGATTGAGATAAAAGAGGGCATAACAACGAAACAGCACAGATCAAAACATAACCATTTAAGCAGAATAGTGTTTCACCACCAGATAATACTGACCTAAAAGTAGTTACCATATTATCTCTTTCCTTGAAATCCTTGAGTACAACTTCGTATACTGCAGCATTAAGTATATCAAAACAATGTAAAACCATTTAAGAGAATGACAGCATTACAGAGTATTTAGAATCGACTAACAAAAAATGAACAATGGTTTCTGTATAATCTCCTTGTCTTTAAAAGGTTTTTGCTTATACTATCGTACATAATAAAATCCAGTAAGATACAACCTATTTGGACCACTGGAGACAGAAGGACAAAAGCTAGATGAGACTTCCAAACAAGATGATACTAAATCAGTATTACCTATTAAGATGTCATTTTCTCCAAAATAGCTGTCCCTATCATCCAATCTTCTCTGCCTCATTTCTGTTGAGCTCTTATTCTGTCAGTAGCTGTCAGTTTGTCTTCTTCACTTTGTTCTCTGCTCCATTCGTTGTGGCCTCCATTATTTCTGGACTCTTTGTATTTTTCTTTTTTTAGAATATCCTGCAATACTCTCTGTAGAGTTGAATTGGTGGTTGCAAATTCCCCCAGTTCCTCTTTATCCTGGAAGCACCTTGTTTTTCCATCAATTTCCAGGGACAGTTGTGCAGGATATCTCAATCTTGGCTGGAGATTATTATCTTTCAAAGCTTGAATTATTTCCCCCCACGCTCTTCGTGATTTGATGGTTTGTGCAGAGAAATCTGCTGTAATTCTGATGGGTGCTCCCTTGTAAGTGGTCTGTTTCTTGTCTCTGACAGCTTTTAATATTCTGTTCTTGTATTGAATTTCTGGAATTTTTATTATTATATGCCTGGGTGTTGCTCTGTTTGGGTTGTAGGTAGCTGGGGTCCTGTATGCCTCATACATCTGAGTATCTTTACCTTTTGCTAAATTAGGAAAATTCTCCTGGATTATTTCTGTGAGTAGCTTTTGTAGTTCATTTGTTTGTGTCCCTACTTCTTCTTTTATGTTCTTAATCCTTAAGTTATGGATCCTCTTATCATCTTCTTGTCTTTGTATTATTGCTGTTTCTTTGTTATTTTTAAGAAGTTTTTCATTTCATTCTCCCATATTACAAGTCTGCCCTCCAGTTCAGATAGTCTGTCCTTAGTTTCTTTCAAGCTGTTATGCCAGGCTTTGATAGACTTCTTAGTTTCTTGGTAGTCCCTTTGAACCTGCTTCACGTATTCTATGCTTTCCCTGTTTTCTCCATCAAACAATTCTCCCCTCTTTTTCTGTTCTTCCATTCCACCATCTGTTTTTTCTTGGGTGGTGCTCAGCATTTCTCTAACTATTTTGCATACTTCTAGCTTCAGGTCGTTGATAACCTCATTCCTGAATTGGTCTATGAGGCTCTCTATATGGTGCCTTATGTGTAATGGTGCGGTGTCTGCTATTGCCTGTTTCTCAGAATTGGGGGCCGAGGAGCCTTTCTTGTTGCTGCCTCTTCCCATATTCTCTGTTCCTTATATATGCAAGCTTATATGAGAGGCCCAGCTTCTCTCCCTGTCAGCCACAGCCTGATCGAATTGCGCCGGTTAGGTGTTCCCACTCACCGCTGCACACCAGGCAGCCTACGTGGGGCCCATCCCTCCCGGCCTACGTCGGGCTCTGGGATCTGGGTTGGGCCAGCCTACGGGGTCCACCGGCAGCGTCACGCAGGCCAGGCACTTTTCACCAATCCCGCCCGAGAGGGGAATGTGTGGCTGGAGTTGCCACCGCGCCCTGCTCCCACAGGACTGCTCGGGCCCAGAAAGTCCGCTGGAGTCAAACTGTGGTGGAGTGTCAGTTTCTCTCACTCACCTCGCCACAAGTCAGAACATGCCTCCCTGCCCGTCCTGTTTTCGACTCCGTTCGCAGACTCCCATTCTCAGAGTTTCCGTGCGTCTCTCTCCTTGCCGAGCCGATGTAGAGGCAGCCAGCCACCGCGCGGCGGGAAACCCAAATGGCGTGGGGTCCAGCCTCAGCAGCAAGGCTTTTCTGTTCCTGTTTTAGCACCAGGACTGCATTCCAAGTTGGTTTCTCTCAGCCGAGTTCGTTCCTGAGTCAGCAGAGCATAACTCCACCTGCTTATGTCTCTTTAGTCCGCACCATACCTGGCTTCTGAGCCTAGTTTTCAGAGAGCCTCCGGTAGTTGCTGTTATCTGTCCGCCATGTTCTCCCGGAAGTCTAAACAATTATTTTTTAGCCAACATTTAGCAATTTACCATTGTTTCTACACTCTCATTTGTTGAGCAGTGGTCCTAGGAGATATCTCAGATGCACAATTCTTTCACTGGAGCATCTCTAGCCCTAAGGAGACACCAGCCTCTGAGTTCCACAAATGTGAAAAGAGGAAGGGAGTAAGAAAATGCAGAACTTGAAGGTCTCAGATCATATTTCTACTTGTTACTGTCCATTCCCAGCAGTCCCACACCACTGAGAACTCAGACAGGCCAAGCCTGGTTGTTCCCTCTTGCTAACCTGCCTCACTAAGTGAAATGCACACATTAGGATTGGCCCTGACTTGGTGACAGTGTGTCTCAGCCCTGCTTGACCAGACACGTTGGCAGCAGGCCTTGCAGAGATGTCAGGTCCTACATGGCCCATTAACAGCATGTCATTGCTGTTGTCACTTTCACTGGAGGAACTCACGCTTCTTCATTCAGGTTAGCACAGCCCCAGCTGCTGTTCACAGTACTTGGGAGGCTGTTAGACTCCTGCCATGGGCAGAGGCAGCCAGCAGCCCTCCTGCTATTTCCATCCATCAACGTCAGACCATCCCTCAGATCCAGAGCAACCAGTGCACAGCACTGACTAGCGGGGTGATGAAACAGTTGAAATTTTAAAATCCAGCTTCGTTGTCCTAAAGAAAAGGTAAAGTCAGTCATGGTGGAAAAAGAAACAGCTAAAGCCATAATATTAATGGAAATGAACCAGACATATGAGATTAGAAACCCAAAGTATAAGTAAATTAACGAAGCTCTCTCAGTCCTGGGAACTGGGAGGCCAGAGGTGAGGCACCATCATGAGCCCCAGGAGTTTGGGATCATTGTGGCTGGTCAAGGAATTTCCCAGCACCAGTTCTGCAGGTCTTGGGGCTGCCTGTGCTGACTTCCCAGCTTCCTGATGTGCTTGGCTGGCTCCAGGGGGGTCTTGCACCTGCCTGCCTGTGCCCTAAATTCTGGAAACTGGGCAGCCTGAAGTGAGTGTCCCTGCACCATCCCGAGCTCCCGGGAGTTGTAAGATCATCCCTCCCACTGGCCAAGGAACTTCCCAGCTTCCTGCCACATTTGACCAGCTCCACCTGCCTGCCCCACCCCCAGAGACCCTCTCTCAATCTGGGAAATGGGTGGTCAGAGTCCCAGGAGCTGAAGGCATAGAAGACAATTTCCAACAGGCCCAGGGGAAGCCTTGTAACAACACTTCAAACATGGAAATATAGGAAAACAACAAAACAAAAGACCAAAATACAATCTCAAACCTCCAGCCCATCCCAAGAAACCTTAGGAGCTATGTACATAGAAGAAAACATATGCCATACGCCTGAAATACCTGAAATAATAGTAACTGAAACAAAGAAGCAACTCCAGGAAGCTTTAAAGGAATTCAAACTAGAAATAATCTCCCAGGAAAAAGAAGAAATGATAAAAGAAATGAAAGAGATGCTGAACACATCTAAAGAAGACACACTCTAAAAACTAGAGGAACAAAACAAAAAGATAAAATCCCTGGATGAACAATAAAAGAAACAAACAGAATACGTAAAGCAGATTCAAAGAGTTACAAGGAAATCAAAAACTCCATTGAAAGTTGCCAAAATCAGCTCAACAAAAGTTAAGATAGAATTTCAGACCTTGAAGACAAGATTGCAGCTAGTGAACAAGAAAGATGTTTTAAAAATAACAAAGAATCAGGAAATAACAATTCAACAGCTGCAAGATGATGCAAAGAAAAATAACATAAGATTGATAGGGATAAATGAAAAAGAAGGGGACAACACAAAGGATATCAAGAGGATATTTAGAGAAGTAATAGCTGAAAATTTCCCAAACATGAGATTGGAAAATGACAGCAGGATCAGTGAAGCATATAAAACTCCAAATAGCCAAAATAAAACTACACCCAGACATATAATAATCACCATCCCAGGAATACAACATAAAAATATTAAAAGCTGTCAGAGAGAAAAGACAGATCACCTATAAAGGAAAACCTATCAGAATCACAGCAGACTTCTCAGCACAAACAATAAAGTCAAGAAGAGCATGGAGTGAAGTATTTCAGATCCTAAAGGAAAATGATTTCCAACCTAGACTGATGTACCCTGAAAAACTGTCCTTCAAAACTGATGGAGAAATAAGATACTTCCATAACAAAGAACAGCTGAAGAACTTCATGATCACCAAACCAACCCTGCAAACAATACTGAAAGACAGTCTAGATACACATAGGAAAAAAAACACTAAACAAAGCAGACAATTAAAATGGAAAGATAAAGATGCAACAGCAGAAAGATAATATGTCAACAATAAACCAATATATAACAGTTATAACCATTAATGTAAATGGTCTCAATTCCACAATTAAAAGAAACAGACTGGCAGAATGGATCAAGAAACAATATCCAACCATATTGTGTCTACAAGAAACCCATCTAACCCAAAAGGATACTCACTGACTGAAAGTCAAAGGATGGAAAACAATACTTCATGCAGCAGGAACTCAAAAAAAGGTGGGGGTAGCTATTCTGTTTGCTGACAATGTGAACTTCAAACCAAGAATGATCAGAAGAGATAAAGAAGGTCATTACATACTGGTTAAGGGAAAACTTCAAGAGGAAGAGATAACAATCTTAAATATATATGGGTCCAGAGCACCCAGTTATACAAAGCAAGTATTAATAGAATTGAAAAATCAAATTAGCAATACCACAATTATAACAGGAAACCTTAATACATCATTGACACAAAGGGACAGATCAACCAGACAGATAATCAGCAAGTAAATAACAGAACTGAATCACACCTGTGAACAAATGGACTTGATAGACATATGCAGAGTGTTCCATCCAACAACATCAGAATACACATTCTTCTCAGCAGTACACGGGTCATTCTCTAAAATAGACCACATATTAACCCACAGAACATATTTAAATAAACACAAAAGAGTTGAAATTATCCCATGCATGTTATCAGATCATAGTGCCATGAAACTAGAAATTAATGATAAAAGAAACTGCAAAAACATGGGAATTGAATAACACACTCTTGAGCAATCACAGGGGTCACAGGGGAAATTAAAGAAGAAATTAAATAACACCTACAAGCAAACAAAAATACAAATACAACTTACCGGAATCTGTGGGATGCAATAAAAGCGATTCTCAGAGAAAAATTTATTGCACTGAGTTCTGCATCAGGAAAACAGAATGAATACAAATAAATAACCTGATGCTACACCTCAAACATCTAGAAAAAGAAGAGCAAGTAAAGCCCAAAGCCAAAAAAAAAGGGAGGAAATTGAAAGAGTTTCGGCCCAGACTGGACACTGTAGCTGGAAAAGCCTCAGGTGGAACCAAGGAGCTCCATCTCCCCCACCCTTAGGAATTTACCTCTGGCGCCAAAAGAATACCAGTGGGCTACCTGTGCATCCCTAAAGCCCCCTCAGACTCCACCCCAAACCTAAGCTACATATATGCCTCCACTCCACATGTTCCACAGAGAGATCTCCGACCCCTGGGGGAGATGCCACACCCCAGGGAATCGGGGGTGTCTCTCCCTGCATTCTCAAAATAAAGGTCATTTATATTTCATACTTATCTTTTCAGCCACCATCGGTCCCCCACAATTCTATCAGAAATTATAAATATCAGAGCAGAAATTGATGCAATAGAGACTAAGAAAACAATCCAAAGAATCAATGAAACAAAGAGTTGGTTCTTTGAAGAATAAATAAAATTGATAAGCCCCTAGCCAACCTTATTTAAAAAAATGGAAAGAAAAAGCTCAGATTCATGCAATAAGGAATGAAAAAGGCAAAATCACTACAGATTCTGTAGAAATACAGAAGATCATCATCAACACCTATTTCAAAAACCTCATAGGTTTGATAACACAGAAGAAATGGACAAATTCCTAGAAACATATGAAGTACCAAAGCTAAGTCAAGAAGATGTAAAACTGCTGAATAACCCAATTTCTATTAATGAAATTAAAAATGTAATTAAATCCTTACCTATAAAGAAGAGCCCAGGCCCAGACAGATTCACTGCGGAATTCTACAAGAAATATAAAGAAGACCTAATGCTGACACTCCTCAAATTCTTCGATGAAATTGAAAGGGAAGCAATCCTTCCTAAGTCATTCCTGAAAGCAAATATTACTCTAGTACCAAAACCTGAGAAAGACCCAACTAAAAAAGAGCTACAGGCCAATCTCCCTAATGAACACAGATGCAAAAATCCTCAATAAAATATTGGCAAATAGGATGCAGCAAATCATCAAGAAGATTATATACCATGACCAAGTGGGATTCATCCCAGGCATGCAGGGATGGTTCAACATACGTAAATCAATAAATGTAATCTGCCATATCAATAAAGCTAAAAGTAAGAATCACATGATCATTTCTATAGACGCAGAAAAAGCTTTTGATAAGGTCCAACATTCATTCATGATAAGAACCTTACAGAAAATTGGAATAGATGGTCTTTACCTCAGTATGATAAAAGCCATCTATGACAAACCAACAGCCAGTATCATACTAAATGGCCAAAAACTGAAGGCCTTTACTTTAAAATCAGACACAAGACAAGGATGTCCCTTATCACCGCTCCTGTTTAATATAGTACCTGAAATACTAGCCAGAGCAATTAGACAAGAGAGAGAAAAGAAAGGGGGTAAAGATAGGAAAAGAGGAAGTTAAATTATCATTATTTGCAGATGACATGATACTCTACATAGAAGACCCCCCAAAACTCCATTGAAAGACTCCTAGATATAATAAATAAATTCAGCAATGTAGCTGGATACAAAGTCAATACTCAAAAATCAATAGCATTCCTATACACGAACAACAAAATCACAAAGAGAGAAATAAGAGAAGCCACACCTTCACACTAGCATCCAAAAAAATGAAATACTTAGAAATTATTCTCACGAAAGAAGTGAAAGACCTATATAGGGAAAATTATAATACACTGAAAAAAGAAGTTGAAGATGATCTCAGAAAATGAAAAGATATCCCTTGCTCATGGATAGCAAGAATAAATATTGTGAAAATGGTCATTCTCCCAAAACTGTTATACAGATTCAATGCAATCCCAATAAAAATACCATCAACATACCTCATAGATCTAGAGAAATCATTCCTAAAATTCATCTAGAACCAGAAGAGACCTAGAATATCAAAGACAGTTCTGAGCAACAAAGGCAAGGCAGGAGTTATCACAATCCCTGACTTGAAGTTATACTACAAAGCAACAGTAGTAAAATCAACATGGTACTGGAACCAAAACAGAGCTGAAGATCAATGGAACAACCACAACTACAAACGCACTCAACCACCTTATCTTTGATAAAGGGGCCAAACATGCTCACTGGAAGAACGACAGTCTCTTTAATAAATGGTGTTGGAAAAACTGGCTCTCCATTTGCCGAAAACTAGAACTAGACCCATGCCTATCACCATGTACTAAATTAAAATCTAAATGGATCAAAGATCTGAATATTAAAACAGAAACACTAAATCTATCAGAAGAAAAATTGGGTAAAAACCTTGAAGACATAGGGGTAGGTAGAGAATTCATGAACAGGAATCAAACCACAAAGGAAATACTTCCCAGAATCAATAATTGGGATCACCTCTTATTAAAAAGTTTCTGCACTTCAAAAGGAAATCTCAGCATAGTGAAAAGAAAACCCACAAACTGGGAAAAAAAATGTTAGTGAGCTGCCCTTCAGACAAAAGACTTCTGTCTAAAATATATAAAGAATTTTTAAAAAATCAGATCCCCAAAATTCAAAGATCCAATCCAAAAATGTGCATCTGAGATGAATACACACTTCTCAGATAAAGAAATACAAATGGCAAATAAGTATATGAAAAAAATGTTCATCATTACTCATTAGAGAAATGCAAATTAAAACCACACTGAGATTCCATCTCACTCCTGAGAAATGGCCAGGATCAGGAAAACTACCGACAACAAATGCTGGAGAGGCTGTGGGGAAAAAGGAACTCTCCTGCATTGTTGGTGAAAGTGTAAACTGGTGCAACCTCTGTGGAGGTCAGTCTGGAGATACCTCAAAAAGATGGGATTGGAAGTCCCATTCAACCCAGCTACTCCACTTCTAGGTATATTCCCAGAAGTACGAAAACATCATACCACAGTGATATTTGTGCACCCACGTTTATAGCAGCACAATTTGTAATAGCCAGATCTTGGAAACAACCTCAGTGTCCATCAACTGAGGAATGAATAAAAAAGTTGTGGTATTTTTATACAATGGAGTACTACTCAGCTATAAAGAATGATCACATTGAGATATTTATAAATAAATGGACACAGCTTGAGACCATACTCATGAGTAAAATAAACCAAACTCACATGTATAAATACCAAATAGTCTGCCTAGTGTAAGAAATGGTAAGAATACATGAAAGTATGTGATGATGATGATTCCCCATTATATTGCTTTGAAGCCCTATAATGTTCTCATTCATTAGTTGGAATGGTTTTATTTTGGGTTGTTTGATTTTATTGTCTGTGATAGTATGAACAGCTGTTTTGAAGAAAACAAGACATTATAATCGCTAGTGCTGATTTAATATCATCTTGTTTTGGAGTCCTACCAAGCTTTTGTTCTTCTGTCTCCATCGGTTTTATCATGGTGTATCTTATTGGATTTTATTATATGTGATAGTATAAACAAAATTTTTTATGGACAAGGAGATAATATAGTAACCATTGTTCGTTTTTTTTTAGTTGGTTCTGAATACCCTGTAATACTTTCTTTCTCTTGAATGGTTTTACACTGTCTTGTTATGTTGTGTGTGAAGGCATACTGCAATATTTCAAGGAAAGAGACACTATGGTAGCTACTGTTATGTCGGGTTGTCTTGTGGTGAAATATTATGTTGCTTAAATTGTTCTGTTCTGATCTGTTTTGTTATGTCCTCTTTTATCTTAATCTTTTTTTAAATAAATAAAAAATAAAATAAAGAAGCTATTTAATAGGAAACTGGGAAACAAATGTTTTGCAAGAGAAAGGAGATAAAGAGATAGAGGGGGAGGAAGAAGAGGAAAAGGTAATGAAAAAAAGAAATGAAGAGGTGTTACACACATGTACCAGCTCCACACGAGGAATGTAATCATGTTCTGCACATATGTACTACTAACATAAAAGTTTCAGAGATAGCTGAGAAACTCTGTTGGTCATGAGGAAGAGATGACTGGAAAGAAGATGAAACCACTCCCGCTTGGGGAATTAAGTTTCTAAAAGATATAAGGAATCAAAAGGTGATAAAAGACTGAATGTAAGAACAACAACCAAGTACAAGAGACAGGACTCTGTTTTGAGGCTCTCTCCTTGATGGGCAATGGTTTTGGGTAATCAACAGGAAATTCAATACCACTGTCCTCAGAATATAGGCCAGAGATACCCAGAGAGCCTCGGCGATATGTGGGAAGGGCCCACAGTGCTTTCGGAGAAAAGCACAGAAAGCCCAGCGCTGGACTGTAGATGCCCCTCTCCGCCAGCCCATGCAGTCTGAGGGCCTGGCCTCCAGGGCAATTCTTTTTTTTTTTTTTTTTTTTTTTTTTTTTTTTTTTTTTGGCCTTTTCATTTTTTTGCGGTTGCTTGAGACAAAGGGAATCAATGCCTCCCTTCTGCATGACCCACTCTGTTAATCCCCCAATTAAACCCAGTAACATTCCGACACAAACATGACTGTTAATTTTCAGAGCTGTCCAGAGTTGTGAGTAACATCTAGAACATAAAACCTGCTTACACACACAGTGCCATCCCTGAGTCCATTAGGATCCAAAAGAGTATACAATGGACTCTGTGGAGATCTCTGCATCCTACCCACTGCCAGCTGTCTGTGTGTTTCCAGCAGGGCATACTGCTGATGATCAAGGCAGTGTAAGTCACACTTGACAGTCTTCAGTCTTCCACAACATTCCAGGTGCAGAGAAGGAAGAGGGAGCTGTTTGTTTTACTTATTCATTCATGCATAGCACAAACTTCAACATGGTCTAGTAAACCTTTGGCAAAAAGACAGGTCTTTGAACATAAAATGTAAGAGGTAAGATTGTGTGGTTCAGTCCAGTCCTGGATCTGCCACTACTTATGACACATTACTCAACGGTACCTATTATTGTGGGAGTTTTGTTTTAGTTTCCTTTGGGTTTTTTTGTTTGTTTGTTTGGTTTGGTTTGGTTTGGTATTGGGACCTCATACTTCCCGAAGGTGCTGTACCACTGAGCTGTATTCTTGGCCCATTTTTGTTTTGTTTTATTTTGAGTCTTGCTGTGTATTTCAGGCTGGCCTTGAACTCACTATGGAGCCCAGACTGGCCTCGAACTCATGGCAATCCTCTGGCCTCAGTCTCCCAAATGCTGAGATTTTAGGTATGCACCACCACACCCCATCTATTGTGGGTATTATATGAGTTAACACACACAAAATTTACAGAGCATTGTAAATTTCATGTAGTAAACACTTAGTAAATGTCAGCTAAAATTTCACATAATCATATTATTAAATAGTTTAGTGGTTAAAAGGTAAGACATTGTGTTCTATTCAGGCTCAGATGCTTACTAACTCTGAGATCATAGAGCAAATAATCTGACATCCCTTAGCCTCAATTTTATCAAGTACAAGGTGGCATTAATGTCAGGACTTCCTTCATTATGTTGTTTTAAAATATTAAATTAAGTTACGAATATAAAGCAGTCAACACAGGATCTGATGCAAAGTTATGGCTCAATAATTGTTAATGAGCTGCATTATTAATGAAATGAGCCTAACCCTAGTGCCAGAATAAGACTTGAGAAATTTACTGTTTCTTTCCTGACAATGTAAAAGGGACTATTTTGCTGAGTCAAAGAGCTCCATACATAATTTCTTTAATTTCTTCCTTACGACTGATTTGGCAAAACACCATGGTGATCCCAGCTTGGCAGAGGCAAAGACCAGGAGGCAAAAAAATGGGGGAAGGTGGAGTAATTTCTCAAGAGCCAGCCCCAATCAGCCTCCAGGTGGCAGCATTTCCGCGTTGAGCTTCAGAAAGCCCAGGCTAACCCTTTGGGTAAATCCCACTGAAATCAAGGGTGAACGATGTTCATTCTTCAGGGTTAAAAAGGTTCTCAAAGGCACTTGACAACTTCCTTGGGGAGGAAACTTGAGACACAGATAGATGGGATTGGAGAAGTCAGGGCCACCCTAGGGTGGGCAGCAGCCCAACTGTATTTATAGTCTCAGTGAGTCCAAATCAGCCTCAGCACCTTTCTCTGGAGGCCCAATTTCACACAAGGAAAACAAACAAATGCACCAGTGCTGGGAGTGCTCTGATCACCAGGCAGTGAGTCCTCCTGGGTCCTGAGCTGTGCCAAGCACCACAGGACAAACCTATAAACCCTAGAGCATCCATGCAGATGGGATGGCCAGCCCCCTCCCAGCTGTCCCAAGCACAGGGAGGCCTCACACATGAGAATCCATAAAGAAAGGGCTCTGAAGCACAGAGGATTGGAGAAGGGGAGGGACCTCTTTAGGGACAGGGGTCCTGTGTCTCTAGATCAAAGGTGATCCCAAGGTTGGCAAAGGCAGGAAGCATGAATAGAGGGAGAAGAAAGGAAAAGAGCAAAAAATAGGAGTGTCTCGTATGACCCCTCGGGCCCACTCAGTGACCCAGTGCCCAGATGCCCTGTCCCTTTCTTAAATTCTGAACACCAACCAAACACACCCCCCAAGAGGTTCATAAGGTTAGGGTTAAGAACTGTCCAAGCACGCACATGTTAGTTATTTCTGAAAACTTTTGCCAGACATAGTGGCACATGCCTGCTGTTACAGCTTGTATCTAGATGTCCCCCCAAAACCTCAAGCACTCATAGCGGTGCTTTTTAGAATTGGCTGGATCTAGGGTGTGTGAATGTGGATTAAGGGTGTGTGATATTCAGATAGTCTCCTAGTTGGATTAGCACAGATGTAGGTATGGATAAATGAATTTACTGAAAAAGGAAGCCCTGCATCCTGGATGCAGGTGGCACCACAATATACAAAGGCACAGAAAGAAGACAGGCTTGCTGTTCCTGCCTGCCATGCCACAAACTGTTTTTCTTCAGCCATGGCCCACTTCACGCCGCCCTGCCTTGGAACCAGCTGACTATGGACTGAAACATTTAGAAACTATGAGCTAAAATAATGCTTTCCTTTTTTAACTTTGAGTGCCTGAGAGTTTCGTTTCAACAGTGTGAAGAGTAACTAAGATACCTGTAGCCCTAGCTACTTGGGAGGCTGAGACAGGAGGATCACGAGTTTGAGGCCATCATGACCAACTTAGTTAAACACTGCTCAAAACAAAAATAGCTCAGTAGCAGGGTGTCTGCCTGACATTCATGAGGCAAAGAAAAATTTGGTCAACATTTAAAACCCTTCCAAATGCATCATTTACCCAAAGAAAGAATTCAAGAAATGGGCCACTGTGGATCATATCAGTAGGGGAAAGTGACCCAACAAAGGCAAGAGAATCATCAAAGATCAAGGAGGTGGCACACATGCCTTCCTGGAATGGTTGGCACCTGGGACCTTAATCAAATCAAGAAGTGTTCTATCAGACTTCTAAAACAAAGAGGTCCATGAAATAAAGGGCTTATTGAGCTACTGTGGATGCTAACCCATTGGTGGAAGGACCAGTTCTAGTTCAGCTTCCCTGAGCCACCAGCAGCATGGCCAGATGGCAACTGAAAAATGTCCATAGGACCTAAGGACCCCATATACTGCATAATATAATTTTTATAAATTATTGTTTATATTGTTATGTTATAAGTTATATTGAACTTATACCAGCTGTAAGTGAGTGGGACAGGACACCATGAAGCAGGCAACGTTTAGGGATAAATTAGTCCATAGAGAAAATTTTTGCTACTTCCTCATTGGCTGATTCTGGAAACAGACCATGATGAGGCCTTGATGGGTGATCTTCAGCACATGGAGAAGGAGTGCAGAGCAGGTTTTTCCTTTTTCTTTGTTGATTTAGCTTGAAGCTGTGAGTTAAAATGACTTTTTCTCATCTCTTTCTTCCTTCCAGTCTCTGGCCTATTGTTGGGAGCCGCAGCCCCGAGCCCGGTCGCCTCACTTGGCGGACGTGAGGCCTGTAGTAAAGAGTAAAGCCTGAGGTAGATTACCCCTCCCATCGAGCACGTTAGTTTCCTGCTTACCGCGTAAGCAACCCGCTCAACAATATAGTCTGCCTGGCAACTGATGATGTTAGCCAATCAGCTTGCCTTGCTTACTTTAACATGATTGGACACTGTATCCGTATATATACTGGTGCCACCCCTGGGGGGGAAGAAGAAGCCCGGAAGTAGAAGCCTAGAAGGAGCCGCGGGGAGCGGACCAAAGGAGGCTTCGGCTGGGAGCGATCCCAGGGCAGGCTGTACGGAGAAGAAAAATAAAAGAAAAGGTTGTCCACTGCCAGACTTTGTCGTGTGTCCTTCCTGCCGGCTGGGAGCGACATCGACATTTGGAGGCCCGCACGGGGACTGATCACCCCCGAGACGTGACAGCGGACAACGCTCCAGTACAGAGCTGCGAGACAGGTGAGTTGGGGATAAGCCTGGGCTCTGGGTGGCGCGCACCTACAGGGCTTTTAGACTCCCCTCAGGCTCACGCGTAAGTGGCGGATTCCTTGGGCCTCACGCGGTGAGTAACATATTAAAAGATGGGAAACATGCTAGGTAGCAACACTAAGAGCGAGGGTGGTTGTGGAGAAAGCTCTCAAGAGCTTACAAAAGTACGCAGGGTATTTGAGCAGGCCCAGTCGGGGAGCTCCCGAGAGGGGCCCGTCAAGGGGAACAAAGATGCTAAGGAGAAGGACGGGGCTCTGGCCTCGGAGTCGTCTGACTCCGAGGACGAGGGAAAGTTGAATGGCAAGGAGGCCAAAGAGACCAGCTGTCAGGAGCCTAAGTCGCTCGATAAGGAGTCGCAGGGTTCTTTCCCAGCGTTGCGCCGTGAATTGCACTCCGCTCAACTTGGTCTGCGGAGGAGTAGAGAGCTCCTGAGCGCTCCCCGGCGCGAGAGGGAGGCGAAGCCTTCCGCCCCACCTTGGGGGCTGTTCCCGGAGGCGATCCCTCGCCGCGAGGCGGCCGCCCGGGAGCTCCCTTCCCCTTCGCCAGAACAGGAAGTGATGCACGGGCCCCCATTTTCCGCCCAATCATGGCCGCCGTCTTATGCTCCGCTGCCGGCGGGTCGGTATTTTTACAGGCGGCTTTGGCAGGGGGGACGTTTGTCTCATGAGGTACATCCACCACCTGGGATAGATAGTGGCCCCTACGGGATATTTCCTGTACAAGTAGCTATGGGCCAGGGACGTAATGCATGGGAGCCTTTTGAGATAAAGCAGATTAGAGAACTTAAAAATGCAGTTACAACCTTTGGGCCGACTGCGCCTTACACCATTGCCATGCTGGAGAACCTGTCTTCTGGGCCCCTCACCCCCGCGGACTGGATTCAGCTGGCAAAGGCGTGTCTGCCCTCGGGTAGTTACCTGGATTGGCGAGCCTGGTACGCAGAGTTCTCTGCAGAGCAGGCTGAGAGAAACGCCAGTCGGGGAAACCGGGGGTGGAACAAGGAAATGCTTATGGGAGAAGGTCGGCACGCTGATGATCAGACTCAGTTCCCCGGCGCTGTCTATGAACAAATCAACGCCATAGGGCTCCGCGCCTGGAAGCAGGTAAGTGGTGCCGGAACAGCCTCCTTGTGTCTTTCAAAAATAATTCAGGGTACCACAGAGCCATTTGTTGACTTTGTGGCCCGAATGCAAGATGCTGCCGATAAGATATTTTCTGATCCGGGAGTGGCTCGACCGCTGGTAAGGCAGCTGATTTTTGAGCAATGTACAAAGGAGTGCAAGGCAGCGATAGCTCCTCATAAGAACAAGGACCTCAACGCCTGGATTAGGATATGTAGAGAGATAGGGGGGCCGCTCTCCAACTCGGGAGTGGCTGCTCTCCTGGCCGCGGCTGTACAGCAGAGGGGACCTCGCGGGTTAGAAGGGGAATGTAAGGCTAAAGGGTGTTTTGCCTGCGGGGAGCCAGGACACATTAAACGTCATTGCCCAAACAATACAGATGCTAGGCCTTGCCCTAGGAATGAAGAACCATATGTTTGTGGGCGATGCAAGAGGGGATCACACAAAGCTGAGGAGTGTAGGTCGGTCTTTGATGCTCAGGGCAACCGTATTTGTGGACGAGATGCTAGAGGGCCAAAAAACGGCCAGAGGGGGCCCCCTTCACAGGCGGGCCCCCGCCCCAGAGACAGGACAGCTCAGGATGGCAGCCTTCAACAAGGGCCACCCCTGGGTCAGCAGGTGTGGACCTCAGTGTCGTCTCCAGACTTATATTAGTGCCTGATATGGGTGTTCAAGTGGTTGAAACCACCTTTAAGGGACCGTTACCCGAAAATTCCGTGGGTCTGGTGATCGGGAGATCCTCCACGGCCCTTCGGGGTCTCACAGTAGTCCCGGGGGTCATAGACTCAGACTACACAGGACACATTAAAATTATGGTTCAATCTCTTGTGGGTACTATGGTAATCAATAAAGGAGACAAGATAGCGCAGCTCTTGCTGCTCCCCAGTCTCCACAAGAGATTTCCCTCAAAGCAGAAAATTAGAGAAAGTCAAGGTTTCGGTTCCTCAGGGGAAGTCTTCGAGGGACTCCATATGACACTTGATAAAAGGCCCATGCTCTCACTTAAGGTCAATGGCAAGAATATAACAGGGCTCCTAGATACAGGAGCTGACCGTTCCATTATCTCCAAAAAGGTTTGGCCTTCCAACTGGCCCACCAACACTGCAGATAACACGCTGCAGGGCCTGGGGATGGTGTCAGCTCCTCAGGTTAGTGCTTCAACCCTGCTCTGGTGCGATGAGGAGGGTCATCAGGGCCATTTCCAACCATTTGTGTTGCAGTTGCCAGTGTCTCTATGGGGAAGGGACATCCTCACTCAGATGGATGTCACGCTTACGTCAAACTGCTCCCCCCAGGCTAAGGATATACTCAGGAACCAGGGATATACCCCCGGCAAAGGCTTGGGCAATGCCCTACAGGGTCGGACATCCCCAATACCAGTAGAGAACAAAAAAGGTAGGCAAGGGCTGGGTTTTTCTTAGGGGCCGCTGAAGAAGCTCTCCTACCCACTTCGATCAAAATCACCTGGAGGTCAAATGATCCGGTTTGGGTACCTCAGTGGCCCCTGCCTAAGGAGAAGCTATTAGCCTTGTCAGAAATAGTCAGTACACAACTTAGATTAGGACACATTAAGCCGTCAACCTCCCCATGGAACACCCCCATTTTTATAATTAAGAAAAGGTCTGGCAAATGGAGGCTGCTCCATGATCTAAGGGCGGTCAACGCGCAGATGCAGTCCCTGGGGGCGGTCCAGAGGGGGCTGCCAGCTCTCTCAGCCATCCCTCAATCCTGGCCAGTTTATGTTATAGATCTTAGAGACTGTTTCTTCTCAATCCCCCTGCATCCAGAGGACACTCATAGGTTCACCTTTACTTTACCCACCATTAACCAAGAAAGCCCTGATCTCAGATACGAGTGGATAACGCTGCCCCAAGGTATGGCCAACAGTCCCACTATGTGTCAGATTTACCTTGATTCCCTACTGGCCCCCCTACGGAAATCCTTTCCCAAGATAAGATGTGTGCATTACATGGACGACCTTTTGCTCAGCGGCAGGGACCCAGACATGCTAAATAATATGCTCGGCCAGTTGGTCGAGGCCCTGAGACAAGCTAATCTGCATGTTGCCCCCGACAAGATTCAGGGAGGAGAAATGGTGACCTACTTAGGCGCGAAAATCTCCCCTATGCTAGTCTCTCCACAGAAGGTCACCATTAGGACGGATGGCGTTAGGACCCTAAATGACATGCAAAAGCTATTGGGAGACATTAATTGGAGTAGGCCATATTTACATATACCAAATTCAGATCTCAAACCCCTGTTCGACCTTCTAAAGGGAGACCCAGATATAGCCTCCCACAGGAGGCTCACTCCTGAGGCAAGAGCTGCCTTACAGAGAGTGGAAAAAGCCTTAGGTGGGGCTACCTTACACAGAATTGAACCAGGGCGACCCTTTGATGTCTGTTTGCTACAGACTAGTCTACAGCCCACAGCGGTGATTTGGCAGAAAGGACCATTACTGTGGATACACCCTAAGGTCTCACCTGCAAAAGTCATAGAGCATTACCCGGAGGCAGTCGCTTCATTGGCCCTTGAAGCGCATGATAGAGCTGTCCAACATTTTGGCTCAGGACCACAAGCCATCCGAGTACCCTATACCGCCAGCCAGATCAAGACCCTGGCTGCCTGCATAGATACATGGGCCATTCTGAGATGTGTTTTCCATGGGGATATAAACAATCAATACCCTAAAGACCCTATCTTGTCATTTGTCACTCAGCACCCTATAATTTTTCCAAAGGTTACTGCCTCTGAGCCATTAGTCCCAGCAACTACAATATACACAGATGGCTCCAAGACGGGGATAGGCGCCTATGTGATCCTAGGCAAGCCCCCGGTTACCATACAATTTGAACCTGATCAGCCTCAGGTGGTGGAACTACAGATCGTTAAAATGATTCTTGAACGGTTCTCAGAAGCCATTAATATTGTCTCCGATTCTAGGTATGTGGTCAATGCTATGCAAGTGCTTGAGACTGCCGGTTTAATTAGATCCACTTCCACAGTGGCTGGGCTGTTCCTGTCTATCCAGACATTGCTTCAGAACAGACACCATAAGGTCTTCACCACCCACATAAGAGCACATACATCCCTGCCGGGGCCCATGGCACAGGGGAATGCGGCTGCTGATACTGCCACTCGCCCGTTATGGATTTTTACCTTACTAACACCAATCGAGCGAGCCCGTGCCTTCCATGATAAGTTTCATGTCAATGCCAGGACACTAGCAAACCATTTCCATGTTTCCAGAGCAGATGCACGAGATATCGTGCGACTATGTGACTCCTGTGCCATATACAAACCTGCCATACCGATGGGAGTAAACCCTCGAGGTTTGATCCCTGGTGATGTTTGGCAGATGGACATCACACATATACAGGAGTTTGGGACTCTTAAATATGTTCATGTTTCCACAGACACCTGTTCTCACGTCATATTCGCAACAGCAGAAACAGGTAAAAAAGTGTCTAATGTGATCAATCATTGCCTGGCGGCTTGGGCCGCATGGGGCAAACCAAAAATATTAAAAACTGATAATGGACCAGCCTATATAGGCAAAGCCTTCAATGAGTTCTGCAAAATGATGGAGGTTCAATTAAAACATGGTATCCCATACAATCCCCAAGGTCAAGGAATCATTGAGAGGGCTCATAGAAGCCTCAAAGAAATTTTACAAAAACAAAAAGGGGGAGTAGGCCAAGGCCTGGCCCCAAAGGCACGATTATCCATGGCACTATTCACACACAATTTTTTAAATTTAAATAATGATAATTGCTCCCCAGCCGTGGAGCACTGCAACCCTCCCCCCAACCATAAAGGGTGGGTGAAGTGGAAAGATGTCCTGACAGGACAATGGATGGGCCCGGATCCAGTGGTCAGCTGGAACCGAGGCGCGGTTTGTGTTTTCCCACAGGAATCGGGACGAGAACCACTGTGGGTACCGGAGAGACTGACACGGGCGATAAAGCCCTCGACTAAAGATCAGACCTGCCCTACCGGAGATCCATCACAGACCAACCAACAAGATAAATAAAAATAGCGATAGCCCGAAATGGACAAGAAGATCCTCAGGCATATGCATGGCTCGCTCGCCTAGCCTACGACTGAGTCTAGAGGTGGTGAGCTTCCCACACTCCTCCTCTAAAAAATTATGACATAGCTGGGTAGGAGAGTCAATGACGGGTAAGAGCGTACTCCCCCGGTGCGACTCAACCTAAGCCAGGCCCTACCCCATCCTGCACGTAAGCCGCTGGACTGTTAGATGCTGCCCAGGTCTAAATTTCTCTCCGAGGGGATTTCTTTACGGAGAGGAAATGAGTGCAAGCTTGTGTGCATCCAGGTTCCGTCCAGTTTGTGCCTGGCCCTAGAAAAAGGACGAGGGCCTCAGGGCCTTGGCAGACCATGGGACGGCCGACCAGGGTCTAAGCCAAGGACCTACGGTGGGCCTACGCATAGGGCATAAGCCTCTGCACCCAGTCCAGGAAGGGCTACGATGCGCACATTTATAAAAAATAAAAATAAAAAAGGGGGAGATGTTGGGAGCCGCAGCCCCGAGCCCGGTCGCCTCACTTGGCGGACGTGAGGCCTGTAGTAAAGAGTAAAGCCTGAGGTAGATTACCCCTCCCATCGAGCACGTTAGTTTCCTGCTTACCGCGTAAGCAACCCGCTCAACAATATAGTCTGCCTGGCAACTGATGATGTTAGCCAATCAGCTTGCCTTGCTTACTTTAACATGATTGGACACTGTATCCGTATATATACTGGTGCCACCCCTGGGGGGGAAGAAGAAGCCCGGAAGTAGAAGCCTAAAAGGAGCCGCGGGGAGCGGACCAAAGGAGGCTTCGGCTGGGAGCCATCCCAGGGCAGGCTGTACGGAGAAGGAAAATAAAAGAAAAGGTTGTCCACTGCCAGACTTTGTCGTGTGTCCTTCCTGTCGGCCGGGAGCGACATCGACAGCCTATAATTTAACTCAGGACAGCTATGAATTCTCTTGTCAGGAGGCAGATGAAAAAGGTAATAGAAAAGGTGATACTGTCAATACTGGTCTAATGCAGCAGTCTGCACAGAGATGGGGAGCTTTGACCTTCAGCACACCTGGGAATCCTGCTCTCCAGCAGGTCCCGTGTTCACAAATGAATGGGAGAACTGTTTGTCTGCAGGACACTGAGGAACAGACTAAGGAGCTGCTAGCACCCACTGGCTCCAGCTGGTTACAGTGAACGTATCCACACTGGCTTTCTGTGTGATTGATCGGTTCTTAGAAAAAGGTGGTAAGAAAGAAATTTTGGTGTTGTGTAGTTAAATGCCTCATTGTGTGATGGAATTCTCCTTATAATGTCTCCAATAGCCCTGCTGAGATTCATCCAGACAGAATCTCTCTAGCCAGAGACAATTCACCTCTCAAAAGGCTGCGTTGTGACTGCACTTGGAAGGTCTTCTCCATGGCAGGCTGAGAGCTGCCACCAGTTCTCATTCCAACTAAGAAGTTCATCCTTTTGCACATTCAGGACTCATGTCAAGGTGTTATGGTTTGTGTCTGGACGTCCCCCCAAAGCCTCATGCAGGCATAGGAGCAGGCTTCTAGAATTTGCGACTGATTCATGGTCCAATGCTTGGAATTATAGGTGTGAGTGCTACACCCTCCCGAGGGTGGGTATGGCTGACCTACAATATAAAGGCCAGAAAGAGTCTTCTCTCCTGCTCCTCCCTTTCTGTTCTTGCTATTTTTGCCATTTTCTACCACCATGAACTGTTGCCCTCTCCCATGTGCCACTATGCCTTGGAGCCACTGGAGTATGAACTGAAACCTCCACCAACTGTGAGTTAAATTAACCTTTCCCTCTTTAATTTTTTGCATCAGATATTTTGACCCAGCAACAAGAGAAAAGTAGCCAAGACAACATCACACACACACACACACACACACACACACACACACACACTCAGCCATATCTTTTATTATGAACTTTGCCAAATCAAGAACAAAACTGTTCCCTACATATCATCATCTTAAGTCCCTTCATCATCCTGATATTAATCTCACAATAATCTTTCTCAAATGTGTACCCACAAGTATATACAGCACTCTTTTTGTTCATATGGTTTGATTTTGTTGATTTGACGTGGCTTGGTTTTGGTTTCTACCAGCACATAGAGTAAAGCAGTGTAAATCCGTCCTTGCCACAGACACTCAGCTTCTGTTCATGTGGCCCACAATAACTGAGCTCAGGCCTGCTCCATGGAGTCCTATGGTTCCTGGAAACTAGGCCACTGTCTGGGGCAGAACAGATGCTCAAGAAGTATCATACATGAATGGTATCTTGAGAGTATCAGCTACTTTTCTTCTGTTTCTTTGTTGTACTTAGTGATTATTGTTGTTTTTAACAGTCAAAAAAGAACTGTAGGATTTCTATATGGCACGATTCTTCAGGCTTGGCTATTGGAAACCTGTAGCAAGGTTTAAGTGTCCCCAGTATCCATCCAAGAGGTGGGGAAGTGACTAAATTTAGGGAATGGAATGTGAGCAAAATCTGCTCATTCCCTTTCCCTGTTCCTGCCAACTAGGACACAGGGTGACTGCAGCAGTCCTGGAAGGCCTGTGTTGAGCATGACAGAGCCACTTACCTACCCCGGAGCCTATCCATAGCTTGTATATACATTCTCCTATGAGAACGTCACTATCGTGTTTGAGTGTTGTATTTTGGGATCTCTTTGTTACAACGTGTTAGCTGGTTCCTTAATTAATATCACAATAGATCCTGGAATTTCATCACAGGCACTCACTGTAACATCATCCTAGACCATGTCACTTCTTCGGTAATATTCAAAGGCCCATTACCACCAGTACCATGACCACAAACCCTCAGAGCAGCAAAGAGAGTTTCAAGGACTAACATTAGGCTTAATGTTTTTTATTAACATCTGAAATCCTAACAACTCCAAGGCAAAGATATCTGTACAAGAAATTATAATTACAAAAATAGAATTTAACCAAAATATTGAAAATGTTATTAAAAGAAAAAAATCAAAGACATAGATGCCAACTTTTTTTCTCTTCGGTGGCACTGCTGGACACGATTTTGCCCTTGACCCTATTGTTTTCTTTCCACCTATTTTTGGAGGACTTTAGTCTCACAGCAGCTATGCAGTGCTGGTCACTATTTCCACTTTCAGACAAAGAGTCAGAGGCTTGGGAAGGTTCTCAAAGTCATGTAGCTACCAGGCAACAGAAACAAAAATGAAGTCTATCCATGGCAGAATGTCACCACCCCACAAGGACTTTGCTGGTTCCAACTCAAACATGGAAGAAGAGGAAGGCATGTGTGTTTCAGCTCTGAGGTGGCTCTCCTTGCTGAAGCTCTGAATTCATCTACCCAGTCGGGGCAGGGGGGACCCCAAGATAAGCCAGCAGCTGTTGGATTTGTACAGAGGCACTCTCAGCAGCCAAAGTGTTTGAATCCACAATGATTTGGCACCTGTCATAGTAAAGTTAAATCTGCTCTCAAATTTTCACAACCAGGAAACCCTCCCCCCAGCACACACACACACACACACACACACACACACACACACACACAGAGCAGAATAAAGTTTTCCAAAGATTCAAAATAGCATCTGGGTGTGGTGGCACATGCCTATAATCTCAGCACTCAGGAGGCTGAGGCAGGAAGATCATTGTGAGTTTAAGACCAGCCTGGGCTACAAAGTGAGCTCAAGACCAGTCTAAACTACATAGTGAGACCATGTCTCAAAAGGACATAAAAGATAAAATAAAATAAGATTCAAAATAGCAGAGACTTTTCTTGCCAGATAGGAAATGGTGACAGAGGCCACCTTGAAGACCTGGAACATAACACTATCTGAGAAGAGATCTCAAAGAAGATGTTGAAGTGCCCCAGGGATCCCAGGGCTCCAGAGATAGAGCTGAGAGCTGCTGATCTCCATGGGCACAGCCACCCGTGTCCATGTCCTTAGCTTGCATCTACTCCCTCAAGCAAGCTGTGCAAACATTCTCTGAGCAGTTGCACAATGTACCTTTCAGGACATTGCATGGTGAATTGCAGACAAGTGAACCTTCAAAGTAAGGTGCACAACACGGCACACAGGCCCTCCACCCGCCTCTGCTCCCTTCTCAGCTCACCTCCTGCAGCTGCCCTAGTCCTTCTCCCAGCCATTCTCAGCCTTGCTGTCCCCTTTTCTTTTCTTTTCCTACCAATATGCATACAGTTCAGCTCTACTTATGGCCTCTACTTCCTCCAACCAGAGCCTTTTTGTCCTTCTGATTGAAACCACAAAGTCTGAGTGGCCCCCAAGCCCAAAATATTAACACCCACACATCCCCAAGAATGCGGCTTTCCCTAGAAAGCTTCCCCAGGCCAAGGTTCCTCCTACAGGATCCCATGGGCTTTCATGTCTCCTGTCTGAGCACACAGTCCTGATTAAACTCAAGTTCTATGATGATGCCAAGTACGACAGTACATCTTACTCAATGCCTAACACACTGTAAGTCTTAATAAATGTTGTAGAATTTATCTCTTCTCTTATAGCTCATAAGCTCTGTGAGGGCAGAGGCTTCAAGCCCAGGACCTAATGCAATACCTTTCATATGCTAATCATCCATGAATGCTTTCAGAGGTATGATTTTTCCCTTCTTGTCCAACTAATACCCAGTCAGCACAAGTTTCCATATTATTGGCTTCCGCTGTACAAAAGGCGGGGATTAGTTCACTAACTCTACAGGGCTTGCAGCACAGGCACTCCAACTCCAGCAAAGAGATGATCTACAGAACAATGGCCGTTTTGGTCAAGGGCTAAGGTGGATCTTATTTTACTACTCAGATGACCTCATAAGTCACCCACACTAAACTTCCGAAGATGGTCTCACTCTTTGGGTCCACAAAAGTCTTTAAGAATCAAGGAGACTCCCAGAAGGCCAGAACTCTTAAATCATGATTAGTTGATAGTTTTGACTCACCGGGGCAGTAAGAAGATACACGAAGCATGCTTGGGCACATCTGAAGGAAATGATGCTGAAAATACAAACTGCAGAGCAATAAATCAAGCAAAAGAGCCCCCGAAAAACCTAAAAGCATTTGTACTGCGGTTTTGTTCATCATCCTTCACAGAGATTTGCCAGTAACTTTTTTTTTTTTTTTTTTTTTTTTTTTTTTTTTGAGACAGGGTCTCACTATGCAGTTCAGGCTGATCTTGAGTGTATTTTGTAGCTCAGGCTGGTCTCGAACTTGTAACTATCCTCTTTCCTCAGCTTCCTGAGTGTGGAGATTGCAGGCATGTACCACCATGCCCAGCTCCTTTTTTTTTTTAATAGTTAATAATTATAATTTATTTTATTTTTGTTTTGTTTGTGGTGCTGGAGATTGAATCCAGGACTTCACGCATGCTAGCCAAGGGCTCTACCACTGAGCCACAGCCCCAGCCCCTGTCAGTAACTTCTTTCAGTGAGTTTGGCTCAGTGGGAAGAACCTGAGTACAGGGATGATCAATACAACCCAGAAACAATTCACTACGAGGGCCTTTGCCCACCCTAAAAAATGAAAACTTAGATATCAAGAAGGCAAACTGCCTACAACAATAAAAGGTGCAGAAGAAAAAACACACTTTCTTGGAGTCATTTGAATCAGAGCTATTTGTTTTCTGTAACACAGGATCAGAGGTTCCCAATTAGAGTGATGATCATGTCTCTGATCCTAGAGGCCTTGCACAGCTACGTACCAAATCACAGTGAGCAACGCCTTCCTGAGAGCACAGGTCAACTCTGCAAAAGCAGCAGAAAAGGAGCATGAGAGGCAGAATGACAAGACCTGGGATCTGGTCACACATTGTCACTCACTATGTGGCCTTAGACAAACCATTTCAATGAACACTCACTGAGATAAACATATAAAAAGCTGCTCAAGAAGCAAAACATAAGCACTATGTATTGTGTGATGATTAGTTTTGTGTCAACTTGGCTAGGCCTTGATGCTCAGATATTTGGACAAATATTCTAACATTTATTTTCATATAACTCTAGATTATGGGGAGATGAATTGAAAAGAGAAAAATGAAAGGCCCGAAGATGGAAATGAATTATTCTCCACTAAGATAGCAGTCCTAAGCAGCGGCTCCAGATGGCAGAATTTATTCAGCTCCAAGACAGAGAGCATTTGGTAAATAAACAAAAAAGATGGATGTTAGATGAGAAAGGATCTGAGTGACTCAACATCATCATGCATACTGAATGGATGAATTACAAAATGTTATCATTGACTAGGAATTTAAAGTATGTTTCATCTACATCCTTTCTGTTGCAGATGAGGCTCAGGCTCGGGGCTGCATCATGGCCGGCTTGGGAGAATCAGGAGAGAGCAGTCATCAGAATACCCACCTCTGCCTCTAACAGTCTAGTGTGCTTCAGCCACCCCTACAATCTGCAGAAGTCATAATTCTGTCCTACAATATCACACCACTGTCTACATCAGTTCATACTTACATAACAAAATATAGTCTAGGGAACTTATAAACAGAAATTCATTTCTCACAGCTCTGGGGACTCAAATGTCTGGAATCAAGATGCTGGAAGACTTGCTGTCTGATGAGGGCCCACTTAGCCACCACTTAGCTGTGCCCTCATGTGGGGGACAGAATTCTGTTTATTTTTCTTAGAAAGGCACTAACTTTATCATGAAGGCCCCACCCTCACGCTTTCATCTAACTCTAATGATTTCCCCAAAGCCCCATCTCCAATTACCAAAACACTGGGAATCAGAGCTTCAAAATATGAACTTACAGAAAACACAAATATTCAGTCTATGGCAATTATAAACTACAAAATAAACAAACTTTATTCTAAAAGTACACTCACTCCAAGAACCTAGTGTTGTACCTCCATTAAGTCTAAGAGATGCATAATTTTATAGCACTAAAGAATGTATTTAGCTTCAGTGGGTTTTGTTTAGTCGGTTGGGGGTGTTTTTTTTTAAATTTTTCATTTTCTGTAATATTTCATGTCTAATAGTGTTTCTTAGCAAGACACCTTGGCCCAGAAATTTTTCCCACTGCAAGGATTGATGGTTCTAAAGCCCAGGCTCCTCATCTGGCAGATATTTGTGGGTATATCTAATATGTCAGGCACTAGTCTGGACACTGAAAATAGTAAGCCAGAGAGAAAAGGACGCCCCATGAGAGAAAAGGTGGGAGCAGCAGACAATACGTGCATTCAATAAACCTGTAGGTTAGTAGAGAGTAATAATGTTCAGGGGAAAAATTAACCAAAGCAAGTGAGAGAGAGCACAGCAATCACAGTTCTGAAAAAGTAATGGAAAAAGTCTTCACCAAAAAGCCTACAACTGAGCAACAATGTAAATGTTTGATACAAGTTATGTGAGTGAGGGAGAGTGAGTTTCTGTAGCGCAAACTTAAGGCATGTATGCTGCAGGCACGAGAGCCCGCACTGCCCCAGCAGTGAACCATTTGATAAGAGCACACCCAGGGCCATGTGCATGCTCCGAAAGGTATAACAGCTCCCGGGATGACGTCACAAGTCACGATTCATTAGCTGCAACTCATCAGAGTTTTTACAGGGCCGAGCAGTGCTGCCCAGGATATACACTGGGCTGACTGTGAGTTTTAATATACTCATTTTATTAACACAAGATTTTAGCTTTGAGTGTCTTGTAAAAAACTGAAATTTAATATCTAAAATTTAGCATACAGATGTTCTAATTAAGAGACTGAGATTCTTTTAATGCTGTGATATATATATATTTGCTTGGACTGGTTGTAACTTTAGCAGACTGCTCCACAAGGTAAGAAGCACACTCAGATACCTTTTTCAAAGCAGGCCAAAAGCTGATGCTCCATGGAACACTGCCCTTTGTGCTGGTATTCAGCAAATTCAAGAGGAATCTCAGTTGAGAATCTCTGTCATAGAAGGTTGATTCGGGAAATACATAATTCTTTGGTGTTTACTAATATTGTGAGCTATTTTGGGGATAGGGATAGATTTGTATTGGGTGTTTCATTTTTTAATTTTATGTTGTTGTAGACTCCAAGTCTTGAACAGGAAAAAATGACTACAGAAAAAAAAAAAAAAAAAACCCTGAAAACAGGTAGTGGAGGATCATTCCAAGAGACCTGGTCAGAATCTTTGGAGTGACCAAATGCAATGAGAGAGCATTTGTATTCCACATAGTGGGAGGGACGTGTTGGTGTGTTGCACATCAAAGGTCAGACAGCAAATTTAACATCAACCACAAGTGTTGCCAAACTTGGTGAAACTGAAAGAATTTCTTAAAGGGAAACTGAGGAAGTACCATTCCCGGTATCTTAGTTTTTATAATTATGTTTCTAAAACAAATCACTGGACAACTGCCAGCTTTCAAATTTCACTGTGCAAAGCAAGACATGGTAAGCACCTCTCTGATGGAGATTTTATCAAAATGGCCATGACATCTGCAAGTAATTCCTTTTTTCATGATGTCCCCCCAGACAAGGATGAAATTATACAAAGCATCTCTGAGATGCCACTTGGCAGAATTACTGTTAAAGATTGAGTCTTGCACGTGGCAGGTGATGTTAGCCACCAGCTCACCACTGACCTACGAAAAGCAGCCTGTTACTCCCTGTGCTTGTATGAAGCACAGACATATGGAATTATGCAGGCTAGCAGTAATTTTGCATTATACTGTTGATGACATCATAGGAGAAGAGCTGGTGGAACTGATGTCTGCCTAGAATACAAGGGACAGACATCCACAGTGCTGCAATGTCTATAATCTATGCTGTGATATCAGTGCTTTTTTGTCATAAGACATAAGACCAGAAAAAGGGATTTCAATGACTAATGATGCAAAACCTTGTGTGGTGGGTTTCAAACAATGAAAACATCTGTTTTCATACAGTTTTTAGTTAAAGAAGCAAAATATACAGTCACTCGGTTTCATTGTATTATACATCAAGGCAAAGCAGCAAAAACTCAGATGATTTATTCAATGATGTCACAAAAATGATGAGTTACAGCATGGTTCATGCTCTTAATTTTGACAGCTTCAAGCAATTCTTGATAAAACTCAGGCACAGTATAATCCTGTACTTAAGTCCAATAATGTCTGGTGACTGAGCAGGGGACATGCCTTGGAGAGATTTGTAGCCTGCTTGGATGAAATTAAGCTGTTTATGAATGAAAGAGGCAGAAATATCCACAGGTCACTGATATGGCCTGGTTTAACAACCTCATGTTCTTACAAATTTTATATTATACTTCAATCTACTGAACCATACACTACAAGGAATAGGGAAAACAGCTAAAAGGATGTTTGTGATATCAAAACATTTGAGAGAAAACTGTAGGTTTCTGGAAAAGACCTTAAAAATGGACAACTGAAATATTTTCCAAATCTGAAAATGCATTTGGAAAATTCTACAACAGCTAATCCTTCCTGAAGATAATCCCACAAGCCATTGGGAAATCTACAAGAAATTTTTTATGATCATAGCAGCTACCAAAAAGAATTTTACAGCTCTGGATGACAGAGACAACCCCATGTTTTCTTCACTAGATAAAGCCAAATTTGAAGAACTTGTTCTTTCCTATTTACACTGGTTAGATTTTGGAAATCTGGAACTGAAGCTATTGGAATTTAAAGCAAGTGCTATCTGGAAAAATAAAATTCTGGGCTGGGGATGTGGCTCAGTGATAGAATTCTTGCGTTGCATGCATAGGGCCCTGGGTCTGGATCCCCAGAACTTCAAAGAAAAAAAAAATCTATGCCTGTCTGTAATGCTTGAGAAGGCAGAGAAGACAGTATGAAGGGATTATAAACAACAGCAGCTAGTAGTTCTGAAAATGAAATCCTTGAAGTGTGAAATTTTATGCCAAAAAATTTTAAGTCAATGAAAGCACTTAGGATTGCATTTTTTACTTCATATGGATCATCTTTTGCTTGTGAGCAGCTGTTCTCAGTTTTGAATTATAGCAAACATAGTATAAGAAACAGACAGATGACCTGAGCGTTGCACATGTTTTTCTCAAACTAACAAAGTAGGAGCCAATGTTTGACAAAATATCAGCATGCATCTAACAGCAAATATCACATTACTTGTGCAAAAGCATGCCAAATGCAAACTTCTACCTTTCAATAAAAAATCGTATCATTGAAAGCTCTATTGTGTTTTCAAGACAAAAGGTGTTGATGTATGAGTTTTTTTTTTTTTTTTTCTAAATGAAAACCTCAGTATTTAGGTTTAGTTGCAGTGTTGGCATTTTGCAAACAGTAAGTGGGTTTTGAGTTACTGTTTGGGCACTTGGTCTCTAAAAGTTTCACCATCACTGCCATAAAGGAAAGAGTGAATGTTAAGGCCCTGAGGCAAGGGAATCCTCTTCCACTTGTTGACCCATCGACTCAATATTAAAAGTATACCTATAATTCCAGCTATTTGGGAGGTTGATGCAGGAGGATATTAAGCTGCAAGCCAGCCTGAGCAACTTAATTAGACCCTGACTCAAACATAAAATAAAAAGGCCAGATATGGTGGCACATACCTATAACCCCAGGACTCCAAAAGGCTGAGGCACAAGGATTGCAAGTTCAAGTTCAACCCAGGCAACTTTGCAAGACTGTGATATTGCTGAATGGTAGGTAGCATGCTTGCCAAGAACACATGATCACTGGGTTCAATCCCCAGTACTGCAAATACATACATTTTAAAATTTATATATTTAAATTTTAAATTAAAAACATCAAGAGAAAGGAAAATAGGTTCTTCACCAATTGCTGATCCCTCCTGTTAAACCAAAAAATGGATCCTCTGCTAATGCATATATATTTTTTAAACTTTTATATATATTTAAATTATATATATATATATATATATATATATATATATAATTTTAGATTAAAAGCTTACCATCTCAAGAGAAAGGAAAATAGGTTCCTTCACCAGTTGCTGATTCCTTCTGTTAAAACAAAAAGTGGCTCCCTGCCGATGCCACTGGGTGCTACAGAGCAGACCCACACCAATCTTGCCAGGGCAAACGCCACTCAGGCCCAGGAACGATCTTCCTGTCTTGTTCCCTGCTGCTAGCATGGCCAGCATTTCCTGCAAAGGTCAGGAAAAAGCACAGAGAGGAAGAAGCCCGCTCACTGCAAGGGGGCTGCAGAGAGCTGGGGACTGCGATGTGTAAACTACAGCTGGGCACCGCAGCCCTGTCAGCCCGCAGACCAGACTCCACCCTGATGCCCAAACCGCCCCACATCCACGTTCACAAATTACCCGGTCCTGTGTCCCTTTCGCACCTAACAAAGGACATGTGCTACACCGTGTTCCAAGGGCAAGATAGGCAACACTGATGAAGACTGACAACTCCCAATCAGCTACTAGGGAGCAGGCAAAACTTGGTAAAGAACAAATTAGTTAATTTCAGTGTGCAGTGAGCAGTGAGGTTTCTAGAAAAAAGAAAAAAACAGCAATGGGGCCAAGCAAGGGGTCTCTCTCACACGTGGCAGAGTCTGGGTCTCTGAGGAGGTACCACTTGACCTGAGGCCCAAGTAGAAGGAACCATGGCTGGATGGCTCTCGCAGGATGTGGGTAAGGCCACACGTTTCACAATCCAGAGCGAGGACTGGATTTTATTCTCAGAGCAATGCGAAGCTTTCAGATGTTCCCATGCCAGAGTCTAGGGTTGGATTTACCTTGGCAGTGGACTACTCTGCTGTGTGAAGAGCGATGCAGACAGACGATGGGGACTCGGACTGAGTGGTGGCAGTAGGGGTAGGGAGTTGGGGAGAGGTGGGGGAGCATGTAAGGTACATTTCAGAGCCATTGGGGGGCGTCAGAGGATGACGCTTCTACGGGAACTTGCCAAGGAGCTCAACCAATCCACGCCACCACGTGGTCTCCCAGAGCCAAGGACTAGACCCCGGAACTCGGGTGTCCCCTTTGGACACCTCCCATGCAGCGGAGATCTGGGGTTCACCCCGCTTCCCTTCTGCTCCCCTCTTCCCTGGAGGGCACTGCGCCCACACTGCAGCGGAAAGGCGCTCCCGCCTTGCCCATAGGAAGATTCTACTTGAGCTGCATGCGAATTCCTTGGATTGACTGGGCAACTTCTGTTTCTGCTAGAGAAAGACAGCCCCTTTCAGCTCTAAATACGATTTCTTTCTTGACACAGGGCTGGAGATGTACAGAGCAGCTGGCTTTCTCGTCACACCCGGCTACATTTGACAAATGTGGCCTCCCAGGGTCAGGAGTGCCCTCTGGTGGTCATAATAACACCAAGGATGATAACATGCTGGTCATCACGAGACAGATTTGTAATAAACATTGATCCAGATCACCCCATTTAGTGTTCACACGAATCCTCTGAAATCTCGCCATTCAGATGCTCTCTCCGTTTCACAAAGGAGGGAATTGCCAAAGATCATTCCTCTGGACATCCAATCCCCTTTAACTCCTCAAGAAAAATATAAGTCATCCTAGAAAAAAAATAGAAATTTTAAAATACAAGTTGGTCAGTCAGGCATGATGGTGCATGCACTCAAGGAGGCTGAGACAGGAGGAGCAAAACTTTTAGCCCTCCCTTGAACAATTTAAGAGCTTAGTGAGACCCTGACTTAAAATTAAAAATTGCCAAGGATGTAGGTCACTATGAAGCAATCCCAAGTACAGGAAAATAAAAAATGTTTTTTACTATACAAGTAAACATATTACATGTTATAGAAAAAATGGGAAGAAAAGTAATTGATTTCATTATCAAAACCACTGGTAGCATTTTAATATTCTTGCTTTCAAACTTTTTTCTCCCTTCCATAATTTTGTAATACAGCTTCTTCATTGAAGGGCATTCATAAAGATTTCTTTCTGTCAAGCACTTTATTCTTAAACATGTTCCCTACAGATTTGCTGTTCAAGACGGCAGGTAGTTCCAGGGACATCTGCAGCAGGGTGATGCAAGTCCCCTCAGTGCCCCTGTCAGTCTCAGCTGCCCTAGAGAGACTCCTAGAGACAGGTTGCCATGGAGACTTGTGTATGGACTTAAAACCTCAGGACAGGTCACAGGCCCTGTCCAAAGGCACTGTACTCCGGCAGGCGTCCCGGAGGGAACTACTGGGGACGGTGGCTGACTCATGTCCAGCGAAGATTGTCAAAACAGAGCCTGGCTTTGGGCTCAGAGCCCGGGAGTCCCAGGGCAGCCTTCCCCAGGTCCCATGGTTCTGCGTTGTGAGGTTTTGCTCTGGATGCCACAGGCATGGGGCTATGTAGCAGCCTTCTCCATAGCTCTTTTTCATTCTCTGCTGATCCCTGGAAAGTGTCTCCACCTTGCCAGCAGCGTCTGAGCCTTGTCTCAGTTCTAAGACACTGCCTGCTCCAGGAAGCCCCCTGGGGTGTGGCCTCCAGAGTCAGATAGACAGGATGCCAGGATCCTGTCAGTACTCACAAGCCCCAGGGAACAGGAAGACCCCTGTGCCCTCTGTTTCTTCCCTGTGCCATTTCCCCAGAGCACACAGAGAACAATACAAGTAACACCACCTTATGTAAACACCCAGACTGCAGCCATCTGCGGAGCTAGAAGGGGACCCGGGAGCCTCCTGCACCAGGGGCTACTGCTTACTTCTTCATCTGACAGTGAAAAATGAGGCTGGTGTCTGTTGCGTGTCGCAGTAGTGGTATTCAACTGAGATCATATAAACTCTTCCATGTTATCAATGGCATGGGGCCAGGTATCAAAAGTAACTTTTCAGGAACCATCCCTCAACCTAAATATCATTCTGTGCTCAAGAATGCCAGGTGGTTCTTAGAACAGAAACGCAGTCCAACCTAAACATCAGCACTAATGGCTATCACCCACCAACCTTGTTGTATATACCTTACATGAATATTCCTTACATCAATCCAATAATGGAAGTGCTGCTGGGTTCTATGTATCAAAAAGCAGGAAAAGAAGGCAGATAAGGTTAGTGACTTGCTGGGGCCATCAAAAGATAAGCAGCAGCATAGGCAGGCTCAAGAATGCAAACACCAACAGCACCAAATTTTGGTAAAGAGCTCCCGTTCATTGCTGGTAGAGATGCTAACTAGCTCAGCTACTTTGAAACATGATTTGGCAATTTCTTATGAAATCAGACATACTCTTATTGTCTGATCCTGCAATCATACTCCTTGGTATTTACATCCACACAAAAACCCAAAAATGGGTGTTTGGAGTAGGTTTGTTCATAACTGCCAAAATGTGGAAGCCACCAAAATGTCTTTCAGCTGCTGGAATCTCATTCAATGATAATAGGAAATGAGCTACTAAGCCATGAAAAGACATGGGAGAAATAAGCTACACGCAGAAGACCAGTATCAGCATGGTGTGATGGCATACATCTGCCATCTCAGTACCCCAGAGGCTGAGGCAGGAGTATCTCAAAGTTGAGGCCAGCAAGTTCCAGTCTATCCTGAACTACACAGCAAGACCTCTCTCAAAAATCAAAGGCAACAACAGCAAAAAGACAAGTATCACATGTTTCCTTTCATATGTAGAAAACAAAAAGACAATCCGAAAATAGAAGAGGGACTAATAGGAAAGGAAAAGGGCATCAGGGGTAGAGAGAAAGGCGAGAGGGGATTGGGGATGCAGGTTCAAACCAGCTGCCATATGTGCATGCATGGAGAGGTCAAAGGCAAACCCATTCATCTATAACTATCACTTTGGAAAGCTGTTACTTCAGATCTAAAATGTCCCCCAAAGTCCGTGTGCAGAGGTGCGGCTCTGAGAAAATGATTGGATCACGGGATGCTGAACTCAGCAGTGGATTAGTGCATTGACTGACCCATAGCTGAATGTGCTGTGAGGAGGGGGGCAGGACCTGGAAGCGTGAATTCTTGTCCCCAGCTCCACCCTTCTCTCTGTCGGCTTCCTGGCCACCAACGTAGAGCAGCTTCCACCATGCTGTCTTCCTTGAAGCCAGCCAACCTTGCATAGGCTGAACCCTCTGCTGTGAACCAAGAAAAACCTCTTCTTTTATTTTTTTTAAGTATTGAGTATTGAACCCAGGGCCTATACATTGAGTTACATCCCCACTCTTTTTTATTTTATTTAAACTTTTATTTTTATTTTGAGACAAGGTCTTACTAAGTTGCCCAAGTTGGGCTCAAGTTTGAGATCCTCCTGCCTCAGCCTTCCAGAATGCTGAGATCAAAGACTTGTGCCGTAATACTCAGCTACCTCTTGTTTATATTGCAGGTGGCTGGTATTCTTCTCCCAGTGACTAACACAGAAAAAAACAAGGCAGGGAAAAAAAATTAAATGTATTTTACTAAGTGAAAAAAAGCCAATCTGAAAAGGCTACATTCTGAGTAACACTACAAACTATACAGACAATAAAAGATTAGTAGTGACCAGGCACTAGGGTATTCCAGTCCATACAGAGGACTTTTAGGACAGTGAAAATACTCAGCAAGATCTCACATGCTGGATACATATCATTACATATTTATCCAAAGCCACAGAACGCACCAACAGAGAACCTGACCATGAACGTTGGGCCTTCAGGAGATGATGGTTTGTCAATGGAACACCATCTATTTTAACAAATTTATTATTCCATTTTTAGAGATGGAATAGAGTTTGTGAGTTTGGGACAAGAAGTGTATAGGACATCTCTGCATTTCATGTTCAACTGTGCCATATTTTTTTTGGGGGGGGGTACCAGGTATCAAACTCATGACCTTGTGCTTGCCAGGCAGGTACTTACACCATTGAGCTAAATCTCCAGCCCCAGTGCCATAAGTTTTAAACTGCAATAAATAAATAAACAAACAAACAAAGTTTGTTCAAAACAATTTCTAAGCCCAAGAAGCTTGGCTCCAGCATTCACCCCTTTAACCACTGTGCTCTACCACCTCCCAATTATAATGGAAAGGAAATTTTAATAGACATTAAAAAGAAAAACTACACATGCAAACTAAACAAGGCTATTGTGCTGTGAGGACAGTTCAGCTTGCCGATCCTTCCTAACACGTCCTGCAGCAGGCGAGGCCTGAACTGAACCCTGAAGTGTCTGAGAAGCACCTGACATGTGGTGTAAGGCCAGCACCCGCAGGAACCCTTTGATCGGGAAGTCAGCTGTGAAAAGGTGGGCTGGGAGCAGAAAGCCTTATCAGTATCCTGTCCCAGGGCTGCCAGGAGCTCTCCATTGCTAGAGCAGCCGAGCCTCCAACTGGAACCCTATTTTTAGACAGACGTCCTCCTGCCAGAGCTGTTTCTGATGCAGGAGACGCAGCCTCTGTCCTAAGACCCTGCAGGTAGGATAAGCCACCTCCGTTCACTTTCTGCAGATTGGTCAACCACTGTCCACAGTATTTAACCAAAAGATTTATAAGATGTTAGCTCACCCCCCAACTGAGATGACCCAACACAATGTGGCCTTATACCCAAGGAGGGGACATAAGATTTTGCAAGGTGCAGTTCAAGCATTAACATCTCACCATCAGCTCTAAGAATACCATTCATGGTCTCCCAGCAGGAAGTCCATGCTGCCAAGCTTGATGGGCTCTTAAGGATAACATAATCCAACCCTCTTGTTGTCAAGTGAAGGAAAAGAGATCAAGAGAACGTAAGCAACCTGCTCACATAGTAATTTTAAAACTTCAAACAGATTTTCAGAGTCTAAGTGCCATGCCTACCCATTAGCATCACTCCATTGATGTGACCAGAGCTGCCCACAGATTTGTACAAACGTCTATATTCCTTAAAGATGTGAGGTCTCACCAAATAAGGAAAGAGAATATTTCAAGGGGAGAGAAAAGAATTGACACATATTAAGTGTCTGCTATGTTCCAAATTTTATAGTCATTTAATCCTCCTCTAAATAATAGCATTATTGTTATCCTCATGTGAAAAATATAGAGTACACAAACAACTTCTCCAAGGTCACGTAGTCAAAAAATGCTGCAGCTCAGTGGTAGAGCATGTACTTGGAATATGCAAGGCCCTGGGCTCAATCACTAGCACCAAAAGAAAAAAGAAAGAAGAAGCAAAACTCTCACATAGGTCCACCCAACTGATGGCCTCCACAGATCAGCCAATCAGGGGCAAGCACTGTTCATTTCCTACCTAAACCCTCCTTTGCTTGCTGCTAGAACCCTGGTTGTATTGAGACCCACTGTGCCCAACTCCAGGTGTTCCCAGAGTGTAACAGCATCTTCCATCTCTGAGTGCTACTTGCTCTGAGGCTTGGACAGCAGCTCGGAACCCACATCCACATAGAAATCATCTCACGCACAGCTGTCAGTAAGGCATAATCACTGGTCATCTATGGATCTTCCATGCCATCATCCAGCTATCGTGGGGGTAAATCAATTTTTTTAGATTGACCTGAGTTACCATGATGTATAGTCTTGTTTCTACTGGCAAATCCATTTCAAGATTCATCAGCCCAACTTTGACACCACAGTCACCCAAAAATGTTCATTTAGTAGATATACTATTTATGGTTCACTGGTAGATTCCTTGGTCCAAACCCAAAGATGTTTTGCAACATCATCTCGTCACCTATCAGGACAATCTAGCAATAACAGAACTGCCAAAGGAAAGTCCTGAAAATTGCGTATGGAATGATTTAATACTATTGCACCCCCACTTTATTAAATTAAAAAGAAAGTCTTCCCTAACACTGGGAAAATATTGCTGTACTCAAGAAGATAAAATACCAGTTGCTTACTCTATTTTATGATTGCTTTGATGCAGCTGCCTGGTAAAGGATTGGCTGGCATTAGTACAAACCATGTGTCCCAGTTCCAGCATGGAAGACATTTGGGGCTGAATCGTCTTTGGATGTGGGGGTCTGACCTGTGTCCTAAATTACTGAACTGTTCAGGCAAGGCTTAAACGTGCAATCCTTCTATCTCACCTTCCCAGATTTCTGGGATTATAGGTGTGCACCACCACCCCTGACTTCAATCAAATCTTGTAAAACCCTAGCTCTCCTCCAGCTCACAGGAGTGCTGCCTAAGCTTCCTCGCTGCTCAGGCGATCGCTTGGTGCTCATTCTGTTGTAAGAGGCAGAGTGCAGATTCCTGGCTCACTAGCTCTGAAATGAACCTAGCGCAGCATCCCCAAAATAGCGCCACTTTCTAGTAAGCACTACCATCAGCAACTGCGATAATTACTTGAAGTATATTTTTAATAATCCTCACAGTAAGCCAGGAATAAGTTTTTGGACAACAGAAATTGTATCCGAAATCCTGAAACAAATAGGCGGCAGAGTCCAGACTCAACGTGCAGATGATCTCTTCAATGACTGAGTCTCTGTTCTTGATGCTAAATTCTACTGCCGTCTCCTTAACCAAACTATGAGAGTAAAAACGTCTGAATTCATCAAAAGTCAAAATTACAGAACAGTAAAAAACACAGTATTTTTAACTTTCAAAGCCATGGAACCAGTCTAACCAAATGAACTTGCAGGAGTTCCGTTTTGATGGATTTATTTTTCTTTTTTTGTATCAGGAATCAAACTCCCTTCATACTTGGCAGGCAAGTGCTATACCACTGAGTTACCTTCCCAGCTGGACTGATTGCTTTTATTTCACATCACTAAAAGTTTATTTTGGTGGTTTGTTTAAGACACGGTATTTCTGTGTAGTCCAGGCTGACCTTGAACTCTAGGTAATCCAGCTTGGCCTCAGATTTTCTGTGGTGCCCTTGCCTCAGCCTCCTCTGAGTGCTGGCATTATGGGCATGCGTCACCACGCCAGGCCTAAATATTTGTTTGCAAAGGTTAACTCCCATACATTTTCCTGACCCTCACAGGACCAGCTCTGCCTGTGTCCAGGACACGCAGCCTGGCTACCAGGTCTAAGCCAGCTCCTGGTGTGCCAGGAGCACCATGAGCTTCTGAACACACGCAGTTAATTCATTCTCATCTAAATCACCCCACATGGTTTCCATCACATTGAAATTAAGAACCACAACACTAGAACTGCACCTTGGTTGCAATGGAAGGTCCAGCATCATTTAGTTCTGGCCCAATGTTTTAAGCAAACACTTTGGGGGAGTCTGGGTCCAAAACCAAGAGATGCATCTGATCCCGCCCAGGCTGGCGACCCAGGGCTGCTTCTGGCCTGCTCTCTAGAAGGCCCAGGATCCCACAGTGGGCTTTGTCCTCCATGCCCAGCACAGGACACCATATACTCAGGAAAGGGAAAGTTGGCTGCACCTCAGAGCTGGCTCCCTGCGGAACAAAACGATTCATTTTGTTTTCTTTCATACTTTTTTCTTCTAGCTTTTTCAGAGTTCATTGTCTTTTCTTTGGGTCATGTGTGCATGTGTTTCCTTTTCAGTGTAGGTTGTTTTCAGTTTTCTAGGGTTCACCTTGACAGTTTACACCAATTGATGCCGGTTTATTATGGGGGCCTGAACCCCAGGAGGCAGGGTAAATTTATTCTCCCCTCCTCCTCTCTCACCCACTCATGACATCCTCACCGGGCCACCCACGGCCCCTGGATGGTATCTGGGCCAATCCTACAGCTCCTGTGACACTTTCCAGCATTGAAATGTCCTACCAAGTGCTTGGAAAAATGGAAACACTTCACCTAAAACTGGGCATCTGACTTAAAACTCCCTTCTTTCTGTCCAGCTGAGTCCTGGCCTGGTGCAGGTAATGGACAATGAGAAAGACGCTGCAGAGGAGGGGGTGCCCAGCCCACCCCTCACTTCCTCCAACTCTTCTTCTGTCCCCGTTCTAGATCCTCAGGGTCCCGGCTCAGGAGAGCAGTTATTTCATTCAGGGTTCGGTGTTTGGTCTCCTGTGGCAGATAGGTCTTCTTTCCTGTTTGATATTCAAATGCTGCTCTTTCCTTAAGGTGCTCTGTGGACACCCTCCAGCCAGGAGCCCCATGCTGCAGTTCCCTGGGACAGTGACAGATGCTCACCCCAGGCTTCTGTGGCCAAGCCCAGGCCAGGCTTCCTGCTCTGTCTGGACTGGCCAGGAAAGGTGACTGTCACTCTAAAGATCCCCTTGCCTCTTCCTGCATTGCGCTTCTTGGTTCCTGTACTTTACATCTTCCGTTTTGATAAATATATATGTGCCTAACTCCTTAAGCAGCTTCTTAGAATCTGGGCATGGAGCTTTGCATGGTGGTGCATGCCTATAATCCCAGCACTCTGGGAGGCTGAGGCAGGATGATTTCAAGTTCAGCCTTGGCAATTTAGTGACTTGGGGAGATATTGTCTGAAAATAAAGCACAGGGTTCAATTCCCAGTACTCAATGTGGGGGAAGGGGGTATCTGAGGATGGGAATGGGAGGTCACCTTTTTGAGAGTTATTTGTTGTTGCTGTGTTTTTCTGTCAAATGTTAGGATTAGAAAGGAAAAGAAAGTTCTCTAAAAGATATAACTGCATATATATTTAAGTGTATAAGATAGATAACCATATTACTGAGGTTTGTTGGATCATTGAACAAAACTGTTTGCAGTCTGTTTGAAAGTCCCCTTTATGTTTTAATTTTGTAACTTCAACAACTATTTCTAAGATGACAATATGTAATTAACTAGTGATTTCCTACTGTTTATTTTTTCTGAAATTCTGTATAACTTTTACCCTTTTTCTGTTCTTTTTTTCTTTTTTCTCCTTAAATAAAATTTTTTTAAAATGCTAGGATTACAAGTATGCACCATCATACCTGGCTTATTTTTGAGATCCTCTATGCATGGAAAAAATTAGCAGTGTGGATGGGCATGGTGGCACACACCAGTAATCCCAGCATTTGGGAGGCTGAGGCAGGAGGATCCTGGCAAGTTTGAGACCAGCCTGGATAACAAAGTGAGCTAATGATCAGCCTGAACTGCATAGTGAGACCCTGTCTCAAAAAGACAAAAACAACAACCACCAAAAAAAAGGCAGTGCAATATACATTCACATTGTATAAATGTATACATTGTATAAATGATCTTCAAAATTTTTGTTCTGTAAAACTAAAATTCTATTTGCCCCTCTCCTAAGCCCTTGGGAATTATCATTCTATATTTTCTTTCTATGAATTTTATTCATATAAGTGAAATCATACAGTACAATATTTGTCTTTCTGTGGCTACTTCTGCCATTAATTTCTGGCTTCATTGCACTATGATCTAATAATATCCATGTGATAAGTTTGATTCTTGTGCATTTATTCAAACCTGATCTATAAGCCAGCATGTGGACTATTTTGGAGACGATTCCACATACTGCTGAGAAGAATGTGTTTCTGTTGTTGCAGGGCAAAACACCCTGGAGATATCTATTAAATCCATTCTCTCCTCAGCCTTTTGGCTAAAATCAAGTGACAGCTATTAAGTCCATTTGTTCAACTCTGATATTTCTTTATTGATTTTTTTTGCTGAGTTGGTCTGTGTTTTTATTTTAACAAGGAACTGAGGTGCCCCACTATAATTTTGCTAATGTTTATAAGTGATCTTTTATATCCAGTAGTGCTTGTTGCTGAAACCTGGGTACACCAGTTTTCAGTGCACATATGTTTATAATTGTTTCCTCTTCTTATAGAATTGTCACTTAACCAACATATAGTGACCTTCTTTCCCTCTTCTGATCAGTTTTGGCTTGAAGACCACTTTGAGAACAGGATAGTTATTCCTACTTTTTATGGGTTCCTGTTGCATGAAATAGCATTTTTTTATCCTTTTATTTGCTAGTCCATGAATTTATTTTTGGATTAAGTGTGTTTCTTGTATTCAGCGTGCCATTGGCTTTTGTTTTTTGATCCAACCTGCCAACCTGTCTTTTGAATGGGGAATTGAGACCATTCACACTTGAGAGTTATTACTATAAGGTACTGCCTTACTCCTGGCACTACATTATTTTCCCACTGCTAATTTCCTATATTTTCCTTCTGCTTAATTGCTCACCCTGCCTGATGTATTCATTCTACTAGACTTTTTGGCATCATTACCTTCATTGTCTCTTTCTGAGGTATCCTTGAAAAATGTTTAAAGTGCTGGTTGGGTGGTCATGAACTTCTTAAGGAGCTCTTTGTCACAGAAAGGCCTTATTTCCCCATCAGTGTTGAAAGTTAGTTTTGAAGCCTTGGTTAGAAGTTGTATTTTTGGTTTTTGGCTTTTTGGGGGGTTGAAACATTTCACTCAATGCTCTCCTGGCCTTTAATGTTGGTGTTTGAGAAGTCTGCGTAATTTTAATAGGTTTATTTTTGTAAGGAATTTGTTGCTTTTCTCGAAGGTGTTAAGATCCTGTCTTTGTGTTGGAATTCTGGGATTCTGACTATGATGTTTTGTGGAGAAGTTCTTTTCTGACTATGGCTATTGGGGTTCTGTATGCCTTGCCTACTTGTATGTTGAATTCTTTCACCATCCTTGGAATATTTTCTGCTATTATTTCTGTAAACAGGTTTTTCTTATGCTACTGATTTTTCACTAATCCTAAGTGACTTTAGGTTAGTTTTTGCTTTGCCCAGCAGTTGTTACATCCATTTTCCATGATCTTTTGTTGTTTTAAAGGTATTGCTGAGTATATGGTCCTCTACATAAGCTCTATCTCCTAATTCTAACAGTCTACCTGTACATTAATTACTTCTATTGCCCATACTTTCAATAGAGTTTTCTCTCCCCTGAATTTCTGTTTGGCACTTTTCATAGACTCTAATTCTTTGCTCAACTGGTCATTCATGTTCTGTATAATTTTATTTAGTTCAAGTAGCTTTTTACTAGTGTTTTCTGTAAGGTCACTGGTCATTTTGTTTAGTAAGTCTATCATATAGTCTATTAGTTTAGTTATATGACATTGAGCTCACTAAGCACCTTATTGATTTTTCCTCCCCTCATTACTTTGTACAATTCAGCAGTTTGCCTTTGATGTCCACCCATTGGTGTCCCATATCTTTGGAGGAGTTGAGAGTATTTGGAGATATTTTGTTGCCCTGTTTTCTCAAGCTTTTTGTTTGCTTGTTTATCTTTTGTGCTGAGGATTGAACATTAATAAAAATGGAAAGATTTTGTGGTTAGTGTGAAAATCTCTCTAGTAACTGCTTTCCAGTGATGCACACTGAGCATGTCTAATTATGGATCTTTGCCTTGATCCCAAGATCTGATCACATCCATTAATTTGGGAAGGATAGGGCACAGTATAAGTGGTCCAGCACCCTGTTCTCTGGAAATGTGCCAGTTAGTATTGATGACACAAAGACAAAGTATCAGCATTCTATATAAAGAAATTCATAGCATTGTAGTAGTTTCTTTCTGGCACATTTGTTAAGTTCTCAAATGGGTCTGACTACCACATACATTGTAAGGACCTAGCAAAAGCTTAAAGACTGAAATATCTCTCTTGAGCCTTTTCTGTATCAGATATTGGCTCTCACAATCTATCTCATAAATTTGTCCTGGAGCACCAGGAAACCAAACAACTCCACCTGTTCCAACCCACTGCCCCCCCCATCTGCCCCCGTGAGCAGCTGTAGGCGTGGCAGGCTACAGTGGCCCAGGACAGGAGCCACTGGTGTTTACTGAGACCCATGCTATGCTGGGGCCTGGAGCACCCAGGAGAGCAAGCAACACCACCCCACCCCACCCCACCCCGCTCCAGTGAGCAGCTGTGAGCGTGGTAGGCTCTGGCAGCCCAGAATGGGAGCCACCGGTGTTTACTGGGACCCGTGCCATGCTGGGACCTGGAGCACCCAGGAAACCAAGCAACCCCTCCCTGCCTGGTGAGTGGCTGTGAATTTGGCAGGCAATGGTGGCCCAGGACAGGAGCCATTGGTGTTTACTGAGGCCCATGCCATACTGGGACCTGGAGCACTGGGAAACCAAGCAACCCCTTGCCCCCTGGTGAGCGGCTGTGAGCGTGGCAGGCAATAGCGGCCCAGCATGGGATCCACCAGTGTTTACTGGGACATGGCCATGCTGGGACCTGGAACACAGGGAAACCAAGCAACCCCTCTCCTGTGGTGAGTGGCTGTGAGCCTGCTGGCACTCAGGCTGAGAATCAAACATCTTGTCTTCTCCACCACCCCTCCTCCCGCCCTGTTAGCAAGTGGGAGCCAGTGATCTGGACATCCCTTGAGAGGCTGACCACAGGCAATGTAGCAAATAAGGGGAATTTCCTTCTACCATCTCTTTGAAGGCAAATACTTTTATGCCTGTTTTGCTTTGTTCTAATTAATGGTATTATTTTAGCCTGTTTTGTTTTGTTGAACTTCAATATACATGAAAGTATGGTCAGTTATACGAGAGACTCTACAACAGCCATTAGTGAATTCCCTATTGTCTGGTTTTGAAGACCCAAAATGACTTCCTCATTCTGTTCAGATCAGTTTTATGCTATGTTGTTTTGTATGAATTCTCTGTATGCGAAGACATGGACAACTATGTGGAAGAAAACAAGAGACAGTATGATAGATAGTAAAGATCTCAGGTCGTCTAGCTTTGAAATTTATATCTCTTACATTGCTTTCTTATATCCTATTGTGTTCTGTTTTGTTGTGTTTAATTTTACCCCCTTTAAAAACATTTTAAAAAAGAAATTAAGAGCAATTATGTCACCATTGGCAATAGCAAATAATAATAATGATAATAAAGGAAAAAGAAAAATTAACAACAATGATACAGTCAAAGACAAAATGAATATTGATATACCATGAGAACCAATAAAAATTATCATCATCCCAACCTTTACAACAGAAAATAGATCTGTACTAATAATATTGACACAAAGACAAACCAAATATCAACAGGGAGTAAATATCTATTAAATGCAACAACTATACCACCATTAATAATAGAAAAAATCAGTAGCAGCATAGTCATCTAAATATCTTTAGATTAATAAAGCTTAATAGTAATACTAATAAAACAGAAATGATGAGGAAGGGAAAAAAATGAAAGCAACTTTAACAAATAAAGAAAAAGATGAGTTGGGGATCTAGCTCAGCTACATAAACACCTGCCTGGCAAGTGCGATGTCCTGGTATAGCTCAATTCCTGGTATTAAAAAACAAAAGCCCAAGGAAAAGATGAGAAGACGGAAAGTAAGGCAAAGGATCTAATTAAAAAGTAAAAGAAAGTTAATAAAATTAGAGAAAAGTAACAGAAAAGAGTGAACAAGAAATAGAAGAAAAAAGTAAAAAAGAGAGCAAAAGGATGGGGAAAAATTTAAACAAAAACCCCAAACTGTCATAAACCAACAAAGAAAAAGGAAAGTCCCCAGGCTTCCTTCACGCTTTCCCAGGGCCGGCAGCGCTGGAATCCACAAACAGGGAGAGAGATGGTGAGAGCTGCTAAGTGAGTTTAGTTTCCGCACTCAGACTTTCAGTCCAGCTGCTGGGACCTGCTCTGCTTTTCCAGCGGGGTGTGGTCAGTAGTGTCTGCCCTCACCTATATGCTGCTGCTCCCAGTTTCCATGTCCCGCTGTGTGCCCCAAATTCTTGCTTTCTCTACCTATTTTTACAGCCTGTGGGTTTATGAGACGGCTCCCTGCTCCAGAGGTTCCTTTTCTGTACAGCCTAGGCTGTGGCAATTATCCAAGCCAATAGTATCCCTGATCATGTTGGCAGATACAGAAAGCACACAGACCACTAAGCTCTGTGCTGGATGAATTGGCCAGCAGAGGGATCGGGCAGTCTGGTGGACTTAACGCCAGCACTTTCAGATCCCGTCCCCTCCAAAAACCACTCACTACCAGTTTGGCTTCTCATCATGGAAGGCAGAATCCTTTCTGGTCTGAGTTTAGATTTCTCAGGGAGTCTGATGTCCAGCCCACACCATTTCCACAGCTGTCTCTTGTTGTTCCCCAGTCACTGTGGTGAAGTAATCCCAGAAGCTCTGAAGTGTAGTTCTGTGGTTTCTGATTCCTGATTAGCTTAGTTTTAAATGATTAACCCCTTCCCCAAATGGCTCCTGGTTAAAGACTCTCAAATCTGGCAGGCACTGTGATGGATTTCTGCTTTAGTCTGCCATGCAACAGTTACTTTAGAGTAAAACCTCACACTGTTTTTGCAGCTTATAATAACTGTGGGCTTTTCATGGGGCTAGCACCACTGGCTCAGTCTGTTGCTTGTCTCTGGCACTGCTGATCCTCCTGCAGCTTACCTTGTGTTTGCAAAGACAGGCATCCTCGGTTAGCACTCCAGCCTGCTTCTTTCTATTCTCTGTGCTGTCTTCAGCTTCTCTGTAGTTTCTAATTTTCCAGGCAGCTCTTCCTTGGTTTCCAAGATCTATTTTTTTTTTCTTCATTAAGTTGCTGTTTTTCAGTTGTCTTTGTTCCATGTCAGAGAGAGGCTGTATCTTGCTGCTGGTCTTAACTTGCCAATTTTCTTTTCTTTTTTTTTCTCTTTTCATGAATATTATGCCATCTAAGAGGAGGCACAACATTTGGAATACAAACTGTAGCACAAGACTACCTGGGTTCAAATCCTGCTCTGCTGCCTGCTAGCTTGTTCAAGTTACAGAATCTCCTTGTTTCCTAATTTTCTTATATATCAAATGAAAAAATGAATTGCCTATACATTAGCATTGTTCTAAGGCTTAAGTGGTTAACAACACTATGCCAAGCAACTTAAGTACTATATTTAACTCTCTAAATATTACAGTATAATTAATTGTGATTTTCTTCTTCTCTTTCCTGTGCTGTTTTTTGTTTTCTTTTATTCTATTCACTTGCATTTCTATTTTTTATGTAAAAGCCTTCCTTGTGTTTGGTTATTATCTTAGTCTATTTTCTGTTATAACTAAATATCTGCCATGTCCCGCACAGTCCTCAAACTTCCTGGGGAGCCAACAGTGGAGGATAAAGAAATGAGGACAAGAAGCAGAACGCAGAAAGCTGAGGTCAGCTGGAGCCTTCTCTCTGAAGGGAGAAAAGATCTGCTCAGTGACTGCAGCTACACACAGGAGGCTATTGTTAGTAGAAACCCTTCTGCCTCGCAACATGATTGTTCAGCTCACCTCCGAGATCTCTGGCTTTCTTGGAGCTGGAACAGTTCATGCATGTGGCTCACCTCAGGTGCTCTGTATGTATAATCAATCCCCAGATTCAGTCACTGCTCACAATACCTGTGACTAGTACATTTAAAGAAAAGAGGCTTATTTAACTCACAATTTGGGAGGTAAAGAGCAGAGTACAGGCATCTGCTAATTTCCGTGATGGTCTCATTGAGGATGGACCTCATGGAGAAGCAAGAAATGAAGAAGGGCCAGTCTTGCTCTTCAGCAAAACCACCCCAGCGGGAACTTATCTACTTCCACTAGACCTGTCCAGAGGCTCTGACCCACCATGCCCACAACCTTGGTGCTGCCATACTGGGGACTGAGCTTTCAGGCACATGAACCTGAGGGCACATGAACCACACTCAGACTATAGCACTTAGCTTGCTTATACTTAGGGGCTGGCATTAAAATGCAGAATGAAAGTTCTCTCTGTAAGGGCAAAGTTTGTCAACTAGTGTGTACCAACAACAAACCGTTCCCCTTTCCCTGCCCTGATAGAATTGGATACCCTGTGAGGTCAGGATCTTATTGGTAGTTACAGTATTCCCAGAATCTCTAGCATAGTAGCATCAATAGCATCTCTAGCATCAATAAATATTTGATGTCATTATTAAACCTCTCTGAGCCATACTTTTTTATATGAAAAGTGCAGTAAAACATTTACCTATGCTAGAAGAATTTACAGCCACCTAAAACACCTAGCATAATAGTATTTAATGGATACTCAATATATAACTAGCAATATTATCACTATCATTTCCACAGGCAACAGAGCTCCTGCTTCATGACTGTGCTCACCACTGACCATGCTAAAAATAGAGGGAAGTATGGTACTTGTTGAGAGGCTAGTTTACTTATTAGGTACAAGTAAAGCAAGGAGAGGACTCAAGATAAGCGCCCTTGACATTCAGTGTGTAGAAATCCTAAGAACACTGGCTTCAATACTGATCTCGAAAGCAGAAAGTAGATAGTGACGCTGCTTCACCAAGTATCTCAGTGAAGCCACCATTCACACGGATGTTCTTGCTCTGTTTATCACAATAAAGGATGGGAGGAGGCCCAACGCCTCGCGCACCCAAGACTAGAGTTTTTAAACTTAAATAGTATGTGCTATAATCTTTTTAATCAATCGGTACAAAAAGATGCAGTGGAAAAGACAGCATCCATGTCACCTCCAAATCTTCATGCAGGTTCTTATTATCAATATTTTTAATGTATACACTAGAATATATGCATAGTTTTTCACAGATAGAAATCATTAAAAATACACTGTTCTTGATCTTGCTTTTTTTCTTCCCAATTTATCTTTCCAAATCAGTACTATGTAGAGACTTACCTCATTTTTAACAATTACACTATTCATAAGGTAATATAACAGATAAGTCCCCAGATCTTAATGGCTTAAAGTTTACTTTTCACTTAAATCCAATTGGGAGTTGAGTGGGGAGTGGGAGAAGGCAGGTGTTTTGCTCCCAGCACTTATTCAGGAATCCAGAATGACTCATGGCCCTGCCAACTTGAACATGTGACTTCCACATACTTGGTAGCTTCTAAAGTCACCCTGGATGGCAATATCTAGCTATGTCTAAAGGTGATGTTAAGTGCTGTTACCCACAATCCCACTGGCCAGGCCTGGAAGACCCCTATCCTAGAGCAGTGCTAGCAGTTCTGGCCGACCGCTACTTCCTTGCCATGACTGGACACTGCACAAGAGAGGCGTAAATATCTGACCAACATTTAAATACATCTGTCACAACTGCACAGTAGGAATGCATCCTAATTTAGTTACGATTTCTTTCTTTTGATTTATTTATTATTTATTTATTTTTGGTTTTTTGAGACAAGGTCATGCTGTGGAGTCCAGGCTGGCCTTGAAATCACTATACGTAGCCTCGGCTGGCCTCGCATTCCCCGTGGGCACTAGCCTCCTTAGTGCTGAGATTACAGGCATGTGCCACCATGCCTGGATTTCAACTTTTGAAGGATAATTTTCCTTATTGCCTCTGTTTTTCTCATCTTTTGTCAAAAGCAAGGTTTTGCTGGGGCAGGCAATCCATTGCTAGAGGACAAACCTCTTGCTCATGCTAGGCAAGTTCTCTACCTCTGAGCTGCATCTCCACCCAAAGGCAAGTTTCTAAAGTATGGAAAAATATTACCTGATAAGAATGAAGAAATAAGCAAATGCACATCTATAACCACTGCTTCTGGGTATGCACCTGGTCCAGCTTTGGCTTGGTAGAAAGAAGACTATCAACTGAAGACCTTTAAGCCATAGACTATCAATGGAAGACCGGCATGTCTTTAAAGGATGTATGCCTTTGACTTAAGGACATTTCCTGTACAAATTAGTGGATCACTGCTCTCATCTGTACTTCTGGTATGAGAACATTTACAATAGGATTAGGAATATAGCTCAGCGGCACAGGGGCCTGCCTGGCAAGTGCAAGGTCCTGAGTTCAATTCCTAGTACCAAAAAAAGGTGTTTACAATAATAATATTATAAGGAACTTTTTTTTTTGTCTTTTTCAGTTTTTATCGGTACCAGGGATCGAACTCACAACTGCCTGCTTGCAAGGCAGGTGCTTATGCCGCTGAGCTAAATCTCCAGCCCCTATTATAAGGAACTTTATGTACATTATAAGTAATCTAAATGTCCAGCAGTGACATGTACAGTGTTGAAATCACTGTACCTCCATATAATGGGATAGTATGCAGATGTCTAAAATAATTATTTAGATATCTGAAACAAAAATATGTCCATGACATATTATAATAAAAAAGACTCATATAGTATAATTTTTTAAACAAGTTGATCATTTGTAGTGAAAAGGATAGAGGCCCATACATCCAAATGTTTACAATATTTGTCTCTCAGGGCTGGGGATTTAGCTCAGAGACATAAGCACCTGCCTTGCAAGCAGGCAGTCGTGAGTTTGATCCCCAGTACTGATTAATAAATAAATAAATAAACTGATTAATAAATAAATAAATAAATAAATAAAAATTAAAAATAAAAAAACAATATTTGTCTCTCTATAGTACACCAATTTGCATTTTTACTTTCTTTTGTATCTTTATGCAATATCTCAATATTTTATTATTAGAAGAAACAACATACTTTCAGCTTGAAATAAAGAGAAAGAGAGCGATAAAGGGGATTAGGTGATTAAAGGCAAGTATGCGTGTTAGGCACAGCCTTCCAGCCCCTGCTGCCTGCTGGATCTGTCATCTGACACTCAAGTTGCTATCAGGAGCACTCTTCTCTGTCAAGGTGACTGGCTTTTGTCCTGCTATCTCTAGGTTATAAGGAGGGGAGGGAAGCCTCAGGGCAGTGAGCAGAACAGCCCCACTGGTGAGTCAGTGGGCAGGGGCTCCCTGTCTCTAGCTGCACATGGGGAACATCATCAGGGCCCTCATGGCCTTAATCCCTGCTGACCGCTGCCAGAACTACGTGGTCAGAAACCTCCAGGAGATGCCACCGGACAGGACGGTGGATGTGAGTGGGAGCCGGCTGCGCCGTCTCCCTGGGCATGTATGCGCATTTACAGAGCTCGTCAAGCTCTACCTGAGTGACAACCATCTCAGCAGCCTGCCTCCAGAACTGGAGCAGCTGCAGAACCTGCAGATCCTGGCTTTAGATTTCAACAACTTCAAGGCTCTGCCCCAGGTAGTGTGTACGCTGAAACAGCTCTGCATCCTCTACCTGGGCAACAACAAACTCTGCGACCTCCCCAATGAGCTGAGCCTGCTCCAGAACCTCCGGACCCTGTGGATTGAAGCCAACTGCCTCACCCAGCTGCCAGATGTGGTGTGTGAGCTGAGTCTCCTTAAGACTTTGCACGCAGGCTCCAATGCCCTGCGTCTGCTGCCAGGCCAGCTCCAGTGTCTCCGTGAGCTTCGGACCATTTGGCTCTCGGGCAACCTGCTGACTGACTTCCCCACTGTGCTGCTTCACATGCCCTTCCTAGAGGTCATTGATGTGGACCGGAACCGCATCCGTTACTTCCCCAGCCTGGCCCACTTGTCAAGTCTGAAGGTGGTCATCTATGATCACAATCCTTGTAGGAATGCACCCAAAGTGGGCAAAGGTGTGCGACGTGTGGGAAGATGGGCAGAGGACACGCCTGAGCCTGACCCCAGAAAAGCCAGGCGCTATGCATTGGCGATGGAAGAAAATCAGGAGCAGCAGGCACCTGTCCCACCTCCTGTCCTCCCTCCTTCCAGCTCCTAAGAGCTGTAGTTGTAGGTCAGGCCCAAGGACCCTCTCCTGCATGCTCTGAAGACCTCTCATTCGACGGGAAGGGATTCTTCTGTGGCATTGGAAGGGGCTATTGGAGAACCAACTGAAAAGCCATAAAGGAACACTGAGAAAACAAACGTCCAACAGCATGTCTTTCAAAGGGAACTTGTGCCTTGTCAGTATCTGAGCTACTCAGAGTGAGCATAACTACTTCGCAGGAAAATGGTTTCTCCCAGGAAGTATCTTGAAACACTGAAGGATGAGAGGGGCCGGGAGGGACACTGACCTCCTCCTTTCTGCAGCAGTCGCTGGTCATGAAAGTCGTGAACTCTTTAAATAAGGTACTTGTTAAAGAACCCACTGAATGTTCAGATGGCCTGTTTCTAGCACTTTGCAGGTTTTCTTTATTGTGAGTGACCGTGAATAGTATCTATGCATTGTTACTGATCCAGGCTACTAACAATAGGACATTTCTACCTACTCTATCGAATTCACAGAAAAAAAGCTGTTTGTTTTGCAAAGGCTCCAGATGAAACATGTTCCCCAGCAGTTTAACACCTTTGAAGACTCCCACTGGAGAAGGCTTCTTGGTGGGGTCCAGGTGCTAGTGGTTCACATTGATTTTGCTCATTTTTCCTTAAAAGTCTGGCTCAGGGTCTGCTCCAAACTATGTATTGTCACTGACAGCCTTAGGAATCATCTGGAAAATAAGACTTCTGAAATGTAGTCTCACTAATGTTAAGTCTCAGTGATTCCTAGCCAACCCCCTTCTACCCCCAGCAGAGCCCTCCTGTTCACCAAAATGAGGCTGAATGGAATCCCTGTCCTCGGAGAAAAACCACATTTCTAGACTCATACTAAGTGAAGGGGGGTGGTGAGAACTCTGTTCAGTTGAATCTTGAATTGCAGGTTTTGGTTATGCTAGCCATCTCTCTGCCCTTTGGTCTCAGTGTTTTTGTTTTCGTTCCCGTTTGTTTTCATTTTTAAAGACAGGGTCTGTTGACAGAGCATAAACCTATAGTATGCTGGTCATTATTTTTTGGAAAGGTATGAACTTTAACCTTCCCATGAATACATAAACTTCAGAGAAATTGCTGTCAGTGTTAACATACCTTTTCAGAAACAAGGACACAAGAAGCGTTTTTCTAACCAAAACAAACTGTACTGAGCTCTTAAAAAGTACTGTTCCCAGAACAGCATCTTAACCCAGCAAAATTTTGTTCTAAAATAATATAACGAAGCAGACTACTTTTATGTGTGGTTTTGTACTAGCAATATTTCTTGCTGCCCTAGAGGAATTTCTATGATATCACATAATTTCTTCCTGTCACCAGTCAAGCATCTGCTACCCACCAATCCAACTGCCAAAGGATCCCTTTGGTCATTAAATTTAATAAGCTTATGCCTATAGGTAAATCATATTTTTCCTTTAGTAATAAGCCCAGATTTCAATTTGACAGGATTTATAGTCTCTTTTCATTCCTAAGCATGGAAATAAAATACATACTCAGTGCTGAAATCAAGTATTTGCCGGTAAGAATTTACCTTCTAAGCTTTAGCTCCACCAGAGCTTATGGATTGCTGACTTCTTTTAACCTGGCTTCTCTACCATTACCCCCAAGATTAATGACTCCACCTTTTTCACCATGGCTGCAGGGTATAGCCATAAAACAGAGAAGTCAGTTGATCCATAAGAGCTTGTACTGGAGGAAAAAAAAAAAGCTTTCATCGCATAAGCTAACTGTTCTGAATCAGATGTGGAAATTATGAATATTTTGGCTTAAAGTCAAGCTGTTTTCTCCTAAAACAATCAATATACAACAAATAAACATTTCTCAAATAATATGGTTAAACGATTTTGCTGTCCAAACATGTTTTCACTGTAGGTTTTCAATGAATTTTATAGTGTATCAATGCCTACTTCTATTTCTGTAGTTCAATTTGATATTTTCTGGAGACACTGACATCACAGGCAGTAAGATAAAGGGAGAATGTTGAAGCACTAAACAGAACTTTTTTTTACCCTGAGTGTTGAAACCTAAAGCACTCATGTATCAGAGGGTATCTTGTATCTTGAGGTACTGGGGATGGAACCCAGGGCCTCACACATGTGAGCCAAGTGCTTTACCTCTGAGCCACACCATCAGCCTCCTCCAGACCTTTATATAAGGCTTTTAACTTCCAGAAATAAGAGCAAGGCCAATTAAAATAAAATGGATTCTATGAAATGAATCTGCCATCAAGTTTTTCATTTTGTCTTAAAATGTAGCACAATAGTTTAAGTACATTTAAAAAGGGGCATTTGTCCTAAAAATCAAGTGAAGTGAAGCAACTTTAAACTGAAAGCATGCATCAAACACACAATGATCCAGCAGTCTAGTATCCTGGATAACAGCAGCCCTCAGACCACCGGCTTTATATCCCAGCTGTGCCTTTGTTGGCACTGTGTACCTGCTTCATCAGTACAATGGTAAAGGTCTACCTCGTAGGGCCCTATAAGAATTCAAACATTTACTGTATTTAAAGGGATAGAACAGTAGTTGGTGTGTGACAATAAATGTTCATATAACATTCTTTTACTACTATACGAGGTAGCCTAACACTTATATTTACTCCAAAGTCAGTATAATTTCTTGCTTGGTGGAAAAACATAAACTATAGAATCACAGCCACCACCACCCCAAACCCCACCATGAGTAAATTTTTCAGCCATAGAACCTAGTCCTGATAATAAGAAATATAACTGCAATTTGGTCAAATGTTTCTGGATTACCAAAGTTCAACACACAGACCTGAATACCATGAATTCATTCTTTAAATTTCTAAATGAATGCTCTTTGTGTCTTCTGTGGATTCTGAATTACAAAAAATCACCAAACTTGAATGGTGCCAGATACTTTACTGCCTTGTCATTGCAAAAAGAAAAATGTATATTCTTTCTAATCTCATTACCCTAAAAGAACACTAATGCTTATTAAAAGAACAAAGCATACATGCCTTTCTTGCTCTTTTTGAGCTGTCCATACTCCTGCAGAAGAGGAAGCAGGTCTCATTTAGTTTTGCATCCCCAGCGCATAGTGAGTTCTGTCATGTCACTTGAATACTGAAGATTTTATCATACAACCAGCCCAGACGAGGAGATAGGCTGACACTATTAAGGTCTGGTAGTATCTTCAGGCCCTTATGTAAGTTAATACACTTAATCCTTTTCATTCTCCTCTGCAAACAGGAGTTACATACTGTTTACAATTTTAAATCAGGGAGTTAGGGATTTAATTTACTGGCAGTGTGCATGCTTAAGATGTATGAAACCCTCAGGTCCATCCCAGCATCAAAAAAAATTGAATACGTTATCAGGAATTTATTTTTATCTTTATTTTTCATATGGGGGAAATAGGAAAAGTCCTATAGTAATTCTATGGTCTTAAGACTTATGCTTTTATTGCTCTAATGTACTCCTAAGTAAAGGCTGATTCGGTAAGTTTTATATAGAAAGCTCTATTCATTTTCATCATTCAGGGTCCTGACAAGAATCTGCATGACTAGACAGAATAAAGTACAGGAAAAAACTAGGCAATACTATTGCAGACAGTTACCTACAGTAGCCGATGTTACTCACCCATAAGGCTGAGTGAACAGGAAAAAGAAATATATACCCAAATCTGTTAAGTGCAAAGAGCCCCAAAAGAACGGCTGCCTAGCAAAGATATAGTATGTCTTGCAGAGATGCAGCTACTCCCAGAAAAAGCAAAGACAGGAAAAGAGTAAAGACCACCTCTTTCCATTTGTGTCAGCACCTCCTGAGTTACACCACGGGGCACCAGCCCCTGGGAGATGTGACACAGCTAGCAAGGGTAAGCCTCAACAGCTTCCAAGAAGGAAAAGGATGACCTCAGCACATCAATTACCAAAGAAAAACAACCGGTTACTAGATTCAACAACACAAGCACTTAAAACAACTTTCCACACAGTGATGGTAACCACTGTAGATTCCACATTATTTTTACTTTTATGGTGCTGGGAATTGTACCCAAAGCCTCACACATTAGGTCAGAGCTCTCCCACTGAGCTGCAGCACCAGCCTATTCTTTTCAAAACGGTTTTAAACTCCATCCTACAACCATTACAGGAATTTTATCTACTAAATGAAAAGATTTAAACATTTGTACACTTGGTATTTTTCTAGGCCCAAAACCGCTAACGGCTGTTAATGGCTTCAAAGATGAACTCCAGAAGTGCAAGCAGGGCTGGAGAAGCAGCCGAGTGATTAGGTACTTGCCAGTCACGTGCAAGGCCCGAGGCTCCATTCCTGGCACCACAAAAGGATCAGGAAAGGGGCCTGGGTGTATCCATAGATAATGAAGTCCCCACACTTCTCTGTTTTTAAACTGTTAGGACTAGAATACTTGCTGGTCTATCCTTTTTAGCATCTTCAGAGAAAACATACCCAGCTACACTTTGATACTAAGATGTAATGAACCCTAAGTTATCTACATCCCCCTGAAATGGTTACAGGTTTTGTCATGCTTCTGTTCTGCTTTAACATAGGGTTCAAAACTGACCTATGCAAAAATCATGGTTTTAGTCTTGGGGAAGTAGGCAGTTAAAATGGGCTCTCACTAATTAGCTCAGGCTGGCCTTGAACTCGCAAAGTACTGAAAACATGGAGACAAATTTTCTCAAGATTGGGGTCTATGCTGTCCGGGCTTACCTCAAGCTCATGGGCTTGCATGATCTTCCTGTCTCAGCCACCTGAGTAGCCAGGACTATAGGAACCTACCACTGTGCCCAGGAAGAACGTCTAGACACTCCTTTGCTCCCAAGGTTAGTGCCAGTATTATCTTTGAAAACCCTTTTGCTCCTTTACTGGACCAATCCTCAATGTTACCACAGAAGACAGCTGGTCTAACTATGTAAGTTACTACTGTGGCTTCTCGTTTCCTGTACATTCTCCACAAGTGTTAACTTCCAAACTCAGCTAAGGATAACTGGGCGGTTGAGAGCTTATCTAGCATGTATGAGCTCCCAGGCTTGATCTCCAAATACAAAATAAAAAATTTACATATCTGAAGTTCCCTTCAAAAAAATCCAGTACTACCGATACATATTCTCATCTCCCATCTACTTACCAAAAACAAAACCCTTAACAAAAATCAGTATATTCAAAAAATTTAGAGTACTGAAAGAATAAGGTACTTTCACTACACAAAACTGAAATGGGTACTAGAAGTTATGTGTGAGAGAGCATTATCTATGACCCAGCAACAAAACTAAAAGATTAATGTATGGTGTTTATCACATTTGACTTGGGCTTACATTAATCAATATATTCATTTCATAAAGTGTAAGATCAATCATTAAGTAGAACACTTCTGTACCACAAATCATTTCCAGTTAGTAGATTTTAAACAGGCACATAAGATCATTAAGATTAAGTACTCTTTAAGTTTTTTTATTTTAGTGACTGTAAGAGAAATGGACTTTTATTATCAACTGAATTGTATGGAAAATCAAACAGCAAATAAATTAGACCTCTGTTAAAACAGAAGATCAACTAAATGTAAGAATATAATGGACACAGATAAATATCAATTCCACAGTCTTCTTTACGAAATTAACACAATTCTTCTGTGAACTGGTCCAGGTATCAACAACACATGGGAATGCTTAACAGGGATGGTGATCAGGAACACGTTTCCTGTAAGAAAAAAAACATAACTAAGAAAAAAGGAGGGCTAGAATCAATCCCCAGTAGTACTGCCACCAAAAAAAAGTTTACAGTAAAAATGAAAAACATGATTTTAACTCAAGTTGTATACTAAATATAAAAACAGCCAGAATCCTAATTTTATCAAAATCATTATAGTTCAATCTTATGTAAGAAGGATCTTTCTATCTCATGACTAACATTCAATTACTATGTTATCAGTAATAGGACATTAGAAAACGGGGAATATGAAGGGCTGTAGATACTAAGCAACTTTCAACTTCTCAATCCTACAACCTACTTAACCAAGATATAATCTCCAGAAAAAGGTTAATTCATGCTGGCGTGTGTGTGTGTGTGTGTGTGGGGGGGGGGTGTATAAAGTATATAAACATTACCCAATTAGTCAAAGATAGTTACTGTCTTTGTAAAATGACAAGATATTGTTCTGGATACTGTAGATAAAAGCTACGGGATCAAAACTGCTGCTGCCAGCCTGGGCTACAATGTTGAGTTCAAGGCCAACCTGAACCATATAATAAAATCTTGCCTCAAAAAAAGACCAAAAACAAAAACAAAACAAAAAACTGCCACCAACAGATAAGCTGGTACTTGGGTAGGATAACTCACTCTAGAATGCCAATATCCCTCGTACCTTTTATTTTTGGAGGACTATATAGTGAAGAGGCATATAAAAATCTTTTGGAAAGGGGACAATAGGGGTACTAGGTTAAGTTTTTAATTTGATGCTTTGAGGAGCTCAAATTTAAGAAACAATTTCTAAAGGCAAACAAAATAGTGATCAGACTCCAAGAGTATTATACTAAGGTTATACAGAGGTAAACCTTCCAAACTCAGCAGCTTATGGAAGAAGCAGAACACTAATCCGCATCAAAAAGTCATTATTGATTCAGGGTACAACTGGACATGGGGGCACATGCCTATAATCCTAAAATCTGAGAAGGGGATGTAAAAGGATTCCTGCAAGTTCAAAGCCAGCTTGAACTACACAGCAAAATCCTGTCTCAAAAAAAAGGAAGATAGTAAACCAGGCATGGTGCTATACCCTTGTAAAATCAGCCCTCTTAGAGGCTGAAGTAGCCATGATCTGAAGTTCAGACCCACACTGGGCAACTCAGCAAGACCCTGTCTTTGTAAAAATAAAAAGGAGCTGGCAATGTGCAAAGGCCCTGAGTTCAATTCTTAGTACTGAGGAAAAAGAGGGAGAAGATAAGGGGAGAGAAGGTGGGAAAGAAAGGAGGAAAGGAAAAAGAAAAGGAAAGACACGAATGTATGTGGAAGTATACCGAGAGCAACAGCGGGAGCTGGCTGACCCTGGCAGAGACACAGGCACCTACTGCAGCACTCCACACTTCCTACACACCCCACAGCCCGGAGTTCCCTGGTACGTGACTATACCAAGCCCGAGAACTACGCTGGCTGTTTCCGTGTCTCTTTCCTAAGCTTTTCTGACATAGGTCTATGAACTGTTATTATGTATTTTAAATAACTTGGATATACTTTTAAACTAGGCCATGTTTCCATTTCCATTAATTATAATTATCTACTTGTAAACAGAGTTCCCTGATTTTTTCTCTGAGAATAAACATGTTCTGTACCTTGGTGCTGCTTTGATGATGTTATCCACACGCAGAATCACCTCTGCTGCTTCTGCTGCACTCAAAAGAACCTGTCGCTTCACTTGGAAACTTTCCGTTATACCCAGCACTGCCATATTTCCAATAGTACCTTGCTTCATATCTAAAAACACAAGAGACATATCTACTAAATACACAGTTGCTTAGCCATTGTGGTATGAAAACCTAATGATTTACAATAAATAAAACTGAACGTGACTGTCCTAAAAAAAAATTACACCAACATACCCCTCGATTTAGTTAGCAATCAGTCCACACGGTACTTGAGGAAAGTCTTTTAAAAATTAAAAAGCAGGGTCAGAGACTTAGCTCAGTGGCATAAGCCCCCGCCTGGCGAGCGTGAGGTCGTGAGTTTGGTTCCAGATACCAAAAATAAATTAATCAGTAATTTGTCTTTATACCTACACATAAAATTATTATAGCAAATCAGAATCCTAAGAATTTATAAGTCATCTCTCCAGTTTTTGCTGAGAATCTTACTTCATCTTTGGAGATGACAAATTTCTTATCCAAGAGTAGGATTATCTGCCTTTTAACAGTTCCTATAATGTCTTGTCACAAAAACTTGCAGTATTACATTTTCCTTACTGGTCACTTTTATCTATGGATTATAAATCTACACTCAAGAATGTTACTAAAATAAGGTTACTCTAAAATTAAAAGTTGACATTGATTATATTCAAGAAATATACTGTAATCCTAGCACTTGGGATAGAGGCAGAAGAATCATTGCAAATTCAAGACCAATAAGGGCTACAAAAGTGAACTGAAGACCAGTGTTAACTGCATAGTGAGACCCTATCTCAAAGACAAAACAAACAAAAAACCCCAGTATAATACAGTTTACATTTACTTCAGAATACAAACATTATGTCAATATATATGTATCAAACTACTTACAAATCTTCTAGTTTTATACCTCTTATGGTAGTAATGAGAATATGGAGGTAAACATTGTCTCAGTATATATACATATAATTGTTACACAGGGTCTTTTATACAGTCATCCTAAGAATTTTGATCTCCTAAGAGAAATGAATGAGTTACTTTTTACTACAGTTCCACATGATTACTTACCTAGTCCAGCAGTTACTTTGCCTTCACTGTGAGCGGCTCGGAGTTGGGCCACCAGATCTGCACTGTCATAACCTGCATTGTCAGCTATGATGGTGGGCAACTATGAAACAAAGACAGCAGGTAAGTACCTACTCTAAGAACAGTTTATAACTCCTACCTAGAAAGATAGCTTTTTAAACTATACATGTAATACAAAGTAAAATCTGCATCATTTTAATCATTAATTCTGGAGGGGAGATGAGACAGGGTCTCACTGTGTAGCACAGGCTGGCCTTGGGCTCACACAGCCTCCTGCCTTAGCCTCTCAAATGCTGGGATTACAAGTGTGAGACATCACACCTGGCTAGTTATTGATCTTGGAAAGTGTAAAATCCAAACCAAACTTAAAAACTGTATGAGCTAGCTCATTTTCTTCAAGTCAAGAGTGTAACTGTTTCCTAAGATAGAAATATGCATTCATTTTAAAACAGTATGCACAAAATTTAAGTTCAGAGCTTATTTTTATTAACTTGCCATTCTCAGGGCTTTAGCGAAGGACTCCATTGCAACAGCTTCTTTTCCTGGTGTTCTATTGGCAAGCTGTGTCACAGCATGAGCCATCAGCATCTCAGAACAGCCTACAAATTAATTCCAAAAAACTACTGTTATGCCTAATTGTTTCTAGAAATTGCTGACTTCCCTTAAGACAGCCAAGAATTTTAAAATTTAAGTTCAAAGGCCATAGTTTCTGCAAGAACCACTAAAGCCATTTAAAGCTTATCACACTTTAAGAAATAGTGTTTATTACTGGCTGGGGATATAGTTCAGTGGTGCAGCCCAGCATGCACAAGAGTCTGGGTTCAATCCACAGTGCAACAACAATCAAAAAAAAAAAAAAAAAAAAAAAGAGAGAGAGAAAGAAATACTCTTATAAGTGCTGATTATTTTCTAAATACTTACCTCCTCCATAAACTGTTCTAGGGTCCTTCACGGTTTGGGCAAGAACACAAAGAGCATCATGCAATGATCTTTCCGCTTCATCTAAAATTTGTTGAGTGGCACCACGCAAAACAATGGTACAAGCCTCACCTAAAGTTAAAACAAAATATTCTTATGCCACAGTGACCACTTCCTAGTCATAGAACACAAAAGTTTGCCTTCTATTATTTATGTAGCTGTTGGTAATTTTGAGGTCTGTAAGCTGCTGTCCTTCACTACATGTTTTCATTCCTAGTAATCCATGTTCATGATTCTCAATCTCAAGAAAAAAAAAAAAAAGCTAAATATATATGCTTCACAAAGACCCAGTAAATACGAAGTAAATCTCAAGTGTTAAAACTTACAACATATCATATTCTAGTGCTGGAGAAATGTTTTTGTTCACTTCATAGAGCCCAGCAGAAATTTAAGCACCTAAACCAAAATCTACATCATTTCTTACCCAGGGCAACCCCAGAGAAGTGAATGAGTTTGTCTTCTCCAATCATGACTTCTTCAATAAGTTTGCAACTTCCAAGCTTCACCAGTTCTGGATGATCAAAAGTAGAGGCAATTTCACCACCTATGAACATAAATAAATATTAATGAAATGCTTAGATTTAAAATTGGCTCTCAAGTAAGCATGAGAAAAGGACTTAGCATCTTTAATAATACAACAAAAAGTAATCCATAGCTATGACAAGCCTGATATATAATTTGGTAGCTAGTTAAAGCATTCCTTAGCTGAAATTCAAAATCCCAAACTGAAAATGTACTACCACAAGGGAATATTCCAAATCTGACCACATGGCAGTTCAGTCAAAATGCAGGTATACTGAAACATACTACATAATATCACCACCAGACTGCATATCACGTATACAAAATATAAATGAATTTCATGTTTAAACTTGGGCTCCTTTCCCAAGTTCTCTATGCATATACAAATATTCCCAAGTAAAAAAATTCCAAAATCCAAAACACTGATTTCAGATAAAGAACACTGAGCTCCAGTGGCACACTCAGTAAACACACATTACTTACACAGATAATATAACAAAATTAGCAGCATCCACAAGTATAAATCAGATTTTAGAGTAACTATTTAGACCCTAAGCTCCTTAAAGATATTTTTTCATATTCCTAACAATTTAGCAACCCTCATAAATCCCAATAATAACTATATTTTTTAAGCAATTAACTCCTGTTAAACCAGGTGTGGTGGCACATGCCTATTAATTCCAGCATTTGGGAGACTGAAGCAGGAGGATCACTGCAAATTTAAGGGCAGCCTGAGCTACAAAGTGAGCTCAAGGCCAGTCTGAACTGCATAGTGAGACCTTGTCACACACAAGAAATTAATTCCTTTTTCCCATACCTGTGACAAGAGCTAGGCGCTCCACACCTGCAAAATCTGCATGCTCAATAGCCATGACACCAGCAGCACCAAAGAGCTGTTCAGGGTAATTATAAATTAACTGCCTGCAAATAAAATACATAAAGACATTTACACTTAAAACTGTCAAAATAAATTAACAAACACATTCTTACCTCATCAAAAGTCAAAGAAATACAAGAACAAGTTACCATTTGCAGCTATGCAATTTTAATTGTAATGAAGCTGCATTAGCACTGAAGACAGCTGCTGATTATATTACTGTTGACCAAGTCTGGAAGTTAATTCAGTAGTAACGCATCAAAAACCTTATCCACTGGGGCTGGGGATTTAGCTCAGCGGCATAAGTGCCTGCCTTGCAAGCAGGCAGTCATGAGTTCGATCCCCGGTACCGATAAAAAAGAAAAAGACAAAAAAAAAAAAAAACCTTATCCATGTTTATATGCTTTAATTCCTGGTAATCTTCAGCCAGAAAACTAAATGCTGCTTCTAAGAATTTTCATAGACTATACCCTGGCCCTATCTATGGTTTCACTCTCCTAGGTTTTAGCTACTCATTGCCAACTAAGTTCCAATTTGTTTTCTGAAATATTTAAAGAAATATTTAACAAAAAACTTCAGAAATACTTCATCAGTTTTTTAAACCATGCCCACTCCTTAATAGCTTGATAAAATCCTGTGCTGTCTAGCTGCCTCTTATGCTCTAAACTGTCCCCCTGAATGGTATATCCACAGTGCATGTTCTAGCCATGTGTTAATCACTTAGTAGCCATCTAGACTTATCACTGATGTATCTCAAGGTCTCTCTCATCAAATAACCTGTAGACCATATGATGTCACAATGCCTAAGTAATTCACCTTGTTTCATCTCACAAGAAAGGTGAATATAGTATAATAAGGTAACAAAGATACTGAGACAACACTCATGTTACTTTGGTTATAGTGTAGCTGTAATTGTCTTACTTTATTATTAACCTCTTATTGTGCCAAGTTTACAAACTGAACTTTTTAATCTTCGCTAAGCATGGAAAAAAGTTATCTAAACAGTTCAATACTACCTGTAATTTCAGCTATACACAGGGCATCTTGGGGAACATATCTGCAGATAAGGTAAGAATACTGTCCAACATAAAACTTGGCAGTGATTTAAACACCCACTATGAGTGTGTGTAAAATTGTTAATCATAAAAATCTGTAATTTTTTTAAAATTTGTATTTTTAAGCACAAATGTTTAGCAGTTTCTGAATAACATGTCATTGACTCAAATATAAAGTGCTTCAACAAATTTTTCATACAAAAATATCAACTGTTAAGATTACAAAAATTTGTTAGCATAAACACAGACCTGTTAATAAAACAATTTATTCCATGCTTAAGAATACGTTCAACTTTCTCCTTCATTTTTTCTTTTTCTGCATGTTCTATTTCTGCAACCTTTGCTGTAGAATCAACTCTTACTCGGGAACCAAATATCTAAAACAAAGAAAAAAATAAGCATAGCATCTGCTTCATTATTCTAAAAACCACCAATTTAAATTTCAAGAAATGTAATTACATACCTTTATTTTGTCAGTATCCATTCCAGTATTTGCAATAAGAATTTTGGCATTTTCAATTCGCTTTGGTTGATTTACTCCAATTTTTTTATCCAACAGAAAGCCTACCATAAAAATAAGGACACTTCAGGACTACAACAGTAAATCTTATAAAGCTGTCTAGTTCAAATTACTAACCAAAAAAATTCACTTAAGTTTGATTTACCAAGCTCCTAGAACAGTGGTGATGAACCGAGGGCACATAGGCCACAGTGGGCTGTTCCTTATCACTGAAACTTATAAGGTTTCCTATCACTGCCCTAAAATCTATAAAGCACCCATTAAAGCAATGATCTCAAACATCAATTTAGTGGGTTATTTAACAACCAGACTTGGAGGTCCCATTTACTACCCAGCTACGGGCAAAAGGATCCCAAGTTCCAGGTCATGCTGGGCAATTTAGTAAGACCCCATCTCAAAATAAAAAGGGCTAAGGACATAGTTTAATTGCCACTAACATTAAAAAAATGTAATACAAGGCAGGCACAGTGGCACACATCTGTACCACTACCACTCAGTGAGGCAGAAGAAGGAGGACCAAATGTTCAAGTTCCATTTAGGCAGCAACTCAAGAGACTTAGTAACACCCTGTCTCAAAAAAAACAAAGACTAGGGGTGTTGGTCATGTAAAGTTCCAGAACTCAATCCCCACCAACTCTAAAAAAAGACTACAAATGACTTTTTGGGGTAGGATGAAATCTAGAAACTGTAAGAAAATGCCAAAAAGGAGTGGAAAGATGAAACACCAGGCCACTGTAACAAATAGATTAATGTGACAAAAATGGCTGCATGACTTGTTCCTAAAGACAAGATTCCTCACTTTATAAAGACAGTATTCAGCCCTCAGAAGCTAACCAAAGTCGTTTCCCATACTGGACACACATCACATGCGTACCTTCATCTAAATAGGAGTCTGCCAGACTCCCTCCCAGCTTCTTGATGACATGTATTGCCTCCAGATTACCAGAACCTTTTAGTCTGAGAACAGCTTCTACAGCTAATTTGGTAAAGTGGTCTTTGTGATGAGTAAGCAGTTTTGAGGATAACGTCGTCGCCGCAATATTCATCAAGTCCTCACGGAACTTAACTTCATCAGAACTAAGTAAAACCAATTAGAACAAAAAAGTATCTGTTAGCATTCCTCAATTCTATTTTACTTTTCACAATTTACCTAGCTATTCAAGTCAACAAACACTCCTAACACTTATCAACAAATGACACTTTTCCCTGCCAAACTGTAGAGGGTAGGATGGGGCCATAAGAAAACAAAAGATTTCAAATGATGTTAAGACAAATTGGGGAAACAAGCGAACAAGCATTTTTTATGCAGCTAGTGGGAGGGTACATTTTTTCTGGAGGTTATCTGGTAATATACATAAAAGTCCCTTACATCATGTATATATCATTGGACCCAGCAATTATACTTCTAGAAACACTTCTTGAATAATACATTTATCACATTATAAAACTAAAACACAAATCTCGGGCTGCAAATTTAGCTCAGTAGCATGAGTGCCTGCCTGGCAAGTATGAGGTCATGAGTTCGATCCCGAGTACCAAAAACAAAAGTCTCTAATGATAGCTATGTTGTTATACTAGTCATATACTCAAATGCCTTAGTATTACAAAAAAGTATCAATACCCAGACACATACTTGTTATCCATGTAGGTGAAAAAGAGGCTAATAAACCCTCTTTACAGTATAACTGTTTTGTTTGCAAATTAATCTGGTTATAGATGTAAAAACAGAAACCTAAACTTTCATTTTAGTGGTTAATCTGGAGAGGGATGTGGGTTTTAACTGTTGAGGTAGGACAAAGCAGTAGGATCAGACTCTGATTCTGTATGGGACATAGATAACTCAGTATGACTGTCAGTGTTCTCTAGGTTAAATATTTATAATTGCAGCATTTTAGTATACCAACCCATGATCTACTGCAGAACTCAAGAGAGCCTCTCTCGCAGCCTTTGTAGCTTCTCTCCAACCGGCAATGATGGTCTGTGGATGAATCTTTTTTGCAATTAAAGATTCAGCTTCCTATTAATAAAGTTATACAAATAAATTAGAAAAGACTTGATAACCTCTGAGATTCAAAACTGTAGCAGGAAAACCAATAAAACAAGGTTAAAAGCTATCCAGTTGCTCTTACCCTTAATAATTCTGCTGCTAAAACAGTAACAGAGGTAGTGCCATCTCCAACTTCATCATCTTGAACTCTGGACATGTCTAGAAAAAAAAATTCGGCATTAACTCAAATTACCTCTCTGTAGTTTAACAAGTTCTACCCAAATACCCCTTCTAACCTAAATCTCACTTGTCTAGGTCTCTCATCTGACATGTGTTGAGGAATTCTTTTTAGGTTTGAAATGCAAGAATTTTATCCACCCCATCACCACAGTCTGAGTATATCCCCAAAAGTTCACATATTGGAAACTTAAACCCTGATTAATCTCTTTCTCTCTCATCTGTATAATGCTTTCTGCCACGTTATGGTAGCCACAATGTTCTCAGCCACCTTCATCTTAATTTTCCAGCCTCCAGGACCACAAGCCAAATAAACTTTATGATACACAAATGAGCCAGTCCACTTTGTTAGATCACCACAATACAGACCAAGATAACCATTACATGCACTTCTGAAAACTTATATTTAACTAATGACAATAATTACACAAATAGTGATGAAATCCCTATAGTACATTTAGTCAATATGGCCATTCTAGTCAAAACATTGAGCAAACAATATTATCTTCAGACTCACCAACTAAAACTTTAGCAGCTGGATTGTCAACACCAATGTTTTTTAGAATAGTGGCCCCATCATTGGTCACCATCAGAGAAGCATCTCGTCCACTGCTTAAAAGAATTTTGTCCTGAAGAAAATGCATTTGTTTCAGATTAAAATGTAATTTGAAGAGGGTATGTGAAACAGAAACAAACTATATGTTGATCAATGAAGGTATAATCAGAGTACTGAATACTGACAATGAAAAAGCCAAAATACTTACACTGAAATTTTAAACACAGCTTATAGAAAAAGTACATATAACCATCACATATTCATAATCTGCTTCATGAACATAGGTTAAGAAACTATACAATACCCAAGATACAAATATCTAAAAAATACAGAAAAGTTGTACATTCAAAGAGAGAATAGGACTGGGGATGGTCAGGACCGTGATTTTCAGCAAGAATATATTTATCATATTTTTACAATTAAATAACATGAAAAATTGTTAGCTGTATTTCCACTACGGGACACCAAACAATACTCCTTCAAAGTTTATTCGTAGCCAGCTTGGGGAACATAGCAAGGAGCCAATTCAAGTAAATAAATAAATCTATTTACTCCTATCCAAGTACTAACCAGGCTCGACCCTGCTTAGTTTCCAAGATCAGATGAGACTGGGCGCATTCAGGGTGGTATGGCCCTAGACTAAATCTATTTTTCTTACCATGCCCTTGGGTCCCAAGGTGCTCTTTACCAAGTCTCCAACAGCGATGGCACCAATAAAAGAAGACTGGAGTAAAAATTAAGACATGTCAGAATTTTATAAAGACAAAGGTAAAATTTAATATTTAAAAGAATGAAGAACAGGTTTACCAGACGCGCTGTCTCTGCTCTCTCTTCATCAGCCCCAGCTTTGAAGATGTTAACAGGTGCAAGGGAAAGGGACGCCTGAGAAGGAAAAACAAGAAACATTTGGCTTGCATATTAAAAAAAAAAAAAAAAATATATATATATATATATATATACACACACACACACACACATATATATATATATTTGCTTTTTATAACCAGGGTCTCTATGCTATAGTTCAGGCTGGTCTCGAACTCGAGGCAACCCGAAGGCTCTGGAGTGCAGAGATTACTAGCGTGCGCCACCACGCCTGGTTTACCAATACTTACTGTAGGTATCTAAGAGAAAACTCACTTACAACATAACAATTTCAAACAAATTTTCATCCAGTAGGCATTTATTTAAACGGCGGAGAGGGTCTTAGAGAGAGCCAGAAGTAATTACACACAGTTACCGCAGTAGTACTGTTATGACAAAACTAAAGACAGCGCTACACTAAGGATGAGGCGGCCAGAGGCTGCACGTCGCGGGCGGGACGGCCGCCAGACCGGGTCCTCCATCTTCCACCCTCGGCGGCTCCCACTAGTCCTCCAGGCCCCGCCCGAGGAGGGCGGAGCTGCCAGGCGCTAGAAAATTCTCTGCTCCAGGCCAGGCCTAGGTCTCGAAATCTCGGGGTCCCGGGCTGCGGAGAGGCCTCATCGAAAAGAATGAGGGCTTACAAACCAGCCTTGCTCCTGGGGACCGTGGCGGGCTCCGTCCGCGGAACCGCGCAGGCCTCACGCCGCGGCCCGCGCCATGTGGAAGCCGGGGAGACAGAAACCGAGCGCCTGCTCGCAGGTAGAGCAGAAGGAACAGAGGCTGCAAGAGCACAACAGGGCATGGGCAGGGCGCAGCAGACAGGCGGTAACAGGCAGGGAGCTAGGCTCACCATGGTTCCGTAGAATTCCGCACACAATCCAGTCCCTCACAGCTCTTGCCTGGTAGCCGGCGTAAAGAGAAGAGAGGAAGTGACGTCACAGCCCTACTCCCAGGGGCGGGGTCCAGCCTGCTAGTGGCTCCGGCCAGCCGGGGGTACCATTTTTGAGTAACGCCGCCCGATGAACCGGAAACGCAACTCTGCACGCCGAGGGGGCGGGGCCTCAGCTCGCGCTCCGGCTCTGAGCGCAAACCGCTGCACGAGGTAGGGGCGGGGCAGGGGGTTTAGAGTACAACCCTACTCCCAGGAAGAGGCTGCGCTGCGGGGGTTGCCGCAGCAAAAGGGTTCCCAGCGATGGCGATCCACTTATAACTATAAAAAAATTCACAATTTTGTATTCAAGTCTTTTCTTGAAAAAACAATGTCATTGCTTCTTAGCGGCAACTACTTAAAGGTTTTCGGGTTATTTGGTGTTTTTTTTGGTTGCTTACCAACATTTCTAAATATTTTGTTATTTCAATTTTAAACATTATTTATTGCTACAGAGGACAACTTGCTTTCCTTTTATCGAATCTTAAAATGCTGCTTCCAGTTGGACGCCGACTGCTCAGAATGACAAGGTCCTGTGAACTCTCAAGGAGACATTATCTTTCCCTGTTTACCCATGTCAGGAGGTTTTGCACTTCACTTCCTCCCGACCCGCAATAACAGAAATAATATGCTTCTCCAGGATGCTTCGGTAGAGATCAAGTTCCATCCCAAATACATCAGTTTATTAAAAACAAACTTAGCTTATTTTTCCCTAACTTGACACCCTTAAGATGTCTAAAGTAAAACGTTGTGCTACAAGAAATCAAAGAAAAAACCATGCCAGTTTTTTGCGGTGATGCAGGCTGATAATAGTGGCACTTGGGAGGCTGAGGCAAAAGGAGCTTGCAAGACAGAAGCCAGCCTGAACTACACAGCAAGACCTTGTCTCAAAAAACCAAAAAATAATGCATAAAGTAAAATACAACAGTTGGTTTTTTATCATCTACTGATACTCAACTTTTCTTTCTTTGACTGATCACAGCGAACTCCAGATGTGTGACCACTGCTAACACTGAGAGTATTTTCAGTTATTTCTAACGAGATATCCTCTCAACTGGGTTTTTTTTTTTTTTTTTTTTTTCTTCCAGTTTTTACGACAGTCTCTGTGTAGCCCAGGCTGGCCTTGAAGTTGCAGCAGCCCTCCTGCCTCAGCCTCCCAAGTGCTGGCATTACAAGCATGTACCGTCATGCCCAGCTCAAATGGGCCAGTTTATACCAGAGGTCAGCAAGTTATGCAGAGTCAGATTCAGCCTGCCAACTGCCTTTTGTATGACTAGAGAGGTAAGAATAGTTTTTATATTTTTAAGTGATTGAGGAAAAAATAAAGAACATTTATGAGACATGAAAATTACACTAGACTCATATTTTGCTGTCCATATACTTTGGTTGGAACATAGGCATGCTCATTATTTTCCATACTGTCACATTATAATAGTAGAGTTGTGCCCTCGAGAGCTCAGTGGTTATGCCAGAGACCACATGGGCCCACAAGGCCTAAATTAGGTACTGATTCTTTACAGAAAGCACTGACTAACTCTGGTATATGTTATCTTCAAGACCCAATGTGAAAAGGGGTGTTTGGGCTGGACAACTGGTATTTTAAATCAATGAATAGCTTTCTGTTTTTTGTGGGAAGACCTGCTCTTCTTTCAGGAAATGTATTTTGATGGACTCATCCCAAAAGGCATCTGGGAATGAGAAGAGTAGAAATGAGAAACAAAGCTTCTTGATTACAAGTGTTTGCTGACTCTGTCCTTTGGTAAACTGGTCATTCTACAAACCTGTTGATATTGCCTGTGTGGCTCGTCTGCAACTCAGTGAGACCCTGTCTCAAAAGAAAATTTTAAAAGGCTGATGATATAGCTCAGTACTGTCTGGAGTCAATCCCCAGTACCAGAAAAACAAACACTCTGTCTGTCTCTTTTTGTCTCTCTCTCTCTCACACACACACACAAAGGAGACCCATAAATTCATAATATTTAAAACTTGTTTATGTCTTGACTACTGGTGAAATTATTGTTGACAGAAAATCAGAAATTATCCAACCACCTCTACTGGACACTCCCATATGGACTTGCCCACAGGAACTTCAAAGGAACCCACCATCTTTCTTTCCAAACCTATGACCCCAAAGTATATATTTAATCTTACTTAACTGGCACCATCAAGTATCTAGTCACCCAAACTAACAAGCAGGAGTAGATCTTTGACCTCTCCATTTCTATCACTCCTCTTGGCAGAAGTACTGATTCTTCCTACTTGGTCACCTGCCAATAGACTAGACTTTTTTTTTGGTGCCAGGGATCGAACCCACTACCTTGCGTTTGCCAAGCAGGTACTTAACACCACTGAGCTAACCCCTGGGCTCGGTGTAGCTCAATAGTAGAACTGAGGTCCTGGGTTCAATCCTGAACATCACAAAAATAAAACCAGAAACAAAAAGTGTAGCAATTTCTTTTTTTTTTTTTTAATAGGTACCAGGGATCAAACTCACAACCATGTGCTTGCAAGGCAGGTGTTTATGCTGCTGAGCTAAATTCCCAGCCCCGCAACTTCTACTTTTGAGCTCTTGGACACCTTAAGCTGCCATGACAGACAACAGCATGAAAAAAAGACGAAGACTAATTGGAAGCAAAGTCAGGAACCCAGATGGCACTCACCCTCAGACATAACCTAACTGAGTGCTTCTGCCAGCATCGTTTGAGTTCTAGCCAAGGTTCCAGTGTCATCGGTGAGGAAGTCGGCTTTCCAGACCTTGGGTAGAACAGAGAGGAGCCATCTCTGCTGTGCCCTGTGCTAAGTTCAGGGGTGGTTTATTGAGTAACAGTAAACAAGCATTCATTTAACAAAACTCTTAGATAAGCACTTATCAAGTCTTATACTCCCATTTGTATAAAAACCTCCGAAGTAGTCTTCCTGTTTTATTAAAATGTCATCTTTTAATATAGCCTTTATGTTGATACCTAAGTAACTTTGTTTAAAATCCTCCAAGTTCCCACTTCATCTACAGTTTTTTAAAAAAGAAAAGAAACAAACATAAACTCCTAGGCATTCTACACCTATTTGCCATCTTGTTTCTCTTGTTCTCTGACCCTGACCCTACCTCTGTACCCTAGCTACAGTGAGATGGGACCGCCTACCACCATGGAACATTATGTTCTATGCCTCTACACGTGCCAGGGTTTCTCCCTCAGACATCTCCCTCTCCTCTTGCAACCTATAAAACTTCTCATTTGAACACCTCAGGAATCATCTCCAAGCTCTGCTTCAAAATTTCCACTCCCAGCATACTGTGTATCTTGTATACGTATCTATCATACCACTTACATTAAGAACCAGAAAGACAATTTTCCCAGTTCTAAGGTATATTTTATTAGCTAATACAATTCTAGAGATATCAGACCAAAGTTATGCCATCATATGCAATATACATCTTAGGTCTTTAATTCTCTAGGAGACACTAAAAGCACTGCCCCCATTAGAAGGGCTGGTCGAACTATTAGACGGTAGAACTATAGCTGGTAGCTGGTAGAACCATAAATTAGAGGACAAGGATGGCTATCTCCTAGTGTAGTGTAGTGTCTAGTTCATAAACATTTGTCAAATAAGAACATGTGAATCATTACTGTTCTCAAAAGCTTCAGAAAAAAAATATGTTAATAATGCAAAGAAGCTTTAAATTCTGAAAACAAATGCCCTGGTTTTCTGAAGTATAATCTGTTACCACATTAAAACCAATTCAGAGAGTTCTCTATAGTCTGGCACATAGTAAGCCCCCAATAATTTGTGGATTTGTCTATTCTCCACATTGCTTATGACTTCCATCTTGGAGCTATATACAGCTAGGGTTTGCAACCTCACTCTGAAATCTCAGAGCTGAGAACCACTAATTTGAATGATCGTATAGATAAAATTGAAGGGAAGTATCAAACAAACACATCTTTAGCAAAGTATATATTCAATTTGAAAATGGAGACGATATAATAAAACATTAAAGTTTCAAGTAATACATGAAATATAAATACACTAGAACTTTAAATGTGTCCAACCAAACTTTTATTGGGGTTTTATTGCAATCTACTTTTGGCAATATAGGGAAAGTGACCATAAGAACTCTGATATCAGATTTTATTCAACAAAGCAGTTTTGCATGAATGCTTATCAGTGTATAGTCAGCTCAGTTTCCAGTATCAACTTGAGTACCTCATCATGAATATTTATGCCAGAATAACAGTAAGGCAATGCTACATCACCTAAGATTAGGCTGTATTTTTCCATATTATAATTTTAGGACAGTAAAGTATAGTAATATACTCTACAATAAATACTTTAAAATGTGTTGCTTAGCCCTTGTTGAACAAATTTAATTAATTAGCTTATTCTTTAAGTACTCCAGTTAATAGAGGTTTGATTGTATTTCAAGAACTTCGAGTTTTCTAAAAATAAAAAATTAGTTATCTGTTATGACAAATGAAAGCGTAAAAGCACATTCATACTTGTCCTTAAAAGCATGTTTACATCATATATAACTTCTGACGCCTGATGACATGGCTTATATGGCAAAAAGAGTCATATGCAAAGGACAACTAGAGGGCAATCTTCCCATCCCCACTTCCTCCAAAAAGCCACACTTGGCCTCAGTGTAAAAGTTATATTTTATTGCCATGCTACAAAAGGTATGGAGTTGGCACTGGTAGGGAGAAATAGAGAACAAACAATGGGAAAGGAAAGAATGTAAAAGATGATGTTACATACACAAGGTTTTATTTTAGTTAACAGTGGTTAGGTTTTGCCAATATTAGATATGCAAACCAAAATGTAAAATGCTGATATGAAACAGCATTAAAATACAATTTATGCATAGTACAGTATCACTTATGTCTTTTATTAGAGAAATATGGAATGTTTATAAAAGAAATCAGCCACAGGGGGTAAAATTCATATTTCATATACAATTTGGCAATGGTAGTCCCACTGTTAGACAATTTTTATAAAAGAAAAAATTAAAAATCTAATAAGCTACCTTTATACAAAGTTGCTATATTTATGCCTTTATGTAGGAAAAAAACACATTTATAATGCAAATTAGGACATACAATAATCTTACAGTATTATACAATGTAATGAAAATAAAAACATAACACAAAGTTTGTCCTTTATAAAATGTATATTTTGCATTTACTAATGCAAATGTGGCACACTGGTGACTACTGTACTATTACTATCAATCTGCTTCCATGCTATAATCATCCAATTGTCATACAATTGTAACTGTAATGAAGCTACAAAAGAATTGTGTTATAGCCCCCAAAAAATGAGGAAGTAGAGACGGGGAATTGGGATGTAAAGAACAAGAAAAAGACAGACTGCTGGTTTGGGCAGAGTATATTGCATTATTTCATAAAATATTGTTAATTTTTCAAACCAAAAACATTTTCTATACATTCTGTAATTTCGTACCAATGCCTTTATTCAAATTTGGCAAACATCAAGGAAAAGGTAATTAGTACCATATACCTCATATATAGAAATATGAATGAGATGCCAATACATCAGTTATTTCTGAATGATGTCTCTGATGGTATGTCTATTTCAAGAATATATATATGTATACACATACTACACATTGCACAAAACACTTGGGCATTATGGGTTAGGAACAGCACAGGGAAATTGGAAAGTACTTTTTAGCTCACTAAAACTTTCCCTTGAGGCAAATACAAGGTGGCACATTGTTGGGAAATTATGAAAACATAAGGCCCCTGTCCCATTTTTAATAGAACATTATTGAGGTACATTTTTATATGCTGTGCCACAGATCAGGGGAGGGGGAATAAACACCAGTTTGACTTACTTTGACAACAATGAACTGAGGGTCAACATTAATATCTATAAAAACAAAGATTGCTTGGCAAATTTTCTTAAGTCCCAAATGTGATCTATTGTGGATATACTGGGAAGTGAAAAGCTTTTTTACTGAGTCTTCAAGAGTAAAGTGCATATCTCATCACTCCACAGCAGCAGTAAATAAAAGGAACTATTTGCCAATCTTCTGGAGGGAGGGAAGGCACCATATTTTTGTTTTTTTAAAAAAGATGCAACTGGGAAATGAAACACACTAAGAAAAACACAGGTAATACCCATATCAGCTTCTAACCCTGATCTGGGAGGAATGCTGTTATGATCTATATGGGTAAAAGAGGCTTTAGGGAAAAATATACCCAAATAATGGGATCATGTAACCCATCAACAAAAATAAGTACCTAAAGTTAGGTTCACTGCAGAAAATCTGAGACATATGGCCATAATTATATGCCAATAAAATACCTTATTCTAAAATGCACCTAGAAATAGGTACACTTTTCTAGGACAGAGCTTAATGCCCATTACTAAACTACTGCAAAGGGCAAGTAGTGTTCTAAATTATTTCTTATTAAATAGGAACACAGATGACACCCAGAAGACAACTAGAAGAAACACCAGTTGTATATCTATAATATTCTTTTAGTACCCTAAAATCAAATTCTTAGCAGACAATTGGTCCCATTTTCATTTTTAAAGCACATGGTATTTAAAGCATAAACTTACTGATTATATTAGTATAAAAACTAATTAGAATCTGGGAGTGAAAAAGATGAGGGAAGAAAAATGAATAAAATATCCAACCTCCAAAGTAAATATATCAGCCCTTTCATTTGGAGATTAATGTTCTGCTGTGACTGCTTATTTCAAGGAAAACCATTTGCATTGGTTGTGTCATAATTCCTATTCCACATTACAAAAACCATTGCATAAGTTTGGCACAATTAGCAACCTACTTAAAAGAAAGGATAAATGAAACAATACATTTAAAAATGGAAATTATATTGGAGAAACTGCACATCTATACTACTGCTCTTTTTAAGAGAACAGCATTTTAGTAAGCACCAAGTTCATGGGGCAAGGGAGGGCGTGGCAGAAAATTTCACTATGCTAATAAACCAATGGCACTGAAAATGATAAAGACTCCTGTAATTATTTTTTAACAATGGTTCCACTCTACTGTTCTGCTAATGCATTCACTGTTCTACAACTATAACCTATATCTAGGTTATTTACTGAATAAACTGGGTAAGACAAACTTTTTCATGCTAAATCAGCCCTAAGACACATATTTAGAGAAACAGCAATATTCTGCAAGGTTACCTAACCTTCTTCTCACTCTTATATTCTCTAGTGTTTGGAAATCTGGAACATTCTTGATTTTCCAAGAGTTCTGACATCTGGACTCATCAATTTATAGAAATTCAGTTCATTTTAAATCCTATATTATGACACAATTTCATTACTGCAAGACTTCCATTGTACCTGCTATGCTGGCAACAATATGAACATTCCACTGAAATCAAGGGATAATCAGCGATCCAGCTACAAATGAAAGGATAGTAGAGCTAAAGAACACTAGAGTGCATGGAGTACAACTGTAGCCATGTAGCTGAAGAAAATCCCTGCTAAAGTGCTGGGGAGCGTGCCCACAGAGAAACAGTACCTTTAGGGAACTTCGCATGTTAAAAGGAGCTTCCTTTTTTTTATTTTTTGTTTATTTTGGTTTGGTTTGGTTTTTTTTCCTCAACTTTAAAGGGATCACCTATGGACACAAGTAAAATTTAAAATTGAAAGAATGTTTTTATCAACTTGAAAAGTAAACAGCATATAAATAAATACTGGACAAGGGCAACCCTGTTATAGAATAACAGCAAGTTCCAAATGAACCTTCAAAACCATAATTTGACAAAAATGCAAACTAAGTAACAATAAACACATAATCCAATTTCAAAACTATATACAAACTCCAACATTTTAAATTGAAAAAGACACTAAGCAACACAATAAGTCATCCCAAACACCAAAGAAAAAAGTGAAGGTAAATGGGAACCTAACAGCAAAAATGTCTCCAGAAAACAACACATTGTCAATAATCTATAGGATAGAAACTTCAAGAGATCATGGTTCATATTTTCAAATGTTTTTGGGTAAAGTGACCTGAGACTGATTCTTAAGCCTACTGTAATTCAGAGTAAGACATCTGGATGTGCCCTTCAAACGATGTCATGAGATGAGTAAACAAAATCTTGTCTCCTGCCACCTTTCAACCACCAACAGCAAATTATATTCACAACATAGATTCTTTCTAGTAACACTGAAAGTGAAAGAGCTGACTGGTTATAGAAGGAGGTGTGGTACTTGTTTCCTTTACACATATTTTGGCTCAAATCAAAAAGCCTTTAATTCATCAAATAAAGGATTCCTCATGTTACATGCTGGAGGCCACATACTGTGAACAGTGATCTATAAATATTACTTTCAAAGCCTAGAGTTAACTGTTAGCAATGCATACTACCAAGAGGCTTTATAAAAAGTTTTAAATGCCAACCATTATTTAGACATGAAAGATACGCTAAGTCCAAAATATCAAATAAAAGTCACCAGCATGTCGTTCACTTCAACTCTCGTTTTAAATAGGCACTGTGAAAATGGGAATGCTGCTGTACAATAATGAATAGTATATAATGTAATTAGTGTTCTTTAAGGAGTACCTGCTCTACAATAATTCCCTTTAAAGATGCACATGAAATATTCAGAAAAAATTGTCAGTCTATAAAAGGAGTTAGTGTAGAAACGAAAATGAAGCATTTGCATCTTCATTTTAAAAAACTTCACAAAGGTGCAAACAACATAATGCTTTCCAGGCTCACATGGGCAGATCAGTACTATTATGTCTGGTTTTCCTAGATGTACCATCATCTCGTGGCAGTGCTTTCTGCAAATTTGACATAGCAGCAGTTCTCTCGATGTCTATCACAGCATACAGCTCTGTGCGCCTTGTAGGGGTTTGTGGAAGGGGAGTGGTAGGTGTTTTTGGAGTCTGAGGGTTGTCAGAGTCACTGCCACCTTCCAAGTCAACTTGTATATAATTGAGCTGCCTGTGTTCTAAACTTGGGCGTCTGATATCAAAGTTAAAGACTGTTGGTGTACAGTCCCGACGCCTTGAATATTCTATTTTGTGAGCACTTGCCGGCACTGTTACATTTTCTGTATTTACATAGTTATGCATTGGGTCTAGATTATTATGATAGCCATTTAGAGATGGAGTCTTTGGTCCTAAATTGTCATCTTCATCCCTGCTTAGCTTGCGGGCTTCCCAAACAGGTGGCAAAGATGGTAAATTTTCGTAGTTTAATAATGCAGTTCTTCTCTGGGCTGAATTGTTGATATTCTGGGTATCTGAGGTACTAGTGGATGTCAGACGACCTCTCCTGACCCCTGAGGCACTGGGGATAGATAGCCCATTTATATTTTCATACACCAGTTTGTTAACTGAAGGTGCATCTCTCCGTTCATCACTGTCATAGCCAGTGTCCCATTCTGTGTTATTTGCACCACTTCCACTAACTTGGTCTCTTCCAAGTTGCTCCAGTTTCTCTTTTTCCATTAACTGCTTCTGAACAGGAGTTGGTCCTAAAACAAATTTTACTCCTTCGGGTTCAAGAAGAATCTGAGGATCTCTGTCTTCAACACTACTTGGTTCTTCTTTTGGTGTGTTGCTCTCAGCATTTGAAACTCTTGCCTCCAATGGGACATGCGCAACTGTGCGTTTTTTCCTCTCTTCTTGTACACCTGTAGTGTTGACATAGGTATGTATCTAAAATGAAAGAGAACCAATCAATAACATTTTTTTAAAAATGAGACAAAAAACCCCCACACCATTTTATTAACATTTTATCTAAATGTACTCTTACTTCAAAACTTTTACACTTTTTTTAATTTTTACTAATAAACAGATAGGGCAAAAGAAAGAAATGTAAAAATGTCTTCTAATTTGATAACAGAGAAACTTCTTTAAAATAATATGCAGTATTTGATGGTGAAACATGAAAAGTATTGACAAAAATCAGGAATAAAATAAAAATTATTTTGCTGTTGTTCTATAAATTCTCATTGATGCTTTAAAATATTATTCAGAAAAAAGAAATCATATTGTTTATAACAGTGTAAGCCTGTAATCTGTAGGGGATTGTAAGAATGGTAAGGGACCATCATGTCTGTCTTAATCTATAGATGCACCTCTCCTGTGAACTCATATTACTGAGCTTCCCTTCACATATTTGAACATACACAAGCAAATATATACATTCTTCAAATGCTTCAGCTGCTTGGGAAGCAGAAGCAGGAGAATCAAAAATTTAAGTCAAGGGGCTGGGGGTTTAGCTCAGCGGCATAAGCACCTGCCTTGCAAGCAGGCAGTCGTGAGTTCGATCCCCGGTACCGATAAAAATGAAAAAGACAAAAAAAAAAAAAAAAAATTTAAGTCAGCCTGGGTAACTTGGATCAAAATAAAATAAAAATAGATGGGCGTGGTGGTACACATCTGTAATACCAGCACCTGGGAGGGCTAAAGCAGGAGGAACACTGTGAGTTCGGCTGATTGACTGATTGATCAATGAAATGAAATGAAATAAAATAAAATAAAATAAAACAGGCTGGGGACATAACTTAGTGACAGAGAGCTTGCCTAGCAAGTACAAGGCTGTGTATTCAATCCCCAGTGCTAACCTCCAAAACAAGTACTGAAGAAAAAAAGGTAAATTTATCACTATTTACCAATGATCCGATTATAAAAAAAAAAAACTTGGTTTAAAGTGTTCTGTAAAATGAAGCTGCCGGGCATAGTGGTGTACACCTGTAATCTCAGCACTTGGGAGGCTGATACACGAGGACTGCTATGAGTTTGAAGCCAGCCTGGGCCACATAGTGGTTTCAAGGCCAGCCTGAACTACGTATCAAGACTCTGTCTCAAAAAAAATAAATAAAAATAAAAAATAGGCTGGATGTGTGACTCATGTCTACAATCCCAGCACTCAGAAGGCTGAGGCAGAAAGGTCTTTGAGAGTTTGAGATCAGCCTGGGCTACAAAGTGAATTCAAGGCCAACTTGAACTGCATAGTGAAACCCTGTCTCAAAATCAATCAATCAATCAATCAAAAAAAAAAAAAAGTAAAGAAAAGTGTTCTGTAAAATGTATAGATATAAAATACCATCTAGTAAGAAATTATCATTATTTAGAAAAAAGTTCAATGGTATTTGAAAGAATTTAAAAATGTTTGAAAGACTATATGTAAAATTTTAAAGACATAAAAATGAAAAAGCAAAACTAGGTAAAATGTAATTATGGTAAATATTTTAAGAATTTGTTGGCCAGGGATATAGCTCAGCAGCACAGCACCTGCCTTGCAAACGTGAGGTCATGAGTTTGATTCCTGGTACCAAAAGTAAAAAAAATAAGAACTTGTTCACTATGCAAAGAACAAAAACAAATTTACTTGAATGTAGTCATAGTTGAGATGATGGAATAGAAATTTACTTTAAAAACACTAAAAACTCCAATGCTCAATGAACATGGTTTCCAAAAGTTAATGTTTAACTAATTAATGTTCAACCAGATACTTCATTCCACAAGTGAAAACTAGATCAAGAATACTAAATCACAAGAACATTAACAACAAAATTTACCTTTCTTCTAGTTGTTCAGTGATTTCCAAGACCAAAACATGAAAGCAGCACAAATTCTTGGCATATTGGAGGTTATTACAATGGCTGACCATTCTTAATCATTAGGTGTACTCTTCCTAGGAACCCTAGCTACTACTATAATCTTGCTTCCCTGTGCATATTTGAGCATATGCCAGCAAATATATAGTATTTCCTCAATTGCTCACTACAAAAGTAACTCAACAGTGAAAAGTTAAAATTCAAACTGAATACAGTCCAGAGCACAGAAACACTTAAACTGCAAATCATTCATGATTGCTGTTACCAGGTAGCCCATGCTTACTTGTTCCTCAGCCACAAGCAAAGGATGTGTAGATTCTTCACCAACTGAAGGCAAGCGGGCACTTCCCACAGAAGGATGTCTGCTTGAAGGATGAGATGAAGCGTCTCCAAATGACGGATACCGGGGATATCCATTAGGTAAGCTCTGAGCAGCAAACCCTGGAGCTGAGTTTTTGTTTATTGATTTAAGAAGCCAGGACATAGGTAGGAGTAGAGCACAGACAATAAACGTGAGTGAGAATTGAATCTGAAGATTAAGAAAGGTGTTTTGGACAAGCCATATAGAAATTACAGTAAAATAATACCTCCATCCATGTTTTAAATGATATGGAATAAATGTTTTCATTTAAAATGTTTACAGGTAGGAATTGTTTTTAAAAAACTAATGACCATTATACTTTATTAAATAAATAGTGATTTCAAGTATGTTACAAATATCCATAATTTATAGCTCTAAAGTTTCTGATATTCAAGCTGTAAGATGGGAAGTACTACTTACTTGTAGGTGTTCGAGGTGTTCTGGGAACCTCTAATTCTGTCTGATGATTATTCCTTTCTACCACTGGCTCTTCCACTACATTTATACTATTATTTTGCATAATCTCCTGCAACATGTTAAATAATTCTTCTGCACGGGCACACTTAAATGCAAAGATTCCTACAAATATAAACCAAAAGAGAAAAGTCACAACCACACCTTTCAAAAAGTTTTAAGAATATGTGCCAAAGAACAAAATTCTCAAGCAAGTACTCCTTGTATCAACAGTAAGACAGGCCTGATAAATTCTGTTAATTAATGATATTTCCAAAAACAATTAATGGTATTTCCTGTTTAAAAACATAAACTCCAAAGGAAAGTTCACAGAATAATTTTCATATTTGTTTAAAGGAAATGGCACAAAACAAAGTCTATTTTTAACAGCAGGGGGAGCCTCCTTTCCATTAACAAAGCAATTATTTACCTTTTAAAGGGAACTCATGTTAAACGTTTTATAATCATTTAATTATTACAATGCCATAAGATAGGTATTACAAGCATTACCATTATCTTTTTATACAGTTATCTGAGGACATGTAACTCCCCAAGGCCATTCAAACAGTAAGTAGCAAAGACAAAACAAAACAAAACAAAACATCAAACTGATCTATTTGATTCCAAATTTCCTTATTTCCAAGGTAAAGCAATAAAGACAATTTAGCAGAACAATCACTTACTAAAAATCTAAAATTTGGGGTTGGGGATTTAGCCCAGTAGCATAAGCGCCTGCCTGACAAGTACGAGGTCATGAGTTCAATTCCTGCTACCAAAAAAAAAAAGTGCCAATAAATTTAATTAATTAAAAAAAGATAAATCTAAGGGAAAATTAGAAACTATTTTTAAAAATCCAAAATTTAACATGAGTCAAAATTTCTGACATAGAAAATGTGGTTTATAAATGGTTGATAAACAAACATCTTTTATTATAGCTTTTTTTTTTTTTTTTTTGTCTTTTTCTTTTTTATCGGTACCAGGGATCAAACTCATGACTGCCTGCTTATGCCACTGAGCTAAATCCCCAGCCCCTATTATAGCTTTTCTTAATCCATCTATTTGGGGAATTTTCTTTCAGAAGAAATATACTACTAAGTTAAACACTACATATAGATTAATAAAAAATACTATTTCAAATGTGATAATAGTTGTAGAAAACAAAGGCTCTACCTACCTTGTCCAGTTTGACACCTTCGACCACTTTCAAAAGAGAAGAGGTTTGAGTCATAGCCATAGCGTCGCAGGCAGAGGTAGTGCCATTTTACTGAGTCACGTTTGCGAGTATATAAAATCAGTTCTGTGTCTGTAAGTTCCATTATACCAGAACCTAACTCATTCCCATCATCATCCACATTAACGACCTAAAAAAATTAACAGTCAACACACATTTCACCAACTCATCAAGAAAACTATTGCTGTGAAGTTCTTTTCTGTAAGGAATTTTCCCACTGGAAAAAAAAAAAAGGATATAAAAACAAAGTTGACACCATATTGTGTATGATTAATTGACAAATGTTACAGAGGCTGCAGAAATCAGTGACTGTTGCCTAAATTGTTGTTGGAGACAATTTCATATAAGAAGAGTAGGAACTTCCACTGAACCTAAGATATAAATAAATTTAGATGAGAAATCAAGTTAAGAGGGAAAAATCTGTTGGTTCAGGAGATCAGGCCACCACAAGAAGATAGGATGCTAAAATAAAACACAGAAGATTCCTTTTGAAGAGACCAAAATAAGACTGGCACAAAGTTCATGTAAGGAAGAGTTTAGTAGTGCTGAGCTTCAGAAAAATGCTCAAAGACTAACAGATAACATTTATGCAAACAACATTATGCCCCTGGAACAGGACAAAGTACTTCCCACGTATTTTTCTCATTTAATCCTCACAGCAATCCTATACCAAAAGTGTCCTTTGTATAAAAATGGAATTAAGATTTAGTGATATGTAACCTGATGAAGGTTACAAAACTATAAAGTAACAGGGGTATAACTAACACTAGGTTTGTGTGATCCAGAGTTTAATGCTTACTGGAGACTGAAGTCAGGTTGCAAGAGACACTAAATAACTGTGGGAATGTTTAGCCTATATGTAACAGAATACCACAGAAGTTTTAGCAAACAAGTTAGTGAACAATAAAAGATCATTAATTAATTAATAGAAGATCATCATTAATCTAATGATGCAAGTACAAGATGGATGACAGGATGACTAGACTTCAAGTACAGTTATAAAATCATATAGGCATGGATGCAAATAATGACTGAAATGTAGCATCAGTTTGCATCTTTAGTGTCCTCCGAAGGCTATGTATTGAAGCCTTCATTCTCAGCCTGTGGCACTACTGAGAGGAGCTGGACCTTTAAGAGGTAGGGCCCAAACAGAAAGCTTCTGGCCATTAGGGGTGAAGCAGACAGGGGACTCAGCCTTTTCTTTCCTTTTGCTCCTGGGTGTGAGCTGAGCAGTTCTGCTCCACCATGTACTTACATTATGATGTGCTATCTCACCACAGTCCCAAAGCAACGGGGCCAGTGATTCATTGAAACCTCTTATGAGGTTTCAATCCTCTTATGAATCAGAATAAACTTTTTCTCTCTAGAAGTTGGTTGATTTTAGGAATTTGAGTAACTGTGAAACCTGATTAATATAGGTGGTGATGAGACTGGAATGACACGTGAAAAAGTGATATTTTAAAGAAAATATTGCCAGAACTCCACTGATATAAAGGACCAAACAAAAAGTCAGAGGCCCCTACAACAACTCATATATTGGAGACTTGGTAGTTTTTATTAATTTTTTTTAATGCTGTATTTAGAGAAATCAGTATGGCACCATGTTGCGGTAGCCCTTAGGCTACTGGGATGTGCCTTCAGAAGGGATTAATGTAGTTCTTGTGGGACCCTCAATTAGTGTATAGTAAGTCTTCAATGTGATCTTCCTTTCCAACATGCACACCCATCACAGTGATGGTATCAGTCACAATGACAACACTGGATATGAGGTGACATACTCACAGGGAACTTTCGTCAGAGCCAGTGAAGTGCTGCTTGAACTTTCAGATTCCAAAATTGTAAGCTAAATAAATCTCTTTTCTTTATAAGCACACAAGCCTTAAGTATTTCATTACTTTAAGAAAGACTATACTGCCAGTAAGAAAAAAAATCTTCATTTATTCAAACAGGAAAAGGCAGAGTAGAAAAGAGGGAAACAAAAGAGCTTGGTGATAAAAGTAAAGAGATAAGATATATTATGGGCTGATAAGATATATATGGGCTGGGGATTTAGCTCAGCAGCATAAGCACCTGCCTTGCAAGCAGGCGATCATGAGTTCGATCCCCAGTACTGATAAAAAGGAAAAAAATAAATAAAAATAAAGTAAGATATATTAAATAAAGTACGGGAGGCTAAGGCAGGAGGATTGTTGCAAGTTCAAGACCAGCCTGGGCTACAAAGTGAGCTCCAGGCCAGCCTGAAATGCACAGTGAGACCCTATCTCTATCAGTCAATTAATCAATCAATCAATAGAAACAGAAAGAGAGAGAGAGAAGGTGAGAGGAAGTGAGGAAGGGAGGGAGGGAGAAAGGAAGGAGAAAAAGAAAAGAAAAAGATGTATATAAAGTAGGCAGAGAGTTGTACAGCTAACTTACCTTAAACTTGTTCCGATGGTTATCTGGGACAGTGTCTTTATCTGGACAGCTACAACAGCTACCCATGGCTTCTTCAGAAGACCATGTGAGCACTGCATGTAAAATAATTTAGAGAAATGTATTAGATATAGGGTACACAAACCATACATAGAAAAAGATTTTATAAATCATCTAATCAAGCATAATATTTAATGCAAAAATTAAGCCCAACAAGGTATATTGGCTGAAGCTAAACATATAGGTAGTAGTCACTCAATAACAAAAAGGATAGACTTTACGAGGTGATATCACAGAAATCTCAAATTTCTAGTTTAATTTACAAAGGTCTGTCTATTCTAAAATTATCTAGGGCCAGGAACGTAGCACAGTGGCACAGTGCCTACCTGGCAAGCAAGGTCCTGAGTTCAATTCCCTGTACCAAAAAATAAAATTACATAAAATAAAATAATCTAAAAACCTAGAGTCTCATCTATAATACTAAGTAATTTATGATTATTAATCATTAACCATGAAATTAATCTTTTATGGCTTATCAAGAATTTCATGTTTAACAAAGAGATTGCCAAAAAGATGCTACAGTTGTTTTTTTTTTTTTTTTTTTTTGAGATGGTGTCTCACTATGTAGTAATGGCTGGCTTTGAACTTGCTTATGTAGCCCCAGCTGCCCTCAAACTGAACATGCTTCTCTTACCTCAGCCTTCTGAGTGCTGGGATTACAGACATGCACTACCACGGATTTCTAGCTTGACAGGCATTTCTGTACTGGGGACTGAATCCAGGGTCTCTGCACTTTTTTTTTTTTTTATATTGAGACAGGGTCTCACTAAACTGCTAAGTTGCCCATGCTGGGTTCAAGCTTATAACCCTTCTGCCTCACCTCCTAGAGTGCTGTGATTATAGGTGTACACCATCACACTCAATTGCTATTTCAATTCTTGTCACTCATTAGAATCCTTTAGGTACCTCGTGAGATAGAGTTCAATAAGACACAACAAGTTAGGAAGAGTACGCTAGGAAGAGAGACCAACCCAGAATTTAACCAGTAACATAATACACAGAATACCAGCAGAAATGACACAGCATGTCTACTTAATCTTTCTTTCCCACAGGTTAACACTAAACTGTGGGAAGCAGTAAGCTTCCAAAGAATTCCAAGTGAACACAGAAATGAAAAATTCAAAGCCTCACTTCTAAACAGCAGAAAAGAACCAGAATGAATGTAACAATATTTGAAACAGGAGAACAGGAGGAAGCAAGGGGCTATAAAATGTTATAAACATGTATCTGTCTGAAACTCAAGATTCTTTAGTGATTCTCCCCCACCTTCAGGATAAAATTTAAAACTTTTCAGAGTACACAGCATGAGGTCCTTCACAACAGATCCAATCTAAACTCTCTTTTTTCTCTGCCCCAAGCCCCACCCTCAGCCCAATCAGATGGAACAAGCCACAGCCTCTCCTTATTCCTTCTGCTTCTTTCCTTTCTCAAGGTAACAGAAGGCAGTGACTCTAGGAAGGTCTTCTCCAGCAACCAACTAGGTGAGTTGTCGTTCACATGTTCCCCTCAAAACACCCTGGGTTTTCCAGTTTCACAGCATCTATCACATTTAGTACTTGTAAAAATTGAGATAAGTTATCTGCTTATCTGTATTCTCCCTCCACTCTGATCTCCTTCCCAGCAGGGGAAGATATTATTTATTCTTGCATCCCTAATGCCTACAACACCATTGGTACTATAAGCCCTTTGTGAGTGGAATGGGATTATACTAGATAAAAATAAAGAATGCCTGGGGATTTAGCTGAGGGGGCATAAACACCTGCCTTGCAAGTGTGTGGTCATGAGTTCGATCCCTGGTACCGATAAAAAAGGGGGAAAAAAAAAAAAAAAAACTTGTCAAGAATGCCTGGTAGAAGTTTAGGTCTTAAGAAGATAGAAGAGTATAATGTGTACAAACCAAGATAAATGGTAAGTAATATGGCAAAGTTAATTATAAATCATGGTATTTGTTATTTTGCTCTAATATGACACCAAAGTAACAAAGGTGATTAAGTTGCTGTCTGTACCTATGAAGAGCAATGAGTCTAAGAGAGAGAGACATAAAGAAAGAATGTAGTATGACCAATCTTATCTTAGAATATGAACAGAATACTGTGGGCACAGAGAAGGGAGCAACTAACTTTCTGGATTAGGCAAGGCAAGAAGCACTATTCAAGCTTTAAAAGGTAAGCAGAAACAGTATGCCAGGCAAAAAATAGGAACAGGCAGCTGAAACAGATTACATGAAGGTCATGAAAGGTGACACTGCATTCAAGAGAAAGTGAGGCGTTCAGTGTAAGTGATAGGGTATAATACAAGCAGGGGCCAAAGCACCCAGAACAATGGGCTAGAGAGATGGGACCAGGCAACCTGAAGTGAGCCTACCTCCAGTATGTCCACAGTAGAACAGTATTACCCTACCAATGCAATTACATTCTATTGTAGTATTTATCTGTGTACCACCCACTTCACTGTGATCTAGCAGAAGATAGGAATCTTTTCTTCTTTAGTGTACTAAACATAATGTTTAACATAGCATATGTTCTATAAATGTTTAAAAAGTAATGTTGAAGCCAGGAATGATGTCTATAACCCCAGCACTCAGGAAGGGTGAGGCAGGAAAATTTCAAATTCAAGCCAAACCCAGGTAACCTAGTAGATTATGTAGACCCTGTCTCTAAATAAAAATAAAAAGGTTTAGGAAAATAACTTGGTGCAAAGGCCCTGGGTTCACAGCAGCAAAAAAAGAAAATTTAAAAAAAAAATTGAAAGGCAGAGAAATTATCTTCCTACTTGCTGGTCACATACAGTATCTAAAACTACGAAAGTGATGACACTGCTCGCGGGCACTGTGAAGACAGGTCTGTGGCTGAACTTCTGGTGGAATACAAATTGGGCTGGAGTACAGGAGTGGAGGGAAGCTGATGAAGGAGGAAAAGAAGAGATCAAAGCAGTACACACTCACGAGACCGTCAATAAGGAGGGACTGAAGAGAAGGATGGCAAACTGAAACAAACCCTGGGAAGGTGAGCAAAAAGTCTTCAGAAAATGGAAACTATGCTTCCAAAAAGTGGCTGAGAAAATAAGTAGAGTTCTGGAGTTTAAATAGACATAGGTTCAAAAGAAAACGTTGTTTTGAGTTATTTACTGTGTTTAGAGTACAGAAATTTAAGCAGGCTGTATCATTGTAGGTTAGTAAAGGTCACAAATGTAGGAAAAGAAGAAAGGAAAGAGAAGAACTAATTGATGGATCAAGATGGAGGAGAAAACTAAAGATGAGTCCAGCACTCTGACTGAAAGGTCTGTACAGAGCAGCAGAGATGCCTCATTCTCTAAGGAAAAAAGGAAAGAAGTAAAGATGGATATAGCATAAAGACAAGCTGAAGTAGACAACACCTGTGGTCCTAAATTTCCTAGGTAAAACAGAAGGCATGGGCCAGAGATTTAGCTCAGCGGCACAAGTGTCTGCCGGGCAAGCATGAGGGCATGAGTTCGATCCATGGCCCCCCCCAAAAATAGAAGGCATGGCTTGCAGAATGAGGGATTTGAAGAGGCTGGTAGGGTTATTTATCAAGGAACTACCCAAGAAAAGCAAGCAGGACTAAGTAGGATGGAAAGAGAGCCCAGCAGAGGCTGCAGTTTACTAGCTGTGCAGTCCAGAGGGCAGACAGTTCCACTGCCCCAAGGTCAGGGGGTAAGAGGGCACAGAAATTAAAGAATGTTGGTCATGCAGGGGTTTGAAGTGATGTATTATTGGCCCTCATTAGGAAAGAGGCAAAGACAGAAGAGGGTTAACAAAATAAAAGAAAATGAGACCAACCCCCCAAAAGTAGTAGTAGGTAGCTTCAACAATGTTAAAAGAATAGGTTTGTGGGCTTAGCATGAACGAGTGACTAAAATGCTGGAAAACAGGCAGTTGTAGTCCATTTTCTAACTTCTGGAAAAACAATTTTTTAATGTGTAATTTTCGTCTACTCTTCCTAACCACAAACTCCTAGGCAAAGGGACAGACTGGATTTATGACCACTACACTAATATTTGGAGACCACATCTGAGTTATGTGAGACCTAATAATATACACTAAATACCGTACACACTTCATGAAAAACCATGTGATCTCATCAGCATATACTCCTCTCCAAGCCTATATGTCAGCAAAAACAAAAATTGTCTTATTAGGCTCCTTCAAGAGAACAGCTGGGTACATTCGAAAATAAAAGGTAACTTCTGTCTGGGAAAATTGATACCATAACAAGTTTGTTGAGTATTTTAAATAGTAAACACTGGGGCCGGGATTTAGCTTAGCAGTCTACACACCTGCATGAGATCATGATTTTGATCCTGGTACAAAATAAAAGTTAGTAAACCCTTCAATTTAATTCAAGTCACTTGTCCTTATTTTGGGGGGATGGAAGAGTCAGTAAGTAAGAAGACAAAATGGTTGTAGTCAAGAAAATACTGAATTCTTCTATTAAAAAAATATAAGCTGTACAAGTACAAATTCTCTGTGATGAATGTCATCATTATGTAGATCTAAAATGTATCAATAATATCAGATTGGGAAAAAAACTAAGTTGTAGACTTGGTCCTTTTTTGTAAAAGGTAAATTTCAACTTACCTAGATATGGCCATTAATATTCTTAGCCTCTGCTGCTGCATCAGGAGTTTAATCATACTTCAAAATACCATGTTTTCTTTATTTGCTGATTTAACCTAGAAATAACAGAATGTAGTTAAGAATGTATTTCTTTTAAAACAATGATTTCCTTATGAGATTTCTAGTAGCTCAGTTAACCTAAAGAAACTCAATAAAAGTCTGAAAAATTATTAAAAATTTAATATATAATATACATGTTTTCAAATTAATGTTATGCATATGCTACTATTCCTTTTCAAAACAAAAAGTAAAGATATCATATCTTTAAGTTATTTCTGCCTTCTGCATTACAACAGTGACACTAAACAACTCATTTCTCTACGCTTATCTCCTGAGCCATAAAATGAGAGGTTAGTCTAAACCATCTTCAAGATTCCATTCCTGCTCCAAAGCCCCAGTCTGGCCAGTCGCAGACTCTATTCACTCCAGTGACCTTTTTTAACCCTTCCTTACCATCATCCAGAAGAGCTGACTCTTTAAAAAAAAATCTACCTACCATGTACATCTTTCTATTCTACAAGACCCCCCAGAACCAGTACACAGCAAACAGTAAGACTACGCATGTCATAGAAGTCACAAGACAGTGACATTACAGAAACAAATAAGTCTAAAGTTACAATATATTTTTTGGAAAATTTTCGGTCAGTTTATTCAGTCTTCACAACAAAGAAACAATCAAACTCATTCAAATGGAGGCATTAATACAGTATTTACTGAACACCTATGTTGTATCAGACATTCTGTTAGAAGCTAAAAAAAGAATTTCATTTTAATCTACATACTAATTATGTACATATATGGCTGATACCCAAAATAACACTTCCAAAATCAGGTAGCCGTGCATAGTAAACTATTTACTTATTTACTTCTTTTTGGTTTTTTGAGGCAGGGTCTTGCTATGTAGTTCATGCTGGCCTTCAATTCACTATGAAGTCCAAGATGGCCTCGAATTCATGACAATTATCCTGCCTCAGCTTTCCAAGTGCTAGGATTAGAGGAGTGGTCCACCATGCTCAGCCACAGTGAACAATTTTAACTCTGGATTTTAAATACCCTATACATAAAATCTGCATGTCAGGTGTTTGCTTATACCTCTTGTTAACTATTCCTATAACACACACTTTTAATGTAGGGAGCAAACCAGTACCTCTTTTCTTTTCTTTTTTTTGTCTTTTTCATTTTTATCGGTACCAGGGACCAAACTCATGACCGCCTGCTTGCAAGGCAGGTGCTTATGCCGCTGAGCTAAATCCCCAGCCCCACCAGTACCTCTTTTCCGAGGCTCAAATATATACTCTGCTTGTTAAATCTGCCATAAACCAATTTTATTTGAACACGTATTTGTCTAGCTCTCTCTTCTAAAAGCTTTTAGCCAATTATACCGGCAAATTTCCCTTTCTTCATTCCATTTATATATATTATATTCATATTCCATACTCATCCTGAAATGAGTTTTGCGAGTAAGTAAAATTAAGAAAAACGAGAACAATCCATTCATTTTTAACTCAAAATCAAGGAAAAGTCAAATTGTGAAATGGAGTTAAACATATTAAAAAGAATCAGTATACCAGTCTATAAAGCTCTTTAAAATATTAGAAAATCTCCACTTGAATTTCTGAAAACTTTTATTCTTGGCTTTTTAAAGGTTAATATTTATTCAGTTTATTATCTAATTATTTTGATTATTAACGCTGCTAAAAAGCCATGCAGAGTGGCGCATGCCTGTAATCCCAGCATTTAGGAGGCTAAAGCAAGAGTATTGCTGTGAGTCTGAAGTCACTCTGGGCTATAAACAGTGAGTTCAAAGCCAGTCTGAACTGCATGGTGAGACCTTGTCTTAAAAGGGGCGGGGGATCACTGCTAAAGTATTGTGGAGTTCATGATTATTTTTTATTATTATTTTTATTATTATTTCTTCAGTTCAAATGTTCAGCCTGTCAACTGCAGTAGGGATTAAAAGACTTGTGCCTCATTTAAAAGGAAACATTCTAGGTCCGGGGATTTAGCTCAGTGGCATAAGCATCTGCCTGGCAAGCACGAGGTTATGAGTTCAATCCCTGGTACAAACAAATAAACAAACAAACAAATGGAAATGTTCTACAAGAAAACACATTCTGAATCCCAAACAACAGACATACCAAGACACTCTTAGTATGAACATAACTTAGTGGGCCACTGGAATACTGTCTCTGACTTTGGAGGGTGGACGCCTCAGATACCCTCCATGACTTCTCAAGCCCTTTGGGTTTCTCACCACTGGTGGGAAACTAAAAACCAAAAGGTAATTTGCAGGTTGTAAGGGAAAAGGTGGCTACAGACACTACGGAGCTATAGTGACACTTCGGTTGTCAAACCATTCCAAGTTGTTTGCCCTTTATACAACATATAGTTCTTGTATAATTTTTAGGCCTTAGAACCAGTTATTTGGTTTTCAATTATTTCTGATGGGAAAAGTATGTTCAATTCTCAAACTTTTCAGTATTTAAACACAAATTTGAAACAAACTGAGGTATCACTGTATAATCCTATTGTTAAATAATGAGTGTTTTCCTATAAAATAGGTATATATAATAGCATTAAGTATAATGCCTATTCAAAAAGCATGGCATAATTTTACTAAGAAAATTATCATGAGTCTAAGAAACATTATAGTATCTATTACCACTCTATTTTTTATAGAAAACTAATTTTAAAGCTCCTTAACTATATGTTGGATATCTAATCATTCACAGTATGTCATTTAATCCAAACAAGTACTCTATAAGCTAGCTACTACCATTAGTTCCATACTATAAAAGAACAAACCAGTATCTTAAAAAGTTACTTTTCCAAAAGTCAATTACTAAAGAACAGTCAAAATTAAATCCTCATTTGAATCCGAAAAGTCCTAGCTTTTATTAGTAAAAGACTTAAAACACTTTCTAACATAGAGTAAGTACTCAAAAAATCTTAGCTACTGAAATAATAACCTATCATATAACAATGTTGTAGGCCTTTTATAGTCAGTCAACTTTTCTGTGCCTAAGTTACTGTGAAAAACCAAAAAAATTCTAGATATAACGAAATTTAGAAAAGCATACATGCCTGTAATACCAGCATTGAGGTTGAGGCAGGTGGAATGATTGTTGCAAGTTCGAAGTCAGCCTGGACTATGTAGCAAGATTGTGTGTCAGGAAAAAAAGAAAGGAAGGAGGGAGGGAGGGAAGGAGGCAGGCAAGCAAAGCTAAGCAAAGCAAAGCGCCTTTCAGAAGACAAAGCATCACTATATCACCATTTCAGATAAAGTCCTGTCTTTTTATTTCACAAAGATTTTTTAACATTGGAAGCACAAAACACTTAGAAGTTAAGCACTACTGTTATAACAGCTGTTATATTAAAATACTTAGTAAAGGTGTCCTAAATTTGTCCTCCATCCTACAGAATGACAAGCAAAGAGAACACTGAACTCTTCACAAGTGTGATTATATACTTGGTCCTTAGGAAGGCATCTTTGCTCTTTTAGTTCACTAGCACTGAGGACAAATTTGGCTTATCCTACTGTAGTTCTTTTCAAATATAGCTAGGGCAGAGTATCTGCAGATTTAGAAGCAGAGAAATTAACTAAATTTAGGGCACAACTAACTGCTATGTTTAATTATTTAAAATATCAAGAAAATGGTATTCAAAAACTACTGATTTATGTCAATATTCTAGCTGGGTTTTAAAAAAATCATTGGGTAGGTCTTTTTTTATTTATGCATACCAGTTTTCTGCTTATTCTTAAAAATGATCAAGATTTTTTTATTAGTGATATTATTCTGAGGTAGAAGAGTTTTAGACAAAGCCAAGAAGGGAGATCTTAAATATATTCTTCTAGTTACCTAAACCAGACCTGTTATATGAAAACCAATCACCTGCAACACTGTTTCCATGTGCGCTGGAATTTTAAAGCACACAAACACACATAGAACTGCAGAAGTACATGAGCCAGGTGTGGTGATGCATGCCTGCAATCCCAGCACTTGGGAGGCTGAGGCAGAATTACCACAAATTCAAGGTCAGCTTGGGCTACATAGTGAGTTCAAGACCAGCTTCAACTATATAGTGAGACCTTGTCTCAAAAAAAAAAAAAAAAAAAAAAAAGTACATATTTTTAAGCATCTATCTCTGAATATAGTTATATGTGAACATACTTACATATTCAATAGATTTTTCTGTTCCTTTTATTCTGAGGCAATGTTGGTTCATACCCTCCACCTACTCACCCCCCCCTCCTTTTTTTTTGTCTTTTTCGTTTTTATCGGTACCAGGGATTGAACTCATGACTGCCTGCTTACAAGGGAGGCGCTTATGCCGCTGAGCTAAATCCCCAGGCCCCTCACCCCTTTTAATGCTTGAAAAGAAATCAATTATATTACCTATAAATCACTTCAATATTTGATTTTTTTTTTTTTTTTTTTTTTTTTGGTACTTAGAATCAAACTCAGGACCTTGCACTTACCAGGCAGATGCTTAGGCTGCTGAGCTATTTCCCCAACCCAGTCATTTATTTTTTTTAAATAATGCCTGATCTACATTCCTTAAACCAGCTGGGTGTGGTGGTACAAGTTTGTAATTCCAGCATTTGGGAGGCTGAGACAAAAGGATCACTGGGAGTTTATAGTCAGCCTTTGTGGGCTACAAAGTTGAGTTCAAGGCCAGTTTTAATTGCATATTGAAATGCAGTCTCAATAAATAAATAAGACACCTTATGCTAGATTCCTTCATTTTCCCTTAAGAGACAAGTAAAACCAGATAGATCAAGACAGATTAACCCCATGTTGATGACTACTTAAGGCAGTATTTATTTCAGATATAATTGTTTGTATTATGAATTATTAACAAAATGAGATAAAAATAATTTGTAGACTATCAATATTAAAGAGGGAATTTAAAAATGCATTCATTTCTTCATCTGTCCATTAAAGCATCAAGCATTGAGCTAAATGCTAGATATAAAGATGAAAGACATTCCCTGATTCCCTGATGTTATTATTGTCCCGTGGAAGAGTCACTGATCTATATCCTAGTGCTACAAAACGTTTAAGGAAAGACAGAAGTGTCAAAGAAAGTTTCCTGGGAAAGGTAGCACCTGAGTTGAGTTCTGTAAGATAGATGAGAATGAGCTAGGGAAGGAACAACTATGACAAGAATGCATACAAATGCACACAAGGTTAGAGCTGGAATGTAGGGCATGCATGGGAAAACATTATAAGATAGGTGGGGAAAAAGGCACAGGGCTCCGTCATGCACAGTCAACTCTGTACTACTAAGTACAGCCATATTTCCCCCTATAACCTTAAGGACACTACTAATGTTCTAACAAAATACTTCCGTTGTCTGTGGCACTTGAAGTCTAACCTTTAAGACACAGCGCCCATCTACAAACACAAGAATTCCCTCTCCAAGTACCTAGACTTTTTTTTTTTTTGTATTTTTACCGGTACCAGGGATCGAACTCACGATCACAGGCTTGCAAGGCAGGCGCTTATGCCGCTGAGCTAAATCCCCAGCCCCCTCAAGTACCTAGACTTATATAATGAGTATCACCATAGGTCAATGACCAAATTCCCACCTCCCATCCAGATCTAGAAAAGTCATCTATCTTAACCTCATATTTCACAATGAACTGACAAAGTCACTTTTAATCATGCATTTTGGTTTTTAGGAACAGAAATATAAAATATATATAATATTTCTCTGTATAAACACAACTATAGATTTCAATTTGTGTATTTACCAAATACTTAGAAAATGTTACTAAAATAGTTTGCTGAAAACAAGAAAAAGCTAAATGGAACATGATTAAATCATAGCCTCTACCTTTAATAATGTTGATCATAACTCAATCGAGTCATCTTAATACTGGAGAATACTTATACCAGTGCTTGCTTCGGAAGCACAAGTGCTAAAAAAAAAATGGAAAGAGAGTACTTATATCTACAGACACACTGGTGATGAAATTTACACAATCAGATCTGAGCATCCATAATCTCTGCTTTAAGATATGTGCAAACCTAGCAGATGAGTCATTCTGCCTTAGCTAATTCAATAATGTATTCAGTGCCAAGAGCAACAACCCCAGCGATTTCAATCACAGACAAAATAATCAGCCTTTGAATTCCTCAAAGTAACTCTCAGTTCAGTGCTTTATGCTGTAATATAAAAACACATGCAGCAAAATCAAATTATACTGTCCTTTGGCAACATCAAACTTGAACTGCATGAGGAAATCATGTGACTTTCTCCATTAGAATACAATATAGAGGGGCTGGGGAATTTAGCTCAGTGGTACAAGCACCTGCCTGGCAAGCATGAGTTTGTGAGTTTGATCCCCAGTACCAAAAAAAAAAAAAAAAAAAAAAAAAGAATACAATACAGAAAAAAGAAATATGATTAAAATATAGACATAAGAAAGTACAGACAAAAAAAAAAAGAAAGTACAGACAAGGGCTGGGGATTTAGCTCAACGGCTTAAGCGCCTGCCTTGCAAGAGCAAGGTTGTGAGTTCGATCCCCAGTACCAAAAAAAAGGACACAGTACAGACATTCTCCACAAAGCATTTAGCATTAATTCTAAACTTCAGAATGAATAAATGTAATGTTATAAAAATAGTGCTTTCACTTTTCTATAACATCACACACCAAAATCCTATTTCTGTGTTGATTTTCATATACATCCATATCTTGGTACTTAACTGTTTTGAAACTCATCAAATTTGATACTTGACGCAAAAAATTTTGCTGAGTACTTGTCCTTTGGTACTTACTTGACAAGCAAGGAAGAATGTGTCAATCTTGACTGCCTCAATGACTTCTACCCTGTCCAGTTAGAGCAATTTGTTTGGTAAAGTACTCACCATTTTTGGTACTCGTGTCTCTCATAACAATCAACAAGGACTGAAGCGTCCCTGTACTAATTTTAAAACTATGTTAAATTAATAAATGAATGCTTATGGCTCATAATAAAGCACTTGTTTGTGAATTTACTAATGGACTAATGGAGAATGACCTACAGTATAATAAATATAACTTATGAGAAGCCATACATTATACAAAATCTGTGACCCAATCACCATTTACCAAATAACACTGTTAAATTCAAATGAACTATTTCCAAATAAATGCTACATTCATTTTTTCCCAATAATACACTTGCATTTTAAGTTAATGAAATTTCACTAAACTAAGCAATATTAAGGGTCATAACTCCAAGTATAAATGTTACAATATTTTACTTAGTATGGTACCTAAGAATTCTTAAAAAGCATTGGGCTTGTGGTTTTATTCTTTAAAACAAAGCTATAAATATGTCACTCTAATTTTGAACTTTATGCTGAACCCAGAACCTCATATATGCTAGGCAAACACTCTTATCACTGCTACATCCCAAACCCAACCGTCAAGCAGAAAAAGGACGAAAATAATTATTAAAAGAAAATGCTAAACATAGTTTCTTAGGTTGGATCTTCAAACTGAAAAGTGACATTAATGGAAAAGACTGATAAAATTCAAATACTATAGTGTATAGTTTGGTTATTAGTGCTACACCAGTGTTAATTTCTTACTTTTGACAAATATCTTATGATTGAGACATTAATATTAAGGGAAATTAGGGAAACAATATATAGGATATATGGTACTGCTTTTTATATGGCTATTCTCAAAACAATGTTCATTTTAAAATTACTTTTCCTGGAGCTGAGAATTTAGCTCAGTGGCGTGAGCGCCTGCTTGGCAAGTGTCAGGTCGTGAATTTAATCCCTGGTACCAAACAACAACAAAATTACTTTCCCATCCAGTAGGAGATTTGAGAGGATCTGTATTATTTTAAGGAATAAACTTTATACTTCTCTCTTGCCAATGCCCCCAAGAAATAAACCAAGAAAAAAGATTAAACTAATATACCCTAAAGTTGTGGTACGCTGCAAAGCATTTCTTTCTTTTTTATAGTATTTTCCAGAGTGTGAATTACTTCTAAATCAAATTAGAGAATATACAAATCAAATAGGTATTAAGGTTTTCTTCAGGAAGAAAAGCTTTAATGTTACAAAACAGGTTGGGGCAGAGTAAGAACACAGTGGCTAAGGAAACTGCCAGATTTCACTAGATAAAATCTAATTAATAAACGCTGGATATCTACCAATACATACAATTTAATACACATTCTCAGGCTAAAAGTGCCTGAAGTCTGCAGAAGTTATGATCACATTTTAAGGTAATGTCCTAAAAAGCCACTTAACACAAAGTTGCACAGCCTGGGTTTTTCCAAACAAAAATAATGCAATTGGAAACTTTGTTCACAACTGTCCATTGAAAACGTCTATAGATACTCAATCACAGTATGTTTCCTATTTTTCTCCCCTACTTCTCCCTAGTAATACATCCCTACCACCTATGTCCAATTACTGGCCTTCTGGCCTAAAAATGGCAACCAGGTGCTATTCAGTATAGAATTATCAAACTTTAGAGATCGGTGGGATTAGAGAATCAAATTCTATGTTAGACATGTGACATGTGCCTATCACTTTTTTCTTCTGATATGGTCAGGGCAAAATATGTTCAGCAATGTCATTAAGCCATCAGAGGGGGAAATTTAATCAAGAACAAGTGGTCTCCAAACTAAATGAAAAAAAAAATTTTATCTCTTGAAGAATGTACAAGTGGGATCAGACTGCATTTTGATGAAGTGGGGGTGAGGGGTATGGCTGGTAAGTGTTAGGCTGCTTGCTCCTCCTCAAACAGCTCTAAGTACCATTTCTGGGTTCTGAATTGCCTTTTAAAAATAGTTTCTTAATCTTTTGTTTATGGGTAACAGTCATTCTCAGTTGGGAGCAAAGCAGATACTATATTAAGACTACCACACAGTAAACATACATGTCATTCTTTTTTTAGTTCACTCTTTTGAATTCTTGTGGATTCTATAATCAGATATTTCTTAATAGGGTGAAAGATAAGGCCCTATACTCAAAGTCTTAAATGCTGAAATAGTTGGCCTTTGTTTCGTAACTTCTGTAACAGTGATTTTAACTATCAGAAGCCACTGTTGCATTTCGAATTTTTGGTCATATTTTAAGAAGTAGAGGCTAATAAAAAAAGTGACCCTGAGGCTGCTGTATTGTTATTGTTGTTATTTTGAATAATGATACATTATTTATCAAAGCTGAAACATAATTGACTTTAAGACCAATATTTCATAACTACTGAGAAAAATGCTGCCAAATATACAACAATGTAAGATATACACAATTTTTGGTAAAATTAGGAAATGTATCTCAGAATCAATGAAATATGGTATATAGTCAATGAAAAAAATAGCAACACACAAAAAATAACACTAACAAGTCCAGGATAGTGGTACACATCTGTGATCCCAGCTACTAGGAAGACTGCAGCAGAAGGATATCACATTTGAGGTCTAAACAGCTGGATGAGACTCTTTTTACACAAAAAAATAAAAATAAAAAGGGCTAAAGATGTGGCTCAATAGTAGATCCCTTGACTAACATATGTGAGGCCTTGGTTTCAATTGCCAGTGCCACCAAAATAAAATAAAACACTAATGAGAGTTGTTGCCTAGCATGGTGGCCCAGCACTTGGGGGGCTGAGACAGGAGGCTCGCTGTGAGTTCAAGACTAGCCTAGGCTCAGTAGTGGATTTAAGGCCAGCATAGTAAGATCCTGTTGGGGTGGGGTGAGGGGATGCTATCATATCTTGATCTTTCCAAGATGCTAAAAGACGGCTACAATCAAGTGATAGGATTTCAGAGGCTCAAAAATCAATGTCCTCATAAGCCCTTGATAAAACTGATCTAAAGAATAATCTCGGACTCTAGAAATTATTTTCTCCATTTTTTTTCTTTCCTTTCCTATTTTTTCCATCTTTCAAATGGGAAAATGAAGGTGAAGAAAAGGTTCATGATTTTCTTTAACATTTATCTTGATTTTTGTATGGTATGTATGGTAGTGCATGTCTGTAATCCCAGCACTCGTGAGGCTGAGGCAGGAGGATCACTGTGAATTCAAGGCCAGCCCACAATACAAAGTGAAACTCTGTTTCAAAAAACCAAAAATAAAGAAATAAATAGTTGAGATTTATCATTCTTAAACTCAGAATACCAATCATCCATAGTGAAGGCAATTCTGTACAATGATATTCACAAATATAGTGAAGGATAGTCTCTCTGAGCATAATATACAACAAGATACAACTTGAAAGCAACTGTGAGAATATTTTCTTTCTTTCCTGTTGTTTTCTTAATGAAACAAAGAAAAAAACAAATTTTGACAGAAAACAGCTGGAATTTCTATTATGTTTTAATCTACTCAGAAAACGTTTCTTCATCAGTATTGGCTGAACAACTGTGCACTTTAAATAGTCTTTTATAAAACACTTAAATTTAATTCAACAGCTAGCTACAAAGAATACTAGTTTCACATAACTACGCATATAAAATACTCATGTCAAAGCCTTTAATTTTTAAATTGTCCAATGCAAATTACAATTTTGAATTCCTAGAAACTAATCTTTTAAATAAAATGTACACTATGGCCGAATCAAGATGTTATTCATTCATTCTTTCTTTCTTTTTTGCTTTCTTTCTTTCAGACACAGTCTCACTACACAGTTTAGGCTGATCTTAAACTCACTGATGTAGCCCAGGCAGACCTCAAACTTATGGCAATCCTCCTCTTTCAACCTCCCAAGTGCTGGGATCATAGGCATGAGCTATCACATCCAGAAAGATGTTACTATCAATATAACTAACAAGTGGTATACAGCATGTCTACTGAGTAAATGTACTTTATTTTTATTTATTTATTTTTTTTTTGTCTTTTTCGTTTTTATCGGCACCGGGGACCGAACTCACGACTGCCTGCTTGCAAGGCAGGTGCTTATGCCGCTGAGCTAAATCCCCAGCCCCTGAGTAAATGTACTTTAAACATAACATTAGTCTCTAAAGTAAAAGAGTTCATCTTAATGCTCTATATTTCTCCAGGCACTATTAATCTGGTAACGCCAGCAGGGCAGCATGATGGGGTAAAACACAGGTGTTTGGCCTAGGTCTGCATTCACATTTCCTCACAGGCAGTTAAAAGCATGCCACCACTTGCTATCTATGAACAGCTTTAGAGGTCTGGAGGAAAACTGGCTCCAAAGGGGGCATGACAGAGGAGAAACAGTCCATAGGAGAGCAGGTGGGAGGCAGTAAGCAGCCATCAGCAAGCCTCCTTTTCTCTTTTACTCCATTCAGACTATAAGCCTATTGGTTGGTGTCACCCATGTCTAAGGCCTTCCCTGCACCTACAACCAGAACTGTATTTAAACCAATCAGTGGACTAATTTGGTTACCACACACTCTTAATCCAAATTCATACACCCTAGATTCAGCATAACAATCAGTAAGGTAAGACTGAAGAAACCAAGATCAGTCAGTTTGAGAAAACAAGTATTTGGCAGTATAAAGAATAGAACATAGACAGTTGTCTTCACTATGGAATAACGGACTTACCTTGGTCCTGAAATAGACTTCTTTAGATCAAATCACAGAAATATATAGCAATAAAACAAACTTCTACCTACTCGGTTCCCTTTACATGCTGAGTTTCCAATCACTAAGAGTGCTTCCAATAGATACCAATCCTAGAAGAAGTTAGATGACTTGAGCTTTATTTCAATGGAAGTGAATTTCAAGGACCAAACTAAAACAGAACTATTCTGCATTAAAGTGAACAAAGAAAAATATAAAAACTTTTTAAAATCAAACTTAGTTTTTAGCTGTAGCAATTGTTTAATGTCACTGAGATGTACCCAACTTAGTTTTCATAACTTTCTACTATCAAAGTATTATGTTCTTTTCATTTTGCTTTTTGAGACTTCAGAAACATAAAGGTGTTTGTTTAAAAGCAAAATTTAAGGGGCAAGCAGGCAATTGTGAGTTTGATCCCTGGTACTGATAAAAACGAAAAAGACAAAAAAAAAAAAAAAAAAAAAAAAGCAAAGCTTAATGAAAAGTTCTTTCCAATACCACATAATAACCCAACAGAACCATTCTCTTGACATTCTCCACGCTACTCTGTCCAAATTCTTCATGGAACACCAGCAAACCAGGCTGGCTTGGCCCCATTTCTTTGTGAGGTTGCTGTACTAATGGTCCCTGTCAAATAGCCACTAAAGAGCTCCTGGGGGTTCAGGTAATCTCTCCCCTTGTCCATTTTAGACCTGGAGTTCTAATAGCTTCCTGTCTGTTGGTAGTCTAGCTGGCATCATTTGCTGTTTCCCTTAACCTGACCATGCTCTGTAAGTACAAATATTCCTCATTTAACAACTATTTGGACTTAGTGCCACTCAAAACTTGTAACTCACTCCTCTTTTGGAGGTACACTTCTATACATCCTGTATAAAGAGCCTCAATATCCTTTTGTGTGTGTGTGCAGTACATCTTCACACATTACTCCAATTTTAGCATAGTACTGTACAGTATCAGAGTTTTATGCTCCATTATACTTTACAGGATGTTATGCAAATAAAAGGAAACTTACCAAGCTAGAGTTTCCTTTGACCACTCCTTTGTTCTGAATATTGCATATACTATATTTAGTTCCTCAACTAACAACAGGTCCATTTAACTCATAGCTGCAGGAATGTAACTCTTGTTATACAAAGATTGCCTGTAATTTTTGAATGTGGCATCACGGAAAGGTCTAACTTCATCCTTTTGCAACTTGGATAATCAGATTTTCTAATACCATTTGTTAGAAAGATTGTCCTTTCCTCATTGAATGGTCTTGGCATTTGTTATGGTTTAGATAAAAACAAAAAAAGGTTCCCCTAAAATATCATGTGTTCAGATGTATGGCTTCATGACTGGATCATGAAGGCTCTAACTTTATCAGTTGTATGAATTCACTGATGAGATCAACATCTGATGGCATTATTGGGAGACAATGGAAGTTTAGGAGGTGGAACCTAGTCTGTAGTAAAGCTCTAGTCATGGGCCCTGACTCTGGGGATTATAACCCATCCTCAGCCACGCTTCTCCGGCTCTTGCCTTCTTGCGTAGCTTCCTGGCTGCCATGAGATGAGCAGCCTTCCTTTCCATACTCTGCTGTGATCCCGTAACTGCAGCACTTGGGAGGCTGAGGCAGGAGGATCGCTGCAAGTTTGAGACCAATAGTGAATTCAAGGCCAGCCTGAACTGCACAGGGAAACCCTGTCTCAAAAGACCTCCTCCCAAAAAATAAATAAATAAAACCAAAAAGAAAAAAAAAAGAGAGAGAGAGAGAGAGAAAGGCGGGGGTGGGGGGGCGACAGGAAAGGAAGGGGAAGAAATCCCACAATAGTTTCTCCAGGCCCTTGAAAGTAAAACCTACACTCTTCGATGGCCTACAAGGTTCCTGAATATTTTGGTATGACTTCCTGCACCCCTACTCCACTACTGATCAGGTACTTTACAACGCCTCCCTCTCAACATTCTGTTCCGGCACTACCGGTCTTAGTATTCTTTCAGACTGCACTAAGAATGTTCCTCCTTCAGCACCTTTGCAACTACTCTTCTTTGTACCTGTAATTTGCATCAGGTGCCTATGTAGATTACTCTCTCACTTGCAGTAGATCTTCAATCACAAATAAAATTAGGACTTTATACCAGTAGAATTTACTATTTTGTATGTTTCTGCTATATTCTTCACATGACTTATTACTAAGAGGCATGCTGTATTTTGACTTTTTTATTCTTCTTTGTCTCTTACTACATTAACAGTACAAACTGGAAACTCCCTAAAGGCAGACTTTGCCAGCCACGTAGTAAATTCTCAATAATTGTTAAATAAATAAATATCCTAATCCTGTATACTGTTTACAAACAACCTGCAATACAACTACAATCATTTTTATTTGTACTTATTAATTTATTAAACTGACAGCTATTTCATGAAAAATGCTTTGAAAAATTTAAGGTTAGTTCACTTGAATGATCTACCATACCCATTTCCAATATACTAAAATATATGGAAAGTATTATTTATATTATACTGAAAATAAACAGGAATATTGCCAATCACATTAGAAAAAGCACAATTTCAGAACATCATAGACTACTGAAATGAACTGATAGCTTAGCTATAAACAATACTAGCTTCAAATATTCTTCTTCCTTGAGAAAAAATTCACTCAAATTCTGAAAAATTTCGTAAAAAGTTCATCTTTATCCTATAAATACACAAACATCATAAGACATCAAGTTTCTTTTGTTGATAAAGTTGAAGTTGTTTAGGACTGAGTTTACTAGCATACACACATTTTCACCTGTTAATTAAATTGCCAAAACTTAATGTGCTTGTTAATGCTAATTATAGTCACTAGCAAAGAAAGTACTCTGAGCGTATTTCTCCCAAAGTAGTTGGGTTTGGAGGCAATGAACGCTGTTTTCCTCATTACGAACCTGGTAATATTCGCTATAATAACAGATAGATAACCAAATCATGATTGAAGTGCCTTAGGCAAATTTTTCTGAAAAAGAAATAAATGACTTATTTGAAACTGATACCTCTCTTTAAAAGATTATATCAAAGAATGAGAGAATACTTTTATAGGAAAAATATTCGATTAAAATAATCAGTCCATCTGAATTAAAGAGTACAATGTTACTTTTGTACTAGCAATCATATCAGGATATAATTAGACTTAATGCTGCAGACTTTATTTTACAGAGTAGACTAAACACACCAATAGACATTCACTATAAAAATAGGTAATGAATTATAAAGTCTAATATACTGTATTTTTTTTTCTGGTACCAGTAATCAAATTCAGGACCTTGTACTTGCCAGGCAGGTACTGTGCCACTGAGCTATATCCCTGGCCTCAACCATCAGTATTTTTATAAGAATTTTGCTAATGTGAAGATTTAAAAGTTTGAAATAATATTAAAGGAGTTAAGATTTTAATAAACAATGTTTTTGCATTTGTTGTATCTGTGGGCCACAAATACCACATAATAAATATTGGCCCTCTTTGCAAGAATCAATTATCCAATACTCTCAAACAAATCACTCTTTTACTGGATTTTTTTTTAATGGCTGTGTTGTTCCAGGAGTAATGCATACTTAACAGTAATAGAAGTTGTAAAGGACATGATTTCTGCATTTTAAAAAGTGCTTGAGGGCCAGGGATGTAGCCCAGTAGCACAGCACCCGCCTAGCAAATACAAGGTCCTGAGTTCAATACCCTCCTCCCAGTACCATCCCCCCAAAAGAAATAAGATTGAGAGATTGTTTTTTCTTTTAAATAAGGTGTTTTTAGAGCAGTTTTACACTTCGAAAAACAATGAGAAGATGGTACAAGAGTACTGCTATAAACCTTGTATCTATCTTTCCTTATATTAACATAAACTGGTAATTTGCTATGAGTAATGAAACAATATGGATATATTATTAATAAAAGTTCAAACTCATATTTACTCATTTTAGATGTCAAATCTAAAAACAGTCCTTTCGTCTGTTAATAATTTCAAGAATCTTTCCTTGTATTTGACTATCCTAACAATTTTGATGACTTTCTGTCAATTATTTTATATTGTGTTCCTCTACTGGAATCTGTCTGATACTTTTCTCATGATTATGGGTTTTAGGAAGACCCAGAGATAAAGTACCATTTGCATCGTATTATATCCCTTAAAAGATTCTATTAACTTCATTTGTAATGGTGGATGTTAACCTTGACCACGTGACTGAGGTAGTGTTTGTCATATTTTTGCACTGTGAAGTTCTTCCTCCCCCACCACCTTTGCCAACTGCACCCTTGGGAAGAAGGGCACACACTGCCCACATTTAAAGATGGTAACTTGTGCTTCACTTGAAGAAGGCAGAGTGTTACATAAATTATTTACAGTTCTTCTGGCAGGAAACTTGTCTTTCCTCTATTTATTTATTCATTCAATCTTTAAATACTAGCGTGGGCCCATGGATATTTATTGTATATTTTGGTTTATATTCAATACTACTATATATTTATTTTCTAGCTCAAGTTATTCCATTTGGCTTCATTTGGCTATCTTCCTCTGACATCTTTTTGCCTTTGTGGGTATTTTTAAAAATGCATTTTTTGGCACTACAAGATAATCTAAGCTGATCTTGTATATTTCTTGCTCCTTCATATAATTGGCCATTTTTCCAAGGAGCCCTTTTACCAAGCTCTAAACTCTAGGTGTGCTCTTGCAGGGGCATCATTGCTTGTAAGAAGGGGTGGTGTTTTTTTTTTTTACTATATTTTTTGTGATTTTTACGGGAAATCTGCATAACAAAACATAGAAGGAACTACATCACAAAAGTGCTACCAAAAGAAACAAATTAGGGTCAAACATCCTAGAAGTATTTTTTCCGATTTCATATTAAATGTCTGATAGTGTGCCAATGGCCTTCCAACATCTGTAAGGCAAAACCAGACTCTGATGTTGCTCCCCAACCCACCACTACTAATCATCTGTGTGAAAGGACTGAGATGAATGGCACAAGCTATTTTCATCCTTAGAACTCCTGGTTAGAATTACCTTTTCCCCCACCTCACGACCATCTACTCTATGAAAAGACTCCCTAGGTGAAGGAGGCACTATTTCCACTGCTACAGATATTAAGGAAGTACACCAGAATCCATTTTCCTCCAATTTAAAATATACCTGGTATCAAATGGGTTAGAGTAGGAAATAAAAACACACATGGGCTGAGAGTATATAGCTCAGTGGCAGTGGTGTGCTACCTACCATGTGTGAGGCTTTGTGGTCCGTCTCCAGTTATGCATACATACATAACCATGTCTGAAATATTTTATTTTAGCTTACACATATACAAAGTAAGTCAGACATACATATTGAAGTACTACATTGTTTCTCTTGTATAAGAAACCAAAAGTGTAAATAAGGACAAACTGCACACTTAGAAACCGTTAAGATGGCCAACTTTGTCATAATATTTTTACTGCATTAAAAAAGAATTTGGGGGGGGGTGCTGGGGATTGAACTCATGGCCTTGTGCTTGCCAGGCAGGCACCTGTACCACTGAGCTATAGCCCCAGCCTCTCAAAAAGAAATTTTTAAAAATCCAAGCAGGACATGAGGAAAGAAAATCAAGCCAATATGCTAGTTCATGAAATATATAAAAACTCTAAACAAAATGTAAGAAAGTCAAATTCAAATTTATCCCAGGAATGCTTGGTTGTCTTCATTTATAAATCAATACCGCTGACCATATTAATAGGCAAGAAGAAAGTTTGACCACCTCTAGTTTTAGCAAAGTCTTTGAATGTACTTCAACATCCATTCATGATTTAAACAACAAACAAAATGCCAGCAAGAAAATAATGAAACTTCCTTAACTTTGTAAAAGATATCTTTAAAAAAACAAAAGCCTATAAACATCATTCTTAGTGGTGAAATTTGAAAGGAATTTCTGCAATGATCAAGAACCAAATATGAAACAAAACAGAACATATGAAGATATCTAAGACAGTATAGTAATGGTTCAAAGGTAGACAGGTCATGAGTACAGAGTACAAAAGTAAAATTTTATTTATAAACTTGATTTATAATAATAGGGAACAGATGACAGAGGAAATGAAAGGCTATTTAACAAATAGAGCGAGGATAGACAACTGCTCATCTGGCAGAAAAATGAAGTTATACTCCCTACAGGTAAGTCTCAAAAAAGAAATCAACCACTAGGAGATTTAAGTATTAAATATGAAAGGCAAAACAATAATGCCTTTAATGGTCACTGGCTAATGAAAGGAAGGGTATCTTTATGATCTCTGGTTAGGAAAAGATTTATTAAAGTTAAACCATAAAGAAAATCCTCATAAACTTAACTGTATTAAAATTAAGCACTGTTGTAAGGTACCATATATACATATACAAAATGTATTTTGCTGTGTTTGGGTTACGGGGGAGGGAACAGGTTACAGAGGATGTTACCACAGGTTAACAAGGTCTACAGGAGAAATGCCAAATAACCAACTGATTTCTTTAAATTTTAATTCTTTATATTTCGTCCTTACTTTATAACTGTAAAATTAAACAGCAATCTTGTCAAAGCAACTAAATTATCTGGTGAAGAAAAAAATAATGTAATGGTAACACGGAACTGCCGCTATTCTAACTACTTTAGATATTAAATATTATGTATTTGTGCCAGCATTTAAAATCAGCACAAAGCCAGGTATGGTGGCGTACACCTGTGATTTCAGCACTGGGGAGGCTGAGGGAGGAGCGTTGCTGTGAGTTTAAGGCCTTGGCTACATAGTGAGTTCAGAATCAGCTTGAACTATATAGTAAACTGTCTCAAAAAATTGATTAATTAATTAAATGGAAAAACAAAAATCAGCACATGATTGCAGGAGTTTGTAAATAACTTTAATAAAAAGAACACAACCTTTAGTAACTTTATACCAACGCCTGTATCTAGACCTTAGTTGAATTATTAGCAATGATGTTCTTGGTAGAATCCAAATAGTATTCAGATAAGTGGTATGTTCGTATGACCTCTTCCACTGTCCTTGAATTATTAGTTTACCAGATGAGCTACTTAGTTGCTAGATATAATGTTAGAACCTAGCTTTGAATGCTTCAGGGAAGAAACGATGTATAAAGAGCTCTCTAGCCAGGGATAATGGCTTGGGACTAAGGTCTTTGTTACTGGACAGCCTGAAAAAAGAGCACTTGATCACAGCAATTGAGTGACAGTCTGCACAACAACGTGAGATCCTGTTTCTCAAAAATAATAAACCACACAACTGTAATCCCATCATTTGGGAAGCTGAGACTGGAGAACTGTCATGAATTCGAGGTGAGTCTAAACTACATAGTTAGCCTCTGTCTCAAAAAACCCAAAAGAACATGTATGTTTGTATGTATGTATTTGGGGCTAAGGGTTAAAAACAGGGCCTATCCACAAAGCTATACTCCAAGTTCTTTTAAAAAAAATTTTTTTTTGAGACAGGGTCTTGCTAAGTTGATAGGTTGCCCCTACTGGGCCAGAATTTGTGACCCAGTCCCTCCTACCTCAGCCTCCCGGAACCGGGATTACAAGTGCATGCTACTATATCTGGCAAATATTTTTAAAATTTAAAAATAAAAAAGATAAGAAACAGAGCAGACACCGTATTTTAGGACTTTCTAAATAATTCTGAAATTAAAGTACCAAAAAATACAAAGAAAAATCGCGGACTCAGTGAACTTATATTAACACTATATAAACAGCTGAAAAGGATGAGTGGAGAAAACATTTATCTCAAACGCTTTTTAAAGTAACAGTGAATGTACCCATCATATAAAACATTCATTTCATTCAAAAACACCCTCCCTTTCAGTCCCAACACACACATACACACAAGGTGGGCAGCTCCCTTCTGAACTCCGCTTTACCTTAAAACAGTGACTTTAAGCACACACAAGCTCCCACTCAGACTTTAGTTTCTACATGCTGCCCACACAGCACTTTGTGAGCATGTGATTAGGAGAAATGATGCGCAATCACACCACATTCTTTCCCTCAGCTCACACATCAAGAACTTGCCCTCTCAGCTGCATTCTTCTTCAAATAGCCATGGTCACCTTAGCAACCCTATGTTCCTAATATGGACAGCTGGTCCATTTAAAGTCAGTCCTTCTTGGCAGAGAAAATGCTTGTTCTTCAAACTGGGGTAGAGACGAGAGGTTTCCTTTTCAATACGCATTACAGGGGTTGATTTAACTTGATCAGCACTTTTGTTCTGTGGAAGCAATTTGTGTGGAGTTTCAACCTATTCTGAATTTTGGGGTTTTTTTGTTTTTCAATATAAAAGCAAGTAGTCGGGGAAAAAAAAAAATCAAACCAGCACATACAAAACTCTATCCTATCTAAAATAATTATAACCATTTATATATTTATGGATAAAGTTTAAATTCAGCTAAAATGAACTATGATAAGTGAAGGTTTAATATACAGTAAAAGATAGACTCAAAAGACCCGAGCCTTTTAAATATCTTGACCTTTTCTTTGAATATCAAAAACGCTACTAGGGACCAGGGATGTAGCCCAGTGGAAGAATGCCTGCCTAGCACACAAGGACCTGGGGTCCATGATGCCCAGCATTTTTACCACCGTCACTAACAACAACAAAAAAGCTACATTCCGAAGATCCAAAATCCAAGGTATTAAATGAACTATCAATCAATTAGCATTTCTTTATTCTATCTGCTACATGTGAAATTTCTCATATTCTTTCCACAGGCTCAAAGAGCTAGTATGACCAAAAATAACATGAAATTACTCAAAACCAATCTTGATCTCTCCCTGTACATGAGACTGAACCAAATTAAGCTCTCAAGATAAAAGACACACATTTAAAATCCAGCATCTGATTTTCACCCTATACACAATATAGGAGGAAGAAATTGCTACATTCTGAAATATGAGATCAAATTACTCATTTCACATCCACATAAGGATGTTAACGTCTTATCTGCCAAAACAAGATGTGTAAAAGGAAGGGAGGGGAATAGGGAAAAAAGAATCAAGATATACTGTGTACAGGTACAAATTCCCTAAGATGGGTATGATCATTATGTATATCAAAAACATACTGGGGCTGGGGATTTAGCTCAGCGGCATAAGCACCTGCCTTGCAAGCAGGCAGTCGTGAGTTCGATCCCTGGTACCGATAAAAATACGAAAAAGACCAAAAAAAAAAAAAAAACATACTAATAAAATTAATTTTAAAAAATAAAATTTTCCACTCAGAGCTGGGTATGGTGGCTCACACTTATAATCCCATCATTCAGGAGGCTGAAGCAGGATGACTGATGAGTTCAAGGCTAACCTGTCACAAGACAGGCCAGGCTAGGCCAAGCAAGGCTGGCCAAGACAGGACAAGAGTTCCTAGTCTGTTAATTTCTACTTAGGGGGATCAAAGAAAAGTTTCTCCTTCTGATACCACACTACTACAGATAAAATACAGTGGAACCCTGGTTCATGAATCTAAATTCTAAGATCATAAAACCAGAGATTAAGCTCAGCGGCATAAGCGCCTGCCTGGCAAGTGCAAGGTTGTGAGTTCGATCCCTGGTTTAAAAAAAAAAAAAAAAATTCTAAGATTGTAGAAAAGATAACTATGTTTGTGTTTGTGAGAAAGATGGTCAAGGTCATGTCTGTCACCCAAAAGAGAATTTGCAAACAAAAACACAATTTTTCCAAATGCTTCTATGCTAAAATGTTTGCAAACAAAAGCATTCATGAACCAAGGTACTACTGTAGTCTCTGCATCCCCATACAGATGGCACTTGTACTGGTTATTATTCAATCTTTACTGTTTGTTAGATTCAGCAATAAGGTTTCACAGAAGATAGCTCTGCTTCATGGAATCAGCAGAAGAGACTAATGTTCAACTATATCACACTATAGAAATTAATGTCACTATTATCTTCTTTTGAAGTCCTCTAATGTCTCCAATGTTTTGGTTTTATTGGTCTTATTCTTTACTGTTTTGTTCAATTTTATTATAACTAATGATATAGGCAATTCTTTTTAAGATAACAAGAGGCATTATGGTAACCATTGTTGATCACCTTGTATTTTGTTTTTACATTATGTGTTATGTCCATCTTTTTGATTTGACTGACTCTGTCCTGGTATGTCACATTTGGTTTTACTTTCTTCAAAAAAAAAAAGTAGTAAGAACTGTGGGAGTAATAAAACCCAAAATGTGTAATTGTCATTGTACAAAAGAAAGGAAAAGAAAGTTCTCTAAAAGATATAACTGCATATATATTTAAGTGTATAAGATAGATAACCATATTACTGAGTTTTGTTGGATTATTGAACAAAACTGTTTGCAGTCTCACTGTTTGAAAGTCCCCTCTATATGCTTTAATTTTGTAACTTCAACAACTATTTCTAAGATGACAATATGTAATTAACTAGTGATTTCCTACTGTTTATTTTTTCTGAAATTCTGTATAACTTGTACCCTTTTTCTGTTTTTTTTTTCTTTTTTCTCCTTAAATTAAAAAAAAAAAAAGAAAGAAATTAATGTCAAGGTATCATATTATTGTCATTATGTGTTCTGCCTGGACAGCAGCTAACTTAACTATTAAGCTTTTGTGAGATAATCCACAGTGACACAGTTTTCAGAAGAAAAATACGTATTTGTTCTACCATCCTTTTCTTTGATAGCTCTTAACTGACCTACACAGCAAGCTTTCTGAATAGATGTTTATATCTCTTCCTCTAAACATCCACAGTATCTAAATTACATTCTTTAACTTAATTCTAATATAAATAAATATGCACAAATTGGCCTTTTCCTAAATGTCAATTTTAGGGGTCTTAAACATTGAAGGAATTTTACATAAACATCAACATAGATCACAACGTACCAGTTAGACAAACTAGATGACCACTCAGCAACATGGCCAGAACTTAAGAGGGAAATGCAGGGGAAGAAGAGGTGGAAAAGAGATAAAAAATGAGAGTAAGTCCTAGTGTCTTTTTTAAAATGTATACCAAATCATTTTATTCTAAGGTTTATTATAGTCATGAACAATACTTAAAAAAAAAGAACAATACTTAATTATCTGTTTCTTAAGCTACAAGATATAGTATCATGACATTTTTCATTATCTAATGTAAATTAAAATATAGGCACATAACGTAACTCCTCATAAGACACAAACAAAAGAATACACACCAAACATATAAAAGCCATTAAGCTGATGGTGATGCCTCCCTATAATCTCAATACTCTGGGAAGCTGAGGAAAGAAGATCACAAGTTTGAGCTCAGCCAGGGCAATTTAGCAACTTAGTAAGAACCTGTCTCAAAAATAAAATATAAGGGTCTGATACTACTGCTCACTGTGAGGACTCTGGGCTCAATCCCCACTACTGTATCAAATACCTTACAGGTCAGCCCTAATAGTATCAAACCCTACAATGCATCATTCTTGTGGGTATCTTGCATTGTACTAATGTAGAATTAAATTTCATGTGTCAAAATGTGATTAAGATGTAATAGACTAAATTCATGGAGATTAACCTTTTGAAACGTCTGTTTTTGCTTCCGGTACTGTGGCCCAGGAAAGGAAGGATAAAGATTTCTTCTGAAGTGCTCCCTCACTTCACTGTCTTTCAGCAGTGCTCTAGGGGGTCAGACAGTACCACACACAGGTCCAGGACCTCCTCCCTCAACCTCCTGAAACTAGAAGAAGAAAAAAAAAAAAAACAGAGAAAGGAGTTTCAAAACAGGACTAATCTTTGTATTTATTCTCCCCTTCTCCTTTTCAGTTACTGGGTCCCTTTATTTTAACCTTTTGTTTCCAAAAACCAAATAAAAACTGACCTGATTACCTAAAACTACAGTGTTTTCAAAAATAGGAAAGAAGGGTTGGGGATATAGCTCAGTAGTAGGCATCTGCCTAATAAGAGTACATATACCCCTCAAAATATGTGATACTGAAAAAGGCAAATAAACAAGAAATAGAATTGCTGATTTGAATAATTTACTTTATTTGGTTTTGGGGTTTTTTGGTACCTGGGATGGAACTCGTAACCTCATGCTTACCAGGCAGGCACTGTGTCCAAATAATTTACTTTAAAAGCATTTCCAGCTGACAACTCTTAAGTTATACCAAATGATCACTACAACCTACCCAAAAGTTAGTTATACCAAATGATCACTATTCCAAAGTTTCTGAGAAAATGTAACCAAAGTAACTTCTTTGGCAGCTTTAGCTTCAAAGTAAATGATTTCAAGGAAAACAATAAAAAGATCTTAGTATCTACTCACTTGTATTTCATACTTCAGAAGTCTAAGGAATATCAACTAATTAATCATCACATAAAATCCACTAAAAATCATCGGATGTACATTTTTAAAGCATTCAGGAATTTTAAAAAAATATACAGAGATGCTACCTAATGTTCTACGCAGTAACATAGCTGGCAGAAAGCAATCTACTTGTTAAACTAAACATAGGAGTTATACAATTTCCATAGAGAACTTTAAGAACTCTCTACTCCTTAAAATCACTTAGGCAATATCTACTGAGCTGCAATAAGAAAGAAATTTTTCCTCAAAAAAGGTAAAATTACCCTCATGGAGCTAGGAACAATATTAGAGTTACAACATACAATGTGTAATACAACATAAACATGGGGAATAGGATAAAATAACCATGAGCTATTAAGCCTGGATTCAATTACATTTGTCTAATGATTATATTAACAATTTCTCACCTTGTGGAATTCTCTTCTGAGAAAAAAACGATACAATTTTGTTCCTAAAAAATTTCAGGTAGAAAAGTTGAGATGTTAGTTTCAAAAGTCTCTTTAAAAATACATCAATTCATTTTTGCTAGACAAATGTGACATTTTCATATTTTAAAACATCAATAACTTAAGTGAATTTTACTCTATCCAAAATCATATTCTAAAGGCTTTCTTTAAAGTTGTAATTCATAGATCATAAAATTCATCCATTTCAACATAAGTTTTTAATGTAGCCACAGTTTTGTAACCATTACCACCATCTAATTCCAGAATATTTTCATCATCCCAATAAGAAACCCCATAGTGAAGGGCATATTTCTAATTCCAAGAAAGAAGCATCTGAAACAAGTTTAATTTTAAAAGATACATAAGAAGCATACTCTACAAAATATCAAAATTATATTTTAAAAGTATGTAGAACGAAGACTGAAGAAAAATTACATATTAAAAAAAATTTTTGAGACAGCATCTCACTGTGTAGTTCAGACTGGCCTTGAGCTCACTCTGTAGCACAGGCTGGCCTTGAACTTGCAGCAATCCTCCTGCCTCAACCTCCAGAGTGCTAGATTTACAAGGGCGCACTACCACACCCAGGCTCCCAAATTATAAGAGAAGCTATATATGGATAGTGATATAATGACTTTTTCATATATTTTCTCTATATTTGTGATTTACTATTACCACCTTCAAAATTCTTTAAAAGGTATAGCACAAACATATATTTTCTATTTCTATACTCAAATTTGTGCTACTAAGTAAAAACAAATACAAGGTCACATTTTTTTAATGTCCACCATATTTTCAATTCAATATTCTCCAAAACAACTGATAAAATAATAGTTAAAACATTTGGTTACACTTACTAATCTGGTTGAAAAGCCACAGCTGCATCTTACTTTATGACAAATATACTGTTTCATTCCCTTTGCATCTGGACATCTACTTCTTAATGGCCATTTCTGAAATAAAGGTACCATTATTAAGAATGAGGCTCTTGTACATGTAACCAACTACAATTTTTAAGGACAATTACCTGATTTGTACCAGAGAGAACCACAAAAATAATTCTTGAGGTATTTTCTAATAAAAACAAACCAAAAAACAGGGCTGAGGATAAGGTAGGAGGAATAGAAAATTGGCTATTATCATACAGGTCCAGAGTGGTTTGATCATTGATGCCTTTCACACACACTTTAACCTCACAATTCCTGATGCCATTTACACGTTGAACAAGAAAAAAGGGGGAAAAGGGAAGGGGTAGATAGGAACCTTTAAAATCACACATTGAATAAATTGTTTAACTACTCTACCAATTACTAGGATGAAAACTCTGGGCCAGGGAATTAGTTCAATGGTTCAAGTGCTTGCCTGGTAAGTGTGAGGTTGTAAGTTCACTTCCTGGTACAAAAAAAAAAAAAAAGGAAAAAAAGCGCCCAGAAGGTTTTGTCAGTTTTACTTATGGACATTTTTAAGCACCTAAAACAATGACTGTCATATCATAAGTGCTCAGTAAATATTTACTGAAAGAATGAATAAAATGATGAATTAACTTTAGTCAATAAAATACTTAAACTAGAATTTTAAAATAGCAAAGCCTCAAGATGCTACTTCTTTCACAGAAATTGCTAGGACAACAAACTTTGTATGAAAGACATACCAAGTAATCAAGCAATGAGTAAGTGAGATGTCTTCCTAATAGGATTCAAAATAATGAAAGCAAAAGGAAGGACAGGGTTATAAAACAATCATTTTGCAACCCTTAATGAAATAATGAATGTAGAAAAAGATCACTGGTTGCTAAAACCATTGGGTAAAGAGAAACAATGGATGGATCAGGCTAACAAAATTTGAACCCAGGGAGCCAACACAGTAGAGCACACATGTAATCCAGCTGTTGGGGAGGCAGGAGGATCCCAAACTTGAGGTCAGCCTAGTAACACTGTGAGAGTTTGTCTGAAGAGGAAAGGTGGGGATAGGGGAACAGACAGGATGTAGCTCAGTGGTAGAATGATTGCCTACCATGTGGTAGAACCTGAGTTCAATCTCCAGTATTATAAAACCAACCAAACAAAACCCTGAATCCAGTGATTAATTTTACCATTAAAAATGGATCTACTACACATTTATATGCAGAAGTACTCATCACTATCCATGAAATGTTCATTTTAGAGCTCCTCTTTTGAAGGATACATAGTAGTAACACTTTTACCAATCAACTCTTTATCACTATGTTCCATAGTACCTTATTTTGCATCTGGTTTACTGTAACAGTTGCCTGTTTAATTCCTTGGCCTCTTCCGTGTTCACCTCAACAAATCAAGCAAAGGCTAAGGCAGGAGGATTGTTGCAAGTTCGAAACCAGTCTAGCATACAAAGTGAGCTCAGAGGTGACCTGAACTGCATAGTGATACCCTGTCTCAAAAAGACCAAAAAAATAAACAACAACAACAACAAAAAAAACCAAAGCCTTCACAGGCAATTTACCACCCTGATGAGATTGTCTCAAAATTAAAAAAAAAAAAAAAAATTAAAAGGGCTGTATATATAGTTTAGTCTAAAGACCCTGGATTCAATCCCCAGTACCACAAACAAACACAAAAACAAAAAAAGAAAGATCATGTCACTCTTTTGAACAAACCCTTTAATGGAATCCATTTCACTAATCTAAAAGCCAAAATCTCTACAATAATGGCCCATAAGGACCACAGTCTAATATTCCCCTCCTACTTCTTATCTCCTACCACCCTCCTTCCCATTCACTCTATTCCAGCTATACTAGCCTCTTTCCTTTCTCTGAACACCAGATATTCTCAGGGCCTTCATTTCTCTGTCTCTCTCTGTCTCTCTCTCTCTGTCTCTTTGGAACACTTTTTCTCTCTCTGTCTCTCTCTCTCTCTGAAACACTAGATATCTCTTAGGCTTACTCATTTTCTTTTAGGATTCGGCTTTTAGGGTGGGGCAGGGGAAAGGAGAAGGCTTTTATAAGTCATTGCATTAGGAGATGTCCCCTGGTACCTTAGACAAGTCCAAAATACCTGCTTTAGTTTTCCTTATCTGGCAGAGAATATACAAGGATAAGTATAGTATAAATCATTTATACTATAACTCTAGAAAAAAATGGTAAAAGATTTTAAATAAATAAGTTTTATTAAAAACAACTACTGACATAAAAATTCTCTTTCCTCCTACTTCTTTATGGATTTCTTTTTGTGAATACATTATAAAGTTCTAAGAAATAGGAAGAATTCAGCAGTACTACAAGCACCAGAAAGAAACCAAACAACTTCCTAATTCTTAACATGACTAAACTTGCTATAGCATGGTAGAGATGTTTGAACTTAATTATTTTTCTTTAAATAAACAAACACCCCTGGATCTAAAGCCTACTCTGACTTTTAAGTATCCTGTGGCTGGTAAACTTCAGGGTTTTCAGAGAGAGAGCCAAAGGACAAAGAAAACAGCAAGTATGACTCAGTGGTCACCCTTAATAGTTCCTGAAGATCAAAATAAAGATATCAATTCTGACAAGAATTCTCTAGCATTGCCCCAAAGCTAATGTATCCACGTAGTTTTCATGTGAACAATATATTTTCCTTTAAAATTCACCAAACATTTATTATATGTTTCTCATATAATCCAAGGTATAAAAACAAACCAAGAGCCACATGGCATAGTGATATACATCTGTAATCTTAACCAGTAGGCTGAGGCAGACAGATTACAGGTTCAAGGCTAGTCTAAACTATACAGTAAGATACTGCCTCAAATAAAACATACAATATCAAAAACCAGAATTACAATAAACACAATCAGCTGAAGTTCCAAGAATTAGATGATGAAATTTAATGTTAAAATATACTTTTGAAGGGAAAGAGTAGAGAAAACACTTGTCTTGGTTTATTTGTCTCTGGTTGTAAAGACAAAACATCTGAACCCAAATTTAGGGAAGGGAAGGTTTATTTAGCTTATGGTTTTCTGGAGGTTTTGGTCCATACTCAGCTGGCTCGAAGACAGGGTGGCATGCCTGAAAGGAAACTGTACATGGCAGCCACAAACAGCAAGAGTCAGAGGGCAAAACAGGGAAAGCACACCCCCTTCCCATCCTTACATTGTGTGCTGGCTCCACCCCTGGGCAGGTGCAGCACTCACACCACCAATCCCACTGCTAGACAATGAACCAATCACAGGCACGAGATTCAGCAGCCTCCATGATTATATGAGGCTTGGGGGGGCATCTGAACACAAACTACAGCAACACTTAAATATTTTTAAGTAAATATACTCTTCTTTTTTTTTTTTTTTGGTCTTTTTCATTTTTATCGGAACCAGGGATTGAACTCACAACTGCCTGCTTGCAAGGCAGGTGCTTATGCCGCTGAGCTAAATCCCCAGCCCCAGTAAATATACTCTTAAAAATCATCCATTAAGGGGGCTGGGGATTTAGCTCAGCGGCATAAGCGCCTGCCTTGGAAGCAGGCGGTCATGAATTTGATCCCCAGTACCGATAAAAATGAAAAAGACAAGAAAAAAAAAAAGACGCTTTAAAAGGGTCAAAGATCTGAATATTAAAACAGAAACACTAAATCTATTGGAAGACAAATTGGGTAGAAACCTTGAAGACATAGGAGTAGGTAGAGAATTCATGAACAGGACTCAAACCGCACAAGAAATACTTCCCAGAATCAATAACTGGGACCACTTCTTATTAAAAAGTTTCTGCATGTCAAAAGAAATCTCCAGCATAGTGAAAAGAAAACCCACAAACTGGGAAAAGATTTTAGTGAACTCTCTCTCAGACAAGGGACTCTTGTCTAAAACATGTAAAGAATTAAAAAAAAACTCAGAGCTCCAAAATTCAGAGATCCAATCCAAAAATGGGCATCTGAGATGAATACGCACTTCTCAGATGAAGAAATACAAATGGCAAATAAATACATGAAAAAATGTTCAATATCATTGGTCATTAGAGAAATGCAAATTAAAACCACACTGAGATACCATCTCACTCCTCAAAGAATGGCCAGGATCAAGAAAACCACCAACAACAAATGCTGGAGAGGCTGTGGGGAAAAAGGAACTCTCCTACACTGCTGGTGGGACTGTAGACTGGTGCAGCCTTTGTGGAGGTCAGTCTGGAGATTTCTCAAAAAACTGGGATTGGAAGTCCCATTTATTCCAGCTATTCCACTTTTAGGCATATTCCCAGAAGAACTGAAAGCATCATACCACAGTGATATATGTGCACCTATGTTTATAGCAGCACAATTTGTAATTGCCAGATCTTGGAAACAACCCAAATGTCCATCAACTGAGGAATGGATAAAAAAGTTGTGGTATTTCTACACAATGGAGTATTATTCAGCTATAAAGAAGGGTCACATTGAGATATTTATCAATAAATGGGCACAGCTTGAGACCATACTCATAAGTGAAATAAATCAATCTCGCATGTGTGAATACCAAATAGTTTCCCTAATGTAAGTAATGATTCAAATATATAAAAATATGTGGTAATCATGATTCCCCATTATGTGGCATTGAGGCCTTATAAAGTTTTCACTTATTAATTGGAAAGGCTTTATTCTGGGCTTCTTGATATGGAAATATTTGAAGCTATAGTATATGAAGTTTTATTCAAATATTTCAAGGAAAAAGACAGACACTATGGTAACTACTATTAAGTCGGGTAATTTGGTGGTGAAGCACTAGGTTGCTGAAACAGTCATGCTTTGACCTACATTGTTATATTGTTATGTCCTGTTTTATCTCAATCTCTCCCTTATTCATTAAAAATTTTTTTAGTTATTTCTTATGTTTGTTTTAATTAAGGGGAAAAATTTTAAAAATTAGCAGGATATTATAATAGTAACTTTTTTTGATTTCCTATTAACTTGTTTTGAAGTCCTGTAATACTCTCACGATCTTGTTTTGACTGATTAGACTCTGTTCCATTCTGTATAATAGTATCAAGTTTGAGGGTATAGGCAACTACTTTGAAGGCAATAAGATTCACTAAGATGCCCATTCTGGTTTGACTATTGTCTCCTTTGGAAGTCCTGTAATGTTTACAATGCTTAAGTTTTATTGGTCTTGTTCTCTACTGTTTTGTTCAACTTTATAATATCTAATGAGATAGACAATTCTTTTTAAGGAAACAAGAGACATTGTTGATAACCATTGTTGATAACCTTGTACTCTGTTTTACATCATGTGCTATGTCTATCCTTGGTTTTGACTGACAGCTTTATTTTGCCATATTTGACTTTATTCTGTCCCCCCAAAAAAGTAATAAGAACTAAGGAGTAATAAAACCCAAAATGTGTAAATTTTGTTGTAAAAAAGAGAGGGGAAAAAAGAGCTCTAAAGGATACAACAGCAAGTGTGTTTAGGGGTGTTAAATAGCTGACCATATTAATGTTTTTGGTTGGATCACTGAACACAACTGTTTGCAGTCTCACTGTTTGAATGTCTACTTTGTATGCTTTGATACTGTGATTTGAGCAACTATCTCTAAGATGATAATGTGTAATCTATTAACTGGTGATTTCTTACTGTTTTTTTTTTTTTTTTTTGTAGTTCTGTATTACTTGTACCCTTACACTGCTTTGTTTTGTTTTGTGTTTTTCTCTTTTTCCTTTTAAATAAAATTTTTTAAAAAATCATCTATTAACAAGTTCAACAATGTTAAAATTACTTTTAATGAATAACTTTTATGTGCCAAATATATAATTAGCTCATTTAATTTTCTTAACTTCCCTATGTAAAAGATTAAGAAAACACACAGTTAAATAACCTGTCCCCAACAGAGATGGATCCAAGATTCAAAATCTTCGGCCTGCATTCATTATATAATCTACAGTAACGTGGGACACAACTATTGGTCACAAATCCCACATTTACCCCATAGGAATAGCATGTAAATCCAGGCTACTAGTTTGACATTTTTCCATTTTTCTAAAGTTGCTTTTTAAAGGTTCACAGTTATATGGTAAAAAGAAATTTAAGTCATTAACTGATAAATCTGAATAACAAGTGACGCTTAAAGTTAAGACTGATTAAGAGTAAGCTAGGAATAGCACAGGCCAAGGATTGGCTTAAAGAACTAGCAACGTGAGGGGCTGCGGATTTAGCTCAGCGGCATAAGCGCCTGCCTTGAGTTCGATCCCTGGTACCGATGAAAAGGGAAAAAAAAAAAAAAAGAACTAGCAATGTGGTAAGATGTTTATGTGTACACATATTTAATGTGGTATATTTTTCAAAGTTCTGGTATTAACAGGTGAATGTAAAGAACACCAGCATTTAGATTTGATGGAATTAAGAGTAAACCTGGACTTTTGTTTCCAGTGCTGAGTATGTAGCTTGATGGTTAAGCTGCTTGCCTAGCATATGTGAGGCCTGGAATTCCATCTTTAGCACAGCAAAAACAGCAAAATATAACAAATAACTGGAATCATTCTCAATGACTGATTATTCTATACACACAGAGAAGGAAGAAAAGGGAATAGAAGATGTATCTCTTAAGATACCAGTTATAAGTAACAGTTTATTTAAAAAAACAAAACAAAAAGAAATCTTAGAATTAGGCCACAGGTTTAGCTCAGTAGCACAGTGCATGCCTGGCACGCACAAGTTCAATTCCCAGTACAAAAAAAAAAAAAAAAGATTTCATTGTTTCTTTCTCAGCAAGAAAACAATGTGCAAACTTGTAACTAAAATCAAACAAAGATAATGGAATGGACTGTATAGTTTTGAAATCGGTACTATGGATATCACTTATAGTGTTTGCTTCATGAAGTATTTAGTATCTCTTCAAACTTTTTTCCCCAGTACTAGTATTTATTTGAACCCAGGGCCTTTACACTAAGATGTATCTATATCATCTGTTATGGTTTGTGTCTAGGTGGCCCCCCAAGCCTCATATTGTCATGGAGGTGGCTGAATCCAGTATCTGTTATTGGTTCATTGTCTAGCACTGGGATTGGTGATGTGAGTACTGTACCTATCCAGGGGAGGAGCCAGCATACAATATAAGGGAGGAAAGAAGGTATGTTTTTTCTTCTTGCCTTGTTCACTCTTGCTTTTCGCAGCTACCATAAATGGACGCAGGTACGCCACCTTGCCTTGGAGCCAGCTGAATATAGACTGAAATCTCAAAAAACTGTAAGAAATAAATCTTTCCTTCCTTCATGTGGGGCATCAGGTATTTTGTCTCAACAACCAGAGAAAAGTAACCAAGACACCTTCTAGCCAGCCATCCACTCATCTATTCATCTATTTATTTTTGGAGATAGGGTCTTACTAAGTTGCTAAATTGTATAGGTGGGGCTCAAACTTCTAATCCTCCTGCCTCTGCCTCCTAGAGTGCTAGAATTACAGGTGTGGTGGCACACCAATGGTATGCATGCTGCAGCTTCCTGTTATCATTAAAAGATTAAAATGTTTACATCACTGTTATTAAGAAATAACATTAAATATTAACAGATTCTATTTACAATGTCAAAATCAAAGTGGAAACTTCTAAAGTAAACTTTCTGCTGTATCTTCAAAAATAAGCGTAAAAGATACACACAAATCTAAACTTCAGTGTGTGGTTTTGTTTTACATGAATTTTACTGCAAAACATAAAACATTCATTATGGAGAATAGCTTGGCATTAAAGTGGGTTTAATACTAACCTAAAATCACTTGAATAACAAAGTAACTCAGTACTTGTTTGTAAGTCCCTGAGACTGTCACTCTACTCCATTAACCTCCTCAGTATAGAAAGCAATATTATAATGCATATTCCAGTTCCTTTATTTTCTAGGGAATGAACCACAACTTCAGAAACAGAAAACAACCAAAAGTGCTAAGATTTTGTTTTTCTAAATTCCTCTTAGGAATAAATGTTCCCATTTAACATAATAAATGTTAAATATCTTTTGATGTATAAGACATGGAAATCTTTTTGGGGGACAAATGAGGGTACCTGAGGATTGAATTTAGGACCTCAAACATGCTGGGCAAGCAACCTACCATCAAAGTACATCTCTGATCCCTTTTCTTTTTAAGTTTACAAAAATTTGGAAGCAGGGTCTCAAGGTGGCAACAAACTCTGAACTTCTGGTCTGTAACCAGTAGCTGAGGTTATAGGCATGTACCACCATGCCCATCTAAGACAATTTCCCCCCACAAAATGCTAACATCATTTTTCACGGGGAGTATTGTACAAAGAACAATGAAAGAAGGAATGAACAATGTCTTAAACTTGCTCAAAGCAAATTCATGTCTCATAAAATGGTCCTTTAATAAATCCATGGTCCAAAGCACTCAACACAGGTTGTCTTTGTCCTTTTTCTGTTACTGTATCAAAATACCTGGTGCTGTTTACTTTCTATTTGGCTCATTGTTACAGAGGCCTAAAGTAGAAAAAATACAGTGGTACTGGCTCTATATGGTGAGAGCCTCACGACAGATGGTATCACAATGATTGGAATGTACGTGGCAGAAATCATGGCAAGACAAGAAATCAGAGAATAGAGAGGAGGCAACCTTGCTCTTTCAGAACAAGTTCATTACAAGAACTAACCAGGATCCTGCAAGCTCTACTCTAATTCCTCTGAGGGTAGGGCTTCCAATGACCCATCTTGTATTAAGCCCCACCACTTTAAGCTTCCATTACCTACCCACATCACCACCCTGAGGACCATTTTTCTAACTCATGAAACCTTGGGAGCACTTTTAAGCCATAACACAAGCCATATCTATTTTCTCTATAAAATATTATCTGCTATAAAATATTTCTGCTATAAAATACTATCTTTCTTAAAATCTACAAAATTTAAGTTACAGCCTTAAGATAATTCAAATGAATCCAGTGACCATTCCTAATTTGTGCCTCTTTCATTATACATTAAGAAATTCCTTCATATTCTATACATAAATGCCATATTAAGAAAAAAATAAAAAGCTATGATGAGCAAAAAAAAGGAGAAAACTTCATAAAACTGGTCATGTTAGAAATACCAGAACAGATTATAAAAGGAAAAGACTCATTAAATCATTTGACTCATGTAGTCCCCTTCTAGGTACTTCCCCCAAGAGTTTAAGATATCACATTACAGTGATACATGCATGTTTATAGCAACATAACTCACAATAGTTAAATATTGAAAGAGGCTTAGATAGCCATCAGCAGATAAATAGATAAAGTTTGGCATTTATACTTGATAGTATACTACTCTGCCATGAAGAAAGATAAATTTGAGTTATGTGTAGAAAAACAAATGTACCTTGAAACCATAATATTAAGTGAAATCACGCCCAAATATCACACGGTAGCTATTACATGAAAAATCCAAAACATAAAAAGGAACAAAATAAAAGATAATAAGAAATAAGGAGAGAGTGAGTTTGCAAAAGAAGGAGGGACCAAGAGTCAGGGGGGTAAAAAAAAAAAAGAATTAAAATTCTTTTAATTTTAAGGCATGGTGGTATACAACTGAGCCTTGATCCCAGCATTTGAGAAGTCCAGGAAGAGCCTGACTACACAGTGAGTTCAAGGCCAGCCTAAACAACATTGTGCAATCCTGTCTCAAAATACAAAACAAAAGTTATATACATGCACCAACTCCCCATGAGTAGTCATTACATAATACAAACACATAGCAATAAAAATTTTAAAGAAGGGCTGGGGACGTAGCTCAGTGGTACAGCACTTGGGTGACGAGCACAAGACCAAACATTACATTACTGATAGCAAAAAAAGGGAGAGTATCGGGTCTTGACCTAGATCGCTAATCTCCCAAACGAGTGTATGGCAGAGGCTTAAATAAAATGAGACAGGTGGTATGAGTTTAGGGCTCTAAGAGGGTCAAAACTCTTAGCTGAGCTTGAGACTCTGAGGGCTAAAAAGGTTTTTTTGGACCACCTCCTTTTTATTGGGGCTAACAACAAAGGGCAGGAAAATGAGGAAAGTGCGGGAAATGAGCAGGACTTTGGGAGTCATTTTAGAGACTTTTTAAAGTAGTAAATTATGCCAATTTAGGAGAACCGTCTTATCTCCAAGATGACATTTATGGTAGGATTCAGACTGCAGGAGTAGAATTTTTTACCTGTATTTACTTAATTAGTGTTAAAGCCAAGGTGTCTTCAGCTGTGGCCCTATCTTGCCCTTTGAGGTATCTTTGGCCTCACAGGCCACTATAGGCCTAAGCCAGGACCGCTGATTCACAGAGGTTTATTTACTGTGAATCAGCTCCCATGCCAGGCAAGGGGCTGAGGCCTAGGACAGACTCACAGATAAACACTGAAAGCCAATTAGTTAAATTTAAATCCTGCTCAGAGCTGTTTTGTAGTGGTCTCCAACATCTCCTCCCTTTTGTTTTGTAACAACAGCTGGATCATGGTAAGGCGTGGTTAAATGTTGTCTAGGGGTTGACTCATCTTGGCTCTTCTTTGACAAACAAAGGAATCAAAATTTTTCGCAATCTTGAACAGGTCAAATTTTTGGGTTTGTTGGGACACTGACAACACCTCTTTTTGGAGTGCATCAATATCTATAGGATAGGTCCTTGTACGTGTTTTTTTATACCCTCCTAAGGATGTAAAGATTTGTTATAATGTAAGGGAGTTTGCAGAAATGAGTGGCCTTGTAATGGTACAATTTACGAAGTCAAATTTAGTTTATGATAAATCTTAGGTGGAGAATCTAAGTAATGAGTCTAAGTAATGGTGGATTAGGGACATAATCCATTACTTTACTCCAGAGATAGGTGTCTATTATATATACAGATATTGTCAGGAGAGCCATTAAGGCAACCAACAGATATTTAGGGGTTGGTGGAATTTTTTTTTTTTTGTAACTATATCTCTAGCCCAGGTAGGCTGAATAGTCACATAAGGCTGTCTTTAGCATTGGTTGTATCTTTTATCAAGGATGTATTTTTTTTATGGATCTTTTATCTGTTAAGACACAAGCATAACCTCACTTTTCCATTATTAGTTGTGTTGATTTTTTAAAGTTTAAATTAAGCATGGGCAAGGCAAAACTTGGTCTATCTGTGGGAAAAATACGAATGCTAAAAAAGCAGTTTTTAAAAATTAATTATGATGAGAGGGCAGTCTCTGGGAACTGCAGTTGGATTTGGCAGTCCTAGTGGTAGCGCCCCCATAGGAAGCAAACAAGCATTTATAGCTCTTACTCTTGTAACAACCTCCATTTGCCTGATTTCTTTGGAATAACAAAAATAAGCATATTTTAAGGGATAACTGAGCTTTTTAAATGTCTTCCTGCAGTTGCTCTTTAATTAATTTGTGCAATTCAGTTAGCTTCTCTTTTTTTAAGGGGCTACGGATCTACCCAAACAGATTCTTTGGTTTTCCATTGTAAAGGCAGAGCTGTTTTGGGGGAAAACGCATCAATGGCCCTTGACAAAAACCATGCTGATATCCTGTCATTGCCTGTCATTTTTAGGTGTAATCTTAACAGGCTCTTTGGTTTCCTGTAAGTTTTTTCTTAGTCCTTTGTCTTTCTGATATCCCATTTTAATCATCATTTTCTTAATTTTAGGATCTGAATCTATTTGTTCAGTTTCCAAATTGGCACTTGTTTGTTCAGCTTTAAAATCAGAATCACTAGTCAGCACTAATTTCCACTTTTGTAACAAATCTCTTCCCCACAAGTTAACTGGAATAGGTGCCACATAAGGTAAAAAGAAACCCTTTTGTTGGTTGGGCCCCCTCATAAGGCAAAGGTGAGGCACTCTGTAGCACATGCTGAGGGGTTCCTAGTCCGATAAGGGACGTAGGAGCCCTTTGTGTCGGGCATGTGGCAGGCTATTATTCTAATGCAATTATAGACACATCTGCACGGGTGTCTATTAGGCCTTCAAAGTATTTTCATTAATCTTTATAAAACACATAGGCCTGTTTTTAGTCACTTCCTGTGTAAAATAAATTTCTCTTTGTAGTCTTGCTCTGAGGATCTTATTCCCTCTTGAGCTGTCTATACTTAACAAAAGAAGGCTTTTTTACAGGTAACAAAATCAGTTGTACCACATAGTTTCCCTATTTAAAAGCCCAGAGATCTATAGCACATGCGAGCACTTGTATCTCATCTTGACAATCACCATCAATCACACGAAGCACAACAGTTATTCCTTTTACATTTAGATCAGCCTTTCCCAGCACAAGACCAACTGTTCCTTCAGGTGGGGGGGCCCCAAATTCCTGTGGGAATTGGGGCGGACTTGTCACCTCCAATGAGAGTAACTCGGTAAGCTGCAGGATGATCTAATCCTGCACGTTGAATGGTTCCCCTGGTGAGTGAGTTAACATCTCTCTGGGGAGCCACCTCTGATGTTGTTCTTGATTTTGAGTTTGCACTGGGTAAAGTTGATTGGCATTTTGACTCACAGACCATGCCTCTATAGTTTTGCCAACCTGAGGAAAGGCCCTCATCTCGGTTTTTTGGCAAAGGTGTACCATCCTTACAGAATTTAGAATGACAACATCTGGCCCATTGCCTCCCTTTCTGGCCTCTCCAACAGAGTCCAGGTGCAGAACCTGAGTCCTCCTCACCAGAGGCACTTTCTCTTGCCATGCTGCAGCTGCAGCATCTGTCCTATCAGGTCTAACAAGAACTCTGCAATTTTTTCTAGTATGTCCCATTTTTCCACAGCTAAAGCATTTCATATTACTCTTTTGTGCATTTGCAAGGCCAGCCATAACCTGAGCCATCATAGTTGTCTTATAGGACTCAGTTCCAATGTCCTGACATGCTCAAATATATGTTGTTAAATCATTAGTTGACTCTACAGGATTTAAAGCCTGTTTACAATCTTGATCAGCATTTCATATATGCTAATTGTAAAGTTAAGATGTTCGTAGTTTCTGTGATCTGATACCTGTGAACAGCTTCTTGTAATTTTGCCACAAATTGAGTAAAGGGTTTCTGGAGTCCTTGCAGAATATGTAAAAAGGACATCACTGGAGCCCCATCCTCTGGAATAGTTGTCCATGCTTTTTTTTACTAATTCTGCCAATTGTGGAAATAGTTATTCAGGACATCGAATCTGTTCCTCAAGTGGTTCATATACTCCTATACCAGAAAGCATTTCCTCATTTATTGCTGGATGTGGATTGGGATCCATCCTGTTTTTATAAGCCTGCTTTGAAACAAGAGTTTTTAGCTTTACATCAAAATGAAGGAATTGAGCAGGGGACAGGCATGTTTGTGCCAAATGTTTGATATCATAAGGTATCAACTGATATGTATCCAAAACATTTTGTAAGAGTCCCACAGTAAATAGACTTTGGACTCCATTGTTAACCACATTTGGTTTAAGATATTTTTAGCGGTTGTATTTCAAAAGGCATATGAATAAAATACTCATGACCATTAGCATCTCTTTTAATTCCAACTGGGAAGCAAGCAGGGAGGGTATTATTTGTTTTCTTTGCTGTTGCCTCTTTTTGCAATACCTGTAAGTTTTTGGATAGAGCCCTATGAGATATTTTTTGTAAAGGCTCTGGCCCCTGCTGAGTGATTCCTCAAGGGATTTTGTTTTGGTGGCAGGCGCCTCAGCAGGGATCTCTCTTCCCTGTGTCTGAATCAGAGACTAATGACTGTGAGCTCTTTAACGGACTTAAAACTGAACGGACCAAATTCCAAGTTGAGAATGTCTCAGGGGAAATCATTTGCCTGCCCTGTGTGCCTTTTTAATATTTTCCCCAAATATTTCCCAAATATCAATTTCTATAATGCCTGTTTGAGGAAACCATGGATTATATTTGGTTACCTCTTTTAACATTTTTGTTAAGTCTTTCTTTGGCACACAAACCCCTGAGCATTTACGCAGGCTTTGAAGTAGTTGTAAATATCTTTGCTCCTCAGCTGAAACCTTTTGCCCCATATTTTACTCCAGAATAAAACGACTTTTCATAGCGGGAAGACTCACTCTTTTTCTTCCCAATCTTCTCTCCAGGCGTCTCCAGCAAAGTTTTTGTCCTATGAAGGCCTTCTCGTAGCTAAACCTTTCCACTCTGGGTGGACTTGGTTAGGGTAAAATTTCTAGTCCAAGGATTTTAGGTCCCTCTGCGGGCGCCAGTTATCGGGCCTTGACCTAGATCTCCAATCTCCCAAACGAGTGTATGGCAGAAGCTTAAATAAAATGAGACAGGTGGTATGAGTTTAAGGCTCTAAGAGGGTCAAAACCCTTTAGCTGAGCTTGAGACTCTGAGGGCTAAAACCAAGATTCTTTTGGACCACCTCTTTTTTATTAGGCCTAACAACAAAGGGCAGGGAAACTGAGGAAAGCGCAGGAAATGAGCAGGACCTTGGGGGTCATTTTAGAGACTTTTTAAAGTAGCAAATTATGCCAATTTAGGAGAACCATCTTATCTCCAAGATGACATTTATGGTAGGATTGAGACTGCAGGAGTAAAATTTTTTCATCCGCAGTCTCTATTTACTTAATTAGTGTTAGAGCCAAGGTGTCTTTAGCTGTGGCCTTATCTTGCCTTGTGAGGCTATCTCTGGCCTCACAGGCCACTACAGGTATAAGCCACGACCAGTGATTCATGGAGATTTATGTACTATAAATCAGCTCCCATTGCCAGGCAAGGGGCTGAGGCCTAGGACAGACTCACAGTGAACATAAAAAAACCAATTAGTTAAATTTAAATCCTGCTCAGAGCCACTTTATAGTGGTCTCCAAAGAGACAGAAAGAAAATCAAGTATCCTATTAACAAGGAAAGAACTGAAGTTCGTATTATAACAATGATTATTTTTAACTCTTTTAATTTCCCATTTCAACAAATTAATAAGATTGCATGAGTTCGAGGCTAGCACAGGATACACAGTGAGTTCAAGATCAACCTGCACTACACAGTGAGGCCCTATTTAAAAAGAAAAGTTCAATCGGAACAGATTGCAGTACTAAAGAATTTGAATGAATATGGTATATAAATTAAAGAAGTCAAACATGCCCAATATGCACTTTACAAATTACAGCATTCCTAATAAGTAATCTGTGCTCTTGGTACAGCTCTTTAGTAGTTTGGGCTGGATGGATCACTGCTTAGGCTGAACATATCATTTCTTCTAAAGATGATTAAATTCACTGTTAGCTAACACCCTAAAACGAGAGACAATATGTAGTGTCCAACACCCTGTTTTCAATGTGGTGATTTAAAAAGGATTACTGGTCATTTTGAGGATTGCTGGTTTACTACAACAGTTTTCACAAGAAACATAAATCTGAAAATAAAGTAATGCAAAAGCAAGTGATGTAACACCAAGTAACATTTACCTACTTTATACAGCTTGCATTTAGACTGAAAACAAAAAGCTGAAAAAGAAAAAAAAAAAAAAAAAAGGCCTTGCTAGACACGGTAGCATATACCTGTAATCCCAGGACTAGGAACCTGAAGGCAAGAGGACTGCAAGTTTGAGCCCAACTATGGTAACTTAGAAAGATCTTGTCTCAACAAAAAACAAAAACAAACAACAAAAAAAAAACCTCTGGGGCCTAAGAGATGGAAGATGTGACAGGTTCTGGAAGGAAGGAAAGGAAGGAAGGAGGAAAGACAAAAGTGGCTTACATTAAAATTTATATCCCTGAACAGATCAGATGGGGCTAGGACAAAAAGCATACTCAATAATGAAATTTTAATACTTAAAGGAAATAAAAATCATTTTAATTTCATGGACATTTAACTTATATGTACATTTTTCTAGCACCCAACCAACAGTAAAACAGCCTACAAACTGTGTGTAGAAAGGCACTTGATCTACTCAATTTTACAATCCAGTTCATCTTAAAAGTACAAATCAATAAAATAGCATTATTATAAAGTGCTGCTTTGGTAGCAAAGGAAAATCTGTAGGCCCTACTTGTATTAAAGGAGTAATTAACAAGAGTTGTGGCCAGACATGGTGGCGCATGCCTACATTCCCAGCACTCAGGAGGTAAGAGGACTGCTGCAAGTTCCCGGCCAGCCTGGGATACCTAGGGAGGTCAAGGCCAGCCTGGACTACATAGCAAGGACCACCCCCTAAAAGAAAAAGAAAAACAAAAGAGTTGTGGCCTACAAGGAAATATTCTAGTTTGGCTGGCACAGTAGAAAGTACGGAGATTTGTCTTTATGCCCCCCCCCAACCAAGATAGGTATTTCCCAAATTAAATACTAGTTCCTCTTACTGCTTAGATATCATGTAGCCTTTTAGCTTTAAATTAGAAAAGCATAAGTCAGCTTACGGCAAACTTCTCTCAAAGCTGAAGATCTACTGTTTTCTGTAGGGAAGGCATTGATTCTAACTTTAACAAAAAGTGAAACAAAAACAAAAGACAATGACTTTACTAAAGCAAAAAGGAGAATTGCATTGCTTTTCAACATACTATTACAAGTGGCAGAAGAAAAATAAGAAACACTGCTGTAGGACAACATCTCAATCTAGTCCTTCCAAGTGCGTGTGTCTCTTCTGCTTGGGGAGGGGGAGGGGTGTGTGTGTGTGTGTGTGTGTGTGTGTGTGTGTGTGTGTGTGTGATTAACTCACTCTACATCCCCTCTCCTTCAGGACTGCCTGTAAGAACTCAGTAACTCAGGCCCAAACAGAAAGGATTTTATCAGGTTGTGACCTATGACAACATGAATTACAAAAATAGTCACAAAATATGAAAATAAATCAGATAGTGAGCTGCTCAGTGGTTGAGGAATTGCCTTGAACATGTGAGGCCCTGAATTCAAACCACATTAAGAGGAACGCTGGAAGATGGAGAGGAGAGGGGAAGGTAAGGTATCTAAAAATTGTTTGTAAAATACTTAGCACAGTGCCTGGCACATAGTGAGGGCTCAATGCCCAAACAATCAGCTTTAGTGAAAAATCTATACATTCTTTTTGCCTACCTGAATTTTCCTTGCCTCATTTCAGGAGGTCAAACACTTTCTTACATCTTAACTCTTAAGCATTTTATTAATCTTCTAATTATAGAAAGCTAAAATTTTTCTTACACTTCCTATACATCCAGGATATGTATTTCACCATGCATACGCCTAACCCAGGCTAGCAAGTGAGCAGAAGCAGAAACCAGAAGGAACATGCTCTCACACTACTGCAACAGTTGCAGCAAGGTCAAGTCTAGGGCAGAGGTGGCAGGATTTAGAATCATTCAGAGCCAGCAGTGCCACTGGGGCAGGCTGTGGCGTCTGCCTGTCTCTAGATGTACTGGCATCCTCATGGGAATTGTGCAATGTGATTTTGGACACTGTTTCTGGTTGCTTAGTACTCAATCTGAATCTCTTCCCCTTGCAACAATGTGATGAGCTACTGAGCTAGATCCAAAGTGCTTTTAAAATACATGACATATTTGAATAGGTTTTTACTTTAAGAGAATGGCTTAATTCTTTAAAGAAATATACTTAATTAGTTTTTGCTGAGTGACACATCAGGTAGAGGTAACAACCATTCTCACCCATTGCACTCCTGTTCTTTTCCCATAGGAAAGAAAAGACTATTTTCAATCTTCAAAAAAAACCCCAAAACATTACTGCTCAAATTCAACCTTTGGATTTATTCTAGGAATTCTTGGAAACTTTATTGTCTAGGCCACTTTTTACTTATTTTAAAGAATCCTATCAAAGAGAAATGATGACACAGGAAAATAACTATGCAAAAAGTAGTCTTCTTCAAGGAAACAACTTATTCCAACATGCCTTACCTGCCCATGTATTCACAAAAGCTTTCTTTCCCAGCATGAGTTTTTAACCTGAAGTCTGTATCAAGGAGTCACCTCTAAGAGTCAGTAAGGTCAAAATTTTGAAAAATACCCAAAGGCCATAAACAGTCCTCTTTTAACTAATAATCATCAAAACATTTGCATAGCAAAACAATTCACTTTTCTGTTAAAACAGTACAGAGAGTGTCAATGCTTGACTCCTAGAGGCTGGGATACTCTTCTTCCTCTGACACATTTCTCTGCAGGTCTCTTTCACAGTTCAGTAATACTTTCCCCAGTGTCTACAATGTCAAAGCTTAAATCTGTTCATTTTATTACTTGTCAGTACAAATGTGATACAAAATTTGCAAGAAGAGAGAAACGAAATTAAATGTTTTTTTGGAGTCTCAGGAGCAGGTTATCACATAGTATGAGTGTCCAACTTTTTGGCTTGCCTAAGTTGTACTGAGTGAAGAGGAACTGTTTGGGCTACTTATAAAATATGTAATACAGCTAATATTTATAAGTAACAAAATTTATATCTTCATTATAACATTTTTTTTAAAAAGGACAACATACATGCAAAACTGGAGTTAGTTGATCTTGTTTCTATGAAACTAATGCATTGAAGCCTGCCTCCATTGAAGAAGTTGCATTTCTTACCATTCTATTATCTGCAGTCTGTACCTGAGCATCAGGCAATGGAGTCATGAAAAAAATCACATATTAATAAATTTATAATGCTGGGTGTGGTGGTACACGCTTGTAGTCCCAGCACTGTGGAGGTTGAGACATGAGGATCACTATGAGTTCTAGGCCAGCCTTCAGCTACAAAGTGAATTTAAGGCCAGCGTAAACTGCATAGCATAACCCTATCTCGAAAAGAAAAAGAAAAAGAAAAGAGGAAGAAAACGAGCCCACCAACCTTATGGGGCCATGAGGTAGACACATCTGCCATAGTCTAGACTTCAAACTGCAGTAGTCCTCCGTGGGGAACAGTTTCAATTTCCATGCTTTACTTATCTATGGTCAACCATGGTCAGAAAATAAATATTAAATGGAAAATTCTATAAATGATTTTTATTTGTTGTTTTTTGGTCCTGAGGATTAAACCCAGGGTCTTCCACATGCTTAGGATGCACATTGCCACTGAGCTACAGTCCCGGCCCAATGGTGTTTAAGTTATAAATTGTGTTCCAGTCTGACCCGCATAACGAATCTTACACTATCTCACTCTGTCCCAACCAGGATGTGAATCAATCCTTCTGTTGAGCATATCCACTATCTGCTTACCAGTCACCTACTGGCAGTCTCAGTTAACATACGGTATCTCAGTGCTTCTGTTAAACTATTGCTTTACTTAATAAGAGCCCCTAAGTTGGAAAGCAGTAATGATAGTAACTTTATTATAGTATATTGTAATAGTTTTTCATTTTATTGTTAATTCGTTAATTTCCTACTGTGCTTAACTTGTAAATCAAACAAGATACGCGTGTGCAGGAAAAAAAATAGTATATATTGGGCTTAATACAACCAATTATCAGGTATCCTTTAGGAATCTTACAAAATATGCCTTCTGGTTGGGGGGTGGGGGAGACTGTTTTAATGAATACATGAATAAACAAAAAAAGTTTATAGAGTAACATTATTTAAAAAATCACACATCTGGAAATGTGTATGATGTCTAATGCACTGATGTGCACTGAAATGTCTAATGCACTGAAATGTGCACTGATGCCTAATGTCTTTTTAATATACTAAAAAGTCATAGCAAAAACTCTGAATTCTGGCACCAGTTTGGGACTGGGGAAAGTCATAGAATTGCAGGGTTCACAATAATCACATTTTAGGGGCTGGGGATATAGCTCAGTGGCACAGTGCCTGCCTGGCAAATGCAAGGTCCTGAGATCAATTCCTAGTACCCATCAGAAAAAAAAAAAAAAAGAGGGAGAGAAACAATCACATTTTAGAGTTATTAAAAGACTGAATTTGTTAAGGCCTTAGAGTTGAGCAATTTACACAAGGAACCTGTCTTCTGATTCCTGAATGATAATCATTAAAATATCTTATCTCATTCTTTGAGTTAGTCAAAGTGGAGTTGACTAAATACAGACAGTATTATTTCTGGCTTTAAAATAAAAAATAGTATATCCAAGGCAAATTATTGCAAAATCCAACTGTTTATATTCTTTTTAGTATAAAGTTCCGATTTATGGTAATTCATAAAAATCCTGAACTTATTGAAATAAAAAAGGTGAACAAGAAAAGTAAAAAAAAAATTTTTTTACAGTGTCCATAAATTCATCTTGATAAAAAGCCTAGTCTATGTTATATAGTAAGTATCTGCCTATATGTTAAGGGCTCTTTTATTAATCATTGATTATAATATATTGATTGGTATTTACTTCATACCTGAGAAGATAACATAACTAAAATCTTTCTATTTACATTTATGTTAATTAAAAAATAGATATTAAGGAAACCTATTTTCCTTTAAGGAAAAATTCTTTGCATTTGCCTACATTATACTATACTAAACATACAAGGAATAAAAGGAAAAAGTTCACACAAAATCTAATGCTTCTTTAAATAAGACATGTCCAAATCAGCCTTAGAAATTAACTATATTTGTATTTTAACAGAGGCCTAGAAAATGCAGGACTAAAAAGGACCTATAGCTACTTCTAAATTGCTACTCTATCACAAAGAATAATTACACTACAAAGTAACAGGAACAGCCAACACATTAAAAATAAAAAGGAAGCTAACAAACTCTTATTAAAGTGCAAGAACAAAAAGTACAGGAAACCCAAAAGAGAACAGGATGAGTGTATACACAGACAAAAGAAGGTTATAGCAACAGTGGCAAACCTAAGACACGTTTTGCCATTTTGCTTCCTTCAAATTTGACAGGCCTGGGTAACAGGACTTCAGGAAAGGTCTAAGAAACCTCGAGATGGCTATTATAAGCAATGGGAATTGTCAGACAAAACCACACCCTGCTGGGCCAGGGATATAGCTCAGCAGCACAGCACCTCCCTGGCAAGTGTGAGGTTGTGAGTTCAAGTGCCAGTATCACCCCCTGCCAAAAAAAAAAAAAACAAAACAAAACAAAAACCCTGTCATGTCACTCAGCTAGAAAAGGAAATATCAACTACAACTTTTTTGGGGGTGGGGGATGAGTCTCACTACGTAGTTCAAGACCAGCCTAAATAGTATCTTCTCTTGATTCTGGCCGTGAACTTGTGGCAATCCTCCTTCCTCAGCCTCCCAAGTGCTAGGATTATAGGCATGCAGCACCATGCCCAGCATCAACTACATCTTGAGCAACAGACTTTTATCACTCTTAACAATCTCTCTTCAAAATCTGTCACCCCCACCAATGCCAGGTCTTAATGCCATGTAAGTGCTAAGAGTAGAAGCTAATGTGGTTTAGCACCAAGGCAGTGTCATGGTTTATGTCTGTGGCCCCCAGGCCTCATGCATTTGCACTGTACATTTGTGATTGGTTCATTGTCTAGCGCTTGGAGTGGGGGTGTGAGTGCTACACTGGCCTAGGGGTGGAGCCAGGATGTAATGTAATGGCAGGAAGAAGGTATGTCTCACTCTCTTGCAGGTTTCTGCCTTGCTATTTGCAGCAGCCATGAACTGTGGCCTGCCATGCCACCCTGCTTTGGAGCCAACTGTGTATGGACTGAAAGCTCCAAAACTTGTAAGAAATAATCCTTTCCTTTCCCAACTCTGGCGTCAGGTGTTTTGTTTCAGCAACGAGTAAAAAGTAACTAAGACAGCAGGATCCTAAGTGTGCTGGAGGAGGGGTAGGACTAGGGAGTGACTGTGTCCAGTGATGTGTCTGGCCAATCAAACCCCTGTCAATATAAAAGAAGGAGTCTATCTAATTTTATCTATCTAAGCTTAATTTTAAAGTTAACATTGCTATAAAACTCCCTCTGACATATCCGTAAGTTACATTCTCTTTTCTCTTTTAGAAAGGGCTGTTATCAAGAATGCATTAAATGTCTTGAATTAATCAGTGAATGCCAGTTCAAATAAAGGCTAATAATATTTACTAATATTAATTATTGAGTACATATAGCCAAGAACTGTGCAAGTGGATACTTTACAGGTATTATTGTATTAAATCATCTCAACCTCAAGAGAAAATACTATTTAATATACATCATTTGGGATTACTGGTTGAGAACTATTTCTTATGACACACAGTAATAATTAGAAATAGTTAGGAAACTAAAGCTTATAATAACAATCATTTCCCAAGTATCACATATGCAGTAGTTTTGGTGGAATGAGATATGTTTGGCTTTAGGCTGACAGATGCTGGATTTACCCAGTACTGTATTGGCCTCCTAACCGTTTGCAGTGTTGTTCACGAGACTATTCCATATTCCACTTTCTGCCAGAATAAAACTCAGTGCTCTTCTCTGATTGAGGGTCAATTATAATAATTACAAATCTTAGGTACTCCCTGAAAGAGTACTGGGAGGAGAATCCTGGAGTGACATACACTGAAGCGAGTTCTGCCAAGAAGAGTGACATGGTATTTTCTTAGTGCATTACTCACGCTACTTTCTTCCCCCACCATGGCCCACATATTAAAAATGTGCTAAATCTGCAAAGTAACTGACAGACTGTGATTTTGTCACAATCCCCTATTTTTCATTTTTAGTAGAAATCATCCTATTATCTATTGTAATGCACACATATATTTACGTATCTATCTGTATCCCTAAGGTGGGCTCACTATTGTTGAATGTTCTGCTAATATGATCATCATAGTGTTTGAAAACTAAAGACATGACTTAAAAAAAAAAAAAAAAAGAGAAGAAAAGAAGGACTCATCTCACTATGTTGTCAGCAGGTTTCAAACTCCTGGGTCCCAGCAACCCTCTTATCTCCACCTAACTAGCAGGAATACAGGCAGCACTGCCTAGATCCTATGAAATTCTTAAAAGATTAAAGAGTTTAAAAGATTAAAGAGTTTTTAGAAATGTAAAAGTCATAAAAATAAAGAAAATGGGAAAAGACACAGTAACAAATGAGAGACACCAACACCACTATGGAAGTCAGAAAGAGAAGAGCGGTAACTAACCTATCAAGACCAAGAAACCTAAATCTTGAATCTGAAGACAGAAAAGAAAGCCCCAAACAGAGGAAGACAGAAAATAAAATAATGGTTGGTAGGAGATATGTGAGCAAGAAATGGAGAGTTACTGTTTAAAGGTTATAGGGTTTCAGTTTTGGACGCTAAAAATGTTCTGGGTATGAATAGTGGTATTGGTTACCCAACAGTATTGATGAACTTAATGTCACTAGACTGTACTTTAAAATGGTTGTGATGATAAATTTTATGCTATTATATTTAACTATTGAAGAAAAGGCAGTAGCAGCAAGTTGGTTCAACTATTAGAGACACAAAAAAGACAAAATACAGATAGGACAGAGGAGAGACAAGGGCTGTTAACCAGATGATCGAAATTTCATGTGAGTGGACTGCTCAAAAATCAATCTCTATTCCTGATAAATGCCCAGGAATGCCCTTCTGGAAGAATGAACCACAGACTCCATTCTTTGTTGGTACATACGTCAGAAATGAAGACAAAGTGCCTAATTGAAAAATAGGAAAATTATGTGAAACCCTGTTTACAGTGCAGAAGGCTATCTCCAAGGTGAAAATGGATCTGACAGCTTACCTGATATGTCCAACCACATTAAAAGGAGATTTACATTTGTCAGGGAATTGTAAGTGAACAGGCACAAATTACCAAAAATAAAGAAACAGACAAACCAATAATTACCTGGGAAAACAATAAGCTGAATAGGCAGAACAAGAAAAGAAATATAATTTTAGTGAATTTTATGATGCAGATATGAAAAATTTTGCACAGCCATAATAATGTAAATAATAAACAATTTATCTTCCCAGATGTGGTATTATGTGAAAGGACAATGAGGCAAAAAGTAGGTACAAATGTTTGAGGGTGATAGGTTAAGGTAACTTATTCTCATTTTTTCACTGAAATCACTAGCTACTATCTAAAGTGAAAAACCAATAAAATGCAGAATAACTAACTTAAAAAATGAAAACAATCAAGTGAGATGGCACACATTTATAATGCCAGTGTTACAGAGGCGAAGGCACAAGGGTCATGGTGAGTTTAAGGCCAGCCTGAATTACACAGTGAGACCCTATCTCAAAAAGAGCCTGGGTCTGGTGGCACATGCCTATAATCCCAGTACTCGGAAGTCTGAGGCAGGCAGATCGCTGCAAGTTTGAGGCCAGTCTGGGCTACATACTAAGTTCAGGGCCAGTCTGTGCTACACAGCAAAGATCTGTCTTTAAAAAAAAAAGACAATTATCAGAACAAGAAGTTAAAGAAACTGAAGCTGACTTGGACAACTATTTCTAAGATGACAATATGTAATTATCAACTAGTGATTTCTTAGCATTAATTTTTTTGAAATTCTGTATTATTTCTACTCTTTTTTCTGTTTTGCTTTCTGTTCTTTAAATAAAAAAATAAAATGAAACAAACTGCTCTAAAGATTGGGAATTGGAGGTAAGAAGAAAAAAATGAGGAAACTGCTATTTTTTAAGTCATATTAATACAATTTAACTTTGTGAACTATACATGCACAAATATCATTTTACTTCTAAAATACAAATAAAGAAAAGTAAAACAGAAGACTGTCATGATGTTTAAAAGATCTGAAATTGTCTACATTGAGAATGCATCACTTTCCCGTATTATTACTGATTTTTGTTAATTCTTTGAGGTCATCACACTAAATGCCTTTCTTATAGTAACAATTCATTAATTTGTACAGCATAAAATTCACTAGGAAAATACACTGAACAAATAGTAATTCTAAAGTGTATCTATCTAAAATCACTTTGTAAACCACTTTCTTTCTCCCAATAATACATATTTGGATATATTTTGCAATTGTTGGATCAAATCCAAATTTTGATGCTTTGAATGATTAACATTTATAAGCACCAGTGATGATAGCTGAACTTTACTTACATCTGAATATCAAATTACACAAATGGAAAAACCTAAAGTCTATATCATAGGAAAAATATATACAAAGTACTAAATATGCAAAAAGAAACAGGAAATAATCTTATCTACAAGGACTGTAGCAACTTGTATCTTTTTAGTCACATTTTTGTGGGTACAAATTCACCAACTAAATATAATATAGTTAACATAATTCTACACAGTCTAAACCAAAGGCCTCATTCCAGAAAAATTTTTCAAAGCACAAGATTAAAACCATGAACTACATCAGAATTTACTGATTTTTTTAAAAATACTAATGAGAGCTAGGCATAGTGGCATCCATTTTAATACCCACTTCTTTGGAGGCTAAGACAGGAAGACCAATGTTCAAGGCCAGCCTGGGCAAAGGATAAGGATGTAGCTCAGTGGTAGAGTACTTGCTTAGCATGCATGAGGCCTTGGTTCAATCCCTGGTACTGCCAAAAGGGGAAAAAAAAAAAAAAAAAAGGAAGCGCTTTTGACAGGCTCTAATGAGCCTTGGTTTGCTTTTATACTGGTACTAATGAACTGTGTTGATCTACAACACACAGATATGGGACAATCTACATAACAAATCTGCAAATAATTAAACAACTATTACAAAGCTAAGAGTACTCAAATTAGAATTGTTGTATTATTTACCCTGTACACCCAGGCAGTCAAACAAGAAATAGACAAGGCAACCAATGAACACACCAATTTTTTTTTCACTGATCACCCATTGTATGAGACAACATAAGAGAAGTACATGAGACAAAAATCTTGTATCCAAAGACTAAAATTTAACAAGTGTAGGAGATGGGGCAAGAAATGAGTATAGGCCATGAATAGTGATACATACCTGTAATCCCAGTTACTTCGGAGACTGAAGCAGGATGATCATAAATTCCAAGCCAGCCTGGGCAATTAAGCAAAAGATCTTGTCTCAAAATAAAAAAACAATAAAATGTAAAAGGCTTGGGGATAGCTCAGTGGCAGAGCACCTACTCAGCATGCACAAGGACTTGGATTCAATCCCCATTTCTGCAAAAATAAATTAAAAAAAAAAAACAATAAATTCAAGAAGGGGAAGGTAATAGAGGGCCTAGGCTGGCCTTGAATTTATATCCTACTGCCTCAGCTTCCCAAGTAGCTGAGAGTACAAGCAGAAACCATCATACCAGCAGCTATTCAGAACTTTATTATTCACTATTTTTATTTATTTATTGAGACAGGGTCTGCCTTGTAGCCCAGATTGACCTGTAATTCATGGTAATACTCCTGCCTCAGCCTCCAGCCTCCTAAATGCTGGGATTACAGACCTATGACACCATGCCCAGTTTATTATTATTATTATTTGCAATTCCCTGAAAATGTTGTAAATTTATACAAGCTATTACATATTAAATTATTAGTCTGTATCAAAGTACGGTCTAATGAGTAATCAAATATTTAATCACAATACAGTGGGATTAAGTATAAAAAGAGGCTACAAAACCTCCACAGCTTATCAATCCATATTTTCATGTAATAAATGATATAATCTTCATTGCTGCTACCATTAAGTTTCTCTAATAGCTGAATACAGCATTAGCAGTTACTGAACAACTCTCTATTTAAGAAGTTTATTTAAGTTATCAGGAGTGTTAATTGTATTTAACTGTATTAATACTTTCTTCTAAATACCTATCAGTACTTCCTAAACTTAGCAGCAGCAGCAGCAACAACAACAATAATAATAGTACTGTGAGTACTACTATTCTAAATGCAGGACAAATTAGACTACTGAAAGTTGGTGACAATTTTATGAAGGATATAGTTCAAACCAGTTCAATTAAAATAAACGCAAACACACTTTCTTAGAATATTTTTTAGAAAAAAGAAGAACCTTACCAGACTTTTGGAACTTGTATTAGAATCAAGAAAATAGATTAAATTTTGAAATAAATCTCAGTATTAATGCTAGATGTGCCTCTTCTCCATGAAGAGAAACTTATGCAAAATAAACATGCCTTACTAGCCAATTCAGCATTACGGTGAAAATAAAAGACATCTGAAGACAATTTTACTATCTCATAATTTTTTAAAGCACCAGGAGAAATTTGAGTGTCAGCATAAAAACATTTAAAGAAACTATGAAAATAAAAACTAAGGAGGAGGTCTGGATATAGTGGCACATGCCTGTAATCCCAGCGCTCAAGAGGTTGAGACAGGCAGATTACCACTGAAGGCCAACCTGGGTTACACAGCTGAGTTCAAGCCTAGCTGACAGCACATCAAGACCCTGTCTCAAAAACACAAAACAAGACTGGGAATGGTGGCTCATGCCAGTAATCCCAGAGCTCAGAAAGGCTGAGGCAGGAGGATCACTGTGAGTTAGGGGCCAGCCAAGGCTACCACATGGGTTCAAGGCCAGCCTGAACTGCATAGTGAAACCCTCTCTTAAAAAGACAGACAGAGAGACACAGAGAAAGAGAGAAAGACATTAAGAGCGGGGTTGACATTTTCACTAACCAAAGACAGAAATGGGAGCAGAAGGCTGGGTGAAGGCTCAGCAGCACATCACCTTTCTGGCAGTGCAAAGTCCTAAATTCAGTTCTCAGTACAAAAAAAAAAAAAAAAAAAAAAAAAAAAAAAAAAACCTCAGGTGCAGAAACACTGTTAAAATTCAGCACTAAAAAATTAACCATATAGAATAATCACCATAAAATATGAGGTCCCGTCTGCTACGTTTGAAGCATAATGAATTTATGTCACATTTCTGCATGCAAACCCAATGAAACAAAAGATTTTTGTTTGGTGCAATTTACTACGTCTATTCTCAGCCCTAGGATATTTTTGTACCCCATCTCTAATTAGAATTGGGATGCTATCATCCTCAAAATGTTGAGTTACTGGCAGAAACACAGCTCTGTCTAACAGGAATTTTATGCTCCGGAAGTCTTTTAACTGTTATTCTTTTAGATGTACTGATGACCACCCATATATTTAGAAACATAAATCAATACTTATAGGATATATACTTCATGGATGTAATAGATCAAAGTTGTTCTCTAATACAAAAATAGTCTTAGTACTTATCACTAAACTCTACTGCTAAACAGATACATATAGATACTCAGGTAACCAACCTGGGTTACAAAATTAAGTACAAGGCTAGCATGAACTGCACAGTGAAACCCTGTCTCAAAAAGACAAAAACAAAGCAAAATTTAGAGAAAAGAAACAAATCACTTATAAAGTAAAGCCTATCAAAAAAAAAAAAAAAAGTAAAGCCTATCAGAATAGCACTTCTGAACACAAACCCAAAACCCAAGCCCTAAAAGAAAACACCCTCCAAACCAGATTGATGTACCTCACCAAACTACCTTTCCGAACTGATGGAGTGCCAGGTATAGTGGCATACACCTGTGATCCTAGCACTGGGGAGGCTAAAACAGGAGGGCTGCTGTGAGTTCCAGGCCACCCTGGGCTACAAAGTGAGTTCAAGGCCAGCTTGAACTGCATAGCGACATCCTGTCTCAAAACAAACAAGCAAGCAAACAAACAAACAAATCCTAACAAGCTGATAGAGAAATAAGATTCTTCCATGGTAAAGAACACCTGAACAAATTCATGACCACCAAACCAGCACTCCAAAATGCTCTGAAGGACATTCTAGAAACAGATATTAAGACTACAACTCTATGAACCCCAAAAGAATGAATTCACCAGGCAAGGCAAGTAATTAAACAGAGGAAAAATAGGGAATCAATGATGAAAATATATTGCTTTTAACTTAGAAAACTTTTTAACTTTTTTTTTTTTTTTTGTCTTTTTTGTTTTTATTGGTACCAGGGATCGAACTCACCACTGCCTGCTTGCAAGGCAGGTGCTTATGCCACTGAGCTAAATCCCCAGCCCCCAACTTTTTAACTGTTAATCACACTCTGATTAACTTATACCACTCAGGCAGTGAGGATTTCCTAGAGGAAGGCCAGTTATTTCACTACCTCTTCACACTCACTAAAAAAACCAAATCCCACAGATTTCCAACACATAGAAGCTCCCCAGTTCCCAATTGTGTTTGCCTTGTTTCTTTGGGCACTCACCCTACCCTCTTGAGTGTGTCCTATCTCTCTGTATCTGTCGAATAAATTCTCATGTCTCCTAAAAAAAATAATAATAGTATGACAAAGTAAGTCAATACCTATCGTTTATGACCATCCATGTAAATGGCCTCAATTCACCAATCAAAACAAACAGACTGGCAGACTGGATCAAGAAACAAGACCCAACAATATGCTGCATTCAAGAAACACATTTAACTCAAAAAAGAAATTCAAACACTGAAAGTCAAAGGATGGAAAAGCATACTCTTATGAGCCAGGAACCCCGAAAAAACAGAAGCAGCTATTCTATTTGCAGATGAAGTAGATTTCAACCTAACATAGATCAAGGGAGACAAAGGAAGCCAGTACATCCTTGTAAAAGGAAAAGTCAAAGAGGAAGAGACAAAAATCATAAATATATAATGCACCAATACACAACTATATAAGTACCAACACACAACTATATAAAATAAATATTAATAGATAATGAAAAATCAAAGAAGTACTAATACAACTGCAATGGGAGACAATACTCCACTGTCACAAATATATCAACTATAGACAAAAAAAAAATCAGAATTGAAACAAATTTTTGAACAAATGGACTTAAGCTGATGTCTACAGTGACGTTACATAGTCTACAGTCCTCATGACGTTAAGAATACACATTCTTCTCAGTCACACACAAGATGTTCTCCAAAACAGATCACATACTACTAGCTCACAGAACACACAACTATATCCAAAGGAACTGAAATTATCCCATGCATAGTATCAGACAATGAAATTGGAAATCAGTGGCAAAAGAAGTCATAAAAACTTCATAATCACATGGAAATTAAATAACACCTTCCTAAACAACCAATGAGTCACAGGTGAAATTTAAAAAGTCAGGCATGGTGGCACATGCCTGTAATCCCAGCACTTGGGAAGCTGAGGCAGGAGGATCATTGTGAGTTCAAAACAAGCTTGCACCACAAAGTAAGCTCAAGGTCAGTCTGAACTGCATAGTAAGACCCTGTTTCCAGAAAAGAAAAGGAAGAAATCAGACAGTTTGTAAAATTAAACAAGAACATCAGTACCACATATCAGAATTTACAGCATGCAATGAAAGCAGTTCTATGAGGGAAATTTATAACAGGAAATTCCCATACCAAAAAAAACAGAACAAGCCAGGCGTCATGGAGCATGCCTGTAATCCCAGTACTCAGGAGGCTGAAGCAAGAAGACTGTTGCAAGTTTGAGACCAGCCAGGGCTACAAAGTGAGCCAAAGGCCAGCCTGAACTGCATAGCGAGACCCTGTTTCAAAAAAAAAAAAAAAGAAAGAAAGAAAGAAAGAAAGAAAAGCTCAAATAAATAACCTAATGCTGAAGCTCAAGCTTGTAGAAAAAGAAATGCAAGTCAAGCCTCAAAGGCAATTATAAAAATTAAAGCAGAAATTAATACAATAGAAACTAAGAAAACCATACAAAGAATCAATGACTTCAAGAATTGGATCTTTGAAAGATTAAATTGACAAACCCTTAGCAAAAACAAAACTTTATTCAAAGGTGGGGGGGCATGGAGCAAAGAAAGGACTAAAATCCATACAATTAGAAGCGAAAAGGATAACATCATAATCCTACAAAAACTCACCAAAAACTTTGAGAAGCTATATTCTTTTTTTTTTCGTCTTTTTCCTTTTCATTGGTACCAGTGATCGAACTCATGACTGCCTGCTTGCAAGGCAGGCGCTTATGCCGCTGAGCTAAATCCCCAGCCCAGAGAAGCTATATTCTAATAAGATAGAAAACACAGAAGAAATGATAGGTTCCTAAATACATAGGAATCACAAAAGCTGAATCGAGAAGATATGAAGTCTCTAAATAACCCAGTATATCAGGGCCAGCCTGAACTACATAGTGAGATCTTATATCCAAAAAACAAAAGAAAACAGAAAAAAAAAAAAGAAAAGCCCAGGCCCTGAAACATTCACTGCTGAATTCTACAAGAAATTTTGAGATGGTCTAATGTTACTACTCCTCCAGCCCTTTAATGAAATTGAAAGGGAACCAATAGTTCCAGATTCATTCCTGGAAGCAAGCATTACCCTGATACCAAAACCAGAGAAAGATTCAAACACCCCCCCCCCAAAAAAAAAGAGTGCTACAGACCAATCTCCCTAATGAACATAGGCACAAAGAGTCCTCAGTAAGATACTGGCAAACAAAATATAGTAAATCATCACATCAAGATTGTATACCACGATCAAGTAGGATTCATCCTAGAGATGCAGGCAGGGATGGTTCAATACACACAAATCAATAAATGTAACACACTATATTAACAAAACCAAGGACAAAACTGCATGATCACCTCGATAGATGCAGAAAAAGCATTTGACATAGTCTAACACCCACTTGATAAAAACCCTACTGAAAATTCAAATAGATGGATCTAATCTGATAAAAATCATCTATGACAAACCACTAGCCAACATCATGCTAAATGGTCACAACTTGAAAGCTTTCAATCTAAAATCAAGAATAATACAAGAATGTCTACTATCACCACAATGGAGTACTATTTTGCCATAAAGGATAAACTTGAATCGGTGTGCTCTGAGACTATACTGTTAAGTGAAGTAAATTGTATACACATGTTCAAATACTGCATGTTTTCTCTGGTGTAAGAAACCAAAAATGTAAGTAAGGACTAAAATGTATAATACATACTGTGAAATAGGAAGAAAATGTCCAAATGGGAAGGAGAGGTAGAGAGGGAGAGGGGAGAGGAAAGGAAGGGGGGGGGGAGAATAGAAAGAAAAATGGAAACAAAGCTTTTTTAAATAAGGAGGGAAAGATAGCAAGAAGAGAGGGAAAAGAAAAAAGGAATCAAGGTATATGATGAACAGGTACATATTCCATATGAGGAATGTTACACTGTATATATCTAACACATACCAATAAAAAATAATTTTTAAAAAATAATAAATCAAGTCAGGCATGGTGGCTCACGCCTGTAATCCCAGCACTCAGGAGGCTGAGGCAGGAGGATCGTTGTGAGTTCGGGACCAGCCTGGGCTACAAAGTGAGCTCAAGGCCAGCCTGAAATGTACAGTGAGACCCTGTCTCAAAAAGATAAATAGTAATAATAATAATAATAATAATAATAATAATAAATCAGAAAAATATTTGAAAAGTTAGTTGTCCAATTATTTCTATCAGGCTCTCATGACTTTACTTGAGGATTTGCATTTTTTTAAGTGACAATAATGCATATATTAATAAAAAGGACACTAATGTAAGAATCTTTGTTAGAAAAATATAGTAGTCTCTTATGTACAGTTTTGGTTTCAGAAACCCATAACCAATCACAAAAATACTAAAAGGTGGATTCCACAAATAGGTAATCCATTGGTTTTAAATTGCACAGCACTCTGAGTATTGTGATAAAATACTAAGCTACTCTGCTCTTTCTTGCTCAAGACATGAATCCCCTTTGTCCAGTGTATCCACAATCCATAAGCTACATACTCCTTAGTCACTTAAGCAGCCAACTTATGAGATTAACTGTCACAGCATCCCAGTGCACATGTTTCTATAATTTATTCAATAGCCTAGTGGTATACCCAAATACCTACATAATTCAGCTCATTGCATCTTATCACATAAGTATTGTACTATCTCACATCGTCACAAGAGGGACAAGTATAGATAAGACATTTTGAGAGACTATGTTAAGTTGTAACAATGTAACCTAATAAAAATTGTATGAATCTGAACCCATTCACATATATGAACCCACAATCACATAATTTTTATTTCACTATATTGTTACAAATATTCTTTTACTAATTAACCTAAATTATAGGTTATTCTTTATCATAAGTATATATAGATATAGAAAAAATATATACATATATGGTTCATACTATCCACAGTTTCACATCCACCCATTACATTAGGGTCTGGGAATATATCCCCTGTGGATAAGGAGTTGGTTATTGTATGTATTTTATAACGGAATGCAATTGCTGACACAGTATCCTGGAACTTTTTTTTTGGAGACAGGATCTCACCACGTAAAGTGGCCTTCAATTCACATCGTGCCTCAGCCTCCCAAGTGCTGGGATTACAGGTGTGTACCCCCAGCGTTGGTTACTTAGACTTATTTTACCCTACAACTTTTCTCACGCAGAACCAGGGATTGAACTCAAGACCTCACACTTGCCAGGCAGGTTACTTGTGCCACTGTGCTATAATCCCAGCCCTTTTATTCTACAATTTATACTTTGTTTCATTCAGTTTTCTTAAATACTCCTTTTCATATTATACTTTTATGCTTTAAATTACCTTAAAAACTACAGGAATAGGGGCTGGGGATTTAGCTTGGTGGCATAAGTGCCTGCCTTGCAAACAGGCAGTCGTGAGTTCGATCCCCGGTACCGATAAAAATGAAAAAGACCAAAAAAAAAAAAAAAAAATTCAAAAACTACAGGAATAAATTCACTCTGATGAATGTAATCATCATGTACTTAAAATGTACCAATAATTTAATTTTTAAAAAACTTCATGTTTGAAATCTGTAAGTAGAACATAATACTTTTCATTTGAAAGGGGAAAAACCACTACATATACTCATTTCTATAAAATGGTTGATTTGTGATACCAGGGAGATGACACAAGGCATGAGAACTTACATATTCACTGATTTTTTTCTCCTGAGTCATCATTCCTATTTTACACTAGCACTGAAGAGGCACCACTCCACTGCCTTAGCCAGTTCCCATCAACTACTTCTGCCCTGACTCCTCTCAGCAATCTGTCACTGTTGTAACAGAAACTTACCATGTTTGGCCACAGGTAGATGTATGAAGGAGGACTGCCAATTCTCTTGACAGACAAAATAGCCAACCACAATACTTATTAGCACCCAATGCAGTGAGCATGTTTGTAGTAGGCAGAATCCTAAGAGAAAATATCTCTGGCTCTGTAATGTTCACAGGCTAAGCCCTAGGATAGTGGAGTGAACCTATCACACACACGATGCAGTAGGCTATTTGTTTCATTGAAAGCTTTTGTAAAAAATTCAGTTACTCTTCCGGGAGAACATGGCGGACAGATAACAGCAACTACCGGAGGCTCTCTGAAAAACTAGGCTCAGAAGCCAGATATGGTGCGGACTAAAGAGACATAAGCAGGTGGAGTTATGCTCTGCTGACTCAGGAACGAACTCGGCTGAGAGAAACCAACTTGGAATGCAGTCCTGGTGCTAAAACAGGAACAGAAAAGTCTCGCTGCTGAGGCTGGACCCTGTGCCATTGGAAGCCGCGATTTGGGTTTCCCGCCGCGCGGTGGCTGGCTGCCTCTACATTGGCTCGGCAAGGAGAGAGACGCGCGGAAACTCTGAGAACGGGAGTCTGCGAACGGAGTCGAAAACAGGACGGGCAGAGAGGCATGTTCTGACTTGTGGCGAGGTGAGTGAGAGAAACTGACACTCCACCACAGTTTGACTCCAGCGGACTTTCTGGGCCCGAGCAGTCCTGCGGGAGCAGGGCGCAGTGGAGACTCCAGCCACACATTCCCCTCTCGGGCGGGATTGGTGAAAAGTGCCTGGCCTGCGTGACGCTGCCGGCGGACCCCGTAGGCTGGCCCAAACCAGATTCCAGAGCCCGACAGAGGCCGGGAGGGGCGGGTCTCCGCGTAGGCTGCCTGGTGCGCAGCGGTGAGTGGGAACACCTAACCGGCGCAATTCGATCAGGCTGTGGCTGACAGGGAGAGAAGCTGGGCCTCTCATATAAGCTTGCATATATAAGGAACAGAGAATATGGGAAGAGGCAGCAACAAGAAAGGCTCCTCGGCCCCCAATTCTGAGAAACAGGCAATAGCGGACACCGCACCAATACACATAAAGCACCATATAGAGAGCCTCATAGACCAATTCAGGAATGAGGTTATCAACGACCTGAAGCTAGAAGTATGCAAAATAGTTAGAGAAATGCTAAGCCCCACCCAAGAAAAAACAGATGGTGGAATGGAAGAACAGAAAAAGAGGGGAGAATTGTTTGATGGAGAAAACAGGGAAAGCATAGAATACGTGAAGCAGGTTCAAAGGGACTACCAAGAAACTAAGAAGTCTATCAAAGCCTGGCATAACAGCTTGAAAGAAACTAAGGACAGACTATCTGAACTGGAGGGCAGACTTGTAATATGGGAGAATGAAATGAAAAACTTCTTAAAAATAACAAAGAAACAGCAATAATACAAAGACAAGAAGATGATAAGAGGATCCATAACTTAAGGATTAAGAACATAAAAGAAGAAGTAGGGACACAAACAAATGAACTACAAAAGCTACTCACAGAAATAATCCAGGAGAATTTTCCTAATTTAGCAAAAGGTAAAGATACTCAGATGTATGAGGCATACAGGACCCCAGCTACCTACAACCCAAACAGAGCAACACCCAGGCATATAATAATAAAAATTCCAGAAATTCAATACAAGAACAGAATATTAAAAGCCATCAGAGACAAGAAACAGATCACTTACAAGGGAACACACATCAGAATTACAGCAGATTCTCGGCACAAACCATCAAATCACGAAGAGCGTGGGGGGAAATAATTCAAGCTTTGAAAGATAATAATCTCCAGCCAAGATTGAGATATCCTGCACAACTGTCCCTGGAAATTGATGGAAAAACAAGGTGCTTCCAGGATAAAGAGGAACTGGGGGAATTTGCAACCACCAATTCAACTCTACAGAGAGTATTGCAGGATATTCTAAAAAAAGAAAAATACAAAGAGTCCAGAAATAATGGAGGCCACAACGAATGGAGCAGAGAACAAAGTGAAGAAGACAAACTGACAGCTACTGACAGAATAAGAGCTCAACAGAAATGAGGCAGAGAAGATTGGATGATAGGAACAGCTATTTTGGAGAAAATGACATCTTAATAGGTAATACTGATTTAGTATCATCTTGTTTTGAAGTCTCATCTAGCTTTTGTCCTTCTGTCTCCAATGGTCTAAATAGGTTGTATCTTACTGGATTTTATTATGTACGATAGTATAAGCAAAAACCTTTTAAAGACAAGGAGATTATACAGAAACCATTGTTCATTTTTTGTTAGTCGATTCTAAATACTCTGTAATGCTGTCATTCTCTTAAATGGTTTTACATTGTTTTGATATACTTAATGCTACAGTATACGAAGTTGTACTCAAGGATTTCAAGGAAAGAGACAATATGGTAACTACTTTTAGGTCAGGATTATCTGGTGGTGAAACACTATTCTGCTTAAATGGTTATGTTTTGATCTGCGCTGTTTCGTTGTTATGCCCTCTTTTATCTCAATCTCCACTCCATTATTTACTTTTTTAATACTTTTTAAAAAATTTTTATCCTTTTAATTAAAGAAAAAATATAACAGGTTACTATATTATAGTAACCCACTTTGACTTTCCATTACCTCGATTTAAAGCCCTGTATTACTCTCACCATCTGGTTTTTAACTGATGTTCCCCTATTCTGTTTTGCTGGATAGTATCAGGTTTGAAAATTTAGGCATCAGCTGTGAAGATAGTGAGATTCATTATAACGCCCATTCTCGTTGACTTTTATCTACTTTTGAAGACCTACAATGTCTCCAATGGTTTGGTTTTGTCGGTTTTGTTCTTTACTGTTTTGTTCAATTGTATTATAACTAATGGTATAGGCAATTCTATTAGAGATAGCGGGAGGCATTATGGTAACCATTGTTGATCACCTTGTATTATGTTTTCACATTATCTATTATGTCCACCCTTTTGACTTGACCGATTCTGTTCTGTTATGTCACAACTGGTTTTACTCTCTTCCAAAAAAGTAATAAGAACCGTGAGAGCAATGAAACCCAAAATGTGTAATAGTCATTGTACAAAAGAGAGGAAAAGAAAGTGCTCTAAACTATATAACTGCATGTATATTTATGTGTATAAGATAGAATATAATATCACAGAGTTTTATTGGATCATTGAACAGAACTGTTTGCAGTATCATAGATGGAATGTCCACTTTACAAGCTTTAATTTTGTGACTTGAACAATTATTTCTAAGATGACAATATGTAATCCATTAACTAGTAATTTCCTACTGTTCATTTTTTTTCTGCAAATCTGTATAACTTGTACCCTTTCCCTGCTTTTTTTTTCTTTTCTCCTTAAATAAAATTTAAAAAAAATTAAAAAAAAAAATTCAGTTACTGCCTTAGGATTTTGAATACAACAGGATTTCACACATGAGCTTGAATTAATTTTAAGAAAGTTTACTTTAGCCAGTGTGGTAGCTCACACCTATAATTAGTACTCCAGAGGCTGAAACAGGAGGATCAACATGAGTTCAAGGACATCTTGGGCTACTGCACAAGTCAGGATTTTACTGGACAGACAGATATAACACAAGATATACCAACATATATGAAATTACAAGACTGGCTTACAATGGTCAGTCACAGAAACATGTAACACAAGATACACAAATATATAAGAAATTGCAACATTGGCTTACAATGATCAGCCACAGAGTTGGATAAGTAAACGTGTAAAGCGTATCTGCATACTGCAGACTGAATTCAGTCCTAAGTCTGGGGCTCACTGCAGTATTCTGTGCAGGTCAGTATCAGGAGATCTATGGGCCTGCAATGGAAGGCTGATACCAAGAAGGCTGAAGGATCCAAGGCAGAAGCCAAAGAGTCTGTATTAGAACCCGGAGACAACATCCAACCTGAAGGTGAAGACTGGAGTTCTTCTGAAGAACAGAAGCCAATCCAACCTTTCTCATGTCCCTTTTATATCATCCAAGTGACGTGTTACACCCTAGGTTGTAGAATTGTTGAGTTGATTTAGTTAAGCTTCTAAATTTCACAAGTTGACACAATCAACCACTACAGCTACACAGTGATCTAAACCATTTATTATACATAGCATTACCCTGCCTAAAAGGAAAAAGGAAAAAAGAAGTTTAAGACAGGGAGCCAGGCATGATGGTAACCAGCACTCAGGAGGCTAAGGCAGCAGGATCAATGTGAATTAGAGGCCAGCTTGGGCTATACAGGGAGTTCAAGACCTGCCTAAACTACATAGTAAGACCCTGTCTCCAAAAAAAGGGGCAGGGGGCAATAGTGGGCTAGGGGGTACAGCTCAGTACAGAGCACCTACATAACATGTGAAACCCTAGGTTTGATCCTTCAGGTAAGGGGAAAGAGCAGAGGAAGAGGACAGAGGAAAGAAGGGGGAGGGGGGAGGGAGGACTATTGAGATTATCTAGGCAGATAATTATAAACTAAATATATACACTCATAAAATTCATCTCCTCTGGACACAGAAGTCAAAAGAAATTAGCGACAGAGATTAGAAATCAGGAATAACCAATAGCTGGCTCTGAAGATGGAAGAAGGATCTGCCAGCAGAAAGCCAGCAAAGAAAAGAAAGAAAGAAAGAAGCAAGGAAACAGGACTTAAATCCTACAGCTGTAAGGAACTGGGTTCTGCCAATAATCTGAACAAGCTTGGAAACGCATTTTTCTCCAGAGTCCATTTATAAAAAAAAAAAAAAAGCTTAGCTGCCATCTTGATTTCAGCTTTATGATACTCTGAACAAGAAACTAGCATACTGTGCTTGGACTTTTGATATACAAATTACCTATGGTAATTTGTTAAGCATGAAAACTGTTAAGAGAGTCTGGAAGCAAAGGCGTTGGGTGGTGCTGCTGCAATGTTTCCCTTTAATAGCAACACTGAAACAGGAAGATGAGGCACAACACGAATTTGCCTAAAAACTAGAGAGACAGGCTTAGATACCAATCTGCTTTCATGTCCTTCAGTTACTATTATCAGACTGTATTAATTAGCTTCCTGTTTGTCTTACTCAATGGAATAAGCACTCCCATCAGAACAAGGAGAGGTCTCTTATTCTCTGCAGAGGCTGAAGGATCCCAACTTTGAGCCTAGTCTGAGCAATTTAGCAGTTTAGTGAGATCTACCTCAAAATTAAAAAGCACAGGGTAGGGGGTTAGCTCAGTGCAAAGGTCTTGGGTTCAACCCTCAGTTAAAAAAAAAAATGGAGCACACAGGTATGCAGTCAATGTTTGTTGAAGGAACAGTCAACAACCAGGTCACAGTAAAATGTGTTTTATATGAGATTTCCCAGAATAACTCCATTACCAGCTGGACAAGATATACCCACGCTGGTTTATCCTGACAAATAATCTCAATGTAATACAAAACAAATAGGTGTTTATCTATACATAGTTGTTTCATACTTGTTTTTATAAATGTCTTAAATGATACTGTCCATTAAAGAATGCTTACAGCCTGGTAAATATAACAAAAGCCTGGTATGTTAAAAATGGTATTCCTTAGTATATATTAAGCCCTGAGTTTAACACGAGGATGGATGAAAAAAAGGCAGGAAGGAGGGAGGCAGGAAGAAAAAAAAAAAAAGAAGAAATCAATCCCTTGAAAAAACAAATTTCCAATATTAGACTGATTTAAGACAGGAAAATTATTTCAGCTGATACAGCCCATTCAAGTCATCACTTCTTTCTACACAACCACTCATACTCTGAGTTCAAGAATTCTGACATGCTTGAAAAAATCTACAAACAGAAAAATCTCCAGATAAGCAAAAGCATATTTCTATAGTAAATAAATCATATTTATATCGTTTCTTTGTTGTGATAAAATGAATGTTGCTTAGAATGAGTCTATACTGTAAATCTGTATTTTTTTAAAACACTAAATCTGTTCCTCTAGTAAATGCTGATACAAGGAGTTAGGGCAAACTTAAGAGAAATGCCCCAGGATATCAACAGTGGTCATTTCTACATAGCTATAGCACAGTAAAAATAAGTATCAATTTCTCCTATTTTTCTATAGCTTATAGGCTATATTTTTATAATTAGGAAAAATATTCAAAAACAGTGTTCTCTTTTAGACTTGTTTTATCATTCCTATTCGTTCATGCATGCTAGTTCAGACTCTCAAGCCTTCCTGCCCGGCCTCTTAATTAACCGAAGGTCATTTCTCAATACATTTCTGAAGGTCATTTCTCAATATGTTACACATACAATTGCCAGAATAATATTCCAAAAATGTACCTTTACTAGGTTATTCCTCTCATTAACAAATTTTAGTGGTTCCCCATATACTATCATCACTAGAGTTGCCTATTCTGTCACCTTTTTGGAAACTCCCTTAATCTAGACCCAATCCTACTAATATAATAGTATTTTTATCATACCTAGAATCAAACTATTCAAATCATGGTTCTATCATTTACCAGTTGTATGACCCTATGACAGTTACTTAACCTTTAGATACCTTAACTGTGTGCATTTGTCAAAAGAGGGCTAATAATACTTTGTAAAGTTGTTATGACAAACATCATGTGTGTCATAAAGGTATGGATACACAATCTCTGCTCAAAGATCGTTTCTTCATTGTCACAAATACACCCGACTTTATGTGCCTGGCTCACCATGTAATAACATTTGCTAATTCTCCACTTCTTCACATTACAGTAGTTCTGAGACTACACAGGACAGACTTCCCTTATTTGTTGCATCTTTTTCCTCATGCATCTCATAGCATGTAAATTAGCATCAACTCATCACAAGATCTGTAGAATTGTACACTGTCCTACTGTCTACTAGACTGTAAGCAGTAGGACAGTCTAATATTTTTATCTTAATACATTCAGTTCCTTGTGTAGGATAGATGCTCAATATAAAATAATTGTTTTAAGGGCAAGAGTGGTGATGAATGCCTGTAATCCCAGGACTCAGGAAGCTGAAGCATGAGGATCTCTGCAAGTTCAAGGACAGCGTAGGCTACAAAGTAAACTGAAGTCAGCCTGAACTGCATAGCAAAACCTTGTCCCAAAAAGACAATCAATCAATCAATCAATCAATATCTACATATTTTGGTTTTTCCTTTTCAGCTAGACTATACCCTTGTTAAGGGCATCTTATGTTTTCTTTGTAATCAAAATACCTAGTATATTGCTGAGATATTCTACATTCAAAAACATACTACATTAGCAGATAAATTTCAACCAAAAACAAAAGACAGAAAATACCAAGTTTCTAGTGCAGAGGTTAAAATGCACATCAAAATACCTGAATAAACAACCAACGCTTGATAAATACTGCTGGAATTAGCTTTGTTCCCTTAAGAATGCTAGGTGTTACACTATTATGACCACCTTCTCTCTGTCCTCAGAACACAAGAGGCTTATCAGATTATTCTTCCATTCAAAACCCTTCATTGGCTTCTGTTTTCCTCAAGTTAAAAATTCTTACCAATGACTTGAAATACGATCTCCCTATCTCCAAGATAGGGAACTAAAATTAAGCCTTTTTTTCCTCCTTGCAGTTCCTTGAAAACAGTAATATACAAATTAACTCAGCCACAACTTTACTTTTGCTTTCCCCTTTACAAATGGTCTCAATTTTCAATTTAATAGTAGTACAAAAGTTATACACATTCAGTAGAAACTGTACTTCAAATTTTGATCTATACCATTGTAAGTAACAATATTCAGTACTGGCAAACCACAGCTTCAAGTCAACTATACCTTGAGGATAAATAGCTGATGCTCTATAGCAGTGGTGGCAAACCTACAGCGCACATGCCACAGCAGTTACCTGTTCACTGAAAGCTCTAAAAAGTTCCCCATCACAGCTCTACTGTGTACTGTGTTGCTAGACCATGATGTTCAGTAGGTAAAGTATAGTACAAACATTTTTACTCACAATATTTTCAATTTATGGTGAGTTTACCCACAATACTTGAAATGCTCTTCTTTTACAAATATCTACACAGCCTACTCCCCCCAGATTCTTCAGGAAACCTCTAGAAGGCATTCTCTTACCATCTGCTCGTCTTTCCTCCAATTTACATGTTGGAGCCTAAGATCCAACGTGACATTGAGAGGTTTTGCCTTTGCAGAAGTGATTAAATCAAGAGCTGCCCTTCATAAATGAGATGAGCATCCTTATATATATATATATATATAAAAAAGTTGGGGAGGGGCAAAAAAAAAAAAAAGTTGAGAGTCAGGCATAATGGTACACACTCATAATCCTAGCACTCTAAGATGACTGAGGCAAGAGGATCACCATGAGTTCAAGGCCAGCCTGGGCTATAGGGGAAGAGCCTATCTCAAAAGAAATAAAGTAAAAGAAAAACCATGTTAAAGGAACCTGTTGTGGCAGTGCTCACCTATAATCCTAGCACTTGAAAGGCTAACAAAGGAAGATCCTCAAGTTCAAGGCTAGCCTAAGTTACACAGCAAGTTCAAGGCCAGCTTCGCTACACACCAACACCCTTTCTCAAAAAAAAAAAAAAAAAGACAGAGAGATACAGCTCAGCAGTATAAGTCTGGCAAGTGCAAGGTCCTGAGTTCAATCTCCAGTATCAACAAAAGAAAAAAAACCTCACACCTGTAATCCCAGTACTCAGGAGGCTAAAGAAGGAAAAATGCCATGATTTGGAGGTCAGCCTGGGCTACACTGACAGCCTGAGCTACACAGTGAGAATCTGTCTCAAGAGAAAGAAAAATGTTGAAGGAAGCTGCTTTGCTCTATCTGCCATGTGACAACACAGCAAAACGTATCATGTATTAAGCAAAGAGTATGACTTTACCAGACACCAAATCTGTTATACTGATGTTAGACAGTCTCCAAAACTTTACACATAAAATTTCTACATAGATAGCTGGGCATGCTGGCACAGGCATATAATCCCAGCACTCAGGAAGCTGGAGAATCACCATCAGTTTGAGGTCAGCCTGAACACCAGAGGGAGACCCTGTCTCAAAAAAAGGACAGGGGGCTGGGGATATAGCTCAGTGGCACAATGCTTATCTGGGAAGTACAAGGTCCTAAGTTCGAGTCTTAAGTACAAAAAATAAAAAATAAAAAATAAAGAACCACACCTCACTGAAGTTTTTTAAAGACTAAGTGATATATAATTGGAACAGTGTCCAGGGCCAGCCATGGTGGCACACAACTGTAATCCCCTCACTTGGGAGGCTGAAGCAGGAGGATCATTCTGATTTCAAGGCCAACCTGGGTTACAAAGTGAGTTCAAGGCCAGCTTGAACTGCATAGTGATGCCCTGTCTTAAAGCGCCTGCCTTGCAAGCATGTGGTCGTGAGTTCGATCCCTCGTACCGACAAAAAAAAAAAAAAAAAAAAAAAAAAAAAAAAAAGGCACAAACAAAACAAAACAGTGTCCAGCACACAGAAAGAAGTGTGCTATTATTAATTTCAGCCACTTAGATCATTACATTCTTATATATAACTGCATAGCTCTTATTTCTCATACTTTAAACATAACTAGTTTTACAGGCAAAAAATTAGTAACTAATATCTTCTCTAACCAAAAGTTATCCTGTGCAAAAAGCCATAAACCATAGTGTTTCCTACTAACGATTTTCACTAAAAAGCTGTACATACTGCCTCTTGGATCAGAGTACATGGCACATTATTATTATTATACATAGTTTGGTTTGCGTATTTGCTCTGAGAGTTCTATGAAACCAAAATTACACTGTCATTTTTACTTTAGTGAGATTCTTCAGAACCTAATAGCATAAATAGCCCAAATGGGCTGTGAGACCACTCCCCCTTAATTCACCTGAACTTTGGCAACAAAGTAGGTCTAATCCTCCCTCTACTGTCCTAAGAGAAGGAGACAACAAACACCCAAGAAATTCCTAAAGCTACATCCTGGCCAGAGGACATTCCTGTTAGATACAGTGGTATGAACTCCAGCAACTGTTCCTAACTCAAACTCATTAATGGTTCATATATAGGGGTTGCATGTCATGCCTGTAATTAGAATGAATTATGGTAAAGTCATACATAACAAATACTATTGAGATAACTCAGCACCAAGTTAATCGTTAGGTCAGTTATACCCAGAGAGATCCAGTGAGATCCACCTAGCTGAGCACACATTTTTTCAGATCCAAAAACCTAAACTTACTTCATTCTTTCTCTCCCCATCAGTGCTGCCTTTTTGTTTCTGCTGGCAAATTTACTTGTTCTTAGTGCACCTTCCCATGCTAACTTCAATAAATGTAACTGCTTTTTCTTTTACCATCATGTATATAATTTGGAGGTCTTTGCTTGGCATGCACAAGAATCTGAAATCTACCTCCTGGGAACCCATCATGCACTGTACCACTGAGAGTGAGTGCCTCCTTCCCTACCCTAGTCCTCTCCTTGGATAGAGTGAAAAATACTGTTTAACATCCTATGATATACAGGACAATTCACCACAACAAAGAAGTTGTCTAGTGGGGAATGTCAACAGTGCTCATATGTCAAATGTCACAGCACACGCCTGTGATCCCAGCACTCAAGAGGCTGAGGCAGGAGAACTGCTGAGTTTGAGGCCACGCTGGGCTACGTAGTGAGTTCAAGGCCAGCCTGCACTACATAGCTAGCCCCTGTCTCAAAAAAAAAAAAAGGTACTCAAGTTGAGATGCCCTACTCCAAAAGAAAGAACACTGAATTAGATTTTCAGCTCTTTAACTTACTAGCTAAGTAAACTTCAGGAAATTATATCACCTTTGTTTTCTCATTTATAAAATGGATACTTTGAGCTGAGGCTGTGGCTAAGCAGCATAAGCACCTGCCTGGCAAGCACAAGGTCATAAATTCAATCCTCACTACCTAAATAAATAAATAAAATGGGTATTTTGCTTACACTGAAGAATTCTTAGGAAGAAAAACTGAGATACTCTTCGACAAGATTAGACACTCTAAAAACATTAGACAGTATTCTTCAGAGTAAAATTAGAGACAGCTCTAGCATTCTCAAAGATAATGACACACAGTAATACAATTGATTTAATTTCTGTATCTCCTAGAAAAGTCCACAGATTTTATGTAAAGGCGAAGTCCTACCAGGCATGGTTGCCTTTCCTGCCTGGCATGGTAACACATGCCTATGATTCCAGCACGTGGGAGGCTGAGGCAGGAGCATCACCATTGAGTTCAAAATCAGCTGGGCTACAGAGTGAGACCCTGTATGTGGCCCAGGCTGGCCTTAATCTTGCAGGATCCTCCTGACTCAGGCTAATGAGTGCTGGGATTACAAGCATAGGCCACCATGCTCAGCTTTACAAATAAACTCTTAAGAATCTAATTGCTACCATGAAACATACATTGCATTATGAAGAATTATCAAGCAATAAATATATTTATCCCCCAAAATGAAAAATATTTAAAAAAAAAAAAAAAAAAGACAGTCAAAAACCAAAATACTGATTTAACACAGTAAGTACTAAACTCATTTGTTGATGGGTAAAATCTATATAAACAGTTGAGAACACAAATAGAAGATGAAAGAAACAGTATTAATTAGATTTAATTAACATAATCTTATATATCTGCAGCTAATAGCTCCTAAAGACAATGAAACAATACAAAGAGTAAGATCAAAATCACAAATGCTATCACTTGTCATTTTAGCAATACTTGACTGAATTTCTTAATTCAATTAATGGCAACATTTTAACAAGTTCAAGAATCATTTAAATAATTTATAATGACCACCTAGATTTTAATGGAATTTTTATCAAATTCCTGCCTTCAGAGAAGGTTGGCGATAATCACTAATATAAATGGTTTCAGCACACTAATAAAAAGAAATACAGGCAGAGTGGATCAGGGAGATAGGGTCCATCAAGATGCTCTATATAAGAAATATGATTAACCGGAAAGAAGGTTTATAGACTGAAAGTCAAAGATGAGAAAATAATGTTCTATGGAACAGGGAACCAGAAAAAAGTGGGGGTAGCTCGCCCATCAGCTGCAGATTGGTTGGAAAGACATAACACTTTTATGCAATATAAGGAAGGAAAACCTTGAGGCCCTTGTAAGTAAATGGATACAACTTGAGATCATGCTCAGGGGTAAAAGGGTTCAGAATCACTTAGGTAAATAGCCAGTTGCCTCCCTAATCTAAAAACTAAAGGAGTTAGTGGGATATAAAAATGTAACAATGCACCCTGTGAAAGTGAAATGGGAGGAACTGTCTAAAAAGGGAAGGCAGTGGACACTGTTAATCTTTTATTATGATTTGAAACTCATAGTTCTGTTTAGTTTGGTTTTATTCTGTTCCAGTTTGTCTACTTGTACTAGATTTGATGGCATGGACAGCTATTCCAAAGACAGCAGGATATACTATAGTAACCATTTTTTATTTCCTATTAACTTAATTTGAAGCCCTATATTTCTTTCACTATCTTGTTTTGACTGATTTTATTTGAATATGCTTTGTTTGATCACTGTCTTGTTTTGACTGATTTTATTCGGATCTATTTTTGTTTGATAGTATAAAGTCTGAGGATATAGGCAACTACTTTGAAGACAATAAGATTCACTATGATACCCATTCTGGTTTAACTATTATCTTCTTTTGAAGTCCTATAATGTCTCCAATGTTTTGTTTTTATTGATTTTGTTCTGTACTGTTATGTTCAATTTTATTATGCCTGATGATATGGGCAATTCTTAGAAGATAACAAGAGACATTATGGTAACCATTGTTGATCACCTTGTATTTTGGATTTAAGTCTTGTACTGTGTCCATCCTTCTGTTCTGACTGACCCCATTTTGTTTTCTCTCATTTGATTTTATTCTCTTCAAAATAAAAAACAAAACAAATCCCTGCCTTCTACAAGCCATCTTAATTACATTAAATGGTCTGAGACAAAAATATGACCAAAGGCACTGATGCCCAAATAACTCAATTACTTTTCTGAAAAGGCCAAGTTTAAGTATTTCCTGAATGTGTTAGAAGTGACTTCTAAAATGCACAAATGTAACAATTATTTTTAAACTAACAATCCTAGAAAAAGAGCAGTTCCTATCTAAAGCTTATATAAGACACTGACTTTGCAAGTATCAGGAAAGTTTTAAAATCCTTTTTCAAAGTAATAGTATCTCGTTTTGCTGGATATCTTAATTTGCCTTTAGTTACAAAATTGTTCGCCAACACTATTCCTCTCAAAAACCTCAGTGATTCTATTACTAGTTTTAAGTTAAAGAAAAATAAACTCACTCATTCAACCCAGGGCAGAAGTATGTGCAAAGTGTTTGTTGATGCTCACAAATAGACCTGAGAAATTTAGACAAGTCTGAAAAACAACAGTTGTACAGTCAACTCTGTTTTGCTCTACCATCTAACTAAATGGAAAGAAAATCACTGCTGCGCCTCTTTCAGTGAGACCAATACTCAATACCTTTAAATTAACTGGGACATAACAGAACATTTTCTAATTCAGAACTTATGTGTATGTTTTAACTTCAAGGAAGAATGGTTAGAGAACTCTTAAAAAAAGATCCATATGTTTAAAAAAAATCCGTATGTTCCCAAGATGTTACTGTCCTCTTCCCGAAAACAATCCCAGAAATACCCTCAACATTGCTCATTCACTGCCTCCAAATACATATATATTTTTAAAAGAGTAAGCTATGAATGTTTAACATACATGATAGTTCTGTTTTCCCTAGCAATTCATTTCCTTTTCTGACTCTAAATCCTGCTGACAATTATAGCCATTTCTACTTTTCAATCTCATTACCTCTTTTAAAATCTAATTCTTCTCAACTCACCTCAATCTTATAGATCAGTATACTCAATATCATGTATCAGTGGAATAGTAACACCTTTTTTCATATCCTGCTCCCCCTCCTTTAGCCCGACCCAACACTAGAACAGTAACAAATGAAAAAGGGCAAGAAACACTGCATTAATCCTATCACTACCTCACTCTTAGCCACAGCTCATTATTTTCCGCTACAGGTATTTAGTTCCTTGGGGGCTTCACCCTATCTACTCCCACTCCCCTGTTTCCGGTAATCAAAGACACAATCAACATCCTACACTTGGCTATACCAAGTTACCTTTAAAAAGGCTGCAACAGGACAAATGCATTTTTATCAATGCTATAAAAGGTAGTTAGAATATAATGGGTTAAATTTTTTAGGGCCTGATCTGGTAAGCTACAAATTATTTTTATATGATTTACTGTGGAAATTCCAAGCTCCTTTTCCCCCAAAACTCCCCATTATTTCCCTTGCCCCTAGCCCCTGGCCAAATTCCTTTTTAAACATAATTTGTTCAGCAAGATGAAGGCTACCTATTATATTATAATGTAAAATTATAGCAAATGCAAGTAATTAAAATAATACTGTACATTTAACAAAATGAATAGGTGAACAGTTGTTTCTACATGAGTGATCTGTGCTTGCAACAAATTAATAAGAACAGAACTTAGTTCTGTTTTTAGTTATAAAGACAACCATCTAGCAACCACACTTTTTTGCATAATGTTATGGTTTATACATAATGCCTCCCCCCTAAAGCCTCATGTGCTCCTAGATAAAGCTTTCAGGTGACTGAATCATGTAAGTATAACATTCATCAATGAATCAGTCCATCCATGAATTTGTAGCTAAATGTTGTTGGAAGGTGAGGCTTGGTAAGAGGAGGTAAGTTGCTGGGTGTGTGACCTGGAAAGGTGCATCTTCCTCCTTCCCTCTTGATTTTTTCTCTGTTTGCCACCAGCATGCTATGAACTTTTCCCCCTCAGTTATGACACCTTTCTTAAGAGCCAGCCAACCATGGACTTAAACCTCTACAAACTGTGAACTAAAATAAACCTTCGCTCCTTTAAATTGGGAGTGTCAGGTTGTGTGCCCCAGCAATGAGAAAGTGACTAAGACCAATTTTGGTAGCGAAGAAGTAGGAACACTGCTGTGAGGCTACCTGACTATAGGGTTCAAAAGAATTTTTGAGCTGCCTTCTGGGATGCCTTTGGAAAGGTCTGGAGATGCAGACTAGAGAAAAGGCCCTAGAATGCTGTGACCTGAGCCTAACTGGACATCCTGGTCAGAGCTTAGAAGATCAGAAGGTTAATAAAAATGCTGGGGGCTTTTAGCCTGTTCTCCCTTGACAACCAAGAGTAAAAGCCATAGTTGAATGATTTTAAAAGTTCTGAGTTTTCACCAAAAAGGACGCACACGTTGCAGAAGAGAATTTGGTTAGTAAAAAGATTAGCATTAAAAAATAAGTCAAGAAGGGGAAAAAAATTGAAAACTAAAAAAAGAAGGGGAAATCAAGATGGCAGAGCGATAAGCAGCAGAGAAAACAGCCTAAGAGTCTCCATCCAGACGCTGGAATACAGCATCATGAGGGAGACAAGAAGGAGGGAAGTGGGTCCACTGGACCCAGAAAAAATCTGAAGTGCAAACTGAAGCCCACAGAGTGAAGAGAAAAATTTCAACAAAGAAGGAGGAGGTGGCACCTTCTTCCTGAAAGAGAACTTACTACATGAGGAGGAGCTGTTCAAATCTGTGGGCGCATGGTCATGGTGACAGCTGGCAACCCCAAGGGCCTCTACAGAGATTGGGCAACAGACATGAAGGACTGCATTGGCTTACAGTGAGTGCAAAGAACTCAGTCCTCCTGCAGGAGAAAGCAACTGGCCAGAAGCCATCTTGGAGACAGGCTGGCTGAGCTCACAACACAGAACTGCTGCCAGCTCCATCTAGCATCATGGAAACTGCTCAGGCAGCAATAAGTCCAATGTGTCTCGTCTTTAGGCAGATCTGCTAAGATTATCCACTACCATACCAAAAAGCTACTACTGGCTTTCTGGGAGAGATCAGCACAATTCAAGAGTCTCCACAGGTTGGCTACCAGTGAAGCCAGAGAAAATACTGGAAGTGGACTGTTTTTCTTTTTACCCCTCTTTCTCTTTCATTGTTTTTATATGAGTATGAATGTGCTTCCTGGCCTCTTAGTGTGGGTGGTTCTGTTCCGTTCCTTTTATCTCTTCTGTCTCTCTTTTCCTCCAGTCTTCTGCACCAGTTTCCCAAAGTTGGAGTGATTCCTTTGTCCTCCAACCTTACTTTTAATGTCTTCCTCTTCTTCCACTTCTGTTTTCTCCTTAATCCATTTTAAATTTTAACCCCCACAGCAAAATTGACACATGAAGGACTTACATACTGCATATAATTTTTTGGTTTGTTTTACATTTTGTTATGTAATCACAAAGTTAGTTCATATGGTTAAAAGTGGCAAATCAAGGATTAGCTCAGTTTGTTGTTTTACTGGCTGTGTTTGACGCTATTGGTACCACCATAGCCAAAACTGACATACTTGTTCTAAACAGCTATTGATCCTGGTATTCCATGACTAAGATTAACTAAGGGTCACAGAAAACATGGTGGCACAGCGTCAAAGAATCAGGGACTAGGCCACACAAGCAACAATTTCTCATCTCTAACAAACTGAAGAGATAAAATCTTCCAACAGACTTAAAACCCACAAATCACTTGGAAGATACCTAAAGAAAAATCATCACCTAAGGATCCTAAGTACTAGCAATAAAGCAATCCACCATAGGAAACTTACAAACATCAACTTACAAAACAATTTTTTTAAAAAGTCAAAGGAGCCAGAGATTTAGCTCAGTGGCACAATGCCTGCCTGGCAAATGTGAGGTACTGAGTTCAATTCCTGGTACCTCCCGCACCATGCCAAAAAAGAAGTCAAGTACAGTAAAACCATAGATTGCAAGTAACTTGTGCTATGAGAGTTCCACCAGATCAGCAAACATTTCTAATAAATTTTAACTTGATAAAGAGTGAAGCCTTGTAATACAAGTAGTACATGACACTGAAAGTCACACCATCACAACTGAGCCAATCAATAGCTCCCTTCCCTCTCCCATTCCCTCTGCATAGGATTATGGGTGATCACCTCCCAACAGCAAGAGGCTATGGAGGAGATCTCATCTACAAAGGAGGAGAAAAAAAGCAGAGGATCCCCCCACACACTTTAAATGAGATGAGGAAGATGTGTAAAATGTAAGAATCCACAAAATTTTGTAGAAAAACACCACCCAAATAAGGTTGTCACAATGCAAATGATGAATCATTTTAATGACAATGTAATTTCCACAAAATCTTCAAATGGAGGCAAAAGCAAATGCCACTGGATAGGTTCTTTGCTAAAGTTGCACAAAAAGAAGAAAGATTCCATTTAATCAACAGATAGCAGTGATTGTGTGAAACATAGTAAAAATTGTCCTACACAATAACGGTTCTTTCATCTCCCTCACAACAGCCATTAAAGTTTTCAAAGGTATGTGCAAGTTAACTTATTTTTATTTTTATTTTTTATTTTCTTTATTATTTGGTATTATTGTAATCATTTTTATGTGAGTATTTTTGGGCTGTGAAATGAACTGTCTTGAGTTTCCATTGTTTCTTAGGGTAAATTCACATTGATGTATGAATGCTTTGGGTTACAAGCATGTTACCAGAATGAATTATGTTTGCAAACTAAGCTTTTATTGTACTTTACAACAGGACAATAGGAAAAAATGCCTTGAGAGAATGTGAGGAACCAGCTAGGTCCCACCACTTACATGCTCAAAATCCCAAAAGTGAAAAACCTTGCTTTGAGAGGAAAGCCCCAGAGCACCATTCTCCAGAATGGCAGTAGCCTAGGAAATTTGTTCCTCAGGATTCCATTCATAGTGCTCAGTCAACCAGACACTCAGAGACTCCTATATCCATGACAGAAGAAGAAAGCCTAGCACTGCTCCAACTGGTGGCAGACCTTCGTGGCATCCACATGATGCTGGTTTTACATGTATTCATAATGCAAGAGTTGTGGTATCAGGAACACTTCTTCCCATCCTGATTTCAGAAGGCCCGAGACTCCCGGCAGTATGCCTCTATGTGAAATTATAAGTGTGAAACCAAAAGTACAGTGGATAAAAGTACCACATCTTTTTTTTTATCCATTCCTCAGTTGATGGACACTCAGGTTGTTACCAAGATCTAGTTATTACAAATTATGCTGGTATAAACATGGATGCACATATATCACTGTGACATGATGTTTTCAATTCTTCTGACGATATGCCCAGAAGTGGAATAGCTGAATCAATGCAGTACTACTCAGCAATAAAGAACAATCACATTAAGACATTTATAAGTGGCTGCAACTTGAGACCATACTCATAAGTGAAATAAACCAAACTCACATGAGTAAAAACTATATTGTCACCCTAGTATAAGAAATGGTAAGGGTACATAAGATACAAAATCCTCAATAAATACAGTGAAAGAGTAGTGAAAGAGTAAGAATCTTCTCAAAGGGGAAAAAATAGTATCTCAGGGAAAAGCAGGAAAAAGAAAAAATATTTAAATTTGTATAAACACACTCAGGACAGCTAAGATGATTGTGCTACAAATTCTGTAAGTTCGTAGAACAAAGCAGATAATATTCATAGAATTGGAATAATTTTGCATGTTTGTGTCAGGTGACCTGAGGAATTCTTGAAGATCACTATGTAAAATATCAACCTTAGTTCTTTTTCTTTTTTTAATTTTATTTAAGGAGAAAAAAAAAAAAAACAGAAAAAAGGTACAAGTTATTCAGAATTTCAGAAAAAATAAACAGTAGGAAATCACTAGTTAATAGATTACATATTGTCATCTTAGAAATAGTTACTGAAGTTACAAAATTAAAGTGGACAAACAGTGAGACTGCACACAATTCTGTTCAATGATCCAACAAAACTCAGTAATATGGTCATCTATCTTATACACTTAAATATACATGCAGTTATGTCCTTTAGAGCACTTCCTTTTCCTCTCTTTTGTACAATGACAATTACGCATTTTGGGTTTTTTTACTCCCACAGTTCTTATTACTTTTTTTTTGAAGAGAATAAAACCAAATGTGACATAATAGAACAGAGTCAGTCAAATCAAAAGGATGGACATAATACATAATGTAAAAACAAAATACAAGGTGATCAACAATGGTTACCATAATGCCTCTTGCTATCTTAAAAAGAATTGCCTATATCATCAGTTATAATAAATTGAACAAAACAGTAAAGAACAAAACCAATAAAACCAAAACATTGGAGACATTAGAGGACTTCAAAAGAAGATAATAGTCAACCAGAATGAGCGTCATAATGAATCTTATTGTTTTCACAGTTGTTGCCTATGCTTTCGAACTTGGTACTATCAAGCAAAACAAAATAGAGGAAAATCAGTCAAAACAAGATGGTTAGAGCAATACAGGGTTTCAAATCAAGTTAATAGGAAATCAAAGTGGGTTACTATAATATATCCTGCTATTTTTTATTTATTTTTCCCTTAATTAAAAGGATAAAAATGAAAAAGTAAATAATAAAAAAAGAAGATTGAGATAAAAGAGGGCATACCAACAAAACAGCGCAGGTCAAAACATAACCATTTAAGCAAAATAGTGTTTTACCACAAGATAATCCTGACATAAAAGTTGTTACCATAGTGTCTCTTTCCTTGAAATCTTTTAATATAACTTCGTATACTGTAGCATCAAACATATCAAAACAATGTAAAACCGTTCGAGAGAATGACAGTATTACAGGGTATTTAGAATCAACTAACAGAAAATGAACAATGGTTTCTGTATAATCTCCTTGTCTATAAAAGTTTTTGTTTATATTATCACATATAAGAAAATCCAATAAGATACAATATGTTAAGACCGATGGAAACAGAAGAACAAAATCTTGATGAGACTTCAAAACAAGATGATATTAAATCAGCACTAGCTATTATGATGTAGTGTTTTCTCCAAAATAGCTCTTCCTACCATCCAACCTTCTCTGCCTCATTTCTGTTGAGCTATTTTTCTGTCATTAGTTGTCAGTTTGTCATCTTCATTTCACTTTCTGCTCCATTCATTGTGGCCTCTCTGCCACTGTTTCTGGAATCCTGGTATTTTTCCTTTTTTAGAATATCCTGCAGTATTCTCTGTAAAGTTGAATTGGCGGTTGCAAATTCCCGTAGTTCCTCTTTATCCTGGAAGCACCTTGTTTTTCCATCAATTTTTAGGGACAGATATGCAGGATATATCAATCTTGGCTGGAGGTTATTATCTTTCAAAGCTTGAATTATTTCCCCCATGCTCTTCGTGATTTGATGGTTTGTGCCGAGAATCTGCTGTAATTCTGATGTGTGTTCCCTTGTAAGTGATCTGTTTCTTGTCTCTGATGGCTTTTAATATTCTGTTCTTACACTGAATTTCTGGAATTTTGATTATTATATGCCTGGGTGTAGCTCTGTTTGGGTTGTAAGTGGCTGGGGTCCTGTATACCTCATATATCTGAGTATCTTTACCTTTTGCTAAATTAGGGAAATTCTCCTGGATTATTTCTGTGAATAGCATTTGTAGTTCATTTGTTTGTGTCCCTACTTCTTCTTTTATGTTCTTAATTCTGAAGTTACAGATTCTCTTATCATCTTCTAGCCTTCGTATTATTGCTATTTCGTTATTTTTAAGAAGTTTTTCATTTCATGCTCCCACCTTACAAATCTGTCCTGCAGTTCAGAGTCTATCCTTAGTTTCTTTCAAGCTGTTATGCCAGCTTTCAATAGAGTTTTTAGTTCCCTGGTAATCTCTTTGAACCTGCTTCACGTATTCTATATTTTCTCTATTTTCTCCTTCAAGCAATTCTCCCCTTTTTTTCTGTTCTTCCATTCCACCATCTGTTTTTTCTTGGTTGGTGCTTAGCATTTCTCTAACTATTCTACTTATATCTTGCTTTACTTCATTAAATACTTCACTTTTGAACTCGTCTATGAGGCTCCAGAGATAATCGCTTTATGTCTTTTGATGCCGTGTCTGATATTGCATGTTTTCTGTCCTCATTCTCCTTTGCATTTACCTTTCCTGGATCAGTGTTCTCAGGATTGGGGACGGAGGACCCTTTCTTGTTGCTCCTCTTCCCATACTTTTTGTTCCTTCCATACAGGCGTATATAGGTGGCCCAGTTTTTTTTCTCTTTGTCAGTTACAGTTTGTTTGGATCCACCGGCTAGGTGTTCCCACCCACTGCAGTGTACTAGGGAGACACAGACCTGGGTAGCCTCTGCTGGGCCTGCCCCTCCAGGTCAACCTACTGAAGGATTCACTGCTAGGGTGCACTGCTAGGCGCTGGGACCTGGTTTGGGCTAGCCTACTGGATCTTAGTCGGCGGCATCACCCAGGCCAAGCGCTCCCCACCAATCCCGCTTGAGAGGGGAATATGTGACTAAAGTCACTGTAGCATCCTGTTCCGGCTAGTTTGCCTGGTCCCAGAACATCCTCTGTTGGAGCCTCCTAGTCTGTGAAAGGGTCCCCGTTCCTCTCACTCACCACAGGTCGATACAGGGCTCCCTGCCAGCCCCACTCTAAACTCCGTTTGGTTCGCCAATTCCTGCTCTCAGAGCTTTCCCACGTCTCTCTCCCTGGTGTGCCAATTCAGAGGCAGCAGCCGCGGGAGCAGGAGATTCAAACCGTGGCTTCCAGCGGCGCGGGTTCCAGCTTCTGCGCTGAGATTTTATCTGTTCCTGTTATAGCACCAGGATTGCATTTCCAGTTGGTTTCTCTCAACTTAGTTCATTCTTGGGTCGGCAGGGTATATCTCCTCTTGCTTAGGACTCCTCACACTGCATCATTCCTGGATTCTAAGCTGGCAATCTCAGAGAGCCTCTGTGGCTGCTGTTATCTGTCCGCCATGTTCTCCCGGAAGTCTATCAACCTTAGTTCTATTCCTACCACTGTGTTTTGAAGGCCTGTATCATTATTATTTTGGGCTCTTTGCTATTGTTATTTGTCTTTTTTGTTTCTTGTTTTTCTAGTAATCTCCTTTGTTTTGTTTTTCACTGTAATGCAGAAAAGATAGGTTTACATGTAGAGGCTTATACAGGCCTAGGACTTCTCCTAAACAGTTTATGAGAATTGATTATACTATGTATGATGAAATGAACAGCTATTTTGAAGAAAAACAGACATTATGGTATCCATTGCTGATGAAATATCATGCTGTGAAATCCAATAATGCTTCTATTCTTTCTTCAGAGTGGTTTTAGTCTGTTTTGTATTGTTTAATTTCAACATACATGAAGCTATTTTGAAAAGAACATAGACATTATGGAAGCCATTTTTAATTTTCATGTTGTCTGGTTTTGAAGGCCTATAATGCCTTCATTACCCTGTTCTGATCAGTTTTGTACTATTTTGTTTTGTAGGAATTCATTGTATGTGAAGATATAGATAACTATTTAGAAGAAAATAAGAAACATTATGGTAGCCATTGTAGATCTCCTGTTGTCTTGTTTTGAAAGCTGTGTCACTTACATTGTTTTCTTCTGATCTGCTTTGTTCTGCTTAGTTTTACCTCTTTTTTAAAAAAATAAAATAAAATCAAAATATTTTTTTAAAAAAAGTGCAGTGGAAAAAAAAAAGTGCAGTATGGTAGAAAAGCCAAGAATGTGAAATTTGTACAAATAACTACAAGGACACAGCAGAGTCAGCCCCAGAGAGAAGCTATGAGATCTAGAGTTACGTCATTATAACATTATATTCAGTTTTACTCTTCATGGAGAATAAGAGAATGCAATCAAAGCCGGATACAGTGGCACACACCTGTAATCTCTTTTTTTTTTTTTATCGGTACCAGGGATTGAACTCACGACCGCCTGCTTGCAAGGCAGGTGCTTATGCCACTGAGCTAAATCCCCAGCCCTCACACCTGTAATCTCAACACTCGAGAGGCTGAGGCATAAGGATCTCTGCACTCCAGAGACTGAAGCAGTTCAATACCAGCATGAACTGCATAGCAATAACCTGTCTCAAAAAGGGAGGAAAAAAAAAGAAGAAATACAATCAAGATTAGAGCAATGAAGTACCTTCTTCATCTATAAGATAAAAAGTAACACTAATATCCAAAGCAACAAACTGAATCTGAACTAGCAATACCTTTTTTTTGTCTTTTTGAGACAGTGTCTCACTATGCAATTCAGGCTGGCCTTGAACGTACTAAGCAGTCTAGGCTGGACTCAAACTCACCACAATCTTTCATTTGCCATTTGTGGCTAGACTCAAACTCACCACAATCTTTCATTTGCCATTTGTATTTCTTCATCTTCTCACAGTTAAAGCTTCTTTAGCTCCTCACCATTTTACATCCTTCTCTTACATGCTCTTTAAATAGCTATCATTTGAATTTTGGCGTTTTTTGGTTTGCTTTTCTTTTTTTTTTTTTCTGTTTTTTTGTTTTGGGCTTTTTGAGACAGGGTTTCACTATACAGATCAGGCAGGCCTTCAACTCACTTTGTAGCCCCAATTGGCCTTGAACTTGCAGTAGTCCACCTGCCTCAGCCTCTTGAGTACTGGGATTACAGGTGTGCACCACCTGTAATGCCTGACTTTGGTTTGTTTTTGAGACAAAGGTCTCGCTTTATAGTTCAGGCTGGCCTTGGACTCACTATGTAACCCCGGGCTACTTTTGAATTTGCAGTGATCCACCTGCCTCAGCTCTCAAGAGATGGGGTTACAGGCATGTGTCATCACAGCCTCATCTGAATTTTGGGTTAACCATTTCCCAGTCTTTAATTTTATATGAGTATACTATTTTTTTAAGTTTGATTTCTTTACCTGAAATTTGAAAGTTAAACTGTAGATAGTTTTTTTATTTTAGTTCTAATTCCCTATAAGTTTAGTATTTTAAACACTGTCTTACTGATTTTACTATAGATTTACAGACATCTTTGCTCATCATTCTTACCTGAATTTCAGAAATCCTATCTGGGATCTGGGATATTTTTTCTTTTTCTTTTTGAGACAGAGTCTCATTGTGCAGTTCAGGTTAGCCTTAAGCTCACTTTGTAGCCCAGGCTGGTCTCAAATTTGAAAGATCCTCCTGCCTCAGCCTCCCAACGTGCTGGGATTACAGGCATGTACTACCACACCCAGCTAGGGATCTGGGATCATTTTCTCTCTGCCTCAAAAATTTGTCAGAATTTTTTGTAGTGAGTGTCTGTTGTAAAACTTCATTTATTGGAAAATGTGCTTGTCTATTCTGGTTTTTTGAGACAAGGTGATGCTGTGTAGCCCAGACTAGCCTCAAATCCACAGCAGGAGCACCTCAGCTTCCCAAGTACTAGGATTATAGGCATGTATCACCACCACCAGCAGCTGAAAATGTGTTTGTCTGAATTTCATCCTGAAGATAGTTTTTCTCAATGTGTATTCTAGATTAGCAGTACATTTTTTTTTTCATTATAGATCTTATTTCTGTATTTCTATGTTTATTTCTTCTGGTTTTTCTTGCTGTTAAAAAAAATTTAGAGCTAGTGTAATTGCCATTCCTTTATAGGTAGTAATCTGTTGTTTGTTTGTGGCTAGCTTTATTTATTTACTTATTTATTTATTTTGGTATTAGGGATTGAACTCATGGTCTCACACTTGCCAAGCAGGTGCTTAAGCTCCTGAAGCTGCTGAGCTAAATCCCTGGCCTTGTGGCTAGTTTTATAATTTTTTGTTTAAGTCTAGTCTTATTTTACTCTCCATGACTCTTAACCAGTTTCTCATAGTTTTCATTTCTTTTCCTTTTTGTATTGTATTTAGGATAATTAGTGTTGACAAACTGTCTTTTCAGCCTGTTTATTAAATTATATTTTTCCCTTTGTTTTAGTATAGTTCTTTTTTTTTTTTTTTTTTTGAGACAAGGTCTCACTATGCAGTCCAGGTCCAGCATGGTCATACATTCACTGTGTTACTCAGCTGGCCTTGAATTTGAAGTGATCCTCCTGCCTCAGCCTCCCAAGTGGTGGATTATAGGCATGTACCACCATGCCTGGCTAGTACTATTTTTTTATTGTGATAAAACATATATGATGCAGAATTTACCATTTTAGCCATTTAAAAATGTATACTTCAGTGTCATTAAAATAGATTAACTTTGCTGGGGATTTTAGCTCAGCGGCATAAGCGCCTACCTTAAAAGTGTGCAGTTGTGAGTTCGATCCCTGGTTCCGATGAAAAAAAATAGGTTAACTTTGCTAGATGTGGTTGGCACATTCCCGTAATCCCAGCACTTGGGAGGCACAGGCAGTAGGGGCATCATGAGTTGTTGGGTTTTTTTAATTGGCACCTGGGATCGAACTGATGACCACGCACTTACAAGGCAGGTGCTTATGCCGCTGAGCTAAATCCCCAGCCCCACATCATAAGTTCTTGGCAAGCCTGGGCTACATAGTGAGTTCAGGACCAGCCTGAACTGTGTAACGAGACTGTCTCAAAATATTGGGAAAGAGAAAAGAGCATCCACATCATTATATAGTCATCTCCAGAACATTTTTATCATCACAAACTGAAATCTGTACCTATTAGATAATAATTCTCTATTTCTCCATCTCTTAACCCTTGGTAACCAGTTTTACTTTTTGTTTCTATGAATTTGAGTATGCACACTCATTTAAGTGGAGTCATACAGTATTTGTCCCTTTGTATCTGGCTTATTTTACTTAACAGTATCTTACAGTTTCATTCATTGTACAGAACTGCACTTTTAGCCCCTGCTTATACTTTTTTGGGTAGTCCTATTCCTGTTCTTGATTGTATTTGCAAGACTTCTTAGAAACCTATTAAATATTTTTAGTTTAATATTTTGTGTCTGGTAATTCCAACATCTGAGGGCTTTGCAGGTTTGATCTTGCTATTTGCTCATACTGCCATGCTTTCTTGCCGTGTGTGTGTGTGTGTGTGTGTGTGTGTGTGTGTGTGTGTGTGTGTGTCTTTTGTGTTGGGTATATAACTCAGGGCCTCAAACATGCTAGGCAAATGCTTTAATGTAGTGCTATACCCTTAGTTTTTTGTCTTACAATTTTTAACTGTGAGGTGCTTTGCAGCTTTATATTAATTTTGCAGAGTAATTTTTAGCAGTCCTTTAAAATCCTATAGTATAAAGTTTACAAGTATAAGTCCTAGAAGGATAGTATGCTGTTCTTTTAATTTTTTTTAAATTTTGAAATAATTGCAAACATAAAAGTTGCAAGAACAGTAGCTCTTATAAACCCTATGCGTACTCACCAGTTTTTAACATCTTGCCGCGTTGGTCTCATGGTGTACACACACATTATTTTTCTATGAACTGTTGAAATATTAGATTATGTAGCTTTTACCTCTTAATATCCAATGGTGCATTTGTTTTCTTTTTTGTAACAGAAATTGAACTCACAACCTCATGCTTGCCAGGCAGGCATTATGCTGCTGACTATATCCCCGACCCTAGTGCATTTCTTAAGAAGAAGGATATTACCTTAAGTAATTACAGTACAATTATCAAAATTCCAGAAATTTAACATTACATACTATTTTCTACTTTTTTCTGGTAGTGGGGATTGAACCCAGGTGGCCTCTACTACTGAGGTACATTGCTAGCCCTTTTTAATTTTTTTGTTTTAAGGTAAGGTCTCCCTAAATTCCTCAGGCTAATCTGAAACTTGACATTTTCCTGCCTCAACCACCCAGTTACACGATTATACTACACCCAGCTGACACAGTATTTTTATCTAGTCAACAATTCATTTTTCAGTTTCATCGATCTGGTCTTTCATTTTAGTCTCTTTTTTTGAAAGAGTTCCTTAGCCATTTTTTGTCTTTCGTGCAATGGAAAAATATAGGCTAGTTATTTTATAGAAAGTCTTGAATTTTGGGTTTTTCTGATTTGATCAGTTTACATTGATTTGATTGATTCAGAGTATTTACCTCAAGTCAGAGTACTACAAAAGTGATGTTTCCTTGTCAGGATGTCACATCTTTTTTTTTTTTTTTTTTTTTTTTTTTTGTCTTCTTCATTTTTATCGGTACCAGGGATTGAACACACTACCGCCTGCTTGCAAGGCAGGTGCTTTTGCCGCTGAGCTAAATCCCCAGCCCCAGGATGTCACATCTTAAAGACACTTAATATCCCCTTGCCACTTGTTAGTGATTTTAATTTTGGTTAAGGTATTATCTTCATGTGATTACTATTTTTCTCCTTGAAACTAATAAGCAGTCTGCAGGGAGGTGTCCTGGTGGTTTATCATTTTTTTCTTGAATAAAAAATAAAGTACAGTAATAATATACATTAATGTGTATGATGCTTTCACCAAGCATTTTTATATTTTATAATTTTATTTTAATCTTTATAGTAGGAAATGAAGATTTAGATGTAGCTGGTGAAAGGTAGAAGTTGCAATTCAAAAAAATTTTTCCCCAGGCAGGGTCTTGCTATGCGGTTCAGGTTGGCTTAGCATTCACTATGTAGCCCAGGCTGGCCTTGAACTCACACCAACCCTTCTGCCTCAGCCTCCCAAGTGCTGGGATTACAAATATGCACCATCACACCCAGCTCAAATCCTGGTACTGTAATCCGAAGATCCTTTTTACTTTCTATAGTTGCCTTTTAAATTACTAGGTAAGACTATAAACTTAGGGCAAGATCTTTTTCTTGTGAATTTTTATTTTGTCACTACCTCATACTGTTGAATGAAAAATACATAAATATGAATACTACTTAAAGTAAATTACTTATAAGATCATAATTCTAACTCAGTTGTGTTTTAATAAATATATGAATATATATATACTGTATACATATGTGTATATACTATATGTACAGTTGTTGCGAGCTCTGGGCTAACATAGAAGGGGTTTCTGCTCTTTTTTGTGTGTGTAACACTTAAGATTTTTCAGATCAGGGCCAAGGGCTTAGCTCAGTCGCACAAGCTCCTGCCTGGCAAGCACAAGATCATGAATTTGATCCCCAGTATCAAAAAAGAAAAAAAAAAAAGATTTTTCAGATCAGATGGCACATATGTGTAATCCCAGCATTTGGAAGGCTCAGGCCGGAGGAAAGCTGTGAGTTTGAGGCCAGCGTAGGCTACATAGTGAGTTCAAGGCCAGCTTACATAGTGAACTACATAGTGAGGCTTTCTCAAAACAAACACACCAACAAAAAACTTGTGTTTAAGCGTGGTCTGAAAATGTATTGGCCCATTTATGGAAGGCTTTTCTTTAAAGCCTGACTTAACTAAATTATTTTTAATCTAAAGACTGTTATTTGCCTCCTGTGGGTTTTCGTGAATATTTGATAATAATACCTTGACAGCTACAAGGGGTGCTTAGAAAGTACGATTAATATTTCAGTTTAAAAAATGTATTACAGTGAAAGACACATTGCCATTAGTCCTCCTTGAAATACTGTCCCCTGCTCCAAACACACTTATCCCATCATTCTTGTCACTTTCTCTGTTCTGAATCTCGCTTTGTAGTTCAGGCTGGTTTTAAACTCATGACAATCTTTCTACCTCAGCCTTTCAATTACAGATGTGTACCACCATGTCAAGTACCTTGCCACTTTCTGAAGGAGTTTTGAAAGCCCTCCACTGTGAATGTCTTAAGGAGGTATGATAAAAAAAAAAACATCTGGTAATGTTGCTGGCATACTGTGGAAAGGCAGGCTGATAAAAATTTAGTGTGTCCACAACCACCTTGTGTTCACTGGATCAGGCATGACGACTTTTGGCTCTTCCCCAAAGTCAAAATGACCATTAAAGGTAACTTGTGGATTCAGGACATCAAGACATCCCTAACAGCACAACGAAAGACAATGAAGAGAAAACTCCTAGAGCTGCTCCAGAAAGTGGCAAAAATGGCGGCACAAGTGTGTTTGAAGTAGAGTATCTTTGTTTTTGTTTTTTTTTTTTTGGTACCCAGGATCGAACTCACGACTGCATGCTTGCAAGGCAGGCACTTAAGCGGTTACACTAAATCCCTGGCCCAGAGTATTTTGAGGGGGGGTTAATGACAATGTGCCATGGCTGGGGATTTAGCTCAGCGGCGTAAGCGTCCACCTGGCAAGCACAAGGTCATGAGTTCAATCCCTAGTACCAATAAATAAATAAAATAAAATGCACACTGTATTTGTTTTTATTATACATTATACTTATCATGTGGCTTGTTTTCTCCTATCTACCCCTTGCAAAAAAGGTGGACTATTGTACATATTAATTTTGTTTTGTTTTGTCTTTTTGAGACAGTTTCCCCATGCAGTTCAGGCTGGCCTTGAACCGAGTTTGTAGCCAAGTTGGGTATAAACACATAGTAATTCTCCTGCCTCAGCCTCCCGAGTGCTGGGGTTATAGCACTCATGCACCACCACATCCAGCCATGCAAGTATTTTTTTTAACCCTTTTTTTTCTTTCTTTTTTACCTCTTCTCAGCATTGGGATTAAACCCAGGGCCTGCACACTGAGCTGTAACCCTAGCTTTTTTTATGTGTGTCAGAGATCGAACTCATGACATTGGGCTCACCAGGCAGGTGATTGTGCCACTAAGCTAAACCCCCATCCTTCCCCAGCTTTTTAAATATTATTTAATGTGTGATGGAGTCTTGCTCAGTCACTCAGTTGTCCAGACTGGGTTCAAACTTGCGGTCTTCCTGCATCAATCTTCCCAAGGGGTGGGATTAGAGGCGGAATGTCACTATGTCAGGCTTGATACCATATTTTAAAGCTGCATTTCTTTGTATATGCATATCTAGTTCTGTGCAATATCATTATACATGTAGTTCCTTGTAACTACTGTCACAGGCAAGACATGAACTGCTTACCCCCCATTTCCTTTTACCTTATTTATCATGTTTAATTTTTGGTATTATAACAATTGTTGGGGGGGGGGCTGGGGATTTAACTCAGCAGCATAAGCGCCTGTCTTGCAAGCAGGCAGTCGGGAGTTCAATCCCTGGTACCAATAAAAATGAAAAAGACAAAAAAAAAATTTGTTGCAGGAAATACCTTTGAGCATACAGATTTCTTCATATTGTTAGTATATTCTTAGTATAAATTCCTTAGATGTATGATTTTTGAGTCAGAATATGAGGTTTTTATTGTACTCGGGGGTTGCATGGAAAACAATTACATACAGGACACAGAATTTATAATATTATTTTATGATGGTCATCCAGAGTTAAATACAAGAAAGTACAGGAAATCTATCCACAACACTAAAGACCCTGAAGACTCAGTTGAGGGTCTGGATCCCACAGCAATGTCCTACATGAGTCCAGCTGAAGACCCAGAGCCCATGACAGTGCCTCCCACAAGTCCAAATAGAGGTCTAAAGCCTTCCCCTCCTGAGCCAGGAAGCAATGCTCAATGTAGGAGCAAAGCTCTCTCAAAGCGAACCACAGTCACTTTCAGCAACAAAGTCCCAAGCTCCTCTGACGATAATGGCTGAGTTTATATCAGGGAAGCTAGCCATGACAAGCTCCTCCAAGAGAACCAATGGCTCAAAATAGCAACATTTAGGAAAACCCACAATGCCGAACTCTACCTTTCCACATCATCTTTTATGCTGACAGCTTTCCTCAGGTGGGTCGTCTATACTCAGCACCATGCCAGTTTAATTCAGCTGGTGTTAAGTTGACCACTAGTTTTTACTCCATAACAGTTTTTGGAGTTTTTTTGATCTTTGAAGCATTTGGCTTTTAAAAAATGGATGGAGGTTGGTTGCATATGGGGGTGCATACCTGTAATTCCACAACTTGGGAGGCTGAGGCAAGAGCGTTGCCATGAGCTTGAGGCCATCTGGATTACATAGCAAATTCAAGGCCAGCCTGAACTACACATAGCAAGACTCTGTTCCAAAAGAAAAACAAACAAACAAACAAAAAGGATGGGACATGAAACTATAATGTTAAGTGAAATACATCTGACTCTCACTAATATCACATATATTACATGCTTTTTCCTACATGAGAAACCTAAAACATGAGTAAAAGAGTAAAATAAAGGAGAAAGGGTAGGAAACAGGGATAGACTTGCAGATAGAGAAAGGGCAGGGGGAGTCTAGTAGGGCACTACAGGGATTGAAATGATCAAGATATGCTGCATACATGTAACAGTTCTCCAGAAGGAGTATGATGGTTATGTGTCACAAACATGCACTAATGAAAAACACAAAATGTTTTTCTCAAAGAATGGTATTACTAGCTAGACATGGCTGGCGGTGCACACCTGTAATTCCGGCACTTGGGAGGCTGAGGCAGAAAGATCATGGTGAGCTTGAGGCCAGCCTAGACTATATAATAAGCTCAAGGCCAGCCTGAATTAGTGAGACCCTGTCTCAAAAAGACCAAAAAAGAAGGTATTACTAGTACAGATTCAGTTATGAAATAACTGTTGGTGTACATTGTAGCTTATAATTCTTAAGGACAGATATTCTATTTTTTTTTTTTGTACCAGGGATTGAACTCAGGACCTTGTGCTTGCCAGGCAGGTGCTTATACTGCTGAGCTATATCCCCAGTTCATAATTCTTATACCACGGTGTATGTTTTTATAAGAATAATAAAAGTGAATGTTAAAATACATACAAAAGGGAAAAGAAAACTCAGAAAACTGCAGATCATTTCCCCCAGAATTACAACACTTCACAAACTTAGGTCTTTAAAAGCAAAGAGTAGCTGGTCACTGTGGCTCACGCAGGTGAGGAAGCCAAGGCAGGAGGATATAATGAGTTGGAAGCCAGCACAGGCTAGTGAGTTTTAGCCTGAATACAAAGCAAGACCCTGTCTCAATAAACTAACTAAATAAATAAAAACAATAGGCACAGTGACACACACCTGTAATCCCAACACTAAGGGAGGCAAAGGCAAGATCGCAAATGCAAGTCCTGCGTTGCCAATGTAGTAAGACCATGTCTCAAAATAAAAAATAAAGTCCTGCATGGTGGCACATACTCTAATCTGAGCACTTGGGAGGCTGAGGCAAGAGGATCTGATTGCTGCAAGTTCAAGGCCAGTCTGCACTACAAAGTGAGTTCAAAACTGGCCTGAACTGCATAGTGAAACCCTGTCTCAAAAAGACAAAAAGGGCGGCAGGGTGGGAGAAAAGAGGGGAATGTAGCTCAGCAGTAGAAGGCCTCTCCATCCCCAATCCAACCCGTAAAATCAAAGCAATAAAAAAAAAAAAGATTCATATAACAAAATTCTTGACTCCAAAAAAAAAAAAAAGCCTACAGGCATCAAGGCCTTTTCCGTTTACAGCAGACACGGTTTAGGCTGCTCTCCCTAGACTCCCTGGACTCCCAGTTACTCCTTCAACTCATTTCTGCCACGGCAAGTACGTGGTAGAAAAATTAAAATATTGTTAAAATAAATGAGTTATTTTTAATTATTAGAAACAATTATATACTACAAAACCCTATAAACCAGTGTCACCTTTATTATCTAACGCAGCAGACATTCAGTTTTCTATTTTTTTGCTGTTCATTTGTTTTTTTTGGTACTGGGATATGAACTCGGGACCTCACACTTGCCAGGCAGGACTGCTCAGTTTTCTTTTAAATGTGAGAACAAAGAGCCTAAGCTATTTCAACTTAACCTAAGTATTTGCTTTAGTTATTCTAATACATATTTAAGTATTACATTTCTACAGTACTCCCCCAAAAAACTACCCAACTAAAAACAGTGAAAGGAAACAAACATCAAGTCCTAATTTAACAGTCACGGGGCCTGGGATTTAGCTCAGCGGCAAATGCCTAGCTGGCAAGCACAAGGTCATGAATTCGATCCTTAGTATCAAAAAAATAAAAAATAAGTCACCTAGGCTAGGTTTGCACTTAAATTCCTGTACCTGTTCCCCACTCTAAGTGAACCAGGAAGCACTAAGCTTCTCATCTAGATAACCGATGCAATTTCAATAAGTGCTTACATTAATAATTGGTTTGTATCCTCAAAAGACTTTGGAGGCTCCACTTACATAACCCATTATGCACAATGCTGCACTATTCTCTTTCTCTACAAAGCATTTTGAATACTGATATTTCTACAAGATCTACTTGCTATATTAAATAAAATGAGCTCTTCTCACTTTAGCTTCAATTATCTTTCCTGCAGGTGGGATGAAAAAGAAAAGCACTTTCTGCTACTTCACTATGTCAAAGCAAGGCTAATCAACAGAGTGATAAAGCAGCACCCTCAAGCAGCCCCCAAGGTTTATCACTTTGGGGGGGGGCCTCTGCTTAAACATAATCTTAAACAAATAATGTGCAACAATTTAGATGAACACAACTGAAAATAGTCTGAACTGCCCTTTGAAATGCACTCTAAGTTTTTTGGGGGGTTTTGTTTGTTTCTGAGACAAGGTCTCACTACACAGTTCAGTTTGGCCTTGAACTCCCAAGTGCTAGAACTACTGCCATGCCTTACCACATCCAGCCATGAAATGTGCTCTAAATATCAATTGTGGAACTTGAGTATTACGGTTTGTCTTTAGATGTCCCCCTAAAGCCTCACACAATCATGGGGGCAGGCTTTTAGAATCTGTGATTAATTCATGGTCCAATGCTGCAATTACATGTGTAGATGGGTATAGTGTACATATAACGTAAGGGACAGAAAGAGTCTTCTCTGTACGCACTCCTGCTTCTTTACTCTTGTTGCTTTTGCTGTCTTCCACTGCCATAATCTGTTGCCCCATGCCACACCACCCTGCCCTGGAGCCAGCTGTTAGGGAACGAAATCTCCACAAACTGTGAGCTAAGTAAATCTTTTCTTTCTTAACTTTGGGTATTAATTGCCAGGGATTTAGCTCAGTTGTGTAAGCGCTCTCTAGTGCCTAGCAAACAGGAGGTCATGAGTTCAATCCCCAGTATCAAAAAAAAAACAAAAAAAAAACTTTGTGTGTTAAGTATTTTGTCTCAGCAACATGAAAGAAAAAGTAACAAATACAGAATTTGGTACCAGAGAAGTGTGGTCATTGCTGTGACTATATTTGACCATGTGGTTCAAAAGAACCTTGGGAATGGCTTACAGGAAGTTTGGAAAGGTTCAGAGATGTCGCTTGAAGGAAAACTGGAATGCCTTAGGATGTTTGGTATGGGAGATTCTGGTCAGAGCTCATAAAACCAGAAAGCTGATAGAAATCCTGCTGATAATATCGCATAGATCTAGAGAAATCACTCCCAAAATTCATCCGGAACCAGAAGAGACCTAGAATAGCAAAGACAGTTCTAAGCAGCAAAGGCAAGGCAGGAGGCACACAACTTGACTTGAAGTTATACTACAAAGCAACAGTAGTAAAACCAACATGGTACTGGAATAAAAAGAGAGCTGAAGATCAATGGAATAGATTAGAAGATACAACCACAACTACAAACACTCAACCACCTTATCTTTCATAAAGGGGCCAAACAGGTTCACTGGAAGAACGACAGTCTCTTTAATAAATGGTGTTGAAAAACTGGCTCTCCATATGCCGGAAACTAAAACTAGACCCATGCCTATCACCATGTACTAAATTAAAATCTAAATGGGTCAAAGTTCTGAATATTAAAACAGAAACCCTAAATCTACTGGGAGACAAATTGGGTAGAAACCTTGAAGACATAGGGGTAGGTAGAGAATTCATGAACAGGACTCAAACCGCACGGGAAATACTTCCCAGAATCAATAACTGGGATCACCTCTTATTAAAAAGTTTCTGCATGTCAAAAGAAATCTCCAGCATAGTGAAATGAAAACCCACAAACTGGGAAAAATCTTAGTGAACTGTCCCTCAGACAAAGAACTTCTGTCTAAAACATATAAAGAATTTTAAAAAATGAGACCCTCAAAATTCAAAGATCCAATCCAAAAATAGGCATCTGAGATAAATACACAATTCTTAGATGAAGAAATACAAATGGCAAATAAGTACATGAAAAAATGTTCATCATTAGTCATTAGAGAAATGCAAATTAAAACCACACTGAGATTTCATTTCATTCCTAAAAAATGGCCAGGATCAGGAAAACTACCGACAACAAATGCTGGAGAGGCTGTAGGGAAAGTAACTCTCCTGCACTGGTGTTGGTGGGAGTGGAGACTGGTGCAACCTTTGTGGAGGTCAGTCTGGAGATTTCTCAAAAAGCTGGGATTCGAAGTCCTATTTGTTTCAGCTACTCCACTTCTAGGCATATTCCCAGAAGAACTGAAAGCATCGTACTATAGAGATATACGTGCACCCTAGTTTATAGCAGCACAATTTGTAATAGCCAGATCTTGGAAACAATCTAAGTGTCCACCAACTGAGGAATGGATAAAAAAGTCATGGTATTTTTATACAATAGAGTATTACTCAGCTATAAAGAATGATCACATTGAGATATTTATAAATAAATGGACGCAGCTTGAGACAATACTCATAAGCGAAATAAATCAAACTCACATGTATAAATACTGAATAGTTTCCCTAGTGTAAGAAAAAAGTATGTAGTAATAATGAGTCCCCACTATATTGCTTTGAAGCCTTATACTGTTTTCATTCATTAGAATGGTTTTATTCTGGGCTGTTTGATTTTATTGTCTGTGATGGTATGAACAGCTATTCTGAAGAAAACAAGACATTATAATAGCTAGTACTGATTTAATATCATTTTGTTTTGGAGTCCCACCAAAGCTTTTGTTCTTCTGTCTCCATCGGTTTTATCATGTTATATCTTATTGGATTTTATTATGTGATAGCATAAGCAAAATTTTTTATGGACAAGGAGATAACACAGTAACCATTGTTCGTTTTCTGTTAGTTGGTTCTGTTTTTTGTTTTTTTTTTTATCAGTACCGGGGATCGAACTCACGACCACACGCTTGCAAGGCAGGCGCTTATGCCGCTGAGCTAAATCCCCAGCCCCATGTTGGTTGGTTCTGAATGCCTGTAATTCTTTCATTCTCTTGAATGGTCTTACACTGTCTTGATATGTTTGATACTATAGTATATAAAGATATACTCAAATATTTCAAGGAAAGAGATACTATAGTGGCTACTGTTATGTTGTCTTGTGGTGAAACACTGTGTTGCTTAAATTGTTCTGTTCTGACCTATGTTGTTATGTCCTCTTTTATCTAAATTTTTTTTGTTTTGTTTTTTTCATTTTTATCGGTACCAGGGATCAAACTCACGACTGCCTGCTTTCAAGGCAGGCGCTTATGCCGCTGAGCTAAATCCCCAGCCCTCTACATATTTTTTTAAACTATAAAAAACCCTGCTGATAAGGATCAGCCAGGTTCAGGAGGTTTCTGCTGGGAAAAAGAACTTCAGATGATGTGTGCTATGATTTGGCAGAAAGTTTGTCTGCAGTCTGCTCATGTCCAGAGATTTTGCCTAAGACCTAGATTAAGGGCAGTGGACTAATTAACCTGGCAGAAAAAAATTTAAGGCAGTCTAATGTTGAGGCAGTGGCATGGCTATTGTTGGGGGCTTTTAGCTAGATTTATGTTGCAAGTCAAGAGCAATGAACCTAGCAGGATGACTTAAAACACTGGACAAAAGGAATTTCCAGTAAAGTTGTAGACTGCAAAGATGGAGCTAAGGTGATCTCCACTGCTGAAAAGGAAGACATATAAAAGAAGGCCTGAGGGCATCACAAGAAGCAGCAAGCCTCCACCCTTTGCAGCCTCAAAACTGCAAAATTGAAAGACTTGGCTTTGAGGAGAAAACCACAAAGCGTCACGTTCCACACTGGTGGCAGCTGCACCAGGTTCCAGAATGACAGCTGCACAGAGAATGGCTCAGAATCAAGTTCACAGTGCCCAGTGATCCAGCCAATTAACTTGTACAGTCAAGAGAGAAAAGTCTGCCTATTGCTCCAGCTGGCAACTAATCTTGGCATCATCCACATGGCACTGGTTTTAGGTGCATGCAGAATGCAAGAGTTCTGAGATTAAAAAGGCTTCCATCCTAATTTCAGAAGAAGGCCTGCCAGGCAGTGTACCCCTGAGAGGACAATGTGTGAAGCTGTGAGGATGAAACTAAAGGTGCAGTGGAGACCCCGGAAGTTTGGAGAAGCCTGGAACATGAATCATCTAAGGACAGCTGCAAAGTTTGAGCAGAACAGGCCTAAGAGAAAACGATGGGAGCTACAACCAACAGAAGGGCCACAGGGTTAGAGTCATGCAAGCCTTTTGGAGTTCACAACTTGCCACAGATTGCTTTAGATGTTCCACATGGAACTATAGGACTTAATATTTGCAGTGCTAGATTTTGGACTTGCTTTAGTCTCAATCCTTTATATCTCCCTGTTTTTAACTTTTGAAATAGAAATGTCTATCTTGCACCATTGAATGTTGAAGTGTTTAACTTTTCATCTGTACAAGGGCTCACAGCTAAGAGTCTGCCTTAGATCACAGAGACTTGGGACTTAGACTTTTCAGCAAAGCTGAAACTGTTAGGACTCTGGCAACTCTTTGAAATGAACTAAATGTCATAAGGGATGTGCATGAGTCTTTGGGGGACCAGGAGCAAAATTTTATGGTTTGTGTTTAGATGTCCCACCAAAGCTTCATGCAGTCATGGGGCGGGTTTCCAGAACTTGTGGTTAATTTACGGTCCAATACTGGGATCATGGATGTAACTGCCCATATTCTAGGGTGAATGTAGCCTACATACAATACAAGGATCAGAAAGAGTCTTCCCTCTATGCTCTTCCCTTTTTGCTCCTGTTGTTTTTGCTGTTTTCCACCACAATGAATTGTTGCCCTCTTCCATGTATCATTCGGCCTTGGAGCCAGCTATGGACTGAAACTTCCAACTGTAAGCAAAATAAACCTTTCCCTCTTTAATTTTGGGCATTGGATACTTTGTCTTAGCAAAGAGAGAAAAGTAATAGACACCGGCAAAATTAAGTTCAATGGTGGTGAAAATAACTGCTTCCATAGCAGTGACAGCAAAACTTTAAAAGACCTAGTGCCCAAACCGCAATCCAAAATTCACTTGTTCAGTGCAAAATGCCAACACTGCAATTAAACCTGAATGCTTGCCAACCATGGTGGCCTATAATCCCAGTATCCAGGAGGCTGAAACAGGAGGATCATTACAAGTTCAAGGCCAGCCTGGGAGGCATAGTGAGTTAAAGGCCAGCCTGGGCTATGCAGCAAGACCCTGTCTCAACCCCCTTCCCCCAAAAAACTCTAATGCTTGGCCGCTGGGGCAATGTTCAGATGACTTGGCTCATGTGCCAAGGAGAGGGCTCTACATGCCTTTTGTGGCATGCATGTCATGCCACCACTGTTCTGTACGACAAAGGAAGGGCAGAATGTACCCTCAAACCTAACTTGAACAGGCATAAATATACTGAATAAGTATTCTCCCTCTATCCTACATTAAGCCAAGATTTTCAAATTTCACAGAACCTCGGTGGGGCAGCATAGGCTTGCCAATGTTTATTCTGCCAAAGACATAACAGAAACTATCGGTTACCATTATTTCATAAAATAGTATGTTCTATCAAAAATGATAAAAATTAGAAAAAAAAATACCACTGGTTGTGGCACTATACACCAGTAATCCTAGCACTTGGAAAGCTGAGACAGGAAGATCAATGCCCAACCTAGGATACAAAGTGAGTTCATGGCCAGCATGAACTACATAATGAAACCCTGTTGAGAGAGAGAGAGAAATTATCTTTTAAATTCAATAGAAGGCTTGGATGTAGCCCAGTGGTAATAGATTTCTTGTTTTGCAAGCACAAGGTTCTGGGTTCGATCTCCAAAACCACAAATAATTTTTAAAAATAATAAAAATAAAATAAATTCAGTAGCATTAGCTTCATGAAAAACTAACAAAATTCTCATTTCACTCAAACAAGTAAAAACTTTGTCATACACTGACAAAGTTCAGTATCTGGGGACTATAGGTCTAAACAGCTAGCTCCCACTTAGAAAAGGAAAAGCAAGGATTCAGGACATGCCCAAACCAGGTATTAACCTCTCCAATAATGAGGAAACATGGGCTTGGGAAGGTTTAAATCACAGATTTAAGGATTTTTAACACAGGTCTATCTAATTCCAGAGTCAAAATTCCTAACCATTATAGTAAGTTTCCTCTACTACTCTTGTAACAATATGAAGACTTCCCCTCATCCAGTCACCTTTGTGACCAATGACAACTAAGGAATTTTCAAGACAGCTGGGGGAGTGAGCGGTACACTCCCTGGTCATCATTCAAGCTAAAGCTAAATGGAACTTCTGACCTTTGCCTCATTAATACCAGGCTCACTGAAACTAAGCCAACCAGCTCAGACAAAGCACACACAAAACCTCCTGCCTCCACACTGATGCAGGACTCTGGACATTTCCAAGTGCTGATGATATAGTGAAAAACAGACTCTTGACAAACAAAAAGAAATGTATTAATTCTCAAGAAGGAAATAAACATTTCCATGGTAACTCAGTCTAAAAATAATAAACTTGTCTCTAAAAAGTTACTCTCGAGGCCTCATTCTACAAACTATTATAATCTTTTATAAATTAACACACAAACTCCCCGCATTTAAATAAACAGAAAACCACATCAAATTCTATGCATTTATAGTTCTTAAAGTTATCAGAACTAAAACAGGTAACTTTCATATACATATCATTATATGACAGGTAAAAGTATTTTACAGGATATTCAAAATACTAGAGATAAAACTGCTGAGGCTAGACAGGTGTGGTGGTGCACTCCTGTAAGTCCAGCACTTGGGAGGCTGAGACAGGAGGATCACTGCAAGTTCGAGACTAGCCTGGACCACAAAGGGAACCCAAGGCAAGCTTGAACTACACAGCAAGACCCTGTCTCAAAAAAAAAAAAAAAAGCTCAGGCTAGGGACCTACCTCAGTGAAAGAGCACTTACCCAGCCTCCCAGAAGCCCTACTTTTCATACTCGGCACAAGAGACATGGAGACCTACAGAGGGAAGAAGCAGAAGCAGAAATAGAGACAGAGCGACGCAGAGAACACAAACAATTCATATTAATCAAAAGTAGAAACAGTACATAGTGGTAAACACCTATAATGCAGCACCTTGGGAGACTGAGGCAGGAGGAGCCAAAGTTTAAAGTCATAGCCTGGGCAACTTAGCTACTTATGGTGACCCTGTCTCAAAAAATTTTGAAAAAAGCTGGGGATATAGCTCAGTGTGAAGGTCCTGTGTTCAATACCCAGTGACAAAAAGAAAGGGGGTTTGGCTTAAGGCCATAATACTAAGTGAAATCAAGACACAGATTATGTATCACACGGTTTCTCTTATATGAGAAACCCAAAATATAATACAATTTTAAAAGTAAAAGAAAGAGGGAGGCTGACTTTGAAGACATGGAAAGAGGATCTAGGGATGGACAAAACAGAAGAGACAAAGAGAGAAGTAAAGACACTTAAGATGGTCCAGGTACCAACTCCCCTGATGAATGCATTGCGTTTCACAAATACTAATAAATAAAACAAATTTTAAAAATAGAGAGTTGGAAAAAGTAATTAAATATAATTTGCAATAAAAGGCAGTATTAAGGATGGTTACAATTAGAGAACCAAGTATTATTCTAATATTCAAAGGTTCTTGCAGGTGTTATAGCACACACCTGTAATCCCACCACTTGAGAGAGGCTGAGGCAGGAGGATCACTGCAAATTCCAGGCCAGTTGGGCCACACTGAGTTTAAGGTCAACCTGAATTACATAGTGAGACTGTCTCAGAAAAGCGGGGAGAGGAGATAATTAATATTGAAACCAAAATCTCTCATACCCATAAATCAATGGGATTCTTTGCTAGAGACTTATTTTTAAATGTTCACATATCACTTTGCAGAAAAAATGTCCAAAGGAAACAACCAATCACAGCTCTTAAGTAATCAGTGTCTCACACACTCAACCAAATGAGTATGAGTTTGTCTTCCTTAAATAGCACAACATTCTTGCTGACAAGAACAAGAAAAATTAATTTCCCAAATGAATTTTTAATAATCAGATCCTACTCTATCTGAATTGCAAGTGAGAAAGATACATACAGACCATCAAACTTTCACCCACTACAGGGCTTAGTGTCATCTCTTCCTCCTGATATAAACAGATGCCATCTAGAATGCAGGACTTGGTTTGTTTTTGTTTTCCTTTCCCTTCCACATTCTCCCATGGCACTTTCATCTCCTGTACAACCAACCTGTGTCATTCCCTGTCTCCATGTTTAATACATGCCTAACCCTGACCTCTTTACCCAAGTACAAATTCACATTTCTAAAAACCTCTGTACATCTGGCAAGTATATAAAAAACCCAACATATCCAAATTGATCCCATTATGCAACTACTTGCACAGATTTCTAGTAAAACCACTACCACTATCAATACCATACTGCCCATAGTTTTAAGAAGTCTTAATTTTCGGGGCTGGGGATTTAGCTCAGCAGCATAAGCGCCTGCCTTGCAAGCAGGCAGTCGTGAATTCGATCCCTGGTACCGATAAAAAGACCAAAAAAAAAGTCTAACTTTCAACTTTTATCTCCTTCAAACTTTCACGATTGGGGCCAGGGATACAGCTCAGTGGCACAGCACCCATCTGGTGAGCATGAGGTCAGGAGTTCCTTTCCCAGTACCAAAAAAAGAAAACTTTCCGTATCAATTCCTCTACCAACATACTAAATCAGCTGTGAGGTCCTACTAAGGTTTCTGTCCTATTGCCATTGTCCTTACCCAGTATTCATAGTATTGTATCAAAAATCAGCTTGCCACAAATCATTCTGTAGACTACACTATTAGACCTCAGTCACTCCTCATTACCTCCCAAATGTCAAACTTCTAAATACAGCCTTTAAACACGCTCAACAATCCAGCTCCTACTTAAGCCACAATTTCATCTCAAGTTCCCAAAAAAGAAACAGTATATTGTAGGTAACTGGTCCACTAACTTCTTTTGATACACAATGGGTTTTCCCACCTTTGCATTTTTGTTAATGTCATTCTCTATTTGAAAGACCTCCTTCATTCACCTAATCCCATCATCTAATCTTTGTTTTAGAAAAATTTTATGGTCTTTAACACTGCCCTAGGTTACCAGTTTATTGGGAGATAGCACCCTGCAGTGGAAACACAGGGACTTTGACATCAGGCAGATCTACATTCAAATGGCACTATTCTGTTACCTACAGGCCCCCTAGCCTGCATGGAAGTTACTAAACACATTTAAGACTCGAGTCCTTATTAGTAAGAGAAATGCTTATACACTGTTGTGAAGCTTAGAAAATATACATAAAACAAATAGCACAGAACCAGGTACTCAGTGAGTGGTCAATAAGTAATAGCACTAAAATTCTCCTAAGTATTACTATATCTCACCCAAGTATGGTGGGGCATGCCTGTAATTCTAGCACTTGGGAAGCTGAGGCAAGAGGACTGCAGTGAGTTCAAAAGTTCAAAGCCAGCCTGGGCTACATAGTGAGTTCAGAACCTGCCTGAATTAACAGCAAGGCCTTGTCTCAAAACAAAAGAAAACAAAACAAAACAAAATATGAATCTTGATTTATGACTATATTCTTATTTACTTCTACATGGTGGCCCTAACATAGTCTGATGCACAATGAACATTTACTGTCACTGAGTTGAGTACAGTAATAAAATTCACAATACTTGAAAATATTTAATTTTTCCCAATTTTCTTTTTCTGCACCTATCATTCTTGTAATATTTTCCTTCAAGGTACATTATCGTATCTACATACAGCTCCACAAAACATTTCAGATGCCTAAGAATCTAGAGTTTCTATTTAAATTAAAAGTTGTGCAACTAATCTCCCCTTCACAATTTTTTCCTGGGACTTTAAAAATCATCCATCCTTTGTTCAAGATCAAAAAACCTGAAACAGAGTTGTGGATATAGCTCAGTGGCACAGCGTCTGCCTAGTAAGCACGAGTTCGTGAGTTTGAGCCCAGGTACCAAAAAAAAAAAAAAAAAAAAAAAAAAAAAAGGCCCCAAAATAAATTCTGTATAGTAGAGCTCACTAAACTTTCACTTTGGTCTGTGTATTTTCCCCAATTCTTGGTATTTTCTCTTCCAGTTGTGGGAGAATGACATAAGCAACACTCCATCCCCAAAAACTACAGAATAAATCCTAACGCAAGCAGATGAGAAATGCAGACAGTGTCACTGGTTTCATTAAGATGGTTTGTATACACTTTACACTGCAAAAACCATGGTCATCTGCTCAGTCATAATCTAAAGTCAATGCATTTCCTTAAGATCAAAAAATTTTAAAGCACCATCAAATGTGATTTGCTCACCTATTTCCCACAAACCTTTTCTCGGCAGTTTACTACCTAAAGTCTATTCACTAAAATTTGGTACCCGTATCTCTTTCTCCTCTAGGAAATTCTCAGTTTATTCAAAGTAACACTACATGATGTAAGTTGAAACAAGTAAAACACCTCTGCACTGCAGCAACAGCTGAATCAGTACAAGTTACCTCTCAAGAGAAACCCGACAAGTTTTCTTCCAAAGTTAAAGAAAATGACAGCTCCAAATATAAAAGTAAACAAACTCTAGGAGAAAAGGGATACAATTCTTCAACCCTTTGCAATCAATTCGTGCAATAACCTCTGACTGAACTCATCACACAACTGTGACTTCGGATAGCCACAGGAATTAGACGTACGGTTAGAGAACAGCATCATTTTTCTCATGTCAGCAACAAAACAGGGCAATTTATCAGAACTACCTATTTGTCTCAAGTAAGCTTTTTTTTTTTTTTTCAAGTGACTTCAACAACAGCGTTAGCAACCTTTCAAAAGTCAAGACCTTTAGAGGCACACCTACGTATCCAGACCCTGTTCCGAGAGCAGTTCGAGTCAACCCGGGGCTACTCCAAAGCACGTCTAGACGAAAAACCTCGCAAAAGATCCCCGGCATCTACCAGGCTGCGCCACACCCTAGGACTGAGGGAGACGACACCCCCGGGACCCAGGCTAATTACTCAGCCGGGGAGGGGCACGACGGGGACAGACCCAGAGGTGGCGAAAGTTGGGCGCCGGAGCCCAGCCTGAGTTTGGTGTCTGGATTCCAAGCGCAAGGTTCGACCGAAAACTCCAATGGAGAGGCGGTGAGAGAGAGGATCTGGGGGCATGGGCATGAAGGGTCGCACGGACGGACGGAGCCCCCCCTGCCCACTCTCGAGCCCCAACAGCGACAACAGCCCCAGGAACCCTCTCCTCGGCGCCGCCCCGCCCACTCCGCGGCCCCGCAGCCCGCTTCCCCTCGGCCCGCGGCCGGGAGAAGCCCGCGGCGGCCGACACCCCCTTCCCCAGGACCAGACAGCTAAGCCCGCAGCCCGGACCCCAAGCCCGGATCCCAGAGCGGGAAGCGGGGGCCCCGCAGTGCCCGTCCCAGCGCAGGCCCGCTGCCGCCCCGGCGCCCCTTGCCCAGCCACTCACCGTCAGCCCAGCTGTGGGAGGGCGCAGGGCACCGGCGGGCGGGCGCGGACCTCCTCACTGCCCCCGGGCTGGAGCCCCCGCTCGGAGCCGACCGAGCGTCAGCGGCCGTGTCTACCAGGCCTCTCTGCGGCCCGAGCCCGGGGAAAGCACTTCCGGGGGAGCGGGGGAGGGACGCTCCGGCACCGGAACTGCTCGCGGCGGAGTGGCCGGGGCCTCCGGGGCGCACGAGGCGGGGCCTCACCGCCGGGCGCCGGCGCCCAGCCGCCCGGCTGGCCTCGCTGACCCCAGCAGCCCGCCGGTGCTGCTTTCCCCGAGCTACTGGGCGTTTAACTCCAGCAGCCTAATTTACGGAAGACAAAACCCGAGCCTCGAAGAATTTAGCTGCTAGAGCCCAACACATTCACCCGACTTCTAGATTCTCTCTGGTGGGATCTGTCCCCCTTAAAAATAATGATAGTTAAAGTTACCAGACGCTTATTATGTGGTAGGCACTGTATGAAGTGCTTCGGGTGCAATAACTGTTTTAATCATCTGGAAATCGCTTGAGGCTGATGGTATTCTCTACATCTTGCAGCAAAGGAAACTTGTCAAAGATACCAAACCAAACACTGGATCTTGATGTTACTATAACACATGTTGTGTGTCTAACGTTCATCTACCCCTAACAAGATTTTTAAAATTCTTTTAAGAATAGGAATCAAGGGCCTTGTAAGCAGGCGGTCGTGAGTTCGATTCCCCGTACCGATAAAAAGAGAAAAAAAAAAAAAAAGAATAGGAATCGATCGCTACAAGTTACAACCTACAAAAGTGAATTCAAGGCCAGCATGAACTACAGTGAGACCCTGTCTCAGAATAAAAACTAACTAAATAAATAAAATTATAGTTCTGAGCTGGGGAATATAATAGCTCAGTGGCACAGGTGCCTACCTGGCAAGCACAAGGTCCTGAGTTCGATTCCTAACACCAAAAGCAAGAAAAAAGAAAGTACAGTTCTATATTTTGTCACCACTTGTGATTTCAATAAAGGACAAGAGCTGCAGGACTCTGGAATCTTAAGTGCCTGGATTGTGCCGTTTTACTTTTTCATCCTGACAAGTTACTTAATGTCTCCAGGCCTCAGTTTCCTCCTTTGGTGTGTGTATGTGTAAATCATCTCTGGGTTGTGGAATTTCAAATGATAATGCATGATAAACATCTCGGAGTATCTGGCACTAGATAAAAGTCAACAGTTTTTATGCCTCACCAGCAACTGGCAACTGAAAAGGCCTGGATCCTTGTGAAACTTTACGCCAAGACAGTCTGAGGACCCGCTGAATGAGTTGATAGACAAAGACAGAAAGGAGTGAGGGGATTCCTCACCCACAAAATCAGGACACCAAACATGGAGGCAGATTCTGTATCTGAGGCTTAATTCAGGAGGAGGGGGAGACTTAACAAGTGTACTTGTCTGAGAAACAAATACCACCGGAGAAGTTTTTTTTTATAAGACTGCTAACAAAGACTGCTAAATTGGAGAAATGGAAATACATGAGGGACTTTCATTACAAATTTTAGATGCAAACAATGCCACTACTACTGACTCCGTCTAAAGTACTATCTTTGTTTTTGCAGTGCCTGAGTATTTGTAAATACTTTTTTTTTTTTTTTTTGGTACCATGGATCAAACTCATGACCTCTCGCTTGCCAGATAGGTGTTTATGCTGCTGAGCTAAATCCCTGGCCCTGTAAATACTTTCATAATACCTTGCAATTCAAACATTGTTTCATTAAAAAAATAATACCTGAGAGTGTGACATGCAGAACAGACCCTACTCTGGCAAGATTTAGATCTTTTTCCACCCAGGGCCTACTGGCAAGCCTATGGCATGTGTGCCAGAGAGGGCTGTTTGTATCACTGAAAGCTCTGTAAGGTTTGCTACCGTTAGCCTAGAGGAATCCTGAATCACAGATGTGGTGTATCACACAGCTAGAATGCAAAGGAGCTAGACCTTGGCCATTTAACCTAGCCATTAACTGATAGAGGGTGTAGGCAGGATTTGAAAGCAAGTCTTGTTTTCTTACATGCTTTTCTCCAATGTGCCAACTATTCTCAAACTTGAGCATGCATCACAATGCTTGTTAAACAAATCCTTAGGCTCCTCCATCAGCATTTTGCTTAACTTTATGGTGCTTTTCAAAGTGTAGCCCCTGGATTAACAACTCAGTATCACCTAGGAGCTTGTTACAGATTCAAATTCCTGGGCCCCGCCCCACACCTTTCAAACCAGAAACTCCAGGGTGGGACCCAGCAATCTGTGTTTTCACAGGCCCTCCAGGAGGTTGTGATAGGCAATCAAATTGGAGCACCAGTGCACACTGATATCTTCCACAGACTCCTTTCCAGTTATCCTCAGGAGTCATTTTACTGAAGCAGAAGTTATTCACAGTGATTAAATGACATTCTGGAGCACTTTTATTCATGTTTTTGCTAGAGATGAAGCTAGCAAAAAATTAGCAGAGTATTCTTTTGATTACTTTAAATTTGTACTCAAATTTAACCAGATAATAATGAGTTGGATGTGGAACAAATCTTATTTAAGAACTGCTCAGTGCCAAGGCTTTACACACATTTTCTAAATTAATCTTCACTATCCTACTATGACGTTTTATGGTCTTAATTTTACAGATGAAAATAACTGAGACTTAGATGAAGTAATTGACTTAAAGCCACATTCTTGTTAAGGAGCAGAAACTGAACTGTTCAAACAAAGATCCTTCTAATTGCAAAACTCAGGCACTTTCCACTTCACGGCTGGAGCACAGAGACCAAATTTCAGTGTGTGGTCTCTGCCACCCTGACTATGCAACATTGAGTAAGTGATTTAATCTCTAGTTTTTAAATTTCTCCATCTATAAATAATGTTATCATAAACTGCCCTTCCTACACTGGAATGTCAGAACAAATGAGGAAACAAGTAGGCCAAGGATACAGCTCAGCAGCATAGCGCCTGCGTGGAAAGTACAAGGTCCTGAGTTTGATTCCGGGTACAAAAAAAAAATGTACAAGCACTTTCAACTTTTTTGCACAGTTAAAACAGTTAAAAACAGTTAAAAACACAAGTTATTATTCTATCGTATATTCAGACAAATGCTGCTCTGTGAACCTGAGTATTGAAGTTTTTGCTGTTTATCTCCTGATTCATACAGAAGTGGGACCCCCTACCCCGCCCCATTATATGACTTCATTTTCCAGTGTTGCATAAGGCTTAAAGATGACAGAGGATCTTAGGCATCTCACTTAAAGGGGAGGGGTAAGTAGCTCCTTAGCACACACAAGGCACTGGATTTACTCTCTAGCCCCCCAAATAAATAAAAATGACCAGGTTCATAAAATCCAACCTGTTGCTACACTACTGACCCATCATCATTCTAAAGATCCCTTTTCTCAGAGCTGAGAATCTAGTTTAGTGATAGAGTACTTGCTTAGCATGGGTAAGGCCCTAGTCGGTCCAGTACCATCCCCCTTTTCTCCAAAACCTTTTCTTCCCTTTATTCCAGCCATCCCTCTTGACCTCCTGCTTCAACTCATTAGGGAAAACTTAAAATTCCTTTTATTTTATTATGTAGAAGGATTTAGTTCAGTCCTCACTTTCAGGCCAGACTCCAGGCTACCTTTATTGACACAATTGCCAGGTTGCACAATTCCAGGGGGTACCATTCACAAAAAATACCACATGAATGTTGCTCAAGGGGGTGCCAATTGCACAGACCCCAATGCCTCCCAAGGCTGTGGCTGTGTCTTTGCTTAACTCCTACCCCCAAAATCTATTAAGCTGTTTGTTTAACAAAAGAGGTATCTCCTTGGGTGTTCATTCTTTCTCAAGCACTGAAATAATGCGGGTCTTTGTTTATTTTTTGTTTGTTTTAACACAGAACTAATCCTTCACCATCCAACTTCAATCTTACAACACTTTGACATTCTTTACGCATTTCTGTGACATTGTTGCCATCACCCAAGACTTGTGACTTTCTTAACAATGTCATATTTTGTCTTTTTCACCTTCTATTCCTTCTTTGCCGTGTTTGAAAAGTATTTGAAAAATGGCACTGTATACTAGCATATATATTTTAGCATAAACACATATGACAAAGATCTGAAAAAGGCCTTTAAATGTGTTGTTTAATCCACAGTTTTGCACTAAAAAAAATAAATTAAAAATTGTAAAATTAAGAAATTTCATGTAAAAAATTCTAATCTCTGAGCCAGCTGTGGCGGTACATGCCTGTAACCCCAACCTTTGGGAAGCTGAAGCAAGACAATTGGAGTTTGAGACCAACCCACTACATAGTGGGTTCAGCCTGAACAACATAGTGAGACCCTGTCTCAAAAAAAAAAAAAAAAAAAACCTAATTTCTGGAACCTCTTGAAAATGAAGACACGGGAGTGAACATCTGCTGGGCATCCATAGGCATCATCTTTAGCTCAGATGCAAGCTGTTTTTTCCCAGTAGTGCAGTGAGCTGGGCTCACTCACATGTAAACTCTTCTCCTTGGTAGAGCTGAGGCACTAAGATATAAGATCATATGAATGTTTTTAAAAAGCTTGTATAAAATTTTGCCTTATGGATTTTATACTTGTTTATAACTATTTATTCCAGGGCATTTTGAGATAATTTTAAGTAGTTATTCTTGGATAGCAGATAATGTGGCATCATGTATCATTTCTAAACATGCAAGGCAAATTCAGGAATCAAATTATAAATATCGCTATCACCAGTGTTTCCATGAAGTTATAGCTAATGTTTATGTGCTGCATTGGAAACTGAAAAGGCCATGGCAAATGCTTTAATAAATATCATGATAACCAACCTAAGAGGTATGATCCTTCTCCCTTTTTCTTGTTTTGTTCTAGATGGAAAAACACAAGCAGGCTAGTTAAGATAGTTAGCAAATGATGGAACCAGGATTAGAATCGAGACAGTCTGTCTCCAGAGATATACCCTTAACCACTAAACTAATATTTATTGAGTCTTTCCCAGGTACTATGCTCATGTCTGCCTCCCACCTGAAAAACACTAGATTTATAGAAGAATTCATATGTCTCCTCCAGGCCTTTTATAGGGAGTTGTAATAAACCCACACAGAGTCTTCTCAACTCTCTCCCTCTTCTACCCTAATCACACTGGCATGCTTTATAATCTTCAATTTTGAAGTGTACAAACTGCCATGCATCCAAAACTTTCTATAATGTTCTTATAATTTTCACACAATGTGCTTTTATTGAAAGCTATCATGAGTTCTTTGCTTATAATGAACAGAAGCATCTCTCACAGACAATAGAAGAAAATGGAAGCAATGTAATATTGAAATGGAAACCCGTTATCTGTGGTCTAATTGTGCTGGTGTAGAGAAATGAGAGAGAACAAGGTTGAATTTGAGCAAAAATATCACAGTGACACAAATGAGGTGGAAGCTCAAAAATAGACAACCAAAAAGGACATAGTCATGAACTTTTAGCATATTTTACATTTAATTTATAACTAAATGTCAAGATAAAGTATTAGATCTGTGTGTGTGTGTGTGTGTGTGTGTGTGTGTGTGTGTACACTACTGGGGACTGAACCCATGGCCTCACACATGCCAAGGAAACACTCCATCACCGAACTATATCCCAACCTCTTTTGTTTTATTTATTTGTTTTTTTATTTTGGTTGCTGGTGATGGTTTTTGTGCTTTTTGTTTTAGTACCATGGATTAAATCCAGGTTGTGGATCATGCTAGGCAACTTTACCACTGGGCTCACATGTCAATCTCTCCTTTTTACTTTTCACTTTTTACTTTGAAATAGCACCTAAAATAATTTGCTCAGACTGACTTGGAACTTGGGATACACCTACCTCGTCTACCGAATAGCTACTACAGGCATGTCTTCAATTTCACACTATCCTATACAGGTTTACATTAATTAAAATTGCGAACTGCCCAAATTGAGTTATTTGGTAAATATCAGGAATTTGGGGATTCGTATTGTACTTTTGGGGAGTTTTTTTATTTTTGGGTGGGTTTTTTTGTTGTTGTTGTTTGTTTGTTGTTGTTGTTGTTGTTGTTGTTGTTTTGGTTTAGTTTCTTTAGAGACTGAGTTTCACTATGCAATCCAGGCTGGCCTTGAACTCACAGTGATCTTTCTGCCTCAGCCTCCCAAATGCTAAGATTACAGACATGAGCCATCATGCCCAACTCTTATTCTTTTTCTATCAAGGTAGTGGCCCATGCTACTATTCTCAGTTTCTCTTTCTGCAAAATACACATAATAAATGTATCTTTATACAGTAGAGATGTTGTGAGACATAGCTAATAAATGATTGTAAAGCACAGTTCTTTGAAGTATAAAGCAGTGCATAATTACTAAATACTATAATAATCACCCTTATAATAATAGTAATTTTCAACCAACACATCAACCAGACCCAGATGCCTTTAGTCACCTCCCAATTAGACAAAAGTGCATATGCTGACTATGAAATGAAGTAAAAAACTTAAACCACAAAGTGGGTCCACTCCCTTCCTTTTCTCCAAAGGGCATTAGAAGTCAGAGTGCCAGGGACTCGGTTCTATCACTTGCTGGCTGTGTGACCCAGTTTTGTGCAAGGCAAAACTTTGAGGCCTCTCTTTCTTTGACTATGAAATAAAAATAATACCTAACTCAGAAGATTTTCAAAGCAACAGAAATCTACTTTTTAAAAATTTTATAGTGTATGTTTATGATATACTGATTACATTCAGCTTGGGGGACTGATACACAGGTGTATCATCACATCCTGATCCTTTTTACTCTTCCTGCCCCTTCCTACATCATCAGAGTTTTCTTCTAATGAATTCAGCAAGTAACACTTGTATAACATATACCTGGGTGTATGAATGCCTGACAGACTATAAACTCAGTGAATGTTAGTAATGACATTTCAGCAATATCTGAAAAAAAAAAAAAAAAAAAAAAAAAAACCCAGTGGATAACAATCTAACCATTTTACAAACAAACAAACAAATCATGAAAAAAGCCAGGCATGATGGTGCATGCCTGTAATCCCAGCACTCAGGAGGCCAAGGCAGAAGAATTGTTGTGAGTTCAGGTCCAGCCTGGGCCACAAAGTGAGCTCAAAGCCAGATTGAACTGCATAGTGAGACCTTGTCTCAAAAAGACAAAAAAAAAAAAAAAAAAAAAAAAAAAAAGACCAATAAATAAATACTCTAACCATTTTATTGGATAGAAGAGAAAGTATTCAATACACAAAAATGGGGAGGACAGTTTCATCTGCTCTCTAGAATTACCAGGCTAACATTTATCAGACGTCAACTCTTTAATATTAAACTTAAGTAGTAAAAAAAGAGACATTTAGTTTTCCCAGTCTGTGTAATGCTTCCAAATAATAGTGCATTTAATAAATGAGTACAGTTTGGATACAGATGATGATTAGAAAGTAGCGGGGGGGGGGATGTAAAAGTACTTTCTTTACTACTAATGTCCCTTTTTTCCCAGCCTGCTCCTCCTCACAGATGGAATCGCTGTAAATGGTTTGTTTGTTGTGCTATCTTTCAGTCTTTATTGCTGTATTTATATTCATATAAACAAAACCCAGTATACAGACAAAGTAAGTGTTTAAGGCACCAGCAAGCCCAATAAAACTTGCTAAAGTATTTAGTGTTTTGTCCAGCACGGTTGTACATGCCTGTAATACCAGATACTTGGAAGACTGAAGCAGGAGAATCACAAGTTTGAGGTCAGCCTCAGCAACTTAGTGAGCCTCTTCTCAAAATAAAAAATGAAAAGAACTAGGCATTGGGATGGCTGCTTGTAATCTTAGCACTTAAGGAGGCTGAGGCAGGAGGATTCCTGTGAGGTTGAGACCAGCCTAGGCATTAATGAGTTCAAGATTAGCCTAAACTACAAAGCTGGACCCTGTCTCAACAAACAAACAATCACAAAAAAGAAAGAATGATGTAGCCCACTGGTACAGCACCCCTGGATTTAATCTCTAGTATAGCAAAAGCAAAAAAAAATGTTTTTGCTTTTTCACAAATAGTTAGAAATTGAAACCAGAGCTTTTTGCAGTTTAGTTTAAATGTCTTTAATCTTGAACAATAATGCTGTCTGCTTTTTGGTGCTAGGGTTGTTGTTAAATCTTACTTAAAACTTGCTTTATATTTATTGAACACGTACATCCATATTTTTTAAACTACAAATATAATAATATCGTGTCATATCATTTGGCAAATGGCTTTGTGTGAGTGATGTTTTATTTATCATTCATCTGTTTTAACAAGTTTTTTTTGTTTTTGTACTGAGGATTGAATGCCCAACCTCATGTTTACTGGGCAAGCATGTAAGCCACTGAGCTAAATCCCTGGCCCTAAAAACTTTTAATCAACACAGTTGTACAAATTAACAGGATACAGTATGATAGTCTAATACAAGTTTATGATATATATGATCAAATCAGAGTAATTACTTATTACTTATTACCTCAAATACTTACGCTGGGGATTTAGCTCAGAGGCATAAGCACCTGCCTGGCAAGTGTGAGGTCATTAGCTCCATCCCCAGCATTAAAAAAAGAAAGAACGAAAGAGATATTTATCACTTTTTAATGTTGGGGACATCTGAAATCTTTATAGCTATTTTAAAATTCGAAAATAGTTGTTGGACTGGGGGTGTAGCTCAGTGGTAGAACACTTAGCCAGCATATATGAGGCCTTAAAAAAATGTTGTCAACTAAAGTTAACATACTGTAGAACATTAGATGTTATTCCCCTGATCTAACTGCACCCCTAGATCCTTAGTGTCTCAAGGCATGCAAACATCATGTACTACACACAAGTACTAATAAACTAAAGTTTTTTTTAAAAAGTTTTTTCTTGGTAAATTGAATTTCATTTTCCATTATATTTTCAAGCCAATGTAATATAACCCTCTCCTACTCATATCAGAGTGTATGGTCGAGAGAAATCCTGCAGACCAAGAACTTTCTACACAGTGAGAGAGGTGCCAAGAGATGCCCAGGAGACAGACCCCGGGCCCAGTGCAGAGCCCTCATGATATTCTCTAAACAACAGAAATCCATTTGGAAATGGAGTTGCACTGAAGCACCAAGTCTTTGACCTACAAAGATATGCAGAGATTATATTTGAGAGAAGGGAACAAAGAAGAAAGCTACACTGAGTTTCAGGAGACAGGAAAACGTTCCCTGAAGAAAAGACCAATGACCTTTGGTGAAAGAATACTAAAGCAAGAGCTTGTACTGAATTTAAAATGTTTCCCTTTGTAGTAAATTAACCACTGAACTTTTATTATTCCTACAATAGGCTTAATGTGCTAAAAATACAAACATATATACATATCCAGAGTTATTTCATATCTTAACAATATTGTTATTTGAAATATTCCTAGATCTACCACTGCGAATATTTACTGAATGCTTATTGTGAACAAGGCTCAGGACACCACAGAGAACTCCGAGTCCCAGAACTGTCCACTGAGAATAAAAATGTCAACAGGAGGATAAGTTATTGGCTCATAGAAAAAAACAACTGTAATGATGAACAGCATCCTGTGATAAATAATGAATAACAATATAATAACAATCTCATTAATTTTTGGAGACCTCATCCAGCATCACAGTCTTAGGACCAAATATCAGATGGAATTTAATTCCTTAAAAGATGGTGGAAATTGGGGCTGGGGATTTAGCTCAGCGGCATAAGCGCCTTCCTTGCAAGTGTGCGGTCATGAGTTCGATCCCTGGTACCGATAAAAATGAAAAAGACCAAAAAAAAGATGGTGGAAATTATAGAAAAATTTGGAACATAAAAGGATCTTAACATTCAAATGAAGTATAGGTGTAGGAAAGTACAGCGCACATCTAGGAGACCTTGAGCAGATCTATTTAACAGAAATAAAGGATTTATGTCAAGCAGGAGAAAACTTTAGAGGTTAATCTAAACCAATTAAATTAGTCCTCCAGTCAGAAGAGCCGTGACTGCCAGGTGGGGTGGTGCATGCCTACAATCCCAGCACTTGGGAGGCTGAGGCAGGAGCTTCACTGTGAGTTTGAGGCCAACCTAAGCTGCCTATCTCAAAAAGCCCCCCTCAAAAAAATAAATAAAAGGTCATTACTACTGAATTAAGATAGATTATCCTTTTGGGAAAAAAAATCAAAGTTCATTTTTTCATAATTAAGTGTGCTTTTTAAAGACTGGGTGAGTAGCCAGGCGTGGTGGCTCATACCTGTAATCCAGCACTTGGGAGGCTGAGGCAGAAGGGTCATTGTGAGTTTGAGACTAGCCTGGGCTGCAAAGTGAGTTTAAGGCCAGTCTAAACTGCATAGAGAGACCATGTCTCAAAAAAAAAAAAAAAAAAAATACTGGGTCAGTAGAAGAGCTCCTGCCTTGCATATGTGGAGACCTGGGTTTGATTTCCAGCCTTGCAAGCAAAAAATTTAAAAAATAAAGTATGTGTCTTTAAAACTTTTTTTCGGGCTGGGGATTTAGCTCAGCGGCATAAGCGCCTGCCTTGCAAGCAGGCAGTCGTGAATTCGACCCCCCCCCCCCCCCCCCCCCGGTACCGATAAAAAGGAAAAAGACCAAAAAAAAAAAAGAAACCTAAAACTTTTTTTCTTTTTTGTACCAGGGATGGAACTCATGACCTCATTGCTCCTAAGGCAGGCACTTAGACCACTGAGCTAAATCCCCTGCCTCCCCTCCTTTTTTTGAGACAAGCTCAAAATGTGAAAGTACATATAAAATGTACTTCAAGCTGCCCTTGAGTCCACTACATGGCCCATGCTGCCCCCAAACTTGCTGATTTTCCTACCTTAGCATCCTGCGTGCAGGAACTACAGTCATGTGCCACTCCCTCAACAACTTCATTGTTACTGAAGGGTATTTTCAAAACACAGAAAAACATGAAAAATAAATTAAAAATGAGCTGTGCATATTGGTGCAGAACTGTAATCCAAGCTACTCAGATGTCTGAGACATGAGAATCATAAATTGGAGGTGAACCTGGCAACTTAATGAGATGCTATTTAAAATTTAAAAAATAAAAAGGGTTGGGAATGTAGTTTAGCTTTCCCTGAGTTTTTCTCCAGTATTCTGGTTCAGCAAGTAGGTTAATTAAAGTCACCTGGAAATCCATATCTAGAAATATCTAGTTTTATTTTTTCAATATGTAGATTAAACCTGGCGTTCCTGCATTTGCTTACCTATACAGCTTCCCACTTCCCCTTCCTCTTTCTAATTTCTTATTTTGTGATAGGATCTTGCTAAGTAGCTAAATGCCAGATTATGCTTGAAGGTGTGATCTTCCTGCCTCAGCCTCAGTTATATACAGTGTAACTATTATTCCAAAGAATGATGCAGCTCCATGTGCACTGTTACAGAGCCATGTCGAAGATTTGTCTTCCTGTTTTTCCCCTCCTCAGTGTCTTCCATTTAGAGTATTCTGGAAGTTGGCCTTTCCTCAGCAACTCCTCCCTGGATCTCATCAAGTCTCAAGACCTTATCTACTAGCTATTCAGAAACCTGAATATATAGGTGTTCTGAAAAAGAACTCAAAAATTTCTGTTGAAAATGCCTGCTCCACTGCTGTCCATCAGGAGAAATCCAGATTGCCAGCATCCTGGCGGTGGGGTGGGAGGGTGCTTACCACTGAGGAAACCTAACTGTGGGCAAAGCCTTGGACAGGAAAGGAATGATTACACGAAGGAGTTAGGAAGGAGACATCATTATTACAAAGTTAGAGAATGAGTAGGCTGGCTGGAAAAAACTCAGTTTGCACAGTTTTGCACTTTGACCTGTACTTATTCCAGTATGGGCAGAATGATACCCTGCAGCCAATCATTTGATTTCTATTTCTACTAAATGTCACCTAAGCCATTGGATGAGGGTGGAGAAAAAATGCTCCTGAGATAGAAAGCAAATTCATATGACTCTTCATTTCAATATGTTCTCTATGTCAAAATTTCTTGTTTCTATTATTCTGTTTTTCACCAAGTACCCTCCTCAGCTAAAACTTGCAAAGAATTCTTTCTTTCCATATTGAAAAAGTCTGGCCAGTTTTATGTGATTGAAGTATGCCCTTCATTCTATGTGAGTACAAACACACGAAAATATTTATTCAACTCTACAATCTATAGAAAACCATTTTGGGGTCTTGAAAACAGACTCTGTACAGATGGAGAGAATGTGAGAGAAATGCCCTCAGTGTGCTGGCTGGCAAGGTCTGCCCAGCACTGTACGCCCTCTCATAACAGGGGATGCTCTGCTGAATGAGCCCTTGTAGGTCAAGATTCAAAAAGTTCTTGTTTGCTCTGGGTGAACAAAGCTCTCACAGACAGTGGGATCTGCAGGGCAGCCACCAAGTGTGTTAGACCAATGTTCCCTCCACCACACCGCTGAGCAGTTTATCGTAATGGTGGTTCTCACCTTCGTGTGTGGAAGCCGGTGTTGCTGTCCTTGCCGCTGCTCCCACGACTTCAAAGGAAATCACACAGAACAGAACCTGTGGTGTGAGGGAAACAAGCAGCATCTGATCTGGATCGGGCAATATATTTTTTTTTTCATTCACTCTGTAGAAATGGCTACATTTATGTACTGAATATCTGAAGGCCACCTTTCACTTCAGTCATTTATGAAATGTCAGGTCTACATATATATATATATATATATATATATATATATATATATATATCTTAGGAAGCTTGAAGTGAGCTGTTTTCATGTAGGAGGGGGAGGGGAGGGTGGTGGTATGGAAACTCATCCTAATCTCACATTTTTCTTGGTCTATAAGATCTCTCCCCCAAGAGGCCAAATTGATTGGCTAGCTTATTGGTTCTTTGTTTTTTAGAGACAGGGTATTGCTATGTAGTTCAGAGTGGTCTTAAACTCACTAGGTAGCCCTGGCTGGTCTCACACTTGCAGTGATCCTCCTGCCTTAGCCTCTGAGAGCTGGGATTGTGTGCCACAATGCCTGGCTTGACTTTGTTTCATTAAGGTTGCCCTTGAGGCATACGCTAAGGAAGAAGGAGGAAGAAGAAAACCAGAAGAGGGGGAGAGGGATGGGGAAGGAGAGGAAGAGGAAGAGGAAAAAAGAAAAGTACAGTGTGTTTGTTTATTAACTCTTTAGATAGAGCCAGGCATGGTGGTACACATATGTCTGTGATCCCAGCACTTTGAGAGGCTGGGGCAAGAGGATTGCTGCAAGTTCAAGGCCAGCCTGGGCTTCACAGTGAATTCAAGAATGGCCTGAGCAACATGAGACCTTGTGTCAAATCAAGACAAAACAAAATGAAACAAAATGGAAGAAACAAAGGAAAGGAAACAAAATGAAACAAAACATCCCAGGGGCTGGGGATTTAGCTCAGCGGCATAAGCACCTGCCTTGCAAGCAGGCAGTCGTGAGTTCGATTCCTGGTACCGATAAAAAGGAAAAAGACAAAAAAAAAAAAAAAAAAAATACAAAACATCCCTAGACAGAAGATCTTGCTAAATTTAAAAGCTAGGGGAAGAATCAAGATTAGTAGTTTTGTGGTATTTGTTTATAGCATTAAGAATTGAATGCAGAGCCTTTATACTGAGCTATATCCCTGACCTTTTTAAATTTTTAAATTTTGAGATGGAATCTTGCTAAGGTCACTAAATTGCTAGTTTAGCTTGCATTTGTGATCCTCCTGCTTTAGTCTCCCAGAGTGCTAGGATTATAGATGTGCATCACTACACCCAGTTAGGATTAGCAGATTTACCACAAAATATCTGACACTTCTAGAAATCAAAATAAAAGACACATGCCTGTAATCCCAGCACTCAGGAGGCTGAGGCAGGAAGCAGGAGTACTGCTTCAAGTTCAAGGCTAGTCTGGGTTACAAAGTGAGTTCCAGGCCAGCCTGAACTGCATAGTAAAACCCTGTCTCAAAAAGCCCGCCCTCGCAACAAAACCAAAAAACATTAACATGATGAGGATTATGAAACTGTACCTAGCATGAGAATAGTAACTGAGTAACTACAAGAATACATATGGTAAAATCAGTAAGAAGCAAATTTCCTCAATAGACGACCCTTTGATTGCTTACTTTCTTGGTAAATGTGGCTTCATCTGCATGGAAGATCTAGTTCATGAATGCTGTACTGTTGGAAAATGTTTCTTTTTTTTCTTTTCCTTTATTTATTTGTCTTTTTGAGACAGGGTCTCTCTGTGTAGTTTAGGCTGGCCCTGAGCTCACTGAGCACAGGTTGGTCTCAAACTTGCAAAAATCCTACTGTCTCAGCCTCCCAAGTGCTGGGATTATAGGCAAGTGCCACCACGCCTGGCTGGAAAATGTTTCAAAGAAGCAAATAATTCTCTGAGGCCTGAGAAATACTCTCTGTGAAGTGGATTGGAGAAAAAGACACCCCCCATTTTATCGAAGGTAGAATGCTAGCAACAGGGATGACCAGGTCAACAGGTATCAGAAAGATGACCTAAGGGGTCTACCATGGTTATTGCATAATCTGGTCGGTTACTAAACCGTATCTACTCTCTACTCTCAAACTGAGCCGTATCTACTCTCAAACTGAACTGATCCTTTGACTTCTGGGTAGGAAAGAGAGTTTGAAGCTCCACGTTATATACCTGTAAATCCAGCTGTTGGGAAAGTCAAAGAAGGAGGATCAGAAGTTTGAGGCCATGTTGGAAAACAGCAAGAGCCTGTTTCAAAATTAAAAACACTCTGTGTGTGTGTGTGTGTGTGTGTGTGTGTGTGTGTGTGTGTGTAGCTCAGAGGTAGAGCACTTGCTTGACAGTTAACAAGGCCGTGGTTCAACCTCTAGTATTGGAAAAGAGAGAGACAGAGAGAAAGAAAGGAAAAAAAAAAAAGGAAAGAAAAATAGCCTAACAAGTCTTAGAGAAAAGGATCAACAGATCTGCCCTTTTAATTCCATAAATTACAAAAGGAACAAGGAACTGAGAGCATTGCTCAATAGTAGAGCTCAATCCTATCACCCATAAAGCCCTAGGTTTGATCCTTTGTGTACACGTGCATGCACACACAGAGTTAATTGAAAGAATGTATAAAGAACTCAAAAGCTGAATTAAAAAAAAGAAAGCCCACTAAGAACCCAATAGGAAAAATAGACAAAAGATTCAGACAACTCATAGAAACATAAATAGCTAATAAATATTTGAAAAATATGCAGCATTACCATAATCAATAAGAGTAAGATATATAAACTTTTTTTTAATTTTAGGTTGGTAAACAAGAAAAAAACGCAACTATATTTTAGCCTTGATATAGAAGACAGGGCGTGACCTGCCAATTACAAGATCCCAGGGCAATGCGAGGACACATATGCAAGATTTCTCTTGCAAGCTCCCACGAGATGAGGACTAAAAAAAAGAGCAGCCATCACAAAATGTGCTGTCCTGCAGGAGTTTGTACAGTAACCCGTCCACAGTGTTTCTCAAATGCTGCACGTACTTTTATTTTTGCCTTTACCCTCTTTTTTTCTTTGTTTGGCTCAAGTTCGCTCTGCAGAGTTGGTTTTCTCCCATACCCTTTTACCCTGTACTTTTCAAATAAACTTTTTGGCACTGTTATAGGCTTGTTTTGTCCAATTCTTTGATCAAGGCAAGAACTTGGAATATTTTTGATTGGCAAGCCATTTCTAAAGAAACTACCCTATAACAGCCTTTTCAAATCCAAGCAATAAACAGAAAATATAATAAAAAGAAAAGCTTTTTCAAATTAGCAACAAAACAAGGCTGAGGGTGCAGCTCAGTGGTAGAGCACATGCTTAGCACACGTGAGACCCTGTGTTTAAACCTTAACATCAAACAAAACAAAATAAAACAATGAAAACAAAATGCCAAAGGATTTGGCGGGGGGTGGGGGGGGGAACCAGGGATCAAACTCAGGATGCCACGCTTACCAGGAAGGCACTTAAGCCATTAAGCTAAATCCCCAGCCCTCCAAAGAATATTCTTAATAAACCAGGTGCAGAAACTAAATAAGTAAAATGAATTTTTTTTTCTTTCTGGTTAGAAGGTGGCCTTATGAGAACCAGGGTCCGCCCAAAGATATGCTCTACAAAATGATGGCCTACTGCTGTCGGGAGATTGCTAGACAAAAAGAGAGAAAGTAAATGGGCAGAATATGGAGGCTATTGACAGTAAAGTTTCTCATTTTCAGAGAAGAGCTGTATAAATATGCATGAGGAAAGACAGAATGAGGTCTATGCTAATGGACAGAAGAGATTATTGTGAAATAACAGTTTGCAGTACATAGAGACAGGCTGCAGATGCAAGCACAGAGCCCGAGGTTCAGTACCCGCAACCTCTCCAGTACACACACACAGAAAGAGAGAGAGAGAGAGAGAGAGAGAAGGAAAGAGAGAGAGACATAGAAATAAATGCAGGTATATTTTTAAATATATACACGTGTGTGGGGGCTGGGGTTATAGATCAGAAACACAAGCGCCTGCCTAGCAAGCAAAAGGTTCTGAGTTTGATTCCTCGTACCAAAAATAAATGTATCTGTGCATATACATATATGTCTAGCTCAGTGAAGTGGTCTGGTAGCAGCAACAGCCCTAATACCAGATATTAGATACTAGTTTCTAAATGTTATTTTCTCTTCTCTATAAAATGATGATACCTGCCAGACGTGGTTAGCTCACACTCCCAGCACTCAGGAGGCGGAGGCAGGAGTTCAAGGCCAGCACACAGTGAGTTCAGGACCTGTCTGAACTCCATAGTGAGACCCTGCCTCAAAAAAACAAAACAAACAAACAAAAAACTCAAAATATTGACACCTACATTTATATGTCAAGATTAGACCCCTCATCTAAGTTCCAGATTAATGCATACATAATTTTATTTGACATCTCTTCTTTGTTGTTTCACAAGTCACTTCAAACTTCAAAATAGTCAAAATACGATGTCTGACTGCCCTGTGTCTCCTTCCTTGAGATATTCCTCATTATTATTACTGTGTGCAAAAATGCAAACACTACTCACTCAACTACTGAAGCCCAAAACCGAGGAGTCTTCTTAGCATCCTTTTCCTTAACCCATATAGTAGTCAATTCATCCACCAATCCGAAGTGTATCTTGAGTTAATTCACTTTCCTCTGTTTCCACTTGGGATTATGCTATTTGAGCTATATGATAGATAATTAATTGTATTCACTTGAGTAAGAAACACCCAACTAAATTGGATCAAGCATAGTTCTGGCTATGGCTGAAAGGATTTACTGAGGACAGAGACTCACCCTGGATATGAGCGAGAGCAATCAGTGGACTCAAGGGGAAGTGAAGAAGGAAGGCTGACCTCTCTCTTCCGAGAAGCTCCAGTCTTCACCTTCACCTTGGACGCCACTCCGGACTTCCAGTGCAGACCCTCTGGCCTCCTGACATGAACTCGCACAGGACACAGTGAGCTCCAGGCCTCCGACCACATTGACCAGATGGATCTCCAGCAAGCAGACAGCCCTTTTGCACTTTCCCACACCTGACTCTGCAGGTAGCCATTGCAAGCCTACCTTGTAAATTCTTACATATTTGTATATCTTGCATTAAATCTGTTTCTCTAGTAAGCACTGGTTGCTACTTGCACCATTCTTCCTCTCCTAGATTACCAGGATAGCTTCCCCACTAGATCTTCCACATGTATGGTTACCTTACGTTGTCAACATACGCAGGTGAACACTTACAGTGTGATTAGATCATGGCACTCTCCTTGAAACCCTTCTGCAATTTCTAGCCTGTCAGAACAAATACAAGTGCCTGGCTATGGCCCAAAATATCCTGCATGATCTGGCTAACTGTGTAAGGTCTCCAACTTCAGAATGTACCTTCTGCTAGGTATTGTTGGGAACTCTGTAGTCAAAGTGTTCCCTCAGGCAACATTTCTAGAACACACTAAGACTTTTCCTGTTTCAGGATTTTTGCACTTTATGCTCAGAATGTTCTTCTCTCAGCCTTTCACACGACCAACTCCATCTATATCTTTCTTTTCTTGCTTTTTTTTTTATACAGGGTGTCATTATGTAGTTCAGGTTGGCCTTGAACTAAACTATGGAGCTCAGACTGGCCTCAAACTCATCACGGTCCTCCTGCCTCAGACTCCTGAGTGATGGGACCACAGGTGTGCACCATCACACCCAGCTCCATTTTTTTCTTTAGCTCCCAGCTTCAATGTCAATTCTCCAAAGCAGAATTTCTTGGCCATCCTATCTAAGCAAGACACTATTCTTCTTCTCCTTCTCCTTCTCCTTCTCCTTCTTCTTTTTTGGTACTAGGGATTGAACTCACGACCTTGCACTTGCCAGGCAGGCACTTACACCACTGAGCTAAATCCCCAGCCTCAACACTATTATTCTTTATAACATTCTTCATCACAGCCAATTGTTTATATTCTTCCTAATATAAACTAGATTTGTTTACTTGCTGTGTTTATTGTCAGTCTGTTTCACTAGAGTATAGATGTCTCTCACTAGAGGATAAGCTGTGTGAAGGGAATAATCATGCCTTTCTTTCTTTTTTTCTTTCTTTCTATTTTTTGAGACAAAGTCTGAGTATGTGACCCAGACTGGCCTCAAACTCACAACAATCCTCCTGCCTCAGCCTTGAGAGTGCAGAGATTCTAAGTGTGCATCACAACCCTTGACCTCTTGTTTTCTTATGTATCCCCATTGCCTAGCACAGCATCTGGTGTATACTGTGTAGTCAATACATTCTTGTTGAATTTAAAAAGATTATAGAATATATACATGTCAATTAAAAATAAAAATGCATGAAATAAGGAAATGTACTGCACATTAGGATTAGGAATTAAGAAGGTGAACAAAACATTCCATCCCCTATAGTTTATAAACTAAAAGGGAAGCAAATAGGAAAGTAAGAAGTGTAGCTCTGTAATTAGTGCTATGATGAGGGAAATAATGGACAGTATAGTATCATATAGAAGAAGTCCATATTCTAGCCTCAAAGAAGATCACAAACGGTTTTTGTAAGCAATGGTGTCTAGTGAAACCTGCTGGCTGGAGTTAGTCATGGAAGATACAGCGGAGTAGGGAAGAGGCAAAGAATAGCACACATCAGAAAATGAGGCGGAGCATGGCACATTAGACATGCTGAAAGCCTCAAGGCAGCCCTTTGGTGTCGCTCAGCAGGACTCCACGTGCAAGGCCCTAGGTGCAACACCCAGAACTAGGAAAAACACAAAGCCTTAGGGACTGAGAATAGAGTTGAGGGGAAGGGAGATAAAGGGCAAGAGATTTAGCTAGAAAGATACCACCTCATTTAGCAGCTCATCTTGACTGGCCGGGGTGGCCACTGATAGGTGTATAGAGATAGTAACATGATCACTTCTGCTTCCACACAGGTCATTTTCTCTGCCTTATGTTCAGGGATTGAAGACCAAGAAGGAGTTAGGAGGTCATGGCAGTGATCCAGATAAAAGTCAGCAGGATAATGGTGACCTAAAGCAGGGTAGTAACAATGAGAAATAAGTTATAAGACAGAATTAGAGTCTATTTAAAAGGTAGCAGTTATAAGAATTAGCAATTTAATAAATTTTTCAATAAACGATATGGAACAGATGGTTGGATATTTGGAGAAAAAGAGTTCCTTATTTCAAAACTGCATCAGAATTAAACCTAGGTCAATGAAAAAGCCGAATGTTTAAAAACTGAAAGTATAGTTTTTGGCAAATGGAGAGCCAGTTTTTCCAACACCATTTATTAAAAAGACTGTCGTTTTTCCAGTGAACCTGCTTGGCTCCTTTATCAAAGATAAGGTGGTTAAGTGTGTTTGTAGTTGTGGTTGTATCTTCTAATCTATTCCACTGATCCTCTGCTCTGTTTTGATTCCAGTACCATGTTGATTTTACTACTGTTGCTTTGTAGTATTGATGGACATTTGGGTTGTTTCCAAGATCTGGCAATTACAAATTGTGCTGCTATAAACATAGGTGCGCATATATCACTGTGGTATGATGCTTTCGGTTCTTCTGGGAAGATGCCTAGACATGGAATAGCTGGAATAAATGGGACTTCCAATCCCAGCTTTTTGAGAAATCTCCAGACTGATCTCCACAAAGGTTGTACCAGTCTACACTCCCACCAACAGTGTAGGAGAGTTCCTTTTTCCCCACAGCCTCTCCAGCACTTGTTGTTGTTGGTTTTCTTGATCCAGCCATTCTTTCAGGAGTGAGGTGGAATCTCAGTGTGATTTTAATTTGCATTTCCCTAATAACCAATGATAATGAACATTTTTTCATGTATTTATTTGCCATTTGTATTTCTTCCTCTGAGAAGTGTGTATTCATCTCAGATGCCCATTTTTGGATTGGGTCTTTGAATTTTGGGGGTCTGAGTTTTTTTAATTCTTTATATGTTTTAGACAAAAGTCCCTTGTCTGAGGGGGAGTTCACTAAGATCTTTTCCCAATTTGTGGGTTTTCTTTTCACTATGCTGGAGATTTTTTTTGACTTACAGAAACTTTTTAATAAGAGGTAGTCCCAGTTATTGATTCTGGGAAGTATTTCCCGTGCAGTTTGAGTCCTGTTCATGAATTCTCTACCTACCCCTATGTCTTCAAGGTTTCTACCTAATTTGTCTTCCAATAGATTTAGTGTTTCTGTTTTAATATTCAGATATTTGATCCATTTAGATTTTAATTTAGTACCTGGTAATAGGCTTGTACCCTTACACTGTTTTGTTTTGTTCTGCTTTTTTTTTTCTCTTTTTCCTTTTAAATAAAATTTAAAAAAAACTGAAAGTATAAAATTACTTCTGGTCAAGAGGACATTCTGAGATACCTCAGCTTTTCTAAATCTACTTACAGAGTGGCTTAAAACCAAAGTTGGTGTCCCTGCTCTTCCTGACACTATGACATTGTATGAAGCTGTGTACATGAGGTTATAGAAGGATAAGTACACTGCAAATGACAACTGAACAAAGTTGACCACTGTCTCAGTAATCGGTTCTGTGCATCTCTGCTCTTACTCCAGTACAGGATCCTGGGAATCAAACTCAGGACCATTCACTTGCCAGGCAGTAACTGTGCCACTGAGCTATGTCCCTGGCCCTCTCAGTATAGGAATTTTGAAATGTCATTGTTAGACCTGGTTTTGGGTTAAGGAACCAGAGCCTGGGAGGAGGTGGAAGCAGCCCTATCACAGCTAGATTTAGAGGGAAGAACACAGGAGCTAGGGGAAGAAAATAAATAAGCCAAAACAAACAAAACAGACACACACACAGCCTTACTTAAAATGCATCAAAAGGCTCAAATTCTGTTTTTTTTTTTTTTGTTTTGTTTTGTTTTTTCTGAGACAGAGTCTTACTATATAGTTCTAGCTGGCCTTAAACTCACTGTATAACCAACGCTGACCTCAAACTCACAATGAATTTGTCTCAACCCCCCAAGCAGCAGTATTATAGGAATGTACCACCATGTCCCACAAGACCTAAACACTAAAACATTACAATAAAACTAAGGCTAAGAAAAATAGCTTATAAAGTAGATAATTGATACAAGAATTCACTATAAAGTAAATTAATTTATAGAACAGTCTGAAAATTTTTGTTGTTTTGGGACAGGATTTCACTATGCAGTTCAACTTGGCCTTGAACTGACTATGTAGTCTAGGCTGGCCTCGAACTTGCAGCTCTCCTCCTGTCTCAGCTCTTGACTGCTGGGATGGCAGGTATGTGCCATCATGCCCAGCTGACAAGTCTTTTAAATAAATATTTTTTAAGATGTTCAAATATAAATAAGGGAACGGTTTCTATTAAAATGAAAAATAATTTATTTAAAAAGTATAAATAAAACAAAAATCATCTGGAATTAAAACAGAAGCATTTAAAGCCAGGCTTGGTGATGCATGACTACTTGTAGCTATGCAGGGGACTGACGCTGGAGGGTCACTTGAGCACACAAGTTCAAAACAGTCTAGACAAAGAGGAGGAGGCGAAGCAGGAGACAGCAGCAGCAGCTAGAAACAAACATAATCGCTCATTTTTATAGCCATTAAAAACTTAATAAGATAAATTCTAGACTAGTTACAGTTGAAGAGTACCTTATTAAATTGGGAGACAGTAATAGGGAACCATTCTATGGCATGCATGCTACAGTGGGCTGTTTGTTATCACTGAAAGCTCTAAAAAGATTCAGCATCACTGATCTAGGCTACACAACAGAAAGTAAAAGAGGTTATACATCTTTCTGTCTCTCTTGCTATCTCTCTCTCTATATACATATATGTATTTAAATTGTATTATATTCATGTACATTCCTGTTTATATACAAACCTTATCTATCTATCCATATCTGATATTAATCATGGTAGTTGGAAAACGTGGAAGACATTAAGAAACTTCAACCTATATGCAATAAAAATTACAGAAGACAAGAATGAAGGGAATGGTGAAGAAATAATATTTGAAGAAATAATGACAAATAATTGCAGAATTGAAACACATACACACAGAATATATCAGACAGGATAAATCAGTATAAATTCACAACTATGTGCTTTAAAATAAAATGAAAATCATCTGGAATATAGAGATAAATTTCAAAGCTACAAAGAATAAGATGATTACTTTAAAATGTTAACGTAATTTAGACCGACAGTTTACCTCTCATCAGAAACAGTAGATTTAATTAAGATAATGGAGCAATATCTTTAAAAAATTGAAGCAATACCATTACCAACCAAAATTTTTACACTCAGCTAATTCTTTCAAATGGGAAAGATGGAAAAACGGTGTAAACTGTAGTAATTAAGACAATGTCTCGAGTCTGAGAATAGCCAACATATCAATGGAATGGAAAGAATACCCAGGACAGAGTCATGCCCATGGGGAAACTGATATGACACTAGAACACTAAGAGACATGCTGGTTAAGTTATTGGAAAACGTAAAAGACAGATTGAGTCCTGAGTAAGTGGTACTAGGAAAAAAGGTTCCTTATATAGAAAAAACAAAATTATTTTTTTATCTCACACCATATATTAAATTAAATTTAAGAAAAATTAAAACTTACATATGAAAATCAAATCTCTAACACTTTTAATCAAAAACATCAGAGAATATATTTATGGGGCCCTATACTCTACTGTTACATCAGCCATTTTATTACTCCTAACCTATTAGGTTCCAACAGCTGGTTTTCCCCCATCCAGTGCTGGAGATGGAACCCAGGGCCTCATGCATGCTAAGCAAACATTGTACCACTCAGCTACACCCCTGCCCTCAACTTCCATTATCTCCCTAATTTACCTAAATTCTGTGATTAATCATTTTGATTTGGATACAATGTAGACCTCCTTGTCTTATCCCTGTTGTATTTGTTTATTTATTTTAATTTTGCAACTTTCACTTAAGTCTAACTTCCTGCCTGTTTGCTACTGTTATAAATATAACTCTCTACATCAGTATCACTGTAGCTGAATGTGGGAGAAGGAAAATCAACCATCACGATCCTCAGTGGGCCTTAATGCTGCCTACTCATCATGAGTTTTCCCTAGTCCATTCCAGTCTTCATTCGTTTGGGTTAGTGGTACGTACTGAACCTATGTGAAAGAAAGAAAGAAAGAAAGAAAGAAAGAAAGAAAGAAAGAAAGAAAGAAAGAAAGAAAGAAAGAAAGAGGAAGAAAGAAAGAAAGAGAAGCTCTTGGACTTCCTCCTGACTTTCAAGCCTCTGACTTCTCATCCTCACTTGCACCTGATGCCTTGCATCTTATTACTATTGAGCAATATGAACAATCAAAGAATTCCGACCTGTTGCACCACTGTTGCACCTACTCTCTTACTTGCACTTCTGCTGCCTCACCTATTACTAAGAATGGGTTGTCAGGGTTCTTAAAGAAGACCAGTTCTCCAGCAGCTGCTAGATCTCATTCATGTCTTCTTATTGACTCAGGACTTAACCACAACGTTTTTTCTTTGGATGGAGTTATAGCTCAGTGGTTGAGCACTTGCCTGCTTGGGTTCCATCCTCAGTGCCACTAAACCAAAAAACTCTCTCCTTGTGCACTGGCACCTTCAACTTTTCCCTCTTTACTGGACTGTTTTGTTTTGTTGAGACAGGGTCTTGTTATGTAGCACAGGCTGGCCTTGATCTCACTATGTAGCCCAGGTTATCCTCCTGCCTCAGCCTTCTGTGTGCTGGGATCACAGGCATGCACCACACACCTGGCTGGATTTTTCCTATTAGCATAAACCATACATTTATTTCCCTCATCTTAATAATATATATACTATTCATCATCACTTTACTATCCAGCCTTTTTTCCCCTTACATTTTCCTTTTAGCAAAATCCCTTGAAAGATTAGTCTGCTTAAACCCACTGTTTCTAATTTCTTTTTCTTTGTCATCAACCTGCATTGATTAGGTTTTTCACTTCTGTCCTAGTCTGTGCTACAGATATTTCTGTTTATAGTGAATAGAAATTTATTGACTCACAGTTATGGAGGTTAGAAAGTCTAAGATTGAGGGACCAGCATATGACAAGGGCCTTCCCTTCCTCCTCCTCCTTCTCCTCCTCTTTTTTCTTCTTTTTCTTTTCAGACAAAGTCTTACTATTAGGCTGGCCTCAAATTTGTGGTGCACCTTTTGCCTCAGCCTCCCGGTGCTGGGATTCCAGGCATTCACCACCATGCCTAGTGGCAAGGACCTTCTTGCTGTGCTGTTCCATGGCAAAAGGGCAGAGAGAAAATGAGACAGAGACGAAGGGGGGCCTTTTGTAAGGAACACATTTCTGTAATAATGGCATCAATCTATTCAAGGCTTAATCATCTTCTAAAGGCCCAACTTCTGCATACTGTTATAACTGGAACTGAATTTCAGCCTGAGTTTGGGAGGGCACAGACATCCAAATGACAACAATTGCCTCCCCTAAGTTTTAAATTTTCTTCTTAGGATTACCAAAGATTTTCTATTGCTAAATCTAACAGGCAATGTCAGTCTCATATGTTGGCAACATATGACATAGTTAATTGCTGATTGTTTCTTGAGACACTTTCTTCTTTTGAATTTCAGCGTTTTCTCCCTACCTTACTATCTGTTCCTTCTCGGTATCTTTTGTTGGTTTTTCCTTATCTCCATGACCTCTGAACATTGGAATACTTTAGAGTTCTTCTCTTTAATGTTTACAATCACTGTTGTGGGTTAAATTATGGCTCACCACTCTTTATTCTGTGAAGATTGTACATCTATACTCTTTGGATTTGCCTTAAAGTCTTTCCTTCTAAATAGAACATGCATCCTTGCTCCACTGCAGGGCTGGAGTCAGAGGATTTTTTTGTTTGTTTCTGGGTCTTGTTTTTTTTAAAGTAAGAAGTATTTATTAAAAGAAAGATAACTTTCATCTAAGAGAAACAAAAGGAGTTCCAAGAGTGCCCCTGGTTTCTGGTTTTGCCAGTAGAGTGAAAGTATGATATGTTCTGTACATGTAAGTTGAAGTTTTAAACTTGATTGTGCTGTCTGGTTTGGTCTCTTTTGCTTCTGTCCTTTGCTATGAGTATAGCAAATATCAGACAGTGCCTGTTAGTTCAACCTAAACCTAAAGTTGAAAGGCACTTGAATCAGCCTAGAGCAGGCCTGAAATCCACCTGTAGATTCATGTTACGTATATAACAAAAGGAAGAAAAAATGTTTACTGGTATGGCCCATGGAGACTCAATGGTTGTTACTTCCATCAACAATATTGATTAATAAAATTCTCTTTAAACGCTCCAGAGCTTCAGCTTCATAGACCCAGCTGTCAATTTGACACTTATGCTGGGATTTCTAAAAGGTCTCAAATTCACCAAGATCAAATATAAACTCCAGATCTTTGTCATCAAATATGTTTTTTGATTCTTTCCATTATCAACACATAGAAACTCTAATATTCTAAGACTGAAAAACTATAGTCATCCTGATGACTCATTTTTGCTTATATTCCTTGTCAATTTATTAAAAAACTTGTTGTTTCTATTTTCAAAATAAGCCCAGGTCCAAATAGTTTCACTGCTCAGTTCTACAATAACTTCAGGAAACTTTTAACATCAATATTCTTCAAGCTTTTTTTTTTTTTTTTGTCTTTTTGCAACAGAGTCTCACTATGCAGTTCAAGCTGGCAGTAAGCTCGCTTTGTAGCCCAGGCTGGTCCCAACTTGCAATGACCTTTCTGCCTCAGCCTCTAGACTGCTGGGATTACAGGTGCCCAGCTCTCATCAAGCTTTTTTTTTAAAAATAAATTCTTTTTTGGGGGGCGTATCAGGGATCAAACTCATGACCTCACGCTTGCCAGGCAGGCACTTATGCCACTGAGCTAATCCCTGGCTTATCAAACTATTTAATGACATTGAAAAGGAAGGGGTGGGAGCTGGGGATTTAGCTCAGCGGCATAAGCGCCTGCCTTGCAAGCAGGTAGTCATGAGTTCGATCCCTGGTACCGATTAAAAAAAAAGAAAAGGAAGGCGTGTTCCCAAAGTCATTCTTGGATGCTATCATTACTCTGATTCCAAAACAAGCTACAGATCTGAACAAAAAAGAGAAATAAAGGCCAATCTTTTTAGTGAATATAGATGCAAAAATCCTCAACAAATACTGGCAAACAATGCAATGATTCATTAAATAGATCATATATCATAAGCAAGTAGGTTTCATCCCAGAGATGTGAGAATGATTCAGTATACACAAATCAATAATATAATACATCAAATAAACAGAAGTGAAGACAAAAATCACATGATCATCTCAACAGTCGCAGAAAAACCTCTGACAACATCCTTTCATGATGAAAAAAAACCCTCGAATAAAAACAGTATAGAAGGACCTTATCTTGATCTGATAAAAGCCATTTATGATAATCCTATTGCCAACATCTGAAAACTGGAAGTGTTCCTCCTAAAAATCAGGAACAGGACAAGGATGTCCTCTATCACTGCTAATTATCATAGTGCTTGAAATATTAGCAAGAGTAGTTAGGCAAGAAAAAGAAATAAAAGGGATAAATATAGAAATGGAAAAGTTAATTAGCATTATCTGTAGATAACATATCTTCTACATAGAAGATCCTAAAGACACTTAGAATTAATAATCAAATTCAGCAATGTTGCAGGATACAAAACCAACACACAAAACTCAATAGTGTTCTTGTACACTAACAATAAACCCAATGAGAAAGAAATTAGGGAGAAAATATCATCCACAACAGCATCAAGAAAAATTAACTACTTAGGAATTAATCTCAGGAAATGAAAGACTTCTATAGTTAAAACTACAGTACTCCGAAAAAGTGAAATGAAGAAGACATTAAAAAGTGGAAATATATCCTCTGTTTCCAGAAAGGAATAAATACAGTCCAAATGGTCACACTTCTAAAATGGATATAGTCAAAACCCCAACAGCATTCTTCACAGAGCTGGAGAAAACAACCCTAAAATTCATATGAAACAAGAAGAGATTCAGATTAATGAAAGCAGTGCTGAACAAAAAGAGCAAAGCAGGAGGCATCACAATCCCAGATTTGACATTATACTCCAAAGCTACGGTAATAAAAATGGCATGGTACTAGCACAAAAAGAAAAAAGTCATAATGATCAGGGGAAAAGAACAGAGGATGCAGAAACAACCCCACATACATTCAACTATTTGACCTTTGGCAAAGGGTCAGAATACACACTGGAGGAAAGATAATCTCTTAATAATGATGTTGGGAAAACTGGCTCTCCACACGCAAAAGATTGAATCTAGACCTGTATATCTTACCACATACTAAACTAAAATCAAAATGGATCAAATAGTTAAATGTTAAAACAGAAACAATCTGTTTGAAGACAAAATAGGTAAAACTCTTGAAGTCACAGGCATAGACAAGACTTTCTGAGAGAATCCCAGTTGTATAGGAAATAGTTCCAAAAAGCAACAGATGGCTGAAGATTTAGCTCAGCAACGTTAAGTGCCTGCCTTGCAAGTACGAGGTTGTGAGTTCAATCCCCAGTACCAATAATAAAAAAAAAAATCAACAAATGCAATTATGTTAAATTTAAAAGCTTTTGCACAGGAAAAGAAACAACCAACAGAGTGAAAATACAATCTTTTAGGTCTTTAGAATGGGTAAAAGAATTTACCATACATTCTTATTTTTTTAAATCGGTACCGGAGATTGAATTCACAACTGCATGCTTGCAAGGCAGGCGCTTATGCCGCTGAACTAAATCCCCAGCCCCCTAATGTACATTCTTAATACAGAGGACATGTATCTAGCCTACACAAAGAATAAAAAAAAAATTGGACCTCTCCCAAATAAAAGACCAAACTGAAAAATGGACAAGCAAAATGATTAAGCACTTCACAGAAGAACTATACATGAAAAAATATTCAGCATCACTGGCCAGTACAGAAATGCAAATTAAAACAACACTAAGATTCCATCCTAACCCAGAAAAAATGACCATCATCTAGAAATCACGTAATAACAAATACTGGTGATCTTTCTATAGAATGTCAATTAGTGGGGCTGGGGATTTAGCTCAGTGGCATAAGCGCCTGCCTTGTAAGCAGGCAGTCGTGAGTTCGATCCCTGGTACCGATAAAAAGGAAAAAGACAAAAAAAAAAAAAAAGAATGTCAATTAGTACAATCACTATGGAAATTAGTATGGAGAGTCCTCAAAAAACTGAAACTAGAAATTCCATTTGACCCAGCTGTTCCCTTTCTAGACATCTAGAGTTTAAGACATTGTATAACAGTGACACATACATATCCATGTTTATAGCAGCACAATCCATAACATCTAAATCTTGGAAGCAGCATATGAACAGATCAACAGACAAACTGATAAAGAAAATGTGGTACAATGAAGTACTGCTTTGTCATAAAGAGAAACTTAAGTAATTTGTAGGAAAAGAGATGACCCTTGAGATGTAGTGAAATAAATCAGACAGATAAACTTAAGTATCACATGGTTTCTCTTATATGATACATCCAGAGTAAAAATAAAAAGCAAAATAAAAGATAGATAAAGTAAGTTCCCAACTTATGAGTAAGTTCTGTTCTGTGAGAATATTCATAATTCAAATTTGGTTGTAATTTGGTGAAGTGAGTTTTATCAGTACACCTGTGAAAGTTTGCAGTAAGTCAGGGACTTACTATAATAGGATGTAGGGAGACAATCTGTTCTTTGTTGTCTTTTTTTTTTTTTAAAAGCTCTTACTATGTATCCTAGCTGACCTCGAACTCATGGCTAGTGTGTTCTTAAAGAGAAAGGGATCAAGAGATGGAGGGAGAGGGAAGTAAAAGGGATGAAAAAAGAAACTGGGGCGTGTTATGTAAATATACCCCTGCAAACAAAGATTATAGCAGTGCATACAGCAAACATGTATGAAAACAAAAAGGAAGTGGGGTGGGGGGAGACCAAGAGATGGGGGAGGGGGAAGACAAGAAAGGGTTAGGGGCTGAGAAAAGGAAATTAGTGTCTTACACATGTACCAGTCCAACACAAGGATGTAAACATGTGCTATACACAGGTATTCATAAACTAAAATTAATAAAAAAGATTAAAATATGGTACGTGCATTAAAGATTGCTGTGAGCTGGAGGCCTGCCTGGGCTACACCGTGACCAGCCTGAACTGCACAGTGAGAGCCTACTTCAGGAAAAAAAAAAAAAAAAAAAAAGATGTGGAGCAGGATGTGGTGGTGCACTTCTAAAATTCCAGCATTTGGGAGGCTGAGGCAGGAGAATTGCTGCAAGTTCAAGACCAGCCTGGGTTACAAAGTGAACCCAAGGCCAGTCTGAACTGCACAGTGAGTCGCTGTCTCAAAAAGACAAAAAAAACTCCCCCAAAACCCAAAGAAAATGATGTGTTACATCCCTGTACCAACTGCTTGTGATGAATGCAATCACCATGTACTGTAAACACACACTAATAAAAAAATTTTAAATTACAAAAATTAAAAAAAAATGGATTGGAGATTTAGGTCAGTGTGGAAGCACTGGGTTCAATCCTCAGTACGGTTAGGGAAAAAAAAGTCTCTAGAGTAGGAAAACAAAAGTTAATCAACAAGCACCTAGCAAATGCATCCACCCTGTGTTGGGCCAGAGGTCTGGTTATCTGTTATCTATCTCGGGTCACTCACCTGAGATGGTTTGAAGCCACTGGGGCCGAGGAGCTGTTTGTCCTCCTGCTGGCTGTCTGAGCAGATTTGTCACTCCTTCGCCCAAGCGTTCTTTTCCTCAGATAGCTCCCACCTCACCAAGAGAAAAAAGCAAGACATTACGGTGCTCTATGACATTCTTCGCCTTCTGCACACACGTGCTTCTTGCTTCACCGCTCAAATCTTGTGTCTTAGGACTCTTTTCTCCCTCTTGGCGGTGGCCACAGCAGTTCCTTTGTGCTGCCTTAATTACACCACCCATGCTGCCACTTCAGGGCTTCACAGTCATTGTTCCATCTGCCAACATGTTCTTCCCCAAATGTCTCTGTGACCTGCTTTTTAACCATCCTTATGATTTTACTTCAATATTACCTTGTTTGGGAGGGTTTTCTTGTACACTGTATATTAAGTTGCCCCAGAACACCCTATCCCTTTCCCCTACTTTATTTTTCCCTGCAACATTCATCAAAGAGTGGGTAAAATATAATGTGATGAATTTTGCTTACCTATTGTGCTTATCATTTCTCTCCCTACACTAGGAGGTATGCTTCATGAACACAGAATTTTTTCGATTCATTTGTTCTTGTATTCAGTGAGCATCAAAAGCACTTAAAAATATTTGCTGAGAAAATAAGTATAACCAGCCTTAACATATAGAATTTACAAAGTACTGCTACATGTCACAGGAAACATAAAGAAAACTAGGTGAAAAATTAGCTAGGAGCAAGACTTTTTGTTTCTCTATTTTTTTGAGACAGAGTTTTACTGTGCAGTTCAGGCTGGCCTTGAACTCATTTTGTAGCCCCAGCTGGCCTCAAACTTGCAGTAATTCTCTTGCCTCAGCCTCCCGAGTGCCAGGATTATAGGTGTGCGCCATCATGCCCAGTTTATATAGCAAGATTTTGTCTCAAAAAAAAAAAAAAAGGAAAAACTGTCTGAACTACTGACAAAGATGTAGAGAAGCTATAACTCTTACATGCTGCTGGTGCAAGTTTGGAGATTTGTGCACGCCTAGTGTCATGGTTTATGTCTGTGGCCCCCAGGCCTCATGCATTTGCATTGTATATTTGTGATTGGTTCACTGTCTAGCACTTGGATTGGGGGTGTGAGTGCTACACTGGCCTAGGGGTGGAGCCAGAATGTGATCTAATGGCAGGAAGAAGGTGTGTCTCACTCTCTTGCCATTTGCAGCCACTATGAACTGCCATACCACCCTGCCTTGCAGCCAACTGAGTATGGACTGAAACCTCCCAAATCTGTAAGAAATAAACCTTTCCTTTCCCAGCTTTGGTCATCAGGTATTTTGTCTTAGCGATGAGTAAAAAGTAAGTAAGACAGAATTTGGTACCGAGAGTGGGGTCGTTTGCTGTGACTATACCTGACCTTGTTTTTCGAGAGGCTTTGGAAATGGCTTGTGGGCAGAGTTTGGAAAGGTTTGGACATGTCGCCTGGATGCATAGAGCTGGAGCAGCTTAGGCTGTTCTGTAGAGGAGATTTTGGTCAGACCTCAGGAGACCAGAAGGCTGATAGAAAGCCTGATGGTAAAGACAGGCTTGGGAAGAAGGACTGCATTTGTTGTTGGGCTTGGCAGAAAGTTTGTCTGCATTTTGCTCATGCCCAGGGACTTTGCCTGAGACTGAGACAAAGGACAATGGACTGATTAATCTAAAAAAGGAAATTTCAAGGCAGTCAAATGTTGAGGCTGTGGCAGGCTATTGTTGGGGGCTTTTAGCCAGCTCTATGTTGCAAATCAAGAGCAAAGAGCCCAACAGGATAATTTACAACTCTGTGAATTTGGCCAAAAGGAAAATTCCAGGAAAGCTGTGGATTATAAAGACAGGGTTGAGACTTTGACTGCTGAGGAGAAACAGAGACATAAGAAAGACGACCCTGGGGCATCCCAGGAAGCAGCAGGATCCACCCTTTGCAGTCTCAAAACTGCAAAAGTGAAAGAATTTGCTCAGAAGAGAAAGCTGCAGAGCACCATGCTCCAGAATGGCATAAGGCCACATGAGGTTCCAGAATGATGGCAACATACAGAAACTTCTCTTCACAATCAGGTTCACAGAGCCCAACAATCCAGGCAATCTGCCCCTACAGCCAAGAGAGAGAAAAGCCTGGCTACTGCTCCAGCTGGCAGCAAACCTTGGTGGTATCCACATGGTGTTGATTTTAGGTTCAGGGAAAACGCACAAATTCTGAGGGTTTGATGGCTTCCACCTTGATTGCAAAGGGCCTGGGAGGCCAAGCAGTGTGCCACTGAGAGGGCAATTTGTAAAGATGTAAGGGTGAAATCAAAGGTGCAATGGAGACCCCAGAAGTTTGGAAAAGCCAGGAACGTGGATCATCCAAGGAAAACTGCAAAAGTGAGCAGAGAGAGAGTTTAAGAGAGAAGCTGCGGGAACTGCAATCCCTGGAAGTGCCATGGGGGTAGAGTCACCCAAGTCTTTTGGAGCTTGCAACCAGATTGTTTCACATACTGAAAATGGAACTCTAGGACTTAATGTTCGACCTGCTGGATGTTGGACTTGCTTTGTTTCCAATGCTTTGTATTCCTGTTTGTAACTTTTGGAATGCTAATGTTTATTTTGTGCCTTTACATTTCAGAAATGTTTAACCTTGTTTCATTTGTACAGGGGTTTACAGTTAAGAGTTTGCTGTAGATCTTGGAGGAGACTTGGGACTTGGATTTTTCAGCAATGCTGAAACTATTAGAACTTTAGTGAAACTATTAGGACTATTAGATGGACTAAATGTCTTTTGTATAAAGGATGTACATGAGTCCTGGGGGCCAAGGGTGGAATGTCATGGTTTATGTCTGTGGCCCCCAGGCTTCATGCATTTGCATTGTGCATTTGTGATTGATTCATTGTCTAGCACTTGGATTGGGGGTGTGAGTTCTGGCCAGGATGTGATTTAATGGCAGGAAGAAGGTGGGTCTTGCTTTCTTGCCGGTTTCCGCCTTGCTGTTTGCAGCTGCTGCGAACTGTGGCCCTGCCATGCCACCCTGCCTTGGAGCCAACTGAGTATGGGCTGAAAGCTCCAAAAACTGTAAGAAATAAATCTTTCTGCTGGGGATTTAGCTCAGCAGGCATAAGCACCTGCCTGACAAGCAAGCAGTCGTGAATTCGATCCCTGGTACTGTTAAAAAAAAAAAAAAAAAGAAAGAAATAAGTCTTTCCTTTCCCAACTTTGGTCATTAGGCATTTTGTCTCAGTAACGAGTAAAAAGTAACTAAGACAACTAGTAAAAACTACAAATGCATGCACCTTTCAATCAAGCAATTCTAGTCCTAGATATACACCTGAGAATTGAGTATTAACTTGTCTTTTTCATGAGACAAGTACGACAGTGTTCATGTCAGCATTGTAAATAATAGGCACTAACTGGAAGGTCAGTGTCGACAAATAGTAGAATAAACCCATGAATTTGGTATGTCTATTCAATGGAATATTTCATAGCAATGAAATGAATAAGCAGCCAAGGATATAGCTCAGTGGCATAAGCACTGTCTGGCAAGTGCAAGATTCTGGGTTCAATTCCCTGTACCAAACAAACAAACAACAACAACAAAAAAGCCTACAGCCCAACACAACAACATAGAAACTGTATAAAATTACTTACAACCTACAAGGTAAAGGCACTGGAAAACATAATTCCCTAGAGACATCTCAGAGAAGGTTCAGGATGAAAGATACTTCTGACAGCAAACATAGAATAACAGGTACACGTAGGAACGTAGATTGGAGAACAGCGCTCTTTCTAGGCAAGATAGTAACCCTTGTTGCAGTTGGTTGATTTCCTGACAGCCCAAAGTGAGCACCTAGGATCATTTTTAGATTATTCAGTTTGTCATTGAGTAGTACATTTTCCCATACACTCTTTTCTCCTTTTCATTGATCAGGTAAGGTGTTAGGTGCTATTGAGGAGCTATTGAGGAAAAAAGGATGTAAAAGATGTGGACTGAGAGTCCTCTGGGAATTTGGAATCTAATTCTAAAGACAGTGTTTACCCATCATGAAGTGCCATATTAACTCAATCATTAAACACCAAAGTATCAGCTGGGTATAGTGGTACTCAATGGTAGGTCCAGCTACTTTGGCGGCTGAGGTAGGATGATCACAAATTTAAGATTAGCCTGGGCAACCTAGTGAGATCTTGTCTCAAAACAAAATTTGAGTTTGAGATAGGGTCTTGCTACGTAGCTCAGGCTAGCTTTGAACACTATGTAGTCTAGGCTGGCTTCAAACTTGTGTCAGTCATCCTGCCTCAGCCTCTTCAGAGCTGCAATTACAGGTGTGCACCACCACTGAGTTGAAACATAATTACTTATTATGAAAAAAGATTCTATGTATCATTTAAATTCATCCTTACAATAACTCTATTAGATAGGCTTTACTATTCTTGTGTGTGTGTATGTGTCTGTGTCCCTTTTGAGACAAAGTCTCACTATGCAATTCAGGCTGGCTTTCAGCTCACTTTGTAGCCCAAATTGATCTTGAATTTATAACAATACTCCTGCCTCAGCCTCCAGAGTGCTGGGACTACAGGCATGCACCACTACGCCTGGCTTACTATTCTAATTTTTTAGGAGATAAAACTGAAGTTCAGCAAGTGTTTACAATTTCATAAATTCACACAGCACAGAATTTCTACAGCCAGTCTACAAATTTGTGTCTTTTTACTCCAAAAATAGTACTTTTCACTCTAGTGTTTGTGTTTTAACACTGCCAATCAGATTCTATTCATCTCTCAGGAGGAGAGGGTGTGCATCTAATCCAAGGCTCTGTGGAAGTAGTGTATTATTTCAAGAACGTTATAAGGAAAGACACAGAAAACAGTGATTTTCAACTGGGAGGAAAGTCTGGATGCTTTTGCTTCCTGGTATTCACGTCCTTGAATAATCTCCCCTTGAATGTGGACTGGACTTAGTGACTCATTTCTAACAAACAGAGGATACAGAGAACCTACACAGGGATTCTGATTCGCGTCACATAATCCACAGAGCAGTTAAAACCCATATCCTTCACTGTTCTTGTGCAGTGTGGCAGATTACAAGGCCTGCCTTAATCAGTGCTCTGTGCTGAGCCTAAAAAGTTAGAACAAACACACACTGTACATTTCCCAGAATCTTTTGCATCAAGGCTTCCAGATATAAGTTAGGTTCTACAATTAAATGCACTTGCATTAGTTTTGGGTGGGAGAAGTGAGGCGCAGGTCATCTGCTGTTCCTTGACTGTTGCTTATGACTAGCACTGTTATGGAGATGGTGAATTTTTCTGCTGTAATCCTAGACCCTGTCTGTGAAGATATAGATGGAGATGTAGCTGAAGCATGGAAGTTGTGGCTTTCTGGGCCTTGGGCCACAAACAGGTGCTGCATGTGCAGTATGTGTTTAGTGTATAGCAAATGTAACATGTGCAGAAGGCCTAGCCTTCTTCTTAATCCCTGCCAATGCATTTGGAAGCTTCTGATTACTTGATTTATATCTTTTGCTGTTAAAAATATCTGTAGCCAGGTGTGGTGGTGCATACTTGTAATCCCAGCACTCTGAAAGTCTGAAGCAAGAGGACTGCAAGTTCAAGTGAAGCCTGGACAACTCAGTAACTTAACAAGACTGTGTCTCAAAATGAAAATTAAAATAGGGCTGAGGATCTGAGGATGCAGGGCAATATGAAGGTCCTGGGTTCAACCCCAAGTACTGAAAAAAAAAGTCTGAACTGGTTCTTTTAATGAACTCTGAGTGATACACCTGCCCTTGCAGTAACCAAGGATACTCATTATCTGTCGGGGTGAACCGGAGGCCTCTAGACTCTGAGACAGTTTGGGTTCAAAGCTACATAGTGGACGCTTTTATATTTTTGACTTCAGACATTTGCCGGCCGGTTATAGTACCCCATTTTCAGAGAGTATATTATAGTATTTGTCATGGCAGCTACTAGCTTTCTAAGACAGCAGTGTTTGAGGAGAGAGGACAAGAGTTCCGTGCCATCCAGCTGCTCATGCAGAGAGAGAGATGCCCGAAGACATTTTATTGGCATTGACTGACTGATTACAGGGCTGGGGCACAAACCCAGAGCCTCCCGGATAAGGAAAGTTCTCTACCACTGAATTGCCTCCTTTTTAGTAACAAGGCACCACCAGAAGTAAAAATACGTTAGAAGAAAGATTCTAATGCAAAAATAGGAGAAAACCCAAACTCCAAACTTTTAAAAATGAATTTATAATTAAAACTAGATGGAACAGAAGAAAGTATAAAAGTTACAGTTGCAACCATAATTAATGTTCTTAGATAAAAGTATTGAATTTTGAAACAAAAATAGGATGCCATTAAAAGAAAACATTCAAGCTGGGCTTGGTGGCTCACGCCGGTAATCCCAGCACTTGGGAGGCTGAGGCAGAAGGATCACTGCAAGTTCGCACCAGCTTAGGCTACAAAGTGAGCTTAAGGCCAGCCTGAACTGCACAGTGAGACTCTGTCTCAAAAAAGACAAATAAATAAATAAATAAATAAATAAAATAAAACATTCAGAGAATTAGAAAAATGTATAAATATTAAGAATTTAATAGTAGTAATAGAAAATCCAATAGAGGATGGGTTTGGAAAATAATGTTAATATTTCTAAAAAAGTGGAAAATAGGAAAGAAGGGATAATAGAAGTATCCTGGCACTCTCAGAGCCTGAGGCAGGAGAACTGTAAGTTCAAGCCTAGCCTGACTTAGTTACTTACTGAGAACACACATCAAAATAAAAAATACAAAAAGGGGATTGGGAGGTCCCCTTGCTGTGATAATAGCTGGGCTCAACTCCTGGTATTGCAAACGCAAAACAAAACAAAATCCTCGAAATTCAACTCAGGCACTTTACCATTCAACTAACAGGAATTTTGGAAAAAGGGTAGAAAAATGAGAGTAATTGTTAAGGAAATAAAGAAAATTTATGAAAATTAATCGACATAAAATCCTAAAGGAATTTAGAGAAGATCGTGGAGGAGAGAAAAAGAGAATGGCATTAGACTTCTTTTTCATAGTGATACTGGACACTAGAATACAATAAAACTATGATTCCAAAATTGTTGTCAAAGCTGTGTATGTCTGTAATCCCAACACTCAGGAAGTTGAGACAGGAGAATCACTGTGTGGTTGAGGTTTGCCTGGGCTACATAGTGAGATCAAAGCCAGCCTGAACTACACAGCAAGATTCTCTCTCAAAAGCAAAGCAAAACCAAACAAAATGCATAAAATTGTCATCAAAACAGGTTTCTAATATTGAATTCTAAAAACTAAGGTCATATGTAAAGGTGAAATACAAACATTTAAGATATGCGAGTTCTTTAAAAATTTGCATTCTTTTTTAGGAAGCTATTGGAGAAAGCTTCCTACCAAAACAATGGAAGAAATCAAGAAAAGAGACATGCATGGAATAATAAAGACGGAGGGAGGGAGAGTTTATTTTTTTCTTAGAAATTCGTAATTTTGTTTGTAGGTACTGGGACTTGAACTCAGGACCCTGAGCTCGCCAGGCAGGTGCTTCTGCTGCTGAGCTATACCCTGAGAGAAAGTCTTTTTATAGAAAGAGGATATAGGAGTACTCACAGGCCCAGGTGCCCAGCTGAACTGGCTTAGAGTACAGTGAGTTATAGGAAGTTGGAACACAATAATGAAGGAAACTCCCCCCATCTTCCACTGCTAAGAGGGGAAAACTACAAAAATGATACATCGCTGATGTATTTAACTATAAAGAGGAGTTCTACAGCTGTGGGAGAGGAAAAAGATAAATTGTGACAAGTACATAGAAAACAAAGCAACAGAAAAACAAATTAACTGTTATCATAATCACTATTAAAAAGAAAATGTACAAGGCGTGGTGGTGCACAGCTGTAATCCCAACACTTGGGAGACTGAGGCAGCTGGATCACTGGGAATTCAAGACCAGCCTGGGCTACATAGTGAGACTCTGTCTCAAAAACAAGAAGAGAAATGAACAAACATACAAACAAAGGAAATGTGATCATAGTATGCTCTACGTCTCAGTAATGAACATTGGAAAGTAAATATGGACATTGATTTAACCAAACCTCCTAGGGGAGGATGATGGCAGGGTTTACTAGGTAGAGAGTACTATCACAACAAACAGATCTCAAGATCTGTAATGGGCTGAACAAGCTGATGACAGCACTGCTGCCTTCTATCTTCAGTAGGTGGCACAGACCTAAAAGCAGGGCGTATCATTTCTCCTGACATTTCACTGGGTAAACTCAGCCAATGGGCGTGTGGATTGAAAAGGGATTGACAAACAGTTTGTAGGTGGGTATTACTGTCTAGCACCACTCTAGATTCTAGAAGAGAGCACGGATCTTTGGTTTATATCTAACAGAAGTAGAAGAGAGAAAGTGTATGTCTTCCTGGAAAAATGATTGAACATAGCTAAATTTTAAGTATTAGTCAGTAGACAGTGAATTGGAATTAAAATGCTGGACGTGGTCATGTACGCCTGTAGTAACAGGTACTTGTGAGGCTGAGGTAAAAACTTTACTTGAGCTCATCAGGTTGAGATCAGCCTGGGAATTTAGTAAGACTTCAACATGGTGGGAGTGGCTTAGGCTTAAAAAAAAACAAAGAATAAAAGTAAATAGAAGAAACAACTAAAAGAGTTGACAGTGAAAAAGAGATGCAGAGCAGTGTCTAGTGAAAAAAAATTAAGTTAGGGACTGCTATTTTCATTGTTTTAAGAATTATCTTATTTTTTAAAACAGGTTTCACTATATAGTTCAGGCTGGCCTTGAAGTTGTGATGATCCTCCTGCCTCAGCCTTCTGAATGGTGGGTGGGATTACAGTTGTGCACCACCACACCTGGGTTCCTGGGTTTCACTGTATTTTCTTTCTTGGTTTCTTTGTTTGTTTGTTTGTTTCTTTCTTTGTATGGGAAGTTGAACTCAGGATTTGCACTTGCCAGGCAGGTGCTATGCTGCTGAGCTACATTTGTAGTCCCTATTGTATTTTTTTAAAAAGAGGTACCTTGTAGAACTACTTCTTTGACTTTTTATGGCATGTACATCTCTTACCCCATAAAGATAAAATTTATCCCCAATAAAATGAAATAGAAAATAAAAGATTTGGAAATGACTGAATATAGAGATTAAGACAACAAAGTCGATGCCAAAATTGTGATTGCTACCATTAGAACACATAGAGGATAAAGAAAAGTAGCTGTTGGAGAAGATGGATTTACTTTTATGTTGGCTGACTTTAAGTTATATCTGATGGATTCCCAGGAAATCATAACAAGCTAAGATACACATTTTTATATGATCTGTTTGTGCCACAGAAATGGGTAAGATTATTGAAGTGGGCAGTGTAGAAACTAGTTTCAAAACCAAAAATAGAACTATGGCATTTTTTGGTCACTTGAAGAGAAAATATTCAACAAGCATAGAAAGAAAGAAAGAAAGAAAGAAAGAAAGAAAGAAAGAAAGAAAGAAAGAAAGAAAAGAAAAGAAAAGAAAGAAAAGAAAGAAAGAAAGAGAGAAAGAAAGAGAAAGAAAGAAAGAAAACAAGGAAGGAAGGAAGGAAGCAAGCAAGCAAGCAGATGCACTTGAAATAGGAATCTTTTTTGTTTGTTTGTTTTTGAGAGTAGTGCAGGCCAGCCTTGAACTCACTTAAGTAGTCCAGGCTGGCCTCAAGCTCACAGTGATCCTTCTGCCTTAGCCTCCTGAGTACTGAGATTACAGGTGTTCACCACCATGCCTAGTTTAAAATAGGAATCAAAAAAGATATAATAATATAAAATGGTTCAGAAACTTTCTGAAAGATAAACAGAGGCTCTTGATTTGAATGATAAGCAAGTCACCAGTAGACTTTCACAAAAAAGTTTCATTTTAAGACAAAAGAATTACATGGTCAGTTGGATGTTGCTATTACATGGTGCCAAAGTATCACTCTATGGATTACATGATGGTTACAAAAGGAAAAATGTAACTTAATGGAGGGGAAATCTGGCTGTTTCGTCTAATCATTAATGTTGGCATCATTAAAAATGAGATAGCGACAAATACTGTGCTCAAGATGTGATGCAGTACAAAGTACACAGCACCAACTATTCATATCCTGAGCAAAATGCCTCACCTGAATTCAAATTAGCTCTTATAAATCCAGTTTACAGGAAATACAGGGGATAAATGAACATGTTCAACGACACCAGGAAGAAGAAACCCAATCGATGCATGTAGAAGGCAGAACATTAGTTTGGGATGATTGGCTTACTCTCTTCAATTATTCAATGACATAAAAAAGAGAAGAAGGGAGCAATGTTGAAATGCAAAGTGAATTAATGATACAACATCCTATAACTTGAACACTGACAAAAAAGCTGCTGTAAAAGATGTTTCTTGAGATCACTGGGAAAACCTGCACATGCAATACTAAGGTGTGAAAGATGATGAATACAAAATAGAGTTGCTTTGTCAACCCTGATGACAACAAAAACAATGTAAACAGAGCTGGGAAATTATGAAGAAGGGTTTTACATATGACTGGCTTATAGTAACTCTCACAAGAGATTCTGCCAGATCACAGCCTTATACAAAGGTCACCACAACCTCTTGAAAAAATTATTTTTACAAAGCTATCTGCCCCGTTTCTGTCTGTTTAACCTCTAGCTGATGTCATTTTTTATTATAAATTATGATGGCCAGAAGTATTGCTTCAAAATGTCTGATGCAATCCTCTCTCTTTCTCTCTCTCTCTGTCTCTCTGTCTCTCTCTCTCTCTCTCTCTCTCTCTCTCTCTCTCTGTCTCTCTCTCTCTCTCTCTGAGACAGAATCTCATTAGATATTGCAGGATGGCCTTGAACTCCCTTATGTAGCCCAAACTGGCTTCAAATTCACAACAATCCTCCTGCCTCAGCCTCCCAAGTGCTGGGATTACAGGTGTGCACCACCACATGCAGCCTGATGCTATTTTTAAGAGGTACATTCTAAAGTATTTATGGGTAAAGTATCATGTCTATAATTTCATTTAAATAATCTCAGATAAAAAACAAAGCAAATATAGCTAACTGTTAAATCTAGGTACTAGTATTTTGCACTCTATTATGGCATCTTACTTTTCTGTATATTTAAATATTGAATGAGGCAGCCGAGTGGAAGACACAAATGTAAATCTCTGTGAAGACTCTGACGGACAAGACCACTATTCTTAGGTGACACCATCAAGAATGTCAAAATCAAAATCCAAGACGAGGAAGGCGTCTCACCTGATCAGCAGCATCTGATACTTGCCAGCAAGGGCTGCAGGACAGCCAGACTCTATTACAACATCCAAAAAGAATCTACTCTGTACCTGATGCTTCATGGGCAAGGTGGGATTGTCCAGCGGTCCAAGTCAGCTCTCTCTGAAGCACAATCATGTCACCCACCTGCACCCTCATTCAGCCACTAATGCAAGAAATATAGCCACCAACAACCTGCACCTCAAGAAGAAGATCAGGTGAAGCACTCTGCTTACCCATCTTCTAAACAGCTTTGGGGCTTGAACAATGTTTCCTTCACTTGGATGGAGCAGGAAAAAAATTATAATATATTTAAAGAGCTGGGAATTAGCTCAGTGGCAGAGCACTTGCCTGTTGAAGCCTTGGATTCAATCCCCAGCACCACACACACACACACACACACACACACACACACACACTCTCACACACACAATCAGCTAGTGGTGGAGACAGGGCAGTGATAGAGTTGTAGATTGAGTAAATACAAGCATCAAGGTTGTAAGATTGTTTTTACTATGGGTTGCTTGTCAACTTAAGGGAGGAAGGTAATAGGGAGAGAGAGGAACTGATGGAGCAAAGAAGACCCGGAAAAGGTAATCAACACTCATTCTTGTAGGGTAAGATGAACAAGAAATAATGTGTGAAGAGATGAGAGCAGTCTGAAGTGGAGACAACCAACTGGGAGCAGTCTTCTCCTGGAGGTAAGCTAAAAGTGAATCAAGATTAAAGAAGATGAGAGTGAGACTGAGGAGAATGATACATTTCTGGAAATGCTGCTGGGTAAACTGTGTATGGATGTTTTCCTGAAGAGCGGTGGTACCCAGATGTAGTTAGCATTCATTTAGAGTGAACTTAATCAGTATGACTGTTCAGTTTCCTTCAGGTGTGTGCATCAACCTACAAGTGGGTGAGAAGCCAGAGAATGCCAGATTTTTCCTAAAGTGGAGGAAGGAAGGTGACAACCCCTCAGTTAAGAAAGTGTGTGTGTCTTAGTTACTTTTTTCTTGTTGCTGGGACAAAAATACCTGACACCCAAAATTAAGGAAGGAAATGTTTGTTTAGCTCACAGTTTGTGGAGGTGTCAGTCTGAAATCAGCTGGCTGCAAGGCAGGGTGGCATGGCGCAGAGGCAACACTTTAAGAGGGCAGAAGACAACAAAAGCAGCAAGAGCAAAAGTGGGGGGAGTAGCCCTTTTTTCCTCCCTTACATTGTAATCAGGTCCCCCCCATCTCCATTCCTTCCTCTTTGCAGGGGTTCAGGATGGTTACAAAGTGAGGACTACGCTCCTTGCTGAGTGGCTTAGTTAAACTTCTAAACTTCTTAAATTGACACAGTGTGTCAACTGTAACAGTGTGGATGTGTGTAAGGTCATCCACAACTAGTCAGCCTTGGATGTGGCCCTTGAGTAAGACTGGTAGGGCATTAATGGACCACCCAGATAGGCTGAAAGGAGTAAGTCCAGTAGTCAACCTTGCTGTGCAGCATATTTCAACGAGTGATAAAGAGGGATAAGTAGAGAGCATAACAAGCTGTGGTCACTACAGGCAGCAGGGAATGAAAGTCTGGAGAATATGAAATGCCAGGTGACTTCAAGATCCCAGATATGGCCTTGCAGGTGTACAAGCAAAGTGAAGCAAGCCATGTTTTCAACAGCATGGAAGTGGCCCGTAGCACCTAAATAATCCCAACAATTCCCATCTCCTAGTAATCTCACCATGTATACTCCGCTTCTCTCAGGGATAGGCTGAACATAGTGATTTGCTTTCTATCAAATGTAGCATTCTGAGATTAGGCTGCAAAAAAAAAAAAAAAAATCTGACTTCCATCTTGTTGCCTTCATTTGCTTTTTCACTTGCCTCCTCTAATGAAGCCAGCTGCCATGTTGTGAGCTGCCCGAAGGCAAGACCTACCAAACAAGTATCTAAGGGAGACCCTCCAACACCCTACGGGTCCAAGGCTGCTAGCAACCATGAGGGACTTTACCGGTCAATTCTTGATTCTCGCTAGCTGAGCTTTAGGTCCCCAAAGCCCCAGGCAATACCTTGTTTGCAGGTCTTTGAGCTAAAGCATCCAGATAAGTCTTTCCCAGATTCCTGACTCACAGAAAAGTAGAGATAATAATTGTTAGTGTAAGTTACCCAATCAGAGTGACCTTATACATATTAGATAACTAACACAATGGATGTTGGTGTCTAAAGAATAACAAGAGACAAGGAAAACCATGAGCTAGCAGGAATGGTCATTCTTAAAGATTTGAAGCAGAGTTTCTCCAGTGCTAATGGGTGTAAGATCACTTAGGTATGTCATTAGAATGCAGATTTGGACTCAGCAGTCCTGGGACCCGAGGCTCTACATTTCTAACTTCAGATGAAGCCATTGCTGCCAGTTCTTTGAGAATCATGGGCCTAAAATACTTGGTGGAGCCAGGTGTGGTGGCACACACCTGTAATCCCAGCACTTGGGAGGCTGACAGGAGGTTTGCTGTGATTTTGAGGTTGGCCTGGGTTACAAAGTTAGTTCAAGGCCAGCCTGAACTGTATAAGGAGACCCTTTCTCAAAAAGACTAATAGATAAATACTTAAGAAAAAGTATCTGGTGGATTAGTAAAGGTGAGCAAAAAAGATGGGCAAAGATAACTTAGGAGAATCTAAATCATGTGCTTGAAAATGAGGCCAAATTGTTCAGTAAAACAAGGAAGCCATCTGAGGCATACTTGAATCAGGGCCTGAAGTAAGGCCAGAGAACAGTAGAAATGGTGCAGACAAGCAGAGAAGCCTGGGTGAAAAAGCATTGGTGTGGCCTACAACTGGCTTTTATGAGTTCATCGTCAAATGATGTTTGGTTAGGGGACAAGAGTCATTGCCTCTTGCTCTCTCAGTTACACTTAGTATCTATGAATATTAAGTACTTAGTAAAAACTGAAAAGGCACCTAGGTAGATAGAGAAGTAACTTCGTTCACTGAGCAGTGATACCCTGAGTGTCTGTACAGTACTGAGCGATGATAGGCCCTGGGGAAATGAAAGAAGCTCAGAGTGTCCCTCCCTCAGTTACTGAAAAAGTGGGGAGGCAGGTGTATAAACAGCTCCTGGTATATAACAGAAGTATAACAGGTGCTATAACAGAAGTATAAAAGATAAAAGTTATGGTAGCCTGGCAGGAACAGTGGTCAGTGTGGTTCAAGAGCTCAGGTGTAAGAGAAGGTACACAGAGTAGGTGAGGTGTGAGCTGGGCCTTTAGAGGAATAGACATTTTGTTTTGTTTTTTGAGACAGAGTTTTATTATGTAGTTCACGTTTGCTTTGAACTCAGGAGGTAGCCCAGGCTGGCTTCAAACTTGCAGTGATTCTCCTGCCTCAGCCTCCTAGTGCATGTGTCACCTTCCCCATATCTAGAGTAGACACGGAAAGGGAATCTAGGAATTTTAGGCAGATAAGTTTGTAAATAAATGCCCAGACATTTTCCCTATACCAATAATTTATGGTTCACAGCAACCACATACTTTGTATTTTGTTTTGTTGGTGGGGAAAAAATGTACTCACAGGTTAATATAAATATCATCTCACTAGTTGCTACCTTTCTTCACTGAAAATGATGACACTGGTTTTCTGGTTACCGACATGGTTTGGGATTCATGAGGCAGCTTTTGTTTTTTGGTACTGGAAATCGAACTCACAAAGTCACGCTTACCAGGCAAATACTTGAACCACTGAGCTAAATCCCATGGCTCAGTTAACCCAAAGGTTACAGATTCAGGGCAGAAAACCCACAAACTAGACCACCAGCCTACCTTTTGCCTGTGTGCGGTGAAACAATAAGCCCTCAGAGAACTTCACTTACTGAAAGAACAAAAGGCAGATACATACTTTTGATTTAGGTGTGTGTGTTGAGAAGATGAATCCTGAAAGAGAGATGGAAGAAATTTAACAAACACATCTGAATAGATACTAAAGGTCAGGTACTGGCGATGTAGCTCAGCGGCACAGTGCCTGCCTGGCAAGCGCAAGGTTGTGAATTTGATTCCCGGTACCAAAAAACAAATAAACAAACAAAAAGTTCAGGTACGTGGGCCATTTATATGCCCTGCATTAGTAATGAGCCATTGGCACCATGTTTTTATGCTTTCAACCACAAAAATTACCCATAAAGAGAAGAGAACTGTTCTTGGAGCCTCTTTGAAATCATACATAAGGCCAGTTTGACACTGCACACTAACATTCTGCTTGATCAAGTCTGACCAGTTTTTCTCTCAGTTAATAGGCTCGTTCTTTTCCCGCTCTGTGCCTTCTTGCTGGCCTTGAACTGCCATGGCAGCAGTAACCGGTGGAACCACAGGCCAAGTGTGTGGGTGAGCAGATGTGAGTCAAGCACAGTGGGCCGGTCAGGCCCCGCCCCTCTTCTCACTTGAATGGGCCTAAACACTGGCACCCCAACACACTACTGTCACCGTGTTCTTAGCCCACCCTGCTGCACGGAGATTTTATGATTTTAATTCCATCCAGTTTTCTCTTCTTGGTATAAAATCCTGTGTAAGTGTACCCAGAACATTCAAAGGCATTTCTGCCCTCACTTAAACTCCTGTGTCACACTTAGCTAGAAGGTCCTATTTACATATAGTATCAAATACTTCGGCACTTTTTAACATTCCTTTTAGTAATGTGTACATGTATATTTTGGTAGACTTGAAACCAACTTGTTAATGCTTTTTACTACATTTATTCCATGTCAGACACATACACTTAGACACATACTCATGCCCAAGCCTAGCCTAGATTCTTATCATTAAATGTAGGTACAGACTGAAATGAATGACACATGTTACTTTTTAAAAATGTGGCTGTAGGCCAGGGTTGTAGCTCAGGGCACCAGTGCCTGCCTGGCAAGCACAAGTTTCTGAGTTTGATTTCTAGTACAAAAGAATGTAGCTGTTAGAATTTTCTTTAATTACACATATGGCTCGTATTGTTATATCACAAATAAAATTATATTTCTGCTGCCTAAAAAAAAGTAGGTACAGAATATTCTGGTGTATTTAAAGCAAGATTGGCTTATTGTTGCTCTGTGACATTGTTTTGTTTTTTTGGTTTTTTCAGACAGGGTTTCACCATGCAATTTAGGTTGGACTTGAACTTACTTTGTAGCCCAGGCTGGCCTGAAACTCTAGCAATCCTGCCTCAGTCTCTTGAGTGCTGGGATTACAGGCATGCACCACCATGCCTGGTGCTGACCTGTATTGTTAGGATTTGGTATGCTTCTAAATTTTTATATTATGAATAAAACTACCATGTACATTTTTGTACAAACTGCCTTTTTAAGACAGGGTCTCACTATGCAGTTCAGGCTGGCCTTGGGCTTTCTTTGCAGCCCAGGTTTGTCTTGAATTTGTAGGCTCAGTAGGCTGAGTGCTGGGATTACAGGAGTGCGCCACCACACCTGGTCCAAACTGCCTCTTTTTCTCTTCAGTGAAGAATTTAAAACATATTTTCCAAGGAAGGATTAATAACACAAGGGTTGACAGTAGGAAATCACCACGGTTTATTAGCAGACAAAGAAGGTAATCATATCTTTGTCTTTATTTTTATTTATTTTTTAGGTACTAGGGAATCAAACTCACAACCTTATGCTTGCCATGCAAGCGCTTATACCACTGAGCCAAATCCCCAGCCCTCTATGTCTTTAAAATATCTTTCCAGTGAGGGAAATACCTGTTACAACATTATTGTGAACACTAAACAGGGTCAAGAAGCTGATGGCACAATAAAGAAATATGCAGATATAAATTATTATATTCAAAATATTGTTATGAAGTCTAACAGTAGAAGAATCACAATTAATTGAAGGTCATCAATTAATTTAATTATACATGCAAACTGTTTCTGTCTTATATGTCTCAGAATTCTAAGGATAGTGCAATGCTGTGAGAAAAAGTGAGCCCAACAAATGACTATTAAAAATGGCACATTCTTTGTCCTGTGAGTAAATATCTGCCTCAGGAACGTGGGTTTGCCTCAATGGTGTGGATGTGGCTTCTTCTTGAAGCTCACGTTGAGCCACGTCAGGTCCCTGTGACCTGCTAGGGAGAAGGAGATGTCAGCTAGTCTAGACATGGGCTTAAAGCACAGCAGCTTGTATTTCTCTTCTCTCTTTTCATTTGATCCATTTTAATCCTTTTATTATATTTAAGTCCTGTTTTTTTTTTTTTGTCTCTCTGCTCTGAAGTGCTTAGGACGTCCTGGCTTTTACCATTTCTGGGCTCTATTTTGTCTAGAGCAGGAAGAGGTGCCCGTGATAGTCATGATGGGCCCTGGAAGCGTGGACCTCATGGGTTCTATTCTCTGCTGTCTGTCTTGATGGCAAAGCCCAGTCTTGATCCAACCCAGTGCTTTGTTGTTTCAATTTTTCCATACCATGAAGCATTCACTCTTTAGAGATATCTTTGTCAAAGTGTGACATCCAAATCACCTGAAAGCATATGAAAATGCAGATTCCTGGCTGTAGGCTTGCAGAATCAGAACCTTGGGAAAGCCTGGTTACATGTTTTTGTTTTGTTTTTGGTTTTTGCTGAGTCAGGGTCTCACCATGCAGTTCAGGCTGGCCTTGAAGTCACTTTGTAGCCCTGCTGGCCTTTAATTCACAGTGATTCTCCTGCCTCAGCCTCTAAGAGTGCTGAGATTACAGGCATGCACCATCACACCTGGCCTGTATGTTTATGTTATAAAAGGCAAACATGGGGCTGGGGATTTAGCTCAGTGGCATAAGCGCCTGCCTTGCAAGCAGGCAGTTGTGAGTTCGATCCCTGGTACTGATAAAAACGAAAAAGACAAAAAAAAAAAAAAAAAAAAAAAAAAAGGCAAACGTGTATTTGATACTTGTGTTGTGGCCCTGGGCCAAACTGCTAAAAGGCCTTAGAGAAAATCCTTTTAGTCTTTACCTTTCCAGTCTTACCACCTGCTCTTTTTAAGAAGTCCAAAGAATCAATGATGAGAGTACATCAGGCATTGGAAAAGGAAGGTCCTCTCAGTCTTGTTGACCCTCCAATCCTGGCTTGTCTGTAGTTGTCCAATCTATTACCAGCAAAGCTGACAGTAATTGTTGCATTAGGAGATGATTATGGTTGAAATTTGTCTCTCTGAAATTCACATAGGCTCCAGCCCTAATCCTCAGGACCCCTACATGTGACCCTGTTTGGAAATAGTGTTGCTGTTGTGATTAGTTGGGATGAGGTTGCATTGGTGTAAGGTACCCTTATTTCCATTTGACTAGTGCCTTTATAGAGAGGAGAAAGTTGGCTATGAATGGAAAATGTGAATATGAAGGTAGAAATTAGGGTGTGTGTCTACAAGTCAAGGAACATCAGAGATTGCCAGCAAATGGCTAGGTATGGGAGAGAGGTGTACAAGATTCTCACAACTCTCAAAAGGAACCACCCCACTACCCTCTTGCTTTCAGGGCTCTATATCCCAGAAGGGTTAAGACAATACATTTCTGTTATTTGCTTATTTATTTATTTTTATTTATTGCAGTACTGGGAACTGAACCCAGAACTTTCACATTGAGCTACATCCCCAGTCCCTTTATTCTTTATTTTGAGACAGCATCCTGCTAAGTCCCTAAATTATCTAGGCTGAACTTGAATTTGTGATCCCACTTGGTTTAAATTTCTGTTATAGGCCTCTTGATTTATCATTCACAGCTGATGAATATAGAGCCTTTGGTTACAATCCTGCCATGGTCACAAGAACTGTGCGCTATCACTGTGAATTGCTCTGTGCCTTCTTATTGGGAGGACAGAAAATATCTTGCATTAAAAGATGAGTATTGAGTATTGCATGACACCTTGTAACCATCCTTAATGAGATCAGGCAAACAGGGAATTGCTTTGGGAAGATTATCAAAGAATTTCTTGGTAATTGAGAATTATTCTTTACTATGTATAGGAGACCTCAGGCTTCTATTATCTAAAATGTGTTGATACAGATGGATTCCCTGTGCTCTGGTTCAAAGCCCATCTTTCTACCTGCTCACTGGAACATATCCCCTCTACCCTACTTAAGGACATCATTCCCGTAGTCTTTTTCTCTTTCTCTCCTAAATCTTTTATTTCCTCTTTCCATCAGCATATAAAAAGTCTATTAATTTTAGTAGGGTTTTGTTTGTTTGTTTGGTTTTTGTACAGGGATCGAACTAATGACCTCGTGCTTGCCAGACAGGCAAGCACTTATGCTGCTGAGCTAAATCCCCAGCTAATTTTAGCAGTTTTAAACAACCCTTTTGGAGGGACTGGGGATTCCTGGTACTGATTCTTGGTACTGGTAAAAATACAACAAAACAAAACAAAACAAAACAAAAAAACCCTTTTGGAGCTGAGTGTGGTGGTACATGCCTGTAATCCTAGCATCAAGGAGGTTGAGGCAGGATGACCATGCATTCAAGGCCAGCCTGAACTACACAGTAGAACCTTTTCTCAAAACTAACTCTCTCTCTGTCTCTCTCTGTCTTTCTTCTTTAAAATTACTTTCTCTGTGAATTACCTTTCATTTTTTCCTCCTGTCTGCAGAAAACTTCATTAAACTCTTCTATAAATGCTTGTCTTCACCTCTCTATTTTTAATTTTTAGTAAACATTTAGACATTTAGAAATGTATGCAAAGTTCTAAGTGCTCAGCTAATTTTCACAGAATGAGCACTCCTGCTAACCAGCACCTGGATCAAGAAGCCCAGTCTTCTCAGCACCCAGAAGCTTATCTCCTGACCTGGCTCAGACATCACCCCTGAAGGAAACATTGTTTCTACTTTTAATACAATAAACTCATTTTTGTTTTTGAATTTTATACAAATGGACACATATGTTGTGAACTCTGTTGCACGCAGCTTCCTTTTGTCAACCTTAGATTTAGGAAATTGATCTGTGTTGTAATAAATAGCAATGGTTCGCTCATTCTTGATGCTCTAATCCAGGCATTAGAAAATTTTGTAAAGATTGAACAGTAAATACTTTAGGCTTTGTAAGCCATAAAGTCTGGCACAAACACAGTTCCCCAAACACCCATAGATAATAATTAAGCAAATCACCAAGGCTGTGTTCCAGTAAAACTTTTTTTAAAAAAAACTTTTTTGGTACCGGGAATCAAACTCATGAGCTTGTGCCTACTGGGCAAGTTCTTACACTGTTGAGCTAAATCACCAACTCTAAAACTTTATTTTGACACAGTCCCTGTCCTCAATTTGACCCACAGACCATAGTTTACCAAGAGCTGCTTAGTTTCCAGTATTCTATAAAATGAATATGCCATAATTTCTTTTTATCCGTTCTAACATTGATGGGTAACATCTATTTCATTTCCATGTTCTGGTTATCCTATTTCAGGGCTCCCTCCCTACCTCCTATTTATTTATTTATTTATTTGGGATGGGGGTGATTTTTGAGAGAAAGTTCCTTTGTGTGGTCCAGGCTGGCCTTGAAATTTACATAGATCCTCCTATCTCAGCTTCCTGAGCATTGGGATTACAGCTATGTACTACCATACCCGGCTTCCACCTTTGGGCTTTTAATTTAATTGTGTGGAGGTATAATTTACATATAGTAATTATACCCACTGTTTTTATAAATTTGTTCTAATCTGAATTTTTTCACCATCACTCTAACAACATTTTTGTTAGCAAAATCACTGGTGATTTCCAAGTTGTAAAAACCAACTGTCAGTTTTCAAACTTTAATTTATTTGACTTCTCAATAACACTTGACACAGTTGACACAGCTGACGTTTATCTTCTCTTTGATATGTGTTTTCACTTGGTTTTCAGAGTTTGACATTTAGGTTTTCTTCCTATTGCATTGATCATTGCACCTTGGTCTACTTGGCAGTTTCCTGCTCTTTTTCTAACTCCTTGCTATTGGAAGGCTCAGAGGCAATAATTTTTGGTTTTCTCTATTCACACCTGCTTCCATGGTGATGTTGATCAGCCTTTGGTTTTAAACATCTGTATGCCAATAGCTCACTTGTTTACATTCTTGATCCAGACTTTTCTCCTACACTCCAGATTTTTCTACCCAACAACTTGCCCCGCTTGCAGTAAACGCACTCCCTCTGGTTTTCCTATTTCCACACTTGCTTTCGGAACGCAGCATTCACTGCTCTGTTCAAAACCCTAATAATAAGCCAGATGGGGTGGCATATGCCTTTATCTCAGCACTCTGGGAAGCCGAGCCAGGAGGATCCCAGGTTCAAGCCCAGGTTGGGCAATTTAGAGACTCACATCTTGTCATAAAACAAAACACAATTTCAAATACTATCTCACCTCATCCCATGTAAAGGTCGCACCCCGTATGAGGCCTGTTGTGGTCTCACATTATTGGGTCCTTCTTAATCCTGTCTATCTCTATCCAAGCTACCTTCTTCAAACATACCAGGCATACCCTTGCCTGGCTGATTCCTTTGTCTGGTGTATCTTTCCCAGATGTTCCTGTTTAATCCTCTCAAAATCTTTAAGTCTTTACTCAAACATCATCTTCCCAGTGAGTCTGATGTTGACAATTCTGTGTAAAATGCTAGTTGACAATTCTAATCCCTTCTGAATCCTCTTTATTCTGGTTTTTGTTTCTTTTTCCGTCACACTTACTATCTCTTAGCATACACTACATTATTTTTTTCTAATCATCTATCCTCTTGACACTTGAGTAGAGTGTGTATGAGGGCATGAATCTTGATTTTGCTTATCACTATCTCCAAGAATAGTGCCTTCACATAATAGGCACCCAATAAATATTTGTTTAATTCATGAAAGGTCAAGAAAATAGGAATTTGTATTTCTCTTTTAAAAAGTAGTGGTCTCCAGGTATGGTGTACACGCCTGTAATCCCAGCACTTGAAAGCTGAAGCAGGAGGATCACCACAAGTTTGAGGCTAGCCTGGGCTATATAGTGAGTTCAAGGCAGTCTGAACTGCATAGAGAGACCCTGTCTCAAAAAGACCAAAAAAAAAAAAGCATTAGTCTTCTTTCTGGTGTACGTTCTCATCCTGGAATGAAAGCTAAAGAACTCATCTGTCAAGTTCCCAGCAAGTGGTTTGGCAATTATATCAACTACAAGCGGGTCCTCTTAGGTCGATGGACACCTGAGGATATTTATTTTATTGGTGAAAGCTTGGAGAGCATTTGGTCCAGTTCACGAAAACAGCAGTGTACTAACCAGCAGCTCCAATAAATCTTACACATTTTTGAGCCCATAACTCCTGGCCTTTTGCCTCTCTACACATCTATTCATCCGAATAAGAACCTCTTGTTGGAGCACACAGAGGCACTTGATTAGTTAGGGCAATGGAAGGCACACTGTCTTCTTCCCTTTCTGCCCTGGGGACAAAACTTCAGGGTGACCAGACCTTTGCTCAGGACAGGCAGAATATGACAGACAAGAAAGGCCCTACTGCTTTTTTCACATATTCCAAATAACCTGCCTGCTGTCCAGAGACAGACGAAGTTAACACGTGGTGCCATGCACAGACATAGGTTTATTCCAGGGCGAGCCATGTTTACTTTTGGGACTGTCAGTTACTCTATAGTCTCCAAAGTCTGTAGAAACTAATAGGTTGAGAGATGCTTCGTCCAAAAGAATACAGTTTGCATAATAATTTTCTGATTCCATATCTCTTTGCACATATTATTTATCAAAGAACTTTTCATATTTTGTATGGTAGCTACTTTTTTATATTTTTATTATTATTAGACACTATAATTCAAGCTGGCCTAGAATTCATGGCAATCCTGCCTCAGGCTCCCGAGTCTGGGATTATAGTACTATACCACCATACCTGGCTTTCTGATTTTACAGTTGTTTACTGCCTTGTTCATGGCCTGCACCAACCACTATACTAGCAGTTTCTCATAGCTGGCACTATGGCCTATTAATTCAACAGTCAAGTGTGCCAGTTAAGGGCATGGACTTTGAAGTCATGCTGTGTGGTGCAAGTCCCATAATTAGCACTTATTAGCTGTATGATTTGGGCAAGTTACTTAAACCCTTATTTACCTCAGGGTTTTTTTTTTTGTTTTGTTTTGTTTTTGCCTGTTAAATGAAGATTTAACAACTTGCTTCTTGAAACTGTTGTGATAATGAAGAGAAATAACATATTAAAAATCTCTTTGCACGGCACCTGGTATATAGGCATTACGAATAGATACATCTTTAGTTATATAACTGGAAGCATTATGAGTATTTGTGAGGTGATAAAAATTCTCTGAGATTGTCTTTCAGTATGACATCTGCATTATGATTAAGCCAGATATTTTATGAGAAGAATCTAACAGTATGTTAAGGGGAGAAAATAAATTTAACCCTGAGCATGCACTGTAGGTATATTTTGTCTTACAGTAAAGCTGGGACACTCCCATACCCCAACAGACACTTTGGAAAAGAGATGTCATAGGATTGGGGGGTTTCACAGGATATCACTTGTGTGTAGAGGAGGGGAAACTGGTGGCAAAGTTTAGGACAGACTTTATTTGCTCCACTCGCATCCTTCAAAATATATATTAAGTGTCTGGTTATTCTATATATTTGAGTACTTTTGACTAACCCATGACTGATCCTTTAAGAGTTGTTATTTTGTCATGTAAATCTACAGCCTTATGCATGCTAGGAAATTGCTTCACGACTAAGCTACAGCCCTTTTTATTTTGAGATATTTACCCAGGTTGGCTTCAAATTTGTGATCCTCTTGCCACAGCCTCCTGAGTAGCTGGAGTATAGGAATGTGCTACTATACCTAGCTTCCTTTACAGCTTGCTACGGGGTGAATTGTGTCCTTATCAACCCCTTCAAATGTAACAAATTCATACATTAAAGCTCTAGCCTCTGCATTGGAGATAGGATGTTTAGAAGGAAATTCAGATGAAATTGTAAGAGTGGGATCCTAATGCAATAGGACTAATGGCCTACAACCTCTCCCCTCCACTACCTCATGCGAAGGAAAGGCTATATGAAGACATAGAAGATGGCTACCTGCAAGCCAAGAATTGCCCTCAGTAGGAATTAGCTGCATCTTGATCTTGGATTTCCCAACTTGCAGAACTGTGCAAAACAAATTTCTGTTGTTTAATCTACCCAGCCTATGGAATTTTGCTGTGGTAGTCCCAGTTGACTAAGGTAGGCTGAAACAGGAAGCATGCCAGATGATCCCTGATAACGGGGGTCCATTACCAGGATCATGGGGCTGCATGGATGACTTCATTTCATTGGGAAACTGTTCCTAGTGTCAGAGCTTCCCAGATGAGGATGTCTGTGGGCTTGCGGAGAAATGAAATAAAGACATTGTGGATTAGGATTATGTTTATTCTTTGTGATTTAGTATTTATATCTCCTGGTTGAATTAGTTTGACTGTCCAATGTAGTGACCCTATTAAGCAGACTGATATCAGTCTCCTTTTGGTGTCCTTCTACTACCTCACTCCCAGGGAATCTTGGCTCTAACCAAGTGTTTCTGGAGAAGGAGGTTATATATATACATATATATGTGTGTATACACATATATACACACACACATGATAGCTGAGATAGTTGTACTACTAATTCTATTAGTTCACTGAAAGGAACAGTTAGTGCTTCTGGTTTTTTTGTACTGGGAATTGAACTCAGGACCTTGTGATTGCTGGGCAGATACTACATTGTTGAGTTACATCTCTGACCCAACGCATATATGGTTTGATCAATTTTGCATGCCTATATTTTGTAATCTGAGCAACTATTTTGAAGACAACAATCTGTGATACAATAATATTGTTAATTTCCTGTCGTCTTTTGAAATTCTGTATCATTTTTATTGTTTTTTAAAATTCTCTTTAAATAAAAAAAAGATAATGCTTCTATTAGATTCCTGGGTTTGCTGTAACAATATGTCACAAATTGGATGACAAAAGACAATATTAATTAATTCTCTCGCAATTGCCAGGCTAGGAATCTGAAATCAAGAAGTCAGCATTTTGATTTCCTTGCCTGTTCCATGGCCAGAAGCTGGTCATAATCGAATAGGAATCTGTTCTATTGAAGAACATTTGCTGGGTGTGGTATAGCTCATGCCTGCAGTGTCAACACTTGGGAAGCTGAGGCAGGAGGATCTTGGTGAATTTGAGGCCAGCCTGAGCTCCATAGTGAGTTTAAGACCAACCTGAACTATATAGTGAGACCCTGGCTTAAAATAAATCAATGAAATTAAATCAGTAACTCTCTTTAGGTAAATACAAATGTTTTCCTTATGCTTTTGTTCTTAGGTAAATCTGGTCATTGGCTTCTGCCCCCTTAAAATCTTCCTTGTACCATCCTGTCTCACTCCTGGCTATGGCTATTCTCTCCTGCTTGTCATTATCTTTTCCTCTCCGGAGGACCTGTAAAAGGGCAAGCTCATTAGAATGCAGGTCGTAGTCGCAACAGGCAATTTCCAGTTTGATCAAGAGAATAGTTGCAAGAACCTAGACAATGGTCTTTAGGCGAAAGTCTTCTCTTTAATCTCTACTATTTAGCAGATCTTTGCTGCCTGATTCTGCAGGTGCTGCACTCCCATGATTAGCAGGATGGCTGAGAGGTGACTAACGCGCAGTATGTAGTTCACATTTCAGTGCGGTGCTCGCCTTTTCAGTCTCGGTTGGAGTTCTACCCAGTTGAAGGTTTTTCTCTCAAGAAAGTATGGCTGAAGCTGGGCGTGGTGGCTGATGCCTATAATCCCAGCATTTGGGAGGCTGAAGCAAGAGGATCATTGTGAGTTTGAGACCAGCCTGGGCTACAAAGTAAGCTCAAGGTGAGCCCAAACTGCATAGCGAGACCCTGTCTCAAACAACCACCACAAAGAGAAAGAAAGAAAGAAAGAAAGAAAGAAAGAAAGAAAGAAAGAAAGAAAGAGAGAGAGAGAAAGGAAGGAAGGAAGGAAGACAAAGTATGGGTTGAGTAATTTAAAACTGAAATGATTGTCTTTGCCAGATTGATTGTACTTCATTTTTTTTCTTACTGAGTCCCATTCAAGATGTACAATTCTAGTGCTTTTTCCCAGAGCAGACTATTCATCCTTATTTTCTTTTTCATTTTGTTTATATATTCCTGTCCTGGATGATTTAATAGTATGCAAAAAATTTTAGATTTTGTTTCTTATATCCAGTGAGACAGTGTAGGTTAATATCTTTATTATAAGTTATGCTTTTCATTTATTTTGGCCAATGATTCCAGACTCCTACAGCAGAGGCATCCATACATGATTATGCCACTAAGATTCGAGTCTCATTTCTCTGTCTTGAGGATTTTTCTTATATATAACTTATATATAAGTATATATATACTACTTATATATAACTCCTACATGTATTCAGTATAAAACAAAATCAAGTGCATGAAAAAGGTATCTGTGATAAACAGAATAATGCTAGAAGTAATTCAACTTCTGTGAAAAGAAAATAATTCAGATACTCATTATTTGCTGTAACTTTTTCTGGTATTAGATAGCATTTAGATAACCAAACATCAAGCAAATGATAATTATGTCTTTAAATTATTCTTCCAACTCTCTTTCAGGAAACTTGTCAACACAGGCTTGACAGATTGGGAAACACTGCCACTTTAAAGGAATCATTATCAAGCTCAAACAACTCAGTGTTTAAAATCAAAGACACATCTTTGCTTACCCTTGGGACTTCATCTCCTTTAAAACTGTTTTTTAAAACGACAGGCTGTATTTTCTTTTTCTTTTTCTTTCTGTCTTTCTCTCTTTTACTGGGAATCGAACTCAGGACCTTGCCATTGCCAGGCATCTTTTTCTTTTCCTTTCTTTTTTCTCTTCTCTTCTCTTCTCTCCTCTCTTCTCCTCTCCTCTCTCCTCTCCTCTCCTCTCCCCTCCCCTCCCCTCCCCTCTCCTCCCTTCTCTTCTCTTCTCTTCTCTTCTCTTCTCTTCTCTTCTCCTCTTCTCTTCTCTTCTCTTCTCTTCTCTTCTCCTCTCCTCTCCTCTCCTCTCCTCTCCTCTCCTCTCCTCTCCTCTTCTCTTCTCTTCTCTTCTCTTCTCTTCTCTTCTCTTCTCTTCTCTTCTCTTCCCTTCTCTTCTCTCTTCCCTTCCCTTCCTCTCTTTTTCTCTCTCTCTCTCTCTCTGAAATAGGGTCTCATTATGTTGCCTAGGCTGGTCTCAAACTCCTAGGCTCAAAGATCCTCCCACTTCAGCCTCCCAAGTAGCTGGGACTATAGGTGCACACCACTATACCTGGCTCAGACTGATTATTAAGAAATGCCCTTGCAGATAATGGTCTACTTAAACAAAAATTTAAAATTCTGTCCCATTTTGGTATTCCTGGATGCCTATGTTTAAAAGAGAATTTGAACTGAAATAGCATCACAAATATACAATTAAATGAAAAAAAAAAAAAAAAGGATTCTGAATAATAGCTGTATTACTTTGTCCTAGTCTCAAAAACAAAGGTTGAGGCAAGGTATGCTAATGTTTACTTGGAAGGAGGGATTACAATTCCAGAGTACTGAGGGTGAGTTAAAAGGAAGTCAATTAGGGATGGAGAAAAATCTAAAACCAGGTAATGTACACATATTAGGAGGTTGACTATAGCCTTATGAGAACACACAATGGCCACTTAGTGAGACTACATGAAGTCATGAGCGGTCTATGATGGGGGAAGAGGGATGAGTTAATATGCTCGCTCCTCTGCACCTGGTGTCTCTCTTTGGTCAAAATAGATCCCACAGGATGGTAATTTCTTTGCACTTTCAGGCTGCTGCACAATCCAAGACTCCTGGAGGTAGCCACTGGGGAAGTCACAGCCTGAGGCACGGAGCTGGGATTGGAAGGTGAAAGGACCTGTGATTATATGATTATTCTTCGTCAGGTTGAGCTGGTTTAGGAACTGGTTCTGCTGCAGCTCTTACTGTGTGGGTGTGAAGAAGAGCTTGTCCTTACACCAGGGGTCACAGCATCTGAGCTCTCCTGTTAGCCAGCAATTTAGGGTCCAGCAAGGTAAATCTGAGGAAACACACTAAAAAGCCCAATGTTTGGGTAGAATGGGTATAGCCCAGCGATAGATTGCTTGTCTAGCATTTGTGAGGCCCTAAGTTTGATAACCAGTACTGGGGAGGGCAGGAATTCAATGTTCTCTTTATTCAGGCCTCCATCTCAAAATTCCATTTAAATCACATTGAGAACCTGTTATTTAGCTTCCCTTCTGCCATGGATACTAAGATAAAGACAACAAGGCTCTGTCCGCATAATTGACTATAATTTAATGTAATATCAAGAGCGTGTGACTTTATTGGAAAGCCAGGAATAAGAGAACGTGGAAGAATGAGGCCACTTTATCTAATTCAGACAGAACACATGGAAATAAAAGATGGAGCAATGAGACAAGTAGACGATGAACCAAGAGTATGCACCCTATCTTTTGAGCACAGAAATAGGACTGTGCATAAGTGACTTCCACCAACAGACTTGGATCTTTCCTTCCCGAAGCTTTTTCCCTATGAGGGCCACAGATAAGGCAGTATGTCAGTTAACAAAAAATCCAGCTAAGCATGATCCACAAAAGCATTCACTAGTGAGCTGGTAAATTCGAGGTCAACCCAGAGAGGTTTGGAAACCTATAGTGTTAAGAAAAACCCAGGGTCTTTCTTTTGTTCTGCCATCTTTAATTTGTTGACTTTCATCCTTAGGTTTATTGGCTTATCCTACCAAATGATTATTATACTTTTATTTTTTTGATACTGGAGATTGAACTCATGATCTCACACTTACCAGACAAGCACTCGAGCCAACTGAGCAAAATCCCCGGCCCTGTAGCTTTAAACATTACGTCTTTACAGAGAAATATCCAGGAAAAAAAGGAAGAGAGGAATAGAAGTTTCCTTTCCAGCATTTCTCCCAAATCAAAGAATTATTTACCAAAGGCTCTTGTAGACATCTCTTTATATCTAGTGACCCAAACTGGGCGATATATCCAACCCTAGATCAGTCAGTGCACAAAGAAACTGAGATGACCACAATCAAGATAAACCTGCTGTTTCTGAGTCATACTTAAACATCAAAATTGGCCTCTGTCTTGATGTTCTTGCTTCTAATTAATGTAGTTTTTCTTACAAACTGATGCTATCAGAGTCATGTTTAAAATTCTCCTATGGCTTGTCCTGTCTTAGAGCAAGCCCAACGTTCATGACCATTCACATTTCTTTGTAACAGTTTTCTAACTTCTCCCACTGTGTCAAGGGTGCACTGTTTTAGGCACACGGAATTAGCTGAAATTCTCACAATGTACCACACTCTGTACCTCCAGTGTTTCGTGTTTATTGCTTCTTTGGGGTTTTCTCACTATCTTTATAATGACTGCAACTCATCTTACATAGACTTAAATGCCTCTGCATCAGAAAGCCTTCCAGAAAGTGTCTGCTTGCTCAATAGTTCCCTGTTAGTAACCCTTTTATGACCTCTACAGCCCTATGGCAATTACTTATTTCATTGTTTATCTTTTTCTTTGATTGGAATTCCCTAGGGCTTAGCCTAGTGGCCAGAATGCAGAAGCCACCTAAATAGTGCTAATTAAGTGGGAACTCTCTGTGCATGTGTACTTTTACTCTCAAGCGGGCCTTTATTTGCTTGACTTGTCATGTACTGAATTCCAACCCTGGGGACTGTTTCAAATCCTCCCCAGGCTCCCAGATCCCATGGTCTAATCTTTATTTCTCTTATTTTCAGCCAGTGATCACAACTTTTACTTTGCTTTGCTTTGCTTTCTTTCTTCTCCTTTTGTTTTTGAATGCTGGGGCTCAAACTGAAGGCCTTAGACAAATCTACCACTGAGCTATGCGCCTAGACCATCTCCTCTTCCTCTTTCTCCTCATTTGTACAATTTCAATTCTTTTTCCCCCTAGAGAACAGTTTTTCCTCAGTCCTTCTGACTGGTGTTTTTTTTTTTTTTTTGTATGTTTGTTTGTTTTGGTACCGGGGCTCGAACTCATGACCATACGCTTGCAAGGCAAGTGCTTATGCTGCTGAGCTAAATCCCCAGCCCGACTTGATTCTTATGTGAGCTTTGGCGAAAGTCCACGGTATAGCACTTGAAGGGCTAAATCAGAGTGGAGTCTCTGTTCCCTCAGGGTGTGGCCAGGATAGTTCCTGACTCCTTTGCTCTGTATGCTTGGAAGGCACACAGATGGAAACACATTAGAAGTGTCCTTGTCAGCTGTGTCTTCTCTGTTTCTAAAGATGAACTTAATGGCCTTATCTTTGAGCACAGATTTGGTGCAGCTGGTGAGATGAACAGGCTGCGTGTAGCCTGAGTCTTTTCAGCGTAACTCTTGTTTCTTCTTTTTCTGTCACCTTGGAAGTGGGAGCTTCACTCATACTCCAGATTCACTGATAGTACTAATTTCAAAGTCTTTCATCTTTCTTCACTCAACGCTCATTTTTTCCTTTTTTTCGGGTGGTACTGGGGTTGAACGCATAGTTACTCTACCACTAAACTATATCCTCAGCCCTTTTTATTTGAAACAGTCTTGTTAAATTGCCCAGGCTGGTCTCCAATTTGTGATCCTCCTGCCTCAGTCTTCTGTGTAGCTGGAATTTCAGGTATGTGTCCCTGTGCCCAACCCTCAACACAACATTGCTCTGTTGTCACTCTCTTTTTATGTCTGAAAACAGAGAAAGTCTTTCCTTTCTAAGGATCTCTTTTCTTCCTAAGTATGTTGTGTCTCCTACCTACTCCCTGAACTGCTGCATCCAGAATCTTCAATCTTCCCTTTGACATCTGCCAGCACTTTTGTCTCCTCCTAACCCTGAATGCCCACCTGACTGGCATCCCTTGCTGTTTTACATCTCAAAAGATCCCTGGCCAGTCATCCATGCTTCAAAACAGACTCTGGAAAGAGTTAGTGGAATTGGTGGCTCAAATACTACACACAACCCATAGGATATTTTATTGACCCAGTGTTTTCTAAATTGGGACATTTTATTTAGAAATAAGGATTTCAATCTTTTCCAACAGGCCAGGCCAGGCTGCCTTGTCCTCCTTATCTATAGGTAATGAAGGTGCCAGCACAGATACTATCTTTTGGAAGTGCATGTGACCCATAGGTTGTCAGAGAATCCTGTCACCTCTCTGATCACTGCTGTAATGTTAAGTCCTTGTAAGAATTCAAGTGTGCAATCTCATGGATTTATGGTTTTGTTCCTATCTTTCAATTGGAAATGCTGTCTTGAAAGTCACTGGTGATTTCCTATTTATGATATACACAAAGCATTTGCTCTGTCCTCATTGTTGAATTTTCTGTGTCTCTTGATCAACTCTCTAGAAACTACCTCCAACTTGGCTTCCTCAGTTCCTCATATTTCTGGGTCTGCTAGATTCCTAATGCAATATTAGGTTGTTATGTTTGGTTTTGCAACAGAAAAGAGAACACAAAATAAAATTTGAATAGCAGAAAAATTCAGGAACATTATAAAGGAAAGCAAAGTAATGTTTTAATCAAGTAACAGTAACAACTGACAAAACTCTATGGCAGTAGTAGTGAACCTATTGCATGAGTATTACTGTTTTTCTTTTAAGACAAAAGATGTTAATGTAAAATTGTTTTCTCTAAATTAAATCCTCAGTATTCCAGTTTAATTGCAGTGTTGGCACTTTGCAATAAATAAGTGGGTTTTGGCTTGCAGTTTTCACTTAGTCTCGAAAAGGTTTGACATTGCTGCTCTATGGCATTTTCAAGTTTTGTCTCCATGTTTTTGATAATCATGCTGATTATTAATACCTTCTTTTGTTTTATTGCATCATTATTCATGATATGTCTTGTTTTTCTTGTTGCTGAGATCCAGTACCTCTAAGATCTAAGCAGGACAGGTTTATTTTAGTTCACATTTTGTGGAGGTTTCGTCCATAGTCAGCTTGCAGGGCAGAATGGCAGAGGAGAAAGAGCTCTTGACATGGAAGCAGGATGCAGAGAGACCAAGGGAGGAAGAAGGTAGATGTGCCCTTGAGAGCACATCCCCACTAGCCCAACTCCTCCAAAGTCCCACCTATAAGTGTATGAGTCTTGATGGTGCAGACATCAAGGTATAATCCCTAATAAGATCAAAAGGTAGAAAAAAAGTCCAAGTGGAAAGAGACAATTGAATACATAAAATGTATTCAATGTGGCCTATCCATAGAACAAAATGTTATTTTTTCAATTAAAATATAAAGTATTAAAAAACAATGTATCAACACACTCTGCTAGGTGAAAGATGCAAAGGACTTCACAAGTCCATCTATGCCAAGCATCTATACCAAACTCACAGAGCAGAAGGTAGACTGGCGACCACTTAGGGTGAGGATGGGGAAATGAGACTGGGGGGAAGGGGAGTGAATGCCATGTCCAGTGCAGCTCTCAGAGTTGGGGAGTAGTGGCAGGAGGATGGAGAAATACAGATAAGGGACAATACACAGAAAGCAGAGGTCAGTTGGGTCCCTCTTCACTTGAGAGGAAAGGAGCTGTTCAACCTCAGCAGTGCATTTTTATTGGTACATTTGGCAGATGGCTGTCAGGTGACACCCCTTTGCTAACTAGCTCACCTCTCAGGCCCTCTGCTTTTGGGACTGGAACACCTGTTCCCCTGGGGCGCTCCATGCCCTCAGGATGTTCCTTGGCTCTGTGCTCTCAGCTCCTCCAGCTGTGAGCGATCTCCAGCTCAAAGGCTCCCACTAGTGAATGTTAGCCTTAGGACCTCTTTCCCTCTCTTGTCAATTTAAAAAAATGTATTATGTTAAAATTCGCATAGGCGGGCTGGGGATTTAGCTCAGCGGCATAAGCGCCTGCCTTGCAAGCAGGCAGACGCGAGTTCGATCCCTGGTACCGATAAAAAGGAAAAAGAGAAAAAAAAAAAAATTCGCATAGGATAAAACTTACTAGCTTGACTTTTTTCTTCCCCAGTGCTGGGCTTTGAATCTAGGACCTTGAGAACACTGAAGGTACACATTTCCACTACTGAGCTATATCCACAACGCCTATATTGGTCATTTATATGTAAATACTTCAGTATTATCCTAATACGAGTTTTGCTAGTTGTTTTCCTTACCTTTTAAGGATTTTTTTCTAAATTTTAGATTTAAAAATTCTATGTAAATGGGCTGCAGATTTAGCTCAGCGGCCTAAGCGCCAGCCTTACAAGTGTGAAGTTGTGAGTTCAATCCCCAGTACAAAAACAAAAAATTCTATGTAGGACCCTGACCTGCATAGACCAAGTGGAGTCACACGGCTTCTGCCACCCGTCCCTTTATGTGAAGAGCTGCCAGATCTCAGTCTTCAAAGTCTCTGCCTCATGTTTTCTTCACATATCCAGAATGGTCTGCCAGAAATATCGTCCAAGATGTGTTTTGAGCATCTCAGAATTCATAGATCTGAGACACAATTCGTCATCTTGCCTCTCACCTTCTAACAATGACTAAATCAGGTTTCAGCCAACTAGTCAACAGTTTTTGCATCTCTCACGTTGATCCAAGGTGCAAATCACTTTGCTTTTCCCTTTTTTATGAACCGCACAGCATTTCCTCAGGTTATTTTAACTCCCAGTCTCCCAGTTTGTCTCTTTCCCTATTGCCCTGCATCTAAATCTCATTCCTTGTACCCTCGTAATCTCAACTACGCAGGAGATTGAAGCAGGAGGGTCATGAGCTGGAGGCTAGCCTGGGCAATATAGTGAGACCTCTGCCTCAAGAAGCCCCTATTTCTGTGATAATACCTATCGCTCTACATTCAGTAGCTGAGGGAATGAGACACAATTAGACAAGAATGATTTTCCCGTTCCTCCTTAGCAATTCAATTATATTTAAACCTTAAAGCAATGATAGCTCACCTTCCCCATACCATTCTTTGTACATAGGAGATCGTTCTCTGTCACTGAAGAAAACTCAAAACCTGAGACATTCAACCCTGCAGGCCCAACCAGGTTTCAATTCTTATCTCATCATTCCTTGACAACCCACCCAACAACCACTGGACAAGTTAGTTAACCAGATAACTTTCTGCTTTTGCTGATACAAAGCCCTTCTCCTCTTCTTCTTTTTTTTTTTTTTTTTTTTTTTTTTTTTGTGAAAAGTCCTCCCAGCATCTTTTAAAGCCAACCTCAAATGTTGTACTGATAATGTCACCTATCACCTAAAGTCATGCATTAGCCTTATGGCTGGATCTTCTGTGATCTGCTACACTGTATGTTCTTTGAGAGCAGGCAGTAACTCTTTATTTTCAATTCCATCACAGGGTCCTGCATAGCACCTTTCCTTTCAGCAAATACTCACCTAAACTTTCTGTGATTGTAGGCACTGAGTCAGGTCCTGGCATACAAAGATAGAAGATGCAGAGCCCTTCTGATTGGGTTCTCATTCAAACTGGTGAGAATGACACACAAACACGTGACCAACTACGAGGAGCACAATAGAGCATACAGAAGTATAGAGAAGATTTACTTACAGATGGTAACAGAGTGGGAAGGTTTGGACTTCGGATGTGGCATTTGGACACTTCAAAGAATGATTAGAGTGGGGGACAAAAAAAGATTATTTATTTATTTAGTTTTTTGGTCCTGGGAATTGAACTCAGGACCTTGTATTTGCCAGGCAAGTGCTGTGCCACTGAGCTTTATCCTGAGCCCCACAAAAAATGATTAAAGTGAAACATAGGCCAGATGTATTTATAACTTTTTGGCAGTTACAACGATAGAGAGGTAGTGAGGCTGAAGAATTGGCCCAAATGTATTAAGGTTATGTAGTTTTCAATTTGGTATGAAATAGGTAACAATTAACTTTATTACACAGGGATGGATTCTACCAAGGAAAATATGTAGGGGCAAAGCTTGACTCCTAATTCTTGGTTGTCAACTTCCTTCAATACATACATCACTTTGTTGATGGGCGAATGTTTTAGACAAGCATTTATATATTATAGACATTTTGAAAAGAGGGACAGAGACTTGGACATCAAGGTTTGGTGCAGACAAGAAAATTTGTTAAAAAAAGAAAAGTAACATACATTATAGTGTCTGCTGTCCAAACACGACTTAGGTTTTGGAATTCCTATCCAAGGAACATGAACAGCACTATCACCTGCCAAGGTTGCAGTCACTGCTACAATAGCTTTCCTGACACCAGGAAATCTCCAGAATCTGTCCCTACCAGGAGAATGACCTTTGATTCATCTCTGAAATACACAGCTCTGTTTGACTAAGATAAACAATAAAGCCAGAAAGTTTAAATATAACTTATTCATCTTGATCATCTTAACTGAAAATCTCTTTCCACATGAAACAAGATTTCCCCATTGGCAGTTGTTTTTTTTTAAGAGACATCTGGCATCAGGAATTTTTATTGCTTTTTTTATTGTTAAAAATATTATCTCCAGCACTTACAGGGAAGCATGCAACAAAAAATGCCAACATCAAACAAAGCCCTGCTGATTTCCAGGGGATTCTTTTTTTTCAGTTTTTATTTTTTACTAGTACACTGTTTGTAGTACATAATTATTAGTCTTTGTGGGGAGTTGGTACAAGTACACATCTCCATTATTTTTCATCCCTTTTTTCCCTCTCCCTCTGCCTCCTTCCATCTCTTGATCTCCTTTCCATTTGAGAATGATCTCTCTCCTTATTTCCTATTATCTATCTTTTATTTTTACTTTTTAAAAATATTTTGGGTTTCTTAGAGAAACCATGTAATATTTGTACATCTGTGTCTAATTTATTTCACTTAACAGTGTGGGTCTCAAGGTACATCCATTTTCGTACAAATGGCTGGCTCAAGTTTATTCTTCTTTATGCAGAGTGCACTCCACTGTGTATAAATAATTTCCTTTATCCATTCATCTGTTGGTGGACATATGTGTTATTTCCAAGATTTAGTTATTATAAATTGTGCTGCTATAAACATGAGTATTGTGTACCCATCACTATAATAGGTCTTTAAATTTTCTGGGAAGACACCTAGAAAGGGGATAACTGGGTCAGGTGGAATTTCTAGTATTAGTTTTTTAAGGAATCTCCATACTGCTTTCCATCACATTGTTCTACTTTATATTCCCACCAAGAATGTAGAAAGTTTCTTCCCTTTTCTTCCAGCCTCACCAGCATTTTTCTTATTTGACTTGAGTAAACTGGAATCTTACTCTTATAATTTGTATTTCTCAAATGGCCAGAGATGTTCAACATTTTTTTCAATTGGTACTTTTTCTTTCTTTCTTTTTTTAGACAGGATCTTGTTATACATTTTGGGCTGGCTTTGGCTCACTCTGGCTGGTTTCAGATTTGCAACAATCCTCTTGCCTCAGCCTCCCGAGTACTGAGATTACAGGCATGCGCCACTGTGCCTGGCTTGTACTTCTCTGAGGACTTGCCTTTTTATCTCAGCTGCCTATATTTTGATTGAGTCTTTTACTTTTCAGCTCTAATTTTTCTGCATTCTTTATATATTCTAGATATTAGTCTTCTGATCCTCCTACTTCAGCCTGGCAAAATTTTTTCCGATTCTCTAGGCTGTAGCTTTACTCCACTGGTCATTTTCTTTGCTGTGCAGAAGCTTTTAAATTTGATATGATCTCACTTGTTGGTTCTTGATATTATTTTTTATGCAAGTGGCGTTCTGTTCAAAAAGTCCTAACGTACACCTATGTCTAAAAAAGTCCTATCTATTTTATCTTCCAGCAGATTGTTTCTGGTTTAACATTTAGATCTTGGACCATTTTGATTTTAGTTTAGTACATGATGAGATATATGGGTCTAGATTCAACCCTCTGCTTATGATTGGCCAGTTTTTCTAGCACTGTTTATTTTCTTTTTTTTTTTTTTTGTCTATTTTTTTTTTTATTGGTACCGAACTCATGACTGCCTGCTTGCAAGCACTGTTTATTTTCAAATCCATTTTATTTCAAAGTGAAAAAAACCAAAATTTCAAGACAATGTCAATCAGGGGGCAACAATGGTACATACACTGCACATTGTCATCCCCAAATCATTCATCCAGAGCTCAGGACATCTCCATTCAATTGTGCAAACAATACCAGCACCAATCTTTCTCTTCAGTGAACTTAGAGAAATCAGTAGTATAACTATCTTAACTACTTTTTTATATACATACATATATATATATTCATACACACATATTTTGTTTCAGCTTCTCACACTAGTGTGACAATATGGTATTTACACATGTGTCTGATTTACCTCACTTATGAGTATGGTCTCAATGCATTTATCTACAAAAGGCTCCAGTTTATCTTTATTTATGGCTGAGTAGTACTCCATTGTATAAAAATACCACATCTTTTTTATCCATTCCTCAGTTGATGGGCATTTAGGTTGTTTCCAAGACCTAGTTATTACAAATTATGCTACCACAAGTATGGGTGCACATATACCAGCTAGCACCATTTATTACAGAGGCTGTATTTCCTCAGTATGTTTTTGCCCCTTTGTCAAAGGTCAGGTGGCTGAATGTGCCTGATGTTGTTTTTGCATCCTCTATTCTGTTCCATTGATCACAAGCAGGAAATCGTTTCCACAAGTGGTTGCTGTTTTTTTACAAAACACTAATAAAAAAATCCAATGAAGCCAGTACATGGATAATTATCTACACAATTAAGTATGTATTAATTTGCAAACTAGTTCTAAAACATTCAGAATTACCAGTGGAAAGTAGATTTGAAAAACGAAGAGTTTGTTTGCTTTCAGTCTTTTTGAGACAGGGTCTTGCTATATATACAGGCTGGCCTTGGGCTCACTTTGTAGCCCACTGGTCTCGAACTTGCAAGGATCCTCCTGCCACAGCCTCCTGAGTGCTGGGATTACAGGCATATGCCACCAATTCCCAGCTGAAAAACAAAGAATTTATAGTCGGGAGATTTTTATTTCCCACCCAGAAGCTTTTATGCATAGTAGCTGGCCATGCTTTTTCTCTTTTCTTTACTTTTGAAGACAGGGTCTTGCTATGTAGTCCAGGCTGGTCTCAAACTTGCATTGATCCTCCTGTGTCAGCCTGTTGAATACGGGGATTACTGTCATGCGCCAGCATGCCCTTTCACCAAATGCATTTTTCCATCCAAATTAAGCATTACACACTGAAAGGAAATCAGACAGTTACAGAGGCCTTGTCATTTTAAATCCAAACTCTAGTGAAGGCACCCCAGTCATGGTGGTAAGAGGGTTCCAGAGAGAAAAACATGGACTGTGACCCAGTGTGCTTCTTCAGCTGTCCTTTGAACTAAATCCAGGGCAATCTCACCTTGCTTGTAATAAGTGCCTGTGCACTAATCAAGTACCATTTGAAAATTTTCACTATTTTGATAACCATCGGTAGACCACAGTATTACTGAGCTTTTCCCTGGGGCCAATTACTCTACCTTATGTCTCTTGAGCAGGCTCCAGTCCCCTAGCTAGAGGACTATAAATATATATTAAAAATCAGACAGAGACACACGTGCACTCCTGCCAAGAAGTGAGACAGCTCAGGGGACCTTGCCAGAACCTGTGCCTAGACCCTCTACCTGCAGAGCTCCTGTAGAGACTTCATTAAAAGGAGAAATTGCTTTTGATTCCAGAGGCACCCATTACTTGTGCTTTGTGATGGATTTTTGTGACGGTGGAGATATGAATGAATATCTGTTGTCCAGAAAACCTAATCTAAAACTAGCACAGCTTCATGCTTCAGCTGAGCAGTGCCCTGGATTTCTTGCATAAAAACCAGATCATCCATCAAGATCTAAAGCCTGATAACATCCTGACTTCTCAAAGCAGGCTGGATACAAGTGACTTGGAACCCACATTGAAAATGGCTGGTTTCTGAGGCTGGGGATTTAGCTGAGAGGAATAGGCACCTGTCTGGTGAACACAAGGTTGTGCGTTCCATTCCTGGTACAAAAAAAAAAAAAAAAAAAAAAAAAAGCTGATTTGGGTCTAAATAAAGTTTGTTTAGCCTCTGTGCAAAACGCAGAAGAACCTGTCAGTGTAAAAAGTGTTTCCTGTCCACTGCCTGTGGAACTAATTTCTACATGGCTCCCAAAGTGTGAGAAGGTCACTATAGAGCAAAAGCAGGTGTCTTTGAGCTGGGGACCATCATCTGAGCCATGCTGGAAAGGATCGCATTCAGAGACACAGAGACAAAAAAGGAACTCTTGGGAAGTTACATAAAACAAGGAACGGAGATCGTGCCTGCTGGGGAGGCACTTCTGCAAAATCCCAAAATGGAGCTTCTCATTCCTATGAAGAAAAAAGCCTATGAATGGGCAAATGAAGCAAGTGATTAAGGAAATGCTGGCTATAAACCCTCAAAATTGCCCAGATGCTTCTGAATTAGAACTCAGATTAGTACAAATCGCATTCAAGGTAGAAGCTGGGAAATATGACATATTATTTGCAAATATCTTGGTTGACAAGCTGCTTATTTAAGTGATGCAACACTATGTGGCTGAAAAACAAACGAACAGCTAACTCTAATGTGCTAAGGGCTTAGATTTTATTATGGGCTGTTTCTTTTTATTTTTCTGAATTTAAACTGGCCATTTTATATGTTTTAAATGTGTATTACCAATGTAGGTATAAACTTTTTTTTAATGACCACTGGTACAAATTTGGCAGGAAAAGAGCCAAGAGTCCAGTTTTCTGAAAATGTCTCTTAAATATTTTAGACATTCTTGGCAGTATTAAACATTTCCATGGAAGAAGAGGTTTGCATGCTGGTAATCCAACCTTTGAAGCTTTACAAAGGAAATATATATGTATATATTTACATATATGTATGTGAATGTGTGCATTTTGCATTCCATCTGAAGAAAATGCCACTTCTGTTTAAATTATTTTACAGGTTTGAGTTTTTGAGATTTGCTGATGAAATCAGTGATGAAAAATAAATTTCTCTCAAAAAAATCAGGAATTTCTTTTTCTTGCTTGATAAAAAAATTAAGCACATAAACAGACTGAAAAGCCTTTGTTGGTTGATTTGCTTTTTTTTTTTTTTTTTGTCTTTTTCCTTTTTATCGGTACTGGGGATCGAACTCATGATTGCCTGCTTGCAAGGCAGGTGCTTATGTCGTTGAGCTAAATCCCCAGCCCCGATGTTGCTTTTTTTTTTTTTTTTTTTTTTGTCTTTTTCGTTTTTTTATCGGTACCAGGGATTGAATTCACGACCGCCTGCTTGCAAGGCAGGTGCTTATGCGGCTGAGCTAAACCCCCAAAATGTTGCATTTTTTGATGGGGTAGGGAGGACAACTGATTAACCAGGCTGAGTTCTTTGTGCTTGTTTGCTCTTTGAAGCAGTTTACAGGTGACTCACTGACTGTGGCAGAAACCTAAAGTTGAAGCTGGGATGCATCAGCATTTTCCACTCTTCTCCCACTGAGGTGACACCTGTGGCCTGGGAGATGCCAGGCCTGGAGGATTTGAGTGCCAAGGCTAGTGTAATGGTTCTGTTCTCACAGAAGGGCTGACAGAACATGACAAATAGAAAACAGATGTGAAATGAACTTCCAAAGTATATTTCCAGGCTTCTTCTTCTTTTCCTTCCTCTTCTTCTTTCTTTCTTTTTTCTTGTTTTTTTGTTTGTTTGTTTTTTGAGATAGGGTTTCACTAAGTAGTTCAGGCTGGTCTTGAACTCACTATGTAGCACAGGCTGGACTTGAACTCACAGCACTCTTCCCATCTCAGTCTCCCAAGTGCTGGGATTACAGGTGTGTACCACCACACTTGCTTTGAAACTGTCATCATCACTGTGTCCACTGGAAGCTCCAAATATAGGCGAGCACTGCTAAACACAATAGGAAAATGTCCTGAGAAATGCACTGTTAGGTGATTTCCTCATGCAAACATCATAGCATACTAACACACATCTAGATGGCGTGGGTCAGACACATGAAACAGCCTCTTAATGGTATCCAAGAACAGTGAACCACAGCCCTACAAGGCTACTGCTGACAATAACGCAGCACGCTGTTTTATGGAAACTTTTTCTCTTCTATGAAAAAGGGTGTACTCTAATGATTAAACGAATAGTAAATACAAAAGCCAGTAGCAGTCATTTATTACCAGGAGGTACAGTGTACTGTACATAATGGTATGTGCTGTACTTTTCTATGACTGGCAGTTCAGTTGGCTTGTTTAACCAGTATCACCACAAACACATGAGTAATGCATTTTGCTGGGACATTACAATGGCTGTGATGTTACTAGGTAGCAGGAATTTTTTAAGTTCCTTTTAATCTTTTGGGAACACTACGTACTATATGCAATTTGTTATCGAAATGTTGTAATGTGGCATATGACTGTACTTTTTAACGTTAAATGTTGGGTTGAAACCACCGAGTATACTGGATTTATGCCCACTTCAGTTAAAATACTGAGGGGTACAAAGCCCACTGGGAAAATTAATCCCATGTTCCCTCTTACTGCTTTCTTTTCTCCTGGCTCCTGTGACTGCTACACTGGCTTCTGTTCCTTTTATATGTGTGTTTAAACTGTGCCTGAGTCTACATACTGCTTTTGAATTGCTCTTTCATTGCTCTTGATTGCCCGTATGCATCCCAGAATTTGAGTGGGATTTCTGTTTTATTCTCCCGAACTCCATGACTATGACACTTTACTGAAGGTAATCTTCCTTGCCACGTTGTTGATATTCCCATAAACAACTGGTGGTAATACTTTCCCAAAAAAGAAAGCTATGTAAGTACAATGCATTCCCAAAGGCATGATGAGCAATCAACTGTATCACCCTGGTTAATTCCAAAACACTCTGCCTTCAAAGTCTGGGCATTTACTCAGTGGGCCAAGCCAGCACTCACCCTCGAAATCCTGAGGATTCTCTGTTTAAGAAGTTGGGGCATTAGCCTATAATGCTAGCGCTCAGGAGGCTGAGGCAGGAGGATTTCTGCAAGTTCAAGACCAGCCTAAGCTATACTTTGAGTTCAAGGCCAGCAACTACATAGTGAGATCCTGTTAAGGTCTGTGTCCAGATGTCCCCCGCAAAGCCTCATGCATTTTTAGATAGGGCTTTTTGGAGGTAGCTGAATCTAGAGTTTGTAATTGATTCATGGGTCAATGGTGAGATTAAGGGTGCTGGGTGAGAGTGGGTGATTGCCTGATCACTTCACTGATTGGATCGGCACTGCCCTAATCACAGCAGTCTGGGCAAGATAAAAGGGAAGAACGAGGCTTGTTTCCCTCCTCCTCACTTGCCACTTTTGCTGTCTTCTGTAGCCATGAACGAGATGCCCCTCCGCCACACCACTCTGCTTTGGAGACAGCTGATCATGGACTGAAACTTCTACAAACCGCGAGATAAATAAACCTTTTCTCCTTTGACTGTGAGTGTTGGGTATGCTGTCCCAGCAACAAGTAACTGAGACAGACCCTGTTTAAGAAAAAAGTGAAGCTTGAAGACTGTCTGACTTCTAGACATCATCAACTACAGAACTACTTACCATCTGTCTTTCTTTTTCTTTTCTCCCTCCTTCTTTACTTCCTTTTTTTTTTTTTTTTGACAGGGTCTTGCTATGTAGTTCAGACTGGCCTTGAACTCATTATGTGGCCCAGGCTGGCCTGAAATTCATGGCAGTCTTCCTACCCTCAGCCTCCTGAGTGGTGGGATTACAAGCAAGTGCACCACACCTACTGTTTTAGATACTTTCCTGTTGCTGAGACACAATACGTGCCACCTACAATTTAAGGAGAAAAGGTTAACTTTGGTTCACAGTTTCAGACGTCTCAGTTCATAGCTGGTCGGCTCCAATGCAGAAGCAGCATGGCACAGGGGCATGGTGGAGGAAAAGCTGCTTATGTCACGTGGCCAGGAAGCAGGGAAAGACGGGAGGAGTGGCCAGTATACCCTTTCTTTTAGGTCCCGTCCCCGATGAACCATCTCTTCTGACCAGATCCTACCACTGTGAATACAAAGTATCAAATGCACAATTTATATGTAAGGTATCTGTTGAGAGTGATGATGATCTTTTTTTTTGTGGTTCATGTTTGTGGTGTATCATGAATACATTCATTGTGGGTAGTCGGTATATGTACCCTTTTCTGTCCATCCATCTTTTAGTCTTCTTTTCATCAAAGATCTAGCTCTCTATTCTTATTATTTTTATTTTGCTGTTTATTTATAAATTGAGCTCATCTAAGAGAACTATACATTTTTAAGCATGTGTGCCTCATTTACTTCACTTAACATTATGGATTCAAGGTGCATCCATTTTCCTACAAATGATTCAAATGCACCCTTCTTTATGACATAGTAGTACTCTATTGTATAGAATACCACACTTTATTTGTCCATTCATCTGCTGATGGACATGTGGGCTACTTCCAAGATTTGCGTGGCTATGAACATGGCTATGCATATACTATTGTAAGATGATGATATCTTTTTGGGATGATATCTAGAAAAAGAATAGTTGGATCAAATGAAACTTTTACTGTCAGGTTTTTGATGAATCTTCATACTGATTTCCACAGTGACTATATTAGTTTACATTCCTACCCAAAATGTAGAAGCATTCCTTTTCCCGCAGCCTCACCAGGATTATGTGATTTTTTAATTTTCTTCTTCTTATTTTGTCTTTTTGAGACAGAGTATCACAATGCAGTTCAGGCTGGCCTTGAACTCATTTTTGTAGCCCAGGATGGCCTCAAACTCCCAGAGATTCTCCTGTATCAGCCTCCCAACTGCCAGACGACAGGCATGCACCACTATGCCCAGCTCTAGTATCTGATTTTTTTCCAATTTTTACTTTTTTATTAGTACATGTTTGTAGTACACAATGATAACATTCCCTGTGGGAAGCTGGTACATGTACACACATACCTGATTCTTCATTACCTTCTCATTCTCATCCTTCCTTTTTGCCTTCCTCCTCTTGGTTTCCTTTTCGTTTGTAAAAGTTTTACTTCCCTATTAACTGTCTTTCATTTTGTTCTTCATTTATATTTTTGGTTCCTCATCAAGAGAAACTAAAAAGAGAAAATGAGAAAAGAAGGAAAAAACTGGAAACAAAGTTTTTGTAAGTGGGAATAGGAGGGTTTGAAGGGGGGTTGGGGGAATGGGGAAAAAAGTTCTACTATGTACAGGTACAAACCCCTATCATGAATGAGATATTATATGTATCTAAAAGTTACCAATAAAATCTGGAGAAAAAAGAAAAGAAATAGGCTCCTAATGATTATTCCTGCTTCTACCCCAGCCCCATCCAGGCCAGTCAAAGGCATCTTTTGCCAACTTACATCAGGTCCCACTGTATTTTGGGCTTCTGATCTCACTTGGAATAAACTAAAGTCCACATACTGGACACCAAAACCCTATGGTGTTTGCCGTCCTGGTATCTACTGGCTATGCCAATTTCCCCTGTTCATGCAGGTCCAGCCACACTGGGCTTTTGGGTGCTCCTCAAACACCACACATACGTTTGCTTTGAGGGGTTTACCCTGGCTATTCTTTTGGCCTAGGTCACTACTTTCAAACATAATTGTTCAACCAGTCTTTCACTCCTGCATACTGCTGAAATGCTACCTACTCAATAAGGCCTGGAGAGCCTGGTGTGGTGGTACACACCTCTAATGTTAGCAATCTGGGAGGCTGAAGCAGGAGGATTGCAACTTTAAACCCAAATGGGAAATTCAGTAAAACCCTGTCTCAAAATACAATATAAAATAGGACTGAGGATATACTTCAGTGTGTAGGCCCTGGATTCAACTCTTCCTACTCTATTAAAATAAAAAAATAAAATAAAAACCTCAACTTATATTACCTTATTTATGTATTTATTGTCTTTTGAGACAGGGTCTCCCTATGCAGTTCAGACTGATCTTGAGCTCACTTTGTAGCCCAGGCTCGTCTCAAACTTGCAACGACCATCCTGTCTCAGCCTCTTGAGTGCTGGGATTACAGGTATGCACCACTATGCCCAGCTTCACATTTCATTTTATAAGAATGCTAGTCATACTGAATTAAGGCCCACCTTAATAACCTCATTTTAGTTTAATTACATATTTATCTCCAAATACAGTTACATTCTTGGGTACTAGGGGTTATGGATTCAGCATAGAAATTTTGGAGGGGACACAATTCAGCTCATAGTAATAGGTAAGTTAGACATTAATAAATCTGTTTTAAAAATAACTATCATAGTGACTTATCTCTGGGCCTCAGTACTCAACACACATGATTTAAAGGAGAAAATCTGCTCAAATTTTAGTCTTGAGGTAGCTGGCTCCAAGGCAGGATGGCATGGCACACGGCTATAGTGGAGGGAAGCTTCCCACAGCATGGTTTCCAAGAAGCAGAGACAGTCACGGGTGACAGGCCAACAGCAATCCTCTTCTTCCATTCAGATCCCCACCTCCTAAGAGTAATTCAGCTACGATGCCCCTATAATCCAATCCCCCTCCAAGGGTCCCACCTGTGCTTGTATGAAACTTTAGGGGGACAACTACATAAAAACCACAGTAATTTATATTAATCATGCACTTTCTAGGTTGAGTCCTATGCTAAATTACTTACATCACCATTTGATCTTCTCAATAACACTATAAGGTAAATATAATATTCACCTTAAACATGAGAAAAGTAAGGTACAGAGAGGTTAAATAACTTGCCTATGGTCACAAAGTCAGAAAATAACATAGCAATAATTCAAACTAAGTAGTCCTATTTCAGAGCGCACACTTCTAAGCTCCTGGCTAACACCTATACTGTTCACCTAGGTCAGGCTCTATGAAGCAGCTCTCTGACAAGCTTTGTAATCTGAATTGTATCCAAAAGAAAACTGCTGGGTGTGTTGGTGTATACTTGTAATCCTAGCACTCAGGAGCCTAAGATAGGGAGGATTGCCTTGAGTTTGAACTCAGAATGGGCTACCCAGTGACATCAAGGCCCTGGCATGTGGTAGGGAAGAGGGGATAAGGGATGGTGAGGAAGGGAGAGGGGAGAGCGGGCTGAGGCTCCAATAAATTAAGTAACCTGCCCAATTTCCTGCAGTTCAAAATGGGAGTTTCCCCCAAATCCAATTGTTTCTAAACATTATGGCATTTCTAAATTTGCATAATTACTCTGATCATTTGTTTGTTTGAGATCAGGTCTTGCTCTGTAACCCAAGTTAGCACAGAACTGGCAATGCTCCTGCTCCAGCTTCCTGAGTGCTGGGATTGCAAGGGGTGTGCCTCTGTGCTCACTTTCAATGTTTTTGACAGGAGAGTTCTAGAGCAGGAAAGAACCCTGGCACGCAAAAATAGTAAAAATTAGTTGTGGAATGAGTGAGACCATAGTGAAAAGTGCTGACCTGTGGTTTTAACTTCATTGGATGGACAAAGAAATCTGCTCATGCTGGAGAGCTGAGCTGCCTCAAGCCTGAGAGTAATTAAAATTTAAAAACACATGCCCTCTTTGAGGTGGCAATTTAATTTATAGAAATGTGTTCTATTGCTGGTCCGATGGCAGTGGGTTATTAGAACTTATTAACATTAGTGTCACTAAAGTTGGTATACCACCCCCCCCACTGCTAAATTTGACTGGCTTTAAAAAAGGAAATGTGTTGTATGGAAATACATGTGCAAAGATAGTCATTACAACACTGATTGTTATAAAGAAAGAAAACAATTTAAATGTTCATCAATAGCCAGATGAATAAGTAAGTGGTCAAATACTGATACAGTAGAACACAGGCAGTTGCTAAAAGAAATGATGTAGGCTTTTGTACTTATTTGTGAAGGTGTCTACATCAGCCAGGGCTGTCAGGAGCACAAGTCACAGCAGACAATTCAGTGGATGGAATTTAGCTGGAATCAATTTCAAAAGTTTAGAAGCAAACTTTTTGTGCATGAAGCGTGGCAATCCCTACAGGCCTTGGTAGAGGTAGTGGGGAGCTGGGAGGGCAGGGCCAAGATTATTCTTCCAAGTGGTATCTTCCGCTCTTTGCTTCTCTTTCTGCATCCGTTTCATTTTCTCTGTTGACCAACTTTGCTCTTTAAATGCATGCAGCTGTACCAGCTCTAGTTCAGGCACCAGTAATGGCTGAAGCTCATCCAGGAGATGATCCGATGGTTCAGATTGGGTTAAGCACTGGCTCAAAACCAATCTTAAGTCAGATGAGGGTTAGGGCCTCACATAACACAAACATAGTGCTAGGACTCATTTCTGTAAAGATCAAAGTTCTGGCCGGAGGTATCTAAGTTAGGAAGATACTATCTACTACTGACAATGTGGGCAGCTGGGTTGATACTGATGCCATCTACCAGGGAACAGTATTCATCGTGGGGATATGAGTGAAATAGGTAACCTGAATTTTAGACATGTCCAACTAATGTATCTGCAGACACCCAAACATATTATCTAGAAAATAACTGAATGTAGAGTCTAGTGCTCAGCATGGCAATCTAGGCTAGAAATCTAGCCTTAGGACAGTTAGTTCAAGGACAGTTGTTAAAAGTATGAATAAGTACAAGTGTTGAAAAAGTTGGTTTGGGGTAGAACCTCAGAGAATAAATACCATTTGTAGTCTGGCACCCCAGCACACACCTATAATCTCAATACTTTGAAGTAGGAGCAGGAGGATCAACAGTTCAAGCTCAGCCCGGGCAATTTAGTGACTAAGCAAGACCTTGACTCAAAATAAAAAATATAAAGGATCTGGGGATTATCTCAGTGTGACGGTCCAGGGGTCAACCCTCAGTACTGAAAATGACAATACAAATAAAATCAATTATAGGCTGAGCAGAGGAATGGGTCATGCTGCAAAAGACTGAAAAGAACTGGCTCAAAAGACTAAAGAAAAGAGAGAAAGGAAAAAAAGGAAGAAAAAAGAAAAATAATGATAAGAAAGGGAAAGGAAATTCCAGGTAAAAGAAAGTGGTTAATTTCTTTCAAATGCTGCTGAGAGGTCAGATAATCCCTGACAACTCTTACATTTGTATCTGGTCCCAAGGAATCTGATGATGTGGGCATTAGAGTGAGGAAAAAGCCAGTGCGATGAATCTAGGAGGCTAAAGAATTAATTTCTCGTGACATTATGCAACACTCGTGAAATAGGAAGGCTACAAGCCTTGGGTGATATTAAACAGAAGAAACCAAGTCAGTGTGCTTCCCTTTTAAGGGTAACCTGGACTAATTCAGGACATTTACAAGGGGTTAATCACCAGCTGAGTTCACAAAGCAAATCATAGAGCTCCCTCCTGGGGCCAGCATTTCTGATGTTGCTCTAATCCAGAGAAAGGAGCAAGAATCAGTCAGAGTCCTTGGGCTCTGTCTGGCTCACTGCCTGGTTTTATATGGCCTGTGAATGGAGAATGTTTTTCTGCACTTTTTCAGTGTTTGAGAAACATTGAAATTAAGGAAAATATTTTGTGATGTAAAAACTATATTCAAGTTTCAGTGTCAAAAAATCAATTTTTATTTGAACACAGCACTTATTTGCTTATGCTTTCACACTACAAGGGTTAAGTAACTGGGGCCAGCGACATAGCTCAGCATCACAAGCATCTGTCTGGCAAGTGCAAGGTCCTGAGTTTGATTCCCTGTACCAAAAGGAAAAAAAAAAAAAAAAAACAAAAAAAAAACGTAACTGTGATTGGGACCTTAAAATATTTGCTGTCTGGCTCATTTCAAAAAAAAAAAAAAAAAAAAAAAGTGGATTCCTATCCTACAAGACTGGACCATGGTCCTGGAGCTTTGAGTTATTCTTTACAGATACAAAATACTCACTAGACTCAAAAAGTTTTATAAATTTGTATAATCTCCTAAAATCAGAAAGGACAACCTTAGCATATATAACTAGATCCATATGAATAGTACCATAACTAGAAGTCTTTGTTTTTGACATGCAGTGATCTATGTACTTATCTGGCACAGACTGAGACACATGGGAAACACTGTGCCCAGCACTGGACAGACTAGCATAGAGGGAGTGAAAGCAAAGATCTGAGACTAGATTGGTGCCTTGCTGTGGAACAGGCCCAGGAGGGGCACCAGGAGTTAGGTGGCAGAGAATAAACAAAATGCCAGCAACAGTTTATGGGGCACTTATTAGATGGGAGGTCTGCCAAGCACTTCACATACAATTATTAAGATAAACAGGATGATCAAGGATGGGAACACATAAAGTTCATCCTAGAGCTGGGAGGCCATCAATTCCAGCCTTTCCTTTCCAGGTGAATGGATAGCCAAAAAAGAGAAGCAAACACCAGGATGTGGTAGCTCAGAGAAGGCAAGCTGACTTTAGTCTGGGAGGAAGAAAATATTAACACAAAGAAAGAGGGAGAGTGTGAGATTCAAGGCGTATTTAAGGAGTAAGAGGAAGATCCTACCAGTTGAAATGGAAATTATACATAAACTAATTTTTTTAACTTAGAAATTTACTTTCAATTTATCATGAAAGCCCACAAAGCTATGTCCAGCAGGGAGCATTCTTTGGTTCAACTAGATATTAATTCACAGTCCTACTGTGGACCACATTCCCATACTCCAAAGGCTACACGAAAGGAAGCACATATTGCCACCCATGTATGGGAAGTACTCCCAGGATTCCTTGCAGCTAACAATTGAACATTGCAGCTCACATTTAATCCAAGATATGCAACATACCAGGATGGAAGCTGCCTTGATTACTCATTTACCCCAAGAGCTGATATGTCTTCTAACAACTTCATGGTACAGTTTCCAGGGTTTCCATTTGAGATTTGCTGATTATAAGTGACAACAGGTTAGTCCAAGAATGTTACTTCCTGCTAAGGATTGATAGTTCTCTTACTCCAGATATAGTTTACCAAGGGGGGCTTTTTTGCCACATATACTGTTGCCTAGTAGCGCTATTGACGTATTATCCTACCAAGCTGCATGAAAGACAGAAAGTTAATCAAGTCAAATTCTCGGGCAGAAAAAGCATTTATCCTTTACTCATTCTCCCCAACACCTACTCTACTTCAAATAACTCAATTTTTCTAAGAATTTACACAAAATTGTATACATGATGGTAGACATTTCATTTATATTCAATTTTTCACTACTAATCAAAAAGCCATGAATATCCTTATGCAATATGGGAATATCTCCTAACAGTAAAATTACTTACCTAGTAGATAAATTTTAAATTCTGATAGCCACTATTCAATGGTTAGTAATCTTTTTTTTTTTTTTTTTTTTGGTTTTTTTGGTTTTTTATCGGTACCAGGGATCAAACTCACGACTGCCTGCTTACAAGGCAGGCGCTTATGTCGCTGAGCTAAATCCCCAGCCCCAATGGTTAGTAATCTTAATGCAAACCAACTGTTTGAGTACCAGTCTGTAACTGCATACTTGAAATATTTAAATGTTGCCTCTACAATGAGAAAACTCTTTTATTAATTGGTATTTTCCTGATTACTTGAGTTTATATAAGTGTTTTCAAATTTTTTTGAACATCATTTGTACTTTTTCCTTTGTGAATTACTTGTCCATATTCTTAGCACATTTTCTATTAACTTTTTCAACTGATTTGTGGGATAGAAATACAGTTAATATAAACATAAGTATTCTTATACTTGTACTTAACCAGAACCTAATCAGTTTTGATCAGTACAGCTTGGCTGATGTTGGGGCTCTGACTTCCTAGTACGTAACCTACAGCAAATCATTTAATCTTCTTGGACTTCGATTGTTAAGTGGTAATAATGATATGTACTCACTGGATTTTCTTTAGCTAAGACTGGAGCACACACTCAGTAAATGGTTAACAGTATTATTTTTTAAACTGAGGTATAATTTACACACTAAAGTATACACACCAGTTCTCACAAAATTTTTACTTTTATTTGGACCTATTTGCCATACATAATGATCATATTCATCATACGGTATTTGTATTTAGATATAGTTTTATTTTTTTTCTTTCCCATTTCCCTTCCATTCTTTTCTTTAAATTCCCCCTCCCTGCAAGCTGGTTTTTAAAATATCATAAAGTTGACTATAAACCACTGGCACTTATCTAATTTAAGAAAATTTTCATCAGCCTCAAAAGAAACCCCAAACTCAGTAACTCCCTATCCTCAGTTCTATCTTTGGTTTATCCTCTTCTGAACACATCATACACACGTATTACAGCATGTGGCTTTGGGGTTTGGAATCTTTCAGATTGTAGCTTATTTCAGCACTTCAATTTTATTGCTGAATTATCATTCACTGTAATGATAGACTGTATTTGATTTATTCACACACTAGTTGACGGACACTTGGGTTGCTTCTACTTGTGGCTATTATAAATAATGCTGCTACAAATATCCACACACAAGTTTTGCCTTTTTTTGGTACCAAGAATCAAACTCATGAACTCATGCTTGCCTCACAGGCACTGTGCCACTAAGCTATATCCCTGGCCCCACAAACAAGTTTCTGTGTGCACGTGTTTACAGTTCACTATACCTAGGAGTAGACTGGGTGAGCCATATGGCGATTGTTTAAGTTTTTTTCCTTTACAGTTCTGGGGACTGAACCAGGGCCTTTGCATTGAGCCACATCCCAACCTTTTTTTATTTTGAAACAATTCCACTAAGTTGCCAAGGCTGGCCTCAACCTTGTGATCCTCCTGCCTCAGTCTCCTGAGTAGCTAACATTACAGGCATATTCCACCATATTCAGTTTGATGACACATTTTGAACTCTTGTATACACGTATAACATAAAGGTAATCCTGCTTGTGTGGACTTTATGAAGATGGATGATCTCCCATGTCAAGATTTCCCAAATAGAATGAGACTTTTTTTCCCTCACTTTTTGTGGTCTATCCTCACTCTCCTATTTTGTGGGAACTTTTATCCTCATGGGCCTGGTAGCCATCCAGCGAGAAGATATACCTGAACGATGCCTGCCACACTTGTAAGTGCCACCTTCAAGCCCCAGAAGGCTAGCAGAAATTTCAGACAACAGAGTCCTTTGTACCACCTTTATAAAGCTTGTAAGGGCAACAATTTAAAAAGATATAAAGCATGTCTTTAAGATGTGGAGAACACTAAAGGGATGTTAACTGTATTGAAGGAGGTTCAAAAATCAAACACATCACGAGACAGAAACAGGTCCAAAACTACATTTATTAAATACTTACTACTTGGGCACATCATATACAAAAGAGGTAGAACAGAGGCAGATTAAGAGTTCAAAGAAATAAAATACACATGCTTGGAATCTTATCATTAATTCTAACTACTACAGAAGTACAAAATGTATACAGGTTATTTATTCATAATGATACTTTGATGCTTGCCAAAAGGAAAATAAGATACTCATATAATCCAATAAAAATTTTTAAAAACTGTGCTTAATATTATAGAATCTTCCTAAAATGGATTGGTAAAATGCTTAAACAGCATCCATTCTTATTACACAGATATTTTCCATTAAAGGCTGAACAGAATATTCTGACTCCATTGCTGAGAAATCCATAGTTGACAACTATGTTCCTCTAAGATACACCATGGCATCTGCATGAAGCCCATTTCTTCATGAAGTTCACCTTATTAACACATTACCACGTTCTCTTCAGAACTATTTATATGTCTTTTGTCTGATCATCTTCTTCAAGTTTCCTGATTTCATTTTTTAAACAATTTATAGTTTCACGACTTGCTTTTAATCTCTCCTTAAGCTCTGCAATCTCAAAGCTTGTTTTTTTCTTGGCAGCTTCTAATTTTTCTCTGGTTTTCACTTCAAGTTCTGCAACTAGGAACAAAATATTTGTACTAAATTATTTTTCTTACATGTTTAAGATGTGTCACAGAGTATATGGCATTTCCTTAGGTCGATGTTTCCATGATGAAATGTGACAACATAGGCTGGGGATTTAGCTCAGTGACATAAGCGCTTGCCTGGCAGGCATGAGATCATGAGTTCGATCCCCAGTACAGCAAAAAAAAAAAAAAAAAAAAAAGGAAAGAAAGAAAGAAAGAAATGTGACAACATAAAATATATAACATTAAACATACATGGTTGGGAGAAGGTAAGAAACTCTGATTTCCTAACAGAGGATCTAGGCTGTTTTCTACAAACAAGAATGAAATTCTGTCCACTAATTCACAGCTAAGAGGTATTATTTTTTGCTTTTGTCTCTCTATATATTAGTTTGGAAACAAGCAGGGATACAAACCCAGGGGATATCAGCTAACAAAAGAGCTAACTAAAAGCTGGTTTTTTTTTTTTTTCCTTTCCATGCTTGAGATTGAACCCTTGGCTAAGTGAATGCTACACAAGCACTCTGAGCTGTGTCCCCAACTTCTTTGAAACTTACTTAATGAAGTCACACTATCAAAATAAGCTGGGGGCCAGGGGTATAGTTCAGTGCCTACCTGGCAAGCACAAGGTCCTGAGTTTGATTTTCAGTACCATAAACGGTAAATAAACAGCTGGTATCATTTTTACTTAGTTTTTATTTTTGAGATAGGATCTTGCTAGGTACTTCAGGCTGACCTTGAGTTCACTCTAGCCCAGGCTGACATCGAACTCACAGCAATCCTTCTGCCTCAGCCTCCCAAGTGCTGGGAGTACAGGTGTGTGCCACCACACTGCTTTGCTTTTTCTTTTAACTCTCTAAATTTGAATTCCAGCTATTCCATTTATTAGTTGTGAACTCTTATTTCCTCTTTCTATGCTCTTTTCCTTACTTACAGTACATATAATGGCAACTATCTTGTAGTATTTGTTGAAAAGTTTTTAAGTGAATTTTTATGTACATATACATATGGTACTCAGAAAGTATTGTGGTACATGAAGTCTTACAAGCATTATAATGAAAAAGGAATTAAATAATATACGAAAATTTCTAGCTGGATACATAGCATGTTGCTTAAGAAAACAGGATACATCTATTTTAAAATGCCTGTTGATGGCGTAGCATTGCTTTTTAAAAAAATGTTTGCTTTCACCCAACATCTCCATCTTGTGGACATTTTTGGTAACTGCTGCTGACGACTACTGAAGTATGTACAGTTCCACTTTAGGCAAACTTAAATTGGTAACTAATTGGAAGCAGGATGATTTAGTGAAAATAAATCTCAACTTTGAAACAAAAAGATTTGAGTTCAAACATGCTCTTAATCTCTTAATATGTGGACATCTCAGCCCTTCTCCCTCCATTTCCTCTTTCTCTTCTTTTCTCCTCCTCTTCTTCCTTCTTTTTCCTTTTCTTCCACCTCTTCTTTTTGTTTTTTTCTTTTAAATGGAGACAGTCTTGTGTGGTTCAGGCTGATCTTAAACCAGCAGCCCAGATAGGCCTCAAACTTGTGGCCATGTTCCTGTCTCAGCCTCCTAAGTGCTGGAATTACAGGTGTGCATCACCACATCTGGCTCAATGTCTTAATGATATGGCTAAAACTACATGTTTCTCCAAGGATTTATAGGATTAAGTGAAATAATTAAAGTTACCTAGCACAGGGAAACATGAAATAAATATTAATGAGCACTGTTATGGCTTGTGTCTAGATGTCCCCCCAAAGCCTCACATTCACGGGTGGGGCTTTTTCAGAGGGGACTAGATCTAGAGTGTGTGATGATGGGTCAATTCATGATTCAATGCTAGGATCAAGGGCACTAAGATTAAAGGTGAGAGTGCTACCTACTCTAAGTATCTTGAATACAAAATAAGGGACAGAAAGAGCTATGGTCGCTCCTTGTTGCTTTGATGCCTTCTGCCCGCCATGAATTGTTTCTCTTTGCCTGTCTATCATGCCACCCTGTTTTGGAGCCAGTCAATTATGGCTTGAAACTTTTGCAAACTGTGAGTTAAGTAAACCTTTCTTCCTTTTACTTAGGATGTTTTGTGGCAGCAACAAGTAAGGTAAGTACTTTTGTTATTTACCTCACTGTGGGAAATTTGTCTGTTGTGTTACTTTTTGTAACACTAATTATATATTGCCAAAACAATCAATATTGTCTTTGTAATTTCTTTGTTTTTATTTAAAAAATTGTATTTTTAAAATAGGTAAAACATGCTAATAAAAGATTAGGAGGTTGAAAAGGGAAGACAATAAAAAATATCCCAGTTCCCAACCCTACTAACAATGTGCTTTCTCAGCCATACAACCCTTTGTTCTCTCTGCTAGCTCATGTGGTTTCATTTTCTTCTCTTCAACATAAATCCAACATTGTACACTACAAATTGTTCTGAATTTGGATATTGTCTTTTTTGCAGAGCTGCCTCCTTCAATGATTGCAGACAACCTGCACTGAATGGATACATAATTTACGTAAGTCTGTTTCCCACTGATACTACTTTCTGAGTGTTTCCATTTCCTCCTATTATAACAAAGTGGTACTGTATATGCTGCACATAATCATTTCAGGCATCTTGCAGGATAAATTCTTGTAAGTGAAATCATCAGGTTAAAGGCTCTTTGTACTTGTAATTTTGGAAGAATGCCAACTCTCTCTTATAGGATCTACCAATTTACAATCCCTGCATATCTGCTTCCCTACTGTGTCAGTATGTTGGTTTTAATCTCAAAGCTTAAAACACTATTTCAGAGTACTTTTAATTAATACTTTGAATAATAAATTACTTTAAAAAGTAATAGTTTTAATATTCTTATTCCTAAAGCTGGCCAATTTTGTTTCCTCATTTTTCTATTGGTCACTGGCTTTCCTTGTTGATCTATAGGAATGCTTCAGGTATCAGTCATCCGTGACATGGGTAGAACATTTTTTTCATGAAGTGCCTCTCTTTAGACCTTGTTCACATTGCTTTTTATTTTAACTACACAGAAATTTTTGTTCCTTTACCCTTTCTATCATTTCACTGAAAAAATAACTGAGTGATACCTTGTTAGTTGCTGGAGTACAGAGGTAAGAGACAGGCAAGAAAAAAAGTGCAATACAGCATCATGAGATGATTGTGGGGATTCACATTAAAGGGAAAGAGTATCTATGTATCAAGGAAATCTGGAGTGAGTCTTAAAGAACAAAGAAGAAGGGTTAGAGATATAGCTCAATGGCACAAATGCCTGCCTGGTAAGCGCGAGGTTGAGCTCGATCCCCAGTACAAAAACAAAGGATGACGTAGATGAAATAGACATGGGAGACCTTAGAAAAATAGGGGACTTCCAGGAGAACATGGTGGATAGATAAAAGCAGCTATGGAGGCTCTCTGAGATAGCCAGCTTAGAATCCAGGAATGATGTGGTGTGAGGAGTCCTAAGCAAGGGGAGATATATCCTGCCGATCCAGGAACGAACTAAGCTGAGAGAAACCAACTGGAAATGCAATCCCGATGCTATGACGGGAACAGATAAAATCTCAGCACCGAAGCTGGAACCCAAACCTCTGGAAACCGCGATTTGAATTTCCTGCCGCCGCCGCTGTGTCTGAATCAGCTCAGCAGGGATAGAGATGCAAAAGCTCTGAGCAGGAATTGGCGAACTGAATTGAGAACGGAACTGGCGGGAAGCCCTACATCGACCCTTGGTGAGTGAGAGGAATGGGGAACCCTTCTATAGACTACGAGGCTCCAACAAAGGACATTCTGGGACTGGGCAGACTAGCCGGAACAGAACACTGCAGTGACTTTAGTCGCATATTCCCCTCTCAAGTGGGATTGGTGGGGAGCACCTGCTTGGGTGAAGCGACAGACTAAGACCTAGTAGGCTAGCCCAAACCAGGTCCCTGTGCCTGGCGGTATACCCTAGCAGTGAAGCCTTCAGTAGGTTGACCTGGAGGGGTGGGCCCAACATAGGCTGCCCAGGTCTGTTTCTCCCTAGTACACTGCAGTGGGCAGGAACACCTAGCCGGTGGATTCAAACAAACTGTAACCCACAAAGAAAGAAACTGGGCCTCCTATATACGCCTGTATGGAAGGAACAAAAAATGTGAGAAGAGGTGGCAACAAGAAAGGATCCTCGGTCCCCAATCCTGAGAACACTGATCCAGGAAAGGTAAATGCAAAGGAGAGTGAGGACAGAAAACATGCAATATCAGACACGGCACCAAAAGACATACAGCGATTATCTCTGGAGCCTCATAGACGAGTTCAAAAGTGAAGTATTTAATGAAGTAACGCAAGATATAAGTAGAATAGTTAGAGAAATGCTAAGCACCGACCAAGAAAAAACAGATGGTGGAATGGAAGAACAGAAAAAAAGGGGAGAATTGTTTGATGGAGAAAATAGAGAAAACATAGAATACGTGAAGCAGGTTCAAAGAGATTACCAGGAAACTAAAAACTCTATTGAAAGCTGGCATAACAGCTTGAAAGAAACTAAGGATAGATTATCTGAACTGGAGGACAGATTTGTAATGTGGGAGCATGAAAGGAAAAACTTTTTAAAAATAAGAAACAAACAGCAATAATACAAAGGCTAGAAGATGGTAAGAGGATCTATAATTTAAGAATTAAGAATGTAAACGAAGAAGTAGGGACACAAACAAATTAACTACAAAGGCTATTCACAGAAATAATCCAGGAGAATTTCCCTAATTTAGCAAAAGGTAAAGGTACTCAAAATGTATGAGGCATACAGGACTCCAGCCACCCATAACCCAAACAGAACTACACCCAGGCTAATAATAATCAAAATTCCAGAAATCCAATATAAGAACAGAATATTAAAAGCCGTCAAGAGACAAGAAACAGATCACTTACAAGGGAACAACGATCAGAATTACAGCAGGCTTCTTGCCACAAACCATCAAATCACGAAGAGCACGGGGGTGGAAATAATTCAAGCTTTGAAAGATAATAACCTCCTGCCAAGATTAATATATCCTGCACAACTGTCCCTAGAAATTAATGAAGAAACAAAGTGTTTGCAGGATAAAGAGGAACTACGGGAATTTGCAACCACCAATTCAACTCTACAGAGAATACTGCAGGACATTCTAAAAAAGAAAAATACCAGGATTCCAGAAACAGTGGCAGAGAGGCCACAATGAATGGAGCAGAAAGCGAAATGAAGATGACAAACTGACAACTAATGACAGAAAAAGAACTCAACAGAAATGATGCAGAAAAGGTTGGATGGTATGAACAGCTATTTTGGAGAAAACAAGACATCATAATAGCTAGTGCTGATTTAATATCATCTTGTTTTGAAGTCCCATCAAGCTTTTGTTCTTCTGTCTCCACTGGTCTTAACATGTTGTATCTTATTGAATTTTATTATATGTGATAATATAAACAAAAACTTTTATAGACAAGGAGATTATACAGAAACCATTGTTCATTTTCTGTTAGTTGGTTCTAAATGCCCTGTAAAACTGTCATTCTCTTGAATGGTTTTACATTGTCTTGATGTTTGATGCTACAGTACATGAAGTTATACTCAAAGATTTCAAGGAAAGAGACACTATGGTAACTACTTTTATGTCGGGTTACTGTGTGCTGAAACACTATTTTGCTTAAATGGTTATATTGTGACCCGTCTGTTTTGTTGTTATGCCCTGTTTTATCTTAATCTCCTTTTTTTATTATTTTATTTTTATCCTTTTAATTAAGGGAAAAATAAATAAAAAATATCAGATATATTATAATAACCCATTTTGATTTCCTATTAACTTGATTTGAAACCCTGCATTGCTCTCGCCATCTTGTTTTGATTGATTTTCCTCTATTCTGTTTTGCTTGATAGTATCAAGTTTGAGAGTATAGGCAACAACTGTGAAGACAGTAAGATTCACTATGACATCCATTCTGGTTTGACTATTATCTTCTTTTGAAGTCCTGTAATGTCTCCAATGTTTTGGTTTTATTGGTTTTGTTCTTTACTGTTTTGTTCAATTTTATTATAATTGATGATATAGGCAATTCTTTTTAAGATAGCAAGAGGCTATTATGGTAACCACTGTTGATCATCTTGTATTCTGTTTTTACATTATGTATTATATCCATCCTTTTGATTTGACTGACTCTGTTTTGCTATGTCACATTTGGTTTTATTCTCTTCAAAAAAAGTAATAAGAACTGTGGGAGTAATAAAACCCAAAATGTGTAACTGTCATTGTAAAAAATAGAGGAAAAGAAAGTGCTCCAAAGGGTATAACTGCATGTATATTTAAGTATATAAGATAGATAACCGCATTACTGAGTTTTGTTGGATCATTGAACAGAACTGTTTGCAATCTCACTGTTTGAATGTCCACTTTCTATGCTTTAATTTTGTAACAAACAACTATTTCTAAGATGACAATATGTAATCTATTAACTTGTGATTTCCTCCTGTTTATTTTTTCTGAAATTCTATATAACTTGTACCCTTTTTCTGTTTTTTTTTTCTTTTTCTCCTTAAATAAAATTTAAAAAAAGAAATACCATATATACATTTGGAAAACCATGAGAAGCCCTGTATAATTTTAACAAGGAGTTTTAAATATAGTCAGGGAGACCTGATTTAACTCAATTGGCAGGATAGCATTCACCGTGATATAACATAGATTCTTGCATACAAGTGAGTCAAAATTCTTTATTTTTGATGACTGCTGAACTCTGAAGGGTACAGAGTTCAGCATCTGGAAGGAGACCTGGGTTAAACAACAATGAGATCCTGGAGGGTAATATTTGTAATATTTAACATTTCCTTAACTTGTTCCAGTTCTGTTTCCTATAATATTAAATGGTAATTTAAAATGTTTCTGTTTTTCATTTCCCAATAAAGTCTCAATTAGAGGAAAACAATCCAAAGAACTGTTACTTTTGTACAATCACTTTAACTTTATTAGTTAATATGAACCTTTTTTTTTTTTTTCCATCTTTTTGAGACAGGGTTTCACTATGCAATTCAGGCTGGCCTTGAACTCACTTTGAGCCCAGGCTAGCTTTGAACTCACAGCAACCCTCCTGTCTCAGCCTCCAGAGTGCTGGGATTCTAGGCGCCACCATGCCCAGCCAATATGAGCCTTTTACACAAAGAGAACAACTTACTAGTTAAGAGGACACATTCTGTATCTAAATCCATGCTCCACTGGGTAATTCTGGGCAAGTTATGAAACCATCTTAGGGTATCTAATTACAAAATGCAGGTAAGTAAATTATAGTACCTTCCTCCTAGGGCTGTCATGGATAGTCAGTAAGTTAAAAAGTTGTCTTATATACAGTAAACTCTAAATAAATGTCCATTTATCTTTTTAAAAATTATTCATAATTCTATTGGAATTTCTTTTGTGTGCTGGATGTAATGGTATCAGTATCTGGGAGGCATAGAGGGGTGTGGATTATAACTTTCTGTTTAGCCTGGATTACATAGTGAGATGTTTCAAAAATTATACCAAACCAAACCAAACCAAACCAAACCAAATCAAACCACCCAACCCACCCCACCGCACCCCTAAAACTCCTTTTGCTAATCTGAGAGGAGAAATATAGTTACATATTATTGTTTGGTTTGTACTTTTCAAATTAATAGCAAGAAAAAAAATACTTCCTACTTATTTCTTCTTCTACCCATCTATTTATGTCTTTTACCTTCTTATCTACTGAAGTTCAGGTTTTTTTTTATATTTATCAATTTTAGGGTTTTGTTTTTGTTTCTGTGGTGCTAGGGATCAAACCCAGGGACTTGTGCATTCTAGGCAGGGGTTCTTTTTTTAAAATAAAGATATTAACCCTCTGCCATTATTTTCTGAAAACTTATTTCTCTTTGCCCTGCTTCTAATGTTTTTTTAAATCTCCTTAAGTTTAGAGTCCACCCTAAACTAGGTATAGTGATGCATGCCTCTAATACCAGGATTCTGCAAAGCTGAGGCAATAATTTTGCAAATTCAAGACCTGCTTCAGCAACTTAGGGTAATTTTATTTTTAGTCTCTCTCTGTCTCTCTGTCTGTGTCTCTGTCTCTCTCTGTCTGTCTCTGTCTCTCTCTTGTACCAGGAACCAAATTCAAGACCTAGTGCTTCCTAGGCAAATGCTTATGTTGCTTACTCTTTTTGAGACAGGGTTTCACTATGAAGTTCAGGTTGGCCTTGAACTCAGTCTGTAGCCCAGGCTTTGAACTTGTAGAGATCCTACTGCATTAGTCTCCCTAGTGCTAGAATTAAAGGTGTGTGCCACCATACCTGGCCTCTTTTGGGCAATTTAGCAAGACAGAAAACAAACAAAATTCCCCCAAACATAAAAAAAATACAGGTCTGGGGAGATATCTTAGTGCAAAGCTCCTATGTTCAATCCCCACCCCCTCAAAGAAGTTTTCCCTAAGCCCAGGTAGACCATAATTTCTCTATTTTTTAAGAAACAGGTGGACTGAGAGACTGATGATGTAATCCAGTGGTACAGCACTTGCCTAACATGTAGTAAGCCTTGTGTTTGATCCCCAGCATGGCAAAAACACCACCATCAATAACAAACCCAAAACATAAAAAATGCTTAATTATCTTAAGAATTTGTTTTGATAAGTACTACTAAGCAAACTGTCCTCCCAGAAGCTTACCGATTGTATCAACACCATTTATGGAATTACCTCTCTATCTTATTTGATACTGCTAAAAAATGAACTGAGGATAATATAAAACATGTGATTTATTTTTTAAAACTTCTGAAATTTATAGAGGTCTATACATAAGCTTTAATACATCAAATAACCTTTTCATAAAAGATATTTGTATCTACTTACTATATGTGAGTCCAACATACTAGTTTTGCTGATAATATAAAAATGCTGGGAAACAAGCTGACTTAAATTTTAGAAATTTGTTTTATAAACTGGATATAGATCTACTAAGTAGAGAAAGTGGCCACTAACAAAATTCAGATAGTAAATAAATGCTTTTTATCTTTTCAAAATGATCATACACGTATTTATTTTATGTTCATGACAAAGTAGGCCAGGCAAGTATTTTTAAAGACAGAAATTTAAGTATATAAACTTTCAATGACTGTTGACAAAATTATATATCATGAAAATATAAATCCTGCAACAATGACTAGTGGCTAAGCATAAAACCCCATGTTCCCTGCATTACCATCCTTCCGTGCCTTCTGTTTGAGGTTCTCTTTTCTGCCTAAGGGTAAACTAGTTTATTCCCTCTCAGGAAAAACAAAAACCCCCAAAACCAAAAACCAACTCTCTAATCCCCTATCCAGGTTCTGGGCTGCTGGAAGGGCTACTGCTGCCCTTTACAGCCAAGCTCATGACAGGCTTATCTTTAGCGCCTGTCCCCAATTTCATCGCATTGTTTCCTACCCGTATCAACTGTCCTTCCAGTTTGCTTTCTCGGCTCTTTTAAGGTCATCAAGGACCTTCACTGTGGCATCTCCTCTGTCTCACCCTCACCTTAATGAGATGTAGAGTACTAGACACACCTGATGACTCTGGTCCATGATCCACTTCCTTCACTGGGCTCTAGGACATGACACACACCTGCCTTTTCTTTCTTCATACCTGCCATTCGCCCCTAATTCTGTCAGCTGATTACCTCCTTCATCTCTGAATGTTAAGAGTGATTAGGGCTCTCAACAGTCCTTGGACTTCCTTTTTTCACTGTGCCTGTGATACCATCTGATTTCACAATTTATAACTCCATCCATATACCATTAACTTCCAAACTTATGTCATCTGCCTAGACCTCTCCTTTAATACCAGAATTTCTGGTACCAACACCTCTGAACACCTCCAATTATGTGTCTTACAGCCATTCCACGTCTGGTATGTCCAAAATTGCAGTCTTCATCTTTCACCTCAACCTGCTCAACCCAGAGTTTCCATCTCTACAAAAACCAATGGCTTGGGGCTGGGGATTTAGCTCAGCGGCATAAGTGCCTGCCTTGCAAGCAGGCAGTCATGAGTTCAATCCCTGGTACCGATAAAAAGGAAAAAGAAAAAGAAAAAAAAAAAAAAGCAATGGCTTTTTCTGGGCGGTGGGGGATAGAAGGGATTTCTTAGGCCTAAAACCTTAAGTTGTCTTTTGTTCATTTTTTTTTTTTGTTAGTTTATTATTCACATCTATTTTACCTATCTTCAAAATAGGTCCACAACCTGCCTTCCTTCTCACTGCTTCCACGACTCTGGCCTAAGCAGTATCATACTGGAATTCTTGAAACAGCCTCCTAACTACCTACCTATATTCTGCTTCTACTATTTCTGCTTTAGTTTCTTTTCCACACAATGGCCAGAATGATCACTTACAAATGTTAGTTGGATATTACTCCCCTGTTCAGCACCCATAAAAGACTTCACATCCACTCCTGTTTTTTTTTTTCCTTCCATATTATCCAATGTGTTTTTTTTTTAGTTTATTAGTACCTGTGTATAGGACATAATGCTTGCATTCCTTGCAGGGAGTTGGTCCACACATATCACACCTCTTAATTCCTTTGTCCATCCCCTTTCCCTTTCCCCTCTCCCCCTACTTCGTTAAATCCGAAGTGCTCACAGCTCCCCAAAGTCCCTGATGACCTGGTACCCCATTAACTTCTCTGGTCTCACCTCCCATTCCTTTTCCAGTCTGTTCAGCCATGTAGCTCTCCTGGCTGATTCTCAGGCATGCCAGGCAGGATCACTATCTTTTTTTTTTGTTTGTTTTGAGACAAAGTCATGCTGTGTAGTTGAGGCTGGCCTCAAACTTGCAGTGATCCTTTTGCCTCAGCCTACTGAGTACGAGGGTTACAGGACTGTGCTGCCAGGCCCAGCACTCAGGCACACTCTCATCTCGGGGATTTTGCCCCTGCATCTCCCGTAACAGGAGATACTCATCTCTCAGATTACTATTTTACTCCTCTAGGTCCCCAAACGCTATAATCCCAGGAAACACTTACTGACCTATTTGAAATTCTGATCATTATCTTCCACCAGAAGTGCTACCTGCACTGTATTTCTCTGTACAGCACCCAATCACTACCGGATATGCTACTGAACTCTTTATTTAAGACTGTGATTTTCCTGCTAGAATGTATGTTTCATGAGGGGAGAGATTTTTGTATCTCTTCCTCAGCACCTAGAACAATACCTAGCTGATAGTCGCTACTCAATGTGCAATGTATTTTACTTTGTTTTTTTCTTAAATCTGAGACAGGGCTTCACTATACAGTTCAGGCTGGCCTTGAACTCACTTTGTAGCCCAAGCTGATCTCAAACTTGCAATGATCCTCCTGCCTCAGCCTCCCAAAGAGCTGGGTTTACAGATATGCACTACCACGCCCGGCTTTATTTTATGTATCTGGTAAATTCAAGGGAAGGATTGATGATCAGTGACATCTGTGTTAACACGGATATGAAATAGGTTTTTTTTTTTCCCTTTGGTACTGGGGATTAGACTCTCAACTTTGTGTTTGCCAGGCAGGCACTTGTGTCGCTGAGCTAAATCTCCAACCCTGAAATAGATTTTATTTTGAATGCCAACTATAAATGAATGCCAGTAGATGAATGGAGTGAGGTATAGAGGATTGTGAATCCACATGAGCTTACAATGGAAATATAATTATCAATATAGAGTTCAGGTACTTTATACTCCAGATTATCTGAATCTATATATAAAATGACACAGCTAGAAAATATGAGATAACATAGTTATCAGTATATAAAAGAATTGCTATGTTATGCCAAGTTCTTCACAGGTTTTATTAGCACAGATAGGTAAAGTAAAACTAATAAAGCTACACCTATTAAATGTAATTAGGAAATAAAATAGAAACTATTTCAGAGTGTGAGAGGATTTTACCGATGGGAACAATTTAAAATATGCTTCTCACATGTTCTACATAACATATACTTTGTCCTTTTTGTTTTTTTGGGGGGCAATACTAGGGGTCAAACCTGTAGGCCCATGCAGTCTAGGCATAAGCTCTATCACTGAGCTACATCCCAAACCCTTTATGAAATTTTCTTTCTTTTTGTGGAGGGGTACCAGGGATTGAACTCACAACCTTGTACTTACCAGGAGGGTTTGTGCAGCTGAGCGAAACCCCTGGCCCTCTTTATGAAATTTTATTTTGAGCCAGAGTTTCGCAAAGGTGACTAAGCTGGACTTGAACTTGTGATTTTCTTCTTTTTTTTGTGGTGCTGGGGACTGAACTCAGGACCTTGTGCATGCAAGGCAAGATCTCTACCACTAAGGCCTAGCACCAGCCCCAACTTGTGATTTTATTGCCTCGGCTTCCCAAGTAGCTAAGACTGAAGGCATGTGCCACTGTACTGTGCTTTTTACGTCCAAGGAAATTCGCCTAGATCATTAAAAATATGTATTAACACCACTAATCAAATAATCCTTTCATCATTACACAATACATTAGTTTTCAGGATTAAATAGGAATGAATACATGGCACTTACATTCTGTTTCGTGCTTATAGGCCCCTAATGTTAGCTGCCGAGATGTTGTTAATAATTGTTGCATCATTGCCGTTGGATCTTGAAATATCTTCAGGAATAGAATGGAAAAAAGCTTAATAACTCCAAAGTCCTCCAACTTAAAACTGCTTTTAAACTCTCTACAAAAATCTTACCATTTCATCATAGAACTCAGAAACAACTGTCTTTTTCCCCAACATTGCATTGGTGTCTGACTGAAAAAGCTTCAACAAATGATACAGGGTTACCTGTAAAATAAAAACAGATGTCACATCTGTACAGTGGTTTTCATCATCATCATGAAAAACTCATTTTTAAAACTGAATTAGAGACTGGAATTAGTAAACGTATCAAATTCAGATCTTCTTTCAACTGAAATTTATTGTGGCAAATCACCAAATTCTGCACTTCTATTTTTTCTATTTTATTCTTAGGTAGCACCATCAATATGCATCTACTTAACATGAATTTTTCAAGAAGGTTAAGAAAGGACCTATTTAAGCATCTCTAAACAGGCTGGAAATATAGCTCTTGGCAGGTACAAATTCCTGGGTTCAGCCAGCTACTGCGGCACACAAGCATCTCTACAGAGCAAATATATTCAAAAATAATACAAGATACAGCTATGAAAACTAAACTTGAAAATCAAAATATGAATTATTTTATTTAAATAAGTGAAAATGGATTAACTGTTAATCATCTGTGAAGATTAGAGCTTACCAATTCACTGTGGGAAGAAAATATTTGATACTTTAAAAAGGAGTAACCAATACTAACATATTTAGCAAGACCAAGACACTCTCCTTGGTGGTTGTGGAGGGAACACCTGGATGAAGCTCCTTGAAAGAAGAGCAATTACCTCCATTTTGGCTAACCCTGGCCCTATTTCCATGTATTAATATGCACAGAGCTTGCTAGGATTTTTCCCTTATCCCTTCAAATGGCTTTAAGCAATGTAAATCAGCGTGGTAGACTGATGCATGTCTTTGAAGCAAGGTGAGAGGTCTATGTTTCCCTGCCCCCCACAGTGCCCCCACAAATGTGCGAGCCAGGTGGGAAAGAGAGTGAGGCTCCACACTGCTGGCTGGGACTGAGGACTGAGGCTGAATGACTTCCCAGGGGATAAAAGACTACACATCAGAGCTGAAGCACGGACCCCAGAACACCAGACACTATCTCACATTGTCTTATGCAGATTACTTTTTCTGCACACCATTCTCTCTGTATACTGTAGAGGTGATTTCAGGCCTTTTATCTAGCCCAGTTCCCAGCACTCACACGTTTCTCACTACTCTCAGTCCTTATCCTAGAGTCACTCCCTTCTGGGTTTAGCCCTGGGTCGAGGTCTTTGTTCTGGTTAACCCTCACCCCAGCTGGATTTAGGATCCTTTGGTTCTCCACAGCCACTGATACGCCTCAGTGTCTACATTTTCCCTGTGAGTTGCACTGGAAGTGGTGGATTGATATTAACTCTCTACAATTCCAGTAACTTCTCTGTGGGATTACAAATATTAACTTTCTGGACCGGGACAAGGTCTGAGAAGGGCTCACAGGGTAAACAGGATTATTATACAAATGACATAATAAGTAAACACAAAGCTGGTTAGTAATAGTTCACTTGACAAGAGCACCATGTCTACAAATACTTAAAAACAGGTGTTGTAAGACATCAAAGAAAACACTTTGCAGCACAATGTGATTACTATAACAAATAAAACACAGTTGGCAAACAAAAGAGTTCATGTTGAAGTTGTACAAACCAAAGGTCTCAAAAATTTTTTCCAAAAGGGTAGTTAGTATCATTACAAGGACAACTACTTCAAAATAATTATTTCCCACTCTGAAGAGGTGGGAAAATACATGAATTCTTGCAAGTGAATCTAAACAAGCATCGTTAACTCCCCTTAAAGATAAATCTACTTACACAAATGTCAAACTTCTCTAGATATGAGTGGCCAGTGGCAGTACCCTGCTTAAAGAACATCATCTAGGTTCAGGATAGCATATTAGGAGTTCAGAAGGGGCTGCAGGTACACCTTAGTGGTAGAGTGTTTGCCTAGCATACACAAAGCCCTGAGTTTAATCTCCAACACTGAGGGATAAAAAGAACATAAAAAAGAGAAGAGAAATGCAAAGACCTCCATTAAAAAAAAAAAGTACAATCTGAAAATGAGACAGCATTAAGTACAGCCCATATTAAAACACATAATTTGCTGGGTGTGGTGATGTAAGCCTGTAATCCTAACAATCATGAGGCTGAGGCAGGAGGGCAGCTGTGAGTTCAAGACCAGTCTGGGCTACAATAAGTGAGTTCAAGGCCAGTCTGAATGGCATAGTGAAACTGTCTCAAAAAGACAAACCGAACCATAATTTGGCAAATTTTTGGAATAGAAAGAGATGCTACCGTGGGATAATAAATCATAATACAGAAAAACTATAGCTTGAAATCTTAACGAAGAATGAGGTGGGAACCAGAGCTCTTTAGAGCCCCAGAGAGGTTCCAAATTGAGCTGGCAGTGAAATCAAGACACTCTGGATAGCTGGGCCTGTTGAACCTCCCTTCTTAATTTTCATGGACAACAAAGCACATCTCCCTCCTTGATGCTACAATTATTCATCCCAGCAATCAAGTATGGAAAAGAAATGAAGAGATTTTCGGATGGGCAATGACTCTAGTAAAAGTTTACTTCTCAAGCATCCTTTGTGAAAAAATTCCTTCAGCAAAATGAAGAAAAATTTTCAAGTACAAGGTAAAAAGGATCATACAGCTCCATTTGGAGTTGACAAGTATTACCTAAAATTTAAAAATTCAAAATTAAACATATGAAACACACAGGGGTAATTTCTAGAGGAACTACAAATAATAAGTGTTTTTTAAAAGTGGTTTTCCTGGGGAAGAGATGGAAGATGAGAAAAGAAGATGGCGAGCTGAAGAGTGTGGCCCCCAAATACATTGAAGTCCTAACTCCTGGTACTTATGCACACAACCTTACTTGGAAACAGTCTTTGAAAATGCCATTAACTTCAGGTGAAGTCATTCAGATGGCCCTAAACCAGTATGGAACTCTTTATGTGATGAGACACAGAGACAGAGAGGGCACTAAGACCATGAGACAGTGAGGCAGAGGTCAGAGTTATGCTTCCAAAGCCAAGTACTCCTTAGGCTTCCAAAAGCTGAAAATGGCAGGCAAAGGTCCTCCCCAGAGGCTTTGGAAGGAACACAGAAGTCTTGATTTCAGACTTCTAGGTTCCAGAACTGTGAAAGTAACTTACTGTTTTAAGGCATCCAGGCTGTGATAGTAGGAAACTTAACACGTGAGGACTTCAACTATATTTAGGAAATCTCTTGAAATAGTACTCTCATGAAACCAAAAAAAAAAAAAAAAAAAAAACTCTCTCATGGATCTGACTTTACAAATGAAAATATTTAAAAATTACATCATAAAACTGTTTCCTGTATGTTCTATTCAGACTTCCAGAGGCATTCAAACAGATATAGGTAATTTAAAAAAAGACATTTTTAATTGTGAATGCTGTATGACAATTCCTAGAGCAATGAAACTGTCTATAACTACCTACAAATTCTTCTTTCCAAGAACAAAACTGAACCTTAATATTCAGCTTTTAGAGACAAGGATTTTGTTTCTGAACAGTTTAGAAATGGGATAAAAGTGAACAGAAATAGATGTTACTCATGTCTTTCTTTTGTATGTTAAATAAACCTTTATAACACCTTTATAAACCTTTATAAATAAACCTTTATATGAGCCAACTACTGAAGTACAATAGTATCACTACACTAAAGAAACATTACAACACTTTTTAGAGAATGAAATTTAGGCGTACGTACATCTGAGTGGGAATACATGAACTAGATTGAACACTATGGAGGTGTCATACGCCGTATTAGTTTACCTTTCTAAGAAAAACTGTCTCATAAAGAAGTTACAAGATGTAGTAATTTCAGAGACATTTTCCAGTTGTTGGGGGTGTGGCGAGGACAACAGATTAGGAGTACAACTTCTTTATTACTAACAAAGAAATGATGAGAGAAAAAGCTGCACAATTAAAACAGAGGATCTGAGGATGCAGTTAAGTGGACAGAGTGCTTGCTTAGCATGCAGGAGGCCCTGGGTTCAATCCCCAACACCGCCAAAAAAGCAAAACAAAGCAATCTAACAAAGTTAAAAGGAGCTTTTGTTTTAGAACACCATGGCCTCCTTTTCTTTCCTTCTTAATGTATGCTGAAATCTGCACTAGTTTCCTCGATAAACTATTTTCACTGAGGTCAGGCAGGTCACCTTTGTATCTTTCACAATCCTTTAAACAGTATCTTGTAAATGATAGGTTTATTTCATAATTTCTTGATACACAGTACATGTGAGAGTGTTCTAGAAGAATACACTGGTCGATTTGGAAACCCCATACATGAAAAATATGTAACTGAGCTATGAATGTTTATTTAGGAGAAAAGAAAATTAATGTATAAAGTTATCAGTAAAAAGTTCAAGGAAGCATAAAAGTACCAAATTGAACTACCCCCAAACTGAAAAGAATGCTTCTCTTTAAAAACAGAAATCAGTCTTCTAGCAATATGATAGCCAGTGATGATTTTCTGTTGTCTTGCTTTGAAATGTTACTTACATTGTTTTCTTCTGATCTGTTTTGTTCTTAGTTTTACTCTCTTTAAAATAAAATTTAAAAAAAATCAGTCTTCTATACTGGTGATAGGCAAACCCAAACTAGGTTTTCATTTGAGAGACTACCTGAATGAATTTCTATATAGGAAGAATAAATCACATGCCAACGGGTACCTGTCCTCACTATGTATCAAACCACCTGGGCTACTGGTCCCACTCCAAAATCTGCTGAATCAGACTCTCCACGGGAAAAGGTCCAGAAGTTCAAATTTTTTATTTTGCACCCCAGATATTTCTGATGCATCTAGTTAGGTACTGGTTCTCTGAACCACACACTCACTTGATATTGTACTCCTTTAAACTCAATTTTAATAATGCGATATGATAAAATGTAAATACTTAGTATTCAAAGGAATGAGCTGATTCTAACAAGATGAAGATGGTGACTGAGTCAGGTGTGGTAGCCTAGCAATGCAGTCTCAGAATGTAGCAAGCCGAGGCATGAGAACTGCAAGTTTGTTCCCGGCCTAGGCATCTTCATCGCGTCAGAATAAAAAACTAAAAGCTCAGTATGAAGTGCAAACTCCTTGAGTTCAATCCTCAGTACCATAAAATTTAAAGAGACAGACAGAGACAGAGACAGAGACAGAGACAGAGACAGAGACAGAGAGAGAGAGAGAGAGAGAGAGAAAGAGAAAGAGAAAAGAAAATTAATAGTGAATGTTAAATCTCACTCCCAATCATGTAAACTTAAGAGTTATGGCTGAGTTGTGACTCACGTACAGGTGCATTTTTTAAAGTCTTAGTGATTTTAGTAATCAAAAGAAAACACTGTAGTATTGGTGGCAAACCTATGAGACTCGTGCAGCACCAGACTATTATCACTGAAAGCGCTAAAAGGCTCATCATCATTGCTATAGAATGTTAGGCTTGTATAAATAACTTGGTTCAAAAACTAGCTCGCTTACAACTAACTGAGAGTTTCTGATCACAGGACTTGACCCCTGAGTCTTAAAATCCTCATCTCTAAAATGAAGACTATCACTAACCTCTGGAAGTTGCTGAAGAATCAAAATGAAAACATGGAGAAAGTCAAGAGATGAAAAAATCAGTGAGATGAATAAATGAATCATCATAAGTAAGATAAAGCTGCTAGAAAAAACAAAAATACTGTTGCTAAGGGTTTGAGTACAAAACAGTGGATATTCCCTTCAGACAGCATATCAACGCAGCCTTTTTATTTCTAAGAATGAAATGAATTAAAAAATTTTTCTGCCACAATTATCTGATTTCCTTGGTTTCCAATAAATGTTCATATTATATCCTTTTTCTTCTACACTTGAAAAGGGAAAAAAGGTTTTGAAAAGCATTTAAAAATGGAAAAACCTTAACTTATGACAAGATACATCATGCCATTAGTTCCTATATCTAAATAAAAATAGTTATTCATTCAGTATTATTACATTTTCAAATTAATAAAAATTCTATTTTCTATTTGCAAATATTACTCACGGGTCTTTCATTAGGGTCAATGAAAAATATTTTGATGATTATTTCGAATTCACCCCATCCTGTTTCAGTAATTTCATATGGAGGCTTAGTAACAACTAAAGAGAAAGGGGGAAAAATTATAAATTACTGACTTATTTTCTTTGCTCTTTTAACTTTGTATATTATGAATCAAGATTGTACAATACCTCTTAAAGGGTTGCCGTAACTTTCATGTAATTTAAATTGGATTTTTTTCACATATGCTGACATATCCTAAAACACAAAGAAATTAATTAGTTCTATCACCCACATATGAAAACTATCAACCATATATATCTAATTTTATAAAATATATTTTCCTTCAAATTTTATGGAATTTATTTATTTATTTTTTTGGTCTTTTTCGTTTTTATCGGTACCGGGGATCGAACTCACGACTGCCTGCTTGTGAGGCAGGCGCTTATGCCACTGAGCTAAATCCCCAGCCCCTGGAATTTACTTTTTTAAAAAACATGAATTGGGAAGTAATACCTGGTTTTGCTTTTTTTTTAAACAAAGGAAACCTATGTTAAATCCTTTCAAAATACACAATATGCAGGAATATATATTTCCCCATTCACTTGTTTTGTAAACCTTGTTGTTATATACCTTAACTTAATAACAGTCTCAGTTTTGAGTTTTCCAAAGACAATAAATTTCTGGAAGTTTTATTGAAATAATCATATAAACCAAAGCAAATCTATAGTCAGAGAACACAATTATATTACACTAAACTAAGAACAAGAAATTCAAAGCAACATAAAACTGTTGAATATGAAACTACTTTTCTTAATATTTTGAAGCATAGGAGCACATTATTAACTATAGCACATAAAAGGGCTTCTGCCAGTAAAGTGGCTTTTAAAAATATATAATTCATGGTGCTGGGGATTTAGCTCAGCGGCAAAAGCACCTGCCTTACAAGCAGGCGGTCGTGAGTTTGATCCCTGGTAGTGATTAAAAAAAAAAAAAAAAAAAAAAATATATATATATATATATATATATAATTCATTAGAAAGAAAGAGCACATACAACATAGTACAGTTCCACTCAGTAGTAACGTTTACTACCTTTATGTTTTCAGGGTTCTTGTTATGTGTTTATGTCTACATACAGTTAAATAATTAAATTGGGATTATTTATACTGATAACCTGCTTTATCATTTGTTACACTGCAAGAATTTTTGTGATGTAGATTTTTATAAGTATCTTTGAAGTCTCTTTTGGAAATACTTCAATCATTTCTTCTACAAATACTTGAGCAACTACTAATACTGCCACACCAGATGCTTATTATACAATGATAAATAAAACAGTCTTACCCTCAGGCACTTGGAATTTATTGTGCAATAGGGAAAAGACTGTAAAATTTGCACTCAGTGTAATGTGCCATGAAGGCATCAGGCAAAACTGCACAGAATGGACACCTAATTCAGTCTTTAGAGACTGAAAGTAACTCAAAAGAAAATGACAATTGAATAAGACCTAAAAGGATAAACAGGAATATCTGAGTAGGAAGGAATGAGTGAAGAGGTTTAAGGGTTCGTAGGATAATCATCAATTTGAGAGTAGTCTAGTACTTGTAGGGTGCATGATATGAGAAAATGCTAAAGTACAGACAAATAAGGCCACAGAGATAGAATAGGGGAAGATCATGGTAACTTTTCTAAAAAAAGAAAGAGGAAATTTAACTATGGATATATGTCTATAGATTTGCCTATTTGGACATTTTATGTAAATGACACCACACACTAAATACCATTTTATGTTTTCTTTCACTTAGCATAATACTATTTTCATACATGTGCTAGCATGTATTAGTAATTCATTTTTTTTATTGCCTAGTATTTCAATGCATGACTATCCAACATTTTATTCATATAGTCATCAACTGACAGACATGTTGATTGTTCCATTTTTTGGCTATAATGAATAACAGTATTTTCATACACAAGTTGAATAATTTAGTCATTCAATAAATATCTGCTGAATATCAATCTACAGGCTGTTTTCAAGGCAGTGATTCAACCATAAAACAAAATCACCAGTAACCAGAGTTTATAGCAGATCTGCTTATATATTTTCTGGTCTATTACCACATTACTACTTTATAATTTGTTGCTATTCCTGAAACACTCCTGGTTACTATGTTAATTTAAGATGTGATGTTTGGAAGGTACACTTGTACTGTATTTATAGAAGTATAATTCTTGTTACTTAATTTTATTGGGAAACATTTCTGGAAAATTAACTTTTTTGAATCAAACAAAGATGACAATTCTCATTTATTCTTCTAATTTGTTAGGGAGGGCTAATTTTTTTTAGCAAGTTACTATAAAAGAAATTTACAAGTTTATCTTCAAGCAGAACAAATTATAGCTCTGAAAAAAGTTACAGGAAAAACAAGTACCTACCTCATTTCTATATGGTTTTACATAAACTGTCCACTGATGGGTGTGCCCATCCTCTTCTCTTTTCTTCCCAAAATAGCGAGCGACATTACCATAAACTATTGGTTTAACGATAGTAACCCCCTAAAAGAGAAAGTTTAAAAAAAATCAATAAATACTGTACCATTAACTAAATAGAGCTCTGAAGCTTGTTTTGAGGAGTGGCAGTCTCTAGGTGGCTCCTTGGTTCAGGGTATGATTCTCACACTGGATGTGAAAGAAATAGCAGTCTCACAACCTAGAGTTCAGTTAAAAACAGGAATTTTTCTCAGATCAACCTGCAACATTCCATTCCATATGAACACAAATAACTGAACACCCGATTAATTACATCTCCTCCTTGACAATGTTTTCATTTAATCACCACATAAAGCATTTATGAACCTGAAAACTAGGTATTTGAATAAAAATTGCAGTTTACTACTTATGCATTTACTTTAATCCATATTACAAAAAAACCCCTATAACTAGAAATCCAAACCTACAAATTCTTGTTTAGGAAGATGCTTTTAAAAGTTGAACAGATTTAAATACACTGTATTACAATTGGATTCAGATATGACAAACATGGTGACGTGCCACGTGGATAATTGAAACTTGGTAAATACTGGCTAGTGCCATGTTTGCTACATCTGTGCTCAATTCTTCACTGTACATTGATGTTTCTAATCACATCTGATTAGCACAAAGACAACAAGTGCTGATAAGATTATGGAAAGGAAAAGAGATTAAACATTTCAAGAAAAAGGAAAAAACATGCTATACTGAATCTGAGACCAAATGTCCAATAGCAAAAATGTATCTGAAGGACAAATACCAAGATATACTGTGTATGACAAGTGCTTTGCCCTTCTGGCCAGAATTGCCAATTTCAGTGATTTGCTAAAATGAAAAACACAAAGGTAAAAGAGGACAGGAACCTGGTATGTGTTCTCTTGGTCTTTTAGAAAACAAGGGGTTGTTCCTCTGGCCACATACATGTGAATCTACAAAATGGGAGATATTGTGGGCATCAAGGGGATGGGTACTATTCAAAAAGTATGCCACACAAATGTTACCATGGCAAAACTGGAAGTGTACAATGTTACCCAGTATGTTGCTGACACTATAACAAGCAAGTTACAGTGATTAGGGGAAGATAGTTGCCAAGAGAATTAATGTGTTTTGAGCATATTAAACACTAAGAATGGAGATAAGCTTCCTGAAATGCATCAAGGAAAATGATAAAAAAATAAGGAAGCCAAAGAGAAGGGTAGTTAAATTGAACTGAAGTGTCAGCCTGCCTCACCTAAAAAACACAATGAGACAGGGTCTCGCTATGCAGTTCAGGCAGGCACTGAATTCACTTTGTAGCCCAGGCTGGTCTAGAACTGGCAAGGATCCTGCTGCCTCAGCCTCTTGAGTGCTGGGATTAGAGGCATGCATCACCACACCCGGCTATTTTATATTTTTCTACTGCATAAGTTTCCCATCAGTCCAAAATATTGCCTAAAAGCTTGGGCAAAATGAACTTTTCCCTGGCATCTCTTTCTTATTCGATTAAATTTCAGCAGCTTTTGGAACTTTTGAAATATTCTCATTTTGTATGTGATAGTAAAACAGAGTGATAGGTATATACACAATACAATAAAAAATAATGTAAAAATGATACTGATAATAAGCACTCTAAAAGTTTACCTACCGGGTCAGGAGTTTAGCTCAGTGCGGTAAGTGCCTACACAAGATGGTGAGTTCGATCTCCGGCACCAAAAAAAAAAAAAAAAAAAAAAAAGTCTACCTAACGATTAAGGACCACTACAAAAGTGAGTGTTTTGAAGAAAAATTTTCTTTCTTCAGTAAGTTTAAAGAAGAGAAGGTGTAAAAATAGATGTTGTATCAAGTACTTGTTGGTCCTGCCTTAAATACAGTACTAAAGGGGAGGCAGAAAGGTGCAAGGGAGATGGGTCACAAATATTATGTTAGACTCAACAATAACTTCCATTAAAACAAAAGAAACTGACATTTAATAAATGTTACCTATGCACCAGGCACTGTATTATGTTCTCTGCATGTCTTTTTGTCTTAGTCACAACTTTGGGGCTTTGTGAATGCCAGAACTCAGTAATTCTCCGCTCTGATACTTCACAGATACGTATTTGGAGATCCTTCCTGCCCGGCATTTGTAAATTTTCGGGATACGAGCTCACGAATCATTTGTTACAGTTTCACAATAACTGGTGCCATCTCCAGTTTACCGAAGACCTAGGCTGGGAGCCACAGTGCAGCAAGGTGGGACCTGCCAGCCCCGGGGGCGGCCCGATGCCCGGGCTGCCACACGGTGTCTCCCCAAGCCAGCTCGCTCGCGTAATCTACCTTGCAGGAGGGAGGTGGCGATGACGCGGGAAGTCGGGCCCCAATGAACTCTCAGTTTTCGCTCGGTGGTTTACACTTGTTCACCACCTGATGCCTCGGTTCGAGCACGAGCAGAGAAGGCGCGAAAGGGAACCGAGCGGTCCTCCCAACGCCGCGCAGGCAGGAGTCGGGGTGGGAGAGCCCCGTGAAGGGAGGCGCAGCCGGGCACTGACCTTCACTCTCCCGCCGGAGTCAGGCCCAAATTCGGCCATTCTCTTGAACATATTGTCCCACGGAAGAAGCCGCCGCCGCCAGGAAAAGAGACCGGGGTCGGCGGGGTCGCCGCTCCCCTCAGAGGCTCCGCTCCTCCCGCTCGGGCCCAGAGATGGGTTTCTGGCCAAAAGAGGGCAAGTCACCGGGGTTCTCGGTGCAGAGCAACTGCCAACCCCCGGCAGGCGGAAAGACGGTAGGCCATTCAACCGCGCGGAGCTGCGGAGCGGAAGGCGGAGCAACGGCAGAGCCGTGCGCAGGCGCAGTGAGCTCGCGCCCGCGCGCCCCCGTGACCCCCTCCCCCTCGCTCTCTCTCCTTGCACGCCGCGCACGCGCCTCGCTGCTGCTATAACCACCGGGAAGGTCCCCTCTCAGAGCTCCAGAGCCAGTTTGGAGACAGGAAATACCCAATAAAGGATTGTAAAATTCCTCAAAATTTAAGACGCTGAGTTTCCTCAGTGAAAGATTCTGTCAGTCAGCCAGCTGAAAGTTGAAAGCAGAGCCACGTCAAGGCTATCTTTGTGAACTCTTGAGAACATGAGGATAAAGAAATCTACACTGAAATCAGAAGAGCTTCAGGTTGCACAGAAGCAACATTGGAATTTAGGGAGCAAAGTACTACTCGACATTCTGAAGGAAAATTATTTATGATTTAGTCTTTAATACCGAGCCAAGGTCAACCAAATATGTACATGGAATTTAAGTTTCAGGCATGCTAAATCTCAAAAAATGTCATGCCTCCTTTCTCAAAGAATGTTCTGGAGATGTTATCCTTTAAAATGAGGGAACAAACTAAGAAAAAGGAAATCGTCGGGAACGCAATAAATATGAAGCAGAAAATAAAGTGATGACTGAAATAAAGAGCCAGGTTAACAATTTTATGCATAGAGAGCATAGCAAGCAACCTGTCTGGGTTCGGCTGAAAGTCCCTGGGAGATACTGCTTCGGAAGGATAGAATTGACAAAATTCCAGTTGTGTCTGAAGCCTCATGAGAAGATCTAAATATTAGACATAAAGTTGGGGAGTTGAAGTAATTACACATACTCAGAAAACTAAGCAGACTTAAAGATCATGCCGTTGTTTGATTTAGAGAAAACAAAATCTTGCTCAAGAAAAGGAAGTAATTGTATTCAGTGTTACATAAACAACGTGTTGCTGTAACATAAAATTATATGGTTACATTTGGAAGGATGGACTTTGGAGAAAGGTGTCATGGATGATGGGACTAAGGAGGAAATAGTTTAAGCTTTGTGCAGGAAATCAATATCCTAAAATTGAAAAATAAAGGAACACTATAAACCTAATATTTAAAAGCAGGAAAGTAATTAAAATTATTCAGCTAAAAGTTGATAGTTACTACCGATTATAATTTTTAATAGTTCCATTCAGCAACTTTTGAGAAAATGAATTGTCAGTGATTCCATTAAATAGGGTTTAGCAATACCTAGTGTCACATGAAGAGCTCAATTGTGATATGTAGTACCACACAACAAATTAGGAATTGAGTTTTTTCAGTACACACACAAACACACATATTTTTGGTTTTTTTTTGAGACAGGATCTTACTATGTAGTTCAGCCTGACCTTGAACTCACTATGTATCTCAGGCTGGCCTCAAACTCATGGCTATCCTCTTGCCCAGCCTCCAGAGTGCTGGGATTACAGGTGTGTACCACCACACCAGGTTTGAGTTTCTTTTGAACACGATCAAATATGTTTTTTTCTGTTCATAGACTAAAAGCAGAAATTTGGTTAATTATGTTACATAATTGGGATACTTAAAAATATTTATCAAAAACGCTGAGACAAATCTCCAGTAAGCATTGTTTTCCCCCTGCAGTCAATTTGCACTATTCCTTGGCTGTTTCTGCAGTCAGCCTCTAGTGTTGGGCTATCCAGACACTTCTTTGATCTATACTGTGTCTTTCTCAGCTGTCACTTTTCAAGTATTTTTCTCATACTTTGATTTACTTTTTGTTGATGAAACTCCTTTTTTATTTCGTATATATTTGTCATACATAATACCTCCATCATGGAGTATTAATGTATACACATATCACATCTTTATCCTTTTTATTCTCCTCCCATCTGCCCCTCCCCAAATCCCCTTCTCATCTCAATAAGGTCTATTTTCCTGTTTCCTATCATCTGTTTAAATTAATTGTACCTTGGGTTTCTTATATAAGAGATATCATGTGATATTTAACCTTCTCTCTCTGATTTATTTTACTTAGCACTATGAGTTCAATTTTCCTGGAAATTGTTTAAGTTTACTCTTCTTTATGGTTGAGTTACTCCATTGTGTATATGTAACAAATTCTTTTACCTACTCACCTGTTGTAGACTTACAGTCTGTTTCCAATTTTGGCTATTATGAGTTGTATTGCTATAAACATGGGTATACAAGGATCACATAATAAAATTCTTAAACTGTATGAGGAAGATTCCTATAGGAGGTATACATGGGTTTAATGGAACCTCTACTTTTAGTTTTCTGAGGAATCTCCATATTGATTTCCATAGTTGTTGCACTAGTTTACATTCCTATCAATAATGTAGAAGGGTTGTTTTTTCTTGCAACCTTGCCAACATTCGTTGTTTTTTGAGTTCTTTAAGATAGCCATTCTTTTGGTGTAACATGGAACTTCAGTGTTATTTTGATTTTCATTTCTCTAAGGGCCAATGATGCTGAACACTTTTTTAAATGTCTGTTGAACATTTGTATATCTATTGAGAAGTGCCTATTTATTGCAGTTGCCTGTTTTTTGATTCAGCATTTTATTTGGGGTTCTTTTTGTTATTGTTGTTCTTTATATAATTTAGACATTCGTCCTTAGTCTGAGGAGTAGCTCACATTTGTGTTTTTAATTACGTTAGTGTGATTCAAGGAGCCAAACCTAAAACTGCCCTTGTGTAGAAACCCTCTGCTGCTTCCCTATGGCTGGGCTCTGCACTACATTTAAAATGGACTAGGCAAGATTTGGAAGCTCCCAATCCAAGCTGCTATATTATATCTGTGGGGTTGCAGAGTTAGAAGAAAATGTCAGAATATATGTGTATATGGAGGAACACACTAAATAAGCAATATATTACTTCTATTAACAGATATTTACTTGAGTATATATCATGTGTTTGGGATATGGAAATGCGAAAGAGTGGAAAACAGTTCTGTCCTCTTTCCTGTCAGGACAGTAGGTCAGCAGTGTGCCAGAGATGTAACATGGTAAAGATGACATCCAAGAGAGCAGCCACTGAGAGCTCTCAGAGCCTGTGTGGAGAGCACCTTTGTGTGATATAAGAGTATTTGGGAGATTGGTTATAATACCTGGAAAGTCATCGAATAATTAATATAGTAAAGGTGTAGTTTAAGGATATTTAGTATAATGGATGCCAGGTTTGTTGCTGTCTGTGAAGGGAGTTAAAACATAGTAATGTGATTAAACTGTAATGAATCCTGTGATTTGAGATGAGAATTGGAGATATTGGTGTGAATTTATGAATTTCAATATAAATTGATAGCTATAGAGATAAATATACTTTAAATGTGCATATCCTCTAGTTGTGTCCACCAGTACAGTAGGAACTAGAGACAGGGATACTGTCATCTTAATCAGGTGTTCCCAGTGAATGTCAACAGTGACAGGGCAAGTCAGAACTACGTAGTGTCAAAGAAGACTTAGGAAAACATCATTTCTGCAACATTCTTGGCTAAGAGACTTTCAGGCCTGGAAATATAGCTCAGTGGTAAAACTCTTCCTAGTTTGTGTGAGGACAGGGCTTTCATTCCCAGCAATGAAAAAAATGAAAACAAAAGCAAAGAAACAGAGAAACTTTAGAGACATTTAATGATGGCCCTGGTCTGGCCACTTCAGAAGTGCCAACATTAAAGAGTCAAGAAAAAAATGCCAGCTGAAAAAGTTATCCAGATTGAAAGAGATTTTAAAAACAGACAACCAAATATACCACCTGATTCTGAGTTAAAACTTTTTGCCTTGAAGGATGTGTTAGGACAACTGAAGCAATGGCATCTGATGGTTGGATTATAGTAATGTATCAGTATAAATTTTCTGATTTGGATGATTGTTTGAAGTTATGTAGGAGAATGTGTTTGCAAAAATTACATACTGAAGTGTTCAAGACTATTGGACACTAAATCGACAACTCACTCTCGAATGCCTCAGAGAAAAGACCTCTCTACTTGCAAAATTTTGGAAAGATTATCTCAATCTACTCCCACTTTTTGTTGGTCAGTGCTGAGACTTGAACCGAGGGCCTCACACATGCTAGAGAAATGCTTCCATTTCATGTTTTTAAATTTTTTTTTATCAGTACCGGGGATCGAACTCACAACCACACACTTACAAGGCAGGTACTTATGCCGCTGAGCTAAATCCCCAGCCCCTATTTCATGTTTTTAAAAAACAGAAAAAACTTTGCCCTCTTGGAAATCATATTTTAGTGAGAAAAAATAAACCCAATAGTCCTCTCTTATTCATGGAGACACGTTTCAAGACCTGTTGTGGATTCCTGAAACTGCAGAAATTATCAAACCTAGTATATACTATATTTTTTCTTCATATTCATAGCAATGATGAAATTTAATTTATTAATTAAACACATTGATGAGTTATCAATAAATACTAATAAAATGAACCAGTGACTATATTAAGTAAAATAAGAGACATTTGAGTATAAGCACTGGATACTGCCTTTGTCAATCTGAAAACCAAGTCGGCTACTCAGTGACTAACCAGCAGGTAGCACATGAATGTGAATACAGTGGACAAAAGGATGATTCCTATCTGCACAGGACAGAGCAGAAAGGCCCAAAATTTTATCACATTACTCAGCATGGCATGTAATTTAAAATTTGGCAAATGTCCCTTTGGTACATTCACGCATTTAGTTGTGAAATAGCAGACAAAGAGCCAATAAGAAGGACTGAGAACAAATAGTCTGCGAGGAAGGATACAAGTGAGGAGAAGCGGCAAGAAATTTTAAAAGTATGAGGTGGTTTTCTTTGTCAAGTGTTGCTGGGAAATCAAGTAAGATGAGCACAGAACAGCCACTGGGTTTTCACCAAGGAGTCACAGGCCATGGCATGAGCAAGCAGGGTTCTCTGAGTGAGGACGGAAGTCAGATTAGAAAGGGTGAGAAGAGAATGAGAGGAGAGGAGGAGGAGAGGGGTGAGCCCTGGCTTTCTCCCCGCAAGTCTTGCTGTAAAAGGAACAGAGGATGCAGCGGTAGTTGGAGGAATCGTGGGGTGAATGCAGTGTTCTCTCTAAGGTGAGAGGTCACAGGGGCAGTTTGTCCAGTGACAGAAGTGATGCAACACAGACAGAGAACCAAAAGAGGTTGGAGCAGTGAATGGGACGGACAGTAACTGTACGTGGAAATGCTGCCTTTGATCGTTCATATAAAGCTCATAGCAATTTATTTTTTTCTTTTTATTGGTACATTTGTAGCACATGCTGACTATATTCATCGTGGAGAGTTGATACATATCCATGACCTTGCATAGCAATTTATAAAAGAGGAAAATGGAACCAATCTAAATTCTTAAGAGAAAGAGTTGGATCAATAAATTACAGAATTTTCTTATGGTGGAATTCTATTTACCCTTTAAAATGATACAGATTTCTGAATGCTGACATGGAGATAATTTGTGATATATGAAGAAAATTGTAAAGCACTATTTAAAATAAAATATAATTTTTAAAAAAGCTAGCAATGGTTACATTTGGATGTGAGTACATATAAGCATAATTAACTATATTTATATACATGATTGCTGTTCTAAAGTTACCAATGCTTATTAATCTCTGAGTAATAAGATTAAAAGTGCTACTTTTTCCCTTGTCTGTATTTTGTTGTTGTTTTTGACAGGGTCTTGCTATGTAGTTCAGGCTGATCTTGAACTCACTATATAGCCCAGGTTGGCCTCAAACTCACTGTGATTCTCCTGCCTCACCCTTCCAAGTGCTGGGACTACAAGTGTGTACCACCACATGCAGTATTTATGCACTATTTTGTACTAATGAGTCTACCTGTTGTTTCTACTTTAATATGAGTTCTGGAGTACTATATTTCCATGCGATAGCCATGTATCTAATGTTCTGTATTTTTTTTCCTTGAAAAATGAGTTTTACCATGAGTCAAGACTAGCTTGAATTACAGTGTGAGCCCCAAACAAACAAAAACCCAAAACAAAGACATAAAAAATGAGTTTCATTGCAAATACATAAATCTGTATAAGTTCATTTGTCAAGTGTGATAATTACCTAGAAGCTACTTTTTTAGAAATGCAAACTAATGAATTTAGAGGTAAAGTACCATACTATTTCTAGTTTTAAAATCTCTCCATAAAAGAGCACACACACACATGCACACACACACACATGCATGTGTATGTATACATACAAATATATATGAAGCAACTGGCAATATATTAACAACTCTTGAAAGTGCACTAGTATTATATTACTATATAATTTTCTATATATTTGGACCGTTTCATAATAAAAAACAAAAAGGATCAAACAACCAAATTATTCTTAAATAAATAGGTGGAATGGCATTGTTTTGGACAAAACTTGAATAAGACCCTTCATGATGAATATAGATCATCTCAGAAACTTTTGTATATCAAAAAATAACAACTTTTTGTAATACCAACTTCTTACTTTCACTTAAATTTATGTGGAACTGGTGATGGAGCCCAGGAGTCTAGTATGCTAACAGCTGTTCTATCACTGAGCTACATCTCCAGCTCTAATTTTTTTTTATTTAAAGAGAAAAACAAACCAAAACAGTAAAAGGGTACAAGTAATACAGAATTTCAAAAAAATAAACAGTAAGAAATCACTAGTTAATAAATTACATATTGTCATCTTAGAAATAGTTGATCAAGTTACAAAATTAAGCATTCAAAGTGGACATTCAAACAGTGAGACTCAAACAGTGTGTTCAGTGATCCAACAAAAACTTAGTAATATGGTCATCTATCTTAACACACCTAAACACACTTGCAGTTGTGTCGGTTAGAGCACTTTTCCTCTCTTAAATAAAGCACTTTTTTTTTTTAAATCGGTACCGGGATTGAACTCATGACCACCAGCTTGGAAGGCAGGCACATATTGCCACTGAGCTAAATCCCCAGCCCCTCCATCTCTAATTTTTGATCCAGGGAATTTCGAGGAGAATAAAAATCACTTTCCAGAAGTTGACATAAAGTTTTCCACGTTCTTAAAGAATCATTGTAAGTTTTGTTGTTGATAGTGAATCTCTGTTCTCTAAAGCCAGATGGATCCTGCCATCCCTCCTAGCACCCTGTCTCACCCCTGGCAGGTTTACTGCAGCGGGCATTAACAGCTCTGGGGTTTTGCCTCACTGCATCAGTACTGGCTACTGATCTGAAATAGCCCCTAACTAGTGCCTCTATCTCTGGGATTGTAATTTGTAGCTTGGGTGTCATAATTACTCTTCAATTTGGCCAAACATACATTTGAAAAGAAATTAAGTTTAGCAACTAACAACAACAACAACAATAGTAAGTGATGTATAATAAATACCAATTCAGTTTACCTTTACCTAATTCTAGTTTACTAGTGACTTATAAGCACAAATATGTATTTAACATCCAAATCTCTTGACATTTCCTTTTTTAGCATTTTCTTTTTTTCCTAAATCTTAAGATTGGACCAAGGTACTCAGGACCTTGTGTAGGGTAATCAGGTGCTCTAGTGCTGAGCTGTATCCCCAGTCATTTTTATTCTATTTTGAGACAAGTTCTTGCCAAGTTGCTCACACTGAACTAATCCTCATGTCTGTGTTCTGAGTATCAAGATTACAGATCTGTACCACAATGCCAAATGAAAAGTGCATTTTATTACAAAAAATAAAGATTTCACTGAGAAAAAAATTATAATATCTAAAGGCAAATTTGAATGTCAGGTTAAAAATCTTGAAAATAAGAATTAGAGAATAGGAAAGACTATTCTGTGATTTCATCCATATACCTATTTACTCACTCATTTATTCAAAAATAGTTATTAAGGGGGGCATGTTTGACATCAATCTGAAAAGTACGAGAACCACGTTGACAAATACGGAATAAGCTATAAAGTCACTTTTCTTTGTAGCTTATCATGAATGTTATAGAAAAAAATAAAAAATTAAGTCAACCTAGAGTAATAATGACTTACAAAATATTTTGCAGAATTTCAGAGGTTTCATACAAACAGTGACTAAGAAGAAATAGATTTCTATTGTTCTTTGTATGGAAGTTCATAATTTAAAAAAAAATTTTTTTTTTTTTTTTTGCTGTGAAAAGTCCTATATCATGGCAGGAAAATTTAAGGAAAGAAAGATTCTTCATTGCTCTAATTCTCCAGCTTCCAAATTTGTCCTTCGATGTATCATTTACTCAGCCTCCAGAGGCCATCGAGTCTGAGGCCACTAGCAAATCTAGTGGCACCGGAAGAGCATGGCAGGTCCTATGTGACTTACATATAGTGTTTTCCTTTCCCATCATTCCTTCACACAGTATCTCCGATTCTGTTCATTGCAAGGATTTTGTTTATCGCAAAGATGGATCGCCCATGGAGAAGAAGAAGCATTTATCTACTCATACCATCTCTGACCCTTGATTGTCTCATGGTGGCTGTCTGTTCCGTACATGGATACCTGGAGGCAAGCAGGAGAACACACTTACAGTTCGGTTGGCCAATTCCAGTGTAATTGTCTATTTTCGATCTTGTTAGAGTTCTGGCCAAATCACACTCTGTAAAGACCTTGCTCTGGACGGTGACAAAAAAGAGAAAGCTCATCAGAAGGCAGACCTTTATGTTGACTGGGAAAAGGAACCAGCAGGTAGGTTACTCAGAGTCAGTATTTAATGACATTTGGCTCACTGCCTGCAGGTGAAGGACTCATGTTTTGAAATGTACACAAACCAGGAACTAATGAAGGATCTGCCCACTTCAAAAGGCTTTTTTTTTTTTTTTTTTTTTTTTCTTACTGTTCTTGTTTTGTTTCTTGTTGGAAGAAAAATGGGCCTTGCTGCCCATTCCATGTTGTAACATAAAAGGTCATTATAAAGCAGTAAGACAGTAAAAGTCAAGCCTATTCTAACACATATATTTAACTAAATGCTACTTGAAAATAATCACCTCAGGAGGCTGTGCACTTCTTAGAAATAATGCTAGTAGTTTTTTCTTTTTCTTTTTAAATCTGCACGCACACACACACACACACACACAAAACATGATGAATCTGAAACAGAACCTTGTGTCTGCTTAGTAAGAAAAATTCTGAGCCATATAAATTGTCAGCACTTTGCAGTAACCCTTCTGTTTTGTCAGTGGAAGTTTCTTTTTTTTTTATTTTAAAAAGCAAAATAGAAAAAAAGTATAGAAGTCATACAGAATTTTTAAAAAATTAGAAAATTAATACTAGTTAATATATTGTATACTGTTATCTTAGACATAATATTTCAGGTTACAAGATCTAGGTATAATAAATGATCAATCAAACAATGACAGCACAAATAGTTCTTTTTGATGAATTAACAGAGATTAGTGGTATAGTTATCTATCTTGCATACATATGCATATGTACATTTGCTATGTATACTTATATAACAATCTTTGGTGATCTTTTCCTTCCTTCTTTTTCTCCTTTCCTCTATCCCAGTTATTCTTCCTTTTTGAGTACTTTCTTACTCTTTCATTATTATACTATCTATTGTACATTGTGATCTTAATACTCTTTAAATTTTTAATTTTTATTATTTTCTTATACTAGGGAGACAATGCAATATTTATAAATGTGAGTTTGATTTATTTCACTTATGAGTGTGGTTCCAAGTTGCCTTCATTTACCTATAAAAGCCTCAAGATTATCCTTTTTATAACCAAGTAGTATTCCATTGTATTAAAATACTACATCTTACTTTATCCATTCTGCAGTTGATGGTCATTTGGGTTGTTCCAAGATTTAACTGTTACAAATTGTGCTGTTATAAACATGGGTGCACATATATTGCTGTGCATGAAATTTTCAGTTTTTTTGGGAAAATACTCAGAAGGGGAATACCCGAATGAGACTTCTAGTCTTAGTGTTTTGAGGAACTTCACACTGATTTTCACAGTGGTTGCAGCAGTCTACACTCCCACCAACAGTGGAGAAGTGTTCCTTTTTCCCCACAGCCCTACCAACATTTGTTATAGTTGATTTCTTGATGGCAGTCACTGTTTCTAGACTGAGATGGGATCTCAGTGTTTTTTTAATTTGCATTTCTTCCATGACCAGTGATGCTGAACATTTCTTCATGTATTTATTTGCCATTTGTATTTCTTCATCTGCAAAATTCATGTTTATCTCAGATGCTCATTTTTGGAATGGGTCTTTGAATTTGGAGGCCTGATATTTTTCAGTTCTCTATATGTTCTAGATATAAGTCCTTTATCTTAGGGACAGTTGGCTAAAATTCTTTACCATTCTGTGGGTTGTCTTTTCACTCTGTTGGTGATTTTTTTTTGAAGTGCAAAATTTTTTTAAGAAAATAAGATACCAGTTGATTCTTCAAAGTACTTCCCATGTGGTTTGTGTTTTGTTTATGAACTCTTTGCCTGCTCCTGTGTCTGTAAGATTTCTACCTAAATTGTCTTCCAGTAGGTTTAGTGTTTCTATTTTAACATTTAGATCTTTGATCCATTTTGACTTTAGTTTAGTGCATTGTGATAGCCATAGGTCTAGTTTCAGTCTTTAGCATATGGAAAGTCAATGGCAATTTCCTTCTGCTTGATTACTAAAGATTACCAGTTTTGACTCTCAGTCTCTGGAGATCTGGTCCAAAAATCAAGAGGAATCCAGTTTTTCAGATGAGGCCTTATTTTGTTTCTTTATAATAAATAATGAAACAAGTTTTGGAGGTAAAAAGAACAAAAAGATTTAGTTTTTGATCTCTTTCCTAAATTAATGCTGAACAATATCCAGTTATTATTTATGAGGGTGTTAGTCTTCTAATGATTAATTAAAAATTAAACTTTCTTTCAAGTATTTGAGATGTTATGAATTTATTCTTCCTTGAGGTAAATATTTGTCTGCTACCAGAGTCAATTGGTAGCAATAAAGTGGTTGAGACTAATTATACTTCAAGGGGAAGGATTGTTATTTTCGATCCTTTTAGTGATTTTACTTGAGGCAGAATTTATGTGAAGTCATTTTTTTTTCTTTGTGGCACTGGGGTTTGAACTCAGGTTTTTCACAGAGCAGCATTCCTCACTATTTTATTTGTTGTTTTTGGGACAGAACCTTACTAAGTATTTAACTTGCCTAGGCTGAACCTGAATTTGTGGTCCTCCTAAGTAGTGACAATCTTGAAATATGATTTGATTATTTTCTTTGAAAAATGAACAAGCTACTTAAAAGTAAAAGAGTAATTGGCATGATTTTGAGTCAGAGATTTATCTCCACCTAGAAACTGTGTGTATTGCATATATATATTGATGCAATATATACATTTTGTTTTTTTGGGAAAGGTGTTGTTATAAGATTCATTTTTATATACAATGGGCAATAACTTATTAGTGATTCATAATGCATTCAGATTTTGCTTCACAAGATAGAGGAAAAACTAACTGCTGAATGTGAGGGGCTTCAGAACTGACAAAGGACCTCTCAGAATTTTTACTGTCCCCTAAACTGAAGCACACTTTTTTTAAAAAAATGTTATTTTAAGCCAAAAAGCAAAAAAACAAAACAAAACAAAACAAAACAAAAAAAAACAAACCAGAAAAAGGGTACAAGTAGTACAGAATTTCAAAAAAAAAATAAACAGTAAGAAATCACTAGTTAATAGATTACATATTGTCATCTTAGAAATAGTTGTTCAAGTTACAAAATTAAAGCATACAAAGTGGGCATTCAAACAGTAAGATTGCAAACAGTTCTGTTCAATGATTCAACAAAACTCAGTAATATGGTTATCTATCTTGTACACTTAAATATACATGCAGTTATATCCTTTAGAGCACTTTCTTTTCCTCTCTTTTTTACAATAACAATTACACACTTTGGGTTTTATTTCTCCCAAAGTTCTTATTATTATTTTTTTGAAGAGAATAAAACAAAATGTGACAAAATAAAATAGAGTCAGTCAAATCAAAAAGATGGATATAGTACATGATGTAAAAACAGAATACAAGGTGATCAACAATGGTTACCATAATGGTCTCTTGCTATCTTAAAAAGAATTGCCTATATCATCAGTTATAATAAAATTGAACAAAACAGTACAGAACAAAACCAATAAAACCGAAACATTGGAGATATTACAAGGCTTCAAAAGAAGATAATAGTCAAACCAGAATGGGCATCATAGTGAATCTCATTGTCTTCAAAGTAGTTGCCTATACCCTCAAACTTGATACTATCAAGCAAAACAGAATAGAGTAAAATTAGTCAAAAAAAGATAGTGAGAGCAATACGGGGCTTCAAATCAAGTTAATAGGGAATCAAAATGGTTACTATAATATATCCTGCTATTTTAAATTTATTTTTCCCTTAATTAAAAAAGTAATTAAAAAAAAAGAGATTGAGATAAAAGAGGACACAACAACAGCACAGGTCAGAACAGAACAATTTAAGCAACATAGTATTTCACCACAAGACAACCCAACATAGCAATAGTTACCATGGTGTCTCTTTCCTTAAAATATTTGAGTATAACTTCGTATACTATAGCATCAAACATATCAAGACAATGGAAAACCATTCAAGAGAATGAAAGTATTATAGAGTATTTAGAACCAACTAACAGAAAATGAACGATGGTTTCTATATTATCTCTTTTGTCTATAAAAGTTTTTGTTTGTACTTTTACATATAATAAAATCCAATAAGATACAACATGATAAGATCGATGGAGATAGAAGAACAAAAGCTTGATGGGATTAAATCTGCACCAGCTATTAAAGATGTCTTGTTTTTTTCAAAATAGCTGTTCATACCATCACAGACAATGAAATCAAACAACCCAAAATAAAACCATTCCAATTAATGAATGAAAACATTATAAGGTTTCAAAGCAATATAATGGGGGATCAGGATTACCACATACTTTTATGTATTGTTATCATTTCTTACACTAGGGAAACTATTTGGTGAAACTGAAGCATACTTAAAAAGACAAAGATTTGTTACACTTTATGTCATTCTGAAGAATGTGCTATGGGAAATATCTTCAAGGTGATGGACTATAGACAGAGGTCGATCTCTGCTCCCTTCCAAATCCCATTAAAATAGCAACAAAAAATTACTTCAAGGAATAATAAGCTGATAAGCACAAAGGGAAACTAGAAGAGATGGCAATATATGACAGATGCCAATGCAATTTTGTAATCAAGAATGTATGAGTGATAATTTAAGATAATGGGGCGAGCTGAAACCCAAGTGTCCACAGAAAGGGAAAAGCAATAGAAAACAAGCTGCTTCTTGCCCTAGAATTTGGAAAAGCCTGGAAAATCAGATTGCTGCCCCTTCTGATTTCAGAGGGAGAAGGGTGGAAAGATGTTGAAGAGGAAGAATCTGAGGTTCTTGAATTGAGAATCAAGGTTCCCCTAAAGTGTTGGGGATCTGTCTCAGTGGTAGAGATCTTAACTAGCTGGGAAAAGCTTGGGTTTGATGTAAGAACCATGAAAATATAACAATAAAAATAAAAATGAAAGGCAAATGTACAAAGTTATAGACAAATATACAAAGCTGTAACACAGATAGGGAGATTAACTAACAGTGAACTTCTTGAGCCATAAACTGGGTCCCTATTTCTTTACCTCTCCCAACCCAGCTCTTTAATTTATACTTTCCAAAATTACCTCCGAGGAGCAAATAGGATTCTTCCTCCTTATTTTATTTTATTTTTTGTCTTTTTGAGACAGGGTATCACTATGCAGTCCAGGCTGGCCTTGGGCTCACTTTGTACCCAGGCTGGTCTTGAACTTGCAACTATCCACCCATCATAGCCTCCCAAGTTCTGGGGTTACAGGAGTGCACCACCATGCCCAACTACAATTCCTCTTTGAGGTAAAGTTTTGAACCAGTAAAAACACAGCCCCTGGGGCATAACATATTTTTTGTCATAAAGGGCAATAAACATAGGTGTGTCAAGCCCACCTTTACTCTTTGGAATATTTCTATTGATGAATTACTAATTTTAATTTTATGAGTTTTATTATATTAAGTGATGAGTACTTAAAAGGCAAAAATATCACAGAAATAAAGTGTTATAGCTTTAGTATTTATTGTTTATGAAAATATCAAAGTTTTCATTGACTGATTTTTGGTGTACAAAGTCTAATAAAGAGAGAGAATGGGACCACACCAGGAAGTAACCCAGTCTGGGAACCAGCACCATGCGTGGCCCACGTACCAGACTGTATCAACCAGGCCCCAGCCTCTACCTGTCAGTCAGCACCATTCATGGACTGGGGGGAGAGAGAGTAGAGCCACACCAGCAGGTAGGCCCAGTCTAGGGGCCAGTGCTATGTGTGGGCCACAGCCAGACTGGATCGGTCAGGCCCTAGCCTCTCACCATGAGTCAGGACTGTTCACCAACCTGGAGAAGAAATAACAATGCCACTCCAGCAAATAAGCCCAATGTAGGAACCAGAGTCATGTGCAGGCCATCACCAGACTGGGAAAAGCCAGATCCCAGCCCCTTCTGGCGCAAAGTACCAATCCCTCTCTCTCTCTCTAAGCAGCCAGCTTATCCAGAAAAACAGGCTGTGATGATAGTTATCAAAGTGAAATGTAATTGGATGCCCATGGTGCTTTGGTGCTTCACTAACATTGCAGGGCTAGGGCCAGTGGTCTGATCATGGGTTCAGAGGATAGTGGTACACAGTGTAGCATCTGGGGGCGGGGGGTCTCCTTCTGAGGATTGCAGCCATTGTTGACTCCCTATGGTCTGGTTTTGGAAGTCCTATATCATTTCCATTGTTTTGTTGGGTTGGGTTTATTCTTTTTTGTTTTGTTTGATTATCCAGTGGCAGGAGCAGCTATTTCAAAGATAGCAAGATATATTATGGTAGCAATTTTGGATTTATTATTGGCTTGTTTTGAAGTTCTTTATTGCATTCAATGTTTTGTTTTTATTGTTTCTCTTCTCTTCTGTTGGGTTTTTACTATGTCTGAAATTATCTGCAGGTATTTTGAAAACACTGAAAGGCATTATGGTAACTATTGTTGATTTTGTAATGTTTTGAAGTCCTGTGTCTCTTGCAATGGTTTTTTTTTAAATTGGTTTTATTCTGGGGCTGGGGATTTAGCTCAGCGGCATAAGCACCTTGCCTTCCAAGTGTGTGGTCCTGATCCCTGGTACCAATAAAAAAAAGAAAAAGACAAAAAATAATTTAAAAAAAATTGGTTTTATTCTGTTTTATCTTCTTTAAAATAAAAAAATCCAAAGTCTAATAAAGAACAATAGAAATAAATTTCTAGATGAACTACAATGAAAATATCAATAGCACTTTACAAAAAAAACTTTACTCCAGTTATCATACTGTTGTGGTCATGGTTTATAAGGGAAACGATTTAATAGAGGATACATAATTCATGGGTTATTTTATAATATTTACCCAAAGAGTGAAATGTAAGAGTGTGGGAGATCTGTCTACACACTAGAGACCTGAAGAATCCAGCTGAGGGCTTGGATCCCATGGTAATGTCCTGCGTGTGTCCAACTCAAGACCTAGAGCCAATAGCAGTGTCCTCCATGAGTCCAGCTGAAGGTCTAAAGCCCATGACAGTGTCTCATGCAAGTCTATATCAAGGATCTGTACTGAGAAAGCCTAAATAAAGGTCAGTGGGGGAAGCTAGAAAGTCTGCACCAACTGGGATGACGGATCTTTGCTAGCAGGCCAAGGGGTCTGTACTGGAGCCAGAAAGCGATGCTCGAGATAATGACCAGACCTCCCCTGAGAAAACCACAGCCATCCTCAGCAAGAGTGAGGACCCGAGCTCCTCTGATGAAACAGTTGAGTTCATATCAGGAAAACCAGTGCAACAAGCTTATGTGGGAGAATCAATAGAACACCCTCTTCCCCTCTAGTTCTCTTTTCATGTTGTTGGCAGCAATCCTCATGTGGGCCTTCCACACTCAGTGCTACCCTGACTCAGTTCAGCTGAGTGTTACAAGTTGACCATCAGTTAATCCACCACACACAGCTGAGGTTTTATGGAAAACAAGCCAAACATAGGAAGAAACAGCTCCAAGGAGATTTGAGAGACAGGTTATTATGCTGGTGAGGCTGACTAGGATTTCTTCCATAGAGTCAGAGCCACCCCCTTACCCCAGTGGTGTTTCAGAGTTTTTATTGGTAGAGCAAGCAGGAAGTACAAAGGCAACTCATCCTGCATCCTGATTGGAGGGTTGGGTGACATCACGGGTTTAAACATTTCAAGTTACCTTGCAAGGTAATCAGTTAAAGAAATATTACACAAAGGAATGAATGCTTTGTTATCAGACTCCCCCAAACGTGTCCACTTGGTTTTGGCAGATATTTTTGGGTGGCTTTCTTAGTGGGCTTTTGTTTAAAAGTTTAACTCTTCTTCAAAGACAATCTTCACATGTGACAATAGCACACCCCCTCACACATATGTCACTTATACCCACAGCACATGTGTTTTGCTTTCCTGGCCTTTTTATAGGACATACTTGACAAGTGACTGGTCTTGCTCTTATGTCAGGAGTTTCTTATTATATTATGCAATGTGTAATTTATAGGAACATAAAATATCAATAAAATAAAGTATTAAATTCTTAATATATATTACCTGTTTAGAATAAACATTATCATTTTCATATCAGCTGTGTGCTTACTTGTGAAACCTAACATATCAGAAATAACCTATGTTATTGTAATAATAATGTAAATAAAAACAAAAGCCTGTGAAAAATAATCTTTTCTTTAATTGTCACATCTAAAGTAGTCTTCATTCATGGAAACTGCATATTCCGTGTACATATCTCACTTTCACTGACAGAATATGCATCTAGTTTTCCTTTCCTATGTGGCAGACCACTCTTATTGATAATAGGGGAAAGAAACTCCCAACCTACTAGTTGTCCAGTATGAGTTTGTGTTCTCTAAAATTGAAGAATGAATTTCAGGAACAATAGAAGTTAAGAGCAGAATATATTTATTGAGATAAAGAAAGCTTTTCTCTGAGACAGACACAAAACGGCTCATGAATGGGTTACCAGAGAGAGAGGGAGGAGGAGGAAGAGACCTTTAATCTTTAATGCAGGCATGGGAGAGTATAGCGGCTCTCAACAAAAGCAAAGAAGCGGGACTGCTTTTAGTTTTGGATGGGGGAGGAATTTGGGAGGTGGGCAAAATGACATATCAATGGCTGATTTGAAGGAGCATCTGCCTGTGCAAAACAGGAGACAGAAAGATTTACTGGGGGTTGGGGATGGAGGCTTGGGGTGGTTGTGGAGTCTTAGGATCGAAGAGGCTTGCACAAAAAGGGAGTGAGAGGTTTATTTCTGGAACTAGGAGAACACAGAAGTTACTCTTGGAGAGATAAGTTGTTTCTCTGGGTCGGGTGCCAAGTTGGGTGAATGTCTTATTATAGATAGATAAGCCCCAGGCTAGCAAAACCTATCAATTTTATAGAGTAAAATCATGAAGTGAGAGAGGTTCAAGGTGGGGGGAAAATGGGAACTCTCAAGGTGGGCATAAGGTAGGATAGAAGTATGGTTATCCAATAAGATTAATTGCTCAGGTAAAATCGATTAAATTGGGGACAAATGGGGAGGTAAGTTACCTAGCAAGGGGATGTGCTTAAAGAGCAGAGACTCTTTCTGTAGGGGTTTGGGATGGTAACTCCTGGCTTCCTCACGGTGATAGAGACCTATTTAGATTATCCATCCTTAGGGAGTGGGTGTATTTATTTGATCTTTTGTCTTGAGGTCTGGCTTACAGTGGGAGGTGTCTGCCTCATGGTTGCAGTGCGTCTGGCCTTCTGCCCTGGCTCTAGCCCCATATGACTACCTATAATATTTCTAATTAACTCAGCTGCCTATATTATCACCCCTCTTTCTGTTTTGTCAAAAATCTGCCTGTTATGTTTTACAATGTGCATTTACAGGAAAATAAGATATCAATAAAATAGAATATCAAATCTGTAATGAGCAATTAGATATCAATATTTTCATATCAGCTGCATATTTGCTTATAAAACCTAAGCGATAACATCAGAAATAAAAACTTATGTGAACTACAGTGAAAATACAAATAGAACTGTATAATAAAAATAATCTTTGCTTAAATATCACGCTCAAGGCCGTTTTGTTTGTTTGTTTTTGTTTTTCTTTGGTACTGGAAATTTAACTCAGGACCTTGCATTTTCCAGGCAGGCACTGTGCTGTTGAGTTATGTTGCTGGTTTTCAAACCTGTCTTCACACATGAACACTACATGTTGCATACACAAGTATCACTTACATTGATGGCATATATGTTTTGTTTTCCTGCCCTCTTTATCTTTTTTTTTTTTTTTTTTTTTTTGAGACAAGGTCTCATCATGCAGTTCATGTTGACGTTAAACTTACTATGTAGCCCAGGCTGGCCTTGAACTCACAGTGACCATCCCCGCCTCAGCCTCCCAACTGCTGCAATTACAGGTCCGTGCATTTAATCTATACACCAGCAAACTGTTGGATTTCATGCCAGTGGACTATTGCAGAGATAAGTCTTCCCAAGCAACTTCCTGAATCAGGAAGGAGTTTAGTCTGTGTAGAATTAGAAGTGGGAGGTACAAAGCAAGTGACCAAATGTTACATGATTAATTACATATATTGAATCATATGTTGACAGACAGGCTAGGCTTGAAACAACAGAAATATTCAAGAAAATGGGGTGGGGACGCTCTTACAGAATGAGCACAGTTAAGGACATTATCATAATATAGAAATGGTATCACCATAATACAGACATGTTCTGGAGAGATGGCCTTTACTGAATGAGCATGAATCAGCTCAGGGTGCCTTAAGGCATAGATAATTACTCTGACTTAGTGCTCATCTGCAGCTGGGCTGTGCACACCATAAGGGACAAATGAATTTAGCAGAAATATCAAAGCAGCAGCTTGGTCAGAGGCCTCCAAAACGTGCTTGCCCTAGTATAAATTACTGTATAATTGTGGCGGTGGTCTAACACAGCAGAAGGCCAAAGTGGGAACACTTACCACTTCCTCCTTCTTTTTCAGCCCTAATTGCAGCTCTGTTTGCACACAATGAAAATTCCAGTCAGTTCCTCACCTGTCATCAGTGTCCACCCCATGTGCCACTTCTGATCAGAGGTCATATAACCCTCTGCCTTTGTGTTTCCAGTTGAAGGAGATAATCCAGCTGCCATGGATTGTGTTCTCTTTTTCATATCCTCAATAAACATGTTCTTTTCTTTTTTGTACTTTTCACTTCTCTACTGAGCCAGAAAACTCTAACAGCCTCTAAATTGATTGTGAAATATCTATAAGTTTATCATCTCATGTATATGTTTCTATATTACAACTGTCCCCCAACTGTATCACATACCATAGCAGGCTCCCATGGCAGAATACTGGGCCTCAAATTGTTGTGGCAAAATTCCAAGCTAAACTAAACTGAAAGGAAGACTTTTTGCACCAAGGGAATAAGAAGGCAGTGACTAATCTTTATCCTGGCGAACTGTTGGCTCTTCATGCCAATTGACTGTTGTGGGATAATTCCTCAAAGGCCCCAGTGCTCAATTTACAGAAAGCTTAGTTTTTATAGAATTTAGAAGTAGGAGGTGCAAAGCAAGTGACGAAATGTTACATAATTGTTACATGCATTGAGTCATATATTGACAGGTAGGCTAGTCTTGAACAGATTTTTTGAAATAGAGGAATTGTTTATCATGATATGGAAACACTCTGGGGAACAAGGGGAGGGGGCCCTTATGATATAGGGTAATGAAATTCCCAACCTACTAGATGTCTGGTACAGGTTCGTGTCCTCAAAAATTGAAGAATGAATTTTAAGAACAATAATGTTTAACAGCAGAATATATTTATTGAGAGAAACAAAGCTTCTGTCTGGGAGAGAGACAGAGGGGATCCTGACTCTGTCTTTTCAAGGGACTTTTATAGAGCAAAACCATGAGGTAAGATGGGTCCAAGATGGGGAAAACATAGGAACTTGCAAGGCAGATGGGCATGAGGTGGGAAAGAACCAATAAGATTAATTGTTCAGGTAAAATTGACCAAATTGGGGACAGATGGGGAAGCGAGATCATGTAGTAAGTGGGCATGCTTAAAGAGCAGTGATTATTCCTGTAGGAGGTTAGGATGTTGACTCCTTGCTTCCTCAAGGTGATCCATAACTATTTAGAATACCAATCCCTGATGTTTATACTTAGGGTGTAGTTACATTTGTTTTGCCTTTTGTCTTGAGATTTGGCACATAGCAGAAGTGACTGTCTCCTCCAAGGTTGTGAGGTATCTGGTCTTCTGCACTGTCCCCTCTGAGGACCCAGCCCTGTCTGACTGTCTATAATATTTCTAACTAACTCAGCTGCCTGTTAAAAGATGATCTGCTGAGAGCAAAGGAGAGAGTAAAATTATTATAAATAGCTAAGTTAGAAATACTATAAGCAGTCAGATAGGGCTGGGTCCTGTAGAGGTCAAAGCAAAAGACAACTGTGGCTGGAGGCATAATCACTAAAGGGAAGACTTTAAGGAAAAGAACTACTCATCCCTATACTTCTTCTAGGGAGGAACAGCAGTAATTGATAGTCTAAGTAGGTATCAATCATTTTAGGGTGGAAGACTAAACCTTAACCCAAGGACTTCCAAGAAAGTCCTTGTCTGTCTCAGATGTGCTTGTGCCATGATTTGTTTCTCCATTTAATCCCTAGTTAATCAATATTACCCATGTAACTATACTTATTTTATACTTACTGGTTGACAACAGTTTTGCCCCACCACATATCAATCCTGTATTTTGCCACTGGATCAATATTTCCTAAATAACTACTTGTATTCTTATTGATCGTGCAAGAGTTTTGGCCCAGACAGGACACTGTAGCTGGTAAAGCCTCAGGTGGAGCCAAGGAGCTCCATCTCCCCCACTCCTAGGAATTTACCTATGGCTCTATCTTCCCCACCCCTGGTGCCAAACGAGTGCCAATGAGATACCTGTGCATTCCTAATGCCCCCTCAGGCTCCACCCCAAACCTAAGCTACATGTAAGCCTCCACTCCACGTGTCCCATGGAGAGATCGCCGGGGGGGGGGGGGGGGAATGCTACCCCCCAGGGGATCGAGGTGTCTCTCCTCGAATTCTTAAAATAAAGGTCATTTATATTTCATACTTCTTATCTTCTCAGCCGCCACCCCCATAATTCTATCAAATTGATTATGGTTCTGTCCCACCTTAAGCCCATCTTACCTCCTAGATTTGCTCAATAAAACACCTTGTGGGGTTTGGGGTTTAGCTCAGTGGCACAAGCAATTGCCTGGCAAGTGCGAGGTTGTGAGTTCACCCCCAGTACCAAAAAAAAACCCAAAACAAAACAAAACAAAAAAATAGAACAAAACAAAACCAAAAAAAAAAAAAAACCAAACCCAAAATACCCTTGAGAAGCAAGGTTGATGAGCAACCCTCTTTCTGGGCCCTAGTTTGTCTCCCAGACAGAAACTTTCTTTCTCTCAATAAATTTATTCTACTCTAAATCTCAATTTAAGAGAACATGTACTTGACATTTTGGCCATCTAACATGTTGGGAATTTCATTCCCATATATCAATTTTGGTGGGTGGGCCCCCACAGGACATTGAAGAGAGGTGACTGGGATGGCCAGGCCACCTGAAAGACCCAGGTGAGATTAATGGATATGGATTTAGGTGAGATTTCTCAGCATGCTTGTGGATGTTTCTCCAGCAATATCCTACTGGTATTGTGTAAATGGAGAAGCAGAAGAGTACGAAGTCCTATTTTGTTTTTTCAAAAACTGTATGGATACTTTCCAGTCAAATGCTCTACCAATGAGCTACACTCCCCTGTATGGATACTTTGTTTTGTTGAGATATTAGATGGGTCTAAACAAAGATAGACAAGACTTGTATTGCATCCTTTTAATGGTAATTTTTTTTACAGTGTGCATAATTTTACTCCTATGGTTAATTAGTACTGCAAGCTTATCTGTTTTAGATTTAGTTGGAACAACAGCTCACTGAATCTGTCTTTAATATCTTCATTGTACAAGTTCCATCTAAATGTTCTTTCAAGGTAAAGCAGATTGATTTATAAATTATGAGTGTATTTTTAAAGTTGTATGAATTAACATTTCTCAAAAAATACTTGAACCAAAAGTCACATCCATTATGAAAACCAAATTCTTAATTCAGACAGTCTCTATTTTTAGCATTTTGGCATTCTGCTCCTTAAAAAAACTTTAGGAAGCATTTGGCATAAACCTCTCATCTCTCTCTTTTGTTTTATAGTGTTTACCCAAGCAGAGTTAAGAGCATACAGACTTCTCCCTGTTTAGTCAATAAGATATAAAATGTTTTTTATTTTAATTATAACAATGACTAATGAATGTATTAAATAAAGATATCTACTATTTTCTGATCATTGGGCCAATAAGATTCTTACTACAGGGTCCAAATCTGGTATCCGGCTTCTAGGTTTTTTGTGGGGGGCAGGCATGTGTGTGGCCTTGTATGTGTGTGTTGGAGACAGGGTGTTACCATGCAAAGCAGACTGACCGGTAACCTGCAGTTATACTCCTGACTCAGCCCGTCAAGTGCTGGAATACAGGCATATGCCACCATGCCTGGCTCTGCCTCTGTTTTGCAGACTTGAAGAACTTTGGTAGCGATGGTTTCAAATAAGAAACATAAACTCTGAAGTAGATAACAGGAAGTTAATTTATACCCACAAAGTTAACAGTGTTTAGTAGCTAGAATATTTATATTGGCAATTTTATCTTATAGATACATCTATGGAAGAAGCCAAATCTTTACCTAAAGGGTACTTGAAAGTTCACCAAATACTATATACTAAAACAGACTGAAGGACATATTTTTAGAAGAGTTGGTGGGACTGAGAATCATGACCTCTCGTGGTTGTGGGCTGAAATTCTGCAGGTATGGCTGGAGACTACCGGTACAGACTGGTTCAGTGTTTGGAGCCTCTTTTTATACCTAGCTTAGCTTTTTAAAAACATGTTAGTATTACCTATTCCATCTTTTGGTTATACTTTGCTGTTGAATGTTTAAAACCAAGTGAAAGTAAGAATTGTGCTAATCAAAATTAATCTACCCATGTATTTGCTAAGGTCAGTTAAGTTTCCCCCGAGGTAAGTTACTTTTGGAACTATGTGTTCCACTATGTGGAGCTCGTAGCTCCTCTAGATTTTTAAAATATACTATTCATGTTATTGCTAGAATGGATCATGATCTTTGCTTCACTGTATGAGTTTCCTTGAAATCACAGGGACTTTCCACTCTTTAGTGAGCCTCCTTTGTGAAAAATGTCCTTGGTTGACTGGAATTCAACAATTCTCCTTCTCAGGTGCTTGGGTGACTCTGAATTTGCAACTTAATTTTAGAGGGGTCCCATCACAATGCAGAGGCTGGTTGACCTTGAAGGGAAAAGTCCAAAATATTGGTTGTCCTCTAAACCTTTTATTTTTTTAAGCTTTAATCACTAAGCCCCAGTTGTTAAAAACTCAGAAGGTTAACTATACCAGTCTTGAAGTAGGAGCATTAGTTCTTAATTCTAATTAATATGATCCTTTCTGAATATCGGGAACTTTGAAATGCAAAGTATGACTCTAGATTGACACAGTATCTTCTGAGGCCCTCCTTGCCCTGGCGTGTGGGCCAGTTTTGGAATCTGAAAATCCCACTTCCTCTGTCAGTGAGGCTGGGGGAGCTAGATGAAGGCTGGCCCTGGAAGGAGTCAGTGCACAAGACTGCATGGACTGCAACTGCGGGAGAGGCAGACACATCTGCTAGGGCCAGACCGCAGGACAAAGATGAAAGGAATGCCCCCACATACTTCCCCTAAGGACAAACAACAGTGACTGATATTCTAAATCCGTATTTATTACCTCAGGAAAAACAGCCTCCCAAACCATGAAAAAGCCCCTGCTATGTTTCATGCCTCCTTGCTACAAGATTTGCTTTCCCATTTGAACTTCACCGAATCCAAATTACCTAGGCAATTCTGCCTATAATCTTATTGGTTGACCATCGTTTTGTTCCAACTCATGTTCACCTTGTGATTTCCCATTTTTTCCCACCTTGGACCTGCTTCGCTTCATGGTTTTGCTCTATAAATAAAGCCCTGAGAAAAGGCAGGGTCCTCAGCCACTCACTCAGAACCCCTTCTGTCTATGTCTCTGGCAGAAGCTTTCGTTCCCTAATAAATATGTTTTCTGCTCTTAATCTCCATCCTTCCTGGAATTTATTCTTTGATTTTAGAGAACATGATCTCACACCAAACATCTAGCTGGTAGAGAGTTTCTTTCTCCCATATCAATTTTGGCAAATGGGGTCCCCACAGGGGAAGAAGAGTGCCAAGTCCTGTGTTTTTTGTTTTTTAGAATACTCTATGTATACTTTGTTCACTTGTAATATCAGCTAGGTCTAGAAAAAGACAGACAAGACTTGTATTGCATACTTTTTAATGATAATGCTATCTTTTTTTTTTTTTTTTACAATATATGTAATCCTGTGGTTAGTTAGTATTGCAAGCTCATGAGTTTTAGACTTAGTTGGAATGTGTGCTTCTTAGGTGGGGAAGAGTAATGGCTCATTTAATCTGTCTTTAATGCTTTCACCATGCCAGATCCATCTAAATGTTCTTTCAAGGTAAATAAATTGATGTATAAAGTGTGAGTGTATTTTTAAAGCTGTATGAATGTAGCATTTCTCAGAAAATAGTTGAACCAAAGGTCACAGTCATTGTGGATACTAAATTCTTAATTCAGACAGTTTCTAGTTCTATAATGCACGTTGGCATTCTGTTCCTTAGAATGTTTTATATTGTTCAGTGAAGAGTTGTTAAACTGTTTTAGTAAGTGACTAAAGAGATTAAGGCATCAGATGCCTACACAACAGATGTTTCACTGAGATCCATTTGTTTTAGGATGGTCTTTTGCTCTGTTTGAAAAATGTATGATTGGCAAATAATGGTACTATTCTAGCTTAATTCTTTAATGCTAAAGAGCTGAATGTACTGGAGATGTCTTGGAAAATCAAGAATTTAGGCTGATTTCACTAGCATTAGTTCTATCTGGTACTGAAAAATATAGAGGTAATAGCAAGTAATGAACACATTGGTGAACCTAAGGCTTTGAAGAAAAAGTAACTTGTTCAGGTTCTGTGAATGTTATTTGTAGGTGAAACAATGTGAGTGTGATCTTTCACTTAACTACTTCTCCCTTCATTTGTAAAAGAAGCAAAATGAGCTGCAAAGTTAAAATCCTGCTGTTACACTTGACAGCCCCTAAGATACTGAGAAACATCTTGCTTTTGACAATGGTTTTTCCATGCCTCCCTGTAAAGAAAAGTGAAAAACACGTAGAGTTACAACATGTCTTCTCTGTAATAACCATATTTCAAATACTTGAGGGCAACAACATATTTTGTCAGTAAAGTAATATAGGCTATAGCTCTACCTTACTGCTGTACACTAGCAAAAAGAGCTTCCTTATGTTTGTGTTATGCCAAAGTACCTGTAAGGCAAGGTACTGTTCTTTTTTTCCTCTGGGTGACCTAATTGATATGTTAATCAATGCTCCCCTCTGTAAAGAATTGTAAATCCCTGGGAAACTAACCTAATTGACATGTTAACCATTGTTGCCCTCTACAAATAACAGATGTAGTGCTAAAATAAGTTGACAAAGGATTGTTAATTACTGCTAGACTACTCTGTCCTCTGCTAAGGGAAACAAAGGTCTTCCTCATCTCCTTAGCACATTTCCTGATCCATGCCCATAACCCCTTACTTTGTAAACTGTGGTATCTACAAAAAGGCTGGACAGTTTTGGGGGGGGGGACATACAGCTTTTGAAAACTCCAACTGCACTGTGTCACTGGGTCCAGGATAAAATAAATCAGTGCTGCTTTTTTAAAAAAATATGTCCTGCCTCAATTTTTTAAACTCTAGTTTTGGGGGCTCTGGGGGGCTCGTTTGTGGATTACAAGACTTGCTATTGCTATCTATTGACTAGAGATATTTAAATAGACTTCATTCCTCCCCAAGTCCTTAGCAGTACACAGAATGCTGAAATATTGCATTACGTTTATTGCACATTTACTTATCCTACAAATAATTTCAAGATATTACAAGGAACTACTATAGTGTGTAGAACCTTAAGAATATTAGAAATCCCCTAAAATAAATGGTAGATTTGAAAAGGAAGATTCTGAGTAAGGTAACGTAGATTGTTTCTTGAGAGATGGAGAAAAAAACATTGTTTCACATAAGTCAAAAGTATAAGTTTTGGCTCCCAGAACAATGCACTTTTGTGTTTACAAGCTCTTCTAGTTGCACATATCATCAAGAAATGTTTCATCAGTTAATTCTTAACACATACCATTCTTTGATGCCTTTTGGATTGTTGACCACCTTCTTTGCACAAGCCACCGCTTTAGTGATGTCATTTTGCAACAAAACTGAAAGAGAGATGATGAGGAATGAGGACTGTATTGGAGCTTCACTTTAAGTTAGATTAATCCAAATGAGTAAAAAACGCCTTCATTTATCACATTTGGCATGAAATAAAGCATTCTGCTTCTATGAGCTAATGTCATATGAGGTCATATAATTCACTCATATTACTACAAATTGCCTACTTCTGTTTTATCCAGTTCTACTGATAATTCATCCTAACAATAAGAAACACATATGTATGTATGCACAATGCTGTCCATAGCAATTTATAAAAGGAAAAATATAGATAAGTGCTTAATAGCTAAGAGTTGGATCAATAAATTATGGTATTCACATGTTAAATCTATTCTACCTCTTTATTTTCTTTTAATTTTAGGTGCCAGGAATCAAATCATGACCTTTTACTCGCCAGGCAGCCACTGTGCCATTGAGCTATATCCCCTGCCCATATTCAACCTCTTTTAAAGCTATAACAGATTTACACTTGTTGATATAAAATAATTTTATGTGACAAGTAAAGAAGTATATATGGTAAAACTTAATTTTTGTAAAAACACATATTGCTTATGTATTTGTATACAGGCTCATATGGGCATGGTATAATCTTATTTCTGTGTACTTGATTGATTGACAATTATTAATTGATAGATAATTATTGATTGATAGAGAATTATTAATGTAGAAAAAAGTGCTCTTTGTCCACCATCCTGTAATAAAAGTGCCTAATAAAATTCTCCTTGGAGATTCTGCTAGTGATAATTTATCTTAAAGAAATAAGAAGTTCACTCAAACACATATACACAATGTTCTTAGCAGTTCATAAAACGGGAAAATGGAAATAAACTAAATGCTTATTAGGACAGCTGGATCAAAAAATTATATAGTACTCATATACTACGATTCTATTTACCCACTTTATTGATAACACGGATTAGTACTTGTTGATATAGAAACTATTTTCTGTGATAAGTGCACTGTAAAGCAATATATATAATGAAATTTTAATTTTTGTATAAATACACATTGCTTCCCTATTTGTAACTGAGTCCACGTGCGCATGATATGATTTTACTTGTACAAACAAGGTTGCTATGTTTTCCAACAGAGTATACACCAAAAATTACACTAGATATAAATCTCTGTAAAGTATAATTTTGGATGTTGGTTTTTCTTGCTTGCATTTTCTAATTTGTATTCAATGATATATAATATATATATAATATGATATATATTTATAATACAATAGGAAAAATTCCAAAAGTAAATCAAACAGACTAAAAACTTCAAAATTGCCCTGTCCCTTGGGTATTATAATATTTAAATAATTAACAGTATCAAATTAGCAATATTGATAAGCTTTTATGTGATAAAGATTGCACATGTAGTTTCTACTTTAATAACAATGCCTTTGGCATGTAATAAATTCTGCATGTTCCTTTGCTATACAATAAAATGAATTTCATCACAAATGAATAAATCCAGTACTAATGATACAGCTCAATGGCACAAGCACCTGTCTGTCAAGTGCAAGGTCTTGAGTTTTGATATCAGTCCTGATACAAAAACAAACAAACAAAAATACAATGAAGGAAAGAAAAGGAAAGGCAAAATGAATAAATCCAGAAGTTAACTTTCAAGTGTGATAGTGATTATATGGAAACTGATTTTTTAGGAAAACAAAAGTAAATTTACAAATAAAATATCAAAGAGTTACTGCTGCATATTAAAGCAAAAAGTTCTATATACTACAAAATGTTACCTATAGTCACTACTAAAATTTTATACGTATCCACTGTCTTATTTTTAATTGATTACATTTCATAACAGAAGATAAGATCATCACAAAAAGACCTTACGACCAAACTTTTCTTGAACTGTCTCTCTGTAAACAGGAAGTATGACAGTGTCCTCTGGAAAAAGCTTCTGTAAGGCTTTTTAGAATAAAATCATAAAGAATTGCAGAAATGTTTGAATGTTTTAAAACATCAACATTTATGATATTGCCTCTTCATTTTATTCTTTATTTTTCATTTTGTCATGGTGAGGATGGAGCCCTGGGACCTGTGTTCATGTTACGCAGCACTCTGTTATGTTCCAGAGTAAATTTCTCACTTATGGGCTTTTGAAGGGGAAGAAGCCACTGTCTTGTAGTTGGCATGCAGTTTCTCTAAGATAATGCATATGTTACTGCCACTGACTGTATTCTGTGTAGGCAGATAGGTCCTGGCCATCACATCTGCCGTCTCTTGTCTTACCGTTGCAGGATATGCCACAGCCATTCACTGCTCCTGGAGTTTTGCCATCGTCACACCAGGATCGACTATTGATCTGGAATATTCCATAATTAGTGCCTTTGTTTCCAGGATTGTACTTTGTAGCTTTTGTATTATATTTACTCTCCCATCTGACCAAACACGTCCCTGAAAGAAATTATATTTTATCATAAAGAGCAACACTAAGTGATTTATACCATAACCCATACCAGTGCTATTCAGCTAACTCTAATTTATGAAAATGTACTAAATTTATAAAGTATTTCAACACATTACTTATTTTTGTTGTTGTTTTGAGACAGGTTCCTGGTATATTTCCAAGGGTGGTCTCCTAGGCTAAGATTACTCCCCAGCCTCTCAAGTTCTGGGATTACAGGCATGTGCCACCACCAAACATGACTAAATACCATAGTTCCAAGGGCCCCTAAAAGAATCTTTAGGTAGTGCAAGTCAATTTGTGATACTGATAAAGCAATGGAAAATACATTTAAAAAATTTTAAATGATTGTTTCTCCTACCACTTTTACTTTCTTTCTAATCTCATCCCTTGGCAAACATTCAGCTTAGAATAGATGGTCAGTAGAGTTGTTTAGTAAATTTAGTAAGTTTACAGTGGGTAAAAATGCTGACACAGAAATGCCTGAGTTGTGCAGTGTGTGTGTGTGTGTGTGTGTGTGTGTGTGTGTGCAGACTGGGGACTGAACCAGGGCCCCATGTATGGCAGGTAAATTTTCAGGGCTAAGCTGTACTACTATCCTTTTAAATTTTATTTTCAAGTAAGTTTTTCTATGTAGCCCAACTGACCTTGAACTTCCAGCCCTCTTCCTCAGTTTCGGTAGTAGCTGAGGTTACAGATTGGTGCGACTGAGTCAGGCTGAAATATGCTTTTATTAGGAAAGGTAAGGATTTCTTGGAGGGGGACAAATTTTCCTATAATACCAAGGTGAATTTACTTGTCAAATTAGAATGTTGACAACAAGAACTAAAGAATTGGAAAGGCTATTCTGTAATTTTATTCATCCGTCTCTGCATCTGTTCACTAACCTTTCTAAAATAGTTAGTGAGGAGGAAACGCTTGAATTCAGTCAGAAAGAACAGCGCTCATACTGACAAATATGAAGTAAAGTGGAAAGTTAAACTTCCCTGGACACTCATGAATTGCATAGAAGAAGATGAAAAAGAGTCACTGTTGAGAAAATAAGAAGAGTATAATTTTTTGGTGAATTTCAGAAAACCTTTTATCAGGGACTAAAGAGGAGAAAGGCACATACTCTCAATTTTTGATTTCAATATAAATTTCAAAATTGTTTTCTCTAGAGAGCTCCATGTCATGGCAGGGAAATTTATGAAAAGAAAAACACTGTGGCAGTCTAGTCCCCCAGAGTCCAAATTCCAAGTGGGTCCTCAATGTCCTTTCCTCAGCCTACTTTGGCCTTTGAATCTGAGACTATTTAATAGGCCAGTGCAGAGCGGCTGGGAGGACATAGCAAGTTGTAGCTGGGGAAGAAAGTGTGGAATGCTTTCCATTCCCCCGCTTACTCCTTCATCCAAAATCTGATTTTTTTTTGTACCAGGAATCAAATTCACGGCCCTAATCTTGCCAGGCAGGTATTGTGCTGCTGAGATCCATCCTTGGCACAGCATTTCTGATATAAAAGGACTGAACTGACATTTTAACCGCTGTGAATATTCAAACCCACAAAGAAATAAAAGTGTCTAGTCACAAAAATGCCCTGTGACCATTTATTTTCAGTGCCTCTTCCATATGTGGCTAATGATGGGCAGATTAGGAGGAGAGCAGACTTACAGTTTGCCAGGCTGATCCCATGGTAGCCGTCCATTCCAAGACGCTTTAAAGTTCTGGCCAATTGACATCTTTTAAAGACCTTGCCCTGGACAGTCACAGAAAGGATGAGAAGCCCCAGAAGGAGGAGAGCCTTCATGTTGACTGGGAAGCCAGGTCAGTGGGCTCCTACGTTCAGCCCGTACTGGTATTTAACGTCCTTGGACTTCCTTCTTCCTTCTTTGGTTGGCTTAGCTTGTGACCTGTGGGCAAAACAGAATGTACCAACTGGTCCATCAACTTCAAAAGAATTTTTTTTTAATACTTGAAAAGAGATATTTTGTTGTTCTGAGTTTTTCTATGGCAAAATATGGGTAGTCTTTGAAGAGTGGTTCATAATGAATTGGAAACTAGCACTGTTACTCTAACAGGAAATTTTTTTATTTTGTTATGAAATTGAGTAAGTGTGGAAAAAATTATGAACACTTTGTATAGTTTTAAATCAGCTATGACTTATGACATTGACTTTCATTAAAATGATTTGTATACATTCACTATTACTTATTGATCTTCTTCACTTGAAATTGTTCTCTTTACTCTTTTCCACCAAGTGGACATAATGTGTGTGCCTGTCATTTTAAAGGGCATTCAACCTGACACCATCTTTCTCATCCAGTTTCCTACTCTGGACTTTTTGTAAGCATTATAAATTGTTTAGCTGTACAAATCAATGTTTTCTACAACAGATAAGGCCCAAGTAACCTCTTTTATTAACACCTTTTCTGCCATGCCTTGTTCCTATTCCCATATTTAGGGAATAAAATGCCATTGTAAAGCAGTAAGACTTACAGATTAATCTATCCATATCCATATAGCCAATTAATAGCTTAAAATAATCATCTCAGAAGGTTGTGCACTTATGTACTTACTTTCGTACTGATGATCAAACTCATGACCTTACCCTTGCCATGCAGGCGTTGTGGCACTGAGCTAAATCCCCAGCCTCTTTATTTTTCTTTTAAAGAGAATAAAACCAAGCAAAGCACAATAAAGCCAATCAAAGCAGAACAATGAAAGCGATACAGTGATTTCCAATGAAGATAATAGAAAGTAACAATGACTACCATAATGTCTCTTGTTTTCTTCAAAATAGCTGTCTTCACCATTGGCCATAATAAAAACAAACTAAGCAAAGAAGAATAAAATAAATCAAAGCAAAAACAATGAAAGCAATACAGGACTTTGAAACAATATAATAGGAAATCAACAATGGCTATCGTAATGTATCTTTTATCTTCAAAATAGCTCAGACATAATAAAACCAAGCAAAACAAGACAGAATAAAACAAAACCTAACAATATAATTAAAATGATGCAAAAATTTAACAGATAATAGGAAATTAACAAAGACTGCTACCTTCATGTTTTAGACATTTCCTCCCCTATAATTTTCACCATATCTGTTACACATTTTCAATGTCACTAACTCCTTGACTTTTTTATACTAGAGAGACAACGCGATTTTTGTCCATGTGACTCTGAGCAGCTTCACCCATGAGCATGATCTCAAGTTGCATTCATTTACCTAGAAGAGCCTCAGGTTATTCTGTTTCATAGCTCAGTAGCTTTCCATTGTAAACAAAATGCCATATTTTTCTTATCCATTGAGTAGTTGATGGGGAAACTACCTTTGCTTTTTTGTGGTTTTTCTCCTTTGACTTTCAGTCTGTGAATTTCAGTGAATGTGTTTTTTGTGTACAGCATATTACGTTGTCTTGTTTCTTGATCTACTCCTCCATGTATTTCATTTTACGGGTAAATTGAGGCCATCTACATTGATGGTTACAACTGGCATGCACTGGCTCATTTCTGCCATGCTATCCTCTTCCTGTTGACCCCCTCTTTTCCTCTCCACTCAGTTGCTTGCCATATTTGGTGATTCCTCTCTGCTGCTCCTCCTGGAACTGTGGTCATCTTTATGTCTCTCTAGAATATACTTCATTCTTTGTAGGGTTGGTTTGGTGATCATGAATTCCTTCAGTTGTTCTTTATAATGGAAGTGTCTTGTCTTTTCCATCAATTTTGAAAGATAGTTTTTCAGGGTATATCAATCTGGGTTGAAAGTTGTGTTCTTTAAGAATTTGAGATACTTGAGATCCAAAGTTGTCAGAGTAAAAAAAAAAAAAAAAAAGAATTTGAGATACTCCCCTTCAAGCTCTTTTTAACTTGAGGGTTTGTGTTGAGAAGTCTGACATGGTTGTGTTTCCCTGATAGGTAATCTGTTTCTTTTCTCTAACAGACTTTAATATTTTGCTCTTATGCTAAATTTCTAGGATCTTGATCATTATATGTCTCTGTGTAGATTTACTATGGTCATGGTTAACTGGAGTTCTATAGACCTTGCTTAACTGTATGCCAGGTCTCTTCCCCATGTTTGGGAAGTTTTCTGCTATTATTTCTGTAAATAGTCTTTTTTTTTTTTTTTCATCTTTTTTTAAGAGAAGTTCTCCCTATGCAGTTCAGGCTGGCCTTGAGCTCACTTTGTAGCCCAGGCTGGTCTTGAACTCGCAACGATCCTCCCACCTCAGCCTCCTGAGTGCTGGGATTACAGGCATGAGCCACCACGCCTGGCTTGTAAATAGTCTTTGTATGTCATTGGTGTTGACTCCCTTTGTGTTGACACCTATCACTCTTAAATCATTTTTCTTTACATTATCTGGCAGCAAATGAATTTTTATTTTCTGGTTCCTTGTTATTTCAAGAGGGTTTTCCTTTCATGGTCACTAGCTGCAATCCTGTCTTGAAGGTCTGAAAGTCTCTTCAGTTTCTTTGAAGTGGTCTTGCCAGCTTTCAATGGAGTTTTTAATTTCTTGGATATCTCTTTGTATCTGCTGCATGCCTTGGAATTCCTGCCTTTATTCATTCAAGGTTTCCTTCATTTTCCCATGTTCCTTTGTTTTTCATATGTGTCTTCTTTAGATATGCTCAGCAGTTCTTTCATTATGTTTGTGATTTCTTCTTTTACTTGAGATATTATTTCTGATTTGATTACTTTTACAGCCTCGTGAAGTTGTTTGTTTGGTTTAGTTGCTATCCTTTCAGAGATTCCAGGTGTGTAACTTTGATACTCTTCCATGTCTGTATCTCCCAGGCTTGTTCTGTGTGGGCTGGTGGTCTGAGATTGTCTTTGGCTCCTTCATCTTTGACATTTTCCTGAGTTCCTCTTGACAAGCCAGTTGTGGGATCCCAGACACTGCCCATGATGGTATCCATTATGCCCTATGGTTGCCCATAGGAAATAAGCATCTGCAATGGCATCCTGTGGGTGTACTGGGTGTACATGGCTGTTTTTGCCCGTGATGGCTGGTTACATGAGGGAAGCAAACACCCTGATGGCGGCAGGCACACAGGAGCTGGTGGGGCTGTTTTTCTTTACCTGTGCTATCTTCCCACAGGAGGCAAGCACCCTGCTGGTGGCAGGCATGGGTCTGGCTTGGTTGTGCACTTTCTTAGAAACAATGTTGGCACAACTAAAATAAAAAATAACGAACTGAAATCAATAAACAAATGAAATAGAACATATTCTGAATCTGCCTAAGAAGAAAAATCCTGAACCTCATAAAAATCAGCAGTGTGTCGTTTCCTTTAGTTTTCATCAATGGTAGCTTCTCTCTAATTGGCTGATAAAGATTTCCAGGTCTGGCTCTCACCTACTATTGGGGACCCTGTCTAAATATCTATAGCATCCCAGTTATTTTCAGAAGAAGCCAATTTTAGTTGTTTAGTAATGTGCATAACTAAATTTGGGTATCCCAAAGGATTGAAATCTGCTACAAAGTTAGTATTTGATCCCTTGAATATTTTTCCTACTTCAACCTGGAAGAACAACCAGTTACTATGTATGAGAGAGTTAGTCCTATAGTGATGAAATCAATTTGGGATTGAATAACCAAATATATCCTTGCCACTTATAGCCAATTGATAACAATCATACATTGTGACTACTTCCAAAGAAAAAGGTGTTTTAGACTTCTTCAGTTATAACCCATGGGCAGGAATTATAGGTAGTGATAACATTCAGTTATTGTGATAGGTAAACTTAATTGTTAACTTGATTGGTTAACAGTCAACTAGGGGTTACTAAGTCAGTCTTCCAGATGTGCCTGGGTGGGTGTTGGAGGGCTGGGGCATGTCTATCTCTGGTTCCTTCCCTTCTTCTCTGGTGCTGCTCCTCTGCTCTGCTTTCAGCTGCCATACACTGTGCAGCATAGTTGTGTCACGCTTTTCTGCCATGATTGTCCTGCCTTGGAGCCACTTAACCATGGACTGAATCATCAGAAACTGTGAGCTAAATAACCCCTCATCCTGTAAGCTGTGTCTGCAGCAGGAAAGCTGACCAACAGATATAGTTTTAGTATTTCATTTGAATTAATGAAGAAGCCATTTGAAAATAAAATATCAAGTAGGCATGATTTAGAATGCAGTTTATTTTTCCCAGAAATTTTGTATATGCTCCATGTTCTATTTATTGCCATATATACACTTTTGCTTTTTAAGGAAAGATGCTTAGAGATAATCAGATTACATTTTTGTATTACAATCATTTGTGAGTTATTAATAATTCCTAATTAATTTTATTTTTCTTTCTTTATTTGTTTATTTAGTTTTTGAGATACAGTCTCACTGTGTGGCTCAGTCTACCCTTGAGTTCACTATGTAGCCCAGGTTGGCATCAAACTCTCCGTTGTACTCCTGCCTCCGCCTCAAACTGCTAGGATTACAGGTGTGCAACTATACTCCTAGTTTATTTAGCTTATTTGTTTATCAAGTTAGAGAACCAATGATGAATTGTGGTGAGTGTTTTGGATTGCACACCTAACAAACAAGTTGACCAAGGATGTCTCTGGCATTTAACTCTTCTCCCTGCCGAAACCATCTATAAAACACAGTCATTTACTAAAGAGTGGCTATGAATCCGGTGTTAAAGGTGGTAAGCTGGAGTCCTAAGTTTATCTTTGCTCCCTTCAAATTTCTATGAAAATATCCATTTACTTTTGAAAGGTATAAGTGAGGCTGGAACACACTGTTTTTCTAGATACTGGGAGGATGATTTGAGATCTCTGTGCACATAAAGTCCAGACCAGCCTGGTCCATACCAAACAAACAAACAAACAAACACAAACAGGCAAAAACAAAATAAAAGATAGAAGTGAACAAGGGCCATGGAAAAGCCAAGAAATGACAATAGTGAAAAATGTCTATTCAACTGACAATTAAAGGTGGATGAGTGGTATTTTTGGATGATGGGAACTCTGCCAGCAAAGTGCTTCTATAAGGGGAAATCTATTTGAAAAACAATCTGGTTCTTTGTCTAGAACCTGAAAAGATCTAGGTAACTCTCAAGGCAACAAAATACAACAGTGCTACAAACAGGGAGAGTGCTTGAATTGTATATGTGAGTTTCAGTAAAACTCTAAAGTCTTTTCCCCCAGGTTGGGAAAGTAGGTTGATGACCTTTCTTAACTTCAGAGGAAGAGGGTAGAAAAATCATTTCCTGGAAAGGATGACAAGAGATTCTGAAAATGAGACACAAAGTTTATAAACAGTTGAGGATATGGCTCGGTGGTCGAGATCATACCTAGCTGGGAGAGGACTGGGTTAGTTTAAGAACTACAAAATTATAACAATAAAAATTTTCAAAACTGAAAGGCACATGGTTGGTGGGTAGTGATAATCATCTGTTAGAGTACTTCCTAAGTGGAGTTAGAGACAAGGAGATTTAACATATGTAAGGATCTCAACACATCTGTAATCATGGGTCTTATTTTAATCACAGAACACGTTTTTTCAACAAAAAGTCTCTAATCCATTTCTTGGGTTCCCTCAGTTACCAGTGTACTAGGTGCTGAAATATATGAGACAAAAGCAAACATGGAGGGAAGGGATAGTCACGGAGGACAGTGATGTATTCTTTAATCTTGATAAAATATCCATTTAGCAGCAAATCTGCAGGGCACTGAGTGTGAGAGGTCAAAGTTTCAGATAGTACAACATGTGAGTAAAAGTAGTGTATTAGAAGTATCATGATGCCATATCTAACCTACACCCCAAAATTTGACCCATGAGTATATGAAGTTTTCAGTAGTACCTAGATATAACTGATGAAGGACTTGAAAATGATATAAACAGAAATAAAGCACCCAACCTTTTAGATGTCTGATGTGCTGAGTTCATGTTGTCTAAAACTGAATCATGAATTTTGAAGAAAAATGGAGGTTAAGAGTATGAAATTTTATTGAAGGAGTGACAGCCTCTGCCTGAGAGAGACAAGAAGGAACCCAAGGGGCTGGAGGTTTAGCTCAGCTGCATAAGCGCCTGCTTTGCAAGCAGGCAGTCGTGAGTTCGATCCCCAGTACCGATAAAAAAGGAAAAAGACAAAAAAAAAAAATTAAAAAAAAAAGAAAGAACCCAAAAAGTGGGGTGGCAATGAGCCCACTTTCTGAAGAAAGTTTCATAGAGCAAAATGCTGAGATGGATACAAAATCATGATGTGGATACAATATGGGACAAAGCTATGATTAACCAATAAGGTTACAAGTATAGACACTTAGGGGATGTTGATCCAATAGGGAAGCAAGTCGCATAGCAAGTGCACATAGAAAGAACAAAACTTTTGAGGAAGGAATGATCTTGGTCATACATGGAGGTAACTGATGTCTAGATTTTATTAGATCAGATGTTATTACTTTATCTTTCGAGGAGGCAGGTAGGCCTGATTATTTCATTTTTGTGTTGAGGTTTGGTCCCCAACAGATGTGCCTCTGGCCAACAGTTGCAATGTGTTTTTATCTTTTGTACCAAGCCTTTCTATCTGACTGCCTATAATACGTTTAACTGACTCAGCTGTCTATAATATTCCCCCTTTCGGAGACGCACCCTTAACTGTCATTAGGGGACAAGGGGCTATGATTGTTTTGGCTATTTCTGAGTGAAATGGGTTATAGCTGTGATTGACAGAGATACTCTTTATTTTTTATTTATTTTTAAAATTTTAATAAGGGTAAAACTAAACATAACAAAACAACAGCAAATCAGAAGAAAATAATGTAAATGACACAGATTTCAAAGCAAGACAACAGGAGATCTACAATGGCTACCATGATGCCTCTTGTTTTCTTCTAAATACTTGTCTATTTCTTCACACACAATGAATTCATACAAAACAAAATAATATAAAACTGATCAGAACAGAGGAATGAAGGTACTACAGGTCTGCAAAACCAGACAATAGGAAAATCAACAAAGGCTGCCATAATGTCTCTTGTTCTCTTCAAAATAGCTGTCTGTACCTTCATATATGTTGAAATTAAATAGTATGAAACAGAATAAAACCACTCAGACCAAAGAAGATAAGCATTACTGGATTTCAAAACATGATGATAGGGAATAAGCAATGGAACCATAATGTCTGTTTTTCTTCAAAGTAGCTGTTCATTTTATCACATTTAATATAATAGATTCTTGTAAACTATTTAGAAGTTCTAGGCATTCATAAGCCTCTACATGTACACCTATCCTTTCTGTATTAGAGGGAAAAACAAAACAAAACAAAATAGAAGATATTACTAGAAAAATAAGAAACAAAAAAGACAAATGACAATAGCAAAGAGCCCAAAACAGTGATGATATTGGCCTTCAAAACAAGGTGGTAGGAACAGAACTAAGGTTGATATTTTGCATAGTGATCTTCAAGAGTTCCTCAGACCACCAGACACAAACATGAAAAATTGTTCCAATCCTATGATGTTGACTGCTTTGTTCTATAAGCTTACAGAATTTGTAGCACAATCATCTTAGCTATCCTAAGTGTATTTATATAAATTTAGATATTTTTCTTTTCCCTTCATTTTTCTTTTTCCTCCTTTTTCCTGAGATATTTTTTTCCCCTTTGAGCAGATTCTTTCCCTTTCACCATATTTATTGAGGATTTTGCATCTTAGGTACTCCTACCATTTCTTATACTACTAGGGAGACAATACGGTATTTACATATGTGAGTTTGATTTATTTCACTTATGAGTATGGTTTCAAGTTGCATCCACTTACTTATAAATATCTCAATGTGATCATTCTTTATAGCTGAGTATTATTCCATTGTATAAAAATACCACATCTTTTTTATCCATTCCTCAGTTGATGGGCATTTAGGTTGTTTCCAAGATCTGGGTATTACAAATTGTGCTGCTATAAGCATAGGTGCACATATATCATTGTGGTATGATGTTTTCAGTTCTTCTGGGAATATGCCCAGAAGTGGAATAGCTGGGTCAAATGGGACTTCCAATCCCAGCTTTTTGAGGAATCTCCAGACTGATTTCCACAGTCGATGCACCAGCCTATATTCCTACTATTTGTTGTTGGTAGTTTTCTTTATTGTGGCCTTTCTTTCTGGAGTGAGATGGAATCTTAGAGTGGTTTTAATTTGCATTTCTCTAATAACTAATGATGCTGAATATTTTTTCACGTATTTATTTGCCATTTGTATTCCTTTATCTAAGATGTGTGGTTATTTCAGATGACAATTTTTGAATTGGGTCTTTCAATTTTGGTGCTCTGATTTTTAAAATTCTTTGTATGTTCTAGATAGAAGTCCTTTGTTTGAGAGATAGTTGACCAAGATTTTTTCAAAATTCATGGGTTTCCTTTTTACTCTGTTGGAGATTTTTTCTACATGTGAAAACTTTTTAATAAGACAAGATCCCAGTTACTGATTCTGGGAAGTATTTCCCAATTGGTTTGATTTTTGTTCATGAATTCTCTACCTATCCTTATGTCTTCAAAATGTCTACCTACTTTAATCTTTAGCAGATTTAGTGCTTCTGTTTTAATATTTAGATCTTTGATCCATTTAGACTTTAGTTTAGTACATGGTGATAGGCATGAATCTAGTTTATTTTTTGGCATATGGAGAGCCAGTTTTTCCAGGACCATTTATTGAAGAGACTATTTTTCTTCCAGTGAATGTGTTTGGCCCCTTTGTCAAAGATGAGGTGGCTGAGTGTAGTGGCTGATTGATTGTGTCAACTCGAGACATTTAGAAGCTTAAAGCAACTCTACATCCAAGAAGACCCACCTAGGGTGTGGCTCATCACCTGGAGGTATAAGAGGAAAGGAGGAAGGATGAATGCATTCCATTCTTGGGAGAAGCTCCAGTCTTCACTTTTGGTTTGGATAGAGTCTCCTGGCTTCCAGTGTAGATTCTTCAGCTTTCCAGAAAAGACTCTTTAGCCTTTCATCATAGAGCCTTTGGCCTTCTGTCTCAGACCCATCAGCCTGCTGGTGTGGACTTACACAGGATACTAGGGTGAACTCTAGACCTTGGACTGAATCCTTCAGCCACCAGTGCATAGACACCCTCTCCATGCTTCTTCATTGAACTCTGTGGCTGACCATTGTAAGCCAATCTTGTTATTTGTTTTACATCTGTATATTTCAGTTATATTTGTTCTCTCTAGTAAAACCCTGAGTAATACAGATTTTGGTACCAAGAGTAGAGTTATTGCTGTTATGTTGCCTGGCTATGTGACTTAATAGCCTTGGAAATTAATTTGTAAAATTTTTGAGAGACTGGCCAAAAAACAGCCCCTGTATGCTGTAAACTCTATTGCAGACTCTGGTCAAAACCTGGAGAGTCAGAGTACTGACGGAAATGACCCAATTTAAGATGAAGCTTGGGAGGATTCTGTTGAGAAGGACTGCTATGTCTGCTGGAATCCAGGTAGTTTATTGTACTTTAGCTGAAGGTTGGTCTTCATTTTGCTTGTACTTAGAGATATTACCTGCGTGGCAGAAAAATTTAAGTTCTGTTTACTCTTGGGATGGTACACAGTTACTTTTGACCAGATCTATGTTGGAAATTTAGAGCAAAGAGCCAGTAGAGTGATTTAAAACATTTGGCCAAAGAGAAGGCTCCACTGGAACTGTGGGTTGCAAAGATGAAACAAAGGAGAACATAGTTTAGAAGAATAGGACAATAGAAAAATCAACAGTACAACTGAATTGCAGGAGATCCTTATATGTTCATCTTTCCATGCCACGTTAAAAGTTAATGGGAAGCAAGGACTGTGATTGTAATTGTTCTTTTAGTTTGATTTTTGATAAGATTATATAGTGCATCCAAAAGATGAGAAGTATAAAACAAAGAGGCCTTTATTCTGAGAACGCGGAGAGAGAAAACAAACAAACAAAAAAAACCCCTGACCAATGGAGTTTGGCTTTTTCTCTTGCGGATATGTGGCGTGGGGGCATATAAGTAGCCTAGGTTTGGGGTGGAACCTAAGGGGGCATTAGGGATGCACAGGTAGCCCATTGGTCTTTGTTTGGCACCATAGGTCAATTCCTAGGGGTGGGGAAGATGGAGCTCCTTGGTTCTGGCTACAGTGTCCTGTCTGGCCCATATCTCTTTCATATCCCATCTTATGATTATTATTATTATGAAAAGGGGCAAAGATTTCTCCCTTTACTACTTCCTGCTGTAAAGGGGCACTGTACTGAGGTCTAGGGGAGTTGATGGGATGACGGTTGATGCCCAGGTAGAAGCTGGTGCCAGGTGGTTTAGCCAGGACAACTTCACTGGTGAATGCACGTATGTTAGACTGGAAAAACAAAGAGACAAGATATTATGAGGAGGCATGGTACTGTCATGTTTAAGGACCCAGATGAGGTAGAAGGAAAGGTGCCTTTGATTTAGATATGCCATTTTATCAGGATCGTGTTGAGACAGAATCATTGCCACAGTAAGGTAGAATTCTGAAAAATAAACGTGGGGTTAGGAGGAGTGAAGTTATGAGAGGTGATTACTCATGAGAGGTGATTACTCCCCCATCTGAAAGGGTAAAAGTTAAGCGGCTAGGTGGGTAAAACTTGTCTATGGTTCAGGAGTTGAACTGGAAAAAATAGGGGGAGCAGGGAAGATGGTGGTGGTAGCAGTATAGGGAAGATAAAGGCCTAGGCTTTCAGGGATGTCACATTTAACCAAATAGCTGAGGGTAGAAAGAGCTAAGACAGTTGTCACATAGAATGTTATGAAGATGATCTTATGCTTGATGTGGGAGTCGTTAGGAAAGACTATCAAGAGTCCTGCTGTAAAAATGATCATTAATAGAACGTAAGAAATTAGGAACCAAAGTGGATAACAAAACATGACTTAGCCTGTTAACTGTGGCTGCTAGGCCTTCGTGAAACAGAGATGGGTGGGTGACAGAAGATGAGGTGACCACTCAGAATGATCAGATTTAGGGCTGGGAGAGCACTGCTTAGTCTGAGTGATGTGAAACCAGGATGGGAGTCCAGCAAATTTGACTACTGTAGGGGTCATCAAGTAGGCCAAATAGGGGCCAATCCACCTTGGTTGTAGTCCTGTGGACTTAGAACATTTGAGATAAATTAGATCTCCTGGGGATATGGGAGGATCTGGTTTGGCCTCTCCAGAGGGTTGTGGAAGGCAGAGATCAGCATGTTGTCGCAACAAGTGTCGGAGGAAGGAGAGGACTGGGACATAGTCAGCAAGGGGAGGGAGATTTTGGGGAGTTAGGAAGATTGTGGAGTAAGAATGGCCTGGCATACATAAGTTCAAAAGTACTTAAGAAGGTAGGAGCCCGGGGAAGTGCTCTGAGCTTGGCTAAGGCTAAGGACAAAAGTTGAGGCCAAGGTTGGTATAGTTCTAAAGTGAGTTTTGTAAGGTGTGTCTTTATGAGGCCATTTGCCTTTTCTACTTTTCTTGAGGATTGTGGATGGTATGGGATGTGTAGGTGCCAGGTGATGTGTAAGCTTGAGGATACCTGTTGAGTGATCTGACAAATAAAGGCAAGACCATTATCTGACTGAATACTCTGAGGTAGACCAAACCTTGGAATGATTCCTTGTAATATGACTTTGGTAACTGCATCATCAGTTTCTCTGGTTGTGGGAAAGGCTTCTACCCATCCTGAAAAGGTACAAACAAAGGTGAGAAGATATTTGAGAGTTTTGTGGCAGGGCAACTGTGTAAAATCTATCAGCCAGTCCTGACCAGGGGTGTGTCCTCGAAACTGATGGGTAGGAAAGGAAGAGGGTGCCATACGTCCCTGAGGAGAGGTCCTAGCACAGAGATAACAGGTGTGAGTAATCTTAAGAATGATAGCTTTTAAAGAAGGGTGTGTGACTATTGGGGCTAGGAGTTTGTATAGGGCCTGTGATCCTATATGAAAACAGTTGTGTCAGTGATGATGTCTAAAGCCTGTTGATGTGGCAGAACAAGTTTAGATCCCTGAAAAATCCATCCCTGAGTGTTTTGTGTGTAACCTGGTTTATGAAGTAGCTGTGTGCTCTGGTGAATAATGAGGCTGAGGTAGACTGTTTGGGACTAATGGGAGAAGATGAGAAGGGCAGGGCCCTTATGCAGCTAACTTGGCTTGTGAATCTGCAAAGGCATTGCCTTGAGCAATAGGATATGTAGAGTTTTGGTGTCCTCTACAATGAATAACTGCTGCCTGCTTTGGAAGTTGTGCTGCCTCTAGAAGTTTAAGGATAAGAGGAGCATTAATGATGGGGGTTCCCTGAGTGGTAATAAAACCCCGTTCTTGCCAGATAGAGGCATGAGAGTGTAAAATGCTAAGTGTATACTTTGATATATTTATAATTTTGTCCCTTGCTAGTGTAAGAGCCCTTGTAAGGGCAATAAGGTCTGCCCTCTGTGACGAGGTGCCAGGTGGCAGTGGATTTCCTCTATAACTTTTGACTGGTTAACTATTGCACATCTTGCCTTCTTTTGGTTGTCTGTGTTTGTTGAACTGTCATCTATGAACCATGTGTTAAAGGCTAAAGAGAGAGGTGTGCTACCGATGTGAGGGAAAGGGGTGAGAGTCATCTGTAAGAACTCAATACAGTCATGGTGAGGATGGCCCTCTGAGGTGGGAAGTAAGGTTGCCACATTAAGAGGACCACTAGTTGCAATAGAGATGCAAGGGTCTTGAGAGAGAGCCAGGTGTACCTGTTGAAGGCAAGAAGGGGTCATCAGAGCAGGGAGCACCTTATGTGAGATAAGCTCACGTAGGTAGCTTCCTGTGTCAGGAAGGCTGCAGCTGCAAGGGCTTGGAGACAAGGAGCCCATCCTTTTACTGTGTGATCTAACTGTTTTGTTGTCAACAGCTACTGCTTGAAAAGAAGGTCCCTTTTGGTGTCCTAGTACTCCTATAGCATTGTGGCCCTGAGAAGTAGTGTATAAGGTGAAAGGTTGGGTGGGATTAGAAAGGGTAAGAGCTGGGGTTTTTAGGAGAGCTTCTTTTAATTTATGAAAGGAGGCATGTATGGGCCTAGTAGGGTCCAGGGGTTCTGATAAGGGACCCTTAGTGGCCTTGTAGAGGGGTTGAGCTAGGGCTGCAAAGTTAGGAATCCAGAGATAAAAGAAATTAGCTAAACCTAGAAAAGATGTAACCTGTTGTTTAGTTGTGGGCACCTGGAGATCTCGAAGAATTGCCTTACGATCTGTGGTGATGGAACGAGTGGTGGGGGTGAGAGCGAGACCTAAGTATTTGACTTTTGGGGAGGCTATCTGGGCTTTAGCAGGAGAGACCCTGCATCCATGACTAGCAAGGAAATTAAGAAGACTGGCTGAATGGTGTATGGCTAACATGTGGGATGGGGAACATAACAGAAGGATATCTATATATTGAAGAAGGACACTAGGTTTGAGATCAAGTTCTGTGAGGTCAGTAGTGAGAGCTTGACTAAAGAAGTGGGCACTATCTCTGAACCCTTGGGGGAGCACTGTCCAAGTAAGTTGTTGAGACCTGAGAGTGTCTGGGTCAGTCCATGTAAACGCAAAGAGGTTCTGACAATCAGGGTGTAGGGGGATAGTAAAGAAGGCATCTTTAAGATCTATAACTGTAAAGTGAGTGGTAGAGGGAGGGATATGAGAGAGCATGGTATAGGGATTTGGCACCCCTAGGGGGGTTGGGGTAACAGCACTGTTGATTACCCTAAGGTCTTATACCAGGCAATAGGACCCATCAGGCTTGAGTACCGGGAAAATGGGAATATCTTGGGGTGAATGGGTAGGTTTAAGAAAACCATTGTCCAAAAGGTGCTTAATTATGGGTTTAAGTCCCCATAAATGTTGGGGAGCTATGGCGTATTGGGGAACGCAGGGAAAAATTGAAGGATCCCTGAGACAGATTAAAATAGGTGTAGCATGGGTAGCAAGAGTGGGATTGGAGATGTCCCAAACTATGGGGTTGACCAGAGAAGGAGGAAGGGGAGGGAATGGCTTTGTGATGCACTGTGAGGCTGTTTGGAGGATTAGGGCTGTGGGGAGGGAGAAAGTAAAGGTGAAGTTAAGCTTTTGAAGGAGGTCTCTACCTAAAAGGGGTATGGGACATGTTGGGGGACATGTTGGGATTACTAGGAAGCTATGGGTAAAGAAAAGAGTCTGGAACCTACATGGGACAGGCCCAGTTTGCAAAGGCTGGGTAGGCTGGCCATCAACTCCCACAACAGAAATTGAGGACTTACCACAAGGTCCTGAAAACTCAGGAAGTACACTATAAGTCGCCCCTGTGTCTACAAGTACAGATAGTGTCTTACCTGAGACCTCCAGTGAGACTTGGGGCTCCAACAAGGTTACCGGAGTGGGGGCTGTGATCTGCTTCTGAGCAGATCATTCAGTGACTAATCTGGCATTGATGGAGTCTCCTGTGAGGGAAAGGAGTTAGAGGCTACCTGCTCGCTGGCAGCTAGGACAGTCACTCTTCCAATGGCCCTTAACATTGCAGTAGGGACATGGCCTAAAGGAATGCCAGGGTTGGGGCAGTCTTTTACCCAGTGTCCTTGTTTGCTGCATTTAAAGCATGGTCTGGTGGGGCTCAGGCAGCCCCAAGTGCCACTGCTAGGAGATCAGACTGATATTTAGCAAACTTTATTTTTTGAGCTTTTTCCTCTTTTTGAATTTTATCTCTGTTGTTGAAGACACGGAAAGCTAATTTAAGAAGATCTCCCTGTGGAGTTTGAGGGCCATGTTCAACCTTTTGTAATTTTGCATGAATATCAGGAGCAGACTGGGAAATAAAATAAGAGTTAACAACAATTATCCCTTCATGAGAGTCTGGGTTTACAATAGTAAACTTAATTAAGGTTTCCAGAAGCTGATTTAGGAACACAGCTGGGTTTTCATTAGCCTCCTGGACCTGTTCTAAAAGTTTGTTATAGTTAGTATGTTTGTGAGCAATATTATTAAAGCCCACAATTAGACATTCAATCATCTTATGAAATTTAGTTGAACCTTCTCCATTTTGATAGTTCCAGTTAGGATCCTGTTCTGGCACAGCAGTAGGCCCAGGGTCATTATCATCGGTGTTTGCCTTATGTCTGCAATCAGCTTCTTCTTGCGCTGCCTGCCACAGCTGAGTTCACTCTTGTGAGCTGACAGTGGTATTTAGAATCACATAAACATCCTTAAAATGTAAATCATAACAATTAGTTATAAATTCAAATTCCCCAATATAATTCTGTGAGCCAACAGAGAAGCTACCTAATTTATGGGTAATCTGAGATAAAGTCAGAAAGGTAGAAAGGCACATGTATATTAACAAGTCCCTCAGGGCCAGCTTGCTCCCGAAGTGGTAGCAGAGATTAAGGAGAAGATTGTGGAGTAGATGGCCATTGGGCAGCCAACCATCAGGTAGGTGTGTGTGAACAATTATCTGTAGATCAGCTATAAAGTGGCTGTCGGTTAACATGGGATGAGGAAACACAGGCTGTTGGCATCTCACTGTGTGACTTGCAGCGATTTAGTTGCTGTTTGCAGCACAGTAAATTGTCATGTGGTCTGCAACAGGGTGGCTGTTGCTGATCACAAGAGGAGCCACAAGGGGGCGGCCATTGACCATGAGGTCCATCCCAAGATGGTGGTGCCCTTTCACGTGGCAGAGGGCCGTAACATGGCGACCATCCCCCATGTGAGCTGCAGCAGTCACGTGGCCTGCCAGAAGGATATAGTGACTGAGACCTAGTATGGTGGGCATGAGGTGAGAATCCTGGCGGGGACAAAGAATTCTCAGGAGAGTGAGAGGTCAGAGGATGCAAAGAAGCACTAATGGAAGGATTAGAGCCACTTGAAGAATTAGGGGTCCTGGGAGATGGAGGGGAAGATGATTACATAGCGGGAGATAACTGTGAGGACTGATTTTGGGTATAGGGAGGAGGGGACGGATAAAAGACCAGGGTACTTCCTCCAGCAGCTCATGAGGGCAGGAGGGGAGAGTTTGCAGTGCAGCAGAGTTAGCTAAAAATATCTGAGCAGGCATACATGATTTAATGAGAGAGGGGTGCATTCTCAGAGTGAGGAGAGCCTGTATATACGGAATTTCTGTTAACTTGTCTCCAGTTTGACAAAAATCATATGAATTTTTGAGAATACAGGGATCAAATGTCACCTCTTTGGGCCATGGGCTGCCAGTAAGTGAGTAGGTCAGCCAAGCCTCCTGGCAGTAAAAGATTAATTGTTTAGTTTTTATGGTTCTTTTAATTTTAAGAGTACTCAGATTGGAAATCAAGCATTGCAAAGGTGTCTTTTGGGAAGTAGAGAAAATGTTTCCCATGGCTAAATCTCTGGCAAGAAACAGGCCATGGTCCAAGGTTGGTTTGTCACATGTCCTTTGGGACAAACAGTGGTTAGGGTTCCAAATCTCGTATTTCTCAGTCGTCACTGAGAGATCCACGAGTAGATTTCTCCTGGGTTTTAGTAACAGCTCTGCCCGTGAGAGTTTAAAGCTCTGAAGGACATGAAAGTCTCTCAGTGTGAACCGAGGTTGGTCCAGAGAAACTCTGCCTTGGGCTGTCTAAGGATGTGAGAGTGTCATGTGAACCCATGGAAAGGGGGAGAAAACCTGCCTGGGGCCGAGCCCAGTGCCAAAGAATTCTCTGGAGTTTGCTCACCTGTGACAAATCGGGTTGGTGTGTGCGAGCAGTTGGCAACAAATTAAGCAGGTCCCATGAGTCGAAAAGTGAAGAATTAATACAGGATGTAATCTGGTTTGTGAATTGGCATGGGACTAGAACTGGGTGGGCCCAGGAGTCAATTGCCTGCCAATTAAGTCACAGCATCAAATGAGAAGTATAAAACAAAAGAGGCCTTTATTCTGAGAACGCGGAGAGAGAGAAAACAAAACAAAACAAAACAAAAAACCCTGACCACTGGAGTTTGGCTTTCTCTCTTGCAGACATGTGGCTTGGGGGTATATAAGTAGCCTAGGTTTGGGGTGGAACCTAAGGGGGCATTAGGGATGCACAGGTAGACCATTGGTCTTTGTTTGGTGCCATAGGTAAATTCCCGGGTGGGGAAGATGGAGTCACAGGTAAATTCCTAGGGGTGGGAAAGATGAAGCTCCTTGGTTCTGGCTACAGTGTCCTGTCTGGGCCAAAACTCTTTCAATTTTAATGTTTTATATGTTTGTAACTAGGTTAATTAATCAAAGTATTGTGTTTTAATGTTGAACCTTGGTCACCCTTTTAATGTTTTGCTTTTGGTGCAGGAATTAGTATAAAAAGAATTATATATATGTAATTGTTGTATTAATGAAAATCTGAATAGACCAAGATGTGTTAACTTTCATAAATCTGCCACAAAGGACTATAGTTTAAAGAAATGCATGCGATTATTAAGTTGATCAGGGGTGGATTGTTATGGATTAAAAACTGGTGGTCCCTTAACACCAGCTGGATTACATCAGCATGGTGCTGAGTGTAGATGTCCCACCTGAGGAAAGTTGCCATCATAGAGACATGGAGAAGGAGAAGCTATGCGTTGAGGCATTGTGGGTTCTCTTATGAGTTGCTGCTTGAGCTGCTGGGTTCTCCTGGAAAAGCTCTGGTCCTCACATCAAGCATTGATTGATTCCTGGCTCTGGAGGGGAAGACGTGTGCTGCTTGGTCTCCAGGATGAACTCATCACACTGACTTCCTTGGCATGTACTCTTCTGTGCTTGTCGTCAGAGGAGCTTGGGGCCTCCATGTTGCTGAGGATGGCTGTGGTGCTTTTCAGGACAGCCTTGGTCTTTGTTTTGAGTGTGACTTATTGGCTCCAGCATAGAACCCTCAACCTTCACCCTGCTGGGATAGACTTCCTAGTTTCCACTGCTGACCTTTTGGCTTTCCCAGCATGGATCCATAAAAGAGTCTTTCTTGTGGGCTCTAGATCTCCAGTTGGACTCATAGGAGGCATTGTCATGAGCTCTGGGTCTTTATCTGGATTCATGTAGGACATTGCTGTGGGATTCAGGCCTTTGGGCAAATATTTTATGTCTTTAGTGTTGTGGATAGATTTCCTACATTTTCTTGTGTTAACTCTGGGTGACCATTATAAAAATAATATTATAAACTCCACACCCTGATTCTAATTGTTCTCTGCACAATCCCTGACTACAACACTGAGTGAGTTTGTAGTTGTAGTTGTATCTTCTAATATACTCCGTTGACCTTCAGGTCTTTTTATTCCAGTACAATGCTGATTTTATTACAGTAGCTTCATAGTATAACTTCAAGTCAGAAATTGTGATGCCTCCTACCTTGCTTTTGTTGCTCAGAACTGCCTTTGCTTTTCTCTGTCTTTTCTTGTTCCAGGTGAATTTTAGGAATGATTTGTCTAGATCTCTGAGGTATTCTGATGGTATTTTGATTGGTATTGCATTAAATCTGTATAACAATTTTGGGAGAATGACCATTTTCACAATATTTGTTCTTCTTATCTATAATGAAGGAATGTCTTTCCATTTTCTGAGATCTTCTTCAATTTCTTTTTTTTAGGGTATTGTAATTTTTGCTGAATAGATCTTTTACTTTTTTTGTTGGATTGATTCCTAAGTATTTCTTTTTTTGGATGCTATTGTGAAGGGTGTGGCTTCTCTTATTTCTCTTTCAGTGAGTTTGTTGTTTGTGTATACGAATGTCATTGATTTTTTTAGTGTTGACTTTGTAAATTCAGCTATATTACTGAATTTATTTATTATACCTAGGAGTCTTTCAATGGAGTTTTGGGGGTCTTCTATGTAGTCTGCAAATAATGATAATTTAAGCTCTTTTTTTCCTATCCTTACTCCTTTTATTTCTCTCTTTTGTCTAATTGCTCTGGTTAGCATTTCTAGCACTACATTGAATAGGAGTAGTGATAATGGGCATCTTTGTCTTGTTCCTGATTTTCAGCTTTTGGCTGTTTAATATGATGCTGGCTGTTGGTTTGTCATAGATGGATTTTATTGTATCAAGATCAAGACAATCTATTCCAATTTTCTATAAGGTTCTTACCATGAATGAGTGTTGGACTTTATCAAAAGATTTTTCTGAATATATAGAAATGATCATATTTTTGGCTCTATGGATATGGTGGATTACATTTATTGATTTATGTATGTGGAACCATCCCTGCACTGCAGGCATGAATCCCACTTGATCATGGTGTATAATCTTCTGGAGGATTTGCTGCATCCTGTTTGCCAATATTTTATTGAGAATTTTTGCATCTATGTTCATTTGGGAGATTGGCCTGTAGTTCTCTGTTTTGGTTGGGTCTTTCTCTGATTTTGGTATTAGAGTAATATTTGCTTCCTGGAGTGAGTTAGGGAGAATTTCTCCCCTTTCAGTTTCATTGACAAGTTTGAGGAGTGTCCATATTAAGTTCTGTTTGAATTTCCTGTAAAATTTCACAGTAACTCCATCAGGACCTGGGTTTTACTTTGTTGGTAAGGTTTTAATTACATTTTCAATTTCATTAATTGAAATTGGGTTATTCAACAGTTTTATATATTCTTGACCCAATTTTGGTAATTTATATGTTTCTAGGAATATGTCCATTTTTTCTGTGTTATCAAGCCTGTGAGAGTAGAGGTTTTCAAAAGAGGTATTGATGATCTTCTGTATTTTTACAGGCTCTGTAGTGATTTCACCCTTTTCATTCCTTATTGCTTGAATTTGAGTTTTTCTTTCCTTTTTTGGCTAGGGGATTGTCAATTTTAGTTATTCTTTGAAAGAACCAACTCTTAGATTCATTGATTCTTTGTATTGTTTTCTTAGTCTCTATTGCATTGATTTCTGCTCTGATCTTTACAATTTCCTCCCTTTTTTTTGGCTTTGGGTTTTACACTTGCTCTTCTTTTTCTAGATGTTTGAGGTGTAGCATTAGGTTGTTTATTTGTGTTTGTCCTGTTTTCCTGGTATGGGAATTCACCACAATAAAATTTCCTCTGAGGACTGCTTTCATTAAATCCCACAGGTTCTGGTAAGTTGTATTTATATTTTCATTTGCTTGTAGATATTGTTTGATTTCTTCTGTCACCCACTGATCACTCAGGAGTGTACTATTCAATTTCCATGTGTTTGCCAGGTTTTTTTTTTTTTTTTTAGTTTCTTTTGTCATTATTTTCTAGTTTCATGGTGCTATGATCCAATAATATGCATGGAATAATTTCAATTCTTTTGCATTTATTTAAGCATGTTCTGTGAGCTAGTATATGGTCTATTTTAGAGAATACTGCTGAGAAGAATGTATATTCTGATGTTGTTGGGTGGAACACTCTGTATATGTTCACTGATAGTATTTTTGGCATGAGGAAATAGAACAAAGAATATAACAAAATGATAGCCTTTATTTTAAGGACATGGAGAAGCACCCATGGCCAAAGATCGCAGGGCCTCTTCTGATTGGGACGTGGGGTATGGGGAAATATGCATAACCTCTGACCACGTTTGTACTTAGGGCAGGCATTGGTGACCTGCAAGCAGCTGATTGGGACTTTTTTGTGCCACTGGTAGAAGAAAAAGGAAGTTGTCATAGGGGAAGGGGGAAGTGACCTCGAAGTAAACATCCCTTGGTCCCACCTCCCACTGCCATAATATTGTATCTAGGGCAAAATCCTTTCATTCCCATCTTTTTATTGTTAGGAAAAGAGCAAAGTCTCTCTCTTACTACTTACTGATGAAAGGGGGCACCATATTGGGATTTAGGAAGGTTAACAAGATGATGGTTGATGCCCATGGAGAAGCTAGTATCAGGTGGTTTAGCCAGGACAACTTCATCATTGATGAATGCCCGCACATTAGACTGGAAAAACAAAGAGACAAGGTGTTATGAGGAGGAAGGCCACTATCATATTTAAGGACCCAGGTGAGGTAGAAGGAAAGGTGTCTTTGATTTAAATATGCTGTTCCCTCAGGACCACAGTGAGGTCGAATTCTGAAAAGTAACTGTGGGGTTAGGAGGAGTGAAGTCATGAGAGTATGATTATTCCCCCATCTTAAAGGGTAAAAGTTAGAAGTGTAGATATATGCAGGACTTGTCTCCGGTTTAGGAGTTGAGCTGGAAAGAATAAGAGGAGTGAGGAGGGCTGTGGCTATGTCAGTATAAGGGAGATAAGAGCCTAGGCCCTCAGGGATCTCACGTTTGATTAAACAGCTGAGGGTAGATAGAACCAAGACAGTGGTCATGTAGAACATCACGAAGATGATCTTATGCATGATGGGAGTCATTAGGAAAGACATCAAGAGTCTCACTGTAAAAAAGATAATTAATAGACTGTAAATTAGGAACCAAACTGGATAACAAAACATTACTTATCCTGAGAGTTGTGGCTGTGAGGCCTTGGCGAGAGGGAGATGGGTGGGTGACAGAAGATGAGGTGACCACTCAGGATGGTTAGTACCAGGCTGGCAGTCCTGCAACTTTGCCGCTGTTGGGGTTGCCAAGAAGACCAGGTAGGGCTTCTCCACCTTGGTTGTAGTCCTTTTGAGTGATCTGAGAAATAAAGGCTGGACCATTATCTGACTGAATACTCTGAGGTAGACCAAACTTTGGGATGATTTCTTGTAACAGGACTTTAGTAACTACATCAGCAGTCTCCCTGGTTGTGGGAAAGGCTTTTATCTATCCTGAAAAAGTACAAACAAATGTGAGAGGATATTTGAGAGTTTTGTGGCGGGGCATGTGTGTAAAGTCTACCTGCCAGTCCTGACCAGGGTTGTGTCCTCAAAATCGATGAATAGGAAAGGAAGGGGGTGTTATGTGTCCCTGAGGAGAGGTTTTTACTATAGAGATAACAGGTGTAAGCTGTTGAGACCTCAGAGTGTCTGGGTCAATCTGCATAAACACAAAGGCATTTTTAAGATCTGTGACTGTAAAGTGAGTGGTGGAGGGAGGGATATGAGAGTGCATGGTATAAGGGTTTGGCACCACTGGGTGGATTGGGATAATGGCATATTTGATTACTACAAAGTCTTGCATTAGATGATAAGACCCATCAGGCTTAAGTAGTGGGAGAATGGAAGTGTTATAGGGTGAGTGGGTAGGTTTAAGAAAACCATTGTCTTAAAGGTGCTTAATTATAGGTTTAAGCCCCTGTAAATGTTTGGGAGCTATGGGATATTGGGGAACACAAGGAAAAATTGAAGGATCCCTGAAGACAAATTAAAATAGGCATGGCATGGGTAGTGCAAGTGGGATTGGAGGTATCTCAAACTATGGGATCGACCAGAGAAGAAGGGAATCTGGGACCTGCATGGAATAGACCCTGTCTCACAGGCTGCATTGGTTGGCCATCAACACCCACTATAGAGACTGAGGACTTAATATAATGGCCTAAAAACTCAGGAAGCACATTATACATAGCCTCTATGTCCACAAGTACAGAGAATGTCTTACCTAAGACCTCCAGTGGGACTTAGGGCTCTGAGAAGGATATCTTAATGGAGGGCTGTGGACCCTGAACCCCATCAGTCTTCAGCAGCAAGTTCGAGTAGATCAGTCAGTGATGAATCCGGTGGTGATGAGATCTCCTATGAGGGCAAGGAGTTAGATGATGGCTTACCTGCTCTCTGGTAGCTAGAACAGTCACTCTTCCAATGGCCCTTGAGATTGCAATAGGGGCAAGGCCCCAGAAGAACACCAGGGTTGGGGCACTCTCTTGCCCAATGTCCTTCTTTGTTGTATTTGAAGCTTGGTCCGGGAGGGGCTCAGGCAGCTCCACCTTGTGTCAGTTTACCTATCTCAGAGCTCCAAGTGTCACTGCTAAAAGATCAGATTGTTGTTTTTCCTTTTGATTTTTATCTCTGTTGTTGAAAACATGAAAAGCCATATTAAGAAGGCATCCTTGTGGGGTTTGAGGGCCAAGTTTAGCCTTTGTCTTAGGATCTGGCCCACAGTGGAAGGTATCTCTCTCCTCTACAGTCACAAGACATCTGTTGTTTTTCTTGGGTAGATGTATAGCTTGAAGTCTAAAGGAGACAAAGGCAAAGAATCAATTAAGTATGCATGAGTCAAATAATACAACCAACAGGGTATTTAGATTATAACTTTAGCAATGGCTTCCCATAAGGAAGATAAGAATAAGGTCTAGGGAATTTTAGAAACTGACATGTCATTCATTTGTCATACACAAATATAGGTTTTACAATTGTATAAGTATGTCTTATGCTGTTAGAATGTCTAATGCCATCTGATTTTTGGAGAATGGCCTGTTTTACTAATTTTATCTTTTTATTTAGGAGAGAGATCTGGTATCATTTAACACCAGTTAAGTATAGTTAATTATGGCCTGTTATGCATCATATAACCTTTTTCTGGAAAACATCTGATGGATCCCAGCAAAAGGAATCCAAAGGAAATTTATAATTATCTCTTAGTTGTTGAACATCCAGAAGATTGATAACAGTACAGTGTAGGAGAGGGAGTAAGCTTAACATAAAACATTAAATGGAACTATTATTTTCTATTAACCATGGGTATTTTAACATTTGAGCATTGAAGAAATTGTGTTTATCAGTTGGAGTACTATCTAATGTCTCCTCATCCCAAGGGATTTTGTTTAACTAATTTTAGCACCATTTTGACCAGCTGACAATCTAGGTGGAAACATGTTTTTAAAATCTATAACACAAATAAACCTTGATTAAATGGTCTGAAAATGTAAAAGAGGAGGAAAAAAATCGTTGAGCTCAAATAAAAGGAAACAGCTGTTTACAGAGCAGGCAAACAGACAAACAGGCAACAGATATATAGATTGACAATCATATAAAATTAGAGTGCACTCAAATATATTTGACCAATTTGAACTATAATAAATAGACTAGTGTGAACCTTTTTGTAGATCATTTAATAGAGATCTCTTGAAATAAGAATACCAGAAAAGGAACTTAATTTATGGCTAATATGAGATAGTTTAGAAAGGAAAAAAGGAACATAGATATTAGTTGGTCTTTTGGGGCCAGCCTGTTCCTGAAGCAGGAGTAGAGATCCATCTGGTAGGCATGTGTGGGTAATTACCCAATGATTGGCTATAAAGTGGCTATTCATTACCATGTGACAAGGAAACACAGGCCGTTGGCAGGTTATTGTGTGAGACACAGCGGCCTAGCTGCTGCCAGCAGCACATTGATTGCAAGATGGCAGCTGGCCATCATGTGACCCACAACAGGATGCCTGTTGTTGATCACATGAGGAGCCACAAGGAGGCAGCCATTGACCATGAGACCCATTGCAAGATGGTGACACCCTGTCACATGGCAGAGAGCTGCAAGATGGTGGCTGTCCTCCATGTGAGCTGTAGCAGTATGGCTGCTGGCAACCATGTGGCCTGCCAGAAAGCTGGAGTGCCTGAGACCATGTATGGTGACCCGGCAGAGAAAATGCTGATGCAGGAGAAGGGGACATAGAACCCTCAGATGGAACAGACACCTTAGGTGGGGGCATTGGGAAGTTGGAGACTGGGGAGAGACGCTAAGGGAAGGATTAGAGGCCATTGTGGGTGAAGGAGAAGGAGAGGATGGTGCAGGGGGCAAAGAAACCTGTGACTGAGAATGCTGCGGGGTTTGGCATGAGAGATACAGGGGAGGAGCCATAAAAACAGGAGCTGCATTATAAGTGTGGGGAGAGGGAGAGATCCTGGTGGAGCAGAGTGAGCCAGAAGTATTTGGGTCATCATAGAAGACAGAGTGAGAGAAGGACATGTCCTTAAAGTGAAAAAGGCCTAAAGATGCAAGGTTTCTGCCAACTTGCCATCATTGTGACAAAAGCATAAATAAAAGATCAGCTTTTTGGTTTTTGTAGCCTTTTAGAGGCCAAGAGCACCAAGGTTATGAACTAGGCACCCCAGAAGTGTGTTTTTCAGGGATGAGAAACAGCATATGGTTGGATGTTGTTTATTGATCCACTCTGACAGTCTGTTTCTTTTAATTGGTGAATTAAAAGTGAGCCAAAAAGGACATTTTGTTTTAAGGTGTGAGAACTCTGGCCCTCCCCCAAGGAATGTGAAAATTGTCCCAGATCATGCCTAACAAAAAAGATTGTCACCTATTTTGGAAGTGTGATTAAAAACAGCTCCAGCCCGAAGCCACTGGCCGTCACCAAAAGGCAACGGTCTGGATCCCAGAGGACCACAGTAACGGCTCTGCCTCGGACTGTCCAAGAAACTTGAGAACTGCTACCTCCATCCAGGGACAGAATGGGTAATCCAGTGTGGGCCCGGAACACGGCAACAGAAAAACCCTGGATGGAAATTGGCTCACTGAGGTAAATGAACTAGCTGGTGTTGTTTGCAGGCTGGTGGTGATAAGTTAAACAGTTCCCCCATATTGAGAAATGAGGAATTAATCCAAGATACGGTCTGGTCCATGAATTAGCAGGGGAACTCAAACTGGGAGGACCCCAGGAGTCACTCATGCTGCCTTCCCAGTCAGGGAACCAAATGATAGGGTTTTTGGCAAGAGGAAAGAGAAAAAAGAATATAACAAAACAGTAATCTTTAAGGATGCAGAGAAGCACCCCACAGCCAAAGACAGCAGGTCTCTTCTGATCGGGACGTGGGGTATGGGGACATATATATAACTTCTGACTGGGGTTTGTACTTAGGGAAGGCATTAGTGACACAGGAGCAGCTGATTAGGACGTTTTCACCCCACTGGTAGGAGAAAAAGGAAGTTGTCATAGGGGAAGGGGGAAGTGACCTCAACGTAAACATCCCTTGGTCCCGCCTCGCACTGCCGTAATATAGTATCTAAGGCAAAATCCTTTCATTCACCAAGTCCATTGTTCACAGGTGTGATTTAGTTCTGTTATTTCTTTGCTGATTTTCTGTTTAGTTGATCTGTCTCTTTGTGTTAATGGATGTTAAGATCTTCCATTATAATTGTGTTATTGCTTATTTGAATTTTAATTTTTGTTAATATTTGTTTTGTATAGCTGGGTGCTCCCAAATTTGGTGCATAGATATTCCTCTTGAAGTTTTCCTCTAACTAATATATAGTGACTTTCTTTATCTTTGAATCATTCTTGGTTTGACGTTCACATTGTTTGCAAACAGAATATCTACCCTTCCTTATTTTGGGGCTTCCTGTTTTATGAAGTATTGTTTTCCATCCTTTGACTTTCAGTCTATGAATTTCCTTTTGAGTTAGATTGGTCTCTTGTATACAGCATATGGTTGGATGTTGTTTATTGATCCACTCTGACAGTCTGTTTCTTTTAATTGGTGAATTGAGGCTGTTTACATTAATGGTTGTAACTGATATATACTGTTTTTTTTTGTCTTTTTCCTTTTTATCAGTACCAGGAATTGAACTCACAACTGCCTGCTTGCAAGGCAGGCACTTATGCCACAGAGCTAGATCCCCAGCCCCTATACTGATTTATTTTTGACATGTTATCTTTTTGCTGTTGCATCTTTATCTTTCTATTCTGTTTAATTGTCTGCTTTACTTAGTGGTTTTTTCCTGTGTATCTAGACTGTCTTTCAGTATACTTTTCAGGGTTGGTTTGGTGGTCATGAAGTTCTTCACCTGTTCTTTGTCATGGAAGTATCTTATTTCTCCATCCATTTTGAAGGACAGTTTTTCAGGGTACATCAGTCTAGGTTGGAAATCATTTTCCTTTAGGATCTGAAATACTTCACTCCATGCTCTTCTTAACTTTATTGTTTGTGCTGAGAAGTCTCCTGTGATTCTGATAGGTTTTCCTTTATAGGTGATCTGTATTTTCTCTCTGACAGCTTTTAATATTCTTATGTTGGATTCCTGGGATGTTGATTATTATATGTCTGGGTGTAGTTTTATCTTGGTTATGGCTATTTGGAGTTGTATATGGAATTGTGTATGCATGTATGTCAGTTTCCATTCTCATGTTTGGGAAATTTTCACTATTACTTCTGTAAATAGCCTCTTGATATCATTTGTGTTGTCACTTTCTTTTTCATTTATATCTATAAATCTTATGTTGTTTTTCTGTGCACCCTCTTGCAGTTGTTGAACTGTTATTTCCTGATTCCTTGTTATTTTTAAAGGATCTTTCTTTTTCTGTTCACTAGCTGCAATCTTGTCTTCAAGGTCTGAAAGTCTACCTTCACTTTCATTGAGGCAGTTTTGCCAACTTTCAATGCAATTTTTGATTTCCTGTATGTCTTTATGAATCTGTTTTTTGCACTGTTTGTTTCTTATATTGTTCATTCAAGGTTTCCATCTTTTTGCATTGTTCCTCTAGTTTTAAAACTATGTCTTCTTCAGATATGTTCAGCATTTCTTTCATTACATTTATCATTTCTTCTTTCACCTGGAAGATATTATTTCTTTTGTTAAAATTTTATTTAAAGAAAGACTAAACAAAACAGAAAATAGGTAGAAATAGTGCATACATTCAGAGAAAAAATGAACAGTAAGAAATCACTAGTTGATGTTTACATATTGTCATTTTACAAATAGTTGTTCAAGATACAAAAATGGAACATGTAAAGTGGGAATTCAAACAATGAGACTGCAAACAGTTTTGTTCAAGTGTCCAACAAAAACTTAGCAGCATGGTTGTCAATCCTATATGCTTAAACATACATGCAGTTATCCATATCTTCATTTATGTTTTGATTAAACAAACTAAAGCAGGTTAAAATCATTCTGAACAAAGAATAATAGTATTGCTGGATTTCACATCATGACACTCCGGGATCAGCACTGGGTACTATAGTGTCTTTTTTTAAAATTTAATTTAAAGAAAGACTAAACAAAACAGAAAATAGGTAGAAATAATACATAATTTCAAAGAAAAAAATAAACAGTAAGAAATCACTAGTTGATGATTCCAGATTGTCTTCTTACAAACAGTTATTCAAGATACTCAAGTGGAGCATATAAAGTGGGGATTCAAACAGTGAGATTGCAACCAGTTCTGTTCAACTATACAACAAAAACTTTTTTTTTTGTCTTTTTCTTTTTTATCAGTACCAGGGATCAAACTCATGACCACACACTTGCAAGGCAGGCGCTTATACCACTAAGCCTCAGCAATAGTAATGCTGAGGCGCTAAATCTCCAGCCCCAACAGAACTTAGAAATATGGTTATCAATCCTATACACTTAAACATACATGCAGTTATCCATATCTTCAATTATGTTGAGATTGAACAAACCCAAGCAGGCTAATATCACTCTGAACAAAGAATAATACTATTGCTGGGTTTGACATTATGACACTCCAGGATCAGCACTGGGTATTTTAGTGTCTCTTTATATTCAAAGTATTTGTTCATTTCATCATGTTTCATATGATCAGTTCTCATAAACTGTTTATAGATTCTACACATGCAAGAGTCTTAACATGTATTTCTATCCTTTCTTTATTAGAAGGAGAAACAAAACAAAGCAAGGCAACACAAAACATATTCCTATAAACACATGAAACAAGATAAACATATAAGACCATTGTACAAATGGTTCTACCATTGTTCCTGTGTTGTCTCTTGTTATCTCCAATAGAATTGGCTATATCATCAGGCATAGTATAATTGAATATGTCAGTACATAACAGTATTAATAAAAACACAACTTTGTATATAGTATAGAACTTCAAAAACTGGCAAACCAGAGTGTGTATCATTGAGTATTGTCATCTTCAGTGTAGTTGCCTATACTCTTAGACTTGATACTATCAATCATATCAGTTTTGAATAAAATCTTCTCTGCCTCATTTCTGTTATGCTCTTTTATTGTCACCAGTTGTCTGCTTATTTTCTTCATTCTGTTTTCTGCTCCTTTTATTGAGGCCTCTCTGCCACTGTTCCTGGAATCCTAGTACTTTTCTCTCTCTCTAGAATGCCCTGGAATATTCTCTGTAGAGTTTGATTGGTGGTTGCAATCCATGCAACCACTTGCATCCAAGTTCCTCTTTGTCTTGGAAGCATCTTGTTTCTCCATTAATTTCTAGAGACAGTTTATCAGGATATATCAATCTGGGATGGAGGTTATTTTCTTTCAGGGCTTGGAATATTCCACTCCAGGCTTTTCTTGACTTGATGATTTGTGTCGAGAAGTCTGCCATTATTCTGATGGGCCTTCCTCTGTAGGTTATCTCTTTCTTATCTCTGAAAGATTTTAATATTCTGTTTTTATATTGACTTTCTGGGATCTTGACTATTATATGCCTGGGTGTAGCTCGTTTTGGTTGTAGGTGGCTAGAGTTCTGTATGCCTCATATATGAGAATATCATTTCCTTTTCCTATGTTTGGGAAGTTTTCCTTAATTATTTCTGTGAATAAGCTTTGTAGTTCCTTTGTTTGTATCCCAGCTTCTTCATTTACATTCTTTGTTCTCAAGTTATAGATCCTTTTGTCATCTTCCAGCCTTTGTATTTTTACTGCTTGTCCCTTGTTATTTTTAAAAAGCATTCTCTTTCATATTGCCACATTGCAAAATTGTCCTTCAGTTTGGATAATCTATCCTTAGTTTCTTTCAAGCTGATTTGCCATCTTTCCATAGAGTTGTTAGTTTCCTGGTGATCTCTTTGAATCTGCTTCATGTATTCTATATATTTTTTTTATATTCTTCAACAAATGGTTCTCTCCTATGTTTGAGTTCCTCCCTTCTTCTGTCTGTGTCTGCTTGAGGGGTGCTTAGTATCTCTTTTATTAATCTTCTTATATCTTGCTTTATTTGGCTAAATATTTCACTTTTGAACTCATCTATGAGGTCCCGAAGATATCTCTTTATGTCCACTGGTGCTGTGTCTGATATTGCATGTTTGCTGTTCTCATTTGCCTTTGTATTTACCTTTCTGGGTCAATGGTCTCAGGATTGGGGTCTAGGGCCTTTTTGTTGTTGCTTCCTCTTCCCATCTTTTTTGCTTCTTCCAGGAGGCCCCAGTTTCTTTCTTTGTTGGTTACAATTCTTCTGAAGTGTGCTGCAGAATGACCCTTCCCACTGCAGTGTGCTAGTGAGTTGCAGACAGGGACAGTGTATGCCAGCCCCTCCCCTCCAGATCAGTCAAGCTGCTGTGGCCTGCACTACTGTATTACTTTTCACTGCCTCCCCTCCAGCCAAACCTCTGAGGCCACACTGGGCCAATGTGGTTAGTGTGCATCACCACTGTAGGGACTTGACCTCAAATAACCTATTGGGTCTCAGCTGGGTCACATGACCCAAGCCTAGCTCACTCTACCAATCCCGTTTGGGAAGGGAACAATTGGCTGAAGTCACTGCTGCCCCTTGTACTTGTCAGTCTTGCCCAGTCCCAGAATGTCATCTGCCAGAGCCCCCCTATTTATGGAATGGCTCCACTCCTGTCAGTCACCACAAGTTGATGTAGGGTCCCCACCAACTCAGCTCTCTGTTTGGAGATTTTGATTGGTTTTCCTCTATAGGTAATCAGTTTTTTTCTCTGATGGCTTTTAATATTCTGTTCTTATACTGAATTTCTGGGATCTTGATTATTATATGTTTGGGTGTAGCTCTGTTTTGGTTGTAAGTGGCTGGAGTTCTGTATGCATCATATATCTGAATATCATTTCCTTTTCATATGCTTTGGAAACTTTCCTTAATTATTTTTGTGCCTTTGTAGTTTCTTTGTTTGTAATCCTGCTTCTTCATCCACATTCTTTATTCTTAAGTTTTAGATCCTCTTGTCATCTTCTAGCCTTTGTATTGCTACTGCCTGTTTCCTTGTTATTTTTAAGAAATTTTTCCTTTCATGATCCCACATGGCAAACCTGTCTTTTTTTTTTTTTTATTTAAAGAAAAGGAAACGAAAAAAGAAAAAAAAATACATGGAGATAAAAAAAAGGGTAGAAATAACTAAATTACAGACAAACAAAAGGTAAGAAATTGCCAGTTGATAAGTTACAAATTGTCATCTTCGAAATGGCTGTTCAGGTTATAGAATTAAAGTATTTAGAATGACATTCAAAAAAGTGACCCTACAAACCATTCTGCTCTATGGTCGAACAAAAGCTCCGTAATATGATTATCAGTCCCACCTATTTGTTTTACATCTCTAAGAGGGTAAGGTTAACCATATCAAAACAGAACAGAACATTTAAAAAAAAATAAAAAATAAAAAACAATTTAAAGAAATACAGATTTCAAAGCAAGTCCACTGGAGATCTACCTTATCTAACTGTCTCTAGCTTCTTACAAATAGTTGTCCCTAACTTCACCCACTTTATATACTTATTGCATATTATAGAACTAATCAAATCATTACAGGATGATGGAGTCTTTTTAGGTCCTCAAGTTCCAAATTAGGGAAGACAATAGCAACTACCATCGCATCTCTCATTCTCTTTGAGATAGCCGTCCCCATCTCTGCATATGCTGAAGTTGAGCTGAAGAAACCAGTCCAATGTCATTCTAATCAGCAAGCAATAGATTGCTAGAATTTATATTATAATGCTACAAAATAAGCCTCGGGTTTTTCAGGTCTCTTCCTCAGAGTATTTGTTCCTATCCTCTCTGTATTATAGGGAAAACCAAGTCATAACAAGACAGCGAAACAATTTCCTAGAAAAACATGCAATGGATAAGACTTATAAAACTATAATATTAATGATCTTCCATAGCTACTATGTTTTCTCTTGTTATTTTCAATAGATTTGTCCACAACACTGGCTTATTATAGTTAAACATACTTACACCTATTTTTATAAAAACTTATCTTTGACTGCATTGTAGTATTTGAGAGCTGTTACTGATTCATACCAGTATGGATATCCTTTACATCTTGTCATGCTCAGAGTAGTTTCCTCTACTTTTAGGGTTGATTCTAACACGCATACCGATTTCAAATAGGATCAGTCAAGGCCAACCAATAGTCTTATGATTCAGATACAATTAAGATCAGTCATAGTAAGACAATGTAAGTAATACAGGATTTCAGCCTAAGTCAATAGGAAAGTAAGGATAGTTACCATGGTATAACCTGCTATTTTTGGTTCTAGAGGTCTGTGTCCTCAAATCTGACATGAGTGGACAGACCAGAACAAATTTAATTCAATCTAAATATGGCACTAGGACTACTGTGTCTTTTAAATCGTTATACACCATTAGCAATGACCTCTGCTTTTTTTTTTTTTTTTTACATATAGTTTCAGAGCTGTCTCTACCAAAGACTAGCTTACCGTCTCTGCCTCATGTCTGCTACGGCAAACCTGTCTTCCAGTTTGGATAATCTATCCTTAGTTTCTTTCTAGCAGTTTTGTCAGCTTTCAATGGAGTTTTTAATTTCCTGGTAATCTCTTTGAACCTGCTTCATGTATTGTATGTTTTCTTTATATTCTTCATCAAATGTTTTTCTCCTTTTTTGTGCACCTCCACTCTTTTGTCTGTGTCTTCTTGAGAGGTGCTTAGCATTTATTTTATTAATCTACTTATATCTTGCTTTACTTAGTGAAATATTCACTTTTGAGCCTGTCTATGAGGTCCTGAAGATATCTCTTTCTGTCCACTGATGCTGTGTCTGATATTGCATGTTTGCTGTCCTCAATCTCCTTTGTATTTACCTCTCCTGGATCAATGTTCTCAGAGTTGGAGTTGGGGACTTTTTCTTGTTGCTTCCTCTTTTCATACTTTTTGTTTCTTCCATACAGGAGTATAGAGGAGGCCCCTGTCCCTTTCTTTGATGGTTATGGTTCTTCTGAAGCATGCTGACAAGGTGATCCTGCCCACTCCAGTGTGTTATTGAAGTGCAAACAGGGGCAGCTTATGCTGGCTCTTCCCCTCCTGGTCAGTCAACCTGCTGAGGCCTTCACTGCATTAGTGTGTGCTGCACATAGGGAACTGGTTTGGGACAACTTATTGGGTCTCAGTCAGGGGCATGACCCAGGCCAAGCATACCTCACCAATCTCATCTGGGAAAGGAACAACTGACTGAAGTCATTGCTGTTTCTTGTTCTTGCCTGTCCTGCCTCATTCCAAAATGTCATCCTGTTGATGCCACTTTCCTGTGGAAGGGTTTTATTCCCTGCACTCACCTCAGGTCAATGCAGGTCCCTTGCCAGTTCTGTTCTCTGTTGGGCTTGCTGACCTTTGACTTCACTGTGAAAAAAATATAAAACACATCATGAATTTGCATGTCATCTTTGCACAGGGGCCATGCTATTCTTCTCTGTATCGTTCCAATTTTAATATATGTGCTGCCAAAGTGAGCGCACCTTAGTAGGTTTTTAAGGCTATTTTGTGAAGATATGCCTTTAGGGTCTCTCTCTCTCTCTCTCTCAATAACTTTGGCCTCTATGTACAATGAATGTGATAGAGAATGCCCAGTGCCCATATGACTGGTTTTTTTTTTTTTTTTTTTGGTCTTTTTTAAGACAGGAATTTGCTAGGCAGTTTTGGCTGGCTTGAACTCTGTAGTCCCAGCAGGCCTCAAACTCACAGCGATTCTCTTGCCTCAGCCTCATAAGTGCTGGAAGTATAGATGTGTGCTACTATGGCAAAACTGACTGTTGCTCTAAAAGAAGACCTGTTATTATCTTGCAAGCTCTTAGGAAATCTAAATTTGGGGATGAATTTTGAGAACAAAAACCTTATCACTTCTTGAACTGTTTTTGTTTTATAAGGAAAAGTCTCAACCCAGTGTATGAAAGTATTTATCTAGACCAATAATTATTGGAGCTCCTTATTACTTGACATATGAGTAAAATCAAGTTGCTAATCCAGGATATTTACTATGCCACTATATACCTAGAGGTGCTATCGTGTGGCTGAGGAGTGTTCTTTGGACAGTGCTCACACATCTTAACTCTCTGTTGTGTTGTATGAGAGTCTCTTTCCTCTGAAGAACTTTGAGGCCATCTGGTTGGTCTCGTTTCTCTCCAAGTGAAAGGCTTGATGTAAATACTTACTTTTTATTGACTCGCACCAAGAAGGAATAATTTACCATCATTTTGTTGTAACCATCTTGATGGAAAGAACTAACACTCACAAAAGAAAATGAGAGACAGCGTCCAATTGATTTTTGACTGAGAATATTTGGGCCAAGTATGATTAAGGGACCCTTCCCAAATTAGAGGAATCTGAATGGAGGAGCCCTCAAGCAGTTTCTTTTCTAGCTGTGCCAGCCAGTTGATTATCTCTAGCTCTTTGTGGTGCCTTCTATAGTGAACAACTGCCACTTTGGAGGGCATACAGACAGCAAATGATAAGAATTTATCTATCTATTTATGATACTTTACAGGAGATCTATTGACTGTTAGATAAATTTTATATGGCTGCATGAGCATGTGAGGTTAGGAAAGCATATTTTGAGTCAATATAAATATTGACCTTTTGTCCTTTATTGAGTTGTAAAGCCCTTGTCAGAGCTGTGAGGTCAGTTACTTGGCCAGTAGTCTCAGGGGTAAGTGAAGAGCCATTAAGTGTTTGATGCAGTGTTAGTACTGTGTATCCTGCTTTTTTGCCTTATTTTTTGTGGTGGAACTGTCATCATAGAACAGCATCAAATTATGGTTAGTAAGGGGTGTGTCTAAGAAGTCTGTGTATGTATGAATAACCACCTGTTTGCTGTCAGTTTTCTCTTAAATTTAGCCTCAATTTTCTTCTCTTTTTTTTCTAAGGTGGCAGAGCTTAAGGAGGAACATGTCCTTATTTGAATGACTGATGGGTCCTCTTAGAAATAGAACCTGTTATTTAAGAAGTTGTTTGTCTGATAAGTATAGGCTGTCATTGAAGAAAGAATCCTTGGCACATGGTGAGCTATGAATACAATTAGAGCTTTAGCTAAAGTTGGCTTTGAGGTCTCAGGTACTATGCGAGCTACATCAGCCAGAGCTCTGAGGCATGAAAGACATCCTTTTGCTACAATATCTAATTCATGACTTAGATACCCTGTAGGCTGTAGAGCACATCCCCAATCCTGTGGAAGCACCTCCAATGCCACATCCCACCTCTCTTCAATGTGCTGAGTGAAATGCTATGTTGTTGGTAGGTTCAATTCTGGGACATTTAGAAGACTTATTTAAGCTTCTGAAATGCGGGTAGGAAATATAAGTTCCCAGAATAAAGTGTGGGTATTTCTTTTGAGCTTCTTTTATAAGCTGATATAGGAGTTATATAGTCTCACCATATTTTGCCATCTAAAAGTGACAAAGTACTGAGTACCCTTTTTTCCCCTGTGCTTCACCCTTCTGCCCAATGCTGTTGCTAATATGTTTCCTTTGACAAACTTACTACATGCTAATATAACAACAATAGTAATAATAGTAGTAGTAGTAATAATAATAATAATAAAGTCAATATGATCCTGTAATTCCTAGGAATCCCCTCAGCTGTTTTAGGGTCCTGGGCTATAGAAAATGTTTTTGTTTTTTTCTCTTGCCCTCAAGTTCCCTGAGATGAGATAAGGACCAAGCATTTTATCTGAAGGTATTAAAGTTGTTTGTTGGGACTAGAGACTTTAACGTTATAAAAATAGTAAAGGCACAGATATAGAACAGCAAACTTCTAGACATTTTATAGGATGGTAAAAAGTATTGGCCTGTGTGCACACTCCTGCTTCTTGTCAAGTAAGCATCTTGCCTGTCTGAATCCACCTGCGTTTCTTCTGATAAGGTGCTGGGTCAATTTGACTATGTCCAACTTGTGTTTTCCTTAATTAAACAGTATATATTGTTTCCAGTATGCTTCAAGCTTTTTCTGAGGAACAAAGCGGCTCAGTCAAGGACACTCTTAAATTTGTTTGTTCTACTTGAAACCTCACCCCTGATCCCCAGGATGTTCTACAGTATGGTAAACAATTCCTTTTATCTATTCAGAACTAGCTTGCTTGACAATATCTGAGTTAATTCATATAACCAATCATGTAATAGCCTGCCATCAGGTTTGTAATCCATGCTTGCAAACTGTATTTAAACTGAACACTAAGCTGACTCACGACTGGTGTTTTGGATTCTGTTGTCCTTTCCCAGCCTACTTCTGTAAGGTCAATAAAGTTGCCTTCTAGATTCCTTGTTGCAAAGAGTCTTCCATTAAGGGTGACAGTGGCTTTTCCACAGTATCATAACCTCTATCTGCTAGAAGATTTCGCAGAGCATGGGTACCTTGGCTAGACACTTTTCTCAGAGTCACACAGTGGTACATCACCTCTATATTGTAAGACTGTGATTTTGAAAACCTTAAAACACTTCAAGCCTCACAGAAGCACTTGTCCCAAGAGATGAGGACTACACAGCTGATGAAGCCTTGAGGGAGCATTGTCTAAGTCATTGGAGAGACCTGGTCATGAGGCTTTTTTGAGGGAAACAGAAACTGGGTATCTGTATGTAAAAGAATACAAGAAGAGGCATCTTTTACATCTACATGGAAAACTAACTGGCACCTTAAGGATGTGAAAAGGAGGATGTACTGGCTAGGTATCACTGTAAATTGGCACCATTGTCTCTTTTGCCAATCTAAGTTCCTGTACCAATCTCCATTTCATAACAATACAAACAAGGGAGGGCCCCATATTAAGTAGAATGTTTGTGTATAGTGACTCCAAAACATGGAAGTCAACAGACTTAGGAAGCATTTGGCATAAACCTCTCATTTTTAACATTAATCATTGTTTTGTTTTGTAGTGTTTACCCAAGCATAGCTAAGAGCACATGGACTCCTCTCTGTTTTGTCAATAAGAAATCAAATATTTTTATTTTAATTATAACAATGAATACATTAAAAAAGACACCTATTATTTTGTGATTATTGGGCCAATAAGATTCTTACTACAGGGTCCAAATCTGGGTTCTGGCTTCTGTTTTTTTTTTGGGAGGGGCATGTGTGTAGATATATCTATGTGTGTTAGAGGCAGGGTCTTGCTGTGCAGCCCAGACTGGGCTTGAACCTGCAATGATCCTCCTGACTGAGTCTGTCAAGTGCTAGAATACAGGCATATGCCACCATGCCTGGCTCTGTCCTCTGTTTTGCAGAATTCAAGACCTTTGGTAGTGATGGTTTCAAAAAAGAAACATAAACTTTGAAGTAGATAACAGGAAATTAATCTATACCACAAAGTTAACAAAGTTTAGTAGCTAGAATATTAATATTGGCAGTTTTATCTTATAGGTACATCTATGGAAGAAGCCAAAGTACCTAAAGGGTACTTGAAAGTTCACTAAATAGAACATTGCTAACATACTAACGTAGGCTGAAGGACACAATTTTAGAAGAGTTGGTGGGACTGGGAATCATGACCTCTCATGGCTGTGGGCTGAAATATTGCAGGTATGGCTGAAGACTTCCATTATGGACTGGTTGGGAGTCTCTTTTATATCTAGCTTAGCTTTTGTTGTTTTGTTTTTTTACAATATTACTATTTATTCCATCTTGCTAATATGGTGAGTGTTTCAAACCAAGTGAACATAAGAATTGTGTCAATTCAAATTAATCTACCCATATATTTGCCAAGGTCAGTTAAATTTCCCCCGAGGTAAGTTACTGTTGGGACTATTGGAAAAGACTGGTAGCTCCTCTAGAGTTTTAAAGTATACTATTCATGTTATTGCTAGAATGGATCATGATCTTTGCTCTACTATATGGGTTTCCTTGAAATCACAGGGACTTTCCACTCTTTAGTGAGGCTCCTTTGTGAAAAATGTCCTTGGTTAACTCCTGACCCCTCAGGTGCAATAATTCTCCTTCTCAGGTGTTTGGGTGAATCACTGAATTTGTAACGAAATTTTAGAGGAGTCCCTTCACAGGGCAGAGGCTGGTTGACCTTGAAAGGAAAAATCCAAAACATTAGTTGTCCTCTAAACATTTTATTTTATATTTGTAAGCTTCAATCTCTAAGCCCCGGTTGTTAAATACTCAGAAGGTCAACTGTACCAGTCTTGAAGTAGGAGCATTAGTTCTTAATTCTAATTAATATGACCCTTTCTGAATATCAGGTACTTTGAAATATAAAGTATGACTCTAGATTGACATAGTATCTATCTGAGGCCTTCCTTGTCCTGCATTGTGGGCCAGTTTTGGAATCTGAGAATCCCACTTCCTCTGTCATTGAGGCTCAGGGAGCAGGATGAAGGCTGGCCCTGGAAGGAGTCAGTGCACAAGACTGCATGCACTGCAACTGTGGGAAAGGCAGACACATCTGCTAGGGCCAGACCTCAGGACAAAGATGAAAGGAATGTGCCCACATACTTCCTCTAAGGATAAACAACAGTGACTGATATTCTAAATCCATATGCATTACCTCAGGAAAAACAGCCTCTCAACCCAACCCCTCCATGAAAAGCCCCTGTTATGTTTCATGCCTCCTTGCCATATAAGACTTGCTTCCCCATTTGAACCTCATTGAAGACAAATAACCTAAGCAATTCTGCCCATAATTTATTGGTTGACTATAGTTTGTTCTAGTTCATGTTCATCTTGCTTTTTTTCAGTAATATCCTAGTGTTATTTTGCAAATGAAGATGTAGAACTCCTGGTTTTTTTTTTTCCTTACATATTCTATGTGTATTTTGTTCATTTGTGATATCAGCTAGGTCTAGAAAAAGACAGACAAGACTTGTATTGCATTTTTTATTGATAATGTTATCTTTATTTTTTACAATATACGTAATCCTGTGGTTAATAGTATTGCAAGCTCATGAATTTTAGATTTAGTTGAAATGTGTGCTTCTAAATTAGGGAAGAATAATAGTTCATTTACTCTGTCTTTAAGGCCTTCACCATGCAAGGACCATCTAAATGTTCTTTCAAGGTAAAGCATATTGATGTATGAAGTGTGAGTGTATTTTTATAGCTGTATGAATGTAGCATTTTCCCGAAAATACTTGAACCAAAGGTCACAGCAATTATGGACACCAAATTCTTAATTCAGACAGTTTCTAGTTCTAGCACTTTGGCATTCTGCTCCTTAAAATGTTTTATACTTTTCAGTGAAGAGTTGTTAAACTGTTTTAGAAAAATGGTACCATTCTAGATTAATTCTTTATTGCTAAAGAGCTGAATGTACTGGAGATGTCTTTGAGAATCAAGAATTTTGGTTGAGTTCACTAGCATTAGTTCCATCTTCTACTGAAAAATGTAAAGTTAATAACAACTAATGAACACATCAGTGAACTTAAAGCTTTCAAGAAAAAAGTAATTTGCTCAACTTCTGTGATTGGTATTTGTAGGTGAAACAAGGTGAGTGGGATCTTTCCCTTAGCTACTTCTCCCTTCATTTGTAAAAGAAGCAAAATGAGCTGCAAAATGAATATTCTGCTGTTATACTCTACAGCCCCTAACATACAGAGAAACATCTTGATTTTGACAACGGTTTCTCCATGCCACCCTGTAAAGAAAAGTGAAAAACACATAGACAAAGAATTACAACATGTCTCCTCTGTAATAACCATATTTAAAAATACTTGAGGACAACAACATATTTTGTCAGTAAAGTAATATAGGCTATAGCTAGACCTTATTATTGCTATCTATTGACTAGAGATATATAAATGCACTTCATTCCTCCCCAAGTCCTTAGCAGTGCACAGAATGCTGAAAAATAATATTGCATTATATTTATTGCACATTTACTTATCCTACAGATAATTTCAAGATATCACAAGGAGATACTATAGTGTGTAGAACCTTAAAAATATTAGAAATCCCCTAAAACAAATGGCAGATTTGAAGAGGAAGATTCTGAGTTAGTTAAAGTACTTTGTTTCTTGAGGGATGGAAGAAAAAAATTGTTTCACATAAGTCCAGTGTATAAGTTTTGGCTCCCAGCATAATGCATTTTGTGTTTATAAACTCCTCTAGTTGCACATATCATCAGGAGATAAAAGTTTCATCAGTTATTTCTTAATACATACCATGCTCTGATGCCTTGTGGATCCCTGACCACCCTCTTTGCACAAGCCACCGCTTTAGTGATGTCATTTTGTAGCAAAACTGAAAGAGAGATGAGGAATAAGGACTGGCATGGAGTTTCACTTTAAGTTAGATTAATCCAAATGAGTAAAAAAGCCTTCATTTATCACATTTGGCATGAAATAAAGCATTCTGCTTCTCATGAGCTAATATCGTATAAAGCCGTGGAGTTACTAATATAAGTGAATGCCCTTTTTGTTCTTCACACTGTAAAAAACAAATTGCCTACTTTTGTTTTGTCCAGTTCTAGTGATAATTCATCCTAAATAAACAATAAGAAATGCATATGTACCTATGCACAATGGTGTCCATAGCAATTTATAAAAGGAAAACTGTAGATAAGTGTTTAATAGCTAAGAGTTGGATCAATAAATTATGGTATTCACATATTAAATCTATTCCACATCTTTGTTTTCTTTATTTTTAGGTACTAGGAATCAAATTCATGACCTTGTACTTGCCATGCAGGCACTTGCCATGTGCCCCTGAGCTATATCCCCTGCCCATATTCAACTTCTTTAAAAGCTATGACAGGTTTGTATTTGGTGATATGAAATAATTTTGTGTGAAAGGAGAATAGTAAAGAACTATATATGGTAAAACTTAATTTTTGTAAAAACACACATTGCTTATGTGTTTGTACATAGGCCCATACGAGCATGATATAATCTTATTTCTATGTACTTGATTGATAGAGAATTTTTAATGTAATTAAAAGTGCTCTTTTATACCATTCTGTAATAAAAGTGCCTAATAAAATTGTCCTCAGAGATTCTGCTAGTGAGAATTTGTCCTAAGTAATAATAAGAAATTCTCAAGGTTGTTTTTAGCAATGTGAAAAAGGGGAAAATGGAAATAAACTAATTGCTGGATCAAAAATTATATAGTACAATTCTATTTTCCCAATTTATTGATAATACAGATTAGTACTTGTTATTATGGAAACAATGTTCTGTGATAAGTGAACTGCAAAGTAATGTACATAACAAAATTTTGATTTCTGTATAAATGCACATTGCTTCCCCATTTGTATGTGGGTCCATGTGGGCATGATATAATTTTACTTATACAAACATGGTTGATATGTATTCTGTCAGAATATATACCAAAATTTACCATTAGATATAAATCTCTGCATAGTATGCTTTTGGATGTTGGTTTTTCTTGCTTGCATTTTCTAATTTGTATTCAATGATATATAATATATAAAATGATATATGTAATATAACAGGAAAAATTCTAAAACTAAATCAACTAGACTAAAATATTCTAAATTGTCCTGGTCCTTGGATATTCTAATATTTAAATAATTAACAATATCAAATTTGCGATATTGACAAGCTTTTATGTAAAGATTCCAGATGTAGTTTCTATTGTAATAATCATGTCTTTGGCATGTGATAAATTTTGCATGTTTTTTTGTTGTAGAATAAAATGACTTTCATCACAAATGAATAAATGCAAACTAGTGATATAGCTCAATGGCACAAGCACCTGCCTGTCAAGCACAAGATCTTGAGTTTGATTCCTGATACAAAAACAAGCAAACAAACAAAAAAGAAAAAAAAAAAAGAAATACTGGAAAAAGAAAACAAAACAAAAACCAAAATGAATAAATACAGAAGTTAATTTTCAAGTGTGAGAGTGATTACCTGGAAACTAACTTTTTAGGAATATAAACAAATGTAAATTTACAAATAAAATATCAAAAAGAGATACTGCTGCACACTCAAGCAAAAGTTATATACACTTCAAAATGTTACCTATAGTCACTACTAAAGTTTTATAGGTATCCACTAATGTCTTATTTTTAATTGATAGCATTTCATAACAGAAGATAAGATCATCACAAAAAGACCATACGACCAAACTTTCCTTGAACTGTCTCTGTAAATAGGAAGTATGACACTGCTCTGGACAAAGCTTCTGTAAGACTTTTTACAAGAAAATCATAAAGAATTGCAGAAATGTTTGAATGCTTTAAAACACTAACATTTATGATATTGCCTCTTTATTTTATTTTTTATTTTTCATTTTGTCATGGTGAGGATGGAGCCCTGGGACCCGTGTTCATGTTACGCGGAACTCTACTCTGTTATGTTCCAGAGCGAATTTCTCACTGATGAGCTTTTGAAGGGGAAGAAGCCACTGTCTTGTAGTTGGCATGCAGTTTCTCTAAGGTAACGCATATGTTACTGCCACTGACTGTGTTCTGTGTAGGCAGATAGGTCCTGGCCATCACGTCTGTCGTCCCTTGTCTTACCGTTGCAGGATATGCCACAGCCATTCACTGCTCCTGGGGTTTTTCCATCGTTACACCAGTATCGACTATTGATCTGGAATATCCCATAATCAGTGCTTTTGCTTTCAGGATTGTAGTTTTTAACTCTTGTATTGTAATTACTCTCCCATTTGATCAAACACATCCCTGAAAAGAGATTGTTTTTTTTTCATAAAGAGCAACATTAAGTGATTTATACAATAACCCATAGCAATGCTATTCAGCTAACTCTAATTTATGAAGATGTACTCAATTTATAAAATATTTCAACACATTACTTTTCTTGTTGCTGTTTTGAGACAGGATTTTGGTATATTTCCAAGGGTGGTCTCCTAGGCTAAGATTACTCCCCAGTCTCTCAAGTTCTGGGATTACAGGCATGTGCACCACCAAACATGACTATCAATACCATAGTTCTAAGGACCCTAAGAGAATCTTAGTGCAAAGCAATTTGTGATACTGATAAAGCAATGAAAAATACTTTTTAAAAAATTTAAAATGGTTGTTTCTCCCATCACTTTTACTTTCCTTCTAATCTCATCCCTTGGCGAACATTCAGCTTAGAACAGATGGGTCAGTAGAGTTGTTGAATCAATTTAGTAAGTTTACAGTGGGTACATATGCTGCTGCAAAAATGCCTGAGTTGGGGTGTGTGAGTGTATGTGTGTATGTGTGTGTGTGTGTGTGTGTGTGTGTGTGTGTGTGTGTGTGTGCAGGCTGGGGACTGAACCAGGGCCTCATGTGTGGCAGGTGAATTTTCTAGAACTAAGCTATACTCCTATCCCTTGTAATTTTATTTTCAAGTGTTTTGCTATGTAGCCTGACTGACCTTGAACTTCCAGCCCTCTTCCTCAGTTTCGGTAGTAGATGAGGTTACAGGCTCGTGTAACTGAGTCAGGCTGAAAAATGCTTTTATTTGGAAAATTAAGGATTTCTTGGAGTGGGACAAATTTTCCTATAATACAAGGTGAATTTACTTGTCAAATTAGAATGTTGACAACAAGAACTAAAGAATTGGAAAGGCTATTCTGTCATTGTATTCATCCGTCTCTGCATCTACTCACTAACTTTTCCAAAATAGTTAGTGAGGAGGAAACGCTTGAATTCAATCAGAAAGAACAGCGCTCATACTGACAAATATGAAGTAAGGTGTAAAGTTAAACTTCCCTGGACACTCATGAATTGCATAGAAGAAGATGAAAAAGAGTCAACATAGAGACAAAATAAGAAGAGTATAATTTTTTGGTGAATTTCAGAAAACCTTTTACCAGGGACTGAAGAAGAGAAAAGCTCCTGCTCTCCATTTCTGAGTTCAGTATGAGTTTTAACATTGTTTTCTCTAGAAAGCTCCATGTCATGGCAGGGAAATTTATAAAAATAAAAACACTGTGCCACTATAGTACTCTGGAGTCTAAACTCTAAATGGGCCCTCAATTTCTTTTCCCCAGCCTATTTTGGCCTTTGTATTTTTTTAAATCAGTTTCAGGGATTGAACTCTGGACCTGTTGCTTGCAAGGTAGTTTCTTGCAAGCAGTTGCTTATGCTGCTGAGTTAAATCCCCAGCCCCTACTCTGGCCTTTGAATCTGAGACTATTTAATAGGCCAGTGCAGAGGAGCTGGGAGAAGATAGCCAGTTGTAGCAGAGGCAGAAAGTGTGGAATGCTTTCCATTCCCCCACTTACTCCTTCATCCAATATCTGATTTTGCTTTGTACTAGGAATCAAACTCAGTATCTGCCCTACTCTTGCTAGGCAGATATTGTGCTGGTGAGCTATATCTTCATCCCAGCATTTCTGACATTAAAGGACTGAATTCACTTTTTAACCATTGTGGATATTCGAACCCACAAAGAAATAAAAGTGTCCAGTCACAAAAATGCCCTGTGACCATTGTCAGTGTGTCTTCCATATGTGGCTAATGATTGGGAGAGCAGACTTACAGTTTGCCAGGCTGACCCCACGGTAGCCGTCCATTCCAAGACGCTTTAAAGTTCTGGCCAACTCACACCTCTTATAGACCTTGCCCTGGACAGTCACAGAAAGGACGAGAAGCCCCAGAAGGAGGAGAGCCTTCATGTTGACTGGGAAGCCAGGTCACTGGGCTCCTACGCTCAGTCCGTACTGATATTTAACTGATAAGTCCTTGGACTTCCTTCTTCCTTCTTTGGTAGGCTTGCCTTTTGACCTTTGGGCAAAACAAAGTACCAATTGGTCCATCAACTTCAAAAGAAATTTTTTTAACACTTGAAAAGAGATACTTTGTGGTTCTGAGTTTATCTACGGTAAACTATGGGTAGTCTTTGAAGAGTGGTTCACAATGAATTGGAAAGTAACACGGTTAATATAACAGGAAATTTTTTAGTTTATTATGAAATTAAGTGTGGAGAAAAAGTATAATCCTTTTGTATAGTTTTAAATCAGCTATAACTTATGACAAACATTGATTTTTCATTAAAATGTTTTGTATATATTCACTATTACTTATTGATCTTCTTCACTTGAAATTGTTCTTACTCTTTTCCACCAAGTGGACACAATGTGTGTGCCTGTTATTTTAAAGGGCATTCAGCATGACACCATCTTTCTCATCCAGTTTCCTACTCTGGACTTTTTGTCAGCAGTGTAAGTTGTTTAGTTGTATAAATCAGTGTTTACTACAAGAAATAAGGCCCATGTAAACTGTTTTATTATCACCTTTTCTGCCATTCTTTGCCCCTATTTGCATGTTTAGAGAATAAAATGCCATTATAAAGCAGTAAGACTTTAGAAATTAATCTATCCATATAGCCAACTAATAGCTTAAAAATAATCATCTCAGAAGGTTGTGCACTTTTTAATGTATTTATTCATTTTTAAATTTATTTTGGTACTGAGGATAAACTCATGACCTTGTGCTTGCCAATCTGACATTCATGCCACTAAGCTAAATCCCCAGCCCTGTATTTTTTGTTTTAAGGAGAATAAAGTCAAGCAAAACATAATAAGGCCTATCAAAGCAGAACAATGAAAGTGATAGAGGACTTCCAATCAAGATAATAGGAAAATAACAATGTCTACCATAATATGTTTTGTTTTCCTCAAAATAGCTATGTATGCCATTGGATATAATAAAAACAAACTAAACAAAACAGAATAAAATCAATCAAAACAAAACAATGAAAGCAATACAGGGCTTCGAAACAATATAATAGGAAATCAACAATGGTTACTATAATACATCTTTTATCTTCAAAATAGCTCAGACATAATAAAATCAAGCAAAACAAGACAGAATAAAACTAAATCTAACAAAATAATTAAAAGGATGCCAAGAACTCAAAAACAAGATAACAGGAAGTTAATAATGGCTGCTACTTTCACTTTTTATATATTTCCTCCCCTATAACTTTCTCAGTATGTGTTGTCCATTTTCAATCTCACTAACTCCTTGAGTTTTTTATACTAAGAGACAAAATGATTTTCATCCATGTGACTCTGTACAGCTTCACCCATGAGCATGATCTCAGGTTGCATTCATTTACCTAGAAGAGCCTGAGGTTATTCTGTTTCATAGCTCAGTAGCTTTCCATGGTGTACAAAATGCCATATTTTTCTTATCCATTCAGTAATTGATGGGCAAACTACCCTTGCTCTTTTGTGGTTTCTCTCCTTTGATGTTCAGTCTGTGAATTTATTTCCAGTTAATGTGTTTCTTTTATATGGCACATTGCTATATCTTGTTTCTTGATCTACTCTCTGTATGTTCCACTTTATTGCTGAATTGAGGCCATCTACATTGATGGTTACAACTGGCCTGCACTGGCTCACCTCTGCCATGCTGTCCTCTTCAGTGAGCCTTCTTCTTTTTCTCTCCACTCAGTTCCTTGCCCTATTTGGTGATCCCTCTCTGCTACTGTTCTTGGAACTGTGGTCATCTGTATGTCTCTCTAGGGTTAGTTTCGTGGTCATGAATTCCTTCATTTGTTCTTTATCATGGAATTGTCTTGTTTTTTCAATCAATTATGAAAGATAGTTTTATAGAGTACATCAATCTGGTTTGAGATCTTTTGAGCTCTTTTTAGCTTGACGGGTTGTGTTGAGAAGTCTTGCATGATTCTGATGAGTTTCCCTGATAGGTAATCTGTTTCTTTTCTCTAACAGACTTTAGTATTCTGCTCTTGTGCTAAATTTCTGGGATCTTGATCATTATATGTCTCTGTGTAGATTTACTATGGTCATGATTAGCTGGAATTCTATATGCCTTGCTTAACTGTACCAGATCCTTTCCCCATGTTTTGGACATTTTCTGCTCTTACTTCTGTAAATAGTCTATTTGTGTCATTACTGTTGACTCCTGCCTTTTTGTTGACACCTATGACTCTTAATTCATTTTTCTTTGCATTGCCTGGCAGCCATTAAACTTTTATTTTCTGGTTCTTTGTTATTTCAAGAGATTTGTTCTTTGATGATCACTAGCTGCAATCCTGTCTTGAAGGTCTGAAAGTCTCTCTTCATTTTCTCTAAAGTGGTCTTGCCTGCTTTCAATGGAGTTTTTAATTTCCTGGATATCTCTTTGTATCTGCTGCATGCCTTGTAATTCCTTCCTATATTGTTCAATAAGGTTTCCATCAATTTTCTATGCTCCTCATTTTTTATCTATGTCTCCTTTCGATATGCTCAGCAGTTCTTTCATCATGTTTGTGATTTCTTCTTTTACTTGAGATATTATTTCTGATCTGATTACTTTTACAGCCTCATGAAGTTGTTTGTTTACTTTATTGCTATCCTTTCAGAGATTTCAGGTGTGTAACTTTGATTTTCTTCCATGTCTGTATCTCCCAGGCTCTGTGTGGGTTGATGGGCTGAGATTATCTTTTGCTCCTTCATCTTTTTTTTTTTTTCCGGTAGACTGGGGATCGAACTCACGACTGCCTGCTTGCAAGGCAGGTGCTTATGCCGCTGAGCTAAATCCCCAGCACCCCACTCCTTCATCTTGACATTTTCCTGAGTTCCTGTTGACAAGCCAGTTTAGGGATCCCAGACGCTGCCCACATTGGTTGCCCCTTGGTAGAGTAGGCTAATGGGCCAACAGTTGGGTTTCTTTGAAGACAGGTTCTGGCAAGGCAGTAGATCATGTGTTTGGCTTCTTCAGATCTGTGCAACTACACCAAGGCTTCCCCAGTGGCCATGCGTGCATGTTGCTGGGGCTGCTTTTTGATTGACCTGTGTGGATACTCTCAGACTCCCACAATGGCAGCAGGCATATGGGCATGTTTGTGTGATTCTCCTAGCCCATGCGAGGTGCACATAGGAAATAAGCGTCTACCATGGCATCCTGTGGGTGTACTGGGTGTACATGGATGTTTTTTCCTGCCTCTGCTTTTTATGTGAGGGAAGCAAACACCCTGATTGCGGCAGGCACACAGGAGCTGGTGGGGCTGTTTCTCCTTACCTGTGCTGTCTTCCCACAGGAGGAACGCACCCTGCTGGTAGCAGCCATGGGTCTGGCTTGGTTGTGCACTTTCTTAGAAACAATGTTGGCACAACTAAAATTAAAAATAAAGAACTGAAATCATTGAACAAACAAAATAGATCATGCTCTGAATGTGCCTAAGAAGAAAAATTCTGAGCCTCATAAATATTGTAGCTTGTCATTTTCCTTAGTTTTCAACGATGGTATCTTCTCTCTACTGGGCTAGTAAAGATTACCAGGTCTGGCTCTCAACTGCTATTGGGGCCCCTGTGTATAAATCAGGAGCAAAAAACCCAAAAACACAAAAAAGAGAAAAACAGGCAGAGTAGATCAGGAGGTAGGATTCACTGAGGTACTCTTTATAGGAAATATAATTAACCTGAAAAGGGTTTTTTGCCTGAAAATCAAATATGAGAAAACAATGCTCTATGTGACAAGGAACCAAAGAATAATAGGGGCAACTTGACCAGTACCTGCAGATAGGTTGGAAAGACTGGCTTTAATAGGTAAAGGAATACAACTAGAGATGAAGCCAGGAGGGAGAAGGTTTGGAACCACTTAGGTAAATAGCAGGTTGCCCCCCCAAATCTAAAAACTGAGGGTGTTGGTGAGGCCCAAAAATGCATAGTGCACCCTGGGGGAGTGAAAGGGAAGGAAAAGTCTTATAAAAGATGGCAAAAGATATTGTTAAAATAGTGTATCTGGAATTAAAACCTACATTACTCACACTGCTCTGCTTAGATAGATTCTATTCTGTCCCAGTTTGTCTACTTGCACTAGATCTGAGGGCATAGACAGCTATCCCAAAAATCACAGGATATAGTACAGTAATCATCTTTAATTTCCTATTAACTTAATCTGGAGCCCTGTGTAACTTATACTGTTTTATCATGACTGATCTTAGTTAAATCTGGTTTGTTTGATTGCTGTTTGGTATCGACAGAGTTTATTCAAAACTGTTATGATTGGTAGTATCTAGTCTGAGAGTATTGGCAACTACATTGAAGATGACAAGACTCTATGACACATATTCTGGTTTGATTAGTACCTGTTTTTGAAGTTTTACACTATCTACAAAGTTTTGCTTTTATTGATATTGCTATGTACTGCTATATTCAATTATACTATGTCTGATGATGTAGACAATTCTATTAAAGATAACAAGAGAAAACACAGTAAGCTTTGTAGAACTTGTACAGTGGGTTTATATGTCTTTTTGATTCATGTGTTTATAGGAGTATGTTTTGTTCTGTCTTGCTTTGTTTTCTCCCTCTAATATAGAAAGGATAGAAATACATGTTAAGACTCATGCCTGCATAGAACCTATAAACAGTTTATGAGAACGGATCTTATAATGCATGATGAAATGAACAAATACTTCGAAGAAAAAGAGACACTACAGTACCCAGTGCTGATCCTGGAGTGTCATGATGTGAAATCCAGCAACACTCTTAATTCTTTATTCAGAATGATTTTAGCCTGCTATGATTTCTTTAATCTCAACATAAATGAGGATATGGATAACTGCATGTATGTTTAACTGTATAGGATTGATAACCATATTACTAAGTTGTTGTTGGATAGTTGAACAGAACCATTTGCAGTCTCGCTGTTTGAACCCCCACTTTTGTATGCTTCATTTTTTATCTTGAACAACTATTTGTAAGAGGACAATATGTAATCATCAACTAGTGATTTCTTACTCTTTATTTTTTCTTTGAAAGTATGTATTATTTCTCCCTGTTTCCTGTTTTATTTAGTCTTTTTTCAATAAAATTTAAAAAAAATCAAAAGCAACCCAGTTTTTTTCAGAAAAGGCCAATTTTAGGTGTTTAGTAATGTGCCTAACCAAATCTAGGTATCCCATAGAGACAGAAATTTGCTAAAAGTTTATTATTTGTTCCCTTTTGTTCTTTTCCTACTTCAATCTGGATGAAATCCAGTTAGTATGTATGAGCGTTTCAGTCCTATAGTGATGAAATCAATTTTCCTTTTCCAATGTTTGAACAGTATAGAGATACGATCTATTGGGGTAGCTGAGCAAAAATGTGCTTGCCACTGAGAACCAAATGATGACAATCCTATAGTGTGACTGCTTCAAAAGGCAATGGTGTTTTTGATTGTTTTAGTTACATCCCATGGGGCTGGAATTATAGATAGTGATTATATTCAGCTATTGTGATTAAATAAAACTTGTTTGTTGACTTGAGTGGTTAACAGTCAACTAGGGGATTAGTAAGTCAGTCCTCCAGATGTGCCTGGATGGGTGTTGGAGGGCTGGGGCATGTCTATCTCTGGTTCCTTCCTCTTCTTCTCTGGTGCTGTTCCTTTGCTCTGCTTCCAGCTGCCATACAATATGCAATATAGTTGAGTCATGCTTTTTTGCCATGATAGTCCTGCCTTGGAGCCACTTAACCATGGACTGAATCATCAGAAACTGAGTTAAATAACCCCTCATCCTGTAAACTGCATCTGCAACAGGAAAGCTGACCGAGACAGTTTTAGTATTAGCATTAGTTTTAATAGTTTTAGTATTACATTTGAAACAATGAAGAACCTATTTAAAGATAAAATACCAAAAAAGTATGATTTAGGATGCTGTTTATTTTTCCCAGAAATTTTGTATATCCTCCATGCTGTATTTATTGCCATATATACCCTTTTTCTTTGTAATGCAAGATGATTAGAAGCGTCTGATCATATATTTGTATTACAATAGCTTATGAATTATTAACAACTCCTAGTTTAATTTATTTTTTTGTTTATTTATTTGTTCATTTTTTTGAGACAGTCTCACTGTGTACTTCAGGCTGTCCTTGAGTTAACTATTTTTCTAATCCACAAATGAGCCCCAAACTCGAGTTCAAAAAATGAGGCAAAAACATATTTTAAAAAGCAGCGCTGATTTATTTTACCCTGGGCCAAGCAACATAGTGCAATTGGAGATTGTAAAAGCTGTGTGTTGCTCTTTTATACTTTTTACCTTTAAGTACATATCACAGTTTACAAAGTAAGGGGTATGGGCGTGGATCAGGAAATCTGTTAGTGAAGAAGAACTTTGTTTTCCTTAGGAGAGAACAGAGTAGCCTAGCAGTAATTAACAACCTTTGTTACCTTATTTTAGCACCACATCTGTTATTTGTAGAGGGAGACAATGGTTAACATATCAATTAGGTTAGGTTTTATAATTTTTTACAGAGGAGAGCATTGATTAACATATCAATTAGGTCACCCCCCAAAAAACCATGCATATAGAACAGTAGGCCACATTACAGGTATTTGGGTATAATACAAGTATTAGGAAGCTCTTTTTGCTAGTGTACTACATTATGTAGTTCAAGTTGGCATCAAACTCTCAGTGATCCTCCTGCCTCAGCCTACTAAGTGCTAGGATTACAGGTGTGCAACTATACTCTCAGTTTATTTAGCTTATTTGTTTATCAAATTAGAGAACCAAAGATTAATTGTGGTGAGTGTTATAGATTGCACACCTCACAAAATAGTTTCACCAAGGATCTCTTTTACTTTTGACTTTTTCCCAGCTGAGATCATCCATAACATGCTGCCATTTATTAAAATCTAAAGAGTGTTTATGAAGCCAGTGTTAAAGGTGGGAAGCTGGTGTCAAAGTTTATCTCTGCTCTCTTCAAATTTCTGTGAAAATATCCATATACTTTTGAAAAGTATAAGTGAAGCTGGCACACACAGTAGTTCTTGATACTGAGAGGATGATTTGAACATATCTCCGTGCACATAAAGTCCAGACCAGCCTGGTCCATACCAAACAAACAAACAAACAAACAAACACAAACAGGCAAAAACAAAATAAAAGATATAAGTGAACAAGGGCAGTTCAAAAGCAAAGAAATGGCAATAGTGAAAAATGTCTATTCAACTGACAATTAAAGGTGGATGAGTGGTAGTTTTAGAAGATGGGAACTCTGACAGCAAAGTGCTTCGGTATGTGGAAATCTATGAAAAAAACCAATCTGATTCTTTCTCTGGAACCTGGAAAGATCTAGATAACTCTTAAGGCAACAGAATACAACAGTGCAACAAACAGGAAGAGTGCTTGAATTGTGTATGTGAGTTATAGTAAAACTCTAAAGTCTTCTCCTCCAGGTTAGGACACTAGGTTGTTGACCTTTGTCAGTTTCAGAGGAAGTGGGTAGAAAAATCGTTTCCTGGATGAGTAGGGTTAGGGTTAAAGTTAGGGTTAGGCTTTTGGGCTGTTCTGGGTTTTTTTTTTATGTCATTTGTGTTGACCCCAGCTTTTTCTCTGACACCTATCATTAAAGTTTTTTTCTTTGTGTTGACTTACAACCTTTGAATTGATCTTTTCTTTCACAATCAGCACCTGTAAATCTGTCTTGAAGGTCTGAAATTCTCTCTTCAGTTTCTCTGAAGTGGTCTTGCCAGCTTTCAATGCAGTTTTTAATTTCCTGGGTATCTCTTTGAATCTGTTTCATGCCTTCTAAATCTTTCTTATATTGTTCACTCAAGGTTTCTCTTCTGTTCCTATGCTCCTCTATTTTTTTTAAAATCTGTGTCTTCTTTAGATATGCTCAGCAATACTTTTATTCTATTTTTCATTTCTTATTTACCTGCGACAATACTTCTGATCTAATTTGTTTATTAGCCTCATGAGGTTTACTTTCCTTGCCATCACTTCAGGAACCTGAGGTGTGCGACTTCCAGTGTCTTCCATGTTCATATCACCTGGACGTGCTTGGCCTGTGATGGAAGCCAGAGACTGACTTTGCTTCTTCATCTTGACAGTTTTTTGTATTCTGCTGGACAAGTCGGTTGTGGAGTTCCAAGCACTTCCCACCTTGGCTGTCATTTCTTTAAGGCATGGCTGGCTGATTCTCTCAGCTAGTGCTGGTTAACCGTACCAGTGGTGGCTAGTGGGCACATGGGAGTGGTGCTGGCTGCTGCTTCTCCCACCTTGCAGTGGGTGTTGGAGGGCTGGGGCTAGGTAGTGATAACGTTCAGCTATTGTGATAGGTAAACTTAATTGCGAACTTGATTGGTTAACAGTCAACTAGTGGATTAGTAAGTCAGTCTTCCAGATGTGCCTGGGTGGGTGTTGGAGGGCTGGGGCATGTCTATCTCTGGCTCTTTCCTTTTCTTCTCTGGTGCTGCTCCTTTGCTCTGGTGCCAGCTGCCATGCACTGTGCAGCATAGTTGCATCATGCTTGTCTGCCATGACAAGCCTGCCTTGGAGCCTTGGAGCCTTGGAGCCACTTAATCATGGACTGAATCATCAGAAACTGTGAGATAAATAATCCCTCATCCTGTAAATTGTGTCACACTCTTTCTCTTAGCAACAGGAAAGCTGACCAAGACAGCTACAGAATTTATATTTCATTTGAAACAATGAAGAAGCTATTTAAAGATAAAATACCAAATAGGTATGATTTGGGATGCACTTTATTTTTCCCAGAAATTTTGTATATGCTCCATGTTCCATTCATTGCCATATATACCCTTTTTCTTTGTAACGAAAGATGCTTAGAGGCATCTGATTATGTATATGTACTACAATAATTTATGAATTATTAACAATTCCTAGTTTAATTTATTTTTCTTTCTTTATTTGTTTGTTTAGTTTTTGAGACAGTCTTCACTGTGTAGTTCAGGGTACCCTTGAGTTCACTATGTAGCCCAGGTTGGCATCGAACTCTCAGTGATCCTCTGCCTCAGCCTCACAAGTGCTAGGATTAGAGGTGTGCAACTATACTCCTAGTTTATTTAGCTTATTTTTTTTATTAAGTTAGAGAACCAATGATGAATTGTGGTGAGTGTTTTGGATTGCACACCAACAAATAAGTTGATCAAGGATGTCTCTGACATTTAACTCTTCTCCCCGCCGAAACTATCCATAAAAAACAGTCATTTACTAAAGAGTGGTTATGAATTCAGTGGTAAAGGTGGTAAGCTGGAGTCCTAAGTTTATCTTTGCTCCCTTCAAATTTCTATGAAAATATCCATTTACTTTTGAAAGATATAAGTGAAGCTGGCACACACTGTAGTTCTAGATACTGGGAGGATGATTTGAGAGTATCTCTGTGCACATAAAGTCCAGACCAGCCTGGTCCATACCAAAGAAACAAATAAAACAAACCAACCAACGAACAAAAACAAAATAAAAGATGTAAGTGAACAAGGGCAGTGGAAAAAGCAAAGAAATGGCAATAGTGAAAAATGTCTATTCAATTGACAGTTATGGATGGATGGATGAGTGGTATTTTTGAAAGATGGAAACTCTTACAGGAAATTGCTTCTATATGTGGAAATCTATTTAAAAAACAATCTAATTCTTTCTCTAGAAACTGGAAAGATCCAGATAACTCTCAAGGCAACAAAATACAACAGTGCTACAAACAGGGAGAGTGCTTGAATTGTATATGTGAGTTACAGTTAAACTCCACACAGTTTCCTCCCTGGGTTAGGAGGATAGGTTGTTGACCTTTCTCAACTTCAGAGGAAGTGGTAGAAAAATCGTTTCCTGAAAAGGATGAGAGAGATTCTGAAAATGAGTTGCAAAACTTATAAACAGTTGAGGATACGGCTCAGTGATAGAGATCTTGGCTAGCTGGGAGAGAACTGGGTTTGTTTACAAAGTACAAAATGATGACAATAAAAGTTTTCAAAACTGAAAGGCCCATGGTTGACAGGTAGTGATAATCATCTGTTAGAGTACTTCCCAAGTGGAGTTAGAGATAAGGAGATTTAACGCATGTAAGGATCTCAACACATCTGTAATCATGGGTCTTATTTTAATCACAGAACACAAATTTTTCTTTTTTTAATTTTAAAGAGATTAAGACAAAACAGGACATAACAAAGCAGATCGGAACAGAACAATGTAAGCAATACAGAATTTCACTAGAAAACAACCCGTAATTAACAGTAACTATCACAATGTCTCTTTCTTTGAAATAGTTGAGTATAGCTTCATATACAATAGTATCAAACATAACAAAATAGTATAAAAAATTCAAGAGAATGAGAGTATTACAGGGTATTCAGAACCAAGTAACAGAAAAAAAAAAACAATGGCTACTATATTATCTCATATTCCATAGAAAATTTGTTTATACTTTCACACGGAATACAATCCAATAAGGTAAAACATGATAGAGCCAATGGAAACAGAAGAGCAAAAGCATGGTAGGACTTCAGAGAAAGATGATATTATACTAGTACTGGCTATTAGAATGACTTGTTTCCCTCAAATTAGCTGTTCATACCATCACAGTTAATAAAATCAAACAAATAAGGACCAATTCATTACAACTAACCAATGTGATCATTATAATGTTTCAAAACAATGTAATGGGGAATCATGATTACCATAAACTCTTACGTACTCTTACTATTTCTTACACTAGGGAGACTATATAGTATTTGTACATGTGAGTGTAACTTATTTCGCTTATGCGTATGGTCCCAAGTTGCACCCATTTATTAGTAAATATCTCAATGTGATCATTCTTTATAGCTGAGTAATACTCTATTGTATAAAAATACCATATCTTTTTTATCCATTTCTCAGTTGATGGACACTTAGGTTGTTTCCAAGATCTGGCTATTACAAATTGTGCTGCTATAAAATGGGTGCACATATATCATTGTGTCATGATATTTTCTCCAGACTGACCTCCACAGTGATTGCACCAGTCTACACTCCTATCAACAGTGAAGGGGAGTTCCTTTTTCCACATAGCCTCTCCAGCATTTGTTGTTGGTGGTTCTGTTGATCCTGGCCATTCTTTCTGGAGTGAAATGGAATCTCAGTGTTGTTTTAATTTGCACTTCTCTAATGACTAATAATGATGAACATTTTTTCGTGTGTTTATTTGTCATTTGTATTTCTTCATCTGAAAACTGTGTGTTCATCTCAGAAGCCTGTTTTTGGACTGGGCCTTTGAATTTCGGGTAACTGATTTTTAAAAATTCTTTATATGTTTTAGATAGAAGACCTTTGTCTGAGGGACAGTTCACTAAGATTTTTTTTCCCAGTTTGTGGGTTTTCTTTTCATTGTGATGGAGATTTCTTTTGACATGCAGAAACTTTTTAATAAGATGTGATCCCAGTTATTGATTCTGGGAAGTAGTTCCATTGCAGTTTGATTCCTGTTTAGGAATTCTCTACCTACCCCAATGTCTTCAAGATGCTTACCTACTTAATCTTCCAACAGATTTAGTGTTTCTGTTTTAATATTCAGATCTTTGACCCATTTAGATTTTAGTTATTATATGGTGATAGGCATGAGTGTAGTTTTAGTTTTCGGCATATGGAGAGCCAGTCTTTCCAGCACCATTTATTAAAGAGATGTCATTTTTCCAGTGAACATGTTTGGCCCCTTTATCAAAGATAGGGTGGTTGAGTGTGTTGGTAGTTGAGGTTGTATCTTCTAGTCTATTCCATTGATCTTCAGATCTGTTTTTATTGTTGACTTTATTACAGTACCATGTTGATTTTATCACAGTAGCTTTGTAGTATAATTTCAAGTCAAGGATTGTGATGCCTCCTGCCTTGCCTTTGCTGCCTCGAATTGCCTGTGCTATTCTAGGTCTCTTCTGGTTCTAGATGAATTTTAGGAGTTCTCTAGGTCTGTGAGGTATGTTGATGGTATTTTCATTGGGATTGCATTGAATCTGTATAACAGTTTTGGGAGAATCGCCATTTTCATATTATTTATTCTCCCTATCCATGAACAAAGGACGTCTTTCCATTTTCTGAGATTATCTTCAGTTTCTTCTCTCAGGGTATTATAATTTTCCCTGTATAGATATTTTACCTCTTTCATGAGATTATTCCTGAGTATTTCATTTTTTTAGATGTTAGTGTGAAGGGTATGGCTTCTCTTATTTCTCTCTCCATAATTTTATTGTTAGTGTATAGAAATGCTATTAAGTTTTGAGCATTGATTTTGTATGCAGCTATATTGCTGAATTTATGTATTATATCTAGGAGTCTTTCAATGGAGTTTTGGGGGTCTTCTATGTAGAGTAACATGTCATCTGCAAATAAGGATAATTTAGCTTCCCTTTTTCTATCTTTATCCCTTTTATTTTTCTCTCTTGTCTAATTGCTCTGGCTAGTATTCCCGATACTATATTGAATAAGAGTGGTGATAAGGGACATCCTTGTCTTGTGCCTGATTTTAAGGTAAAGGCCTTCAGTTTTTGGCCATTTAATATGATGCTGGCTGTTGGTTTGTCATAAGTGGCCTTGATCATATTGAGGAAAAGACCATCTATTCCAATTTTCTGCAAGGTTCTTATCATGAATGAATGTTGGACCTTATCAAAAGCTATTTCTACATCTATAGAAATGATCATGTGATTCTTACTTTTGGTTTTGTTGATATGGTGGATTACATTTATTGGTTTACATATGTTGAACTATCCCTGCATGCCCGGGATGAATCCCACTTGGTTGTGGTGTATAATCTTCCTGATGATTTGCTGCATCCTGCTTACCAATATTTTATTGAGGGTTTTTGCATCTGTGTTCATTAGGGAGATTGGCCTGCAGTTCTTTTTTTTTAGTTGGTCTTTCTCAGGTTTTGGTACTAGACTAATATTTGCTTCCAGCAATGACTTAGGAAGAATTTCTTCCAATTCCATTGAAGAGTTTGGGGAGTGTCGGCATTAAGTCTTTGTATTTCTTGTAAAATTCTACAGTGAATTCATCTGGGCCTGGGCTCTTGTTTGTAGGTAAGGACTTAATTACATTTTCAATTTCATTAATAGAAATCGGGTTATTCAGTAATTTTACATCTCCTTGACCTAGCTTTTGTACTTCATATGTTTCTAGGAATCTGTCCATTTCTTCTGTGTTATCAAATCTATGAGAGTAGAGATTTTTGAAATAGGTGTTGATGATTTTCTGTATTTCCACAGAGTCTTTAGTGATTCACCTTTTTTATTCTTTATTGCATGAATTTGAGCTTTTTCTTTCCTTTTTAAAATTAGGTTGGCTAGGGGCTTATCAATTTTATTTATTCTTTTAAAGAACCTAGTCTTTGATTCATTGATTCTTTGGATTTTTTTCTTAGTCTCTATTGCATTAATTTCTGCTATGATTTTTATAATTTCCTCTCTTCTTTTGGCTTTGGACTTGACTTGCTCTTCTTTTTTTAGATGTTTGAGGTGTAACATCAGGTTATTTATTTGTATTCGTCCTGTTTTCCTGATGTGAGAACTCAGTGCAATCAATTTTCCTCTGAGGATGGCTTTCATTGCATCCCACAAATTCTGGTAAGTTGCATTTGTATTTTCCTTTGCTTGTAGGAATTGTTTAATTTCTTCTCTAATTTCCCCTATGACCCACTTATTGCTAAAGAGTGTATTATTCTATTTCCATGTGTTTGTGGGGTTTTTCCAGTTACTTTTATCATTAATTTCTAGTTTCATGGTACTATAATCTGATAACATGCATGGAATAATTTCAACTCTTTTGCATTTATTTAAATATGTTCTGTGTTTTAGTATGTGGTCTTTTTTAGAGAATGTTCCATGTACCTCTGAGAAGAATGTATATCTGATGTTGTTGGATGAAACACTCTGTGTATGTCTATCAAGTCCATTTGTTCACAGGTGTGATTCAGTTCTGTTATTTCTTTGCTGATTTTCTGTCTGATTGATCTGTCCCTTGGTGTCAATGGCATGTTAAGGTCCCCTGTTATAATTGTGGTATTGTTTATTTGACTTTTCATTTCTATTAATACTTGCTTTGTATAACTGGGTGCTCTGGAATTCGGTGCATATATATTTAAGGTTGTTATCTTTTCCTCTTGAAATTTTTCCCTAATATGTAATGACCTTCTTTATCTCTTCTGAGCATTCTTAGTTTGAAGTTCACATTGTCTGCAAACAGAATAGATACCCTTGTTTTTTTCGGGGGGGGGGGAGTGGTTCCTGTTGCATGAAGTATTGTTTTCCTTCCTTTGACTTTCAGTGTGTGAGTATCCTTTTGGGTTAGATGGGTTTCCTGTAGAGACCCTATGGTTTCTTGATCCATTCTGTAGTTTGCTCCATTCTGTTTCTTGATCCATTAATGTTGTTTCTTGATCCATTCTGCCAGGCTGTTTCATTTAATTGGTGAATTGAGACCATGTACATTAATGGTTATAACTGTTATATATTGGTTTATTGTTGACATGTTATCTTTTTGTTGTTGTATCTTTATCTTTCCATTCTGTTTAATTGTCTGCTTTACTTAGCGGTTTTTTCCTATGAGTATCTACACTGTCTTTCAGTATTCTTTGCAGGGTTGGTTTGGTGATCATGAAGTTCTTCACCTGTTCTTTGTCATGGAAATATCTTATTTCTCCATCCATTTTGAAGGACATTTTTGCAGGGTACATCAGTGTAGGTTGGAAATCATCTTCCTTTAGGATCTGAAATGCTTCACTCCATGATCTTCTTGACTTCACTGTTTGTGTTGAGAAGTCTTCTGTGATTCTTTTTTTTTTTTTTTTTTTTGGTCTTTTTTGTTTTTATCGGTACCAGGGATCGAACTCACGACTGCCTGCTTGCAAGGCAGGTGCTTATGCCGCTGAGCTAAATCCTCAGCCCCATCTTCTGTGATTCTGATAGGCTTTTGTTTATAGGTGATCTGTCTCTTCTCTCTAACAGCTTTTAATATTCTATTTTTATGTTGGATTTCTGGGATGGTGATGATTATATGTCTGGTTGTGGTTTTGTTTTGGTTATGGCTATTTGAAGTTCTATATGCTTCAGTAATCCTTATGTCAGTTTCCATTCTCATGTTGGGAAATTTTCAGCTATTACTTCTGTGATTAGCCTCTTGAAATCATTTGTGTTGTCCCCTTCTTTTTCATTTATCCCTATCAATGATATGTTGTTTTTCTTTGAATCATCTTATAGCTGTTGGATTGTTATTTCCTGATTCCTTGTTATTTTCAAGAGAGCTTTCTTTTCCTGTTCACTAGCTGCAATCTTGTCTTTGAGATTCTTGTCTTTGAAATTCTATCTTCACTTTCGTTGAGGCAGTTTTGACAACTTTCAATGGAATTTTTGATTTCCTGTATATCTCTTTGAATCTGCTTTATGTATTCTGTTTGTTTCTCATATTGTTCATCGAGGGACTCTATATTTTTGTTTTGTTCCTCTAATTTTTTGACTGTGTCTTCTTTAGATATGATCAGTATCTCTTTCATTATTTTTATCATTTCTTCTTTTACCTGGGAGATTATTTCTAGTTTGAATTCCTTTAAAGGTTCCCGGAGTTGCTTCTTTATTTCAGCTACTATTATTTCAGATATTTCAGGCATATGGCATATATTTTCGTCTATGTACATGGCTCCTAGTCTTTCTTGGGATGGGCAGGATATTTGAGATTGCGTTTTGGTCTTTCATTTTGTCATTGTTCTATCTTTCCACGTTTCAAGTGTTGTTCCAAAGCTTCCCCTGGGTGTGTTGGAAATTGTCTCCTATGTCCTGGGCTCCTGGGACTCCTCTGGTAGCATAGCTCCCTCCTTGGGCAGTGAGGCCCCCAGATTAAAAGAAGGTTACCAGGGGAAGCTCAGGCAGCCTAAAGCCTCCTCAAGCCGCGCAGCTCCCCACTCTGACATCAAAGCTCCTTGGATGGAAAGAAGGCCACCAGACCAGGTCCAGGCAGGGTGCAATCCCACCCCGCCCAATCTAATGTGGCTGCAATCCAGGTGGGTCCCCAACCACCTAGAGCAAGGATATCAAACTCTCCCAGGGGTCGGATGTTTGCAGGCATCCACCTCCTGGATGGCAAAGCTCCCCGGGCTGAAAGAAGCTCACCTGCACAGCCTAGACAGGTCCCATACCTTCTCCACAGCACAGCTCCCTCCTCCAGATAGCAGCAGCTGCAGCAGTGCTCCCTGGACTGAGAGATGGTCTCAGGCAAGGCCTGAGCAGGCCTCCGCAAGGCAGCTTCCTCCTCCTGATGCTGAGTGGAACGGCAGTGCTCCCTGGACCCCAGAACACAAAGTTTTCAACAAAGAGTCTCTAATCTATTTTCTTGGGTTCCTTCAGTTACCAATGTACTAGGTGCTGGTATATATGAGACAAAAGCAAATATGGAGGCAGGGCATAGTCATGGAGGACAGTGATACATTCTTTAACCTTGAGAAAAGACCCCTTTAGCAACAGATCTGCAGGGCACTGAATGTGATAGGTCAATGTTTCAGATAGAGTAAAACACGTCAGTAAAAGCAGTGTGTTAGAAGTATCATGATGCCATATCTAACATACACCCCAATACTTGACCTATGAGTATATGAAGTTTTCAGTAATACCTAGATATATCTGATGAAGGACTTGAAAATGTTATAGGGTAATAAAACACCCAACCTGTTAGATGTCTGATGTGCTGAGTTCATGTTGCCTAAAACTGAATCATGAATTCTGAAGAACAGTGGAGGTTAACAGTATGAAATTTTATTGAGGGAGTGACAACCTGTGCCTGAGAGAGACAAGAAGAAACCTAGAAAATGGGGTGCCAATGACCCCACTTTCTTGAGAAAGTTTCATAGAGCAAAATGCTAAGATGGGTATAAAATTATGAGGTGAATACAACATAGGACAAAGCTATGATCAACCAATAGGTTTACAAGTATAGACACTTAGGGAATGTTGATCTAATAGGGAAGCAAGTCTCATAGCAAGTGTACATGGAAAGAACAAAGAACATTTGAGGAAGTAATGACCTTAGTCATCCATGGAGGTGACTGATATCTATCTAGATTTTATTAGATCAGATGTTAACATTTTGTCTTTCAAGGAGGCAGATAGGCCAGGTTATTTCATTTTTATGTTGAGGTTTGATCCCCAAAAGATGTGCATCTGGCCACAGTTGTAGTGTGCTTTTATCTTCTGTACCCAGCCTTTCAAGAGCCTAGCTCTGTCTGACTGCCTATAATATGTTTAACTGACTCAGCTGTCTATAATATTTTGCCCTGTGGAGAGGTACTTTAATTGTCACGAAGGGGCAAGGGGTAATGATTATTTATGCTTTCTTTGGCTGAAGGGGTCATAGTTGCGATTGACAGAGATACTCTTTAGAAGGTCTATCTAAAAGCCCTTGATAAACATCAGGCATTCTCATGTTGAGGAGGCACATAGCTTTAAGTCTAGAGGAGACAAGGCCAAATAAACAGTTAAGTATGTATGGGAAAAAAAGTAAGATTAACAAGACTCATATGAAAATAACCAACAAATGTTTCTATCAGGAAGAACCAGTAATAGCCTCCCACAAAGAGGGTAAGGAGGAGGTCCAGGAAATCTTAGAATCCAATGAAGGATTAACCTGTTGTTTAATATCTTGAACAGCCATTGAGATAGTAGCCGAAGAATCAGGAATATACATACATATATGTAGCTTTTATAATTGCACAATTACTCCCTTGTGCTGCTATTAGAATGTTTAATGCCAGATGATTTTGGAGGATGGCTTGCCTCCTTAATTTTGTCTTTTCCTTTGAGCAAGAAAGATCAGTGAATGTAATCACGGAAGGCCCATTGAGTATAGTGAGCCAAAGCCTTGATATATTTGTGACATCTTTTAATCATAGGGAAGAGAGAATCCTAGAAGCCAATTGGTTATACCAGTGAAATACAGTTTTGTATCATCAGTGTCAGATTTGGAGTATGTATGTAGGTTTATTGATATTTTTGACACTTTTGCCTTGTACCTACGCATATCTCAGTATGTATCTGTCAGTCTATCTAGAAGGTTGCCAGGGTCACAAATGGGTTCCACAGGACCAGTTCAGTGCCTTTAGGAGCTTTTTTCTAATTCTAGGACAATTAAACCAGTTTTTGAACTGTAAAGTTATGGTGTGTATATGTTGTTTGGGAGTTGTTGGTGATACCAAGTATTTAGTAGAGTTAGGTCAATGAAAATATTAGCAATTTCCTTGTTTTTAACAAAAGGGGAGGCTTTTGCTCAGTTGTTTTGTAGTTGAAGTTAATTACAAGTAATCATTCTATATCTGAAAGTGACAATTTTTTATTTGAAGAGAATAAAACCAAACTAAAGAAAACAGAATAGAGTCAGTCAAAACAAAAAAGTGAACATGATATAAGACTTCAAAACTAGATAATAGGGAATCAACAATGGCTACCCTAATGCTCCTTGTTGTCTTCAAAGTACCTACGTATACCATCAGTCATAATAAAATCAATGAAAACAAAATCATGAAACCAATACAGGGCTTTGAAGCAGGATAATAGGACATCTACAATGATTGCCATAATATACCTTATTATTTAAAAATATCTCCCTATACTATCAGATATAATAAAACCAAACAAAACAAGACAGAATAAAATGAAACAGAGCAATGAAAATAACATAGAGCTTCAAAACAAGATAATAAGAAATTAACAATGGCTACCATCTTCCCTTTCAGAGATTTCCTCTTCTTTCACTTTCACAATATCCATTGTCGATTTGGGACTGCATTAACTCCTTAGGATTAGTGGACTTTTTATAGTAGGGAGACAATACAATGTTCACCAATGTGACTCAGCAAATTCACCCAGCAACATGACCTTCAGTTGCATCCATTTACCTACAAGATCCTCAGGGTTATCCTGTTTTATAGCTGAGTGGCTTTCCATTGTATAAATATGCCATCTTTTTCTTATACTTTCTGTGGTTGATGGGCAAACTATCCTGTTTTTTTGTAGTTCCCCATCACATGGAGCATTTTTTCTCTCCTTTGGTTTTCAGTCCATGAATTTGCAGTTTAGATAAATATGTCTGGTATACCACATGTTGATGGATCTTGATTTTTATGCACTCTTTGTTTCTTTTTATTGGGAAATTGAGGTCATGTACATTCATGGTTATAGCCAACATGCAATGGCTCATCTCTGCTTTGCTAGTTTCCTGCTTTTGGCTCCCAATTTTTCCCCTCTGTTCAATTGCTTGCCCCACTTGGTCCTCCTCCTCTGCCCCTATTCCTGGAACCATGGTTATCTTTATCTCTCTCTCTAGCATGACCTTCAGTGTTGTTTGTAGGGTTAGTTTGGTGGTCCTGAATTCCTTCAGTTGTTCTTTGGCATAGGAGTATCTTGTTTCTCCATTAATTTTGAAAGACAGTTTTGCAGGGAACATCACTGTGTATTGGAAGTTGTTTTCTTTCAGGATTTGAAGCACTTCACTTCAACCTCTTCTTGACCTGATAGTTTTGAGTTGATAAGTCTGTTGTGATTCTGATTGTTTTCCTTTAGAGATGATGCATTTCTTACTTCTAACAGTCGTTAGTATTCTTTGCTTGTGCTTAGTTTCTCGGATACTGGCCATTATACATCTAGGAGTAGATTTAGCTTGATTATGGCTAGTTGGAGCTCTATATGCATCTATATGACTCTATGTCAATCCCTTTTCCCATATTTTGGAAGTTTTTGCTGCTTTGGTTTTTCACATGTCATTTGTGTGGACTCCTGCTTTTTCTCTTGTACCTATCATTAAAGTATTTTCTTTGTGTTGTGTTGAAGCCTTTGAATTGTTATTTCCTGGTTCCTTGTTGCTTTTAAAAGATCTTTTCTTTCACAATCAGCACCTGTAAATCTGTCTTGAAGGTCTGAAACTCTCTCTTCAGTTTCTCTGAAGTTGTCTTGCCAGCTTTCAATGGAGTTTGTAATTTCCTGGGTAACTATTTCAATTTGTTTCATTCCTTCTAAATCTTTCTTATATTGTTCACTCAAGGTTTCTCTCCTGTTCCTATGCTCCTCTATTTTTTTTTAAAATCTGTGTCTTCTTTAGATATGCTCAGGAACATTTTTATTGTTTTTCATTATTTCTTTACCTGTGACAATATTTCTGATCTAATTTGTTTTCTAGCCTGATGAGGTGGTTTGTTTCCTTCTTTGCCATCACTTCAGGAACCTGAGGTGGGCTACTTCCAGTGTCTTCTATGTTCATATCACCTGGATGTGCTCTGCTTGTGATGGAAGCTGGAGACTGACTTTGCTTCTTCACCTTGACAGTTTCTTGTATTATTCTAGACAAGGCAGTTGTGGAGTTGCAAGTACTTCCCAGTTTGGCTGTCATTTCTTTAAGGCATGGCTGGCTGATTCTCTTGGCCAGTGCTGGTTAATGGTACCAATGGTGGCTAGTGCGCACATGGGAGTAGGGCTGACTGCTGGTTCTCCCAACGTATAGTGGCTTGTAGGAAACATCCCTGATAGTGACGGGTGTGCATGAGGGCCGGACTGGTTGTTGCGTTTCCTGCCCTTTGCTCTCAAAGTAACTATCATTACATCTATGATTGTTGACTTTCATGGTTGGACCCTTATATTATTTACTACGGATTTTAGTAGTGTCTGCGGAAAGGCTTTAGTGGCTTATATCCACTTAATCATTAACAGTGGAGTGTGTAAGCCACTTAGTTTCCTTGTAATGTAGACTAAATTATCAATCCTTGAACTGTTTTGTATGACATCAATGTGATCTTGTAACTTATCTTAATCATCTTTTTGAAGTGGGGATGCCCAGGAAGAAAGTCCTGATTTATTTCACAAGGGGGAAAGGCCACAAAACTAACAAGATATTTGCTATAACTGCTCTGTGTAGTCTTGTGTCCACACCATAAAGGAATTGTACTTCCTTGTAAGAGGTAAATTAAGTGATAAAATGGCTAAGAGAAATGTCTTAGATTATTGACTTCAAAACTTTGCTGTTTTCTTTTTTTGAAGAAGAATTTTAAGTCTTTAATGGGCTAACATGGATGTTTAGATTGTTGATCACAGTAAGTCACCGTCTCTGTTTTCCAGGGCTTGACCAGTTTTGGAGTATGGAAACGTTTTTTATTTTAATTATAACAATGACCAATGAATAAATAAAGATGCCTATTATTTTGAGATCATTGGGCCAATAAGATTGTTATTACAGGGTCTTAATCAGGGATCTGTCTTCTGGATTTATTTTGAGGGAGCATGTGTGCGGGTTTGTATGTGTGTGTTGGAGAGAGGGTTTTGCTGTGCATCCCAGACTGGGCTTGAACCTGCAGTGATCTTCCTAACTCAGCCTTTGAAGTGCTAGAATAGAGGCATATACCACCATGCCTGGTTCTTGCCGCTGTGTTGCAGACTTGAAGACCTTTGGTAGCGATGATTTCAAAGAAGAAACATAAACTCTGAAGTCGAAAACAGGAAGTTAATTTATACCACAAAGTTAAAAACTTTAGTAGCTACAATATTTATATTGGCAATTTTATCTTATAGGTACACCCATGGAAGAAACCAAATCTTTACCTAAATGGTATTTGAAAGTTCATTGAATAGTACATTGCTAATACACTAAGGCAGGCTGCAGGACACAATTTTAGAAGAGTTGGTGGGACTGGGAATCATGACCTCTCGTGGCTGTGGGCTGAAATACTGCAGGTATGGCTGGAGACTTCCAGTAGGGATTGGTTCAGTGTTTGGAGGCTCTTTTATAAACCTAGCTTAGTTTTTTTTTTTTTTTTAACATTATTACTAATTATCCCATGTTTTGGTTATACTTTGAAAGTTTCAAACCAAAGGAAAATAAGAAGTGTGTTAATCAAAATTAATCTACTTATATGTTTTGCAAGGTCAGTTAAGGTTTCCCAGAGGTAAATTACTTTTGGGACTATATGAAAAAAACTTAGGTTCTCTAGATTTTTAAAATATGCTATTCATGTTATTGCTAAGGTGGATAATGATCTTTGCTTGACTATATGGTTTTCTTTGAAATCACAGGGACTTTCCCCTTCTTAGTGACCCTCCATTTTGAAAGATGCACTTTGGTTGACTCCTAACCTCTGGGGTCTGGGAATTCTCAGGTGTTTGGGAGAGTCATTGAAGGTGTAGTATTATTTTTGAGGGGTCCCTTCACGATGCAGAGGTTGGTTGACCTTGAAGGGAAAAGTCCAAAATATTGGTTGTCCTTTAAAGCTTTTATTTTTTTAAAACTTTAATCTCTAAGTTCCAATTGTTAAGTATTCAGAAGCCAGGTATACCAGTCTTGAAGTAGGAGCATTAGTTCTTAATTCTAAGTAATATGATCTTTTCTGAATATCAGGTACTTTGAAATACAAAGTATGACTCTTGATTGAGACGGTATCTATCTGAGGCCCTCCTTGCCTTGGCATGTGGGCCAGTTTTGGAATCTGAAAATCCCACTTCCTCTGTCAGTGAGGCTAGGGGAGCAGGATGAAGGCTGGCCCTGGAAGGAGTCAGGGCACAAGACTGCATGCACTGCAACTGTGGGAGAGGCAGACACATCTGCTAGGGCCAGACCTCAGGACAAAGATGAAAGGAATGCCCCCATATACTTCCCCTAAGGACAAACAACAGTGACTGATAATCTAAATCTGTATTCATTACCTCAGAAAAACAGCCACTGACCCAACCCCTCCATGAAAACCCCTGTTATGTTTCAAGCCTCTTTGCTACAAGATTTACTTCCCCATTTGAACCTCACTGAATCCAAATTACCTAAGCAATTCTGCCTATAATCTTATTGGTTGACTATAGTTTTGTTCCAGCACAGGTTCACTTTGTGATTTACCATTTTCCCCCACTTTTTGGACCTGCTGTCACTTTATGGTTTTGCTCTATAAAAACCCTGAGAAAAGGCAGGGTCCTCAGCCACTCACTCAGAACCCCTTCTATCTCTCAGGCAGAAGCTTTCTTTCCCCAATAAATGTGTTTTCTGCTCTTAATCTCCATCCTTCCTGGAATTTATTCTTTCATTTTAGAGAACATGATCTCACACCAAAATCTAGCTGGTGGAGAGTTTCTTTCTCCTATATCGATTTTGGCAAATGGGGTCCCCACTGGACATTGAAGAGAGGTGACTGAGATGGGCAGGCCACCTGGAAGAACCAGGTGAGGTTAATGGGCCTGAATTTAAAGTGAGATGTCTCAGCATGCTTGTCAGTTTTTCTTCAGCAATATCCTACTGCTATTGTGCAAATGAAAATGAAGAACAGTGCCAAGACTTGGTTTTTTTCTTACATACTCTATGTATATTTTGTTCACTTTTGATATCAGCTAGGTCTAGAAAAAGACAGACAAGACTTCTATTGCTTGTATTGCATACTTTTTATTGATAATGCTATCTTTTTTTTTTTTTTTTTTTTTTTTTTTTTTTTTTTTTTTTTTTACAATATACGTAATCCTGTTGTTAATTAGTACTGCAAGCTCATGAGTTGGAATGCATGCTTCTAAGGTAGGGAAGAACAATAGCTCATTTAATCTGTCTTTAATGCCTCCACCATGCAAGATCCATCTAAATGTTCTATCAAGGTAAAATAAATTGATGTATAAAGTGTGAGCGTATTTTTAAAGCTCTATGAATGCAGCCTTTTTCAGAAAATGCTTATACCAAAGATCACAGCCATTATGAACACCAAATTCTTAATTCAGACAGTCTCTAGTTCTAGCACTTTGGCATTCTGCTCCTTAAAATGTTTTATATTGTTCAGTAAAGAGTTGTTAAACTGTTTTAGGAAGTGACTGAAGACATTAAGGCATCAGATGCCTACAGAGCTAATGTTTCACTGAGATCCATTTGTTTTAGGATGGTCTTTTGCTCTGTTTGAAAAATGTATGATTGGCAAATAATGGTACCATTCCAGGTTACTTCTTTATTGCCAAAGAGTTGAATGTACTGGAGAGGTCTTTGAGAATTAAGAATTTAGACTGAGTTCACCAGCATTATTTCTATGTGCTACTGAAAATTGTAGAGTTAATAGCGAGTAATGAACACATTGGTGAACCTAAGGCTTTCAAGAAAAAGTAACTTGTTCAGCTTCTGTGATTGGTATTTGTAGGTGAAAGAAGGTGAGTGTGATCTTTCCCTTAGCTACTTCTCCCTTCATTTGTAAAAGAAGCAAAATGAGCTTCAAAATGAAAATTCTGCTGTTATACTCCACAGCCGCTAACATACTGAGAAACATCTCGATTTTGACAACGGTTTCTCCAGGCCACCCTGTAAAGAAAAGTGAAAAACACATTGGCCAAGATTTACAACATGTCTTCTCTATAATGACCATATTTCAAATTCTTGAGGTCAACATATTTTGTCAGTAAAGAGAATATAGGCCATAGCTAGACCTGATTATTGCTATCTATTGAATAGAGATATATAAATACACTTTGTTCCTTACCAAATTCTTAGCACAGAAGTAATATTGCTGAAAAGTAATATTGCATTATGTTTATTGCACATTGACTTATCCCACAAATAATTTCAAGATTTCTCAAGGACCTGCTAAGTGTGCAGAACCTTAAAAATATTAGAAATCCCCTAAAATAAATGGTGGATTTGAAGAAAGATTCTGGGTAACTTAACATAGATTGTTTTTTGAGGGGTGTTTCATTGTTTCACATAAGTCAAAAGTGTTAAGTTTTGGCTCCCAGCACAATGCATTTTTGTATTTATAAGCTCTTCTAGTTGCACATATCATCAGGAGATAAAAGTTTAATCAGTGATTTCTTAATACATACCATGCTTTGATGCCTAGTGGATCCCTGACCACCCTTTTTGCACAAGCCACTGCGTGAGTGATGTCATCTTGCAACAAAACTGAAAGAGAGATGATGAGGAATGAGGACCGTCATTGGAGCTTCACTTTAAGTTAGATTAATCCAAATGAGTAAAAATCCTTCATTTATCACATTTGGCATGAAATAAAGCATTCTGCTTCTCATGAGCTAATGTCGTATAAAGTTGTGAGTTACTAATATGAGTGAGTGCCCTTTTTGTTCTTCACACTGTAAAAAACAAATTGCCTACTTTTGTTTTATCCAGTTCTATATGTACCTATGCAAAATGGTGTCCATTGCAATTTATAAAAGGAACAATGTAGATGTGTTTAATAGCTAAGAGTTGGATCAATAAGTTATAATATTCACATATTAAATGTATTCCACCTCTTTATTTTCTCTAATTTTAGTTGCCAGGAATCAAATTCATGACCTTGTATTCGCCAGGCACGCACTGTGCCCCTGCGATATATCCTCTGTCCATATTCAACCTCTTCAAAAGCTATGACATATTTGTATTTGTTGATATGAAATAATATTATGTGACAAGTGAACAGTAAAGAAATATATATATAGCAAAATTTAATTTTTGTAAAAACACAAATGTATTTGTACGTAGGCCCATATGGGCATGATATAGCATTATTTCTATGTGCATGATTGATAGAGACTTACTAATGTAATAGAAAGTGCCACCATCTTGTAATAAAAGTGCCTAACAAAATTGTCCTCGGAGATTCTGCTAGTGATAATTTGTCCTCAAGAAATAATAAGAAATTCACTCAAGCACACATGCACAATATTGTTCTTAGCAATGTATAAAGGATAAAATGGAAATAAACTAAATACTGGATCAAAAATTATGTAGTATTAATATAGTATAATTGTTTTTAACCACTTTATTGATAACGCAGATTAGTACTTGTTAATATGGAAACAATGTTCTGTGGTAAGTAAACTGTAAAGCAATGTACATAACAAAATTTTAATTTCTGTACAAATGCACATTTGTATGTGGGTCCAAGAGGGCATGATATAATTTTAATTATATAGACAAGTTTTATATGTATTGCGTCAGAATATATACGAAAATTTACCAGTAGAGATATATCTCTGCATAGTATGATTTTGGATGTTGGTTTTTCTTGCTTGCATTTTCTAATTTGTATTCTGTGATATATAATATATAAAATATTGTATGTCTAATATAACAGGAAAAATTCTAAAAATAAATCAATCAGACAAAAAAAATTCCAAATTGTCCTGGCCCTTGCATATTTTAATATTTAAACAATTAACAATATCAAATTTGCAATATTGAAGCTTTTATGTAATAAAGATTCCACATGTAGTTTCTATTTTAATACTCATGTCATTGGCATGTAATAAATTTTGCATGTTCTTTTCTTGTAGAATAAAATGACTGTCATCACAAATGAATAAATCCAGACTAGTGATATAGCTCAATGGTACAAGCACCTACCAGTCAAGTACAAGATTCTGAGTTTGATTCCTGATACAAAAACAAACAAATAAACAAACACAAAATGAAAGAAAGAAAAAGAGAAAGAAAAGCAATGAAAAGCAAGATGAATAAATCCAGAAGTTAACTTTCAAGTGTGATAGTGATTACCTGGAAATTAATTTTTTAGGAATATAAAAAAAAGTAAATTTACAAATGAAATATCAAAGAGTTACTGCTGCACATTAAAGCGAAAGTTATATACACTGCAAAATGTTACCTATAGTTACCAATAAAATTTTATAGATTTATTACATTAATGAAAATGTAATAATTTATTACATTAAAAAATAAGACTAATGTCTTATTTTTAATTGATTACATTTCATAACAGAAGATAAGATCATCACAAAAAGACCATACGACCAAACTTTCCTTGAACTGTCTCTCTGTAAATAGGAAGGATGACACTGTTCTGGCCAAAGCTTCTGTAAGGCTTTTTACAAGAAAATCATAAAGAATTGTAGGAATGTTTGAATGCTTTAAAACACCAACATTTATGATATTGCCTCTTTATTTTATTTTTATTTTTCATTTTGTCATGGTGAGGATGGAACCCTGGGACCTGTGTTCATGTTACGCGGAACTCTACTCTGTTATGTTCCAGAGCGAATTTCTCACTTATGGGCTTTTGAAGGGGAAGAAGCCACTGTCGTGTAGTTGGCATGCAGTTTCTCTAAGGTAATGCATATGTTACTGCCACTGGCTGTGTTCTGTGTAGTCAGATAGGTCCTGGCCATCACGTCTGTCGTCCCTTGTCTTACCGTTGCAGGATATGCCACAGCCATTCACCGCTCTTGGGGTTTTGCCATCGTTACACCAATATCGACTATTGATCTGGAATATTCCATAATCAGTGCTTTTGCTTCCAGGATTGTAGTTTGTAGCTCTTGTATTGTAACTACTCTCCCATTTGATCAAACACATCCCTGAAAAGAAATTTTTTTTTTGTCATAAAGAGCAACACTAAGAGATTTATACCATATCCCATACCAATTCTATCCAGCTAACTCTAATTTATGAACATATACTCAATTTATAAAATATTTCAACACATTACTTATTTTTGTTGTTGTTTTAGGACAAGTTGTTGGTACATTTCCAAGTGTGATCTCGAAGGCTAAGATTACTCCCCAGCCTCTCAAGTGGTGGGGTAACAGGCATGTGCCACCCACCACACATGACTCTCAATACCATAGTTCTAAAGGGCCCATAAGAGCATCTTTAGGTAGCGCAAGTCAATTTGCACTAAAAAAGCAAATAAAGCAATGGAAAATACTTTTTCAAAAATTTAAAATGATTGTTTCTCCCATGGCTTTTACTTTCCTTCTAATCTCGTCCCTTGGCGAACATTCAGCTTAGAATAGATGGGTCAGTAGAGTTGTTTAGTAAATTTAGTAAGTTTACAGTGGGTACATACGGTGCTGCAAATATGCCTGAGATGGGGTGTATGAGTGTGTGTGTATGTGTGTGTGTGTGTGTGTGTGTGTGTGTGTGTGTGTGCAGGCTGGGGACTGAACCAGGGCCTCATGTATGGAAGGTAAATTTTCTAGAACTAAGCTATACTCCTATCCCTTTTAATTTTATTTTCAAGCAAGTTTTGCTATGTAGCCCGACTGACCTTGAACTTCCAGCCCTCTTCCTCAGTTTCCGTAGTAGCTGAGGTTACAGGCTCGTGCAACTGAGTCAGGCTGAAAACTGCTTTTATTCGGAAAATTAAGGATTTCTTGGAGTGGGACAAATTTTCCTATAATACCAAGGTGAATTTATTTGTCAAATTAGAATGTTGACAACAAGAACTAAAGAATTGGAAAGGCTATTCTGTAATTGTATTTATCCGTCTCTGCATCTATTCACTAACCTTTCCAAAATAGTGAGGAGGAAACGCTTGAATTCAATCAGAGAAAACAGCGCTCATACTGACAAATATGAAGCAAGGTGGAAAGTAAAACTTTCCTGGACACTCATGAATTGCATAGAAGAAGATGAAAAAGAGTCACTCTTGAGAAAATAAGAAGACTATAATTTTTTGTTGAATTTCAGAAAATCTTTTACCAGTGACTGAAGAGGAGAAAGGCTTCTACTCTCAGTTTCTAAGTTCATTGTAAGTTTCAAATTTGCTTTCTCTAGAGAGCTCCATGTCATGGCAGGGAAATTTATGAAAATAAAAACACTGTGCCACTGTAGTCCCTCAGAGTCCAAATTCCAAGTGGGTCCTCAATGGTCCTCAAGGACCACATGGTTCCTTTACTCAGCCTACTTTGGCCTTTGAATCTGAGACTATTTAATAGGCCAGGGCAGAGGGGCTGGGAGGAGATAGCAAGTTGTAGCTGGGGCAGAAAGTGTGGAATGCTTTCCATTCCCCTGCTTACTCTTTTCTCCAAAATCTGATTTTGTTTTGTACCAGGAGTCAAACTCATGGCCCTACTCTTGCTAGGCAGGTATTGTGCTGCTGAGCTATATCCTCAGCCCAGCATTTCTGATATTAAATACTGAGTTGATGTTTTAACCATTGTGAATATTCGAACCCACAAAGAAATAAAAGTGTCTAGTCACAAAAATGTCCCGTGGCCGTTTATTTTCAGTGCCTTTTCCATTTGTGGCTAGTGATGGGCAGATTAGGAGGAGAGCAGACTTACAGTTTGCCAGGCTGACCCCACGGTAGCCGTCCATTCCAAGACGCTTTAAAGTTCTGGCCAACTCACACCTCTTATAGACCTTGCCCTGGACAGTCACAGAAAGGACGAGAAGCCCCAGAAGGAGGAGAGCCTTCATGTTGACTGGGAAGCCAGGTCACTGGGCTCCTATGCTCAGCCCGTACTGGTATTTAAGGTCCTTGGACTTCCTTCTTCCTTCTTTGGTAGGCTTGCCTTTTGACCTGTGGGCAAAACAGACAGTACCAATTGGTCCATCAACTTCAAAAGAATTTTTTTTAATACTTGAAAAGAGATACTTTGTGGTTTTGAGTTTATCTACGGTAAACTATGGATAGTCTTTGAAGAGTGGTTCACAATGAATTGGAAAGTAACACTGTTACTCTAATAGGAAATTTTTCTAATTTATTATGAAACAGAGCAAGTGTGGAGAAAAACTATGATCCTTTGTGTAGTTGTAAATGAGCTAGGACTTATGACAAACATTGATTTCCACTAAAATGTTTTGTGTACATTTAGTATGTCTTGTTGATCTTTTTCACTTGAAATTATTCTTACTCTTTTCCACCAAGGGGACACAATGTGTGTGCCTGTCATTCTAAAGGGCATTCAGCATGACACCATCTTTCTCATCCAGTTTCCTACTCTGGACTTTTTGTCAGCAGTGTAAGTTGTTTAGTTGTACAAATCAATGTTTACTACAACAAATAAGGCCCATGTAAACTCTTTATTAACACCTTTTTAGCCATTCTTTGTTCCTATTTCCATGTTTAGAGAATAAAATGTCATTATGAAGCAGTAAGATTTTAAAAATTAATCTATCTATATCCATATAGCCAACTAATAGCTTAAAAGTAATCATCTCAGAAGGTTGTGCACTTTTTATTTATTCACTTATTTATTTATTTTGGTACTTGGGATCAAACTCATGACCTTGTGTTGCCAAGCTGGCACTTATGCCACTGAGCTGAATCTCTAGCCCCGTACTTTTTGTTTTAAAGAGAATAAAATCAAGCAAAACACAATATGGCCAATCGAAGCAGAACAATGAAAGTGATAGAAGACTTCCAATCAATATAATAGGAAGTAACAATGGGTACCCTACTCTCTCTTGTTTTCTTCAAAATAGCTTTCTATACCATTGGACATAATAAAAACAAGCTAAACAAAGCAGAATAAAATAAACCAAAACAAAACAATGAAAGCAATACAGGACTTTTAAACAATATAATAGGAAATCAATAATGGCTATCATAATATACCTTTTATCTTCAAAACAGTTCAGACATAATAAAATTAAGCAAAACATAACAATAAAAACCAAACAACAAAATAATTAAAACAATGGGAGAATTCAAAGCAAGGTAATAGGAAACTAACAATATCTGCTATTTTCACGTTTTAGACATTTCCTCCCCTGTAACTTTCTCAGTATGTGTTGTACATTTTCAATCTGACTAACTTCTTGAGTTTTCTCTGCCATGCTATGCTCTTTCTGTTGGCCCCCTTCTTTTCGTCTCCATACTGTTACTTGCCCTATTTGGTGATCCCTCTCGTCTGTTCTTCCTGGAACTGTGGTCATCTTTATGTCTCTTTAGGGTTGGTTTGGTGGTCATGAATTGCTTCAGTTGTTCTTTATCATGAATTGTCTTGTTTTTCAATTAATTTTGAAAGATAGTTTTACAGGGTACATCAATGTGGGTTGAAAGTTGTTTTCTTAAAGGATTTGACTCACCTCACTTCAAGCTCTTTTTAGCTTGCTGGTTTGTGTTGAGAAGTCTGACATCATTCTCATGAGTTTCCCTTATAGGTAACCTGTTTCTTTTCTCTAAAAGACTTTAATATTCTGCCTTGTGGTAAATATCTCGGATCTTGATCACTATATGTCTGTGAGTAGATTTATATTCATTAAGGCTAGGTGGAGTTCTATATGTCTTGCTTAACTGTATGGCTGGTCTCTTCCCCATGTTTGGGAAGTTTTCTGCTAATACTTCTGTAAATAGTCTTTTTGTGTCTCCCTTTGTGTTGACACCTATGACTCTTAAATCATTTTTCTTTGCATTGTTGGCAGCCATTGAACTTTCATTTTCTAGTTCCTTGTTATTTCAAGAGGTCTTTTCTTTCATGATCTAGCTGCAATCTTGTCTTGAAGGTCTGAAAGTCTCTCTTCAATTTCTCTGAAGTGGTCTTGCCAGCTTTCAGTGGAGTTTTTCATTTCCTGGATATCTCCTTGGATCTGCTGCATGCCTTGTAATTCCTTCCTATATTGTTCAATAAGGTTACCACCAATTTCCTATACTCCACTTATTTATGTATGTCTTCTTTCAATATGCTCAGCAGTTCTTTCATCATGTTTGTGATTTCATCTTTTACTTGAGATATTATTTCTGATCTGATTAATTTTACAGCCTCATGAAGTTGCTATCCTTTCAGAGATTTCAGGTGTTTACTTTGGTTGCTATCCTTTCACATATTTAAGGGGTGTAAATTAGGTTTTCTTCCACGTCTATATTTCCCAGGCTTGTTCTGTGTGGGTTTGTGATCTGAGATTGTCTTTTGCTCCTTCATCTTGATATTTTCCTGACTTCCTTCTGACAAGACAGTTGTCAGACCCCAGACCCTGGCCACTTTGGTTCCCTCTCTGTAGTGTATGGGAATGGGTCAACAGCTGTCAACAGATTCTGGCAAGGCAGTGTGTCATGGATTTGACTTCTCCAGACCTGTGCAGTTACACCATGGCTTCCCGATTGGCCGTGGGTGCCTGGAGGTGGGGCTACATCTTTGATTGACCTGTGTGGCTATACTGGGACCCCCTCAATGGCAGAAGGCATATGGGTGCATGTTTGTCTGATTTTCCTTGCCTGTGCGAGTTGCCCATAGGAAATAAGCATCTGCAATGGCATCCTGTGGGTGTACTGGGTGTACATGGCTGTTTTTGCCTGTGCTGGCTGGTTACATGAGGGAAGCACACACCCTGAAGCACACAGGAGCTGGTGGGCCTGTTTCTCCTTGCCTGTGCTAACTTCCCACAGGAGGTAAGCACCCTGCTAATGGCAGGCATGGGTCTGGCTTGGTTGTGCACTTTCTTAGAAACAATGTTGGCAAAACTAAAATAAAAAATAAAGAATTAAAATCAACTAACAAACAAAATAGAACATGCTCTGAATCTGCCTAAGAAGATAAACCTTGAGCCTCATAACTATCAGCAGCATGTCGTTTCCCTTAGTTTTCAACAGTGCAAAAACTTGTGTCTACTTGGTTCATAAAGATTATCAGGTCTGGCTCTCAACTGCGATTGGAGATGCTGTCTAAAAATCAAGAGCAACCCAATCTTTTCCAAAAGAGGCCCATTTCAGTTGTTTAGTAGTGTGCCTAACCAAATCTGGGTATCCCAAAAGAGACAGAAATTTGCTAAAAAGTTATTATTTGGTCCCTTTTGTCCTCTTCCTGCCTCAATCTGGATGAAATCCAGTTAGTATGTATGAGGGTTTTAGTCCTGTAGTGATGAAATCGATTTTCATTTTCCAATGTTTGAAGAGTATAGAGATATGATAAGTTAGGGTGAGTGAACAAATGTGTGCTTGCCACTGAGAACCAAATGATGACAATTCTATAGTGTGACTACTTCAAAAGAAAAAGGTGTTTTTGATCTCTTTAGTTATGTCCCATGGGGATGGAATTATAGATAGTGATAACATTCAGCTATTGTGAAAGGTAAACTTAATTGCTAACTTGATTCGTTAACATTCAACTAGGGGATTACTAAGTCAGTCTGCCAGATGTGCCTGGGTGGGTGTTGGAGGGCTGGGCATGTCTATCTCTGGTTTCTTCCCTTCTTCTCCGGTGCTGCTCCTCTGCTCTGCTTTCAGCTGCCATACACTGTGCAGCATAGTTGTGTCATGCTTTTCTGCCATGATTGTCCTGCCTTGGAGCCACTTAACCATGGACTGAATCATCAGAAACTATGAGCTAAAAAACCCCTCATCCTGTGAGCTGTGTCACACTATTTCTCTTAGCAACAGGAAAGCTGACCAAGATAGCTATATATTTTATATTTCATTTGAAACAATGAAGAAGCTATTTAAAGATAACATACCAATTGGTATGATTTGGGATGGTGTTTATTTTTCCGAGAAACTTTGTATATGCTCCATGTTCTATTTATTGCCACATATACTCTTTTTCTTTGTAAAGAAAGATGCTTAGAGGCATAAGATTACATATGGATATTACAATAATTTTTGAATTATTAATAATTCTTAATTTATGTTATTTTATTTTTTTGTTTATTTATTTGTTTGTTTAGTCTGAGACTGAGTCTAACTGTATACATCAGCGTGGACCTGAGTTAACTATGCAGTACTTAATTATTATTTCCTGGTTCCTTGTTGTTTTTAGAAGATCTTTTCTTTCACAATCAGCACCTGTAAATCTGTCTTGAAGGTCTGAAATTCTCTCTTCAGTTTCTCTGAAGTGGTCTTGCGAACTTTCAATGGAGTTTTTAATTTCCTGGGTATATCTTTGAATCTGTTTCATGCCTTCTGAATCTTTCTTATATTGTTCACTCAAGGTATCTCTCCTGTTCCTATGCTCTTCTATTTTTTTTTTTTTTGAATCTGTGTCTTCTTTAGATATGCTCAGCAATACTTTTATTCTGTTTTTCATTTCTTTTTTACCTGCGACAATATTTCTGATCTAATTTTTTTTCTGGCCTCATGAGGTGGTATGTTTCCTTTCTTTCCATCACTTTGGAACTTGAGGTGTGCGACTTCCAGTGTCTTTCATGTTCATATCGCCTGGATGTGCTCTGTCTGTGATGGAAGCCAGAGACTGCCTTTGCTTCTTCATCTTGACAGTTTCTTATACTCTTCTAGACAAGTTGGTTGTGGAGTTCCAAGCACTTCCCACCTTGGCTGTGATTTCTTCAAGGCATGGCTGGCTGATTATCTCAGCCAGTGCTGGTTAACCGTGCCATTGGTGGCTAGTGGGCACATGGGAGGGGGGCTGACTGCTGATTATCCCAACCTGCAGTGGCTACCTGTAGGAAACATCCCTGATAGTGGCTGGTGTGCATGGGGATAGGACTGATGGTTGCTTTTCCTGGCCTTTGCTCTCAGAGTAGCCATCATTTTATCTATGATTGTTGGCTTTCATGATAGGACTCTTGTTTTTATGTACTAGGTATTTTAGTGGTGTCTGTGGAGGCTTAGTAACTTACATCCACTAAATCATTAACAGTGGAGTGCATAAGCCACTTAGTTTCCTTGTAATGTAGACTAAATTATCAATTCTTGAACTGTTTTGAATCTCATCAACATAGTCTTGTAACTTACCTTAATCATCTTTTTTGAAGTAGAGATACCCAGGAAGAAAGTCCTGGTTTATTTCACAAGGGGGAACAGGCCACATAACTAACAAGATGTTTGCTATCACTGCTCTGTATAGTCTTGTGTCCTCATCATAAAGGAACTGTGCTTCCTTGTAAGAGGTAAAGTAAGTGATAAGAGGGCTAAGAGTAATGTCTTAGATTATTGACTTCAAACCTTCACTGTTTTCTTTTTTTGAAGAAGAATTTTAATTCTTTAATGGACTAAGATGGATGTTTAGACTGTTGATCACAGTATGCCACCGTCTCTGGTTTTCAGGGCTTGGGTCAGTTGTGGTGTATGTAGGGGACTTGACCTGTTACCTTAACAACTAATGGAGCTGAGAGGATCACATGTATGGTCTTTTTCAAGTTGCTGTTAGGGAAGGGAATGAAGAGGGAAGAGACATTGCTGGTATGAAATCTCTGTATTTGATTATTTGATTTTCTTTTTCCTTAGGCTGAGTTTTGTTAACTGTTGAAGTGTCTGTTGGAATTAACAAGTGAGGTGACATATTACAGAAAGATATATGTTTTTCTAGCAAAGAGAAACTCATTAGTGTGTCAAGGGCATTTCCAAAGCACTTGAGATGGACTGAGGTCTAGAATCTGAGGCTTGTTTTGTTTTGATAATATCTAAATATAGTAATTAATGCCACTGGGTTAGTTTTTTCAAACTATTTTGTGAAGATATGTCTTTAGTGTCTCCTTCTTTCTCTCTCACTTCTATGTACAATGAAGGTGATAGAGAATGCCCAGTGCCCATATGACTGGCTTTTTTTTTTTGTCTTTTTTGAGACAGGCTTTTGCTAGGCTTGATGTCTGTAGTCCCAGCTGGCCTCAGACTCACAGTAATTCTCTTGCCTCAGCCTCACATAAGTGCTGGAAGTAGAGGCATGAGCTACTGTACCAAAACTGACTTTGCCTTAAAATAAGGCCTACTATTATCTTATAAATAGGAAATCTAAATTTTGGATGAATTTTGAGAACAAAACCTTTTTGTCCTCTTGAACTGTTTTTGTTTTATAAGGAAAAGTGTCAATCCAATCTATGAAAGTATTTATATAGACCAATAATTAATAGAGCTCCTTACTATTTGACATATGAGTAAAATCAAGTTGCTAATTTTTTCCAGGATATTTACTATGTCTCTGTATACCTAGAGGTGCTACGGTCTGGCTGAGGAGTGTTCGTCTGCCAGTGCTCACACATCTTAACTCTCTGTTGTGTTATTTGAGAGAGTCTCTTTCCTCTGAATAACTTTGAGACCATCTGGTTGGTATTGTTTCTCTCCAAGTGAAAGGCTTGATGTAAATACTTACTAATTTTTTATTGACTAACACCAAGAAGGAACAATTTACTATCATTTTGTTGTAACAATTTTGATAGAAGGAACTAACACTCACAAAAAAATGAGAGAAAGAGAGAGAGAGTCCAGTTGATTTTTGACTGAAAATATTTGGGCCAAGTATGATTAAGGGACCCTTCCCAAATCAGAAGGGTCTGAATGGGGGAGCCCTCAAGCAGTTTCTTTTCCAGCTGTGCCATCCAGTTGATTATCTCTAGCTCTTTGTGGTGCCTTCTATAGTGAACAACTGCCACTTTGGAGGGCATACAGACAGCAAATGATAAGAATTTATCTATCTATTTATGATATTTTATAGGAGATCTATTGACTCTTAGATAATTTTTTATATGGCTGCATGAGCATGAGATTAGGATAGCATATTTTGAGTCAATATAAATATTGACTTTTTGTCCTTTATTGAGTTGTAAAGCCCTTTTCAGAGCTATGAGGTCAGTTACTTGGCCACGAGTCTCAGGAGCAGCAACAGTCATTAAGTGTTTGATGCAGTGTTAGTACTGTGTATCCTGCTTTTTTGCCTTATTTTTTATGTTGGAACTGTCATCATAGAACAGTCAAATTAGGGTCAGTAAGGGGTGTATCTAAGAAGTTTGTGTATGTATGAATAACCACCTGTTTGCTGTCAGTTTTCTCTTAAAATTAGCCTCGATTTTCTTCTCTTTTTTTGCTAAGGTGGCAGAGCTTAAGGAGCAACATGTCTTTATTTGAATGACTGATGGGTCCTCTTAGAAGTAGAGCCTGTTACTTAAGAAGTGGTTTGTCTGATAAGTATAGGCTGTGTTTGAAGAAAGAATTCTTGGTACATGGTGAGCTGCAAATACAATTAGAGCTTTGGCTAAAGTTGGCTTCGAGGTCTCAGGTACTAGGAGAGCTACATCAGCCAGAGCTCTGAGGCATGAAAGACATCCTTTTGCTACAATATCTAATTCATGACTTAGATACCCTGTAGGCTGTAGAGCACATCCTCAATCCTGTGGAAGCACCTTCAATGCCACATTCCACCTCTCATCCATGTGCTGACTGAAATGATGTCTTGTTGGTAGTTTCAATTCTGAGACATTTAGAAGCACTTATTTCAGCTTCCGAAATGCAGGTAGGAAATTAAGTTCCCAGAATAAAATGTGGGTATCTCTCTTGAGCTTCTTTTATAAGCTGGTAGAAGAGTCATATAGTCTCACCATATCCTGCCATCTAGAAGTGACAGACTTAGTTATTGAGCACTCTTTTTTTTCCTGTGCTTCACGCTTCTGCCCATTCCTGCTGCCAAACTATCTCCTTCAATTACCTTACTACATGCTAATATAACAACAATAATAATAGTAATAATAGTAATAATGGCAACAAAAGCTGTAATACCTAGACTCCCCTCAGCTGTTTTAGGGTCCTGAGCTATAGGAAAGAAACTATTGTTGTTTTTTTTCCCCTGCCTTCAAGTTCCCTGAGATGAGATAAGGATCAAGTATTTTATCTGAAGGCATTAAAGTTGTGTGTTGGAACTAGAGATTTTATTGTAAGGGCACAGTTATAAAAATAGTAAAGGCACAGATGTAGAATAGCAAACTTCCACACATATTATAGGATGGTAAATAAGTACTGGCCTCTCTGCATACTCCTGCTTCTTGTCAAGTAAGCATCCTGCTAACTTGACTGTCTGAATCCAGCTGCTTTTTTCTTCTGATAATATGCTGGGTCAATTTGGCTATGTCCAACTTGTGTTTTCTTGAATTAAAGCAGTATGTACTGTTTCCAACTAGCTTCAAGCTCTTTGTGTGGGAAAAAGTGGCTCAGTTAAGGATACCCTTAAATTTGTTTGTTTCACTTGAAACCTCTCCCCTCATCCCCGGGATGTTCTACAGTATGGTAAACAATTGCTTTTATCTATTCAGAACTAGCTTGCTTGACAATATGTGAATTAATTCATATAACCAATCACGTAATAACCTGTCATCAACTTTGTGATCCATGCTTGCAAACCGTATTTAAACTAAACGCTAAGCTGACTCATGACTGGCAATTTGGATTCTGTTATAGTTTCCCAGCCCACCTCTGTAAGATCAATAAATTTGCCTTTTAGATTCCTCAATGCAAAGAGACTTCCGTTCAGTTTGATACTGGCTTTTCTACAACATCATAATCTCTGTTTCCTAGAAGATTTAGCAGAGCATGGGCACCTTGGCTAGAAAGCTTTTCTGAGGGTCACACTGTTGTACTTTAAGAAAATAGCTTCGTTATATGTGTATTATAACAAAACCTGAAACTCGGCTTATGTATCTGTTTTCCTTTTCCCTTTTGATGACCTAATTGATATGTTAAGCAATGCTCTCCTCTGTAAGAATTGTAAAACCTTACCTAATTGATATGTTAACCATTGTTGCCCTCTACATAACAGAAGTTGTGCTAAAACAAGCTAACAAGTGTTGTTAATCACTGTTAGGCGCCTCTATTCTCCACTAAAGAGCTGAAGAAAACTAGGATGACCCTCTAATTTACCCTTGTTTGAAGTAACTTGCTTGTGTGCAGGGAGATTTGCTTATTAGCATAACCCTTTACCTGACCTTGATCCCCCTCCCAGAAAGAAAGGAAAACATAACCTCCGTTTTCTGTTCTGTATGGCGCCTTATTGCCTCCCTCTCCCCTTACCTATCTATCTAGGCTAGGCCATAAAGATTTTGGGTTCCTGGTGGCCTCTTCCTGACCCGGTGGTGGTCTGTCATAAAATGTGCCTTAGCTTCAGAGAAATTACAGGAAAATTTGTGGCTTAACCCTAATGCACCAAAAGGGTTAAGTTCCAAATCCTTATGAAGGTTTAAGTTTCAGCTTCTTGTAACTTTCGACCCCTTCCCACCTGTTAGTGTTAATGAGCTGTCCTGAGATAATTAGCTGTCTACTTTCTTCTCCAAATGCTATTGCAGATAATTCTTATCTGTAGGATGGGAGTAACTCAAAAGGCGCCAAAGGCTCCCAAGGTTGTCAAAACTAAGTGGACAGCTATACAGTTTCCAGATTCGGGTCAACAAGTTTGATGGCTCTGCAGGTTTCTTTGTCCCCCCTCCTTTTTCCTCCAGCCTCTTTTTAAAGTCCTCCCTTCAGTCTCTGGCACGCAGTCTCCAAATTGGCTCCCGGAGACTCATCACCAGGCCTAGTCTAATAAAGCCTTTGCTACCTAAATTTAGGTCTCTTGCTTCCTTGGATTTTATACCGGGGTCCGAGTTATTACACACACAACAGTATATCACCTATATATTTTAAGACTCTGGTTTTGAAATACTTAAAACAGATGAAGTCTCATGGAAGCACATGTCCTAAGAGATAAGGACTGCCTCTGCACCCTTGAGGGAGCATTGTCTAAGTCAGTGGAGAGACCTGGTCATGAGGCTTTTTTGAAGGAAACAGAAACTGGGAATCTGTATGTAAAGGAATACAAGAAGTGGCATCTTTTATATCTACACTGAAAACTAAGTGACACTTTAAGGATCTGAAAAGGAGCTGTACTGGTTAGGTATCCTCATGTAAACTGGCACCCTTGTCTCATTTCCATATCTAAGTTCCTGTACCAATCTCCATTTCATAACACTACAAACAAGGGAGGGCCCCAAATTAAGGGAAACTTGGTAGAGGTCAGCAGATTTAGAGAGCATTTGGCATAAACCTTATATCTTTAATGTTAATTTCTGTTTTGTTTTGTACTTTTTACCTAAGGAGAGTTAAGAACATACAGACTCCTCTCTGTTTTGTCAATAAGGAATCAAAAGCTTTTTATTTTAATTATAACAATGACCAATGAATACATTAAATGAAGATGCCTATTATTTTGAGATCATTAGGCCAATAAGATTCTTATTACAGGATCTAAATCTGGGATCTGGCTTCTGGATTTATTTGGGGGGGAGCATGTGTGTGGGTTTGTATGTGTGTGTTGGAGACAGGGTTTTGCTGTGCAGCCTAGACTGGAATTAAACCTGCAGTGATCTTCCTGACTCAGCCTGTGAAGTGCTGGAATACAGGCATATGCCACCATGCCTGGTTCTTGCCTCTGTTTTGCAGAGTTGAAGAACTTTGGTAGGGATGTTTTCAAACATGAATTCTGAAATAGATAACAGGAAGTTAATTTATACTACAAAGTTAAGAAACTTTAGTAGCTAGAATATTTATATTGGCAATTTTTTCTTACAGGTATATCCATGGAAGAAACCAAATGTTTACCAAAATAGTACTTGAAAGTTCACTAAATAGTACATTGCTAATATACTAATACCGGCTGAAGGACACATTTTTAGAAAAGTGGGACTCGGAATCATGACCTTCTGTGCCTGTGGGCTGAAATCCTGCAGGTATGGCTGGGGACTTCCAGTATAGACTGGTTCAGTGTTTGGAGCCACTTTTATATCTAGCTTAGCTGTTTTTTTGTAATTATTAGTAATTATCCCATCTCTTGGTTATACTTTGAGTGTTTAAAACCAAGGGAAAATAAGAAGTGTGTTAATCAAAATTAATCTACTTATATGTTTTCCAAGGTCAGTTAAGGTTTACCAGAGGTAAATTACTTCTGGGACTATATGAAAAGACTCTTAGTTTCTCTAGATTTTTAAAATATACTATTCATGTTATTGTTAGAACGGATAATGATCTTTGCTTGACTATATGGTTTTCTCTGAAATCACAGGGACTTTCCTCTTGTAAGGCACAAATGAGCCCAGAAACTCGAGTTCAAAAAATGAGGCAAAAACATTTTAAAAAGCAGCGCTGATTTATTTTATCCTGTGACACAGTGCAGTTCGAGTTGCAAAAGCTGTTTGTTGCTCCTCAATACTTGCAGCCTTTATGTACATATCACAGTTTACAAAGTAAGGGGTAATGGGCGTGGATCAGGAAATCTGCTAATGAGGAAGATCTTGGTTTTCCTTAGCAGAGAACAAAGAAGTCTAGCAGTAATTAACAATCTTTTGTCAGCTTATTCTAGCACCACATCTGTTATTTGTAGAGGGCAACACTGGTTAGCATAACAATTAGGGAGGGTTCCCAGGGATTTACAATTCTTTACAGAGGAAATCATTGATTAACATATCAATTAGGTCATGGGGTGGGGGGGGGACACATATAGAACAATATGGCTGCATTACAGGTATTTTAGTATAATACAAATATAATGAAGCTCTTTTTGCTACTGTGCAGTATCCTCTCCTTAGTGACCCTCTTTTTTGAAAGATGCACTTTAGTTGACTCCTGTTAGGTCTGAGAAGAGGGGAGAGGGGAAGGAAGGAGTGGGGAAGGAAGGAAGGAAGGAAGGAGGACTGGAAGGAGTGGAGTGGAGTGGAGTGGACGGCCGTGGAAGGAGTGGGCGGCAGTGGCTGCAAAGATAAGAAGTATAAAATATAAGTAACCTTTATTTTGGGAATGCGGGGAGAGACCCCCCCCCAGCCCCCAGGGCGCAGCATCTCCACCCCAGGGCCGGCAGTCTCTCTCTGGAACACACTCTGTTGAACACCTGGAGTGAGGCCCATAAGTAGCCTCTGTCTGGGGTGGACCCTAAGGGGCATTAGGTATTCACAGGTAGCCCATTGGCACACGTTTGGCGCCAGAGGTAGGTTACTAAGCGCAGGGGTATAGGGTTACAGGTAAATCTCTAAGGGGCGGGGGAGGCAGGAGCTCTTTAATTTGGCTGAGGCTTCTCCTGGTTAAAGTGTCCGGTCTGGGCCAGCAACCCTGACCACGTCGTTGCCATCCCGCCCCTCTGCGATGCCGGATGTGAGCTGCAGTTGCCATCCATCCATGACACCAGGCGTCACTTCTGGCCACTACTACGGGCCTCCAAGCCCCACCCCCTTACATGGTCACAGCTAAAATACGTCATTTCCCTGCGCTGCTTAGCGCGTCATAGTAAGCGTCTGGGTGGGACCTCAGCCGCCCCGCCTACTGTGTCCCACCGTTTGCCCTGCCCATGCTGCATGTTCCTTGCAAGCCCGCCCCTCCATGGCACAGGGCACACAGCCTGCCACTGCCGCCCCATGGTGCCGGACACGTGCCAGCTGCGTGCCACAGCCGCCATAGTTCCATGGGGCCAGGCACCACCTCTGATCACCACTGCAGGCCTCCAAGCCCCACCCTCTTATGCAGTCGCAGCTCCCTGTGCCCTCTTAGCGCATCACAGTAAGCCTCTGGGTGGGACCTCAGCCTGCCCCACCTACCGTGTCCCGGCGTTCGCCCCGCCCACTCTGCATGTTCCATGTCAGCCCCCCCTGCCTGCTGTGTGGTGGTGCTCATCCCGCCCCAGGCACAACTCTGCTCTCTTCCTACAGGTGCTATCTCAGCATCTCAAGCTGCCTTAAACAGTGCGTGTTTCCAAAGTCTCACGGCCCCGCCCAAATTTTTTTTTTACAATTCAGTTCCCCTCAAGAGAGGCTATTTTTTTCTTACAATTTTTCTACCATTTATTCACTATTACTGGCCACCTGATAATTTTACCAGCCTGCCTGCCTTATAATCTTAAATGCCATATTAAGCTCCTACATACTTACTAATTCTACAGATAACTTTTGCTACAGTCCAGATCTCAAACAACAAGGCAAAATTTGACCTTCAACCTCCACAGAGACCTTGCTATGGTTGTTCCTATTTTAAATAACACTTACAATTCTGAGACAGACAAATCTACACAAGGTGAAGCTACCTACCCCCCCCCCCCCGCCATGGGCCACACTCAAATTCATCAGAAGACATCAGACAAAATCCCCCATCCTGGCATTCTTCGAGACCTTACTCCAGGGCTGTTTAGGCTATCCTGGCCACCAGAGAGTGGCCTGTCCATCCTACCTTGTAGCCCTCACAGATCACTGCCAAAAGACCTTATTACAGGGCTGTTGGGTTATCCTGGCCACCAGAGAGTGGCCTGGCCACCCTAACTGGTAGCCCTCACAGGTCACTGCCAAAAGACCTTATTCCAGGGCTGTTGGGTTATCCTTGCCACCAGAGAGTGGCCTGGCCACCCTAACTGGTAACCCTCACAGGTCACAGGGGCCAACCGCCTTGTTAGATATCTGTCTCAGAATCTAAATCACATTAAAACCTCAAGGTAAGACATTCTCTATATTCGTGGACATCAGAGACCACATATACAGAGTTCTTACTGAGTTGTTAGGCTAATAAATCCTCAATGTCTCATGGAGTATTAAAGGTCAACCTATGCCAGTTACAAACAGGGCCTATCTTTATACAGGTCCCAGTCCTAAATCTTAAAATGCTTTTATTCCCTTTTAAACTGCCATCCTGGTTTCACATCACTCAGGCCCTAGATCTAACCATCCTTTTGATACTCATCTCTGCCTTACGACTCACAGGTTGTCATGTTTTGTTGTCCAGTTTGATTCTTAATTTATTACATTCTATTAATGATCATTTCTATAGCAGGACTCTCTAACAGGATTTCCTACAGACTCCAATGTCATATATACCAGAGACAAACCTTACCTACCTACCTTTTAACTTTTATGCTTTCAAATGGGGGAGTAAGCACCTCTCATAACTTCACTCCTCCTAATCCCACGTTTAATTTTTCAGAGTTCTGCTTTGCAAACCTCAATGTCATCCTGATAGAATAACAGGTCTAAATCAAAGACACCTTTTGCTCTACCTCACTTGGGTCCATAAATATGACAGTGCCATGTCTCCTCATAATATCTTGTTTCTTTGTTTTTTTCCAGTCTAACATACGTGCATTCACCAGTGAAGTTGTCCTGGCTAAAACACCTAACATCAGCGTCTACCTGGGCATCAACCTTCATCCCGTCAACTCCCCTAGACTCCAATACAGCACCCTCAGCCAGCAGGAAGTAGTTACAGAGAGAAATCTTCGCCCCTTTTCCTAATAATCATAAGGCGGGATATGAAAGAGTTGCTGGCTCAGACCGGACACTTTAACCAGGAGAAGCCTCAGCCAAATTAAGGAGCTCCTGCCTCCCCCACCCCTTAGAGATTTACCTGTAACCCTATACCCCCATCCCTAAGAACCTGCCTCTGGCGCCAAACGTGTGCCAATGGGCTGCCTGTGCATCCCTAATGCCCCTTGGGGTCCACCCCAGACAGAGGCTACTTATGGGCCTCACTCCACGTGTTAGAGAGTGTTCCAGAGAGAGACCACTGGCCCCGGGGTGGAGATGCTGTGCCCTGGGGGTCGGGGGGTCTCTCCCTGCATTCCCAGAATAAAGGTTAGTTATATTTTACATTTCTTATCTTTGCAGCCACAGCCGTCCACTCTTTCCATTCCACTCCTTTCCCTTCTTCCTCTACTCTTCTCAGACCTAACACTAACCCCTGGCATCCAAGAATTATTCTCAGGTGCTTGGGAGAATCATTGAAGGTGTAGTATTATTTTTGAGGGGTCCCTTCATGATGCAGAGGTTGGTTGACCTTGAAGGGAAAAGTCCAAAATATTGGTTGTCCTCTAAACCTTTTACTTTTTTAAAACTTTAATCTCTAAGTTCCAGTTGTTAAGTACTCAGAAGGCCAGCTATATCAGTCTTGAAGTAGGAGCATTAGTTCTTAATTCTAAGTAATATGATCCTTTCTGAATATCGGGAACTTTGAAATACAAAGTATGACTCTAGATTGACACCGTATCTATCTGAGGCTTCTCCTTGCCCTGGCATGTGGGCCAGTTTTGGAATCTGAGAATCCCACTTCCTCTGTCAGTGAGGCTGGGGGAGCAGGATGAAGGCTGGCCCTGGAAGGAGTCAGTGCACAAGACTGCATGCACTGCAACTGTGGGAGAGGCAGACACATCTGCTAGGGCCAGACCTCAGGACAAAGATGAAAAGGAATGCCCCCACATACTTCCCCTAAGGACAAACAACAGTGACTGATATTCTAAATCTGTATTCATTACCTCAGGAAAAACAGCCTCCCACACAACCCCTCCATGAAAAGCCCCTATTATGTTTCTGCCTCCTTGGTACAAAAGACTTGTTTCTCCATTTGAACCTCTTGAAGCCAAATTACCTATGCAATTCTGCCTATAGTCTTATTGGTTGACCATTGTTTTCTTCCAACTCATATTCACCTTGTGATTACTCATTTTTCCCCATGTTGGACCTGCTTCACTTCATGGTTTTGCTCTATAAAAATCCTGAGACAAGGCAGGGTCTTCAGCAACTCACTCAGAACCCCTTCTGTCTATCTCTCAGGCAGAAGGTTTCTTTCCCAATAAACATTTTTTCTGCTCTTAATCTCCATTGTTCCTGGAAATCATTCTTTTATTTTAGAGAACATGAACTCATAGCAAACACCTAGCTGTTGGGGAGTTTCTTTCTCCTATATTGATGTTGGCAAATGGGACCCCCACTGGACATTGAAGAGAGGTGACTGAGATGGCCAGGCCACCTGGAAGAACCAGGTGAGGTTAATGGGCCTGAATTTAAAGTGAGATGTCTCAGTATGCTTGTCAGTTTTTCTCCAGCAATATTCTACTGTTATTGCGCAAATGAAGATGTAGAAGAGTGTCGAGTCCTGCTTTTTTTCTTACATACTCTATGTATATTTTGTTCACTTGTGATATCAGCTAGGTCTAGAAAAAAGACAGACAAGACTTGTATTGCATACTTTTTATTGCTAATGCTATTTTTTTTACAATGTATGTAACCCTGTGGTTAGTTAGTACTGCAAGCTCATGAGGTTTAGCTTTAGTTGAAATGTATGCTTCTAAGGTAGGGAAGAGCAATAGCTCATTTAATCCGTCTTTAATGCCTTCATCATGCAAGATCCATGTACAAATTCTTTCACGGTAGAGCAAATTGATGTATAAAGTGTGAGTGTACTTTTAAAGCTGTATGTATGCAGCATTTTTCAGAAAATACTTGTACCAAAGGTCACAGCCTTTATGAACACCAAATTCTTAATTCAGACAGTCTCTAGTTCTAGCACTTTGGCATTCTGCTCCTTAAAATGTTTTATATTGTTCAGTGAAGAGTTGTTAAATTGTTTAAAGAATTGGCTGAAGAGATAAGGCTTCAGATGCCTACACAGCTAATGTTTCACTGAGATCCATTTGTTTTAGGATGTTCTTTTGCTCTGTTTGAAAAATGTATGATTGGCAAATAATGGTACCATTCCAGATTAATTCTTAATTGCCGAAGAGCTGAATGTACTGGAGATGTCTTTGAGAATCAAGAATTTAGGCTGAGTTCACCAGCATTATTTCTATGTGCTACTGAAAATTGTAGAGTTAATAGTGAGTAATGAACATATGGGTGAACCTAAGGCTTTCAAGAAAAAGTAACTTGTTCAGCTTCTTTGATTGGTATTTGTAGGTGAAAGAAGGTAAGTGTGATCTTTCCCTTAGCTACTTCTCCCTTCATTTGTAAAAGAAGCAAAATGAGCTGCAAAATGAAAATTCTGCTTTTATACTCCACAGCCGCTAACATACTGAGAAACATCTCGATTTTCACAGTGATTTCTCCATCCCATCCTGTAATGAAAAATGAAACAGTGACAAAGTTTTAAAACATGTCTTCACTGAAATATACATTTCAAATACTTCAGGATAATAATATATTTTGTCAATAAGTAGAATATACACCATAGCTAGAGCTTATTATTGCTATTTATTAACCAAAATTAATATACTTTGTTCTTCCCCAAATCCTTAGTAGAGCACAGAATGCTGAAAAGTAATATTGCATTATGTTTATTGCACATTTATTTATTCTATGAATAATTTCAAAATATGAGGAACTACTGTAGTGTGTAGAAACTTAAAAACGTTAGAAATCCCCTGAAATAAATGGTGTATTTGAAGAGGAAGTCTCTAAGTTAAAGTAGACTGTTTCTTGACAGATGGAGGAGAAATGTTTTCATGTAAGTTAAAAACTGTAATTTTGAACTCCTGCATAATACTTTTGGTCTTGTAGGTCTTCTCTCATTGCATATATTATCAGGGAGATAAAGCTTTTCCCATTTAATTCTTAATACATACCATGCTCTGATGCCTTGTGGATCCCTGACCACCCTCTTTGCACAAGCCACAGCTTGGGCGATGTTATCTTCCAACAAGACTGAAAGAGAGATGATGAGGAATGAGGACTGTCATTGGAACTTCACTTTAAGTTGGATTAATCCAAATGAGTAAAAAAGCCTTCATTCATCACATTTGGCATGAAATAAAGCATTCTGCTTCTCATGAGCTAATATCATATAAAGCCCTGGAATTTCTAGCTAATATCAACAAATGCCCTTTATGTTCTCCACACTGTAAAAATCAAATTGCCTACTTATTATTTGTCCAGTTCTCCTGATAATTAATCCTAAATAAATAAGAAATGCATATGTACGTATGCACAATGGTGTCCATAGCAATTTATAAAAGGAAAAATGTAGACAAGTGCTTAATATTTAAGAGTTAGATAAATGAATTTTAGTATTCACATAATAAATCTATTCACCTTCTTTAAAAGCTATTACAAATTTGTATTTGTTAATATCAAATAATTTTGTTTGATAAGTGAACAGTAAAGAAATATATATAATAAAATTTTTGTAAAACTACAAATCAGTTACATATTTGTAGATCCATGTAGGCATGATATAACCTTACTTCAATGTACATGCTTGCTATAGAATTATTATTATTGGGGTTTTTGTTTTTTTTAAAATAATGTCTCACAGCATGGTTCAGGGTGGCCTTGGGCTCACTTTGCAACCCAGGTTGGTCTTGAACTTGCAACAATTCTCCTGTCTCACCCTCCTTAATCCTGGGATCATGGGAGTGCACCACCACATCCAGCTTAAAATTATTAATATGTCTTCATTAATTAATACTGTAAAAAAATGCTTAGTAAAGTTTTTCTCAACAATTCTACTACTGATAATTTGTCCTAAAAAAATAGCAAGAAACATATGCAAATATGTTTGCACAATGTTATTCATAGCAATTTATAAAAGGGGAAAATGGAAACAAACTAAATACTCATTAGTATAGTTTGGTCAAAAATTATAATATTCATATAGTATGATTCTATTTACCCTCTTTCTTGATAACACAGATTAGTACTTGTTGATATGGAAACAATTTTCTGTGATAAGTGAACTGTAAAGCAGTGTATATAATAAAATTTAATTTCTGTAAAAACATAGTTTACCCATTTGTATATGGGTCCATTTGGGCATGATATAATGTCACTTGTGTAAACATGGTTGATACATTCTGCCAGAATATATACCAAAAGTTATCAGTGGATATAAATCTCTGCATAGTATGGTTTTGGTTGCTGTTTTTTTTTTTTTTTGTATTCAAAAGTAAATCAACTGGACTAAAAAATTTCAAAATTTTTCTTGTCCCTTGGGAATATGAACATTTAAATAATTAACTCTTCTTGATTTGATGGTTTGTGTTGAGAAGTCTGCTGTAATCCTGATGGGCTTTCCCTTATAAGTAATCTGTTTTTTGTCTCTGAAAGCTTTTAATATTCTGTTCTTATATTAGATTTCTGGGATCTTAATTATTATATGCCTGGGTGTAGTTCTGTTTTGGTTGTAGGTGGAGTTCTGTATTACTCATACATCTGAATATCATTTCCTTTTCTACATATGGGAAGTTTTCCTTAATTATTTCTGTGAATAGCCTTTGTAGTTCCTTTGTTTGTACCCCTGATTCTTCATTTACATTCTTTATTCTTAAGTTATAGATCTTCTTGTCATATTCTAGCCTTTGTATTGTTACTGCTTGTTTCCTTGTTATTTTTAAGAAATTTTTCCTTTCATGACCCCACATTGCAAACCTGCCCTCCAGTTTGGATAATCTATCCTTAGTTTCTTTCAAGCAGTTTTGCCAGCTTTCAATGGAGTTTTTAATTTCCTGTTAATCTCTTTGAACCTGCTTCATGTACTCTATGTTTTCTTTATATTTTTCATCAAATGATTCTCCTCTTTTCTTGTGTTCCTCCATTCTTCCATCTGTGTCTTCTTGAGAGGTGCTTAGCATTTCTTTTATTAATCTATTTATATCTTGCTTTACTTGGCTAAATATTTCCCTGTTGAACTCATCTATGAGGTCCTGAAGATATCTCTTTATGTCCATTAGTGCTGTGCCTGATGTTGTATGTTTTTGCTGTCCTCAATCTTCTTTGTATTTACCTTTCCTGGATCAATGTTCTTCAGGTTGGGGGCTGAGGACTTTTTCTTTTTGCTTCCTCTTCTCATATTTTTTGTTTCTTCCATACAGGTGTGTATAGAAAGCCCGTTTCTTTCTTTGTTGGTTATCTGTAATTTCTATTTTAATACTCATGTCTGTGTCATGTAATAAATTCTGTGTGTTCCTTTGTTATAAGATAAAGTGAGTTTCATTGCAAATGAATAAATCCAGAAGTTATTCTTTATGTGTGAATGTGATTATCTGGAAAGTAATTTTTTTGGAAAATAATTTTTTTAGAGATACAAATGCATTTATAAATAAAATATCATGTAGTTACTAATACACACCAAAACCTTTTGACAAATATATACTGTTAAAATCTTACCTGTAATTATTGCTAAAAGTGCATAGGTATCCAATGATATCTAGTATTCTATTTATAGCATTTGTCAAGAGAAGATAAAACAATCAATAAAGGACCATAAAGCCAAACTTCCTTTGACTATCTGTAAATAAATAGGGATATGGCATCATTCTGGACTTCAAATAAATAATTCCAGAAATATTTGAACATTTAAAAATGTCTCTTTATTTTTACTTATTTTTAATTTTTATTTTTGTCATGATGAGGATGGAATCCTGGGACTTCCGTTCATGTTAAGTAAGAACTCTACTATTCAGCACTAATTTCTCACTTAGGGAAATCTGAAGGAGATGAAGCCACTTTCTTGTAGTTAGGGTGGAGTTTCCCTAAGATAACTGATGAATCCTTCATGGGTATATTATTGCCATTGCCTCTATTCTCTGTAACCAGATAGGCCCCGGTCAACACCACAATACCCTCTTGTCTTACCACTGCAGGATATATGACAGGCATCAACTGCATCTGGGGTTTTGCCATTGTTGCACCAGTATCGACTATTGATCTGGAATATCCCATAATCAGTGCTTTCATCTCCAGGGTTGTAGTTTGTAGCTTTTGTATTATAATCACTCTCCCATTTGATCAAACACATCCCTGGAAAGAAATTATTTTTTTGTAATAAAGAGTAATACTGAAAGATTTATACCATATCCCCACACTGCTTCTATTCAGCTAATTCTAATTTATGAAGCTGTACTTAAAAAATACCTCACCACTTTAGTTTTTTGTTGTTGTTGAGACTGGTTCTTGGTATGTTTTCCATGTGGCCTCTTAGGTTAACATTACCATCTAGCTTCAGGCTCCTGCATAATTGGAGCTATGGATGCCAGTTACCCTGCCCAACCCAACACTATAATTTAAAGGCCCCAGAAGAGAATCATTTTGCAGTGGGAAACAATTTGTAATACTGACAAAGCAAGGGAAAATACTTTTTTAAAAATTTAAAATGGTTGTTTCTCCCAACGCTTTTACTCTTCCTCTGAGCTCATTCTTCTGCCAACATTCAGTTTAGAATAGAAAAGCCAGCAAAGTTGTTGAGTATATTTAGTAAATTTATAGTAGATACAAATGTGATGGAAAATGCATTCTGTGTGTGTGTATGTGTGTGTGTATGTGTGTGCATGTGCACGTGCACTGGGGATGTATAGCAGGTACGTTCTGTAGCACTAATCTATTTGCTATTTATTTATTGTGCTGGGGATCTAACCCAGGGCCTTCTGCATGAAAGGCAAAGAGCTGTACCACTGAGCCACATCCCCAACCCACCTTTTTAATTTTATTTTGATGCAAGGTCTTGCTATGAAACCCAGGCTGGTCCTGAACTTGCAAGCCTCTTTCTCAGTTTCTCTAGTAGCTGAAATTATAGGCTTGTGCTACACAACCAAGCAGAAAAATGCTTTTTATTAGGAAAAGTAAGGGTTCCCTGGAGCAGGACAAATTTGCCTATAATACCTAAGGTGAATTTGTATGTCAGATTAGAATCTTGCCACAAGGATTAAAAAATAGGAAAGATTATTCTGTAATTTTATTCATGCATTTATTCATCTATTTACTTGCCCTTCCAAAATAGTTATTGAGAGGGAAACATTTGACTTCAACCTCAAAGATCAATTATTTATACTAACAAATATGAAGTAAGTTATAAAGTAAAATTTCTCCTTGGCACATCCTAAATTACATAGAAGAAAATGAAAATTAGTCAACCTTGAATAAATAAGAACAGACCATTTCTTGACGAATTTCAGAGAACCATGTATCAGTGACTGAAGGAGGAAAAGGCTGCTACTCTCCATTTTTGAGTCAATGTACTTTTTAAAAATATTTTTGAGATATGGTCTTGCTTTGTGGTTCAGGCTGGCCATGAATTCACTTTGTAGACCAGGCTGGTCTTGAAGTTGCAATGATCCTCCTGCCTCTGCCTCCCAAGTGCTGGAGTTATAGGCATATACTACCATGCTTGGCTAGAGTTAACATATTTTAAAAAAATTTTTTCTCTGGAAAGTCTCATATTATATCAGGGAAATTTATGAAAAGAAAAAATACTGTGTTACTCTACTACCTCAGAGTCCAAGTTCTATATAGGTCCTCAATGTCTTGTACTCAGCCTTCTTGAGCCTTTGAATCTGAGGCAATAGGCCAATCTAGAGGGACTGGGAGAGGATAACAAGTTCCATGTGATGTAGAATGTGTAGAGTATTTCCCGTTCCCCTTGCTCCTTCATCCAGCATGTCTGTTATTAAAGGGCTGAACTGACGCTTTAACGATTGTAAATATTCAAACCCACAAAGAAATAACAGTGTCTAGCACAAAAATGCCCTGCTACCATTTATTTTTATTACCTCTTCCATATGTGGCTAATGATTGGGAGGTTAGCAGGAGAGAAGACTTACAGTTTGCCAGGCTGACTCCATGGTAGCCATCCATTCCAAGACGCTTTAAAGTTCTAGCCAACTCACACCTCTCATAGACCTTGCCCTGGACAGTCACAGACAGGACGAGAAGCCCCAGAAGGAGGAGAGCCTTCATGTTGACTGGGAAGTCAGACCTCTGGGCTCCTATGTAAGCCAGTACTGGTATTTAATGTCCCTGGACTTCCTTCTTCCTTCTTTGGTAGGCTTAGCCTTTGACCTTTGGGCAAAGCAGAAAGTACCCATTGGTCCACAAACTTCAAAAGATTTTTCTTAATATTTGAAAAGAGATATTTTGTTGTTTTGAGAATTAATCTATGGTGAATTATGGAGTGATATTCTTTGTTGACTTGGCTTACAGGGAAGTAGCACTGTTACTACAATAGGAACTTTCTTCTATGTTATTGTGAGTTTGAGCAAGTGTGGAGAAAAATACGCACATTTTGTATAGTTTTAAATCAGTTATGACTTATGACAAACATCCAGTTTCATTAATCTTTTTGTAAATTCACTTTCTTATTTATCTTCTTCACTTAAAATTGTTCTCTACACTCTTTTGCACCAAATGGGCACAAGGCAAGTGCCGTCATTTTAAAGGGTATATAGCGTGACACCTTACTTCTCATCCAGTTTCCTACCTTGGACTCTTTGTAAGCTTTATAAGTTGTTTAGCTGTACCAATCAATGTTTACTACAGCAACAACAAAAAGCTCATGTAACTTCTTTTATTAACCCCCTTTCTACCATTTCTTGTTCCTGTTTCCATGTTAGAGAATAAAACGTTATTATAAACCAGTAAGACTTTAAAAATTAGTCTACCCACACCTGTATATCCAACTGATACCTTAAAACAATCATCTCAGAAGATTGTGTACTGTCTTAGAAACAATGACGTCAAGACTGAAATAAAAAAGCAAAGAGCAAAAACAACAAACAAATAACAGAAAACATGCTCTGAATCTGCTTAGGAAGAAAAATCCTGAGCCACATAAAATATTAGCTGATAGTAGTTTACCTTGTTTTTCACCAATGGTAGTTTCTTTCTGCTTGGCCATTAAAGATTATCAGCTCTGGCTCTCAATTGCTGTTGGGGACTTTGTCAAGAATAACACAATTTTTTTCAGAACTAATCTCATTTCAGTTGTTTAGTAGTGTACAGAGCCAAATTTGGGTATGCCAAAGAGACAGAAATCTGCTAAAAAGTTAGTGTTTGATCTCTTGTGTATTTTTCTGATCTCAACCTGGAAGAACATCTAGTTAGTATGTATTAGGGTTTTAGTCCTATAGTGATGAAATTGATTTTTTTCCAATGTTTGAACAGTATGGAGATATGATTTCTGGGACTGGATAACCAAATATATGCTTGCCACTTAGAGCCAATTGATAACAATCACACTTTGTGACTACTTCAAAAGAAAAGGGTGTTTTTTACTTCTTTAGTTATAATCCATGGGGCAGGAATTATAGGTAGTGATAACATTCAGTTATTGTGATAGGTAAACTTAATTGTTAACTTGACTGGTTAACAGCCAGCAAGGGGATTAGTAAGTCAGTCTTCTAGATATGCCTGGGTGGGTGTTGGAGGGCTGGGGCATGTCTATCTCTGGTTCCTTCCCCTTCTTTTCTGGTGCTGCTCCTTTGCTCTGCTTCCAGCTGCCATACACTGTGCAGCATAGTTGCAACATGATTTTCTACCATGATGGTCCTGTTTTGGAGCCACTTAATCATGGACTGAATCATCAGAAACTGTGAGCAAAAACCCCCTCATCCTGTTAGCTGTGTCAGCAACAGGAAAGCTAACCAATACGGATATAGTTTTAGTATTTCATTTGAAACAATGAAGAAGCCATTTAAAGATAAAATATCAAATAGGTATGATTTGGGATGCAGTTTATTTTTCCCAGAAATTTTGTATATGCTCTATGTTGTATTCATTGCCACATGTATATTTTTGCTTTGTAGGAAAGATGCTTAGAGATCTTAGAGTTTTTTGTAGTTTTTTTGGCATTAATTTGTTAATTATTTGCAATTCCTAGTTTATTTAGGTTATTTACTTCTCAAATAGGGAAAGAGTAATTAATTATGGTGAGTGTTACAGGACTCATGCTTCACAAAGGCAATTTGACCAACGATCTCTCTGACTTCTAAGTATTCTTGCCAATTGAAACCATCCAATAAACAACTACTTTGAAGATAACAATATGCAAAATGTTAACTATCATTGATTTTTGATTATTTTGTTTTGAAATTCTGTGTCATTTTCATTTTTGTTGTTTTTTAAAGAAAAGATTAAAAATTAGAAATCAGAAAAAAAGGCATTTATGAAAGTCTGAGGAACATTTATGGAGTCAGTTTTAGAGATGGTGAGTTGGAGTCATAGATCTATCTTTGCTTCCCTCAAATCCTAGTAAAATACCCACAGAATTTTGAAAGGTGTCAGTGAAGCTGGCACACACCTGTAGTTCTAGATACTGGGAGAATGACTTGAGATCTCTGTGCACATATAGTCCAGATCAGCCTGACCCATAGCAGCAAAAAAACACAACACAACACAACACAAAGCAGAAAGTAAAAAGGAACAAGGGTAGTAGAAAAGCAAAGAAATGGCAATACTGAAAAATATCTATGTAAGTTGATCAAAGGTGGATGAGTGGTACTTTTGGAAGATGGGAAAGCTTTCACCAAAGGACTTTTATGGGGGAAATCACTGAAAAATCAAACTGGTTCTTTGCCTAGGACCTGGAGAGATCTAAGGAACTCTCAAGGCAGCAAATTATAGCAGTGCTTTGAAGGAGAAGACTGCTTGGATTCTGTATGTGGAGCAGTTGAACTCTAAAATCTTTTCCCCCAGGTCAGGAGAGCCAGCCTATGACCTTTCTCAGGCTCAGAGAAAGATGGTGGGAAAAATCACTGCTTGGAGAGTTGAACAAGAGATTCTGAAAATGAGACACAAAACCCCTTAAATGATTGGAGACATGGGGTAGAGATTTTGCTTAGCAGTGAGCTGGTTGGATTTGATTTAAGAACTACAAAAATATAACAATAAAATTTTTAAAGAGTGAAAGGCACATGGCTGGCCTACAGAGATGAACACCTATTAAATTGAATTAGAGATAATAAGGAAATTGAGTTAGAAATAATAAGGAAATTTCATACATGAAATTCATATATGAAATGAAGGACTCTAACACACATCTGTAGTCATGGGTCTTATTTTAACCACAGAACCCAAATTTCTCAAAAGAAAGTCTCAGTGATTCATTTTCCTGGATTCATTCAGTTACCTAACAAAATCTAAGCAAAAAGACCACGAGGTACAAGCAAATTTGAGACAATAGTACACATGGAAGGGAGGGATAGCCAGGGAAGATAGTGAGGAACACTTCAGCCTTTAAAAAGTCTCTTTTAGCCATGGTACTGCAGGAGGCTGAGGGTGGGTTTCTAGTGTTTAGGTACTGTGAGTAGTGTGAGCAAAAGCACTGTTTTAGATGCATCATGCTGCCACGATCCCATCACCTGCCAAAAGCCCAGCCTTGAGCCATGAGGCTTTGAGGAGGCACCCAAATGCAACTGAAGCTATCAGGGAGCTGAAGGACAGGGCTGCATGTGGAGGAATCACCAAAAACAGTGTTAAATGTAAGAATATTTTCTTTAAAAAGCTATTTACAGTTCAGATATTTATAGAGGTATTTTTAAAGTTTAAAAATACTTTTGTGAAAGGCATCCTGGCTTTTAAAGTGTTAAATTGTTTTTGATGCCCTTCTTTTTATTTCTTTTTTTTACAGTCATAAGGAAGTTTATTAAGCAGAATTTGAAGTACACACTCAAAGAAATAGAGTAAAGGTCTGTAAGAGAAAGATGCAGTCTATTCTGGAGATGAGGCTTTGTATGTATGAGAGGTGGACATGTAGGGAATTTGTGAATCTGTAGGAAGTTGTATCTATAGAAAGTTGTTTTATGAGGAAAAAGAATGGCTGCAGAGAAATCATGACCCACTTTATAGGTGAAAAAAATGAGCCTAGTCTATTTTTGAAAAGATGGGTCATTTAAAATGTTTTCCCATAAAGTTATTTGAATTCTCTGAGTCTGTTCCCTTAAGATCAGCTTCTTGATCCTTATCAACTAAGCTAATTCATGGATGTAAAGAATCTTTAAGGGATTTTGGATGTGATGGACCTGGAAGAAAAGAAGTATAACCAAATCCAGGGAATATAGATATGGATAACCTTGTGTAACTTCATGTCCAAAGGTTGTAGTCCTCTTAAAAGTACTAATTTTTTAAATTATTGCTTTCTTTACCTCCTTTCTGCATATCTTTATATTTTTTCTACCCTACTTCACTTTCTTCAGGTCTTTGATCCATAATAATCAAGGGATGCAGAGGGCCCAAAGTTCCACCGTCCTATGGCTGCCTCAGGCTGAGAGGGGACAGTGGTCCTACACAGCCAGGAATCAACCTCACCTTGATTGATCTAAAGAAAACAAAGGAAAATATGTTTCATTTGATGAGCCACCATCCTTTGATGGTCTGGAAAAGAGGACAAGAAAGTTAGCAAGCCACTGACTTCTAAACTTCATTTTATAGCTATGTTAAACAAGCAAGGGCTCCAAATTAAAGCAGAATACTGGTGAATGGTGGCTCCAAAACATGGTAGAAGTCAGACAAATTTAGGAAGCATTTGGCCTAAGTTTCTTACCTTTAACATTAATCTATTTGTTTTCAAATATTTACCCAAGTACAAAGATGGAGTTTAAGAGTATTAAGTCTCCTTCCTGTTTTGTCAGTAAGAAATTTTATTATTTTAATTATAACAATGACCACTGAATAGATCAAATAAAGATATCTATGTTTTTGTGACCATTGGGCCATTAAGATTCTTATATAGAGCTCAGAATCCAGCATTTGGCCTCTGTTTTGTAGACCGGAAGACCTTTTGTAGTGATGGTTACAAATAAGAGACATATCAAATCTGAAGTAGATAACAGAAAGTTAATTTATACCACAAAGTTAACAAAGTTTAGTAGCTAGAATATTTATATTGGCAGTTTTATTTTACAGGTACATCTATGGAAGAAGCCAAAGTAGCTAAAGGGTACTTGAAAGTTCACCAAATACTATATTGCTAATGTGCTAATGTGCTAATAGGCTGAAGGATACATTTTTAGAAGAGTTAGTGGGACTGGGGATCATGATCTCTCCTACCTGTGGGCTGGAATACTGTAGATATGGCTGAAGACTTCCACTATGGACTGGTTCAGTGTTTGGAGCCTCTTTTATATCTAGCTAAGCTTTTTAAAAAAAAAAAATTACAAATTATCCATCTTTTGGTTATATTTTGCTGTTGAATGTTTAAAACCAAGGGAAAGTAAGAACTGTGTTAATCAAAATTAATCTACCTATAGAATTGCCAAGGTCAGAGAGGGTTCCCCAGAGGTAAATTTGTTTAGGGACTATGTAAAAAGACCTTAGCTCCTCTAGGTTTTTAAAAACTACACTATTGATGTTATTGTTAGAATGGATCATGATCTTTGCTTGACTGGGTGGGTTTTCCCAAAACCACAGGGGCCTTCTTCTCTTCAGTGATGCTTCTTGGTGAAAAATGCACTTTGGCTGACTCCTGACCCCTGGGGTTCAACACTCCTCCTCGGGTGCTTGGGTGACTCTTTGGAGTTGTAGCATAATTTTAGAGAGCTCCCATCACAATGCAGCGTCCAGAGCTTGAAAGGAAAAATTCTGAATTATTGTTTTAATACTTTATTTCACCTTTTTTAGCTTTGTCTTTCAAGCCTCAGTTGTTAAATACACAAAAGGCCAGTTATACCAGTCTTGAAGTAGGAGCAGTAGTTCTTAATTCTACTATAATCCTTTCTGAATATCAGAAACTTTGAAATACAAAGTGGGGACTTCTGGGAGAACATGGTGGATAGATAACAGCAGCTACGGAGGCTCTCTGAGATAGCCAGCTTAGATTCCAGGAATGGTGCAGTTTGGGGAGTTCTAAGCAGGGGGAGATATACCCTGCCAACCCAGGAATGAACTAAGCTGAGAGAAACCAACTGGAAATACAATCCCAGTCCTATGACTAAAACAGCTAAAGTCTCAGTGCCGAAGCTGGAACCTGCACCTCTGGAAACCACAGCTTGAATTTCCTGCCACCGCTGCTGCATCTGAATCAGCACAGCAGGGATAGAGATGTAAAAGCTCTCAGAGAGGGAATCAGTGAACCAAATTGAGAGCAGAGCTGGTGGGGATCCCTGCATTGACCTGTGGTGAGCGAGAGGAACGGGGACCCTTCCGTAGACTAGGAGGCTCTAACAGAGGACATTCTGGGACTGGGCAGACTAGCCAGAACAGGACCCTGCAGTGACTTCAGTCACATATTCCCCTCTCAAGTGGGATTGATGGTGAGCACTTGACCTGGGTGATGCTGCAGACTAAGACCCAGTAGGATAGCCAAACCAGGTTCCTGAGCCTGGCAGTGTACCCTAATGCAGTGAAGCCTTAATTAACAAGATAAAAATAAAAGAGGACACAACAACAAAACAGCACAGATCAGAACATAACCATTTAAACAAAATAGTGTTTCACCACAAGGTGCCACCTGCAGGAGAGGTGGGCCCAGCATAGGATGCCCAGGTCTGTGTCTCCCTAGTACACTGCAGTGGGCAGGAACACCTAGCCGGCAGGATTCAAACAAACCATAACTGACAAAGAAAGAAACTCGGCCTCCTACATGTGGTTGTATGGAAGGAACAAAAAATACGGGAAGAGGGAGCAACAAGAAAGGGTCCTCAGTCCCCAATCCTGAGAACATTGATCCAGGAAAGGTAAATGCAAAGGAGAATGAGGACAGAAAACATGCAATATCAGGCATGGCACCAATAGACATAAAGCGATATCTCCGGGACCTCATAGACAAGTTCAAAAGTGAAGTATTTAATGAAGTAAAGCAAGATATAAGTAGAATAGTTAAAGAAAGGCTAAGCACTTCCCAAGAAAAATCAGATGGTGGAATGGAAGAACAGAAAAAAACGGGAGAATTGTTTGATGGAGAAAATAGAGAAAACATAGAATACATGAAGCAGGTTCAAAGAGATTACCAGGAAACTAAAAACTCTATTGAAAGCTGGCATAACAGCTTGAAAGAAACTAAGGATAGACTCTGAACTGCAGGACAGATTTGTAAGGTGGGAGCATGAAAGGAAAAACTTCTTAAAAATAACAAGGAAACAAACTAACAATACAAAGGCTAGAAGATGATAAGATGATCTATAACTTAAGAATTATGAATGTAAAGGAAGAAGCAGGGATACGAACAAAATGAACTGCAAAGGCTATTCACAGAAATAATCAAGGAGAATTTCCCTAATATGGGAAAAGGTAAAGGTACTCAGTTCTATGAGGCATACAGGACCCCAGCCACCTACAACCCAAACAGAACTACACCTAGGCATATAATAATCAAAATTCCAGAAATCCAATACAAGAACAGAATATTAAAAGCCATCAGAGACAAGAAACAGATCACTTACAAGGGAACAACTGTCAGAATTACAGCAGACTTCTTGGCACAAACCACCAAATCACGAAGAGAGTGGGGCGAAATAATTCAAGCTTTGAAAGACAATAACCTCCAGCCACGATTGATATATCCTGCACAACTGTCTCTAGAAATTAATGGAGAAGCAAGGTGCTTCCAGGATAAAGAGGAACTAGGGGAATTTGCAACCACCCATTTCAACTCTACAGAAAATACTGCAGGACATTCTAAAAAAGAAAAATACGAAGATTCCAGAAACAGTGGCAGAGAGGCCACAATGGATGGAGCAGAAAGCTAAATGAAGGAGACAAACTGACAACTAATGACAGAAAAAGAGCTCAACAGAAATGAGGCAGAGAAGGCTGGATGGTAGGAACAGCTATTTTGGAGAAAACAAAACATAATAGCTAGTGCTGATTTAGTATCATCTTGTTTTGAAGTCCCATCAAGCTTTTGTTCTTCTGTCTCCATTGGTCTGAACATATTATATCTTATTGGATTTTATTTTATGTGATAATATAAACAAAAACTTTTATAGACAAGGAGATTATACAGAAACCATTGTTCATTTTCTGTTAGTTGATTCTAAATACCCTGTAATACTGTCATTCTCTCAAATGGTTTTACATTGTCTTGATATGTTTGATGCTACAGTATATGAAATTATACTCAAAGAGTTCAAGGAGTTACTATGGTAACTACTTTTATGTCGAGTTATCTTGTGGTGAAACACTATTTTGTTTAAATGATTATGTTCTGATCTGTGCTGTTTTGTTGTTGTGTCCTCTTTTATCTCAATCTCCTTTTTTTATTATTCATTTTTTATTTTTATCTTGTTAATTAAGGGAAAAATAAATAAAAATATCAGGATATATTATAGTAACCCACTTTGATTTCCTATTAACTTGTTTTGAAATCCTGTATTGTTCTCACCATCTTGTTTTGACTGATTTTACTCTATTCTGTTTTGCTTGATAGTATCAAGTTTGAGAGTATAGACAACAACTGTGAAGACAATAAGATTCACTATGACGCCCATTCTGGTTTGACTATTATTTTCTTTTGAAATCCTGTAATGTCTCCAATGTTTTGGTTTTATTGGTTTTATTCTTTACTGTTTTGTTTAATTTTATTTTAACTGATGATATAGGCAATTCTTTTTAAGATAGCAAGAGGCATTATGGTAACCATTGTTGATCACCTTGTATTTTGTTTTTACATCATGTACTATGTCCATCCTTTTGATTTGACTGACTCTGTTTTGTTATGTCACATTTGGTTTTATTCTCTTCAAAAAAAAGTAATAAGAACTGTGGGAGTAATAAAACCCAAAATGTGTAATTGTCATTGTAAAAAAGAAAGGAAAAGAAAGTGTTCTAAAGGATATAACTGCATGTACATTTAAACATATAAGACAGATAACCATATTACTGAGTTTTTGTTGGATCATTGAATAGCTGTTTGCAGTCTCACTGTTTGAATGTCTACTTAATATGGTTTAATTTTGTAACTTGAACAGCTATTTCTCAGATGACAATATGTAATCTATTAACTAGTAATTTCCTACTGTTTATTTTTTGAAATTCTGTATAACTTGTACCCTTTTTCTGTTTTTTTTTTCTTTTTCTCCTTAAGTAAAATTAAAAAAAGATACAAAGTATGACTAGAGGCAAGATACCTCTTCCATTAATCATGGTCAGAATTAGTATTAGGAGACAGTGTCATATGCTTTCTGCACTGGAGGTGATAGCCTACCATCTCAACATGTTACGTAGGTTGTTGTTTAGAAGTTATATTCTTGCAGAACATTAACAGATAAAAACTGTAAAGTTTTACAAGGAAAAGGCAAAATAAAAAATAAGAGGAAACAGCATTTTAGAATAACAGTTATGATGACATTATTATAACAGCTTCACCATATATTTTATTACCTCTAAAAATATGTTTAAACTGAGCATGATGCTGCACTAACAGCACTCTGGAGGCTGAGGTAGGAGTATTTCTGCAAGTTCGAGGCCCACTTGAACTACATAGTGAGGTCAAGGCCAACCTGAACTACATAGCAAGACCTTATCTGAAAAAAAACAAACAAAAAATTAAAAATACATTTAAATTCCCATTTTAGCATGAAAAAGTTTATCAATAGGAGGTTACCCTTACCTAATTATAAATTATTAAATGATATAAATAAAATTTTCATCTATACTTGCTACTTTTTCAATGAAGTGCTGTTCTATGTAGAATGTTCTTATCAGATGTACTTTATAGGTGAGTAATATCTATAATCTTTCATTATAGCACTCTTTTTGTAGGAGGTTTCTACCATGTCTCATATTCTCATCCTCTTAGTGAGAAATAGGTGTTTCTCTAGTAGGTATTATCTGCTAGGCAAGTACTGTGCTAGGACTTCAGGTTGCAGTAGGAACTAGGTAGATATCATCCCTGCCTTCTCAGAGGGTGTAGAAAGTACACATGGTGACTGAAAACAAATTTTAATTTCATCTTTGATATCGTTGTTTTTGTTTGTTTTTTTGGAACTGGGGATCGAACTCACAACTTCGTGCCTGTTAAGCAGGTGCTTGTCTCTCTGAGCTAAATCCCTGGCCCTGAAACCAAATTTTAAGTGTGAGGAATTCTAAAGAAAGGGAAGCACAACATTAATAGAGTGATAAACTTGTTTATAAAGTTCTAGGCAAGACCTAAATGTTGAGCTGTAGTGTCAAATGAGGGGTAGGAGGAATTGGAGCAGGTTGGTGCTAAACACCATGTTCTTAATCCCAGATGAACGAGAATCGCATAGGCTGATGAGATCCCTGAAAAAAGTACTAAGATGTCTTACAAATAAGACAGGATGTGAGGTCAGAAGGAGTGAGATTGGAGATTCGTGTGTGGCAAAGCTGGCTGGGGAAGTAGGTATGATCTGATACTTTCAAGATCCCAAGACACATGCTGGCACAGTCCCCAAGTCCCTGCATGGCGACTTTGTGTGAGAACTTGAGCAGGTTTTTAAAATGATGGCCTAGACCTGATGTCAACCTGAGGTGTGGGATCCCAGCACCGTCTCTCAGGACTCATATGTAGAAGGTTTCATGGTTTCCTCAAGATTTGGACAGCATAGGGGGCCTGTGGGACACCTCAGGTTATGAGCCTTGATGGACAGCTGTGGCTTCTTGGAAAATGACAGAAAGAAATGAGAGAAGTGTGGCTTGAAGATGAGTGACTATGAGAATGGACCATCCACGCGTCACTGTGATGAATTCTACTAGATCACGAAAATAGGATCCCTTGTGGGGTACTGTGCAACGGTCAAGATGGCATGACTTTAGGAAGGGGAGAGGGTCAACAGGATCATCAAAGTGGTTCAGATCATTAACTAGAGACTTTGTTTACCTGTTGCCTTCATTGAGAATGATGCTCAGAATTTCACCTGGATGTGGAAGACGGAAGACTTCTAATCACAATATAATAATAATCTAATCACAATATCTATATTTGGGTTCTTATTTACACTTTCCATTTCTCATACCAGAGAAACACTGTGATCTTTACATGTGTGTCTGATTTATTTTATCTGTTCATTGATTGATGGGCATTTCCAACATTTAGCTGTTACAACTGTGCTGCTGTAAACATGAATGTGCATACATGGCTGTGGTATGATGCTTTTAATTCTTTTGCGAGGATACTAAGAAGGGAACAGCTGGATCTCTAATCCTACTCTTTTGAGGTGTGTCCACACTGACTCCACGGTGGTAGCACCAGTCTACACTGCCAACAAGTGTGAAGAAAAGTTACTTTTACCCCAACAACCCCTCCAGTATTTGATATGGATTGATTTTTAGATAATAGCCAGTATTTCTGGAGTGAGAGGAAATCTCAGCATTGTTTTTATTTGCATCTCTCAAAGGACCAGTGGTGTTGAGCACTTTTTCATGTATTTATTTGCCATTTGTGGTTTTTCATCTGGGAAGTATGTGTTCTTTTCAGACGCCTATTTTTTGATTGGTTTTTTTCATTTAAAGGGCATGATTTTTTGACATTCCATATATATGCAGAGATTAGTCTTTTGTCTGAGGAACAGCTGGGAAAAATTTTTCCCCCTCGCCATGTTGTCTCTTCAATGTGTTGATTTCTTTTGCTGTGCAAAGGCTTTGTGGTAAGATGAGATCCCAGGAAAAGAATAGCTACGATAGTTATATTACTGATTTCATTTAGTCCTTTAAAGAGAACAGTTTGTGTTTATATTGTTTGATCAATTTTGCATACCTATATCTTGTAATCTGAGCAACTACTTTGAAAAAAAATGTGATATATTAACCATTGTTAACTTCCTATTATATTGTTATGAAATTCTATATCATTGCTTTTATTGTTTTTTCCCTTTAAAATAAAAAAGATGAGATCCCAGTTGTAAAAAAAAAAAAAAAAAAAAAAAAAGAAGATTTGGACAGCATAGAAGCACACAACGGCCATGAAGAGCTCGCTGTGGTGACTTTCCTCCTGACAGATGTGCCTGTGTCCTCCAGGGTATGCTTTTATCTTTCTTTTTCCTCTTTTCTTTGCCCAAGCTCTCTCTGTAGAGCAAGTTTCTCTTTCACTCTTCACTTTTACATTTTCAAATAAACTTTGTTCCCATTTTTGCTCATTTCATTTGATACTTTGTTGAAGATGAAAAGGATCTGGAATCCAACTCCAGGAGATGCAAGCACCACAAAACCTGGTAAGGTTTATTTGTTTGTTTGATACTGGGGATCAAACTCATGACCTTGTGCTTGCCAGGCAAGCACTTGTGCCACAAAGCTATATCCCCAGCTCATAAGTCACTTTTGGAAGGAGCTATTCAGTAACAGGCGAAGAGCAAGACTAGGTACTTAATGTCAAAGACAGTAGTTATATTTCAGACTTTGGGGCTTAGAATTCCTTTCTGAACTTTAAGAGAAACTCTTCTTAAATATTAAAGTGGAGAGTAACAGAATTAGAATCTTTTTTCTTTTTTTAAAAAATCATTGTATGTTGAACTCACAGAGAGCTGCTGAAAACCTGACCAGTAATCCAGGTGGCAGATGATGTTGGGTTGTGGGAAGAACTAGAACAATCAGGAGCTATGCAAGAGGCTGAATTATCAAGGCTTAGTGAATATCTACACCCTTTGGATATAAAGGACAAGGATAAGGAAATAATACTTCTACTAACAGTGTTTCTAAAGAGCTGGCCACTTATTAAACCGTAGAGTCTTTACAAAGGTCATATAAATGTTATTTCCATTTATAGATGAATAATATGCACCTAAGAAAGTAAAGTAAATTTCTCAAAGAAATTTACTCAGGAAGTGACAAAGCTGGAACTGTAATTCAGGTTAGTTTCAAACATTTTTTTATGCTTTATTTCAGCAATGCTGGGGACCAGACCCAGGGCCTCGTGCATGCTAGGATAGTTCTGTATCACTGAGCTGCATCCCAAGATCATCGCAGTCTTTTCAGAAATTGAAAAAACTATATCACATTAGGAGTGATTTTTGTGAGAAAAGATAAATTCAGTACCCTCCCTTATTTATTAGGGTTACCCTTCTTGATCAACAGCCTCAAACTAGAGGTAATAATGAATTTTATATATGCTGTTTTTTCCTTTATGTACATATCTATGATGTTTAATTTATAAATCAGTTACAAAAGATTAATAATAGCTACCAATAAAATTAAAACAAATAAGTAAAATAATGATACTTAAGTATGGGCACCTAGATACTGCCACAGTTAGTCTTTCTAATTGAAATGTCTTTTAAGTGACTCCTGAAGGGGTAGATATGTAGTGTGGATACTCTGGACAAGGCGTGGTTTTTGTCATTGACAGGACAGAATAGGTAGTGAAAGAGTCCATCACACCATTCAGCATAGTATAATTTAAAACTTGTGGATTACTTATTTTTGGAATTTTTTCGGATCACTGTTGGCTATGCATAACTGAAACTTTGGAGACTGAACTCGTGGATAACAGGAGAGTAGTATTAATAAACAAGTAAAATATGTGGTTTGTCAACTGCTTATAGACTTGAGCCTGCGACATTCACACATTAGAAAACCAGCCAGCAAGGTTTGAGAAGGAGCAGTCTGTTAGGATGGGGTAAGGAAAAGCCAAGAGAGAAAAAGTTTCTAGAAGTGTGAAGTGGCTTCCTTTGTCAAATGCTCCTGAGTGATCAAGTAAGATGTGTGGGCAACGGGCAGCCACTGGAATTCTATGAGGGAGTCACCGGAGATGCACTGGACAAGCAGTTTTGGCTGAGTTGAGGACAGAAACCAGGTTGCAAAGGGTGACAAGAGAATGGGAGGTGAAGATGGGGAGAGGGTTGAGCCCTGGCTTTACCTCCAAAAGTCTTACTGCAAAGTGAGCAGAGGATGCAGTGGTAGTTGGAGGGAACCGTGGGGTCAGTGCAGCATTCTGTATAAGATGAGAGGTCACCGAGGCAGCTTGTCCAGTGACAGAGACAATGCAGCACAAACAGAGAAACTGGGTGAGCTTGGAGCAGTGAGTGGGAGGGCACTGTGACAGCACACGGAGACTCTGCCTTTGACAAGCGCAAAGGCCCCACACCCCAGAAATGGGGTGGGGTGAGCTTAGGGGGAGTGTGGCTATTATTTTAGTGACTTGGAGGGGAGAGCTTTGTATGAAGTGTTCACTTTTCTTTCAGAAGCAAAGAGCTGCTTCCCAGAAATGGAGGAAGGAAAAGAGGAGTCCTGGGGAAGGCTTGGCTGCTGTTTTGGTGAGATGGAGGGGAGACCTTGTATGACATTATCACCTTTCTTTTAGTGTGGTACTAAGTCAGACAATCTCCTAAAAGCAGAGAAAGGAGGCAGATGAAGAGACAGACAAGGATCATATATGTGTTTTGTGACGGAGAAGTGGAGAAGTAAAGTGGTCATAATAATTTTGGAGAATGAGACCTCCACCTACAGGATTACAGAGAAGTGATTAAAATGGCCAGGCTAATTGAATGGCCCACATAAGATTAATGGGTATAAACTTATTATTTTTTATTTAGAGACAGGGTCTTGCTTTGTAGCTCAGGATGACCTTGAACTCACTGTGTAGCTCAGGCTAGCCTCAAACTCACAGTAATCCTTCTGCCTCAGACTCTCCAGTGTTGAAATTACAGGGGTGTGCCATTATGCATGGCAGTGGATATAAATTTAAGGTGATTTTTCAGTGTGATTGTGGAGTTTCTCCAGCAATGTCCAGCTGTTTGGGCACAGAGGAGGACACAGATTATATTAATTTCTCTTTTTTTTCTCCAGCAATGTCCAGCTGTTTGGGTACAGAGGAGGACACAGATTATATTAATTTCTCTTTTTTTTCAAATACAGCTAATTTGTTCTATAAAGATACTAGATGCATCTAAACAAAGACAGCCAAGGCACGCTTTACAAACCCTTTAATGATAATGTTTGTATTTTGCACAGTATTATACATTTACTGCTGTGATTAATGAGTAATGTGAGCTCATAGTTCTCTGATATATTTAATACATATGAATCTAAACTAGCAAAGTTGATGAATATTAACAGCTCATGTAATCTCTTCTTACTACGTTTATGATCAGCAAGATTTGTGTAAATATTCTTTGAAGAGTTAATAGAAGTTGTTATATAAAATCTGAATCTAATTTTAAAACTGCACAAATTCAACATATCTAAGATACTATTGAAATTGAAAGTCACGTGCTATATGAACACCAAGTTCTTAATTCACAGTCTCCATTTTAAACCATTTAGTATTTTGCTACTTTCAAGATTTAAACAGTATGTTTGTTTTACTGTTTTTGTAGGTGATTAAACACATTAAGGTATCAGAGACCTGTGTAGCTGGGATTTTCCATAAGATCAACTTATTTTAAATAAATTTAGGCTATGTTTTATCTACTATCTGCTCATTCACGGTTGAGGCTGGTTTATTTCCTTACTGAACTGAGCATACTGGGGATGTATTTGAGAATCAAAGTATTAGAAGAATTTTCATCAGTATTAGTTTCATCAGTCATCAAATGAAAAGTGTAGGGCTTATATCAAATAGTAACTGTATTAATGAACATGAAGGGTAATAGAAAAATGCTTATATGTTTCTAATTTTTCTGTAAAAATGTTATTTATTTAGAGTTTAGTTTAGACTCCACAGCCATGGGCATACTGAGTTCTCTGTTTTCACAATGAGTTTGCCATGCCACCCCATAAAGAAAAATGAAACACACAGAGGAAAAGTTAAAATTCATTTTCATGGCAATACATATATTTCAGATCCTTTACAGCAACAAAAAATATTATTAATAAACAAAACATGGACTATAACTAGAGTCAGGTATTGCCATATATTGAAAGAAGAATGTGTCCAAAATCTTCTGTTCTCCAAACCCTCAGTACGGCATAGGATGGTGAACAAAAATGTTGAGTCACATACATTGTACATTTAACCTATTCTCTAGTTACTTTCAAGATATAACAAGGAAATAAATAGAGTCTGGAGAAGTTTAGAACTCCAGAAACCTCCTAAGATAAATCTAGAAACCTCCTAAAATAAATGGTAGAGTAAAAGATTAAGATTCTGAGTCACTGACAGTGGACTGTTTCTTCAAGGATGATGGTAAGACACTACTTCATATAAACTGCAATTTTCAGCTCTCAGAAGTACACATTGGTGTTCAGAGTCTTCTTTGACAGTACATATCAGTAGTAAGTGCCTTAGATGCTTTTCTGCTTGCCAAGACAAAAATACCCAACACCTGAAGTTAAAGGAGGAAAGGTTTATTGTAGCTCACAGTTTGTAGAGGGTTTAGTTCCTAGTTGGCTGGTTCCAAGGCAGAGTGACATGACAAAGGGGCATCACAGAGGAGGCAGACAGAAGGCAGCAAGCAGCAAGAGACAATAGCAACTCTCTTTCTGTCCCTTACATTCTATCGCTAAGCCCAGGAAACACTCATATCCTGGGTGGGGCACCATTAATCCTAGATTGCAGCATGAATCAATACCAGTACCACATCCTTAATTCCAGCACACACACTTAGAGCCAACTGCTTCCAAAAAGCCCTATCTATGACTACACGAGGCTTTGCTGTAATATTTAGAAATAAGCCACAATAGTAAGGAAAACTCCTTCCTCTTTTACACTTAAGCATACCATTCTCTAATGCCTAGCAAAGAACTGACAATCTTTGCACAAACTACAGCATGAGTGATGTCATTGCCACAAAGAGAGAATGAAGAATGAAAGTGATGGTCATGAGAATTTCATTTTAAGGTTAGATTTAGCCAACCAAGGCTAAGAAAGTCTTCATCTATCTCATTTCACATGAAATAAAGGATTTTGTTTCTCATCAAGAACTTCTGAATTATTCATTAATGTAATTACATGGCACTATAAAAATATTCTTGTGTACTGTACTTTTCCTCAGGCATTTTACTACTAATTATTCATCCCAAAGAAATAATGAGAAATGCACCTAAGCATTTATACACAAAAGCTGTTCACAGCAACTTATGCAAAGGAAAAATGAAAGCAAACTGCTTGTCAGTAAGAATTGAACCAAAAAATTATAGTATATTCCTATAGTAGAATTCCCTTCTCCTTTTTAAATAACAGATCAGTATTTGTTGATGCAGAAATAATTGAGTGATAAAAACTATAAAGCAGTATATACAACAAAATTTAATTTTTGTAAAAAATACTCATTGCTTCTGTGATTGTACATGTGTACATATGTGCGTGACATAATTTAATATGTGCGTACATGGTTGGTATACTTTATGGAAGAATATATAGCTAAAATTATCAATGGTTACACATTTTTGAGTAGTATGATTGTGGATGCTATTTTTTTCTTGCTTGCATTTTCTAATTTTTATTCAGTGACCAAAGGTTATTAGGTATTACAACATATTTTAGAAACAAATTAACTAGATTTCAAGACACTATTTCCAAAGTAGTTTTCTCTTTTGAGAATTTTAACATTTAAGCATTTAGCCATACCATACTTTCAGTATGTTGTTCTATTTTATGCAGTAAAAGATTCATGTATAGCTGGGTGTAGTAGCACACTTGTAATCCTAGCACTCCGGAGGCTGAATCAGGAGGATCGCCATAAGTTTGAAGTCAGCTCAAAGCACATAGTGAGGCCTTTTTTCCAAAAACAAAACTAAATAAGCAAACAAAACTAAAACAGAATCCCTGTGTAGTTTTTATTTTACTATAAATTCAGTAGTGTATTACTCTCAGCTTTGACACACAATAAATTTGATGCATTTTTTTTTTTTTTTTTTTTGGTACCAGGGATTGAATTCATGACCTTGCGCCTGCCAGGTAGGTGCTTATGCCACTGAGCTAAATCCCCAGCCCTTCATGTGTTCTTTTTTGCTAAAAACAAGAGCTTCACTCCAAACACAAAATATCTAAGTAAATTTTAGGTGTAAAGGTGATTATCTAGGACCTATTCTTTTGTGGATGTGCAATCAAAAAATTTAGAAATCAAATACCATCATAACTTTTTAATTCACATTAAAATCTTTCAGCAAATATAAAACATGTAGAAGAAGCAACAGGAAAAATGATAATCAAGTTAGAAGTGGACAAGCATATGGATATTTATTATAATAAAAACTAATTATCTATGTGTTTAGAAGAGTTCAAAGTAAAAGCAAAACAATAAAAAAGGCTAAAAAACCCAACATTCCTATACTATCCCTACATAAAAGGAAGGAATAGCATTTGTCTGACCAAGCTTCATTAAGGCAATTTAGAATGTATTAATAATTTCAGAAACTTACATATTAAAATGTAACTTTTTGTGATACCCACACATTTATGATTATTTATTATTATTATCATCATTATTATTATTACTGTAGTATGGGACCATCACTAAGGGGATGGTGCACCACTGAGCAACAACATCCCAGTGCTAATTTCTGATTGGGAATTTTGATGGGAATAACAAGCATTTTCCAGTAGACAAGATGAAATTTTACTAGGACCCTGATGAATCCTCCTGGACTGGATCGTGTGCATTGAATCTCTATTATCTACAACCAAATGGGGACTGAGTGTCATTCTAAAACTCTCTTGTCTTACCATTGCAGAATATGCCACAGCCATTAACTGCTTTTGGGATTCTGCCATCACTGCACCCAGTAGCAGCTATTCCAGAATATTCCGTAATCAGTGCCTCTGCCTCCAGCACTGTTTGTAGCATGTGTGTTGTAATTACTCTCATTTGAACAAACAGACCCCTGAAAATGAATTACTTTCAGTAAAATAATAGCAGCACTACATGCTTTATGTTGTACACCAAAATCAGTTCTCTTTACCTAATTCTATTTTACTAGTGACTCATTTCATAAGTACAAAGATATATTTAACTTACAAAGTACCTGTCAATTTTATTTCTTGTGACACAGGTTATAGTTGCATTGTCTAAGCAGGACTAGTGGGGCTCCAGTGATCCTCTCTCTTCCACCTCCTGAGTAACCTGACCACAGTGTGAGCCACTCTGCCCACCCCAACACTGTAGTAGTTTCATAGGTCCTAAGATAATCCTTTTGCAATGCTGCTCAATTTGCAATCAAGCAGAAAAGATGAGGATTCCTAAACTGTTAGAGGAAGAAGGAAGTCAAATGATGTTACATACTGGGGCCAGCTTATCAAAGGTAGCCCAGTGGTCTGGATTTCCTGTCATGTAAAGGCTCTCCTCATTCTGAAAAGCACAGTTACTATGAGAGCCTTCGTGTTCAGAATGAGTCCTTTCTGTCTGTGACTGTCCAGCGTGGTGTCTATGAAAGGTGTGAGTGATTTTAAAAAGATTTGGAATAGTTTTGCTCGTCTTGATCTTCAGATATCCCTGAATGGGGTCAATACCAGGAAAAAAAAGAACCAAGAGGAGTTTTGCATAAATCAGTGTTTTATGTCTTGTGGGTTTGAGTGCTTACATTGATTTAAACATCACCTTCTCCTGTAGAATCAGAGATGCCTGGTGAAGGACTGATGCGGGGGACAGTGGAGTGAATCTGAATGTTGTACACATTCTATGTCACACAGGGCCTGTTTGATAAATTGGAGAGTTCAGTTTGGACCTTGGGTTCTAAAGCCTAGAGTGGTACAGAGTTTTTCTTTTCTTAAGATCCTCGGCACAGAGGATCGCTGCAAGTTCAAAGCCAGCCTGGGCTACAAAGTGAGTTGAAGGCCAGCTTGAACTGCATAGTGAAACCCTGTCTCAAAAAGACAAGAAACAACTCTAGGTCTTGGAGGAGGAATTTTTGGTTTTTGGTTTTATGTTTTTTGAGACAATGTTTCAATATGCAGTCCAGGCTGGCCTTGAACTCACTTTGTAGGCCAAGCTGGCCTCAAACTCACAGCATCCTCCTGCCTAGGCCTTCTGAATGGTGGGACTGCAGGCATGGGCCACCGTGCTCAGTCAACTTAAGATTTTAGTGGCAAAATTTTACAAGTTTTGGTGAACTATTAAAAAAGAGCAGTAAGAATCTGTTTCCCTCCAGCCATTGCTCATATAAGAATCTCTAAAATTCACCATGTTGTGTTTTACTGTTCTTATTCTCTCCTAGATTGACTATTTTTAATTTTCTTTCATTTTACTAGTATGTGTTTGAGATACACAATGAATAATGTTTTTAATTTTCTTTCATATCATTCATGTTGTGCCAAATTACTTTATGGCTTACATTTATTTATAACTGTGCTTTTCAGAATAAAGACAGGTATTTACCCTCAATAACTATTTTGAGTAAATTAGGGAGTCAATACATGAATAGGTGGATGGATGAAATCACAGAATAGCTTTTCCAAGCTTTTACTTAACTTTTAAATTTGTCTTTAAATATTATAAGAAAATGTCTTCCTCTCAGAAAACCTTATTTTTTCTAATAAAATTTTTTCTTCCCTCTATGGCCTTTAAAAATTACCAACTTTGGTTATAAATTAGTGAATAGGGATTTCATCTGAGAATTAAGAATTATCCCATTTTTCAGACTAGGCCATAATTTTGACTTAATAATAAATAGTGAGACAGACTTTTGGGTCCCAAAGAAATGAAAACCAGCTGAAACAATCAGTATCTAGGTTCCCCTTACTCCCTTCCTAAGTCAATGCTGAAGAGCACCCAGTTAGTATCTATGGACGTTTTGGCTGAAGAAAGTAATTTTTCTTTTTAAGCATTTGAGTAGTTATAGAAATAAGACTTCTTTGGGAGGAACACAAATGCTTGCTAAAGTGATAGTAACGATACAGTCTGGTTACTTCAAAGGGAAGAAGTGCTTTGGATCCTCTTGGTTATGTGATCTGGGGCCAGAGTGACAATGTTCAGCTATGATTATATTATTTCACTTGACATAATGAGCCAGCTAGTTAAAGATAAAAGAATAAGCCAGATGTGTTGCACAGGCCTGTAATTCTAGCACTTTGGAGGCTGAGGCAGAAGGAACCAGTTTGAACTACACAGAGAGTTCAAGGCCAGCCTGAACTACATAGTGAGACTCTAAAGTCTCAAGAAATGAAAAACTGAAACCAAACCAAATCAACTGAAAAATGAAATAAAACATAAAAAATAATAAATAGGTATGATTTTGGGGTGAGATAATCTTCCTGAAACTTTTGTGTATGCTCCATTTTTTTATGTAATATATGAATTTTGGGTTTTTAGGAAAGATGCTTATAGAACTCAGGCTATTTTTCTATATTTACAATGGACAATCACTTATTAATGAACTTGTGTTTTTTAAATTATAGGGATTAATATGGTGCATGTTATGAACTCCAGACATGCAAAGGGAATTTGACCAAGGATCTCTCAGATTTTTGACCATTCTTCCAAATCAATACTTTTTCCCCCATTTTTTTTTTATTTGTGGTGGTGCTACTGCAGATTGAACTCAGGACCTTGTGCCTGCTAGTAAGCATGCTACCACTGGGCTATATCCCCAGCCCTCTTTATATCTTTATTTTTAAAATTTAATTTAATTTAATTTTTTTTTTTGGAGGCAGAGTCTCACTATGAGGTATAGGTGGCTCTTGAACCTCTTAGATAAGCCAGCCCATGGTGGCAACCCTCCTGCTTCAGATAGCTTCTTTAAAAGATAAAGATTTCCTCCATTTAGCATACTCAAAATAATGTACTATGGAAATATGTTAAAGGTGTGGACTGGAGACACATATGTATCTCTTATCCCTTCCAAATCTAATTAAAATACCTACAGAAGAACTATAAAGAAGTACAAGAGAAGGTGATGCACACCTGTAGTCCCAGTTACTGGGGATCTGAGGTGGGAGGATGACTGTGAACACAAAGTACAGACCAGCCTGGGCAATGTTGCAAGATCCCATATCAAAATCAAAACAAGAGATGTTTAAGCCAAAAAGGGTAATGGAAAAGCTGAGGAAATGCAATAGGAGAGAAATGCCAATGAAATTCTGTAATCTAGGGTAGATGAGTAGAATTTTAGATAGAGGAAGAAGCTGATATGCATGTGCTTGCAAAAGGGGAAATCAATATGTAAAACAAGCTGATTCTTAGCCTAGAACTTGGAAAACCTTGGAACAATCGAAGGCAGCACTGGATGGCAGTGCTATGAAATGGAATATTGCTTGGAGTCTATGTGTGGAACAATTAAACTCCCAGATCTTCCTAAAGTGAGGAAAGCAAGCTGTGGCTCCTTTGTAACCTTAGAGGAAGAAGAATGGGAAGATCACTCCTTGGAGAGGATAAACTGGAAACTCTTGAGACTCAAGAGAGAACGGAAGGACTAAACTCTATTTAGGGGTAGGAAGAGTACTAGGGAACACAAGCCTCTAGAGTCCATCGCCTGTGCTTTAAAAAAGTGATAATAAATATTTGAAAAGCTAATGGGGAGATTAAGTAACAGTTGGCATTCTGAGCCATAATCTACTGTAGCTTTCAACCTGCCTCTACTGAGCTCCCTGATTTTTGGCTGCCCAAATTATCTCCCAGTTAAGAGCCAGCAGATTCCTTGTGGTAAATGCCTTGAACCAGGAGAAATACCTAACATTTGGGCACCACGGCAAAATGGCCAGTTTTGCTCAACCACCACCCAGGCTCACAGATTTTCTTTTCCACCTTCTGACTTAAGCCTTATGAACAATCAATCAGAGGCCACCAGAAACTTGATAACAGCTACTAGTGTGAAAGATCAATAAAATAAGCATCTAAAAATAACGATCTAGAGGATAGAGAAGCAACATAAAACATAAACTATAATGAGTATCTCAGACTTAAGAGAATATCACCCATGGAATAAACAAGAGTGCTATAATAAAGAACTTACCATAGAATATATCTTACGTTATTTATGCGTAAGACCCTATTTGTAACACATTTAACAGGACAATGAAGAGATGCTCTTCATAGTACTCCTCTATAGGGCCCAAGGAGATGGCAAGAGGTCTGGTGGAGGTCAGATACTCCTGGGAGACTCAGCTCTACTTGCTCTACCCTCGCAGTGGACAAGTTCAGAAAAGGTCCCTCCTTCCTTTAAATGACCATGTAGCTCAGGGAGCAACCACTATGTGGACACCTCAGTCATGACCATGATGTATTTGAAATCTAAGTTTTCCCCAGATTTCCTGATTTAATAGTGTCCTGAAACTCTTGGCAGCTTCTGCACCAGGAATCAGCTAAAAAGTGTTTTCAAAAGACAACATTGCCTCACCACCCAGGGGGAGTGGAGCTTAGAGACATATTTTGTCTGATGCAGAAAACAAATGTCAAATGACATGTCTTGTTATGACAAATTTATATCCATTGTATTATATAATCTAGACTTACGTGTTCTGATAAGAATGAGATTGGAAACTGGGAAGTTAGATGCTCCCCGAGAGTCCTAGAGATTAAATTGTGTTCCTGAAAATAGCTCTTTCCAGGACTCAGTTTCCTCTGAACTCTGGAAATAATTCTAGGTGTTTTGGTTTCCAGAAACTCAAGGTGACAGGGACAGATATCTGTGTCTTCATAATTTTGTTTCATTATAACTCATGCTACCATTTCTTTGTTGTCAATCCTGTACTCCTATGTTTTTTATTACTGATAATTAAAATCTCAGGTCAGTATTTAAGGCACATGAAACTCAGTGTCAAAAAATAGCCTCAGAAAGTTATTTCTGCAAGTAAATCAAATGCGTGTGTGTGTGTGTGTGTGTGTGTGTTAATGGACAGAAGCAACATGATGCGTTTTGTGAAAGGGCTTCAGTGTTCACTTACCAGCAGGGCAGTGCTGCCGGCAGCAGCCATTTGGGCCTTTGAGAGGCCATGGTTAGGGAAGGAGCACTCGCTTCTTTCTCAGCCAGTACTGTCCTCTTTGGTGTGACAACGGAGTGCAGAGGACCTAGTGTCATGTCTGTCATAGCAGCATGGCTGCTGGGAGAATATGGAAGGACTTGAACAGGTGGGACAACACCGTCTGGCTCTCCAGAGAAGACCAGATGCTGGAAGGTTTGGGTGAAGCAATTCCTCTCCCCAGTAGTGGAGCTGTTTTGTGTTTATTTGGGAACAGCTTGTAAAGCAGGACTAGCACCCAAGCAGCTGCTTTCTGCCTGGATCAGATTGGTTTTCTGTGGCATCAGTCTCTGCCTTTGAGTATAGGTCTTGAGACTCAAGCACAAGTTGGCATTATGTTGGTCTCTGAGATGCATGTGTTGTTCAGAAATGGTACAGAGATTTTTTTTCCCCCAAACTTCATACCAGTGTATTCTTTATTCAAGGAGTAACAGTACTTTCTGATTTTTTTAGTGCTCAATATCCCTGTAACTTAAGCTTTCTATCATTAAAGATTTGATCAAACAAGGCAGATAATTTCCTTTTTGGTCTTTTGACATCATCCAAACTTTAGAAATCTAACTTTGATTTATGCTATTGTGTTGCTATGTTTGTTGGCTTTTGAGCCATTCTGCTAAGAAATAAAACGAGCCAACATACTGTAACAGAAAATGTCCCTGCAGCCAGTATACTTCATTTTGTTGGTTGACCAGGTAAAATTCCTGCTGCAGTTCCGAGTTACTTCTGTCTGTTACAACTGATGTCATTGTGATGAATCCCGTAAGAACCGATTCCCAATTGACAAGCCATTTTGCTTCTGTACTTCCTGTTCACTTAGCCCATATAAGCCCAAGATCACTAGCAATCATTTTGGGTGTCATTTCAGTGTTTCTGTTTGCCATTTCACTACAGCCCAGAGCTGGGTAAAGGAATTATTTGTGCCATAGTGACTGAAGGAGTTAGAGTTTCAAGCAAGAACCACAATGACTCTGTTTTAAACCTGTTACTGAGCCTAAAAAACAGCACTCACCTTGTAAGATCCTGGGTATTTTACCTCTAGCCACAGAGGAGAATTCACTGTTTTGATATTTGCTTTACATTCCCCCATCTACTCTGCCTAGACAATCCATACTTGTTTTATAAGGTTCAATTCAATGCAATCAGAATGAAATATGCCTTTTTTGTTTTACTCTAAAAAGCATTTGAAATCTCCACTGGATTTGATGGTTGGCTTGTTTACTTCTCCTAAAGGATTAGTAGGTCCTTTTATTAGTCTATTTCTGCAATGGCACCTATCCCTGGTACCTGGTAGGCCTGTAATGATAACCTCTGATTAGAGTAGCTATTATGCCTGAACTGGAAATGCTGAGATTTAAAATATGTACAAGATGCTAATATACACCTGTGAAGATTAGTTTCACTTTAATCCTCAGAGCACAAACCCCTAACAAGAAAATCTGGTTTGTTATTCCTGGGTTCATTCACTTTCCAAATATTGCCCACTTAACTGGGCCACTCTGCTATGTGCAGGGATTCTAAGAGAATAGAGTAATTACAGTGGAGAGGGGTCATCAGGGAGGAGGAGTGAGGCCTTAAAAAAAAGTGCAAGCCATTGGGAGGACTGCAGGGGTCCAGAGGGTGGAGAGCTGGCTGGACTTAGGTAGAGAAAGCCTTGAGCAGAAGAAGGGAGCAGAAGAGGCACCTTCTGGGGGAATCACTAACAGCAGTTTTAAAGTTGAGAGCATCTCTGTAAACAGGACATTTAAAGTTCAGTCACTTGTACATATATCTTTCAAGTTTAAAAACATTTTTTTGGGTGATATCCTGGATTTTAATGCTCTTCTTATAGAAGCTGTATTTGTCATGTACTATCCTCCCACGATCTTAATGGGAAGATTTGTTTCATGGTGTTTCTCTGATGGTACAATCTGCTAGGCAAATGCTGTCCTACGATACCAGGAAGGGCAGGAATTAAGTAGATATTATCCTGTGTCTCTTGGTTTACTGAAAGGAAGTCCTGGTCATTTGATGCAAATTTTATCATGGGAATTTCTACAGAATGAAAAGTACAGTGTGTATGAAAAGTATTAGAAGAAATGATAAACCTGTGTAGCAGATTCTAGAGGACTGAACACTGAATTGTAATCAAATCACACAGTGGGATGGAAACTGAGACAGATCATGGCTGAAACAGCATTCTTCTTCCCAGAAAATACAGGGAAGAGTAGGCTGATGAAGAGTCTGACTGCAGTACTAGAATGCCTGGTGAAATCTATCAAAGGAAATGAAATTGAAGGGAGCAGAGCCATTCCTGTGTACTTAACCGGAAGGACAGGATTTACTACTTAATCCTGAGGTCATGAGAATGTTCATGATTATACACCGGATAGTGACAGGATCAAAACCTCCTTTAAAATCACTGCAGCCTAGGCACAGGCGAGCTGGAGAAAATCTGAGGATTAATCCAGGTGATAAAGGATTTTGCTCTATGGAGAGAATGAAAAGAACAGGAGGTATGCAGCATTATCAAGACATGCTGATTATTTAGATTGGAGAGAAAGGAGAAGGGAAAAGCAACACTAGTTTTTGTTTATTGAATGCTTTGAACTAATAATAGCAGAAGTTTACAATGATCTCATGGGCATACTTTAACATGTACAGTATTATTTCAGCAATAGAAGAATATACGGGTCCCATCAGATACAGTAACTTGCCTGAAGAAATGCAGTTAGTGATGGCAGAACTAAGGTTTGGATTTGGCTCAGTTTCTTCCTCCCCTTAGCAGAGCCAACAGTGGAACTCAGGGCCTCACACATGTTAGGCAATCTCTGTACCACTGAGGCAATCTTAGACCATTAAAGTATTTTCAAAAAGCGGAAAACTCTCATTTTGAAAGTGATTTTTTTTTTTTTGAGAAGTGTCTTAATCATTTTGGTTGTCACTAGAACTTATACCCAACAACCACAACTTAAAGGAGGGAAGGTTGATTTTTGTTCACACTTTTTAGAGGTTTCAGTCCATGTGCCACCTCCAGGACAGAAGTGGCAGGAGGGAAGAACTGGGGCAGAGGAGAGCTGTATGTGTCATGGTGACCAGAAAAAACAGAGAAAGGAAGAGCCAATACCTTTCCAGGTCTTGCCCCCAGTTAGCTGCCTATTCTGACTAGACCCTACCTCCTATAGAATGTTCAACTATAGCATCCTTATAATAAAATCACCTTTCAAAATTCCACCTACGAACATATGAGGCTTAGGGGAACACAGATATAAAACATAGCCAAGAAATGAATGCAATTTCCTCTGTTATTCATGAAGGACATACTTCTATGACCTTAAATGAGTGTCCCAAACCAGAAATAGTTCTGAATCCTATGTTGTTTTATGTATTTTTCTTTATATACATATATATAAAATATGTTAATATTTAATTATTTGTTAGTCACAGCAAGAGACCAATAACAGCTAATAGAAAAGTGCAAAAATTATTGTATTAACTAAAGCAGGGATACTTAAATATAAGCACTCAGATCCCCTGACTGTCATTCTGATAACTGAGCTGCTAATTGACTATTGCGTGGGTAGCACATACACTCTGAATAAAGGGGTGATTTTTGTCTTCAATATGAAAGAGTAGGACAGTGAAAGATTCCATCGTATTTCTTGGCATGGTGTGTAGTTTAAAACCTATGAATTACTTATTACTTATTTACTTATTTCAATTAAAAAATTTCAGACCATTTTTAACCTTGGTAACTGAAAACCCAGAAAAGGAAATCATGCATAAGGGCTCACTGCCTCGAATAAGTAAGTAAAATCTGTAGTTTGTGAAATGGCTATAGACTTGAACCTAGTGCATTCATACATTTAAAAAAGACTCAATGGAGGAAAAGCCAGCTAGCAGGATTGAGAAGGACCATCTGTGAGGCAGGATGTAGAGAAGAAAAGCCGAGGGACTAAAATGCTAAGCAAGTACTAAGTGAGTCCCTGTGTCAAATGCTGCGGAGAGATCAAGTAAGATGTAGAGAAAACAGATGCTCGCTAGAATTGTACCAAAGAGTCATAGGAGAGGCCTTGGGTAAGCAGGTTTAGCTGGGCGATAAAAATTGTGAATCTACTTTTAAAGCTGTACAAACCCAATACCTCTAAGGAAATGCTTAAATCCAAGGTCACACACTGTCCTTCCCACTCCCAGGCTGAGTTTATGGTTTTATGGTAAAGTGCTTGCCTAGCACTGACAAGGCTGTAAGTTTGATCTCCAGCATCACACCCACACACACCCACACACAGCGCTCACATCTTTTGAGAAAATTTCTAATTCATGCAGTCTTCATTTTTAGCCACTTGGCATTTTGTCCTTTGAAGATTTATATTGCTTAAAAGAATTTAATTTTGCTGCTTTAGGATGCAACAGAACAGGTACAATCATCATATGATTCCACGCTGGAATTGTGCCCAAGTTTAACATATTTATGATAGTCTTATGTTGTATCTTAGCCAACATTGGGAAATACTTACATTATTCATGAAAAAGTCTGGTTACTTGATTGGTGAAGAACTGAATGTACTGCAGATGTATCTGAGAGTTATGGTTTTAGGTAAAGTTTGAGCAGCATTAGTTCTATCATTACCCTGAGTAATGGGGTCCTGGATGGTTTCTAGGTTCTTAGGCACAATGAACAAAGAATTAGGTGTGGCACAAAACAGTAAGGAAAAAGCAGCAAAGACAGTGACAGTTCATTCAAAGTGAGTGGGCTTGCACCAGTGTAAAGGAAAATGGTACAGGCATTGAAAGTGTTGGTGTTTTAAGAATTTAAAGTTGTGCCAGGTCTGGGTTACCATTGGGTCTTCACAGCAAGATTGACAGCCTCATTGACAGCTTGCTGAATCACGTCAGCTATATCTTTGAGCATGTCCTTTCCCATAATTCACTCTGTTATTATGTACGAGATGCACTTCATGAGGGCCAAGTGATAAAGGTTATAGCCGGTCAGGTCAGCAGGTCTGGTGGACGCATCTCCTGGATTGGGATTTTGAAATGTCCTAGGGGACCGGGGAGTCTTTCTATTCCTTCTGCTACGGTTGTACTTTAGGACAGAGTTCAGTGAGTTGGCCTAGGGCTGTATCTGGGTTCAGGTGAGTAGAGGGGAGCCCGGTCATACTATTAGCACACTGAAAAATGTAAGGTTAACATCAAATAAGGAACACATTCGTGAACATACGACTGAGGAGGAAGGTCGCATTGTGCTCTTGGTTCTGTTAACATGCTCTTTGAAGAGGAAACAATGGTGGTGCAACCTTTCACTTATGTAGTATTCTCTTAATGTGAAAAAGCGGCATGAGCTGAAAAGGAAAACTTTGCCGTTGAACCCCACAGCCACGCACATACTGAGATCATGCTTTCTGCATGCCACCCTGTATAGAAATGGGACACTCATTAGAACACGTCTTCTAAACTATGGGAAAATTTGTCTTCGTTCTATCGCGTCCGATTTCTTTTTCATTATTGGTAATCAAACTCAGAACCTTGTTCTTGCCAGGCAGGAGCTTTGCCATTGAGCTGTATCTCCGGCTCCCATTCTGGCTGTTTGACATGAAATAAAGCATACTGTTTCTCATTTTCTTTTTTCTTTCTTTATTTTGTTTGCTTTTTGAGACTGAGTCTTGCTATGTATTGCAAACTGGACTTGAACTTACTATGTAGGCCAAGCTGGGCTCAAACTCACAGTAATCCTCCTGCCTCAGTCTCCTGAGTGCAGGGATTACATGCATGTACCACCGTGCCCAGCCTCGGTAGGTTCTTCTGTGCAACAAACAAAGAATTGGACAGGACACGTGGCAGTAAGGAAAAAGCAGGGAACTTAAGGCAAAAGCACACTCAACTTGAGTGTGCTCAAAGTGAAAGGAAAACGGTACAGCTGCTGGTGGCATAATCTATATGAGTGCAAAGTGTGTTGATTCTGGGACACCTCTCACTGGGTCTTCCAGAGCACAACTGATAACATGATTAACAGGGTGCTGCGTCAGGTGAGCTGCCTCTGTTGCATTTGTTCTTTCCCATAATTCACATTGTTACAGCTGGATGTATGAAACATTGTCCAGATGCATGAACATTTAATGATACCCAGGTGAAGAAAGGTCATGCTGGAAGGTCTGGTGCACATGCCTCCTGGTTTGGAATTTTCCAGAGTAGGTTTGGCAGTGGGGGGGGGGGTCCTTTGGTTTTCTTATCTCTGCTTCTGTGTAACAAATCTTAGGACAAGTGTTGGAGGGCTTGATATTGGGGCATTGCTCCGGATAATATGATTGGGCATAACCCCAATCATATTATCTATATTATTCATCCCCAAGAGTCCTAAGAGTCCTGGTTCCCCAAAATCTTTAAGGAATGCTAAGGTCCCTACCTATGGGACCTAAGACCATGCTACTCTTACCCTTCCTGATCTAGGGAGCTGAGGGAAGCACGCACCTCCTACAAGGAATCACTGATTAGCTTCAGATGAGAAGGTGGGTTTTGATCCTTGGTTCAGATCATCTGTAGTTCAACAGAAATTAAATAAGAAGAAATAAATTTGACTAAAGACTAAATTTTCAAGTAGGAAGCTATGAGAAACCTTAATAAAGGCCCTATCAAGGAAAGTAGCCAATATGCCTAATTCCAGATTTTTGAACAAGATCCTCATGACTCAGATAGTTCCTGGTGGATCTTAGAAGCATGATCAGCTACCATTCAGAATGCATCTCTCAGTATTTCAGACTGATTGACATAGAAGCAACATTCTTCTTCCAGAAACAGACATAAACCCTTTCTCAGCTATCAGAACTTTCCATTCCCTACAGTTTTGTAGAACCATCTGGCAGAAAGTCTATTTGATTCAGGATAGTGACATGTTCTGAGCAATTTCATTTAGACCATCTGTCAGGTACTTAGATAACTTTTGGTAGTAAGAGAGAGATGTGGTTAGTCCTACTCAAGTACTTATTTCAGTTACCATATCCTACTACAAGAGAAATGAATTCTATAGTCTGTTCTTGTCCGGGTGTCTAAAGGAACTGACAGGGATTGATTATTAGTTACTATATTGATCTCTGGGGCGAGATAAACAAGGATGCATAATTCTGTCTAGTTTTCTGGATGATACAAGCTACAGGAAGTAGTGCTACACAAGAAACAAAAAAGTCCCTGAGTCTCAAGACAGACATTAGTTTTAGTAGTAAACATATGGGTGAACTGATTGTTTCTATTTTCCCACACAAATAAAGTCCCTGCCAATGTAGCTGCAGTAGAGGCTCAAAAGTCCTATAAAAGGTGTTGGAGTAAATCTGTTTTCCCAATGTGTACATTTCTGTTTCATTACTCACTAACACATATTTAGTTGAGTTTTCATCACTGGTTATGGGAACATAGAAATATAATTGGAGAGTCTCCCTCAACAATATGCATCCTGACTCCTGTTGCCTAATTCTCACGTGTCCAGAGACAGCCCCCATGAAAATTTTTTTTTTTTTTTTTTGTCTTTTTATCGGTACCGGGGATCGTACTCACGACTGCCTGCTTAAGGCAGGTACTTATGCCACTGAGCTAAATCCCCAGCCACTGAAGGCTTTAATATTTGTTTATAAAGAGAGTCTTTTAATGTACCCAAATCCAGACTCCAGTCCTAGTCTTGAATCCTTTTTTTTTTTTAATTAAAGAGGGTAAAACAAAACAGAACAAAGCAGATCAGAAAAATACAATGTAAGTGACACAAATTTCAAAGCAAGACAACAGGAAATCTATAATGGCTACCATAATGTCTCTTGTCTTCTTCTAAATAGCTGTCTACATCTTCACACATAATGAATTCATACAAAACAAAAGAGTATAAAACTAATAAGAACAGAGTGATGATGGCATTACAGGTCTTCAAAACCAGACAATACGAAAATCAGCAATGTCTACCATTAATGTCTCTAGTTCTCTTCAAAATACCTGTCCATACCTTCATGTATGTTGAAATTAAATAATACAAAACAGACTAAAACGACTCTGAACAAAGAACAAAAGCATTACTGGATTTCACAGCATGATGATACAGAATCAGCAATGGATACCATAATGTCTCTTTTGTCAAAGTAGCTGTTCATTTCATCACGCACAGTACAGTCGATTCTCATGAACTGTTAGGAGAAGTTCTAGGTATGTATAAACCTCTACAGGTACACCTATCCTTCCTGCATTAGAGGAAAAAACAAATTACTAGAAAGCAAGGAACAAAAAGACAAATAACAAATAGCAAAGAGTTCAAAACAATGACGTTATAAGCCTTCAAAACAAGGTGGTAGGAACATAACTAAAATTGTTATTTTACATAGTAACCTTCAAAAGAGTTCCTCAGATCACCGGACACAAATGTGCAAATTGTTCCAATCCTATGAATGTTAACTGTTTGGTTCCAAGAACTAATAGAATTTGTAGCACAATCATCTTAGCTATCCTAAATATCCTTCCTTTTTTTCCCTCATTTTCCCTGAGATATTATTTTTCCCCCTTTGAGCAGATTCTTACCCTTACACCATATTTATTGAGAATTTTGTATCCTATGTACACTTACCACTTCTTACACTAGGGAGACAATGTGATATTTATACATGTAAATTTGATTTATTTCACTTATGAGTATGGTCTCAAGCTGCGACCATTTATTTATAAATATCTCAATGTGATCATTCTTTTTAGCCAAGCAGTACTCCATTGTATAAAAATACCGCATCTTTTCTATCCATTTCTCAGTTGATGGGCATTTAGGTTGTTTCCAAGATACGGCTATTACAAATTGTGCTTCTATAAACATGGGTGTACATATATCACTGTGATACGATGTTTTCAGTTCTGGGAATATGCCTAGAAGTGGAATAGCTGGATTAAATGGGACTTCCAATTCCAGCTTTTTGAGGAAACTCCAGACTGACCTCCACAGTGGTTGCACCAGTCTACACTCCCACCAACAGTGCAAGAGAGTTCCTTTTTTCCCACAGCCTCTCCAGCATTTGTTGTTAGTAGTTTTGTTTATCCTGGCCATTCTTTCTGGAGTGAGATAGATTCTCAGTGTAGGTTGTTTTTTTTATTTAAGGAGAAAAAGAAAAAAAAATAGAAAAAGGGTACAAGTTATACAGAATTTCAGAAAAAATAAACAGTAGGAAATCACTAGTTAATAGATTACATATTGTCATCTTAGAAATAGTTGTTCAAGTTACAAAATTAAAGCATATAAAGTGGGCATTCAAACAGTGAGACTGCAAACAGTTCTGTTCAATGATCCAACAAAACTCAGTAATATGGTTATCTATCTTATACACTTCAATATACATGCAGTTATATCCTTTAGAGCACTTTCTTTTCCTCTCTTTTGTATAATGATAATTACACATTTTGGGTCTTATTACTCCCACAGTTCTTATTACTTTTTTTGAAGAGAATAAAACCAAATGTGCTATAAAAAAAACAGAGTCAGTCAAATCAAAAGGATGGACATAATACATAATGTAAAAACAAAATACAAGGTGATCAACAATGGTTACCATAATGCCTCTTGCTATCTTAAAAAGAATTGCCTATATCATCAGTTATAATAAAAGTGAACAAAACACTACAGAACAAAACCTATGAAACCAAAACATTGGAGACATTACAGGATTTCAAAAGAAGATAATAGTCAAACCAGAATGGGTGTCATAATGAATCTTATTGTCTTCACAGCTGTTGCCTATACTCTTGAAGTTGGTACTATCAAGCAAAACAGAATAGAGTAAAATCAGTCAAAACAAGTTGGTGACAGCAATACAGGGTTTCAAATCAAGTTAATAGGAAATCAAAGTGGGTTACTATAATACATCCTGATATTTTTATTTATTTTTTCCTTAATTAAAAAGATAAAAATAAAAACATAAATAATAAAAAAAGGAGATTGAGATAAAAGAGGACATAACAACAAAACAGCACAGGTCAAAACATAACCATGTAAGCAAAATAGTGTTTCACACAAAATATCCTGACATAAAAGTAGTTACCATAGTTGTCTCTTTCCTTGAAATTTTTGAGTATAACTTCATATACTGTAACATCAAACATATCAAGACAATGTAAAACCATTCAAGAGAATGACAATATTACAGGGTATTTAGAATCAACTAACAGAAAATGAACAATGGTTTCTGTATAATCTCCTTGTCTATTAAAGTTTTGTTTATATTATCACATATAATAAAATCCAATAAGATACAGCATGTTAAGACCGATAGAGACCGAAGAACAAAAGCTTGATGGGACTTCAAAACAAGATGATATTAAATCAGCACTAGCTATTATGATGTATTGTTTTCTCCAAAATAGCTGTTCATACCATCCAACCTTTTCTGCATCATTTCTGTTAAGCTCTTTTTCTGTCATAAGTTGTCAGTTTGTCTTCTTCATTTCACTTTCTGCTCCATTCATTGTGTACTCTCTGCCACTGTTTCTGGAATCTTAGAAGTTTTCTTTTTTAGAATTGTCCAGCATTATTCTCTGTAGAGTTGAATTGGTGGTTGCAAATTCCCCTAGCTCCTCTTTATCCTGGAAGCATCTTGTTTTTCCATCAATTTCTAGAGACAGATGTGCAGGATATATCAATCTTGGCTGGAGGTTATTGTCTTTCAAAGCTTGAATTATTTGGTCCTACGTTCTTCATGATTTAATGGTTTGTGCCGAGAAGTCTGCCATAATTCTGACAGTTGTTCCCTTGTAAGTGATCTGTTTCTTGTCTCTGACAGCTTTTAATATTCTGTTCTTATATTGGATTTCTGGAATTTTGATTATTATATGCCTGGGTGTAGTTCTGTATGAGTTGTAGGTGGCTGGGGTTCTGTATGCTTCATACATCTGAGTATCTTTATCTTTTGCTAAATTAGGGAAATTCTCCTGGATTATTTCTGTGAATAGCCTTTGTAGTTCATTTGTTTGTGTCCCTACTTCTTCTTTTATATTCTTAATTCTTAAGTTATAGATTCTCTTATCATCTTCTAGCCTTTGTATTATTGCTGTTTGTTTCCTTGTTATTTTTAAGAAGATTTTCATTTCATGCTCCCACATTACAAATCTGTCCTTCAGTTCAGATAATCTATCCTTAGTTTCTTTCAAGCTGTTATGCCAGATTTCAATAGTTTTTAGTTTCCTGGTTTTCTCTTTGAACCTGCTTCAAAGAGTATTCTATGTATTCTATGTTTTCTCTATTTTCTCCATCAAACAATTCTCCCCTTTTTTTCTGTTCTTCCATTCCACCATCTGTTTTTTTCTTGGGCAGCGCTCAGCATTTCTCTAACTATTCTACTTATATCTTGCTTTACTTTGTTAAATACTTCACTTTTGAACTTGTCTATGAGGCTCTGGAGATATTGCTTTATGTCTATAGGTGCTGTGTCTGATATTGCATGTTTTCTGTCCTCATTCTGCTTTGCACTAATGTTTCCTGGATCAGTGTTCTCAAGACTGGAGACTGAGGACCCTTTCTTGTTGTTCCCTCTTCCCATACTTTTTGTTTCTTCCATACAAGTGTATATAGGAGGCCCAGTTTCTTTCTTTGTGGGTTACAGTTTGTTTGAATCCACCAGCTAGGTGTTCCTGCCCACTGCAGTGTACTAGGGAGACACAGACCTGGGCAGCCTCTGCTGAGCCCACCCCTCAGGTCAACCTACTAAAGGCTTCACTGCTAGGATACACCGCCAGGCACTGGGACCTGGTTTGGGCTAGCCTATTGGGTCTTAGTCCCCAGTGTCACCCAGGCCAAGCACTCCCTGCCAATCCTGATTGAGAAGGGAATATGCGACTAAAGTCACTGCAGCGTCCTGTTCTGGCTAATCTGCTCGGTCCCACAATGTCCTCTGTTGGAGCCTCCTACTCTATGGAAGGATCCCCGTTCCTCTCACTCACCACAGGTTGATGCAGGGCTCCCCGCCAGTCCCACTCTCAACTCTGTTTGCCAATTCTCGCTCTCACAGCTTTCATGTTCTGTCCCTGCCATACCGATTCAGATGCAGCAGTGGTGGCAGGAAATTCAAATCACCGTTTCCAGAGGCATGGGTTCCAGCTTCCGCACTGAGATTTTATCTTTTCTGGTTATAGCACCAGGATTGCATTTCCCGTCGGTTTCTCTCAGTTCGTTCCTGGGTCATCACAGTATGTCTCCCCTTACTTAGGGCTCCTCACATCGCACCATTCCTAGATTCTAAGCTGTCTATCTCAGAGAGCCTCCATAGCTGCTGTTATCTATCTGCCATGTTCTCCCGGAAGTCCTCTCAGTGTAGTTTTAATTTGCACCTCTCTAGTGACCAATGATGCTGACCGTTTTTTCATGTATTTATTTGCCTTTTGTATGCCTTTATCTGAGAATTGTGTATTCATCTCAGATGCCTGTTTTTGAACTGGGCCTTTGAATTTTGGGGTCTGATTTATTTTAATTCTTTATATGTTTTAGACAGAAGTCCTTTGTCTGAAGAACAGTTCACTAAGATTTTTTCCCCAATTTGTGGTTTTTCTTTTCACCATGCTGGAGATTTCTTTCGACATGCAAAAGCTCTATTAATTCTGGGAAGTATTTTCCATGTGGTTTGATTTTTGTTCATGAATTCTCTGCCTACCCCTGTGTCTTTAAGATTTCTACCTACTTTGTCTTCCAGCAGATTTAGTGTTTCTGTTTTAATGTTTAGATCTTTGATCAATTTCTTTAGTTTAGAACATGGTGATAGGCGTGGGTCTAGTTTTAGTTTTCAGCATATTGAAAGCCAGTTTTTTCCAGCACTACTTATTAAAGAGATTATCTTTCTTCCAGTGAACGTGTTTGGCTCCTTTATCAAAAATAAGGTGGCTAAGTTTGTTTGTAGTTGTAGTTGTATCTTCTAATCTATTTTACTGATCTTTAGGTTTGTTTTTATTCCAGTATCATGCTGATTTTATTACAGTAGCTTTGTAGTAAAACTTCAGGTCAAGGATTGTAATGCCTCCTGCCTTGACTTTGTTGGTCAGAATTACCTTTGCTATACTAGGTCTTTTCTGGTTCCAGATGAATTTTAGGAATGATTTCTCTAGATCTGTGAGGTATGCTAGTGTTATTTTGGTTGTGATTGCATTAAATCTGTATAACAATTTTGGGAGATGGCTATTTTCTTTTCTTTTTGTCTTGTTCCTTTTTATCCATACTGGGGATCGAACTCATGACTGCCTGCTTGCAAGGCAGGTGCTTATGCCGCTGAGCTAAATCCCCAGCCCCAAGATGGCTATTTTCAAAATATTTTTGAATCCTTTTTATACAGAGAAGTACATGGAACTCAAACAATGTGGGAATGAATATTGGGCGCTAGACTACTTTGATAGGATCTGAGGAGGGTAGCCACCTTCTCTGTTGATATTATCTTAATTATTTTATTGACCTGAAAATCATATAGGTTATCTAGGGTCATAAACTGAAAGAGGAAGCCTTCTTGAAATTTGGGGTGATAGGACATCTTTCCAGTAGCCCAGAATGTAATTGGGATGGGCATAGCAGTGTACTGGCTGAAGGTGGAGGACACAGCCAGTAGTCCTTAGTTAAGCTGAGGTTATTATAATTCAATGAGGTTAGATTTGAAGTTCTGGGTAATTAATTGCTGCTCATTATCTCTTCTAGAAACAATTCTTGAGCCACCTAGGAAGATCCCAGGCCAAAGGAGAAAAAGTTCAAGCTGAGAGGGGTCATTTTATAACTTGGATGAGTACCTTAAGAATGAGTTGTGGCAAGCAAGTGAGTGACAAAGCTAGCTACTCAAGGCACCCAGGGACAAACCCTATTCCTTGGATGGGGCTGATTTTCTATTTCTTTCTAGAGGGAGAAAACCAGTTTACTTATCTCACTTATTAGGTTGGTGGGTGTTTTCTTTTCTGAAAAGGAACTTCAAGCCCTCTACTCACGTGTAGGCATATGAGATTTGTGATCTCTCTCTTTTTTCCAGATGCCACGGATGCCTTGGGTTTTACCCGAGAGAAGTGAATTCAAGTATCTACTCCCTGCACCATCATGGCAGAACATGTGGTTAAGAGGATTGTGTAAAAGCCTTTCTGTGTGGGGGTAAGCTGGTCCTGGGGCTCATCCTCCTTGCAGGTACTGATTAGAACCAGGTCACCAGGGTAGATTTTGAGCTGATAATTATTGTTCATTTCTGAAAGTGGAAGAATCTTGTTTCCTGGAGAGCCTGTTGGAAGGTTCCCAGATGGGTAAGTGTTGGAGGATTTGGGAAGTCTGGGTGTCAAGAAGCAGGGCAGAAGTCAGAAAGGGTCTCCCATGAAACATCTCAAATGATCTGAGATGAAATTTGGATTTGGGGGCAGTCCAAAGCCTCAGAAATGCAGCTGAGAGGTGATTTAGCCTTTTATGATGGGTATCCTGGCACAGCTTGTCTAAGTTCATTTAAAAGTTTGGCTAGCTCACTCTCCCCATGGAGATAGTATTTAATTCTCAGAACCTTGGCAACTCCTGTATAACTGGAATGTGAAAGAGGGCCCATTATAACTCTGAATGGACCTACACAGCTCAACCCTAGAGTCATTTCCTTAAGAACGACTTTTACCACATCCAAGGCTCATTCTGACATTGTAGCATAAGCCTTTATCCAGGAGCAGTGGGGGTGCCAGGGAGAGAACACCCCGTCATGTTGAGGACAGCCAGAATTGATAGTAACTAAGGCAATAAAGCAACTAAATGCTTGTATTGTTGGCTTGATTATGATGACCTGGGGCCAGAGGTCTGAGCATCTCTTGGGAGGGTGACTGTATGCAATATAGCAAGTATGGGGGATTTCCTTCTGTTTTCTCTTTGAAGTCCAAAATTGTTATCACTTTTGCTTTGTTCTGATTGTTTTTGTTGTACTCAATATTCTGTTTTGATAGGTTTTATAATGTTCTGTTTTTGGTTTGATTTTGCTATTCCTGATTGAATGGACAGCTATTGTGAAGATAACAAGATACACTATGGTACCTATTACTGTTATCCTGGTGTCCTGCTCTGAAGTTCTGTACCAATTTCACTACATTATCTCAATTGGCTTTGTTCTGTCTTGTTTTATTGTATTTTACTATCTTCAAAATAAAAAAATAAAAGCCTTTATCCATCCAGTAAAGTTATCTATGCATACTATGAAAAAACCTGTACAGAGAGGCGTGTGAAGGAAATCTATTTGCCAGTCTTCCTCAAGAGAGGACCCTCACCATTGTATTGGGTCAGGTAATTGGTGTGATGGGTGTATGAATTATGGAGGGAACAGGCAAAGCACATCTTGCAGACCTGGGTTAGAATGTAAGGCACAACTTACAGACCAGAACCTATAAAGAGTTTATGTGCCATAGCAGAAGTAGGATCCTGCCTTAGGCAAAAGGCCTCAGGTAGGGACTTACCAACTTTCCACTGTGCTCATTGTGACAAGAACAGCCAGGGTGCCAAATAGCACCATTTGTCCTTTTGGTCTCTTCCCCCATCATGGATCATCAGAAACTCTTCCGTAGAGTACCATGGTTCCACATCAAGATCTTGGAAAGGGAAAGTTATTGATGGGTCAGGATATTTTGGAGGGAAACCTGTTTGATTGCTAAATATACATTGAATTATATTCAGAGACACAGCCCAAGCAATGAAAAACTATTACCTTGCTTGGTAGATTTACTGCCTTAAAGAGACTGAGGATCTTTGGTACATGTGTACTGGTGACTGGTAGGTAGTCAAAAGTTCCCCTTCTTTCCAAATGGCATTATGCACATGTAAGGCCAGAAAGGCACACCTGGAGTCAGTGTATATATTGATCCTCTTGCTCTGGGTGAGTTGAAGAGTCTGAGTGAGGGCACTAATTTCTGTTTTTTGGGTTGAGGTTCCAGGAGGGTGTCCTCTTTCTTCAGTGATCTGGGCTAGGCTACCTGTGGCATACCCTGTTCTCCTAATGCCCTTCTTCACAAAACCGCTGCCATCAGTGAGCTATGTGCATCAGTGGCTGGCCCTTCAGATCAGGGCAATAAGCATGACTTTGCATGATAGTTTGGTCACATTAATGTTCTACCTGTGCAAGAAAGTGATGTTTGGGTGTTCAGTAAGGATGGCGCTCTAGGGCCAAGGATATAACTCAACAGCACAAGCACCTGCCCTGCAAATGCAAGGAGTGGAGTTCAATTCCCAGTTAAAAAAAAAAAAAAAAAGAATGGCCTGGTATTAAATGACCCTTTCTCCAGCCACTCAAAACTGTCCCTTAAGCTCCAACAGGGACCTGTTATGAGGTTATCTTTGGTCCCAATGTTATGTTAGCAATTCCTGGACTAACAGTGTCATAGCAACAATTGTTCACAGACAGCAGAGCCAGCTTTGTGCCAGTAGGTTCCAAATTACCAGTTACTTTTCCAGGCCCACACACTGGATGAGCACTCCTGTGGCTGTTCTGTTTCTCAGGCACGAACAGAAAAAGAGGTTAAGTTAGGTCTGGGATTCCTAATGCCAGGGCTCATTTCTGGGCCTGAAAGCCCTCTTGAGCAGCTGGGGTCTATTCCAATGGTTAAGTTTCATGTCTCCTAGTTGCATGGTATAAGCATTTGGCTGTTGGTTGAAAATGGGGTATCCAAGTGCAACAAGAACCAGCTAATATTCAACTTCTGTTTAAATTCCAGGGTACCCAGTAAGCAATCACGTCTGCTTTCCTTGAGGGCAGTTATCTCTGTCCTGGTGTTAAAATGTACCCCATTACCCCAGGTAAATCATTTTTTTGTTAAGAAATCTAGTTCTTATGCTGGGAGGGCTTGTAACTCTGATTTGCTAAACAATTGAATATTAATTTTGTTTTGATTAATTTGATTAATTCTTTGGTGATGCTACAGATGAAACTGTCATTTACATAACATGATAGGCCTTCCTTTTTAACTTTTTTGTAGGTCTCAGGCTAAGGCCCATGCAAACAAGTAGGAGTATCTTCAAAATCCTGAGGCAAGACAGTCCATGCATGCTGTTGAAGTCCTGTTTGGGGATCCTCCCATCCAAAGGCAAACAAGTATTGGGAGCTAGAATCCACGAGATACAAAAGAAGGTATCTTTGAAATCAAGGACAGAAATCCAGTTAGTGTCTCCTGGGATTTGTGCTGGGAGAGTATATGGATCTGCTACTAATGGGTGATAAGTACCAGTGACTCACTGCTGGCTTTTATTTATTTATTTATTTATTTATTTATTTTGGTCTTTTTTCCTTTTTATCGGTACCAGGGATCGAACTCACGACTGCCTGCTTGCAAGGCAGGCGCTTATGCCGCTGAGCTAAATCCCCAGCCCCTCACTGCTGGCTTTGAGACCTCGTATGAAGTAATACCCGCCTGATGGCTTGACTCAGCAAAATGAGTATGCTACATGCACACGAGGAGTGGCATGGCACCAGCAAGAAGCCAAGAATTTATCAATTAGTGGCCCATACCTGGCTTCCCTCTTAAGGTAACACTGCATTCTATGAGGGAATAAATTAGCATCCTTGACCTGAATGATTACTAGAGTAGCCTTGAAGGACCTCTCCAGGGTGCCACCATTCCATGCTTGGGGATCAACTGTGGGTAGAGGAATTGGGTCCATCGGAGCTGGCTAGCCAGATCCCTAGCCACTAGGATGTGGGTTGCCAGAGGTTTTAATGACAGAGTGGCCCTGAGTAGAAAGAGTATATATCTTTCACTTCCTGGTATGGAACTCTCTGACATCACCATAAAAACAGGTCAGCAAAGAAAATCTTCTGTCTGGTGGAGGTAAAGTAAACTGCCTGGTTAACTCCAAGCCCCACAACAATTGAGGAACAAAAGTTGATAGCTCACCCCAATAAGTGATTAAAATTGATATGCCCTAGTATTAAGAAGGCTTATCCACTACCTCCAGGGTCATCCAGAGCTCCTGACAGGTGATGAGGATATCACTACGTGGGAGCCATGCAAATTGCCTTCCGCACCATCATATGCTGTACAGGCCTTTCTTCACCGGCTACCATGATGGTAGGTGATTTCATCTCCCGCTGGGAGTGAAGGCAGTCCCTTCTCAAATGCCAAGGGCCCTTTTCTGTTTCTGACAGGCCTATATGGATTCAGCAGCTTTAGAAAGCGCTCCTTCGCCCAGCATCTGGTTGTTGCACTTCAAGCACTCTGACCTGCTTCGTCACTCTTTGGAGTATCTCAGTTCCCCTTAGAGGTGCAAGCTTTATCATGAACTTATCTAGGGCTAGCATAACTGCAGACTACCTTTTTTCCTTGCTCAAGTCTTGTTTGTCCTCTATTTTGTCATGGTTATTACAGATTATATAAGCTGCATTAACCAACTGACTTACTATAGTTTGTGGGGCCTATTGGAGTTCCTGGTGTTTTCTCCTAATATGTGGAGCTGACTAGCCAACAAAAAACTGTCCTAAGATAATCTGACCTTCTCCAGATGCTGGATTTTAAATTAGTGTACATACAGAATGCATATTCAAGCTGGTGTTGCAAAGCAGCTGGATTTTCATTAGAGCCCTGACTGATAGTTCTGAGCTAATCATGGTATACAAGCTTGAGGGTGCTCTGGCGCATACCCCTTAAGATAGCTCACAGGCAAAACCTCTGCTTTGTCACCCACTTTGTTATAGTTCCATTCAAGCCCCTCTTGGGGTCCAAATAATTCATCAGTTGGCTGATAATCAGTGGGTGCAGTTGCAAAGTCTTCATCATTAACTTTTTGGATCTATAGAATAGTAAAACCAGGATACACTGGACATCTCAACAGGTCAGATAAGAAGCCAGTGTGAAGGTATGGAGTCTCTCAGCAAAGTTGTCAGAGTCTTCAGAAAATTTACCCAATTTCTGTTTGCACTGCTGAATATATATAACTGAAAAAGGCACTGAGCCCAGATGATACCATTTGCTCCTGCTACCTCTTGAAGAGTTAGAATGGTAACAGTCTTTGATGTTGAGCTCCCTGAATGACAGCCTTATGGTATGTAGACCCAGATATGGTTTGGGGTGGGTTCAGGAGATGGCTTTTATTTCCTGGGAGTACTAGACTGGCAGGATGGTAAGAGGGACTGACAGGAGGGAGTTCTCATTGCATCAGCTCCTGAAGAAGGATTAACTCCAGGGCAAAGACTGGGCTTGGTGGAGGGCCACGAAGGCTTGCATGTAATGCACCCCTGGCCCTTTCCTTGTTTTTATTAGCAGGAAATCTGTCAGGTGGGATGGATGAGGTGTAGGCTAGATGGGTCTGTAGACATGAGGAGTCAAAATTAAGTTATGGGAACCAGGATCTTTCCCTGGGCCGCCTCTAGCCCATTCAGGGAAACAAGCTCCTGGTTGTTTCCTGAGCAGTTCAGCCCCCAGAACAGTCTTGCAAAGCTGAACTCCTTGGGATTAGGCCACAAGAAACCCTACAGAACTTTCTATGTGTTAATTCCCATATGAGAACCTTACAGAGCATCCTCTAGGTCAGTCCCCGTCCTGCTCAGCCCTTTACCAAGGTGTCTTTTAGCACAGCTGAACTCCTTGGGGGCCAAATGTCTCCGACCTTGAGTGGGTAACTGGATCTCCCACTATGGCCACAACCCATCTTCTGGACAAGGAATCCAGCGCTGGGGTGCTCTACTAACTGAATGCCTCTTAGCCAGTTATAAAACCACCTACCATCACAGTATACCTGTCTAAGTAAGAGTTTTGCTCAAAAAAAAATCCTGATAATTTTCCTGCACAGGTACAGGACCCAGATTGGGGCTAAGCAATTTGACAAACCGTCCTTGGTCACGTTCCGCTATCGACCAGTAGGTGGCAGTCTAACAATAAGGGATAGGACGTTTCCCTAGAGAAATAGACCTAATGGACCAACAAGTGGAATTTTTGGATCCCACCACTTGTAGCCACCCAAGCAGCTTTTAAAACTTGAATCCTTGCACAATAATCTCATTTCTACCTAGTCCTTCCTCTGTCCCCAACTCTTCAGTATTTTCACTAGCTGTTGTCACAAAAGGATATAACGTTTTCTGACAAATGAAAACTTCACAATAAAAATTCAGTCAGTGGCCATAGGTTACACATCTTTTTAAACAGGGACATAAATTTGAGGTCAAATTGATCATAAAAATACCGGAGCCACATAGGACAGAATGCGGAAGAAAGCTGGTATTAGAGAAGTAATCCTGGGAAGACACAAACTCTAGGACCCCAGAAAATTAGACTCGCCCCAGTCCTCTTGCTGCTGCCACACATCTGTATCCTTTAAACACAAAAGCCTGTTCCGACGGATGCTGCTGTAAACATTGGTATACACGTACTGCTGTAGTGCGATGTCTTAAGCTCCTTGGGGAAGACAGTTAGAAGGAGAATAAATCATATGGAATTTAGAATTTTAGTTTTTGAGAAATTTCCATACCTATTTGCATAATGATTATACTAATTTACATCCGTACCAATAATGTAGGAAAGTTTCTTTTTCACCATAGTCTTGCCATCATTTTTATTTTTTGATTTCTTGATGTTTATAGTAGCACAATTCATAATAACTAAATCCTGGAAGCAACATGTATATCCATCAAGATAACTGGATAAAGAAAATGTGGTTATCTATAGATACATAATGGAATATTACTCAGCTATAAGAAAGGATAGACTTGAGATATTTGTAGGAATATGGGTGCTCCTGGAAAATGTGATATTGAGTAAAATAAATCAGACACATGAGCTTAAATACTATATGGTATTTTGCATTTTAGTAAGCCAAAATACAAAGAGTAACAAAGAGTAGCTAGAAGGAGACGGGGGATGGATCTCTTGCAGATGGGAAGGAGTTCAAGAAGCTAAGGGTGAGGGGTGAGGGGTGATGGGGAGGGTAAGGGGAAATAAGCAGAATAAAGATATGCCATGTACAGGAACATAATAACCTTGGCGAAGGTAAACATTATATGCCACAAACAAGAGTCAAAATTAATAATATTGTTGGATATGGGGGACAAACATGGCTGCTCCATTGGGGTGAGCAGCTTACTGGGATCATAAACTCCATATCAATAAAGCATTATAAATACAAAACTTAAGGAAAGAAAGACTTTATTGGGAAGGTAGATAAAGGAGAAAATAAATAACTACACTGATGAGAAGCAGGGTAGAGGGCTCTGGAAAGATGGAGGGCCCATGGGTCATTGTCCCTGGGCTCTTTTTCTGGTTTTGTTTTTTTTTTTTTTAATGTACAAATACTTTTTTACTCACCTTTCACAAAAAGCACGCCTCCAGCCATTTTCTTTCACACCTTGACAATGTTTATGTATAAGAAGCATCATGTCACGTAGATTTCAGTAAAGGGGAATGTACATCAGCACAGTCAGGCTTTTGTTTTCTGCAGCAGTAATAAAGGGCCTCCCACCTAAGGAAAAGTCTGCTTACTTTGTAATGTATTTCTTCCATTACAGTTAGTCTCCTTCCAAAAGCAAACTAACTTGGGGCTGGGGGTTTAGCTCAGCGGCATAAGCACCTGCCTTCAAGCAGGCGGTCGTGAGTTCGATCCCCGGTACCGATAAAAATGAAAAAGACAAAAAAAAAAAAAAAAAAAAAAGCAAACTAACTTGTATTCGCTGAGTCAGTGATATTAACTCGTGCATAAAACAAATTTCAGCTTGCTATTTCTTCTCACAGAATTCAAGTAAAAATAAGGTTGAAAGAAGAACTTGTTTTGGGTGGATGCAGGTCAGTTTGAATCGCTATACTTACTTAAATGCCCATGTGCACTATAGGTTCACAACTTGGTTTGCTTTTATAGTCTTTATTTTGGCTGTGTCCAAGGTTTTCAGAGTTGAGCATAATGGTACAGTTTTCCACGCACAGAATAAGGCTACTGAATGTGTTATCTGCAAAAGAGCTCATTTAATAGGAACTGACCTAGCCAATCTATCATAAAGCAAATGTGCCACAGACTCTGAATAAAATGCCGATCAGGGAAGAACTGTTCTGAGAAAATAGGCATTAGAGCTCTTTATGTAAAAAATATATAAATGGGTTGTTAATATTAAGAATGTTCCCCAGTAATAAATCTAAAAGTACCTATGTGAATCCTCATTTTCAAACTACTTTATTCAAGTAAATTGTTCAAAACATATGCATGCTCTGACTATGGAATTAGTCTACTGCTCAATTAAAAGCAATTTTAATTAACTTTTTCCATAGAAAGTAGAGGTGCTGTATGTATTTTTCAAATAAACTGCAGCCTGTAACTCCATTTGAAAAAAAAAAAACTGATGGAAGATCTACAAATGCTTATGCCAAGTAGGAGTCTGCCTGCTACCTACATACATTCAAGCTGATGCTGGATTCAGGATTTTGAAACTAAGTTTCTATTACTTGAGCTCTACCAAAATATAAGGTTCTGTAGTCTCAACTAGGAAGTCCCTTCTGTCCAAATCCAGACTGATTACAGGGATAGCCACCATGCTGGAAATGCTGTTCAAACTGACACCCCTGGTGGTGAGTCTATCCTCCTCTTCTGCCCCACCCTCCTTCCTGGCCTCCATGACCACCCCAGCCTCCGCGATCACCTCTCCCAATACGACTACCACTTCGATCACCATGATGTCCACCATCTTGATATTTATTGTCCCACTGGTATCCACCACCCTGGTATCCACTTCCAGTATATGCAAATGTTTGGAAGCCACCATAACCACCGCCTTGATAGCCACCACTGTGGCCACCATGATAGCCACCTAACTGGAAACCTGAATCTCAACAATGATCATGTAGGTAACCACCTCCTCCTGGTCTCCCTCCATCTGTCCAGCCTCTTTTGATGCTTATTTCCTCTTTCTCCCCCTTGGCCACCGTTACCATAGCCACCACGTCCACTCTCCTGCCTCCTTGGTTCATGACCTCCTCATCCTCCATATGAGGAATGTTCATAATCACCTCTCCCTGCTCCTCAGCCTCCTGTTTGCTTCTGGGGCACATCTTGCCTTTTCTTCCATGGTGGCATCTCAGGGGGTGGAGGTTCAATTTCATTGGGTCTGCCACCGCTGTCAAGTCCCCTGCCCATCAGCACCTTATTGATGGCACTGGCTATCTTTTATAGAACCACTTCTGGTTCTCAAAAATCTTTGATAAGTCTTGTCTTGCAGCCAAAAGATGGACAACAGAAATAGTACTTTTAGGAGATAAGACTGAGGGCTTCAACGGTAGACCTTGGTTAATTATTTTGTCCGACTCTTAGCTCTGTCAGACCTGCAATAGGACTGTGTAGTGACATCCAAATCTTTTATTGGCAGCTTTCTCCAGACTTCATATTCATTGGCTATGGCTAAGTTAATTGCTTCTATCTTTTCCCAGTGGGTCAGTCCCATTTGCTTCTTCAATAAAGGCTTTCTGACATCATTCCATGCAACATTTCCTTTAATTTTTTTTTCAATCCCATTGAAGAGGTAGAACATAATTATACTGGCTGGAGACATTCCTAGAGCAATACATACTCCTGTTGACTTTTCAAAGCTCTCACTACCACCTCCTTCTTGAGATGTTTTTAGAGGAGCATTCACACAGAGCATTCTGGCAGCTTCTAGTTCTGAGATGAGGTATCTGAGCAAAAGGAGGCAGCTCTGACCGAGCAGGCGCTTGGTCCCTTCCCAGATGTTGGTTAAAGATACGGGCAATGCATCTCCCCTAGCAGCCCACTCACCCCAAGCTGGAATTCTGCAGCTTCACTTGGACTGTGAGTTGCTTGTACCTTTTTTTCCAGTTTATGGGGTACTCTTAATTCAGATACCAACCAAGCACAGAGTTTGATAAACTCAGGGAAACTGGCTCCAGCAGTGGCTGCCTGAGACTGGGCACCATCCTCCAACAACGGGCCATTATAACCTAGGTCTTCCAACGACTCTAAAATGTATGGCTTCATGAGGTCACACTCCATGTAACTGCGGTATTTAAATTTCTGAGTCCTTGGACTCACCTACGGCCAGCATGTACATTCTCTGGTCTTTTTTGTAGGGGCTACAAAAGAGATTCTCTCCCCTCCCTGTGTGGGGCTTCCCATAGCTCACTTGGTTTCCAGAACCTCTACCTTCATCAGCCCTCCTGGTGGCCTGTATGTAACTTCTTGGTGTTTGTTTGTTTATTCGTCTTTGACAGGGCTTTATGTTTGTGGTGGGTAGTGGGTTGGCAAGGGGATGCCCTATGCAGAGTTAGCTTAGAGTCAGTAAGGGGGTGCTTGGGTCTCTGTTGTAGTAATACAGAGGCCCAGAATGAATAGTCAGTACCGCCTCCCCGCTTTGTTGGCCAGGTTTATCTTGGCTTTGTGCTCTTTCTTTCTGTGACTCTGCCTGCAGGCTCTTTCTCCCTCTGGTAGGTTCCAAAGCCACTGTGTTATAGTGGTGCCTTTTCTGAAAATCTGATTTTTCGCTTTCTCTGCTCCTGTCCTTGAACTGCTTCCTAGGAGAATTTCTCTAGTAAAGTTGTTTGTTTTTTTTAGTCCTGACTTAGTCAGGACCAGCCAGAAGACCTAATGAGGCCCCAGTTTTATTCTGTTTCCTGCCTACAGATCTCTGCCCTTACAATAGCAACCAGAATGAAGATGGGAAAGGAAATCAGAGAAGGAGGCAGGAAGGGAAGAAACAAGTTGTATTCTGTACATGTACCCACTCCCCAAGATGACTGTAAACTGCACCTACTGCAAATATGTATTAATTTTGAAAAACAAAAAGTACAGAAGGCCACAAATGTCCTCTCTACTCCCTCATGTGAGGGAAACCCTTCATTGGCCCTCTACCCTCCAATTCTCTGAGTCTTCTAATTGATCAGCATAAGAAAAAAGCCAAAGAATTTGAGTTCTCTGACCTATATGAGCCTGGATAGGGGTAGAGACAAGAAGGGGACTGGGGCTTCCTCAAGGGAGAGCGGGGGAAGAAAAACCAACCTTAAGTGTGAGTCAATACACTCCACTGAATCCCATGAACAACTCTGGCCACTACTCCAGTGGTCGCCCAAATTCACAGTCCAGAGCATGCTCCCAGCTCTCCCCTACAAATGGGAGCCATGGCATCAGGCAGATTAGGACCTCACTTCTCACCTGAGAAAAATCAAGCAGGCAGGTTGGAGAATTCTGCTGTATCCAGGGCACTCCAAACCCAGCCCTTAGCAGATTCCAGGGACCAAGAGTATGTGCCCAAGCTGTCTGCTCATCAGCCACTTTGCTTCAGCTTGGTTCAGCTTCATTCCCATAGGGCCCTAGGAAATTCCAGTCACTAGAAAGGAAATCCCATTCTGCAAAAGGGAAATTACATAAATACAACCCTAGCTGATGTGTGGGAGCCCCTATGAAGTTCTAAATCCTCCCTCTATATCCTGGTCAGGCCTTCCCCCAGGAGGCTTTCCAGTAGACACTCTGAACAGCCATCTGTCCCACGTTCACAAACAATATCCTTGGTTGTTTGTAAGAATGGAAAGAAAGTGTGCTTTCAAAGGGACTTACGATCATTCCATCTGGGCTGCTGCCGCTGGCTGCTGGTTACTGGCCACTGGTTCCTGACTAGGCTCACCAAGAGTGATACCCTGTGTGATGCACTTGAGAGACGGATTCTAGATTCTTCTGTATGAATTGCAAATGTATGCCTGATGGTAGAGGAAAAAAAGAGCTAAATGTATTGAAGTTAATGGGAAGGTATGTTCAGGGTGCTGGAGTCTGTGACAAGATTAAAAAACAAAAACAAAAACGGTGGTATGAACAGGGAAAGTGGTTCTAGGACCATGGAAGAATAGGAAGAAAAAGGATAAATCAGGCTTGCAGGTTTAAAGATGTGCACCCTACCCCATGTGCCTCTCACTGGATCTCTTTGAATAAGACTGAAAGGAATGATTAACAGGATGCATGGTCATCTCAGGGGATCTAGTCTGCACGACTGTCTCACAGTTCCCTCTGATTTAATCACATGCATGACATATGGCTGTGGGAAGCCCTGTAATTGGCTGCCATCTTAACATCTATAGGCCACACCACCTTAACTCCCTCTAGGAGTTAAGTTTGGTAGTTAAGCAGCGTCTTGCCTACCTAGCTTGTTTGGCCTATTCAGGAATTATGTTAATCAGCCCGCCTTATGAGCTTGTGCACGGGAAATTTGAACTGTCCTATAACTATCGGTCCTGCCACAGTTGCTAAGTTACCTGCTGACGTCTCAGCACCCAAATCCCTCCTCCTCAATACCCCATATATTCGTTACTACTTCCGTGAATAAACAAGACTTGATTGGACTTCCTCAACTTGTCTCCACTCTTGTGTCTCTTGTTCTCTTTTCATCCCCACTCCCCCTTTAGGGTCTCTGTGGACTTACCTGCAGGTCAGGTCATATGGTCCGATGGAAGAACTGATAATGAAGTTCAACTGGGGACAAGGTTACTGTCCATCAAGCTATCTGACTAACACAAGATGCTGGAGCTTGGAGCTTTAGATATTTCCTGTGTCTTTGTTATTTTTAATTTCTCCTTTTCTTAGGATGATAGAAGCAGGATTGGTTCTGGGGTGTTGCCCAAATTTAGGTGGATGGAGCATGTTCTTGCAACCCCAATTGTACTACCTGTACTAAATGTAATGCAGTTATGTTTGAGAATCAAAATTTCAGATAAATTTTCACCAGTATTAGTTCTACTAGCAAACCAAAGAATGTAGGTGTTGGAGACAAATTTTCTGGTGTTGCAAATAGTACAAAACAAAGCAGACTTCTGAAGTTTTCAGCAAAGCAAACAATTTCTCCAGCAGTGTGTGCAGCCAGACAAAGGTCAGCAAAGGGCAGGAACACCAAGTCAGCAGTTTGCCTGCATTTTGTCCCTAAGGGGTCCTCATCGCTGTGCCCTGTTCGATTGGCTGTACTGTGGTCTCACAGTGTAACCCAATTGGCTAGCTGAATGAGGTCATGGTTGCTAGGCAAAGTAAATTTTGTGATCCGGAAAGCTCTCTTGTTACAAAGTTTCATGGCACGTGGACAGGCTCCTAGCTCTTTGTCTCAAATTTTCACAGAATGGTGAAACAAACACACATTTTATGAAAATAGGGCTTCTTATAAAATGGAGTTATTTTAATTTCATTCAATGAAAAGACTACCTTTCCTCACATATGGACTGTAAATTTGCGTGTGACCCGACTCCCCCAGCCCTCACCCTGTTTGCCAGCAGAGGCACTGCTGTCAGCAGGGAACTCAGCTCCGCACAGCGGTCATTGGCAAGCACAGAATTTCATAAAGGAGATAAAGTAGAACAAAGAATTTTGCAGGCCCAGGGGCATCTAGGGACATCTGGAGATAACTGAAAATTTATACCAGACACTTCAAGGACTTAGCCCACTCAGGTACAAGATACACAGAGAACTTTTATCACAGATGGTTATTAAAATCTTCCCACCTAAAAGGAGAAAAGAAAAAAGGGAAAAGCTTATATATATATATATATGTATGCATACACATATGTGTGTATGTGTATGTGTATATACATATATATATATGCAAGATAGATAACAATACTACTAATCTGTTAGTTCATCAGAAAGAACAGTTTGTGTGCTCATTGTTTGAATGATCGATCATTTTAATGCCTAAATCTTGTAATCTGAACTACTTTGAAGATAATAATATGTGATATATTAACTAGTGTTAATTTATTTTTGAAACTGTATTGTTTTTAAGATAAAAAAAATCTTTCCACCTAATGTCCCCTACTTTATTTCCACTCCTATAATAGGGACACACTTCGCTTTGTTCTCCACAGAAGGTCTTTTCACTGTCACCTGCCTCACCCACGCACAATAAGTTCCATGCCATGTTCCCTTTACATAAGCCTGGTGGTTCGCGCTGGTCTTCCATCTTGGTAATCTTTCCTTGTCGCTGGAACAAAACACCTGACACTCACAATGATGGAGGAAGAGGTTTATTTAGCTCACTGTTTGTGTAGGTTTCAGTCCTTAATCAGCTGGCTCCGAAGCAGGGTGGCCTGGCCCAGGGGCAACATTTCAAGGCAGCAGCCAGCAAAAACAGCCAAAGCAATAGGAGACAAGAACAAGCCTCTTTTCCCTACTTATATTATAAGCAAGCTAACACTATCCCCCACTCTCATGGGCAGATGTAGCACTCACAAAATTTCCCTACCCTGCTCTGCACAGGATGAGTGTATTTACAAAGTAAGGATCCTGGCTCCTGCTGATATGTTGACACAGTGTATCAATTGTAACATCCCCATCCTTGAGCCATGAGTTACAAAGATAATATCACATTAAAACATATTAATAAATTAATTTACGGCTGCTCTCCTAATGTGAAAGAGACAGATTGAGCTGAAGAATGAAGAATTTGTAGCTATTGTCCACAGTCACACACATAGCCTCATAAGAGCTTGAGTATGATGATTACTCCATGCCACACTGTAGAGAAAAGTGAAACAGAAAATGTTAAAATATGTCTCCATTGTATTGCACATATTTCAAATCCACTGAGGCAAAAAAAATTTTTATCAACACATAAAATACAGGCTATAGCCAGACCTGCAGGTTGCTATTTGAGTGGAGATATTTTCGTAAATACTTTGTTCCTCCCCAAGTTCTCAATACAGCATAGAATACTGAACACAGATATTTAGCTGTATTCAGTAAATGTTGTATTGCACATTTACTTATTCTGAAAGTATTTTTGATATAACAGAAATATAACTCCCAATCTGCTAGATGTTAGATGTCCCCAAAAATTGAAGAATGAATTATAAGATACAACTAATGTTAGGATTTGGAAATGTCTTTTGAGAGATGGCTTCTGAGAAATAGGAGGGATACTGAGTTTGTTGCCACTGAGGCCCTTTGTCAGGGATAATTTAGTTATTTATTATTTAGTCTTGCTTTTGCTTTTGTTTTTTGAGACATAGTCTTGCTATGTAGTTCAGGCTGGCCTTGAACTCACTATATAGCTCAGGCTGGCCTCGAACTCATTATGTAGCTCAGGCTGGACTCAAACTCACATTGATTCTCCTGGAGTGGCCTCCTGAGTGCTGGGATTGCAGGAATGTGCCACCATACTTGGCTGTTGGGGGTAATTTATACAGCAAAGTCACAAGATGAGTAGCACATGCATCAAACTGTAATCAACCAATAAGATTACAAGTATAGTTGTTTAGCTAATATTGATCCAGTAGGGAATCAGGGCACATAGCAAAGTTATATGGTCAGTTAGCATCATTAATTTTAGCTTATCTATGACTTCTAAAACAAGACCATTTTGGGGAAAGGATGGGTCCAGATGTTTAGATCTCCTGCCAGGGTGTCGGATGCATATCGGAATTTAGTGGGCTGGGTGGTATTAGTCACAGCATAGTCTTGAGGTCTGTCGGACCCTAAGGGAAGTATGCAAGTCTGGCTATAATGACTTTATCTTGAGGCTTTGACTTCTTCTAATATGTCAGCCCAGCTCTTATGTTTTTTATTTTTCCAAATTGAGTGACCATAGTCCCGACTGTAGATCTGGAGGCATATAGAGAAGAACAGTGACAGAACTCTTCAGGGATTCCTGTGCTGCCCTCATGAACCTGTTTCTCCAGCTGTTAGTGAAGGGCACACTTTCCATATCATCCCAGTGTGGAGGTTTAGGGTTAGCATGACAACCCCAATCCAGCACTCCCATTTCTCTAAGTCTCTGAATCCCCTCATCAATGGTAAACTGTGGAAAACCAGGCAACTCGTACTGATTCACAGCAGGCATCTTCTGATACATACTTTTGCTAACCAGCCCAATAAACCATTAACACCTTTTTTTTTTTTTTTTTTTTTTGCTCCATGAGTACAAAACTAAATTCACAATCTCTGCTGAATGGGTACATACTGACAAACCCAGCCTCATTCAGGTGTATATTTTTGCCACCATTGTCCCATATACCCAGAAAATTCATTCCCACATTTGCTTATCAGGCTTCTGCTTATAAGAGTAAAAAAAATTCAAGAAGTTCTTTGGGAGAATAGCAGACCCCTTCATAAGTCACACTATGTATCTTGCACTTAGGAATCTTCTCTGATTTGAACTTGGTTATAGGCCTAGAAGCAAAAGTGAGAGATGAGGGTGAGTCCCAAGGAGTGTCAGCTTTATCATGCTTTTTCATGTCACAGCGGAAGATGCCAGAGTGATGAGCAGCAGAGAAAGCCTCTCTGAGATTTGGTGTCTGACACTGGAATATAGTAATATGAGGAAAAGAAGATGGAGGATAGTGGGTCCCTGGGGCTCAGGGAGGATCTGAAGCAAGAATTTAAGCACATGAGGAGGGCAAAGAGACAGACATCAACGAATAAGGAGGTGGCAGGTAGCACTTTCTCCATTATGCTTTGTCAGCACAGGATTCGTTTTCTCCAGTACAACAGGAGAGGCCAACAGCACACGGTGGGGGTGAGGATGCTTCTGCCACTGTGGTGGGGAAATTTCTTCCTCTGGCAAAATAATCTCATGAGAGTTTAGGAGCTCAGCATCACCAGGTTCATCAGGATCCTCCCAAATATCTCCATCCTAATTTGTGGGATCCTGTTTTTTTTTTCTGATCATTGTCTTTACACTTAATTTCAGATATGCTTTGAGGCTGAGCATTAGACTTGCACTGCATTTCAGCCCATTTCATGATGAGGGCCTGTGTTTGAGCCCTGTGACTAAAGAAGAGATTTTCTTTCAGGACTCATTTAGAAATTTTAGATTATGTATGTAAGTCTGCACCTGGGAATTTGAGTCTTTGAGCATTTTATTTTCCTTTAGTGATTTGTCCTCACAGTTAGAAGACTTCAGATTTACTATGCACATTTTGAGCTAATTGTTTCGTTCATTAGTTGTTCAGAGATGCTAAGACAACCAGCCAATATCATTATATTTTCCACTCTGCCAAAAAAATTTCAAAAGTATCATATATGGAGTCACTAAATTTCTTATATCTTATAAGTGGTGAATCAGGGTAATCGAATGGATCTAAATTACATTACTTTAAACAGTTCCCACCAAGGACTGCCAATATTCCCCACATTAGCAGGAGAGACTACGGCATCTTTAGGTCTTATCAAATTAGAGAGCCCCCTCCAAGAACTACTAAAACCATCTACTTCTGTTCCTCTAGAGCCATTCCTGTACCAAAATCTGTATGAGTCACTTGTTACTAGAGAAGCAGATTTAAGGCAAGGTGTATGAATACATAAGGATTTACCAGATAGGCTTACAGTGACTGCCTGCAGATTCAGGTGTGGAAGAGTGCAAAAGGGCTGTCAGTGCACTGGAGAGCCAACGGATCTAGTCAAGGTTCAAAAACTTGGAGCTCACTGTAATGTCCTGTATGAGTCCATATCAGAGGCCAAAGGGTCTGTGTTAGAAGCCAGGAGTGACATTCACAGTGAAGGTGGAGACTGGAGCTCCTCTGAAGAAACAGAAGCAAACCTTCCTTCTTCATCGATCTTTTATTTAATTTAGGCAGCAAGCCTACCCAGGGTGGGTCTTCTGCCCTCAGTGTATCCTTTCAGCCACACCTAGAACTATGCTGAACCAATTTAGTTGGATGTTTCTTACTCAAATTGACAAAATTAGTGAACTAACCCATGTTAATTTAAAGTAGCTTATGCTTTAGGTTTTCTGTAGTTTGCAGACAGGGTACGGCTGTGTTGCCCAGCCTGTTCTCCTGGACTCACCCTGCACCAGCTTCCAAGTGGCGGGACTAAGGTGCCGGCCACCCTGCCCAGCTTAATACTTCAGTTAGATAGGGCCCTAAAGAAAATTCTTTTGTGGTAGAGGACAAAGTGAGTGGAGTGTACATGGATTCACAAGGAAACCATATACTGCAACAGAAGAGAAGAAAATAGATTAAACCATACAGAAGAAATAGCTTGCCACTGTGGATTAGAGACTGTCGTGGAGTGCGGTTGTGTAGCCACCAGCGGAACACAGTGAGATCAACTTTTCTACTTGGGGAAGCAGAAATCTGACCTGGGTGGAGAGAATCCTCCACAGTTGGAGGCAGCAGTAAGAACATGAGCTAGTGATCCCCAGAGTCAGTGGCTGGTGAGTGACAGGGGGGTGGCACCCCAGCACTCAGGGCAGCAGAGCAGGAGGGAGTACATACGGCTGTTGTCATTTTATTTATGATAGAATTTGGGTTTGAACTTCAGGCCAGAACAGTCCCACAGTTGTTGATAGAACAGAGGATTTAGAGAAAAAAATTTCCCAGGACAGCAGCCTGAGGGGAATTCCTCTGAGAAGTAGAGGCTGGGACTACCCAGACCTAGCTCCGGGGGCATTACAAAAGTCATGACAATAAAGGCTGGGATGATAATCACTCCTTGTAAGTTTAAAGTAGCTTTACCCAAAATGACCCCCACTGTCCCATCTGGAAGGGGCCCATGCACCTGTAGGTTCAGGAATGGGCTTCTTTCCTCCGATCAGGGTCATTCTTTGTGGCCACAGGAAAATCTAATCTTATGTTTTGAGCTGTTCATCTAGAGAGGGAAATAATGTCCCTCCTGGGAGCCATGTCAGTGGCTATAAATGTTGCTGATGGGTAAATGTGAGCAACAGTTTAGTTGTCATTGTTTATTTTCCCCATTTTTTGTGGGGCCTGGGGCAAGGCCCAGACCCCATTTTCATCAGAAGCACCCCATCCTTATATTTAGGGGGATAATGCTTAACCTAGTACCTCTCTTTCACGCAGTGAGAGTATGAGGATGGGGACCTGAGTCGTCTTGGCCAGAGATGTTACCCTTTTATCCTGCAGGAGCCACATCCTTGGCCTCCTCAGGCTGAGCAGGAGCCTTCAAGTTTTTATAAACATGTCAAATTTCACCATGATGGAAACATTTAACACTACCCCTATTTCCCTTAGTCCTTCTAGCAAAACCTGCTATAACCTGGGCCATTGGATTAGTTTTAGGTAACTCAGCGCCAATATCTTGACAGGATTGAATATATGTCCTTAAATCGCTAGTTGCCTTAAGGCCTGTCTATAATCTTGGTTGGCTTTGGCATAGGCCAACTGGAGGACTGAAATATCCACAGTCCGGGTGTTAGAAACTTGTCTACGTGCAGTCTCTTGTAATTTTGCCACAAACTGGGTGAAAGGCTGACTAGGGCCCTGGGGAATGTATATAAAGGACTTGGCAGGAATCCTGTCCTCAGGGACTGCATCCCAAGCCTTTTCATCAAATCAGTGAGTCACTGGCACACTTCATCAGAGTACTGAAGCTTTTCATCAAGGGCTATGCATTTCCCATTCCAGAAAGCATTTCTTCATCTGTATACCATGGGATTGATATAGGGAAATGAAACTCTCAACCCATTATATGTCCGGTATGAGTTTGTGCTCTCTAAAATTGAAGAATGAATTTTAGGAAAAACAGAGGTTAAAGTGAATATATTTATTGAGAGAAAGAAAGCTTCTGTCTAAGAGAGAGACACAAGGAGTCCCAAGTGGGTTGCCAAGGACTATCTTTTTTAGGAAGTTTTATAGAATAAAAGCCCAAAGTGAGGCAGGCCTAACTCGGGGGAAAATGTGAGACCTTTCAAGTTGGGCATGAGGTGGGACAGAAGTATGGTCAACCAATAAGATTAATTGCTCAGGTAAAATTGATTAAATCAATAATAAATGAGGAAGCAAGTCAATATAGCAAGTGGACATGAATACAGAACAGTGACTCTTCCTGTGTAGGGGTTAGGATGGTGACTTCTGGTTTCCTCAGGGTGACAGAGACCTGTTTGGAATATCAAATTTCTGATGCTTTTCCTTAGAAAATGTATGGGTACATTTGATTTATCTTTTGTCTTGAGGTCTGGCCCACACAAGAGGTGTGTATCACCCTCACAGTTGCAGGGAGATAGGTCTTTTACACTGGTTCTTTCAAGGGCCCAGCCCTGTCTGACTGCCTATAATATTTCTAAGAAACTCAGTTGCCTGTAACAGGATCATGGCCCATTCTATTCTTTGGGGCCTGCTTTACAATAAGATTTTTTTAATTGTACAGTGTAAGGAAGAAATTGAATGAGGGACAGGCATATCTTTGCTAGGTGTTTGATATCATAAGGAATCAAGCAACATGTATCTAGGACATTCTCCAAGAGCCCTGCCATACATGGACTCTGGGTGCCATTACTAGTAACACTTTGTCTAAGATCATCTAGCAGTTTGAATTCAAAAGGCACATAAACACATGAGAGTTGAGTCTCATCGTTTGGATTTGGCTGGGTGCCACAAAGAAGCAAGTAAGAGTGCCAAAAACTTCCCCCTGGCGACTTCCTTTAAAATCTGCAAGTATCTACACAGCTGTACAGAGTGCCTTTCTTTCAGGCTTTTCAAGCTGAGCTGGTTTTTCCCCAAACACCTGTGATGGTGGCAAGAGCCAGGGGAAATCTTTGTTTTGAGTTTTGGCTTGTATGTGCTTTCTGAGAAAAACAAGCCAGGGCAGCACTAAAATTTGCTTTGTCCACCTCAGGATGGGGAGCTGCCACACTTCTTACTTTTGTTTCTTTAACCCTGGGAGCCACAGCTGTCAGCAACTGACTTTATAGTGAGCTTAGCACTAATTTAACAAGATTCAATGTGGCAAAGGTCTCAGGAGAGACCTTCCCTCCTGCTGCGGGCTAAGATTTTCTCCCACACATTCCCAGTTGTCAGTGTCTAAGGTGTCTGATTGAGATTAAATTTAATTACTTCTTAACATTTTGGACATAGTGCTAATGGGTACCAGACTGCTTTAATAAAATGCAGAGTGAAAGGGTTGCTGGCCCAGACCGGATACTATAGCCAGAAAAAGCCTCAGCCGGAATTAGGGAGCTCCTGCCTCCCCCACCCCTAGAGATTTACCTGTGATCCTATACCCCCACCTTTACAAACCTACCTCTGGCGCCAAACTAAGACCAATGTGCATCCCTAATGTCCCTAGGTTCCACCCCAGGCCGAGGCTACTTATGTGCCTCACTCCAAGTATTCCAGGGAGAGATCGCCGGCCCAGGGTGGAGATCCTGTGCCCTGGGGGGTCGGGGATGTCTCTCCCCGCATTCCCGAAATAAAGGTTACTTATATTTTATACTTCTTATCTTTTCAGCCACCACCGCCGGCCAGTCCTTCCCCTCTTCCTATCCTTGACAGACCTATCACAGAGTAGTGTACATATTATTGTTCATTGAAAAATTCTGACTCACTTTTTACTGTGGATGAAAAAGTTTCTGTTCACAGAGAAAGCAGTGAATTTTTTTCCCCCACTCATCAGATCTCTCTGTATTCACCCGTGAAGTCCTTTGGGATCTTGGGCTTCAGCATTTACCCACGCTGATGTTTTTGATTCATCCAGGCTGGGGTGCAGTTACTGGGGTGGGGGTTGTCAGGCCCCTAATCACTTGGTCAAGGATATGATGAAGAAATAAAGGCAGGGACAGTAATTTAGAAAGCCAAGGGGCCCATAAGGTCAGAGCTCTTATGAGGCCAAGACTAAAAACCTCTGAACTCTTCAGTGTTTATTGAATGCACACAACTTCCCCAAGGAGGATTTAGGGAGATTCTGAGAACAGAGGAGTGGAGGGCACTGACGTAAGCAAAATCAAGTAAGAAGCAAAATGTTCTTGGAAGACTATATCATTTATTAATGGGAAACTTACTTTATCCATGGATTAGCACTTACTTGTATAGAATTTTGTGTGAGTTCTCAGATGAAATGCTACCTTGCCTTTTGAGACATCATATCATCATGGGTCATAAGGACCTCTACTGAGATCAGGGGCATGAAGAGCTTTGTTTCCACATGCCAGCTGCTGGCTCATCAGGCAAGGCATGCAGGGCTAGCATAGACTCAGACTTCTAATATAGAAAGCCAATTTATGGATTTGTACTTTTCTCAGAATGATCTGCATCAATTAGCCAGAGCAATTAGGCAAGAGAAAGATATAAAAGGGAGATAATATATATATATATATGAAAGAAACAATTCAACTTATCTTTATTTGCAGATGACATGCTATTCTATATGGAAAACCCAAAGAACTCCACCAAGAAGCTCTTAGAATTAATAAACAATTTCAGCAAAATAGCAGGATACAAGACCGACACTCAAAAATTATTAGCATTTGTGTGCACCAATGATGATTGGGATGAGAGGGAAATCATAAAAACAATACCATTTACAGTCACTTCAAGAAAAATAAAAATACTTAGGAGTTTTCGTAACCAAAGAAATGAAAGACCTCTACTGCTCGGGACTATGAATTGTAAAATGATGTATTATCTGTCCTGGGCTATCTACCTTGTGAGCCAGTTTTTGAATGTGGAGATCACCTTCCTCTTAAAAAATGAGAATTCTACCACAGCCTCTACTCTGTTCCAAGAAAAGCGCCCCACCTTCTCCCCTGCACTGGCTAATAAAATGATAGCTCACCGGAGAATCGAGGGCTTTTGTGCCTAGAGAACAACATGTAGTCTCAGATGCCTGCTGTACTTTGTCTCTCCCTCTTTCTTCCCTTTCTCACCCTGCACTGTAACCTGGGCAGGACCTTGGCACCCACTGCAGGGGTCTCCAGTAACCGGCACTGTGGGAAAGGCTGCTCATACTTTACACAGAAAACGACAGTACTTGAAGAAGAAGGTGGTTGAAGAGGAGATCAACTATTTGCTCCTTGGCAAAGTGTCCAAAACTATATGTTGGTGAAAAGATAGCCTATTAAACAAGTGGTGGTGGGAAAACTGGTTATCTGTTTGCATCCGAGTTAAACTGGACACTTATCTGTCATCACAAACTAAATTAAAATCAAATGGATCAAAGAGTTAATCATTAAAGCAAAAACATGAAGTCCCCTAGAAGACAAAATAGGTAAAACACTTGACGACATAATAGCAGAAAATAAATTTCTAATCAGAACCTCAATGACACAGGAAATAGCAACAAGAATTAAAAAATGGGATTGAATCAAATTGATAAGCTTCTGTATAGCAAAAGATTCAATCAATAGAGAAAAGAAACAACATGCATAATGGGAAATTGTATTTGTCAGCTGCTAATCAGACAGAGGACAGTTATCTAGAAGCAGAAGGGGTTGCAAGTGGGCTGTGGGACACTTGTGAGATGTCCAGTGGTTATGGACCTTAGACTGGGGCTCTCACTCACTGGAAGTGTCAGAGAAATAGGCAGGAAGATGATTGAGCAGGAGGCATCTGTCAGGTAGCGGGTAGGCAGAAGCTGAAAGATGAAAGTCCTGAAAGTAAAAAGTGGTTACCTTTATCAAATCCTGCTCAGAGATGGAGTAAGGTGTGCTAAGAACAGCAACTGAAGTTACCGAATCATAAGCCACATCGTGGACACGCATTAGAGCTGAGTGAGGACAGGAGCCACACTGCAAAGTTTGCAAAAGAGAACAGATGTGGATGTGGAAAGGTTGAGAACACATATTTTCCTGGATGTTGGAAAACAGAGCAGAGGATGAGGCTAAAGTGGCAGAGCTCCAGGGGGTCAGGGGGGCATTCTCTGTACGACAGGAGGTCACTGGGGCATTGTGTACAGTGACAGAGCCGATGCAGCTCAGGGGGAAAAACAGGCAAGCTTGGAACAGTGAGTGGGGGGAACAGGAACTAGAGATGGAGAGGCTGCCCCTGACAGGAGCAAAAGTCCCTCATTCCAGAAATAAGGGGGAAGGAGAGGAGGATGAGGAGGAGTCGTGGGTGAGAGGTGGAGAATGAGCAGGAGGGGACATGATCTGAACCGTCCAAGAAAGTTTGTTGTTAACACCTGACAGAGAACCGCATTCTCTCTTCCAACCACGAGGAACAAAGAAATGGGTCTCTTAAAGGCAAAAGGAGTTTTATAGCTTTTCTTTGGCAGGGCCTCTTTGCTTTTAAGGTATGCATCAGGGAAAGTAACGGGCCTGTAGTTGTGGGTAGGCTTTAAAATCACTGATTTCTCATCTGGGCCCTATCATTCCTGGCTCTGCAGGGGTCTAAGGAAAGGGTCTGACATCTCTGGTGTGGGGGCTTCTGGCTGGTCAGGAGCGGAAGGGCGTTCCCGAGCTAGACTGACCAAAACATAAATGTTGTCTTGAGGTGTTCCTGGGTAACTGACCTGGAAATGGCTGGAATACATTCCTGAAAAAGGTTGGAATAGGTTGAATAAGCAGGGAAGAAAAAGAAGGACAAGTAATATAGGGTCAGGAGGGCAGGAAAGGAAGAATTCAGTAAAGAAGAAGCGAGAACAGGCGAGTCCTCAGTTTGGAAGCTCATTCATGGAGGCATTTGCCTCATCCCGATAAGGCAGGATTTGTGTGTAAGCAGAACTGTTCTGAAGAGTACAGCACATATTCTGCCCTGTGACGCTGTTGGGAAATCAAGACCTCTGTGATTCTGGAGGACAACTAAAAGCAAGGAGTTTACTTGTTCTTGTAAGTTCTCCAATTGGTCAGAAACTTCTTTGAAACATCCAGTGAGTTCTTTTGACACATGGGTAAACTCCGATGGAGAGACTCCTAGGGCCCTGGTCCCTGTGCCAGCTCTTGTGAGTATGCATAAGGTGGCCATTAAGAGAATTAGCTGTAAGGGATTATGCTGCACCCAGGGATGAGTTATGGGAGAGACAGAGATCGGTGTTGCTGAGGAAAGCATGGCAGTGAGCACAGATTCTGGTCCAGCTGGCTGGTAAGCAAATGCATACCTTGCTTCTGCATACCCAAAGATGCCCGTTTTCAGGGAAAAGCATATGATAAGATCAAACTAGGAGAAGAGGAGGTCTCAGTGTCAGACTGCTTGGAATTTGTGCCTTATGTGGAAGGAGAGATAAAAACTGTGGCCATCAAAGGGCTGAGTGGCAAGGTTGGTTGCACCACCATGGACTTTTCTTGGCTAAGAGCAGTGAACTTTGGGTTTAGGAGAATTCTGTCATCAGGCATATTGTGATGTTTGCACTCTTGAATTTGTCTGTGGGCTAATGGAGTGTCCATTAGGGGGTCTTTTCCTCTGTTTTGATAATAGCTACATGTAGTGGCATTGAAGCTGCCTCGAAAAGAACTGTACTCAGATACTGCAAGAGAGTTCTCAGGCAGTGTTGTGGTGGGAGGAGGAGGTAAGTGGGGTGTAGTGATTTTGTTGGACCTGAGAGATGCACAAAGGATTGGATCAGATGGAGCCCACTTTGGGAGGGACCCATTGTGGTTCACTGGGGAAGCCAGCGAACTTTCAGGGCTTTTTAGTGCCCCTGAGAGCCTGATGTGAGATCCTTCAGCTAAGGCTGTACTGCCGATGTGGGCAGTATGAGTGCAGTTTAGCTTTGCAGAAGTATCTATCCATGCACCAAGAGGAGCAGTGATTATTACTAAGTCTGCTCTCTGGGAAAGATGGGGGTGGACCCAGCAAGGTGGTTGAATGGTTTAATTAAAAATATGGAGGATTTTTGCCCTGTAAGAGCAATTGAGATGTCTAGGAAGGCTCTGCATTGTGCTGTTAGGGGTTAAGAGCATATGCTGAGGGGCTGGGGATTTAGCTCAGCGGCATAAGCGCCTGCCTTGCAAGCAAGCAGTCGTGAGTTCGATCCCTGGTACCGAAAAAAAGGAAAAGGACCAAAAAGAGCATATGCTGAGAAAGAAAGGATCAGAGCAGGAAAGCATAGAAAGTAAAGGTGGTGATTTGTTCAGGGGACAATCTGGGAGAGTTCGTTGTGGTCACACATTCTGGATTATGGTGCTTTGAGGTTATCCTTTATTGTAGCATAGTATTCCATTATATTTAAAAATATCTGCCTTGTACATTTATCTGGTGATAGATAGGCATTTAGGCTATTTCCAATATTTGACTGTTACAAACTGTGTCACTATAAACATGGGTGTGCACATAAATTTCTGTGATCCAATGCTTTTAATTATTTTGGGAACATATCAAGAAGGGGAATAGCTGGGTCAAATGGAACCTCTAGTCCCAGTTGTTTGAGGAATCTCTAGATTGATTTCCACAATGGTTGCATCCAGTCTACACTGTCACCAACAGTGGGTTATTGTTCCTTTTTCCCTTCAGCCCCATCAACATTTGTTATTGGTTGATTTCTTGATAATAGTCATTCTTTCTGGGGTGAGATGGAATCTTAGCATTGTTTTTATTTGCATCTCTCAAATGACCAGTGATGTTGAACATTTTTGCATACATACTTTTGCTGTTTGTACTTCCCCATCTAAGAAGTGTCTGTTCATTTCAGATGCTTATTTTTGGATTGAGTCTTTAAATTTGGAGTGTCTGATTTTTTTTATTTTTATATATTCTGAATATCAATCCTTTGTGAAACAGTAGCAAAAAATTTTTCCCCAATCTGTAGGTTATCTTTTCACTCTGGATGGTTTCTTTTAGTGTACAAAAGCTTTTTAATTGTGATGTGTTCTCAGGTGTTGGTCTTCATAATATTTTCGGTATAGTTGAGGTTTTGTTCATAAAGTTTTTTGCTTGTACCAATGTCTTCAAGAGTTTTACATAGTCTGTCTTTCAGGAGATTGTGTTTCTGCTTTACTATTTACAACTTTGAGCAATTTTGATTTTAGTTTAGTGCATGGTGAAAGATACGGGTTTAGGTTTAAACTTTGGCATGTGGAAAGCCAGGTATCTCAGCACCATTTTTTTTTTCTTTATTTTTGGTACTGGGGATCAAACTTACGACCTTATGCTTGCCAGGCAGGTGTTTATGCCATTGAGCTAAATCCCTGGCCCTCAGCACCATTTCTTAATGTTTCTTCTAGTGAAGCTGTTTGGCCCCTTTGTCAATGATAAGATGGCCGAGTGTGTTTCGGGTTGTTTCTACGTCTTTGAATCCGTTCCACTGATCCACCGGTCTGTTTCCCCACCTCTACTATCATGCGGTTTTCTCACAGTAGTTTTGTGGTACAATTTCAAGTCAGGGATTGTGATGCCTCCTGTCTTGCCTGTGTTGCCCAGAACTGTTTTTGCAATGCTAGGTCTCTTCTTGCTCCAAATGAGTTTTAGGATTGTTTTCTCTCGTTAGGCGTGTTTTCTTTAGTTCTGTGAGATATAGTATTAGTATTTTGATTAGGATGACATTAAAACTGTATAAAATTTTTGGAAGTTAGGCCATTTTCATTATATTTGTTTTTCTTATCTAAGAATAAGGGATCTCTTTCTACTTTCTGATACTTTCTTTAATCTCATTTTTTAGAAAACTGTAACTTTCAATGTAAATTGCTTTTGCTTCCTTCATTATGTTGATTCATAGGTATTTCATTTTCTTTTTGCTATTGTGAAAGATGTTTTTCTAATTGCTCACTAAGTGAGTTTGTTATTTGTAAACTGGACTGCTATTGATTTTCGAGTGTTAACTTTGTATCCAGCTACACTACTGAATTTGGTCATTAAATCTAGAAGTCTTTTGGTGGAGTTTCTAGGGTCAACTGTGTAGAGTATCATGTCATATGCAAATAATGACAACTTAACTTCTTCCTTTTCTATCCTTATCCCTTGTATTTCTTTCTCTACTTACTCTGGCTAATGTTCGGAGAACTATGAATAAGAGTGATGACAGTGGCCATCCTTGTCTTGTACCTGATTTTAGAGCAAAAACTTCCAGTGTTTGACCATTTTGTATGATGTTGGAGGTTGGTTTGTCTGATGGCTTTTATTAGATTGAGATAAAGACCATAAAATCCAATTTTCCATGGGAATTTTATTATGAATGAGTGTTAGACTTGGTCAAATGGCTTTTCTGCAACTATTGAAAAGGTCAGGTGCTTTTTGGGGTTGGTTGATTTGTGTATGTTTAATCATCCCTGCGTCTCTGGCATAATCTTGCTTGGTCATAGTGTTTAAGCTTATTGATGATTTATTATATTCTTTTTGCCAGGGTCTTTTTAAGGATTATTGTGTTGATGTAGAGACAGGTGATCACACAATCACAATCTGCCCTCCAATGTGACCACTGCATTGGTATGTCCGCTGGGAGTTTGGGACTCAGCCCTGAGGTCAGCAGGGTGCTGATGGAGCAACTCATCTGCTTGGCTGTCAGTCATATACCAAATGCATTCCCTCTAATATTAAGTGTGGATGAAAGTACGCTAATTTTTCTTTTACTATTTTTGGAACTGTTGAACAGAAGGCATCATATGGCTAAATAGCAGATTATTTCTTAAGATAAATTTGTTTTCACATGGACTTTTGTTGCATTTTTATCTATTGTTGAGGAGTACTTGTATCATTTCTGTTTGTGTCTGGTTTATTCCTTTGCAGATTTTTCAATGAGATTTTATTGGTACATTCTAGATATACATATTGATTACCATAATTATAGACAGTTTGTACCTGTATATGATATAGCTTTCTTTTTTCCCCATTTCTCTATCTTCCCAGCTTGCACATCACTTGAAAATTAAGATGTTATAAAAATTTCCAATATCATTTACTTGTGAAATGAAGAAGCAAGATTTATTAGTGCACATAAAGGCTCTTAGGAGAAAAGCTATATTTTTCTAATGCTTCTGTAAATATATTACTTGTTGTGTTTGCATTTTCTAATCTGTTCCATTGATCCTCAGGTCTATTTCTTTGCCAGTACCATGCTGATTTTATCACTGTGGCTTTGTAGTATAGTTTCAAGTCAGGAATTGAGATGCCTCCTGCCTTGCATTTGTTTCCCAGAATTGCCTTTGCTATTCTAGGTTTCTTCAGTTTCCAAGTGAATTTTAAGAGTGTTTTCTCTAGATCTGTGAGGTATGTTAATGGTATTTTGATTGGGATTGAATTAAATCTGTATAACAGTTTTAGCAGTATGGCCATTTTCACAATGTTGCTCTTTCTAACCAAGAGCAAGGAATATCCTTCCATTTTCTAATATCTTTTTTAATCTCCTTTTTAAGAGTAGCATAATTTTCAGCATATAGGTCTTTTACATTCTTGGTTACGTTGATTCCTGGGTATTTCATTTTTTTAGATGCTATTGTGAAAGGCGATATTTCCATAATTTCTCTTTCAGTGAGTTTTTTATTTGAGTACAGGAATGCTATTGATTTTTGAGCACTGACTTTGGATCCAGCTACACTGCTGAATTTGTTTATTACCTCTAGTAGTCTTTTAAAGGAGTTTTTTTGGTTCTTCTATATATAGTATCATGCCATCTGCAAATAGTGATACTTTAGCTTCTTCCTTTCCTATCTTTATTCCTTTTATTTCTCTCTCTTGTCTGATTGTCCTGACTAGTGTTTCCAGAACTATATTTAATAGGAGTGGTGATAGTGGACATCTTTGTCTTGTTCCCGATTTTAGAGTGAAGATTTTCAGTTTTTGTCCATTTAGTATAATGTTGGCTGTTGGTTTGTCATAGATGGTCTTGATGAAATTGAGATAGATACCATGTATTCTGAATTTCTGTAGGGTTTTTATTATGAACAAGTGTTGGACTTTATGAAAAGATTTTTCTGTGTCTATTGAGCTAATCATGTGATTTTTGTTTTTGGCTCTGTTGATGTGGTGTATTACATTTACTGATATGCATATGTAAAACCATCCCTGCATTCCTGGAATAAATCTCATTTGGTCGTGGTATATAATCTTCTTGATGATTTGCTACATTTTATTTGCCAGTATTTTATTGAGAATCTTTGCATCAATGTTCATTAGTGACATTGGCCTATAGTTCTCCTTTTTGTTTGAATCTTTCTCTGGTTTTGTTATCAGAGTAATATTTTCCTCTAAGAATGAGTTAGGGAGGATTGCTTCTCTTTCAATTTCATTGAAGCATTTAAGGAGCATTGGCATTAAATCTTCTCTAAATTTCTGGTAGAATTCAGCCGTGAATCCATTAGGACCTGACCTTTTCTTTGTTGGTAAGTTTTTAATCATGTTTTTAATTTCAGTGGTTGATATTGGATTATTCAAAATTGTTATATCTTCTTGATTGAGCTTTGGTAGTTCATATGTTTCTAGAAATCTGTCCATTTCCTCTGTGTTTTCCACCCTATGTGATTAAAGATTTTCAAAATAGGTATTTATTTTCTTTTGAATTTCCATAGGATCTGTAGTGATTTCTCTCTTTTCAGTCCTTATTGCATGAATCTGAGTTTTTTTCTTCCTTTTTATTGGATAAGGTTGGCTAGAGGTTTATCAATTTTGCTTATTCTCTCAAAAAACAAGCTCTTTGATTTGTTAATTCTTTGTATTGTTTAGTTTCAGTTGCATTAATTTCTGCTCTGATCTTTACAGTTTCCTCTCTTCTATGAGTTTTGGGTTTGACTTGCTCTTCTTTTTCTGGAAGCTTGAGATGTAGCACCATATTTGTACTCATTCTCATTCTTGATGTGACAAATTATTGCTATATATGTCCCTCTTAGGACCACTTTCATTGTGACCTACAGGCTACAGCATGTTGTATCTGCATTTTCATTGAATTGCAAGTATTGCTTTATTTCTTCTTTAATTTTACCTGTAGCCCACTGGTTGTTCAGAAGGTTGCTATTTAATTTCCATGTAGTTATGCAGGTTTTGCAATTTCTTTTGCCATTAATTTCTAATTATGCATGGGATAATATCAATACCTTTGCATTTACTTAAGAATGTTTTATGGGTTAATATATGGTTTATTTTGGAGCATGTTCCATGTGCAGCTGAGAATATATATTCTGATGTGGTTGGGTGTATCACTGTAAACATCTACTAAGTCCATTTGCTCACAGCAATGGCTCAGTTCTATTATTTCTTTGCTGAATTTTTGTCTAATTCATCTATCTCTTTGTGACGGTGGGTCTCCTATTATAATTGTGTATTTGGTTTTCCATGTCCATTAGTATTTGTCTTACATAGTTGGGTGCTCCTGCATTTGGTACATATATATTTATACTTGTTAGTTCTTCTTGAAGTTTTCCACTAACCAGTATGTAGTGACCTTTTTTATCTCTTTTAATCATTTTAGGTTTGAAGTTCACAATGTCTGCAAACAGAATAGCTACCCCTGCTTTTTTCTGGATTCCTGTTTCATGGAATATTGCTTTCCATCCTTTGACTTTTAATCTATGAGTTTCCTTTTGAGTAAGATGTGTTTCTTGTATATAGCATATTGTGGGATCCATTCTGTCAACCTATTTCTTTTGATAGGTGAATTGAGGCCATTTACATTTATGGATATAACTGATACATACTGGCTCAACCTTGTCAGATTATGTTACTGTTGTTTGTTTTCTGCTTTTCCCCCTTGTTTAACTGCTTGCCATGCCTGGTAGTGTCTTTCTGTTATTGTTCTGGAGATTGTAGTTATTTATGTCTCTATCTAGTATGCCTTTCAATACTCTTTCTGGTGTTGGTTTGGCAGACATGAATTTCTTCAGTTGTTCTTTGTCATTGAAGTATCTTGTTTCTCCACTAAATTTGAAAGACAGTTTTACTGGGTACATCAATCTGGGTTGAAAGTTGTTTTCTTTCAGGGTTTCAAATACCTCACTCCAAGCTCATCTAGAGAGTTTGTTCTGAAAAGTCTGCCATGATCCTGATGGGCTTTCCTTGATAAGTGAATTGCATCTTTTTTCTAACAGCTTTTAGTATTCTGTTTTTTATTGTATGTCTGGGATTCTAATCATTATATATCTGGGGTAGATTTATGTTGGTTGTGACTGTTTGGCATTCTCTATGCCTCATTTATCTGTATATCAGATTTTCCCCTTGTTTGGGAAATTTTGTGCTATTACTTCTGTGAATAGTTTGTCATTTGTGTTGACTCCTGCATCTTCATTGATGCCTATTAGTCTTATATTGTTTCTCTTAGCATCACCTTGAAGCTGCCATATTGTCATTTCATGCTGCTTTTTTTTTTAATCGGTAAGGGAATCGAACTCATGACCACACACTGGCAAGGCAAGCGTTTATGCCGCTGAGCTAAATCCCCAGCCCCTGCTTTGTTGTTTTTTAAAAGTTCTATTCTTTCACAATCACTAACTGTGATCCTGTCCTCAAGGTCTTCAGATTCATTTAAATGGTTTTTGCCAGCTTTCAATGGAATTTTTTGTTCCTTGAATATCTCTTTGAATTGGTTTAATAGATTCTGCTTGTTTTCTATATTGTTTATTCAAGGTTTCAATCAATTCCCCATGTTCTTGTGTTTTTTTAAAATCTATTTCTTCTCTGGCTATGCTGAGTAACTCCTTTACTAAGGTTGTTATTTCTGTCTTTATGTAGGAAACTATTTCTAATTTGATTTCCTCTATAGCCTCATGAATTTGTTTCTTTATCTCATTTGTTATACTTTTGGAGATTTCTGGGGTATGACTTTTAAAGTCCTCTATTTCAGTGTCACCTGTACTTGTTCCTGATGGACTAGATGTTTGAGATTGCATTTTGCTTTTTCATTTTGTCATTTTTACCTTTTGGGCAAATACTTGGTCTTTCAATCCCAATAATCGCACCTGTTGGTAGTGTGAATCTCAGGGTGCTACTGTGTGGTTGATGTTTGCCCAATTGCTGGTTACCACAAATGAAGAGAAGGGCCAGTCACCTGAATTCCTCCTGCAGGGCTGTTGGGTGAGTCTTATATTCTTCCTGAGATAACTAGGAGTATTGATGTAGTTCAACTCTTAGTTACTGCTGTTGTTATGTCTTCAGGTTATTTCAAGTCACCAGATCTCCCTGTCTATAGTGTTTGTGTTGGCTGAGGCCCTACTGTGTCCCTGGGTAGCTCATAAGCCCTTCTAATTTTCTCCTAGTTGGTGGGGGCCTTATTGACATACTTTTTAACCTGTCTGATGTTCTCTGTGTGGAGGGATTACCCATTCTCTTGCCAAATTTGTCAAGGTCTTAAAGTTGGAGGGAGCTTCACTACTGCTCCTATTTACCCACTGAAGACCTCTATTTTAGGGGCAAACTTACCACACTGACTTGAGCCTACTGAGGTCTTCTGTTTGGGTGAAGGGTTCTTGCGTCTCCCATCAAACTAGCATGGCAGTTCGCTGTAGTCCAAGGTTTTGGGGAAAGGGGTGGGAGCTGAAGATCAACAGCAGTATTAGGTGCAGGAGGTGGGGATGGTTCCTGAGGGGCATGCCCTGCACATTTACATTTGCAGGAAATACCCATTGTATTTAGTTTGTGGCCTGTTTTCTTCTCCTACTAGTCCAGTTGATCCTTTTATTACTCTCTCTTTCTACTATGATTCTTAGCACTGGTACTCTGTAGGCCTGTTGTGGATATGTTGCAAGAAAATTCCTAAACCAAACCAAGCCAAGCCAAACTAAGCCAAGCCAAACCAAACCAAACAAAAGGAAGAACCTGGACTAGGGAGATAGAAGGCAGCATTTAATCTTTACACCAGTGGACTATTGGATCTTAATGCCACTGAACTGTTGCAAGATAATTTCTCAAAAGCAACAGCACTAAATTTAGGAAGAGTTTATTATATATAGAATTTAGAAGTGGGAGGTACAAATCAAGTGACAAAATGTTACACAATTGATTACTACTTTGAGGCATACACTGATAGGCAGGCTAGTCTTGTAACAAAGGAATTGTTTATCATAATATAGACACACTACAGGAACAAGGGAAGGGGGCCCTTGCAGAGTGAGTAGAGTTAAAGGCATTATCATAATATAGGAACATTCTGGGGCGGGATCCTTGAAATGGCCCAGAGTGCCTTAAGGTACAGACAATTACTCTGACTTGGTGCTCATCAGAGGTTGCAGCTGGGCTGTAGACATCATCAAGGTCAATTGAATTCAGCATAAGTAGTAGAACAAAAACATGGTGAGAGGTTTCTAATTGATCATGAAATATCTGTAAGTTTGCTATTTTATAAATTTGTTTCTACATTATAATTGTGTCCCAGCAATAACCACCTATAGAATAAGTATCACTTCTGAATGGAGGTACCAACTAAGGAGTTTATGATATGTATAGGACTCTAGCACACATCTGTAAAAAGAATTCTTACTTTAGTCCTCAGAGTACAAATCCTCAACAGCAAATCACAATTTATCCATCTTGGATCCATTCACTCATCAAACAATCACTCAGCACCTTGTGGACCACCTGTGCTGGTTCAGGGACTTCTAAGACAAAAGAGTGCGCATGGAAGAGAGGGGTCAATGAGGAATAGAGTGAGGCTCATTTAGGCCCTAAAATGTGCAAGCCAGCCAGGGAACTGCAGGGGGACAGGGAGAGGATAGGCTGTGTTTGGATACAGGAAGCAATGTGGGCAAAGGCAGGGAGCAAGGAGGGGCCCCATCTGGGGAACCACCAAAAACAGTGTTAAAGTCGACAACATTTTTACAAAGAGGATGTTGTCTACGACATGCATCAAAGAAATTAAGTTGAAGGGAATTGATCCAGGTCCAGGTGCAAATCTTCAGGAAACAAGGACTTAGAATTAACCTAAAGTCTATGGGAAATTTTCTGAGTTCCTGGAGTTTTTCAGGCTCAAACCCTCCTTTAAAAAACCATGCCAGGGCTGGGAATGTATCTCAGCAGTACAGTATTGCCTGGCAAGCACAAGGCCCTGGGTACAAAAAAAAAAAATCCACTGTAGACTGGATTCTAGGAAAGCTGCTATAATCCTGGAAAGTAATCCCAATGGTAGATGATGTTAAGGTATGAAGTGAACCAGAATATCAGAAGACATGAGGCTTTTATCTAGACTTTATTAGGTTAATAAAAATGGGGGAAATATTGGCTTTTGTTTACTCGATGCTTCTGAAGTATTAGTACTTAATAAATGTCACAACTCTTTTAATAATCATATAGACAAGTATTCTGTCCTTTTATAGATCACTAACTGGAATCCCAAGAGACAGAATAGCTTTCCTAAAGAAATACAGATAGAAAGCACAAGTATTTGCATTCAGGTCAGTTCTATTCTCCTTGTCTTTCTCTGTCTCTTTCTTTCTCCTCCTTGTCACCTCCCTTCACTCTTTTTCTCTCTCTCTTTTTGCTGTGGAAAACTGTTAACCCTAACCCTAAGAAATATCTTTTTTTTGTTTTGTTTTGTTTTTTGTCTTTTTCATTTTTATTGGTACCGGGGATCGAACTCACGACTTCCTGCTTGCGAGGCAGGCGCTTATGCTGCTGAGCTAAATCCTCAGCCCCACTAAGAAATATCTTTAACTCAAAAAGACACTCATAGATTAAAAAGTCAAAGGATGGAAAATAAGAACCATGCAAAAAGAACCCAGAAAAAAAGCAGGAGTTGATATCCTAATTTTAGACAAAGTAGATTTCAAGCTAGAACTTATCAAAAGAGACAAAGAACATAACTTATATATCAGTTAAGGGGACAATTCTACAGAAAGAGTTAACATTTATATATGCACCAAAGAGCGGTGATTCCAAATTCATAAAACAAACACTAGTGGATATCAAAAATCAGATAAACACCAATACAATAGGAATGCAGATTTCTCCATCACAAATGGACAGGTCAACTAGGAAAAAATTATCAGCAAAGAAACATCAGGCTTGACCCAACCACTAAAATAAATGGACTTAATATATATCTATGGAGTGTTTCATCCAATAATGACAGAGTACATATTCTTATCAACACATGGGACATTCCCCAAAATAGATAATATATGTAATAGCCAAAAAAGCAAGATTAAGTAAATGCAAAAGAATCAAAATTACCTCATGCATATTATCAAGTCATAGTCCAATGAAACTAGAATCAATGGCAAAAGAAGCCACATAAACTCTGCAAATACATGGAAATGAAACTATGCTCTCTTAAATAATCAGTAGGTCACAGAAGAAATTACATAGTTCTTACAATCAAACAATAATGACAGTACAACATACTAGAAGCTATGGGATGCAATGAAAGCAGTCCTAAGAGGGATGTTCGTAGCAGTGAATTCCTACAACAGAAAAACAGAAGGAGCACAAATAAATAACCTAGTGATGTAGCTCAAGGTTCTAGAAAAACAAACAAACAAAGCAATCCACACCTACAGCTAAAGGGAGGAAATTATAAAGATCGGGGGAAAAATTAGTAAAGTTGACTGTAAAACATTCAAAGAGTTGGTGGTTTGACAGATTAAATAAAATAGACAAACCCTTAGCTAATCTTACCAAAATAGAGAATGAAAAGATACAAATTCATGAGTCATATAGGAAAAAGATGAAATCACAATGGATTCTGCTGAATTCCAGATTATTATTGGTAACTACTCGGAGAACCTGTATTCTAAAAATATGGAAAATTCAGAGGAAATGTATGAATTTATAATTCATACAAACTATCATTCTAAACCAAGGAGATATAAAAATTCTGAATAAGTTAATATCAGTCAATGACATTGAAGAAAGTAATAAAGGAATTAGTAAGTAATAAAAGCCCAGATCCGGAGGGATACACTGCTGGGTTTTAAAAGAATGTTAAAGATGATCTAATCTCAGTACTCCCCAAACTCTTTAATGAAAGTGAAAGGGAAGCAGTATTCCCAAAGTCATTCCTGGAAGCACACCTTACTCTGATTCCAAAACCATAAAAGGACTCAACCAAATAACAAAGCTATAGGCCAGTCTCTTTCATGAATACAAATGCAAAAATCCTCAACAAGACACTGGCAAAAATCCTCAACAAGACCCTGGCAACAGAATGCAACAAATCAGCTACAACAACAAAAAATTAGGGCTAGTGGTGTAGCTCAATGGCACAGTTCTCACTTTGCATACACAATGTCCTCTGTTTGATCCCCAGCACCAACCAAACCAACAAATAATAAACATACATCATAACCAAATAGGATTCATTCAAGGTATTCAGGGATAGATACACAAACCAATAAACGTAATACATCACAAAAACAGAAGTGAGTACAAAAATCACATGATTTTCTCAATAGATAAAGAAAAACATTTGACAAAATCCAATATTCATGCATGATAAAAACACCAAAGAAAATAAAAATAGAAGGTCTTTGCATCAATCTTATAACACCTAACTATGACATATCAATGGTCCAGCACTATACTAAATAGAGAGTAGCTGAAAATTTTCCTTCTAAAATCAGGAATAAGACAAGTATGTCTGCTATTATCATTTCTGTTTAATACAGTTCTTGAAATGGTAGCTAGAGCAGTTAGGCAAGAGAAAGAAATAAGTCTATCACAGAAAAGAAAGAATTTAAATTACCACTATTTGCCAATGACATGATCCTCTAAATAGAAGACCCAAAAATACTCCAGCAATAGATTCTAAAGTTAATTTCCAAATTCTGTGGTATAGCAGGATACAAAATCAACACTCAAAAATCAATAGCAGTCCTGTACACCAATAACAAACTCATTGAGAGGGGAATTAGAGAAATATCACCCCTTACAGCACAAAAAATTTATTTCTTAGGAATTAACCTAACTAAAGAAGTGAAAGACCTCTATAATGAAAACAATAGTATTCTTAAAAAGGAGGTAGAAGAGGGCATCAGAAAATGGGAAGCTATCCCTTGATCCTGCATAGGTGGAACCAATATAGTCAAACTGGTCATAATTTCAAAGCAGTTATATAGATTTAATATAATCCCAATCAAAGTACCAATAACATTCCTTGCACAACAGGAGAAAGCAATATTAAAATTCATGTGAAACCATGCTAGAGTAGCAAAAGTTATTCTGGACAACAGTAGTAAGTTGGAAGCATTTCAATACCAGACTTCAAGTTATACTTCAAAGCTACAGTGGTGAAAACAGCATGGTATTGGTGGGGGGAAAGAAACTCCTGAGATTGATCAGTGGAACAAAATAGAGGATATGAAAACAATTCCAGATATAGTCAATTATGTTTTGTTTTGTTTTGTTTTGTTTTTGTTTTGTTTGGCAAAAGGGCCAAATTCCGTCCCTGGAGGAAAGATAGCCCATTTAACAAACTAGAAACTCTTGATATACCAAAGGTTGACTCTAGACCCATATTTCTTATTATGCAAGAAACTAAAATCAAAATAGATTAAAAATATGCTGGAAGACAAAATATGCAAAGCTCCTGAAGACATAAGTATAAAACAAACTTTTTGAACAAAATGTGATTGTACAAGAAATGATAGAATCAACAATTGAGATAACATTAAATTAAAAAGTTTATGCACAGCAAAGGAAAACACTAACAGAGTGAAGAGACAACTTACAAGAGATAAAAATTTTGCCAACTACTCCTCAAAGGTCCAATACCTAGAATATATAAAGAACTAAAAGAAAAGCCCCTCAATTTTAAATATGCAATTAAAATGGGCATATGAAATAAATCAATACTTCTCAGATGTAATACCAGTAGCCAGTAAGTACATGAAAAAAAGTTCAACATTGCTGGCCACTCAAAAATTCAAATTAAAATAGCACCTAGAGGACTGGGGATTTAGCTCAGTAGTGTAAGTGTCTATCTGGCAAGCACAAGGTCATGAGTTTAATCCCCAGTACCAACAAAAGAAAAAAAATAGCACCTAGAATCAATCTTACTCCAGAAAGAACTGCTATCATAAAGAAATCAACCAATAACAAATTCTGGCAAGACTTGCAGAGAAAGGACCTTTCACCATTGTTGGTGGGACTGTAAACTGTAACAACTGCTATGGAAATCATAGGAGAGTTCTAAAAATCCTAAAAGTAGAAATTGCACTTGACCCAGCTGGATCCAGTGTGAGGTCAACCTGGATTACATACGGAATTCAAGGCAAGCCTGCCTTGTCAGACCTTGTGTCAAAAACAAAACATAACAAAACAGCCAAACTGGTAATCTTCAGAGATCAAAGAGAGAGAAACTGCCACTGATGAAGAATAAAGGAGGCTCCAAATTGATGCCATTTTATGTTGGACAGAGTCTGTCTGCCTAGAAATAAAGTGTAGTTCTTTGGAGGTCTGGTAGTATATAGATTTTAAAACATGCACACCTTCCAAAGATGACTGGTTTTTGCAAGGGGCATATAGTTGTATCTCTTTGTGTTTGGGTACATGGACTTTCACAGTCCTACTGTTTTAGAATGACCTCATATGTTCTGACGTAGACATGGCCAGAAAAGTATGCAGCGAGGTACTGGAGGCCAGGCTGTGTAATCTTAAATTGCTCATCATGAAGGGACCTCTGCTCTGTGGGGAAAGGTCGTATTCACAGTGCTCTGAAGTCAACATAACAGCACAGCTGAGGCAGCTGAGGGCATGGTCTGCTGACTCTCTCTTCTCCAGAGCAGTAAAGCCAGCAACCTTAGAGATCGATCAGTTCTCTTAGTTGGCAAGATTTATTGCCTTCGCTTAGCAGGGCCCCGGTCATTTCTGTAGACTTTTACTTCCTGTGTACCCTCCTCTTCCTGTACCCCCCAAACCTGTGAAAACCCAGTAAGAGTGATGATCTGAAAGAGTTTCTGTTCTTACTCCCAGAGTCTTTACATCCACAAGGTTTTGGCCTTTCCATGTTCCCCAAATCCACCTCACTTGCTTTTTTTTTTTATTTAAACCTTCAACATAACTCATTTTAGGAATTTAGGGGCTAGGCCAGGTCCTTGTTAGAGAGGAAGTTAGGGAAATTGTTCACATGAACCTTACTTATCCTGGTATTGTGTTGATTTGATAACTATGGCATTTACATTAAAGGCAGAAGATCGAGAGTAAGAAACTGACTAAGCCAAATAATGTCATGGGATATAAAATATGTGTTACAACCAAAGGCTAAAAGTATAGTGAATACACACAGGTCAATAAAAAGAATATTAGGAAAAAACCCCACTGGGTGTGGTGGCTCACACCTATAATCCCAGCACTCGGGAGGCTGAGGCAGGAGGATCCTTGCAAGTTTGAGACCAGCCTTGGCTACAAAGTGAGCTCAAGGCCAGCCTGAACTGTATGGCAAGACCCTATCTCAAAAAAAGAAAAAAAGAAGAAAAAGAAAAAAAACCCCAGGTATTTTAAAGCCGAAAATAATCTTTTATTTTTAATCTTTACAGTTCCTAAATTCATAATAATATAGGAGGACATTTCTGTTTTGGCAAATGTTGTCACTTCTCACTACTTCCCATGGGAAATCTTCCAACACTGTTATTTCATCATTGACCACAGACTAATTCTTAGAGCAACAAAATGTTTGACAAAATGGTTTTGAATTAGGTGGATCACTATTTATCTTCTGCTTTGCACACAAATCATAAAGAGTAGCCCTGAACCATTGGAAGAAGAAGGAAATCAAGACTTTAAATACTGGCACCTCTTCTCCTGGCCATCTAGTGGCTTGTGCTTCCAGTCATCATGTAGGCTCTCCTTCTTCTGGGTCCTTCTCTTGTCTGGGACCATCTATGGAAAGGTCTATGAAAGACGTGATTTGGCCAAAACCCTGAAAGCAGCAGGGATGGATGGTTATCAAGGAATTAACTTGGCAAACTGTAAGTCTGCTCTCTCTGCCTCTACACACCTTCAATGAGAAAATGAATGATCAAGGAGATTTTGTATGAAGAGACTGCTGCTCCCTTGTGGATTTCAATACTTACAACATTTAAACATGGTTTGCTCCTTTAGAATCAGAGACACCAGGTGAAGGAATGATGCCATGAGAGGAAATACTCTCCACGTTCTAGGTTCCACACAATCTGCTGGACTCTTCTAGGCCCACTAGATTTGCCTGTTGCTCCAGATTCAGTGGCCTGAGAAGCCAGAGGAAAAGATGCACTGATAGACCAGTGTGAACCCGGGTTCTAGAGGACAGAGTGATGTGGAAGCTTTCTTCACATTCTCTATCCTGATATAGGGTTTGTATCAGATTTCAAAAAGTTAAGGCTAACTTGTAAGAACAGAATAAGAACCTATTTCCCACCAGGCATCGTTTATGTGAGGGGTCTCTGATGCTCGTCAAGATGTGTTATGTTGCCATTCTCCACTTGTCTATTTTCCATTTTCTTCCACACCATTCTTTATGTGGCGTAATGGAAAGTTCCTGAACACTGCTCCATATTTGTCAATGTAATCTCTTAGTTTTCCATTTAAAAATTTTCCAATTAATAACTATATTTGAATGAATGCGGGACTGAATAGAAGAATGGGTGAATGGATGAAATTACATAAAACCTAGTCTAGGTCAGGGATTTAGCTCAGCAGCACAAGTGCCTGTCTGGAAAGTGCAAGTTCAATCTCCCGTACCAAAACAAAACAAACAACAAACAAAACACAAACCTAGTTTATCCTCGGAGGCTTGCTTTTAAGAATCTTGCTTGACCTCTAAGTTCATCTTTAGAGATTATAGGAAAATTTTTACCCTTCATAAAAATTCTATATTTTCTAATAATATTAATTTTCCATGAGCACATACATATGCTAAGGAGGCTCCTAGTCATTAAGGAGGCTGAGGAAGGAGGGTCTCTAGAGCCCAAGAAATTAGCATAGGCGTCATGGCCACAACCTGTGACATAATAGCACAAAAAATCTAAAGTGTAAGGCATTTTGTAAGTTAAGTACAGTGCATCCTTGCACTTCTAAAGTAAGTGTCGGGTAACATAGAATTAGCTAAAAAGAGCCATCGTGGCACTGCAGGCCTACAATTCCAGAGCTCAAGAGGGTAGAGAAGGAGCACTACCATGATTTTGAGGCCAGTGTGGACTACTGAGTGGCTTCAAGTCCAGTATAAATAGCATGGTGAGATCTTATCTCAAATGAACAAACAAATAGAATTAGATGTAAAGATCTGACTTTGGTATACAGAGTAAATCATTTAGTATTATTACTCATTATTACAAATAATTCCTCCCCAGGGATGTGCTTGGCCAAGGCGGAGAGTAGTTACAACACACAAGTTACAAACTACAATCCTGGAGACAAAAGCACTGACTATGGGATATTCCAGATTAACAGCCACTATTGGTGCAACGATGGCAAAACCCCCAATGCTGTTAATGGTTGCCACGTATCCTGCAAAGGTAAGACAGGAGCGTGCTCGAGTGTCGGCCAGGACCCCTCTAGCACAGACAATAGAGATTCAGTGCAAATGATAGTTGGAAAGGATTCTTCTGGATCCTAGAGGAAGTATAACTCCACTACTAAAAAGAGACTGCTTTTTCACTAAATTTTCCAATACGAACTAAGGCCTTGGGGGTTATTTGCTCAGTGGTGAGAAACTGCTTTGTGTGTCTGAGTTCTTGAGTTCCATTTCTGGCACTGCACATAGATAAACCAAGAAACAAAAAGTATGTCATATACAACTGATGTTTTCAAATGCAAGTTGCTGAAATTATTCATTAACTTAGACTAAGTTGGCACGTCGAGGTTTTGTCTTGAGCAGTGGTGTACTTGGTAGGTACTTAGAGCTATTTTACAAATAATTGGTTGGGTGGTTTATGATTATTTCTCTTTTTATTGTGAAATGATCTGAATAGACATGGTGATCGAAAAATACTTTGCATGTTAAAGAAAAAATTTTATTAGTGTAAAATACAAATGGCCATTAATTGATCTCAAAATACTTTGCTTTGAACATAGAAAGTGGCATCATCCTTGCTACTTTTTGAAGCAGTTCTGGAAGTCTGTTTTATGAGTTTCCTTTCCAATGTCATCACCAAACAGGGTCTGCTGCTGTGGAGCGCCATGCAGTGGAAAAGCAGGCCTGTAACCCCTTAGGGTGTGTCCTCAGCCACCTACTCACCAGAGCTGGCACCATTCCACCTGGGCCTTTTCTGCAAAGTCAAAAGAGCCACGGGAGTCAGCAATCTGAATCAATCTGGGACACTGAGGCCGCTGTGACAGTGAGCACTGAAGACACTCATGAAACAGAACCTGCAGAACTGCTTCAGAAACTGGAAAGAGGGATAGATCAACTGTGTTCAAACCGAGGGAAAGTAGTTTGAGAAACTGATGTCTCTGTGTCTTTCATGGTCATAACATTTTTTATTGAAATGTACAATATTTTTATCACACCCCATGTAAAGTTTTTAGTATATCAGTGAAATGCTTGCCCACTTTTAAGAATAATTATATATTACTGCCTCCTCTACAGATATATTTTAATTTGTTGAGAGATTTTTTTTTTGTCTTTTTCCTTTTTATCAGTACCAGGGATCGAACTTACGACTGTCTGCTTTCAAGGCAGGCGCTTATGCTGCTGAGCTAACCCTCCAACCCCTTGCTGAGAGATTTTAATGTATATTAGAACAGGATTTAATTTTTTCTAAATGTTTTGATTTGCAACTCAAAAAAGAAAAATACACAGTCTTGGAAATATCATTATAATTCTTAACAAATTAATTTATGGACTTAATATTTAGCATAAAACTCATTTTGTTTTATTTTGTATTGTGTTTTATAAGGAGAGAACACATAGAACTTATTCCTTGGCAATGTAGGGATTAATAAACTCCTAAAATTCACCTTTACTGCATACAATGGAGTGTAAATACTGGAAACCTGGTATCACCAAATGCTTACATGTTAAATGTGCCAAGAGGCAAGACTCATTTTGGAATACTCTTTTTAAATCTGGTTAATTTATCTTTGAAGTATTTTGTATTGCATAAAAACATAGTCTCTGAATAAAAATTAAGATATAGAAGCAAGAAAAAATAGCAACTTCATTCTTCATACACATACGCTATGGTAACTTTTGTTATATATTCCTCCAGGAAGTAGGTTAATGCCATACAGACAGGTAAAGTATGTCATATACATGTGTACCAACACACAAACATGTAAGAAATTAAATTTATATATACTGCTTTGTAGTTTTCATAGTATCACATAAAATTATTTCCCTATCCATAAATACAAACCTGCCTTTTCATTATAAAGGATGAATACAATTCTAATCTATGTATATTCCCTAACTTTTCACCTAATTATTACTAAGAAACACTTAGTTTCCATTTTTCCCTTTTATAAATTGCTGTGAACAGCTTTGGGCACTCATGCTTGGGTGCATTTATTATTATTTCTTTAGGACAAATAATCCACCCTAGAATATCCAAGGAAAACTTGACTAGGCATTTTTTTAAACAGTGTTCAGTATTAAGAGCCGCCATTAAGAATTCCAGAGTTTGCAGTGGCTCCCTTTAATGAGAATCAAAATGCTTAATTTCATGTCAAATGGGGTAGATAAAGCAGCCTAAGACTCTCCTAGATAAATCTAAGATGAAATTCCTATGACAGTTGTCTTCATTTCTCTCCGTTCCTCTTTCAGCTTTGATGCAAGATGACATCTCTCAGTCTGTAGTTTGTGCAAAAAATATTGTGCTGGATCCATAAAGCATTAAAGCATGGTATGACTATTAAAAGGATAAGGATCATCTACTGTCAGTATACTCAGTGAGAGAAGATTTCAAAAACCAAAATGTCTTTGAGCTAAAACTTAAAAGTTTGGGCTCATGTGACAAAATGTATTCTCATTATCCAGGAAGAAACAATGTACCTTAAGGGACTCAAACTGCTATGATTTTGCTCCACCATTTATGTTGGGGGTGGGTTCAGAGATTTAAAATTCTCCACATTCTTCTATTTCCGTGATATTTATTGAAAATATTTCTAGAGCAAGCTAAATATGCAATGTACTTAATCCAACATTTCTGTGCAGCATACTGTGCTGCATTGTGAGTTTAGAGAGAAAAAAATACTTTGCATGCATTCCCCATTCAGGAAATAGCATATTTGAGTCTAGCTATGTATTTGTCAAAAATATGCTTTGCTGCTGCTAAGGATATAAAGTATGTGTGTTGTAATGAAGATAGATTTTGACTTTTTCTCTGTGTTTAATTTCTCTTTGCAGGATGGGATGGAGAAAGCATTGTCAAAACAAAGATGTCAAGCCATACACTCATGACTGTGGAGTATAACTGCAAAATTTCCTTCTTCCACTCGTTTTTTCTCTTTTCATATAAAAGAGGTAGCTTCACACTCTTATTGCTTCCCCTCCAAACAAGTAGTATTTTTATGGAAGCATTAGAAAAACATAGTCTTTCTCCTAAGAGCTTTTATGTGCACTAAGAAGTTCTATTTTTTCATTTCATAAGTAAAGCAAATAGTAATAGCAAAATTTTATTCTCAAGAAATCTGCAAGAGTCAGTGCCTCCCAAGAATCAGCCATGCTAGGACTGCGAGGACCCAACAAGAACTCAACCAGCCAGCCTCTCTGGTAAGCTATGCAAGCTGTGTGGCTTCTAGGAAAAGTCAGTGCCTCCTATGAGTCTACTCTATGTGAACTAAGAATCTTAACAGTGCCCCCAACACACCCACCATAAGCTACCCGCTAGGTTGGAGGACAGGCTGAGTTGAGAGCAACTAATGTACATAAAACAACTAAATGCTTGTATTGTCTGGTTGATTTTGCAGGCCTGGGGCCAGCAGTCTGAGCATCTCTTGGGAGGATGACAGTATGCAATACAGCAAATATGAGGGATTTCCTTCTATCTTGTCCTTGAAACCCAATATTGTTGACACTGTTTTGCTTTGTTCTGATTGTTTTGCTTTACTCAATATTCTGTTTTGATTAGTTTTATTCTGTTTTATTTTGGTTTGATTTTGCTATACCTGATGGAATGGGCAACTATTGTGTAGGTAACAAGAAATGCTATGGTAGCTATTGTTGTTTTCCCAGTACCCTGTTTTGAAGTTCTGTACCAATTTTGCTGCTTTTTTTTTTAATTTAAGGAGAAAAAGAAAAAAAAAAAACAGAAAAAGGGTACAAGTAACACAAAATTTAAAAAATTAACACTAGTTATCTATTAACTAGAAATCACTAGTTAATAGATTACATATTGTCATCTTAGAAATAGTTGTTCAAGTTACAAAATTGAAGCATATAAAGTAGACTTTCTTTTTTAAATTTTATTTAAGGAGAAAAAGAAAGAGAGCAGAAAAAGGGTACAAGTTATACAGAATTTCAGAAAAAAATAAACAGTAGGAATTCACTAGTTAATGGATTATATATTGTCATCTTAGAAATATTTGTTCAAGTTACAAAATTAAAGCATATAAAGTGGACATTCAAACAGTGAGACTGCAAACAATTCTGTTCAATGATCCAACAAAACTCAGTAATATCATTGTCTATCTTATACACTTAAATATACATGCAGTTATATCGTTTAGAACTCTTTCTTTTCCTCTCTTTTGTACAATGACAATTATACATTTTGGGTTTTATTACTCCCACAGTTCTTATTACTTTTTTGGAAGAAAGTAAAATCAAATGTGACATAACAGAACAGAGTCGGTCAAATCAAAAGGGTGGACATAGTACATGATGTAAAAACAAAATACAAGGTGATCAACAATGGTTACCATAATGCCTCCCGCTATCTCCAGTAGAATTGCCTATATCATCAGTTATAATAAAATTGAACAAAACAGTAAAGAATGAAACCAACAGAACCAAAAAATTGGAGACATTACAGGTCTTCAAAAGTAGATAATAGTCAACCAGAATGGGCGTCATAATAAATCCAACTATCTTCACAGCTATTGCCTAAACTTTCGAACCTGGTACTATCAAGCAAAACAGAATAGAGGAATATCGGTCAAAACAAGATGGTGAGAGCAATACAGGGCTTCAAATCAACTTAATAGAAAATCAAAGTGGGTTATTATAATATATCCTGCTATTTTTAAATTTATTTTTCCCTTAATTAAAAGGATAAAAATAAAAAAGTAAATAATAAAATGGAGATTGAGATAAAAGAGGGCATAACAACAAAACAGCGCAGATAATCATTAAAGCAAAATAGTGTTTCACCACAAGATAATCTCGACATAAAAGTAGTTACCATATTGTCTCTTTCCTTGAAATCTTTGAGTATAATTTCGTATACTGTAGCATCAAATATATCAAAACAATGTAAAGCCATTCAAGAAAATGACAGTATCACAGGGTATTTAGAATCAAATAACAGAAAATGAACAATGGTTTCTGTATAATCTCCTTGTCTATAAAAGTTTTTGTTTATACTATCACATATAATAAAATCCAATAAGATACACCATGTTAAGACCTATGGAGTCAGAACAAAAGCTTGATGGGACTTCAAAACAAGAGGATATTAAATTAGCATTACCTATTATGACATCGTTTTCTCCAAAAGAGCTGTTCCTATCATCCAATCTTCTCTGCCTCATTTCTGTTGAGCTCTTTTTCTGTCATCAGTTGTCAGTTTGTCTTCTTCATTTTGTTTTCTACTCCATTCATTGTGGCCTCTCTGCCACTATTTCTGGATTCTTCGTATTTTTCTTTTTTAGACTATCCTGCAATATTCTCTGTAGGGTTGAATTGATGGTTGCATTTTCCCCTAGTTCCTCTTTATCCTGGAAGCACCTTGTTTTTCCATCAATTTCCAGGGATAGCTGTACACGGTATATCAATCTTGGATGGAGGTTATTATCTTTCAAAGCTTGAATTATTTCCCCCCATGCTCTTTGTGATTTGATGGTTTGTGCTGAGAAGTCTGCTGTAATTCTGATGGGTGTTCCCTTGTAAGTGATCTGTTTCTTGTCTCTAACAGCTTTTAATATTTTGTTCTTATATTGGATTTCTGGTATTTTGATTATTATATGCCTGGATGTAGCTCTGTTTGGGTTGTAGGTGGCTGGAGTGCTGGATGCCTCATATATCTGAGTATCTTTACCATTTGCTAAATTAGGGAAATTCTCCTGGATTATTTCTGCGAGTAGCTTTTGTAGTTCATTTGTTTGTGTCCCTACCTCTTCTTTTATGTTACTTATCCTTAGTTATAGATCCTCTTATCATCTTCTAGCTTTTGTATTATTGCTGTTTGTTTTTTTGTTATTTTTAAGAAGTTTTTCATTTCATGCTCCCATATTACAAATCTGCCCTCCAGTTCAGATAATCTATCCTTAGTTTCTTTCAAGCTGTTATGTCAGTTTTCGATTGAGTTTTTAGTTTCCTGGTAATGTCTTTGAACCTGCTTCATGTATTCTATGTTTTCTCTATTTTCTCCATCAAACAATTCTCTCCTTTTTTTCTGTTCTTCCATTCCACCATCTGTTTTTTCTTGGGCGGTGCTTAGCATTTCTCTAACTATTCTGCTTATGTCTTGCTTCAGGTCATTAATAACTTCATTCCTGAACTCGTCTATGGAGGCTCTGGAGATAGCGCTTTATGTCTATTGGTGCTGTGTCTGCTATTGCCTGTTTCTCAGGATTGGGGGCTGAGGACCCTTTCTTGTTACTCCCTCTTCCCATATTCTTTGTTTCTTATATACAAGTGTGTATAGGAGGCCAAGCTTCCTTCCCTGTTGGCCACAGCCTGTTTGAATTGCACTGGCTATGTGTTCCCGCCCACCGCAGCACACCAGGGAGACACAGACCTGGGCAGTCTATGCAGGGCCTGCCTCTCCAGGTCAACCTACCAAAGGCTTCACTGCTAGGGTGCACCTCCAGGCACTGGGACCTGGGTTGTGCTAGCCTACTGGGTCTCAGCCAGCAGCATCACGTAGGCTAGGCACTGCTCACCAGTCCCGCTTGAGAGGGGGATATGTGACTGAGGTCACTACAATGCCCTGTTCCGGCAAGTCTGCCCGGTCCCAGAATGTCCTCTGTTGGAGCCTCCTAGACTGTGGAAGAGTCTCAGTTTCCCTCACGCACCGCAGGTCGATGCACGGCTCCCCGCCCATCCCACTCTCAACTCCATTCACTGATTCCCGTTCTCAGAGCTTTTGTGCATCTCTCTCCCTGCCGAGCCGATTCAGACGCAACAGCGGTGGCAGGAAACCCAAATTGTGTCTTCCAATGGTGCAGGCTCTAGCTTCCATGCTGAGGCTTTATCTGTTCCTGTTATAGCACCAGGATTGCATTCCCAGTTGGTTTCTCTCAGCCCAGTTGGTTCTTGGGTCAGCAGGGTATACTCCTCTTGCTTAGGATTCCTCACTCCGCACCATTCCTGGATTCTAAGCTGGGTCTCTCAGAGAGCCTCGGTAGCTGCTGCTATCTGTCCACCATGTTCTCCTGAAGGACCACAGTCTCTTGGTAGAGCCTCCATTTCAGTCATCAACATGTGGGTTATTCTTGCCTGCATGTTTTGGCCTTGCTACAGATAAGATTCACCAGTATCTCAGCTTGATTTGACCACATACTTTTGACCAATTAAGAGAATGTCTGATTCAACATAACCGACTCTGTATATCTTAACAAAAAAGCTTGAAGGAGAGGTCAAGGAATATCTAGGCAAGGGGCTTCATTTCTCAGGAGAATGCAGCTTGGTAGTCCCCCACACCCATCAGTTTTGGGTATCCCTCTTCATCACTAAGTGGCAAAGAGATTTTACACACATGCCTCCAGGAAACCAACAGAGATACTTCCTAGCCCTGTTGACACCTGTGGGTGGACAGAGGCCTTTCCCACATCAAACAGAATGTCCTCCATGGTAGCCCATATTCTACTCACTGAAATTATTGCTTGCATTAGACTCCCACTCTCTATCCAAACTGATAATCAACCTGAGTTTACCTCACACATCTCTCATCTAGTGGCCTCCTCCTTAAATATAACCTGGAAATTCCATATCCCATATCAAACCCAATCCTCAGGTAAAGTTGAAAGGCTAATAGACATCAGAGTGGAAAGTAATGAAATTGAGACTAAGGAAATAATACAAAGAATCAGTGAATCAAAGAGTTGGTTCTTCCAAAGAGTAAATAAAATAGATGAAACCGTAACCAACATTATCAAGCAAACAAAAGAAAGACACAAATCCATACAATTAGGAATGAAGGAGATTCAATCATAAAAGATCTCATAGAAATACAGATCATCAATACTTTGAGAATCTCTACTCCATTAAAATAGAAAACACAAAAGAAATGGACAGTTTCTTATGAATTACCAAATGACAAATTACCAAAGATGAATCAAGTAATAAAATTACCAAATGATGAATTACCAAAGATGAATCAAGTAATAAAAACTCAAAATAACCCAATGTCAATCTATGATATTGAAGATGTAATTAAAAATCTACCAACAAAGGAAAGTTCAGATCCTGACAGATTCACTGCTGAATTCCACAAGAAATTTAGAGATGATCTCATGCAAATAATTCTTAAAGTAATACTCACAAATTGCTTCCTAAAAAGAAGCATTGCCTTGATACCAAAATCAGAGAAAGTACTACAGTCCAATCTCTTTAAGAAACATAGACACAAAAATTCTCAATAAGATATGACAAACAAAAGCAGCAAATCATCCAGAAAATTACACATCATGACTAAGTAGGATTTATTCCAGGGATGTGAGGGTGTTTCAACTTACACAAATCAATAAATATAGTATATCATATTAACAAAGACAATGACAAAAACCATATGGTCATCTCAAAAGAATAAAAAAATAAAAAAAGCATTCAAAAAATACCAAGACCCATTCAAAAAATAAAAAGAGAGGTATCTTTTGACTTAGCTGTCATCCTTTTGGGTATCTTCCCAAAAGAATTAAAAGCAGTGTACCACAGCAATATATGCACACCCATGTTTTTAGTGGCATTTTTGTAATTGCTAAATCTTGGAAACAGCCCAAATGACCATGAACTGATGAGTTGATAAAGAAGATGTAGTTTAATTATTTATTTGTTTATTTTTGGTACTGGGGATCAAACACAACCTTGCATTTTCCAGGCAGGCATTTGTGTTGCTGAGCTAAATCCTCATCCCTATGTGGTTTTTTTAAAAAAAAAAATTTATACAGTATAGTTCTACTCTGCCATAAAGAAGGTTAAATTTAAAACATTCTAGTTAAATGGATGCACCTTGCAACCAAACTCTTAAGTTAAAAATCAGACACACATGTTTATATATCACTTTGTTTCTCTAGTCAGAAAGTCAAACAGTAAATAAATACCAAAATGTATAACAGATTTTGCAAATGGGAAGAAAATGTTCAAATGGGAAGTAGAACAAGGGAGGAGAAAGGGGAAAGGAAACAATGGGAAAAGTAGGAAAATATAGAAAAAAGCCTTTTGTGTAAAGACAGGAAGAGTGGTTGAAAGAAAAGGAGAGAAATGAGGAAAAAAGCAGGAAGACATGTCATGTACAGTTACAAATTCCTTATGATAAATGTTATCATTTTGTATGTTTAAAAGTTCCAATAAAATTTTTAAAAATTTAAATATGCTACAAATGGATTCCAGTAAAACATGGTGTCATGGTTTATATCTGTGGCCCCCAGGCCTCATGCATTTGCATTATGCATTTGGGATTGGTCCAACCAAGTATGGCCGAAACCTCCAAAAACTGTAAGAAATAAACCTTTTCTTTCCCAACTTTGGATATCAGGTGTTTTGTCTCAGCGACAAGTAAAAAGTAACTAAGACAGAATTTGGTACCGAGGAGTGGGGTCGTTTGCTGTGACTATACCTGACCATGTTTTTTGAGGTGCTTTGGAAACGGCTTGTGGGCAGAGTTTGGAAAGGTTCAGACATGTCACCTGGACATATAGAGCTGTAGCATATTAGGCTGTTCTGTAGAGGAGATTCTGGCCTGAGCTCAGGAGACCAGAAGGCTGATAGAAAGCCTGATGGTAAAGTCCAGGCTTCAGGGGCTGGGGATTTAGCTCAGGGGCATAAGCACCTGCCGTATGAGCAGGTGGTCATGAGTTCGATCCCCGGTACCAGAAAAAGAAGAAAAAAAAAAAAAGACCGAGAGGAGGAGCTGGGCAGATCTGGGGTGCCCTCAATGGCCTCTCTGCGTGTCTGGAGGACTCTGGATATCTGCGCCCAGACTGCTGGAGTTCCCTCAGGCTTCCAGGTGCAGTGAAGGAGAGAGGTGGGTTTGAGGCTTCCACATCAGCCTCCCCATTCCCGGCTTCATTTGGAGACCTGCTGAGCTCCCGATAGGTGGGCTGGCCCACACTACCAGCCTAGCCCAGCCTGTTTAGCTGCCGCGCCTGGCCATAGGTCTGCAGAGGAGGAGCTGGGCAGATTTGGGGTGCCTGCATCGGCCTCTCCATGTGTCTGGAGGACTGTGGATATCTCTGCAACCAGGGAGGGTCCACAGGTTCCTGAAGCACTGCGGCCTGTGGTGAGTACCCTAACCTGGCTGCGATTGAAGAACTGTGGAGCTTCCAAGGGGCAGGTGGGCGCACAGTGTCCCTGAGGCCCAGCTTGTCTGAAACTGCAGAGTTCTGAGCAGGCAGAGGAGGGCCACTGGTTCTGTAGGCCTAATGGCTTGGGGTAGCGCGGCGCCAGAGTCTCAGTAGCTCCAAACATAGAAGGGGATTTTCAACAGATCCTGAGGAAGCTTTCAAATAACACTTGAAACACAGAAATATAGGAAAATGACAAAACGAAAGACCAAATTACAACCTCAAACCTCCAGCCCATCTCAAGAAACCCTAGGAGCGATGTATATAGAAGAAAATATATCCCATCCACCTCATATATCGGACACAATAGCCACTGAAATTGACAAGCAACTCCAGGAAGCTTTAAAGAAATTCAAACTCGAAATAATCTCCCAGATAAAAGAAGAAATGATAAAAGAAATGAAAGAGATTCTAAATATATCTAAAGAAAACACAGATAAAAAATTGGAGGAACTAAACAAAAAGATAGAATCCCTACACGAGCAATATAAGAAACAAACAGAATACATAATGCAGATGCACAGAGATATACAGGAAATAAAAAACTCCACTGAAAGTTGTAAAAACCGCCTTAATGAAAGTGAAGATAGAATTTCAGACCTTGAAGACAGGATTGCAGCTAGTGAACAGGAAAGGAAAGATCTTTTGAAAATAACAAGGAACCAGGAAACAACAATTCAACAACTGCAAGACGATGCAAAGAAGAATAACATAAGAATGATAGGGATTAATGAAAGAGAGGGAGACAACATGAAGGATGTCAGGAGGATATTTAGAGAAGTAATAGCTGAAAATTTCCCAAGCATGAGATCAGAAACTGACATCAGGATCAGTGAAGCATATAGAACTCCAAACAGTCATAACCAAAATAAAACTACACCCAGACATATAATAATCACCATCCCAGAAATCCAACACAAGAATAGATTATTAAAAGCTGTCATAGAGAAAAGACAATTCACTTATAAAGGAAAACCTATCAGAATCACAGCAGACTTCTCAGCACAAACGATAAAGTCAAGAAGAGCATGGAGTGAAGTATTCCAGATCCCAAAGCAAAATGATTTCCAACCCGGACTGATATATCCTGCAAAACTATCATTCAAAATAGATGGTGCAATACGATACTTCCATGACAAAGAACAGCTGAAGAACTTCATGAACACCAAACCAACCCTGCAAAAAATATTGAAAGACAGTTTAGATACACAAAGGAAAAAACCACTAAGCAAAGCAAATAATTAAACAGAACCAAAAGATAAAGATGCAACAGCAGAGAGATAACATTCCTACAATTAACCAGCATTTAACAGTAATAACCATTAATGTAAATGGTCTCAATGCACCAATCAAAAGAAACAGACTAGCAGAATGGATCAAGAAACAAAATCCAACCATATGCTGTTTACAGGAAACCCATCTAACCCAGAAAGATACTCACAGACTGAAAGTCAAAGGATGGAAAACAATTCTTCATGCAGCAGGAATCCAAAAAAAGGCAGGAGTAGCCATTCTGTTTGCAGACAACGTGAACTGTAAACCAACAATGACCATAAAGGACAAAGAAGGTCACTACATACTCGTAAGGGGAAAACTCCAAGAGGAAGAGATAACTATCTTAAATATATATGCACCAAACTCCAGAGCACCCAGTTATATAAAACAATTATTAACAGAAATGAAAACTCAAATTATCAGTAACACAATTGTAACAGGAGACCTTAATACACCACTGACACCAAGGGACAGATCAACCAGACAGAAAATGAGCAAAGAAATAACAGAACTGAATCACACCTGTGAACAAATGGGTTTGATAGACATATACAGAATGTTCCACCCAACAACATCAGAATACACATTCTTCTCAGCAGTACATGGATCATTTTCTAAAATAGACCATATATTAGCTCACAGAACATATTTAAGCAAATGCAAAAGAGTTGAAATCATCCCTTGCATATTATCGGATCATAGCGCTCTGAAATTAGAAATTAATGACAAAGGATACTGCAAAAATTCCGCAAACACATGGAAACTAAATAACACACTCTTGAGTAATCAGTGGGTCACAGAAGAAATTAAAGAAGAAATTAAACAATACCTAAAAGAAAATGAAAATGCAGATACAACTTACTGGAATCTCTGGGATGCAATGAAAGCTGTTCTGAGAGGAAAATTTATTGCACTGAGTTCCCACATCAGGAAAACAGAATGAATGCAAATAAATAACTTGATGCTACACCTCAAACAGCTAGAAAAAGAAGAGCAAGTCAAGCCCAAAGCCAAAAGAAGAGAGGAAATTATAAAAATCAGAGCAGAAATCAATGCAATAGAGACTAAGAAAACAATCCAAAGAATCAACAAATCAAAGAGTTGGTTCTTTGAAAGAATAAATAAAATCGATAAGCCCCTAGCCAACCTTATTAAAAAAAGGAAAGAAAAAGCTCAAATTCATGCAATAAGAAATGAAAAAGGAGAAATCACTACAGACCCAATAGAAATACAGAGGATCATCAACACCTATTTCGAAAACCTCTACTCTCAAAAGTTTGATAACACAGAAGAAATAGACAGATTCTTAGAAGCATATGAAGTACCAAAGCTAGATCAAGAGGATATAAAACTGTTGAATAACCCAATCTCTGATAATGAAATTGAGAATGTAATTGGGTCCTTGCCCACCAAGAAGAGCCCAGGCCCAGATGGATTCACTGCAGAATTCTACAAGAAATATAAAGAAGACCTAATGCCGACACTCCTCAAACTATTCAATGAAATTGAAACGGAAGCAATCCTTTCTAAGTCATTCCTGGAAGCAAATATTACTCTAGTACCAAAACCTGAGAAAGACCCAACTATAAAAGAGAACTATAGACCGATCTCCCTAATGAACACAGATGCAAAAATCCTCAATAAAATATTGGCAAATAGGATCCAGCAAATCATCAAGAAGATTACACACCATGACCAAGTGGGATTCATCCCAGGAATGCAAGGATGGTTCAACATACGCAAATCAATAAATGTAATCCACCATATCAATAAAGCCAAAAATAAGAATCACATGATCATCTCTATAGATGCAGAAAAAGCCTTTGATAAGGTCCAACACTTATTCATGATAAGAACTTTACAGAAAATTGGAATAAACGGTCTTTACCTCAATATAATAAAGGCCATTTATGACAAACCAACAGCCAGCATCATACTAAATGGCCAAAAATTGAAAGCCTTTACTTTAAAATCGGGTACAAGACAAGGATGTCCTTTATCACCACTCCTATTTAATATAGTACTGGAAGTACTAGCCAGAGCAATTAGGCAAGAAAGAGAAATAAAAGGGGTAAAGATAGGAAAAGAAGAAGTTAAATTATCATTGTTTGCAGATGACATGATACTCTACATAGAAGACCCCCTAAACTCCATTGAAATACTCTTAGATACAATAAATAAATTCAGTAATGTGGCTGGATACAAAATCAATACGCAGAAATCAATAGCATTCCTATACACGAACAACAAAATTACAGAGAGGGAAATAAGAGAAACTGGACTATTCACATTAGCAAGCAAAAAAATGAAATATTTAGGAATTACTCTTACGAAAGAAGTGAAAGACTTATACAGTGAAAATTATAATACACTGAAAAAGGAAATTGAAGATGATCTCAGAAAATGGAAAGACATCCCTTGCTCATGGATAGGAAGAACAAACATTGTGAAAATGGCCATTCTCCCAAAACTGTTATACAGATTCAATGCAATCCCAACAGAAATACCATCAACATACCTTATAGATCTAGAGAAATCACTCCTAAATTTCATCTGGAACCAGAAGAGACCTAGAATCGCAAAGGCAATTCTAAGCAGCAAAGACAAAGCAGGAGGCATCACAATCCCTGACTTGAAGTTATACTACAAAGCAACAGTAGTAAAATCAACATGGTATTGGAATCAAAACAGAGCTGAAGATCAGTGGAATAGATTAGAAGATACAACCACAACTACAAACACACTCAACCACCTTATTTTTGATAAAGGAGCCAAGCAGGTTCACTGGAAGAACGACAGTCTCTTTAATAAATGGTGCTGGAAAAACTGGCTCTCCATTTGCCGAAAACTAAAGCTAGACCCATGTCTATCACCATGTACTAAATTAAAATCTAAATGGGTCAAAGATCTGAATATTAAAACAGAAACACTAAATCTATTGGAAGACAAAATAGGTAGAAACCTTGGAGACATAGGAGTAGGTAAAGAATTCATGAACAGGACTCAAACCGCACGGGAAATACTTCCCAGAATCAATAACTGGGACCACTTCTTATTAAAAAGTTTCTGCATGTCAAAAGAAATCTCCAGCATTGTGAAAAGAAAACCCACAAACTGGGAAAAGATTTTAGTGAACTCTCTCTCAGACAAGGGCCTCTTGTCTAAAACATATAAAGAATTAAAGAAACTCAGACCTCCGAAATTCAAAGATCCAATCCAAAAATGGGCATCTGAGATGAATATGCAATTCTCAGATGAAGAAATGCAAATGGCAAATAAATACATGAAAAAATGCTCATCATCATTGGTCATTAGAGAAATGCAAATTAAAACCACACTGAGATACCATCTCACTCCTGAAAGAATGGCCAGGATCAAGAAAACCGACAACAAATGCTGGAGAGGCTGTGGGGAAAAAGGAACTCTCCTGCACTGCTGGTGGGAGTGTAGACTGGTACAGCCTTTGTGGAGATCTGTCTGGAGATTTCTCAAAAAGTTGGGACTGGAAATCCCATTTATTCCAGCTATTCCACTTCTAGGCATATTCCCAGAAGAACTGAAAGCATCATACCACAGTGATATATGTGCACCTATGTTTATAGCAGCACAATTTGTAATCGCCAGATCTTGGAAACAACCCAAGTGCCCATCAACTGAGGAATGGATAAAAAAGTTGTGGTATTTCTATACAATGGAGTATTATTCAGCTATAAAGAAGGATCACATTGAGATATTTATCAATAAATGGGCGCAGCTTGAGACCATACTCATTAGTGAAATAAATCAATCTCGCATGTGTGAATACCGAATAGTTTCCCTAATGTAAATAATGATTCAAATATATAAAAATATGTGGTAATCATGATTCCCCATTAGGTGTCCTTAAAGCCTTATAAAGTTTTCACTCATTAATTAGAAAGGCTTTATTCTGGTCTTCTTGATATGAAAATATTTGAAGCTAGAGTATATGAAGTTTTATCCAAATATTTCAAGGAAAAAGACACTATGGTAACTACTATTAAGTCAGGTTATAAGGTGGTAAAGTACTAGGTTGTTGAAACAGTCATGCTGTGACCTCTATTGTTATATTGTTATGTCCTGTTTTATCTCAATCTCCCCCTTATTGTTTCAAAAAAAATTATTTAGTCATTTCTTGTTTGTCTTAATTAAAGAAAAAATTCAAAAAAATTAGGATATATAAATAGTAACTCTTTTCGATTTCCTATTAACTTGTTTTGAAGTCCTGTAGTACTCCCACGATCTTGTTTTGACTGATTAGACTCTGTTCCATTCTATATGATAGTATCAAGTTTGAAGACATAGGCAACTACTTTGAAGACAATAAGATTCACTAAGATACCCATTCTGGTTTGACTATTGTCTTCTTTGGAAGTCCTGTAATGTTTACAATGCCTAAGTTTTATTGGTCTTGTTCTCTACTGTTTTGTCCAACTTTATAATATCTAATAAGATAGACAATTCTTTTTAAGGAAACAAGGGACAACGTTGATAACCATTGTTGATAAACTTGTACTCTGTTCTACACCATGTGCTATGTCTATCCTTGGTATTGACTGACAACTTTGTTTTGCCATATTTGACTGTATTCTTCCCCCCCCCCCAAAGAAAGTAATAAGCACTAAGGAGTAATAAAATCCAAGATGTGTAAATTTTGTTGTAAAAAAGAGAGGGGAAAAAAAAAGAAAAAGAGCTCTAACGGATATAACAGCAAGTGTGCTTGGGGTGTTAAATAGCTGACTTTATCAATGTTTTTGGAACATTGAACACAGCTGTTTGCAGTCTCCATGTTTGAATGTCCACCTTGTGTTCTTTGATACTGTGATTTGAGGAACTATTTTCAAGAAGATAGTGTGTAATCTACTAGCAGGTAATTTCTTACTGTTATGTTTTTTCTTGTTTTGTTTTGTTTTGTTTTGTTTTGTAGTTCTGTATTGCGTGTACCCTTACGCCGCTTTGGTTTGTTTTGTGTTTTTCTCTTTTTCCTCTTAAATTAAAAAAAAAAAAAAAAAAAGACCAAGCTTCAGACTTTTCTGCTGGGAAGAAGGACTGCATTGGTTGTTGCCCTCCACATGATTTGTGTTATGGCTTGGCAGAAAGTTTGTCAGCATTTTGCTCATGTCCAGAGATTTTGCCTGAGACTGAGACAAAGGGCAATTGACTGATTAATCTGGAAAAGGAAATTTCAAGGCAGTGGAATGTTGAGGCTGCGGCATGGCTATTGTTGGGGCTTTTTAAAAATTTTTATTTAAAAGGAAAAACAGAAAAAACAAAACAAAACAAAGCAGTGTAAGGGTACAATTAATACAGACCTACAAAAAAAAACAGTAAGAAATCACCAGTTAATAGATTACAATTATCATCCTAGAGACAATTGCTCAAGTCACAGTATCAAAGCATACAAAGTGGACATTCAAACAATGAGACTGCAAATAGTTTTGTTCAATGATCCAACCAAAAACATTAATATGGGCATCTATTTAACACCCCTAAACACACTTGAAGTTGTATACTTTAGAGCACTTTTTTTCTTCTTTTTTACAACAAAATTTACACATTTTGGGTTTTATTACTCCTTAATTCTTATTACTTTTTTTGGAAGAGAATAAAGTCAAATATGGCAAAACAATGCTGTCAGTCAAAACCAAGGATAGACATAGCACATGATGTAAATACAGAGTACAAGGTTATTGACAATGGTTACCATAATGCCTCTTGCTTCCTTAAAAAGAATTGTCTATCTCATTAGGTATTATCAAGTTGAACAAAACAGTAGAGAACAAGACCAATAAAACCTAAACCTTCTAAACACTGCAGGACTTCCAAAGAAGATAATAGTCAAACCAGAATGGGCATCATAGTGAATCTTATTGCCTTCAAAGTAGTTGCCTATACCCTCAAACTTGATACTATCATACAGAATGGAACAGAGTCTAATCAGTCAAAACAAGATCGTGGGAGTATTACAGGACTTCAAAACAAGTTAATAGGAAATCAAAAAGAATTACTATTATATATTCTAATTTTTAAAAATTTTTCCCCTTAATTAAAACAAACATAAGAAATAACTAAATAATTTTTTTAAAGAATAAGGGGGAGATTGAGATAAAACAGGACATAACAATATAACAATAGAGGTCAAAGCATGACTGTTTCAGCAACCTAGTACTTCACCACCATATAACCCGACTTAATAGTAGTTACCATAGTGTCGTTTTCCTTGAAATATTTGGATAAAACTTCATATACTCTAGCTTCAAATATTTCCATATCAAGAAGCCCAGAATAAAGCCTTTCTAATTAATGAGTGAAAACTTTATAAGTCTTCAAGGCCACATAATGGGGAATCATGATTACCACATATTTTTATATATTTGAATCATTACTTACATTAGGGAAACTATTCGGTATTCACACATGCGAGATTGATTTATTTCACTTACGAGTATGGTCTCAAGCTGCGCCCATTTATTGATAAATATCTCAATGTGATCCTTCTTTGTAGCTGAGTTATACTCCATTGTATAGAAATAACACAACTTTTTTATCCATTCCTCAGTTGATGGACACTTGGGTTGGTTTCCAAGATCAGGCGATTACAAATTGTGCTGCTATAAACATAGGTGCACATATATCACTGTGGTATGATGCTTTCAGTTGTTCTGGGAATATGCCTAGAAGTGGAATAGCTGGAACAAATGGGACTTCCAATCCCAGCTTTTTGAGAAATCTCCAGATTGACCTCCACAAAGGTTGTACAAGTCTACACTCCCACCAACAGTGTAGGAGAGTTCCTTTTTCCCCACAGCCTTTCCAGCATTTGTTGTCGTTGGTTTTCTTGATCCTGGCCATTCTTTAGGAGTGAGATGGAATCTCAGTGTGGTTTTAATTTGCATTTCCCTAATGACCAATGATGATGAACATTTTTTCAGGTATTTATTTGCATTTGTATTTCTTCATCTGAGAATTGCGTATTCATCTCAGATACCCATTTTTGGATTGGATCTTTGAATTTTGGGGGTCTGAGTTTTTTAAATTCTTTATATGTGGTAGATAAAAGTCCCTTGTCTGAGGGGGAGTTCACTAAGATCTTTTCCCAGTTTGTGGGTTTTCTTTTCACTATGCTGGAGATTTCTTTTGATGTGCAGAAATTTTTTAATAAGAGGTGGTCCCAGTTATTGATTCTGGGAAGTATTTCCCGTGCGGTTTGAGTCCTGCTCATGAATTCTCTACCTACCCCTTTGTCTTCAAGGTTTCTACCCAATTTGTCTTCCAATAGATTTAGTGTTTCTGTTTTAATATTCAGATCTTTGATCCATTTAGATTTTAATTTAGTACATGGTGATAGGCATGGGTCTAGCTTTAGTTTTCAGCAAATGGAGAGCTAGTTTTTCTAACACCATTTATTAAAGAGACTATCATTCTTCCAGTGAACCTGATTGGCTCCTTTATCAAAGATAAGGTGGTTGAGTGTGTTTGTAGTTGTGGTTGTATCTTTTAATCTATTCCATTGATCTTCGGCTCTGTTTTGATTCCAGTACCATGTTGATTTTACTACTGTTGTCTATTATAACTTCAAGTCAGGGATTGTGATGCCTCCTGCCTTGCCTTTGCTGCTTAGTATTACCTTTGCTATTCTAGGTTTCTTCTGGTTCCAGATGAATTTTAGGAGTGATTTCTCTAGATTTATAAGGTATGTTGATGGGATTGCATTGAATCTGTATATCAGCTTTGGGAGAATGGCCATTTTCACAATGTTTGTTCTACCTATCCATGAGCAAGGGATGTCTTTCCATTTTCTGAGAACATCTTCCATTTCTTTTTTCAGTGTATTATAATTTCCCCTGTATAGGTCTTTCACTTCTTTCGTAGGAGTAATTCCCAAATTTCATTTTGTTGCTTACTAGTGTGAAGAGTGTGGTTTCTCTTATTTCCCTCTCTGTGATTTTGTTGTTCGTGTATAGGAATGCTATTGATTTCTGCATATTGATTTTGTATCCAGCTACATTACTAAATTTATTTATTATATCTAAGAGTCTTTCAATGGAGTTTAGGGGGTCTTCTATGTAGAGTATTATGTCATCTGCAAACAATGATAATGTAACTTCTTCTTTTCCTATCTTTACTCCTTTTATTTCTCTCTCTTGTCTAATTGCTCTGGCTAGTACTTCTAGTACTATATTAAATAGGAGTGGTGATAAAGGGCATCCTTTTCTTGTGCCTGATTTTAAAGGCTTTCAATTTTTGGCCATTTAGTATGATGCTGGCTGTTGTTTTGTCATAAATGGCCTTAATTATATTGAAGTAAGGACCATCTATTCCAATTTTCTGTAAAGTTCTTATCATGAATGAATGTTGGACCTTATCAAAGGCTTTTTCTGCATCTATAGAAATGATCATGTGATTCTTACTTTTGGGTTTATTGATATGGTGGATTACATTTATTGATTTATGTATGTTGAACCATCCCTGAATTCCTGGGATGAATCCCACTTGGTCATGGTGTGTAATCTTCTTGATGATTTGCTGCAACCTGTTTGCCAATATTTTATTGAGAATTTTTGCGTCTGTGTTCATTAGGAAGGTTGGTCTATAGTTCTCTTTTTTAATTGGGTCTTTCTCAGGTTTTGGTACTAGAGTAATATTTGCTTCCAGAAATGACTTAGGAAGGATTGCTTCCCTTTCAATTTCATTGAATAGCTTGAGGAGTGTCAGCATTAGGTCTTCTTTGTATTTCTTGTAGAATTCTGCAGTGAATCCATCTGGGCCTGGGCTCTTCTTTGTAGGTAAGGACTTAATTACATTTTCAATTTCATTGATAGAGATTGGGTTATTCAGCAGTTTTACATCCTCTTGATCTAGCTTTGGTACTTCATATGTTTCTAGGAATCTGTCTATTTCTTCTGTGTTATCAAACCTTTGAGACTAGAGGTTTTCGAAATAGGTGTTGATGATCTTCTGTATTTCTGTAGAGTCTGTAGTGATTCCACCTTTTTCATTTCTTATTGCATGAATTTGAGCTTTTTCCTCCCTTTTTAAAATAAGGTTGGCTCAGGGGTTATCAATTTTATTTATTCTTTCAAAGAACCAACTCTTTGATTCATTGATTCTTTGTATTGTTTTCTTAGTCTCTATTGCACTGATTTCTGCTCTAATTTTTATAATTTCCTCCCTTCTTTTGGCTTTTGGCTTGACTTGCTCTTCTTTTTCTAGCTGTTTGAGGTGTAGTATCAGGTTATTTATTTATTTATTTTATTTAAAGAGAAAAACAAAACTAAACAAAGCAAGACAGTAAAAGACTAGAAGTAATACAGAATTTCAAGAGAAAAAATATAGTGTAAGAGTTCACCAGTTAATAGATCACACATTGTCATCTTACAAACAGATGTCTTGATTACAAAATTAAAGCATACAAAGTGGAGATTAATACAGTGAGGTTGCAGTCAGTTCTGTTCAATGATCCAAGAAAAATTCAGCAATATGGTTCTCTATCCTGCACATTTAAATAAACTTGCAGTTATATCCTTTAAATCACTTTCCTTCCTCTCTTGTTTATGCTAACAATCACACGTCTTAGTTTCCATTACTTCCACAGTTTTTTAAACGTTTTCTTTTTGAAGAGGAAAAGAAAAAAGATTTTAAAAAGGCCAAAAAACAAAAAACAAAACAAGACCAACCAAAGAAAAACCCAATGTGACAAAGCAAAACAGAGTCAGTTAGATCAGGAGGATGGACCTAGCATAAAATGAAAAAAAGGGGGGGGGAATTACTAGGTGATCAACAATGGTTACCATTATGCCTCTTGTTATCCTTAAAGAGTAGCCTATATCAGCTAGTATAAAAGAATGGAACAAAACTGTACATAAGACCAATAAAACCACATTGGAGAGCTTACAGGATTCCAAATAAGATAATAGTCAAATAATAACGGGCATCATAGAATATCTGGTTCCCTTCCAAATGATTGCCTATACCCTCAAACTTGATACTATTAAGCGAAACAGAATGTAATAAAATCAGTCAGAACAAGATGTGGAGAACACTACAGGGGTTCAAATCAGGTTAATAGGGAAACAAAAAAATTACTATAATCTATCGCACTATTTTTAATTTAGTTTTCCCTTAGTTAAAAGATACTAAGAAATAAATTAATTTTTAAAAAAAGGAAAGAAAAAGGGAGGGGGAGACTGAGATAAAAAAAGAACATATCAATAGAACAACACCGGTCAGAACCGAAAAATTTAACCATCGTTGTGTTTCACCCCCAGATAGCTTGACATTAATAGTAGTTACCATGTTAACTCTTTCCTTGAAATATTTGAGTCTAACTTCGTATACTATAACATCAAATTTATCAAGACAGTGTGAAACCGTTCAAGAGAATGAAATTATTGCAGGGTATTTAGAACCAGCTAGCAGAAACCAAACATCAGTTTCTATATTATCTCTTTGTCTACAAAAAACTTGCTTATACTATCGCATACATTAAGATATAATAAGATACCACATGTTAGAACCAATGGAAACAAATGAACAACAACTTGATGGGGCTTCAAAACAGGATGATATTAAATCAGCGCTAGCTATTACGCTCTTATTTTCTTCAAAATAGTTATTTGTAGTATCACAGACAATAAAATAAAACCACCCAAATTAAAACCATTCCAGTTAATGAGTGAAAACATTATATGGCTTCAAACCAGTGTGACTGGGAATCATCATTACCACATACTTTCATGTATTCTTATCGTTTCTTACACTAGGGAAACTATTCAGTATTTATACAGGTGAGTTTGATTTATTTCACTTAGGAGTATGATCTCGAGCTGTGTCCATTTACTTATTAATGTCTCAATGTGATCATTCTTTATAGCTGAGTAGTACTCCATTATATAAAAATACCACAACTTTTTTATCCATTCCTTAGTTGATGGACACTTAGGTTGTTTCCAAGATCTGGCTATTACAAATTGTGCTGCTATAAACATGGGTGCACATATATCACTGTGGTATGATGCTTTCAGTTCTTCTGGGAATATGCCTAGGAGTGGAATAGCTGGGTCAAATGGTACTTCCAGTCCCAGCTTTCTGAGAAATCTCTAGACTGACCTCCACAATGGTTGCACCAGTCTTCACTCCCACCAACAGTGCAGGAGAGTTCCTTTTTCCCCACAGCCTTTCCAGCATTTGTTGTCGTTGGTTTTCTTGATCTTGGCCATTCTTTCAGGAGTGAGATGAAATTTCAGTGTGGTTTTAATTTGCATTTCTCTAATGACTAGTGATGCTGAACATTTTTTCATATATTTACTTGCCATTTGTATTTCTTCATCTGAAAATTGTTTATTCATCTCCGATGCCCATTTTTGGATGGGATCTTTGAATTTTGGGGGTCTGAGTTTTTTTAATTCTTTGTATGTTTTACACAGAAGTCCTTTGTCTGAGGGACAGTTCACTAGGATTTTTTCCCAGTTTGTGGGTTTTCTTTTCACTATGCTGGAGATTTCTTTCGATGTGCAGAAATTTTTTAATAAGAGATGGTCCCAGTTATTGATTCTGGGAAGTATTTCCCGTGCGGTTTGAGTCCTGCTCATGAATTCTCTACCTACCCCTATGTCTTCAAGGTTTTTACCCAATTTGTCTTCCAATAGATTTAGTGTTTCTGTTTTAATATTTAGATCTTTGATCCATTTAGATTTTATTTTAGTATATGGTGACAGGCATGGGTCTAGTTTTAGTTTTCGGCATAGGGAGAGTCAGTTTTTCCAACACCATTTATTAAAGAGACTGTCATTCTTCCAGTGAACCTGTTTGGCCCCTTTATCAAAGATAAGGTGGTTGAGTGTGTTTGTAAGTTGTGGTTGTATCTTCTAATCTATTCCATTGGTCTTTGGCTCTGTTTTGATTCTAGTACCATGTTGATTTTACTACAGTTACTTTGTAGTATAACTTCAAGTCAGGGATTGTGATGCCTCCTGCCTTGCCTTTGCTGCTTAGAACTGTCCTTGGTATTCTAGGTCTCTTCTCACTCCAGATGAATTTTGGGATTGATTTTTCGAGATCTATGAGGTATGTTGATGGTATTTTTATTGGGATTGCATTGAATCTGTATAACAGTTTTGGGAGAATGGCCATTTTCACAATATTTATTCTTCCTTTCCATGAGCAAGAGATGTGTTTCCATTTTCTGAGATCATGTTCAATTTCATTTTTCAATGTATTATAATTTTCCCTGTATAGGTCTTTCACTTCTTTCGTGAGAGTAATTCCTAAATATTTCATTTTCTTGGTTGCTAGTGTGAAGGGTGTGGCTTCTCTTATTTCTCTCTCTGTGATTTTGTTGTTAGTATATAAGAATGCTATTGATTTTTGAGTATTGATTTTGTATCCAGCCACATTGCTGAATTTATTTATTATATCTAGGATTCTTTCAATGGAATTTTGGAGGTCTTCTATGTAGAGTATCATATCATCTGCAAATAGTGATAATTTAACTTCTTCTTTTCCTATCTTTATGCCTTTTATTTTTCTTTCATGTCTAATTGCTCTGGCTAGTGTTTCCAGTGCTATATTAAATAGGAGTGGTGACAGGGGACATCCTTGTCTTGTGCCTGATTTTAAAGTAAAGGCCTTCAATTTTGGGCCATTTAGTATGATACTGGCTGTTGGTTTGTCATAGATGGCCTTTATTGTGTTGAGGTAAAGACCATATATTCCAATTTTCTTTAAGGTTCTTATCATAAATGAATGTTGCACCTTATCAAAAGCTTTTTCTGCATCTATAGACATGATCATGTGATTCTTACTTTTGACTCTATTGATATGGTGGATTACATTTATTGATTTACGTGTATTGAACCATCCCTGCATACCTGGAATGAATCCCACTTGGTCATGGTGTATAATCTTCTTGATGACTTGCTGCATCCTATTTGCCAATATTTCACTGAGGATCTTTGCATATGTGTTCATTAGGGAGACTGGTCTGTAGTTCTGTTTTTCAGTTGGGTCTTTCTCAGGTTTTGGTAATAAAAGTAATATTTGCTTCCAGAAATGACTTGGGAAGGATTGCTTCCCTTTCAATTTCATTGAATAGTTTGAGGAGTGTCGGCATTAGATCCTCTGTATTTCTTGTAGAATTCTGCAGTGAATCCATCTGGGCCTGGGCTCTTCTTTGTAGGTAATGACTTAATTACATTTTTGATTTCATTAATAGAAATTGGGTTATTTAGCAGTTTCACTTCTTCTTGACCTAGCTTTGGTACTTCATATGCTTCTAGAAGTCTGTCTATTTCTTCTGTGTTATCAAACCTTTGAGAGTAGAGGTTTTTGACATAGGTGTTGATGATCTTCTGTATATCTATTCGTTCTGTAATGATTTCACCTTTTCCATTCCTTTTTGCATGAATTTGATCTTTTTCTTCCCTTTTTAAAATAAGGTTGGCTAGGGGCTTATCAATTTTATTTATTCTTTCAAAGAACCAACTCTTTGATTCGTTGATTCTTTGTATTGTTTTCTTAGTCTCTATTGCATTGATTTCTGCTCTGATTTTTATTATTTCCTCTCTTCTTTTGGCTTTGGGCTTGACTTGCTCTTCTTTTTCTAGCTGTTTGAGGTGTAGCATCAAGTTATTTATTTGTATTTGTTCTGTTTTCCTGAGTGGGAACTCAGTGCCATAAATTTCCCTCTGAGGACAGCTTTCATTGCATCCCACAGATTCCGGTAAGTTGTATTTGTGTTTTCATTTGTTTGTGGGTATTGTTTAATTGCTTCTTTAATTTCCTATGTGACCCACTGATTACTCAAGAGTGTGTTATTCAGTTTCTATGTGTTTATGGGATTTTTGCAGTATCTTTTATCATTAATTACTAATTTAATAGCGCTATGATCTGATAACATGCAGGGGATGATTTGAACTCCTTTGCACTTCTTTAAATATTTTCTGTGAGTTAATATATGGTCTATTTTAGAGAATGACCCATGTACTGCTGAGAAAAATGTGTATTCTGTTGTTGTTGAGCGGAATACTCTGTATATGTCTATCAATTCTATTTGTTCACAGGTGTGATTCAGTTCTTTTATCTCTTTGCTGATTTTATGTCCTGTTGATCTGTCCATTGGTGTCAATGGTGTGTTAAAATCTCCTGTTATAATTGTATTACTGCTAATTTGGTTTTTCATTTCTGATATTACTTGTTTTATATAACTGGGTGCTTTGGAATTTGGTGCATGTATATTTAAGATAGTTATCTCTTCCTCTTGAAGTTTTCCTGTAACCAGTATGTAGTGATCTGCTTTGTCTCTTATGATCATTATTGGTTTGAAGTTCACCTTGTCTGTAAACAGAATAGCTACCCCTGCTTTTTTTTGGGGGGGGGTTCCTGTTGCGTGAAGTATTGTTTTCCATCCTTTGACTTTCAGTCTGTGAGTATCCTTCTGGATTAGATGGGTTTCCTGTAAACAGCATATGGTTGGATTTTTTTTCTTGATCCATTCTGCCAGTCTGTTTCTTTTGATTGGTGCATTGAGACCATTTACATTAATGATTATAACTGTTATATGCTGGTTTATTGTTGACATGTTATCTCTCTGCTGTTGCATCTTTATCTTTCTGTTCTACTTAATTATCTGCTTTGCTTAGTGGTTTTTTCCTTTGTGTATCTAAACTGTCTCTCAATATTTTTTGCAGGGTTGGTTTGGTGTTCATGAAGTTCTTCAGCTATTCTTTGTCATGGAAGTATTGTGTTTCACCATTGATTTTGAATGATAGCTTTTGAGGGTACATCAGTCCGGGTTGGAAATCATTTTGCTTTAGGATCTGGAATACTTCACTCCATGTTCTTCTTGACTTTATTGTTTGTGCTGAGAAGTCTGCTGTGATTCCCTTTATAAGTGATCTGTCTTTTTTCTCTGACAGCTCTTAATAATCTATTCTTGTTTTGGATTTCTGGGATGGTGATTATTATATGTCTGGATGTAGTTTTATTTTGGTTATGACTATTTGGAGTTCTATAGGCTTCACTGAACCTGATGTTGGTTTCTGATCTCATGCTTGGGAAATTTTCAGCTATTACTTCTCTAAATATCCTCTTGACATCCTTTATGTTGTCCCCTTCTTTTTCATTAATCCCTATCAATCTTATGTTGTTTTTCTTTGCATCATCTTGCAGTTGTTGAATTATTATTTCCTGATTCCTTGTTATTTTTAAAAGATCTTCCCTTTCCTGTTCACTAGCCGCAATCCTGTCTTCAAGGTCTGAAATTCTATCTTTATTTTCATTGAGGTGCTTTTTACAACTTTCAGTGGAGTTTTTTACTTCCTGTATACCTTTGTGCATCTGCTTTATGTATTCTGTTTGTTTCTTATATTGCTCATCTAGGGATTCTATCTTTTTGTTTATTTCCACCAATTTTTTAACTATGTTTTCTTTAGATATATTCAGAATCTCTTTCATTTCTTTTATCATTTCTGCTTTTACCTGGAAGATTATTTCGAGTTTGAATTCTTGTAAAGCTTCCCGGAGTTGCTTGTTTATTTCAGTAGCTATTATGTCCAATATTTGAGGTGTATGGCATACATTTTCTTCTATATACATCACTCCTAGGTTTTCTTGACATGGGCTAGAGGTTTGAGGTTGTAATTTGGTCTTTTGTTTTGTCATTTTCCTATATTTCTGTGTTTCAAGTGTTATTTGAAAGCTTCCTCAGTGTCTGTTGGATATCCACTTCTATGTTCACAGTTCCTGGGACTCTGGCACCCAGTTCCCCCAGGCCGCTGGGCCTCTGGAACCAGCGGCCCTGTTCTCCCTGTTTAGAACTCCGTAGTTCCAGATAAGCTGGGCTCCAAGGACACTGTGAGCTGGCCTTCTTGCTTGAAACTCCACAGTTCTCCGAGTGCAGCCGGAATGGGGAGGTGGATGTAGGTGCCTGGGGCCCCCTTAGCCGCTTCACTGCACCCGGAAGGCTCGAGGGTCCCGAACAGTCTGGGCTTGGGGCAGAGTGCACTGAGCACTTGCCGCAGGCCGCAGGGCCTCTGGAACTGGTGATGCTTGCCTTCTTGCTGAGAGATCCACAGTCCTCTAGACACACGGGGAGGTGGATGCAGGTGCCCCAAACCAGACCAGCCCTTACTCTGCACCCAGAGGGTGCAGGAGTCCCAAATAGGCTGAGCTCCGGGGATAGTGTGTGCCTGCCTGCTTGCTGGAAACTCCACAGTTCTCTGAGCACAGCCAGAATGAGGAGGTGGATATAGGTGCCTCAGACCCACTTAGCCACTTCACTGCACCCAGAAGCCTGGAGGGTCCCAAACACTCTGGGCTTTGGGCAGAGTGCTCTGGGCACTTACCGCAGGCCGCGGGCCTCTGGAGCTGGTGATGCTCGCCTGCTTGCTGATAAATCCACAGTCCTCCAGACACACAGGGAGGCGGATGCAGGCGCCCCAGACCCGCCCAGTCCTTACTCTGCACCCAGAGGGTGCAGGAGTCCCAAATAGGCTGGGCTCCGGGGATAGTGTGCACCTGCCCGCTTGCTGGAAACCCCACGGTTCTCCGAGCGCAGCCAGAATCTATTGTTGGGGCTTTTAAACAGCTTTATGTTGCAAACCAAGAGCAAAGAGCCCCACAGGATAATTTATTACTCTGTGAGTTTGGCCAGAAGGAAAATTCTAGGAAAGCTGTGGATTGGAAAAACAGAGTTAAGACTTTGATTGCTGACAAGAAACAGAGAGATAAGAAAGATGGCCACAGGTTATCCCAGGAAGCAGTGGTTCTCCACCCTTAGCAGGCTCAAAACTGCAAAAGTGGAAGAATTTGCTCAGAGAAGTAAGCTGCAGAGCACCTTGCTCCAGAATGGCGTTGGAGGCCACATGAGGTTCCAGAATGGTGGCAACATACAGAAACTTTTCTTCACAATCAGGTTCACAGAAGATGAAAATTCAGGCAATCGACCTTTATGGCCAAGAGGGAGAAAAGCCTGGCTACTGCACCAGCTAACAGCAAACCTTTGGGTACCCATATGGTGCTGATTTTAGGTGCAAGGAAAATGCACAAATTCTGAGGATAAGATGGCTTCCACCTTGATTGCAAAGGGCCTGGGAGGCCAAGCAGTGTGCCCCTGAGAGGGTAATTTGTAAAGATGTAAAGGTGAAGTCAAAGGTTCAGTGGAGACCCCATAAGTTTAGAAAAGCCAGGAAGATGAGTGATCCAAGGAAAGTTGCAAAAAGTGAGCAGAGAGGATTTAAGAGAGAAGCTGTGAGAGCTGATATCTCTGAAAGTGCCATGGGGGTGGAATCACCCAAGCCTTTTGGGGCTTGCAACCAGATTGCTTCAGATGCTGAGCATGGAACTCTAGGACTTAATGTTAGTCCTGCTGGATGTTGGACTTTTTGGTTTGTTTCCAATGCTTTATATTTCCTGTATGTAACTTTTGGAATGGTAGTGTTTATCTTGTGCCCTTGCATTTCAGAAATGTTTAACCTTGTTTCATTTGTACAGGGGGTTACAGTTAAGAGTTTACCATAGTATTGGAGGAGACTTGGAAATTGGACTTTTCAGCAATGCTGAAACTGTTAGGATTTTGGCAACTGTTGGAGACGGACTAAACATCTTTTGTATAAAAGATGTACCTGAGTCCTGGGGGCCCGGGGTGGAATGTCATGGTTTATGCTGGTGGCTCTGAGGCCTCATGCATTTGCATAATGATTTTTGATTGGTTCATTATCTAGTGCTTGGATTGGGGTGTGAGTGCTACACTGGCATGGGGATGGGGGGGGAGCCAGGATGTAATGCAATGGCAGGAAGAAAGTGTTTCTCTCTCTCTTGCCTGTTTCTGCCTTGCTGTTTGCAGCTGCCATGAGCTACAGCCCTGCCATGCCATCCTGCCTTGGAGCCAACTGAGTATGGACTGAAACCTCTAAACACTGTAAGAAATATACCTTTTCTTTCCCAACTTGATGCATCAGGTATTTTGTGTCAATGATGAGTAAAAAGTAACTAAGACAGATGGTTACAAAGCTGACATTAGCTCTTACTTTAAAAAGTCAATACTTGCTGGGCATGGTGGCACACTCCTATTATCCTAGCACTAGTGAGGCTGAGGCAGGAAAATCGCTGTGAGTTTGAGTCCAGCCTGGACTACAAAGTGAGTTAAAGACCTGTCTGAACTGCACAGTGAAACCCTGTCTCATAAAGAGAAAAAAAAAAAAAAAAAAAAAAAGCAAAAGCAATGGAATGGTATAGCATTTCTAATTCACTTTAAAATCAGTCTCTCTGTCTCTGTCTCTGTCTTTGTTTTTGTCTTTCTCTCTCCACCCCTTTTTCAGTCTCTGTCTCTGTATCTCTCTTTCTCTTTATACATTCATGGAAACAACCATGACAAACATCAATAACTGTCATTTATGTCAGTGGCCCCCAGGCCTCATGTGTTTGCATTATGCATTTGTGATTTGCTCATTGTCCAGAGTTTGGTTTGATGGTGTCAAACCATCAAACCAAACCAGTGCTACACCCACATAGGGGTGGAGCCAGCGTACAATGTAATGGCAGGAAGAAGGCGTGTCTCGCTCTCTTGCCAGTTTCTGCCTTGCTGTTTGCAGCCACCATGAACGGCACCCTGACATGCCACCCTGCCTTGGAGCCAACTGAGTATGGACTGAAACCTCCAAAAAATTGTAAGAAATATACCTTTTCTTTCCCAACTTTGGGCATCAGGTATTTTGTCTCAGCGATGAGCAGATAGTAACTAAAACAATAACTATTAAAAGTTCACAGTCATATTGCTATTTTTGAGGCCCAGTTTTTAATGATTTTCATAATAAAATAATATTCATAATATTCATATTACAATTTTCATAATAAAAAACGTCAATAAAATTTCATACAAAAAGGGCTCACATAACCAAGTTATTCCTAAAGTAGTTCCAAGTGGGTGGGGAAAATGGCAATGTTTAGATTAAAGCACCAGAAAGACCCTGTTTTAGTCACTTTCTTGTCACAAGGACAAAATGCCTAACACCCACAATTTAAAGCAGAGCATTTTGGCCCATGTGTCTATCCATGGTCCATTGGCTCCAGGCAGACATGGCATGGTGGAAGGGTGTAGGCAGATGTCATGGCAGCCAGGAAGCAGAGCGAGGGGAGGGAAGAACTAGGGACAAGAATACACTCTCCCCATCATGGCCCCAGTGACCCACCTCCGACCCCGCCTGGGTCCTAACAGCACATTTGCCTGAACTGTGGACCAAACCACTGAGGAATCCACCAAGGATGCTTACTGATCCAATCGTCTTCTACCGTCATGAGAATTTGGAAGAATACTTTAGATGTAAACCATAGCAGACTCTTTGCAATATAGTAGTACATCATTCCAGAATATCTTTTGCATAAAAACATGAAAGTTTTATCATATCAGTTCCTTGATTTTATTTTTCTGCTGCTGCTAGTACATATGAGTATTTTCTGCATGCTTAGCAAATACTCCATCACTGAATAACAACTTCAGCACCAATTTTTTACACTAGATACATTATAGTTTAATACATCTGTTACAGCTCAGAAGTTGTAACTCAGTTCCCTCAATCCACAGAATTTATCTCTTTATCACTTAAAACATACTAAAGTGGCCAAATACAACAGTGACAGAAAATTTAACAGCTACAACACAAACCATAGAAATATTACATTAAAGTGGTTATTTGTGTCTGTATATACAAATACATACATTGTATGTAATTGTAAAATACACGTACATATGCACATATACATGATTTCTACGTTAATGAAATGCTTCTAGAAAATTCACACACAACAAAGACTCTCAGAAAGTTAATGCTTATAAAATAGGGCCACACTCATAATGATCCAAAATCGGTCGAAAATGGGGTTCCTAATAAAGAATGCAGTCGGATGTAAAGAAATTCTTTCCTCTGAAGTTAGGCATTCATCTTTCCTTGTTTTTTTCCTGTGTTTATCCTTTTATTGTCCATACTAAACCTACTTGTGTCTTAAAGGCCTAACACTGTGTGATGTGATCAAAGCTCTTATGAACGAGGTCAGAATGCCAACTTCCAAACATACCAGTGCATCCACTTCTAAAGCAATCATACAAAAAGGAAGGAAAATCATCAGTCCCTTCAGTGTACCTGTAATTCCTGAGAAAACAGGCTTCCTTTCTGCCATGGCTAAAGGTTCTGCTCTGGCTTCTGAGGAACACTGACAAGTGTGACCACAATCACAGTCGAGAGCTGGTGCCCAGGCAATGGCAGACTTAAAAGACAGGAATGTAGCAGTGCCCGTCATTTTAGTCTCGGGGAAATCTCTGGCCACTCCCTGAGAGGCTCTTCTGTGTAGCAGACTGCAAAATATTTGGAGCTGAAGTCAGACATTTTTATTTTCATTTCAAGAGAGCACTCACTAAGTACTCTAAACATATCACTCTGTTGCAGGATGGTGTGAAGACCAGAAGTCATTTCCATGCTCTTGGAGTCCTATTCAAAGAATTGGATGGAGCAATCAATGAAAATTTAATGTTTATCTGGGTAAAAAAAAAAAAAAGATGTAAAATAAGCGCTCAAAAAGAAAAAGTGCTCTAAAGGAAAAAAAGAAGACATGGCAGGCCAGCGAGGCTCACAGCAGTCAGGAGCTGAACCAGCCACCATTTTTGATGTCCCCTGTGCAGATGTCAGATCCAGGCTGTTCCTAAGAGATCTGCAAACAGTATTCCCACATTGGTTTCACATGCACAACTTGATTTGATCCTGTGCTGGAAGAACTGAAGAATTCTCTGATTGGTGTTAGGTGCTCATAAGTTGCTCTATACTTGACAGGTCCTTGGGATTAGCAGGTCACAGGCTCCAGCCTGTTTTCCATACCCCAATCTCCTGCCTGATTTCCTTCTGACACACATAAATCCCCATCATTCTCTATGGGCTGCCAAGTTCTGTCTTCATACCTATTTTCTGCTGAAAGGAACTGTTGGCCCCACCTACTCACAATTATGTACTGTCTAACCACCTTAGGGTTTTGTGGCTCACTGTGTGGGCTGAGGAAAGAAAACAGTGAGCTACCTAGGGAGATAGATTACTTCTAGGAGTTGTAATTGGCAAGCACATTTTTTTCAGATCATTTTGTGGGTATGTAGCATCAGATCTTTCAAAGTGATGTGTAGGAGCAGGAATAAGGAAGCTCTGACATAGGGTTTCCTTCATCCCAAATATAGCTGCAGAGATAGAGGAAGGTGTTTTAGAAAAGGAAGTTCAGAGTAATTCAGTAATTTGTTTACCCATGTCATTCAGGGGTTTCTGTGCTTCATGTTCTTTTTTTTTTTTTTTTTTTAACAGAGATAGATATGTCTGTGGATAGCACCACTGTAGGCTGTCCCAGGCCCCTTTAACCTTCTCGTGTGCAGTGGGCATTGGGTTTTTGTGTGTATGTTTCTGTGTCTGCTCTAGCCCCTCTCTGGGACCATCAGCCCTCCAGTGCCATGAGTCAGATGTATCGGCCACCTGACACAGGGACCAGGACTCAAATTGTGGCTTGGCGCACTTGTATGCCAAGTGTGTGTCTTTTTCTATTTAAGGCAGGAATCCTTTGGTTGACTGTCCTTTGGTTTTTGTTTGGACAACACAGATGAGTTTAAAACGTTGCCAGCTACCTTTTGGCTTTTTTTCCCCTCACTTGCATCTGGTTCCTCTTGTCGAACAGAGCAAAGGTTGTTTCCAGCAACTGGATCGCTGGAGTCTCGAGACCCATTGCAAACTTACTAGGATCTTTTGAAAACACTGTGTCCTTAGCCTCTGCTGGAGTTCTTCAGTATTTATTCCCTTTGGGTGATAAGGAGGAGGTTGAGGATTCCACGCAGTGAGATCATCCTCAGTGTTGACGTATTATTCCTCAGGGGCCCTTCTATGAATCATAATAAGCAGATATCTCTGCTCGAGGCTATGCTGGCAACGGTTCCTGATAGCAAACCGCTTTCCCCCACCAGCGTTAGGTGTTCTTGGATTTGGGAATTGCCACACCACACCAGGCCCACTGATTCTCTGGGAGAAGGGTGGAGCCCCCTAGGGGCTCACTAAGCTACCTGAGAAATAGTATCTATGACAAGCTCAGCGCTGTGGTACTTTAAGGCAATAAAAATGGAAACCTTTCTGCATCTGAAAGGAAGGAAAAGAAAAACTTCAAAAGTAATTACTTGAATTTCCAAACAAGGCACCAAACCAATCCGCCTCAAATTCCTTCTTCACACCTTCGGATGGTTATTCTATGTTCATAGCCCTTCAGAACATTTTCTCCAAACACCACAGCTGAAAGGATCTGGGTATCTTGGGACCCCAGTGTTCAGACCTCTCCTCATTCGCCATTGACTCCTCTATTCCTAGCCATTCTTTGCTTTGGATTTGTGAACAAAGCATGCTTGAACCCTTACTCCAAAGTGACTTGCTAAGCACTTCAGGAATTTTTGCAGTCCCAACATACTGGCTGGATGCAAGAACATAATCTTCTAAAGGACTCATTCCATCATTACTGGGCCTGGGGTGGAAAAAGGATTGCATTTTGGATCAATTAAAGTTGGAATATATAACAACATTTTTTTCACACTTGCCCCTACTTGACATCACAGCAAGGGCACCACAGCATAATGAAAACCCAAAATAAGAGACTCTTCTTTTTTTAGCTCAGAAAGACTTTTTAACGTAATTTTAGAAACACCAGGAATCTCAGACAGAAATGTAGAGAATGAGCCACTCATTAGGCCAGAATGAAGGCTGATAATCACACAGTTTGACAATACACATCGGGTTCCCCTGTCAGTCACAGCTCCTTGCTGTTGCAAGCTGCTGCCTCCTTTGCCCCAGAAGCTTATCTTCTGGTAAGGGAATTGCTTCCTTCTACAGGCAAATCCCTGTCACCTCAGAGGCAGCACACTCCACAGCCAGAGTCCTCTTTGGGTAACCATCTCTCCTGGCCCTGCATATACTAAAGACTGAGAGGGCAGATTCCATAGTTTTTCTTTTAGCCAGTGCAGACAGCAATTCCAGCTGGACCAAGCATTCTACCAAAGAAGCAGCACTGGGACTTTTCCTCTTTAGTCCATCTGTTTGTTCAACCTCTTTGACCCGTAAGCAAGCAGTGACCCTCTGTCTGCCTATTATGGGACTGCTGTAAAATGTACCTGGTGCCATGAACTACTTACTCTGACTCAGACTCTGCCAGTAGGTACCGGGGAATTACAAATACTTTTTCCACATTGAGACACCAATATGCAGGCCCCAAATATCATGCATTTTCTTCTATTAAATGGAAAAATTGACAATTCCTTGTCTCAATATGATATTCTACTCAGTGAATTTTTAAAAATTATCATAATGCCCCCGATTTTTCAATCTTGCCACTTCAACAAGACAGCAGGTATGAACACACGCAGATAGGAATCTGTGATATTCAGTACAGCTTTCAAATAATTTTTAACTTCATGGATTTTTAAAATTTATTTATTTATTTATTTTGGGGGCAGGGAATGGGGATTGAACTCATTACCTCAGGCTTGCCAGGCAAGCACTTACGCAGCTGAGCTAAATCCACGGTCCAACTTCATAAATTTTAAGAGCATCTGCCCATATAATGTGGGAACTAAACTCAAGAACAGTGAGAACAAATTCCTGGAATACACTGACCTAACTAACTCTTGGCTTCCTAGACCCTCAGCTTCTGATCCGGAGACAGGTGAATCTTGCAGAAGTTTGCACGTTCAGACAAGACTAAAGATTCTACCGCAACCTTCCAGGCTTAACCGTCTAACTTTCTTCTTCCTCCCTGTCTGCCAGCCAGGACCACAAAGCCCATCAGCAGCTCTCACTGTGCTCATTATGCTTTAGGGTGAGGTGTTCTGACAAGAGAACGATTCGACTCGCGACATCTCCCTCTGCTGGCCGGAGGGAGGAAGAGCGGCAGGAAGCTGCAAAGCATTCTTGCTGCAGACCCAGGACACAGGGTGGCGGCGGCGGCGGCGGTGAGGGAAGAAGGGCGGGAGCGGCGAGGCGTGGAGGCGCCCTCTGGCGCAGCTCTGTCGGGTGCGGTGCAGCGGGAGCTGCTCGGGGCTGGCGAGGTGACCCGGGCCGAGAGGGTTAGGAGGGGCCGCATGCAGCCACGGGAGGCGGTGCCGCTGCTCGGCTTCCTCGGACTCTCCGGCCCGGCGGGCCGCGGTGCTGGCTCGAACTTTCGATCTTGCTTAGGGCCGGCCCTTCTAGCCAGATCCGCAGGGCTGGGCCGGCCGCCCGCTCCCCGGGTCCCCCCAGCCCGAGTCGGCTGTGCCTGCCGCACCTCGATGCGCCCAGGCTGCGGGTGGCGACACAGGTACCGGGTGCTGCATGTGCAGAGCGCCCAGAAGGGCAGAAGGTCGGGCGATCCCTGGGGCCTGGCTCCACAGCACAGGTCAAGCTAAAGGGGCCACCTTCTTGGGGCGCCCCTCTCCTGGGCAGGCCTGTAGAGGCCTGGGGTAACTGATACTATCGGGTCACGCCCACTTGCACAGTTGAATAATCTGCATCACATCTGCTCTGATTCACAAGTGGGATCAGAATTTAGGTGATTCTTGATGAAGGGCAAAGGACCTCATGATGTCCCTATAAAACAGAAGGCGAAAAACGCTTGAGAATGATCTTGGCAGTCTTCATTTGTTAGTAAACTTCAATGACTTGGTAGAGCATGAGGAATTTAAAGCTTCATAAGGTTTGTATTCCAGAACAGCACTAGAGAAAATGATGTTGCATATCTCTTGTAATAATCTTTAATTCCATAAAATCCGGTCCACTGGGTTTTCACTAATTCCACACATTTATGTAAATTTCCAAACACTTTGAACCTACACATTCTCACCACCCAAATGTAACGATGGATGCAATTACTAATCTTGTGAAAACAGCAGTGTTTCAGAAACCTTAGGAATGTCTTTTTCTTTCATCCAGGACAGAAAAGAGAGGCCTTGGTGGAGTATCTGAAATAACATGGATCTTAGTGCATCACGGTTTGCTCTCTTGCTGAACACATTGAATATGGTGCTGCCCAAGCAGCTCCTGTCTGCCTTCCTCATCAGTCTGGCCTGAGACAGTTTTCTTTTTCATTGTCTTGTAAAACTGAGAAAATCAACTTCTGCTTCTGAGACTCTTTTGAATTTTCTCTACCAATATCGAATCCACATTTCAGGTGGTGCCCTAAATGGAAATGCAACCTCCTGAAGTAATAGGGTAGACACCAGCAGCGACTTCGCCATCATCATCCAGCCCTTGGCTATTCTCTGCACAGTGTATGGGGCTGAGCTTGGAACTAGTGTCTGGAGTGAGCTTGTCTACTTCCTGGGGCCCTGGGCACAAGGCTGAGCCCGCCTGCTCACACACCCTCCAGGGTGTCCTGTGCACCGCCCTCCTGAACAGCTGTTGCAGAGGATGGGGTGCCCTTCTGCTGGGTTTCCATTGCCACCCACACTGGCATGGGTGGGGCAGAGCAGCATGGCTCTCCATGCTCCTTTTCAGACACTGACTTTGACTTCTCACGTAGAGAACTTTAAGAGGGATAAAATCACCTTTTCTAGTTGCCCGAAGAAGCCATCAAGGCTGTGTCATTGGCATCGAGTGTCTGTTTCTGTGAATATGCCTAGATGGAGCTGGCTCTCACTGGGCCACTCATGTCTTAACAGTGCAGGGTCCACCTCAGTTCCGCTTCCCGCTTCTGGGGATCTGTAATCATCACAGCAACAGTAGTATGGGTCTGAACTGCGCCATCATCAATGTTTTGCCTCTAGAATTGTAGTTTGTAGCTCACAAATAACTATACCACCACAGGAGACAAATATAGCTATGCAACAAAGTGACATTTAATAATTAACCACAAGACTAAATGACGTTTACTGTGTGCCAAAATCAGTTCCAGGTAGATAATTGTATTTAACTAGCGATTTACTGTCTAAGAACAAATATGTATACAACTAAAATTGGCTTACACTTTACTTTTTTGTTGTTGCTTTGAGGAAGGGTATGGCTGTGTTGCCCAGGTTGGTCTCCTGGACTTGGAACCCACCTGCCTCAGCCTTCAGGTACTGCAGCTGGGACTAAGCCCCCCACCACCCTGCCCAACCTAGCACCCTAGTTAGAAAGGGCCCCAAACACAATCCTTTTGCAGTACAGAGCAATTTGCAATGCTAAATTAAGATCCTTTAAAAATATTCAAATAAATGTTTGCTGTTTTGCTTTAACCCTTCCCCTGACCTCATCCCTCAGGTATTTTTCAACATAGAATAGAAAATTCAAGAGTTGCTGAGCAGATTTTGTGAAGTTATAGCTGATACACAGGGTGATGGGGAAATGCTTTTTATTTTAAAAAAGTAAGAAATTTCTGAGAGAGTTTCTTATAATACCTAAAGTTGAATTTGTATGTCAGGTAAGAATATTGAAGAGAAGCTTAGAGAACAGGACAGGCTACTGTTATTTCACCCATTCAACCATCATGGGTAAATAACCCTCAACTTATTAGGGATCCCATGTGCCTTGTCTGTGTCTCCCGATACCCAAGATCAGATTCTAGGACAGAGGAGATTAAGTGTAGGAAAAATGTATTAAGAGAAAGCTCATCTCAGACAGGAGGGATCCAGGAAATGGGTACTCTGAGGCTCTTTGTCCAAGGGTAATATATACAGGAAAATCACAACTTGGGTAACTGTGAGTTAAGCTACAGTCAACATACAGGATTATGAGTATCCGTCACTTCACTAATATTGATCCACAATAAATGAGGCACTTCACAAGGGTGTATGGTATGCCCATTATATTTGCCTTATCTGTAAATTCTAATGTTGGAAGAAGAAATGCATTCTTGGGGAAGGATTTGCATAATGGTCTGGGTGTTCTGGTCACCCCTTGATGAGTCTGACACATTATTTAGTTTCACTGGATGAGGCGGCCCTGATTGCAGTATAATCTCTAACAGTTGTTTAACTCTAAGGAAGCTGATAGGCCTGGCTATGCAATCTTCATCTTCATACCTGGCTCTCTTTTTATCTGCCTCCAGTCAAAATTTTGAAGTGTCTTGTCATTTGTAATGACTTCCTCCAGAGCCCCATCCCTATCTGACTGATTTTTTTTTTTGTCACTCTGTAGCCCAGGCTGGTCTTGAACTCACAACAGTCCTCCCACCTCAGCCTCCTGAGTGCTAGAATTACACACCTGACTGATTGTTAATGTCTGTCTATCTTGCCCATCTAGTATACATCCAGTCAGGATTTATCATCCCATTCATTCCAGAATAGTTGCCTGCTTAAGTTCACTTTGACACATCCTGAATTGTGGTGAAGAAAATGAAAGTCAATCAGGATTAATAACAATAATAAAATGTTTCATAACGTTTCATAATGTGATTTTTCAAAAATTCACTCTAAAAAATTCCATATCATGGCAGGGAAATTTAATAAAAGAAAAATACTGTGCTTATCTGGTCATGTAGTACCTAAGTTCCAAAAGAGTCCTCGTGAATCTTTTACTCAGCTTACTTGGGCCGATGAGTCTGAGGCTACTGGCCACCTTAGAGGGACTAAGAGAGGAAAGCAGGTCTTGTGTGACAGAAAGTGTAGAATGTTTTCCTTTCAAGTTCTCAGTCCTTTACCTCACACCGTGATGCAAAAGGACTAAATGGATGTTTGCACCATTGCAAGTATTCCAGCCCCCAAAGAAATGCATACAAATACTTACTCAAAGCCCTTCTGACCGTTCATTCTCTCCTAGTATCTGCTCTATCTGTGGCTGTCTGGAGGTCAGGAAGAGAATCGACTTACAGTTTGGGAGGCTAATGCCCCTACAGCCATCCACTCCACGTCTTTAACGGTCTGGCCCACTCACACCACCATGAACCTTGTCCTGAGTGACAGAATGCTCGGGGAGATTCCTCATGGTAGGAGAGCCCTCGTGTTGCCTGGAAAAGTTGAACACCAGGCTTCGTTGGGCAAACCAGCATGCATATTTATCACCATTAAATTTCCTTTTCCTCTAGTGGTTGTATATCCAATTTTTGAAATGGTATAAAGGATCAAGTGTTTACTGGTCTACTGGGTTTAAAAGGCATTCTGTGTGTGTGCTCGCACATGCATGTGAGTTTAACGCATAAAGAATGGTATTCTAAAGTCAGACGTGATGTTGTACCTGTGTATTAACTACACTGGAGGCTGAGGGAATTAGTGCTTCCTAGAGTCACACGCAGATGCAAAATGTCTGTCTGTGTGCTGGAGACCTGAAGGATCCAGCCGGGGGCTTGGAGCCCACAGCAATGTCCTCTGCAAGTCTACTGGGAGTCCTGAGGATCCCAGACGGGAGGCTGAAGGATCTGTGCCAGAAACTGAAATGCCTGTGCCAAAAGACACAGACATCTGGGGCCCAAGGCTGAAGGGTCTGCATTGGAAGCCAGGACACGACATCCATGATGAAGATGGGGACTGAGGCTCCCCCTAAGGGCTCCCCACAGCTCCTTCAAAGAAAAATCCACCACTCAGTTCCAGAGAAAAGCAGTTGGGAGAAGCTCCTCCAAGGAAGGTCAGCTGACATCCTTCCCTCTCATGCTTCTTTTGTACCATTAGTACCACAGTCCTCCTCAGAGTGGGTCTTCCAAGCCCAAACCATGCTGACTCCATTCAGCTGAGTGTTCTACTCCCGGGTTGACAAATGATCAATTCCCCACTCACTGCAGCAAGACGAGCGTAAGTTTGCTCCCAGCTAGGACACACGGGTCACAAGACTAGAGTTCAAGGGCTACAGTTGGATGTGTTGGATGCCTACCACAGAAGACAAAAAAAATCATCCTTCTAAAGATAAAGGCAGTATAACAAAGCCATAATGCAAACAGTCAGGTGACTTAGTCCACATTCTGAACAATAAGCCGGAAACCACAGCTTTCAACCTGCCCCACTCTACTCAATTTCTGCCAGACAAACAGCCAATGCAGCAGGATCGAAAAGTGCTCTTCTCTGAGGTAAATTCCAGAACAAGAGAAAAAACCAGACAATAACATTGGGGCCACAGGGAAAGGGGAAGCTTTGCACACTTTTTGTTTGCCCCCACTACGTACATACAGTTTCCAATCACCTCTGTGAACCGCAGTTTTCTACAGGGTCAAATTAAGAACAGCAGATACTCGATAAAGCCCCAAATCACAGCAGAGCAAAGCAATACATAGAGAAGAACTCAAGAGATAACAGAATAAAATACAATACATATATTAGAGATAGAAGAGAAATATTACCTTCATGCAATAAGCAGGTTGCTAATGATAAAAAGATAATCAAAAAATATAAAATGATCATTAGAGTTTCTCAAACTGACCTGCTTTATGACATTAATAGAAGAGTTAAAAGATAACTCGGTGCTGTCTACCACAAGGAGCCAAGGATAATTTGAGGCCCAGGGTGGGCTGGAGGCTCTCGAGGACATTGATACTAGTTGCCCTGCCTTTGGAGTGGACCATTTCAACCAGGCACGGCCTGAGTGTCCACACCAGGAGGAGCAACAGGCACTGGGTGAACATCCCAGGTCCACCCTTGACAGACTGACTGGAAGGGCTCTGCAGACTTTCTGACTTTGGAGTGTCTCACACTCTGATGCTGCTAGACAGGAAATCTGCTCAAAAGGGATTTCAGAAGATAATCTTTGCCTCAACAGTCAGGGTGAAGTGGAGCTTATGAACAAATGTTGTTTGATTTACAAAACCAAGACAAAGGGATGTGCCTAGCATCCACTCATGCAACAGCAAAAAACAAACTATGCTATTTGATCTAAACCGCTTGTCCTAAGAAGAATGAGAAGGAAAGTGGGAAGTGAGAAGGTGCCGGGCAGACACGGGGATCAAATTTTTTTCCTGGAAATAGCTCTTATGTTCCAGGCTTCTGATCCTCATGAAACTGGCAAGAATTCCTTGCCACTGTTTCAGTGTTCAGTGACTCCAGACTAGCAGGACCCACAACTCTGTCTTTGAAACGTCGTTTCACCCTGTGTTGTGCTCTCATTCTGTTTTTCACTGTTGCCCCTGCAGTCCTAACTTCCCTGTTAATAATAATTAAAATACACTATAATATTCTTGGGTTAATATATGAAGTATATGAAAAGACTTCCTGAGAAGATTGGCGATGCCGTAACTCACAATGGTTTGTGCTGATGGAAGGAATCAGTGTGATGCATTTTGTGAAGGGGCCCAATGTGCTTACCAGTGCGTGGGATGGGGCTACTTTCTCAGTTGTTGAGGGCACTTGAGGCCACAGTTGGGTCACTGATGTCACTCATGTCTCTGACAGCTGCATGGATCACAAGAAAATGGTATGTAGTTTGGTTTGTCAAATGCAGACCTCTTTGTTTTTATTGCTGTTGTTTGCAAGGAGTCATGTGCACTTTCAGTGTTTCATGCTTATTATTACAGTAATCTAAAAGTGTGCTCATTGAAAATTCAGTCAATAAGGCACAGAGTCTTTTTCCTGGGATTTAGGACACTATCAGAGTCCAGAAATCTACTTTTACTTGGTGCTTTGGTGTTGCTGCTGTTGCCTTTTGGGTCAGGCATTTGAATACTACTGAGAAAAAATAATATGACTCAACATGTACCAGAGAAAGGATAAAAGGAATTACAAGTTGCACAGTGCCAACAGGGTGCTACAGTAACACCCACGAGTGACTGTGCTTCAAATCTCTTGCTTGAAAGCTGAGCTGAATAAATAACCCTCACCTTCTCCCACTTGGTGATGTGTTCCCCCTCCAGTCACAGGTGAGGATGCGCTGTTCGGGGACTCCTTGTATACTTCCTGTCTTATGTCCTGTTTTCCTTCCGTTTCCTCTACATGCTGTGACTTTTTCCCCTAAGCATGCTGTCTGCAAAACCCACAAATTCCAAAACATTTCATAAAATATTCATCCTGAGGGAAAATATGCTTGAAAATACAGTGAAACTGTATTCAGCAAATCTGGATGGGATTTAGTAGGTTTCCTAGAAGTCCTTGTATTTGTCTCCTTCTGCTGTGGCAACCAGGCCTATGTTGGTACTTGAAAGACTTGACCTAATTGCCACATACGTGTGCAACTCTCTTGGCTTAACTGGAGTTCCCAGAAGGCTTAGGCAATGTACATAAGTCTAACACATACCTGTAATTGTGGATCTCATTAATATTATCCTAGGAAAATCCTTTAAGAAGACAGACATGGATTTCATCACACCAGGATTTATCTCCTTGCCACACGCACAGGGCACCTACTGGGCCACCCTGTGCTTGCTGCAGGACAGTTGTGTTATGTGCAGTGGTTATGGACCTTAGGCCGGGGTTCTCACTCATTTTCAGTGAAGTGTTAGAGAAATAGGCAGGAAGATGATCGAGCAGGAGGCATCTGTCAGGTGGGGGGTAGGCAGAAGCTGAAGGATAAACGTTCTAGAAGTAAAAAGTGGTTCGGTTTGTCAAATGCTGCTGAGAGGCAGAGTAAGAGGAGGTAAGAACAGCAACTAAGTTGCAGTGAGGAGTCAGGGGCCACATCGTGGACAGGAAGTCTTAGCTGAGTGCGGACAGAAGTCATACTGCAAAGATTTCAAAAGAGAATGGGAAGTGTGGATGTGGAAGGGTTGAGAACACATATTTTCCTGGATGTTGGAAACAGAGCAGAGGATGCGACTAAAGTGGCAGAGCTCCAAGGGGTCAGTGGGGGCATTCTCTGTATGACAAGAGGTCACCAGGCCATTGTGTACAGTGACAGCTGATGCATCTCAGGGGGAAAAACAGACGAGCTTGGAACAGTGAGTGGGGGGAAGAGGGACTAGAGATGGAGACGCTGCCCCTGACAGGAGCAAATGCCCCTCGTCCAGAAAGAGAGAGAACAAAAGGAGGAGGAGTCCCAGGTGGAAGGTAGGGAATGAGGATGGGACACATTTAACAGTCCTAGCTGCGGGTCTGGGGGTTTAGCTCAAAGGCATGAAGGCCACCTGGCAAGTGCAGGGACGTGAGTTTAATCCCCAGTACCAAAAACAAAACAAAGGAACAGACAAAACACCAGTCCTAACAGATTTTCTGTTAAACCTGAGAAGGACCTCCCCCACGTCTCTTGTGACCATTAGGAACAAAGAAATGTGCCCCTAACAGGCTAAGGGGGTTTTAGAGATTTTCTTTGCATGACCTTTTTGGTTTTAAGGCAAGCATCAGAAAAATTATCAGGACTGCTGGTGTGGGTGGGCCTGAGAAATGGCCATTTTCTATCATTCCTGGCTCTGCAAGAGCATTGCAAAGGGGGCTCTGCTGCCTGGTCTGGGGGCTCTCACTCCTCAGGGGCTGAAGGATTTCTGGAGCAGGACTGACTGAAGCATGGTGATCCTAAGCAGTTAACCTGGAAAAAGCCACCACACATTCCTGGAAATGAAGAAAGCAGAGAAGGAGAATTGGATCCAAGTAAAGGGGCCAGGAAAGGTAGGATTCAGTAACGAAGTAGTGAGAACAACTTATTAGGAGTCTCTTCACTTTGGCACCTTGGTCATGAGGAGTTTTGGCCTATCCTTGATGAGGCAGGATTTGTTGATGTAAAAGCAACCTTGATCATGAAGAGGAACACATATTGCACCCTGTGGAGCTGTCAGGAAATCACAGCCTCTGTGACTTTGCGGGATGACCGAGGCCAAGGAGTCTACTTGCTCCTGTAAGTGACCCAGTTGTCTGACCAGTTGGTCAGAAACTTCTTTAAGTCCCTCAGAAAGTACTTTGGGCAGCAAGGTGAACTCTAAAAGAGAGACTCCTGGGCTCTGATGACTTTTCAGGCTCTTGTGAATATTCCCAAGTCAGTCACTAGCTGGGGACGGGTTAAGGGAGAGGTAACAACCATGAGATCAGGGGCTGCGGAAACGCAAAGCACAGACTCTGGTCCAGCTGGCTGGTAAGCAAATACATGCCTTGGCTCTGTATACCCACAAGATGCCTGTTTGTAGAGAGAAGAATCCCATGAGGCCAAATCTGGACAAGAGGAGGAGGTCTTGGGGTGGGGTGGGGAGTCAGTGTCAGACTGCCTGGAATTTGGGCCCATATAGAAGGAGGAGCTAAAGCTGCGGCTGTCTAAGGGGAGAGCTGAGAGGCTGCGTGCATTACCTTGCTCTTCTCCTGCCTAACAGCAGCCAACTTTGCTTTAGGAATGTTCCGCCATCAGGCAGATTATGATGCTTGCATTTGTGAATTAGTCTGTGGGCGAAAGGAGTATCCTGTAGGGGGTCTTTATTTCTGTGTTGGCAACAGCTTGACGTGGAGACATTTTAGCTGTGTTGGAAGGAAGTGCACCCAGAAACCCAGAAGAGAGTTCTCAGGTAGTGTTGTGGTGGTAGGAGGGTGGCAGAGCTCAGACTGCTGCTTTGGAAGGGTCCGTGTCCTGCTGTTAGGGGTTAAGAGTGTGAGTGGCAGTGAGAAGGGTGGCCTGGAGCAGGAGAACACAGGAAGTCAAGGTGGTGCTTTGTGGAAGGCAGAAGTGTGAGAGGGGTTCCCACAGCCATACATCCAGGATGATGCTGCTTAGGAAGAAAACTGTGACGAATGGGGGAATTCTTCTATTAGGATGGTCAAGAAACAGGCAAAGGTATGAATGAGAGACTCGTGGCACTGTCCAGCCGTATCTTCTGTCTCTTGAGTCACAGGAGCCAGTGTGGTGACCTTCAGGAATCTTCAGGTCCAGTCGATGTACACTGGAAAAGGGGAGCATTTTTTTAGGGAGGAGAAATGACCCAGGAGGAATGAGCTTTTAATGTTGTTGCCGGTGGCCCAGTCAGGATTACCTGGAAGAGCCCAGTCCATTTCGGCCTCCGTCCCTTAGATAGCCCGAGGTGATTCACATATGCCCATTCTCCAGGTTTTAAGGATACAGTAGAGATGGTGTACAGACTGTAGGAGGGTTTTGAGAAGCTGGAGTCTACATACTTCCTGATGAGGTTCTTAAGAATATTAACACAGAGTTTAGAAGGGACAGGGGTAGGTTTGAGCTAAGGGTGGAAACATGAATGCAGTAAGAGCCCTTCTGTATAGAATGGAACAGGGGCTGAGCAGAGGAGGTTTGCAGCACAAATTCCTGAGTTTGGAAAGGGCTAATGGGCAAGAGCTCTGTTCAGTCTCAATGAAGGTAGATGGAAAATAAAACTGGTTAGGCTATCTTACAGGAGGTGATTAGACTTTTTTGTTTGTTTGTTTCTATTTATTTGTTATGATTTATGTTATAGGCTCAAAACCCCAAAATATGCTGTACTTATTATAACTTGTTCCTTCCTGTAAAGCTTGGGTAAATCATTCAGTTAAGTTGCAACCTTGTAACATACCCCCATGCAACCCCCTCCCTGTCTCCCTGGTTCCTGTAACTGCTTGTTCCACCTCCCTGGTTGCTGTACCAATAAACCAAATTACCTTTTGTGGAGGCCCTGACCCCCTCCCCTTGCAGCTTGCTGCTTTATAACTTTCTGATGCCTCTGGCTTGGGGCACACTTTCCTGGGCTTCTTTCTGGGACAGTGTTGCCACTGAGCTCAGCTAATAAAGCAATGTTTTTAATTTTTGCAGTCCATGGTTTTTCTGCCCAAATCAATTTAGTTATATAAAATGATCCCTTTCACCATAGAGAGTTTGTGCCTCTGCCTAATATAGCTTGATCCTTCTTTTTTGTCCTTTTTATTCCCTTCTGCCTCTCCTTTCGTCCTTATCTATAAAATCTTTATTTCTGTTTCATCTTCCATTCTTTTTGTTTTCTATTCCTTCCCTTCCTCTTCCCCATCCCTTGTTCTCCTTCCCGTTTAACATTATATTCCTATTTCCCAGTATCTATTTTATATCTATTTTAATTCATATTTACACTTTTGATATCTCACACAAGTGAAACAATGTGATAGTTAAACATGTGTGTCCAATATATTTACCTTAAGTGTATGGTCTCAAGGTGCATCCATTTACCTAACAGCATCTCCAGTTCATCCTTGTTTATGACAGAGTAGGATTCCATTGTAGAAAAACTGGCCAATTCTGGCCATTTTCAGACTCAGGGAAAGAGAACAAGAAGCAATCCCTCTCTGTGAATCAACCCCATGCACAGACCACTGGCGGGGGTGCGCCTGATGCCAGCCCTTTATGGTGTGTGGGAGGACAAACAAGAAGAGTTACACACTCCTTGTGTCCCTGCCCCAGAAATGATCAGCTGATCATTTCTGAAACACAGGCTGCGGTCATAGCTATTGAGATAAAATACAATTTAATGCTTGCAAGTTTAGTGTTTCAATGATTTTGCAGTTAAATCTGGTAGTCTGATCATCTGTTTGGAGGATAACAACACACAATGTGGCACCTATGGGGAATCTCCTTCTGAAGGTGGTAGCCATTGTTAATTCCCTATTATCTTCTCTCGAAATCCTGTATCACTTTCATTCTTATGTTTGGTTGGTTTTTATTGTGTTCGTTTCACTTGATTTTATTATATCCGATGGCATGGGCAGCTAATTCAAAAATAAAGAGTTGTATTATGGTAGCCATTTTGGATTTATTATTGTCTTGTTTGGATATCTTTTATTGCCTTATTATTTTATTTCTATTGGTCCTGTTCTGTTTTCTTCTGTTTGAGTTTGACTATGTCTGAAGGTACTTGTAGCTATTTTGAGGCAACAAGAGGCATTATGGTAACAATTGTTAATTTCATATTGTTTTGAAGTCTGATGTCACACTGGTTTGTTTTGATTGGCTTTATTCTGTTTTAATTTGCTTGTCTTTATTCTCTTTAAAGAAAACAATACAAAACAAAAAACTTCCCATTTCTTCATATATTCATCCATTGAAAGGCATTTGGACCATTTCCGAACATTTAGCTATTACAAACTGTGCCAGTAGAAACATGGAAGTGCACCTATTGCTCTGATGTGATTTCAGTTCTTTTGGGAAGCTATCAAGAAAGGGAAGAGCTACTGTTATGATCAGGGTTCCCAAAGAAATAGATTTAACACAGGACACATAATTTGTAAGATCATTTTATAATATTCACTTAAAGAGTCAAATACAAAAGAGTGCGGAAGACCTGTCCACACACGAGTGCCCCCAAAAAACCAGCAAAGGCACACATACAATGGGAATATCCCACATCAGTCCAAGCAAAGTCCTACAGGCCATAACAATCTCCTACATGAGTCTAGCTGAAGACCATGAGTCCATGTCAATGTCCTCCACAAGTCCAACTGGAGTCCTAGAGCCCATAACAATGATGCATGCAAGTCTTTTTCCATTGATCTGCACTGAGACGGACCATAGGTCAGTGATGGTAGCTACAAAGTCTGCTCCAGTGGGTTGAAGGATCTGTGCCAGTAGGCTGAAGGGTCTGCACTGGAGCCAGGAAGCTGTGCTCAAAGGAAGGACTAGACTCCCCTCAAAGGAAGTGCAGCCATGCTCAGTGAAAGCATGGAACTGAGCTCCTCCAATGATGAGAATAGCAAAGTTCAGGTCAGGAAAGCCATGTGACAAGCTTCTCCAGAAGAATTAACAGGACAATTCTCCTTTTCATGCTGGAGGAAACAATCCTCAGGTGGGCATTCCACATTCAGAGCATGCTGATTCAGTTGAGCAGGGTGTTACAAGTCGATCATTAGTTAAACAACCACAGTTAGGTCAAATCAACTTCTAGTTATAATGTTCTGAGGAATCTTGTCACTGATTTCCACAGTAGGTGTACCAGTCTACACTTCCACTTAAGGGTGGAGAAGTGTTCCTTTATGCCCACAGCCCTGCCAGCATCTGTGACTGCTTGATTTCTTGATACTAGTCATTCTTTCTGGAGATGCAACTTCAGTGTTGTTTTACTTTGCATCTCTTGAATGATCAGTGATGTGGGACATTTTCTCACGTATTCGTTTGTCATTAGTACTTCCTCATCTGACAAGTGTCTTCATATGAGATTATTATTTTTGGTTTGGGCCTTTAAACTTGGAGTGTCCAGCTTCCTTGGGATGGGCTGGATGTTTGAGATTACATTTTGGTCTTTTGTTTTGCCATTTTGCTATATTTCCGTGTTTCAAGTGTTGTTCCAAGGCTTTCCCTGGGAGTGTTGGAAATCCTCTGCTATGCCCTCGGCTCCTGGGATTAAATGGAGGTTGCTAGCATGGTCCAGTCAGACCCCTCGGACCCTCTCCATCCTCGTCCAGTGTTCCAAGAAGCTGAGCAGGCATCTAACCACTGTGGATCCAAAGCTCTCCCAGACAAGGACCAATGCCCTGGAACTCACTTCACGTGCCCTCAACTCCCCTGATTGAAGGAGATTGCTGGGCGTTATCTAGTCAGGCCACAAAACCTTCCAAACCTAGTCTAGTGTGGCTGGAAGCTGGGCAGGTCCTTGACCATTGGGATCAATGATCTTAAACTCTCCCAGGGCTCAGGAGAGCAGGAACTCAACCCAGCTGGCAGCTGAGTTCCTTAGATTGAAAAGAAAGTCATTGAGCATGGCACAGGCAGGTCTGAAACCTGCTGAGCCTGGCCTAATGTGACTTGAAGCTGGGCAGGTCCTTGAGCACTGGGAGTGATGATCTTAAACTCTCTCACAGTGTCTAGCTTCTTGGGCTTTTTTTTTTTATATTTGAGATATTAGCCCTTTAGTGAGAAACAGCTAGCAAAAATTTATTCCCAATCTGTGGGTTGTCTTTGCACTCTGTGGATGGTTTCTTTGGCAGTGTAAAAGCTTTTAAATTATCAGGTGATCCCAGTTGTTGATTCTTTGTGATATTGTGTGTGCAGTTGAGGATTTATTCATAAAGCCTTTGCTTACACCAGTGTGTTCAAGAGTTCTATGCTGAAATCCAGTCCATGTTTCAACCCATTAAGTGTCTCTGTTTTACTAGTTAGATGCTTGACCCATTTTGATTTTAGTGTAGCATGTGATGGGAGATACAGGTCTGGGTTTACTCTTTGCAATGTGGAAAACCAGGTTTTACAGCACTATATCTCAAAGAGGCTATCTTTCTGTGAAAGCATTTGGGGCTATTGTTAAAGGTAAGGTAGCTAAGTGTTGGAGTTGTTTCTGCATCTTCTAATCTGCCTCATTGATCCTTGGGTCTGTTTTCTTGCCATTACCTTGCTCTTTATGTCACTCTCACTTTGTAGTACTGTGAAGTCAGGGACTGTGATGGCCCTGCCTTGCCATTGCTGCCCAGGATTGCCTTGGCTATTGTGGGTCTTTCTGGCTCCAGATGAACTTGAAGATTGTTTTCTCTAGTTCTGTGAGGGATGCTGTTGGTATTTTGATTGCAGTTGCATTAAAACTGTTTAAAAACTTTGGAAGTTTCCCCTTTTTTTCACTATATTGGTTCTCCCCACTGAAGAACAAGGGATATCATTCCACTGTCTGATACCCTCTTGTTCTTTGGGGAGCACTGTAGTTTTTACTGTAATGTTCTTTTATTTTCTTCTTCAGGTTGATTTCTAAGTATGTATGCATGTGTTTTATTTTATTTTTTTGAAATAGGTTCTCACCATGCAGTGCAGGCTGGCCTTGAAATCGCTTATGTAACCAAGACTGGTCTCAAAAACACGGTGATCCTCCTGCCTCTCCTTCCCATATGCTGGGATTACAGGTTTGCACCAGCATACTGGCAAGTATTTCATTTTACATTTTTAATGCTATTGTGAAAATGTCTTTTCCCTAATTTTTCACAGTCCATTTGTTGTTTATGTGGAGGATAGGTATTGATCTTTTGAGTGTTGGCTACCTATGCAGCTACGCTACTTAATTTGTTTATTTAATCTAGAAGTCTTGGAGAAGTTTTTGGGCTTTTCTATGTAGAGCATCATACCATCCCCAAAGAATGATATTTGAACTTTTTCCTTTCTGCTTCTTATTCCTTTTCTTTTATTTCTTTCTTCCTTTCTTTTTTTCTTTTGTCTCATGGCTCTGGCTAAAGTTTCTGGAAATATATTGAGTAAGAGTGGTGACAGTGGACATCCTTGTCTTTTTCCTGATCTTAGAGTGAAAGCTTACAGTTTTGTTCCATTTAGTATGATATCTGTTGGTTTTTCATAGATGACACTTATTAGGTTGAGATAAGCAAAATCTATTCCAATTTTCTGCAACGTTTTCTTTTTCTTCATTACGAATGGGTGTTGGACTTCGTTAAGTAATTTTTCTGCATCTATTGAGATGGTCAAGTGGTTTGGGGCATGGCGATGGTAATGTACCACATGATGTTTATTGCTATCTTGAACCATCCCTGCTTCTCTGGGATGGATCCCACTTGATTATAGTGTGTGATCTTCTTGATGATTTGCTGCATTCTGCTGGCAGTGACTTAGTGAGGATTTTTGTGTCTATGAGGAAGCAAGTGATCATATGATTACATTTTATCCCACCAGCATGGTATGTCTACTGAAGAGTTTGAGACTGAGTCCTGAGGACCATTTGAGTTTCTAAAGCATAGTCAGAGGACACTGGTATAGAAATTCGTCTGCAAGTCTTTCAACTGCATGCTGAATGTGTTCCTTCTAATCATCTGTAAATGTCGATGAAAGGATGCTAATTTTTTTTCTATTTTACTGCATTTGAAAGTGCTAAGCAGTTGAAGGTATCACATGGTCAAGTAGCAGGGTTATTTCCTAAGACAAATTTATCTTCCCATGACCTCTGTTGTATTTCTATGTAATATTGAGGAATATTGGTGCCATTTTTATTTATGGCTGGGGTATCTCCTTGCAGATTTATGAGATTTAAGGTATTAGAAAAAATTTCACTACCATTTGTGCTAGTCATGACATGAAAGAAAAGATTTATTAGTTCACACTAAGGCTTTTAGGAGAAAGACTGTGTTTTTCTAATGCTTCCATAACATTTTTTTTGTTTGGAGGAGAAGCAACGGTACTGTGAAGCTTTGATTATCTGCTACCTCCTTTATATGAAAAAGAGAAAATGAGCTGAAGAAGGAAATTTTTCAGTTACACTCCACAGCCTTTAACGTAGGACGAGAGATCTTTGTTTTGACACTCTTTTCTCCATCCCATCCTGCAAAGAGAAATGAAACAAAGAGTTTCCTCATTACAACACACATACTTCAAATCTGTATCAGTGACAAAACATACTCTCAAGAAATAAGTAGCTAGACTCAAGTACTACTGTTTACTGAATGGAAAAGGCATATACAGTATTTTGTTCTTCTCCAAACTCAGAGCGCAGCGCAACAAGCTGCACAGAAATGGTGGCTTGTGTACCTTCCACCCTTAACTTGTTCTGGAAATACTTTCAGTAAATGTCATGGAAATAGTGGAAGGTGGAAAATTTTAAATCTCCAAAACCCACTAAAATAAATGGTGGAGTAAAAGCATAGGAGTCTGAGTCACTTCAGGTAGATGGATTTTTCCTGGATAATGGGAATACATTTTGTCACCAAATTCCAAGTTTTAGCTCAAAGACACTTTGGTCTTTGGAATCTTCTCTCACTGCATATGCTGATATTAGGTAAAAGCCTTTCCCCTCTAACACTCAATCAGTCATACCATGCTCTAATGCCTTGTGGGTCCTTCACAACCCTCTTCGCACAAGCCACAGACTTAGAGATGTCATCATGCATCAAATCTGAAAGAGAAACAGTGGGGAATGAAAACTGACATAGGAGTTTCATTTGAAATTTAGATCCAGCTAGTCAAGGCTTAGGATGGTTCATCTACCCCTTTTGACATGAAATTAAGCATTTTGTTCTCTTTAAGGAAAGCCATTGGGAACTCTGGAATTCTTAATGATTGCAACAGAAGGTTAACCTTGGAACAATACACTGTTTAAAGAAATGCCTGGTTATGTTTTCCTTGGGTATTCTACTATGGATTATTCATCCTAAAAAAAAAAAATAAGAGATCGTGAATTTGATTCCTGGTTAAAAAAAATATTCTCTAAAAAAATTAGAAGAAAGACACTCAAGCATATATGCACAAAGCTGCTCATAGCAATTTACAAAAGAGAAAATTAGAAAAAATCTAAGTGCTTTTCAGTAAAAATCTAATAAAAAGCGACGGAGTATACATACAGTAGAATTGTATTCACCATTTATATTAAAAATGCAGATTTGCATTTGGTGATATGGAAATAATTTTGTGTGATACTTATGCAACCTACAAAGCCAAATATATAATTACTTAATTTCTTACATGCTTGTGTGTATACACATGTACATGACATAATTTACTTGCCTGTACATCATTCATGTACATTCTGAACGAACATATGCATACAGTTAAAAGGGATGTGAATCCCTCAGTAGGAAGAATGTCATTGTTAGTTTGGTTTTTCTTTTTTTGCTTGTATATTTCAGTTTTTCTTTAGTGACTATATGTTTATGTAGTACAAAGTATTTAGAAATAAATTAACCAGATTGAAAAGAGTATTCGAAAATCAATCTCGTCTCATGGCACATTTAACATTTAACCATTTGGTAAGACCACATTTTAGATATTTATGTTCCATTGTATGTAATAAAGAATCCACATGAATTTCTACTTCATTATCAGTTCAGGAGTCTATTATTTCATACTTTGGCATTCTATAAGTTCTATGTGATCTCTTATAAAACACAACACAAAACGAAAGAAAAACATGAGTTTATAAATTAATTGGGACTAATTATTAATAAAATAATAAATTAATAAACAATGTTAAAAACATGAGTTCATAAATTAATTCGTTAAGTGTTGTGATGTTCCAAGATCCCTAGTACTTTTTACTTTTTGATATGCAAATCAAAATATTAAGAAAATCCAATCTTGTTCTAATTTACAATAAAATCTTCCAGCAAATAAATATATATGTGGAGAAGAACAGCTGGTCTGATAATAAGTTCTCTTAAAAGTGGGCACACATTTCACTGTTACACTAAAAACTAAAAACGTTACATGGGATGTGATAAAAAAATTGTATATTTCAATAAAAGTATTATGACCGTGAAAGACACAGAGCCATCAGCTTCTCAAACTACTCTCCCTGTTTGAACACAGTTGATCTATCCCTCTTGCCAGTTTCTGAAGCAGTTCTGCAGGTTCTGTTTCATGAGTGTCTTCAGTGCTCGCTGTCACAGCGGCCTCAGTGTCCCAGATTGATTCAGATTGCTGACTCCCGTGGCTCTTTTGACTTTGCAGAAGAGGCCCAGGTGGAATGGTGCCAGCTCTGGTGAGTAGGTGGCTGAGGACACACCCTAAGGGGTTACAGGCCTGCTTCTCCACTACATGGCGCTCCACAGCGGCAGGCCCTGTTTGGTGATGACACTGGAAAAGAAACTCATAAAACAGACTTCCAGAACTGCTTCAAAAGGTGACGAGAATAATGCTACTCTCTGTCAGAGAGAGGGAGAGTATTTTAAGGACAATTAACGGCAATGTGCATTTTACTCTAATAAAAACTTTTAGTTAACCATGCAAAATATATTTTGATCACCATGGCTATTCAGATTATTTCATAACAAAAGAAGAAACAATCATAAAGGACCCCACAACCATTTGTTAAATATCCCTAAGTATATAACACAACTATCACTGGTCTGGATAAAAATCTCAGTATAGCAACTGATATTAAATTAATAATATCACAAACTTGCATCTAAAAAGAGCAATTTTTTTGTGCTATACATTGGAGTGTTGGTTGGTTTGTGGTTTCCAGTGCTAGAAGTGAAATTTAGGAAACCAGACATGCTAAGAAGTTTGTCTACCGTGTGCAAATTTCCCCAACCCGTGATTCTTGCCGCAAAATTTGATGGAGAAAGCAGTTCCTTTCTAGCAGTTGAGTTGTGGTTTCCTTAGGAGCCAGAAGAATCCTTCCAGATTGTCCTTTGCACTGAATCTCTATTGTCTGTGCTAGAGGGGTCCTGGCCGACACTCTAGCACACTCCTGTCTTACCTTTGCAGGATACGTGGCAACCATTAACAGCATTGGGGGTTTTGCCATCGTTGCACCAATAGTGGCTGTTAATCTGGAATATCCCATAGTCAGTGCTTTTGTCTCCAGGATTGTAGTTTGTAACTCGTGTGTTGTAACTACTCTCCGCCTTGGCCAAGCACATCCCTGCGGAGGAAATATTTGAAATAATGAGTAATAATACGAAATGATTTACACTGTATACCAAAGTCAGATCTTTACATCTGATTCTATTTGTTTCAGAGAGGACCTCATCATGTTGTTCAGAGTTGATTTGATGTCCTTCAGTAGCCCACCCTTGACTCAAAATCATGGCAGTTCTCCTGTCTCAGTCTCCTGAGTTCTGGGATTGCAGGTCTGTGCTACCATGGTGGCTCTTTTTAACTAACACTATGTTACCAGACACTTACTCTATAATTTTCTTTTTTAAATAAAAAATTTCATTTTGTACCATGAATCACTTGTACTTGCCATGCAGGTGCTTATGCTGCTGACCTGTGCCCCCGGCCCTAGAGATATTTATTTTAGAAGTCCAAGCATATACTGTATTTAAACTACAAAGTATTTTGCACTTGAGTGTTTTTCTTGCTGTCGTGTCCCAGGGTACGCCCATACTGCCCAGGCTGGTCTCTTGGGTTGCAAGGATCCTCTTTCTCAGCCTCCTGAGTAGCTGGGAGCACAGGTGTGAACCACTCTGCTCAGCCCAATACTGTGGTTTAAAGGTTCTCTCAGAGAATCTCTTCCATGAGACATCTCAGATTGGACGCTCATGAAGCAAGATGTAGCCCTTTAAAAACATGGAAATGCCTGCGTCGCCATTGCTGTCACCTTTGGCCTGCTCTCATTGCTCTGTCGATATTCAATGTGGAGTGCAAACATCAGCACAGATGTTGAGGGGATTTAGTAAATGTATAGCACATGTAAGCTCACAGATAAGTGGGTATTACTAGAAAAAACAAAATTTTTCCAAGAGGTACACATTTGCCTGTAAGTCCTAAATTTAACTAAATTTAGACATCAAGATTCTTGAGAGCAAGCCTCAGAGAGCAGAATGGACTATTACGTAACTTCATCTGGGTCCATCCATCCATTCTTCCATTTACTACCTTATTTGTTTAAGTGCAGCTATTGACTGGGAAATGTTTCAATAGTCTGAAAACCAAGAGATCACACTGACAAATATGCAGCAAACTTTAGGAGCTTCTCTTGATGGCACAGCATGAATGGTGTGGAGGAAAATGAAAAATAGACAATGCAGTGAGACCGACAGGAAAACTCATCTTGCTAAACTGCAGAGACCCCTCATATAAACGATTACTGGGGAGAAATGCATTCTTATTCTCCTCTTACAAGTTCACATTAAGTTTCTAAAATCCTGTTGTTACAAACCCTGTATCAGGATAAAGAATGTAAAGAAAGCTTCCACATCACTCTGTCCTCTACAACCCAGGTTTCACACCGGTCTATCTAAGTACATCTTTTCCTCTGGCTTCTCAGGCCATTGAATCTGGAGCAACAGGCAAATCTAGTAGCCCTAGAAAAGTCCAGCAGATGGGGTGAACATACAACATGGAGAATATTTCCTCTCATGGCAACATTCCTTCTCCTGATAACTCTGATTCTAAAGCAGCAAATCATGCTTAAATGTTGTAATATTGAACACTGCAAGAAAATAGCAGTCTCTTCCCATGAAACCCCTTTGACCATTCTTTTCTCTTGGAATGTGTGTGGAGGTAGGGAGAGCAGACTTACAGTTTGCCAGGCTGATTCCATGGTAGCCAGCCATTCCTTTTTCTTTCAGAGCTTTGGCCAGCTCACATCTTTTGTAGATCTTTCCCTTGACGGTCCCGCACAAGAGGACAAGGCCCAGAAGAAGCAGAGCCTTCATGATGACTGGAAGCACAGGCCACTAGGATGGCCAGGAGAAGTGGAGCCAGTATTTAAAGTCTTTTAACTTCCTCCTTCCTCTATTTTTTTAGGGCTACCCTTTATGATTGGTATGCAAAGCAGGAGATAATTAGATTTACCTCATTCAAAAGCATTTTGTGAAACATTTTGTTGCTGTAAGAATTAATCTGTGGAGTCTCAGAAAGCCTACTATTTTTTTAAGCCTCTGATCAGCAGGTAGCTTTCCTTTTATCCACATTTGCATTTGCCAGGAATCCCATTTGCATTTAGTTGCTGACCAGTTTCCTTCTCCTACTAGTGTAATTGGTCCTCTTACTGCTCTCTGCCATGGTTGTTAGCCTTGGTACTTGGTAGGTCTGTTGTGATAACTACCTATAGTATAGTTAACTGCATACATGAAAAAAGATATCAGACTAGGAGATTTAAGATATATGTGGCATTCTGGCACACTTCATTAAAAATCAGTCTCACTTTAGTCCTTACAGCACAAATGCTCAACAAAAATCCCCAATGTATTAGTAGTGTGTCCATTCCATCATAAACAAACACGAACATATTATGGACTACCTGTGCTGACACAGGGAATTATAAAACAATAGTGTTATCATGAAGCAGTGGGTCATCAGCCACCACACTGAGGTCAATTTTATACTTACGATATGCAAGCCAGCCAGGAGACTCTAGAGGGCTGGGGGTGGCCTGTGTTTAAGTAGAGAAAGCAAGGTGGGCAAAAGCAGAGAGCAGGAAGGGACCCCAACTGGGCGAACCAACAAAAACAATCTTAAGTTGAGAACACCTGTCTATAAAGGGGATATCTTAAGTTCACACACCGCCAATGTATGTTTGAAGATTAAAAGCCATTTCTGAAAGGTGTCCTTGCTTGTAATTGCTTAATTTGCTCCCCCACTGTCCTTATAGTAGCTGTCTTGGTCATGCATGCCCTCTTCCAGTGATCTAGGTGGGTTTCATTGCATTTCCCTGGCAGCTACTCTCTGCTTAGTAAGCACTGTGCTAGGACCTCAGGGTGCGGTGAGTAATAAACAAATATAGTCCTCACCCTCTTAGATTTTATTTTAAAACAGTCATATCTTACTGCAATTGGGGATTTCTACAGAACGGAAGGCATAGTGTGTATGAGAAGTTTAGCAGACATGATAAACCTGTTCAGGATATTCTAGCTGACACCTGGATGCTGAGTTGTAGTCAAATGAGCCAGGTGGGAGAGACAGGGACAAATGGCACCTGAAACCGCATTTTCTTTGTTCCTCACAGAATAGGGAAGTATAGGCTGGTGAAGATGCTGACAAAAGAGTTATGTCATCTATGACATACATCAAAGACATGAAGTTCGAGGGAACAGAGTTAGACCAATGTGCAAATCCTCAGAACAATGGGATTTAGAATTCTCCTGAAGTTTATGGGAGTTCAGCAGTTTCAAAAGCCTTTTCAAAAATGACTATTGACTGGATTCTTGCGGAGCTGCTGGAATCCTGAGAAATAAGCCCAGTGGTGTATGAGGTTGGTATATGAAATGAACTAGAAGAAATAGGAGATACGCAGGGTTGTTGTTGAAGATAGAATGGACTGTAATTAGTCCAGCAACCAAGAACCAACTTCTATCTAGAGTTGTTGAAGATTAATAAAAATGGAGTAATACTGGCTTTTGTCTACTCAGTGCTTCTGAAGTACTAGTACTTAATATCACAGTTCCTGCAATAATCATATAGTCAGGCACTGTATCATTTTATAGATCAATAATAGAAGTCCTATGAGAGAAATATCTTAACTAAAGAAATACAGATAGAAAGCAGCATTTGCATTCAGATTAACTCCATTCTCTCTCTCTCTCTCTCTCTCTCTCTCTCTCTCTCTCTCTCTTTCCTCCCTTCCCTTTGCTCCTCCAACCCCCTCCCTCTCTTTTTCTCTATGGAAAATATTATGGCTGATGCCGAGCATTGGTTTGTCCACAGTGGCTTACATTGCTTTCTCACTTCTGATCTTCTCTTGGGAAATGGGTTGTAGGTGCACAATGTAAGATACTGTAACTTACGGGACACAGTGAGGAAAGCACTACGAGGGAAACTTATAGCAGCAATTGTCCACAGAAGAGAAACAGAGAAAGCTCAAATAAACCTAATGTTGAACTTCAAGCTTCTATAAAAAGCAGAGTAAATCAAGCCCAAAGTTTGTAGAAGGGAGGAAATTATTATTATTATTATTATTATTATTATTATTATTATTAGTCTTGTTGAGATAGTTTTTTACTATACAGCTCAGGCTGGCCTTGAGCTCACTTTGTAGCCCATGCTGGTCTCACATTTGCAATTGGCTGAAGGGAGGAAATTATAAAGTTCAGGCCACAAATTAATACCATTGAAACTAAGAAAATAATACAAAGAATCAATGAACCAAAGAATTGATCCTTTGAAAGATTAAATAAAAGATTTAATTCACCAATTAAATGTTATCAGGTTTTAGTTTGCTCACCTCTGCTTCTGGAGTTGGATTCCAGGTGCTTCTGATTTCAACAAAAAAGTAAATGAAATGAGTAAAAAGCAGCAGTAAAATTTGTTTGAAAATTTAAAAGTGAAGCATGAGAGAAAATCTGGTTTTGTCGAGGGAGGCTAGGTTAAGTATAAGAGGAAAAATAAGCTAAGAGTTTACCCTGGGAATACCGGGGGGATATCATGAGCAAATCCCCTAGGGCAGGATCTTCTTACTGTCTGTGTCCTTTTCTTATATCCAACTTTTCTTGAAACTCATGAGAACTTCTACCTATGGGCCCTGAGAGGTGGTACTGAAATCCCACACCTCAGGCTGATGTGAGTTCTAGACCATCTTATTGAAAATCTACTCAATTTCTCACAAGAAATCCTTGTGCTGGGCTTTGAGACTGCTCTGGTGCTGTGTCCTAGGATCTTGTAATCAACAGGTTATGCATATTTTCCCAACCAGCTTTGCCATGCCCAAATCCCCTACATCAATACTAGAGTACAATGCCAGAGAACTTGGTTGCTGGACTAATTACAGTCCATTCTCCTTTCCCAAAATAAACAAAATGGCCAAACTAGGGGATGTGGCAAAGGAGTCCAGCTAGCCATTCCCAAGTACATCACTGAACAGAAACTAAAGAGATCTGTGTATTAGTAACAAAGTCTTTAGATAATAAGCATTCACAAATAGCAGCATAAAACAAACCAAACAAAAGTACAGAAATGGGAACAAAAGGCAAAAGGGTCCCAAAATCCCCTGAAGCCAATCTGGGAGCACCAAGGAACAGAACAGTATAAACTGCATATATGAAGTAGTCAGAACACATAGCAGAACAGGTTAGAAAACAGCTCAAAGTGATACTCCTATATGATTAGACAAAGTATACATAAACATATAATGCAAGTAATAACCAAAAAGACGCAAGAACTCTCAGAAGACACTAACAGACAGCTAGATGAGCTAAAGAAAATGATACAATGCAAGAATGACCAGTTCAATAAATAATTAGAATTCATGAAATTAGAATTAGAAATTCAGGAAATTAAAAAAATCATATTGAAAGTGTGAGCAGCAGGACAGAGCAACGTGGGAACAGAATTGCAGAACTACAAGACAATGATGACTTCAGAGGCCAACTACCCAAAGACATCTTAAGAGCAGCAAGAGAAAATGAAAAATTGATGTCATCACTGCTAGATGATTCAAAGAAGACTGATCTGAGAATAATGGGAAATAGCGACAAATCAGAAGACAACACAAATGACATAAATACTCCATACACAGAAATAATGGCAAAAATCTCCCCACACATATAGAAATGGACATACAGATAAATGAGGCATATGAAACCACAAATAGCTATGATCAACAGAGAACTTCTTTGATCTGGACCGCAGATCAGTCTGTGGGCCTCGCCTGGAGAGTGGACGGAGATGGGGGGCTGGGCAAGAGGAGAGAGAGACGGAGACAAGATGAAAGGTTCCAATCAAGTCTCATTTATTCTGAAAATGGTGAAAACTTATATAGGGTGGAGCCAAATGTATTAGGAGGAGGGGGGCCAAAAGTCCCTGTAGGGATGACTTGAGCACCCGTATCTGGGGTTACTACTGTGTTGGAGGTGGAACAGAGGTCCAATCCTGCGCTTCCTTGTGTGGTGCGGAGGAGGTCTGAGATGGATTGTTTTGTGCTGGGTTGTTTTGTTGTGGGACAAACCTTATAGCCCCAGGGGCTTGTCCTGGGTTGGGGGTCTGGGGCTGACCCCGATTCCCGTTTCCCTGCTGGGGGAGGGGGTTGCCATCTACATCCATTTTTGATCTGCATTCATTAGCCCAATGATATCCCTTTCTGCATCTCGGGCACAAGTTTGTGGGTTTGGTTTTGGGTTATTGTGTTGGGACTTTTGGGCCATTGGGCATTGTCTGACAAAATGGCCTGTTTAATCACATTTAAAACATTTGCCATTATTGATTTTCCATTCTTGCTTGTGTGTGAGGAGGATCTCCTTTACAGCTGCAGCTGTACTTGCAGCTATGACCTGAGCTTGATGGTAGGCAGGGCCTATGTCAGCGCACAAGCAAATATAACCTGAGAGATCCTCCTTTTTTCTATGTGGTTTGATAGCAGCCTGGCAGGCAGGATGAGCATTTTCATAAGACAATTGTTTAACAAGGTCAGAGTTCTCCTTGCAGGTGCCAAAGAGGCGCTCAGTTGCCTCTAAGAGGTGATCAACGAAATCAGAGAAGGGTTCCTCAGGTTTCTGTTTTATTTTTATAAGGGAAGAAGTGACTCCACTAAAGGGGAGCTTTTTCCATGCTTTGGTTGCTGCCAGAGTGATTGAGCAAAAAGGCCTGCCTCATATCGCATTTGAGCTTGTTGTGTAGCATATCGTCCTGTTCCTGTTAACATGGAAAGAGTGTAATGATTTCTCCTGTTAGTATTATCTTTAGCTAAAAGTTTACATTGGTCTTGGAATTCCACCTTCCTGAGCAGATAACCAGGCCTTAGAGTCAGTCAATTATAGACTGAAACCTCTACAAAGTGTAAGCTGAAACAAACCTTTACTCCGCTAACTTTGGGTGTGAGGTTATTTTGTCTAAGCAGTGAGAAAAAGTAACTAAGACAGTCCCCCTTTAATTTTCTGATTATCTCCTTATTATTGCAACCCTATTTGTTCCATGGATGTGATTATCTTATCTCTGACATAGTGATTATAATTTATTCTGTTGTTTCTGTTTCTTCTGAGTTCTTCTCTATGTATTTATTTGCTCTATCTTTCAGATTAGTGGCTTTGATTAAATACCTGCTGATCCTCACTTAATCATACAGAAAAATAAGGGCTACTGAGGCGATTGGAAATTCTATGAGCCTGGACTGGTAACACGACAGGCAATTGAGCAAAATTTCCCCTTTCACAGTGGGCCTTGATGTCACTATTTGTCTCTTCCTTAGTTCTAGAATTTATCCCAGAGTAGAACATTGCTAAATCCTGCTAGGCTGGCTATTTGGCTGGCAAAAATCAAGGAGCAGAGTGACTTAGAACATGGATGTTACATAACCTGCCTGTTCACATTATGCTTTGTTATTCTGCCTTTACTGTTAGATGAGTGTATTTTTTATTCTGTGTTAGGTATCCAAATCACTAGCTGGTTCATACTACCAAGTGTTCTACTCCTAAGACACATGCCAGCATTTGAACTCCATTCTCAAGGTCCAAGTGTCTGTTTCATCCTCCAAGCTCAGGTCTGGATGAAAAGTAGATATTTGCTGTCCATGGTGGCTTTGAATATGTGATTCTACTTCCTCAGCCTCCAAGCATCTGGGAGAACAAATGTGCACTATGACATCTGACTTCAAAATATCATTCCTCATATATTAAACATTCAATTTGTGAATCACTTAGTATTTCTTGATTTATAAGGAAGTTCAAAGTGTGAACAGACAACAACCAGAGGAAAAGGAAAGTCAAAAGTTGTTAAATATAAATTCTATCTTTCCCTAGGTAACCTGGTATACTTCTTTCTCGGGCAGCAGGAAGCCTCTCTTTATCCTGGGCCTTCTCTTTTCTGAAAAGATTTTATGGTAGTGTGAGTTGATCAGAACATTAAAAGAATTGGAGTACATGTCTATAGGGGCAGCAGGCTCCAAACTCTAAGTTAGCTCTCTTCCTGACCTCCAGAGAGATAACCATCCATAGAGCACATGCTAGGAGAACATGAATAGTCAGGAGAGTTTTGAGTGAGTACAGTACATGCATTCACTTCTTCATGCCTTAGACTACTTACAATGGTGAAAACCTCAATTTAGTCCTTTTAGCATCAGAGATGTGACATAAAGGATAAGAGCTTGAGAGGGAAATATTCTATGCTGTCTGTCACACAAGACCTGCTGTCCTCTCCTAGTGCCTCTAGGGTGGCCAGTTGCCTCAGACCCAAAGGCCCAAATAGGTTGAGTAAAAGATTCATTGAGGACTCCTTTGGAACTTGGGCACACAGAGACTAGAGAAGTACAGTGTTTTCCTTTACTTCAGTTTCCCTGCCATGGCATGGGACTTTTAGAGCAAATTAAACAAACCAACAAGTAAACAGCTACATTGAACTCTCAAAAAAAGGAAGCAGGATTTATTTTCTCCCTCAGGTAAAGTCTATATCAGCATCTCTGAAACTTTGCATGAAATATTTCTTTATTCTTTCTTTATTCTTATTACAAGGAAAAATCAAAACACTATTTGTAAGAAACAAATTCAGAAGACAGAAACTACCTGATGAGTTGAGGATAGGGTGTTTTACAAAGGCGAAAACCTATGAATTTTGTCTTCAGCTTCTGTTTACCAAAATGATAGAGAGCCTCCCTCCCAGGTCCACGTGTGGAACTTGTCACAAAGTGGTTTTGTGAACTTAGTGGTGGTTTTCTGAACTGTCATAGAAGTGTGCCAGGGCCCAAGAACCTAACCTGGGGACCCACTGCCTGTGTGCACATTCCTAGGTGGGTCTACTTGTCTTAGTCAGGGTCTTATCTGTAAAATTTATAGTGGAGGTTAAGCAAAACTTTACATACAAGTCAAGTTAGTAATTAAGGGGATGCACATTATCTAGTACAATAATATGGTGACATAGAGTATGGATTTCTGTGTTTGTTTGTGTACTTTTTTTTTTAATCGGTACTGGGAAGTGAACTCACGACTGCATGCTTGCAAGGCAGCTACTTATGCTCCTGAGCTAAATCCCCAGCCCTTGTTTGCGTGCTTTAAATACTAAACAGTATCTTTCTTTTAAGTGGCTGCCCTCATCTCCTTTACATTTTATTGAAGTGAGAAGCGGTGGCTAACTTTGTTGTGAATACCTCGCTTCTCCTGTGCTATGTCAGCTCTCCCTCTTGTCTTGTTAATTGCTTTTTAAAGCAAAGCTTTCACCCTTTTTAGTTGGGATTTGCCAAAGAGTCAAATAAGACCCTTATGTATGTTTTTCTGCCTACACCACTATATGAATATGCTTTTTATTAATCAACTCGTAACGTTCAGCACTGAGTTGGTTTCCATTTTATAAAGCGCCATGAATTGCTTTATCATACGTGTTTAGGTGCATTTCTTATTATCATCTTAGGGTAAATTTGAATAATGGAAACACTGAGCAAAACAGTCTGAGGCATGCTGTTTACATTTGTACTTACATTATTGAACACAAAGAAAATCTTCCATCATATTAGCTTATAATTCCAAAGCTTTAAATTAATGTAGAGTGTATTGCTTCATGCCTGTAACCCCAGTGCTCAAGAGGCTGAGGTAGGAGAACCATGGCAGGTTTTAAACCAGCTTCAGCTACATAGTAAGTTCAAGACCAACCTGAACTACACAATGATATTTTCTTTTCTTTTCTTTTTATTTACATAGAAAAAAACAAAACAGAAAAAGGGTAGATATAATACATGATTTCAAAAAAAGTACAGTAAGAAATTACTAGTTGATAAATTACATATTATCATCTTAGAAATAGTTGTTCAAGTTAAAGAGTAAATCATACAACGTGGACAAACAGTGAGACTGCAAACAGTTCTGTTCCATGATCCAACAAAAACTTAGTAATGTGGTTATCAATCCAACACGTTTAAATATACATGCAGTTATATCCTTTAGGGCACTTTCTTTTCCTCTCTTTTTTACAACAGCAATTACACATTTTGGGTTATGTTACTCCTAAATTTCTTATTACTTTTTACACTAGAGACACAATGTGCCATTTATAAATATGATTCTTATTTATTTCACTAATGAGGATAGTCTCAAGTTGTCTCCATTTGCCTATAAAGGCCTCAATATCATCCTTTTTATAGCTGAGTAATATTCCATTGTATAAAAGTAACACATCTTTTTCTTTTTTTTTTAATTTTATTTAAGGAGAAAAAGAAAAAAAAGCAGAAAAAGGGTACAAGTCATACAGATTTACAGAAAGAAATAAACAGTAGGAAATCACTAGTTAATGGATTACATTTTGTCATCTTAGAAATAATTGTTCAAGTTACAAAATTAAAGCTTATAAAGTGGACATTCCAACAGGGAGACTGCAAACAGTTCTGTTCAATGATTCAATAAAACTCAGTAATATCATTATCTGTGTTATACACTTAAATATACATGCAGTTATATCGTCTAGAGCACTTTCTTTTCCTCTCTTTTGTACAATGACAATTACACATTTTGGGTTTTGTTGCTCCCACAGTTCTTATTACTTTTTTGAAAGAGGGTAGAACCAAATGTGACATAACAGAACAGAGTCAGTCAAATCAAAAGGGTGGACGTAATAGATAATGTAAAAGCATAATACTAGGTGATCAACAATGGTTGCCATAATGCCTCCCGCTAACTCTAATAGAATTGCCTATATCATTAGTTATAATAAAATTGAACAAAACAGTAAAGAACGAAACCAACAAAACCAAAACATTGGAGACATTATAGGACTTCAAAAGTAGATAATAGTCAACCAGACTATTGGGCGTCATAATGAATCCCACAATCTTCACAGCTGTTGCCTAAACTTTCGAACCTGGTACTATCAAGCAAAACAGAATAGAGGAACATCAGTCAAAACAAGATGGTGAGAGCAATATAGGGCTTTAAATCAAGATAATGGAAAGTCAAAGTGGGTTACTATAATATATCCTGCTATTTTTAAATTTATTTTTCCCTTAATTAAAAGGATAAAAACAGTAAATAATAAAATGGAGATTGAGATAAAAGAGGGCATAACAGCAAATCAGCGCAGATCAAAACATAACCATTTAAGCAAAATAGTGTTTCACCACAAGATTATCCCGACATAAAAGTAGTTATCATATTGTCTCTTTCCTTGAAATCTTTGAGTATAACTTCGTATACTGTAGCATCAAATATATCAAAATGATGTAGAACCATTTAAGAGAATGACAGTATTAGAGGGTATTTAGAATCGACTAACAGAAAATGAACAATGGTTTCTGTATAATCTCCTTGTCTATAAAAGATTTTGCTTATACTATCATATATAATAAAATCCAATAAGATACCACCTGTTTAGATCAATGGAGACAGAAGAACAAAAGCTTGATGAGACTTCAAAACAAGATGATACTAAATCAGTATTACCTCTTAAGACGTCATTTTCTCCAAAATAGCTGTTGTTCCTATCATCCAATCTTCTCTGCCTCATTTCTGTTGAGCTCTTTTTCGGTCACTAGTTGTCAGTTTGTCTTCTTCATTTTGTTTTCTGCTCCATTCATTGTGGCCTCTGTGCTGCTACTTCTGGATTCTTCATATTTTTCTTTTTTAGAATATCTTGCAGTATTCTCTGTAGAGTTGAATTGGTGGTTGCATATTCCCCTAGTTCCTCTTTATCCTGGAAGCACCTTGTTTTTCCATCAATTTCCAGGGATAGTTGTGCAGGATATATCAATCTTGGCTGGAGATTATTATCTTTCAAAGCTTGAATTATTTCCCCCCACGCTCTTCGTGATTTGATGGTTTGTGCCGAGAAGTCTGCTGTAAATCTGATGGGTGTTCCCTTGTAAGTGATCTGTTTCTTGTCTCTGATGGCTTTTAGTATTCTGTTCTTGTATTGGATTTCTGGTATTTTAATCATTATATGCCTGGGTGTTGCTCTGTTTGGATTGTAGGTGGCTGGTGTCCTGTATGCTTCATACAACTGAGTATCTTTACCTTTTGCTAAATTAGGAAAATTCTCCTGGATTGTTTCTGTGAGTAGCTTTTGTAGTTCATTTGTTTGTGTCCCTACTTCTTCTTTTATGTTCTTAATTCTTAAGTTGTAGACCCTCTTATCATCTTCTAGTCTTTGTATTATTGCTGTTTGTTTCTTTGTTATTTTTAAGAAGTTTTTCCTTTCATGCTCCATATTACAAATCTGCCCTCCAGTTCAGATAATCTGTCCTTAGTTTCTTTCAAGCTGTTATGCCAATTTTCGATAGACTTTTTAGTTTCTTGGTAATCTCTTTGAACCTGCTTCACGTATTCTATGCTTTCTTTGTTTTCTCCATTAAACAATTCTCCCCTCTTTTTCTGTTCTTCCATTCCACCATCTGTTTTTTCTTGGGTGGTGCTTAGCATTTCTCTAACTATTCTGCTTATGTCTAGCTTCAGGTCATTAATAACTTCATTCCTGAACTTGTCTATGAGGCTCTCAAGATAGTGCTTTATGTCTTTTGGTGCTGTGTCTGCTGTTGCCTCTTTCTCAGGATTGGGGGTGGAGGACCCTTTCTTGTTGCTGCCTCTTCCCATATTCGTTGTTCCTTATATGTGCAAGCGTACATAAGAGGCCCAGCTTCCTTCCCTGTCAATCACAGTCTGAGTGAATTGCCCTGGCTAGGTGTTCCCGCCCACTGCAGCACACCAGGAAGTTGCAGACCAGGCAGGCTATGCGGGGGCCCACCCCTCCAGGTCACCTTCAGGAGCTGGGACCTGGGCTGTGCTAGCCTACTGGGTCTCAGCTAGCAGCATCACATGGGCTAGGCACTGCTCACCAATCCCACTTGAAACGGGTATTGGTGACTGAAGTCACTGCAGCGCCCTGTTCCCGCAAGTCTGCCCGGTCCCAGAATGTCCTCTGTTAGAGTCTCCTAGACCGTTGAAGAGTCCCAGTTTTCTCTCACTCACCGGAGGTGGATGCACGGCTCCCCGCCCGTCCTGCTCTCAACTCAGTTCACCCATTCCCGTTCTCAGAGCTTCCACGCATCTCTCTCTCTGCCGAGGTGATGCAGACACAGCTGCGGTGGCGGGAAACCCAAATCCTGGCTTCCAATGGTGCGGGCTCCAGCTTCCACGCTGAGGCTTTATCTGTTCCTGTTATAGCACCAGGATTGCATTCCCAGTTGGTTTCTCTCAGCCCAGTTTGTTCTTGGGTCACCGGGGCATATCTTGTCTTGCTTATGATTCCTTACTCAGCACCATTCCTGAATTCTAAGCTGGGTGTTTCAGAGAGCCTCCGTAGCTGCTGCTATTTGTCTGCCATGTTCTCCCAGAAGTGGCAAAAATAAAACATCTTTTTCATCCACTCTGTAGTTGAATGGGCATCTTGGTTGTTTCGAAGATTTAGCTATTACAAATTGTGCTTCTATGAACATAGGTGTACATATATCACTATGACAATGACCTTTTCAGTTTTTCTGGGACAATACCCAGGAGAGGAACAGCTGGATTGAATGGAACTTCCAATCCTAGTCTTCTGAGAAATCTGCATCCTAATTTCCATAGTGTGTGCACCAGTCTCCCACCATCAGTGGAGAAGTGTTCCTTTTTCCCTGCAGTCTCGCCAACATTTGTTATCAGTTGATTTGTTGATGGCATCTATTCTTTCTGGAGTGAGATGAAATCTCAATGCTGTTTTAATTTGCATTTCTTGAATGACCAGTGATGGTGAGCATTTCTTCATGTATTTATTTACCATTTGTATATCTTCATTTGAGAATTGTGTGTTCATCTCAGATGCCCATTTCTGGAGAGGGTCTTTGAACTTGGGAGGATTGATGTTTTTCACTTCTTTATATGTTCTGGATATAAGTGCTTTGTCTGAAGGGTTACTGGCTAAAATTCTTTCCCAATCTGTGAGTTTTCTTTTCATTCTGTTGGTGATTTCTTTTGAAGTACAGAAACATTTTAATAATATGAGATCCTGGTTGTTGATTCTTTGAAATGTTTCCTGGGCAGTTTGTGTTTTGTTCATGAATTCTCTGCCTACCCCTATGTCTCCAAGATTTCTCACAATGATATTTTCATGTCAAATTGGGTAGGATGAAGACAAGTTAGCCCATGACACACGATCCCTGAAAAATATGTTTTAGTATTATTCTATCCAAGCCTAAGAGAATAAAGACAGATAAATCTAAATAAAAATGAAATTGCCAGGACAGTTATTTTGATTCCTCCCTATCTTGCATTCAGGCTGATTGAAAGATGACATTACTCAAACTGTGGCTCATACAATGTGAAGTGTAAGGGATCCACAGGCATTAGAGGACTGTTTGGTTCAGTGTCATATGACCTCTAGCAGGGATGGAAAAAAATAGGAATAAATAGGTCAACTGTGAGTTCCTCAGAGAAACTACTCAGGAAGCAGATGAAAACTCAAGCCCTGCTTATGAACTTCCTTTCAGAGACTATGATTAAATACACAAATTCCACTGCTAAGTCTCCTGAAGGATCACTTTATCTCCAAATTTTACCCAGATATGTGGAGAAAACTTCAAAAATTACAAAACGGACTCTAAACAACCCCAAAGAATTTGGAGATCTTGCCTTTAAGGTTTTGAACAAATAGGATGAGGAAAAAAGAACTCAGAAAGGAAAACAGGCTAAAATCAAGAAACAAATTCTGGCCTCCTTTGGTTTACCTCAATGCCTGCAACAGGCCCCACCTTAAATGTTTTCCCTATGACAGTTCTATCCAATGACCAGAGCCTGCCACATTCCTAGGCTTCTTATAAAGCTGTGTCCAAACTACATACAATGTTATAACTGGAAAATGGATCACACTGTTGGGGACCACTAATTCACAATGACTAATTTTGTGTATTTCCCTAAGAGATGATAAAGTGGAGGTTTGGAACTGTCAATACCTCCTATTTGAGGTTTCCCATTGATTCTTCTTACCATATGATCAGCTATACCTTCTTTAGTCATCCCAGGATTACCCTCTAGGATGACATCCTTCTTAGCATGAGAACATCTGTGCCTTCTTGAATCATTCCAGGACCATACTCCAGGACAAGTTCTTTCTTAGTGTATGATCATCTACACCTTCTTGAGTTTGAGTCTTCTGCTGAACTGTTATCCTTTGCTAGCTCCACATATCACTGTAGACACCTAATAAATAGTGCCTGCATTGGGAGTGGAGAAGAATCCATCTGGAGATATTGATTTCCTGGAAGACATTGATGCATTTTGATACTTGTCTCTGTCTTTTAGTCTTCTCACTGTATTCTTAAGAGAGACAATCCAGTCTCTGGGTCAGGTTTCTGATGTTGCTTTCTAGGGAAGTCAGTCCCTCTGTTGAGTTCTCTCCCCTTCAGGCCACCAGACACATCCAGAGAGGACCTGGAAGCCCTCATGGCTTTGTCTTCAGCCACCAACTGACACAGCCTGGAACCACTCTACAGTGACACCAGGAGATTCATGGGTAACAACTGTCATGGGCAGTTATTTGTATCCTGATAGACTCTGGGACCTGGTTTTCTGTGCTTGCTGAGTATTCAGGATCTCCTATAACCCTTAGTTACCTTTCCTTGTTCTTCTTTTCTAACCCCTTCCTTCAACTACCTGACTATCCAGACTCCACTTCCCTACATGAAAGCACTAAACTGTATCATTTTGCTCTTAGCACATCCATCACATAACCTCAGGACGTATTCTAGGACCTGGCAGTAAAGGTGCTACCTATCTGATTGGGTTATTGACCCACTCAGTGCTTTAAACTCACCCCACCCCACCTCCAGGATGATACACCATCATCAAAATCTATCTTGACAGTTAGTTTTCCTACCCTCCCTAAGAAATAATCAGATGGCAGCCCTTGCAGCATGGACTACCTCACACTACACAGAACTTATTGCATTCACCAAAGCTCCTACTCTGGCAATAGATAAAATTATCAATGTCTGTACAGACTTCAAATATGCTTATAACATCCTGTCTTCAAATGCATATATTTTCTATCAAAGGGAACTTTTAACAGCAAAAAATATCACCATTCACTTCAGAGGTCACCAAAGACTAACTCATATGATAAAAATATCAGACACATCTTTCATGGAAATAATGAGACTCATAGAGTGGCAAAATAAGCAGCTACCAATTTGTCTCTATACCCCAATTCCTATTCCCTCTCATGTCTTCCTATTTAGGCCAAGAATTACTTCTACTCAAAGAACAGAGAGCACAACTATCTTTCCATGACTAATTCCATGCTGAGTAATTTCCTCTGCTCCAACTCCTAGGGACCCTAGTCATAAAACCTCCCTGAAAAAGATAATTGCCCAATGCTCCTCATTCCAAACCACCAACTTCCAAAGCAATCTCAGACCTCTTCCCTTCCTTACCTACCTACCTAAACCCCCATCAAGAGTTTTTGTCTCTTACCTGGCCAGATGGCACACTGATGCAAGATAAAGACAAAGAGAGAAAATTCTGCAGTTGAGGAGCTCTGAGATGACCAATGTTCTCTGAGGAACAAAAGGCTATAATTCCAGAAGTTGATGGCTTTCATTCATATCAATCAGGGAGGTGGGCGGAGCTTGCAGCAGAGTGCTAGGGGAAAAATTTTTGAAGGCATTGGCTGTAATGAGAAACAGAGTAATTTTGTACCAGGCACAAATTAGCAACACAAGGAGTAGCTTGATATATGCAAGGGTAACACCTTTTCTTCCAGGAAGGTATGATTATTTCTAAGTCCCATTGTCCCAGCTGAAATGTCATCTCATGTCTTAGCCCTGGAAACTCACAGTCTCTTGCTAGAGCCTCCATTTCAGTCATCAACATGGGGTTATTCTTGCCTGCATGTTTTGGCCCTGCTACAGATAAGATTCACCAGTATCTCAGCTTGATTTGACCACATACTTTTGAACAATTAAGAGAATGTCTGATTCAACATAACCAACTCTGTATATCTTAGCAAAAAAGCTTGAAGGAGAGGTCAAGGAATATCTAGGCAAGGGGCTTCATTTCTCAGGAGAATGCAGCTTGGTAGTCTCTCACACCCATCAGTTTTGGGGATCCCTCTTCATCACTGATTGGCAAACAGATTTTACACACATGCATCCAGGAAACCAACAGAGATACTTCCTAGCCCTGTTGACACCTGTGGGTGGACAGAGTCCTTTCCCACATCAAACAAAATCTCCTCCATGCTAGCCCATATTCTACTCACTGAAATTATTGCTTGTATTAGACTCCCACCCTCTATCCAAACTGATAATCAACCTGAGTTCACAACCCCTCACAGATCTCTCATCTAGTGGCCTCCTCCTTAAACATAATCTGGAAATTCCATATCCCATGTCAAACCCAATCCTCGGGTAAAGTTGAAAGACTAATAGACATCAGAGTGGAAAGTAATGAAATTGAGACTAAGGAAATAATACAAAGAATCAATGAATCAAAGAGTTGGTTCTTCCAAAGAGTAAATAAAATAGATGAAACCATAACCAACATTATTAAGCAAATGAAAGACACAAATCCATACAATTAGGAATGAAGGAGGTGCAATCATAAAAGATCTCGCAGAAATACAGATCATCAATACATTGAGAATCTCTACTCCATTAAAATAGAAAACACAAAAGAAACAGACAGTTTCTTAATACATATGAATTATCAAAGATGAACCAACTAATTAAAACTCAAAATATCATAATGTCAATCTATGATATTGAAGATGTAATTAAAAATCTACCAACAAAGGAAAGTTCAGATCCTGACAGACTCACTGCTGAATTCCACAAGAAATTTAGAGATGATCTCATGCAAATAATTCTTAAAGTAATACTCACAAATTGATTCCTAAAAAGAAGCATTGCCTTGATACCAAAACCAGAGAAAGTACTACAGTCCAATCTCTTTAAGAAACATAGACACAAAAATTCTCAATAAGATATGACAAACAAAAGCAGCAAATCATCCAGAAAATTACACATCATGACTAAGTAGGATTCATTCCAGGGATGTGAGGATGTTTCAACTTACACAAATCAATAAATATAGTATATCATCTTAACAAATTCAATGACAAAAACCATGTGGTCATCTCAAAAGATGCAAAAAAAAAAAAAAAAAAAAAGCATTCAAAAATACCAAGACCCATTCAAAAAATAAAAAGAGAGGTATCTTTTGACTTAGCTGTCATCCTTTTGTGTATCTTCCCAAAAGAATTAAAAGCAGTGTACCACAGCAATATATGCACACCATGTTTTATTAATAGCTAAATCTTGGAAACAGCCCAAATGACCATGAACTGATAAGTTGATAAAGAAGATGTGGTTTACTTATTTATTTGTTTATTTTTGGTACTGGGGATCAAATACAACCTTGCATTTGCCAGTCAGGCACTTGTGCTGCTGAGCTAAATCCCCATTCCTATGTGGTTTTTCAAAAAAATTTTATACAGTATAGTTCTACTCTGCCATAAAGAAGATTAAACTTAAACATTCTAGTTAAATGGATGCACCTTACAACCAAACTCAAGTTAAAAAATCAGACACACATGTTTATATATCACTTTGTTTCTCTAGTCAGAAAGTCAAACAGTAATAAGTACCAAAATGTATAACAGATTTTGCAAAATAGGAAGAAAATGTTCAAATGGGAAGTAGAACAAGGGAGGAGAAAGGGAAAAGGAAACAATGGGAAAAGTAGGAAAATATAGAAAAAAGCTTTTGTATGTAAAGACAGGAAGAGTGGTTGAAAGAAAAGGAGAGAAATGAGGAAAAAAAGCAGGAAGGCATGTCTTATACAGTTACAAATTCCTTATGATAAATGTTATCATTGTGTATGTTTAAATGTTCCAAAAATTTTTTTAAAAATTTAAATATGCTACAAATGGATTCCAGTAAAACATGGTGTCATGGTTTATATCTGTGGCCCCAGGCCTCATGCATTTGCATTATGCATTGGTGATTGGTTCATTGTCTAGCACTTGGATTGGGGTGTAAGTGCTACACTGGCCTAGGGGTGGAGCCAGGATGTAATGTAATGGCACTAAGAAGGTGTGTCTCTCTCTCTCTTGCCTGTTTCTGCTTTGCTGTTTGCAGCCGCCATGAATTGCACCCTGTCATGCCACCCTGCCTTGGAGCCAACTGAGTATAGACTGAAACCTCCAAAAACTGTAAGAAATAAACCTTTTCTTTCCCAACTTTGGGTATCAGGTGTTTTGTCTCATCGACAAGTAAAAAGTAACTAAGACAAAATTTGGTATCGAGGAGTGGGGACGTTTGCTGTGACTATACCTGACCATGTTTTTTGAGGTGCTTTGGAAATGGCTCGTGGACAGAGTTTGGAAAGGTTCAGACATGTCACCTGGATGTATAGAACTGGAGCAGCTTAGGCTGTTCTGTAGAGGAGATTCTGGTCCGAGCTCAGAAGACCAGAAGGCTGATAGAAAGCCTGATGGTAAAGACCAGGCTTGGGACGTTTCTGCTGGGAAAAAAGACTGCATTGGTTGTTGGACTGGCCATGAGGTGTATTATGGCTTGGCAGAGAGTTTGTCTGCATTTTGCTCATGCCCAGAGATTTTGCCTGAGACTGAGACAAAGGGCAACTGACTGATTAATCTGGAAAAGGAAATTTCAAGGCAGTCAAATGCGGAGGCTGTGGCATGCCTATTTTTGGGGCTTTTAAACAGCTTTATGTTGCAAACCAAGGGCAAAGAGCCCCGCAGGATAAGTTACAACACTGTGAGTTTGGCCAAAAGGAAAATTCTAGGAAAGCTGTGGATTGTAAAGACAGAGTTAAGACTTTGATTGCTGACAAGAAACAGAGAGATAAGAAAGATGGCCACAGGTCATCCCAGGAAGCAGTGAGTCCCCACCCTTAGCAGGCTCAAAACTGCAAAAGTGGAAGAATTTGCTCAGAGAAGGAAGCTGCAGAGGACCATGCTCCAGAATGGCAATGTAGGCCACATGAGGATCCAGAATGGTGACAACATACAGAAACTTTTCTTCACAATCAGGTCCACCGAGGACGACAATCCAGGCAATCGACCCCTACAGCCAAGAGAGAGAAAAGCCTGGCTACTGCTCCAGCTGGCAGCAAACCTTAGGGCACCCACATGGTGCTTATAGGTGCAAGTAAAATGCACAAATTCTGAGGGTAAGATGGCTTCCACCTCGATTGCAAAAGGCCTGGGAGGCTGAGCAGTGGGCCCGTGAGAGGGTAATTTGTAAAGATGTAAGGGTGAAGTCAAAGGTTCAGTGGAGACCCCAGAAGTTTAGAAAAGCCAGGAACATGAGTGATCCAAGGAAAGCTGCAAAAAGTGAGCAGAGAGGATTTAAGAGAGGAGCTGTTGGAGCTGATATCTCTGAAATTGCCATGAGGGTGGAATCTCCCAAGCGTTTTGGGGCTTGCAACCAGATTGCTTCAGATGCTGAGCATGGAACTCTAGGACTTAATGTTAGTCCTGCTGGATGTTGGACTTGCTTTGTTTCCAATGTTTTATATTCCCCTGTATGTAACTTTTGGAAAGATAGTGTTTATCTTGTGCCTTTGCATTTCAGAAATGTGTAACCTTCTTTCATTTGTACAGGGAGTTATAGTCAAGAGTTTACCATAATATCAGTGGAGACTTGGAACTTGGACTTTCAGCAATGCTGAAACTTTTAGGATTTTGGCAACGGTTGGAGACAGACTAAATGTCTTTTGTATAAAAGATGTACATGGGTCCTCCGGACCAGGGGTGGAATATCATAGTTTATGTTGGTGGTCCCTGGGCCTCATGCATTTGCATTGTGCATTATTGATTGGTTCATTGTCTAGTGCTTGGATTGGGGGTGTGTGTCTCTGTATCTCTCTTTCTCTTTATACATTCATGAAAACAACCATGACAAACATCAATAACTGTCATTTGTGTCAGTGGCCCCCAGGCCTCATGTGTTTGCCTTATGCATTTGTGATTTGCTCATTGTCTAGAGCTTGGTTTGATGGTGTCAGTGCTACACCCACATAGGCGTGGAGCCAGCATATAATGTAATGGCAAGAAGAAGGTGTGTCTCTCTCTCTTGCCAGTTTCTGCCCTGCTGTTTGCAGCCACCACGAACGGCATCCTGACATGCCACCCTGTGTTGTAGCCCAGTGAGTATGGACTGAAACCTCCAAAAAACTATAAGAAATAAACTTTTTCTTTCCCAACTTTGGGCATCAGATATTTTATTTCGGTGATGAGTAGAAAGTAACTAAGACAATAAGTATTAAAGTTCATGGTCATATTGCTGTTTTTGAGGTCCAGTTTTTAATGATTTTTGATAACAAAATTTTCATAATAAAATTTCATACAAAAAGGGGATCACATAACCAAGTTATTCCTAAAGTATTTCCAAGTGGGTGGGGAAAATGGCAATGTTTAGATTAAAGCACCAGAAAGACCGTGTTTTAGTCACTTTCTTGTCACAGCAACACAATGCCTCACACTCACAATTTAAAGGAGGGCATTTTGGCCCATGTGTCTATCCATAGTCCATTGGCTCCAGGCAGAAATGGCATGGTGGAAGGGTCTATGCAGATGTCATGGCAGCCAGGAAGCAGAGCGAGGGGAGGGAAGAGCTGGGCACAAGAATACACTCTCCCAGTCATGGCCCCAGTGACCCACCTCGGACCCCCCCTGGGTCCTAACTGATAGAGTTATTTCCAAAAGATGAAAAATATTAACAAAAGATGAGAAATATAAAATAAAAAGCAGCCTTTATTCTGAGAACACGGAGAGAGATGACCGGTACCCCCACCACTGGCATCCGGCCATCTCTCCGGCGGACACGTGGCGTGGGGGCCTGTAAATAGCCTCGGTTTGGGGTGGAACCTAAGGCAGGCATTAGGGATACACAGGTAGCCCATTGGTCCTAGGTTTGGCGCCATATGTAAATTCCCAGGGGCGGGAAGATGGCGTCACAGGTAACTTCCTAGGGGCAGGGCAAGATGGGGCTTCCTGCTTCCGGTTGTGGCTTTCCTGGCTACAGTGTCCTGTCTGGGCCAAAACCTTTCATATCCCATCTTATGATTATTATTATGAAAAGGGGTGAAGATTTCTCTCTTTAACTACTTCCTGCTGGCAAAGGGCGCTGTACTGGAGCCTAGGGGAGTCAACGGGATGAAGGTTGATGCCCAGGTAGACGCTGGTGCCAGGTGTTTTGGCCATGACAGCTTCACTGGTGAATGCACGTATGTCAGACTGGAAAAACAAAGAGACAAGATGTTATGAGGAGACATGGCACTGTCATATTTAAGGACCCAGGTGAGGTAGAAGGAAAGGTGCCTTTGATTTAGACATATCATTTTATCAGGACCATGTTGAGGTAGAAACATTTCCATGGTAAGGCAGAATTCTGAAAATTAAACGTGGGGTTAGGAGGAGTGGAGTTATGAGAGGTGCTTACTCCCCCATCTGAAAGCATAAAAGTTAAGACGGTAGGTTGGTAAGGCTTGTCTCTGGTATGCATGACATTGGAGTCTGTAGGCAATACTGTTAAAGAGTCCTGCTGTAAAAATGATCATTAATAGAATGTAAGAAATTAGGAACCAAAGTGGATAACAAAACATGACTTGGCCTGTTAACTGTGGCTGCGAGGCCTTTGTGAGACAGAGACAGGTAGGCGACAGAAGATGAGATGACCACTCATAATGATCAGATTTAGGGCTGGAAGGGCACCTCTTAGCCTGAGTGATGTGAAACCAGGATGGCAGTCCAGCAACTTTGATTTAGGCATGGATCGCTGCAACCTGGTTGTAGTCCTTGGAATGATTTGCTGTAACAGAACTTTAGCAAGTATGAGAAAGGCTTTTATGTATCCTGAAAAAGTATAAACCAAGTGAGAAGACAAAAATGTATCTGTGAGTCTTGACCAGGGTTGTCTGACAAATTGGTGAACAAGAAAGGAAGGGGGTGGTCTATATCACTGAGGAAGTGTCCACCAGCGACAACAGGTGGAAGCTGTTGAGGCCTCAGTGTGTCTAAGTTAGCCTGTATAAAAGGCATTTTAAGATTTAGGACTGGGACCTGCACAAGATAGGCCCTGTTTATAAATGGCATAGGTTGACCATCAATACCCCATCGTAGAGATTGAGGACTTAATATAGCAGCCTGAATACTCAGGAAGAACTCTGTATATATGGCCTCTATGTCCACAAATATAGAGAATGTCTTACCTGAGAGTTTTGTGCGACTTGGAATCTGAGACGGACACCTTAAAGGGGGCTGTTGTTGCCCTGAACTTCCTCAGTCTTCAGCAGCGATTTTCTGTCGGTGACGAATTTGGCAGTGTCGACATTTCCTGTGAGGGCTAGGATGACTTACCCACTCTCTGGTGGCTAGGACAGTCCAGTAGCCCTGGAGTAAGGTCTCAAAGAATGCCAGGATGGGGCATTTTGTGGCCAATGTCTTCTGCTGCATTTGAGCATGGTCCATGGAGCGGCCAGGCAGCTCCACCTTGTGTAAGTTTACCTGTCTCAGAACTCCAAGTGTCACAAGTGTTAAAAATTATGAAAAACCATATTAAGATCTCTATAAGGTTTGAAGGTCAAGCTTTGCCTTTTTGGTTGGGATTTGGACTATAGTAGAATTAAGTAAGTATGCAGGAATTTAATATTGGCCTTTTGGATTAGAGAGCAGGCTTTATCTGGATGGCATATCGCTTTTTTTATAGGGTGACATGTAGAATTAACAAAGCTTTAGTCTGCCAAACAAGGCTTTAATGGAAACATTTTGCAGTAAAGGTTTAGCAATCTTATGAATAAATCTACCAAAACTGATCTAATAGTGTTAAATTCTGAACACATTTACTTTTAAAGTTGTTATTTGCAGTAGTATGAACCAAGACAAATAAAATAAAACTTTGAAGAAAACCCTTGTCTTGAAACAGAGCTAGTGGTTTCCAGCAAAAAGGAATTTATAACCTTAGTTGTTAAACAGGAGATTGGTGAAGGCTTTGATTGATAAACAAGGCTGGTAAAATTATCAGGTGGCCAAAAACCTTGATTAAATGGTTTGAGAATTGTAATAAAAAAGCATCTTTTGAGGGGAGCCAAATTGTAAAAAAAAGCATGGCTGAACAGAGCCGCTGAGCTGCTGTTTTGCGGTGCTCCGGCAGAGCACGCCCAGTGGGTGGGGCAAGCGCTGGGATGTAGCGCGCAGGGGCGGGCTCGGACTGCCCCCAGAAACCTGTAAGGTGGCAGCGGCGACGACGGCGGCACACAGGGGAGGGAGGGGCTGGGACGGCGCATGGGGGAGGGGCTGGGAGGCGGCCTGACACAGCCCGCGAAGCTGGAACTGCTTGCAGGGCGCAAGGATTAGAAAGCCAATTTAGGAACACAGCTGGGTTTTGATTAGCCTCCTGGACCTGTTTTAAAAGTTTGTTATAGTTAGTATGCTTGTCCTGCTCTGGCACAGCTATAGGCCCAGAGTCATTATAAACGTCCTTAAAATGTAAATCATAACAATTAGTAATAAATTTAAATTGCCTGATATAATTCTGTGGGTCAACAGAGAGGCTACCTAATTTATGGGCAACCTGGGATAGATCAGAAAGGGAAAAAGGCACATGGATGTTAACAAGTTCCTTGGGGCCAGCTTGCTCCCGAAGTAGAAGCAGAGCCTGAGGAGAAGATTCCAGAGCAGAGGGCCATTGAGCAGCTATCCTTCCGGTAGGCGCATGTGAGCAATCATCTGTAGAGCGGCTACAGAGCTGCTGCCAGTCACTCTGGGAAACATGAGCAGATGGCGTCTCACTGTGTGCCTTGCAGTGAGAGGACTGCTGTCAGCAGCACAATGAAGCATCATGTGCACTGCAACAGGGCGGCTGTTGTAGTTCACAAGAGGAGCCACAAGGAGACGCCTGTTGACAGTGAGGGTCCTGGAAACATGGCAGCGCCCTGTCACGTGACCTGAAACATGGCAGCGCCCTGTCGCCATGTGGCCCTCCTGAACATGGCGGCGCCATGCCATGTGGCAGAGGGCTGCAACATGGCGACTGTTCCCCGCGCAAACTGGAACAATCACGCGACCTGCTGGAAGGACATAGCGACCGAGACCTAGTATGGTGGGCGGGCGGTGAGAATGCTGTAGGGGATAGAGAATTCTCAGGAGAAGTCAGAGACTTCGAGGAAGCGCTAACAGAGGGATCAGAGCCGCTGGGAGAGTTATGGGTCCCAGGAGAAGGCGGGGGAGAGGATGGAACATCGGGAGATAACTGCGACACAGAGGGATTAGAGCTGCTGGGAGAGTTATGGGTCCTGGAAGGTGGAGAGGGAGACGATCCCACAGCGGGAGGTATCTGCAACGGAGAGGGATTAGAGCTGCTGGGAGAATCAGGCATAGGGGAAGGAGAGAGTGGTCCAGCGGGAGGTAACCGCAGGGAATGAGTTTGGTGGTAGGCAGGCAGCGGCTGGGAAAACAACGGAGGGCAGAATGGAAAAGTTTGTGGCGCAGTAGACTTAGCTAAAAGTATCTCAGCGGGAGCACAAGACTTAATGAGAGATGGGCGTGTTCTCAGAATAAGAAAGGCTTGGACATAAGGGAGTTCTAATAACTTGTTGCCAGCTTGACAAAAATCGTACAAGTTCCTGAGAATGCAGGGGTCAAATGTTCCTTTTTTGGGCCAAGGCTTGCCAATAAGTGGGTAGGTTGGCCAGACCTCTTGGCAGTAAAAAGTTAGTTGTTTAGTTTTTATGGTACCTTTAATTTTTAGAGTACGTAAATTGGAAATTAGGCATTGTAAAGGCGTCTTTTGGGAGTTAGAAAATACGTTCCCCATGACTGATTCAGGCAAGAAAAAAAACCGGAGGTCCAGAAAAAGTCGTCACTTATTTGTGGCACCACGCAGCGGCTACGGTTCCAAAAACTCGTAAACTCCAGTCGTCACTGAGAGATTTACGAATGGAGTCTACGTGGGGTCAGTAACAGTTTTGCCCGTGAAAGCGCAAGGCTTTTAAGGGAAGTGAGGCATTCTTTCAGTGTGGGCGGTCCCAAAAATCTCTGCTTTGGGCTATCCAAACCCAAAGAACCTGAGAGATTTTGTGGACGCAGGTTTGCCCAGAAAGAACCCTGCCCTGGGCGGTCCTAAGGACGTGAAAATGCACAGACCCACGCAGACGGGGAGAACATTCCACTGGGGCTGCCCAGTGCGAAAAGTTCCCCGGGGAGTGCTCACCTGAAATCAGTCCGGCCGATGCGGAGTGCAGGCGGCTGGTGACAGGAACGTCTTGGGAGAGGAAAAAGCTCAGGATTAATCCAGGATGTTATCTGGTTATCGGCTAGAAGACTCTGGGTATGTGGCCCAAGAGTCAGTTGCCTGCCGATCGAGTCACGGCACCAAATGATAGAGTTATTTCCAAAAGATGAAAAATATTAACAAAAGATGAGAAATATAAAATAAAAAGCGGCCTTTATTCTGAGAACACGGAGAGAGATGACCGGCACCCCACCGCTGGCGTCCGGCGATCTCTCCGGCGGACACACACGTGGCGTGGGGGCCTGTAAATAGCCTCGGTTTGGGGTGGAACCTAAGGCGGGCATTAGGGATACACAGGTAGCCCATTGGTCCTAGGTTTGGCGCCATATGTAAATTCCCAGGGGCGGGAAGATGGTGTCACAGGTAACTTCCTAGGGGCAGGGCAAGATGGGGCTTCCTGCTTCCGGTTGTGGCTTTCCTGGCTACAGTGTCCTGTCTGGGCCAAAACCTTTCACTAACAACACATTTGCCTGAACTGTGGACCAAACCACTGAGGAATCCACCAAGGAAGCTCACTGATCCAATCATCTTCTACCCTCATGAGAATTTGGAGGAATACTTTAGATCTAAACCATAGCAGACTCTTTGCAATATAGTAGTACATCATTCAAGAATATCTTTTGCGTAAATAACAGTAAATTTTTATCATATCAGTTCCTTGATTTTATTTTTCTGCTGCTGTTAGTACATATGAGTATTTTCCGCATGCTTAGCAAATACTCCATCAGTGAATAACATCCTAAGCACCAATTTTTTACACTAGATACATTATCCTGTAATATATCTGTTACAGCTCAGAAATTGTAACTCAGTTCCCTCAATCCACAGAATTTATCTTTTTATCACTTAAAACATACTAAAGTGGCCAAATACAACAGTGAAAGAAAATTTAAGAGCTACAACCCTAACCATACAAATATTATAATAAAGTGGTTATTTGTGTCTGTATATACAAATACATACATTTGTATGTAATTATAAAATATATGTACATATGCCCATATACATGATTTCTATGTTAATCAAATGGTTCTAGAAAATAAACGCACAACAAAGATTCTCAGAAAGTTAATGCTTATAAAATAGGGCCACACTCATGATGATCCGAAATCAGCGAAAAATGAGGTTCCTAACAAAGAATGCAGTCAGATGTAAAGAAATGCTTTCCTCTGAGGTTATGTATTCACCTTTCCTTGTTTTTTTTCCCTATGCTTATCCTTTTATTGTCCATACTAAACCTACTTGTGTCTTAAAGGTCTAACACTGTGTGATGTAATCAAAGCTCTTATGAACAAGGTCAGGCTGCCAACTTCCAAACATACCAGTGCATCCGCTTCTAAAGCAATCATACAAAAAGGAAGGAAAATCATCAGTCCCTTCAGTGTACCTGTAATTCCTGAGAAAACAGGCTTCCTTTCTGCCATGGCTAAAGGGCCTGCTCTGGCTTCTGAGGAACACTGACAAGTGTGACCACAATCACAGTCCAGAGCTGGTGCCCAGGAAATGGCAAACTTACAAGACAGGAATGTAGCAGTGCCCGTCATTTTAGTCTCGGGGAGGTCTCTGGCCACTCACTGAGAGGCTCTTCTGGGTAGCAGACTGCAAAATATTTGGAATTGAAGTCAGACATTTTTATTTTCATTTCAAAAGAATATTCACTAAGTACTGTAAACATATCACTCTGTTGCAGGATAGTGTGAAGACCAGGAGTCATTTGCATGCTCTTGGAGTCCTATTCAAAGAATTGGATGGGGCAATCAATGAAAATTTAATGTTTATCTAGGGTTAAAAAAAACAGATGTAAAATAAGCGCTCAAAAAGAAAAAGTGCTCTAAAGGAAAAAAAGAAGGCATGGCAGGCCAGTGAAAAGGCTCACAGCAGCCAGGAGCTGAACGCTCACCATTTGTGATGTTCCCTGTGCAGATGTCAGATCTAGCCTGTCCCCTAACAGACCTGCGAACAGTATCCCCACATTGGTTTCACATGCAGAGCTTGATTTGATCCTGAATTGAAAAATTCTCTGATTGGTGTTAGGTGCTCGTAAGTTGTTCTATATTTGACAGGTCCTTGTGATTACCAGGTCACAGGCTCTTGCCAAGCCTGTTTTCCATACCCCAATCTCCTGCCTCATTTCCTTCTGACACACATAAATCCCCATCATTCTCTATGGGCTGCTGAGTTCTGTCTTCATACCTATTTTCTGCTGAAAGGAACTGTTGGCCCCACCTACTCACAATTATGTACTGTCTAACCACATTAGAGTTTTGTGGCTCACTGTGTGGGCTGAGGAAAGAAAACAGTGAGCTACCTGGGGAAATAGATTACTTCTAGGAGTTATAATTAGCAAGCCCATTTTTCCAGATCATTTTGTGGGTATGGATCTTTCAAAGTGATGTGTAGGGGCAGGAATAAGGAAACTCTGATATAGGGTTTCCTTCATCCCAAATATGGCTGCAGAGATAGAGGAAGGTGTTTTAGAAAAAGAAGTTCAGAGTAATTAACTAACTTGTTTACCCATGTCATTCAGGGGTTTCTGTGTTTCAGGTTTTTTTTTTTAACAGAGATAGATATGTCTGTGGATAGCACCACTGTAGGCTGTCCCAGGCCCCTTTAACCTTCTCATGTGCGGTGGGCATTGGGTTTTTGTGTGTATGTTTGTGTGTCTGCTCTATCCCCTCTCTGGGACCATCAGCCCTCCAGTGCCACGAGTCAGATGTATTGGCCACCTGACACAGGGACCAGGACTCAAATTGTGGCTTGGTGCACTTGTGTGCCAAGATTCTGGCTTTTTCTATTTAAAGCAGGAGTCCTTTGGTTGACTGTCCTTTGGTTTGTTGTTTGGACAACACAGATGAGTTTAAAACATTGCCAATTACAACAGCTACCTTTTGGCTTTTTTTTCCCCTCACTCTTATCTGGTTCATGTTGTTGAACAGAGCAAAGGTTCTTTCCAGCAACTGGATCCCTGGGGTCTGGAGGCCCATTGCAAACTTACTAGGATCTTTTGAAAACACTGCGTCCTTAGCCTCTGGTAGAGTTCTTCAGTATTTATTCCCTTCGGATGATAAGGAGGAGGTTGAGGATTCCACGCAGTGAGATCATCCTAAGTGTTGACGTGTTATTCCTCAGGGGCCCTTCTATGAATCATAATAAGCAGATATCTCTGCTAGAGGCTCTGCTGGCACCTGTTCCTGATAGCAAACCGCTTCCCCCCACCACCGTTAGGTGTTCTTAGCTTTGGGAATTGCCACACCACACCAGGGCCCACTGATTCTCTGGGAGAAGGGTGGAGCCCCCTAGGGGCTCAGTAACCTGCCTGAGAAATAGTATCTCTGACATGCTCAGCGCTTTGGTACTTTAAGGCAGTAAAAATGGAAATCTTTCTGCATTTGAAAGTAAGGAAAAGAAAAACTTCAAAAGTAATTACTTGAATTTCCAAACAAGGCACTGAACCAATCTGCCACAAATTCCTTCCTCATACCTTAGGACGGTTATTCTATGTTCATAGCCCTTCAGAACATTTTCTCCAAACACCAAAGAGAAAGAATCTGGGTATCTTGGGACCCCAGTGTTCAGAACTGTTGTCATTCGACATTGTCTCCTGTATTCCTAGCCATTCTTTGCTTTGGATTTGTGAACAAAGCATGCTTGAACTCTTCGTCTAAAGTGATTTGCTAAGCACTTCAGAAATTTTTGCTATCCCAACATAAGTGGCTGGATGCAAGAACATAATCTTCTAAAGGACTCATTCCATCATTACTGGGCCTGGGGTGAAAAAAGGGTTGCATTTTGGATCAATTAAAGTTGGAATATATAGCAACATTTTTTCACACTTGCCCCTACTTGACATCACAGCAAGGGCACCACAGCATAATGAAAACCCAAAATAAGAGACTCTTCTTTTTAGCTCAGAAAGACTTTTAAATGTAATTTTAGAAACACCAGCAATCTCAGACAGAAATGTAGAGAATGAGCCACTCATTAGGCCAGAACGAAGGCTGATAATCACACAGTTTCACAATACACATCGGCTTCGCCTGTCAGTCATAGCTCCTTGCTGTTGCAAGCTGCTGCCGCCTTTGCACCAGAAGCTTATATTCTGGTAAGGGAATTGCTCCCTTCTACATGCAAATCCCTGTTAGCTCAGAGGCAGCACACTCCTCAGCCAGAGTCCTCTTTCGGTAACCATCTCTCCTGGCCCTGCATATACTAAGGACTGAGAGGGCAGATTCCGTAGTTTTTCTTTTAGCCAGTGCAGACAGCAATTCCAGCAGGACCTAGCATTCTACAAAAGAAGCAGCACTGGGACTTTTCCTCTTTAGTCCATCTGTTTGTTCAACCACTTTAACCCGTAAGCAAGCAGTGACCCTCTGTCTGCCCAGTATGGGACTGCTGTAAAATGTACCTGGTGTCAGGGCACAACTTCCTCGGACTCAGACTCTGCCAGTAGGTACCAGGGAATTCCAAGTACTTTTTCCACATCGAGACACCAGTATGTAGGCCCCAAACATCATGCATTTTCTTCTATTAAATGGAAAAATTGACAATTCCTTGTCTCAATATGATATTCTACTCAGTGAATTTTTAAAAATTATCATAATGCCCCCAATTTTTCAATCTTGCCACTTCAACAAGACAGCAGGTATGAACACACGAAGGTAGGAATCTGTGATATTCAGTACAGCTTTCAAATAGTTTTCACTTCATGGATTTTAAAATTTATTTATTTATTTTGGGGGCAGGGAATGGGGATTGAACTCACAATCTCATGCTTGCCAGGCAAGCACTTACGCAGCTGAGCTAAATCCACGGTCCAACTTCATGAATTTTAAGAGCATCTGCCCATATAATGTGGGAACTAAGCTCAAGAACAGTGAGGACAAATTCCTGGAATACATTGACCTAACTAACTCTTGGCTTCCTAGACCCTCAGCTTCCGATCGGGAGACAGGTGAATCTTGCAGAAGTTTGCACATTCAGACAAGACTAAAGATTCTGCCGCAATCTTCCAGGCTTACACGTCTAACTTTCTTCTTTCTCCCTGTCAGCCAGCCAGGATCACAAAGTCTATCAGCAGCTGTCACTGTCCTCATTACTCTTTAGGGTGCGGTGTTTTGACAAGAGAATGATTCGACGCGCGACATCTCCCTCTGCTGGCCGGAGGGAGGAAGAGCGGCAGGAAGCTGCAAAGCATTCTTGCTGCAGACCCAGGACACAAGGCGGCGGCGGCGGCGGCGGCGGCGGCGGCGGCGGCGAGGGAAGAAGGGCGGGAGCGGCGAGGCGTGGAGGCGCCCTCTGGCGCAGCTCTGTCGGGTGCGGTGCAGCGGGAGCTGCTCGGGGCTGGCGAGGTGACCCGGGCCGAGAGGGTTCGGAGGAGGGGCCGCATGCAGCCACGGGAGGCGGTGCCGCTGCTCGGCTTCCTCGGACTCTCCGGCCCGGCGGGCCGCGGTGCTGGCTCGAACTTTCGATCTTGCTTAGGGCCGGCCCTTCTAGCCAGATCCGCAGGGCTGGGCCGGCCGCCCGCTCCCCGGGTCCGCCCAGCCCGAGCCGGCTGTGCCCGTCGCGCCTCGGTGCGCCCAGGCTGCGGGTGGCGACACAGGTACCGGGTGCTGCGTGAGCAGAGCGCCCAGCTGGGGCAGAAGTTCGGGCGGTGCCCGGGGCCTGGCTCCATGGCAGAGGTCAAGCTAAAGCGGCCACCTTCTTGGGGCGCCCCTCTCAGGGGCAGGCCTGTAGAGCCCTGGGGTACCTGATATTATCGGGTCATGGCCACTTGCGCAGTTGACTAATCTGCATCACATCTGTTCTGATCCACAAGTAGGATCAGAATTTAGGTGATTCTTGATGAAGGGCAAAGGACCTCATGATGTCCCTATAAAACAGAAGGCCAGGAAGGCTTGAGAATGATCACGGCAGTCTTCATTTGTTACTAAACTTCAGTGACTTGGTAGAGCATGAGAAATTTAAAGCTTCATAAGGTTTGTATTCCAGAACAGCACTAGAGAAAATGATGTTGCATATCTCTTGTAATAATCTTTAATTCCACAAAATCCTGTCCACTGGGTTTTCGCTAATTCCACACATTTATGTAAATAAATTGAACCTACACATTCTCACCACCCAAATGTATCACTGGATGCAATTACTAATCTTGTGAAAACAGCAGTGTTTCAGAAACCTTAGGAATGTCTTTTTCTTTCATCCAGGACAGAAAAAGAGAGGCCTTGGTGGAGTATGTGAAATAACCTGGATCTTAGTGCATCACGGTTTGCTCTCTTGCTGAACACATTGAATATGGTGCTGCCCAAGCAGCTCCTGTCTGCCTTCCTCATCAGTATGGCCTGAGACGGTTTTCTTTTTCATTCTCTTGCAAAACTGAGAAAATCAACTTCTGCTTCGGAGACTCTTTTGAATTTTCTCTACCAATATCGAATCCATATTTCAGGTGGTTCCCTAAATGGAAATGCAGCCTCCTGAAGTAATAGGGTAGACACCAGCAGGGACTTTGCTATCATCATCAAGCCCTTGGCTATTCTCCGCACAGTGTATGGGGCTGAGCTTGGAACTAGTGTCTGGAGTGAGCTTGTCTACTTCCTGGGGCCCTGGGCACAAGGCTGAGCCTGCCTGCTCATACACCCTCCAGGGTGTCCTGGGCACGGCCCTCCTGAACAGCTGTTGCAGAGGATGGGGTGCCCTTCTGCTGGGTTTCCATTGCCACCCACACTGGCATGGGTGGGGCAGAGCAGCATGGCTCTCCATGCTCCTTTTCAGACACTGACTTTGACTTCTCACGTACAGAATTTTAAGAGGGATAAAATCACCTTTTGGAACTTGAGATAGATCTTTTCTAGTTCCCCAGAGAAGCCTTCAAGACTGTGTCATTGGCATTGAATGTCTGTTTCTGTGAATATGCCTAGATGGAGCTGGCTGTCACTCTGCCACTCGTGTCTTAACAGTGCAGGGTCCACCTCAGTTCTGCTTCCTGCTTCTGGGGGTCTGTAATCATCACAGCAACAGTGTTATGGGTCTGAACTGTGCCATCGTCAATGTTTTGCCTCTAGAACTGTAGTTTGTAGCTCACATATAACTATAGCACCACAGGAGACAAACATAGCTATGCAAGAAAGTGACTTTCTGTAATTAACCCCAAGACTAAATGACAAGACTAACCGCAAGACTAAATTACTGTGTGCCAAAATCAGTTCCATGTAGATAATTGTATTTAACTAGTGATTTACTGTATAAGAACAAATATGTATACAACTAAAATTGGCTTACACTTTACTCTTTGTTGTTGCTTTGAGGAAGGGTATGGCTGTGTTGCCCAGGTTGGTCTCCTGGACTTCACACCCACCTGCGTCAGCCTTCAGGTTCTACAGCTGGGACTAAGACCCCCACCACCCTGCCCAACCTAACACCCTAGTTAGAAAGGGCCCCAAACATAATCCTTTTGCAGTACAGAGCAATTTGCAATACTAAATTAAGATCCTTTAAAAATATTCAAATAAATGTTTCTTGTTTTGCTTAAAGCCTTCCCCTGACCTCATCCCTCAGGTCTTTTTCAACCTAGAATAGAAAATTCAAGAGTTGCTGAGCAGATTTTGTGAAGTTATAGCTGATACACAGGGTGATGGTGAAATAATTTTTATTTTAAAAAAGTAAGAAATTTCTGATAGAGTTTCTTATAATACCTAAAGTTGAATTTGTATGTCAAGTAAGAATATTGAAGAGCAGCTTAGAGAACAGGACAGGCTACTGTTATTTCATCCATTCAACCATCATGGGTAAATAACCCTCAACTTATTAGGGATCACATGTGCCTTGTTTGTGTCTCCCGATACTCAAGATCAGATTCTAGGACAGAGGAGATTAAGTGTAGGAAAAATGTATTAAGAGAAAGCTCATCTCAGACAGGAGGGATCCAGGAAATGGGTACTCTGAGGCTCTTTGTCCAAGGGTAATTTATACAGCAAAATCTCAACTTGGGTAACTGTGAGTTAAGCTACAGTCAACATACAGGATTATGAGTATAGTCACTTCGCTAACATTAATCCACAATAAATGAGGCACTTCACAAGGGTGTATGGTGGGAACCATTATATTTACCTCATCTATAATTCCTAATGTCAGAAGAAGAAATGCATTCTTGGGGAAGGATTTGCATAATGGTCTGGGTGTTTTGGTTACCCCTTGATGAGTCTGACGCATTATTTAGTCTCACTGGATGAGGCGGCCCTGATTACAGTATAATCTCTAACAGTCCTTTAACTCTAAGGAGGCTGGCAGGCCTGGCTCTGGAATCTTCGTCTTCATGCCTGGCTCTCTTTTTTATCTGCCACTAGTGAAAATTTTGTGTCTTGTCTTTTGTAATGAGTTCCTCCAGAGCCCCATCCCTATCTGACTGATTTTTTTTTTTTTTTTTTTTTTTTTTTTTTTTTTTTTTTTTGTCGCTCTGTAGCCCAGGCTGGTCTTGAACTCACAACAATACTCCCACCTCAGCCTCCTGAGTGCTAGGATTACACTCCTGACTTATTGTTAATGTCTGTCTAGCTTTCCCATCTAGTATACATCCAGTCAGGTATTCATTCCAGAATAGTATTCATTCCAGAATAGTTGCCTGCTTGAGTTCACTTTGACACATCCTGGATTGTGGTAAAGAAAATGAAAGTCAATCAGGGTTAATAACAATAATAAAATGTTTCATAATGTTTCATAATGTGAATTTTCAAAAATTCACTCTAAAAAATTCCGTATCATGGCAGGGAAATTTAATAAACGAAAAATAGTGTGCTTATCTGGTCACGCAGTACCTAAGTTCCAAAGGAGTCCTCGTGAATCTTTTACTCAGCCTACTTGGGCCGATGAGTCTGAGTCTTCCGGCCACCTTAGAGGGACTAGGAGAGGACAGCAGGTCTTGTGTGACAGAAAGCGTAGAATGTTTTCCTTTCAAGTTCTCAGTCCTTTACCTCACACCTGTGATGCTAAAGGAGTAAATGGATGTTTGCACCATTGCAAGTGTTCCAGCCCTCAAAGAAATGAATGCAAATATTTACTCAAAGCCCTTCTGACCACTCATTCTCTCCTAGGATCTGCTCTATCTGTGGCTGTCTGGAGGTCAGGAAGAGAGTTGACTTACTGTTTGGGAGGCTAATGTCCCTACAGCCATCCACTCCAAGTCTTTAACGGTCTGGCCAACTCACACCGCCATGAACCTTGTCCTGAGTGACAGAACCCTCGAGGGAGATTCCTCATGGTAGGAGAGCCCTCGTGTTGCCTGGAAAAGTTGAACACCAGGCTTTGTTGGGCAAACCAGCATGTATATTTACCACCATTTAAATTTCTTTTTCCTCTAGTGGTTGTATGTCCACCTTTTGAAATGATATAAAGGAGAAAGTATTTACTGGTCTACTGGATTTAGAAGGCATTCTCTGTGTGTGCTCGCACGTGTGTGTGTGTGTGTGTGTGTGTGTGTGTGTGTGTAACGCATAAAGAATGATATTCTAAAGTCAGACGTGATGTTGTACCTGTGTATTAACTACACTGGAGGCTGAGGGAATTAGTGCTTCCTAGAGTCACATGCAGATGCAAAATGTCTGTCTGTGTGCTGGAGATCTGAAGGTTCCAGCCGGGGGCTTGGAGGCCACAGCAATGTCCTCTGCAAGTCTACTGGGAGTCCTGAGGATCCCAGACAGGAGGCTGAAGGATCTGTGCTGGAATGACTCAAGAGCCAGCGCCAGGAACTGAAATGTCTGTGCCAAAAGACACAGACATCTGTGGCCCAAGGCTAAAGGGTCTGCATTGGAAGCCAGGACACGACATCCATGATGAAGATGGGGACTGAGGCTCCCCCTAAGGGCTCCCCACAGCTCCTTCAAAGAAAAATCCACCACTCAGTTCCAGAGAAAAGCAGTTGGGAGAAGCTCCTCCAAGGAGCCATCCTTCCCTCTCACTTTTCTTTTCTATCCTTAGTACAACAGTCCTCTTCAAAGTGGTTCTTCCAAGCCCAAACCATGCTGACTGAATTCAGCTGAGTGTTCTACTCCTGGGTTGACAAATGATCAATTCCCCACTCACTACAGCAAGACAGTAAGTTTGCTCCCAGCTAGGACACATGGGTCACAAGACTAGATGTCAACGGCTACAGTTGGATGTGGTGGATGCCTAGCACAGAAGACAAAAAAATCATTCTTCTAAAGATAAAGGCAGCATAACAAAGCCATAATGCAAACACTCAGGTGACTTAGTCCACATTCTGAGCAATAAGCCGGAAATCACAGCTTTCAACCTGCCCCACTCTAATCAATTTCTTCCAGACAAACAGCCAATGCAGCAGAATCCAATAGTGCTCTTCTCTGAGGTAAATTCCAGAACAAGAGAAAAAAACAGACAATAACACTGGGAAAGGGGCAGCTTTGCACATTTTTTGTTGTTTGCCCACGCCAGGTGCATACAGTTTCCAATCACCTCTGTGAACTGCAGTTTTGTACATGATCAAATTAAGGACAGCAGGTACTTGATAAAGCCCCAAATCACAACAGAGCAAAGATGAGAAGAACTCAGAGGTAACAGAATAAAATACAATACAGATATTAGAGATAGAAGAGAAATATTACCCTCATGGAATAAGCAGGGTTGATATAATAAAGAGATAATCAAAAAATATAAAATGATCATTAGAATTTCTCAATATGACCTGATTTATGACACATTAATAGAAGATTTAAGAGATACCTCGCTGCTGTCTACCACAAGGAGCCAAGGATAATTTGAGGCCCAGGGTGGGCTAGAGGCTCTCGAGGACACTGATACTAGTTGCCTTGCTTTGGGAATGGACCATTTCAAACCAGGCACGGCCTGAGTGTCCACACCAGGAGGAGCAACAGGCACTGGGTGAACATCCCAGGTCCACCCTTGACAGACTGACTGGAAGGGCTCTGCAGACTTTCTGACTTTGGAGTGTCTCACACTCTGATGCTGCTAGACAGAAAATCTGCTCAAAAGGGATTTCAGAAGATAATCTTTGCCTCAACAGTCAGGGTGAAGTGGAGCTTATGAACAAATGTTGTTTGAATTACAAAACCAAGACAAAGGGATGTGCCTAGCATCCACTCATGCAACAACAAAAAACAAGCTATGCTATGTGATCTAAATCGCTTGTCCTAAGAAGAATGAGAAGGAAAGTGGGAAGTGAGAAGGTGCCAGGCAGTCCCGGGGATCAAATTTTTTTCCTGAAAATAGCTGTTGTGTCCCAGGCTTCTGATCCTCACGAAATTGGCAAAAATTCCTTGCCACTGTTTCAGTGTTCAGTGACTCCAGACTAGCAGGACCCACAACTCTGTCTTTGAAACGTCGTTTCACTCTGTGTTGTGCTCTCATGCTGTTTTTCACTGTTGCCCCCGCAGTCCTAACTTCCCTGTTAGTATTAATTAAAATACACTATAATATTCTTGGGTCAATATATGAAGTATATGAAAAGACTTCCTGAGAAGATTGGCGTTGCCGTAACTCACAATGGTTTGTGCTGATGGAAGGAATCATTGTGATGCATTTTGTGAACGGGCCCAATGTTCTTACCAGTGTGTGGGGTGGGGCTGCTTTCTCAGTTGTTGAGGGCACTTGAGGCCACAATTGGGCCACTGATGTCACTCATGTCTCTGATAGCTGCATGGATCACAAGAAAATGGTATGTAGTTTGGTTTGTCAAATGCACACCTTTTTGTTGTTATTGCTCTTGTTTGCAAGGAGACATGTGCACTTTCAGGTGTTTCATGCTTATTATTTCAGTAATCTAAACGTGTGCTCATTGAAAATTCAGTCAATAAGGCACAGAATCTTTTTCCTGGTATTTAGGACACTATCAGCATCCATAAATCTACTTTTACTTGGTGCTTTGGTGTTGCTGCTGTTGCCTTTTGGGTCAGGCATTTCAATACTACTGAGAAAAAATAATATGACTCAACATGCACCAGAGAAAGGATAGAAGGAATTACAAGTTGCACAGTGCCAACAGGGTGCTACACTAACACCCACAAGTGACTGTGCTTCAAATCTCTTGCTTGAAAGCTGAGCCGAATAAATAACCCTCACCTTCTCCCACTTGGTGATGTGTCCACCTCCAGTCACAGGTGAGGATGCGCTGTTCGGGGACTCCTTGTATACTCCCTTCCTTATGTCCTGTTTTCCTTCTGTTTCCTCTACATGCTGTGCCTTTTTTCCCTAAGCATGCTGTCTGCAAAACCCACAAATTCCAAAACGTTTCATAAAATATTCATCCTGATGGAAAATATGCTGGAAAATACAGTGAAACCATATTCAGCAAATCTGGATGGGATCTAGTAGGTTTCCTGGAAGTCCTTTCATTTGTCTCCTTCTGCTGTGGCAACCAGGCCTAGGTTGGTACTTGGTAGAGTTGACCTAATTGCCACATACGTGTGCAACTCTCTTGGCTTACCTGGAGTTCCCAGAAGGCTTAGGCTATGTACATAGGTCTGACACACACCTGTAATTGTGGATCTTATTAATATTATCCTAGGAAAATCCTTTAAGAAGACAGACATAGATTTCATCACACCAGGATTTATCTCCTTGCCACACGCACAGAGCACCTACTGGGCCACCCTGTGCTTGCTGCAGGACAGTTGTGTTATGTGCAGTGGTTATGGACCTTAGGCTGGGGTTCTCACTCATTGAAAGTGAAGTGTTAGAGAAATACGCAGGAAGATGATCGAGCAGGAGGCATCTGTCAGGTAGGGGTAGGCAGAAGCTGAAGGATAAACCTCCTAGAAGTAAAAAGTGGTTCCCTTTGTCAAATGCTGCTGAGAGGCAGAGTAAGAGGAGGTAAGAACAGCAACTAAGTTGCAGTGAGGAGTCAGGGGCCACATCGTGGACAGGAAGTGTTAGCTGAGTGCGGACAGAAGTCATACTGCAAAGATTTCAAAAGAGAATGCAAGTGTGCATGTGGAAAGGTTGAGAACACATATTTTCCTGGATGTTGGAAAAGAGATCAGAGGATGAGGCTAAAGTGGCAGAGCTCCATGGGGACAGTGGAGGCATTCTCTGTACGACAGCAGGTCACTGGTGCATTGCGTACAGTGACAGAGCTGATGCAGGTCAGAGGGAAAAACAGACAAGCTTAGAACAGTGTGTGGGGGAAGAGGGACTAGAGATGGAGTGGCTGCACCTGACAGGAGCAAATGTCCCTCATCCAGAAAGAGAGGGAACAAAAGGAGGAGGAGTCCCAGGTGGAAGGTAGGGAATGAGGATGGGACACATTTAACAGTCCTAGCTGTGGGTCTGGGGGTTTAGCTCAAAGGCATGAAGGCCACCTGGCAAGTGCAGGAACGTGAGTTTAATCCCCAGTACCAAAAAGAAAACAAACGAACAGACAAAACACCAGTCCTAACATATTTTCTGTTAAAACCTGAGAGGGACCTCACCCACGTCTCTTGCGACCATTAGGAACAAAGAAATGTGCCCCTACCAGCCTAAGGGGGATTTAGAGATTTTCTTTGGCATGGCCTTTTTGGTTTTAAGGTAAGCCTCAGAAAAATTATCAGGACTGCTGGTGTGGGTGGGCCTGAGAAATGGCCATTTTCTATCATTCCTGGCTCTGCAAGAGCATTGCAAAGGGGGCTCTGCTGCCTGGTCTGGGGGCTCTCACTCCTCAGGGGCTGAAGGATTTCTGGAGCAGGACTGACTGAAGCATGGTGATCCTAAGCAGTTAACCTGGAAAAAGCCACCACACATTCCTGGAAATGAAGAAAGCAGAGAAGGAGAATTAGATCCAAGCAAAGGGGCCAGGAAAGGTAGGATTCAGTAAGGAAGTAGTGAGAACAAGTTATTAGGACTCTCTTCACTTTGGCACCTTGGTCATGAAGGTGTTTTGGCCCATCCTTGATGAGGCAGGATTTGTTGATGTAAAAGCAACCTTGATCATGGAGAGGAACACATATTGCACCCTGTGGAGCTGTCAGGAAATCACGGCCCCTGTGGCTTTGCGGGATGACTGAGGCCAAGCAGTCTACTTGCTCCTGTAAGTGACCCAGTTGTCTGACCAGCTGGTCAGAAACTTCTTTAAGTCCCTCAGAAAGTACTTTGGGCAGCAAGGTGAACTCTAAAAGAGAGACTCCTGGGCTCTGATGACTTTTCAGGCTCTTGTGAATATTCCCAAGTCAGTCACTAGCTGGGGACGGGTTAAGGGAGAGGTAACAAACCTGAGATCAGGGGCTGCCGAAACACAAAGCACAGACACTGGTCCAGCTGGCTGGTAAGCAAATACATGCCTTGGCTCTGTACACCCACAAGATGCCTGTTTGTAGAGAGAAGAATCCCATGAGGCCAAATCTGGACAAGAGGAGGAGGTCTTGGGGTGGGGTGGGGAGTCAGTGTCAGACTGCCTGGAATTTGGGCCCATATAGAAGGAGGAGCTAAAGCTGCGGCTGTCTAAGGGGAGAGCTGAGAGGCTGCGTGCATTACCTTGCTCTTCTCCTGCCTAACAGCAGCCAACTTTGCTTTAGGAATGTTCCGCCATCAGGCAGATTATGATGCTTGCATTTGTGAATTAGTCTGTGGGCGAAAGGAGTATCCTGTAGGGGGTCTTTATTTCTGTGTTGGCAACAGCTTGATGTAGAGACATTTTAGCTGTGTTAGAAGGAAGTGCACCCAGAAACCCAGAAGAGAGTTTTCAGGTAGTGTTGCGGTGGTAGGAGGGTGGCAGAGCTCAGACTGCTGCTTTGGAAGGGTCCGTGTCGTGGTGTTAGGGGTTAAGAGTGTGAGTAGCAGTGAGAAGGGTGGCCTGGAGCAGGAGAGCACAGGAAGTCAAGGTGGTGCTTTGTGGAAGGCAGAAGTGTGAGAGGGGTTCCCACAGCCATACATCCAGGATGATGCTGCTTAGGAAGAAAAATGTGACGAATGGGGGAATTCTTCTATTAGGATGGTCAAGAAATAGGCAAAGGTATGAATGAGAGACTCGTGGCACTGTCCAGCTGTATCTTCTGTCTCTTGAGTCACAGGAGCCAGTGTGGTGACCTTCAGGAGTCTTTAGGTCCAGTAGATGTACGCTGGAAAAGGGGAGCATTTTTTTAGGGAGGAGAAATGACCCAGGAGGAATGAACTTTTAATGTTGCTGATGGTGGCCTAGTCAGGATTACCTGGAAGAGCCCAGTCCATTTCGGCCTCTGTCCCTTAGAGGGGCCGAGGTGCTTCACATATGCCCATTCTCCAGGTTTTAAGGATACAGGAGAGATGGTGTACAGGGTGTAGGAGGATTTTGAGAAGCTGGAGTCTACATACTTCCTGATGAGGTTCCTAAGAATATTAACACAGAGTTTAGAAGGGACAGGGGTAGGTTTGAGCCAAGGGTGGAAACATAAATGCAGGAAGAGCCCTTCTGTATAGAATGGAACAGGGGCTGAGCAGAGGAGGTTTGTAGCACACAGTCCTGAGTTTGGAAAGGGCTAATGGGCAAGAGCTCTGTTCAGTCTCAATGAAGGTAGATGGAAAATAAAATTTGTTAAGCTATGTTACAGGAAGTGATTAACCTTTTTTGTTTGTTTGTTTCTGTTTATTTGTTATGATTTATGTTATAGGCTCAAAACCCCAAAATATGCTGTACTTATTATAACTTGTTCCTTCCTGTAAAGCTTGTGTAATCCTCAGTTAAGTTGCAACCTTGTAACATACCCCCATGCAACCCCCTCCCTGTCTCCCTGGTTCCTGTAACTGCTTGTTCCACCTCCCTGGTTGCTGTACCAATAAACCAAATTACCTTTTGTGGAGGCCCTGACCCCTCCCCTTGCAGCTTGCTACTTTATGACTTTCTGATGCCTCTGGCTTGGGGCACACTTTCCTGGGCTTCTTTCTGGGACAGTGTTGCCACTGAGCTCAGCTAATAAAGCACTGTTTTTAATTTTTGCAGTCCATGGTTTTTCTGCCCAAATCAATTTAGATACATAAAATGATCCCATTCACCACAGAGGTTGTGCCTCTGCCTAATATTGCTTGATTCTGCTTTTTTGCCCATTTTATTCCCTTCTGTCTCTCCTTTCCTCCTTATCTATAAAATCTTTATTTCTGTTTCATTTTCCATTCTTTTTATTTTCTTTTCCTTCCCTTCCTCTGACCCATCCCTTGTTCCCCTTCCCAGTTAGCATTTTATTCCTATTTCCCAGTATCTATTTTATATCTATTTTAATTCATATTTACCCTTTTGATATCTCACACAAGTGAAACATGTGTGTCCAATATATTTACCTTAAGTGTATGGTCTCAAGGTGCATCCATTTACCTAGCAGCAACTCAAGTTCATCCTTGTTTATGACAGAGTAGGATTCCATTGTAGAAAAACTGGCCATTTCTGGCCATCCTCAGACTTCAGGGAAAGAGAACAAGAAGCAATCCCTCTCTGCGAATCAACCCCATGCACAGACCATTGGCAGGGAAAGCCTGATGCCAGCCCTTTATGGTGCGTGGGATGAGAAACAACAAGAGTTACACACTCGTCGTGTCCCTGCCCCAGAAATGATCAGCTGATCTGGAGAAACACAGGCTGCGGTGATAGCTATTGAAGTAAAACACAATTTAATGCTTGTAAGTTTAGTGTTTCAATGATTTTGCAGTTAAATCTGGTAGTCTGATCATCTGTTTGGAGGATAACAACACACAATGTGGCACCTATGAGGAATCTCCCTCTGAAGGTGGTAGCCATTGTTAATTCCCTATTATCTTCTCTCGAAATCGTGTATCACTTTCATTCTTATGTTTGGTTGGTTTTATTGTGTATTGTTTCATTTGATTTTATTATATCCGATGGCATGGGCAACTAATTCAAGGACAATAGGATCTATTATGGTAGCCATTTTGGATTTATTATTGTCTTGTTTTGATATCTTTTATTGCATTATTATTTTGTTTCTATTGGTCCTGTTCTGTTTTCTTCTGTTTGAGTTTGACTATGTCTGAAGGTACCTGCAGCTATTTGGAGGCAACAAGAGGCATTACGGTAACAATTGTTAATTTCATATTGTTTTGAAGTCTGATGTCACACTGGTTTGTTTTGATTGGCTTTATTCTGTTTTAATCTGCTTGTCTTTATTCTCTTTAAACAAAACAATACAAAACAAAAAGCTTCCCATTTCTTCATACATTCATCCATTAATGAGATTTGAGCCATTTCCAAAGATTTAGCTATTACAAACTGTGTAATTAGAAACATGGGAGTGGGTATATTGCTGTGATATGATTCCAATTCTTTGGGGAAACGATCAAGAAGGGGACGAGCTAGTGTTATGATCAGGGTTCCCAAAGAAATATATTTAACACAGGACACATAATTTGTAAGATCATTTTATAATATTCACTTAAAGAGTCAAATACAAAAGAGTGCGGAAGACCTGTCCACACACGAGTGCCCCCAAAAAACCAGCAGAAGGCTCACATACAATGGGAATATCCCACATCAGCCCAAGCAAAGTCCTACAGGCCGTAACAATCTCCTACTCGAGTCTAGCTGAAGACCAAGACTCCAGGGCAATGTCCTCCAAAAGTCCAAATGGAGTCCTAGAGCCCATAACAATGATGCATGCAAGTCTTTTCCATGGATCCACCCTGAGACGGCCCATAGGTCAGTGGTGGAAGCTACAAAGTCTGCTCCAGTGGGTTGAAGGATCTGTGTCAGCAGGCTGAAGGTTCTGCAATGGAGCCACGAAGCTGTGCTCAAAGGAAGGACTAGAGCTCCCCCGAAAGGAAATGCAGCCGTGCTCAGTGAAATCATGGACCCAAGCTCCTCCAATGATGAGAATAGCAGAGTTCATGTCAGGAAAACCATGTGACAAGCTTCTCCAGAAGAATTAACAGCACACATCCTCCCCTCCACCTCTCCTTTTCATGCTGGAGGAAACAATCTTCAGGTGGGCATTCCATATTCAGAGCATGCTGATTCAGTTGAGCTGGGTGTTCAGGTCGACCATTAGTTAGACAACCACAGTTAGGTCAAATCAACTTCTAGTTATAATGTTCTGAGGAATCTTGTCCCTGATTTCCACAGTAGGTGCACCAGTCTACACTTCCACTAAGAGTGGAGAAGTGTTCCTTTATGCCCACAGCCCTGCCAACATCTGTGATTGCTTGATTTCCTGATACTAGTCATTCTTTCTGGAGATGCAACCTCAGTGTTGTTTTACTTTGCATCTCTTGAATGATCAGTGATGTGGAACATTTTCTCATGTATTTGTTTGTCATTAGTACTTCCTCATCTGACAAGTGTCTTCATATGAGATGCTCATTTTTGGATTGGGCCTTTAAACTTGGAGTGTCTAGCTTCCTTGGGATGGGCTGGATGTTTGAGATTTCATTTTGGTTTTTGTTTTGCCATTTTCCTATATTTCCGCGTTTGAAGTGTTGTTCCAAGGCTTTCCCTGGGAGTGTTGGAAATCGTCTGCTATGCCCTCAGTTCCTGGGATTAAATGGAGGTTGCTGAGCGTGGTCCAGTCAGGCCCTTGGACCCTCTCGGTCTTTGTCCAGTGTTCCAAGAAGCTGGGCAGGTATCTAACCACTGTGGATCCAAAGCCCTCCCAGACAAGGACTAATGCCCTGGAACTCACTTCACATGCCCTCAACTCCCCTGATTGAAGAAGATTGCTGGGCATTATCTAGTCAGGCCACAAAACCTCCCAAACCTAGTCTAGTATGACTGGAAGCTGGGCAGGTCCTTCATCATTGGGATCAATGATCTTAAACTCTCCCAGGGCTCGGGATGGTGAGCAGGAACTCAACTCAGCTGGCAGCTGAGTTCCTTAGATTGAAAAGAAGTTGACTGACCGTGGCCCAGGCAGGCCCGAAACCTGCAGAGCCCAGCCTGGTGTGGCTGGAAGCTGGGCGGATCCTTGACCACTGGGAGTGATGATCTTAAACTCTCTCAGAGTGTCCAGCTTCTTGGGCTTTTTTTTAATATTTGAGACATTAGCCCTTTAGTGAGAAACAGCTGGCAAAAATTTATTCCCAATCTGTGGGCTGTCTTTGCACTCTGTGAATGGTTTCTTTGGCAGTGTAAAAGCTTTTAAATTATCAGGTGATCCCAGTGGTTGATTCTTTGTGATATTTTCTGTGCAGTTGAGGATTTATTCATAAAGCCTTTGCTTACACCTGTGTGTTCAAGAGTTCTATGCTGAAATCCAGTCCATGTTTCAACCCATTAAGTGTCTCTGTTTCACTCGTTAGATGTTTGACCCATTTTGATTTTAGTGTAGCATGTGATGGTAGACACAGGTCTAGGTTTATTCTTTGCAATGTGGAAAACCAGGTTTTTCAGCACCATATCCCAAGAGACTATCTTCCTGTGAAAGCATTGGGGGCTATTGTTAAAGGTAAGGTAGCTAAGTGTTGGAGTTGTTTCTGCATCTTCTAATCTGCCTCATTGATCCTTGGGTCTGTTTTCTTGCCATTACCTTGCTCTTTATGTCACTCTCACTTTGTAGTACTGTGAAGTCAGGGACTGTGATGGCCCCGCCTTGCCATTGCTGCCCAGGATTGCCTTGGCTGTGGTGGGTCTTTCTGGCTCCTGATGAACTTGAAGATTGTTTTCTCTAGTTCTGTGAGGGATGCTGTTGATATTTTGATTGCAGTTGCATTAAAACTGTTTAAAAATTTGGAAAGTTGCCCCTTTTTTTCACTATATTGGTTCTCCCCACTGAAGAAAAAGGGATATCATTCCACTTTCTGATACCATCTTTATTCTTTGGGGAACATTGTATTTTTTACTGTAATGTTCTTTTATTTTCTTCTTCAGGTTGATTTCTAAGTATGTATGCATGTATTTTATCTTATTTTTTTGAAATAGGTTCTCACCATGCAGTGCAGGCTGGCCTTGAAATTGCTTATGTAACCAAGACTGGTCTGAAAAACACGGTGATCCTCCTGCCTCTCCTTCCCATATGCTGGGATTACAGGTTTGCACCAGCATACCGGCAAGTATTTCATTTTATATTTTTAATGCTATTGTGAAAATGTCTTTTCCCTAATTTCTCACAGTGTATTTGCTGTTTGTGTATAGGACAAGTATTGATCTTTGAGTGTTGGCTATGCAGCTACACTACTGAATTTGATTATTTAATCTAGAAGTCTTGGAGAAGTTTTTGGGCTTTTCTATGTAGAGCATCATATCATCCACAAAGAATGATATTTTAATTTTTTCCTTTCTGCTTCTTATTCCTTTCCTTTATTTCTTTCTTCCTTTCTTTTTTCTTTTTTCTGATGGCTCTGGCTAACATTTCTGGAACTATATTGAGTAAGGGTGGTGACAGTGGACATCCTTGTCTTTTTCCTGATCTTAGAGTGAAAGCTTACAGTTGAGTTCCATTTAGTATGATGTTCGCTGTTGGTTTTTCATAGATGACACTTATTAGATTGAGATAAGCAAAATCTATTCCAATTTTCTGCAAAGTTTTCTTTTTCTTCATTATGAATGGGTGTTGGACTTCGTTAAGTAATTTTTCTGTATCTATCGAGATGGTCAAGTGGTTTGGGGCATGGCTATGGTAATGTACCACATGATGTTTATTGCTATCTTGAACCATCCCTGCTTCTCTGGGATGGATCCCACTTGATTATAGTGTGTGATCTTCTTGATGATTTGCTGCATTCTGCTGGCAGTGACTTAGTGAGGATTTTTGTGTCTATGAGGAAGCAAGTGATCATATGATCACATTTTATCCCACCAGCATAGTATGTCTACTGAAGAGTTTGAGACTGAGTCCTGAGGACCATTTGAGTTTCTAAAGCGTGGTCAGAGGGCACTGGTATAGAAATTCGTCTGCAAGTCTTTCAACTGCACACTGAATGTGTTCCTTCTAATCATCTGTAAATGTGGATGAAAGGATACTAATTTTTTTTTCTATTTTACTTCATTTGAAAGTGCTAAGCAGTTGAAGGTATCACATGGTCAAGTAGCAGGGTTATTTCCTAAGACAAATTTACTTTCCCATGACTTCTGTTGTATTTCTATGTAATATTGAGGAATATTGGTGGCATTTTCTTTTATGGCTGGGGTATCTCCTTGCAGATTTATGAGATTGAAGGTATTAGAAAAAATTTCACTACCATTTGTGCTAGTCATGACATGAAAGAAAAGATTTATTAGTTCACACTAAGGCTTTTAGGAGAAAGACTGTGTTTTTCTAATGCTTCCATAACATTTCTTTTGTTTGGAGGAGAAGCAACGGTACTATGAAGCTTTGATTATCTGCTACCTCCTTTATATGAAAAAGGGAAAATGAGCTGAAGAAGGAAATTTTTCAGTTACACTCCACAGCCTTTAACGTAGGACGAGAGATCTTTGTTTTGACACTCTTTTCTCCATCCCATCCTGCAAAGAGAAATGAAACAGACAAAAAGTTACAATCTGTCCTCATTACAACACACATACTTCAAATCCGTATCAGTGACAAAACATACTCTCAAGAAATAAGTAGCTAGAATCAAGTACTACTGTTTACTGAATGGAAAAGGCATATAAAGTATTTTGTTTTCCAAACTCAGAGCGCAGCGCAACAAGCTGCACAGAAATGGTGGCTTGTGTACATTCCACCCTTAACTTGTTCTGGAAATACTTTCAGTAAATGTCATGGAAATAGTGGAAGGTGGAGAATTTTAAATCTCCAAAACCCACTAAAATAAATGGTGGAGTAAAAGCATAGGAGTCTGGGTCACTTCAGGTAGATGGATGTTTCCTGGATAATGGGAATACATTTTGTCACCATATTCCAAGTTTTAGCTCAAAGACACTTTGGTCTTTGGATCTTCTCTCACTGCATATGCTGATAATAGGTAAAAGCCTTTCCCCCCTAACACTCAGTCAGTCATACCATGCTCTAATGCCTTGTGGGTCCTTCACAACCCTCTTCGCACAAGCCACAGACTTAGAGATGTCATCATGCATCAAATCTGAAAGAGAAACAGTGGGGAATGAAAACTGACATGGGAATTTCATTTGAAATTTAGATCCAGCTAGCCAAGGCTTAGGATGGTTCATCTACCCCTTTTGACATGAAATTAAGCATTTTGTTCTCTTTAAGGAAAGCCATTGGGAACTCTGGAATTCTTAACATTTGCAACAGAAAGTTACCCTTGGAACAATACACTGTTTAAAGAAATGCCTGGTTATGTTTTCCTTGGGTATTCTACTATGGATTATTCATCCTAAAAAAAAAAAATAAGAGATCGTGAATTTGATTCCTGGTTAAAAAAAATATTCTCTAAAAAAATTAGAAGAAAGACACTCAAGCATATATGCACAAAGCTGTTCATAGCAATTTACAAAAGAGAAAAATAGAAAAAAATCTAAGTGCTTTTCAGTAAATATCTAATAAATGCGATGGAGTATACATACAGTAGAATTATATTCACCATTTATATTAAAAATGCAGATTTGCATTTGGCGATATGGAAATAATTTTATGTGATACTTATGCAAACTACTAAGCCAAATATATAATTACTTAATTTCTTGCATGCTTGTGTGTATACACATGTACATGACATAATTTACTTGCCTGTACATCATTCATGTACATTCTGAACGAACATATACATACAGTTAAAAGGGATGTGAATCCCTCAGTAGGAAGAATGTCATTGTTAGTTTGGTTTTTCTTTTTTTGCTTGTATATTTCAGTTTTTCTTTAGTGACTATATGTTTATGTAGTACAAAGTATTTAGAAATAAATTAACCAGATTGAAAAGAGTATTCGAAAATCAATCTCGTCTCATGGCACATTTAACATTTAACCATTTGGTAAGACCACATTTTAGATATTTATGTTCCATTGTATGTAAAAAAGAATCCACATGAATTTCTACTTCATTATCAGTTCAGGAGTCTATTATTTCATACTTTGGCATTCTATAAGTTCTATGTGATCTCTTATAAAACACAACACAAAACGAAAGAAAAACATGAGTTTATAAATTAATTGGGACTAATTATTAATAAAATAATAAATTAATAAACATGTTAAAAGCATGAGTTCATAAATTAATTCGTTAAGTGTTGTGATGTTCCAAGATCCCTAGTATTTTTTACTTTTTGATATGCAAATCAAAATATTAAGAAAATCCAATCTTGTTCTAATTTACAATAAAATCTTCCAGCAAATAAATATATATGTGGAGAGGAACAGCTGGTCTGATAATAAGTTCTCTTAAAAGTGGGCACACATTTCACTGTTACACTAAAAACTAAAAACGTTACATGGGATGTGATAAAAAAATTGTATATTTCAATAAAAGTATTATGACCGTGAAAGACACACAGCCATCAGCTTCTCAAACTACTCTCCCTGTTTGAACACAGTTGATCTATCCCTCTTGCCAGTTTCTGAAGCAGTTCTGCAGGTTCTGTTTCATGAGTGTCTTCAGTGCTCGCTGTCACAGCGGCCTCAGTGTCCCAGATTGATTCAGATTGCTGACTCCCGTGGCTCTTTTGACTTTGCAGAAGAGGCCCAGGTGGAATGGTGCCAGCTCTGGTGAGTAGGTGGCTGAGGACACACCCTAAGGGGTTACAGGCCTGCTTTTCCACTGCATGGTGCTCCACAGCGGCAGGCCCTGTTTGGTGATGACACTGGAAAAGAAACTCATAAAACAGACTTCCAGAACTGCTTCAAAAGGTGACGAGAATAATGCTACTCTCTGTCAGAGAGAGGGAGAGCATTTTAAGGACAATTAATGGCAATGTGCATTTTACTCTAATAAAAACTTTTAGTTAACCATGCAAAATATATTTTGATCACCATGGCTGTTCAGACTATTTCATAACAAAAGGAGAAACAGTCATAAAGGACCACACAACCATTTGTTAAATATCCCTAAGTATATAACACAACTATCACTGGTCTGGATAAAAATCTCAGTATAGCAACTGATATTAAATTAATCAATAATTTCATAAACTTGCATCTGAAACGAGCAACTTTTTGTGCTATACATTGGAGTGTTGGTTGGTTTGTGGTTTCCAGTGCTAGAAGTGAAATTTAGGAAAGCAGGCACGTTAAGAAGTTTGTCTACCCTGTGCAATTACCCCAACCCGTGATTCTTGCTACAAAATTTGATGGAGAAAGCAGTTCCTTTCTAGCAGTTGAGTTGTGGTTTCCTTAGGAGCCAGAAGAATCCTTCCAGATTGTCCTTTGCACTGAATCTCTATTGTCTGTGCTAGAGGGGTCCTGGCCGACTCTCTAGCACTCTCCTGTCTTACCTTTGCAGGATACGTGGCAACCATTAACAGCATTGGGGGTTTTGCCATCGTTGCACCAATAGTGGCTGTTAATCTGGAATATCCCATAGTCAGTGCTTTTGTCTCCAGGATTGTAGTTTGTAACTCGTGTGTTGTAACTACTCTCCGCCTTGGCCAAGCACATCCCTGCGGAGGAAATATTTGAAATAATGAGTAATAATACGAAATGATTTACACTGTATACCAAAGTCAGATCTTTACATCTGATTCTATTTGTTTCAGAGAGGACCTCATCATGTTGTTCAGAGTGGATTTGATGTCCTTCAGTAGCCCACACTTGACTCAAAATCATGGCAGTTCTCCTGTCTCAGTCTCCTGAGTTCTGGGATTGCAGGTCTGTGCTACCATGGTGGCTCTTTTTAACTAACTCTATGTTACCAGACACTTACTCTATAATTTTCTTTTTTAAATAAAAAATTTTATTTTGTACCATGAATCACTTGGACTTGCCATGCAGGTGCTTATGCTGCTGACCTGTGCCCCCCGCCCTAGAGATATTTATTTTAGAAGTGCAAGCATATACTGTATTTAAACTACAAAGTATTTTGCACTTGACTGTTTTTCTTGCTGTCGTGTCCCAGGGTATGCTCATAATGCCCAGGCTGGTCTCTTGGGTTGGAAGGATCCTCTTTCTCAGCCTCCTGAGTAGCTGGGAGCACAGGTGTGAACCACTCTGCTCAGCCCAATGCTGGGGTTTAAAGGTTCTCTCAGAGAATCTCTTCCATGAGGCATCTCAGATTGGAACGCTCATGAAGCAAGATGTGGCCCTTTAAAAGCATGGAAATGCCTGCGTCGCCATTGCTGTCACATTTGCCCTGCTCTCATTACTCTGTCGATATTCAATATAGAGTGCAAACATCAGCACAGCTGTTGAGGGGATTTAGTAAATGTATAGCACAGGAAAGCTCACAGGAAAGTGGGTATTACTAGAAAAAACAGAATTTTTCCAAGAGGTACACATTTGCCTGTAAGTCCTAAAGGTAAATTTAGACGTCACACAAGATTCTTGAGAACAAGCCTCGGAGAGCAGAATAGACTATTATGTAACTTCATCTGTGTCCATCCATCCATTCTTCCACTTACTACCTTATTCGTTTAAGTGCAGCTGTTGACTGGGAAATGTTTCAATAGTCTGAAAACCAAGAGATCACACTGACAAATATGCAGCAAACTTTAGGAGCTTCTCTTGATGGCACAGCATGAATGGTGTGGAGGAAAATGAAAAATAGACAATGCAGTGAGACCCACAGGAAAACTCATCTTGCTAAACTGCAGAGACCCCTCATATAAACGATTACTGGGGAGAAATACATTCTTATTCTCCTCTTACAAGTTCACATTAAGTTTCTAAAATCTTGTTGTTACAAACCCTGTATCAGGATAAAGAATGTATAGAAAGCTTCCACATCACTCTGTCCTCTACAACCCAGGTTTCACACCAGTCTATCTAAGGGCATCTTTTCCTCTGGCTTCTCAGGCCATTGAATCTGGAGCAACAGGCAAATCTAGTCACCCCAGAAAAGTCCAGCAGATGGTGTGAAACATATACCATGGAGAATATTTCCTCTCATGGCGTCATTCCTTCTCCTGATAACTCTGATTCTAAAGCAGCAAATCATGCTTAAATGTTATAATATTGAACACTGCAAGAAAATAGCGGTCTCTTCCCAGGAAACCCCTCTGACCATTCGTTTTCTCTTGGAATGTGTGTGCAGGTAGGGAGAGCAGACTTACAGTTTGCCAGGCTGATTCCATGGTAGCCAGCCATTCCTTTTTCTTTCAGAGCTTTGGCCAGCTCACATCTTTTGTAGATCTTTCCCTTGACGGTCCCGCACAAGAGGACAAGGCCCAGAAGAAGCAGAGCCTTCATGATGACTGGAAGCACAGGCCACGAGGATGGCCAGGAGAAGTGGAGCTAGTATTTAAAGTCTTTTCACTTCCTCCTTCCTCTATTTTTTTAGGGCTACCCTTTATGATTGGTATGCAAAGCAGGAGATAATTAGATTTACCTCATTCAAAAGCATTTTGTGAAACATTTTGTTGCTGTAAGAATTAATCTGTGGAGTCTCAGAAAGCCTACTATTTTTTTAAGCCTCTGATCAGCAGGTAGCTTTCCTTTTATCTACATTTGCATTTGCCAGGAATCCCATTTGCATTTAGTTGCTGACCAGTTTCCTTCTCCTACTAGTGTAATTGGTCCTCTTATTGCTCTCTGCCATGGTTGTTAGCCTTGGTACTTGGTAGGTCTGTTGTGATAACTACCTATAGTATAGTTAACTGCATACATGAAAAAAGATATCAGACTAGGAGATTTAAGATATATGTGGCATTCAGGCACACTTCCGTAAAAATCAGTCTCACTTTAGTCCTTACAGCAGAAATCCTCAACAAAAAACCCCAATGTATTAGTACTGTATCCATTCCATCATAAACAAACACAAACATATTATGGACTACCTGTGCTGACACAGGGAATTATAAAACAATAGAGTGATCATGAAGCAGTGGATCATCAGCCACCACACTGAGGTCAATTTTATACTTACGATATGCAAGCCAGCCAGGAAACTCCAGAGGGCTGGGGGTGGCCTGTGATAAGTAGAGAAAGCAAGGTGGGCAAAAGCAGAGTGCAGGAAGGGACCCCAACTGGGCGAATCAACAAAAACAATCTTAAATTGAGAATATCTGTCTATAAAGGGGATATCTTAAGTTCAGACACCGCCAACGTATGTTTGAAGATTAAAAGCCATTTCTGAAAGGTGTCCTTGCTTGTAATTGCTCAATTTGCTTTCCCACTGTCCTTAGCTGTCTTGGTCATGCATGCCTTCCTCCAGTGATCTAGGTGGGTTTCATTGCATTTCCCTGGCAGCTACTCTCTGCTTAGTAAGCACTGTGCTAGGACCTCAGGGTGCGGTGAGTAATAAACAAATATAGTCCTCACCCTCTTAGAGTTTATTTTAAAACAGTCATATCTTACTGCAATTGGGGATTTCTACAGAACGGAAAGCATAGTGTTTATGAGAAGTTTAGCAGACATGATAAACCTGTTAAGGATGTTCTAGCTGACACCTGGATGCTGAGTTGTAGTCAAATGAGCCAGGTGGGAGAGACAGGGACAAATGACACCTGAAATCACATTTTCTTTGTTCCTCACAGAATAGGGAAGTATAGGCTTGTGAAGACGCTGACAATAGTGTTATGTCATCTATGACATACATCAAAGACATGAAGTTCGAGGGAACAGAGTCAGACCAATGTGCAAATCCTCAGAACAATGGGATTTAGAATTCTCCTGAAGTTTATGGGAGTTCAGCAGTTTCAAAAGCTTTTTAAAAAATGACTATTGACTGGATTCTTGCGGAGCTGCTGGAATCCTGAGAAATAAGCCCAGTGGTGTATGAGGTTGGTATATGAAATGAACTAGAAGAAATAGGAGATACGCAGGGTTGTTGTTGAAGATAGAATGGACTGTAATTAGTCCAGCAACCAAGAACCAACTTCTATCTAGAGTTGTTGAAGATTAATAAAAAGGGAGTAATACTGGCTTTTGTCTACTCAGTGCTTCTGAAGTACTAGTACTTAATATCACAGTTCCTGCAATAATCATATAGTCAGGCACTGTATCATTTTATAGATCAATAATAGAAGTCCTATGAGAGAAATATCTTAACTAAAGAAATACAGATAGAAAGCAGCATTTGCATTCAGATGAACTCCATTCTCTCTCCCTCTCTCTCTCTCTCTCTCTCTCTCTCTCTCTCTCTCTCTCTCTCTCTTTCTCTTTCCTCCCTTCCCTTTGCTCCTCCAACCCCCTCCCTCTCTTTTTCTCTATGGAAAATGTTATGGCTGATGCCGAGCATTGGTTTGTCCACAGTGGCTTACATTGCTTTCTCACTTCTGATCTTCTCTTGTGAAATGGGTTGTAGGTGCACAATGTAAGATACTGTAACTTATGGGACACAGTGAGGAAAGCACTACGAGGGAAACTTATAGCAGCAATTGTCCACAGAAGAGAAACAGAGAAAGCTCAAATAAACCTAATGTTGAACTTCAAGCTTCTATAAAAAGCAGAGTAAATCAAGCCCAAAGTTTGTAGAAGGGAGGAAATTATTATTATTATTATTATTATTATTATTATTATTAGTCTTGTTGAGATAGTTTTTTACTATACAGCTCAGGCTGGCCTTGAGCTCACTTTGTAGCCCATGCTGGTCTCACATTTGCAATTGGCTGAAGGGAGGAAATTATAAAGTTCAGGCCACAAATTAATACCATTGAAACTAAGAAAATAATACAAAGAATCAATGAACCAAAGAATTGATCCTTTGAAAGATTAAATAAAAGATTTAATTCACCAATTAAATGTTATCAGGTTTTAGTTTGCTCACCTCTGCTTCTGGAGTTGGATTCCAGGTGCTTCTGATTTCAACAAAAAAGTAAATGAAATGAGTAAAAAGCAGCAGTAAAATTTGTTTGAAAATTTAAAAGTGAAGCATGAGAGAAAATCTGGTTTTGTCGAGGGAGGCTAGGTTAAGTATAAGAGGAAAAATAAGCTAAGAGTTTACCCTGGGAATACCGGGGGGATATCATGAGCAAATCCCCTAGGGCAGGATCTTCTTACTGTCTGTGTCCTTTTCTTATATCCAACTTTTCTTGAAACTCATGAGAACTTCTACCTATGGGCCCTGAGAGGTGGTACTGAAATCCCACACCTCAGGCTGATGTGAGTTCTAGACCATCTTATTGAAAATCTACTCAATTTCTCACAAGAAATCCTTGTGCTGGGCTTTGAGACTGCTCTGGTGCTGTGTCCTAGGATCTTGTAATCAACAGGTTATGCATATTTTCCCAACCAGCTTTGCCATGCCCAAATCCCCTACATCAATACTAGAGTACAATGCCAGAGAACTTGGTTGCTGGACTAATTACAGTCCATTCTCCTTTCCCAAAATAAACAAAATGGCCAAACTAGGGGATGTGGCAAAGGAGTCCAGCTAGCCATTCCCAAGTACATCACTGAACAGAAACTAAAGAGATCTGTGTATTAGTAACAAAGTCTTTAGATAATAAGCATTCACAAATAGCAGCATAAAACAAACCAAACAAAAGTACAGAAATGGGAACAAAAGGCAAAAGGGTCCCAAAATCCCCTGAAGCCAATCTGGGAGCACCAAGGAACAGAACAGTATAAACTGCATATATGAAGTAGTCAGAACACATAGCAGAACAGGTTAGAAAACAGCTCAAAGTGATACTCCTATATGATTAGACAAAGTATACATAAACATATAATGCAAGTAATAACCAAAAAGACGCAAGAACTCTCAGAAGACACTAACAGACAGCTAGATGAGCTAAAGAAAATGATACAATGCAAGAATGACCAGTTCAATAAATAATTAGAATTCATGAAATTAGAATTAGAAATTCAGGAAATTAAAAAAATCATATTGAAAGTGTGAGCAGCAGGACAGAGCAATGTGGGAACAGAATTGCAGAACTACAAGACAATGATGACTTCAGAGGCCAACTACCCAAAGACATCTTAAGAGCAGCAAGAGAAAATGAAAAATTGATGTCATCACTGCTAGATGATTCAAAGAAGACTGATCTGAGAATAATGGGAAATAGCGACAAATCAGAAGACAACACAAATGACATAAATACTCCATGCACAGAAATAATGGCAAAAATCTCCCCACACATATAGAAATGGACATACAGATAAATGAGGCATATGAAACCACAAATAGCTATGATCAACAGAGAACTTCTTTGATCTGGACCGCAGATCAGTCTGTGGGCCTCGCCTGGAGAGTGGACGGAGATGGGGGGCTGGGCAAGAGGAGAGAGAGACGGAGACAAGATGAAAGGTTCCAATCAAGTCTCATTTATTCTGAAAATGGTGAAAACTTATATAGGGTGGAGCCAAATGTATTAGGAGGAGGGGGGGCCAAAAGTCCCTGTAGGGATGACTTGAGCACCCGTATCTGGGGTTACTACTGTGTTGGAGGTGGAACAGAGGTCCAATCCTGCGCTTCCTTGTGTGGTGCGGAGGAGGTCTGAGATGGATTGTTTTGTGCTGGGTTGTTTTGTTGTGGGACAAACCTTATAGCCCCAGGGGCTTGTCCTAGGTAGGGGGTCTGGGGCTGACCCCGATTCCCGTTTCCCTGCTGGGGGAGGGGGTTGCCATCTACATCCATTTTTGATCTGCATTCATTAGCCCAATGATATCCCTTTCTGCATCTCGGGCACAAGTTTGTGGGTTTGGTTTTGGGTTATTGTGTTGGGACTTTTGGGCCATTGGGCATTGTCTGACAAAATGGCCTGTTTAATCACATTTAAAACATTTGCCATTATTGATTTTCCATTCTTGCTTGTGTGTGAGGAGGATCTCCTTTACAGCTGCAGCTGTACTTGCAGCTATGACCTGAGCTTGATGGTAGGCAGGGCCTATGTCAGCGCACAAGCAAATATAACCTGAGAGATCCTCCTTTTTTCTGTGTGGTTTGATAGCAGCCTGGCAGGCAGGATGAGCATTTTCATAAGCCAATTGTTTAACAGTGTCAGAGTTGTCCTTGCAGGTGCCAAAGAGGCGCTCAGTTGCCTCTAAGAGGTGATCAACGAAATCAGAGAAGGGTTCCTCAGGTTTCTGTTTTATTTTTATAAGGGAAGAAGTGACTCCACTAAAGGGGAGCTTTTTCCATGCTTTGGTTGCTGCCAGAGTGATTGAGCAAAAAGGCCTGCCTCATATCGCATTTGAGCTTGTTGTGTAGCATATCGTCCTGTTCCTGTTAACATGGAAAGAGTGTAATGATTTCTCCTGTTAGTATTATCTTTAGTTTACATTGGTCTTGGAATTCCACCTTCCTGAGCAGATAACCCTGCCTTAGAGTCAGTCAATTATAGACTGAAACCTCTACAAAGTGTAAGCTGAAACAAACCTTTACTCCGCTAACTTTGGGTGTGAGGTTATTTTGTCTAAGCAGTGAGAAAAAGTAACTAAGACAGTCCCCCTTTAATTTTCTGATTATCTCCTTATTATTGCAACCCTATTTGTTCCATGGATGTGATTATCTTATCTCTGACATAGTGATTATAATTTATTCTGTTGTTTCTATTTCTTCTGAGTTCTTCTCTATGTATTTATTTGCTCTATCTTTCAGATTAGTGGCTTTGATTAAATACCTGCTGATCCTCACTTAATCATACAGAAAAATAAGGGCTACTGAGGCGATTGGAAATTCTATGAGCCTGGACTGGTAACACGACAGGCAATTGAGCAAAATTTCCCCTTTCACAGTGGGCCTTGATGTCACTATTTGTCTCTTCCTTAGTTCTAGAATTTATCCCAGAGTAGAACATTGCTAAATCCTGCTAGGCTGGCTATTTGGCTGGCAAAAATCAAGGAGCAGAGTGACTTAGAACATGGATGTTACATAACCTGCCTGTTCACATTATGCTTTGTTATTCTGCCTTTACTGTTAGATGAGTGTATTTTTTATTCTGTGTTAGGTATCCAAATCACTAGCTGGTTCATACTACCAAGTGTTCTACTCCTAAGACACATGCCAGCATTTGAACTCCATTCTCAAGGTCCAAGTGTCTGTTTCATCCTCCAAGCTCAGGTCTGGATGAAAAGTAGATATTTGCTGTCCATGGTAGCTTTGAATATGTGATTCTCCTTCCTCAGCCTCCAAGCATCTGGGAGAACAAATGTGCACTATGACATCTGACTTCAAAATATCATTCCTCATATATTAAACATTCAATTTGTGAATCACTTAGTATTTCTTGATTTATAAGGAAGTTCAAAGTGTGAACAGACAACAACCAGAGGAAAAGGAAAGTCAAAAGTTGTTAAATATAAATTCTATCTTTCCCTAGGTAACCTGGTATACTTCTTTCTCGGGCAGCAGGAAGCCTCTCTTTATCCTGGGCCTTCTCTTTTCTGAAAAGATTTTATGGTAGTGTGAGTTGATCAGAACATTAAAAGAATTGGAGTACATGTCTATAGGGGCAGCAGGCTCCAAAATCTAAGTTAGCTCTCTTCCTGACCTCCAGAGAGATAACCATCCATAGAGCACATGCTAGGAGAACATGAATAGTCAGGAGAGTTTTGAGTGAGTACAGTACATGCATTCACTTCTTCATGCCTTAGACTACTTACAATGGTGAAAACCTCAATTTAGTCCTTTTAGCATCAGAGATGTGACATAAAGGATAAGAGCTTGAGAGGGAAATATTCTATGCTGTCTGTCACACAAGACCTGCTGTCCTCTCCTAGTGCCTCTAGGGTGGCCAGTTGCCTCAGACCCAAAGGCCCAAATAGGTTGAGTAAAAGATTCATTGAGGACTCCTTTGGAACTTGGGCACACAGAGACTAGAGAAGTACAGTGTTTTCCTTTACTTCAGTTTCCCTGCCATGGCATGGGACTTTTAGAGCAAATTAAACAAACAAACAAGTAAACAGCTACATTGAACTCTCAAAAAAAGGAAGCAGGATTTATTTTCTCCCTCAGGTAAAGTCTATATCAGCATCTCTGAAACTTAGCATGAAATATTTCTTTATTCTTTCTTTATTCTTATTACAAGGAAAAATCAAAACACTATTTGTAAGAAACAAATTCAGAAGACAGTAACTACCTTATGAGTAGAGGATAGGGGGTTTTACAAAGGCGAAAACCTATGAATTTTGTCTTCAGCTTCTGTTTATTAAAACGATAGAGAGCCTTCCTCCCAGGTCCACGTGTGGAACTTGTCACAACCTGAGTGGTTTTTTGAACTGTCATAGAAGGGTGCCAGGGCCCAAGAACCTAACCTGGGGACCCACTGCCTGTGTGCACATTCCTAGGTGGGTCTACTTGTCTTAGTCAGGGTCTTATCTCTAAAATTTATAGGGGAGGTTAAGCAAAACTTTACATACAAGTCAAGTTAGTAACTAAGGAGATGCACATTATCTAGTGCAATAATATGGTGACATAGAGTATGGATTTCTGTGTTTGTTTGTGTACTTTTTTTTTTTAATCGGTACTGGGAAGTGAACTCACGACTGCATGCGCAAGGCAGCTACTTATGCCCCTGAGCTAAATCCCCAGCCCTTGTTTATGTACTTTTAAATACTAAACAATATCTTTCTTTTAAGTGGCTGCCCTCATCTCCTTTACATTTTATTGAAGAGAGAAGGGGCGGCTAACTGTGTTGTGAATACCTCGCTTCTCCTGTGCTATGTCAGCTCTCCCTCTTGTCTTGTTAATTGCTTTTTAAAGCAAAGCTTTCACCCTTTTTAGTTGGGATTTGCCAAAGAGTCAAATAAGACCCTTATGTATGTTTTTCTGCCTACGCCACTATATGAATATGCTTTTTATTAATCAACTCACAACGTTCAGCACTGAGTTGGTTTCCATTTTATAAATCACCATGAATTGCTTTATCATACGTGTTTAGGTACATTTCTTATTATCATCTTAGGGTAAATTTGAATAATGGAAACACTGAGCAAAACAGTCTGAGGCATGCTGGTTACATTTGTACTTACATTATTGAACACAAAGAAAATCTTCCATCATATTAGCTTATAATTCCAAAGCTTTAAATTAATGTAGAGTGCAGTGGTTCATGCCTGTAACCCCAGTGCTCAAGAGGCTGAGGTAGGAGAACCGTGGAAAGTTTCAAACCAGCTTCAGCTACATAGTAAGTTCAAGGCCAACCTGAACTACACAATGATATTTTCTTTTCTTTTTTTTTATTTAAATAGAAAAAAACAAAACAGAAAAAGGGTAGATATAATACATAATTTCAAAAAAAGTACAGTAAGAAATTACTAGTTGATAAATTACATATTATCCTCTTAGAAATAGTTGTTCAAGTTACAAGAGTAAATCATACAAAATGGGCAAACAGTGAGACTGCAAACAGTTCTGTTCCATGATCCAACAAAAACTTAGTAATGTGGTTATCAATCCAACACATTTAAACATACATGCAGTTATATCCTTTAGAGCACTTTCTTTTCCTCTCTTTTTTACAACAGCAATTACACATTTTGGGTTATGTTTCTCTTAAATTTATTATTACTTTTTATACTAGAGACACAATGTGATATTTATAAATATGATTCTTATTTATTTCACTAATGAGGATAGTCTCAAGTTGTCTTCATTTGCCTATAAAGGCCTCAATATCATCCTTTTTACAGCTGAGTAATATTCCATTGTATAAAAATAACACCTCTTTTTCATCCACTCTGCAGTTGAATGGGAATCTTGGTTGTTTCGAAGATTTAGCTATTACAAATTGTGCTTCTATGGACATAGGTGCACATATATCACTGTGACATGACCTTTTCAGTTTTTCTGCGAAAATACCCAGGAGAGGAACAGCTAGATTGAATGGAACTTCCAATCCTAGTCTTCTGAGAAATCTGCATCCTAATTTCCATAGTGGGTGCACCAGTCTACACTCCCACCATCAGTGGAGCAGTGCTCCTTTTTTCCTGCAGCCTCACCAACATTTGTTATTAGTTGATTTGTTGATGGCATCTATTCTTTCTGGAGTGAGATGAAATCTCAATGCTGTTTTAATTTGCATTTCTTGAATGACCAGTGATGGTGAGCATTTCTTCATGTATTTATTTGCCATTTGTATATCTTCATCTGAGGACTGTGTGTTCATCTCAGATGCCCATTTTTTGGAGAGGGTCTTTGAATTTGGGAGGATTGATGTTTTTCAGGTCTTTATATGTTCTGGATATAAGTGCTTTGGCTGAGGGGATGCTGGCTAAAATTCTTTCCCATTCTGTGAGTTTTCTTTTCATTCTGTTGGTGATTTCTTTTGAAGTGCAGAAACTTTTTAATAATATGAGATCCTGGTTGTTGATTCTTTGAAATGTTTCCTGGGCAGTTTGTGTTTTGTTCATGAATTCTCTGCCTACCCCTACGTCTCCAAGACTTCTCACAATGATATTTTCATGTCAAATTGGGTAGGATGAAAACAAGTTAGCCCACGACACACGACCCCTGAAAAATATGTTTTAGTATTATGCTATCCAAGCCTAAGAAAAAAAAATACAGATAAATCTAAATTTAAAATGAAATTTCCATGACAGTTATTTTTATTCCTCCCTATCTTGCATTCAGGCTGATTGAAAGATGACATTACTCAAGCTGTGGCTCATACAAAATGGATTGCAAGGGATCCACAGGCATTAGAGGACTGTATGGTTCAGTGTTTACGGGGAAACCTGCCCTGTTTCCATAGAATACACAACAAGATATGACTTCTGAAGACCAAAGTATTCTCTGAAAACTGAATTACAGATTTTGACTTATGTGGGACAATATATTATCTCCATCCATCACAAGCAGGCCACTTTATAAAAATTTTGTTGCTGTTTTTATTTTGCACAATGAAAGGAAAAGCACAACCAGTAACACAGGTTTTCTTCACATTCACGTGGGGTTTAGAAAATGACTGCCTTTTCCCTGGGGAGGTAACCTAAACCAACAAGGAGTGCCACAGTGCAAAATCTGTAAATCCCAGGAGTCAGTAGCTTAAAGATAATCCCTGAGCCAAGGAGGAAAATGAGTGTTCCAAGAAACAAGGCCCAGAGACGCACCCAGGGATGCGTCACCCTGAGCAGCACCTACTTTCGATGTGCTGACTCAGAACCCACAGTGAGCACTCTTTTCTCCAGGGAACTGGTACCAGCACCCCGTGATTTTAGATATAAGGTCTGAAACCTTTTTGAATGACACAAAGCATTGCTCGAAAGAGAGGTACAATGAGACAGACTGTAGTATGAATAAGAAGCATGGACCAGGGATAAAGCTGAAAGCATGGCGCCTGCCTGGCAAACGCAAGGTCCTGAGTTTGGTTTCTAATACAAAATAAATAACTGAATAAATATATGAAATATGCCTAAGTTCAAGATCAGGAGAGAAGCCACTGTGAAAAAGACACTCAAAAGAGTCAACTTCTAGATACTTCAATCGATTGCTTCCCCTGGACCAAAAAAGAATCTCCAAATATTTCAAGATTCAAATTGGTATGTATATTGCATCCTTGCAAACCCAAAAGATTGTTCCCTAGCAAAGTAATAATCAGCTTATGGCCTGAAGCAACAAAAACACACATAAAGACTGCCAAAGTTCAGAGAAGGAGGTGGAAATTGTGTTTCCTTCAAGGTGAGTTGCTTTCATAACTGCATTTTCTTCTAGTTCAGCAACTTCTCTCTCCCACGTCGTTGCTACTATTTACTGCCTCACACTTGAGATGTGAAGAAGTGAACTGTGAGGTGGAAGGACTGAGAAATGCTGAGAGACCAGGAGCCTGGTAGTCACCACCCACTGCGTATCCTCGTAGTTTGGCCTTCCCTAGTTCCCAGGATCTACCCTGTGGTCAGTCTGAAGTTCATTTGTGCCCGCCAGCCTGTGCCCAATCTTGATCTCACGAAGATAGTGTGACATTGAAAGGTCTTCAGTATTGCACAGGAATGACATACCCACAAACTTCAATCACAGTTTCTCTTGCGGATGGGCTGGCACCCCATCCAAATCTTAGCAGGGTGTGGCCAGAGCCATAGGACTCCTGCAGAGCTCTGTGCGTGTCGAAAGAGTGGGCACCAGTACCAGCATCAAGCTAGGAAATGTGCAGTAAGTACTCTGCAGTCAGGGCTTAGCATCGCAAATGATCTATAAATGAGGAGGTAGCTGCTTCCCCTTGCAGCCCCCCCCCGGGGGGGGGCTGGATATGAGCTCAGATTCATAGTGGAGGAGGTGACCCTGAGGCTAAGTTGGGTGTGATCCTTCTCCTTATCTGTTTGATATTCTCCAAGTTCCTTCAGATGAAGCTACTTGGTCTTCCGGGGTTCTCTGTGCAGAACATGGGGGACCCGGAGACCCCAGCCTCACAGTGGACCAGCACTTTGACTACTTTCTCACTGACACAGTCAATTACATCCATCACTTTTTGCAAGCGGGAACTAATGTCAGCTTTACAGCTATCTTTTACTAGGATCTATTTGTAGTGTATTTTAAAATTTTTCTTAGTCTATTGGTATGTTTAAACATACACAATGCTCGCATTCATTATAAGGAATGTGTACTTCTACATGACATAACCTCCTAATTCTTTTTTTTTCACATTCCCTCCCCTCCTTTCAAATGCACTTTCCCTCCTTATTTACAAAAGCATTTTTCCCTTTTCTATTCTTTTTTCTTTTATCCCTTCCTTCCTTTTCCTCTAACCCCTCTCTTGCTCCCTTCTCCATTTGAACATTTTCTTCCTATTTTACAATATCTCTTATACTTTACACTTCTGGTTTTTCACACCAGAAAAGCAATGAAGTATTTAAAAATGTGTGTCTGATTTCTCTCACTTAAGAGTATCATCTCAAGGTGCATCCATTTAGCTAGAGATGTTTTAGGCTTACCCATTTTTATGGTGGAGTAGGATTCCATTCAATTAAAAAAGAGTCTTTACCCTTTCATTTGTTGAGGGGCATCTGGGCTGTTTCCAAGATTTAACTCTTTCAAAATGTGCCACTATAAACATGGGTGTGCATATATTGTTGTAGTATAATGCTTTTAATTCTTTCAGGAAGATACCAAGGAAAATAGCCAGGGTAAATGACACCTCTAGTTTTACGTTTTGAATGTGTTAGAATTTGTCAAATGCTTCTTCTGCCTCTATTGAGATGACCACATGGTTTTTGTCATTAGCTCTGTTAAGATGGTGTATTGTGGGGCTGGGGATTTAGCTCAGTGGCATAAGCACTTGCCTTGAAAGCAGGCAGTTGTGAGTTTGATCCCTGGTACCATAAAAACGAAAAAGCCAAAAAAAAAAAAAAAAAAAAGACGGTATATTACATTTATTGATTTGCAAATGTTAAATGATCCCTGGGATGAATCCTACTTGGTCAAAGTGTACAATCCTCTTGATTATTTGCTGCATTCTGTTAGCAAGTGTCTCACTGAGGAATTTTGTGACTGTGTTTCTTAAGGAGATTGACCTGTAGCTCTCTTTTTTTGTTTGGATCTTTCTCTGGTTTTGATATCAGGGTAATTCTTTCTTCTAGGAATTAATTTGGGAGTAATTCTTTCCTTCAGCTTTATTAAAGATGTTGACAAGCAGTGGGATAAGAGCTTCCCTAAGTTTCTTGTAGAATTTAGCAGCAAATTGGTCAGAACCTGAACTTTTCTTTGTTAATAGGTTTTTAATTACACTTTCAATATCACTGGCTGATATTGGGTTACTTAGAATTTTTACTTCTTGATTCAGCTTTTGTAATTCATATGCATAAAAATTCTGTCCATTTCTTCTGTTTTCCATGTTAATATAGTATAGCTTCTTTTTGTTTTCTTTTTTTTATTATTATTTTATTTAAGGAGAAAAAGAAAAAAAAGCAGAGAAAGGGTACAAGTTATACAGATTTACAGAAAGAAATAAACAGTAGGAAATCACTAGTTAATGGATTACATTTTGTCATCTTAAAAATAATTGTTCAAGTTACAAAATTAAAGCTTATAATGTGGACATTCCAACAGTGAGACTGCAAACAGTTCTGTTCAATGATTCAACAAAACTAAGTAATATCATTATCTATGTCATACACTTAAATATACATGCAGTTATATCGTTTAGAGCACTTTCTTTTCCTCTCCTTTGTACAATGACAATTACACATTTTGGGTTTTGTTGCTCCCACAGTTCTTATTACTTTTTTGAAAGAGAGTAGAACCAAATGTGACATAACAGAACAGAGTCAGTCAAATCAAAAGGGTGGACGTAATACATAATGTAAAAGCATAATACTAGGTGATCAACAATGGTTACCATAATGCCTCCTGCTATCTCTAATAGAATTGCCTATATCATTAGTTATAATAAAATTGAACAAAACAGTAAAGAACGAAACCAACAAAACCAAAACATTGGAAACATTATAGATCTTCAAAAGTAGATAATAGTCAACCAGAATGGGCATCATAATGAATCCCACTATCTTCACAGCTGTTGCCTAAACTTTCGAACCTGGTACTATCAAGCAAAACAGAATAGAGGAACATCAGTCAAAACAAGATGGTGAGAGCAATATAGGGCTTTAAATCAAGATAATGGTAAGTCAAAGTGGGTTACTATAATATATCCTGCTATTTTTAAATTTATTTTTCCCTTAATTAAAAGGCTAAAAAAGTAAATAATAAAATGGAGATTGAGATAAAAGAGGGCATAACAGCAAATCAGCGCAGATCAAAACATAACCATTTAAGCAAAATAGTGTTTCATCACGAGATTATCCCAACATAAAAGTAGTTACCATATTGTCTCTTTCCTTGAAATCTTTGAGTATAACTTCATATACTGTAGCATCAAATATATCAAAACAATGTAAAACCATTTAAGAGAATGACAGTATTACAGGGTATTTAGAATCGACTAACAGAAAATGAACAATGGTTTCTGTATAATCTCCTTGTCCATAAAAGGTTTTGCTTATACTATCATATATAATAAAATCCAATAAGATACCACCTGTTTAGACCAATGGAGACAGAAGAACAAAAGCTTGATGAGACTTCAAAACAAGATGATACTAAATCAGTATTACCTCTTTTTTTTTTGTCTTTTTCGTTTTTATGGTACTGGGGATCGAACTCACGACTGCCTGCTTGCAAGGCAGGCGCTTATGCCGCTGAGCTAAATCCCCAGCCCCCAGTATTACCTCTTAAGATGTCATTTTCTCCAAAATAGCTGTTCCTATCATGCAATCTTCTCTGCCTCATTTCTGTTGAGCTCTTTTTCTGTCATTAGTTGTCACTTTGTCTTCTTTACTTTGTTTTCTGTTCCATTCATTGTGGCCTCTCTGCCGCTACTTCTGGATTCTTCGTATTTTTCTTTTTTAGAATATCTTTCAGTATTCTCTGTAGAACTGAATTTGTGGTTGCATATTCCCCTAGTTCCTCTTTATCCTGGAATGTGTTTTGTGGTTATCTGATGGAAATGGGTAAGAGTAAAATCAAGGAGTTTTATTCCATCATTCTTGGAAATAGAGTCTTGGTAGTCAGGTATGGGAGGAAGGTGTCAAGGTACAGAATAGAAGAACAGTGAAAGGTAACTGGAGCATGTAGGAATTGAGAGTATAAGACATGCACACAGGCCAGGGAGACAAGTTTTAAAACACGGAGACTGAAATCAGATGTTTTGGAGCAGTGTAACTGTAGGGGCTGGTGGAGGGTAACTTTTTGTGCCTCAGTGATAATGAGTGCCGCTGATGCTAGGACCTGCAAGGAGAGAGGTCAATCTGTCATGACCTGGTAGAATTGTTTGTATAAATAGGAAACAGACTGGAAGAAATCTCCCACTAGTTGTCCAAGTAATCCTAATGCTTGTCCCTTTTTTCTGGCTAGAAATAGAAATAAGGGTTTATCAGGACTGGATGTGCCTAAATCTTGTACCTTGAGGAGTGCTCAATGAGGGGTCCAGAAAGAAGCAGAAATTAAATCTTCCTGGTATCCTTTTGGGGAATCCCCATGGGAGTCCTCACAAAAGAGTTTAACAATGAGTGACAACTTTGGAATCCAGAGTCTAAAATAGCTAATGAGCCCTAGGAAGGAAAGAAGATCTCATTTTCTGGTGAAGAAAGGTAATAGCCTGTTTGTAGGAGAAGAATGTGCGGTGAGTGGTGGAGTGAGAGGTTGGAGTATCCCTATGAGTTGCTGGGTGAATAGATAGATGGAGACTGTCCAGGTGAAGGCAAAAAGTTGTTGGGAATCAGGGCTGAGTGTAATAGTAAACAAGGCATCTTTGAGGTCTAAGACAATGAAGTACTGAGTACTGGGAGGGATATTGGAAAGGAGGGTGAAGGGGTTGGGGATTCCTGGGTAGGTGAGAGCAATGGCCTCAGTAATCTTTCATAGATCTTGGAGTATTGGAAAGAACCATCAGACTTTACCAGAAGGATGGTAGGATTTTCAGGGGAATAGCTAGGGATGTGGGCTTTGAGAAAGTGATGGGCTGGAGACCAAGATGACCATCAGGGCTAAAGGAGTATTGCTTAAATATGATCCCTTGAGTAGAGTCTCTGAGGGCTATTTTAAAGGAGCGTTGCAGTGAGGCAAAGAAAGGAACAGTATTTGTGTCCAAACAGTAGCGTCAACTTGATTTAATAAACCATACTGCCTAGTGGGAGGTCTCTTTAGGGAGTATAACTGGAAGAATGAAGGAGGGTTGTAGAGAAGTGTGGGAATATGTAAGGGTATCTCCAGGTTGTGAAGAATATCTCTTCCCACAAGGGGACTGGGGCAATGGGGAGTTACCAGGAGGGAGTAAAGGAGAGTAATATGGTAAAAGGAACAGCATACCAGGGGTGTTTGGACTGATGTGTCTACTAAGCCTTTTACTACAACACCCAGACAGAAGAGGAAAGCGAAGGTCCCAAATACTCAGTAATAACAGACTGGCCATGGAGTTTGCCAGGAAGGAAGCCTGCTTTCTGGCCACTGTACTTCTTACCAATGGATCTGCTGGTTTTCCCATGGTGGTAACGGAGGGGTATGGGATCCAAGCTGTGTCAGCTGGTGGCTGAAGACAAAGCCATGAAGGCTTCCCGGTCCTCTCTGGATGTGTCTGGTCACCTGGAAGGGAGAGGACTCAAAGGAAGGGCTGACTTCCCTAGAGGGAAATCCATTTTTAATATCTTCATTGTCCGCTGCTTTGTAAGAGGCCTGCAGCTGAAGCAGACTCTGGGCCGGTGGATAGAATTGCCACAGAGAAAACAGTTACTGGGTGGGTGTGAGGTGAGACCTTTTACAGCCTATCAGCCAAAGGTGAAACAAAGGAAACAGAATCTGATTACTTGGCTTTAGCCTGTTTTTCTGAGTTCTTTGTTCCTCATCCCAGTTGTTGAAAACTTTAAAGACAGGGTCTCCAAGTCATTTGTGAGTGTGTTTAGAGTCCATTTTGTAATTTTTAAAGCTATTTCTGACTATCTGGAGAAGATTGAGAGGTGAAGTTGAGGTATAGAATTAAGCCCTCAGGAGAGTTAGGAATGAAGTTTGTATATTCTCTAAAGGAAGTTCACAAAGAAGACTGGGTTTTCATTGGCTCCCTCGGTAATTTTTCTGAGGCACTCAGAGTAGATATGTTTCTTCCTATTTTTTTCCAACTCTGTTAACATGCAAGGGATCATCTGATCATATTCTGCCCTGCCGGGGTCACTGAGCTTGTGTGTTCATTCAGGAGTTTGAGGCTCAGAACTGAGGATAGCTGATGCACTGGAGCATGGTCAGCAGGGTGCTGATGGAGCACTTTGTCTGCAAGGTTCTCTGTTACACACCTGATAAGTTTCCTCTAAGCATCAGTAAGTGTGGATGAAAGGATGCTAGTTTTATTTTTTTCTTTCTTTTCTTTTTCTGTGTGTGTGTGTGTGTGTGTTGGAAGTGCTGATGAAGGTATCATATGGCTACACAGCAGGGTTATTTCCTAAGATGAATTTGCTTTCTCAAGAATTTTTGTTACATTTTTTACATAATGTCAAGGGAATTGGGTTAACTCTCTGTTACATCTTTGCAGATTTATTGAGATTAAAGTATTAGAAAACTTTTCATGACTATTTGCTTTACTCATAAAATGAAAAAAAGAAAAGACTGAGAGGATCCAACAAGAAGCCAACCAGCCAGCCTTTCTGCTAAGCCATGCAAGCTGTGTGGCTTCCAGGAAAAGTCAGTGCCTCCCAGGAACCTACCAGTGCACGGCACGGGGTGAGAATCAAATACCAACCTTCCACCCCAAATGCAACCAGCTGGTTTGGATGACAGGCTGAGTTGATAGCAACTAAGAAATATAAAGTAACTAAATGCTTGTATCGTCTGGTTGATTTTGCAGGCCTGGGGCCAGCAGTCTGAGCATCTCTTGGGAGGATGACGGTATGCAGTATAGCAAATATGGAAGATTTCCTTCTATTTTGTCTTTGAAATCTAATATTGTTCTCACTGGGGATATATCTCAGTGGAACAAGTGCTTGCCTGGAAAGTGGAAAATCCTGAGTTCAATTCCTGGTACAAAAGAAAAAAAAAGAGAGTATTCCAAAATTAGTCCTGTCTCTTGGGAAGTTTACCATTTAAGCATTTGGCAATAACAAAGTTTTGGTATTTGTACCAGTAAAGAGTCCACGTGAATTTCTACTTTATTATCAGCTCAGGAGTCTATTATTCCCTACTTTGACATGGAATAAATTCTATGTGTTCTTTTCTTACAAAACACAAATCAAAATGAAACATGAGTTTCATGTTAAATGCATAGATCCGTAAGTTAATTTGTTAAGTGTTATGATCATGTTCCAAGATCCTGGTGGTTTTTCTATACAGAGAGGAAATAATTGGTATTACGATAATTATTCTTAAATGTGGACAGACATTTTGGTGTTTATTATATTAAAAACTATGTACAAGATGCGATAAACATGTTTTATCATTTAAATAAGAAATTTATTACCATGAAAGCCACATTGCCATTAGTTACTTCTCAAAATACTCTCCCTGTTTCAACACAATTAGTCTATCATTCTTTTCAGGTTCTGAATCAGATCCGGAAGTTTTCTTTCAAGGGTGTCTTTAGTACTTGCTGTCATGGCTGTCTGAACTGATTCAAGATGTTGACTCTCATAGTTTTTTGACTTTTCAGAGGAGTTAGAAGTGGAACAGTGCCAGCTCTGGTGAATAAGGTGGCTGAGAACACATCCTAATGCTCTTACTGGCCTGCTTTTCCACTAGATGGCGCTTGGCTTGGCAGCAGCATGCCCTATTTCTCTCTCTCTCTCTCTCTCTCTCTCTCTCTCTCTCTCTCTCTCTCTCTGATGAGGTTGGCTAGTGGTTTGTGAATTTTAATTATTATTTCAAAGAATTGACTGAGTCACTGATTCTTTGTATTGCTTTCTTCATCTCAATTGCACTAATTTCTCCTCTTGTCTTTATAATTTCCTCCTTTGTATGAGTTTTGGTTTGTATGAGTGTGGTTTGTTTTCCTTTTTCTAGAAGTTTGATGTTCAATACTATGTTGTTTATTTGAGCTGGTTCTGTTTTCCTGGTGTGAGTGTTCATCGCTATAAATTTATCTCATAGGACTCCTTTCATTGCATCCCATAAATTCTGGCACATTCTATTGGTGCTATGGTTTGATTGTAGATAGTGTTTAATTGCATGTTTAATTTCCTCTGTGATCCCTTGGTTGTTCAGAAGGGCATTGTTTAATTTCCATGTGTTTATGTAGTTTTTGTGATTTGTTTTGCTTTCAATTTCCAGTTTCATTGTGCTATGGTTAGATAGTATGCATGGAATGATTTCTGTTTTTCTACATTTACTTAAGCATTTTAAAATTTTTTTTAAAAAAAATTTTTTTACCAGGGATCGAACTCATGACCTTGCACTTGCTAAGCAAGTGCTTATGCCATTAAGCTAAAGACCCAGCCCCTTTAAGCAGGTTTTATGGGCTAATATATTGTCCATTTTGGTGAATGTCATGTATAGCTGAGAAGAATATGTATTTTGATGCTTTGTGATGGAATACTCTGTAATCTATCAAGTCCATTTGCTTATAGGCTCAGTTTAATTCTTAGATTTCTTTGTTGATTTTTTGTTTACTTGATCTACCTATTTCTGAGAGTAGGATATTAAGGTCTCCCCCTACAATTGTGTTAGTGCTTATTTGATTTTTCATGTCTGTTAATATTTGTCTTATGTAGGTGTATGCACCAGTATTTGGTGCATATATATTTATGATTGTTATCTTGTCCTCTTGGATTGGTCCCTTAACAAGTATGTAGTGACCTTTTTTGTCTCTTTTGATCAGTTTTGGCTTAAAGTTTACATTATCTGCAATAGAATAGCTACCCCTGCTTTCTTCTTGGTTCCTGTCATATGGAATATTGTTTTCCATCCTTTTGACTTTTACTCTATGAATTTCCTTTTGGGTTAAATGTATTTCTTGAGTACAACATATTGTTAGCGCTTATTTCTTGATCTATTCTGCCAGTCTGTTTCTCTTTCTTTCTTTCTTTCTTTCTTTCTTTCTTTTTGTAACTGTTGTTGAACTGAGACCCTTTAGAGTGATGGCTATAACTGATGTGCACTGGCTTATTATGTCTTGATTTTCTCTTTCTAATATATCCGCCAGAGCCTTCTGAAGAGCTGGTTTGGTAGTCATGAATTTATTAAGTTAAGATACTCATGAGAGTATCTTATTTCTCCATTGATTTTGAAGGGTAGTTTTGTAGGAAACACTGTTGTAGGTTGAAGATTGTTTCCTTTTGGGGCTCAAAATACCTCACTCCAAGGTCTCCTTGATTTAAGGATTTGTGCTGAGAAGTCTGTTGTAATTCTGAAATCATAGAGTAAAAGTCAAAGGATGGAAAACAATACTTCATGTAACAGAAACCCAGAAGAAAGCAGGGGTAGCTGATCTATTTGCAGACAAAGTGACTTTCAAGCCAAGAGTGATTAAGAGAGACAAAGAAGGTCACTACATTCTTATAAAGGAAACAATCCAACAGTAAGAGATAAAAATCATAAATATGTACCAAATTCCAGTACACCAAACTATATAAAACAAATACTAATAGACATGAAAAACCACATAGGCATACTACAGTTATATTGGGGGTTTCAATACCCCACTGTCACAAAGAGACATATCAACTAGATAAAAATTAACAATGAAATATTAGAACCGAAGCAAACTTTAAACAAATGGACTTTGTAGATGTCTACAGTGTTCCATCTCACAACATTATAATATGCATTCTTTGCAGCTGCACATTGGACATTCCCCAAAATAGACCACATACTAGCTAATAGAATATGCTTAAGTCAACACAAAGGAATTTAAATTGTCCCATGCATAATATCAGACCTTAGTGCTATGAAATTGGCAATCAGTGGCAAAAGAAACTACATGAAGTTCGTAAACACATGGACATTAAATACCATCCTGATACTTTCTGAAATTAAATGGTAATGCCATTTAATACTGGAACAATATACTGGAAATTATGGGATGTAATTCCTCATAGCAGTCCTATGAGGAAAATTTGTAGCAGTGAATACCTGTGTCATAAAAACAGAAAGAGCTCAAATAAACAACTTAATGTTGAACCTCAAGATTTTAGAAAAATAAGCACAGGTCAAGAACAAAATTCATTCAAGGGAAGAAAGTATAAAGATCAGAGCATGTATTAATGCAATGAATACTAAGAAAACAATATAATCAATGAATTGAAGAATTGGTTATTTGAAAGATTACATAAAACTGAAAACCCCCCAACATTATCAAAAAAGGAAAAGAAAGACACAAATCCATTCAATTAGAAATCAAATAATAATGAATCCTGTAGAAATCCAGAAGATCATCTATACCTACTTTGAAAACTTTTATTCTAATAAGACAGAAAATGCACAAGATATAGACAGATTTCTAGACACATGTGTTATGAAAGCTGAATCAAGAAGATATAAAAATCCCAAATAAGCCAATATCAATCACTGACATTGAAAATGTAATTAAAAATTTATCAAAGAAAAACCTAGACCCCTTTGGATTTACTGCTAAATTCTACAAGAAATTTAAATACTCTCCAAACTCTTTAATGAAAGTGAAAGGAAAGCAATATTCCCAAAGTAATTTGAAACAAGGATTACTCTGATATCAAAATCAGAGAATGGGGGGCTGGGGATTTAGCTCAGCGGCATAAGCGTCTGCCTTGAAAGCAAGCAGTCGTAAGTTCGATCCCTGGTACCGATAAAAAAGGAAAAAGACAAAAAAAAAATCAGAGAAGGATCTAATTAAGAAAGATGATTAGAGAGATCCAGCCATGGAGGGACTCAGGCAGCTTATTCACCTGCCTTCTTGGTAAGCACCTGCAGCTTGGGCCTGGAGGAGAGCCATTATCTGTGAGCCTACTGCCACGTGGGCTGAAAATCAAGCACCCTTCTCCCACCTGCCCCCTCCTCCCATAGCTACTGGGGATAGATGTTTCAACATCTCTTGGGAGGCAGTATAGCAAATATGGGGGATTTCCTTTTAGCTTTTGTTTGAAGGGATAGGTTGTTTTCACTGTTTTATTATGTTTCTTTTGCTCTATTCAGTATTCTAAACTGGTTTTATAATGTTCTATTTTTGGTTTGATTTTACAATACCTAATTGACTGAACAACTATTATTAAGTTAAAGAGATATACCATAGTACTTATTACTACTATCCCAGTATCCTACCGTGAAATCCTATACCAATTTCACTGTATTGTCTCAGTTGGCTTTGTTCTATCTTGTGCTGTTGCATTTTTACTACTTTCAAAATTAAAGAAAAAAGAAATACATGTTAAGACTTATGCATGTGTAGAATCTATAAACAGTTTATCAGAACTGATCTTATGACATGATGAAATGAACAGATACTTTGAAGAAAAAGAGACACTAAAATACCCAGTCCTGATCCTGGAGTGTCATAATGTGAAACCCAGCAATAGTGTTATTCTTTGTTCAGAGTGATATTAGCTTGCTTGGATTTATTGAATGTCAACATAATTGAAGATATGGGTAACTGTATGTATGTTTAAGTGTATAGGATTGATAACCATATTTCTAAGTTTTTGTTAGATAGTTGAACAGAACTGCTTGCAATCTCACTGACTGAATCCCCACTTTATATGCTCCACTTTAGTATCTTGAATAACTATTTGTAAGAAGACAATCTGTAATCATCAACTAGTGATTGCTTACTGTTTATTTTTTTCTTTGAAATTATGTATTATTTCTACCCATTTTCTGTTTTGTTTAGTCTTTCTTTAAATTCAGTTTTTAAAAAAAGACACTACAGTATCCAGTGCTGATCACGGAGTATCATGATGTGAAATCCAGTAATACTATTATTCTTTGTTCAGAATGATTTTAACCTGCTTTATTTTAATCTAAACAAAAATGAAGATATGAATAACTGCATGTATGTTTAAGTGTATAGGATTGACAACCATGTTACTAAGTTTTTGTTGGACAGTTGAACAGAACTTTATGCAGTCTCTCTGTTTGAATTTCTACTTTACATGTTCCATTTTTGTACCTTGAACAACTATTTGTAAAACGACAACATCAACTAGTGATTGCTTACTGTTTATTTTTTCTCTGAATGTATGTACTATTTCTACCTATTTTCTGTTTTGATTAGTCTTTCTTTAAATAAAAATTTTTTAAAAAAAGGAAGATGATTACAGGCCAATTTCCCTAATTAACATAGTGGCAAACATCCTCAAAAACATACTGGTAAACGGAATGTAGTAAATCATCATGGAGATATAACACTGTGACGGAGTAAGTTTCACCCCAGGGGATGGCTCAACAAAGAGAAATCAATAAACAAATACATCATATAAACTGAGCCAAGGACAAAAATTCATGATTATCTAAATAAATACAGAAAAAGTTTTTGCAAAGTCCAACACTCATTCTTGATGAAAAAACCCTATAAAAAATTGGACCAGATGATCTTTATCTCAATCTCATAAAAATCATCTGTGACAAACTAACAGCCAACATCATGCTAACTAGACAAAAACTGAAAGCTTTCACTCTAAAGTCAGGAACAACACAAGAATGTCCACAGTCACAATTTTTATTCTATAGTTCTGGAAACATTAGCCAGAGCATCTAGACAAGAAAAAAAAATGAAAGGACTAACAATAGGAAGCAGAGAAATTACCTTATTGTTATTCACAAATGACATGACAGTGTACATAAAAGACCCCAAAAACTCCACCAAAAGACTTTTAGATTTAATAACCAAATTTAGTACTGTAGCTGGCTACAAAGTCAACACTCTAAAATCAGTAACTTTCTTATACACTAATAACAAACTCACTGAGAGAGAAACTAGGGAAACACTTCAAAATAGCATTCAAAAAATTCAAATACTTGTGAATCAGTCTAACAAAGGAAGAAAAAGACTTCTACATTGAAATCTACAGTACTCTGAAAAAGGAAATTGAAGAGAATATCAGGCAATGGAAAGATGGTCCTTATTCTTGGGTAGGAAAAAGTCAATATACTGAAAATGGCTGCTTCCAAAATTTTTATAAATGTTTAATGCAATTCTGACCAAAATGTGAACAGCATCTGTGACAGAATTACAGAAAAAAACCCTACAATTCATTTGGATCCAGAAGAGACTTGGTATAGCAAAGACAATTCTAGGCAGATAAGTCATGAAGCATCACAATCCCAGACTTGAAATTATACTGCAAAGCTTTTGTGATAGAAAAATATGGTACTGGCAAAAAATATACCCAAGGACTAATGAAACAGATTAGACATATGATGTTCATGTTTTTATCAGAATTGGCTATCAAATATTGACTGTTAAATCTTGTGCAGCAACATAATATCAAATAAATAAACTGTAAACTATAGCTAGACTCAGGTATTGCTGTTTTCTGAATACAGGATGTATGCAAAGTAATTTGTTCCTCTCCAAAAATTGTTGTACTCCACACTCTCAGTAGAACACAGTATGCTGAACAAAATTATGAATAATGTACATTTGACACTTATTCTAAAAACACTTTCAAGATATGGCATGGAAATAATAGAGTTGTGGAGATTTTTTAAACTCTCCAAATGTAAATATAGGTGGAGTATAACAGTAAGATTCTTAATCACTTGAAGTAGAATGTTTCTTCAGGGATACAGGTAAGACATTGTTTTTCTGAGCCAAAATTCACCGGTTTTACCTCTCATAAGACACTTTGATCTTTGAAGTCTTCTATTACTGTATAAATCAACAGCAAGTAAAACTCTTTTCCCATTAACACTTAAGTATACCACAAGCTAATGCTCTGTAGATCCTTTACAACCATCTTGGCACAACCTACAGCCTGTGAGATGTTTCCTTTCATCATAGCTGAAAAAGAGAAACATGAAAAACTGAAATAAGGATGAACTTGAGACATTTTTAAGTAAAATGATATATCCTGAGCCCATACTGTTAAATGAAATAAATCAGACATACATGTTAAATATCACATTGTCTCTCTTATGTAAGAAACTGAAAGGGTAAATAAGGACTGCCTAGGTTACTTTTTTCTCATTGCTGAGACAAAATACTCAATGCCTAAATTTAATGAAGGAAAGGTCTATTTATTTCACAGTTTGTAGAGGTTTCAGACCATATTTGGCTGGGTATAGGGCAGGGTGGCTTTGCAGAAGATAGCGAAATTAACAACCTACCTTAACAACATATTTCTTCTCTATTTATGCTCTATGTAAGATGCCAGGGTTAAGGTAGTGCCAAATCAATCAGTGAACTGATCACACACCCTAATGCCAGTATCACACACTTTAGATTCAATCACCTCTGAAGGAGCCCTGTGACTGCATGAGGCTTTGGGGAGACATCTAGACAAACCGTAACATTCCACTTGTCCATCTCAAAGATTTATACATATCCCTTTATGAAAAAGGCATTTAATTCACCTCTGAGAGTTGCTAAATCTCTAACAGTTTCAGCACTACTGAAAAGTTCAAGTCCCAATATCCTCTGAGATTTAAGGCAAACTCTTACCTATGAATCCCTGTGCAAATAAAATGAAAGTTAAACACTCCCAATGTCCAATGGCATGAGATAGATATTTCCATTCCAAATGTTACAAACAGGACAATACAAAGGAGTGGGACCAAAGCAAGTCCAAAATCTAGCAGAGAAAAAATTAAGGCCTATAATTCCATATACAGTATCTGAGGTAATCTGTGGCAAGATGTGAACTCTGAAAGATTTGGGTGGCTCTGCTCCTGCAGCACTTCTGGTGGTTGTAGCTCGTATGGCTCCTCTTTCGGCCTGCTCTTCTCCTCCCTTGCATTTTTCCTAGATTTTCCAAACTTCTGGGGTCTCCACTGCACCTTTGGCTTTATGCTCATAGCTTCACTGTCTACTCAGGTGCACACTGCCTGGCCTCCCATGCCTTCTTCTGAAATCTAAATGAGAGCCCTTTGACCCCAAAACTCTTCCATTCTACATGCATTTAAAACCAGCACCATGTAGATAATGTCAAAATCTGTTGTCAGATGGAGCAGTAACCAGGTTTCCCTCTCTTCTGACTGTAGGAGTCAAGTGCCTGGATTACTGAACACTCTGAATCCAGTTCTGAGGAGTGAATTATCTAGGCTGATGCTATTCTGGAACATGATGCTCTGGGGATGTCTTCTCTCTTTTTTTTTTAATTTTATTTTGAAAGTAGTAAAAATGCAACAGTACAAGACAGAATAAAACCAATCGAGACAATGCAGTGAAATTGGTACAGGATTTCACAGTAGGATACTGGGATAGTAGTAATAGGTACTATGGTATATCTCCTTAACTTCACAATAGTTGTCCAGTCAATTAGGCATAGCAAAATCAAACCAAAACTAGAACATTATAAAACCAATTGAGAATACTGAATAGAACAAAAGAAACATAACAAAACAAAACAATGGAAACAACTTTTGCCTTCAAACAGAAGATAGAAGGAAATCCCCCATATTTGCTATACTGCATATGGTCATCCTCCCAAGAGATGCTGAGACATCTATCCCCAGTAGCTATGGGGGAGGGGGGGAGGGTGCTTGATTTTCAGCCCGTGTGGCAGTAGGCTCACAGGTGATGGTTCTCCTCCTGGCCCACGCTGCAGGTGCTTACCAAGAGGGCAGAAGAATAAGCTGCCTGAGTCCCACCATGGCTGGATTTCAGGAGCTCTGGTTCTCCTCCTGGCCCATGCTCGGGCTGTCTTCTCAAAACAAAGTCTTTCAGTTTTGCAATTTTGAGGCTACACAGGGTGGAGTCCTTATGCTTCTTGTGAACTCCTAGGCCTTCTTTTCTATCTTCCTGTTCCTTCTCAGCAGTTGACTACTTTATTGGAGCTTCCTTTCTGGTCAAACTCAATGCACCTTAAATCATTCTTCAGGCCTCTTTGCTCTTGATTCTCAACATACACTTGGCTAAAAGCCCACAATAGCAGCCATGCCACAGCCTTAACATTAGATTGCCTTGAAATTTCTTCTTCAAGCTGAATTAGTCCATTGCCCTTAATTGTAGTCTCAGGTTAAAATCCATAGACAGCATCAAGATGCAGACAAACTTTCCGCCAAACCATAACATATCATCTGGAGTCCAATAACCAATGCAGTTTTTCTTCCCAGAAGAAACATTCTGTGCCAGGTTTTTACAGGTTTTCTGGTCTTTTGAGTTCTGACTAGAATCTCCCACACAGTACAGCCTAAGGTATTCCCTCTCTACTTTTCAGCTGGCATCTTTGAACTTTCAAAACTCTTGACATAAGTCATTTCCAAAGTCATCTGAACTACATGATCAGGTGTAGTTACAGCACTGACCCCATTTCTCTGGTACCAAATTCTATATATTTTTCTTTCATTTCTGAGACAAAATATCTGATACTCAAATTTAAGGGAGAAAAGGTTTATTTAGCCCACAGTTTATAGAAGCTTAAGACTATTTTTCTGGTTCCAAGGCAGGGTGACTTTGCAGACACAACAGTTCGTGGTGGATAGTAAACTCAACAACCTACCTTAACAATATCTTTCTGCTCCTTTTATACTCTATACTGGGATTAGATGCCAAACCAATCAGTGAACGATCAGTTCACACACCCTAATCCCAGAATCACACACTTTAGATTCAGCCTCCTCTGAAAAATTCCTATGATTGCATGAGGCTTTGGGGGGGGGGAAGACATCTAAACATAAACAATAACAAGGATGAAAATGGATGGTAGATGTTAGGAAATAGGAAGAAAATGTTCAAATGGAAAAGGGAACATGAGATTAGGGAAGAGAAAGAATGGATAAATAAAATAACAAATATTGGAAGGAAAACAATAGAAACAAAGCTTTGTAAAGGAAGGGGCAAGAAGGGTTGAAGAGAAGGATTGAGTAGAGATAAGGATTAAGAAATAATATGTTCAGGTACAAATTCCCTAAGATTAATGTGATCATTATGTATGTCAAAAGTGGACCAATAAAATTAATTTAAAAATAGTTATTCATTGAGAAATGTTTGACTACAATCTCAAGAGATTAAAAGCAAATAAAATAAAACATAATATAGTCAATCAAAACAAAACATTGAACATGATATAGGACTTTAAAACAAGATGATAGGAAGTCAACAATAGCCACCATAATGCCTCTTGCTATCCTCAAAGTAACTACCTATACCATCAGACATAATAAAATAAAACAGAATAAAATCAATCCAAACAAAACAATGAAGCAATATGGCACTTTGAAAAAGACAATAGAAAATCAACAATGGCTACCATAATATACCTTACCATCTTTGAAATAGCTGCCCATACCATCAAATGTAATAAAATCAAACAAAATAAAACAAAACAGACTAAAACCAAACAAAGCAGGACAATGAAAATGATATAAGGCTTCAAAACAAAATAGTAGGAAATTAATAGTCTCTACTGCCTTCCATTTTTAGATGCTGCTTCTCCTTTCACTTTCCAATATCTACTGTCATTTTGGATCCCACTAACTCCTTCAGTTTTTTATACGAGGCACATGACACAGTGTTCACCCATGTGACTGAAACATTTCATCCATGAGCACGATCTCAAGTTGAATCCATTTACCTACGTACAAGATCTTTGAAGTTATCCTTCTTTATAGCTGAGTAGCTTTCTATTACATAAAAATGCCATATCCTTCTTATCCATTCTTCAGTTAATGGACAAGTTATCCCTGCTTTTTCTGGTTCCCTGTCATATGGAGCATTGTTTTCTCTCCTTTGACTTTTAGCCTAATAATTTCCTTTTGAGTTAAATGTGTTTATTGTGTAAAGCATATTGATGGCTACTGTCTTCTGATCCACTCTGCCTGTGTCTTTTTATTGGTGGACTGAGACCATGTACAGTAATGGTTATGGCCAACATGCACCAGCTCATCTCTGCCTTGCTATTTTCCTGTTGTTGGCTTCCTACTTTTCCTACTGTTTCAATTGATTGCTCTACTTGATGACCCACCTTTGTCATGGTCATTTTTATCTCTCTCTAGAATGCTCTTCAATATTCTTTGTAGGGTTAGTTTAGTGGACATGAATCTCTTCAGTTGTTCTTTGTCATGGAAGTATCTTGTTTCTCAATTAGTACTGAAAGATACTTTTGCAGGATACATCAATCTGGGTTGGAAGTTGTTTTCTTTCAAGACTTGAAATACTTCACTCTTCTTGACTTGATGGTTTGTGTTGAGAGGTCTCTTGTGATTCTGATGTGTTTTTCTTTATAGATAATCTGTTTCTTTTCTTTAACAAATTTTAATATTCTGTTCTTGTGCTGAGCTTCTGAGATCTTGATCATTATATGTCTAGGTGTAGATTAATTTTGGTTCTGCCCAGTTGGAGTTCTGTATGCCTCACTTACCTGTATGTATGTCCTTTTCCCATGCTTGGGAAGTCTTCTGCTATTAATTCTATAGATAATCTTTTTATGTCATTTGTGTTCAGCTCCCCTGCTTTTTTGCTGATATCCATCACTCTTAAATTACTTTTCTTTGTGTCCTCTTGCAGTCATTGAATTGTTATTTCCTTGTTCTTGCTATTTTTAATCCCACAAGTGCTAGCTGTAAACTTGTCTGCAAGGTCTGAAAGTTTATATTCAGTTTCTTTCAAGTGGTTTTGCCAGCTTTCAGTGGAGTTTTTAATTTCCTGGATGTCTGTTTGAATCTATTTCATGCATTCTAAATCTTTCTTATATTGTTCATTCAAGGTTTCTCTCATTTTTCTATGCTCCTCGATTTTTTCAATCTACGTCTTCTTTAGATATGCTCAGTAATTCTTTGATTATGTTTTTTATTTCTTTTACCTGAGATAGTATTTCTGATCTAGTTTATTTAATAGCCTCATGAAGCTTTTTCTTTACTTCAGTTGTCATCACTTCAAAACCTTTAGATGTGCAAATTCTAATCTCTTCTATGCTTACATCTCCTGGATTTGTTCTGTATGGGTTAGGGGCCAGATATTGCCTTTTGCTTTTTTATCTTGACAGTTTCCTGGATTCTTCCAGACAAGCCAGTTCTGGGTCCCCAGGCACTTCCTGCATTGGCTACAATTTCTCTGAGGTATGGCTGGCTGGTTCTCCTGGTCAGGGCTAACGATGGGTATTTGATGGTGGTTGGTTGGTGCATGGGTGCAGAGCTGGCTACTACTTTTTCCCAGCCTGCACTGATTACTGGTGGGAAGTGTCCCCAGTGGTGACCAGTGTGCATGTTTTGACTACAATCTGCAAAGTAAGAGATTACATTGACAAATATGTAGCAAGTTGTATAGGAACTTTTATGACACATCATGAGTTGTGACAGTGAAAATAAAATACAATTAATGTAAAGAGAATAATAGTAAATCACATCATGCTAAATATGAGACACTCCTTATATGAACAGTAACTAGAATAAAATACAATCTTCTCATTAAGAGGTTACCATTACTTTTCAAAATTTTGTGTTAGAAAACTTATGTCATGAAAACCATTGCATCTGGTGCATCAGTTGGAAAGACCAAACATGCCGACCTTTTGATCACCTATCACACCCCTCACAAATGGAGCAAGGACTACTCCAGGTCCCAATAGCAAGGTGAAACCTTGAGATTTCTTAAGTCCATTCAAAAGCCTGGAGAAGAATTCCTAGTTCCATGTTCAAGCAGTTCACATTGGATTCAAAAGACAGGAGGACATAATCTACTTGCATGCCTGATTCTGGTAAGACCCTGGGGGCACCAATTTTAGTCCATGCCTGGAGGAGGCTTATTAGTTAAGCCTCCCCGTGGTTCAGGTGAGGGAATGTTTTAACCTCTGAATGCCTGTTAAATGACTGCATTGTAACAGATGGTGAAAGCAAAAGACCATACTGCCTGTGCTCTGTGGTGATGAGGAAATCCACTCCAAACTACGGAGCTTGATTGAGTTCCAACCTGAGGTTTCATCGATGCATCTATAAAGGATGAAACAGAGAATGTACTAAGGCTCCTTCATAGTCTGGATGGTCCCAAAGTTGCCAAGAGAGAGGCAAGTAGCTAGGTAGGTTTCTGAATAGTCTCTCTTTGAAGAGAACCCATCCTTTGTCTATTGCATTATTGTTCAAGGGTATAATACACACACACACACACACACACACACACACACACACACAGGGAGTCAGAAATAGGAACTAACTCGTCCAAACCCATGGTCCCTGACTGTAGGCCTAAGAATTTTAAAAAGGACATTTTTGGCAATTATGGAGTAAAAATGAAATCAAACTGCTGAGACTCCCTGAGACTCACTAATCCCTGAGTCTGAACCTGAGAATTCTGACCTGAGAATTCTGCCTTGCAGGATACCACTGGAGCTCCCACCAGGCCACGTCTCTTGCCAGCAAGAAACAAAGCAGCCCAGGCAAGTGCTTCTCAAAGATTTCTAAGAGCGGGAGTAAAAAAATCCATCAATATGTCAAAAGTTACTACTGTTACTCAGAAGCCTGATGTAATCCATTCAGATTTTTATGAGACTGTAAAGGCTACGGGATCTATACTCCTTTAACCCTGAGGCCCCCAGAAATCTACAGATGTGCAACCTTCATTGCACAAAAAGCACTTGATATTTGCAAGAAAATCCAGGCTGATAGATTACTATGCCCTCTAGCCAAAGACCAATTATGCAAGATGTCACAGCTATAAATACTAGAAAGATAAATGCCATTCAGAATAAAATACAAGGACTCTCAAAAGCTTCAACCTGGATCAGATGACAACCCTTTCATTGGTCTGACAGGCTCAGACCAGGTCAGAGCAGGTTCCCTTCTTCAGCTGAGTCACCAGGAGCCTAAAGTCTATGTCCATATTGGGAGCCAGTGTATAACTTCCTGGTAGACAATGGAACAGAACTTTCTGCCTTCAAAAATACCCTCTGTCAGAAAAAGTGACTCTCACAGGGCAACTGGGACTCTTGCCTCTCATCCCTTCTGCCGGGCGCCAATTTGCAGCCTAAGAAGACATTCCACTAAATATGAATCCTGTATATGTCAGTATGCCCTATTCCAGTTTCAGTAAGGAACCTCTTCTCCAAATTAAAGGCACCAAGACAGCCTCCCTCTGTTTAATTCTGTACTTTCAAAATTGGCCCTAACATTGTCTGTTTTCTTAGAGAAAGGATGATGCCTGCATCAGCCTGAGAAAAATAATCACAATCCTTCGATCCCTGGTACCGGTAAAAACGAAAAAGACCAAAAAAAAATTAAAAAAAAAAAAAAAAAAAACTCTCCTCCTAGAGGTGTGGGCCAAAAATTCACCTCCAGGCTTGGTCATCAATTGTGCTCCCATATCCTAGGTCACAGGAAGCACCACCAGGCATCTAGCCATACATCAGAAACCTAAAGCAGTTCAGGACCCTGATAGACTGTTAATCACCTTATAACACTCCTCTCCTCCTGTTGAAAGAAAGCCCATTGTTACTGGCAAGTGTAAAATCTTCATGCCATCAACAATGCAACCATCACATTAATCTGTGTGGTTTTCAACCCATATGCTCTTCTTAGACTGCTTCCTCCAGATACTGCCTGATTCACTTGCCTGGATTTAAAAGATGCCTTCTTCCTCTTATATGTTTCTCCCATAAGCCAACCATTTATGAAATCTTCAACCTGCCATGCATCAACTAGTATCCCATGCCATGAATGATTCAGCTAGGAATTCAATCATATGTCTAGAGGATTCAGAACTACAAAACACTCATAGACTATAAAACTGCTGAAATACTTTTCTTCTATCTGTAAAAAACCCAGTGGAAAATATCACCCAGTTCAAGATCTCTGAGCTGTCAATTGTCAGTTCTGCCATGGTTGACCTCCATGCTGCAGTCCCACACCCATACACTCTCCTCAGTCTTCTGTTGCCTACAGCCTGCTAGTACATCTGCCTGGACTTAAAGAATGCCTTCTTCTGCCTTTTATTGGCTTCTGTCAGCCCCTCTTCACATTTAAATGGAAAGAGCCGAGTTCTGAACTCAAAAGTCAACTGACTTGGACTCAACTTTTGAGAGGTTCAAAACTTGCTGTTTCTCTTTGGACAAGCCCTCAAAACTGACTTTGCTAGTTTCCAGCACAAAATATCATTGCACTATTGATTAATGACACCCAAACTGGTAAGGCACAAAATATCTGCTGTAATATTTGGCAAAAACAGGCTACCAGGGATCTTCGAAAAAAGCACAAATTTGCAAAGAATAAGTCAAATATCTGGGATTTGACTTAAATCAGGGACATTGTATCTTAAACTAAAATGAGAAGAACCATCAGCTCCCTGAGTTCACAGAAAAGCAAGATCCATGTATGACGCCTTATCTAGAAAAGATTCCCTCTCTGCACCCTCAGCCTTGAGAATTTCAGATGTAACTTGAATTCATCTTGTTTGTCAAAGTTGCTTATTCAAACTGTCAGCCTCAGAGTGTGCCCAGTGGGCTACCTGTGCAAATACTTGGGTCCAGTCATGAAGAGCTACCTCTTCCTTTACTTCCATGTTGTAACAGCCACTGTCTTGATGAAGAAAACTGACAAGCTCACCTTAGACCAAGACCAAACTGTCCAGGTATCACATGCTGTACCTCCTGAATAACCATGGACATTACTGACTCTCCAGCAGCTAGGTCACCCAGTCTTACACAAAAATCCTTACTTGACTCTTTCGGCAATAAAACCACTCAATCCTCCCATTTAACTGCTCATCAAGCTGAACCCACCGACTGCCCAGCACTGACTGATGAACTTTTCTAAAGCTGATCAACCTTAAAAGATGAGGGTGACAAAAGTTTTTAGCATTCTGTTACAAGAAATCATCTCTAGATATGGCCCACCCTTGAGTATTGGCAGTGATAACTGGCCTGTATTTGTAGCAGAGATAACTCAAAAACTGGCAGAACTATTAAAGATTAAATAAAACTACTACAACATATAGGCCACAAAGCTCTAAAATATTGAGGAAATAAGAACATAACCCTATAGAAACAGCATATAGCCAGCTCCATAAAAATTTAGCTAAAAGACCAGCTATATCTGTGGGCATCTCTGCATACAATACAACCTAGATGCATATTAACTACCTCTAGAGTTCTTAAAGTTTCAGAAATCCAGCCTTAATCCACCATTTCAGAATTAAAAGAGACCATTCAGACAATTTTTGGAGAATTTAAATGGACCAGAAAGCTTCTTCAAGGTTCACCCTGAAGAGACAACGCACTCAAAATCCTGCTCTTGTCAATCCAGACACTGATCAGTCCATACACAGCTTGAGGACACCATTCACAGGATTGTTCCAGAACTCAAAGCTTTACTCCCCTTGATTTTTGTGCCTTTTCAGGCTGCTTCCCCAGTCCTTTGTTTCCACTTCAGCTTAAGTGTGTATTTAGTATTGTATTTTCCAGCTTGCTTTTTGCCCCCACCCTCCTACTAGCTGTGACTTTTGCCTTAGCCCTATGGATGATTGCCCTGAGAAAACAGAAAACAACCAGTAAGGCCTTTCCTTTCCTTTCTTTCTACAGAAGATCAAGATTTGACAAATGTCTAAGGCACATTGGACCCTCTCCTCTGTCAGATTAACTCCCTCACTCCCTTATCAGAGTAAGTAAATCACAATCACTAGGGGGAAAACATGTCTTTCCCTAAAAGAAAAATACTTCTACTATATTAAACATTGATAATAATAAGGGAAACAACCCACAAACTCCTGGTGTGAAACCTTCACTCTTGGGGACTTTGGCTAGGGTCCATCCTAGCCACTGACAGCTCTAACATTACTTCTTCTCGTTGAGCCTAGTCTCAGAAGATCACATGTAACATGGCAGCAAAGATTTCCTGGGGAAACTAAAAGAATGACAAAATATAGCAGAAAATGCCCCCTCCCAATCAGTATACTTTAGCTTTTATTAGTTGCTTAGTAACCTCCAATTTATTTCATTCCTGTTACAGTTCCTGTTACTTCTGATTCCCAGAATCAGCTGTTCACTGTGATGCATGGCTGGTCACTATGTTTCACATTGTGTGAACCAATCCCCAATTGAAAAGCCATTCTGCCTCTGTACTTCCCCTTCACAGTCCCATAAAATCCTCCCTCCCTGAATCTTCAGGACCTGACATTTTTTTTTTTAGGTCGGTACCCATCAACACTAAATAAAGCTGCTTCCTAATCTTGGGTGATGATGCTTCTGCTTGCCACTGCAGTACTGTATCTCTGACACTAAAGGAACAAATGTTTTAAATGTTGTAAATATTGGAATCCACAATGAAATGATACTCTCTCCATGCCAAACCTCTCTGACCATCCATTTTCCCATTGAACCTGTTCGTTAGATGAATGTCTGGAGGTAGGGACAACAGACTTACAATTTGCCAGGGTGTTTTCATTGTAGCCATCCATTCCTTTTGCTTTCAGAGTTTAGGCACACTCATGGTTTTTGTAGAACTAGACCTGGGCAGTCTCAGCCAGGGGGACCAGGCCCAGAAGAAGGAGAACCTTCATGATGACTGGAAGCACAGACCTCTAGAATGGCCAAGAGCAGTGACACCACTTGTTAAAGTCTTTTGACTTCCTTTTTCCTCTCTTGGTTTAGGGCTCACACTTTGTGACTGGCATGCAAAGCAGGAGTAAATGGATGACCTGTCTGATGTTGTAATAATTAATCTTTGGTCACTGAAGTAATAACATTTGAAAATTTGCTTCAGGAATAATAGGCAAAACAGGACATTCTATATTATTATGAATTTTATCAACTATGAAAAAAGCAATTGCTATTTTTGGCTTAAATTTAGCTGTGATTTTTTAAATAATATTCATTATAGTAAACTCCTTTGTGTGTACTCACTATTTTGGCATTAATTTCTTTTCTTTTTTTGGTACCAGGCATTGAATGCAGGACCTTGCACTTTCAGGCAGGCACTTGTGCCACTGAGCTATATCCTGAGCCCTTGCATTAATCTTTGTTCCTTCAATTTTTTACTCCCAGTAGACCTGACAGGAGGGCCAGCTGTGTAGAGTACAGCCCATGACATTATTTGGCTTAGCCAGTTTCCTACTTGGACTTTTGTCTTCTTTGAAATGTGACAGCTGTACAAATTATAAATAAGGTTCATGTAAACAATTTCTCTTACTCCTTCCCTACATACTCTGCCTCGCTTTGCCATGTCAGAACATATGAGGTCATTTTAAAATAGACTAAAAGTCCACCTACCTGAACTATAGCCAACTAAGTGCTACCTTGAAAAACAAGTTGTTGGGGCTGGGGGTTTAGCTCAGCGGCATAAGCGCCTGCCTTGCAAGCAGGCAGTCGTGAGTTCGATTCCCGGTACCGATAAAAAGAAAAAAAGAAAAAAAAAAAAAAAGAAAAACAAGTTGTTTCTCGAGGCTGTGCAGGTTCTTTAAAATCTACACTACCAGAGCTCAAAAGAACCATGCTGTGGATCTACTTAGGCAGAGAGACTGTGCACCACATAAAATGACAGCAGTTTGTTGTTCCCCTTATTCTCCTTCAACGACAGTTTCTATTTGGCCTTTAAAGATTGTCAGATTCAGCTCTCAAAAATCAATGTTTAGGCCCGAAAATCAAGAACTATGTCATTATCAGACTGGGCCTTATTTTGATTCATTAATAATAAATAATGAGACAGATTCTGGGGTCCAAAACAGACAGGAACCAGCTGAAACAGTCAGTCTTGGCTCCTTGTACTCTTCCTACGTCAATGTGAAAAGTGTTCAGTTAGTATGAGTGACAGTTTCCACCAACTGATGATGAAACTAATTTTTCTTTTCAAATGTTTGAGCAATTAAAAGATTTCTTTGGGTGAAATAAGCAAATGCTTGCTAAACAGATGAGAAGTGGTAGTGTGGTCACAGTGTGACTACTTGAAAGGTAAGAGATGTTTTTGATCTCCACAGTCATATTCCCTGAGCCAAGACTTGTAGGGAATGACAACACTCAGTCATAATTTTAATATATATTTTGACATGTTGAGCCAGATATTTAAAAATAAAATGAGAAGACATAATTTTCAGCCAGAGATTTTTCCTGAGATTTTTATATATGCTGTTTAACTGGGTGTCATATTTGCATTCTGTGTTATTAGGAAGGATGCTTATAAAACCTGTTACTTATTTGCATTGAAACAGATAATTCATTAGTTACCCATAATCCCTAATTTTTAAAGCATATTTGATTCCCATTATAGAAAAATAGGTACTGGCTATAAAAAGTGTTATGGGCTTACAACCAGGCAAAGGGGATTTGACATAGAATTTCTCAGATTTTGACTGTTTCTCCAAATTGATACTGTACCTTCCTTAAAAGTGAAAGCTCTGCCACCATTCATGATATTCAAAAGCATGTACTACGGGGCCAGTGTTGAACATGTGGGCTGGAAACATATGTCTATCTCTACTCCTGTCCAAATCCAATTAAAATACCTACAGAAGAACTTTCAAGGTACAAACCAAACTGGCACACACCTGTAGCTACTGGGAGGTTTGAAGCGGGAGGATCACTATGCATATCAAGTAGAGGTCAGCCTGAGCAAGGATCTAGACCTCACATCAAAATCAAAACAAAAACGGTATAAGCCAAATAGAGAAAGATATGTGATGAAAAGGTTGTGTAATCTAAGGTGGATGAGTAGAAATTTACTATAGATGGGAAAACTGACACCCAAGTACTTGCAAAAGTGGATGATATAAAGCAAACTGATTCTTATCTTACTAACAGGTAGGAAACTCTGAAGGCAGCACTGGATGGCAGTGCCATAAACAGCAAGACTGCTTAGAATCTGTACGTGGAGCAGTTAAACTACAGACATCCACCAGGTGGGGAAAATCAGATGCTGTCCTTATTAAACCCCAGAGGAAGAAGGATGAGAGGATCACTCCTTGGACAGGAAGAGCCATAGACTCAGGACTCGGGACTCTACGGAGAGCTGAAGTGCTGTGGCGTATGGCAGTGGTACAGCCCTTGCCTCATATGCATGAGCCTTGGAGATGCCTCCAGCACTGAAAAGCTAATTAAATAAAAATTAGAAATAAGTAAGAGTTAAAAATAAATAAATGTTGTGTTAAAGGTTAAGGTAGGGGATAAAACCATATTGCTAACAGAGACATTAAGTAATACTGGGCATTCTGCAATACAATCCAGGTCTGTGGCTCTCAACCTGCCCTGCTGAGCTCCGTGATTTCTGGCTGTGGAAGTCACCAGCCAAGAAGGAATCAATAGAACTCCTTGTTGTGGAAAATGGCTGAACCAGGAGAAGAGACCTGAAGACCCTAACATTTGGGGCCACAAGTAAATAGCCTGTTTTGTTCAATTACCTGAAATGTGACCCACCTAAACTCGCAGATTTTTCATTTAGCTCCTTCTCTCTCAGGCCTTATAAACAATCTATCAAAGATCATCAGGTATTTGATGAAAGCCACTAATGTGAAAGACAGGGGAAAAAATAAACATGAGAGAAGCAGAACTCAGAGGAAATAAAAGTCAGATAAAATTAAATATAAACTATAACAAGTATCTCAGAGAGAAAAGCATAATATTACATCCATGGACTAAGCAAGAATGCTATAGTGAAGAAATAATCAGACAATCAAAGAAATCCTTGATTTTATCAATAAGGCCACTTAAATAACACATTTAATAGAAAAGATAAAGAGATGTCCTGCATGCTGTGGCCACATCAGCTTGGACAAAACCACAGTGTGAACATCTTGCCTAGAGCCATACCAAACTTGAAATCGAAGGTTTCCTCAGATTTCCTGATGTCTTGAGATGCCTGGAAGCTGCACAGGGAATCTGATGAGTAGTTTTCAACGGACAGTGATCACTAATGGGGAAGTGGAGCTTAGAGATGCATGTTGTTTGATTTGTAAAACAAAAGCCAAATGATGTTTCTTGCATTGATTCATTGGATGACAAATTTATTGTCACTATATTATGTGATCTATATGGCATAATCTGAGAAAAATGAGATTGGAAGCTGACAAGTGAGATGGTCTTTAAGAATTCTAGAGATTAAGTTATCTTCCTAACAATATATATATATGTATTCAAATAGTTTAAAATATATATGCAAGATAGTTAAAATAGTTACACTACTAATTGCTATTAATTCATTGAAAAAAAAGATTTGTGCTTATATTGTCTGATTCATTTTCTATGCCTAAGGCTTACAATCTGAGCAACTACTTTGAAGATAACAATATGGAATGTATTAACCATTATTACTTTCCTATTATCTTATTTTGAAATTTTGTATTATTTTTTTCTTTTTAAAATAAAAAATTCCCCCCAAAATCTTTCCCTCTATGATTCAGACCATGATGAACCCTGGATACAACCCTACATGTTTGGTTTCTAAAGACACAGACTTTATGATCTTGATTCACTATAACCTATGCTACTATTACATTGTTTTTTGTTTTTTTTTTTTTTTGTCATCCTTCTTACACTCCTTTTTATTGGTTATAATTAAAATCTACTTGGGTCAGTATGTGAGATACATAAAAACATACACTAAAAGTCCTAAGTCACTGATACAGGTAAATCAGAGTTATCTCTTTCTACCATGGCTCTTTGCCCAGGTTCCTGGTAGGTCTGTAGTGATCACCATCTATTAGAGTAGCTATCATGTCTGAATGGAGATGCAAAGGAGATTTAAGATATGTGCAGGATTCCAGCACCCATCTGTCTATATAAATTTTTTCTCAGGACACCCTGAATGGGTTAAACAAAGATAGGTGACATATGCTTTGCAAATTCTTTAGTGATAAATGTTTGTAGTTTTACAAAATGCACACTTTTATCCCTCTGGTCTTAGATTTAGTTTAAATGTGTGTGCTTCAGTTAATAAAACTGAGAAACTCATTTAATCTCTCCTTAAAACTTTCATAATTAGCAACAAGTGTTCTTTCAAGCTTTAAAACAGATTGATATAAATTGTTTTTTAAGAAAGTACTTGAACACGAGATCACATTTTTATGTGTTTTTATAGGGCTGAATTTGTGGCAAAATTGTGAAAGGCTTATTCAGCATGGGCAAGGCCTCATGTTTGGTCCCCAGTATCACACACAAACAAAAGGTCTCATTTTTCACGAAAATTCTTTATTCACTCAGTCTGCATTCTGCTCCTTTAAAGACTGATGTGGCTCAACATAGTTGTTTATTTTGCTGCTTTAAGAGACGACAGAACAGGTGAAGACATCAGATGCTTGCTCTGTTGAAATTGTGCCAGAGTTCACGTTGCTTTAAGATAGCCTTTTTTTTTTTTTTGTAACAAAATCCTTTGTTGGGCAGTACTTGTATTATTCAGAATAAAGTGTCTGTGTTTTTTCTTGGTAAAGGACTGATAGTATTGTAGATATATTTGAGAATCAAAGTTATAGGTAAATTTTCACCAGTATTAGTTCTGTTAGTAAACTGAAAAAATGTAGGTTAACATCCAATAATAAACACATTAATAAACATATACTTTGCTCTTGCTGCTATAAAGATTCTGTTGATTTGAAGAGAAACAATGGTGATGTGACCTTTCACTTAACTATCACTCTCTTCACTAAAAAAGAGGCGATGTAAGCTCAAGAAGGAAAACTTTGCAGTTAAACTCCACAGCCGCGCACATACTCGGTGAGATCATGGTTTTGACACCGATTCCTCCACGCCACCCTGTACAGAATAGTGAAACACACAGAGAAAAAGTTAAAACATGCCTTCATTTTAGTACACATATTCCAAATCCACTGAGGTAAAAAATATTTTATCAAAAACAACTTACAGCCTCTAGCTAGACCTGGGTGTTTCTATGAGTGGAGGCATGCCCACAAGTTCCTTGCCCCTCCCCAGACTCTCAGTAGACCAAGAATGCTAAACACAAATAGTTAGAAATGTTGCACTGGACATTTACTTATTTTACAAATATTTTCATGATACAAAAAGGAACTACAAGAGTATAAAGAATCTTCAAGCCCCCAAAACCCTAAAATAGAGTTGAAGAGGAAGAGTAAGCTACTGACTGAATCAGTTAAAAGTAGACTACTGTTGATTTGGTCTCACATAAGCCAAAATCTGCCATGCAGTGCTCAGGACACTTTGGTCCTTAAAAGTTTTCATCTCAGTGGGTAGGCATGGGGGTAACATGAGCAGTTTTCCCCATTAACACTTAAACATACCATGCTCTGATGCCTTGTGGATCTCTCACAACCCTCTTGGCACAGTTCACAGCCTGAGTGATGTCATCTTGCAGCAAAGCTGAAAGAGAGATGATGAGAAGTGAAAACAACTGTGACAGAAATTTCATCTTAAATTTACCTGCAGCCAGTCAACCCTATTCGCTGCTGTATCTATTTCTCATTTATTAAATCCACTAGAAGATCTGTTGTTATTAATATGATAGGTCATCTTTGTATAACACACTGTTAAAAAAATATGTCTAATGATATTTTATGCACCAATTCTACATTAAAATTTTATCCAAAAGAAACATAAGAAATGTAGCCAAATATGTATGTATAAAGGTCTCCCTAGAAATTTATAAAAGGAGGGGCTGGGGATTTAGCTCAGCGGCATAAGCGCCTGCCTTGCAAGCAGGCAGTCATGAGTTCGATACCTGGTACTGATAAAAAGGAAAAAGACAGAAAAAAAAAAAAAGAAATTTATAAAAGGAAACAACTGGAAAAATTTAAGTGCTTAATAGAGTTAGATCAATAAATTATAAAATATTCATATAGTAAAAAAAAATTCATATAGTAGAATTCTGTTCACCCTTTAAAATGTTAGTATGGATTTGTATTTGTCAGTTTGGAAAATAATTTTGTGGAAATTATGGAAAATATTATAAAGCAGCATATATTATTAAATATCTGTATAAACACAATTTGATCACATGCTTGTGATCAAATGTAACATGTATACATCAGGTAACATGTATACATCATCCATACACATTTGGGAAGAAAGTACACCAAAATTTACCAATGGCTGTAAGTCTCTTTGAAGTAAGATTATGGGTGCTATATTTTTCTGCATATACTTTTCTCTAAGTTTTATTCAGTGACTATAGATTAGTATATGATAGAAAATATTTTCAAAGCAAATCAAATAGATTAAAACAAAATATTCTAAATGTATTTTTTTCTACTGGGAATTTTAATATTTAAAAATTTAATAACATCAGTTTTCAGTATCTATGCACTATTTTCCACACCAACAATTCAACATTATTTAATTTTAATATGAGTTCAGGAGTCTAATATTCCCATAACTTGGCATGTAGTAAATTATGTATTCTTTTTCTAGAAAGAAAATGAGCTTCATCTCAAATATGTGAGTTAAATTATTGTGATAATTATTACCTTGGACTCGTGTTTTTGGAGAGGCAAACTAAAGCATTTAGAAATAAAATATCTGGATACTTCTAACTCACTTTAAAATCATTCAGAAGAAATACATATCTAGTATATGAACATACATATGTATACTTTATACATATATAGAAAACAATATGGCCAAATGTTAATAGCTAAGTTAGTTAAGCATATAGGTATATTTCAGCTTATTCTAATTTTTTATATATTTAGGAAAGTTTATAATAAAAGATAAAGCAATCAAAAAGGTATCAGATAACCAAATTATTCCTGAACTATCCCTAGTAAGAGGAATGACATTGTTCTAGACAAAGCATCAATGAGACCATTTAGATTAAATTTATACGTAATTTCAGAATATTTTGTATGTTAAAAGTCTCGGACATTTTATATTAGCTTTTTATTTCTATTGAGTTTAATTTTCATTTTTTCGCTGTGCTGAGGTTGGAACCCGGGAACACCTGCATGCAGTCAGGCACTGTGCTATCTCTCACCGGCACTGACTTTCTATTCTCTCTTCCCAGATGCGTCCTGCCCATCACTGCAATACCACCTTGTCTTACCGTTGCAGGATATACCACAGCCATTAACAGCTCTCGGGGTTTTGCCATCATTGCACCAGTAGCGGCTATTGATCTGGAATATCCCATAATCGGTGCTTCTGTCTCCAGGATTGTAGTTTGTAGCTCGTGTGTTATAGCTACTCTCCCATCTGGCTAAGCACACCCCTGAAATAATAAAGCAAGATAAAGTACTTTTTAAAATATTAAAATAGGGCTGGGAGTTCAGCTAGGCAGCACAAGTGCCTGCTTGGCAAGTGCAAGGTTTGATCCCTGGCACACGCACACACACACACACACACACACACACACACTATATATATATATATATATGTTTCTTCTAGTACTTTAATTCTTCCTCTGATTTCATTCCTCAGGTAATATCCTGCTTAGAATAGAACAAACCTACAGAGTTGTTGAGAGATTTAGTAAATTTATAATAAGTACAAATGGTGATGAAAAACTGCCATTTTTTTAGTACTGGGGTTTGAACTCAGACCCTCATCCATGGTACATAAGCATCCTAATGCTGAGCCACATCCCTCATTCCTTTTATTTTAATTTGACACAAGATTTTTGCTAAGTTTCCCAGGCTGGCTTTGAATTTGTTATCCTCTTGTCAGTAGCTGGCATTACAAGCAGCTTACTGGAAAATGCTTTTTATTACAAAAATATAAAGATTTTTCAGAGAGAGAGGGAGAAATACTATACTGCCTAAAGGTGAGTTTAGATGTCAAGTTAGAATCCTAAAAACAGACTACGGAATAGGTTATTCTATGATTTCATCCATCTATTCATATGCTCATTCAGAAGTAGTTATTGATGGAAAATGTTTGACTACAATCTGAAAAGTACAGTGATAACATTGACAAATATGGAGTAAGTTGTTAAGTAACTTTTCTGTGTGATACATCTTGAATTGTGGAGACGAAAACAAAAAAAAATATTTAAGTCAACCTAGAGTGAGTAAGAGAGTAAAACTTTCCATTTTCAGAGTTCCTTTTATGAACAGTACCTGGGAAACAGGTTCTTTCTTCCAATTTTTGAGAGGTCAATGTAATTTTTAAAATGTTGCTCTGAAGTCAGGCGTGGTGGTGCATACCAATGATGCCAGCACCCAGGAGGCTGAGGCAGGAGGATTGCTGTAATTTCAAGGCCAGCCTGGGCTACATAGTGAGTTCAAGGCTGGGCTGAGCTACATAGTGAGACCTGGTCTCAAAACAGGGGGCGGAGAGAAAGAAGAAGAGGAGGAGGAAGAGGAGGGAGAAAGAAAAGAAAGAAAGAAAGAAAGAAAGAAAGAAAGAAAGAAAGAAAGAAAGAAAGAAAGAAAGGAAAGAAAAAAAAATTTTGCTCTGAAATTCTTTTCATGAGTGACAAATTTAAGGAAAAAAAGATAACCATGCTCAGAGCCCACATTCCGAACTGGCCTCCAACATATCATTTACTCAGCCTTCTTGGGCCTTTGAGTCTGAGTAAGAGACCAGTCTAGCCAGTCTGGGAGAAGACCGCAAATCCTGTGTGAGGCAGAATGTGTGGAATGTTTCCCTCTCCCGTCCTCCGTCCTTCTTCTGACATCTCTGATTCTGAATGACTAAACCGATATTTTCACCATTGTTAACTACTCAGGCTCACAGAGAAACAAATGCGTGTATTTACTCAAAGCCCTTCTGCTACGTATCTGTTCCATATGTGTCCAACTCTCTGGAACTAAGATGGAGACTTACAGTTTGCCAGGCTGATTCCCCGGTAGCCATCCAGTCCATATCTCTTCAGAGCTCTGGCAAGCTCACACCTTTCAAAGATCTTCCCATGGATGGGGACAGAAAGGAGGAGCAGCCCCAGAATAAGGAAAGCCTTCATGTCGGCTGGGCAGCCAGACTTTGGGCTGAGTAGGGGAAGTTAGCCACAGTATTTATTATGTTTTAAATTCCTTTTCCTCTGGTGGTTTGGGAGCCCCACCTTCTGAGCTGTGTGCAAAGCAGGAAGCACTTTTTGATCAAAAAGGATATTTATTTTTGCTTATTCTTCTTCCTCTTCTTCTTTCTCCGTCTCTTCCTCTCCCTCCTCCTCCTCTAAATGTATGAAGAGTAATGTTCTGTGCATGGTGGCATGCACTTGCACTCTTAGCTACTTGAAGGCTGAGACAAAAAGATCACAAGCTGGAGACCACCCTGGAATAAGCAAATATTTGCATGCTATCCAGAACCAAACTAGGGAGATGAGACACAAAATCTTGGCTGGAGGTATATCTCAGTGATACGTGGTCACCTAGCATGCATTAGGTGGTGGGTTCAATCCCAGCATAGGGAAAAAAACAAAACAAACAAACAAAAAACCCAGGGGAAGGTAAAGGCAGAAGTACAAAGTTGTAATGCAAACAGGGAGATTCAATAAGCCATGTCCCTTTTTCCCCATTCAGATTCTTGATTTCTGGCTGTCAAAATTATTTCTCAGGCAGGAGACAATAGCTTTCCTTGTTAGGACAAATGTCAGAAGGAGGAGAGAATACTTACAGATACTAACATTTGGGTACTACAATAAAACAGCCAGTTTTGCACAATTACCTATGGTATGACTCACCCTAACCAACAAATTTTCCATTCAACTCCTTAGAGTTTAAGACTTACAATTAATCAAGCTCACCAGATACTTAATGAGAGCCAGTTATGTGGAAAATAGACAAAAATAAGCATTTTTAGAAGAAGAACTCAGAGGAAACAGGAGCAACACAAAATAAAATCTAAATAATAATGAGCATTTCAGAGAGACAATGACATCCTAACATTCCTATCTATGGAATGTTAGGATGCCATTACAAAGGAATAATCAGAAATTTAAAAAACAGCCCTTGATATTAATCAGTGAGATTCCATTAATAACACATTAAATAGAAGAATCAAGAGATGCCCTGCATCTCACTACTATATAGGCCAAGGATAATTCAAGAGGTCTGGTGGAGGGCACGGAGAGGCTGGGGAGGCTCAACACTAATTGCCCTGCCTTAGGTATGAATAAGCTCAAAATAGACACTTCCTACCTTTGCAAGATCATGTCTGCTTGGGCAGTAACCACTGTATGAACTACTCAGGCAAGCCTTGTCAGACTAGAGCTCTAAGGCGTCCCCAGATTCCTGACTTCATAGTGTCTTGACATTCTGGGGAGATCCTAGACAGGGAAACTGCTAAAAATGTTTTCAAAGCACTATCATGGCCACACCATTCTTGGAGAAGTGGAGCTAAGAGGAAGATTTTGTTTGATTTAGAAAACTAAAGCAGCTGATGCTTCTCAGCTCCATGCAATTTGATCTAGATTCTTTTGATCTATTAAGAATAAAATGAGAGGCCAAATGTGGTGGTACACACCTGTAATCCCAGCACTCGAAAAGCTGAGGCAGGAAATCGGTGGGAATTCAAGGCCAACTTTGGTTACATAATCAGTTAAAGGCTGGCCTGAACTACACAGTGAGAACCTGTATGAACACGTACGCCACCTCCCAGAAAAGAATGAGGTAGAAAATGAGAAGTGAGATGGTACAGGAAAGTCTTGAACATTAAACTGGTTTCCTAAAAATAGCTCTTGGGTTCCAAGGATTCAAATTCCGTCAGTCCTGGAGTGTGTTAGCTCACAATACACGTCTCACTTGGGCAGCACATGTATACAGCACACTAGGTGCATTTGTTCACAATCTTGTTTCACTATCACCTATGCCACTCTTACCTTTTTCTCTGTTCGTCTATCCTGCAGCTTTGTTTTCTTTGTAATAGTTAAAATCTCCTTGTGTCAGTATTTGAGGAATATGCAAATCTACATTTAAAAGCCTCAGTAAGTCACTGAGGCAGATAAGTTAAAAATTTTTGTGCTGATGGAAAGAAGCAACATGATACATTTTGCACAGGCTACCAATTTACTCTTGCCAGTGGGGTAGCGATGCTGCCTGAAGCCTCAGAGGGCTTGAGAGGCCATGATTAGGGCAGGGGTATCTAGTTCTTACCAGGCTGATGCTGTCCCTTATAATGTGGCCAGGGTGCAGGGGACCTGGCCTCATGTCTGTCATGGCAGCATAGCTGCTAGGAGAATCTGCAAGATTTTGAGCAGGTGGCACAACACTTTCTCACTCTCCCGAGAAGAAAACATGTTGGAGATTCAAGTGAAGCAATTCCTGTCTCTACTAGTGGATCTGCCCTGTGTCCAGCCCATGCAACAATTCCAAAGTCTAAGCAGCTGGTGCCTACAGATGTCAGGGTAACTTCGATGGCATCATCCTCTGCCTCAAGAACAGGGCTTGATTCCCACTCACAAGTGGCATTTTCTTTGCCCAGGGAGTGCAGAGATTTCTCAGAAATGGCAAATAGTTTACCAAATCCAGACCAATGCATTTTCTCTTCATGGAATAAGGATCACTTTCTGTTTTGTTAGTCCTGAATATCTCCGTAACTTAAGCTCCTTCTCTTCAAAGTTAGATCAAATAAGGCAGAGAACTTCTTTCCTGATTTTCTGACACCATCTAAATTATCTTTCTAGCTTTACTTTATGCTGTAGCTTTGCTATTACTGTTGCCTTTTGAGTCAGTATTTGAATAATACTGAGAGAAAATAATATATTTCAACATACACCAGAGGACTGGGTAAAGAAATTAGTTATGTAACATGTAGCAAGAACCACAGTGACTTAAAATCTGTTGCTTCATTTCTGTGCCTAAGGAATAGCCCTCATTTAGTAAGGCCCTGCTGTGCAATTTACCTCCTGCCATAGAAAAGAATTTACTCTTCTGGTACATGCTATGCCCTCAGTCTCTTCTGATATTTCCTCCACTTGCTATGCTCTTCCATCCTATACTCTGCCTGTAGAAACCTTACTACACAATTTCATAAAGTTTAATTCAGTGCTACCAGAATGAAATGGTCTTTCCTCTTTAATGGAATTTTCAAGAAATCTCCATTGCATTTACTTAGTCACCTGCTTCCTTCTTTCAGACTAGGAGGTCAATATGTCTCTCTCTGCTGTAGTACCTAGTCTTGTCCTTTGCACACAGTAGACCAGTAGTGATAACTGTCTATTAGAGCGACTGTGTCTGAACTGCAGATACCAATGAAGTTTAAACTATGTATAAGACTCCAACACACATATATAATTGTGGGTCTTACTTGAATCCATTACAGCACAAAGCACTCAACCAGAAACTCATGTTTCATCAATCCTGGACTGCAACTGTCTCACAAAACAGTTTTAAAGTCTCCCAAAGAGGGATTAACTTCTGACATTCTTCAGAGTATGTTTCTAAAGTTTTAAGACATATTTGCGAATGGTATCCTGGCTTTTATGCTCTTAAAGTGTTTTTAACACTCTTCCTACAGGAGTGGTCTGTACCATGATACCACCCTCCCATACTTTATTATTGGGAACTGTTTGTTGGTGTTTCTCTAGGAGCTATCTGCGTGACAAGCACTGGACTAAGACCTCAGACTGTTGTAGAAACGAGGCAGACAGCAGTTTTGGCTTCTTAGAGCTTACTAAATCTAAATCATGCTCCCCCTCAAAAAAGAAAAGAAACTAAATCATGTTGACTAAAAACAAATGTTAAGTGCAGGGATTTCTACAGAACAAGAAGCATAGTGTATAAGGGAAACATTAAGAAAAGTGACACACCTATGTGGGAAGTCCAGCTGAGACGTGGTGATGAGTTGTAATTATTCAAATGAGACAGGTGGAGAGGATACTGGGACAGGCTAGAGTAGAACATGTTGTTTTTCCCAGAGTGAAGAGTGAAAGTGTAGGCTGACAGAAATAATTGAAGAAGTGTAAGGTTACCTGGTAAGATCTATCAAAGGGAATTGGGTTGGAGGCAGAAGGGGCACACCCACACGCTAATTCCCAGAATGAGATACTTTTCATGAGTGGAGTAAACTGAACAGCATGAGGTACAAAATCATTTTTAGAAATCACTGTAGAATGAACTCAGGGAGAGACACTCTAGAAACCTGACAAATAATCCAAAGGCAGCTGATGTTGGGATATGGGAAGAACTGAGGGGGATTAAGAGAAGCACAGGAAACTAAATTAACAAAACTTGATTACCCAGATTCTTTGGAGACAATGGGAAAAGAGAAAGCAAATACACTTTCTGTTTATTGAATGATTCTACGATGCTAGATGAGTCGGGATAAAAGAAATAAAACTGGTAGAAAGGAGACAAGGAAAGTCATAATTAAAAACCGTACTTTAAAAAAGACTATCAGTTTTAGGAGCCAGCTGAAATCAGACAAGGCAATCCACAGCAGCACTCCCTTGGCTAACTTTTGGCTCATTTCCTTCAGACCCATCACATCTAAAATGCCTGCAGAATATTCTAAGTGCATAAATTGGCTTAAGTGAGAAACTCGATCCTGAGATAAGGGAACTGGTTGAGAGAATTCAAAGAATGCTTAAAGTTATGCTTCTTTTAAAAATCCAGGATTATACCTATAAATAGGCCAATACCTTTCTGGGGGTGGGTCACCTTTTCCTGAAATTTGCACCCCCATAAGTATCCCAATTTCCAATACCAGGAAATAGTCTCTGTCTCTGTCTGTCTGTCTGCCTACCGTCTCTTCCTCCTTCCCTTGGGGTTGCATTCTATTTCTTTGAGAGTGTTTCCTTAAACATCTAACTAATAAATCCCTTTATGCCCTTATTGATACAACCTGAACATTCTTTTTTCCAGAACAGAAGTCAGTGAACCTGCAAAATTATTCTAAAGATAAAATATCTCCTCAAAGCCTGCCTGGTGACTCTGAACACTTAACCATCAAAATTGTTACAAGTGTCTGCATTATTTTCCTTTTATAGGCAACATATATGTACCCCACCAGGTAAAGTAACTTGGGTAAAGAATTACAATGAGTAAATGGCAGAGGTAGGGTTTAGATTCAGGTCAATTCCATCCACTTTTAAATCACCACGGCACCTTGTGAAAACTTCTTTGTCTGTCCCCTTTCTGGTTTTACTTCCTGATTTCATTTCCTGAAACAGCTAAGCAAACTCATTATACATACATACACATTTAAAAGTATGAGTTTTCTCTAAGAAGATGATCTAACACCAGACAATGCTACTGAACACCTACCTATAGGTTATTTTTTAACTAATAAGTCCTCTTGGTATTGAACAGGTGGCTAAGTAACTCTGGGAGGGGGTGTTTCATTTTTTGGGAACACTTTCTCAATGCTCTATTATTTCTGTATTTTCAAGGCCGATGCAACAAGAACGTTGGCTCACTCTCACTTCCACCTTATAAACAAATGCTTTCCTTCTCATTTTGGCCACATTACAAAATTCCCTTGTCAATTTACTCAATTACTGGGTATTCAACATTGTGAAATTTAACTTTGCAAATATTTTGAAATGCAGTTTAATTTGGAAAGAAATGGAATCTTCCCATTTTTATTTCCTCTTCAGGATTTCATTTCTGTTTTGTTTTGTTTTGTTTTTGTTTTCGTTTTTGAGACAGGGTCTCGCTATGCAGTTTAGGCTGGCCTTGAGATCACTTTGTAGCCAAGGCCGGTCTCGAACTCGCAACAATCCTCCCACCTCAGCCTCCCAAGTGCTGGGATTACAGGCATGAGCCACCATGCCCGACTAGGATTTCATTTCTATATTAAGTATGATCTTTGGGTTTAAGTCTTCATATAATCATTTTGATGTGTACTACATTCTCTTTCATTGAACTAGAAAGCAATGGTTTCAAAATTTAAACTGGCTCTGATAACATCACAAAGTATTGGGGTAAATGGATGAATGTGTCACAAATAGAGGTAAGGGTCATGTATGTTGGCTGTATTTTCCTTCCTTTTGACAAACATTTTCTTGAAATCCTTAGCAAGAAAATAAAATGCTTTAACTTCTTATTGACAGTAGCTTGCACGTACACGTATAACTGAAGATGATGCTGTTCTCCCTTTTGGCATCACTCTATTTGGATGTAGCTACAGCATCTAATTCTTCCTTCCCTGTGTTCCCCAACTTTGATTAATAGCATATCTCTGTGAGGTGTCAGGTTCCAGAACAGGCAATCCATTTCCATTCATTCAATTTGAAACTGAGTCACAAATCAAGCACCATTTACACACGAGTCCTTCAGTGAAGTCTGCCTGACTCAAAGTTGGCAGTGTCTCACACATTTACTTTGGAAAATTATTTCCTTGACTATTGATTCAAATTCATATTCAACTAAGGAGTAAATTGGTAAATTAGAAATGATATAAAAATACCAGAATGATAAACTACAATCTGACTTTAAAAAAAAAAAATAGAAGAGACTTGACTTTAAAATCTAGAAAGTAAGGATGTTTCCCTCATATCAATTACTTATAATCCATGACTTTACTGTATATGATGGTGGCCTACTATCAGATTGTCTTTAAAATTGTCATAATGAATCCTGTGATGCCTTGTGCTTTTTTTTTTTTTTTTTTTTTTTTTTTGGTCTTTTGGAGACAGGGTCTCATTATGCGGTGCAGGCTGGTCTTGGGCTCACTTTGTAGCCCACACTTGTCTCGATCTGCAAAGATCCTCCTACCTCAGACTCCCAAATGCTAGGTTCACAGGAGTGCACTACCATGCTAGGCACCTTGTGCTTCTTTAAAAATTATCTTTTCATTAACAGGCACACTCACCTGTATAATATAGCCACTCAACAAATATGGTTGACTACTGTATAAAAAAATGCATTAGTAGTTAGGATGCTGCATACCCAAAAATCTCAAGACTTTGACAGGATGAGGCACGAAGGTCACAAATTCAAGTCCAGCTCGGGCACCTAACCTAGACACTGCCACAAAACAAAAAATACAAAAAAGGGGATGGAATTTATCTCAGTGCAAAATTCCTGGGTTCAATCCCCAGTATCACTAGAAGACAAAAGAAAAAGCAAACATTCCTCATACAATTAAAAGTGTTGCTCCACTTTCCTGACCATATATGTTAAAATAAGATTTTGACATTATAAAGGGTACAAAGAAATAATAGAAAATAGCTTACAAATAACAACCAACCATAAACTACCTAAGGATCTCATTCTTTTGAGACAGAGTAACACTATGTAATGCAGGGTGACCCCAAGCTTGCGATAATCCTCCTTCTTCAGACTCTTATATGTCTTACATATACCTGAAGTCTAACTAAAAAGAGTGAATGTTTCACCAAATTTTAGCTGGATGTAATTGGAGGAAAAATAGGATTTTATTTTGTGGATAGATGTGCACAACTTCCAACTAGGATCTTTTTTTTTTTTTTTTTTTTGGCGTTAGAAAATATTTACAAAGATAGCTTAGTGTTTAAAAATAGAAAATATAATTTTCATATAGACTTAATGCAGTCTTCTAAAATAAATTAGAAATAAGACCCTATTTGAGACATAGGATTTCTCATGCTAATCTACTTAGAATCTATTTGCAGGTCATTTAAAGTTATTAAGGACAAAAATGTACTTGAATTGCCAAAAAATTATATATAAATATTTATTGTAGAAGACAGTCATGTGTAACATTTGGTTAAAATTTTAAGACTTCATTTACTTATCAATTTGGTAGATAAAATGTGCTAGACTATTTTGAATGTTCTAGGCACTCTATCAATACTGAGGATATGAAAAGAATAGTCCCTCAGAACATGCAGACTAATGACTGCAATCCAACTGTACACATTATTTTAGTATTGATATCTGCAAAATGCTCATGGAGCATGGAGAAGACCTCAAGTCTAACTAAGAGTGAAGGTTTCACAAAATTTTAGCTGAGTGTAATAGAAGGACAAGTAGATTTATTTTGTGGACAGTTGGGGCAGAACACTCGTAGAAACTTCTAATACTTAAGTCTGATTCTCTTTCTTCACAAGCACAGGGATGATCTATGTCCCCATCCCTACACAGTTAGGCGAAAGTCATGTGACTAATTCTGTGGGTACAAATGTCATTCCTATGCTGATGCTTTTAATTGCTGGCATAAACACTGCACCTTGGTAAACTGATGAAGCTGTCATTTCAGAAGGTGTAGTTCTCTGATAACAGGACCTGTAGTATCCTGGGTTTCTTTGCAGCCCGTGGATTAGAGACTTGCTAAACCTTAACGGGCATTTTATCACGAGAACTGAAATATGTATTGAGCCATTTAAATTTTGAAAGTGTTTTTGCTTTGTTAGCACTCCAAATAGAGGTAAATATATTTTTAAAATGTAGAAGGGTAAAATACATAAATCTTTGATATAAAAAATTTTTAAGTACTTTATATAGCTACACTATCCTCAAGAAGTATGGTTTAATTCCCTGGTTTAATAGCCCTTAAGTATGGGCTATGTCTTCTGATTTCCTTCTAAAGAATCCTGTATGGAAAGAGGAGAAATTTTATAGCAGAAAATCTCAGCAAATGCTACTTCAGATAACAGATTACGATTATATTAGCTGTGATAAAGCACACTGATAATATGTATCCTCAGTAGAGGTATTGTGCATCTGTGGCTTTCGTTCTCAATGCATGTAATGTTAGCCTAAGTATGACAAAATCATAAGACACCTGTAATCCCAGCTTCAGGAGGCTGAGGCAGGAGGATTGCTATGAGTTTGAGGCCAGCTTAAGCTGTGAAGTGAGTTCAAAGGCTGTCTGAACTATATCCTGAAACCCTGTGTTGAAAACACAAAAACAAAACCATCAGACAAATCTCAAAAACTAGTTTACCAACTACCAATCCAGTAGTGTATTCCTCAAACTGTCAAGGCCATTAAAAACAAGGAAAAGTTGAGAAACTGTCTTAGTTTGCTTTTTGTAGCCATAACAAAATATCTGAGGCTGCATACATTATAAATATTTATTTAGCTCACAGTTTTACAGGATGACAGTTCAAGATCATGCAGCCCCATCTTTTTGACCTCTGGTGAGAGCCAATAACCACAGAGTACACATTGTGCTCTGGAAATTCCATCCCTTAATGATCTATGGGTAGGTTTTAGAGGTATGTGAAATCTCCAAAATTCTATGGCCTTCAAATGTATAGAAAAAACTTATATGAAATTATATATTTTTTTCAGAAGAAATCAAAAAGCCTTATTATTTACTTATTCTCAAGAGAAAAAGTACCTAAAATGTGTTGATAATCATTGTGGAAAGAAACAGAGAAACTCAGTATTCTAAGCAACAAAAGTAGACTAATTGTGTACTGTGTTAAAAAAAAAAAGATGAGATCAGTTTTGTTATGTTTGTTTCTGAGATAATGTCTCACTATGCAGTTCACACTGCTCTTTACTCCCTATGTGTAGCACAGAGCCCAGGCTGGCCTACAGACTTGCTGTGATCCTCCTGCCTCAGACTCCCCAGTGCCAGCATAACAGGTGTCACCACCATGCCTTGGCCTGAGATCACTTTAAGTATATGTGCTGCCAAAGCAAGCACCTGACATCACTTTCAGCAGTGCAGACTGAAGTGACAATGTATGAGTACTTGAAGTCTGGAATTAGAGGTAAGGGTAAAGCGATAATAAACACAAGTGGCTTTCAAATTCTTTTGGCAGTGACCCAGTTTTAGAGGGAACAAATGATCCTATAGCTCTTCTTGATTCCCTTGATATCCTTTTTCTGTAGAAAAATTCTGAGTCATTAGCAGTACTTTTTAAAAATCAGGTTTGGGGGATTATATGTACACTTACCTTAGCATCAGGGTTATGAATGATTAAAATATCTAAATCAAAATTGTAGTCTTAATGCATTGTGTTACCTTGCATTTATGGGAAGTTAAAAAGTAGAATGGGAACAAAAAACCATGAATGAGGGGTTTTTTCCCTGAGAAATTGAGGGTAATTCCAATTATTTATAGTAACATTGCATTCAGCCAGACTTCTTTAGAGAATACCGGTTCCAAGTAATCAGAGAATTCTATTAAAGTATTAAATTTAATTTACTTTTACACATTTCAGTGACCCTTAGGAGCTCTAGTGGTTTTTAGCAACTAATCCCTTGCTATATATAAACATGAAAATATATAGGATCTTACATTATATGTTCAGTGACACCATTGGTTCATTTTTGAACTAATGAACTCATTAGTGCATGGGCTCTTCAGACTGTGGGTTGCAAATTACATTGTGAGAATTTACTGTTTCAACCTATAAGAGAAAGAAAGAGACGACAAGATCAGAGAAGGTAGGAAGTACACACAGAGGAGACAGATGAGATGTCAAGGGGGCAGAATCAACAAAATTTTTTATTGACTGGGAGGGAGGTACAAGATAGAGGGGTGAAATTTATCTTCGTATGTCTGTTTGTGGGGGCCCAGTTACAGGAAATGCAGTGTGGTGGGTAAACTTGAAGGACAGCATGAGTGGAAGATGATGAGTTCCTTTCGGTACGCTGTGTTTGAGGTGCTAAGTGGTCACGGCAGTTAGCCGTTAGACCCTGAGATGCTTCAGGGTCTGGGCTGCAGACCTAAACTACTAACTTAGAAAAGAGGAACAGTCATATTGTAGTTCAGTTTCTCTTGCACTGACAACAGTAAATAGCAATTCTAATTTTAAAAAGAATTTTAGCATTTCCCCTAACTACAATCAGCCTCTGGAAACGAAATCAGAGCCAACTAAGAATCCCTAGGATAAGAGTGAGTCCTATTATGTATGACTGAAATTTCTACCTGATTTTTTGAAATTTCTACCACCTGATTTCTTGAAATTCTGCTCTGTACATCTGTTTCTCATGTCTTTTCGTAGTTATTTCATGAAATTTGAGTATCCATTTATTGCTGCTATTGCTTTTGCTAATAAACTATAAATGTACAGATGAAAGAATTTCATGTATTCCTGAGGAATTAAAACAGAGGTCAATATATAGAATATAGCCAGCAACCTAGAAGACTCACTGTGGTCCTTTGAATCAACATTTCCCCAAAAGTAGCCACTATTTTTTATCTCTATCGCTCTTCATCTTTTTGTTCTGAGGTTCATAAAAATGGAATCTTGAGTATGTTTTTTTTCACATCTGACTTATCTCATTTTTGGAAGCTGCTGAGCTAGTGATAGTTCACAGAAGCAGAGCAGAAAGCACAAATGCCCAAACAGGCACAGGGCACAGCATGCCTGAAAAATGCCCTAAGGGCACAGAGTGCTAGAGGTGAACAGGTGTCCCGGCCCTGAAAACATAGGATGTGAAAATATGAGTTAAGCAAACAGGCACCATGGGACAAATGTATAAACAAACATATCGCACTGGTTGAGCAGTCTCTCCCTCCCATGTGGAGGTCTGGCTCCCACTGACCCCCGCTGTTTGTTTCTACCTTTACTTTTTTATCCCCTCATCATTTTCTCCCTAGGAACTTATCTCGTGCACACTGACATCACTCCACATTGTAGTGTATCTCTGATATTCATCCTCATGTTGACACTTTGTATCAATATTCCATTTTTTCTGTATATTACTTTTATGATAATGCTCCAGTTCAATATTCATATTTTCTTATTTTTCAAATATATATAAAGTTGCTATGAATGGTCTTGTACATGCTTTTGGTAGACATGTGAACTTAGTTCCCTTTACTACATTCCTGTTGGGTCATAGGACATGAGTTTGTTCAGCTTTGGTGAGTTCTGCTAGTCTTCCAAAGTAGCTGTGTGTTTTAGATTCCCAATAACAGTGACAACAGTTTATTTTTCCTCTCTCCTCTGAGTATTGCCAGTATTTTAATTGTAGTCTATCTGATGGGTGAGAAGTTATATCTCATTTTTAAAAGGCTTTTTCAGGCTGGGAAATCAGTAGTAGAGCACCTGCCTTGCTTGCATGAGGTTCCAGGTTCAAATGCTTTTTTAGGTATGAGTACACAAACTGCACATATTCAAAGTGTATAAGGTAAGTTTTGCCATATGTATTTATCAGTGAAATAATCACTAGCAAGACAATGAACATATCCCATCACATTCAAAAGATTTCTCTGCCCTTTGTGATCCCTCAAGTTGCTGTCCCTTTCCCATCCTCAAGCAACCACTGATTTGCTGTCAGTATAAATTAGCTTGCCTTTTCTAGTTTGATACAAAAGTACTCACACAGTATATATTCTTTGTTGCCTAGCTTCTTTAACTCAGCATATCATTTTAAATTCATCCATAATCACTGCATGTATCAACAGTCTATTTTTAATTGCTGAGCATCATTATGCTGTATAACTATACCACAATGTGTTATTCCATTTATCTACTGATAGACTTTTGGGCTGTTTACACTTTTTGTTTTTCAAAATAAAGCTGTTACAAATGTTTTTGTCCAAGTTTTTGCATGGACATATCTTTCTTATTCTGGAAAATTCCAGGAGTGGAATGGCTGGGTCATATGCTATATATTTTTTTGGCGGTGCTAAAATTTGAACCCAAGACTCTGTATATGTTAAGCACACACTCTATTATCGAGTTACATCCTTAGCATCCTTAGCTCAATATATTTAACTTTTTAAAAAATTGTTAGCAGCAGTCATGCGGGCTGGGAAGAAAATCGAGAAGCCAACCCGTACCCTCCCAGGAACCAGTGGAAGTCCCGGGCCAGGAGGAGAACCAATGAGCAAACTGCACCCTCCCGTGAGCCAGCAGCAGTCATGGGCCAGAAGGAGAACCAGGAAGCCAACCTACACCCTCTTGTGAGCTGGTGGTAGTTTTGGCTGGGAGAACCAGGAAGCCAACCTGTGTCCTCCCATAAAGCAGCCAGCATGTGGGCGGGGAGACAAGAGAGCACCACACCCCTACCCCACACTGGCTGATTTGGAGGAACACTGGCTGAGATGATAGCAACTGAAGTACAAAAACAACTTTATGCTTATGCTGTTTGATTGATTTTGCAGGCCTAAAGTAGCCTGAGCATCTATTTAGAGAATAACAATGTGCAATATAGCAACTATAGGGGATCTACTTTTGTCTTGTTTCTGAAATCCAATATTGTTCACACTGTTTTGTTTTATTCTGTTTTGTTTCATTGTGTTTTGTTTTATCCCCTAAAAAGAAACAAATAAAACAGATGGAGATGTAGATAGGAATTAGGACTCTAGATTGAATGCAAACTACCACAAAATAAAAGTAAAAAACAATTTAAAAAACTTTATTCTACAATAATAATAATAATAAAAGAAATTGCCAAACTGTGTCCCAAAGTGGTTTTACTATTTAACATTCCCCTCACCAGCATATGAAAATTCTGATTCTACTACATCTCTGGAAATACATGGTATGGTTGGTTTTTTAATTTCAGCCTTTCTAGCAGTGGTACCTCATTTTGCTTTTAATTTTAATTTCTATAATAACTTATGATGTTGAACATTTTTCCCATGTGTGCATTTGAAATCCATATATGTCATTTGGTAGTATCTGCTGAAATCTCTCCTTGAAAATGAATTGCATGTTTTCCTATTGCTGAGTTTTGAAAATCATTTAGCAAACATTTGCTTTGTAAATTTTTTTCCTGCTTTGTGTTCTGTGACTTGTATTTTAGTGTCCAAACCCAATTTACAAGTTTCTTTTATGGATCATGCTTTTGGCGGTACAACTAGGAAGTTTTTGCCTAATCCAAAGTTCCAACATTTTTCTGCTATGTTTTGACAGGTTTTACAGTTTAAAGTTGCATATTTAAGTCAATGATCCATTTTGAGTTAATTTTCTATATACAGTGAAAATGTAATATATGACTCAAAATTCACTCTTTTGCATATAGTTATGTATGCATGCACATACACATATGCATATATACATGCATATACAAAATCCATACACAAGTTAAGCTTACTGAGTAATCAGAAATGCAATTATACTCTCAAAGAAAAAAATACATATAGCTGCACATGTGTGTGCACACGTGCATGCACACACACACTTTAAGCTTACCGAAATATCAGAAACAAAATAGCAAATTTCTTTCTAGATGGCAACTGCCATTAAGATGAAGCTCTTCTTCATCTGCCACTTGAAGATGAAGCTCTTCTTCTCTGTTAGGTTATGGGAAGAGAACTAAATGAATTCAATGTGTGGTAGAGCTCTATCTGGTTATGTAATATTTGTAGTCGTATTCAGCTCAACATTGGCTTCAATATTATGAGTGGAATAAGGGCCTTGCCTTTAGCAAAGCTTGAAATCTGAAAACCGACCAGATCTAAAGAGATTTATTTGTGCTTCACAGTCATGTTATCTCTATTCAGAACTATGGGGAAATCTCTTCCTGCTTTATGGACAAGCTGCCAGGTTCATCAGTTGCTGGCATGTCATCCTTATTCTTTGTGTATGTCAGCCTTCCCACTGCTGTGACAAAATAGCTGACACCTGCAATTTAAAGAAGAGGTTTACTTTGTCTCACAGTTTCAATGGATTCAGCTCATGGCAGGTTGGCTCCAAGGCAAAAATGACATGGTGGATGGGCCCGATGAAGGAAAGCTGTTCACATTATGGTGACCGGGAAGCAGAAAGAGATAAAGGTAAGAGGTAAGAATATATCTTTACAGTCCACATTCCAGTGACCTGTCTCCTCTGACCAAGCTCCACCTCCAAACAATAGACTGGAGGGGGTGCCTTGTAGATCTAAACCATTCTACCCCTGGCCCCTCAAGGCAATGTGTGTCTCAATATGACAAATCCATTTAGTCCATCTCTAATTGTTACTAGAGTTCTAATTATTCCAGTATTGCTGAAAATTCCAAGTCCAAAGTATCCTCTGAGACTCAAGGCAAACTCTAAGCTGAGTCTGTGTAAAAGTAAAAAAGAAAGTTAAATACTTCCATCATAAAATACCACAAGGTAAACATTTCCATTCCAAAAGGTAAGACTAGGGGAAAAAAAAGAACTTGGGCCAAAGCATGACTGAAACCCTGGAGGCAAATATTAAATCCGGTACCTCCATGTCTAGCACTTGACAGTAGTATGTGGTGGAGGGCTTGGGCAGGCCTCCTGTGACCTTGCTGGATGCAGCCCACATGGGGGCCCTTTTCTTGAGCTGACTCCACTGACTTCTTGTAGCTCTCTGCAGCACATGATCCATGGTCCTTGCATCTCCAGCTTCCTAGGGTCCTCAACTCTCAGATTTACTTTCATTGCTTCAAGCATCATCCTATCAAAGGATCTAGAAGGGATTATACACTGTCACATAATATTTTGTTTAGTCTTCTAGGCCTTCTGAATCTGGTGGAAGCCCCTGTGATTTCACAATTCTTACAGTCTGCACTCCTAAAATTCCATCACCATGAAAATATATGCTACAGTCTGCTGCCAACTCAAGCAGAAGCCAAGGCCCCTTTGACCATGGATGCAATGTCCTCTGCATGCTTGGATGGCTGAACTTGAGCAAATACTTTCCTAAGCATATGTGGCCTTAAATGAGTAAATCACCTTGGGGCTCTCTTCTCAAGGAAAAGTCTTTCAAAGGAGTTTTCCTTTTTCCATCTTTGAGTTTGCCATGCGAGGGGTACAATCAATTTCTGAAATGCCTTCAAGCCATGTTTCTGATTGCATTGATGTAGATTTTTTGATGTTAATATTTTTAGCAATCATTTTCTCCTTAGACACAACTTTATAGGCTCTTCTATTCAGATAAAACTGCAAATATTTCAAGTCTTCTCACTCTATTACTTGCTCCTGATTCTCATTAATAAAGCTGACTAAAAGCAGCCACAAGTATCCATGCCAGTCTGAGTATTTGGCTTCCTTGAAACTTCCTCTGCTAGATTGATTAGCTCACCACCTTTAAATTTAACTTCACACAGAAGTTTAGAACATAGGCAAAATATAAACAAATTATTTGCCAAAATAAAATATGCATGGTCTCTACTTCCAGTTTCCAATAGCCTTATTCCTAACCTAAACCTCATGAACCTAGCATTTCCTTCAGCATTTCTATCAGCATTCTGGCCTTTGAGCTCCCATGAAAATCACCCAGTAAGTTTGCTTTACAACAATCTAGCACTTTTCTAGCCACTATCTCCAAATTTTTCCAAACTCCTCTTGCAAACTAGTTCTTAAGCCATGTGATCAGGTAGTCACAAGTTGAATGGATTCTCTGATACTAATTTTCTGCACCAGCCAGGTTTTTAGTAGCTGCAACAAAACACCAACACCTGCAACTTAAAGAAGAGGTCTATTTTCGCTGTTTATATTCAGCTGGCTCTAAGGCAGAAATGATAAAGTGGAAGGGCCTGGCATAGGAGAGCTGCTAATATCCTGGAGCGAAGCAAACAGAGGAAGAAGGAACAAACACAAGAATAAACTGTCTAATCATACTCCAATGACCCACCATCTCTGATGAGGATTCACCTTCAAACCCAGTACTTTCAGGCCACTGTAGATGTACACTATAATCTAGCCTCCTGTTGGCATGGGTGGAGGTATCTTGCAGACTTGCTGCTCCTGCTATAGCCTATACAGAGCTATTTCTGTACTCTCCATGAAGGTCTCAAATACCTTGAGATGTTCCTCTGAGCTCTCCAAAGTCTCTTGGCTTTGATAATTGAAGGGTGATTGCTGTGGAATGCTCATATATCTCTAAAACTTTGACAGTTGGAAGCTGGATTGCATCTGATGGATTTCTTTCTACTTTCTCACACCATTCCTTTTGCCTCCAGAAGGTGCTTTAAATTTACAAGAGGCTCCACACACTTCAGAAGAGGATCTCTGTTAGCTTATTTTTTTCCTAACACTTCATCCATTATCAAGTTACTCTTAACCTAGGAGAAAGGGAATGTGTGACTGTAGATTCTTCTGTAGTTGTGTGTCACTGAGGTTTAATCATCACACAAGCCCCATACATGGCCATTAAATTCTGACAAAAATTCAACTGATTTTTCCTTATCATCACATGATAGTTTCATTTTCCTCCCACTGTTGCTTCAGTGATGAAAACAACTATAATTCTTTTCTTTCCTAGAAAAGACTCATAAATTCCTAGTTTCTCTTTTTAGGTCCTTTTGTGTCTTCAGCTATCCTCAGGAGTGATGGTTTCTTTCATAATTCTTTGTCAGCTCTACTCTCTTGTAGGCAGCTCCTGGGCAATCTGGACCTTACCCTTGTCTGGGTAAACCAGACCTTACTTTACCACACCCACATCTTGATGGACCTTGCCTATTTAGGACAAAGAGCCCTGTTAAGAATGGACTTTCCAGATTCTTTTGGGACAGAACAGAATCAGTACAAAAGAATCTAGCTTTGTTGAGGAATATATGTATATCTGATCTGGGGCTATAAAAGAGGGAGTCCCAATTTGAAGCCAATGGAAGGTCCATTTGGGGGCATGACACTGATGCCTAACATCACAGCAACAGAGCAACCAGTGTCCTCCTCCACCCCGCTCCAAAACAAAGAGGATCTATTCTGCATGCTTCTGCAACAACTGTTTCTAGAATGATGAAAGGATATAATAGTTGAGATAATCATGAAATATAATAATGGAAGAGGGCTCACATTCCAAATTTCAAAATTTACTAGAAATTAATAGTAATCAAGACAGTGTGGTATTAGCTGAAATGGTGAGAACTAAAAAGCATAGGTGAGAGATGGAGACACTGGACCCCTCAAAAGTTAGCAGAAATGTAAAATGTGCAGTTTGTGCACACTTTGTGAAAAACAAACCTAGCAGTGTCTTAAAAGTATAAACATAACCCAAGCATGGTGTGTGCCTGTAATCTCACATGAAGGCTGCACTTGGAGGCTGAGACAGGAGGATAGCTCCAAGTTTGAGGTCACCCTGAGCTAGACAGTGAGTGTAAGGCCAAACTGAACTACATAGTGAGCACCTGTTTTAAAAAATATGTATATATATATATATATATATACATATTTTTTAAAACTCTCTCTCTCTCTCTCTCTCTCTCTATATATATATATATATATATATAGAGAGAGAGAGAGAGAGAGAGAGAAAGAGAGAAAGAGAGAGAGAGAGAGACAGAGACAGAGGTGTTACCGCATGATCCTGTAATTTCTTGCCTAGGTTTCAAGAGAGAAATAAAAACATATTTATGTTAAAATTTGTGTATTAATTCTCACAGAAGTATTATTCATGGACCAGGCAGCACATCTGCCTGCCAAGTACGAGGCTGTGATTTTGATTCCTGGTACCAAAAAAAAAAATATTATTCATAATACCTCAACAACAGCAACAACCCAAATGTCCAACAACTGATGCACAGATAAATAAAATGTGTCACTTGAGCTTACTCATCTGTAAAAAGAAATGAAGAGCTGATACATGCTGCAGTGTGAGTGAAATTTGAAATGGCTAAATGAAAGATGCCCTGTCAAAAAGATCAAATATTATGATTACACTAATATGAATATTTCAAACAGGCAATTCTACAGACAGAAAATATGCTAGTGGTTGTATAGAACTAGGTGGGAAAATTATGGAAAAATCAGAAGTAACTGCTAATGGATAATAAAAACTCCCTAATATTGTGATGATGGATGCATACATTTGTGAACTAAAAGCCACTCAATTGTATACTTAGTTGGGTATACTGTTTTGGGAATGATTCTTGAATATAAAAATTTAGCTCTTTCACCTGTTGACGATTGTGATTAATGCTGTAGAAAACATGGGCATGTAACTATCATGAGGGCCTGTTTTCAGTTGTTTTGGATGTATACTCACTCAGAAGTGGGATTCCTGGATCACTTGATTCTTGTTTCTAATTTATTTTTTGGTACCAGGGATTGAACTCATGACCTCACATTTGCCAAGTAGGCACTTACGTCACTGAGCCCCTGGCCCTCTTATTTCTAATTTTTTAACATGTGTATTATTTTCTACAGCAGCTGCACCATTTTATGTTGACAGTAAAAATGGCCCCAACATACACGTCTTCACCACTACATACTGTTTTCTTTCGCTAATGGTCAGACTGTTGGAATCAGTATCTCACCATGGTTTCAATCTGCATGCCTCTGATGACTGATGCTACGTGTCTTACTGGCCATTATAGATCTTCTTTAGAGAAATATTTATCAGTGTTATTTGCCCATTTTTAAACAAGGACATTGTTGTTGAGTTGTAGACATTCTGTACTTATTCTGGACATTAAATGATTTGCAGTTCTTTTTTTTCCCATTCTATACGTTGCTTTCTTACTGTTGATAATATCCTGGGATGTGCAGAAATCTTTTGTTTGATATAGTGTCACCGGTTTGTTTTTGCTCTTTTTGTGTTTTAGCCATCATAGTCAAGAAATCATTGCCAAACCCAGTGTCCTGAAATATTGTCCCATATTTTCCTGAGGTTTTTATAGTTTTAGATCTTAAGTTCTGTAACCTATTTAATTTTTGAATAAGGTAAGGGTGCAACTTCATTCTTTTGCATGTGGACATCCAGATTACCCACAGCATTTGTTGAAAATAGTTCTTTTCCCACTGGGTGGTTTAGGCACCCTTGCTGAAGATAATTTGGACATGAATACAAGGTTTATGTCTAGACTGTTCGCTGCCATGATGTTGTTGGTCTATACTATCACACTTTGTTGTCTAAATTGCCCATAGGGGGCTGGGGTTCAGCGGCATAAGCACCTGCCTTGCAAGCAGGCAGTCGTGAGTTTGATCCCCGGTACCAAAAAAAAAAAAAGACTAAAAATAAAAAAATAAATTGCCCATAATTTTGTCAGAGGATCACACATTCTACCTGGCTTCCAGGGCCTTTTGCTGTATTTTCATCATCCTTTGGAAATCTTGCTTTCTGGCAAAGTTAAGATACTACATTCTTATGTTTTGTTCTCCCCTTACCTCAAAAATCAACCATTTAAAAAAAAAAAAAAACCTTTGTTTTTTAAACATTTTTACGATTTTGCTGTTATTTGCAGCACTGGGGATTGAACTCAAGGCCTTATGTATTTTAGGCAAGTGTTCCACCACTGAGCTACATCTCAAGTCTTTTAGCTTCTTACTTTTGAGATAGGATCTTGCTAAACTAAACCCAAGCTGGCCTCGAATTTTCAATCCTGTCCGAGTTTCCCAAGTAGCTGAGATTACAAACATGAGTCACCATACCCAGCTGCAATGTAATTCCTTTTAGAGGACTTTAAAAAAAAGGGGGAGGGTGACAATATCCTAAATATCTTTATTGATAATGAAATCTCACCATTCTGTCTCAGTAGACAAAACCTGGATATCTATGTGTTATGAATTAAAAACTGGTGGCCAATTTAACACCAGCTGGATTACATCAGCATGGCGCTGAGCGTAGATATCCCACCTAAGGAAAGTTGCCAGCATAGAGACGTGGAGAAGGAGAAGGCAGGCATTAAATGTGTTAGTGCGTTGAGACATTGTGGGTTCTCCTACGAGTTGCTGTTTGAGCCGTTAGGTTCTCCTGGAGAAGCTCTGGTCCTTACAGCGAGCATTGCTTCCTGGCTCTGGAGGAAAAAACGTGTGCCCCTTGGTCTCCAGGATGAACTCGTCACGTTGGCTTCCTGGCAAGTACCAGACTGTGCTTGTCGATGGAGGAGTTCAGGGCCTCCATGTTGCCGAGGATGGCTGTGGTGCCCTTCAGGACAGTCCTGGTCTTTGAGTGTGATTTCTTGGCTCCAGCATAGAAACCTCAACATACCCTCATAGCTCCTTCACCCTGCTGGCATAGACTTTCTGGCTTCCACCACTGACCTTTGGGCCTTCCCAGCATGGATCCATAAATGAGACTGGTGTGAGTCCTTCTTGTAGGCTCTGAACCTCCAGTTGGATTCATGGAGGCGTTGTCATGAGCTGTGGGTTTTCATATGGACTCATGTAAGACATTGTTCTGGGATTTAGGCCCTTGACTAAATATTGTGTTTTTGGTGTTGTGGATAGATTTCCTGCATTTTCTTGTGTTAACTCCTGATGACCATTATAAAAATATTATAAACTGGGGCTGGGGATTTAGCTCAGCGGCATAAGCACCTGCCTTGCAAGCAGGCAGTTGTGAGTTCAATCCCCGGTACCGATAAAAAAAGGAAAAAGACAAAAAAAAAAATATTATAAACTCCATGTTCTGATTCTAATTGCTCTCTGCATAACCCCTGACTACACCGTGTAATTCAAAATACAAGATTCAATCTAGCTTTCACCTTTATATTAACTCAGTGGGAAACCAGCCTTCCACTTTCCCTTTTCTTAATCATTTGCCCTCTCCCTGTATGTAACTCATCTCCCATCTCCACAGCTGTCACAGACATCTCTCTCTGCCTCGGCTACAGCCTACATACACTAGGCCTATTCACTGTAGGCATGCTCTCAACTGCTCAGCCTCTGACTCCTCACACTGGATTACTCCCATGGATGGATGCACTCTTCCTGTTGGCCATGATATCCCATGATGGATCATTCTTCCTCAATAATGCACCCAATCAGACACCTTACTTTTACTTAGGTTCTAACCCACAAGGTTGCTCCCCACAGGAATGCTGTGAGCTCTGCCTTGTTACACCAGGCTACCTATCCCTTTCACAGGAGGCCGGAAAGCAGGTTGGGACCCGATAGCCTACACAAGGCTGCCCCTGTGTGGACAGTGCCACCATCCAGCTTGTACTCACACTACAAGCCTGCGTGGACTCACTCCTCCCTTTAAGTCAGGGATGGCGAGACTTTTAAGCTTTCAGAGATACAAACAGCCACTACAGCACATGTGCCATGGGTTTGTCGCCACTGCCTTAGGTCATCCTTTCCTGTACTCTGAAAGGTTTTGTGTAATTGGTATTTTTTCTTTAAATGATCAAAAGAATTCATTTGCTATTGTCTTTGTGTGGGATTATAAAATTACCTTAATAGACCTTAAAATTACCTTAATATTCGTGTCAGTTTTGTCCTAGAAATCTGCCCTCATCATCTAAATTTTCACACCTATTAGCATAATTTGTTCAGTTGTTTACTCATAAATTGTGTACACCTGTGTTAACCTAGTTTTGTGGCATTTGACAGCTTGGTGATGGTGTGTCATGGTGTAGATTTATCCCAGTTGTGAATTACGTTCCCCATGTTGTTCAGGCTGGCCTTGAACTTGTGACAATTCTCTTGCCTCAGCCTCCAAAGTGCTGGGATTACACATATGCTCCACCAGGCATGGCTAATACGTTCACTTTCTTTCAGATTTAGAATTTTTTTCATCATGCATTATTTCTTCAAGCAGGGTCTATTTTGGAGTTCATGTGTTTGTTTTTCTGTTCAGTGGTGTTTCATGAGACTCCAAATTTGATTTGTCCTTTGCCTGAGTGATTTTAAAAACTCCTGTCTTTAACTTACTTCTTTTCCATATGGTTTTGATGAGTATCCATATCTTAAGGCTGAAGTCTCAAGGATGGTGCTACTGAGAGGTGGCAGAACCTTTGAGATAAGAGACTTAGTGAGAGGTACTTAAGGTCATTGGGGATATGACCCAGTAAGGATTATAGTACTCCCAACTAGTTCTGTCCCCTGGCTCATGGTGTAAACTTTACCCTTCACCTTTGCTGTTCAGCACACTGAACAAGAGACTCAAATAGATTCCCATTACTGGATTAGAAGTCCCAGAATTATGAGCAAAAGTCTTCCCTTTATACATTAGTTGCCTGAAGTATTTGTGAGTTATGTGATGCTAACAATTACCTGTTTTATTTTGTTAAATTCCTCTAATGAATTTTTCAAATCAGCTATTGTACTCTAGAATTTGGTTATCTTTGTTGCTATTTTTGTTCATCATCTTCCTTTTACCTGCCTGTGCCTTTAACTACACATCCTGATAGTAATTGGTAGATTGCAGTGTATAATGATCACATTCATCATGGATGTGTACATGTACATAAAACATCTCAATTTTTTTACCTTCTCCAACCCCTTTCCCACACTAATGTAAAATCTATTTCCACTTTTTTCAATTATTTTTTAAATTCCCTTTCCCTCTTTCCCCATCTCATTTCAACGTTTGTCCTACTTCCATATATCCTCCATTTTCTTCATTTGTACTTTGTACTTCTCAGACAAGTGAAGCAATGTACTATTTAATGCAATGCACTTGTTGTGTATCTGACATAAGACTATGGTCTCAAGATACACTGATTCATCTTAACACAACTCACACTTACCTTTCTTTATGGCAGAGTAGTACTTCACTGTACATATCACAATTTGTCAGCTTATTTGTCAGTGGGCATGTGGGCTGTCTCCAGGATTTAGCTATTATAAATTGTGTTGTAAACTGAGCATGCATGCTATCACTGATGATTGGTACGACTCAGGAAGATATGTAGGAATAATAGATGGGTCAAATGGAACCTTGTTTTAGCTTAAGATCTCCATATTGATTTCCATAGTGGTGGTACCAATTTACACACCCACTAATACAGAAGGGCTTCCTCCCCATCTCTCACAGCCTTGCTAGCATGTTACTGATTTCTTGATAATATCCATTCTTCCTGGAATAAGATGGAATCTCAGTATTGTTTTAATTTGCATTTCTCAAGTGGCCAGTGATGTTAAGCATTTTTTCATTATTTATTGGTTTGTACTTCATCTAAACAATATTCTTTTCAGATGCCCATTTTGGATTAGGTATTCCAATTTGTGGGAGTATAATTTTTAGTGCTTTATAAATCAGTTTAGTTCTTTACATAAATTCTTGATTAGTCCTCTGTACATTTGGCAAAACTTTCCCATTCTGTAGGCTGTCCCTTGATTCTGTTGGTTTCTTTTGCTGTGCAAATTTTTAATGTGATCCTATTTATTCATTCTTTTTGTATTTCCCGTGCAATTTGGGTTTTCTTCAGTCTTTGCCCACATCTATCCTACTCTTCAGCAGAGGTAATTGAGCTCTTTTGCAGCTGTTTCAGGGTAACTTCTGAACTTTTCTTTAAATGTACTGTATTTCAATTTGGGGGGGATTTTAGCACTGGAGAATTATTCATTTCTCCCAGATTTTATAGTTTGATTTTACACACAGAAGACTGGCTAAAAATCTTGCAGTCTTCTCAAGCCTTTCCTGGAAATATATCCTTTTTGGACCTGTAACTTAATTTAAAAGGTTCACACTTTTGATTCAGGAGCTCCTTATTGCCTGGTGTTATGGCCACTTCTTACACTGTATTTCCACACTACAGCGCCACCTAGCGCCCATCTAGCATTAAAGACTCAGGTGTAAACCTGTATACCAGTTTTTTTTAATCGGTACTGGGGATCGAACTCACGACTGCCTACTTGCAAGGCAGGCGCTTATGCTGCTGAGCTAAATCTCCAGCCCCTGTATACCCGTCTTTGAGACATCATCGTTGCATTCTATTTCTGTCATTACATGGGTCCAGGGATAGATGCTTTTCACTTTTCACCGGGGAACACAACAGTTAAAAATTTTCTCACTTCAGTCATGATTGGCACAGAATGGATCTGGCAAAACATACCTTCTACTTTCCGTTTTTTTTTTTTTTTTAGATTGGTTTCAGATTCGTGTGTGGTACAGTACTTTAAATAGTTTCTGTATTTCTTAGAGGCAGCCTGTGTACTACTGTGAAGTTTGTATGTTGGGGACAGTCTAGGGCACCAATGGTAAACCACTAGCTAGGGTTTCCGTTTGACTATCTTGTTGATGTTCCCCTCATTTTCCTTCTGAATTCACTTGCGCCATTCTTTTGTCTTCACCACTACAATGAAACCATGCTACCGATGTGAACTAAACTGTCAAAATGCTCAATTTAGTCATCTTAATTCGACCTCTCAGTAGCAAATAACACTGTAAAATGACTTCTGGCACGATCTTTTCTCCCATTTCATTTTCAGCTCACTTAATAGGCTGACTTTCCTGTTACTTTTTAATCAATCACACTCAATTTCTTTTAAAATTCCTGTAGACCTTTTAATCCAACTCCATTTTCTATTTCATCTGCTCTCTCAATACTGTTTATACAGCCATATCCAAATGGTTATCTTTAGCCTGGACCTTGACCCTGAATTTCAGATATGCAAACTCAAGTGACTACTTGGAATTCCCACTTGATGTATCTAATGACTTTCTCCAACAGATGCAACAAAACCTTTTTTACTCCCATTCCACATCCCAATCTCATCTCGGTAGAAGACAACTCCCTCTTTCCAGCTTCTTAGACCAAAAATTTGGGAAATTTCCTTGACTCCTTTTTCTCACATTCACCTGTCAGGGAACAAAAATGGCTTTACCTTGAAAATACTCAAAATCTTACCGTGTCACCACCACTGAGATTACCCTAACCTAAGCCAGCTTCACCTACATTAATGCAAAATCATTCCAATTGGTCTGCCCATTTCCATCACTGCTCCCGTTTTGTCATATATTCTTTTGTCTCCTAAAGATACACGTATCTCACTTCACTAATCAACACTAAACTGTTTTCCAAAATGGTCGCATCAATTTACTCTCTCCAGGTCTGTTTCCTATTCCATTTAGCCGGTAATTATAAACAGCTGAACATGTTAGGGCTGCGGATGTAGCTCAGTGGTGGAACTCTTGGCTAGCCAATCATATTTACGGTCCTGAATTAGATCCCCAGTACTGAAAAAATTGTGTGTGGCATAATTCTTTATCAGTATAAAGCACTATGAATTTAATATGCATTTTCCACAATGAAGTTGAATTTTATGTATATATGGACTATTTCTTCTCTGAAATTTCAATTGTTTATTGCCCAACTTTAATCTTGGTTCTTACAGAACTGCAGTTTACTGCTTATTCTTATTAGTCCAATGTTGATTACATGCGTTTCAGATATCACCTCAGCTTGGAATTTCTCTAATAAAAATTAGTTATTAATGTATTCAAAGAATCCTTTGTTTTTACATTTAAGGAACTCTCCAATCCCAAGATCATGAAGTTATGTATTTTTCAAACTCCTGGCAATCCTGCTGTCTCAGTCTCCCCAGTGCTGAGATTACAGGTGTGTGCCACCAAGCCCCACAGTCTATATAAACCAACCTGGGAAGAATTACAATACTCATTGTTCCTATCAATAAACATTAAATATATATGGATTTGGGTCCACCTTAATCTTTCAATAGATTCAAATCTTCCACAAAAAGGATTTTGCACATGCATTGTTAGATTTAACCCTAGCTATATTACATCTAGCTTCTATACTGACTTTGTAATCACTGAACTTCACTTTTAATTCTAACTTTGCTGTAGATCCTTTCACTTCATTTGCAAGTGACTACTAAGAAGCTAACCTCCTTTTTGGAGACAGGGTCTTGCTTTCTAGTGCAGGCTGGCCTCAAACTTGCAGTGATTTTCCTGTCTCAGCCTGCTGGGTGCTGGGTGCTGGGATTACAGGTGTGTGGCGCTACATCCCACTGTCACATTTTCTAGGTTGGCTCCTCTGATTTCAAGATACAGTGAATCACTACTTCTGTATTGAAACTTTGTAAATTGAGAAATACTCTGAATAGAACTGTTTTGATTGATACTTGTAAGACGGTCAGTATTTTGTCTTTTGAATTCCTGTCTTACACATGGGCTGTTGGGAGCCGCGGCCGAGCCCGGTCGCCTTACTTGGCGGACGTGAGGCCTGTAGGAAAGAGCAAAGCCTGACCTAGATTACCCCTCCCATCGAGTGTGCTAAGATGGCGCTTATCTCCTGCTTGGTAAACAACCCGCCCTGTAAGATCTCCTGCTTCTTGCTTGGTAAACAACCCGCCCTGTAAGATCTCCTGCTTCCTGCTTGGTAAACAACCCGCTCTGTAAGATCTCCTGCTTCACAACCCGCCCTGTAAGATAGTCTGCCTAGCAACAACTGATGTTAGCCAATCAGCCCGCATCGCGCGCTTTGAACTGATTGGCCACTGTAACTCTATAAAAGTGAGTGCCTCTCCCGCCACGAAAGAAGAAGCAGAAGAAGCACAGAAGGAGCCGCGGAGAGCGGACCGGTAGAGGCTTCGGGACAGACTGTAGGAAGAAGCACGCAAGGAGCCGCGGAGAGCGGACCGGTAGAGGCTTCGGGACAGACTGTAGGGAGAAGCACGCAAGGAGCCGCGGGGAGCGGACCAACAGAGGCTTCGGCCGGGAGGATTCCCGGGGCAGGCTGTACGGAGAAGGAAAATAAAAGAAAAGGTTGTCCACTGCCAGACTTTGTTGTGTGTCCTTCCTGCCGGCCGGGAGTGACACCGACAATGGGCAACTGATTTCTTTGGGAAAATTTTCACATTGCACAAATTTTGAGTTATTTATTGGGAGCAAAGGGTCCTATTTCCTCGATCACTGACTACAAAAGACATGACCTGACTCGAATATCCTTCCTCAAAAGCTGCTCCACCACAGAACAGCTATTCAAGTTCTAACATATAACTGAGTATAACACCAGTCTACAATGAGAATTCTACTCAGTAAGAGGACACTATGCATTCTTTTAAAAATTTTAAATGTGAGGATATGGTGGTGAGTGCCTATAATCCCAGAACTTGGGGAAACTAGGAGGATCACAGAGTGTGAAGCATAAGGTGAATTTAAGGCTGGCCTTAACTATAGTGAGATCCTGTATGAAACAATGTTAAATGCACTCATTCTCTTGTTAAGTTCCAAGTATCTTCCCCCTTTACCGCACTGCACACATTTAGAAATCACTTCAGTATAACAATGGAACCTAAAAAGTTCTCATCAGCTGACTTCACCAGAATACACAGCCTATTATGTTCATTCCAATTTGACTATACTGCTGTTGCCTAATGGATACTTTAAATTAGAAAAGAGTATTTCAAAAGGGTTTTTTTGTGCATGCATCTATAGAATGGTTTCAACTGTAAAATGAAATTAACCACGCCAAGAATTTAACCTTTGCTCCACATAAACCTACCTACCACTAGATGGCAGCACAATACTAAAACTGAAAGAGCTGGGGTGAGACAGCTAGCCCTTGAGCGCTGGGCCTACCATGGGAAAGGCCCTGATTCATCCTTCCAACTACAAACAAAAACAAAGAAAATAAGCCACTACAGTGCTCATTCAAAAGCATGTGCAGGCATTTCCAGCGCAAAAATGCTAAATCAGGGAAAACTTAATGTATCAAAAACTTAAAACTAAAAAGCAAAACAAAGTGACTGTTCATACTGTAAATCAAAAGTACCTGATAGCTATAGTAATTATGTAGGCAGAACGTAAGACATTTTTAAAAAATAACATACCAGTAAGTTCCCGTCTTGTGTCACCCAAAAAGTATGACACAGGATCTTGTAGAGTAAGTCAAGATTTGTGAAAAATGTTCAGTAAATGTTTTTGTCTTTTTCCTTTTTATCGGTACCGGGGATCGAACTCATGAGTGTCTGCTTGCAAGGCAGGCTTTTATGCCGCTGAGCTAAATCTCCAGCCCCCAGTAAATATGTTTTTCAGAAAGTTATCAGTAAGGCTTAAAACTATCAAGCTGAGTACAATATGCAGCGAGTCCAACTAAAATGTTGAAAACTTAAAATCATCTAACCTCTACTCAACATACTGCTAGTCACAATTCTTTCATGCTTCCTTTGTAAAATACAACACTAACAAATCTGTCTTACAGTGACCAAGAAACCAGTGAGGCAACAGATACAAAATGAAATGTTAATTCCCTAAGAAACAATGCGGAGGGCATGAGTGACTGTACTTAGCTGTATTCTGAAGTTGGATTTACAGCCACTGAACTGCAAAGTTAGGAAAGCTGGTTTCTGCCAACTCCATCCTGTCGTCTGACCTGCCTGCCTCCTTCTGTAAACAGAATAATGTATTACTAAGTAGACTTCCACCACAGAACCAGAGCCCAATGGTACATTCACAAAGGCCCCATACTCCTTATACCTTGACATTGTTATCTTCTCAACTTAAGCTACACCCATACTATACTTTTAATTTCTACTTCAAAACCACGTAAGTCATTTAATATGAACACCTTAAATTTCTGCCATCTACCTAAAACCTTCCACATACAGTAGTATGAAGCAGCAGCTTTGGGTTGAAAAACACTTCCTTCCTCTTGTTGGGTGGGGGATAAGTACTGTATTGATCTATTTCAGCTTTTCTGTCAAAAAACAGGAAGCTATCCTGGACTTCACCCCCTGTCCCACTGCCCCCATTTCTACCCATAGATTTCTATCAGATATTTCAACTGTAATTAACCTTATTTCAAGTACAAAGTTAAGTCTTTATTCCACACCTGCATTCTCAAGTCCAGAATCACATAACTAGGTAACTATTCTTTTGATCTCAAAGGTTTTATTCACAGTACCCCATAATCTTTTCATGTCCCCCATCTTAGTCAATAGTATACAACTACACAAGCTCTATAACATCCTCTAACCTTCTCACATCTAACTTCTACCGCACCCTCGGGATTTGGTCTCCTAGGCCTATCTACTGCTTTCTCTCTCCTAGGCCTATCTACTGCTTTCTCCTTTTCATTCCACCATCTGGTAGTTAAAAGAAGATTCTTCCAAGTTTCATTGGTCTATTTTACCACTCTTTTCCTAACTGTATTACTGCCAGGCAGCTTTCTCAAATACCAATCTTGTGACACCTTAGGCACTTCAATGACTCTACACCACTCTTAAGACAGTCTTTAAATATGACTTACAAGACCTAGAGAATGTGGCCTTGAACATTCCTGAGCATTTCTCCCCTCAACTCACATGGGACATATTCTTCCTCTGTGCTTCGATCAACTGGCTCTATTTCTGTTACGTTTCCTACCAGTCTTCCTTTCAAGTTTCTCTGCCCAAGTAAGACTTCCCTTTTCACCAAGTCTTATTCTTCAAATCTCACAATAACAATAAAATAAATTCTGCCTTAAAAATAATCAGTCATGTGTGGTGACACAAGTCTACTCCAACCAGTGACTCTCAAGTGTGGGCCCAGCCTAGGCAACTTAATGAGGTCCTGTCTCAAAATAAAGCCTGAGGATGTAGCTCAGTGCCAAAGCTCTAAGTTCAATGTCCCCACACGCACAGCATGTGCACCCATGGATGTGCTACTCCCTTTTGCTAAATCAGACTTTGATGATTCCTATGAAGTTTGATGTGGCATCTTGTCAGAAGTTACTCCCAAGGATAAATTTTACTGTTAAATAACTGCTACCCCTACAGTCCATAGGCAAGTATCCTAGTCAACACAAATAGGATCAGTGAGTTTGTCTTTTTAAAAACGTAAACATGTAACACAAACAACAGGGAACCTAACAAACTTGAACCACAAGTTCAGGTTGTTAATGGACGCAATGAAATGGACTCTACTAGGAAGTTATTACATCAACATGCTCCGAAACTCACAGATGAGGAATGAAGGTTCATGTAATACTTTATTCAAGTATTTACTGAAGAAAAAAAGATGTGTTACATTCTTAAAATACTCTGTAATTTTTCCAAGCTAACCTGTAAAACACTTTTTCTTAATTGTTGTAATCTAGAAATGTGATTAGAAAGTCTTGCGAGGTTAATATCCCCTACACTGGACAAATGTTTTCTGAATTTTAGAGTTAGGAAGATTTGTACTCCTCAATCTTAATTATAGCCAGATCTGCTTAGAGAATGTCAAAATGCCAGTACGGAAAAAAAACACTGAGAGTATGGCTTAAAAATAAAACACAACGGTCTTTGATTATGTCATGCTGCATACTGCCCTTAAGTATTATTTTAAACCACACACAATAGTCACCAAATTATAAAACAAAAACGACATGTTGCACAGTATTATGAAAACTTTGTTTTATTTTCAGTACAAGATCAAGACCATGCTTGTTACCAGTGCAGTTTAGACCAACAATGGCCATACAGCAAACTGCTCAACAGTCACCTAAATGCTAAAGAAAGAAAAGACAGAGTAAACATTAAACACAAAATTGTAATTACAGTTTAATAAATGAGAGTAAAATTTTTAAAAGAAGCTAATATGGAAGTCCAGTTCTCATGGCAACAAAAAAGATGGTATTTTATCAAATAATCACCTTACCTTTTGCACAGAAATCTTATTGTGAAGTCACCAGTCAATAGCTAAAGTTTTAAGACTTTTTTCTTTGGCCTTCTGGTATTAGATAAATGATTTACAAACTGTGATCCAATAATTGATGGGATACTGGTAATATGATACAATTTTTGTTGTGATTTAAGGGCTTTCATTTAAAATTATGAAACATTTTAAGGCTGCAGTGGGCTGTAAACTATCTTGTTCATTTACCATGGGATGAAGAGGAAAAAAGGAATAATTGACCTTTTTTTAAGGCTAAAGTTATCAATGTTATAGATGCATTCCTTAGAATACATATGATTTATCCCAAAAGATCATATTCTACTAAATACCACCTGAGTACTACAATTATTAAAGTAAAAAAATAAACAAACATGAGTTTACCACTGTATTTAAAAATTAGCTTACAGAATGCTGAGAAGTGTTACTCAGTAACAGTGCAACAAAGAACAAACCTTCAAAGTGAAATGTTTTACTAAGTGTAGAGTCTGTCCAATTATGAAATTAATGTAAAACATTTACACCCATGGTGGAGTTATAGGATACTCCCACATGAAAAACTCTTTAAGTGTTTACTATCCAAAGATAGCATTTCAAGATTTGTGTGACTTCAATTAAATTCAACCTAATATTTTAAAAGCCTCCATTGCAGTATTAACGTAGCAGGAAGTCTTTAAAACATTGAAATCTGTTCATAACCAAGTGTTTATACATCCCATACAAAAACCACAGTAGCGGTGTATTCAGTGAATGCCAACAACCTGAAACTTTAAAGAAACATTGGTTAAAACAAACCTAAATCAATCTGAACAGGACACAGGCCTGAATATTTTGAATTATGATATTCATAATAGTTCATACTGCTTCTTTCTAATGTCAAGAAAGAAGAATACAAGAACTTTGTCCCAGAAGCCTAGACATTTTAACACATTTTTTCTTTCAACTTAAGATCAAACTTTAATCCTGTATCTTGGTTTCTTTAAATAAAAAGTCTCACATTATGAACACAAGGAATGTCAATGTAAGGCCACATCTGAATAAACTTAAAATTTTTGGCTGAGTATTATTTTAAAAGTCTAAGGCTTCTAAGAGTCAAGTTACTAAAAACCAAACAAACAAAAAAATACACCAGTGTTTATAAACTGAAGGTTAATGTTAAAAAAAAACAACAACAAACACACAAACCGTTAAAACAGAAAAATAGAATGCTTTGCTACAAAAATCTCACTTAATATATCTTAGCACAAAAAATGTCTAATATATACAATGGATAAGCGTGCATTTAAGTACATACAACTGGAAGAATCATTTACAGAGAGCTATGGGATGCAATGGATGTAGTGAATAAAATTTAAAACGCAGTTATCTGTAGAACAGAGAGGATCTCAATACTGCATACTCAATAAAGAATCAGGACATAATCTTCCTTTTAAAATAGTATTTTTCCCCTAAAATAATTTAAGCCAAAGCTCAAAACACAAAATTGGAGTCACTTTATGATACAGAAAACGCAATGACCAATCAGTTATGAAAACCAAAATGCCAAGAGCCAACAGAAAAGTCTTATAGTAGCATCTCATTGTATAAAACAGTATGTATTTAGGTTATTGGCACATTTAAATACATAAGGGAAAGAAAACTTCTTTACCCTTTCAGCAATTTCCCCCTTTCACTATAAAATATTATACAACATTCATTAAACCTCCAATTTTACTTTTAAAACTGACTTTAACTAGTAAAAAGTAAAACAGCATTCTCCATAGGAGAATCAAATGAAAATAATAACTTACGCTACACATTATTTGTGAACTCCAAGTTATAATTAACTGCTTAAGAACATTCTAGGTAAAGGGTCAGTAAATGGGCTAATCTATGATCAAGTCATAGCAAGTTACTCCAAATCTTGCTTATGAAAATAAACACTTGCAAATTTACACTGGAATATGCTTTCTATAACATACTTTCTTTAATTAAAGCCAGCACATTCAGTTCAAAGTGTTTCTTCAGAAGCAACACCATTCTGATGCTGTCACTCATCCATAATTTTACTGCTAGCTGAAAGGAATGTGACTGAACAGCACTAATAAATGCTATGGTTTAAAATTCAACTCATTTGTTCTCATATCCATTAATGTTATTATAAATGAAGAAAAAATAAAAAGGTCTCTAAGACACAAAAGCTCTTTTCTTTTTTGGTGTCTTTGCAAAGATGTATCTCTTTGGATTGCTTCTACACATTAAAAAATTTTTTTTCAAATAACATCAGCTTATGAACGATGACAGGGTATAACAAATAAAACAAGATTTGAAATTTTTACCTTTACTGCTATACATTCATGTTCTATCAGGTAAAGAAGTATTTTGCAAAATTACTTGGTCAGACCAACAAGTCATTTCTTCCTGACAACATTTAAAATAATGGACTAGCAGCAAACAATTTTAGTACACTCAGACTCTCTAAAACAAAAATCACATAATAAAATCAGCCAAACAGGGAGAAGAGTGATATAGATAGAACAATTAAAGAGTTCCACTGATAAAAAAATAAAAAGCTAAATGTAAAATTAAACCAGTACAAAATTTCCAGTTTCTTTTCAAATATAGTTTTGTGATTCCATTTTAAAATTGTTCACAGATATTTTTATTCTTGTGGACATTTTACTTACCTTTAAATATTACTATTAACTAATTTCCCTTGTGTTATACATATGTCCAAACGTCTTCAACATAGGGAGGGTATTGTCATTAAAATATACAAAAGCTAAAAAAATGATAAAACTTACAACATCTATACACAAAACAAGAAGATTCTGATACTACTCTTGAATAATATTAAAAAGGCAACTGCATTTTCATTAAGATAAAACACTTCAAAAATTGTTTCTGAGAGTGAACAGTTATAGTAAATAGCAATGATCCTATGCGCAAGTGCTCTACTCATGAAATGTTTTTAAAATAAAGCTGGCAGTAATATGGATAATTTGAAATCGTTAACTGTGAGTAGTCTGATAGTAGACAAGATGAAAATGAACAGTGGCAGTGCACATTTTTAGAGGACTTCTACAGTTGAACATTATGTATTATGTAAGATTCCTAAATACTTTTCATACTGTCCCAAAATTTATTTATACTTTAAAAACCTATATGTATGCTATCAGGTCTCTCAAAGATCATTAGATCTTAAAAATATATTAAAAACAAATTGAAGACTTTAACTCAAATTTTTTAAGTGATTCACAGTTACCTTCCTATAAAAATATCTAGTCAAACTGACAGTCTGCCTCTGCTAATTTTGCAAGAACACATGCTAGCCAGGTGCTTTTAATATAGGTCTCTACATAAGGCAGGTACAAAAAAATCTTTAACTCTAGCATGAATTAACAGGTTGCATGAACATACATAGAATTCCTTGAACTGTTGAAGATACCTATAATCTCCCATTATTCACAATGTAGAACACCATCTAGTGTTAACAAGCATCACATCCTTCAGAAATCTGTACCAACGAGGAAATAAAACTAAGGCTCTCCTTATTCATAATGAATCTGCTGCATGGCTGTATTTACACTACCTATGGTTTCAAAATTAAACCATAAGCATTATCAATAAGAAACACCAAATACTTCTAGATCAATTAGAATTATCAAATCTGTCTTTCAATGCCAGCAGTTCTCAACTGTGTATATGTGTTGTCATTAGCTGCACTACCATAGCAAATACATGAGTTTTTACTAAAATGTTAAAACTTCAAATTTTTTTGACCCCTAAAACATTGACTAGATTGCTATGTCTGTCAAGTTTTAAGTTTTTACAAGTTTATACCATTCAGCAAAGTCACAAGCTAACTAGGTAAAAACAGCTAGAAAAGCAGAATATAGAAATATTAAATATCCATGTAACCACCTATTCTAATATCAAAATCAAGGGCAAGAGACATTAATCAGTTATGTTTAATTCACTGAACGCATGAATAGATTGATGCATATCCAAAAACGCTATTGCAATGCTTTTTTTTAAAGGACAGTAAAAATGTTGTCATAGTAACATTATCTTTAGATATTGCTGAACACAAGACTTTCCCTGAGGTGTAAACATCAAATAACTTGAACAGCTTTACACATCAGCCCCATTAAACAGTTTATTACAACACTACATCTACTGTAATCAAAGTGGTGCTGTTTACAGACATTATCATATGAACATTTTTAACAAGAACAAACTACTATAAAAACAAGCATTTACTTGACTTTGTTTTTCCAATTGCTTGCACATTATAATGGCCAAATGTATATAACCAGTAATAAAGTTGCAAAAGCTAGTAACTTTTTAAATCACACAGGTTTCCTTCAAATAAAACAGTTAAGCAACATAAAAAATAAAAGTAGAGCTACTGGTTACCATTTATGCAGATTTGCTTTATTCAGATCTATTCCTGTTCAGTTTATCCATGAATCCTTACAGGTTCAGTTCAATCACAAGAAGCAAACTGCTGGACAAGCGTCACTTTTTCCCCCATGAAGACTTTTATCTTGAAGGTATTCCTCTTCCTTCAGCTGTAATGTGTCAAAATTTGTGATGTAGATTTTGCTATTCCCCATAATACACAGAAAAACGCTGGCTTAACTATACATACACAAGTCGTGCATCTACTCTGTTACGTATTCTAACACAAAATAAGAATTAACTGAAACAGTAGCTGCCTATCTGGTGGAGAAATGCTCCCAATTCATCTGATGATTCAAAATGAGACATTCTGATTTCACTCTTCTTAAATATTGTCTTTCAAATTTAATGACTGAAACAAATGAAAATATAGCAGCTACTGTTTCTGTGATGATGGAAACAGTCATAAGTCAGTTTCTAAAAATATGCATACTACAAAAGTAAATGGAAAATGCTTGGATGATTTTAATGTAGATACTTTTCAATCACCCACATATCAATTCTATATGAACTCATTTAACAAGTGCTGAGCTGAATATAAAATGCAATAAATTTTACAAATTGTTTATTTCACAGCATACAGGAACTTCTGCAATTGATATAAATCAAATAGTTCTCCATGTTACAAAATTTATAGAGAAAACTCAGTATAGACATTTAAATAAATGACATCCACATACAAATCTTTAGACAGAATACAATTTGAGACATTAACTTTCACTCTATTCCACCTATAATGAAATACCCAATATTCATATAAACTACCCAAAAACAAGCTAACTAGGAATCTACAATGATAAATTTCATTGAAAATTTGAAAACTCACATAAAGTTTTAAAAAAAAAAAAGGAAAGCTGATAAACTAAAATTGCAAAAAATACATATATAAGCAAACTTCAGGTAGAAGTTCACAAAAGACATTCAATTAATTTGCATATAAATGTTAAATAAACAACAGCTATTTAAAATATAAATTCCAAGAGGGCATTCGAAAAGTGACTTAAGAGTCTAAAGAGCACAATGTTCAGTGATCCTTTGCCACAAATACAAAATTTGGGGCGGGGAGGAGAGACAAGAGTCTTGCTATATATAAAATTCAAGCTGGCTTGAACTCACTGCACAGCCAAAGCTGGCTTCCGGCTCATAGCAACCCTCCTGCCTCAACCTCTAAAGTGCCAGGATCACGGTATACACTAATGCACCTGCTGCTCTGCTACTAAGAGTAATTCCTAACACAATTATAAATTTTATCTCTTTATGTTCTTTTTTCCCTATGTTGAAAACGTATTTAGAGCATCAGTACATACACTCATTCACACTGCCTAGCAATTAAAAACTCAGACCTTATAATTACACAAGGAAAAAACCAAATGTTAAAATCGGGGATTTTTTTCTAGATAGTTTCTATAACCTGTATTTTTCAAAGAGATACCTAAACTATTTCTAGTATTACCTTTTATTTTCATCTTATGCTGACAAAGCTTATTTAGTGGATTTAATTCAAAAAATGCAAAATGTTAGCTCTCAACTGCTTAGCACTTAGGATTATTTATCTGTCTGCTTAATTTTTAGCTAGCAGCTAGCTAGCTAGCTGAGGGACTGAACCCAGGACCACATGCTGTGCTAAGCAAGAGGCTTACCACTAATCTATACCTCCAGCCCAGCAAGGCACTTTAAAAAGCTGGTAAAAGTCTTACATAAAGCATATGTTCTAATTATAAAACGAGGAAATCAATAAACCTTGCTATGAAAGCATGTTATTTCTTTAATTTTTTTGTTATGCTGAAAAGAATAAAAAAGAGGGTCACTAAGGAAAACTTATTTAAAATGAGTGAGCAACACAAAAATATTCAGTTCTTCCAAAAAAATTGTTATATACAATTGTATCTTATTCCAACAGAGAATTTTACTGCTTTTTATATAGTGAATCCTATTTATCAAGTCACAATATACATCTTATTTCTTGCTTGATTATATTTTATAGAAAAGTCTTTACTATTAATCCTAATTTTTGTGATACAGATATAAAATTTGGGGGATAGTCATTTCTATTTCTAAACATTTTACATTTATTTATCCACCTGGATACACAAAGTTTACAGTCTCAAAAGGAAGCAAATTTAAAGGCAATACAACCCATTTCCAATAATCCAAATCCATGTTAACAGTCTCAAATATGTAAAAAGATAGTCTACATAAACAAAGATATCAAAAAGAAACTTAAAAGTAACAAATACAATCAATGCTCATGTTCTCAGAAAATCGTTTGATCAAATCTATGTCAAAGCCACGCAATTACTTGAATTAGCTATCAGTTATAAAAGGAAGTTGTGTGAACAGCTGTTTAAAGCACTAAGATGACAAATGGAATCTAGACTTCCCAATGTCTGTACACTAATGTGAGCATCAAGTAAAATGTCAAGTGCCTGCATTTTGAGATAACTGATATAACATCAAGTCAGTATTACACCCAAATTTTAGGTGTTTCTGTTAGAAATTTACCTAAGCAAATTTGTCAGCATTAGTATGTAAAGTCATGGTAGTCATCTTTTAAGACAAATATAAATTTGATAGAGCTTTTTTACAGGTTTTCACAATAATATATTGAATTAAAAGGGTTTTTATGTAAACATAAAATAATGCTGTTTTTAATTCAATGAAACAATTTACTATTCTCTATCTGAAAATTACTTCTTAAAGGACTAAAAAAAAGTGGGCAAGAGAAACAAGTCTCTACATATACGTTTACTCTTTAAGATAAAAAAAGTCTTCTTACAACACATGGCATGAAAGCCATTCTGCTTACTGTAGATGTTTACAAACAGTTCCTTGCTATCAAAACACTTCACAGTAATCTTTCTACCTATGGACATAGTACTTACCTCATTTCAAAAAGCCATTTTCTCACTCAATATAAAACATTTACATAACTTGCTCTAGGCAATCCATTAAATAATAGAAATAAACTACATCACAAAGAAAAAAAATCAGCTTTGCCTCCAAAAGATTCGTAAGATGGACATTTCAAAATAGGCTATTTGGTATTCAGAATCCACTGTGACAGTTCAAACATTCTACCACAGAGGGCAAACTCATAAATTTGTATAGCACAAATGGTACCCTTACCCTTTACTGGTTATTTTAGGTTTTCTTTAAACAATACTAACTAAACATTCATTCAAACATTATTCAAAATCTAAGTTACAAACTGAAATACCGGTAGTAAACTTCACACTGAAATGAACGTGAGAGAGCAAAGTGACTCACATTAGCACTAAATGTTTTTAAACAAAGTATTAATCATTTATAAACAAAACTATATTCTTCAACCACAGTGAGCAAAACACATCATCCATTCAGGGGATTACTTCCTACTCTCTCTTGTCACTGCTAAGTAGATAGCGGTATAGTCAGACACAGGTTTGCAAATACTACTAAAAGCAAGGAAATTAGAGCTCAAGTAATGAAAAGCTAGCATATCCAGATGAAACTGTAGTTACAATGTAAGGGTAAACACAAGGAAACATAACTAAAATTTATGAGGCAGGTCTCAGATGATCTAAGAGTTGCAGAAGTAATTTTTAAGTATTATTATACAACCAATCATCATTCACCAGGCAATGAAGACAATCTGATTTTCGCAAAAGCCTCAATGTAACACTAATTCCTAAGGAGATGTAATGTCTTTTAATGTGTTAGTAAAGAACTTTTTACTCTTTTGCATTTTTGTTTTTCACCCCAATTAACACAAAACTATAAGAAGCTGAATAAGCAATACAAAGCATCTTAAATCCCGTGTAGTAATAACAAATTCTAACAGCATGATACATATAGAAGTGATCACAGTCCAGAAAATATGGTTACTTAATCCAGATCCCCATACACAAGACATTTATTGATAAACGTATAATGATTTAAGAATATGTAAACTTCATATGGGGAGAAGGAAAACTGAGTAAATGAGTATTTTAAAAATAATTACTCTTCAATATAAAAAATAAACAACACAAATTTCCTGAGTAGTACTATCCCATAGGTAGTAAGAACACAACCTTAAAATAACTCAACTAGGAAGGTAAAATTATTTCTGTAAGACACGTACAATTTAAAATCACTTATTTTGCTCAGAGTGGTCTCAGAATAGAGGCAAAAAAATACAGAATACGAAGCACAATGTATTTACATACTGAAATTTACAATACTGATATTGTGTCATTAAATTAGAATCTATTTGAACTTATATACTGAATGTTTCTGGAAAAACTAATACATTTTTAAATGAGAATGTAATTAACATTATTCAACAGTTCAAACACAAAAAAAATTAAGATGGGACAGACATTAACAGTTTGCCAACATCATTAAATTTCCAGTTAAATTACGGGCTTGCCCTTGTAGCCATTCATCATCATTTTAGTAACAGATTACATTATCATATGTTTATGTACAAACTTACTGACATTCATTTTAGCTTTCAAGTCATTCTTATTTCACTCACTACATTTAAGATTTACATGAAAGCTCAAAAGGACTCATATTTAAAAACTTTTAAAGAGGTCAACAACAGACCTTATTATGATAGTAACAAAATCTGCAAATAGTTTTTCACTTTAATATCAGTCCCCACCCCATTTCATATCTAGTTCCACAATAAATACTGTTTGGTATAGCAAAGATACAATAATCCAAGACAACCATTTTTTTTGTATTGGAAAGATTTATGTAAAATTTTGCTTGGATGAAGGCATACAATATTACAACTCAACTCTGATTAATGTACAAACAAAACATGGGAATTTTGGTATGATACATCAGTGACTAAGAAAAATGTCAACAATAGTTTTCACATGAGGAATTCATAGTTAATGTCTGAATGTAATGAAACTCAAGTCATGATGTATTAGGTCCACTTATGCTGGAATGTATATTCAAGCTATTTAAAATTAACAATGGATTTTCAGGACGAACTTTTTTGTCAACTATGCTAGTTTTACTAAAACCAGTAAGAAAACTGTCACTAATCTCCAGTATAAACTGATTTAGAAGACCCTTGATGGCAACATGGTACATCAATTTTGGAGATGACTGAAGATGTATTCAAATTTCAGTATCATGTCTTCAGTAACTAAAGTTGATAACTTAGGAAAGCCTAAAACACTAACTTACAGAACTTGTAACCATAATACAAATGACTACAGTGTTAACCATTTCAAATAACAACTTGGCCTCAATTCACCATAAACAACTACTGAACACTAATAATTTAATGAGCTAAGATTATTCAACTCAGGAATACAAAGCTACATCAGTAAAATTTAAGCTCAGATTTACTTTAATTTACATGATACAACACTATTTTTACATCCAAAAGCAATTACCAATTTCAGTAAGATTAGTTTTAAAAATGGAAGATGCTTTGTCTCATATTAAAATGTTTCGAGACATTAAATTTTTAATACAATCCATAGAGAACTGCATAAAAATTTTTGATACATATTCAAACTGTATAATCAAAATGCAGTAAGTATCAGAATGGGCCTTCTCAATTCAAAAAGCCTTTAAAATTACAAATAGTAAAACAGCTATTGGTGTTTCATAAAAATAAGATATTACATGCTTTCTTGCTATAAGTATTATTCAAAATGAGTCATTTGCTAGTATGTATGTTATAGCTAAAGAAACTGCTATTCTGTCAGTTACACACGATGTGATGAAGCCTGTGATTTTGCCTATCACAATTTAGATACTCACAAGTCACCAGTGACTAAATTTTCACTGTCTTCCATGATTACTAAAAGTAATCACATAAAGATTATTTATCTATGTGGAGTTTGTTTTAAGCCTAATTCAGTGTGGATATGCCATCAACATATGGAGAAAAAATATTTTTGCTTACAAAAAATATTTTGTAATCTCTGTGTCACATGCACAAGATTCAGTTTCCCCTTCACATGAATAAATGCTGTTCACAAATATAAAAATAAAATCACATGTGAAAATGAAGTATAAACAGAGACAACTCCTCCCATTTTATGAAAAATGTTCACAAGAAATAGTTGTAAAATACAGAAAAAAAAGACAATGATTATGATTTATGAATGAAACATCAAAGAAAATTATTTCAAGGTTATTCTAATGGGGGATGTATGGTTTGATACAATTTAAAAATTTGAAATATGTAACCTGAACCCATTTTAATTTAGTAACTTACGTTTTCTTTACAAATTAAGGATAATATTTCTTTTAAAACAAAAACTAGGTGCCAGGAACACAGTCCCTCTTCTAGAAGTATTTTTTTTTAAAAGAAAAAACCTCTTTCAAAGTTGACAAAACATTCTCTTATATTTATAAACTATTAGTGTTAGACTTTCTTTACAAGTTTTAGGAACAAATAAAATTAGGTGAAGGCAATATAAAAACTATTTTTAAAACTCCAAGCACATTATTTGTATCTGAACTCCCTGTTTAAGCATTTTAAATAACATGCAAAAATTCCAATTTGCAGGTTTTAGAAGTGCATAATGAGTCCTCTTGATTATTTTTCTTGCTTTAAGACCATTAACAATCTGAAACCTAAAACTGATAACTCAGCAACAGAATATTGAAGGAAAAGATGTCAAAATTTTTACCTGTGATCACTTACCTATTATTTGTCTCAGGTGTTTCCAGATGATTAAATTCAGAACAAGTACTTGGACCATTTAATATGTAGGTATATACTGTATAAACAACAGCCCTGGAGTTATAATCACTGTTAATAATACTCACATTAAACGTAACAGGAACAAGAATACCTACCTTCTAACGATGACGATACTCTCGCTCTCGGTCACGCTCCCGGTCACGGTCTCGGTCCCGGTCACGGTGTCTCTCTCTCTCCCTGCTTCTCTCTCTATAATAATCATCATGACGATCTCTACTACGGGATTTATGACGCCGACTCTTTTCTCGTGATCTACTATGGTCCCTCTCTCTTGATCGTTCACGTCTTCTAAAAGAAATTACTGGATTAATGCTCCCCATAATTGGATAGTTGAAAAGGTACTGAGTACAGTTTTTCTCCCCTGCTTTGTGGTTTCACTTACTCAGTTAACCATGGTCTCATATAATTAATGAGAAATTCTAAAAATAAACTAACTTTTAAACTCAACATCATTCTGAATAAAGTGAGGAAATCTCAGTCTTGGTTTCATCCTGCCTGGGATACTAATCATCTTTTGGTGTATCATATCCACATGTATATGCTACCTGCTCATTAATCTTTTAGTAGCTACCTCAGTTATCAGACAGATTGTTATGGTTTTGCAGTGCTCATGTCCAAGTAACTTTTAGTTTGCCTTAACAGTAGTCCCAAAGTGCAATAGTACTGTTTGCAAATTTTGATAAGGTTCCTCAAGTGAAAAGGCAAAAAAAGTTCTTGATTTCATAGGAAAAGAAAAAAATCATTACTGAAGTTGTTGAGATCTACAGTAGGAAGCTGTGAAATTGTAAAACGAAATTTGTGCTACTTTTGTGGTAATACTAAAATGCAAGAGTTACAGCCATAGTGTGGGTAAGCACTTAGTTAAGACAGAGATGTCACTGATTTATAGTTCAGTATATCAGGGATTCCAGGAACTCACTGGGGTCTTACAACAGTGTTGTGAACATGAGGGGAAATGGTCTTGGTTTTTATGTCATATGCCAATTCTCCATAAGGAACATAATTGTGTATTATAAATGTGTGAATAAAATAAATTTTTTAAAAAATCTAAGGCAGTAAAACATTCTGTGACACAGTTGAGTCTATCCTGTCCTATTGATGACTACCAAATCATCAATAAGCATAAACCCAAAATTTCATTTTTAAAAATATCTGCCAAGCTGGGCATAGTGGCACACTGCTATAATGCCAGCACTCAGGATGCTGTAACAGGAGATCATTTCAAGACCAGCCTGGACTACAAAGTGAGCCAAAGGTCAGCCTGAACTGTATAGCGAGACCATATCTCAAGAAGACTACATAAATCAATAAATGTATCTGTCAAAAAATTGAGTAAAACATATGGAAATATAGCATATCACCTATTTAAATAAGTATCCTAAAACATACATGTTACTGAATAAACAGGAAAGCAGACAAAATGTCAAATTAATATCTAGAATATAGATTTTTTAAAGTATAAAATTCACAAAAATCATTCAATATACAATGGGTCCTAAATACGTAAGTATTACCACCTATTAATGTAAGTTATCAAAATATATACAGATGGCTCTCCGTATCTATGGGCTCTGAATTCAGATTAAAAATATTTGGGAAAAACCTACTGTTAGGGAAAATGCAAATTTTTCACTTCCTAAACAATATAGTGTAATGACTATACAGCACTTTATATCAATTATTTTAAATGAAGAAGAGAAGATTAAAGCACACAGGACTAAACAGCAGGAGACAGGAAAAAATAAAGTATATGGGAAGATATATATAGATTATAAACAAGTATTTTATATAAGATTTGAGCATTGGCAGATTATGTTATTGTCAAGGATTCCAGAATCAATCCCTTCAGACACTATGGGACTACTTTATATAAGTATCTGTCTGTTCTGCATTCCTACCTAACCAAAATATGATTTATCTACACTCCACTAAGAAATTGTGTTTATATGTGTGTAAAGGTGTGAAGATGTTTAGGCAGAAATGACTAATAATTATGATCATTTGAAAGGATTGGTATTGTATTCCCATTGTATTTTTAAGTAGACCCATTGTATTTTTAAGTAGAAATGTTTTCATGAACTGCCTTAAAAAATTAACCAAAGTTTAAAATCTAAAAAGCATTTTAGAAATTTACAAATGTCTATAGTTCATGTATTTCTGAACTAGACAGCTAAACATTATTAGGTGTTGAGTTCCTCAATCAAGGTAGGCTTTCTGGCTCTGAACTTAAAATATTAAAGACAATGCATGGTAAAATCTTTAGCTATGAAAAAACTCTGTTCAGTTACAATGATTCTTACAGTGGGTCAAACGGGTTAAAACAAAGTTGAAGGCCATGCCCAAGACAAACTTCTTTCCATTAACTTCATGAAGACGACTCTACTTCCAGACAAAGTACTTAAGAAGGTTTAAGAACATCATGTGAAGATTAAATATCAAGATTTCAAGGTTAGTAGTAATGCTGAAAAAAAAAAAGAACTATCGAATTTAAGAAAAACTATTTAGCAATAAGCCATCCACTCATAACTCCCTCATTCAAAAAACATTTATTCTGTATCAAGCAATGGTGAAATATAAATCTAGTTCTATGTGAACAGGATAGCTAATGGTATTCTCATCATCTGAAAATCTTCTAATGGAGGAAAAAGCCACCAATAACAAGTTATAGTGTATGAAACATATGAAATAAATAAATATAATGATATGACAGACTAACTTGGGAGACAACTCAAAAAATGAGATTAAATTGAGACACAATGGCTATGAAGTCATATACGTAAACAGACAGGAAAAGGGTTTCCATAGAAGGAATATCAAGAAATCAGTGAGGTAAGCAAGAGTTAGATGTGTCCAGAAAAAAAAAAGCAAGATCAAAGGGGAGAGGTATGAGATTAAAAACATAAATCTTACCCTAAGAGGCAAGAGAAGTCAAATGACGCCTTAACATTTACAATTTTACTCTAAGTAGAAGCCTCTGAAGGATATTTAAGCAAATAAACTGATATTTGACTCAGTATTAAAAATTCACTCTTGCTGCTGAGTAAACAGTAAGTAAAATGAAAATCTTATTTTAAAACCCAACCACAGGGGGCTGGGGATTTAGCTCAGCGGCATAAGCGGCCACCTTGGAAGCAGGCAGTTGTGAGTTCGATCCCTGGTAAAGGAAAAAGACCAAAAAAAAAAAAAAAAAAAAAAACCACCCAACCATAGTATTTTCTCCTTTTGTTAACTAGAGTTTCAAAAAGTCTTAAGACAGGAAAGTTTTACCTCGATCCAGAACCGTATGACTTGGATTCAATTCCATGAAGGCAATCTTGCAAAGAGCTAATAAGAACTTTGCAACGGTCATCAGCAGAGACTTTGGATTGTTTAATTAAAGAAATTGCAGTTACCAATGTCTCAATAGCACTCCCGTAATCACCTGTAGGGGAGAAGAAAAGCATTAATGTCAAATTTTGCTTTTGAATGCCATTATATCACTCAGGGATAAAAATGATAAAAGCATTGTACAACACAGTATTAAGTTTTAAAGTGACTACAGAAGATTAATGCTTTTTTTTAAGAAGTGTTTCAAAATTTGCAAAGGGTTTCATATTAATGAAATTGCATGATTTTTTTTTTGTCTTTTTCTTTTTTTATTGGTACCAGGGATCGAACTCACGACCACACACTTGCAAGGCAGATGCTTATGCCGCTGAGCTAAATCTCCAGCCCCAAACTGTATGATTTGTTGTTATAGCTGTGTAAAACAAGTTAACATTTTTCAAATACAAAAATAAATAAATGAGCTGCCTTAAGGTCTCTGAGCCATTAAATGTCAACATCAGAATCTAAACCCAATTAGCATTGAGGCTCTTTCCATTATACACTGTGACATACAGCTCTCTTCAATGCTTTTTAAGTCTTAGGCAATGATTTGGCAATATGAAAAGAGTACATGCAACATAAGTAAGAAATACTGATACTTGGAAAAATATACAAACCAGCACTGGCATCAGACACAGCTCTTGAAATAGCACTGCTTGAGATTGCCCTATTTCTATTCATGATTTCTTCAAACTCTGCTTCACTCAAAGGAGTTCTAGCAGTATCCATTTCCCTATAAAAAGAAAATTTTAAATTGTTACTCAATAGATTTTTTCGGTTACTCAAAACAGTAAAAACCAATTCAAAGTAGAAGTCCTTTATGGTTATTTGCCAGACTGAAGTATGCTATTTATCCTACAAAGATAGTAAGTCTAAGCAAAATTCTCTTACACCTTTCAGCTGTTTAGAAACTTCATCTTTTTGGAGGGCAGAAATGCTATATTTACATTTTCCCTTTCTGTTTTTTTTTTTTTTTTGGAGACAGGGTCTTGCTATGTAGTTCAGGGTGGCCTCAAACTCACAACAATCCTCCTGCCTCAGTTACTGGAAGACTTCCCAGAATTAGTATTCCCGCCCCGCCCCACCTCCCTACCCCCCCACCCCCGCTTTCCCGAGCAAATATTTTCATTGCTACATACTAACTTACCTCCCAGGGGGGCCATAGTCACCCCTATCATATGGTGGAGCTCGGCCATATGGGTCTGTTGGTGGTGGACCTCTACTATCTGATGTAGGCATGCCGCTGTTAGTTGGTGGAGGAAAGAAAGCTGGATTCACATGTGGAGCTGGCGGTGGGGCACCTGGAGGTGGTCCCGGAAGATGCGGAGGAGGAGCAAGTGTAAGGGGTGGCCCAAGTGGACCTGGTGGGCGAGGTGGAAAGGGGCCTGGAGGTGGCGGTGGTCCTTGTTGTGGAGGTGGTGGGCCAGGAGGGGGGCCATAACCTGGAACTGGAGGTGGAGGTCCAGGAGGAAGTGGACCCAATGGAGGCTGCCCAAAAGGCTGTCCAGGAAAAAGAACTGGTGGTGGAGGGCGATCTCCTCGATTAGGAGGCCCAGCTAGAGGAGGCGGCAGAACCTGACCAGGAGGAGGAGGACCTGGTGGGCCAGGTGGGCCAGGAGGACCTAAGGGTGGGCGTGGTGGAGTCTGTCCAGCTACAAGAGGGGGGTGGAGAGAAAAAGAGAAAGAAAAAAATACTTCAATAATAAAGATATTTTAACTTTTACATGCCAAGATCATATTTTATAGCATAAGTTAAAAACCAAGATTCTTTCTCTTTAAATGAAACTCATATGCAAATGCTATACTAACAACTAATAAAAGTGAAGGATATCCTTATAAATTTAAATAGTTCAATTTATGTTTAAGAAAGATTATACTGAAAACAAACTTCGAAAATTACAGTGCTTAGAGATATTTTCCATTTTTGAGTGTATACACACTACATTGAAATCACCCACCTTATATTCTACTCTGATGCCAAGCTAGAAAGTGGAACAAGGAAAAATGGTCTTGAAAGGGTTTTTTAAGAGGTAAGAAAATAAGACGGATGTATATATTCTATATATAAGTCAAGCAAGTTTGGAGAAAAATAAAGACCTTTTAGGCCAAAAATGGGTAATTCCTCTATGCTGTGCCCCATATGCCATGGAATCCTAGTTTCCAGGAACAAAGGCCGAGTTCCTTTAACAAGATGCTTGATCAAATTTCCTGGATTCCAAAAATAGCATAACAAGGAGAGTAAGTCACATTAATAATACATTACTTGAAAAAGAGAGAAAAGGAAAAGAGATATTAGGTAGACACATTTTATCTATGGTAATATAAGAAAAGCTTTACCTGGAAAAGGTGGGGGTGGCCCTCCTGGTCCTGCTGGCCCAGGAAATCTGTCCCCACCGGGAACAGCCCCTGGAAAACGGCCCCGTCCTCTACCACCTTGTGGAAATGCTGCACGTGAACTGCCTCCTGGAGGGCCAGCTTTACCTTCCCCAGACATTTGTCCTGATTGTGTAGCTGCAAACATCCAAATACTCTTAAGTAGCACTCATTAAAACAGTTCTCTGAAATGTAACCACTGTTAACAGAAACAATTCTTATTTCAAAGTTCACTTACACTATCTATTAATTAGCAGAAGTCTCGAGCCTGTGCAAACCACTTGAGAATCACTGATAAGGAAAATATTGAAATCTATTAAGTCCTTTTTTGGTCAAACTCACGATCTTGTGCTTGCCAAGTAGGCACCCTTTTTAAGTCTTACTGGATATAAATGTTTTTTCAAAAAAAAAAAAAAAAAAGGTTATTTCCACTGAGTAAATGAGTTACTTTCAAAATACCAGTACTCTATAGCAGCCAAGACAATAAACTATTCAACAGAAATCTTAATTCCAGTAGTACAGATCATTTAAACTTTGCAATATATTCTTCAGTTAAAGTCTTAACTACTAAACCATTAAAAGAAAACAACCACTTGAATTTCTGTTAATTATACGTTCACCTATCTCGTTAATTGTTAACATCCATAAGTATGTAATATCTTTTGTACATTCACTTTACCAAGTGGTGAAAAATCTTGGTGTCACCGGATGTGGTGGCGCACACCTGTAATCCCAGCACTTGGAGACTGTGGCGGGAGGATCGCTGTGAGTTCAAGGCCAGCCTAGGCTACAAAATGAGTTCAAGGCCAGTCTGAACTGCATAGCAAGACCCTGTGTCAAAAAACCAAAAAGAAAACAAAACGAAAAGTCTTGGTGCCAATCAGAAAACCAACAAATATTTTCTGATTATCAGTGGTTCTCTCTGCAAACGTAACATATATCCACAACAGCTTTCCTTCATGCTAAGGATTAAAATGCAGTTTTCCTCTTTCTCTAAGATGGGAAGGATAGGACAATAATGGCAGCAATACAGTATCATATACTTTTGGGCCTGTGAGATCTACAGAAAAATGTAACAGGACCAGGGTCTATAGTCATAACCAATGATGAAATCAAGTAACAGCAAGGACTTTTAAAGAAAGAATAAGAAAAACAAAATCTTTAATGAACTACTAGATATGTAAACAGTAAATAGGTAAGTTCTCTAGCATAACACCTAACACAAGCAGTATTGTTTAAAATGTAAAATCTTTTAAAAAGGCCTCTGAGAGATTGCTTACTTTTCCTGGACTGCATTTCAAATTGACTCAGGAACTGTTTATTGCATGGAGTTACAACAGGATTCTGACCATGAAGTTCTCTTTTAGGCAACAGATCCATTAACTTTTTTGAAGATGCTTCAGATCCAACACCAACAAGTGCAAATCTAAGAGGTGGTTTAAAGGGGTGGAGGCATAAAGTTGAGAAGGAACTAATAGTTACTGTTATTAAAAAAGAAATGGTCTAAATATATTTTTATCTTCGAAGCCCAAAAAATACTTCTTAAAACTACAAATGTTTATACTCTCACATCTATTAACAGATATGAAAATGTACTATATAGAATATATAAAAGTCACTCATTTAAAACGTACAATTTCAGTAGTTTCAGTATATTCACGACTTCTACAATTACCGATTTTAGAACATTTTCATCACTCTCAGAAACTCCCATCACCAGCAGCCTTCACTCCTATTTTCTCCCATCCCTCAAACCCAGGGAATCTACTTTGTCTCTATGGATTCACCTACTTTAGAATTTCATGTAAATAGGATTATACAGAGTCCTCTTTTATAAACAGCTTCTTTTACTTAGCATAGTAACTTGATTCTTCCATGTTAAATGTACTACTTCTTTTTGTGACTAAGCAATATTCCATGGTAGCTATACTGTATTTTCTAAAAATGCATCCATCAGCTTATAGGCAGTAGGCTTGTTTTTACACTAAGATAACTATAATAATCATAAAAACAGTGTTAGTGAGGATATGGAAAAACTAGGACTCTCATGTATTAATGATGAGCATGTAAAATAGTATCGCTATCAATTCCCAATTCTTTAAAATGCTAAAGAAAGTTATCACTTAATTCTATTTCTAGGTATATAGCCCATAAAACCAAACACAAACATTCACACAAAACTGGTAAATATAATATTTATAGGGACATTTCCCTTAACTGCAAAGTAAGAATCCAAATGCTCATCTAATGGATGATGGATTTAAAAATAAAGTGTTATATTCATATAATGGGATATTATTTGAATTAAAAAAGGCTGGTAAAAGAAAGGCTGATATCTGCTGCAACACAAACTTTGAAAACATTACATTAAGCAAAAGAAGCCAGACACAAAAGGCCATGTTGTACGATTTCATTTACAAGAAATGAATAGACAGGATATCCAGAACAGGCAAATCCAAAGACAGAAAGTACATCAGTGGTTGTCAGCAGGGAGGTGGGCAGACTGGTGAATGCTCATGGGCACAAGGTTTCTTCTGAGGGTGATGAAATGTTCTGAAATTAGATGGTGGCAATGGTTGCTCAACTTTGTCAGTATGCTAAAAAAATCACTGAATTGCACACTTTAAATGGATGAATCTTATAAGAAAAATACTCTAGAAAAATAACAACATAATTTAAAAACTAAACTATCAATCAGTATGATTACAGAATAGCCTAGATTACTGGGGTAGGGGGGTCTCATTAGGTAAGAAACTTTTTCTTCTCTAATGTTCAATATGGTCCTAGACCAGATCCTTCACTCTACTTAGCAAATGTATGAATGGATTATCTGAATCACAATATTACAATTTAAGTGGGCTGGGTTACAGCTCAACAGTAAAGCATCCATCTACTCAGCATAAACAAGGCCCCAGATTCAATCCCCAGCACCAGAAAAAGGAAAAAGAAAACTTCATTAAATAATTATTCACAGAGCACCAGCTCTTATTCTCAAATACTCTAAGGCTGATGTAAACAAAACAAAACCCCTGCTCTTGAGGAGTTTATAATCCAGTGAGGAAAGATAATAAATAAGAAAAAAAGGAATTAAACATAATGTTGTTGTTTTATAGTGTTCAGAAAAGAAAACTCTATAATAGTTTGAATCCTAACAGAAGTGAAAGATTGAACCATGGAGCTGGGTACTTTGGTGTGAGTTCAGTGCCAGCCTAAGCAAGATCAAATGAGATCCCTTTCAGAAAAAGAAAATAAAAATGAGCCATGTGGATGGATATTTGTAAAGAAAAGTAAACCACTAAAATTCTAACACAGAGATTTGTTGAAAAAACAGCAAAGGAACTAACATGACCCCAAACAAGTAGAAAAGTAGAACAGTAGAAGAGGTAAGGGAACAGATCACGCATCACCTTGCAGACCAAGGTATTAACACTGAGATAACAAACCATCCCAAGATCCTAAACAGGATACTAGTATTACCTTAAAATCAAGCCCTTGAAAAACATCTATATGGAACTGATACACCCCAGGAGATTGAGGGGCAATAGGGATGTCAGTTCAAAGCTACTGCTAAGATGAGATGATTGTGACTTGGGACAAGTGAAGCAATAGAAAGCCACCATATTTTTTACTTTACCTAATTTATCTATACCATAATTTATCACTTAAAAAAAATCTAGCCCAGTGTGGTGGTACATGCCTGTAATCACAGCACTCTGGGAGGCTGAGGCAGAAGAGCCAAGATTGATCCAACCCTGAGCAACTTAATAAGAACTGCCTCTAAACAAATTTTTAAAAGACGTTCAATCTCTAGTACTGGCAAAAAAAAAAAAAAAAACCTTTCTCAAGGTTTATATAAAACTATACCTGCTGAAACATTATTTATGATAGGCAAAAAATGGAAACCACCAAAGTAGCAAAATATAAGAAAGGGAGATGGGTGTTTATTGCTAAATATTTGTTCTACTCTGTACCAAACCTTTTGAAAACATGCAAATTGTATTAACACTTTTTAAAGGAAAACCTATACACACACACACACACACACACACACACACACACACACACACACACAGTAAAGATATGTGACAATATGTACATGGTTCAGTTGGTGCCATTATTGCATTTTCTTACCTTTGGATGTCTGTATTTTTAATGTTCCCACATGAACCTATTTAATTTATAGTTTTATAATCAAAAATAAAAAGCAATACATCCAGCTTACTCACATTGTTCTCCAGTTGCCCATTTTCTCACATCTCAACCACAGGCAGATTACTACACCTATCAACTGTCATTTCAACCACAGATGGAGAAAACTCAGGAAAGCAGGCCTAGTTTGTCCACAACCAACTCCGCTAGTTTTACGTGCTAAATAACAAGGTATGTGTTTAAAAAAAAAAAAAAATCTCTGCCTAAGATCCTCCAGTGTAATCATGTGTTCTGGTTGTAATTAAACATCAAGGGAAACTAACTTTATAAATTATAATCAAAAGCTACTAACATAATATAAACTCAAATTCTTACCCTTTTGACTGGCCATTTGCCCGATTTTCAAAAAATTTTATCTCCAAAATATCGTTTACTCCCAAAGAATGAACTGCTTCAGTTAAGTCTTCATCTGTTGTCCACTGTAAGACATGTTTCCCTTATTAACCACTGAGACTGTCTCCAGAATTTTTATTGCTCAAATGGGAGCTTTTATCAGTAAACTCAAGATAAAGGGAAAATTATTGCTCAGTGCAAATTTAAGCATAATTACTAGCAGTCAGCATCCAATTTTTAAAATATCACAAAGACCCTAACTTCATTCCCTGATAAGAATTTTGGAAATAGACGGTACCTACCCTCAGAGGTAAGATAGATTTTTACTCTTAAGAGTTTCTAGTTCTTTCCAGCTTTAAACTGCTATGATTTTAAATTCTCAATAAAACCAATCTCACTTGTCACTTCCTCCCTTTAAAGGAAAACACTGTTTGAAATAATTTTCATCTTATCCTTGAATATAAAATGGAAAGATAAAAAGCTAACATGTGTTTAGTACCTACTATGTACTTTATATCAACTACAGAACTCTTAAAATGCTGTAAGCCCTATTATTCCCATTTGACACAGAGGAAACAGGGCAAACAACTAAGTCACAAAAATAAGATGATGGAACTAAGGTTCAAATTCTTTAGCAACTACATTCTCATAAATACACTGTTACTGTTTCCAAAGACTGCTTACATTGCATTGTGGGAAGTTTGACGTCAGTCTAAAAAAATGTTTTTAAGTAAAACATTTTTTAGTTAGATACACAAATTTACAAGGAGCACACACTTGTAATCTCAACCATTAGGGATGCTTAGGCAGAAGGATTACAATGAGGCCAGCGTGGGTAACTCAGCAAGAACTTGTCTCAAAAAATAAAAACAGCTGGAACATGCAGCCCACTGGAGAAGCACCTGCCTAGCATGTGTGAATCCCTGGGTTCAATTCCCAGTACTGAATAAAAAATAAGTGAATGTTTTCAACAAAGTAGAAAAGTGCTGAGGTTTATTTTGACTTTTAGATCTATATATTCAAACTTTGAAATATAATAGTGGAGATGAAAAATTCTATAGGATTGCTTTAGTGAATATTTCAGGTTTAATGCTAATACAAATAGATATACTGGATATATAGTTAATGAAGCTCTTAGTAATTTTCAAGTTTCATGAAACAACTCAAAACTAAAATACAAAGTACATAGCAGTATTTTTATAAATCAGATTTCAAAATAACAAGAATGACAAGTCAGTATTTTAAATTAGAAAATGAACAATATTTTAAGACCATGAGTGGTTTTCATGTCTTTTGAATCCTGATTTGAAACCCTATGTGAACATTTTTCTTAGTAAATATGAGTATCTGAAGTGAGCAAGTAGTAATATAAAGAACAACAATTGAAGACAAAAAACTATTTGCATTTAACTGGTATGTCTACCAAGGTGAGAAGAAAGGACATAAAATTCAAACAGAATTGAAACTAATGGTCTTTGAAAGGCACCTGATTTTGCTTGTCAAACACTTAAAGAAAAACAATACCTTCGAATTTTTATTTTAAAGCTCCAGACAAAAAAGACTAGCTATAGCAATACCTGTAATTTAGTTCTTGTTACTTTACTCACCCAAGTTAAATTTCCAATATATAATGCAATTCTCTTTCCAGTATATGTATAGACAACATTTGGTGCAGCTCCTTTCCCCACGTCATCACCAACAGTTGGTGGAAGAGTATCCATGTAATCCCGGTCTTCTGGAGCATCTCCATTATTTGCAGATGGGGAGATGACATCATCATACAAGTCTATCTGATCATGCCCACCATATTCCGCTTCCTAAGACACAGAAATAATGCTCCAGGTTAAACAACAGTCAGAATATTACCATTTGGATACAAATTCATTCAACTTTCTAACTTTAAAAGTCTAATGACAGAAAAAGGCTCAAAAAGCTCAGTACAGGCCTTCCCACCTTATTTAATACATACACTTGAATGGTGACTATAACTAAAACTTTTTTTAGAAGTAAAATATTCTTAATAATATATGAATTCAAGTAGAAAACTTAAAATATTTGACATAAAGAGTACCACAAACAAAAAATCAGAGCTATTGTAGGTTTTCAGTGTTTAATCACGACAAAGAACAACTATTTTCTGTGGTATTCAGTTCTTGCTGTTAATCTTGAAAAAGCTAATAGTTTCAGAAAAAGAAAAGTAAACTGAGCCACAGAAAAGGGATGAAAAATGACAAATGATCTACAGAAACAACTAATGAAATATACATAGAGCTATCCAAATTAGTATCTCACAATAATATTCTTGGTCAACGAAAAGCCAGTGCTTACCTGACTTCTTAGATGTCTAGTCAAATAGATTAGCAAAAAGTATTCAAATACAGACCTAGTAAACCTTTGGCCATTAAGTTTCACCAACAGAATTAAAGCAATCTAGTGATATCACTGACATGTCTAAAATGATAACCAAGGAATAAAGAAAATAAAAAATGAAATAGGTAAACAGTTCAAAATCAAAAGAATGACAAACACAAGAAAAATGCAGTATAGGTATTAGCACAACACACACCACCATTTGATTGCCTTTGGTAACCACTACTGGCTCAGAAGCCTGACTAAGCCCGTAGCAGAGATAAAACTCCAAAGTAGCTCAAATCAATTTGAAGTATTTTATTCTTCTGAAGCAGAACATTTGCAATAAAAGGAAAAAGAATTACAAGATGCCTTAACTGCTGAGACACAATTCAGTATATACAATTTATTAACAAATTAAGAAGAAGTGATAAGTTTCAGGGACCAGTATGCAGACAACGACCAAGAGAAAACATGTGTATGATGGAGAACAGATCAATAAGAGACTATGGGAGCATGGCTATTTTTCTGTTACTCAAAAAAACAGCCTGAGTAAGATATTTTTAACAAGAAACCAAAAAGAAAATGACTTAGAGCAAAGAAAAAAAAATTCATACACATATTCAGACATCAAGTATGTAATGTCATCCTTAGATAATCTTCCTAAATGACCTGTCCAATTTACTAATTATATGGAAGAATTTTTACATTTCAGTTTCATTTGTCATAATGCACAATTCTGTAATACTTATTTCACAAGGGATTCAGAATACTAAGGTTATGTCAGAGAACAAAATCACTTTTACCAAAGAGAAGAAACTAAGACCACAAATCATAAGTAATGCCACTAACTTTATGTTGTTTGTACACAATAGTCCCTAAGTATTAAATATACTGAAATTGTAGTGACAGTTAAAAAAAAATGAGGCTAAATTTTGTTACAAAGTTTCAGGTGGTATGGATGCAACCAACAGTAATTTCATATATTTAAGATACTACAAAGCTTCCCACAAGGGGTAGTGAACACTTTAAGCTCTTGACAATCTCATTCTGTACAAGTAGAATTATTACTCAAAAGGAGTTGTTTCCATCCTAAAAGCAAAGACGAACCACAATATATGGTCTGAGGAAGAGTAAAAAAGAATGTAAGAATTAATAGCAAAGCTAAACATTCAAATTTATACTTTTACTTACACTAACAGGTTAAGATACTGTTTTCTTTAATTGTAAATCTGAAAAAATTTATGTAAGTAGACAATAATTTACAAGCATTAATTGCAGCTACAGTAACAGTGTATTAAAATCACTATTTTTTATATGTCTATGAATTCCTACACTGACAACTCACTTTCCACACTGATACCCTTAAACCAATACTTAGAATCAGCCATTTTGTCTGGTAGTTGGACCAGAAGTATGATGCTAAATGAGACCTCGATCCTGGAGTTTGAGCTCTTGGTGAACTAATTAGCTTCACTGTGTCTCAAGGCCCCAAACAGTATACATTTGGACTTTATGAAAAAATATTAAGTAATCTAAATACATTTGCCATCATTATTTTAAAAACGCAACTCAAAGCATTTTAACTCTTGTAGTATCAGTAACTTGTTTTCAGCTTCATAATATTGTATTTATCTTTCATATTAAAAATACAGAATACATCCAATTTCATTTCAACTAAAATCAAGAAATATGCACATTCTGAAATTATGCAAAATGTCCATCACAGGTCACATATAAAGAGAGCTCTGAAAAATTGAACAAATAAAAAACAAAGATTTCTACTTTGTCAAGGAAAAATAGTCAAATACTGCCAAGTTCTATGTGAAGCGTGTTTTCAATTATTACTTCTCATTTTAACTGAGTTAGTACTGTTTTATGTGATATACAAATAGCTGCTGCCTAGACAGAAAAAGCACTTAAAAATAAAACGAATAGAAAAATGACCAATATCCTATTAGCTCCCTGAAGGCACTGTTTCTCAAGCTTCATCACTACGAGTTTTTCCCTAAACATCCTTATAAGAAGTTTAATATCACACATATACTATATGACATTATTGGTACCACCAACAGAGCTATCAAGGTATTATTCATTCTCCTTCACAGCTCCAATATTGCTCTTAACAGCCCTAAAATTATAGTTAATACCATATGCACTCTGTAGGATACTATCAACAACACACAATAAAGGTCATGTTTCAAAGCCAATCTAACAATAATAACAAAAAAAAAAAACCCCAGGATATAACAATCATGTCCATTTAAAAAAATAAAAGAGGTAGAGGGTAGCATTTTGTATTTAACAAAATGCATTCTACACCACAAAAGAGAAATACTAACACAAAATCCAACTGTATATAACCTAATACATAACAGTTGTTCCACTGTATTAACAACAGGGCATATATTCCAGCATATTACTCTCAAGCTGGTACAAGCATCCCACAATCTGCAGCTGATGTAATATAGTACATAAGCAACACAATCCTTTCTTATATTTTAAGTCATTTTTAGGTTATTTACAACACAATATAATTTAAGCTATGTAAGTAGCAGTTGTAAACTCTATGTAAATTATTATACTAAGAAAAAGTCTGCACAATCAGTAGATACAATTTTTACCCTAAATATTTTATTTCTGTGGTTCATTTAATCTGTGGTTGTGGAACCTATGGATACAGAAGACTAATTGTATTTAAGAAAACACCACTTTCTGATTATGTTTTGAGTACATACTAGAATCAGTTTATAATCCCTGTAAGAAGCTCAACAGTGAGGAAGCCGAATTAATGCTTAAAATATGCCACACAAACCACAAAGTGCATAACTAATAGGCAGCTAAATTAACTAGGCTCATAAACAATAAAATCCAACTGACGAATTCTAACTCCCCGAAACACTTTCTATCCATGTGTCTGAATCAATATCTACTTAAACCTCACTATGAATCTTACAAACTTATCACAAACCATTGTCTATTAAACATAAACTATCACAGAAAATGCTGCACCAATTTTTGTCCAATAAACCTATTTTCTATAACTGGCTAAACAATTGGCTAGAGTAAATAATGACTAATAAAGCAAAATGATTCATGAAATGAAAGCTGACTTGAGGATGACTAGGTCCTTAACTCCTAAATTAATTTTTTTTCCACCTACACTACTACCTCTGTTTACTTAAAGTTGGGGTGGTCAAATTGCTATCAATATGTCAGCCAAAGCCTGACAAACCAGAAGTTAAAATTTTACATAACAGCTTTTGACCTCCAAACAAGCAAAATACAAATCACCTCAATACAGAGTACAAGTTCAACATCCTTAATCAAAAGAATCCAAAACTTTTTTAGTGTCAACATTTTGAAGGATTTCTGATTTCAGATTAGGGATGCTCAACTGGTAAGTCTACACAAATATTCCAAAATATGAACTCACAACCTGAGTTCACAGAATTTCTCTTGATCCTCACCTCTCCACTATAAATAAAATTCTACAGTTACAGACACAGGAGTAGCAGCTACAATAAAGGACTTGTCAATATGTTGTAATTATGTAATTGTCTTTCACCTTCACCCCATAGCATACTCCAAGAGTAGAGACTATGATATCTCTTGCTGGTAGGATTCTTGAGTTAACATTATTTTGAACCTTAATATTTTAAATTATTATTTAGCTTGGGTCAAAGTAAAGTCTGAAACTACTAAATACTAGGCCAGTGAACTACAACTGAATTCAAATCCTAGTCCAAAGTAAACTGATAAAGTATATCAACTGCAAATAAAGTAGAGCTTTAGAAGCAATTCTACTAAACCTTAAACTATTTTTAATTTGGAGACATCCAAAAACCTTCAATTCAGAACTAAACAGGACCCGTGAAGAATAATCAATCCCTTGTAATACTGCCCATCTTCATTCTCTATTCAATTTAAATTTATTTGGTTAAAAAAAAAATCTACCAGTTTCATCAATGTTTTCTTCACTCAATCCCCAAACTAATTTCTTCTAAGATTACCAGAGGCTTCACTTTTTGAATACTGTGCTTACACCAACATTTCAAAAAATTTCCTGAAAGGGTAACTATTTAAAACAGTGGAAAATGGGAAATAAATGACTAAAGTTATCAAAATTTCTGCTGCAATTAGAACTGCAGCTCACACTGGAGATTAAAAATTTTCTAAAATATTTACAGGAGCTTAGAAGCCAAGATAAAAGACTAGGTAATGGTACCTTAAAACCTTTTAATCAACTATAAACAATGATAAAAATATTTCTGACAGTAACATTAAAAAAGAATAAATCTTAACAATGACTACCAATCTTTTTGTGGTCATTTTGTTATTGGTGTTTAGGAATTAACAAAGCAAGCAGACTACAAAGACCAATCATGTACAAAATAATGTCTCTACTTAATTTTTCTATCAATCTATTCAAACATGAAAACTTTACTGTTAAAATTATACAACTGCATTAGCTGTAATTCTGTAAGTACAAGAGTTACATTTAAAAAACCCCTATAATGTAATCTTCACTGGGCCCACAAAATTTTAATCTCTTCTTACCTCCTGCTTAGCAACAGTTACTGCACAAAGATAAGAAAGCATCACTCCATCCACTTATCAGGGTAAAGGAGATGTCTCTTCCAAATTAGGTACATAAAAAACCCAAAAATATTTCATAAAGAGATACTGAAAAAAGCTTAGCTTCCTTACTGTGCAAAGAAAGATAAAGGAATACATTTTCTTGTAGAACAGCTAATAAAAATGATCTTGAACACTTTTTTTCTTAAATTCTTTAATTTCACAAAAACTTCAGAGCAAAATAAAAGATAATAGAAAACTTGGGGACAAATCTTTTGCAAAGGGAGGAGACCAAAAGATGGAGGGAGAGGGGATGGAAAAAAGGGGAAGAGAACGAAAAACGTGTTATGTACAAGGAGCAATTCCCATGAGGAATGTAATCATTGTGTATAGCAAACACATAGAATCGACACAAAATCGACAAACGAAAAGCAATTCTGAAGAGGAAGCATCTAAGAGCTCCTTTACAAACAATGTACTTAATTGTTGCCTTACTTGCAGTTATGGCTGTCTTTTGGATGTGATGTTAACGCTCACTTGATAAGTGAAAGGAAATTTCCTAGAGATCTTTTGTCTACTGAGCTTAAAAGCATTAGAATCGTCATCACTCAAGAGAAGTATTCAAAATATAAGCTCAGTAAAAACAGATTTTCAAACCTAACAGTTTTATTACAATGGGTTACATTTAAACGTATCCGAGTTTTTTTAACAGTGTAGTAAACATTTACAGCCTAATGAAAATTGCTTTTCTTTCTTAATATTTAGATCTGAGTCACAAGGTCATTCTGGAAAACAGTGAAGATTTCTGAGTTCCCATATTTTTAAAAATCTTAACTTCTAGTCACAAATTGGACTTAATGGAAAGGTGGGATGAATTAACCAATGGAATTTTATTACGGTTCTCGCATGGACCTGGAAAATAGTTTTTAAAAAAGCTTTTAGATTCATTACGGTTAGCAAAAATCTGTCTTTTTAAAAAATTTTACTATATAAAATGCAGTGAAGATGTGAACAGAAGGTTTACAGCTTAAACGTCACTTCTCTAGTAACAAATAAGGATGCTACTACAGCATCAAACATAGCTCGGCAGTTAGCTGTAGGCAATCGTGGCTTCTGAGATACCGGAAAAACCGTACATTCTCACTTTCTCCAGCCTTTCAAAAGGTAAAGCAGCACCCTCGGGGGATAAACACTTTGTTTTCAAAAACAAGGTCATTTCTGCAACTCTATTTTTCAATCATACCTTAAGACCTTCGGGTAAGTGTTCTTTCATTTTATCACTCTGCTTTGCTGGTGAGCTACCACCTTTTTGTTCAACCACCGAGCTTCTAAGTCTTCCTTTTGGCCCGAGCCATTTATTTTCACAGGTATTCATTCTCATCACAAAGGCCAAGAACAACTGGGCCTCAAAGGCATTGCAAGACCTCAATACATAAAACAGGCAAGCGCGCAGCCTTTAAAAACCGATCCATGGGTCCGAAAGTCAAAGGACTTGTTGCAGACGTGCCCACCTCGAAGCCACTTCCACGCAGGAAGAGGGGTGGAGGAAAGCGCCACGCCGAAACCTGTCGCAAACGCGAACAGGAGCCCAGGAGACCGGGCGCGCGGGATACAAAGGGATCTGAACGCGGCCTTCCATGAGGCGACTGGGCGCGGACAGGGAGACAAAATGGAGCGGCGGTAGGAATCGGAGCCCGGGCGGCGGGGCCAGCCCCGCGGGGCTGCCTCTTCGGCCGGCGCACACGCGGCCCGGCCTCCGGGCCTAGCGCGGCGGGAAGCGCCCGCGGGCCGCCGCCAACAATGGGGCGTGAGGCCGCAGGGCGGGAGGGCTGGCGGCGGCCCGAGGGCGCGTTGCAGGCCCCGCGGCCCGCAAAACGGCGCGGTCTACCACGGGAGCCGAAGGGCGCCGCGCCAGGTCCAGGTCCGGGGTCGAGGTGGGCGGCGCGGGCCGGAGGCGGAAGGGGCGCACGGTCTGCAGCCGCGCCGGCTCGTGGCCCGCAGCAGGCTCGGGGCGGCGTCCAGGCCGCAGCACCGTCCGCGTCGGCGGGGAGGCCCGCACGCTCACGTACCTGGTTGAACTCTTCGCCCACATCCGCGTAGATATCTATATGGTCCACACCGTCCGCCATCTTCCCTCGGCCGAGCCGCCGCTGCCGCCGCCTCCTGCAGGTCCGCCCGCCGCGGAGCAGCAGCGGATCTGGCGGCGGGGGCGGGGCGCGCTGCGTCACTTCCGAGGGCCGAGGACGCAGGGGGGCGGTGGGCCGAAGGGGCTCAGAGGCCCAGCTCGGCCGTGGGCCGGTGGGCGGGTAGGCGAGCAGGGCGGAGGGCCAGGCTCTTTCTTTTGTGTGTCGGGGTTAGGCCTGGGGGCAGGTAGAGGATTGCGGTTCCCTAGTTCCAGGGGCGGGTCCGGGTTATCAGTGGCTCCCGCTTATTTCCGGAGAATTTCACGTGGCCTCTAGCACACACACACACACACACACACACACATTAAAAAAAAAAATCATTTCCAGTTTTCATGTCCAGGGTTTAAAAGATGTCCACGATCAAAAACCAAATGTAACCCTCCGGGCTTTCTGTGAGCTTCTCAAGATTAAGAACAGGATCTTATTAGTTCTGCATCTTAAGGTCCTTAGAATTTTATTTACATCGTTAACTGCTAGATATTGGTAAATATCTTGACTTATTTGCACTCTTTATAGTTGCATCTCAATTTTCAGTGTAGTCTTTGGCTCCTTTCATCTCTCCTGCTGTCCTTCATTAACTTTCATTTTTTCCTCCTTTGATATATAAAAGATTTTCTTTGCAGAGTTTAGATGCTTCTAACTTCATCTTATTCACACACCAAGGAAGAGTATTTTGAAGCCAAAGCTTCTCTCTTAATGTCCGACCCAGGAGGGATCTAAAAAAGAGTTTCATTACATGTAAACATCGCGTTTTACAGATGAGAAATCTAAGTCATTTAACCACAGTTCCATGGACAGTAAAGTTAACGTTTTTTGCCCTCAAACTTTATTCAAAGATATCACTCCAGTTTAAAACCTTCCCCCTCCTACACCCATATTTTTTCTTCCTAATGCATGCAAAAACCTGTCGTATTAGAAAGTGTTTCTTCAGGTACTGGCCAAAAATCATAGTAAGCCAAGCAACAGCTTGATATGGTACAAAAAACTTAAACATGGGCTCAAACTTCTAGTCAGGCATTTAGCTAGATGACCTCAGTCAAATTACTTTCATCTTCAATCTTTAATATCAGAATGTAGTAATATCTCCCTCCCCAAGTTTGCAGGTTGATGGTAGATTAAGATACTGTTAATATGCAAAGTGCTTGGAAATACTGATTTGTATTCTTCTCATGAAGCATTATTGAGAAAAAGAGCTATTCAAGAATGATTGCATTTTTTAGATTGGTGGTATGGTAGGCAGAATAATGGCCCACCATCGATGTTCATATCCTGATCTTTGGAGCCTGTGAATATGTTGTTAACTTACAAAGTAAAAAAGAATTTGCATATATATTAAATTAAGATTCTTGAGATAGAAAGATTTTCTTTTTTTTTTTTTTTTACTTTTTTTATTTAAGGAGAAAAGAAGAAAAAAACAGTGAAAGGGTACAAGTTATACAGATTTACAGAGGAAAAAAAATGAACAGTAGGAAATCACTAGTTAATGGATTACATATTGCCATCTTAGAATTAATTGTTCAAGTCACAAAATTAAAGCTTGTAGAGTGGACACTCCAACAATGATACTGCAAACAGTTCTGTTCAATGATGCAATAAAACTCTGTGATACCATTTTCTATCATACACTTAAATATATATGCAGTTATATAGTTTAGAGCACTTTCTTTTCCTCTCTTTTGTACAATGACTATTACACATTTTGGGTTTCATTGCTCCCACGGTTCTTACTGCTTTTTTGGAAGAGAGTAAAACCAAATGTGACATAACAGAACAGAATCGGTCAAGTCAAAAGGGTGGACATAATAGATAATGTAAAAACATAATACAAGGTGATCAACAATGGTTACCATAATGCCTCCCGCTATCTCTAATAGAATTGCCTATATCATTAGTTATAATACAATTGAACAAAACAATAAAGAACAAAACCGACAAAACCAAAACATTGGAGACATTGTAGGTCTTCAAAAGTAGATAAAAGTCAACGAGAATGGGTGTTATAATGAATCTCATTATCTTCACAGCTGATGCCTAAACTTTCGAACCTGATACTATCCAGCAAAACAGAATAGGGGAACATCAAATAAAAACAAGATGGTGAGAGTAATACAGGGCTTCAAATCGAGATAATAGAAAGTCAAAGTGGGTTACTATAATATATCCTGCTATTTTTTCCCTTTAATTAAATGGATAAAAAAAATTAAAAAGTAAATAATGGAGTGGAGATTGAGATAAAAGAGGGCATAACAGCGAAACAGCGCAGATCAAAACATAACCATTTAAGCAGAATAGTGTTTCACCAGATAATTCCGACCTAAAAGTAGTTACCATATTGACTGTTTCCTTGAAGTCCTTGAGTACAACTTCGTATACTGTAGCATTAAGTATATCAAAACAATGTAAAACCATTTAAGAGAATGACAGCATGACAGAGTATTTAGAATCGACTAACAGAAAATGAACAATGGTTTCTGTATAATCTCCTTGTCTTTAAAAGGTTTTTGCTTATACTATTGTACATAATAAAATCCAATAAGATACAACCTATTTGGACCATTGGAGACAGAAGAACAAAAGCTAGATGAGACTTCAAAACAAGATGATACTAAATCAGTATTACCTATTAAGATGTCATTTTCTCCAAAATAGCTGTTCCTATCATCCAATCTTCTCTGTCTCATTTCTGTTGAGCTCTTTTTCTGTCAGTAGCTGTCAGTTTGTCTTCTTCATTTTGTTCTCTGCTCCATTCGTTGTGGCCTCCCCACCACTATTTCTGGGTTCTTTGTATTTTTCTTTTTTTAGAATATCCTGCAATACTTTCTGTAGAATTGAATTGGTGGTTGCAAATTCTCCCAGTTCCTCTTTATCCTGGAAGCACCTTTTTTTTCCATCAATTTCCAGGGACAGTTGTGCAGGATATCTCAATCTTGGCTGGAGATTATTATCTTTCAAAGCTTGAAGTATTTCCCCCCATGCTCTTCGTGATTTGATGGTTTGTGCAGAGAAATCTGCTGTAATTCTGATGGGTGTTCCCTTGTAAGTGGTCTGTTTCTTGTCTCTTACAGCTTTTAATATTCTGTTCTTGTATTGAATTTCTGGAATTTTTATTATTATATGCCTGGGTGTTTCTCTGTTTGGGTTGTAGGTAGCTGGGGTCCTATATGCCTCATACATCTGAGTATCTTTACCTTTTGCTAAATTAGGAAAATTCTCCTGGATTATTTCTGTGAGTAGGTTTTGTAGTTCATTTGTTTGTGTCCCTACTTCTTCTTTTATGTTCTTAATCCTTAAGTTATGGCTCCTCTTATCATCTTCTTGTCTTTGTATTATTGCTGTTTTTTTCTTTGTTATTTTTAAGAAGTTTTTCATTTCATTCTCCCATATTACAAGTCTGCCCTCCAGATCAGATAGTCTGTCCTTAGTTTCTTTCGAGCTGTTATGCCAGTCTTGGATAGACTTCTTAGTTTTTTGATAGTCCCTTTGCACCTGCTTCACGTACTCTACGCTTTCTCTGTTTTCTCCATCAAACGATTCTCCCCTCTTTTTCTGTTCTTCCATTCCACCATCTGTTTTTTCCTGGGTGGTGCTTAGCATTTCTCTAACTATTCTGCATACTTCTAGCTTTAGGTCGTTGATAACTTCATTCCTGAATTGGTCTATGAGGCTCTCTATATGGCGCTTAATGTCTATTGGTGCGGTGTCCGCTATTGCCTGTTTCTCAGAATTGGGGGCCGAGGAGCCTTTCTTGTTGCTGCCTCTTCCCATATTCTCTGTTTCTTATATATGCAAGCTTATATGAGGGGCCCAGCTTCTCTCCCTGTCAGCCACAGCCTGATCGAGTTGCGCCGGTTAGGTGTTCCTGCTCACCACTGCTCACCAGGCAGCCTACGCGGGGCCCACCGCTCCCAGCCACCCTCAGGATCTGGGATCTGGGTTGGGTTAGCCTACTGGGTCCGCTGGCAGCGTCACGCAGGCCAGGCACTTTTCACCAATCCCGCCCGAGAGGGGGATGTGTGGCTGGAGTCGCCACCGCGCCCTGCTCCCGCAGGACTGCCCGAGCCCAGAAAGTCCTCCACTGGAGTCAAACTGTGGTGGAGTGTCAGTTTCTCTCACTCACCTCACCACTAGTCGGTGCACACCTCCTTGCCCGTCCTGTTTTCGACTCCGTTCACAGATTGCCGTTCTCACAGCTTCTGCGCATCTCTCTCCTTGCCGAGCCGATGTAGAGGCAGCCAGCCACCGCGTGGCGGGAAACCCAAATCACGGCTTCCAATGGCGTGGGGTCCAGCCTCCACACTGAGGCTTTTCTGTTCCTGTTTTAGCGCCAGGACTGCATTCCAAGTTGGTTTCTCTCAGCCCAGTTCGTTCCTGAATCAGCAGAGCATATCTCCACCTGCTTATTCTCTTTAGTCCGCACCATTCCTGGCTTCTGAGCCTAGTTTTTCAGAGAGCCTCCGGTAGTTGCTGTTATCTGTCCGCCATGTTCTCCTGGAAGTCCTCGAAAGATTTTCTTTGATTGTCTGGAGTCCTTGTAAGTGAACAAGGAAGGTAATAGAATCAAGAGAAGATGTGACAAATGCAGTTTATGTTGGAGTACACAAAAATCATTCCAAGATTTGTTCTGACTTCTGTTGTTGCTTGTACAAAATCATGTAACTAGGGCTACTACTTTCTGTAAAGTAATGGGGTCTTTTTCTATGGCTGCTTTTTATCTTGTAGACTTTAAAATGTATTTGTTTATGATGCTTTGAATTTACCTTGCCTCTTAATATATGGACTGACATGGTTCATGAGTTCTGGAAAATTCTCAGCCATCTGAGAAGGAAGGATAAAGTAAAGGAATTGTTTTAGCTTCTAAGACAAAAGCCTTATAAAATAATAGTTGTGGGTCCACTAAGAAATTCCCTTAGTTGCTGTGGCACAAAAGAGTGTGAGAGTGAGTGTATTCTAAACAACAAATATATGCAAGAAAAAAAGGAAGATTGATTCTCAGGCATTACCTCTTCAAACATTGTGTTTGGCTCCCATTTTCTTCTCTCCTATGATTCTAAATAAATACAGTAATACTCAGTTCACAAACACGTCTGTTTTTGCAAACAGATTCGTGATCAGAGTCATTTGGTAAAATTTTGCTTCATGAGCTCCATATTTGGTGATGAACACACCTACAGCCATCCTTTCTACTTTGACTCATGATCATGGCTTCTTCCAGTTGAGATCACGGTGGCAGACAGACCTGTGCACTCTCTCTGTGAAGCTTTTTTGTGTGCTTCCTAGCACATAGAATACTGCAAAGTATTATTCAACCCATTGTGGCTCCAAAGAAAGTGCAAATCAAGCACAATGGTAAAAACAATGTACAGAGCAATGATGAAGGGAACAAGACAGTGTAAGGCAAGAATGGTAAGAATGAAGTTTTGAAGAAAATGAGCCCTGAATTGAAGAAAGAAATTGTAGAAAAGCATAAGTGTAGTATTCACCTGACTGACATGGCCTCAAAGTACAAATGGCAAAGTCAACAGTCTCAATTTGAATAAAAGGCCGTCAAAGGAGCGGATGGGGCAAAAGGAGTAATGGTGTTAACTGAGGAAAAGCCACAAGTGCTGGAAGAGGTAGGAAAGCTTTTGTTAGTGTGGTTGAATGGCAGTGATAATGTTAGTGAAAAAGTCAGGAAATTGAACGATGATTTACTCGAGAAAATTCTTCTCCAGTAGGTGATGCATTTAAAGTCAGTAGAGGGTGGCTTGATAAATTCCACAAGAGAAGTGCCTGTGCAGTGTGACACGATTCGGCTTCCAGTTCTAACAAGGCTACTTCTAGTAGCCCACAAAAAAAGAATTAATGACATTCATGAGTGCAGGAGTATATATTGCTCAGTAAATATTCAACTGTGATGAAATAGGGCTCTTCTGGAAAAAGATGCTGAACAGAACCTGTATCACAGGAGGGAAAGGCACCATTTGGGCACAAACCCAAAAAGGACAGATTGATCCTTTTGCTGTGTGTGAGTACAAGTGTCAGTATGAAGATCAAGCCTTGTGCATTCAAAGAACAGAAAGTGAACAAGGACAGACTTCCTGTCATATGGAGAGCCAATAAGAAAGTTTGGGTCACAAGGCAGTTGTTCATGGAATGACTGCAACGAGGTGTTCACACACACCATTAAGAAATAGCTTTCTGACAGCCAACTGCCCAAAAGGTCCGTTTTAATGGACAGTGTCCCAGCAACCCTCCAGCCTTTGTGGCTGAGTATGATTTCATAAAGATCAAAGTCCTCCTCTACTGCTACAACGGCTCTTCTGCAGCCTATGGACCAGCAATCTGCAACTTCAAGAAACTATACACAAAGGCACTCTCTACCAGGTGTTTTAATGTCACCAAAGAGGCATCCTTGACTCTGAAAGGGTTCTGAAAAAAATGTTTCAGTGTCCTCCATTGCATCAACCTAATTGACAAAGCCTGATAAGATGTCATGTACCAGACTTTAAACTCAGCCTGGAGAAAACTGGCCAGAATTGGTCACTGAAAATGACTTTGGAGGGTCTGATTCTGTCAATGGGCAAGAGTCTGGGTCTGGACATTAATGGTGTAAAGAGGAGCTGGTTGAGGACTATAAATAGTTCCTGACAATGAAAGAACCTGTAGGAGAAGGCTGTTGTTGAGGAACATCCCACTGAGGAAGAGGAAGACTGGGAAGAGGTTGACAGTGATATGGTAAAATCCTTTATGGAAAAAAGAAATCAGTGCCAAGATTTCTTTGAGAAGTACAACTCCAGCACAACTGTAATGAATGTAGTTTTGAATCTACTGAACAATAACTTAATCTCTCATTTCTGGAGAGTTATGCAGTACAAGAAAAATAACAAGTGACATTAGACAGTCTTCATCAAAACTAATCCTGCAGCTAAGCGACAAAGAAGAGAGGAAATCCCTGAAGGAGATCTCCTCAATTTTCTTATAGAGGGACACTTTCCCTTCAAACAATAACCTTCTTCCCATCTGCCTTCCAGTCCTCCATACCAGAAGTTGCCTCAAGCAAGATTAGTGTTCTCTCCTTATACTGTATTGTACTGTATTTTATTTCACATTTTTATAGTTAAAAATACATATGACTTAGGGTAGATTAACTTTACTTACATTGAACTTTATTGGAAAATTTTATTTAGTTCAGGACCAATTCAGTTCATGACCCAAATCGTGGAACAAATAAATTTGTGAACTGAGGTGGCACCATGTGAGACTTTTATTTCTGAGACAGGATCACCCTGTGTTATCCAGGCTGACTTTCAAATCATGGGCTGAACTGATCCTTCCATCCTAATCACTCAAGTGTGGAAACTTTAGGTACATCGCACCTAGATAACTCTTTCCTTGTTCCCATCATTTTGTGGCCTTATATTTCTTTTTGGGTGGTTTTTTCTGATATAGTTGCTAAATTACTGATTCTCATGTGGTATTAACTCATCTTTTGAGATATGAACATTATATTTTTGTGATTTTAAATTTAAAAAATATTTTAGAGCTTAGTTTTCTAGCACATAATTTATATTGCTCAAATTGTCAGCCTTGGAATTTATCTTGACTTATTTTGGTTTGCCTTTACTCCAGGGTGCTATACTTTTACATACTGCACCAAAATGTAGTTTGCCAAGGTCTTCACTGTTGGAAAGTTCTAAAGTCCATGTTTTATTCCTCTAGATATCAACACTGCAGCTCAGTCTCCACTATCTTTTTGGGTTTGATAATGCCTCAAGGGCAAGACTATTCTTAATATGTAAACCCTATCCTCTCCTAAACAAGTGATTACTCACCATCTTATTAGTTTTTTGATGATTTTTAAACTGGTTAACTCCTTACTTGCAATTTTCAAAAAATGAAATATTAATATAGATTATAAAGAAAAATTTGTAATAACAACTTGACCACTTATTATCTCCTACATCTCAAATTCTGTTATACATTTAAGATCATTAATGTACACTGATGAAACGTTGGAGATTTGAGTTCTTGTCCTGGCTCAATAGCTGATTATCCTATACAAATCTTTCACTTGAATTTCTTTGTGGAATTCTCTCTAAATTCTGAAATTCTTTTACTCAAATCTTCAGAGAACTGAAAATCGAAGTTTCTTAAAGAGGAATTGTGACAAGGTAAATGTTACAGAGAAACTGCCATTAGCCTTTTTTGCATTAATTTCTTATTGATGTTCCAACAAATGACTACAAATTTAGTAGGTTAAAATAACACAAATTTATCTTATAGAGATCAGAAATCTAAATAGGTTTCACTGAACCTATCAAAAATTCAAAGTATTTCTTCTGCTTTTCTTTTTTAGAAGAAAATATATTGTCTTTCTTTTATTAGCTTCCCACATTTCCTAGTTGTGGCCCTCTTCCCATAGATCCATCACTCCAATATAAACAATGTAAAATAAAAATATTTAAGAAGAGTAATGTTATGGTTTAGATCTAAAATTGCCCCAAAAGGCTTATGTGTTTGGAAGGTGATTGAATCAGAGTGGTGTTGTGGCTGACTTACTGTTAGGAAGTGGGCTTGTTCGGAATAGGCAGGTCACTGCAACCATTGTGGTGACTGTGTTTGACCATGTGGTTAGGAAGCTTTTGGCTATCGGCTGGAGAGAAAGGAAGGAAGCTGCACAACCCCCATGCACTGGTGGCAGCCCTGCCGACTGGAGAGAACAAAAAAGGAAGATATGCAGCCCCCTGTGTGCCAGCTTCAGCCCTGCCAGCTGGGGAGAACCAGGAATGAACCCACACACTCCCAATGAGACAGCTAGCATGTGGGCTGAGAGAGAAGATCCTCCCTCATTAAGCAGCCAACTGATGTGGAGGAACACAGGGTGAGATGTAACAACTGAAGTAAAGAAACAACCTAGGGGCTGGGGATTTCGCTCAGCGGCATAAGCACCTGCCTTGCAAGCAGGCAGTCGTGAGTTCAATCCCTGGTACCGATAAAAAAAATGAAAGAAAGAAACAACCTAGTGCTTGTATTATTTGATTGACTTTGCAAACCGAAAGACAATAGTCTGAGCAACTATTTAAAGGATAACATTATGCTATAGAGTAACTATTGTGGACTTCCTACTGTCATATCACTGTTTTGTTTTTGTTTCATTTTATTGTTGTGTCTTACTCGCTTTTTTTAAAAAATGAAGCCTTTGGAACTAGTTTGTAGTAGAGTTTGTAAAAGTTTGGAAATACTAGCTAGAGAAGCCCTAGTATTCTGTAAATCAAACATGACAGGTGATATTGGTCAGAGTTCAGGACATCAGAATGCTGGTAGCAACACAGAAGACAACGACCAGGCTCAGAAGGTTTCAGAGAGGAATAAGAACTCTATTGGCAATTAGTTGAGCTAGAGGTCATGTGTTACACTCTGGCAAAAAAAAATTTGTCTACATTTTGCCTATATCTCAAGACTTTTCAGGAGACTTGAGATTAAGGGCTGTGGACTAATTAATCTGACAGAGAAATTTTCAAGGCAACCCTATATTCAGGCTGTGTCATGGGTACCACCAGTGGCTTTCAACCATGTTTATACTGAGAAATAATTGCAAAAAGCCATTTAAAAATTTTTCAGTTTCACCAGAAAGGAAGTGCCTGCAAAGTTAAGTCACAAGAGAGAATGGTTACTGAAAAGATTAGCATTAATAGGAAGCCAAGTACTTTGCACTGGGATACTAGAAAAGATGCAACCAGCAAGACCCTACCCTTCTTTGGCTTATGAGTATAAAAGGGTAAAAATAAACTCCTTTGCAAGACTTTGTTTTGAGAAGAAAGTCCCCCAGGACCCTGCTCAAGTTGGGCCACCTGTGGAATTGGTACCCTGGATTTTACTGCATGATATTCTACCTTCAAGGCACATAAGACACCTCTGAAACCATGATACAAAGGGGGCCCACCTACTGCTTGAGCAGGTGGCAGATCTTGGTGTCATCCATGTGGTGCTGGATTTATAGGCACAGAATGTAAAAGTTGTGGGGGTCAAGGAAACTTCCAAGCAGATTTTAGAAGGTCAGGCAATGAGAAGCTGAGAGGTTAGTATGTAAAATTGAGAGTAAAGCCAAAAGTGTAGTTCCTGGAAGAAACCCCAGAGTTGGAGATGTTAGGAACATGGATCGTTTGAGGAAAACCACAGGTAGTGAACAAAACAACCCAGAGAAAGGCTATGAAAACTATATCCAGCAATGTCTTGGGGTGGGACCACCCAAGCCGTTTGGAACTCATATCTTGCCACAATTTGCTCCATGTGCTGGATATAGAACTACAGGAATTAATTTTTGCCATGCTGGGTTTTGGTGTTGCTTTGGTTCAATTTCTTTTATTTATAAACCATGTTTATACTGAGAAATAATTGCAAAAAGCCATTTAAAAATCACAAAAACTCAGGAGAAAGCAACTTAAAAAATTACAAAATCTCAGAAGAAAGCAACTAATTAGCTCCATTTTATAGGAGTGTATTCCTAGACAAATCAAATGTTTCTAAAGGGTTAAAATCACAGAATAGAAACATGGTTGGTGCTAAGGGTACAACTCAGAGATACAGTGCTTTCCTAGCAGGTACAGACTCTGGTTAATCCTCAGAACTGGAAGTTTAAAAAATTACCAACAAATCCTATCTTGAGAGTTAGGAAATAATAGATTCTCAGCGAATGATGGTTGCTTTCTGCTAGGTAGACACTCTGAAGACTGTCTCAACTAGTGTATGACAACATATAAATGAAAGCATGATGGTTACAAGAGGCAAATATAAGTTCATAAACGTTTAACAGTTCATATTATTCCAACTTATTTCAAAATAAGTCAATGTTATCCTCTGTGAAGGATCATAATTCAGATTCCAGTGTACTACAGGACACACTTCAACCCCAAACTTTTAAGAAATCCTCACCTCTTGTGTTAATTCATGCTGGGACAAAGCACCTGTCATACAAGACTAAAAAGGGAAAATGTTTATTTTGACTCACAGCTTCACAAGTTTCAGTCCATGGTTGACTGAAATTTCAGTCCATCTTCAGGCTCAGGGTTAACTGTTAGCTATCAAACTATAAAACTCAAAAAGCGAATTACATAATCCCAAAACACAATGAGAAAGTATAAACATTCCACTTACAAAAAGGAGGAATTAAGAACTGGGTATGGAGGGCTGGGGATTTAGCTCAGCGGCATAAGGACCTGCCTTGCAAGCAGGCGGTCGTGAGTTTGATCCCTGGTACCGATAAAAAGCAAAAAGACAAAAAAAAAAGAACTGGGCATGGTGGCTCACACCTGTAATCCTGGCACTCGGGAGGCTGAGGCAGGAGGATCATTTCGAGTTCAAGACCAGCCTGGGCTTCAAAGTGAGCCCAAGGCCAGCCTGAACTGCATAGAGACCCTGTCTCAAAAAGACCAAAAAAGGGGCTGGGGATTTAGCTCAGCAGCATAAGCACCTGCCTTGCAAGCAGGCAATCGTGAGTTCGATCCCTGGTACCGATAAAAGTGAAAAAAAGACAAAAAAAAAAAAACAAAAACAAAAACAAAAACAAAAAGGAGGAATTGAAGAGCAGAAAGGAATAGGAACAAAGCAAGACTGAAATGCAGCAGGGCAAACATGTCACACCAGGTCCATCACTGGGACATGTGGTGGCATTATGTAAGCTCCAAAGACTCAGACAACCCTGCCTCTGTGCACTTTCCAGTTGTGGCCCAAATAGTGTCTCTTTTGAGGTGGATTTGATTGTTCCTTGAAGCTTTTCTTGGAAGACATTCCATGTTCCTGACACCTCCAGTTCCCTGGGGTCTCCGTCACATGTTTGACCTGATTTCCACAACTTCATGTATTGCCCTCTCTGGTGCTTCTGGCAGAGACTCTGACTCTGTCACACACTGCCTAATCCTCCCAGGCCTGCCTTTGAAATCTGAGTGGAGGTAACCATGACCCCACCACTCTTTCACCCTTTGTCCTGCAAAACCCACATCATATGTATAATGCCAAAGTCTGCCACAAATCTCAAGCAGTTGCCAGGGCTTCTTGGACCACAGCTGCAGTGGCCTGTGAGTGCTACGAGGGCTGAATGTGAAGAAACACTTCTTTAGGTGGCCCTGAATGAGCAGAAGACTGTTTGGTTTTTCTCATGTACCCACCATAGACGCAATCTAATCCCTGAGATGTTCTCAAGGAATCTTTCCTATTGTCCTACTAGAAAGTATTTGACTTCTTTTCAGTGCTTTTCTCTTCAGCAAATTTGCAGCTTGCAGCTTGTTTGACCCCTGCTTTGCAAGTATTTCTTTTCTGACCAAATTTCAAGTTTCTCAAATCTTTCTGCTCTGATTTCCTTCCTGATTCGCTGTATTAATCTAACTAAAAGCAGCTAGCATTACCAGTGCCTTGAAAAATCTTTCCAGCAGATGAATTAACCAGTTATCTTTAAATTTGGTCTCAAACAGAATTTTGGAGCATGGACAAAATTCTTTGCCAGAATATAGCACACATTGACTCTACTCCAATTCCTAATAGAGTCCTCATTCTCAACGGAAACTTCATGAGCAATATTTACTCTCTGCATTCCTATCATCTTTATGGTGTTTTGAACTCATAACAGAATTTCCCATCAAGCTCTGCTTACAACATTCCAGGCTTTTGCCAGCTTCATTCTTCTAACTTCCAAACTTTTTCAGCAAACCAGTTCCAAAGTCTTCTGAAATACATGGTCAAGTATAGTTATTGCAATGACTCTACTTCCTAGTACCAATTTTCTGTTAATCACCTTTCCACTTATAGGATAAGATACCTGCTACACACAGCTGAACAGAGAAAGGCTTATGGTTTCATAGATTTCAGTCCATGGTTGGCTGATTTTAGGGTACAAACATTACCAAGCATGATCACGCATGCCTGTAATCCCAGAATTTAGGAGGCAGAGGCAAGAGGCTTGCTGCAAGTTTGAGGCCTGAACTACACAGTGATTTCAAGGCCAACCTAAACCACAGAATAAGACCTTATCTACAAAAAAAACCATAAACATCATGGCAGAAGGGCATGGTGGAGGAAAGCTGCTAACTTCATGAAAGCCAGGAAACAGAGAGACCAGGAAAGAACCACAGAAGAAGCAGGGACAAGGAACTAGATAACTGTCTTCAAGGTCATACTCCCATGACCCACCCAAACATACCCAGAAGTGTGGCCTACTAAGCTAGATATCTTTTAAGCTGATTAATTTAATAATCAAAATTAACCATTATACCCCTATTAGCATAACATTTTTTTTTTTTGTCTTTTTGTGACAGGGTCTTGCTATGCAGTTCAGGCTGGCCTTGAGCTTACTTTGTAGTCCAGGCTGGTCTCAAACTTGCAATGATCCTCTTGCCTCAGCCTCCCAAGTGCTGGGATTACAAGTATGCGCCACCATACTTGGCTAAGCATAACATTTTAAAACATGCAGGCATGACACATGTAAATTTAAATATTATTGTGCACCATTTTTTTTTTGGAGGCAGGATCTCACTATGTAGTGCAAGCTGGCCTTGAACATGCTTATGTAGCCCAGAAGTGTGGTCTGTTAAGCTAGCTATCTTTTAAGCTAATTAATTTAATAATCAAAATTATTATCGTCCTACCTTAGCTTCACAGATGCTAGGATTACAGGCATGTACTATCACCATTAGCCCTATTCTGTCATTTTATATTAACAATTTTATACCACAAAAAAGTCAAATACAAAATTTTTTAAAAATAAGATTTTTAAGTGTCTTACCAATGGTAATAGCCTCATGCTATCATTACTATGTATAAGCTAGTATTTTAAATAGTTTCTTTAAGTTTTTGAAGTTTTGGGACCAGCTTTTGTCAAATCTGATCATATCATCATTTTCATCTCATTATAAACCAGCAAAACTTTACAGTAGAAGGAGCAAATATGTGGCTCTATCATTTTTCACTCATACTTTCATTGTTAGTATTAGCTATCAACCAATTTGTTAGGAATCTTTCTTAGTCACTTGGGAATTTTGTGATGCTTAGCTTAGTTAAAACTAGAAAACATAATCCACAAGTCTGTGTATCTGGGTCTTGTAAGCTGTCATGTACCATAATACACTGGAAGTGAATCATATTGTGTATATTTGTGAGATCACCTTATGATACTCAGCACTGTAGTATCCCTTCTGCCCTTCCCTCAGAATTACATGTAAACCAAAAGAAGAGTTATTGGGAAGCTAAAGAAATTAATGAGTCAAAACCTCTCACTTTATGACTGTGTTCCTTAATTTAAAACAACTGTCTTTTCCACTCTGCATTCTTTTCTGTCATACAACCTCTTATGCAGGGTGAGATGGGAGTCTAAAATGGCATCTTTTTGGAGCGATGTAAAATTCAATGAATACATTCAGTTGGGGTTTAGTGGGACATAATTGTGTTTAAGTTGCTGTTAGGAATCTTCATATTGGTATTGTTCCCAGGAATACTTTCACTGTCACTTTGCTGACTCATACAACTTTTGTGATACAAAGATACAATGCCTGAAGTTTATTGTGATCTAAATACTTTCATAGGCAGTACAATTGTGTGCATGCTGGAGGAAAAAGTTTAAAATGTCTGGAACCAGATAGTATTCTGTAGAAAATTAGTGTAACTGTAAGGCATACAAAATTGTATGTGGAAGATTTGGTTTCTTGTTACCACTATTCACAAAAGAAAGCTTAAAAAGAAAAAAAGGAAGTCACGAGTGGTCATTCAGTGCTGGGGAATGTTACACTTTTGACACTTTTAGCTATTTCCTAAACTCTTGAGTTTTGTTTCTTTGCCTATTCCCTCAAAGTTGAGGCTGAACTGTAAGCCTTAACCTATGTTTATGTACATTCCCCTAGGATGATCAGATACAGTCAAAATAAATGTTTGTCTCATATACACATAAAATAATGAATAAATTAAATTAAAATGTTAATGTTGATTTTGAAATTTTAATTCAATTTTTAAGCTTATTTACAAATTTTTGTTTTCAGTATTAGTATAACATTTGAATATATTAACTTAATAATCAAGAAAAGATTAAACTTTAATTTTAAAAATAGAAAAGCATAGACTTAGGATTTTATTATGCGTTGAGGCCATACATTTGGACTCAAGATAGAACTTAGCATTTAGGGGCTGGAGGTTTAGCTCAGCGGCATAAGCATCTGCCTTGCAAGCAGGCAGTCATGAGTTCAATCCCCGGTACCGATAAAAAGGAAAAAGACCAAAAAAAAAAAAAAAAAAAAAAAAACCTGCCTGCTTATGCTGGCTGGGAAGAACTTAGCATTTAGAAATCTATAGTTGTGAGTCACAAACTTGGTTAAAAAAGTAAAAACATCTAAGACCACACTGTATTTTGCCATGAATTATTTTTCAACACTTATGTGAAAATGTGTTTGAAACATAAGTAGTTCTCATCATGATTTTTAAGTGTTTTGTTTGTTACAAGTGGTCTTATTTTTATACTTTGTAAAATGTGTTTATGCTTTTAATGATCTATTTCTGGAAATTACTGAAGGTGGCAAATAAATAAATAAAAGTATAAGTGATTACAGAGTTTATTCATTCTATTCAACAAGTATTTTTTTTTATCTTTTTCTTTTTTATTGGTACCTGGGATCAAACTCACGACATGCCACTGAGCTAATCCCCAGCCCTTCAACAAGTATTTTTAAAATAACTACTCTTTGGGGCCAATGCAGAAGGCAGTGCTGAGGAATACAAATGTAAATAAGATTTTTGGATGTAATGAGAAGTGGTGTGATAAGATACAATGTGATAAACATTGTGATTGGAGACCCCAACTCTGTGACTTGCTTATCCTGCTATTTGGTTTTTATCACTGTAGCTTTGTTTTTTTTTTTTTTTGTTTTTTTTTTTTTAATTTTTATTTAAGGAGAAAAGAAAAGAAAGAAAAAAAAACAGTGAAGGGGTACAAGTTATACAGATTTACAGAATAAAAAATGCGCAGTAGGAAATCACTAGTTAATGGATTACATATTGCCATCTTAGAAATAATTGTTCAAATCACAAAATTAAAGCTTGTAGAGTGGACATTCCACCAATGATACTGCAAACAGTTCTGTTCAATGATCCAATAAAACTCTGTGATATCATTTTCTATCTTATACTTTTAAATATACATGCAGTTATATAGTTTAGAGCACTTTCTTTTCCTCTCTTTTGTACAGTGACTATTACACATTTTGGGTTTCATTGCTCCCACGGTTCTTGTTGCTTTTTTGGAAGAGAGTAAAACCAAATGTGACATAACAGAACAGAATCGGTCAAGTCAAAAGGGTGGACATAATAGATAATATAAAAACATAATACAAGGTGATCAACAATGGTTACCCTAATGCCTCCCGCTATTTCTAATAGAATTGCCTATATCATTAGTTGTAATACAATTGAACAAAACCGTAAAGAATAAAACCGACAAAACCAAAACATTGGAGACATTGTAGGTCTTCAAAAGTAGATAAAAGTCAACGAGAATGGGCGTTATAATGAATCTCATTATCTTCTCAGCTGATGCCTAAACTTTCGAACCCGATACTATCCAGCAAAACAGAATATAGGAACCTCAGTCAAAAACAAGATGGTGAGAGTAATACAGGGCTTCAAATCGAGATAATAGAAAGTCAAAGTGGGTTACTATATTATATCCTGCTATATTTTTCCCTGTAATTAAATGGATAAAAATAAAAAAGTAAATAATGGAGTGGAGATTGAGAAAAAAAGAGGGCATAACAGCGAAACAGGGCAGATCAAAACATAACCATTTAAGCAGAATAGTGTTTCACCACCAGCTAATCCTGACCCAAAAATAGTTACCATATTGACTCCCTCCCTGAAGTCCTTGAGTACAACTTCATATACTGTAGCATTAAGTATATCAAAACAATGTAAATCCATTTAAGAGAATGACAGCATTATAGAGTATTTAGAATCGACTAACAGAAAATGAACAATGGTCTCTGTATAATCTCCTTGTCTTTAAAAGGTTTTTTCTTATACTATCGTACATAGTAAAATCCAATAAGATACAACCTGTTTAGACCATTGGAGACAGAAGAACAAAAGCTAGATGAGACTTCAAAACAAGATGGTACTAAATCAGCATTACCTATTAAGATGTCATTTTCTCCAAAAAAAGCTGTTCCTATCATCCAATCTTCTCTGTCTCATTTCTGTTGAGCTCTTTTTCTGTCAGTAGCTGTCAGTTTGTCTTCTTCGTTTTGTTCTCTGCTCTATTCGTTGTGGCCTCCCCGCCCCTATTTCTGGGTTCTTTGTATTTTTCTTTTTTTAGAATATCCTGCAATACTTTCTGTAGGGTTGAATTGGTGGTTGCAAATTTCCCCAGTTCCTCTTTATCTTGGAAGCACCTCGTTTTTCCATCAATTTCCAGGGACAGTTGTGCAGGATATCTCAATCTTGGCTGTAGATTATTATCTTTCAAAGCTTGAATTATTTCTCCCCATGCTCTTCGTGATTTGATGGTTTGTGAAGAGAAATCTGCTGTAATTTTGATGGGTGTTCCCTTGTAAGTGATCTGTTTCTTGTCTCTTACAGCTTTTAATATTCTGTTCTTGTATTGAATTTCTGGAATTTTTATTATTATATGCCTGGGTGTTTCTCTGTTAGGGTTGTAGGTAGCTGGGGTCCTGTATGCCTCATACATTTGAGTATCTTTACCTTTTGCTAAATTAGGAAAATTCTTCTGGATTATTTCTGTGAGTAGCTTTTGTAGTTCACTTGTTTGTGTCCCTACTTCTTCTTTTATGTTCTTAATCCTTAAGTTATGGCTCCTCTTATCATCTTCTTGTCTTTGTATTATTGCTGTGTGTTTCTTTGTTATTTTTAAGAAGTTTTTCATTTCATTCTCCCATGTTTCAAGTCTGCCCTCCAATTCAGATAGTCTGTCCTTAGTTTCTTTCAAGCTGTTATGCCAGTCTTGGGTAGACTTCTTGATTTCTTGATAGTCCCTTTGCACCTGCTTCACATACTCAATGCTTTCTCTGTTTTCTCCATCAAGCAATTCTCCCCTCTTTTTCTGTTCTTCCACTCCACCATCTGCTTTTTCCTGGGTGGTGCTTAGCATTTCTCTAACTATTCTGCATACTTCTAGCTTCAGGTCATTGATAACTTCATTCCTGAATTGGTCTATGAGGCTCTCTAAATGGCGCTTAATGTATATTGGTACAGTGTCCACTATTGCCTGATTCTCAGGATTGGGGGTCGAGGAGCCTTTCTTGTTGCTTCCCTTCCCCATATTTTCTGTTCCTTATAAAATGTAATCTTACACAGGAGGCCCGGCTTCCCTGCCTGTCAGCTACAGCTTGATCGAATTGCGCTGGCTAGTTGTTCCAGCTCACCGCTACGCCCCAGGGAGTTGCGGAGGAGGCAGCCTACGCGGAAGTCGGTCGCTCCTCCGGGCCACCGTCAGGCTCTGGGATCTGGGCTAGGCCAGCCTAGGGAGTCCGCGAGCAGCGTCCCTCCGGCCAGGCACCTTTCACCAATCCCGTCCGAGAGGGAAATGCGCGGCTGCAGTTGCCACCACGCCCTGCTCTTACAGGACTGCCCGCGCCCAGAAAATCCTCCGCTGGAGTCAGACTGCGGTAGGGAGTCAGTTCCTCGCTCACCTCGCCACCAGTCAGCCTTCCTTCCTGTCCGTCTCGTTTCCGAGTCCGTTCCCAGACGCCCGTTCCCAGAGCTCGGCGGTCGCGTCTCTCCTTGCTGAGCCGCTGTGGAGGTAGCTGGCCGCCGCGCGGCGGGAAATCCAAGCCGCGGTTTCCAATGGCGCGGAGTCGAGCCTCCACACCGAGATTTTTCTGTTCCTATCTTAGCGCCAGGACTGTATTCCAAGTTGGATTCTCTCAACCCAGTTCGTTCCTGAGTCAGCAGAGCATATCTCTACTGGTTCGTATCTCCTTAGTCCGCATCATTCCTGGACTCTGAGCCGAGCCTTTAGAGAGCGTTCAGTAGTTGCTGTTGTCTGTCCGCCATGTTCTCCAGAGTCTATCACTGTAGCTTTGTAATATAACTTGAAATCTAGGTTTGCGGTGCTTCCTGCTTTGTTCTTGTTACTCAGAATTACTTTTGCTAGTCTGGGTCTATTCTGGTTCTACATGAAATTTAGGATTGTTTTCTCTATTTCTATAAGAAATACTTTGTTGTTATGTTTTTTTTTTAACTTTAGTTTACTTTTTCTTTTGACACAGAATCTTGCTATAGTTTAAGCTGGCCTTGAACTTGTTTATGTAGCCTAGACTGGCTTCAAACTTGTGGTGATCCTCCTGCTTCAGCCTCCCAAGTGCTAGAATTACAGGTGTGTACCATCATACTCATCTCTGTATGATCATTTTTTGACAATATTGATTCTGCTTATCAATAAATGAGTTATCTTTCCATTTTCTTCCATCTCCTTTTTCAGACTACCATAGTTTTTGTTGTGGAGATCTTTCACTTCCTTGATTATACTAATTCCTAAGTACTTAATTTTTTAAAAAGGTATTGTCCCTGGTATTGTTTTACCTAAATTCTTTCTCAGTGAGTTCATTACTGATATACAGGAAAGCTATTGATTTTGAGCGCAGTTTGTATCCTGCTATGTTGGTGAATTCGGTTATTAATTCTTGGAATCTTTTAGCGGAATTTTTTGGGTCTTCTATGCAGATCATGTCATCTGCAAATAATAATGATTTTACTTGTTCCTGTCCTGTACATATCCCTTTTATTTCTTTGTCTTGCCTGATTGCTCTGAGTAAAGTTTCAAGTCGAACAGGAGTAGTGACAGTAGACAACCTTGTCTTACTTCTGATTTTAGAGGGAAAGCTTTCAGTATTTCATATGATGCTGGCAGTAGATTTGTCTTTAATGGTTTTTATCAGATTAAAACAAGACCCTTCTATACCTATTTTCTTTGGAACTTTTTTATCATGAATAGATGTTGGATTTTGTCAAAGGCTTTTTCCCCATTAATTGAAATGTGCATGTGGCTTTTGTCCTTGCTTCTGCATTATACAACTTTTTCTAAAACTCTTATACTCACCCAGTGAAGAAATGGCTCATCTCAAGAGCTAGATAAGCCATTGTGGATCGTGGATTCTGATGACCTGTCTTAGTTTGTTTTTTCTCATTGCTGACACAAAATACCTGACCCCCAAAGTTAAAGGAGAAAAGGTTTATTTTGGCTCACATTTTGTAGCGGTTTCAGTTCATAGTTGGCTGGTCCTAGGCGGGTGGCAGATTAGGAGGGCATTGCAGAGGAAAAAGAGTTCATGACAAGCAGAAGGCAACAAAGCATCAAAATAGTGAAGAAACAGCAGCAAGCAGCGACAACTGATAATCCTGTTTCAGTCCCTCATATCCTATCCATGCTCCCTACCCTGAGGGAGGGTAGCACTCATACCCGGGGTGGGGCAGCCTTAGTACTAGCATCACCCTGTGAATCAATCCCAGCGTCACATACTCGATCCCAGCATCACACACCCCAGATCCAGCCACCTCCAAAAAGCCCACCTATGGCCACATGAGACTTTGGAGGTCATCTAGATACGAGCCATAGCATAATCATTGCTGCATTCCCTGCTACTCCTCATTGTTACACACCCTATAGAAGTGAAGCTTATCTTGCCCCTCACTCTTTTTTCGGTGTGCAGTTTCCCTTCCACAAAATGTTTAACATCAATTACCTGGAACCAGAAATGAAAATACTTAGGATAAAGTTATGAACCCTGCACTATGAATATTTTGTAGAAAGGAGACAGGCCTGAATACAATGACACAGGTAGTGGTTATGATGAGTAGGAGAAGGAGGACAAAGAGGAAGAGAGAGAAGAGGAAGAGGAGGGGAAGAAAGAGAATGAGGATAATCCTTTTTAGCATATTTATTAATATAAACCCCTTGAAGTCAAAGAATAATTTATTCATTCTTATATTGCCAAACTATCTGGAAGAATGCTTTGGTCATATTGCAATGGCAAACAAAAGCACTGAAATGTCACCCAGAATTTGGAGCAAGATTTATTTAGTGTTGGGCTGGAGATTTAGCTCAGCGGCATAAACTCCTGCCTTGCAAGCACATGGTCGTGAGTTTGATCCCCAAAACCGATAAAAAAAAAAGATTTATTTAGTGTTGATGGGGAGTCAGTTTAGACTGATCTCTAGACTTTGAAGGCTCAGGAAGGGAGGTTTTCATGGGGTTTGCAAGCAAGAAGTAGAGGACCGGGCTGTCTTTGATTGGGTCTTACAATATGCATCATAGTGACCACCTATGTATCACAGTGACCAACTGTTTCTAAGAAATAGAGGTAACAGAAACTGAAGTAAACTGGAGGTTACCTGGGCAACTAACAGAAACTGAAGTATAATGCTAGGGGGCATTTTCTGATATAATATGGAGCATTTAATGAACGCTGTCTGAATCAAGCTGTTAAAAAATATCTGACAAACTTCAGAACTGAAAATGACTCATGAATCTAAGTCTCTTTTGAACAGAAGAGGAAAGTGAATACTAATCAGGCATCACTTATCACACCACACAAAGAAGGAGAAGCAATTGGAACCAAATATGGGTGTTTACTGTGCTGAAGGGAAAAGAAATGGAAATGCAATTTGTTGAAAGGCCTGGGATCACCAAGTCTCAACTCTTTTGGATTTTCCTGTAAATTTCTCGGATATTTTCTATGCTGGTATTATTCTTCTGACCCAGTACCTTACCGTGTATTACCATGTGTCACCAACAGAGATAATCTAATCCTCTGTGCTAATTTTACAATAGAAAAAGTTACTTTTTCTCAATCTTAGAAGATATGTATTTTACTCTGTTACTATTTTCAAGTCTTGCCCAAAGAATAATAGAATTATAATCTGTTAACAAATGTGAATCCTGATTTCCCTTTCCTAGACTTCTTTTCAACTAAGACAGCTAAGGGACTTGGTTCTGGCCAATGCAACCTAGTTGGAATTCTACTAGTAGAAATGGGAATACTTTCCTAATAAATAGAACAAATATAACCTTTATGTTTTTCACCTCCTTTTTTGTTTGCCTTGAATATAAACTTGTTACCTAATGGAGTTATGTAACTTACTGTAACTGTGAGATAGTAAACATGTAATGAAAAACCAGCATGCTAACGATGGTGGAATACACAGAGATAGTCTGTACTAAGGTTCTGTTTCTGGAGTATGATAAAACTGTTGAATAATTTCTGACATGATCAGAAAAAAATAGTTAAATATACTGTTTTAGTTACTTCTCATCACTGGGTCTGGGAAGGAGGGATTTATTTTGACTAAAAATTTGTAGAGGTTTCTATCCTTCATCTTGGCTTATTCCAAGGCAGGGCTTCATGGCAGTGGGTCATGACAGAGAAAAATTGACCATGGCATGGTAGGCATAAAGCAGAGCTAGATCAAAGAGGAAAAAAAAAGATAGGCCCTTCCAGGTCACAACCCCCAGAGACCCACCTCTTCTGAGCAGTCCTCACCTCCCAACAATCACTTTTAGATATAAACTCATAAATGGACTAATCCACTGGTAACTGTCGTGCCCTCATGATCCAACCACCCCCCCAAAGCTCCACTTATGAGCACGTGAGGCTTCAGAGGGACATCTAGATATAAGCCATAACCTACTATTAAAAAAATTAAAAGATGACCTTCAAAACTAGAGCAAGAATATATAACCTTCATAAAGATGAAAAGAAAGATGAAATGATGGAAATTTTTGCAAATTTATTCAAAACCTAGAAAGGATTTGTCTTAGTTACTTTTGACTCATCACTGAGACAAAATACCTGATGCACCAAGTTGGGAAAGGAAAGATTTATTTCTTAGAGTTTTTGAAGGTTTCAGTCTGTACTCGGCTCCGAGGCAGGGTGGCATGGCGGGGCTACAGTTCATGGCGGCTGCAAACAGCAAGGCAGAAACCGGCAAAAGAAAGAGACATACCTTCTTTTTAAATGACTGAGGAGAACTCCAGCTATAGAAAATTAATCCTGTTCTCCAAATCTAGAGATGAAGATCAGACCCAAACTCAGTACAAATTCACCTGTAATCTTGGTTAGAGTACACATTCTGGGAACATCCTTAGACCTATGACAGAAGTGTAGACACTAGAGGAATCTCACTGTTTTTTATTTTTTTTCCATCTGCTGTGTTTTCTTCTTCTTCTTTTTCTTCTTCCTCTTTTTTTTTTTAATACCAGGAATCGAACTCATGACCTCATGCTTGCCAGGCAGGTACTTATGCTACTGAGCTAAATCCCCAGTTGGGTTTTCTTCTTGGTAGTCAAGTTAGTGTGTTTTCTTTTCTTTGTTTTGTTGGTTTTTTTTCCATTTTCTTTTCTTTTTCTGTTCTGTTTACCTTGTTTTTTTTCTCTTTCTGTATATGTGTTGTTTTTTTTCTCTGTGTGTGGTTAACTTTGTTTCTGTTTTTTCTTTTTCTTCCCTTTTTTCTTTTCTACATTCTTTTCTCTCTCATTCACTATTTAAATCTCTAAACTTTCTCTTTGTTTTTTCCACTCATCCTCTTCCTCTCTTTTGTCAAATATCTCACTTTATTTTATGAGTTTTTCATGTGAGTATACATGTCTCTTTCTGGTTCACTTCAACACTCCTAAGCTTTCTCTTCCAATCCCTCCCTATTGTATCTTACAATTACCCAAAACTTGGATGATTACTCTATGCATACCACTCTTGCTCCTACTATATTTAATCTCTCCATCCTACTCCCTGCCCCACTAAAACACCTCATAACAGAGTAAAATCACTCTGCTCAGTGTAAAAACATTGTATACAAGTTCATGGTATAAGTTAGATTATATTATATGGCTATAGAACTTGCTGCTTTGGTTAAAGATATCAAGCCAATAGTTCCCATAGTTCGTTAGTATAGCCAGGCTGTGCTAGATCTATGGTTATTGCTAACTGTACCACTTTAATCAGGATGCCATACCTGTTATACTCAGTTTTTCTTCCCTATATGATAACTCTGCAATTACAAAGGATCATAACCATTATCATAATCCAGTACCAAAGGAATGGACCTTGAGTCAAATACACAGCAACTGCACATTCTTAATATATTAGGAAGATGAATTTATGGGATAGGCATAAAGACCAAGAACAACCTATATCTAGAAGACAAGCTGAGGAATAGACATCTCCTAGGAAAACCTAGACACCAGGACTAAAATTATGTAACATAAGAAATCTACAAGCATCAACACAGAAAACAAAATAAAATAAAAAATAGAAACTGACAAGAGGAAGAATAAAGAAAATGTAATCACAAATGCCCAGCCCACCCAAGACAAGTACAAAGCGCAAAGTGATAGAGGGAATCAGAAGCCAATCACTGGAACTTTCTGAAATGATAGCAGCAGACATGAAAAACAAATGGAAGAAGTATTAGGAAAAAAATCTGGCCCCTCCTTGTTCTACGGACCTAGGGGCAACCAGGATCATTGGCCGCTCTCCACTTCACAAACCTAGGGGATGGTGGAATCATAGGCCTTGTCCCCCTCCTTGCTTCACTGACCTAGAGAGCCATCAGGATCACTGGTCTCACCTCCTCCTTGCCCCATAACTTTGGAGATCAGCAGGATAATCAGTCATCCTCTCATCCAATCAGTCCTCCTCTCATAGACAATTAGCATCCCCTTCCACCACCTGTAGAACCTTGGGGGGCTGGTGGGAGCCCCAACACCCCTTACTCACACAGAGGACCTCAATGGGCTCGCAACAGTGTGGTGAGTTTCCCCCTCAAATGGAGGACTTCAGTGGGTAAAAAGAAGCAGCAGTGAACTGCAGTGAAGCAGCAGCTATAGGACTTCAGTGAGTCTGGCAAGAGTGTAGGTGTGTCCTTGTTCCATACAGAGAACACCAGGTGGGTTGAGGAGACTACTGACAGGGCTCCCCCAACCTGGAGGAAGTCAAAAGGACTTATGAGACATCCAGTGACATAGTAGGGTCCCAGGTAAGGCAAACACTATAGTGAGGTAGATCTAGTGGCCTGGAATAGCCTGAAGCCATAGTAACAGCAGGAACTAAGGACTGACTTAATACTCCTAGACTAGTCAGCCTAGGAAGAATATAGGACACACCCAACAGGCCCTGCAGGAGGAATTCAGGTGGCTGACCCTCCCCTTCATTGTGAGACCCAGAAATTGGACAACCATCAACCACACAGTAGGACCCTAAGACACACACGATGGACAGCTGAGCCTAGTGGGATTGAAAAGGCCAAAATATTAACCAAAGAGATGAAAATGACAAAAAGCAAAATGTAATCTCAAATGTCCAGTCCATCAGGAACAAGTACAGGAGACATTGAAATAGCGGTCATTAAAAGTCATACACCTAAAATTTCTGAAAAGATAGCAAGTGAAATAAGAAAACAAATCCATAACACTATAGAGAAAATCAGCTTAGAAATAATCACATAAAGAAATGACAACCTTAATAAAGTAGTTGCTCAGCATAGCTAAAGAAGATATAGATAAAAAAAAAAAACAGGAGCATGGGAAAATGATGGAAACCTTGAGTGAACAATATAGAAAAGTAGAATGCATGAAACAAATTCAAAGATATCCAGGAAATAAAAAATCCTTCTGAAAGCTGGTGAAAATGTCTGAATGAAGCTGAGGGCAGAATTTTGAACATTGAAGATGGGATCACAACAACTAATTATGAGAGAAAACAACTTTTAAAAATAACAAGGCAGCATGAAATGACAATTCAAAAGCTTCAAGATGATGCAAAGAGAAACAATACAAGATTGATAGACATCAATGAAGTGCAGGAGTCAATGCAAATGACATCAATAACTATCTGTAGAATTAATAGCAGAAAATTTTCCAAACTTGGGAAAAGAATCTGATAAACTGGTAAATGAGACATATAGAATGCCAAATAGTCATAACCAAAATAAGTCTACACTCAGACATACAATAATTAAAATCCCAGAAATGCAGCATAAAAGCAAAATACTAAAAGCTTTAGAGAAAAGACACAACTAACCAATCAAGGAAAACATGTTAGAATCATGAGAAACTTTTCAGCACAAACCCTCATCAAGATGAACTTGGAGTGAAGTGTTTCAAGCCCTGAAAGAAAACAATTTTCAACCTAGACTGATGTACCCTGAAAACTTTCTTTGAAAATTAATGGAGAAATAAAATACTTCTGTGGCAAAAGGAATTGAAGACATTCATGTCTACTAAACCAACCCTATAAAGAATACTGAAAGATATACTAGATAGAGATAAAAATGACTACCATTTTTAGAACAAAAACAGAAAGAAAACCCCAGTCAAGATAAGCAATTAAACAAGAAGGAAAAGCAGGAAACAAGCAAGAGAAAAATAACAAGACAAAGTTGAGCCAGTACATATCAGTTATATCTATCAATGTAAATGGCATCAATTCACCAATTAAAAGAAATAGGTTGACAGAATGGATCAAGAAACAGGATCCAAAAATATGCTATATACAGAAAACAGACTCAAAGGGAAGCTCATAGACTAAAAGTCAAAGGATGGAAAGCAATATTTTATGCAACAGGAATTGAAAAAAGTAGGGGTAGCTATTCTGTTTGCAGACAGTGTGACTTCAAACCAAAAATGATCCAAAGAGATAAAGAAGGTCACTATATACTTGTTAGGGGAAAAATTCAAGAGGAAGAGCTAACAATCATAAGTATATATATGCACTAAATACAGGAGCACCCATCTATATAAGACAAATACATTATAATGGACATGAAAAACCTAATAACAGTAACACAATTGTAACAGGGGACCTTAATACCCCATTGTCACAAAGAGATAGATCGATTAGACAAAAAGTCAGCAAAGTAATAACAACTGAATCAAACCTGTGAGTAAATGGATTTAGTTAGTAAACACATGTAAATTAAATAGCAACCTATTGAACAACCAATGGATTATAGGTGAAATTAAAGAATAAATTAAACAATATTTAAAATTCAATGAAAATGCACATAAAACATACTGAAACCTGTGGGACACAATGAAAGTGATCCTAAGAGGGAAATATATAGTAATGACCTGTCACATCAGGAAAACAGAACAAGCACAAATAAACAACCTAATGCTACATCTCAGGCTTCTAGAAAAACAAAAGCAAGTCAAGCCCAAAGTTCATAGAAGAGAGGAAATTATAAAGATCAGAGCAGAAACTAATGCAATTGAGATTGAAGAAAACAATACAAAAAGTTAATGAATCAAAGAGCTGGTTCTTAGAATAAATAAAATTGATAAGCTTCTAGCCAACCTTATCAAGAAAAAGAAAGAAAAAACTCAAATCGATGCAGTAAGGAATGAAAAGAGTGAAATTACTACAGATTTCATGGAAAATCAGAAGATCATGAATATATACTTTGAAAACCTTTACTCACATAGGGTGGAAAATAAAGAGGAAATTCCTAGAAATCTATGAACTACCAAAGCTGAATCACGAAGTATAACAATTTTGAATAACCCAGTATCAGCTACTGAAATTGAAAATATGATTGAAAGCTTACCAACAAAGAAAAGCCTAGGGCATGATGGATCCACACCTGAATTCTGCAAGAAATTTAGAGAAGCTGGGTGTGGTGGCTCATGCCTATAATCCCAGCACTCGGGAGGCTGAGGCAGGAGGATCATTGTGAGTTTGAGACCAGCTTGGGATACAAAGTGAGCTCAAGACCAGCCTGAACTGCCTAGAGAAACCCTGTCTCAAAAAGACAAAAGAGAAATTTAGAGAAGATTTAATACCAATACTGCTCAAACTCTTCAATGAAATCGAAAGGGAAGCAATCCTCCTTAACTCATTCCTGGAAGCAAATATTACTCTGATACCAAAACCAAAGAAAACCAAAAAGGAGAACTATAGGCCAATCTCACTAGTGAACATTGATGCAAAGATTCTCAATAAAATACTGGCAAGTAGAATGCAACAAATCATCAAGAAAATTATACATCATGACCAAATGGGGTTTATCCAAGGAATGCAGGGATGGTGTAACATATGCAAACCAATAAATGTAATACACCACATCAGCAGAATCAAAGACAAAAATCACGTGATCATCTCAATAGACTCAGAAAAGGCTTTTGGTAAAGTCCAACACTTGTTCATGATAAAAACAGAAACTCAGAAGAGATGGTAGCTGCCTCAACATGATAAAAATGTATGATAAACCAACAGCCAACATTATGCTAAATAGACAAAAACTGAAAGCTTTCATTGTAAAATCAGGGATAAGATGACTATGTCCACTATCACCACTCCTATTCAATATAGTTATGGAAACATTAGCCAGGACAATCACACAAGAGAGAGAAATAAAAGGGATAAAGATAGGAAAGGAAGAAGTTAAATTATCATTATTTGCTGATGACATGATATTCTACATAGAAGATCCCAGAAACTCCATCAAAAGACTACTAGAATTAATAAGTAAATTCAGCAGTGTAGTTGGATACAAATTCAACCCTCAAAAATCAATAGCACTCCTGTTCACAAACAACAAACTCACTGAGAGAAATTATGGAAATGACACCTTTCACAATAGCATCCAGAACAAGGAAATACTTAGGAATCAACCTAGCAAAGATTGTAAAAGACCTACACGTTGGAAATTATAGTACTCTTAAGGAGATTGAAGAGCATGTCAGAAAATGGAAACATATCCCTTGCTCTTGGTTAAGAAGAATAAGCACTGAAAACAGCCATACTCCCAAAATGGTTATACAGATTTATTGCAATCCTAATCAAAATGCCATTAACACATCTTACAGATCTAGAGAAAACATTCCTAAAATTCTTTTGGAAGCAGAAGAGACCTCAAATAGTAAAGGCAATCCTGGGTAACAAATCCCTGAATTGAAATTGTACTACAAATTATATTTTCCAGTATGGTACTGGCAAAAAAAAAAAAAAAAAAAAAAACCAGACCTGATGATCAGTGGAACAGATTAGAAGATGCAGACAAAACCACAAAGACACTTATCCACTTTATCTTTGACAAAGGAGCTAAACATGTTCATTATAAGAAAGATAAACGGTGCTAGAAAAATTGGCTTCCCACATGCCAAAGACTGAAACTAGATCCATGTCTATCACTATGCATTAAACTAAAGTCAAAATGGATCAAAGATCTAAATGTTAAAATAGAAACACTAAATCTACTGGAAGACAAGGTAGATAGAAATCTTGGAGACATAGGGTAGGCAAAGAGTTCATGAACAAAATGCAAACTGCATGGGAAGTACTTCAAAGAATCAACAACTGGGATCTCTTTTTAATAATAAATTTTGTAATTCAAAAGAAATCACCAACAGAGTGAAAATAAAACATATGGAACGGGAAAGAATTTTAGCCAGTAGTCCCCCAGACAAAGGACTAATATGTAGATCATATAAATAATTGAAAAAAATCATGCCCCCAAATTCAAAGACCCAATCCAAAAATGGAATCTGAGATGAACACACATTTCTCAGATGAAGATATACATATGGCAAATAAATACATGAAAACATGCTCAACATCACTGGTCATTCAAGAAGTACAAACCAAAACAGCATTGAGATTTCATCTGACTCTGCAAAGAATGGCTGCCATCAAGAAATCAGTCAATATCAAATGTTGGCAGGTCTGTGGGGAAAAAAAGGAACACTTCTCCACTGTTGGTGGGAGTGTAGATGGGTACAACCACTGTGGAAATCAGTGTGGCGATTCCTTCAAAAACTAGGAGTGGAAGTCCCATTTAATCCAGCTATTCCCCTTCTGAGTGTTTTCCAGAAAAATTGGAAATGTCATGCCACAGCGATATATGTGCACCCCTGTTTATAGCAGCATAATTTGTAATAGCTAAATCTTGGAAACAACGAACATGCCCATCAACTGCAGAATGCTTAAAAAAATTGTGGTATTTTTATACAATGGATTATTGCTTAGCTATAAAAAAGGATAATCTTAAGGCTTTTATAAGTAAATTATGGCATCTTCAGACCATACTTGTAAGTGGAATGAATCAAACTCACATTTATAAGTACCATATTGCTTCCCTAGTATAAAATAAAAATCTGAAAGAGTAATAAGATCCAAAATATACAATAGATATTGTAATAATGAAAGGGAAAGAAAGTTCTCAAAAGGACAGAACAACTATGATAGGGGAAAGGGAAAAAGGGATAAAGTAAAGGATTATATGTATGTATGTGTATGCTAGATAGATAAGTATACTACTAACCTCTGTTACTTCATCAAAAAAGAACAATTTGTGCTATCATTATTTGATCATCTTTGTGCCTGGATTTTGTAACCTAAACAACTATTTCTAGAATAACAATATTCAATATGTTAATAAGTATAAATTCCCTATTTCTTTTTTGAAATTCTGTGTCATTTCTATCCTTTTTTGGTTTTTGGTTTTTAAACAAACTAGGAAAAATAATCTCCAAGATGCAAACAGAAATGATGATCAAAATGAACAACATTAAAGCAGACACAGATTAAAAAAATAGAAGAGCTCAGGAAAACAATAGAAACTATGAATGCACAACATAAAAAAGAAAAGGAATCAAAGAAACAGATCCAAACTGAAATCCAGGAGGTTAAAAACTCCATTGAAAGTACATGCAACAGACTGAATGAAAATGAGGATAAAATATATTGATAGAAGACAGGATTGTGACTAGCAACCCAGAAAAGAAATATGGCTTAAAAATAGCAAAAGACCATGAAAAATCAATCCAACAGCTAGAAGATGAAGCAAAGAACAACATAAGTTTGACTGGAGTCAGTAGAAAGCAAGAGACAGTGCAAAAGCTATTTAAAAAAAACTCTTCACAGAAATAATGGCAGAAAACTTCCTAAACATGGATTAAGAAGTTGACATACAAATAAATGAAGCAAATAGAACTCCATATAGTCATGACCAAAATAAATCCTCACCAACACATATAATAATCAAGATTCCAGAAATTCAGCACAAGAAGAGAATACTAAATGCAGCTAGAGAAAAGAAACAAATCACCTATGTCTTAGTTACTTTTTACTTGTGGCTGAGACAAAATACCTGATGCCCAAATCTGGGAAAGGAAAGGTTTATTTCTTACAATTTTTGGAAGTTTCAGTCCTTACTCAGTTGGCTCCAAGGCAGGGTGGCATTGCAGGGCCACAGTTCATGGCGGCTGCAAACAGCAAGGCAGAAACCGGCAAGAGAGCAAGACATTCCTTCTTCCTGCCATTACATCACATCCTGGCTCCACCCCTATGTGGGTGTAGCATTGACACCATCCATCCACTATACAATGAACCAATCACAGATGCATAATGTAAACATATGAGGCCTGGGGCCACCGACATAAACCATGACAACCTATGAAGGAAAATACATCACAATCATGGCAGACTTCTCAACACAAATGCCCAAGGAAAGTTTGGAGTGAGATATTTCAAGTCCTAAAAGAAAACAATCTTTAACCCAGATTCATGTATCCTGCAGAACTATCCTTCAAAATCAATGGATAAATAAGATACTGTTATCATAAAAAACAACTGAAGAAATTCATGACCATCAAATCAGCTCTTCAGAAGGCTCTGAAAGAGAAAATAAAGACCATAACCACAAGAACAACAATAGAAAGAAAGTACCAGGCAAGGCAAGCAATTAAACAAGGAGAAAGATAAAGAATCAACAACAGGAAAATAACATGAAAAATATAAGCCAACATATATCAGTTATAACCATCAATGTAAATATGTTTCAATTCAATAACAACAACAACAAAGAAACAGATTGGCAGAATGGATCAAGAAACATGATCCAACAATACACTGCATTGAAAAAACATTAATTCATAAAGAAATTCATAGACTAAAAGTTAAAGGCTAAAAACAATACTTCACGCCACAGGAACCCAGAAAAAAGCAGGATTAACTATTCTACTTGCAGACAATGTAAACTTTAAGTCAAAACTGATCAAAAGAGACAAAGAAGTTCACTATGTACTTGTTAAGGGAAAACTCTAAGAGGAAGAGATAGCAATCATAAATATATATGCATTAAATACTAGTGCATGCACCTATATAAAACAAATATTAAGAGAAATGAAAGTTCAGATAAGCACTAGTACAATTGAAATGGAAGGACTTATCTACTCTCACAACTAGATAAATCAACTAGACAAAATCAAAGAAATATAAGAATTAAACCAAGACTGTGAACAAATGAACTGGATAGATGTCTAACAGTGTTCTATCCCCAAAACATCAAAATACACATTCTTTTCATCTGCACATGAAATGTTCTCCAAAACAGACCACATATGAGTTCATAAAACATGCTTGAGTAAATGTAGAGACATGGAAATAATCCCATTCATGCTCTCTGACTGCAATGTAACTGGAAATCAAGAGCACAAGAAATCACAAAACTACATAAACATGTAGAAACTAAACATTAGAGGCCAATATTTCTTTGACAAAGTATTGGAGCAAGGGAAGGCAGACGGTGTTCATGAAAGACTAGGAAAGTATAATGTTCTGTGTTGGTGAGGGATGACCTCAGCTTTCAAAGCTGTGTTGAGATCATGAGGCCCTCATCACCTGCCTGTGTTTTTATTTTCTAGCACATTTGCAGCAATCAAGACAGTAATGTGGGTCTATCAGAGGACAATTACTACAATCACACCTCAAAGTTTTCCTCTTCAATTTTGGTGCTTAGGAAGACCACATTTTTGGATCCCATTGCAAACAGCTGTTGAAAAGATCATGAAGTCTCAGTTCAGAAAAAAGGAATAGACCTCAATAATCAGAAAAAGCCTCCTTTTGGTACTGAAGTACTAGACTACCTCTATTTAGTGGCCTATAGCAATCTTCTAGAAATTTCTGGCTGTTTTATAAGAGGGTTTGTTATCTACCCAGGCTTAATTGTGAAGCACATGGAAGAGACTGAGGCCTTCCATTTAAAGGAAGCATATGTAGGTTATAAAATACAATTCCTGCAACAAATGGAAAACAAGAGAAATTCTTACAGAATGAAGTGGAAAAGGCCAAAAAAATTAAGATGAGAAAAGAAGATAAAAAGACAATGTAGAGGGCCTATCCAGGAGATACAATAAATGTATAATGGAAATACCTGAAAAAGGACAAAGTGAATGAAACTGAAACAATAATTATGGAACTAATTAAAGAAAATGTTCCAGAGTTGAAGAACAAGGTAGGCCTACAAGTGGAGAAGGCTCATAGGATATCTTTAAAATTTAATGAGAAGAAAGCAACACCTAGATATATTCTCATGTCTCTTTTAAATTCAATGATAAAAAAATTTTTTTGCAAGTATCCAGACAGACAAAGCAGGTTATCTATAAAGGCACAAAAGTCAGACTGAACTCAGATTTTCTGTTATAATTCTTAATGCCAGAACACTATGGAACCACATCTGTGGAATATTAAGAGAAAATAATTTTGAACCAAGAATATATTCCCTGCCAAGGTAGTATTTGGGTATAAAGGCAATTGGAAAACATTCTTAAATACCAAGGAGTTAGGAAACTATATTCATCATGAACCGTCTCTGAAAATTTTGCTGAATGATTTACTGCAGCCAACATACATAATAGATTAGGATAATAGTATATGGAAGCTTTGATGGTTAAGAACATGAAGTCTAAAATTGTTACATATAGCGTAATAAATTTAAATGTAAAATAGATTTTTAAACTGGATCTGAAATTTGCAGTTTACATAGTTTTAAACTGTCAAAGTGTATACCATATATCCAATGTAAATAAATACTGTTTTATTTTTGCAATGTAAAAAAAGGAAAAAAATGGCTACTTTGTAGACTATTTGCCAGGAAGAGTATTCACACTCTTCAAGTGATTTGCCAGGGAAATTACTTGAGGTCATGTATCTATTAGGCAAGTGGAAGACACCATATGAATAGTTCAGAAAAACAATGTACACCTATGTAAATTTAGCCCACAGAAGTATAGTTAACATTCCTTAGAGAAGAACCTACAGAAAGACAGGCTTACTTGCATTTTTGTTTTAAGTCCCTGGAACTCAGACCTTAGAGAAGCCAAAGGGATTTATTATTTAATTACAACCTGTGTCCAAATATTTGCATTAACAAATGAAACATCTTATTTGGAACCTAGGTTCTAAGGGGATGAGATTAGTAATCACACATTTTCCAGGGATGTTGAGGGTAGGAAAGGGCACCTGTTGTAAAAAGAGACCAAAATATCCTGTGGTTAGATGAATCCTGATGGCAAGAATGTGGAGCCCTCTGGTGGCAAAGAGCAGCAGACAAAGACAGTAAATGGGTCAGAGAAAAAACACTGTTAGAAGTAAATCCCGAGGGTCAGTATGTAAGTGCCTAAGATTGAAAAGGCAAGTTACATTTATTGTTACCCTTGATGGGATGAGAAGCTGAAAGTTTCCAGGGTTGGAAGACTTTGGATTTCCCTGACAAATAGGTATAAAATTTATCCAACAAGTATAAACGGAGATCTAGGAAGAGGCAAAGAATCAATCTAGAAGTAAAACTAGTAGGCAAAACACAAACCAGAGAGTCATGAGTGTTGGCTGGTAGAAGATAAATGAATTGGTCAGCTTGACACATTTTATGAACAGGTTTTACCAACAATTTGTTCAGAACTAGAAGGAATTTTTAGATGGTATTGTGTGGAGGTCACAGCCAGGAACCTAAAGCATGTATTAATTTAGCATATATTCCTTTCCTCTCATTTATGAAAAAGCTTAAGAAATCTGGCTTTGTGATAACTATGAGGCCTTAGAAACGTCACTGTTTCAAATCATGACTGGCTGGCACAGGGCACCAAATTTTTGAACCATTCTTATCTATTGTTTCCCTAAGGACAAGGACTAGGTTTTTAAAAGATATTTTCAAAAGCTCTTTCTCCTTGTTTCCTATTGGCTATCTTTTATCTTGCTTTGCAAAAGGGAAGATAATCAAGAGATGGTGGGAGAGGTGAAAAGAAGGGTAAGGAGGAGAAAAAAGAATTAAGATATTCACATGTATCAACTCCCCACAGTGAATGTAATTATTATGAACTGCAAACATGTATTAATAAAACTTTTTTAAAAACAGATGCAAAATGAGTTAAATTACTTTTTTCCACTCCTCAGCAACTTCAAGGGATTAGCTATGGATGCAAAGTAATATTAATAGTCACCATTAAAAATATTTTCAGCCATGCTTCTTACTGCATTTATAAATGCAGTAAGTCACTCAGAGTGGATGCTTAATCACTATCTGGAAGTAAGAAAATAAATCATTAAGTCAGGCTGTAGTAAGCCTATAATTTGATGAGACCTCAAAAGGGTAATTTACTTATATATTCATCTTCTATCCCCTTTATAGTTATCATTATTTTCTCTTCCACAAGGGATTTGGAAAAACTTATCACACTACATATAATAAAATAGAAAATATGAATAATAAATAAGGCCAGCATCACAAGAAACATACAATAGACCAAAATAAATTCATGAATTGAAATGAGGTACACAGCAAGAAGGCTGCACCTAATTATCTCAGCTGAGCTTCAGATTTGGATTGAGTTTTTTTTTTTTCCTGAAAGAAATGAAGGCCAGTCATGATTCTCTTGACTACAAAGGCAAGTAATTTTAGTTTCTCATGCTTTTGTTGGCAATTAACACCTTAAGAAATTACTGCTGTGGGGATTTATATCTGGGACACTGAGGATATGAACAATAGTTTCTCCAAGGATTTTCTTTCAGCAAATCCAAAGGAGATTTCCTAAATCTGTGTCCTGTAGCATGAAACCTATAGCAGAACCTATATAGCACAACTCATTGAAAGCAATTTCATTTGACACCCATAAAATATTGCTTGAGATTGAGACCAAAATTTTAACTAAATCAAACAATACACCTGGAAAAACCAGAGGACTGTAAGTCTTTTAAACAACTCTACTAAAATCACTTCAAAGCAGACCTTTAATAAGAGTACAGAAAAGTAATTGGCATTTATATTCTCTGTGAAGTCTTGAAGGGTGGTGGTTCTACCTTGTTGCTTAGTGGCAATGTTTACTTTAGTTATCAAATGTGATTATTTACAAACTTCTATGAAAAATGAAGCATCTAATCAAAACCTTATTCAGGATAAACAAAAAGGCTTCTGTTCCAGTTATCTATTGCAGCCTACTAAATTACCCCAAAATGAGGTAGTCTAAAACAACTGATAGTCATTATTGTGATCTCTCATGATTAATAGGGTTGACTGAACTCAGCAAGGTGTGTGTGTGTGTGTGTGTGTGTATTAGGGTTTGAACTCAGGATGGCTAAGCTATATCTTTATATTGTCAGGCTAACCTCTAAGTTGCAATTCTCCTGTCTTGGCCTCCTGTCAGCAAAGTAGTTCTTGCTCAGATTTCCTCATGCAGTTACAGTCAGACTGTGACGAGGGCTGGAATCATCTGGACTGAAGACAGTTGCTCACTCACACATCTGCTACCAGACCAGGAAGATCTGGTTAGCAGGAGGCTGGAATAGCACTGCTCCTTGGGCAGCTCTCTTTGTAGTCTTGGTAGGCGGTTTCCTCAGCAGCTGAAGTCAGGACAGTTGAACTTCTCTCAAGGTGGTTTAGGATGCTAAAGGTCCCAGGAGAGGGGAAAAAACACAAGAAAGTCATATTACATTTTATGACATATGCCAGGAAGCCACACATTGTCACTTCTACGTTCAAGGGAAGTTTGATTGGGAAGTGACAGGGCTTGGAAGAGCATGTGAGATCAGAAATATTATTGCACCTATTTTTGAATATAAACCTTGCCATACCTCCTTATTTCCAAGGTACACAGCAGGAGCATTCTTAATAAAAAAGTAGTAACGAGGACTGGGGAAGGGTGGGAGGGAGAGGACAACAGGGACACTACTGTCTGATGGGTACCGAGTTTCTTGCAAGATGAAAACATTCTAAAGATCTATTGCACAACACTGTGACTATATTTAACTGGACTGTATACTTCAAAATAAGTTTTACATATATACAGGAGAGATGCGAGTTAGGGAAAAATACAGTCCTGTTTTAGGCCCCTTGATGGAGATAACCTGATTTACAAGGAGATACATCTGCAGGAATAAAGATACTGACTTTTGCTAAAGTTAAAGTACAGCTGCTTTATCAGAACCAATAGCTGGGTGTTAGTACTCTGCTCAGGTAATATAACCTGGAGTCACTATTGTCTAGGGCTAAAGGTAGAGATGTTAGTTACAAATAGAAAAACCCAAATCTATAATGCATTTAAAGCTTTTAAAGTTTTGCTCATGTAATTCCAAGAAAAATGGAAGGCAACTAACAATCTATTATTCTTAAATTTTTTTAGTTAAGGTAATGCTAGAATGTACTTGAAACTCTGACTATTCTACAATGCTGTTCCAGAAATCTTCAATCTGATGCTTTAAGGATGAAGTACACATAAAGTTTAAATGTTCAACAAACAGATGGGTCTGTATTTTGGAATAAGCATTTAGTACTGACTTTGAATAATTTTGACAGCATAAATTCTTCACCTGCTGCTTTATTTAAATTATGCCTTCTAATCAAATGAAATTCATGAGAAGCTACTCCTGGGTTAAAGACCTTGGGAGTCACAAATTTCATTGCAGCTTTAGGACAATCAGACCGGGAAGAGTAGGAGGCCTTCCATTTGTCAACTGAGATCTGAACATATCTGTGCTTGTAGATAATTACATTCCCAGATCTATCTTCATTATTGGTTTCAGCAGTAAAGGCTCTGACCTCCCACAAGGCCCATAAAATTAAATGTTAGGCAATAGGTTAAATTTGAGGAGATTCATTCATCTGATTCTCTGGTCCTTTCTTGTTCTGTTTTATTGGATTTTCTGAGACTGTGTTGCCCAACCTTGCCTCCAATTTATAATCCTCCTGCCGTAGGCTCTGAGAGTGCTGGGATTTCAAGCATGTGCCACCATGATGACACTTTGTGTTGCTTTCAGGTGCCAAGATCACTCCCCAGACCCTTCTCCTCCAGAAGGTCAGTGGGATATGCATTCTAGGGCAGCTGATCTGTTCCCAGGCCTCTAAAGTGAGTGTGGCAGATGTCTTTCATTATTCTCCCAACAGTTTCTTGCCTATAGTGCTATCAGCGTTTTCTTTCTTTTTTTTTTTTTTTTGTACCGGGGACCAAACTCACAACTTCACACTTGCCAGGCAGACACGCTGCTGAGCTAAATCCCCAGCCTGCGTTTTCTTTTTTAAAGACAGGATCTCCCTATGTTGCCCCATGCTGGCCTGATCATCTGCCTCAGCCTCCCTAGTAGCTTAGATTACAGGTATATACCACCAACATTAAAAAATCCTTTCATAGAAGGGTAATACTCATATACCAAAAGCAGCAATCTTAAAAATGGAGCTTGATTAATCACTATATATGTATTTCTCGACACCGCACAGATCAAGGCATAGAAAAGTCCTATCACCTCAAAGACTCCCCTTTTGCTTCTTTTCAGGCTGTACCCCAGCCCCATGGAGAAATAATCAATTATTCTAACTTTTGTCATCAGTGATTACTTTTGTTCATTCTTGGACTTTGTATAAGTGGATTCATGCAGTATGTATTCTTTTAAATTAAGCTTTTTCACTCACTTTAATATCTATGGAATCCATTCATGCTGTTGCTTGTACCAGCAATTTCTTCTATATTACTGCTGTATAACATTCCATTTAATGACTATAATGCAGTTTGTTTGTTATTCTGTTGATAGGCATCAGGTAGTTTTCATTTTACTAATATGAATAAAATTGTGATGAACCTGTTTTTACCTGGCTTTTCTAGTACACCTTTATTTTTTAATTATGTACATTTTAAGTGTATACAATGATCACATTCTTTATGGGGAATTTGGCCTGTACATAATATATCTTGATTTTTCTTTTTCCCCAAACTTCTCCCCTAAATTCAACTGCTCTCCTCCCCTTATTTATAAAAGCTTTGTTTCCATCCTTTCCTTCCATTGTCTTTTTTCTTTTCATCCTTCCTTCCCTGCTTCTCTCTCCATTGCCCTCCTTCCTATTTGAAAATTATTTTCCTATTTCTAATATATATTACACAATTAGATGATTCTTTACCCTTTGGTTTCTCACATAAGAGAGACATTGTGATATTTAAACATGCATGTCTAATATGTTTCACTTAAGAGTATGGTCTCAGGGTGAATTCATTTACCTAGAATTGTCTCAAGCTTATCTTTCTTTATGGTAGAGTAATACTCCATTGTATAAAAAATCCACAATTTTTTTATTCATTCATCCATTGATAGAGATTTGTAGTATTTCCAAGATTTAACTCTTATGTACTATGCCACTACAAACATGAGTGTGCATATATCTCTATGTTATGATTCTTTTTACTCTATCTTAGTTACTTTCCTCCTACTGGGACAAAATGCCCAGCACCTAGTTTGTGGAGGTTTCAGTCCATAGTCAGTTGGCTCCAAAGCAGGTTGGTGTGGGAGAGGGGCAATTGTTCTTATCATTAAAAGATAGCAAAAGCAACAAGAAGAAAAGGGGAGAAGCAAGTTTTTCCCTCCCTTACATTGTTGGCAGACTATCCACCCCAAGGTGGGTGCAGCAGTCACACCCCTCAAACCTAGCACTAGACAATGAGCCAATTGCAAACTCTAGACTCAGCCACCTCTGAAAACCTGTCCTCTCATGATCACAGAAAACTTTGGGGGTACATCCAGACACAAACCATAACAAACTGTTTTGAGAAGAGAAGAGGAATAGCTGTGTCAAATGGAACTTCTAGTTTTAGGTTTCTGACATATCTCCACCACACTGCTTTATACAGTGGTTGCACCAGACTACACTCCTATAAACAGTGGAGAAGTTTTCCTTTTTCCTCACATACTTACCATTCACTATTGGTTGATTTTCTAGTGACAGCCATTCTTTCTAGAGTGAGATAGGATTTCAATATTGTTTTAATTTGCATTTGTCAAATGACCAGTGATGAACATTTTTTCATATATTTGTTATTTTTACTTCTTCATCTAAGAAGTGTTTATTCATTTCAGGATTGAATCTTTCAATTTGGGGTATCTGATTTTTTTAGTTCTTTATATACTCTAGATAATCAGTCCTTTGTTTGAGGAACAGCTGGCACAATTTTTTTTTTCCCATTCCGTGAGTTGTCTCTTCACTCTGCTGGTGATTCCATTTGCTAACCAAAATCTGTTTAATAAGATTTGATCCCAGTTAGTGATTCTATGTAATATTTACTTTGAAACTGGGGTTTAGTTCATGAAATCTTTACCTACACCTGTGTCTCATTCCTGACTTTAGAGTAAAAATTTTCAGTTTTTGATAATTTAGTATGATGTTGGTCTTCATTTGTCCTTGATAGCTTTATTACCTTGAGATAAAGACCATTCATTCTAGTTTTCTGTAGAAATTTTTACCATGTATGGTTGTTGGAGTTTATCAATTGCTTTTCTTCATCTATTGAGATGATTGTGTGGTTTTTCCTAGTTTCTGTTAGTATGGTATATTACATTTATTGATTTGCATATGCTGAACTATCCCTTCATTCCTTGGGTGAAACCTACTTGGTCATGATGTATAATCTTCTTGATGATTTGTTGCATTCTGTTTGCCAATTTCTTTTGAAGATTTTTGTGACTATGTTCATTAGGGATATTGGCCTGTAGTTCTCTTTTTTGGTTGGATTCTTCTCTGGTTTTAGTGTCAAGATATTGCTTGCTTCCAGGAATAAATTTGGGAGCACTATTTTCCTTTCAATTTCATCATAGAGTTTGATGAGTAATAACATGAACTAATCTCTAAATTTCTTGTAGAGTTCAGGAGTGAATCTATCAGGACCTGGGCTTTTTGTTGTTGTTGGTGGTGGTAAGTTGTATAATTATACCTGTAATTTCACTGATTTATATTGGTTTATTTAGAATTTTTGTATCTTCTTGATTCAGCTTTGGTAATTCATATGTATCTAGAAATCTGTCCTTTTTTCTGTTTTCCATCTTATTAGAATGTAGGTTCTCAAAGTAGATATTGATGATCTTTTGGATTTCTGCAAGATTCATTGTGATTTCACCCTTTTCATTCATTCATAAGTGCATGGATTTGAGTCTTTTCTTTCTTTTTCCTGATAAGGTTGGCTAAGGGCTTGTCAATTTTATCTAATCTTTCAAAGAACCAACTCTCCTATTTATTGGGTGTTTGTATTTTTTTTTCTTAATCTCAGTTGCATTACTTTGTGCTCTGATCACTATAATTTTCTTCTTCACATGAGTTTTGGTCTTGACTTGCTTTTCTTTTTCTACAAGCTTAAGGTTCAACATTAGGTTATTTATTTGAGCTCATTCTGCTTTTCTTTTTCTTTCCTTTTTTTTGTTCTGTTTTTCTGATTTGGAATTCACTGTTATAAATTTTCCTCAGGGCTATTTTCATTGCATCTCATAAGTTCTGGTGTACTATATTGGCATTATTTTTTAATTATAGAGACTGTCTAATTTCTTCTTAAGTTTCATTTGTGACCTATTGGCAGGTCAGGAGGATGTTACTTAATTTCCATCTCTTTCTGGAGTTCTTATGGTTTCTTTTCCCATTGAGTTCCAATCTCTTTGCACTATGGCTTGATTGAAAGAGTTTTGCCCTAGAATATGTTACAGGACATTGTGGCAGTGGCCTATGTTGTACCCCAAAAAAGAGCCCCCAAAATGGTGTCCAAAAATGGGGCAAGACTTCTTTTTTAAAGAAAAAGAAGGGCTTTTATTTATCCTGGCACCAGCAACACAGTGCAGTTGGAGTTTGCAAAGCTGTGTAACTGGCTTAAAATTTTGACAGACTTTTATAGAAAGAACAATCACAAAGTAAATTAAGAAAACCTTTGTTTCCCTTTGCTTGAGGACTGAGAAGATTCCCAGGAATTTACAGTCCTTTGTCAGCTAATTTCAGCACTTAATTTTTAGATAATATCTGTCCTTTGCAGAGGGGAACAATGGTTAACATATCAATCAGGTCACCCAGGAAGATGGCACATACAGAACAGTATGATGGCGCTACAGTTATTTTATAAAAGTGTGGTCAGTGCCCCAGGGTGTCCAGTTGTAGAAAAATAGTTGCGTTTGTGAAGGGAATTAACAGTAATTTGGTCATATAACTTGGGCATTGGCAAAACATAGCACAGGATAACGAAGCTCTTTTTGCTAGTGTATAGCAGTCTAACATGGCAGAAGGCCACATCAGAAATGCTTACCCTGATGGCCACTTCCTCCTTCCTCCCCTTCAACCAATACAACTTCTTCCTTCCTTTCCCATGTACATGAAGAAAATTCCAACGACCATCTTGCATATCATAAATGCCCACCCCAATCACCACTTCCAGTCAAAGGTTGCATATACCCCTAACCCCCTGTATCTGGCAGAGGAGAAAGCCAAACTTCTGCGGGTTGTGGCCTCCTCTCCACATCCTTGAATAAAAAGGCCATTTTTATTTTTTCTTATACGATAAATACTGATAATGTGAAATTATGCAACATGGTATAATTTCAGTTTCTTTGTGTTTACTTAAGCATGTTCTCAGTACTAGTATATGGTCTATTTTGGAGAACTTCCCATGTGCAGCCGAGAAAAATGTGTATTGTGATGTTGTGGGATGGACACTGTAGACATCCATTAAGTCCATTTGTTCAAAAGTTTATTTCAGTTCTTTTATTGCCTTGTTGATATGTTTTCTAGTAGGTAACCCCATTGGACAAAAGATTCCCCATTAGAATTGTATTAGTGCTTTGATTTTTCACATAGTTGATATTTGTTTTATATAATTGGGCATGCTTGTATTTGGTGAATATATATTTATGACTATTATCTCTTCTCTTGGATAGTTCCCTTCATAAGGGTTTAGTGACTTTCTTTGTCTCTTGTGGGGAACCACCTGAAAAACTCTCCTTGAAAGAAGAGTAATTATCTCCATTTTGGATAAACTTGGCCCTCTCTCAATGTATTGATATGTACAGAGCTGGCTAGGCCTTTTCTTTGTCCTTTCAACTGGCTTTAGGTAATATTAATTGGGCTAGCTGAGGAGCTGATGTGTAATCTTTGAAGCAAGGTGCTATTTTTAAAAAATCTTACTCTTCATTATCATTACCCTTCTAGATCTGATGTCCTCTAGTTCTAATATTCTGCCCACACATTGATCAATTCTGCTGTATATATTTTCAATAGAATTTTTAATCTCCTGAATATCTGTTTGAATTTCTTTTGTGGATTCCATTTCTTTCCTATGTTGGACATTCATGGTTTCCATCATTTTCCTAAGCTCCATTATATGTCTGTATCTACCCTAGATTCACTAACCGTGTCTTTCATGATGGTCATCATCTCTTTAGTTATCCTAGAATTATTTCTCATTGGATTGTTTTAAATTTTATTTTAGCCCAGCCAGAAGCAAGGTCCAGGTGGTACCACACTTGGGGTTATGTTCTGCCTAGCTGCCAGGATCCCAGAGGTTCTGAACTCCACCCAGCCAGGCACAAGGCCCTGGCACTGCACTCCATAGGTGCATCCTGGCTAGCTGCACAGAGGATCCAAACTCTGCCCAGCCTAGCAACCCAGCATAATCCATCAAGGGAACACCCAGCCAACCTCACAAATCACAGAGATACCAAGCCCAGCCTAGTCCAGAGCCCCAGAGCTGCCCATCAGGGAATAAAGACTGGTCTTGGAGAATTTGAGCTCCACTCATCAGAGCCCAAGGGCTCAACCCCATAGTTCAGTAGTGCAACCCACCTAGCCATGTGGCAGGTCCTGGGGGTTTCATTCTTCCCAGCCAGAAGTAAGGGCCCCATACTATATACTGGGGATACATTCTCACAACCTGCATGCTCCAGGGGCTCTGAACTCCTCCCAACCAGAGGCAAGGTCCAGGCAGTGCAACACTTGGGGTCATGCTCTACCTAGCAGGATGGGTTCCAGAGGTTTTGAACTCCACCCAGCAGGTGCTAGGCCCTGGCAACACACTAGGAGTGCATCCCTACAAGCCAGTTGGGTGCCAGAGGTGCTCAACTCCACTCAACCAGGTTCTAGGCCCCAGCAACACACTCCTGGAGTGTGTCCCAACTAGCAGCAAGAGGATCCAACCTCTGCCCAGCCCAGCATTCCAGATCAACCTGGTGCAGTATGTCAGGGGAATACCTGGCCAGCCTCACAGGCCACTGAGCACAAGGATCTGGTACCATAGGTCGGGGGCGCACCCTGGCTAGCCAGGGGAATACTGGAGGATTGAAACTCTACCCAGTGCAGCATTCCACTGCAATCCATCAGGAGGGTGTCTGGCTAGCCACACAGGTCCCAGAGGAAAATGACAAAATGAAAGAACAAGAGGTAGTCTTAACCCTCCAGCCCACTGAGAACAAACCCAAGAGATTACCTGAAAGAAACTGGCAACTGTACAATTGAACTTTCTGAAATGATAGCAAATAAAGTAAAGAAACAACTCCATGAAGTTATAGATGAAATCAGGTCAGAAATAATCTCTCAGGTAAAAAATGAAATGACAAACATTATAAACGAAATACTGTGTGAATCTGAAGAAGATCTAGATTAAAAAATAGAGGAATATAAGAAAATGATGGAAACCTTGAATGAACAAGGTATAAGACAATTACAATGCATGAAAAAGATTCAAAGGGATATTCAATAAATTAAAAATTCCGTTGAAAGCCAGAAAAACTGCTTCAATGAAGCTGAAGATAGACTCTCAGACCTTCAAGATGGCATAGAAGATTATGACCACAAAAGAAAAGGTCTCTTAAAATAACAAGGAATCAGGAAACAATAAATCAACAGCTGCAAGATGATGCAAAGAGAAATATATGATTGATAGGTGTCAATGAAAAAGCATAGGAAAAGCATAGGTCAACACAAATGACCTGTGAAGACTATTTGCAGAAATAATAACAGTTTTCCAAACATGAGAAGAGAATCTGATATACAAATTTGTGAGGTGTACAGCACCCCATTAACCATAACCAAAATAAATCTTTACCCAGATATATAATAATTAGGATATCAGAAATTCAGCACAAGAACAGAATACTAAAAGCTGTCAGAGAAAAGAAACAAATCACCTGTGAAGGGAAGCCTATCAGAAACACAACAGACTTCTCAACACAAACCTTTAAGCCAAGAAGAGCTTAGAGTGAACTATTTCGGGTGCTGAAAGAAAACAACTTTCAATCCAGATTGATATATTCTGAAAAACTATCTTTGAAAATAGATGGAAAAATAAGACACTTCCATGACAAAGAATAACTGAAGAAATTCATGACCACCAAACTAATACTACAAAAAGTACTGAAAGACACTCTAGAAAGAGACAAAGATCACTAGAATCCTGAGAACAACAACAAAAGGAAACTACTAAGCAGGGCAAACAATTAAACAGAAAAAGTAAAAAACTAACAACAGAAGATAAGTCAGTATTTATCAGTTGTATTCGTCAATGTAAATGGTCTCAACTCACCAATAAAAAGAAACAACAATATGCGGTGTACAAGAAACACATTTTAACTCAAAAGGAAATTCATAGACTAAAAGTCAAGGATGGAAAACAATACTCCATGCAACAGAAACCTAGAAAAAAAGCAGGAGTGGCAATTTTGTTTGCAGATAACATGAATTTCAAACCAAGAAAGATCAAAAGAGAAAAGAAGTAGAGACAGATTAGCCAACAAAAAATTAGCAAAAAATAACAGAACTAAATCAAACTTGTGAAAAATAGACCTAGTAGATGTGTACCAAGTGTTTCACCTGACAACATCAGAATACACATTCTTCTTAGCTACACATAGGTCATTATCTAAAATTGATCATATACTAACTCACAGAACTTGCTTAAGCAAAGGGATTAAAATAATCCCATCCATATTATCTGATCACAGGCAATAAAATTGGAAATTAACAACAAAAAAAAAAACCATAAGAACCCCATAAACACATGGAAACTAAATAATACTCTCCAAAACAACCAGTGGGTCACAGAAGAAATTAAACAATATCTACAATGGAACAAAAATGAAAATACAAATTACCAGAAACTAAGGGACACAATGAAAGCAGTCCACAGAGGGATATTACGAAACAACAGCTACCATAGTATATCTTGTTATCTTCATAATATTTATCTATTCCATCACATATAGCAAAAACAAATAAAACAGGATAAAACCAATCACAACAGACCACTGAATAAAGCAAAACAATTAGTAAAAACAAAACAAAACAGTGAGAACAATATTGGATTTCAAAGACAAGATAGGAGGAAATTTCCCATATTTGCTATATTGCATACTGTTATCCTCCCAATAGATGTTCAGACTACTGGCCCCAGGCCTGCAAAATCAACCAAACTGTATAAACATTTAATTGTTTTATGTACCTTAGTTGCTATCAACTCAGCCTGTCCTCGGAACCAGCTGGTTGCTTCTGAGGGGAGAGGTTGATTTTCAGTCCATCTGCTGGTAGGCTCATGGGAAGTGCTATTTGACTTTTCTCTTCCTGGGACCCCATGGATTGCATAGCTTACCAGAAAGTCTGGCTAATTGACTTCTTGGTAGTCTCCTTCCAGTCCCAGCATGGGTGATTCTTGGGAGGTACTGGCTTTTCCTGGACTCCGAATGGCTTAGGTGCCTTATCAGAGATGCTGGCTAGTTGATTCTTCATGGTCTCCAAGTTTCAGCATGGCTGATTCTTGGAAGGCACTTATTTTTCTCTTCCTGGACCCTGCCTGGCTTCTCTCATTTGATTTTTTTTCTAGAGCCTTATTCATCTATTTTGTTACTCTTGCTGTTACCATTTCAGAAAGATCAAGTGGGTAATATTGAACACCTATGTTCCCTGGGCTTGCCTTTGGTGAGCTGAAAGTCTAGGGTTGCAATTTCCTCCTTTTTTAATTTTGAAGAGAATAAGATGAAACAACAAAGCAGAAAAGAGCCAATCAAACCAAAACAGTGAATGTGATACAGGACTTCAAAACAAGACAATAGAGAATCAACAGTGGCTACCATAATGCATCTTGTTATCCTTTGTAGCTGCCCATACCACCAGACATAATAAAATCAAATAAAACAAAATAGAATAAAATAAATCTTAAACAAAACAGTGAAAGCAATATAGGGCTTTGAAAAAAGATAATAGGAAATCAACAATGGTTACCATAATATACCTTGCCATCTTTGAAATAGCTGGCCATACCATTTGATATAATAAAATCAAACAAAACAGAATAAAACTAAACAAAACAGAACAATGAAAACAATACGTGGCTTCAAAACAAGATAATAAGAAATTAACAATGGATACCATCTTCCCTTTTCAGATGCCCCACCCCTTTCACTTTCACAATATCCATTGTGCATTTTGGATCCCACTAACTCCCTCAAGGGAGACAATACAATGTTCACCCATGTGACTCTGAACCATTTTACCCATGAGCATGATCTCAAGTTGTATCTACTTACTTACAAGAGCCTTGAGGTTATCTTTCTTTATAGTTGGGTAGCTCTCCAGTGTATGAAAATACCGTATCTTTCTTATCCATTCTACAGTTGATGGGCAAGCTACCCCTGCCTTTTCCTTATTACTTGTCACATAGGGCATTGTTTTCTCTCCTTTGACTTTCAGTCTATTTCCTTTTGAGTTAAATGTTTCTTGTATAAAGCATATTGATAAATCCTGTCTCCCAATGCACTCTACTTGTGCTTTTTATTGGTGACTTGAGGCCATCTACATTAATGATTGTGGCCAACATATACTGGCTCATCTCTGCCTTGCTATTTTCCTGCCATTGTCTCTCTACTTTTCCCCTCCATTCAATTGCTTGCCCTGCTTAGTGATCCCCATCTTCCACTGTTCTTGGTACCTTGGTAATTTTTATCTCTTTCTGGAATGTCCTTTAGTATTGTTTGTAGAGTTAGTTTAGTGGCTGTGAATTCTTTCTGTTGCTCTCTGTCATGGAAGTATCTTGTTTCTCCACTAATATGGAAAGATAGTTTTTCAGGATACATCAATCTGGGATGGAAGTTGTTTTCTTTGGGGACTTGAAATTCTGCACTCCAACCTCTTCTTGACTTGTTGGTTTGTGTTGAGAAGTCTGTTGTGATTCTGATGGCTTTTCCTTTATATTGATGTTTCTTTTTTTCTAACAACTTTTAATATTCTTTTCTTGTGCTGAATTTCTGATATCCTAATTATTATATGTCTGGGTGTAAATTTGTTTTGGCTAGTTGGAGTTCTATATGCCTCACTTATTTGTATGTCAGGTCTTTTCCCCATGCTCGAGAAGTTTTCTGCTATTAACTTCTGTAAGTAGTCTTATTATTTCATTTGTATTGATCTCTGCTTTTTCACTGACACCTATCACTCTTAAATTATTTTTCTTTGTATCATCTTGGAGCCATTGAATTGTTATTTCCCAATTCCTTGCTATTTTCTTTCATGGTCACTAGCTGCAAACCTGTCTTCAAGGTCTGAAAGTTTATCATCAGTTTCTCTCAAGTGGTTTGGATGGCTTTTGATGGAGTTTTTAATTTTTGGGATATCTCTTTGAATCTGTTTCATGCATTCTGTATATTTCTTATATTGTTCACTCAAGGTTTCCCTCATTTTCCTATGCTCCTCTATTTTTTTACCCATGTCTTCTTTAGATATTTTCAGCAATTATTTTATTGTTTTCCATTTCTTCTTTTGCCTGAGATATCATTTCTGATCTAATTTCTGTTATTGCCTCATGAAGCTGTTTCTTTCCTTCAGTTGCCATCACTTCAGAAACTTCAGGTGTGTGACTTCCTGTCTCTTCTATATTTATATCTCCTGGACTTGCTCTGCGTGGGTTGGAGGCCAAAGAGTGCCTTTTGCTTCTTCATCTTGACATTTTCCTAGGTTCTTCCAGGTTACGTGGATTGTGAAGTCCCAGGCACTTCCCATGTTGGCTGCCCATCCACAGTGTAGGGGAATGGGTCAGGCACCTAGGCTTCTCCTGTCCTAGGCTCCCAGGGTGGTTTTGGGGTGCAGAGCTGGCTTTTTCAATACATGCAGCTACTCTGAGGCTGTCCTGATGGTAGCAGGTACACAGTAGCTTGGCTGACTGGTTCTCCCCACGGAGCTGGCTACTGATCTCCAATGATAGCTGTTTGGCTCATTGGGACATCTATGTTCTGTTTTTTCTTCTAGTGTTTATGGTTCTGTGATAATGGCCATGTTGCATTCCAGAGATGTGCTGGGTATGGACCTAATCTTTACCTCTGAATGAGGCTGAGACTGGTCTATCAGTGGAGTTCTCCAGAGTCTGATTGCTAACTCCTGGCTGCTGCTTCAGGTACTTCCACATTACAGGCTCACTGACTGATTCACCCTCCTGAGGTATGTGCACACATATGTGCACCTGGCTGTTGTCCTGGGTCTTGGGGTTCCCATCAGTCTTACATTTTTATAACTGACTCACCCTCCAGGATGCAATGGGTGCTGTCCAGATCACAAACTCACTGATTTCAAGGATGTAATGGAGGGGCACAGAGTGTAGACTCCCTCTCCTCCAGCCAACCTGCCCTTGAATGGAATTGAGTGGCACAGAACATGGACTCACTGTACTCCAGTCAAGCCACCATACAGGATTTAATGAAGGGGCATAGGGCACAGACTTCCTCTTCTCCAGCTGGGCCTCCTTCCAGGATGGAATGGAGTAGCATGAAACACCAAGCACAGAATCACTCTCCTCCAGCCAGGTTGCCCTCTGGGATGGAATGGAGGGCACAGAGCATGGGCTCACTGTCTTCCAACTGACCACCCTCCAGGATGGAATCACAACTTCCTTTTGTGTCTTTTCATGTTCTATACTTCTTTAGTTTTGTTTCTGCATTGATGCTTGTAAATTGCTCATAGTAGGTAGCTTTATTGCTGGTATTACGAACTCCTTAGGATTTGATTACTTTTCAGAAATGTCTTCTAGGTGTAGCTGGCTTTTGGCTTTTGAGTGTGTGGCAAGATCCTACCTTATTCAGGCAGACAAGTTGCTGCCTATTTGGCCTAATCCCTGGTTCTCTGCTATTGGCTTACATTATTTTTAATAACTGTAAGTCAATTTCACCTTGGTAGACAAGGAAGAATAACTGACTGGAATAAATATGTCACGTTGGCTGGTGTAGTACCATCAGTAATAACAATAACATCAGGCACAGGTGGAAAATGAGAAATTGTTGTAACTATTGATCTGCTACCTTTAACTATATGAACAAGATTTTTTGTAGTTATTTAACAAAATTTAAAACAAACCACAAAATTGTATATGGAAAATATTCCCTTATTATAGTGATATTATCCATGGAAAAAACTAAAAGTGGTACGAGAGGGCCAGGAATATAGTTCAGTGGTATAGTCTGCCAGCCTGGTAAACAGAAGTTCATGAATTTGACTCACAATACCAAAAAAAAAAAAAAAAAAATGTGGTAAGAGGAAGAAATAGATAAATAGAATTAAATGAAGAGAGATTAGAAACAAGGCTGAAGCACAAAGGAAGATTATGCGTGTTTTGGGAAATGTGAAGAAGACAGGAAGGAAAGAACGGAGGAAGAAATAAAAACAACAGAACAAAACAACATCAACCATCCCCCCACTAGAAACGATATTCATACTAAAAAAAAAAAATAAGAACAATCAAGAAAGAAAAAATAACCATACGTTATATAGTACAATTGTCCCCTTAATTCAGTGATTGTCTCCTGAGAGAAGATTTTAAAAAGACATGGAGGAAAAACAGATAAATAGAAGATAAAGAGATACTAAGAAGATTGGTAGACAGATCTCCTAAGCTTTTGGAGACTGGCAAAGAAGACAGGAAGGTAACAAAGAAAGAAAAATAAAACACAAGAACTAAGCAAAACTAAAAGCAGTATTTATACATGAAAAAACAAGAGTATATAATTATTTTAAAAGTATAAGATGTCAAACCTGTGGTTCCCTTCTGGTGTCTGCAGTTCTGTGGTATTCTCCATTTTAGAAAGTTATCTACCTTGTTCCTGGTAGACAGAGGAGGTAGACAGAGCCCAATAACATTTTGTATCGGTAGGATTAGGGCAGGGTGTGCATAATTCCAACAAGCCTGAAGTAGGAATAGTTTAGGGAGCTGATTCTACTCTGCAGAAGTTCAGACTAATTTTTGTCTCTGATTGTGGGTCTGTGACCAGAGTTGTGCAGCCCATAACACTGTGACTGTTTCTTACTGGACTGACCTTTGCTCCCCATTTCTGGGTGTTTCCCAATGCTGTGTCTCACTTGGACACTAGGAGCTCCAAGATGAAGCCAATTCATATTTTCTCCCAGTCCTGTGTTTAACTGGTTCAACCCCCTAAATGGTAGCTGGTCAATTACTCTCTTCTGGGGATGTTTGAACTGGGGTCACTCACCAATTGCCACAATTCATAGCATCCACTGCTTCGTTCCACTAGTGTGTTTCTCTGGGAAGGCTTCCAGGATCCCCTGCCATCACTGCACCCCTAGGCTCAAACCTCCTCTCTCATCTTGCTATCCAGGAGTCAGGGAGAATGTACAGTTTGCCAGTGAGCCAACAGTTTGTGAGAAAGTGAAGTTTACCACCTTCCTTTTCTGCGTTAAGGTTCATCACCTTGCTCTTCCCATGGGTTCCAGTTCTCCCTCCAGAACTTTCCTGGGTCTCAGGGATTCACTTCCCTCTTCTTCTCTCCCCCAAGTTGCTGTGTACCTGTCCAGTGTCCCCATCTCAGAGAGGCTGGGTTACTGCTTCTCACTGCTCTGCCATCTTCCTGGAAGACCTCCGTATCCCACCTTTAAGGTTTGTTCTCATGGTGTTGATCCCTCTTTACTTTAGGACTGACTTGCCTTTGTCCTGTGACTTCAAAAAGTCTCAATGATAGGACTTCTCAGTGTGGGCCATTGTCAGTGAGTATGAGAATTGTTAACTTCAGTTGAAATCAAAGGTGGACTGAGAGAGTGTGCCAAAAACCATTCCTTACATTTGATTTTTGGAGTAAAGGTTTTATTCTAATATTATTAGATCTGACAATCTAATCCCCAAAGCAGGAATCTTAGAAAGATCTATAGTAACCTCTTGTGACAAAACTAATAGTTGTTAACCAAGGCCCACCCCCCACCCCCATCTTTATTCAGTACTAGGGATTGAACCCAGGGCCTTTGCACTGTGCTTCAGCCACTTTTATTTTGAGAAGAAGGTCTCACCACATTACTAAATTGCCTGGGCTGAGCTCAAATTTGCCATCCTCCTGCCTCAGCCTCCTAGGGTGCTGGGATTACAAGTGTTTGCTGCCTTACCTAGCAATACGTTCTCTTTATGCTGGATATTCATCTGGCTCGTATTACCCAGCTTTCCTTGGGTTAGGTGTGGTCATTTGATTGAGTTTCATGCAAATTAAGCAGACTTGTGCAGTCTTCTATGAGGACTATCATGCCTGGTCCATAACAATCCTCTAATGCAGTCTGCTTCATGTTCTTTCCTCTGCTGTTGCAGGATGTTGGGTCTCAGGCAACCTTCATAACCACATGATGAATACAGCAGAGTTTCTGCCAGTCTTGATCCTTGAAGGACTCTGTATGGGACAGAGAACCTGTATTCCTTCCCCTACTATTTCTGAAGCCCCATCTCATCCACCTAGAACTGCTTTGCTCTGAGAATGAGAAATCAAATGCTATGGTAATAGAAGGTAATAAACCGTTTAGTTTACAAGCAGGCAGTTAATACAAGAAGGATAAAATTTAAAATAAAAATGGACAGATAAAGATTCTTCCTTCCAAGAAGTTTCTTATGTAGAGTATACTGAGTTTAAAGTTCCTAGCTCTGTACTGGACTTGAAAGAAATGCAAAGCATATGGTTCCCTTTGAACCCAGTTTCTAGAAATGTAGAAATAGAGACATACCGACTGGTTTCCTGTTAAATAACTGATTTTTTAAAACTCTACAACTCCCATGCTCTGCTTATCTATAAACAAAAGCAAGAAAGCACATCAGTAATTCCATTTCTGGAATCCTCTGATAGTCTGTATCCACCAAGAGCTATTTTTCTCTTTATTTCTAATAATTGCTCTCCTAATCTCTCCTTTTGACAACAATTTTATTCTTTGAATTCATGAAATTGTGAACTCATATTTATACAAAAATTAACTGCTTTTACTATGATATTTGGGCCCTAATGAAGCAGATTAGGGAATGAAAACTGGCTGGGCAAGTGGGTGTGGCCTATCAACCAAAGCAATTCAGGATACATGTGCTCAATCCCTACACCTAGAACCAATCAGAAATTACTATGTTCAGTTCTTCTCCAGAAAAACCAAGCAGGTTTTTCATAGGATGGCCTAGATCTGATATCAACCTAAGGAGTAGGGGAATACAAAATATGGCTACCATTAAGCTTTTAGTGACTATATTCCCTTTCACCGAAGTCCATTCTCACCTGGAAGAATGTACTTCTTTTCATGTGTTTCAGTTGGCCTGTGCTTGCTTTGCAGAACATTTCTTTTCGTACCTTTAATAAATGTAAAACTATAGTACCTTTTGTGCTTACTTTGTCCAATTCTTTGTTTAAGACAAAAACCTCAAGAGAATCTCTAGAAGGACTTTGCAGGACCACAGAACATGGTAACACTTAAACATATTGGGTTTAATTTATTTTAACAACTAGCCAACCTTAACTAATACACCTACCCTTAAACATACCATTCCTCAGGACAGAAATTAGGCCTCAAGTGTTCCTCAACTATGTTACTTATGAAAGACCCGAAAGTTTAAAAATACAATTCTAAGGTTAATATATGTGAATGTATTTTTTAAAAAAAGAACAGGGGAGGCTGAAGTTCTAGTAAAAATCTTCTTTCTGTCTCTCCGTCTCATTTCCAGACTCATTCCAAATATATAGCCACTTTTAATGATTTCTACCTTTATTTTCTTTTTACAGCTATATAATTTCCTATACTTACAGTTTTATCAATCTGAGCAATATTTAGTGTTATCCAATTTTAAAAGATGAGGAGTTACCAGAAAGTTTGCTAATCTGTGGTGTTTCTTCAAGTTGCTATAACAAAATGCATAGACTGAGGGGTTTAAACAATAAATACTTATTTCTTAAAGTTCTGGAGACTGGAAAATTCATTTTGTATCTGGAGAGGGCCTGGTTCCTGGATCATGCATGGTTATCTTTTCACTGTGTCCTCAAATGGGGTAGAAAGGGTGAGAGAGCTTTTTGGAATCCCTTGTATAAAGGTACTAATTCATGTGGGTTCCACTTGCAAAGTCCGCACGCCTAGTGGCATCATCTTAAAGGTTAAGATTTCAACATATGAAATTTGATGGGACAATAGAAATAAACCTCCTGCTCACTGCCTTTAGAAAAGTGAGATGAAGTAGGCAGAAGGAATAATAATGGTAGATTATCATACTTCATAATTATATGAAGGAGAAGCACTGTGATGTGAGACTAACAAAATTTATAATCAAATTATATGGTTTGGCTTTACAATTTGTTTGCAATGCTCAAAATTTGTTGTGCTTGCAGGAAATGCATCCACAAGTGTTTTTCTATGGGTTTATCTCTAGAGATACTTACATATATGCATGAGAAGGGCTCAACATTTATTGAGCACTGTGTCTCTCCTAGAAAGTGAAAACACTGCTTTATAATCTGTATTTCCCCAGATAACATATCCCAGGGATGCTAGCTGGGGAGAGGATTAGGGAGGCTTTATAACTTGCCCAAGGTCAGAAAGTAACAGGATTTCTTCTACAAAGTCAGTAATCTTCTCATACCACTACATTGTATGGTGAATGCCAATTATTCTTATATCCACAAAAACTGAATTAAATTTGTGAAATACTTAAGGTCAAACCATTCTTGAGGGTAATTTGTATGGAGTAAAGTCTCTGTCTTGTATATTCCACTACTATACACAGATCTTAGGTCTCCAATTAAGCAATTTCACCAACTCAGCATCTCTGGTTCCAACCCATAGAGGGCGGTGAGAGACACAGAGTGCATTTGCTTCTACACCAAGAAAAGTCTTACTTTGAAACTATGCACATCAAATTGAAAATGTTGTCAGCTAATCAAAATATTCTGAAGCCAACAAATGAATTAAATTGTCATTCTTAAGTAATAGATCAATCAAAAGGAAACTTAAAAAACTACTGGATTTCTTGCAACATAAAGTAATACACATTGCCTATTAATTTAGAAACATCAAGCTATGCAGTTAGAAACTGTGTACAGCCACCAGAAGTCATGCATGAGAAAAATGTGACCCTGTGAGCCTTAGTGCTTCCTACATGGGAAGTACCACATTTTCTTGCTCTCTGCGAAAAGTGCAGATTCATGTTACTGATTTTTATGTTGACTTACATTGCTAAACATATGATATCTAAAATCCACTGAGCGCTCTTTAGTGAAATTCTCCTCCAGATCAAATATGCACCACGGATTTTTTTTTTATATAGGAAAAAAACTAGCTGAAACTTCTAACTACTCAGTAATGGCAATTCCTCTGAGCCTTTGAAAAATATGAATGAATCAAAGAGGGAGTCTGATTTAGTATGGATGTGCTACCACTGGTCAAAAGATAGATGTCAGGTTTTCAAAGTAGGAAAAGGTCACTTTTTACATACTACTTGTTTACATTTTAAGTAAATTTTGATCATTTTCAAGTTCAGATGATTGCTTAGGGCAGGGGCGCAAAAATAGGGAAAATAAGAATTATGTCAAAACATCATTCTGGGGCTGCTTTTGGAGCTTGCTTAGCAATTTCCTAGTAGGGAGATCTTTTTCAAATGGGAAGGGAGAGAAGAGATGGAGAAAGGGGAAGGGAGGAGGAAAAGGGGTTAGAAAAAGGAATTTGGGAAAAAATAGAGATTGAGCTCTTGCAAATGTAAAGGGGACCAAGAAATGGAAAGAGTAGGGAGAAAGTGGAAAGACAGATGGTGAAAAAAGAATTAAGATGTGTTATGTACATCTATCAACTCACTACAATAAGTGTAATCACTGTGCACCACAAGCACACAGTGACAAAGATTAACATAAACAGGCATTAATTTCTAGATGAATAAAATGTCTGATACAAATGGATATAATATTTAAATTAATTGACTGAAAATATCATTTATCACTAAATAATCATAAGACATAGTATCTACTAGGAATATTCTTATTAAATACACAACTCCTCACTTTTCCTATATATATTATTAAATTCTTTCTTGATTGAGAATCTCCACTAACCCTAGGTGTTTGCTTATTTAAGCAGCAATAATGTCATCTTTTAAATATTCAGAATTTATTTGTGGTATTATTTATTTATTTATTGCCTCATTTTGAGGCAGGATCCCGCTATGTAATTCAAGCTCACCTTGAACATATTATCTGGCCTTGAATTCATGGTAGTTCTCTTGCCTCAATCTTCCAGGTGCTGAGATTATAGGTATGTGCCACCATGCCCAGCATGGTATAAGTGTTATTCAAAACAAAAAATTTTTTTGAGACAAAACTCATCAGGAGGCAATATTGTATTGTGAGGTGGTCAACTGACAAGGTTCTGTGTCAGATAAATCTGGTCCTACTTCATCTGTATTCCTGGCTAGCTGTGTGACCATGGGCAAGCAATTTACCCTTTCTGTGTCTTAGCTACATCATCTGAAAAATGGTCACTGAGTAACCATTAAACACCCATTTCAAATATGGTGAGCACTCAGGAAACACTGTGTTTAAAGTGTCTGTTGTGACAGCTATCCCAAAAATAGCAGGATATAGTACAGTAATCATCCTTAATTTCCTATTAATCTGAAGACCTGTATACTTACACTATCATGACTGATCTTATTTGAATCTGGTTCGTTAGATTGCTGTTTTGTACTGATGGATTTTATTCGAATCTGTTATAATTGATAGTATCAAGTCTGAGAGTATAGGTAACTACACTGAAGATGACAAGATTCACTAGGATACCCACTCTGGTTTGATTGTTACCTGCTTTTGAAGTTTTACACTATCTACAATGTTTTGTTTTTATTAATATTGTTATGTACTGCTATATTCAATTATACTATGCCTGATGATATAGACAATTCTATTGAGGATAACAAGAGACACTACAGTAACCATTGTAGATCACCTTGAACTATGGTTTTATATGACTTTTTGTTCCATGTTTTTATAGGAATTTGTTTTGTTTTGTCTTGCTTTGTTTTGTTTTTCCCTCTAATACAGAAAAAATAGAAATACATGTAAAGACTCATGCACCGCATAGAACGTGTAAACAGTTTATGAAAACTGATTATATTATGTATGATGAAATGAACAACTACTTTGAAGAAAAAGAGACACTGTAATACCCAGTGCTGACTCCGTAGCATCATGATGTGAAATCTAGCAATACTATTATTCTTTGTTCAGAGTGATTTTAGCCTGTTTTGTTTTGTTTAATTTCAACATACATGAAGGTAGGGACAGCTCTTTTGAAGAGAATGAGAGACACTATGACAGCCATTGTTGATTTCCCTATTGTCTGGTCTTGAAGACCTAAAACACCTTCCTCATCCTGTTCGCATCAGTTTTATACTATGTTATTTTTGTATGAATTCTGTGTATCTGAAGATATGGACAACTATTGGGAAGAAAACAAAAGACAATATGATGATAGATAGTGAAGATCTGTGGTTGTCTTGCTTTAAAATTTATGTCTCTTATATTGCTTTCTTATGCTCTGTTTTGTTGTGTTTAATTTTACCCTCTTTAAAATAAATAAATAAAGTATCTGTTGTGATTTATATTTAGATATACCTCAAAAGCCTCACATGTTCATAAGGTAGGGTGATTGGTTATGGGAATTTACAGTTGACTTGTTTCTAGGAGGTGAGGTCTGGTTGAAAGAAGCAGGTCACAGAAATTGTGGCTTGGGATTTATCTCCCTTTCTGGCTCCTCACTTGATGCTCTTTGGAGGCTTCTGAAAGGAGAAACTATGGAGGAACTTAGGCAGATACAAGACTTTATTTTCAGAAAATAAATTAAGATTCTCTTGGGTAGAACTACTCTTGCATGTGTAGTTTCTGTCTACATAAGCAATTGAGTCACTCAGAATCAGTATATTGGTACCATTCTTATGACTAACTCACCTGATCTCATGGTAGGAAAAATGCCTTACTGGCCAGTGAAAAGAAAACATCCACCAATCTGCTATCCTGGAACTGGGGACATCCATGAAATCACAAGGTGACTCCAAAGCTGTAAAGGCAAGAGCTCTTTAGGGTTTCTGGTCAACCCCTACTAGTTGGGTAGGGAGTATTGGGGGAATGGAATCAGTATAATGTTGAACCGTGCCAGAAATAGGAGAAACAGATACTTGTCCAGACGTGGGTCCCAAGCACTGAATGAGGACTAGAAAATTTTGAGGAACATGCTCCTCAGAAAGGGGAGAAATTTAATCCAAATTTTGGCCCCAGTTGCCTAAGTTTAAAGTCAGAATTTACATCAGAATGTCATTGACTATATTAATGCATAGAAATAAGGTACAAACAGTTTAGAAATGAACTTACTTATGGCAGTTAAATGGACATAGCTATGCAGAGAAAAGCATATTAGTTTTTTGCTTGTTTGAGATGGATGTCTGTGGGAGACTGCTAAAGAAGAATTGAGGCCTCGTGAATCTCCTCTGTGAGCATAAAGGAGAAAGGCAGCAGGTTGTGCTCCTTTGGCAACACACAGTAATGACAGGTTGCGGGGTCTAGGGAAAAGTCAGTACAGCTGAGATCAGGTTGTTACCAGGGCATGTACTAATGAATAATGGAAGGCAGATGAAGCTCATGTTACTTTTATTGCTTGTACCTGTGTTTGAGTGAATGCAAGCTGGATGAGCCAGATGCTCAGGGCTTCTCTGCCTACTAGCAGCAGGAGCCCTCTGATTTCCCACATGTTAAACCAACTCTATATCTGCTTGTCTTTCATCCTCATTCACCCATGCTGCCTGGGTCAGGGTGACAAGCTAGCAGGACTAGGTTTCTGCAGGTGGCACCTGAGTGGGAAGAAACGAGAGCAGGCTGGTTCCCCACAGGTGTCTTCTGGACAGGGACCTGGGACCAGTATAGACAGTTTGATTCAAGTGACACCCAAACAGTGTCTTACAAACAAGGACTTAGCCCTAGGCAGGCTAGTTCACTACAGATATCTTGCTGTGTTGTCAGGCTAGCCCTAAAACTGCAATATTCTTGCCTTAGTCTACCAAATAGTTACAATTCCAGGCACTTGCCACCATGCTTAGCTAAGCATATTGATTCTTTTTTTATGCATACTAGGACATTTTATTTTTAAATGCCATTTACAATATTTTTTAAAATATTAAACTAATAGGAAAAAATGAAGTCAAGTTTGACACATGAAAATAACATGGAAAGCTGCACAGTAATGCAGAGACTAACTAAAGGAGATGAAATATGGCATGTGGATCAGAGTTTTACCAGAGAAAGATACAATACAAGATACACAAATATGTAATAAATTACAAGATTGGCTTACCACAGTCAGCCACAGAGTTGGATAAGGGAACATACAGAGGGTGTCTGCACACGGGAGGCTGAAGGGTTCAGTCTAAGGCCTGGAGCTCACTGCAGTGTCCTGTGCAAGTCTGTATCAGCAGGCCAATGGGTCTGCCAGGGAAAGTGATGAGTCTATGCCGAAAGCTGAAAGATCCAAGGAAGAAGCTGAAGAGTGTCCACTAGAAGCCAGGAAATGATGTCCAAGCTGCAGGCAAAGCCTGGAGCTCCTCCAAAGATCGCAAGGTTCTTAGTATTACAGACAGCTAAGTTAGGTAGAAATACAGTAGGCAGCCAGGGCTGAAACTTTGAGGGAATCAGTGCAGAACATGGGAATGCATCAAACCTGCCTAGAGGCACATCTGAAGAAGATTAAAGTCACAATGGCTAGATTTACATACCTCCTAGGGAGTAAACAGAAATTTGAGGTTATTCATATTACTCTTAGATTTCCCATTATCCCATTAGATGTGTACCATCATCTCCTATCCACTAAGACTAAAATGAAGACTAAGACCGAGACTAAGACTAAGACTGAGATTAAGACCATTAAAATTAAGAATAAAAATAAGACTAAGACTGTAGATTATTCACCAGTGTTAATGATGTCAACCATATGCCATTGCTACCATTGGATCAATATTTCCTAAGTGACTATACTTGCAACTTATTGGTTAATCATAATTTTGACCAACATTGTATCTGCCTCATGATTTTGCTCCATAAAACTTCCTTTGTGAAGTGAGCTCATTGACAATCCATTGGGACAGGAGCTTTTCCCACTTGCCATTCCTATTCCCTATTTCTTTTTTCCAGTAAATTTTCCTACTGTTAACCTCTGTTGTTCCATAGAATTCATTTTTCAAATTTGGGGAACATGAACTGGGCATATATGACAGCTAGTATTTCCCCTATATCTTTAAGAGCTTTAACTCACTTAGGGCAGTGGCTCTCAAAGCTGACCATGCAGTAAAATCACCTGAGAAACTTTCAAACAGAACAACACATATGCACTCAGAGTGGCTAGACTCCATCTAAAATCTATAAGGATCAGGGCCTAATATGATAGTGTAGAAAAATTATCTCAGGTGATTCTAATGTGCAGCTACAATTGCAAGCTCATCTCAGGGTTAGAGTTCCATCATCTATTTTTCCAATGGCTTTCTTTCTTATCACTTGATTCATGGAATTCTGACCATCTGGTAGCTACTGACCACAGATCACTGTCCTCTCCAGCAAAGTCTGAATTATCTGCAGTTGGGAAACTATCTGTTCTTTACCTCTGGCAGGTCATGTTGTAGATCTCAGCTATCCCTTCTGAGGATGTTGACCACCCTGGTGCTCTCTCTTGGCCAGTGCCTTATTTCTATTCTCCATGTTATATATCTTTACTCAGTCTAAATTTATAATATCCAGTATTCTTGAAATTGAATAAATGAGGTGTTTCATTTTGAGACCGTTTTAATCATATCCTTTTGCTAAAATGAAAAAAAATTTTTGATTTTGTAGAGCTGAGGATGGAATCCAGGGTCTTTCATATACTAGGAAAATCCTCTACTACTAAATACACTTTCATTCCTAAAAGATTATTATTTGATTTGGCATTTGGATGATGTGCTGCAATATCATAAACTAGATCCAAACAATTCTATAGCAATGTCTAACCCTTTTAAAATAACAAAATCTTTGCAGATGTTCTGTCAGTCTTTTCTAAAAGCTTATCTTATGCACATAGTTAGTTAAATGTTTCAAACATTTGTAAATATTTTCCATTTAAGGACAAAGCAGATATACCACAGGCAAGAAGCTCTGAATTCTTGCTATGACATCTAACTTTATTTATTTACTTAATTCATTTATTCAGATATTTATTTTATCCCTTAGATGGCTTCAGGGTGCTCAAACTGAAAGACAAAAGGTGGGGCAAGCAAGATAGGAGAATCCTTTTATGGCCCCCAAATCACATATTTATTGAGTACTGAGAAAAAGAACCCTGAAGTTTCACAATTAGAGCAACTATGTTTATTTTACAAAATACTTCTTCAGCAAAATATCCATCTTCCAATTCTCTAAGTGTTCTACTATAGATACCGGTCTTTGCTGATGATTGCATTTAACCTGACCTTCTTGTAACATTTAAAGAGTTGCCCAAGGAAGGCTGAAGATGTAGATACCAGGTAGAGTGTGTACTTCAAATGTGCAAGGCCATGAGTTAAATTGCTAGCTCCTCCTTATAAAAAAAAGTTATCCAGAAAATACATCTTAATAATTTTTTGTGTATAAAAGTACCTTTGCACCCTTTATTTCCTTCAAGTCCGACACTGTCCTGTGGAGGGTACAGACTTGTAATTCAAGTCTCATGTCCTTTACAGTAACTATTTTCAAAGGACACGGCTGACACCCAGATAGCTTATGTGGCTTACCCAGGATCAGACAGCAAGAATGAGGATTCAATTTTAGGTTACTGGAGTTCACACATCTGGTGTCAGTTTATCATTGGAAAAAAAATATTGTCCCCCTACCCTAATTGAGAACTCACATAATTGTACACATCTTAGTGCAAGCAGCCACAGCACTTGGCTGTTCTTATATTCCTGGTGCAATGGCATACTCAAGAAATTTACCCATGGAAAACTGAGATTCGAGGAACAAGTGGGCTCAGTCAACTCAGACCATTGAAACTAATGGAGGCCCTGATTCCCTTGCTCTTTTTCCTTATATACCCCTATATGAGCTCATAAGGTCATGGAGTTACCATGGATACCACTTTTTTGCAGCTCTATCATTGCTTTGAAAGACCTTCCTACACATCTGGTAAATTTACACACAGAATGTGGGCATAAAGCAATTTGGTTGCCTTGAGATAAACCCATTTTCCCCCCTTTTCATAGTTTTTATGGTCAATTCAGGGAGAGGAAGGAGGCCTTTGGGGATTTGGCCAAAGTTCACTCACTGTTTAAAGTCTAACTACTAGCTAAGCATCTAAACCATAATCTATAGGCCATAAAACAAGTGAAGTTTTCAAGACTAGGGTTTGGGGAGTTTCAAAGAGAAAATGGCAAAAAAAAAAAAAAGCAAATATGGGGGTTACAAATGCCCTCACACTGGAAGTCAGAAACCAAGGCTTCCATTTTGAATTTCACATGAACTGGTTATGGTAGATGAGTTACTTAAACTTTATGAGTTTCAGTTTTCTCAATTGTAAAATAAAGAGGTCAGGATTGAATGACTCTGCAAGACACTAAGAGCTCTAAAATTACAGCATTTCTGTAATTCTATAATTGAATTCTAATGAGGATTTTTAATAAAATTGAGTTGACTGAGGATTTTATTCAAAGCTGTATTCTGCCTCCAAACAAAGTGAAACAACAAGAGAAAGAAACTCTCAACCTGCTAGATGTTTGAAATATCAAATTTGTATCTTTAAAATTGAATAATGAATTCTGGGAACAATGGAGGTCAAGAGTTGGAAGATTTATTGAAAAAAGAAAAATTCTGTCTCAGTGAGATAGAAAGGGGCCTGGAAAGTGGGTTGCCCACCAACCTCACTTGTCATTTTATTGAGCAAAGCCAGGAGGCAAGGCAGGCTCAAAGTGGAACAAAGTGATAGTCAATTAATAAGATTACATGAATAGTCACTTAGGTGATATTGATCCAATAGGAAATTTCAAGGGGGGTGTGAGATAGGACAAAACTATAAGGAACCACTAAGATTAGAACAAGAATAGTTTCTTTGGTAACACTGATTAAATGAGGATCAATTAGTAAACAAGTTACATGGCAAGTGCACATGGGATAGACAAGGACTTCCCTGGAAAAGATGGATTAAGGAGGTTTGGTCCTCCACCCAAGGTGATTGGTGGCTATTTAGATGTCAACCACTGCTGCTCATCCCTAGAGGAATATATGGATGTAGTCAGTCTTTTCTCAGAGCTTGGCCTTCAGTGAATGCACCTCCAGCACAGTAGTCTTCTTCACTGACCTTTCCAGGGCCCAGCCCTGTCTGACTGCCTATGATACTTTTAAATAATTTTGCTATTTACAGAAAAGAAGCATAGATATTCCTGGTACTCATCAAATAAAATCAGTGTTTTGAGTATAATGTTGAATGAATGAACCCATGAACATAAATGTGATGTCCATTATGAAATTAGCAATATACTAACTGGTAGATAGAGATAGAGTTTGCAATACTACTTTTGTGTCAGGGACTTTAACATATGTTTGTAAGATTATTAGGTTAGAAATTCTTGCATGATGACATGTGAGGTATAGACTACAGGTACCACTGCCAGTCAAAGAGGGATGCCAACAATTAAGTCATCCCCTGTAGGAAGCAAGATTTGAGTTTAGTTAAAAACCAAATATGAACCAGATTTGTGCTGCACATCCATAATCCCAGTACTGTAAACAGCTAAATTAGTTATAAGTATTACAGTGCTGAGCCCTCAACACAGAAGACAATGGTGACTTGAGGTGCCTTCACTGAAGGCCAGGCTTCAAGAAAAAGAAGAATGATTACACCCATATACTTCCCCTAAGGATGAGTAGCAGATTGATATTCTAAATAGGTATCAATCACCTAAGATGGAGAACCAAAACCTCCCTGGCCCATTCCTTCCCAGAATATCCTTGCTTATTCCTTGCACAATTGCTACCTGACTTTTTTCCTCATTTGACCCCCATTTAATTAATGTTACTTAAGCAACTACGCCTGTTTTAATCTTATTGCTTCACCATAGTTTTGTCCTACCTCACACCTACCTTGTGACTTCCTATTGAATCACTATTAGCAAATCAACTGTATGGGTAATCTCATTAGTTGACTATTGTTTTGTCCCACCTTGAACCCACCTCACCTCATAGCTTTTCTCAATAAAACACCATTGAGAAATGGGGTTAGTGGGCTACCCACTTGCCAGGCTCCCTTCTGTCTTTTCTTTTTTTTCACATAAACTATCTTTCTCTCAATAAATAAATTCTTCCTACTCTTGACTTCCATTTTTCCTAGAATTCATTCCTCGGTTTCAAGGAATACAGATTTAGCATTTTGGACATCTAGCAGGCTGGGATTTACAATATTTCCCTTAAATTATTTGGAGGTCCATATGCAACCCCTATATCAAATATGTTCTGTATCACCAGCATTCTTGGAGGCTGAGGTAGGGGAATCATGAGTGAAAGGTTTCTGCCCTAGTATAAATTACTGCACATTATGGTAGTGGTCTAGCATGGCAGAATGCCAAAGCAAAAATAAGACTTACTCTGAGGACCACTTCCTCCTCCTTCCTCTTCAGCCCTGATTACAACTTCCTCTTTCTTTTTCCATGCACATGAAGAAAATTCTAATCTGGTCAGAGATTATAAAATCTCCCTCCATGTTTGTCTCTGGCAGAGAAGAAATGCCCAACCCCGTGAATGGTACACTCCTCTCCACATCCTCAATAAAGGCCGATTTTTCTTTCCTGTTGCTTCTCTATGCCCCAGAAAACCCTAACAATGAGTTTAAGTCCAGCCTGGGCAATTTAGTGAAAGCTTGTCTCAAAACTAAGGCCTAGGGATATTGTGCCCTTGAGTGATGGGGCACAATTATAATATAAGATCACATTTATAAGAGAAAACTCACAGGTATTTCTTAGAGAGCAATTAGAAGACTCTGACCAAGTTTCTGTTGCTGAATTCAGTTGACCTTGACAGTGTTTCAAGTCCAGCTGCATACCTCTGATAAGCACTGAGTCAGAGTAACTGGCTATACCTTAAGACACCCTGGGCTATTCAAGGACACCTTTAATTATGCTCATCCTGTAAGGGCCCCCTCCTCTTGTTCCTGTATCATTTCTATATTATGATAATTAACTCCTTTGTTTCAACAAATCTGTTCAAGACTAGCCTTCTTGTCAATATATGACTCAATGCATGTAACCAATTATGTAACATTTTGTGACTTGCTTTGGATCTCCCACTTCTAAATTCTATATAAACTAAGATCTCTGTAAACTCAGTGCTGTTGCCTCTGGGAATTATCCCACAACAGTCTGCCCCATTATATCCTCAGTGTCTCGAAGAGTCTTCCTTTCAGTTTGAGTTGTGAATTTTCTTACAACAATAGCTCAGCATGAAGTCCCTGGACTAGAAAAAACCAAAACATCCTCTTTATTTCCCCCCACCCCACTGTCCCCCACCCTCAGGCAGAGAATTGGATAGACAGAGGTGAAAGAGGAAAACGTTCCAAGCCAGGAAAAAAGTCCAGGCAAGGAGAGGCAAGAAGCATTTGAATGACAGTGATGAGCCAGACAGGTGTAGTTGCATAGAGACTCATGTTAATAGAAGAAGGCAAAATAAATGGAACATTTGCAGAAGGCATCATCCAACAGCATGGAAGGATTGATGGGATCAGAGGAGAGTTTCAGAAACTTCTTTTCTTGAGTGCTTGCTGTGTGTCAGGCTCTGTGATGCAATTTTATAGAGATGATCTTGAGTCATTGTAACAGTCTTATAAAGTATGCTTCATTATTCCTTCCCCCATTTATAGACAATAACAACCAAACTCAAAGAAATTAAGAAACTGTCCAAGGCCATCCAGCTAGTAGGGGGTTAAGTAAAAATTACAGCCTAGCAGTGGGGATGTAATTCAATGGTACAGCACTGCACCAGGCCTTGGGTTTGATATCCAGCAATACACACACACACACACACACACACACACACAAATTCTAATCCAGTTTGATATGATGCCAAGGCAAACCCTTATTCACTAAAGGATCGAATGATTTCCTCTACTTTCCCTTCATTAATTTTTCCCCTCTTCTTTCTTTCTTTTCTTATTTATTCTTTTTTTTTTCCTGCAGTGCTGGGGTTTAAGCCCAGGACCTCATACATGCCAAATAAATGTTTTGCCACTAAGCTATATTCCTGACTCTCTTATTTCTTATGGGGTACTTTAGCTGGATCTAGGAACTAAATTAATAATTAATAGTAATAACTAAGCTAAAAGCATAAAAGTTCACCAGGCATGGTGGCATTTGCACGTAATCCCAGCCCTTAGGAGGCTGAAGCAGAATAATCACTGCAAGTTCAAGGCCAGCCAGGGCTCCACAGTGAGTTCAAGGTAAGCCTGAATTATATAGCAAGACCCTGTCTCAGAAAAAAAATTTTTTTCTTTTCTCTTTGAAATAAATAGGTTTTTTTTTTTTAAAAAAAGGCAAGTAAAAAACTAGGTAAATATTTCACTCTAAAAAAAGAAAAAGTATAAAGGTTTTAGTAAATTTATATGTATGTGGGAATCCACACATGAGAGTGAAGTCTGAAGAAATGACTAAAGCATGGTGCTTTTGCACATTTTAGACCAAGAGCAATATATTTGTAAATGATTGACAGTGGATCTTTAGACCATGATAGTAAATCTAGGGATGTTACTAAGATATATATATATATATATATATATATATATATATATATATATATCTGTAGAAGCTCAGGAAAATAAGAGTTATATTAGTTTATTTGTTGGGCTTCACTATAGCCCCAACTACCAGACTCTAGAGATCAAGATTATTTTTCCAGCCTCACTAAGTGAAAGACATTCCTCTCAAAGGACTCTTTATGGTTTGTTGCCCATAAGAAAAGATAGACCAAATAAATGGTCCATTTTGAAGTTACAGCTCTTCAAATGATTTCAGCTTGGAATAATCAGTATACCAATTTGGCATATTTTGAGATGGTGCATCCTTTGCTCCTCACCTCCATCTCACACTGCTTCTGGCCCAGAACAATGAAGCTGCTGTCAGTGTCACTCCCCTAACTCCATAAAATGAGGTCATTTGGTAGATTTTGCCACCATAGCAGCCAGTTACTAAGCAATTGATTACATTGCCTCTCAGTAACACGATTTAGTTGCTGTGAATATCTAAATAATTCAGGCAGCTACTTTGTGGTTGGTCTGGAGTATAGGTTCCTTCCAAAAGTGGCAGGCGATGTGATCAGGGGTATAAATGCAATCAGGCTGGTAGCTAGTCTCGTTATAGACTCTCAGACACAAATCTGCAGGGCTGCTGTTCATATCCACTGGAAAAGTGGACAGCCCTTTATTTACATCTCATGTGGAAAACCCATTCAGTGTTTCAGGCATTTCAGTAACACCTGCATATTCTCAGCTTTTGAACTTAAAAACAGAATTCTAATTCAGACATTGAAATTATTTATACAAACTTCTCAGCAAGTGGACAGATCAAGGGAAAACTGGAAGTAGATATAACTTATGATGTCCATGTTTCTTTAATTAGTTTCATGAAGAAATCAGAAGAGGTGTGTGTGTGTGTGTGTGTGTTCAAAGGAGGATGTATAGATCCTACTTTGGTATAAGAATTTATTTTCTAGCATATTAAGACAAAGCACTATATAAACCTTTTTCCAGGTGAACTCATTCTTCTTCCTTAAAAATCACTGCTCCCAACACTACTGATGTAGTTAAAGCCAGATGCAAACAGTTGGATTTTGTCACTGCTGCACATGCAGCTAGTTTCTTTATTAAGACCTTACAGGGTGTTAATTGCAGCTGTGAATTAATCATTATTCCAACTGAACCACAGTCTTATTTTCCCCTTCAAGCTCTTCATTATTAAGTTTGCTTGAATTTGTCAGTGTGAGAACACTTTCAATGCAAATTATCATGCAGCAATACACTACTATACATGAACAACTGTTTTTATTATGTACTCTTTCATGTGGAGTTTTAAATGTGCAGAAGTCATAATTAATCACTTACTTTAAAATTTTATTTTTGTTTCTTTATTATAGTTTATTTTCACGAGTTCAGGGTTTTGTCTGACTCTTCTTTTCCTTTTGTATCCTAAACTAAAATGAAAGCCAAAATGGTTCCATTCTATTCTAAAGTCACCTGCTTTAGAAAAGAATATCCATAAGTATTTGATATGAGTGCCCTTAAAAGTAGGTAATAGCTTTCCTGTATCTTGTTGTATATTAACAAAACTCCTGTACTATGCTCACCATGATACAAATAATTCAGCAAAACCAGTCATTATCCTAATATGATGAAAATGTATAATTCCCCTGTTTCCCAGAAATAAGAGATTTTTAATGAAAGTGTCATGTTCATTATATCTAGCCAAACATTGCTCTTGAAACTTGGGAGCCAGGGATTCAGCAGGGGTCTAACCAGGACAGGACAGGCAGGTTGAATACTTGGTATAGAGCCCCTCACTTGGTGAGTCTGCTGTGGGGAGTGCTAGCCTCCAGCTGATAGTGCAGGTTTCTCTAATTGGTATGCTTGGGCACTTAATGGGATCTAGCATGGTCCTGAGGTTGGAAAAAAGAATCAAAATACAGAGATTGGAACTCTGATAGTGAGCAGATGCTGCTTTTTCAAAGACATGGAATCCAAAATGTGTGATACTTGAAAACCTAGGCAAAAGGTTAGCATTTAACTGATTATCAATAAACTACTAACTTGGGATTAGAAAAGCAGGGTTTATTTGGGAAGGACTGTCAAGGCCACAATATAGACCAGGAAAGAATAAAAGACCAGCAGGATATTTTAGAACTTCTGCTCATCACATTCATAGAATTCTGTATTCACATTGTATTTATCCCAGGTAAGATACTGATTTGCTGTCTTGCTTATAACCTCCTCAGTGGACACTGAACACATTCTGTTGAGTCTTGTCAGCCCAGAACTCAACTCTGAGTTATGTGTGGTCATAACTTTAGCCCAGACTCTTAGTTTCTGTTATCCAGACCAATAAAATAGCCTCCTAACAAATCTACCCAGTTGTATTCCTCCACTATCCAATATACTGTTCCCATGGTACCCAGTGGATTTTTGAAGAGGCCTCAACATGCCTCTGATCTTCAGTTTTTCCCATTCCTCTTAGATGGAACATAAATACTAAAAGGATCTCCTGAGATAGCTACTCAGTTTTCTTTTGGCTCTTTATGCCACACTCTTTTCCACCTCCTTACGAACTCCTCTTTATCTCGTCTTTCCCTTCTGCTTAATCCTCTGTTTCCTGGAAAATACTCCCTTGAGACTCTAGTCTCCTTGCCATTATTCCAATAGCACTATGCTTTTCCATAGCATTTCCCCAGTTTGTCATTTATTTATTATTATTATTCATATGTCTACTTCTCTGTAAATTCCATGAGTACATTATATTAATTTGCTCAGTGTTGAGAGCATAACAGGCGCTATGACTATTGAATTAACACATGAACACCACGGGTACTACATTCAGTGATGACAGCTGGAGCCAGGGAAGGACTGGAGAGGAGAAAGGCCAGTGGTCATGAACCAGCAAACAGGCCAATTATTAGGTGGATAAATTTAGAGTGCCTTGACAGCAAATCATCAAGAGGAGGTCAGGAAGGATGTGAGCCCCTCCTACCTCAACTGCATCTCAAAGCACTCCAGGACATAGTAGAGATAAAATCCCTCCTTTCCATAAATCACACAGCTCTGGTCAATGGGACATCCAAGATTAAAACTGGCTTTAAGATTAGATATCTCCTATCACACCAAAGAGTTGTTTTTCTTTGGTATGAGAACAGTCAGGTAGGAGATCAGTAATTACCAGAACTTCTGTTCTTGCTGTCTGGCTCTAAGCAGCAGCACCACCTGTATTATTTATTCTTCCATTGTGTTCGGCTTGGAGACTGAATTATTATAGTTGTTACCTAGAGGATTGTGCAGAACATTTGTATTCTGTGCTTTGCAGTTAGTGATTGGGGGCTTAGTCATGGAAAGAATACTGATAATGACACTCTTGGGAAACAAACAAATAGAGGCTTAGTCACACAGCAGAGACACATGTGGCAAAGTGACAGGGCAGGCTGCAAGCAAACCAGGTTATAGCTGTGCCCATCTCAAGAAAGGGTCTGGAGCATGCTGAGGGAGAAGTGCCAGGGATGACTGACCAACTGCATGACATCATGCATGCAGGCAAAAACAATGTCAACCATGGTCACATCAGGCTGGGAGCTGGAGCAGAAGAAAGACACACTCCATTTTGCTATTTGCTTCACAGTGAAAGCTTTTTTGTGAGACAGGGCATATACAATATATGGAGGAATGCTTTCTATGTGCACTATGTGCTGCTAAAACACTTGAAAGGTTGGGTAACTTAAATCACTTATCTGCTCTTTGTATAGCTATTTCTATTGATTAAAAAATTACTCTTGGTAGCCTTTGTAATTTCATTTATATACATTCCAATTTAATTTTTTTCAAAGACAGAATTGACATCTAAAGAAGAAACAATTTCTTTGTGGATGAAATGCCTCTTGAGCCAATAAAAAATGTAAAATCTTGTCTCCACTTCAGCTTCATAACATTAAAAAAATATAGAATATACAATGAAGTTTTCAAAAAATTATACTTATCACATTAGAAGCTTTTTTAGAATTTTTATCTCTGTTTATGCAAAAATGAATTTTACATTGCTTTTTTCTTTTCAAACAAATTTTAAGAACATTATTTTAAATATTTTTGCTAATTTCTTCGTTTGCGAAGTTTTTACTATTTTACTGTTTTTACTACAACTTAAAACCACTGCTTAAATGAAACAAATAGCCATATAAAGATAGAGAAAAACTGTATTTTACTGTACAGGCTGTGGAATGTTCTTCATGTGCCTTTGGCATTCTTTAGTGGGTTCTGTCTTTGCATCTAGACAGGGATTATCTGCAGTGATATGTGAATGTATTTAGAATCATCTTTTGGAATACCAAATCAGTGATTATTAAGTACTAAATCAATCATGATTTGAGTCACTTTAGAAATTAGTTACATTCCATGCTTATTCCTCCATTATATATATTTTTGAAAATTATTATAAGATATTCTTTAAATAAGGCATTTACTTATTATTAATCTCAAGCTATCTTTCCCAAAGTTGTATGCATTTTATTTTTTAACACAAGGTTTTTTTCATGTTGCCCAGGCTGGTCTAATCTTTAAATATTTTATTACTGGTTTATTGTTTTTTGTTATTTGTGGGGCTGGAAATTGAACCCAGGGCCAAGGACACATGGCAGGTAAGCACTTTATCAGTGAGTCACATGCTCAGCCCTATTGTAGCTATTTATCAATGAGTCACATGCTCAGCCCTATTGTAGCTAGCTACAATAAAAAGACAAAATTACAACAAATGTAAAGATCTAAAGATGTAAAGACAGATATTTACTGAGTACCTACTTTGCACCAGGCACTCTACTTAGAGCTCATTGTAATGTACAAAATCATCTAGCTCACTGAGCAGGCAGACATTAATAGAAAGTCACATAAACACATTCATAAATAATTAGTGACTGAAAGAACATCAGAGGATGCTTTCAAAGTGTCTCAGGGTGCCACGATCTGGCTTGGTTTTAGGTGATGCATGGTTTGTGGACCCAGCTACTGGGGAGGATGTGGTGGTGTGTGGATCACTTGAACAAATGAGTTTGAGGCTAGCCTAGTGAGACCCTGTCTCAAAAAGAAAGGTTTATGGGGAGGAAAATCAATAATTTCCAGATGATCTTGCTATGCGTATAGTTTAATCTAGCTCTTTTCAACCCTGAATTCACATGGAAAGTCTTGAGAGCTTTAAAAAATGCCCGTGCTTGCCCAGAGATTCAGATTGGTCTGGATATTAACAATTTCTCCACTGCTCTTTAGGTGAGTCTAAGTTGCAGCCAGACTTAAGAGCTCTTAGGTTTAATCGAGTTTTATATTAAACCTGTACTTTCACCTGCGGTTTAAATATATAGCATCTCTTATTGGAATATATCTATCTAAAAGTTCCAAATAACACAGGAAAAAGTACTTTTTTATCCACTGAGAATGTCAATATGATATAGGGCATATGATATAGGGATTATATAGAACCTCAAATAATTCAAATAATATAAGGGAAATATAACTTCAAACCTCCTAGATGTCTAATATGCCAAGTTTGTGTTCTCTAAAATTGATGATTGAATTCTAGCAACAATGAGGTTGAGAGTAGGAAATATTTATTGAGAGAAAGAAAGCCTCTGTCTAAGAGGGACAAAGTGGGTCCCTGTAACATATATGGGCAGCAAAGACCATGTGGCAATCTCGCATCTCGGTGGGCAAAGTTCTTTAAAGTGTCCATTGTAAATTTTTGGCAGTCTCCAGCTGTCTCAAGGTTCTCTGAAATTCCTTGTCCTCTCTTATCTCCTTTCCTGTGTTTGCAGATGGCAGCCTTGAGTGCTGAGGTAAGTTTCCTGGGTAGAAGCTAGGAGTGTCAGCCAAGCTAAAGACTCACGGTCCTGAGTGGGTGGCGCAGGGAACCTGCTTCTCTAGGAAGTTTTACAGAGTAAAACCACAAGGTGATGCAGGTATAAGATGCAACAAAACAGTCAACTGATTAGATTATAAGTATAGTTGCTTAGATAATATTGACCCAATGGGAAATCACATGGTGAGTATTAACTGGCTCAAAATTATGGTCAACCAGTGAGATTATGAGTATAGTCACTTAGATAATAGTGATTAAATGGGGACCAAATGGGGATACCAGTCATGTGACAAGAATACATGGAATGAACAAGAATTTTCAGGGAAGAAATGGGCTAGGGAAGTTCTGGTCCTCCATCTGAGGTGACTGATGCCTATTTAGAATATCAGGCACTGCTGTTAGTTCCCGTGGAATGTATGTGGGTTTAGTCATTTCTCTTTGTCTTGAAGCCTGACCTTCCTTCAATAAGTGCTTCTCCAGCCACAGCTGTAATATGTTTTTATCTTCTGCATTGGCTCTCTGGGGTCCTGGACTGTCTGATTGCCTATAATATTTCTAAATAACTGTGTGACTACCTATTATGTTTCTAAACAATTTAGCTATCTACAATAAAAAGACAAAATTACAACAAATGTAAATATCTAAACCAGGTGTGGAGACACGTGACTAATCCCAGTGCTCTGTGGGCCTGAGGCAGGGAAAATCTCAAATTCAAGCCAAACCTGGGTGATTTACTGATTTAGAAAGATTCTGTCTCAAAATTCAAAATGAAACAAGACAAAAAAATGCTTGTGGAGATAACTCAGTAGGAAGGCCCTGGATTTCATCTCTAGTACTTCAGGAAAAGAAAAAATGTGGTTTTTTTCAGTTCTAGTATCAGGCATCATCTCATCTAGAAAACAGAGGGGATATTCCCTGAGCCAAGCTGACAGAGTCGGATTTATAGGCAGAAAGGTAGGACGTCACAAGATGCAGGGAGAAAAAGTGGATTGGTCATTTTATTATAGACAGCTAAGTTAGTTAAAATATTATAAGCAGTCAGACTATTAAAGACAGCTAAATTAGGTAGAAATACAGTTGGCAGTTAGACAGGGCTGGGCTCTCGAGGGAGTCAGTGCAAAAGATGACAGTCAACAAGGACTGTGACTGAAGGTACATTTTAAGATTAAGGTCACAAGTGCTAGTTTTACATACTTCCTTCAGGAATGAACTGAGGTTTGGGATTATTGCTGTCACCTTTTGGATATTTTTTCATTATCTCTTTAGGGAAGGGCAATCCTCTCCCACCTATGAGTAAGATTGAAAGACTAAGACTAAAACCAAGGCTACTAAAACTAAACACAAGACTAAGACTACAGATTATCAACCAAGGTTAGTGATGTGACCCATGTACTATTATAGGCAGCTAAATTAGATAGAATATTGTAGGCTATCAAGACTAGGCCCTCAAAGGACCCAGTGCAGAAGACCAGATAGATACCCTGCAAGCACCTCCTGTTGTGGGCCAGATCTCAAGAAATAAGACAATACAAATGCAGCCACATCTTAAGGATAAATATCAGCGATTGATATTCTAAGTAGATATTCATTGCTTTGAAAAGCCAAAAGAATTCACTAATCCAACCCTCTATAGGCAAAGGCCCTGTTCCCACTTGCTGTGTGACTCTTTTCTCTATTGGATCCTGATGTAATCAGTTTTACCTGAGCAATTATACTCGTAATCTTATTGGTTGACCATAATTCTATCTCACCTCATGCCTACTTGAGAGTTCCCATTTTTCGCCATCTTGGACCCACTTCACCTTGTAGTTTTGCTCTATAAACTTCCCTAGAAAAGACAGAGCCTTTGGCAGCCCACACAGAATCATTTCTGTCTCTATCTCAACAGAAGCTTTCTTTCTCTCAATAAATGTATTCTGCTTTTAACCTTCATTGTTCCTAAGATTCATTCTTTGATTTTAAAGAACACTAGCTCAACTGGACATTTAGTACGTTGGGTGTTTCCCCTGTATCTGTACCCTTGCTACTGTTAGATCAATATTATGTAAGTGGCTAAACTTACAGTCTTTTCAGTAAATCACAATTCTGACCCATGTTATACTCATCTCATGATTTTGCTCTATAAAACTTCCTTTGACAGGTGAGCTCTTTGGCAACCCATTTGAGACTCCTCCTGTCTCAGGAGTTATTCTGGTCCCCATTCCCTCATATTTATTTTCCATTCCTTTTCTCCAGTAAATTTTCCTACACTTAATCATCAGTGTTCCTTAGAATTCATTCTTCAGAGAACATGAACCCAGGGTATATTAAGACAGGGCTAGCCCCTCAAAGGAGCCAGTGCAAATGATGAGAATACATTGCAATTGTGGGTAGAGGCACATTCATTGGTGGACACACCTCAAGACAAAGACAAAATGGCTATAGTGGATCCTTGAGATACAACTGGCCTCCCATATGAACATAATCTTATCATAAATTTATAACCAAAGTCTAGGGTTCTGACCTGAATGCTGGCTATTTGTACAGTTGTAAACAAAGACTCTTACTGCCAGAAAAGCAAATGTAAATATGCATAAGTATGAGTCTGAGCTGAAATATGAGTGTTAGTGGACATGATTTTAGTCAATGCTTTACATAATTGCTATGATTACTGCTATCAAAATGACCCCAAACAACTCTAAAAGAAGCTAAGCAAGAATGAGAAGGCAAAGAAAGCGATCACAATTGAACAGAAGGAGGAAATGGTAGAGAAATATGAGACTGTCATTTGTGTAACTGATCTCACTAATATTTACAGCATGTCAAAATCCACCATCTTAACAATTTTACAGAGAAAAGATTTGTGCAAGAAAGTTAATATTGTTAAAAGTGTTACTCAAATTAGTAAATTGTGATCAACAGTGTTATATGAGATAGAAAGGCTATTATTAGCATGGATAAATGAAAGGTAGATGGTATGCTATAGTCTTTCTGAGTCTTTAATTTGTGAAAAAGCTAGAGCTATCAATGCAGATCTCATAAATGATAATGCATCAACCAGTGATAATGGTGAAACATTTAATGCCAGTAAATTAAGAACTTTAAATTGAGAACTAGGGCTCATAGCCTAACAATGTATGGTGAAGCAGTCAGTGCTGATAAAAAGGCCGTTGAAAATTATATACACCACTCGAGACAGTGACATAGAGAAATGGCTTTGCTCTCGTCAGGTTTTTAACTGTGACAAAACTGATCTTTTCTAGAGGAAAATGCCAGGAGAATACACACCCAGGAAGAGAAGGAAGTGACAGATCACAAGCTTGTGAGGAAGGCTAAGCTTCCTGCTATGTGCCAATGCAAGTGGTGATCTCAAGATAAAGCCTCTCTTGGTTTATCACTCTGAAAACACAGAGTCAAATTTCTAGGGATCATGCAGAGGTCTAACACAAAAGCCTGGGTAGAGCGTGTAATTTTACTTGAGTGGACAAGGAAGTCTCTCTGTCTTATTGTTAGAGAAATATCTGAGAGTTTACTACTCAAAGCTCTTTTCATCATGAACAGTGCTCCTGCCCACCCAAAGGATTTGGAAGAAAAATTGGCTAAAGAGCGACTTCAGCAACTTGTGGTTGAGCAACAGCTGGAGAGAAAGGTGAGAATCAACAATCAGTGCAGTGAAATTCTTCTTCTGACATCAAGGAAATCCTGAAAAATGGACAAAACTACAAACATTTACAGAGAAGACTCACCCACACAGAGACAGTCAATTGTTGCATTCAGTCACTTAACCACTGTGTCACATCATACTGCATAGTAGTGTTAAAGAAAAAACAGAAACAGAAAACCTTAGAGCAGTTATTAGTTCTGAAAATGCTGAGAGCTACTGAGCCAGAAGCAGGTCTTAGTAGGCTGCAGCCTCTCTCAAGGACAGAAAGGACATCGGAGAGCCAGCTTGTTGATGTTCTCATGGAAGGGGACCCTCCTTTCAAACAATAACCACCTTCCATTTCATTCTACCTTCCTAAAAGCCTAAAATATCTACTTTAAAAGTATGAAATTGTTTTTTCTGGTGAACTAGATACATTTAAAAACATTTTGGTGAACACAATAGGAAAATTATTGGTGCTTCAGGTAAATAATGCACATTACATAACTCTTTGATTATTAAATGGTTAGTTAAGAGGTGCTTTGGGAGGTCTGGAGCACATTATTGCTATTTCCAGTTTTTTTGTAGGAAAATGTCTTGACTTACAGCCAACTTGAGCTACAACCAGCTTTCACAAATGAATTGAGTTTGTAAGCCAAAGTTCCACCATACATCTACATACTTCCACTAGGGATAAATACTAATGACTGGTATTCTAAGTAGGCATCAATCACCTGGGTGGCTGTCCAGGAAGAGTCCCTGACTGATTCCCTCCAGAAAAAGCCTTGTTCTTTCCGTACATACTTGCTACATGACTTACTTCCCCACTGGGTCAATATTATCCAAGCATCTATACTTGTAAGACTTACTAGTTGACCATAGTTTTGTTCCATCTTATATCCACCTTGTGATTTTGTATCCACCATGTGGTTAAAACCTCCTATGAGAAACAGGGTCCTCTGCCCCCCACTCAGGATCTCCTTTCTGTCTCTCTTAGACAGAAGCTTTCTTTTCCCTAATAAATATTTCCTGCTGTTAACCTCTGTTATTCCTTAGAATTCATTCTTCAGTTTTGGAGGACATGAACTTGGCATATTGGACACCTAGCAAGTTGGGAATTATAATATTTCCCTTATATTATTTAGATTATTTAGAGGTCCTAAATTACGTATATATTAATTTCAAGATTTCCTTCCTTACAGTTTTAAAAGGGGAAATTTTCTTTTGCCAGTTCAGATGAAGTAGTAGGCCCATTCTGATTGGCCTCTGTGGCTCTCCAAAGTAATTTTTTTTTTTTTTAGAAAACTGTGTCCTTTTAAAGTTTAATTTGATTGGTAATTTACACTGATTGGTTCCATTCTGATCTACTCTGCTGGGCCTTAATGCAGGAAGATCATCCAACAATGACTTCATGAATTTAATTAACAGGAGTAACTACTGATGAATACTTTGTAAGATATACTTTTAAGTGATTTTTTTTTTCTTTTCAGTGTCACCAGACTGTCTGAGGAGGTCCCCAAAGCAAAGATGGAGGATCTTGACATCCCACCCATGGAACAGGTTCACTGATTTCCACCACAGAAAAAGAATTATTAGGTGTGAATTAGTAATATGCATAAAGAGATTTATTAGGTAGAATTTTAGGAGTAGATATTCAAGGAAAGAATGTGGGCCTTTAAAAGCCAGAGAAGCATTCTTATGGTCCCATGCTAGGTTTATTTGTGGGGGGACTTGAGAGTGGAAGTCTGAATCTATGAAATCTATGAATCTATGAATCTATGAATCTATGAAATCTATGAATCTATGAATCTATGAAATCTATGAATCTATGAAAGAGGAGATCCAATTTACCATGGAATGTGACAGCTTTCTGCAAGGGAAAGGTGATGGCCCATTCAAATGTGACAATCACCACGGTGACAGGGCTATATCCCACTCATGTGGAAAAGTCCGTGAAAAGAATTGGTCTAATCAGCTGAGAAGTGATTGATATACAAGTAAAAGAAAGGGCTCAAGCTTATTGTATATTGAAGGACTTTAGGAATTTTCTGACAAGGTTTGTGTCTTGAATCTGCTGTTTTTAAATTAAAAATCAGTTTTTGTCTCCTTTCTACCTCACTTATTTTTCCTAGCCCACCTCAATATAAGCATATTATTAAACACTGGGGGAGGGGCAGGAGGAAGAGGAGGAAAAATAGACATAATAAACACATTCTACTGTAAGCACTAAGGATTTTAGTGTGATTCTTCTTTTCTCCCCCATACACCTGTGTAAATCAAATGATGATTGCTATGGTTTGAATACAGTTTATTCCTCAAGGTTTCATATGTTGAAATCTAATTCTCATTTTGAGATATTGCAAAGACGAAAGCTTAATCCAACTGTGGTGGCAAACAAGATAACAAAATCTTCAAGTGGCTCAGGAAACCAAGAGGGCACTTGAAGAGGTGGAGAAAACCAGATCCACTATTGGCTATCCAGGCTCAGAGGAGCTCATCGCCAAACTCTGAGTGCCAGGGACAGAGTTACAGAAAGTCTCATAGATTTTAAGGTGGAAAAAGACTGCGCTAAACAAAGACAGTTACTTGAAGGTAACAGGTTTACAACTTTGGTCAGCTAAGGAGTCAAACCAGACAAAGGAGGAAGAGAAGGCTGAAGGGTTAGGTTGTGAAGTCTCATATAGGAGAGGGAAGGAGGAATCAAGTAACGGAGTTGTGAAATCACTTCATTATCACATAAAAATGTAATCCATGGGGAGGGGCGAGGGATGAAGAGTGTGCTCATCTGAGGGCAGAAACCATTGTGATCCAACAAAGCAAAGGACATGGGAACTGAGTCTCAAAGTGGACCACTTTCCTGTCTCATTTCCTACTTTGTTGCCTTTTAAGTGCAGCCCCATAGGACATCACTAGTGGCCACTGGACTGTAATCCATGTGGATCTTTGCCAGTAGCTGATGAACTGACTGTTGGGTCAGCACTCAAACTCTATCTCAGAGAAAGTCTGTTAAAGATTGAAACAGGAAAGACCCAAACAGCAAGAGGAGAAAAATAAATATTAATGGCCTGAAGATGACAGAGCCATTGGGTCCAGTTGCTCCAGGAGAAGCTTCCCCACCAATCTTTAGATTGGTATGGTTCTTGGAGCCTTGTAGCGTGGTCACGGAGGCTTTGTATAGCCTGACAGACAACTCTTGATCTTTCTTTGTTTGTTTTGTTTTTGTTTTTGTCTTCTTGGGGTAGGGTTTCACTATGTAGTTCAATTCGCTTCGTAATCCAGGCTGGCAAACTCACAGCAATCCTGTCTCAGCCTCCTGAGAGCTGGGATTACAGGAGTGCACCACCATGCCTGGCAAACTCCTGATCTATTAACGTAAAAACAAAACTCTTCTAGGAAAACACAGATACCACCTTTTCTGCAGTTACTGCTTGGTGGTTTTGGAGGACAACTGTTGCTAGAAAATCTACTTCTTTTTATAGGTCAGCTAGTGAGTTAGAGATGGATTCTCGGCTACCAGTTGTTTCTTTGGATAGTTTTAAAATGTTAAGACATGCATAATTAAATTGGTTATTCCTCCCACAAGTCCTCCAGAGAAGCCCATTCTAATCAGGTGGGGAATTAAGTGAGTGCCTCATTTGTTTCTAGTATCGAGTGTGAGATTAACAAGAAAGTCTGTGTTCCCAGGAGCTATGTCTGTTTTGGGGTGAGATAGGCAAAAGTACACATTCCAATCCAATTTTGCAGGAGACAGAGATGAATGTTTTTTACCACAGATTCAGGAATATCGCAGGAGAAGCAGGTGTCTACTGTAACTGATTTTTTCTTTTCTGTTGTTCTTTCAGTGTGGTGATGGTAAAGGCTAGGGCTGCTCTGGTGATGGGGGGACTTGTCTGGTGCATTTTGGCTGGATGGTCCCTTTGGTCTTGCTTTCCTAGAGTAGGAGAAACCTGTTAGTATCAATGAGTAGCCACTCATTTGAACCACATGAATTAGGGAAGAGGAGTCAGGTAGAAGGGGTCCCCAGATGAAGTCTCCTATGTAAGGGTGTTCTCAGCTCAAACAGTAATCCGATCATACATTGAGCAATTTAGAGGTATCTGCTCTGGGGAGGCTAGTGAGGAGTTTTAGTCATTTATCTGAGCTTATTATTTTTAGATATTCTCTGGGAAGATGTAAATTCAGAGTGTAGTTGTGGTCAGAAGGAAGAAGTGTCCCAAAGTGAGATTTTGATAGAGTTGAACATCAGAGGAGTCAGGCCAATGGGAACTCAGAGATTAAGTTCAACCCGAGTGGTATCAGGCCCAAGTATAGAATTTTGGGTGGCAGCTCTAGTTTCTTTATAAAATGCATTTATGAGGTTGGGGATCACCTTAGTTGAAAGGAGTGGTAGCAACCAGGAGTTGGAGAGCACCCAGATCTGAAGTGGTACCAAGGTTGCATTAGTGGGAGGTTGACATACAGAGCCAAAAGTTTTTGGCAAGCTCAGGGAATACCTGACTCAACAGAGAATGGGTTTGTAGACAGATAGAAGGGTTTGTAGACAGATTGTAGACAGATAGAAGGGAAGGGGGTCTGGGTTTGCTAGGTTAAGATCAGTATTAGAGGGACTAGTAATAGCATCAGTTAGTTGGAGGCAGGCATCTACATGGCCTGTACAGAAATTACAAAATTTGTCTTACAAGAAACAATTTAGGCAAATAAAACACATTACAATGGTAACAAAAGTGAAAGCTAACAGAACTCTATGGGGAGGGTCCACTCTTTAGAGTGGCTAGCCCAATAGTGAAGGCTAGAGTAAGCAGTCCAAAGGGACTTGAAATTCAGGGCTAGCAAAGCATTTGATTATGGAGAGTACCTTCAACAGTGTTCTTAAGCTTCAGCTATGCCTGGACTGGTCATTATGTGGAATGACCAGAGCAGGATGTCTTGGGAACTGGGCCTCTGGTGATCCTGTTGGAGATGAGTCTTGAGTGGATCTGGGGACCTGGACAAGCAATCCAAGCTGGTAGGTCCTTGGGGTAGGCCTTCTTGAATCGTATGATGAATCCACTGGGTGACTCCTGTAACTTTAACAGTGGTGGGTAGAGCAAGTACAACAGAAAGCCCTGACCACTGTGTCTAGCTGTTTAGATAAACAGACCGCTGGTCTCTACAAGGGTCCCGTGGTTTGAGTCAGGATCTCCAAGACAATATGGTCCTTTCCGTAAACGAAGAGATTGAATTCAATCCCAGGGCCAGGGTGCTAATGAATAGCCAGTTGATGTCTTTGAAGGCTGACTTTTACTGTACTTCTCACTTTAGGGGCTGACTTTCTGGTTCTGTAAGGAGAGAGGCTTAGCTTTTTCTGCAAACCCAAGAATCTAGATCCTGAAGAACCCTATCACTCCCAGAAAGTTGTGGAGTTTTCTTTCATCGTTTGGACTTGAGAGAGAGTGAAAGAACTGGGTTTATTTTTTTTATTTTATAGTAAAAAGGTAAAAGAAAATTTTATAACAAAATGATAGGAGAATAACAATAAATACATTCAATATTATCTTTAAAGTAGTCAACTGGAGTACAAAATATGAGCATAAAAAGTTCTTTTATTGATATTAGCATGAACTTTCCTTTTCTATGAACTAAGAGACAATAATAACATAATTAACTTGCATTTTTTTCTTTTTTCCCTTTTTCCTTTACTCTTTTCCCCATCCTTGTTCCTTTTTCCTTTTTAACAATTTCTGTCTATTTCACATCTATTGTATTTTTTAGATTTCATTCACTGTTTGAGTTTCTCATACCGGAAGACAATATGATGTTCACACATGTGAGTCTGTTTCATTTCACTTATGAATAAGATCTCCAGATATATCCATTTAATTGTAAAAGTCTCAAGTTTATCCTTTATGACTGAATAGTACTCCATTGTATAGAAATATCACATCTTTTTTATCCACTCGTTGGTTGATGAGCATTTGCATTATTTTTGTGATTTAGCTATTTACACATTATGCTGCAATAAACATTTGTGCACATATATCATTGTGGTATGATGTTTTTAATTCTTCTGGGAAGACAGCCAGAAGGGGAATAGCTGGGTCAAATGGGACCTCTAATCCTAGGTTTTGTTTGTTTGTTTGTTTGTTTTTTAAGAATCTCTACATTGATTTCCACAGTAGTTGCACAGTAGTCTACTCTCTCACCAACAGTGGAAAAGGGTATCTTTTTAACCACAGCCCTCCAGCATTTGTTATTAGTTGATTTCTTGACAAAAGCTATTCTTGCTGGAGTGAGATAGAATCTCGGTGTTCTTTTAATTTGCATCTCTTGAATGACTAATGGTGTGGAACATTTTTTCATATATTTATTTGTCATTGTATTTCTTCATCTGAAAAGTGTTGTATTCATCTCAGATGCTAATATTTGGATTAGGTCTTTGAGTTGGGGGGTCAGAGTTTTTTCAACTCTCTATTTGTTTGAGATAGAAGTCTTTTGTTTGAGGGGTAAGGGGCTAAAATTTTTTCCCAGTCTTTGGGTTGCCTTTTCATTCTGTTGGTGATTTCTTTTGATGTGCAAAAGTCTTTTAATAAGATGAGGTTCCAGTTGTTCATTCTTTGAAGTATTTTCTGTGCAGTTTGTGTTTTGTACATGATCTCTCTATCTATCACTATGTCTTTAAGATTTGTACCTACCAGTAGATTAATATTTAGTATTTAGAACTTTGATCTATTTTGACTTTATTTTAGTGCATGGTGCTACACATGAGTCGAGTTTCAGTCTTCAGCATATAGAGAGCCAGTTTTTCCTGTGCCGTTTATTAAAGAGGCTATCTTTCTCCCAGTGAACATATTTGGCCCCCTTTTCAAGGATAAGACAGCTGAGTGTGCTTGTAGTTGTGTCTGTGTCTTCTAATCTGTTTCACTGATCCTCAGGTCTGCATTTTTTTTTTTTTTTGCCATTCCATTCTGATTTTATCTCAGTAGCTTTGTAGTATAATTTCAAGTCAGAGATTGTAATGCCTTCTGCCTTGCCTTTGTTGACCAGAATTGCTTTTGTTATTCCAGGTCTCATCTGGTTCCAAATAAATTTTAGGAATGTTTTCTCTAGATCTTTGAGGTATGTTAATGGTATTTTAATTGGGAAAGCATTAAATCTGTATAATAATTTTGAGAGTACAACCATTTTCACTATGTTGGTTTTCCTATCCATGAGCAAGGAATATATTTCCATTTTCTGATATCTCCTTCAATGTCCTTTTATAGAGTACTATAATTTCCCATGTATTTATCTGTTACTTCTTTTGTTAGATTGATCCCTAGGTACTTCGTTTTTTTTGGCTGCTATTGTGAAAGATGTTATTTCTTAATTTCTTTTTCAGTGAATTTGTTGCTTGTGTGAAGAAATGCTATTGATTTTTGAGTGTTGACTTTGTATCCAGCTATACTGCTAAATTTGGTTGTTAAATTTAGAATTCTTTTGGTAGAGGATTTGGGAGCTTCTATGTAGAGTATCATGTCATTGGCAAACAATAATAATTTAACTTCTTCCTTTCCTTTCCTATCCTTATTCCTTCTATTTCTCTCTCTTGTCTAGTTGCTCTGGCTAATGTTTCCAGAACTATATTGAATAGGAGTGGTGATATTGGACATCTTTTTCTTGTACCTGATTTTAGATTAAAAACTTTCAGTTTATTTAGAATTATATGTTCATTTAGAATTATATTGGCTATTAGTTTGTCATAAGTGGCTTTTATCAGATTGAGGTAAAGATCTATTTCAATTTTCATAGGGCTTTTTATCATGAGTGAGTGTTGGACCTTATCAAAAGCTTTTTCTGCATCTATTGAGATGATCATGCAATTTTTATCTTTGTTGATATGATGTATTACATTTATTGATTTGAACATGCTGAACCATCTCTGCATTTTTGCAATGAATCTCACTTGGCAAATCTGGATTATCTTCTTGATGATTTGCTGCATTCTGTTGACTAGTATTTTACTGAGGATTTTTGCATTTATGTTCATTAGGAAGATTGGCCTGTAGTTCTCTTTCTTGATAGGGTCTTTTTCTGGTTTGGTATCAGTTTCATACTTGCCTCAAGAAATGAGGTAAGGAATATTACCTCCTTTTCAACTTCATTAAGTTTGAGGAGTATTGGCACTAAATCTTCTCCACATTTCTTGTAAAATTCAGCAGCAAATCCATCAGGACTTGAAATTTTCTTTGTTATAAGTTTTTAATTACATTTTCAATTTCATTATGTGATACTGGGTTATTTAGAATTTTTATATCTTCTTGATTCAGCTTTGGTAATTCATATGTATCTAGGAATCTGTCCATTTCTTCTGTGTTTGCCATCTTATGAGAGTAAATATTTGAGAAGTATGTGTTGATGATCTTCTGAATTTCCATAGGATCTGTATTGATTTCACCCTTTTTATTCCTCAATGCATGAATTTGTGTCTCTTCTTTCCTTTTTTTTTTGTTTGATAATTTTAGCTAAGGATTTATCAATTTTATTTTTTCCCAAGAACTGACTCTTCAGTTCATTAATTCTCTGTATTCTTAGTCTCAATTGTGTTAATTTTTGCTCCAATCTTTATAATTTCCTCTCTTGTATGGGTTTTAGACTTCACTTGGCTTTTCTATTTCTAGAAGCTTGAGGTACAACAGTAGATCTTTTATTTGTACTTGTTCTGCTTTCCTGATATGAGACTTCACTGCTATAAATTTCCTGCTTACAACTGACTTCATTGTATCCCACAGGTCCCTGATACGTTGTATCTGCATTTTTGTTTAACTGTGGATATTACTTAGTTTCTTCTTTAATTTCATCTGTGACTCATTGGTTGTTCAGGAGGGTGTTATATAATTTTCATGTGTTTGTGGAGTTTTTGCAGTTTCTTTTTCCATTAATTTCCAATTTCATTGCACTACAGTCAGATAATATGCATGAGATAATTTCAATGCCTTTGCATTTACTTAAACATGTTCTATGGGCTGGTAAGTGGTCTATTTTAGAAAAAGCCCCATGTGCAGTTGAGCAGAATGTGTATGCTGATGTTGTTGGGTGGAACACTGTAAACATCTACTACATCTGTTTGTTCACAGGTTTGTTCAGTTCTGATATTTATTTTAGTTGTTCACTTTGTTCAGTTCTGATATTTATTTTGGTTAACCCTTTTGTCTAGTTGATCTATCTCTTGGTGATAATGGGGTATTAAGGCCCTCCATTACAATTATGTTATTGCTTATTTGATTTTTCATGTCTATTAATATTTGTCTTATATAGTTATGTGCTCCTTTATTTGGTGCATACATATTTATGATTGTTATTTCTTCCTCTTGAAGTTCTCCCTCAACAAGTACATAATGACCTTCTTTTGATTATTCTTGGTTTGAAGTTCACATTGTCTGCAAACAGAATTACTACTCCTACCTTTTTCTGGGTTCCTGTCACATGGAGTATCGTTTTCCATTCATTAACTCTCAGTCTATGAATTTGTTTTTTAGTGAAGTGTGTTTCTTGTATATAGCATATTGTTGCATTTTGTTTCTTGATCCATTCCCCCAGTTTGTTTCTTTCAATTGTGTAAATTAAAGCCATTTACATTGATGGTTATAACGGATATGTATTGGTTTATCTTTGTCATGTTAGTTTCCCACTGTTGTTTCTTTGCCTTTCCCCTCTGGTTAACTGCTTGCCCTGCCTGTGATTTCATTGTGTTATTCTTCGAATTGTGATCATTTTTAATCTCTGTTTAGAATGTGTTTCAGTACTTTTTGTGGGGTGATTTGTTGATCGTGAATTTCTTCAGTTTTTCTTTGTCATGGAGGTATCTTATTTCTCTGTTAATTTGAAAGATAGTTTTTCAGGATACATTAATTTGGGTTGGGAGGTTTTTTCCAAGACTTGAAATACTTCACCCCAAGCTCTTTTTGATTTGAAGGTTTGTGTTGAGAAGCCTGCTGTGATTCTGATGGGCTTTCCTTTATAGGTGATCTGTTTCTTTTATCTAACAGCTTTTAATATTTTGTTCTTGTGCTGAACTTCTTGGATCTTGATTATTTTATGTCTGATTGTAGATTTATTATGGTCATGGTTAATTGGATTCTATATGTCTCATTTGTCTGTATGTCAGATTCTGTTCTTAGGTTTGAGAAATTATCTGCTATTACTTCTGCAAATAGTTTTTTATGTCATTTGTATGGACTCTTGCTTTTTCATGGACACCTATCAGTATTATATTATTTTTCTTTGTATCCGCTTACAGCTGTTGAATTGTTCTTTCTTGATCCTTTTTATTTTTAGGAGAGCTTTCCTTTCAAGATCATTACCCACAATCCTGTTTTCAAGGTCCAAACATCTATTTTTTGTTTCATTCAAGTGGCTTTTACCAGCTTGCAACAGAATTTCTAATTTCCTGGATATCTGTTCAAATCCGTTTCATGTATTCTATTTTTTTCCTGTATTGATCATTCACTGTTTACATCCTTTTCCTATCATCATATTTTTATATATCTCTACTCTAGATTTGCTGAGCAATTCCTTTATGAATGTTGACATTTCTTTTTTTTTAATCTGAGAAATTATTTCTAATCTAGTTTCCTCTATTGCTTCATGAGTTTGTTTCTTTAGTTCAGTTGCTATCATTTCAGAAAGTTCAGGTCTATGTCTCCATTTTCCTCTGTATCACTGTCTCTTGGACTTGTTCTGAGAGGGCTGGAGGTCTGAGATTGCATCTTGCATCTGTGCCTTGTCATTTTCTATTTCAAAAATTTCTGGGTTTTTTCCGTGTTGTTTTTTGTAGTAGACAGCTATATCACTGGCACGAAGTACTGTCAAGGAAAAAAATCTGTTCCTCAGGGATGTCCTCTGGGTGTAGGAGGTTCTTGGCTTGTGTCTTTTCCAAGATCCTTCCTCCCTAGTTAATTAAGAGTGAGATGCTGGTATCTGTTTGGCTCAGTCCCCAGTTCTTTGGTGCTGGGCTGTGCCAGATAATTACTCCAGAGTTTCCCAGTTTTGTTGCAGAAGGGAGAATAACTGATTGCAACAGGTTAGACATCTTAGCTAAAGTAGTATAATTAGTAATAACAATATCATCAAGTGCAGTTTAGAAAGTTACAAACTTTGGTGGCTATTAATTTTGTACCTTAAACCATAAGAGCAAAATCTACAACTATATAACAGATCTGATCATAAATTGGGAGTTTGTATTCAAAGTGTTTCCTCTTTAGTAGAGTGGTTTTTACCCTGTGGTGGGGAGATTTAAGAAGGATAGTGAATAAGACAAACATAACTGAACTTGATCTCTGGGCTTGAGGGATGAGATTTGTTTTCTTCGGCTGGAGTTTTTCCCCAGACATTTAGAAAAGACAAGGAAAGAGAAAAGAAAAAGAAAGAAAAAAGAGAAAAAACAAAGGTAGCTCTGCCTGCCAGCTTCTATTTAGTGTGTCTTTGTCCCAAAGCACAGTTTTGGTTCACCAAAATTAGCACCTGTTGGCCACATTGAAAAGCTATTAGATGGGGAGATTTCACATGATATTCAACTTCCCAAACATACAAATAAATGTACTACAGCTGTTAGATCTCTATCCTCCTTTTTCTCCTCTTTCTTCCTTCCTTAGTTCCCATCAGGGAAGAAGGCTTCATACAGCCACAGCTTTCTGTGTTCTGACTCTTGTTCTTTTTTCTCCATCCTCTCATTGTCTTCACTATGAGAACACTGAGAGTTGCACAGAACATGTCATCTGGATATGCCTCAAGCAGGCCTGGAAGGTTGACTTTTATTTTTTAAAGATCTGAAGTGTATAGCCTATTTTTTCTCATGGGACTGTTACAGAATTAGACACTTTTCACCATTGAGAATTAGGCTGGCAGACTCCTCAGGTGTGAAGGTTATTTTGATTCCAAATTTGGTCAGCAGGTCTCTCCCCAGGAGGGGTACAGGCAGTCAGGTAGGTAGAGGAGCAGTGGTAGATTGGAGAAGTGTCTTGGTGTCAGGCAGAGAGGCAGTCATACTAACAGTTGGTGAAGGGAGTGACAGGTGTAGAAACAAGTTGATGACGAGTTGCCAGAGGCAGAAGAAGCAGGCTGGTAGGTAGCACTGGGGTCCATGGACCAGGTCACAGACTAGCAATGGATGCTGGAGCTGGTGGGTCAGATGACAGTGGGCTGTCAGCCAACACTGGAGGGGAAGCTGTGGGTAGAAGGATGAGGGTATATTACGGAGACAGGAGGTCTTTTTCTGGGTCTCCCTAATGAATGATTTTCTCTTTTTGGGATTTTCAGCCCTGCTCATGGGTCACAAACCTGACTCTGTATCTTCCTATTTATGCAAAATCAGACCCATGATGGAAGAATCTGAGCAATCTCCAGCCAGGAGTCAATATAATGAAACTGGCCAGGGTGGGCCAGTTGATCAGCAACAATGTTCCAGACTTCATGAACTGTCTGGATGTTTAGTGTTCCTTCAAGGGGCCACCCCACATTAAACTGGGGCCAATCTACCTTACATAGTGCCCACACCTTTGGGGCTTTAATTTTATTCCACAATCTTCATTAAATTCCTTCCTAGATTTTTTATTATACAGTGTAAGATAGTAGGCTTACTAGGTATGTTGCCTGTGGTATATATAGTGTCCCTCAAGTGGAGGCACAACAGACAAAAGATGAGAGTCCCCAGAGGAGACCCCTCAGATGCCTACTTAGCTGCACCCATCTTGGGAATTAGGAGTGTTCTTGCAAAGGTGGCATGGTCAGACCACCATTACGCCACTGTTATGCCCATGACATCTCCACAGAATAGCAGATAAAGGCCCAATCAGACTCCATTGTTTAGTGTTTCTTTGCTATGGAACTGCATAGACCAGCTATTGAGGGCAATAGTCAATTACACTCATTCATACACTAAAACGGTCATTCAGAGGTTAAAACATTCCTACCCCTTTGAGAAGTTCCTTGTCTGGAGTCTCAGTCTTGAGACAGGTGATCAGGCTTTCCTTCTGTCCAATGGAACAGACCTAACTGTGCTCCAGATGGGCTCTGGCCTTATCTTATCCTGAAATCCTAGTGAAACTTGGTGCCGAGTCAGATGTACGTAACCATCAGTCCCCCTCGCCTAGTGAAGGAAGGACTACCAAATTTGGGCAGTGGTGCATTGCCTCATTCTCTAGGGAAGGCTTCTGGCAGCTGCTCCTGACTCCAAACCAGTGGTTCAGAGGGACAGCATGGTCAGTTTCCCAGCCAGTGCACCCAAACTGTTGTGGTGAACAGGATAACAGAAATCTTCGGATGACACAAGAAGTCAAGCAGGCACTTGAAGAAGTGGAGAAAGCCAGTCTTTTATTGGTTAGCCAGGCTCAGAGGAGTTCATACGCTGAGACCTGGATGCCAGGGATAGAGTTACAGAAAGTTTTATACATTTTAAGGCAGGAAAAAGTGAGCTAAATAAAGACAGTTACTTCAAGGTGACAAATTACAACTTGGGCCATCTGGTCAGCCTCAGTCAGCTAGGGAGTCAAAGCAGGGGGAAGGGAAGAGGAGAGAGCACTGTAGGTTGGGGAGTGAAGTCTCTTATGGGGAGGGAAAGAGGAGTGAGACAGTTGTGAAACTGCTCATTATCACATCAAAGCCTCGGCTGTGAGAGAGAGGGGAGGGAGGAGGAAGGAGCTGAGAGCAGAAAGTGCCATAATCCCACAAGGCAGAGGACCAGAAAACTGAGTGCCCAAGAGGACTGCCTTTCTGTCCCACAGCAGTGGTGCTTGAGAATGGAGGGCTCTGGGATTAGATAAGGTCGTTAGCACCCCTGGTTGAAACCCTGTGGCTTTATAAGCAAACAAACATTTCTATCTCATGCCCTGTGATGCTGCATTGCCTTGTGAATGCCAGCAAGGACATAATCAGGTGTGTCCCCTTGACCTTGACCCTCCAGAATTATTACGAATTTTTGGGTCCTAAAGATATTCTTTCCAGGTTCTTAGTGTTCTGAACAAATAACTGGACACAATGTGGAAAAAGTAGTGAAGATTTACATTTATTGAGGGCAGAAAAGAAATATGTTCTGCAGAATGAGCAGAGGCTGGTGAAACGGTTCCCAGTGGCTCCCAGGGTCATGGCAGGGCTTCTTTCTATATCCACTTCCAGAACTGCTTCTTCTTCATGCAAATAAGGCATTTGTGTCAGCTGTAAATGAAGAACTGAAAATGACCCTGCCCTGATTAATTCTAGTACAGGGTTTGGGACCTGCCATAGTCATTCACATTCTGTGTTCTGTGTCTCCTTCACTGATAAATTATGTCCATTTGTTCAATCAGTGTTGCCCCACCCTAATCTCCTACCTCAGAACCATAAGCCAACATAACTTTTTTTTCTTATACCATAGCTGGCCTCAGATATTTAATTATAGTAATGAAAAGCTGATTAGCACACTTAAATTTAAAACCTGTAAGTAGGGGCTGGCACGTTGGCTCAATGATAAAGTACTTTCAGTCCCTAACATCCAAAAAAAAAAAAAAATACACAGGTACACATATAAAACCCAACAAATAATTTCAATATAAACTTTATATTATTATATATATCATATATTAGATATTTTGGACTGAGGAAAACTTGAATCCTATAACAACCCCCCACCAGTTTTGTCCCATAACACAAGTGATTTCTGTCCTTATCCCTCCCTGATCAAGCATTACTCTGTAACTTGAAGGCATAAAGCTGGCTTATCCAAAGTCATTGCGATTTCCTAATTGCCAAACTCGTAGATTATTTTCAGTTCCCTAAATAGCTGCTTTCTACAGCATTTGGCATCACTGAGTATTCTGCCCTTAAAACTCTCACCCCTTGACTTCTGTCAAAGAACAAAATTAAAACAGTTTAGCTTAAAGATGTTAATTGATTTTATTTTCCATTCTAAAATTGAGCAATATTTCATTCTATGAAACAGAATAAGTATTCAGATGGTTTGAGTAGAAGAGGTTTTCATAGACAGAGGAAGGCTGGGAAAAACAGAAATAAATAATAAAAAAGCCGATAGGTCGTTTCACAGTTACTTACCTTATATGGTGGGTATATAGAAACAGAACAAGAGAAAAATAACTGACAGGTTAATACCAAGTGTGGCATTCAGGTTACTTTTTTACAAGGATTTAAAAATGCAAAGATTAAAGTAGAGGGAACATTATTACTATGCAGCTGGCTTGACTGAGAAATTTGACTGTTATCTCTCCCTTTTGTTGAGGAAGTCAGATGAAAACCTAATTTATGTTTGATGAAATGGAGCCTCATGTAAGTGACCATTTTGATTTGCAGTCTCCCTCCAAAATCCATACACCGAAATGTAATCCTAATATGTTGAAAATGTATTAGGAGGAGGGGCTCTGGGCCAGTGACAAGGTCAGGAAGGTCAAATCCTCTTACATGATATTAGTGTTCTTATAAAAGATGCCGAAGGGAGCTCATTTGCCCCTTTGGCCTCTCCTTCTACTATGTGGGACACATGGAAGGTGCTACTTTTGGGAAATAGGCCCTCAGCAGACATTGAATCTGCTGGTGTCTGAACATGCACTACTCAGCCTCCAGAACTGTGAGAAACAAATTTCTGTTATTTATAAATTACTCATATTGTTATAGCAGCAGGGATGAAACAAGGCATCCCATAACCAGGCACAAATGGATTCCATCTTGTAATTAATTTTGAAGCCTATACCCCTCCACTCCAATGCCCATTGTCACTGATTTGGTCTAATTCTCTCCTTCCTCTAGGATTTTTGAAACTACACTTAAAACTAGGACAGAGAATGGAACTAGTAGAGTTTTTTTTCATTTAAGAAATATAAATATAACAGGAAATGAATGGAATGAATGATAACCAGGAATAAATTATTTCACTGGTAAGAAAATTGAGTACTAAAAGTTATAGTATTGTTTCTTGTTAGGGACCACAAATTCATAATGGCTAATTTTGCATACTTCCCTAAGTATGGGGATAAAATGGGGGTTTGGGATTATCAGTACCACCCATCTGAGATTTCCCATTGACTCTTCTTAGCATAAGATCATCTATGCCTTCTTGAATCATCATAGAATTATACTACATGACAAGATTCTTCTTAGCATAAAACCATCTGCACCCTCTTGGGTCATCATAGGATTATACTCTAGCACAAATTCCTTCTTAGCATGTGATCATCTATGCCGTCTTGAGTCACTCCAGGATTATACTTGCTCATAGACTTACAAGCCTCTGAGTCTTCGGAGAATTGGAATGTTTTGCTAGCCCTGCCTATAATTGTATATACCCAATAAATAGTGGCTGCTTAGGAGAGTGAGGAGGACCTATCGAGAGACACTAACTTCCCAATCATCATGTGTTACTAAACTTGTCTCTGTTTGTAATTTTCCTCTCTATACCCTTAATACAGACAATTAGGACTCTTCACTGAGTCCCCAATAGTTTCTGTAAATGGAAAGTGTTATATAAAGGTCTCCATTTATTTTTATTACCTGAGCTACTACAGATTTATTTTTAAATGAAGGTTATTTTTCTTTTCCCAAATAATGAAGAATTTAGAGAATTTATTATTGGTTCATTTCTTTTTGATATCTAGATCTTTCAATGCCCACAACTTAAATTATATCAACCATATATTTTCTCACATCTTTTTTCCTGCGGTTGAGTGCTCTAAAAGATAAAATCAAGAAGGAAAGTTCAGTGAGTTCTTATCTTGAACTACAGAAAAATTGAAAGATAGAGGTACGTGATAGGGCACGGTACATTCTGCATGTTTCTACAACATGCAGAATCAATTACCATCCTGAAAGCAGCATTAGGTAGATTGAAAAGCCCTCTTAAGGGAGTAGGGAGGGGAAGGAACAGGGAAGCAAAGGAATTAAGACTTGTTACGTACACACCAATTCCTCATGATGAATGTAATCATTATGTACTGCAAGCATGTACTAATGAAAAATTTAACATAACTTTTTAAAACATAAAGTGTCCTACTTTTTTAATATTCTCTCATATTTCTAAATATAAATTATCATTAGCAAATAATTATGATGACTAATAATGCCATTATTTAATTCCCTGCCAGCTGAGGCCTGGCAGAGTTTGAAGGATACTAAACCTCAAGAGCATGCAATTTTAGAAATGAACAATTAAGCTCAGAGAAGATGAGTAGGGGTTACCATGGTAACCTGATCCTACAACCTTATGTGAGGCCATATTGCTTAAGTGTTTGACTCACAGAGGCTAGTTTCTGAATTTGCACTTTTGACAATTTTTAGGTACAGACAAGGAGTTTTTTTGTGCAAATTTAGAAGGAACAGGTACTTTTAAAACTGCAGAAAATGCCTGTGTGAATTTTTTTTAACTGAAATGACAATATAATGGAGATAGTAACATCTAACCACAATTTTTAGTCTTAAACTATGTCAAAAATATTGAAACTATGGGCTCTGTGAAAATAATAATAATTGCAAGGAGATGTTCTAGTTAAGTATAATTATATAATTACTTTTGGGTCATTCAGTAATACTCATTAGTACTAGACTTGCAGCTAAGTGGTAAAGCACCTATTTAACATATGTGAGACCCTAGCTTTGATCCCAGCATAAGACACACACACACACACATACACACACACAATAATAATAATAATAATAATAATAATAATAATAATAATGGTTAAACTCAATTATGTAACGGACTTTCTTGGAGGTACTAGGATTCATTGAACAAAATAGAAAAAACAAAAATATATAGTAAATAAATGACTCATAGTATAGTGTCTAGTGTGTGTGTCTAGTGTGTTTGATTGTAGTAAGGGACTATGAGGACAAAATAAGCAAGGCAGGGAGATTGGAAATTCCAATGAGGGGGTACAGTTTAGCAATTTTAAGCTGGATCGTCAGAGAAGGTTTTGTAGAGAACATATTTGCAGTCAAAAAGGATAAAGGAGTGAGCCATGCATCTGAAGAAGAATGTTCTTGGCAGACAAAATGTCTGTGATGTCACTGAAGCAGAGCTATGCTTGCCGTGTTCAAGGAGCATTAGGTAAACTGGAATGGAATGAATAAGAGGGACTAAAGCAAAGCTGAGATCAGAGTGACTACCAAGGGCAAGATCATACAGGGTTTTGTAGGTCACTGAATGTATTTTGGCCTTCATTCTGAGAGCAATGGGCAGCCACTAAGAGATCTCAAGCAGAGGACTGACATGACCAATTAGGACGCAATAGTAACAATTCAAAGGAGACATTACATTGATCAAGAGATTAGTGATGGACGCTGTCAGATTCTGATTATATTTTTAATATAAATATACTAGGATTTATTGCATGTAGGTGTGACAGTAAGAGCAGAATCAAAGATGATCATGGGGTTTGAGGAATAATCAACAGAATGATTGGGGATGTTATTATTTAAGGTGGGGAGGGCCATAGATGGAGAGGGTTGGGTCATAGAGGTGGGATGTTTGGGCAAACAGATTAAAGTTTGAAATACCAGTGAGATATACAAGAAGAAAAAGAAAAGTCCCAAGTTTAAGGGAAAGGGCTGGGCTGAAGACATAAATTTGGGGATTACAGCACAAATAGAAGGTATTTAATGTTATAAGATGAAATAGGACAACTAACGGACTGAGGAGAGAACAGATGGATCTCTAGGGCACTATTTCATTAAGATACTAAAAGCAGAAAACAGGACCCTCTCAAAAATGGGGAAAAAAAGACAAAAGAGGGGAAAAAGACTAAGAAGATTGAGTCAAAACCAAGAGAGCATAAGGTTCTAGAAAACACATGAAGAAACCTTTTCCAGGAGCAAGGAATGATCATGCTGAATGCTGCTGACAGGTAACTTGCTCACTGACTTCAGCCAAGTGGTGTTCACTGATTCATTTGACTTATGAGAGTGATCATTTTATGCATCCTACTCAGTTTCCTCTCTGCACTTTCCCGTTTCTTCATTTCACATTCTTGTTATCTCAAAGGGCCCCATTATAAGGGCACCCCCTTGACTTCCGGGAAGATGGCAGAACAGAAAGCAGCAGAGAAAACAGCCTCTCTCAGAGAAACAGTCCAGATGCTGGAGTATAGCATCACGGGGAAGACAAGAAAGAAGGAAATGGGTCCCCTCTACCCAGGAAGAACCTAAAGGGAGAACTGAAGCACACAGAGAGAGTAAAAAATGAAAAACTTAAACAAAGGAGAAGATGGTAGCACCTTCACCCAGAGCCGGACCCACTTTGCCAGAAGAGCTGTTGAAACTGGAGGCGCATGGTCACTGTGACGATGGTGGCTGCCAAGCCTGAAGACCTCTGCAAAGAGATGGTGGCGGTAGGGAGCAGCAGACATGGAGAACTGCACTGGGTGGCGCTATTTCAAAGATAACAAAGTATATTATGGTAACCATTTCTGATTACCTATTAGCTTGATTTAAAGCCCTGTATTGCTTTCATTGTTTTGTTTTGAATGATTTTATTCTATTTTGTTTTGTTTGATTATATCATGTCTGATGATATAGGCAACTACTTTGAAGGCAATAAGATACATTATGATACCCACTGTGGTTTTGCAATTATCTTCCTTTGAAGGCCTATACTGTTTCCACTGTTTTGTCTTTATTGGTTTTATTCTATACTATTCTGTTTGATTTTATTTTGCCTGATGGTATAGGCAATTCTTTTGAAGATAATAAAAGACATTATGGTAGCCATTGTTGATCTCCTTGTATTTTGTTTTTAAGTCATGTACATGTTCATCCTTTTGTTTTGATTGACTCTATTATATTTTGTTTCATTTGGTTTTATTCTCTTCAAAATAAAATTTAAAAAAAGAAGGCGCCCCTTCAAAAAAAGAACCTGCTTGCAAGTGTTCCTTTCAGTGTCAGTGTCCAGAAACCACCTAAGATCCCAAGAATTAAGTTTGACATTTTACATGTAAAATATTTTAATTTTCATAACAATCCCATGAGCAACCCATCACTGAGAGAAAAGGATACAGAAAATTAGTGAAGTGGGATCTAACTTTCCAAGATCACAGAGTTAAGAAAATGTGATCTAATTCAGTCTGCTTGACCCCAAAAGCTATGTTTTCGCAATAAAAAAAACTTTAATCATTCAGGTTCCCTGGGGCAATCTGGTGAGAACCCTGAGAATGTTAAGCACTGTTGAGCTGTAGGGGAGAAATGAAAGTAATTGTGGGATAAAGAGTCCAGAGAAGAGGCTGGAGACACAGATTCTACCAACCTGGAGCCAAAGTTAAAGCTCTGCAAAACTCAGAAATAAAATACTGTGGAAGAAGAATGAGTTGACCATCTAACAAGAGAAGCAATTTAGAATTTTCATCTGCAACCCAGAATTACTTCTGTGGGTGTCCTGGAGTTATCATGGAGGTAGAGACATCTAAAAGCAAATCTAATGTAACATTGGCCATGTCCATAATTTTTATGTATTTTGTCATTTAACCAAATCTGCTTTTATATTCTAGATTTGTCACCCATTCATAGAAATTTATTTTCAAGAAACATCCATGCATAGTTAAAAAGAGTTTACTATACCTGCTAATTTTATATTATTTAATTCTAGTATGTATGTTTAAAATATTTCTCTGGCATCTGAGAATTATTCTGTTATTGGGAAGCATTATGTTTCCAAGTTCATTTATATTTTTTTCTTGCCTTCCTGCTGGTTCATTCTTCCATTAAGCCTTTAAGGAACACTTATTACGTTAGACTGTGGGCAAGGAAATCAATAAAACACAATCCCTGACAAGGCATTAATAGTCTGGTGAGAGAAAGAGACACTTAAACAACAACAAAGACAAAAAGACTGTACATAGTGAGGTCTGAGAATCCAGAAGAAGCATCCTCCAACTCTATTAGGAATAACAGTCATAGATGGGTTTAGGAAAAATGTCCTCAAGGTTAGAAATAAGGATATATTGAAAGCAAAGCCAGTAAGAATTGATTCATGATGATAAGATTGGCCATCAGGAAAATCATCCCATATATGGTCTGTAGATGTGTTTAACCCCTTAAATCTTGAATTCAGTGGCTGTCTGCTGCCCACAAGGAATCAACTCAAACTTCGTGCCATGACCTTCCATTGCATATTTTTCAGACTTTGTCTCAGATTCCCAGTGTTTAGTAAGCACATTAAAGCTTAAGAAGCACAAGGAATAATACGTGAAAGACCTTAACTGAAAAGCCTCACACTTGTGCCAATTAGTTTTCCAGCCCCAAACCACTATGCTGTGCAAATTGGCTTGTGATAGATTTGCTAGCCTGGGGCTTAACTATGTGTGGCATGACATCTACCCAGCTTGGTAATGGACCCAGAGAAACAACTTATCTTTCCAAGAGTAACTTGCATGTTCTCCTCCTTCTGGAGGCAAACCTGCCACCCCCTTTTTGTGCATGAGTCGAGCCCTTTCCAATCCTAGGACTTCACAGCCACCCCAGCACTCCACTCCCAGCCCCAGTAAATCTTTCTGTTTCTTGTTTTACACAAGCAGATGCTCCTTCGAGTCAGCCTCTAATACATCATTTTGCCTACCTCCCAAACTCCTCCCTCAGCCAAAAATGATAAAAGTAGCTTCACTTCTTTGTTCTCACTGAGAGCATTTATATTTTTTAATAACTCTCCCGTGCCCACATTAAAGGCCTCTCTAATCTTTGTCTTCTCTCTCATTTTCTCTGTGCTGCCTCAGATTGAGTTCCAAAAATACTCAATCAGCTTGCTGCTAGCTTCTGCCTTGAAGTTACTCCAGGAAGGCTGCAAGATGAGAGGAGGAAGAGTGACTTGCTCCTGCAGACTGGCTTTTTGAGCCTCGTGCAGCATACTTGCTTGTTTCAGTAAGCAGCAGTTCTTTTCTGGGCAGCAGTATAATCAAGTTTGCAGGTTTTGCAGGCCTTACAGAACCAGTTTCATGGTGTCAGTCTCAGACACCCAGTACAGCAGAGGTCTGAGGAGTTAATGTCCTCTCCTGCAATCTTAGTTTCAGTAATTCCAAACTTCTGTATTTTTGCTAAACTGAAGAGTTGTAGCTGCTCCCTAAGGGTACTGCCTTTGTCATATTTTAAGGCAGTGGTTCTTGACCAGGCCCAAGTTTGCTTCTTAGGGGCCATTTGGCAAAAGCTGGTAAGAATTTTTAGCTGTCACAATTCAAAGGAAGTGAAGGGAGTACTACTGGTATCTCCTGGGCAGAGAATCCTAGAACACAGGAGCAGCCATCACAACAAAAGTTATTTGACCCAGTATAACATTGGTATCAAGATTAAGAGAACATGTGTTTTGAGTCCTTTTTTATCCTTTCAGTTAAAAATGTTATCCATGAAAATAGTAACACAGTTTAAAAGTCTTTGTTGTAAATTCTCTCTGATCAAATAACTTGTGGTTTTGATTGAATCCCAGCTGATTCAGCTTTCCATAATGTTAAAAAAAGAAACTAGATGACTAGGGGAAAAGAAAGTTGGAGACGTCTATGGTTGAAACAAAAAAGTATAATAAACCCAAATATTTATGTACCATGGTAATAATCAGGCAATTTCTCAAATATATGCAATTGGTAACTCAAGAAGTAGGATAATTTAACTTTTCTTTTGGGATAGCTCTGAGAGGGATGGAGCAAAGGATTGCTGCTTTTCATTGTAAGTACAGATACTATTTTATAAAACTCATCCTGATTTATTATTTTCAGAAAAATTCTGTTAAATAATTTAATACTTTATAAATATTATATAACTGAAGACTCAAGCTGGTGGTCAGCAGATCCGTTTTGTTTAGTCTTTACTTTTTTTCTCATATTGCAAAGATGATGTTTTCATAAAGTCCAGACTTTTACTCCTTGGAAAGTCAGGTTTGGCACTAGCAAATTCTCCTTTGTACAAGCACTGTGCTTAAGTGGCTGCCCACCTGAGACAAGGCGCAAGCTTTTCCTCGTGGTCTGCACCATTTCCTTCTGGCTTTCTCAGCAATTTTACCCAAGGCCTGCTTTTCCCAGTTGTACTACTGGCTTATTACTTGAGGCATGAGAATCAACAAATGATATGCACAGTAATAAATAATCTTCACAGTCTTGTACCAATTGCACCCTTAACCCACAAAGCAAAAAAAAAGAATTTGTCTAAAAGTCACAGGTTCGAGATTGGCATGAAAGTGATAGCACTGATTTTGAGTAAAGGAAGAGAATCAGCTGATGCGGTAGCCAGTGTCTGAAGTGATTAGTTGACTTATTCTTCATAACAATCAAATGAAATAGGTAAAAGTATGCATTTTACAGACAAAGGAGCAAGGTACAGAAAGTTAAGTAACTTGTATGCACTATCTTAAAAGAACCTCCTGGCAATCTTTTAATCTAATACTTCAAAATGATCTGTTCAGTGTGATATCATTTCTGTATTTTGCAGTACTCTTTCTGCTGTAAATGTCAGAAAGCCAGCTCAAGCCACAACATTTAATAATGTAAATTCATTGGCTCACACGATTAAAGTGCAGGATGTCAGGATTGAAGCTGGTCCATGGATGACTGCATTAAACCAGTTTTCTTGCTCTATATCTCCCTCTTTAATTTTAGTTTCTCTTTATATGTTGATTTCATTCTTTCAAGTTCCTCCGTGTAGTGGGTGTTTCAGGTGGTGATCACCGGAGAGAAGACCCTCAGGCTGAACTTAATGCTCAGCATGCTTATTAAGACCTACCCTCAGGATTAATATATGTAGAAGAGCAGGAAGCAAACTGGCCCATAAATCAAGCTGAGACACGCACAGTAACAACATGGGCTGACATAAAGTCCTTTATGAGTTGTCTTGCTCTGGACTGAGACAGCCAGATGCTTACACCTGTACTTTATTCAGTCTTTGGACATGAGCCACCCAGGGAAGGGGCTGACCTTGGACAAGGTGGCTGTCTACAGCTGAGGCAATCCATGGGCTGATAGCCAAATTCTGTCTGTCAACAATTCTTCTAGCAAATGTAGCAACTCTTTTATTGAAAGTGAATTCTGGCATTCATCAAGTGTCTGCCACAGTGGGAGAAGTGACTGCCAGCCTTTCAGGAGTCGCATCTAACTAAGGCTTGGATGAGTATCCCCCAGTGGTCCACGTGCCACAGGCATGGTCCCCAGGGTGGCCCCATAGGGAGGTACTGTGGACCTTTCAGAGGTGGAATATAGTAAGAGCTCCTTAGGCAACTGGGGATCATGCCACTGCAAGGGATGGTAGGACCCTGACCCCATCCTCCCTGCTTCCTGGCTCATGAGGTAAGTGGTCTGCCTCTCACCTCACTGCTACATGATATGCCACTCTCTCTAGAGACCCAAAGAGCAAGGCCTTTGGTCTTGGACAGAAACTTCTAGGAATGTGAATTGAAGGAAATTCTTTCTTTTCATAAATATAAGAAGCTCACTAATACATGTCCTTATAGCTTTCAATCTAAGAAAAAAAAAGGAAGAGCCTCCCTGATCTCCAATTCAGAAAATTCCAGAAAAGGATTTTGTCTACCTTGAAGCACATGCCTACTCCTTAGGTCAGTAATAAGGCCAGGAGTCTGGCACTATAACAGGCTCATTCTCGGTCACAGGTTGGCGACCTGGTGTTCCATGGAGTGCTGGGGCTCATAGCCCCACAGAAGACCATGGAGTCAGAGAAGAGCACTTCCCCAAACCAGGGGTGGTGGCAGTTAAATCTGGAGGAAAGCAAGTGAGTGCATTATGCAAAGCACAATAATAGATGCCACAAGCTTTCTTTTCAGGGTTCAGCTCTGACCTGCTCCCCAGTGACACTGGCAGCCAAACCTCTTGCACATCAGAAACCTGAGAAAGATACATAGTATAGACTTAGGGAGAATAAATTTAGCCAGCTCTTCAAGCCCACAGGAATAAGTGATCAGCATTATCTGTCACTTTCTGACCTCAGTCCATCTTCCTGGCACTCTCAGTTCTCAGTTTTTTGCAGAGTGCTTCCCACCCTCCAGCTCTACCAGTGTGAACAATGATGAATCAGGAATTTCTGTTTTGATTTTATAGCTTTAACGCTGCCTGATTCACCGTCTAGGTATCTGCCAACTCATCAAGGTAAGGTACAAAACTCCATCCGTATTAATGGAGTGTTATCCCCGTTCTTCCTCGCTAGCTTCTGGACTGCTGCTTCTCTACTCTAGTCTCTGTTTTGTTCCCAAATTTTGACTTCCCCTTCTTGTGATTTTCATCTTGTCCCTTGGCCTTGGTGTTTGGATCTTTCTGATTTTGACTTTTGGCTACTATTCAAGGACCCTCTCTTAGATTCATTCCGTATCTGTCCTAGTCAATCTTCGTCCTCATTAACGTGCCAGCCACTCTCCTCTCCTGTCTGCCTGGTACCATACAAACAGAGCACAAGAACTCAACGTACTGCATTCCCCTCCCTCTATAGATGGGAAGGTGATCTAAGGATGGAGAGAGAGGGGAAGTGTGGGAGGGGAAGAGGAAATAAAAAGAACTATATGTATTCCTTATGTATCACAAACATGTACTAATTTTCAAAACATTACTACATTTCTTACATCCGTGGGTTTTTTTTTTTTTTTTTTAATTCTTAGGGAAAACTTTAAAAAGTATGTGGTACTAAACATAAGAATTGTGAAACCAGAAGTCTACCAAAAGACTAACAAAGTAAAAGCCTGAAGGGTTTCCTTGCAAGCGACAATGTGATTTTGTCAGTTGGTCATAGTAAGCAATGCTGACTTACACACTGAAACTTGACAAGGTACTGGACATTACAAATACGAACAACGGTTTAGTCTGCAAAGGAAATGTAACTATAAAACAGACTAAGTATGTAAGCCAGTGAATTCTCTCCATCGTGGCAACTTCCAGTTTTTGCACATTTTACAGAATAATAAGGGATAAGGTACTTCAACATTTTCAGTAATTGGCAGAGAAACCAGGTCATTTGATGCAGTATCAGGCTGCACCGCCACCTTGTGGTCAGATGAAGTGCAGACAGACCCGCGCAGCGTTTGCGTGTCTCTGTATGTAAAAGTATATACACAGAAAAGTAAAAAACTGCCTCTGCTCTCTGCATTGTATTAACACCTTTTAGATATGTTTATTCCTTCACTCAGGTCACACCTTGCTGTTTCAGAAACATTTTGACTCTCTAAGCCAACTTCATAGCTTTGAGCAGTTAATATAATATGTTTATATCACAGAGGGAAAATGAATTTGCATATACTCAGGGGACATTTTGCCATTCGCCCTGTGTATAGGGTGAATATCATGTGGCTTCCTACTTGTATAGGAGTCTAGGAAAAGAGTACACAACCAGGATTCTGGTGTTGGAAGTGGTGCTGGCTTCCTAGGTCTCTTGAATAATCTATGTGATTTTGTCTGCTACTGCTCACCCTTAAATTCCTCAGGGACTAGAGACCCCTGCTTCTCTTTGGGGGATATTTCCTGTTCTTGTTTCCCTGTCTTCATTTTGGGTAGTTGAATTACCTAGCTCACGCCCAATCATAATTTTGATGCCCAGCTACATTTCTCAAATCCACAATCTCCACACTTGGGATCAGTTCCATTCAGATGTTGGTGGCAGGTCCCAGGCCAGACCAAACTCCTTACTGAGCTTGGCACTGGCCGTCTGCCTTCAGAAGACCCCTGGGATCTGACCTACTCCCGAAGTCCCTGCCCTTTCCTTCCGGCTCCTGTTCCTCTCTTTTTCAGGCAAACTTTGGACATAGTGTCTCGAACAGAAGGCTTGAACCCTTACAGACGAAAACTCCATTCTATTTCAGAAAAAAAAAACAGCTGTGTTTTTCAGAAACACATCAGTGTGACTCAGTATCCCTGGTTAGAAGTAATCTCATTTCCCACGACGTGATACCCTACTGCTTGGAGGGTTTTCTTATCACAAGAAAATAGCACACCCTCTCCACAAGCAGCAAGTGCACCATTTTTGCTTGAGAAGATGTAATGGATGCGAGGCACTCAATCATTCTTTAAATCGAAAATTTGGCTTCATTGTTAAGTAAATGATGGACAGGATAAATGAAAACTCTGGGGGGCACTTTTGGCTTGTAAACGAATATCAGAGGAAAGATATGCTGGGTGTTTTAACACATTCATATTCTACATTAATTTATCACTTCTATCAAAGGTTTCTGATAGGTGTATGTTTCCCCCCATAATGTATTCTGTAGTGTGGAAAATTCTCTCCTGGAGGTTTCCTGTACTATGTGGCTCTCTGGTCTAAATCTTATTACTAATTCCTAGCAATACTCATGCCACATACTGTCTAAAGTACACTATGTCCTTTCACACGTCGAATTTGCTTCTCATTATGCCTGAAATAATGACTTTACTCCTCCCTGCTTTTACTCAGTGGCTTGATAATTTCTATCAGTCCCTTACATTTCTTTCCAGCAGTGTTGGAAGACGTCTCTAAACCTCACAACCAGGTAAGAAGACCCCTCTATGCACCCTCAGAGTAGGAGCCTCTAGGTACCTACTTGCTACGGTGCTAAACATTGCTGGAAACCTTGCTGCTTACATAACTTACATTACATAAATCAGTCCCAGGTCCACAGCTGCAAATAACAGCAAATGTTGTGAGCAGAATATTTTTTTAAAAATAACTTTTCTTTTTCACAGACATGATTCTATTGAGCATTTTTACAGTGTGCTTATGTAATAGCAGTCAAGTCAGCAGAGATTGTGAAACTGAGTAATATAGAATATAGCAATATTTACAGTGAATGAGTAGTTTTATCTATTACCTAAATTTAAAAATTATTAATATGTCCTCCAAGAATTTGTAGAATTTAGAAATGCAAAAGCAAATATATATATATATATATATATATATATATATATATATATGTTGTTGTTTGGATACAGGGTTTCATTATGTAGTGTAAGATGGCCTTGAATTTTCTTATGTAACAGGCTGGCCTCAAACTCACAGTGATCTTCCTGCCTCAGCCTCCCAAATGCTGGAATTACAGCCTCCCAAGTACTGGGATTATAGTGCTAGGATTACAGGCATGCAAACTGGCAAGAAATGTTTTTTTAAAGGTGAAAAATATCTTCGCAAAAGTTTTCAGAACTTTGAGTTACTTTGAAATTCAACTAGTCACTTCCACTTTGAGTACAAATAAAATAAATGTCTCTAAACATAGGTTTATTAGCATTATTAGATTTCTCCTCAGAAGTACTCTATATGACACAGTGTACATACCTATGTTGTAAAGATGTAAAGACATGAATGGGGGAGAGAGACTACATAGATTTCATCAGGTTTAGTGTGTATGTTAGGCTGCTTTGCGTTACTATTGTGAAATACTTCAGGAAATAACCTGAAAAGATAAAAGGGCTATTTTGGCTCATAGTTCTGAAAGTTCCAGTAAGGTGAGCCTATTCTGGCAAAGACAACACACCATGACAAGACACATGGCAGAACAAACTGCGTCTTGGGCCAGGAAACAGGGAAAGATTGAGATGCTCATGTGCCGCCCTCAAGGCAGGAATACAGACTCTCACAGTGACTGCAAGAGCTTCCATTGTCCCACCCCTAAAGGTTCCACCATCAGCCAGTAATCCCTCCCTGGGACAAAGACTTTAATGCACGGACCTTAGGGGACACTAGCTGTCCTCAAAGCATAGCAGTAGTGTTTTATTTTTACATGATGTAATGGCTGTTATGGTTTGAAAACTGGTGGTCAACTTAATGCCAGCTGGATTACATCAGCATGCATTGAGAAAAGATGCTTCACCTGAGGAGGGTTGCCAGGATAAATAGGTGGAGAAAAAGAGAGGTGTTGAGAGGGATTGAGGCATTAAGGAGGCATTGTGGGTTCTCCTATGAGTTGCTATCTGAGCTGTTGCTTCTCCTGGAGAAGCTTTGGTCTTCACATCGAGCATTGCTTTTTGGCTCCGGAGGGGAAGACATGTGCTGCCTGGTCTCCAGGATGAACTCGTCACGCTCCTTCCTGGCACATACCCGACTGTGCTTGTTGTCGGAGGAGCTCGGGGCCTCTGTGTCACTGAGGACAGCTGTGGTGCCTTTCAGGAGAGCCCCTGTCTTTGTTGTGAGTGTGACTTCTTGGCTCCAGAGTAGAACCCTCATCCCACTAGCACAGCTCCTTCATCCTGCTGGCATAGACTTTCTGGCTTCCACCGCTGACCCTTGGGTCTTTCCGGCACAAATCCGTAAAAGAGACTGGCGTGAGTCCTTCTTGTGGGCTCTGGACCTCCAGGTGGACTCGTGGAGGCGTGTCCTGAGCTCTGGGTTTTTATCTGGACTCATGCGGGACATTGCCATGGGGTTTAGACTCTTGACTAAATAATCTATGTCATTGGTGTTGCGGATAGATTTTCTGCATTCTCTTGTGTTAACTTCTGGTGACCATTATAAAAATATTATAAACTCCATGTCCTGATCTGAATTGTTCTCTGTGTACAACCCCTGACTACAACAATGGCTGTAGTAGTGTTCCTTATATTTTCTTTTAAAACTATTTTAAAAATTTGTTTTCCTCTACCCATCATTGAATGCATTTGATGTAGTGTGAGCTAAGAACCTCCCAGGGAAGCACAGGAGGCATTGTGTACTTTTCCTCCCTTGGTGCTGATCACACTGCGTTATATTTTAATTGCCACCTCTCAGAGGACTGTGAACTCTTAAAGCCAGAAGCTATTTAGTTTTGACTGTTGTATCCCTGGCCCTAAGCCTGATGCTAACACGGAATTCGTGTTCAATAAATTAGATAAATGAGAACAGGGTATTCAAAGCAGCCAGCTACACAGTACCCAAATTCTTGCCAATCAGTTTCTGCCTCTGGCTTCTTTTCTCATCCTCTCTTCTCTTAAAACAAATTTTCAAGCATGTGTTTGAGTAATACATCCCATAAGGTGCCTGCACAAGTGGCAAAGTCTCAAATGTGACTTTAATTCCCTCACGAAGGCCCTCTAGATTATACTGCAGAAGACCCTGGAGACGAAGGGCAGGATGCTACCATTTGCTTATGTCCATGCTAAGGCATTCTTACTCATTAAGACTCATTAATTCTCCTGCAGTTCTGTAAGGTAAGCATTCCTACCTCTATTTATGCAGTAAAGAGAACAAAGCCCCAAAGAGATGATGGGTCACGACCGTCTTGTGTACAGTGCTAACAGCTGGATCCCAGGCTTGTGCCCAGGGCTGTTTGACCCGAAGCCCAGGTACATTCCTTCTGCTACATACTCCCTGCCAGTCCAAATGCTGTGAGACACATAGTGTTTTGGCCCAAAGGGACTCTTAGAGATTGTCCATTTATTCCACATTTGGTTATTAAAATAATTTTCTTTAAAAAAAAAAAAGAATTTTGGAACCATTTTCTTGCTACATAGGATTTTGCAAATTATGATTTTGCCAAGAGAAACAAAGAATGTTCAGTTATTATTTGTCTATAATTGACTGGCCAGCTCTTAAAATTAGCCAGAAGCCTTCTGGCCGCGTTGGGTGAGTGGGGCCTTCCTGTCATTTTACACGCGTGAGAATTCTGTCTGGGGCTCTCACTGCACATGGATCACACTTGCTCACCTCAAAGGGTGGCTCACAAGCCGCGACATCACTACGTCTGCTGCCAGGTCTACTCCTTTACTTATTAGCTGATGTTTATTGTACACTTGCTCTGTGCCAAGGCCAAGGCTAGGCATTTAATGTGAATTATTTCAGTTAATCCTGTAACCCTATGAAGAAAGTGATATAATTATCCCCTTTTTACCTTTAGGAAAAAAAAACCTTTATACAAATCATAATTTGGGGAACTGGTTTGGTATCCAGATCCGTGTGGATTCAAAACCAGTGTTTTTACCCCACAGCCACGGACAGCTGTAATGCTATGACCTAAACATCTTACTCTCTGGATGGTTGCTCCTAGCGCCTCCTGCTGGTCATCATTGCGGGATGTCACAGGTTGCAAGCGATGTGACTTTGTTCTTTCTGTAAGACTTGTGCTTTAGGGAACCACCAGGCACTGCTCCAGAGCACAAATTCCTTTTTATGAGTAGAAGGGAATTCCTTTGTCTGGATTTTTAAAGAGACTTTCCTTTCAAAGACCCTCTTTGTTGAACAAATACAAGGAATTCTTTCTGTTTTCAAAGAGGGGGCTTGAAAAAGTGAGCCCAAGTCCTTCGATGCCAATGGCTGTTCCTGATGGCTCCATAACGTAAACAGAATGGAGAGGCTGAAGCCACATTTGGAAGATCTTGGTGAACAGGACTAATTTGGTGAGGTTTATATTGTGACTAAAACATTGCCACCACACATTGTTTATTTGTTTTTAAATTAGGAGGATTTATTCCTTAGGTAACATAAATATAAGCAGATGGCAGAAAACACCCTCAGGATTGAAACTGGAGAAGCTGTGGTACAGTGGAAACAGCTGTATTAGAAATTTCTTGGAGCTCTGTTTATGATCACCTCCATTTGGGAGATGAGGAAAGGAAAGCAGATGTCAGCCTGTGGAATATTTTACCGAGAGTAGTTTACGATTATGTCACCTTGAAGCGAAAGAGAAGTAAAACTGATACTTTGTGTTTATTTTGGAATGTAAGACGAATTGGAGACAATTTGGCACTAGTAGGTAAGACTCCGGCCACACATGCTGTTGAGCCAATACCAATCAGGAAGGGCAATTAGTGAGAAAATGAGCCTGCCTTTAGGTACTTGGGGGACAGGAGTGTGTGTGTGTGTGTGTGTGTGTGTGTGTGTGTCTGTGTCTGTGCAGTGGGTGCTAAACAAGGATCATCCCCTTTCCAATGTGGATTTTTCTATTGATATCTACTGAATTATGATTTGTTTGTTTGTTTCAAGAAATTTTTCACAGAAAAATCAACCAAAAAGGACTCCATATCCGACCACACATGGTATAAAAGGATCACTGTAGCACACCCTGAGAGGAATACCCAGCCCGTGAGGTACCCTCTTTGCAGCCCAGGGTCATGGAATGTGTAGGGAAGGCCATACTGCCAGACACTTTCTAATGTAGTCCTCATAGCCTGTCACTTTTCTGTTTTTATTTCACTTCATTTTATTTTATTTTTATTCTATTTTATTTTATGTTTGGTTTTTTAAGACAGGGTTTTGCTATGTAGTTCAGCCTGGCCTTGAACTCACTATGTAGCCAAGCCTGGTCTCAAACTCATGGTGGGCCTCCTGCCTCAGCCTCCTGAGTTCTGTGATTACAAGCATGTATGACAATGCCTGGCTAATTTCTCTTTCTAACAGTCTGTTGATTAAAGTTTGATTAAATCTTTCTGTATGAATGGACTGAATTTTTCCTTTCTTTTCTTTCTTTCTTTCTTTCTTTCTTTCATTTTTCTTCCTTTCTTTATTTCTTGTTTTTATGTGGTTCTCAAATACATCTGTAATTCACTGACGCCATTTGAACTAAAGCACTGGAGAAATCACAGGAGATAGAGTTTTCAGTGCCTTCCCCTAACTAGCGTGTGACCCTGAGAAATTTGCTTAAACTTAGCTTCACGGGCATTAGCAGCACAAGGAATGGACTGGCAGGGAGAAAAAGATTTCTAGGGTCTTTGTCAAATTTATAGGTTCAATTTTCCTTTAAAATTCATTTGGTTTTTTTTTGTTTTGTTTTGTTTTTTTGTTTGTTTGTTTGTTTGTTTGTTTGTTTTTGGTGCGGCTGTTCACATCTCATATTCCATGGCCCTCAGTGCAACTTGGTAGACTGGTGATTGGAGTTGTGTTGGAGAAGATGGTGGGTTCTATTTGGAAGACTTCCCTACCTTGCTTCATATTCCCTAGCACTAACGAAGCTTTGTCAGATGTACATCTTTGTTCCTAAAATGAACATTTGTGGATGCTTTCTGAAGTTAATTATTTATTATAACTTTTTGGATGGATGGATATGGCTGTATGTACTGGGGGTTGAATCCAGTATCTTTACACTGAGTTATATCCCCAGCTTCTTTATTTTTTACATTGAGACAAGACCTTGCTAAGTTGCCCATATTGGGCTCAAACTTGCAATACTCCTGACTCAGCCTCCCAGAGTATTAGGATTATTGGCATGTTTCACCACATCAGGCAATTTTATTTCTTTTAAATATAACATTTAATAAACAGCCTCACAGCTTTGGATAATCATCTACAGCTTATTGCTGTGTGTGTGTGAGTGTGTGTGTGTGTTTTGAGACAGGGTCTTGATATGTACCTTAACCGACTGTGCTGCTCAGACTGCCCTCAAACTCACGGCAATCCTACTGCCTCAGCCTCCCAAATGCTGGAATTACAGGCGTGTATCACCATGCCTGGCTTAGATCTTATCACATTTTAAAGAAGGTGACACTAAATGGAATCTAACACTTTATATATCATCCCTTCCCTTATGTCATTACAGTTTGTTTTCAAATCCAGCTTGCCAACTTAATTGCTCCTGGGAGGTAGAAATAATATTTTATTTATCTTTCTATTCCCTACCATTAAGAATAAAATTCTGGCTCACTAATAATCTTTTGAATAAAAGATAATTAATTCATCACTGCCAGCCCATAAGTTTCTCTCCAGACTTGGCTCACTATCTCCATGAATTATATTGACAAAAACTCAACAGTACAAGACTCATGAGTTCCATCTTTTTCCCCATTCCCACCTGGATACACTTAGTGGTGATGAGAGGGGCATAGTTTGGGCAGACTCCCCAGGTCATTATAATGGACGTATTTCCTATCATCCTGAGTGATATAGGACCACATACTCCAAAGTTGCTATCTCCCGGTCTTTTGGCTGGGGAGATCTGGTCTCTGAAGGCTGTTCCCAAGACACTAGAGAAGTGTGGAAGCTTAGGAATGAGTGGTGGTGGTTGTGGAGGTAGATTCTTTCTCACTGTGCAAGGCTGTCTGAAGGAAGGTGAGAAGGAGAATGGCATGTCCTTCTTGGAAGCCTTCCTGTCCTGCTCACCAGGTAGGGACACATTTACACACAGGGACATGTTTTCAAGGCCTGTCTCTTGATGCAGCTAATGCAACCACTCTGAGAAGAAAGAGTAGAAAATTATTTCATATATACATGAATCTGACCAACCTGCCTTCCTAGCACCAAGTTCATATAGAAATGTTGCCAAAAGGAGAATATTTCAAGTATTTGGATATGTTAAACCAAAGCAGGGAAGTGGAGCAGAAACATGTGGGGCTGTGTGTTAATTGGAATAACCCACAGCATCCATTAAATTTATGGAAATGTGTAGCCTATCTCAAACATTAGCTCTTCGGAGGACTTTCCCTGGCTCTCAGTCACCCACTCCATCTCATGTCATCCCATCTCACCACATCTCCCTGCTTCATCTTCCAAAATTCCCCTGTGTGTTTCCTGTAGAACATCCTTCAGCGCAGACATCCTCTGTCTTGTTTCTAACCATGCTCCAGCTGCTTGGCATGGAGTAGGTGTTTGATAAGTATCTGTTGACTAAATGATGGAATGAATATGATGCAGTGCTCATTGGAAATAGTTCTTTAAAACTATTTCTCAAGATGGAAGAACTGTCAAACATAGCCTCTTGTTCAGGATTTTCTTCAAAGGAATGACTCGCTTTCACCCCATAACTATGTCCAGGTTGGCATTGTGAGACATGGAATTGGAGTGCATGTATGTGATGCCAGAAGAGTCCAGAAAACTGTCCACCAAATATCTATTAAGTTTCAAGAGTAGGTCAAGTTCATGCTCACAGCATTAAGAACACATTATTTATTTAGAAACATTCATGCAGTGGGGCCTAGATTATAGCAGAAGAATGAGACTCTTCAAAAATAAATTCCACAGTAAAGGAATGCCTATACTTGCTGACCTCAAAAACTAATGTTTTCCATGAAAACCTAAAGCTATTGTAAGTCTTTAGAAAATCAAATATGGCACACAATTTATTTTCTTGACTGTATTATCTAACAATGCAGAGGATGAAGTCAAAAGACTTTAGTTCTGGTTCAAGCTGTGTCATTTACTTAATCTCTATGAATTGCCCTTATTTGGCACTAGTAAAAATACAAATCACCTTTCCTGCCCCTCCAAAGTGGCCATTAGACTCCAAAGATACCACCTATTTAAAGATGTTTAATAGATAACGGTTGTAAGCATGTTAACTATTTTTTCACATTAATGATAAAAAGATGTAAACGTGATGATTTTGTGAAGATAGGATATAACGTTTCAATGGTTAAGGGAATATTGCTGTTGAGGCAAATTACAGACACTCAATTGCTTGCCTTTCAGATCAAATGAAGTGATTCAAGAAATAATGACAGAGTAGTAGCTGAAGCTATGGAGCCACATTTGTGTTAATTGGTCAGATCTCAATACTATATTCATCAGAAATTTAACATCTGGAATAGATAAGGAGAAACTTAAAGTTATATTCTGTTATCTACAATAAGAAGCTAAGATGAAAAATCTGTTTCTAACCCCTCATTCTTATTGAATTAGCAAACAGAGCTTATCTTACTCCATCCTCTAGGGGTCTTTTAACTCATCAAGAATTCCTTCCTTTAGGCAAAAATCCTTTACTCATGAAACTTTTTCATCTCTTGAGTCACTCACCTCCATAATCCAAAGACACATGGTTAAAACATTAATAGGGTTTATATCTGGGTAATATGATTATGAGTAACATTTTTTTTTTCTTTTTCATTTTGCTTTTTAAAGATGGGGTCTTGCTAAGTTTCCCAGGCAATCCCCTGATTCAGCCTCTCCAGTCTCTGAGATTACAGGTATGTGCCACCATTCCAGGCCAAGTAACATTTGTAAAACTTTATTTTTGTATTTTTTCCAAATTTTACATAAAGGGTATTTAGTTAAGCAATATGCTTTAAAGGGGCATCCAATATCACTAAGCCTAAGAAATAGCTTTTACAGAAACATATCTATCTATCTATCTACCTATTATATATCTATTCATGAAGTACTAAACATTTTGTCACTTTTTGGGAAAATTCTATAGCACAATATGTTAAACATATACAAAATTTTACAAGAGAAAAATGTTTAATTTTGTCTAATCTAGAATTTATTATTTCTCTCCTCATAAAACCTCTTTGTTCATGAGAAATCTGTAAACATTTTGTGATACCAGTGACCAGAACACCTTTTTGGGAAACACAGGCAGGATTTTCTAGTCAGGAGTCTGAGGATCACTGGAAAGTCCATAAATGAATCTTAGTACCAGGTACCATTGCATAACATTATACAATATGTATGCATACATGTGTGCTTTCTGGTGGGGTCAGGGTTTATGACACTCATGATGTGTTGGTTACTTTTCTATCATTGCTGAGACAAAATACCTGAAGCCCAAATTAAGGAAAGAAACGTTTATTTAGCTCACAGTTTGTGGAGGTTTCAGTCCATAATTTGCTGAGTCCAAGGCAGAGTGGCACATGGCAGAGGGCAACAGTTCATGGCAGTAGAAAACAGCAAAAGCAACAAGAGCAAACAGGGAGAAGCAAGACAGAAAACTCTTTCTGTCCTTTATATATGTACGGTGGGCGTAGCACTCACATTCTTAATCCCAGCACTAGACAATGAATCATCACAAATTCTAAATTCAGCAGCCTGTGAAAAGCATGTCTCCATGACTGTATGAGGCTTTGGGGAGACATCTAGAAACAAACCATAACACATGATATTCTCAGCATTGTGTCCTATGCAGTTACTTGATATTCAGTGCAATACTTAGTCATTGAAACAAAGCAGATAGATTTGTTACTATGCATTGCAAAATAAAACAAAATGAAAAATAGGACATCTATTTAAGTTTGAATTTCAGCTAAGCAACAAATAACTTTTCAGTATAAACATCTCGCACAATATTTGGGACAGTCTTACATAAAAAAACACCAGTTTATTTGAAATTCATGTTCAGCTAAGTTAAACTCAAATTTATTAGCACTAGGGTTATGGCAATCATACTGTGAGAAATGCATAAATAGGGCCTTTTAATATCTTTCTACTCAATGTATGATCCCTCGGCAGCAACATCAGTGTCCCTGGAAGCATCTCAAAGATGCAGGATCTTAGACTCCACCTGGACCTCTTGGATCAGAACCTGCACTGCATCAACATCGCTGTCTAGAGTGTTCACTTGTTAAAGTTTGAGAAGCTCTGATATAAAGAATTATACATTGGAATTACTTGGAAGCTTTAAACATATAAATGACTAACCTGAGCCACAGAGAATCAAATGTAATTGATCTGAGATACAATCTGGGTACAAAGCTTTGTTTAAACACTCCCTTTTCTCTACCCCCAGATGATTCTAATGCACAGCCACGGTAGCACCTTTATATAAAGCAGGAGGAGCCAAGCAAGGACAGGGCTTTGTCAGAATGCTCCATGGAGAGTTTTCACACACACATTTCTGTGCTCCATCACAATCCTACTGACTCAAAATCTCCAAGTTTCCAGTGCACTTCTGCTATATACTTTCCCCTCTGCTGAGAATCACTAATGCTTAGGCTAATCTAAAATGGCTGTAGTTGTCTGCTTTCTGGCCACCAAGATATTAAGGGAAGAAGGCCCACCCCACAGAACCCAGCCTTCAGCTTATGTGAATCTTGGCTTTGCTCTATTCCCTAGCACTTTCAGAACTACTGATAACCTTTACTCAATGGGGGAATTGCATATGAATTGCTGTGATCTCTGGGGATGAAGATATGTATGCTCTCCTACCAGAGAGCTCATTAGTTTTGACTCTTGGGATATGAAATGGATTCCAAGAAGTCTAGTTAGAGCACAAAATGAATTGAGAAAATGATTGTAGCAGAAGTGTGGAAGGATTTAAATAATTCTGAGTTATGTTATTCAGTGCAGGTGACGACTTGTTCACCTGCTGGTCCCAGCTGCAGAGAATGACATAAGGTGCTTGTCAGTTGTGTTGGATCTCTGGACCAACAAACGGGATAAGGAAATTATCTCATCATTATTTGCATCTTTAGCAGCACATGCAGTTGAGTGCAAATCTTGACAAGGCAGGGAGAATTTTAGCTAAAGAAATTATAAACTTCAATGAAATATTTCAGTTTCATCTGAGGCTGAGGCTGGACAATGCCTTTGACTATGTCTCATGTAACTTGGCTATGCCTGTGGAGGAAACTCGATATCAATTAGCTGACCCATATCTCTGCCATGGACTTAACTTTCCTATTTATTAAGAGGAACAGGAAAGATTTGATATCCTTAGATGAGAAGGGGGCATACATACAGTAAGAGCTGATGAGAAAACTTTGATAAAAGCAAATAGACCTATTCCTGGTATTTTACCACTTAGGTGGCTGAGAGATTTCATATTAAGTTCACAAGTTGTTGAACACGTTAATGACATGAACACAAAGTAGCTGGTTCAAAGGAAACAAGTTGATGTTTTATTTTCTTTTTCAGAGGTTCCCAGAATAAGTTCAGATCCTCAAAATTGAAGTCTTTGGAGATTTTGTTCTGGCAAGATGATTGTGCTCTAGTTTTTTAGTGTTATATTAAATGTTCCTCTAGCCTCAATATGCTTCAGAGTCATGGGAATCCTGTTAAAATGGAGTCAGGTGCAGTGGGGCATGTCTGTGATCAATCCCTGCTACTTGGGAGACTGAGGCAGGATCCTAAGTCCTACATTAACCCAGGCAATTTAGTCAGGCCCTATCTCCAAATAAAAAAAAAATTTTAAAGGGTTCGGAATAGAGTTGAGTGGTAGAGCACTTGCCTAGTGTGTATGAGTCCCTGGGTTTTAATTCCCAGCACTGAAAACAAAGAATAAAAGAAAAACTATTGCAATTCCTAACTGAGCAGGTCTGGACAGAGTCTGAGATTCTGCCTTTCTGACCAGCTCCCAATCAACAACCACCATCACTAGCAAGGCTGTAGAACTTTGGTGTTAGACAGAGCTACTCAGAGGACCAGAACCAACAGGAGATGAGATATTTTAAGGAATTATTTTCTGATTGCGAGGTTTGGCAAGTCCAGGGTCCCCAGAGCCTGGGGACTCAGGCAGGAGTTAATGTTGTAGTCTTAAGATAGAATTTTTTTTCTCTGCGAAAACTCAATGTTTGCTTTCAAGGCCTTTCACTTGATTGGATGAGGCCCACTACACCATCGAGGGTAATCTCCTTTACTGACTTAATGTTAATGAGGCTGGAGATTAGAGAATGGCAAACTGGCTGGGCAGGTAAGTGTAATTTATGGATCACAGAAAGTCAAGAGACATGCACCCAGGCCCTGTACCTGGGACCAGTCAGAAAGTGCCGTCTTCAGTTCATCTCAGAACTCAAGCAGGTGTTTGATAGGATGACCCTAGATCTGATGTCAGCCTGGAGGGCGGGGGTGGGGCACGACAAAAGATGGTGGCCATGCTCTTGGTGGCCACACTTCATTCTCTGGCATGCTGCAGCGTGTACTTCTTTTCCTACTTTTAACTCGCCCTCACTAGCTCTACAGAACATGTTTCTTTTCTTACCTTCAATAAATGTAAAACCTCACTACCTTTTGCCCTTATTTTGTCCAATTCAGAACATTAAGAACCTAGAAAGCATCTCTAGAAGGAGACCTCAGCATCTCTGAACCTGGTAATACTATCAGTAAGTGTTAATCACATCTATAAAATACTGTCACGGTAACATGGTGTTTGATTCTTTAGCCCAGTTAACTATCACACAATGAGAGTCTCCCTCCCACACACCTTTTTTTGACAAAGGTCTCACTATGTGGCCCAGGCAGGCCTTGAACTCCTCCCTGAATCTCCTAAGTGCTGGAATTACATATGTGGGCCACCATGCCCTGTGAGACTCTCCCTTTAAATGACAGACTCCACTAATGCCCAATAAACCAAAACAGATATAAGCAGACTACTCCTTAAATTAGGAGCAGGAGACTTGAGGCTCATCTCCTATCTCAGGGCTCCTGCCCCTTCCTAGCACCTGCCTTTTCTGCCTAAGTAAGCTCTAAGTAACAGTTTCAAGATCATCAGGGTGTATTTCTTCACATGTAAAATGCAGATACAGAAGTAGCACCTGACTTGGGTGAGTTACATTACCTGAGTGAAACCATTTAGTACAATAGCTGGCACATTGTACATTGTTTATACACATTAGGTGTTTCCAGTATTACTGTCATACATCAGAATTGCTGGAAAATAGACTCTTTTCCAATGAAAGAAATACTTGTGTAAGTGTAAGTGTAAGACTTGATACTTCAGCTGAGTATGGTACGTCTATAATCACACTTTCTTTGTATGCAAATAATTTAAGAGGGAGAAAAATGTGTTTAAGAAAGAAAAAAAGAATGTTAGTTTTAGAAGTTTCTAGCTCCTTAAATTAAAAATAGTGTGGAATTATAAGGATATTTTTTTCTCAAAACACTGGGCTAATGAGGTTAAGAGATTTTTTTCTAAAATATTTGTATATTCTATAAAAGCCATTTGGGAACTTGGATACAAAACTGTATGCTCTTGGCTTATTTCCATAAAACAAAGGTAGGAATAGTTCCTCTGAACATAAAGTTTACTCATGACAGCCCTATTTTACATGAAGTAGCCTTAAAAAGTTCCTATTCACCACAATAGGCATCTCTCATGTATAATTGTCACCAGATAGGGTCAGAGGAGGTCCCCAAAGCTTATATAAGGATCCTAACCTGCACTTCTTATAAAGTAAGTTTGCAGGATCACTGACTCCCATTGTGGAAAAAAGAATTTCTAAGTCTAGTCAGTAAGAGGCATGGCAAAAGGTTTTATTAGGCAGAAGTTAAAAGGTATCCTCAGACATAAAGAGTGCAAGCCCCAGAGTAGGGGAGGGGAGAGAAAAGGAGAGGGAGAGGAACCAGAGGTGCTGCAGTTTAGAACTGGGGATATTCCTGTGCTTTTAATGGTGGAAATCTGAGTAATTTATCAATCTGTAGTCTTGATCTTTGTTTGGTAGGTGTGGAATGATGGCCCACATAGAATAAGAAAATAGTCCATGCATAGGGAAAGCCTGATTTACAGGTGAAAATGTGGTTTATTCGCAGGTGAAGACTATTTGCAAGTAAAAATGTAAGATTGGAACCTATTTGTAGGTGAAAGGGAATTGCTCGGGGTTATTGTGTTTGGGGAGAAAAGACAGAAAAAAAATGTTTAAATTGGGGTTGTTTCCTGAAGCTGCCGTTTGCATTTTTAAAATTAAAATTATAATTTTCCTTGTGTCCTGTTTACCTGTCTTTATTCTACCCTATTTCATAACGAACTTTAATTACTGCATAGTTAAATCATTAAAAAAAAAAAGACAATACAGAGGCAGGACAGAGTTGAGTCATTAGGTGTGGTTATGCCCACACTTGGGTATTAGACTTGAGTTCCAGTTCAAACTCTGTTTAGTCATTGCATAACCTTGGGCAAGTTGCTGAACCTCCCTAAGCTATAGTTTTCTTGTCTATAAAATTTAAGAATTCCTTTATATGAACATTCAGTAAATGTAAGATATTGCTATTGGGTCATTTTGGCACATAGAGGGCACAAGGAAGATTTTCACAGGTGAGGTCCCCAGGTCAAAGAACACATGTGTGTAAGACATTAGTAACAACAGCAGGCAGCATGGAACAGGGCAAAAGTACAAGAGCACAAGAGCCACCTGTGTCTTTATTGTATACTTTTTGTAGTTATTGTTATGGCTACTTTTCCTCTTGTTGTTGAGACAAAATACCTGACACTCGAAATGAAGGAAGGAAAGGTTTATTTAGCTTACAGTTTTTGGAGATTTCAGTCCATACTCAGGTGGCTCCAAGGCCAGGGTGGCATGACGAGGGGATAGCCGTTTATGGTGCCTGCAAGTGAGAAGAGCAAAAAGAGCAAAATAGGGAAAGCATGCCTCCTTTCTTCCCTTATATTTTGTGTTGGCTGTCCACCCCTGAGTGGGTGCAGCACTCACACCACTAGTCCCAGCACTAGACAAGGAACCAATCACAAATGCTAGATTCAGTCATCTCCATGACTGCATGAGATTTGGGGGGAGCATTTAACAAACCACAACAGTTGTTAATACATATTTACACTCTTACATGCTAGCCTCACTGGCACATGCATAGTTGTCCACTGTTAAGTCATGGTTATATAATTACATCCCACTGTGTTTGCACTAGACACCGGGTCACATCCTCAGGTGTCCTTAGATGCTCAAAGCAGGATATCTAGGTTCAATATGTCTACCAAAAACCTAGCAAGCCCACATATGCCTGCAACTGGTGAACTGTCATGGGTCTGAGGTATGTTTGGATCTTATCAATAACAGTATTGTGAATTATTTTTGTCTTAAACAACCAGATAACACCCAAAACTTGACAGATAATCCAGATAATGACAGACAGATAATGAAGACCTTGTCTTCATTCATGGCCCACCCTCATGCCAACAAAGCTTCCTTCAGGCTGTGCATGGCAGCTTTAAATCCTCAAGGCAATCAGAGTTTAGCATAAATCATCAATACAAAACAGTGACACAGAGTAGGGCTTGAACCAGGTGGCCAAGTTCTGGGCCACTAGGCCATGACATGAAGTTGAACTATGCAAATAGCCTTGTGATCACATCTGAAAGATCCATTGCCTGTCCTCCTGGGGGAGGCAAATTGGTCCTGACTGACAGCATCAGTGTGAGACTCTAATAGCCATTCACCACAACCCATCTGGCTTCTGTATGGGACCATAATGAGGGATTCTGTGCAGGGCCTATCACCTATCAGCATAGTCTGTCCCATGACCTCCAGGCAATTAGTGTTGTCTCATACACACCGCTCACATGACATGTAGGAAAGTCAGCAGTGTGTGGTATAGATGTCCTCAGACTACAGCTTTTACTATGTGAATTCACAAGCAGAACTCCTCCTATGTGATGTCAAGCTAAACACCAGTCAGTATATCCAACCCCAGAATGTCAAGCTAAACGCCAGTTAGCATATCCAACCCCAGAATGTAACCTGGGAAATAAACATCATAAGGACACTTGTCCCTGTGCCCAGTACCCAATGCCTGGAAGACTGTGGTGTAATGCTCTCCATACCCTTTCATGTGTGCAAGTGGTCTGGGTTGTCATATGTTAGCAGTGACTTGGCCCTGGTATCCACCAAACACTAATACATGCACATTTTGGGGGGACCAGTAAATAATTCTACATGTGGTCTCCTGGAACCCCCAAGACCTGTGTACCTTGGCCCGCCTCTTAACTGGGATAAAAGGAGGCCAATCTCACTACTTCCTGTTTCACAGGGGTTCCTTTGACCTTTTGGCCCTGGTCCATTGGCCAGTATTGCCACGCAGGGAACAACAGCCTCCACAGAGGGCTGCCTGTGTATCTTATCTGTGGCAAGGCTGGCAGCCAGCAGATCTGTCCAGGTATGGCACAGACTGACTCTGGTGGTCCCACAACCTGTCCTTGGGGGGAATGGCCCTGATTGCTTGCCCAAGCCCTCTTCTTTTTCTTTTTTGTTGTACAGTTTTTGTAGATCCCGCCTTATCTTGGCACTTCACTTCCACATCTCTCAGCCTGGCCAAGGCATCCACAGCATCATGGGTTGGGTGATCTGTGAAAGGGGCTAGAAGGGCTGCCACTGATCCAAATGTGCCAGCCGGCTCACTTGCCAGGATTGTGTCCTTTGTGTGTGCCATCAGCAGTTCATCCTCAGGGCTATGGTACTGCAGTGTGAACATCAGTTGCCCCGTGCCAATTTCACATAGCACAGTTACCAAGTCTAGACAGGCTGTCCATTTAGTGACCTGCTCCAGCAGTTCACCTGGCTTCTCCCAAACCAGGTGAGCTACTGCTATCAATCAATTTATCGCAATCTGATTACCTGCTTCCAGGGCTGTACTTTACATCCCATGGGACTCATCTCATAGTGGGGGTGTCAGCTATTTGGGACATCTCCTGTGGGCTTAAATGTGTGTTATCAGCCCACTGTCCCATAGCTGTAGCAGCTACATGGGCACTGTTTTTTTTTTATTAAAAATAAAAGATAGGATAAAACCAAAAACAAAAAGAAGAAAATAATAAAAATCAGAATACACAATCCCTTATCCAACTGTCAATATCATTTTTCATTTGTATTAACATTTTGATTTTTGCATTTCTGTAAAAATAAAAGACTCAAAACAGTCTAAACAGCTTTTATAAAGAAACAAAATTAGAGCCCCAACCTTCCCCCAATCCCATGACTTATCATAAAGTTACACCAATCATGACAAAATGACATTAATATCAATACAGACAAACCACCAAAGTAGTAATGTAAAGTCCCAAAATAGGTACCCACATAACAGACATTTGATTTCCAGAAAAGATGCAAAAGTAATTAAGTGGAGAAAGGAGTGTACCCTCAATAAATATACTGGAACAACTGGATATCCACTTGCAAAAACCCAAATTATAGCACCTCAAAAATTTCTTAAAACACTTAGAGGTCAACTCACAATGGCTCACGATGGGTTAGTCAAAGTGAAGGCAGATATAGCCTGAATCATTGCTTCTTTCTGAGACAAAATACATGTGTTTTCCTTATTATACTAATGAAACAATATAATGATTATGCAAGTGCGACATTTATTTTGCTAATAGGTATGTTTTCAAGGCACATTCATTTACCTATAAAGAGTCCAGTTTATTCTTTATGGCTGAATAGTATTCCATAATATAGAAATACATCTCTTTTATTCATTCCTCAGTTAATGGGCATTTAAGTTATTTCCAAGATCTGACTATTATAAACTGTGTTGCTATAAACATGAGTGCATGTATATCACTGGATATGTTTTTAATTCTTTTGGGAAGATACCCAGAAAAGGAATAGCTAGGTTGAATGGGACCTCCAATCCTAGTTTTTTGAGGAATCTCCCCACAGTGGTTGCACTAGTCTGCATACCCACCAACAATGGAAAAGGGTTCTGTTTTCCCCACAGCCCCTTTAGCATTTCTTATTTGGTTGATTTCTTAATACTAGCCATTCTTTTTGGTTTGAAGTGAAATCTCAGTGTTATTTTAATTTGTATCTCTTCAATGGCCACTGCTGAAGATTTTTTCATGTGTTTATTTGCAGTTTGTACTTTTTCATTTGAGAAGTGTGTGTCCATCTCAGGTGCCCATTTTTGGATTGGGTCTTTAAATCTGGGAAGACTGATTTTTTTGAGTTCTTTATATGTTCTTGACAATAATCCTTTATCTGAGGAACAGCTGGCAAACATTTTCTCCCACCTAGTGGGTTGTCTCTTCACTCTGTTGGTGCTTTCTCTTGTTGTGTAAAAGCTTTTCAATAGGATGACATCCTATTTGTTGATTCTTTGCAATAAGTCCTGTGCACTCTGGGTTTTATTCAGTCTTTCCCTATACCAATGTCTTCAAGAGTTTTACCTACTTTATCTTCCAGCAGATTTAATGTTTTAATATTAAGATCTTTAACCCATTCTGATTTTAACTTAGGACAAGGTGAAAGATATGGGTCCAGTTTTAATCTTTGACATATGGAAAAACCAGTTTTCAACACCATTTATTAGACCATCTCTCTTCCAAGGAATGTGTTTGGCATCTTTGTGAAAATAAGGTAGCTTTCTGTGTCTGAAATTATTTATGTATCTTCTAACCTATCCCTTTTTTTTACCAGTACCACACCATTTTTTTTTTTATCACAGTAGCTTTATAGTATGATTTCAAGTCAAGTATTGTGATGCCCCTGTCTTGTCTTTGGTACCCAGGATTGCCTTTGCTATTCTAGGTCTCTTCTTATTCCAGATGAATTTTATGATTGTTTTCTCTAATTCAGTAAGATTCACTATTAGAATTTTGATTGGAATTGCATTGAATCTGAATAACACTTTTGGAAGTATAGCCATTTTCACTGTATTGGTTCTTCCTACACAAGAACATTGGATATCTATTTTCTAATATCCTCATTAATCTCCTTTTTCAAAGTACTATAGTTTTCAATGTAGAGGTATTTTAAATCTTACATTAGATTGACTCCTAGGTATTTCATTATTTTTGGATGCTATTGTAAAAGGTATAATTTCCCTGATTTCTCTTTCAGTGAGTTTGTTATTCATATTACAAGAAGGCTATTGATTTTTCAGTGTTAACTTTGTAACCAACTACATTACTAAATTTGCTTATTAAATCCAGAAGTCTTTTGATGGAGTCTTTGGGGTCTTCTAAGTAGAGTATTATGTCATCTGCAAATAATAATAATTTAACTTCTTTCTTTCCTATCTTTATTCCTTTTATTTCTTTCTTTTGTCTAATTGCTCTAGCTAAAGTTTCTAGGACTATGTTGAATAGGAGTGGAAACTGTAGACATCTTTGTCTTGTTCCTAGTTTTGGAGTGAAAGCTTTCAATTTTTGTTCATTTAGTACGATGTTGGCTGTTGGTTTGTCATAGATACCTTTTATCATATTGAGATAGAGACCATCTATTCCAATTTTCTGTAGGGTTTTTATCATGAATGGGTGCTGGACTTTGTCAAAAGCTTTTTCAGCATCTATTGAGATGCTCGTATGATTTTTGTCTTTGGCTCTGTTAATATGATGTATTATATGTATGTTGAACCCTCCCTGCATCCCTGGAATGCATCCTACTTGATCATGATGTAGTCTTCTTGACAATTTGTTGCAATCTGCCAATATCTTATCAATGAGTTTTGCATCACGTTCATTAGGGAGATTGGCCTGTAATTCTCTTTCTTTGTTGGGTTCTTCTCTGGATTTAGAATCAGAGTAATGCTTGCTTTCAGGATTGAATTTGGGAGTTTTGCTTCCTTTTCAATTTCATTGAAGAGTTTGAGAACTGGTGGTATTAGCTCTTCACTAAATTTCTTATAGAATTCATCAGTGAATGCATCAAGGCCTGGGCTTTTCTTTGTTGATAGGTTTTCATTACATCTTTAATTTATTGATATTGGGTTATTTGGGATTTTTATAGCTCTTGATTCAGCTTTGTTATTTCATATATATCTAGGAGTCTGTCCATTTTTTCTGTATTTTTTATCTTACTAGGACACAAGTTTTCAAAGTAAGTATAGATGATTTTCTGGATTTCTACAGGGTCTGTTGTAATTTTACCCTTTTCATTCCTGATTGCATAGATTTGAGTCTTTTCTCCTCCCCCTTTTGATAAGGTTGGCCAAGGGTTTGTCAATTTTATTTAATCTTTCAAAGAATCAACTCTTCAATTCATTGATTTTTTGCATTAATTTTTTAGTCTCTAGTGTGTTAATTTCTGCTGTGATCTTTATAATTTCCTCCCCTGGTTTAGCTTGCTCTTTCTCGATGTTTAAGGTTCAACATTAAGTTGTTTATAGGTGCTTGCTCTGTTTTCCTGATATGGGTATTTTCTGCTCTAAATTTTCCTCTTAAGATTGCTTTTATTTTGTTCCACAAGTTCCAGTATGTTGTGTTGTCATTATCACTGAACAGCAAAAACTGTCTAATTTCTTCTTTAATGTCATCTGTGATGCATTGATTATTCAATAGGGTGCTATTTAATTTCCATGTGTTGATGAAGTTCTTGTGGTTTCCTTTGGCATGGATTTCCAGTTTAATTGCACTGCGATCTGATAGTATGCATGGGATAATTTCCATTCCTTTACATTTACATCAGAATGTTTATTCTGATGTTGTAGTGTGGAACACTCTATAGACATCTACTAAGTCCATTTGTTGAAAAGTTTGATTTAATTCTAATATTTCATTATTTATTTCTTGTCTAGTTAATCTGTCTTTTTGGACAGCGGGATATTGAGGTCTCCCAATACAGTTGTGTTAAGTCTTACTTGATTTTTTATGTCCATTAATACTTGTTTTAAATAACTGGGTACACTAATATTTGTTGCACATATATTTATGATTGTTATCTCTTCCTCTTGGTTTGTTCCCTTTACCAGGAAAATCACTTTAAAGTGACCTTTTTTATCTCTCTGAATCAGTCTTGGTTTGAAATTTACCTTATCTGCAAATAGAATAGCAACCTCTGCCTTTTTCTGCATGGAACATTGGTTGGTTTCCATCCTTTGACTTCCAGTTTATAAATTTCTTTTTGGGTTATAAATTTCTTTTCTTTCTTGTGTGCAGAATATTATTGGATCTTGCTTCTTGATCCATTCTGCCAGTCTGTGTCTTTTGACTGATGAATTGAGATCATTAACACTAACTGTTAACACTGATATGTATTGATTTATCCTTGTCATATTATTTTTCTATTATTGGCTCTCCCAACCTTTTTTTCTCTTTATCTCTACCCTCTAATTGTTTGCCTTTCCTGGCGGATTCCTTCTGTTGGGTTCATGGAGTTATAGTCTTACTCCTCTCTTTCTAGAATGTCCTTCAGGAGGACATTTTGGAGCCCTCACTTAGTGGTCATAAATTTCCTCAGATGTTCTTTGCCATGGAAATATCTTATTTCTCCATCAATTTTGAAGGATAATTTTGTGGGATATATCAATCTGGGTTGAAAGTTGTTTTCCTTTAGAAGTTGGAGTACTTTACTCCAAGCTCTCCTTGACTTGAGAGTTTGAGCTGACAGTCAGCTGTGAGTCTGATAGGCTTTCCTTTATAAGTGATTCATTCCTTTTTACCTAACAGCTTTTAAAATTCTATTCTTATATTGAGTTTCTGGAATCTTGACTATGATATGCCTGGCTGTAGATTTTTTTGATCATTGCTAATTGGAGTTCTATATACCTCACTTATTTCTACGTCAAATTCTTTTTCTTTACTAGGAACATTTTCTGTCACAATGTCTGTGAAGATGTTTTTAATGTCATTTGTGGTATCTCCTGCTTGCTCATTGTAATATTAATCTTAAGTTATTCTTCTTTGCCTCATCTAGCAGCTGCTGGATTGATTTCTCAAGTTCCCTTGTTAGTTCTGAAATATTTCTTATCCTGGTCACTAACTGCAATCCTGTCTTCAATATCTGAGATGCTGTGTTCACACTGGCCTAATCTGCTTTCAATACTTTCAATGGAGTTTTTATTCTCGTGGATCTCTGCTGAAATCTGCTTTATGGATTCCATTTGTTTCCTGTGTTGTGTTTCCATAATTTCCTTAAGCTCATCTATTTTTTTTTTTGTCTGTGTCTGCTCTAATATCAGCAAGCATGAAATGTATTTTGGACATCTCTGTAGTTATTTGAGAGATTATTTCTGATTTCATTTTTTATAGAGCTTCATTCAGTTGCTTTGTTACCACTTCAGAGAGCCCTGGTAGGGGGCTTTTGGATTTTCCATCCTCACTGCACCCTGGGTTTGCCTTTTGTGAACTGAGTGTCTGACATTGTGTCTTGTTTAAGTGTCTTCTCATATCTTTTCAATGGAATGCAAAACAGTTATATACAATATATAAGACCATAATATATCAATTCTGTCAAGGGTTAAGATTCAAAACAGATTAAAAATAAAACAGGAAAGTAGGGGAAGAGAAACATATTACAAATAGGTTGGAAGACAAAGATGGAGCCCAGCAACTTGGGGAAACGATGCAGAAAACTGAGAGAAAAGAGAGTTGGGAGAGATAAAAAGTATAACAGATCAAAACCACACCAAAGGTGTTTAGGAACCACACTCGGACTCAAAGAGAGAGAGAGAGATAAAAAACAAATTGAATAAAACAAACAAGGAAAGACGAAAACAAAAACAAAAAAAGGCAGTCCACTTCCAGGACTGTCTCTGGATTCACTCGTAGCCTGTGCAGACACTGTCTTGAATTGTGCCACTGTATCCCCGCAAGCCAAGAGCTGTTTTATGATGGAGTAGCAGACAACCTTAGCAGGCCTGCTCTCAGACCAGACTCACTGGACTCACCACAGTCCAAGCAATTTCCATAAGTCTGCACCCAGAAAGGAGCTGCTGGAGGAAGCCAGCAACAGTTCTGGTTCTGGGCTTATCTGGCCTGACTTCAAAACTGCTCCTGGGCAATCTCTCCCTCCCATGGGAGGACTGAGTCCTCTGCATGCACCCCAGCCAGCACTTCTCCACATCTGCAGCTCCATTCCAGCACTGAGTCTTTCTGCAGAAGCATCTAGGATCACCAGCTGCCACTGTCACTGTGAGCGTGGGTCCCCAGCTTCCAGTTAGCTCCCCTCATGCAGCGAGTCCTGCTCACCGTGAAGGCGCCACCAGCTACTTCCTTCTTCCTTGAAGTTTTTCTTTTACTCTCTCTGTGGGCTTCATTTCAGGCTTCAGTCTCTTCCTGGGTCCAAAGGACCCACTTCCTTCCTTTTTGTTTTCTTCACAATGGTGTATTCCCTAGTATAGATGATGCCTCTCAGAGAGACTATTTTCTCTGCTGCTCATTTACCCAACCATTTTCCTGGAAGTCACATGAGCACTGTTTCACCCTCCTTGTACTCTAATTCCTAGCCAGCTCCGATAGCGCCATGATTGTGTAAGCTGTATACACTGTATGCCAGGTAAATGTAGGCAGCCCTCCCATTCCTCCTCCTTGGGCTAGGAGTTCCTCTATTTCCACTTTTTGACAAATGACCAGCTTAGCATGCATAACCATGGAATTTCCCTGGGATTTTTCTTGAACATAAGGACTTCCACTTCTGAAGACATTTCTAGAGAAGGCAGTGCTTCCCATGCCTCACACATGAACTCTAGAGTAGCCAGCAGTTGCTTGGGTTCCTCTTCTATCTGCTGCAGCTGGTCTACTTTCCAGATAAGGCCACTTGCCTCTTGATTTAGATATGTAGCAGAAGAGAGTAAAGAACACCCAAGCTACCCGCCCCATCATTTCATGGTGAGGGGGAAAAATTTGTCTTTTGCTTCCAAGGCTTGCAAGGCATCCCTGGGCTCCAAACAGACTGTTTTTCTGTCCCCCAGGGCCTGCCAAGCCTCCAAAAAGGTGGCTATAGAAAACCATGGCAAGGCCAGGGTTTGCTTATCAGCCATTGCTGGAGCTTTCCCTTCTCTCTAGGTGCTGTTTCCACAGCCACCAGGGAACCACTCACCTCAACATCCCCCACCTATGCCAGCTGTTGGCCTGCTGGAGGAGCCCCAGGGAGATCTTCATGGGTAAGGTCCCCAGGTTAAAGAACACACATGGGCAAGACATCAGTGACAATAGGCAGCAATAGGAGCAGAGCAAGAGCACAAGAGCCACCTGTGTCTTTATCATATAGTTCTTATACAGGTTGTTATCTCATATTTACAGTCTTACATGCTAGCCACATTGGTACATGGGTAGTTGTCCACTGCTAAATTATGGTTATACAACTATATCCCACCGTGCACTTGTGCTAGACATCAGGGTCACACCTCAGGTGTCTTTAGATGTCCCTGAGCTTTGAAGCAATCTGAGTGGTTCCCCACATAAAAAAAGAAAAGAAAAAAGAAAGAAAGAAAGAAATGGTAAAAGAGCAGGACTGAGTTCTCCCAGAAATCATCAGGCTATTTTGGCCTATAAGATGTCACAAAAAGGTGCTAAGAAGCCAGGTATAGTGATGTACCTCCGTCTTCCCAGCACTTTGAGAGGCTGAGGCAAGGGGATTGCAAGTTTAAGTCCAGGTTAGGCAACCAAGTGACTCAGGATAAAAAATGAAAAGGGGCTGGAGATGTAAAGGCCCTTGGCTGAATCCCTAGCACCACATACACATGCACAGACACACTGGCACACACATGTGTGCATGAGTGCAAAATGCTAGATTAAGTGAATCACATGCAATCATATTTATTTGTTCTAGACATTTATTGGGATGAATCATCCTATAACAGTGATGGAGAAATTATAGGCTGGGGAAGTTAACCTCACTGCACTATATCTCTCCTGTATAAAATAATCATAACATGTACCTCATGACTGTTTTCCTTTAATAAAGATTTTATTTTGAAATAAGTTTTAGACTTACAGAAAAGTTGCAAAGACTTCCCATTGGTATTTCTCTCCACTGCTACATTTTACATCACTGTGGTACAATTGTTGAAACTCCAGGTTTTGTGTACATGGCCCCAGTTTGTTTTCTAGGAACAAGGAAACCATATTGTATTTCCAATCTTCTCCTATTACCAATGAACTAAAGATTCTTTTCCTCAATTCAGAGAGACATCACAAATAGGCAAAGTGCAACTCCCTTAATTTAGCAACCCAGAAACTTGAATGTCAGTGACTCTTAGCATTTAGTGTTAGTGGCCTTTCTTACTGCTCTTCTGGCAGTTGGAGCCAGAAGCTTCTGGAAACTCTCTGGAACTCTTCTACTAACTTCAATCAGCAGCTATCAGCAGCCCCCTCAGAGTCTTCCCAGCAGCTGGAGCCAGCAGCTCCTGAAAGTGCTCCATTCCTCTTCAATGCTACCACTCTTCACTGTTTTTTGGCTAGTAGCTGCTGTCAGTGTTACCAGTTGCAGCTTTTGGCTGCTTTCAGTGTTACCTGCTCTTAATGCAACCAGCTCAGGTTACTCAAGATAGAAATCATGAACAGGCAAAAGTAAAACCATCCATAAGAGGCTTTATTAAGACTTGTGCTGCAGTATAAGTGAAATCAGTAAATAGGCAGATATGATAAGATATAGAAGAGGTTGCTTATATAGAAAACAAGGGTGAGCTCATGAATGTCCCGTGTCCTACTGGCTAATCATAGACTACTTACCTGATCATGGTAGGGGAGGTCTTGGAGACCAGACCAGGGGTAGCTTTTGGGACAGCTAAAGTGGCTGCAGATTAGCAGAGTCATCCAGAAAGGCTCTGCTCTTTGGAGTCATCTGGAATGGTCTCTAGTCTAAAGCTGTTGCAGCCAAAGCAAAGGTCTCCTGGGTCAGTTGTAGCTATAAAAGATGAAACAAAAACAAATTTTTTAAACTCACCTCTTGATTAGCCCTGGGACCTTCTCTTCTGTCTCACTCTCATCTGTGACAGCTTCTAGATATTTCCTATTTCCCGTGACCTTCTCTATCTCGAGGAGTATGGCCTGGCATCCGTAGAATATCCCCAGCATAAGTTTCTCTGGCTTTCTCTCTCTAGGATTAGCTCATAGGGTTTTTATGAGGATTTAGTAAGGAATCCATAAAGCACTCAGGGCCCTATTGGGCAGATATTTTCATTATTAATGTGCGTTTTAAACACAGAGTTACAAAGCTGAGTCTCACGATTGTGAGCAGATATTCTGCAATCAGAAAATTGGGTCTCAGTTCTGCTATTACCACTTTCTAGTTATATTATCCTAGACACATTTTTAACCCCTCCATTTTCCTCAATTACAAGTAAGAATAGTAATAACGCTTTACAGCCAGGTATGGTAGCACACACCTACAATTCTAGTACTCTGGGAAACTGAAGCCGCAAGATCACAGGTTTGAGCCTCACCTGGGCAATTTAGCAATTTAGTGAGGCTCCAATTCAAAATAAAAAATGAAAGGGCTGTGGACATTGCTCAGTGCAAAGGCCCTGGGCTCAATTCCCGCCACTGATGACAACAACAATAATCATAGCACTTTTCCCACAAGGCTTGTGAAGATTTAATTGATGCAAATACTACATTCTGGGTACCTAGCAAGCAAGCTTCCTTTAATTTTTACTAATAGTATTATTAATAATAGTGGGAAACCATCTCTCCCCCATTCATCTTCAGGGCTGATCTGAATCTCCACATAGCCATTTCTCTGCAGTTACGCAGTCTGTGTGAGACTAACCAGCATGTCTTGAGGTTGCTCAGCTCTAAATGTCATTGTGTATTAATTGAAGCAACTTTCAGCAGTAGCCCTCGTACAAGACTCTGTGCTCCCATGTCAGCCCCATACTGGGGCAGGACCAGCTAAAAAGTGAAGATGGCACCCGCTCAGGCTTGGCTGGGCGAAACATGACTCAAAGGACAGGAGAACCAGAGCCAAGGAAGGCAGAGCCTCCTGCTGACGATGTAGAGCCTGCACTCCACGGGCATTACTTCACCATCTTCTGATCATTACCATCAGATTTCACATCAGGATCTTTTGTTCCTCACACACAGAAGATGACTCACAACTAAACCACGGTGTAGTTTAACTCCAGCCCTGGCATGACCTCCTAAAATTATGCAATTAGAGTGAAGTGTCTGAGTAGATGATTTAACAGAGTGGATCAAAGGGATATTTTTTTAAAAAGCAGGGAGAAAGAATGAAACAATAAACCTGGGAAGAAAAAAGGAAATTGAAACCAGCAGCCTCCCTTTTCTCACCTCCTGCTGTCTCATTCCTACAGTGCCTTTTTGTTTAATCTGATTTGTCTTACTTACACGATAATCTCACTAAGCCAGAAAGGTGATGCCCCAATTTCACCCTGATTTAAATACAACAGGAACAGTCTCACTGAACCCAGTTACATTTAAGAGTCTTCTTTACCTCCCGATACTTTAGCCATTCATGAAATGCTGTTTTGGACACGTTATATACTATATATAGATTTGATGATTTTTAAAATCTGCCTAGATTTCTGTTTAGGTAGCAGGTATTATTCATCTATTTAGCACATACCAAGTACACACTGTCCTAAATGCATGGGACACCTCCAAAAACAAAGCCACCAGAAAGCCTGTGCTTATGTGCTTATACCTTGCTATGCAGCAGAAAACTTAATATGCAGAAAATGCTCCTCCACCCCATCCCAGCTGGTATACTGCAGTTCCTTAGTTGCCCAGATGATAGTTCCTGTTCCAGATCCAGTTGCTCCTATCTCTTAGAAATGACTGGTCACTGTGATGCATAGCTGATCACTATGATGTACGTTGTATAAACCAATCCTCAACTGACAAGCCATTCTGCCTCTGTACTTCTTGCTTACTTATGCAATATAAGCCCTAGACCATCGGAGATCAGGGCCTGATATTTTGGGAGTGATCCCAATCAGTGCCCATGGACAAAAATCTGCCTCCAAATCTTGAGTGTCATTTTGATGATTCTGCTTGCCAGTTGCAACAATACTGAGAACCAAACAACCAAGCTTACCGTGCCGGTGATGAGTACTGTGCAAAGAGAATGACAGAGGGGAGTTGAGAGCATAGGGCTGGAGAGTGAAGTCTTAATCCTTCCTGAAAGGATTTTGCCCTGAATGGGACACTGCAGCGGTGGGAGGCTGGGAGGCAGAACCAAGCGGCTCTATCCTGATGTCATCTTCCCCGCCTCTAGACAATTTACCTATGGTTCAAAATGAATTCCAATGGGCTACTTGTGCATCAGTAATTCCCCTTAGGCACCACCCTAAACCAAAGCTATATGCATGGCCCCCACACGGCAGAGAGAAAAGCCAGACCTCAGTGGTGGTGGTGGGGTTTCTCTCTCCACATTCTTAAAATAAAGGCCACTTTATTTCATATTTCTATCTTTTTAGCTGCGCCAAAAATTCTATCACTTTCAAAATGGGGCCAGGGTCAAATGCTGTTAGGCACTCCTGCTATGGAACCAAAGTGTCTGAACTGATTCCCAGCTCAGTGGAATCCCAGCAAATCACACAGTGCTTCTCTGTGTGATTTGGGGCTAGTTAATTTCTGCTTGCTTTGGATTCCCCTTCTATAAAATGTATCCACAGGGTTGTAGATAGGATTAAATATGTTTTAATAAGGTGCTTAGAGAAGAGCCTGCCACCAAGTAAGGACCAGATGTAAGCTTTGAAAAAGAAAGTGAGGTCCCTGTGTGGTGAGTAAGGAAGGTTATAAGTTAGAGAGTTTCTGTTTCTCAGAAAATGACTGCAGTATGGATGTAAGACCCTCTTCTACCTCTCAACATCCCAAAGCCAGGTATCCGGGCATTCCTGTTCAAAGCCCAGGGATGTTCAGACATGAACAAGAATGGCTCTTCCTCTTTTTTTTCCAGTTTTGGGGGAGGGAAGAGCCTGTGCATTGAGCTATGCCCTTGGCCTTTTGTATCTTTTATCTTAAGGAGGGGTCTATCTAAACTGCAGAATTGCCTAGTGCTGGACTGGAACTTACAACTGTCCTGCTCCCAGAGTGCTAGGATTACATATTTTTTTCTTCTGATATTTTAAAAACAAAAAAAAAAGTTTTTTTCTGACAATTTATAAAGAAAAAAGTTTAGGTCAGTTTTTAGCAGAGCAACACTATGGCACTGGCATCAGCTTCTACTTAAGTTTAATCACATCATGAAACCACAAACATAAACACAGCTCCTGAAGGAGTCATAATTTGACCTATCCTTAGGCCATCATTTCCTGATGTTAGTTGGCTTATACTTTGTTACTTTTAAAAACCATACTGCATACTCTAATTTCATAAAATAAAACACATTTTAAAAATGAGCAAAATATTGAAAGGGATGCAATAGATCAAACCATTTTAGATTGAAAAATATTCATAATTTTGCCTATTATTAAAGACTTTCACAAACCAAGTGTCCTGTAAAGCAGAATATTGAACAAAAAATTAAGGGAGGGTAGTGGTGATGATGTGTTAGTCAGCTTCCTGTAGCTGTGACAAAATACCTGAGAGAATAACTTATAGAAAGGAAAGGCTTGTTTCAGCTCATGGTTTCAGTCAACAACTGATTGATTTTGTTGCTTTTGGACCTGTGGGCAGGTAGCACCTCATGAAAGAAGCATGTTGTAGAGGAAACCTGCTTGCTTCATGGTGGCTGGGAAGCAAAAAGAGAGAAAGGGACTGGGGTCCCAATACCCTCTTCAAGGCCATGTGTCTCAAGACCCAGCTTTCTTCCACTAGGCTGACTCCTTTAAAGGTTCCACCACCCTTCCATGGTGCCACAAGGGACAATCAAGCCTATACCAAATGGGCCTTTGGAAGACATTTAAAAATCTGAGCTATAAAAGAGGGCTAAAGACTAAATCCACATACTAACAAACAGACTCAATGTGCCTAGGCCACCCTTTTGCAGTAACTGATTTACTGTGCCTTGAGCCTCAAGGACCACTCCAGTAGTCAATTATTAAGCTCCTGTAAGGACTAAGATTTAGGTAAAAGAAAAAGAAAAGGAACGTTCTTTAAAGTTGAAGGTCAAACACATTTAGTGCATTTCTGTAATGTGGACATCTTGATTCTTCATCACAGTAACAAGAACACAGACTTGGACAGACACAACAGAAGCAGTGATTTCTTTGTATTGTTCCTGCACTCTCATGCAGGTGCCACTGTACCTCTCCTTGGGGTGAGAAGCAAGTCTTCATTTAGGGACAATCAAGAATATCCAAATTTTCAGCTAGGTTAGGTAGCACCTGCTTAGCCTTGCTTGAGGCCCCACATTGACCTTGTATCCACATTTCAATATCTGGATCTCTACTCTGCTTTATAACTTGAGATCCCAAATGCACTATGACTGGCCTAGTTTTCCCCCTGCCACACACACACACACCCTCTTAGGCCTTCCGGACTGATATCCTGGTAGTCTAAATAACATATATTCTCCAAAGATTAATAAACTTGGAAATAGCAGAGGATTGTAATAGAAATATGTCCAGTAAACTAGGAATGTATTCAAGGAGATGGAGGTACAGAAAAATTTTAAAGGAAAATAAGAAGGATTGCATGAAATATTTTAATATAATAATTCTTGGCCACAAGGACTTTTTGATCAAGGGTGGTCAAGCGTCAGTGACAAGAGTGGGATTGTTGAAAGTTTAAACAGAAAGTTACCAGGCAGCTATCCATGCAGATGTATTTGTGTATGTGTGTAAGTTTACAGTGGCCTTCATGCAAAGTTGTGGTTCTGGCAACATCTTTTGTGAATAATTCTTGTAATCAGGCACGCATGCCTAATACCTCCTTCTTTTAGACTTCTCAGCTTTATTTAGTATTTTTGTTAGAACTGGTCACGAGTAACTCTATTTGTAGTCTTACAACTTTCATACTTTTTGAGTCCAGTCTGCCTAGATCTGTATACCTGATGCAAATCTCCCAGAATCTCTATCACTGTCTATCTGTCATGACTTCCTCTTCCCAGGAACTTTAACCAAGAGTCAGGGATCTTCATCCTCCATTTCTTATTTAAATCCCAAATGACACACTCTACATGTATACAGATTTTCTCAACTGCATTTTTCCAGCCTCTCCTATTCTGGCTGATTCCACTGTTTAAGAAGCTCCCATCGAGTCCTGAGACTCTTGAACACAGCTACAAAGAAGAGAAGGAAATTGTGGTCTAGGCTGTTTAAAGTTCCATTGTGATCTATAGTTTCAATGCTGCTCATGAGCCATCATAAAGTTTAACTAAGTAAATGTATCTGGGTTCTAACTAAGTTAAAATCTGAATTATGAGACAGACTTACATAGACATAAAAGAGAGGTAGAGACATTCCAGACAGAGGGAGCCACCAAGTAAAGCCCAGATACCAACATCCACACTGTTTTTAGGATCCTGTGCACCTTTGCTGGGCCAAAGAAATGGCCTATGGCTGTGGATACCAAGGCCCTGGAATTCAAAGTCTTCCCACGAGGCCACCAACACCACAGCTGTTCAGCAACTTTCCACCTAACTCTCTTCTCAGCTAAACTCAGACTTGCTAGATTAGACTGTGGAAAGTGCTAATTAAAATCACTTTAATGAACTGATTCTCATTTACTTTTTGTTTTCAAGCATCACTGCAATGACACATTTTATTAATTACGTGTCAGATTAGCTTGGCTCTTACTTTTAATTTACAGTGATTCTGAACTCCATTTGTGTGAGTCTCCTTCTCAGCAAGCTGTTTATGTAGCAAGATGATATAGTTTGAGCAATTGGTTATAAATATCATAAGTCTTGGGTTTACTACTCCATCCTCTTGTCTGTATACTTACAAATTTCAGACAATTCTTTACATAAGGAAAGCTCCCATAAAACACAGACTGATTCTTTAGTACACATATCTAATTCATCTGCATTTTATCTGCCCTTTTCTTGAGGCACAATTTACCTGGTTTTCACTATACATCATCTTGCTTTTCATATATATATATATATATATATATATACCTTAGAATCTAACAAAGGGAAGACAAGTGGTTGCCAGGAAAAAACCAAGATACTTGATTATTTTCCAATATAGGTCACACATCTGATAGCTTTTCACCATTATCTCTAGAGATTAATATGCAAAAGGTCATTCCACACTTCCCAAATTGTTTCCTGTTCTTTCTTTTTTATGCTCTTTGATGTATAATTGTGTTACTGCAGAATAATAATATTTCTGAGTTAACTCATTGAAGTCCAGGGGCTCTTGTTAACTATATATAGAATGAAACACTTTGAACTGCCAGCTTTTAGGCTCAATGGGTTATGTCAACATTGGAGTATGTGGAGTTGGTGTGCTTTTATGAATGTGATTAGATTTGCATAACAAACTGTGTTCCATTGGGACATGAAGTTAAACAATGAATAATAAATTTGAAAAATAATTATAGGTCACATTCACAGGCCAGGATTAATGTCTTTATTATAAAAAGGATTGTTTAAAGAATTCATTTATATATTCAATCAGGCCTTTTTAGTATTTAATAAATTTATTTTAATAAATATTTTAATAAATCTTTAATAAATATTCAGTGAGTACTGTTGCATGTTAAATTGAATCTCCCCAAATTTATATGCTGAAATCTCAGCCTCTGATATTTCAGAATGTGACTTTTTTTTTTTTTTTGACACAAGGTCTCACTGGGTATTCTAGGCTGGATCTGAACTTACTAAGCATCCCAGTCTGGCTTTGAATTTGTGGTCATCCTCCAGTCTCAGTCTCCTGAGCACTGGGATTATAGATGTGCAACACCACACCCAGAAGACTGTGACTTTTTGTAAGACAGTTTTTCTGTGTTTGTGTGTTTGTTTTTATTTGTATTCAAGGCCTCAGGCCTGCCAGGCAAACACTGTAACACTGAGACAGTATCCTTGCACAAGTAAACAAGTTAAAGTGAGTTCATGAAGTGAGTTTTAACTCAATATGATTGGTGTCTTTATAACAAGGAGAATTTGAACACAGAGATACACATAGACAAAGACTACTGAAGAGACAAATGGGAAGAAGGAATGGAACAGATCCTTCCCTCAAGCCTTCAGAAAGAACCAGCCCTATCAGTACCTTGACTTGGGACTCTCAGTCCCTAGAAGTGTGAGACGATGACGTTCTGCTGGGTAAGTCCCTAGACCGTGTTTTACAGCAATCTTGGTAAACTAATGCAAACACCCAAGTGCAGTAGTGGCAGACACCGTCCTAGGTGCTGGGTAAATGGTGGCGAACAAAACTTCCCAGGTCTGCATTCCCAGGTCTGCCTCATATTCTAGCATGAGAAACAATAACCTGGAACATAAAAATACACAAATAACATGTCAAATCATGATATGTATTAAAAGGGAATGTAAATAAAGCAAGTTAAGGAGGCAGAGAGCGATGGCTTATGTTACTTAGATTAAGGAGAAGTCATCAAGGAAGGCTTCTAGGTGGTTAAATTTGAGCATGATCTGGATGAAGTGAGGAAGAAAACTATGTGGGTATCTGGGGAAAGAGTGTCCTAACAGGAGGAGCAGCAAGTTCAAGCCCCTGAGGCAGGCAGGCAGGCATTCGACATATTCAAGAGAAGCAAGAAGGTTAATGTGTCCTGAGGCCAGCAGGGGGAGGGAAGAAGTGAAGAACAAGGCAGTCAGAGAGACAGGCCAGGGCAGGATGCCACAGGGCCAGACCCTAGGAGGACTTTGGGTCTATCCTAAGTGTGATGGGAGCAGACAGAGGGTATTGAGGAGAGGAACAATCTGCTCTGACTACTTTTTAAAAATCAAGCTGGCTGCTATGTGAAAAAATACATGTTTGTGAGGCAAAAAGGGAAGCAGGAAAACAGGTTATAAAGTGAGGTTTGTGTAATAACCTAAGCGAGAAGCTATGGTGCGATGGCTGAATTGGCAACACAGGAGAGAATGAGAAACGGTAGATTCTGGATCAGTTTTCTCATTAAGACCTACATGAACCGAGCCCATATAAAACAGGGAGACAGAGCTTTTGTAAAATGGAAGGGGAACAAAGAAAGGATGCAGGGAAAGGGGAAGGAGAGGAGGGAAAGGGGATTAAAAAAAACCAAATGTACCAACTCCCAGTGCAATCACTAGGTACTGAAAACATGTACTAATAAAAATAATTAAAATTTTAAAAAGGCAGTCCAGGATGATTCCAAGGATTTTGTCCTGAAAAACTATGTTAATCATAATGACGTTTATCAAGATAGGAAGGCTAAAGGAGGAGCTACTTTTGGAGGAAAAAGTAAGAGCTCTATTTTGGGCATGTTGATTATGATGCATCTATAGAACGTCCCAGAGAAGTTTAGGTAAGAGCATGAGCTAGAGATGTAAACTGGTAAGTCTTTAGACTACGAATAGTACATGAAGCCAAGGCCCCCAGCACCAAGGAGACTATAGAGAAGGAAGATTTGAAACCTGAACCCTGAGGGTCTGCACAATAGAAGATTTAAAAATGGGGAGCTTCAGCAAAGGGGCTCAAGAGTGAGTGGCCTTTGAAAAGGGAGAACTGAAGTGTCCTAAATCAAAGTCAAGTATGGCAATGGCTTAAGGGGGAGTTAGTTGCCAGGTGTGTGTGGCAGGACAACACATGCTGGAACCCAGAATTTTGGGAGACTAAGGCAGAAGGATCACAAATTTGATCCTTCTGATCACAAATTTGATCCTTCTTGATCACAAATTTGATCCAAGCTGCCCAGTCTGGGCAGCTTAGTAATGCTGAGAGGACCTATCTCAAAAAGAAAATTTAAATTAAATAAAAAAGATTGAGGCTGTAGCTTAGTGGAAAGACCCTGGGTTCAAGATAAACTCTGTCAATGGCTGCTGATGGGTTGAGTAGGATGTGGACAACTGGGAAGTCACTGGTGACATTTTTGGAACACGGGGAGATGATCACCTTATTGGTATGAGTTACGGAGAGTGGGGGTGACAAAGGAGAGATAGCAACTCTCCTTGTCATGCTTTCAAGAAATTTGAAAGAATTTCAAGGACTCACTTCTTCAAGGAATTGTACAAGGTACAAGCAGAAAAGAACTAGAAAACTTGGCTACTAGGGAGAATGCTTGTTTCTTAAACTGAAAGATACCCTGTTGATGTCATATTCCACAGGTTTTACGTTGAAAGAAATTATCCAATAGGAAAAGGGAAATGTATGACATAGGAGACCAAATTGTTACAAATTGTGAGAATGATGCACAAGCCAAGACTTGGGCTTGTTCACATTTCAAAACTTTCGTTCACTGTGAAAGGAGGAGAGAGCACATACGGAAACATGAAGAGAAGTGGGGAGAATGAAAGTGTGATAGACTCCGTGAAACAGGAAACAAGGGCAGGAGCAGCGGATGAGGAGGGCAAAGGGCATGTTGAGGACCTGAAGCCCATGGATGAGCTGTGAAACAGTCCTCTGTGAGCAATGTACCAGGCTTGTTGGGTGAACGGGTGGCTTCCTAGAAGTTTTGAGATCCCAAATTTAAAGCAAGACTAGTTGGCATGGTTGTGTGTTTTTCTTTATCTATGTTTGGTTGCTCAGATTCAAGCACAAGAGTAGGCAACAAATTAGTTTTAGAGTTATGGTCTGAGCTGTGTCTTCCCAAAATTCATGTTTTGAAGCCCTAACGCCCAATGTGTATTTGGACATAGACCCTAAAAGGAGGTAATAGAGGTTACATGAGATCCGAAGGGAAGGAGCCTTAATCCTATAGGACTAGTGTGCTTATGAGAGAGGGAAGAGACACCAGAGAGCTCTCCCTTACAGTGTGCACACAGAAAAAAGGCCATGGAAGGTACAGTGAGGAGGCCGCCACCTGCAAACTATGGAGATGAGCCTCTCCAGAAAGCAGCCCTCCTGGCACCCTGATCTCAGACATCCAGCCTCTAGAGCTGTGAGGAAATGAATTTCTATTGTTTAATCTATACACTTGTCTTAGCAGATTTAACAATCAGGAGAGGATTTTTTCCAGGCAAATCTTACAAAAGATGTAGCAATGAGAAATCACAAAGGTAGACTGAGTGAGAAAACAGATGTGGAAGCCTGGAACATGGCAGTTCTCAGGGGGATGGCCTTGCATCTGTCCAGTATGACAGGGTCTGTGCTACGAAAACACAAATGTAAATGGTAAAGTGCCTCCCCTCAAGGAATTCATGATCAAGAGGAGGAGATAGACACAGAGAATGTTGTCACTACAACATGATAGCAGTGTCATCAGAAACCGCACTGTGATTCAGAGGACATGTCTAAAGAGGTGACACTGATGCTAAGCACTGAAGATGAATGGGAGTTTGTTAGAAGGAGCTGAGGCCCAGAGGGCGGAAGATGTATCAAGAGTGCAAAGCATGTATTGAAGCCTTTTCAAGAGTTAGGGGTGGACCTGGGAGTGTAGCTCAGTGGCAGAGCACTTGCCTACCTTCTGCAAGGCCTCAGGTTCTGTACCCAGCAATGCACGCGGGCGCGCACACATACACACACACACAGTAGGGGAAATGCAGGAATTGCAAACAAAATGTCAGACAGTAAAAGACCTGGACTTGACCTTGTAGTAGAAGAATGACGTCATCAGATTTTTTTAAAAGAAAGAAGAAATTTGAATAATATTGCAGAAGATAAATTAAAATGGTAAACAACTTTTAGGAAGCATTTACACCAACCCAGCGAGGACTGAACTACAGGTGATGCCCGGAGACTTAGGAAGGAGTGATGCTTAGGAAAGAACTCAAGGTTTGGTGGCCAGGAAGAAAGAGCATGTGGGAGAGGCAAGAGGTAACAATTACTCCAGTTTTCTAGTTTTCCACGTCTGGGAGTATCACACTAGTTGCCATCAGGGAATTAGAAGCGAAAAGTACGGTGAACTATTCAATGAGAGTGGGCCACAGCAGGAGAAGGGTGTTGATGATCATGAGCATTCTGTTGTGGACACACTGTTTGAGGAACCCATAGAAGATGTCAGCAGGCAGTGAGCAATTTGGAGCCAAGAAGGAAGCTCAAGGTGGGAATAATTCATTTGATTATCTCATGCAGTAATTAAAGCTGCAGATGTGGTTAGGGAAAAATAGCCCTCATTTACTGAGCATTTATCATCTACTACACACTACACCTTGTGTGGATTATCTTACTTGGCACCAACAGCAATTTTATTGAGAAATTACTAATGTTGTCTTTTCAGATGAATGATCTGAGGTTTAGAGATTAGGTAAATTTCCCCACTTTATACAGCTGATAAATAAGTAAATTTGAACCCAGGTCATCTGACCCCAGTGTCCTGTTCTCTGTTGTTTACCATGAAGACATCCACCTTCAACTGGAAAACAGAGTAGAATCTAGGAAGAAAACAGTATTTTTTTGTTTATTTTTATTTTTATTTTTTTGAACAGGGTTTCACTGTGAAACTGAGGCTGGCCTTGAACTCACTATCCTCTTGCCTCCCTGAGTGCTGGTCTTAAGGACATGCATGTTCCATCATGCCTAGTGAGAAAATAGTTCATAATATTCAACAGACATTCAAAAAGAAAATGGGGTATAGAAGCCAGATAGAGGTCAACCAGTCTTCAAAAGTGTTTAAAAAAAAAATACGGGAAGTCCCTGGGGATGAGCTTTGAAAATGAAACCAAATCGGACAGCGAGAAGACCACGAAAGGACATCCAGAGAGCAGTCGTAGTTAGCAATGGAGAGTCAGCAGATCATGGACGTCAAGGAGCAAAGAAGGCCATGGTTTGATGTGAAACTGTGGCACAACGTCAAATGACACCTGAAAGGGGAGGGAAGCCTGGCCGCCCAGACGAGGTGTGTATGTGCAGTCATCTTGGCAGGTCTGAGTTCCTTCCAGATCTTCACCTGCATCCTTCAGTCTTGCAGTCTTGGGAACAAGCTTCCCAGTACAGAGCTCCAAGCTCATGTGAGCTTCTGTTTAAAAAACCACACTGTTGATTAATTAATTGATATTGAGTAATAAACTACCAGGGAAGCCAGATGTTCATGGCTTGCTAATGAGAGAATAATAGCTTGTAGGCAGTGCCCAATGATAATTAAAATGTTCCCAGGAAACACAAGCTGAGAGCAAGCGGAATTACCCAGTAATACAACTGGTGTGGGTAATCCATGCTACACTGTACATCCCTCTTCAATGTGAAATGTATTTGCCACACGGTGCGCATGCTTTGGGCCACAGGATTTTTCTTGTGGGCAGCTATGGAGTTTCACTGCCAACTTCCATTTTTAGATTTTTCTTTCAGAGAAATTATCCCAGTTCCTCTGACTTGGTGTCTCCCAGACATGACCATTCTCAAGCCATCTACACAACATTTACCATATCCATACAACACTTATATATACTATTATTAATCTAAATTTTAAAAAATTAAAATTCATAATAAATGGCTATTTAAAAAGGCAATCATATATTATAAATGCAAATAGAAAGCTACTACCTCTTGCCACAAACCAAAGGCAATTCTGAATCTAAAAATATAGTTTTTAAATTAAAATCTAATGAGCCACTATCCTCCTAAATGATCCTGAATACTAGCAGTGAGGTGACAATACCTTCTGTGAAGTAGTTCTTTTTCCCCTTAGTATCTCACACTTGCCGGGCAGGTGCTGTGTCACTGAGCTAAATCTCCGATTGTCAAGTACTTTTCTCGGAGTGCATACAGTGCAACGCTCTTTCTCGGAGACACTGTCAGCCACTGGACTGACCTCACGCTGTGCTCTGGACAGGTGCGGATTTACAGGGATACATAAAGTTGGAGCTTCATGATATACTACTTTAGCTTTCAAGGCCTTAGGTGTGTTTGTATAATTCTTTATTAAAATATCACCATCCGTATTATATACAATACAGTGCTCCAAATCTGTGCCTCTTCCAACTTCTGGATTGTTCTGAAGGTGTCTGAATTGATTTCTGAAAAATTTGATTTTGTTCATTTTATTCTGAAGGAATAAGTTTTTTGTTTGTTTTGTTTTCCTTCAGATTTAGTGATTCCCTCAATTTTATTCTTGTGCTAACTGTACAAAGGGCAAATAGCTTGAGAATTGAGGGTAAAGGAAAGGATTACGTTTATAGTATTAAAATGTATGCACATTTATAAATGAAGAAAGGATGGCAGGAGATTAATGTTTGAAAGAAGTGGTAAATGACAGAGACAGGATTCAATCGTGGAGCAAGGTTCGGCCCAAAAGGAGGAAGGACTCCTCCACCTGTGCCGACAGTAAGGACGCAGAAGAAACGTATCTCAGATAGATTCACAAATGCAGGAAGGAGGCTTTTGGCTCACATTGCCTCTCTTTTCTGCTTGGATTTAGGGGCAAATGTCATGTGCTAAGTAAGTGTGAGAGTCGTGGAGGTTTTATGGATGTTAGAAGTTGGAGTTTTCAACATGGACCTTGCAAAGAGAAGTTCACCAGAGGCCAGAGAAAGTACTCTTCTGTCTTTTTTGGTGTTGGTTTGTTTGTTTGTTTGTTTAGTTTGTTTCTGAGACGGGGTCTTGCTCTGTAATTCAGGCTGGCCTCAAACTTGTAGCAATCCTTCTTCCTCAGCCTCCTGAGTGCTGGGATTACAGGAGTACACCACAATGCCTGGCCAGGCAAAACACTCCTGAGCAGCTTTGATGAACCAGACTTATAGGGTATCAGTGAAGGAATTCTCTAAACACAGCTCTGAAAACCTCACAGTCAGATTCTCCCAGGGCCCGCATCAGCTGAAGAAGGAGAGAAAAGAATACAGAGGTGAAGAAAATGGAATTGCTAATAAGGGGGAGAGAGAGAGACAGAGAGAGAGAGAGGGAGAGAGAGAGAGAGAGAGAGAGAGAGAGAGAGAGAGAGAGAGAGAGATCAGGGGAAACAAAGGATAAAGAAACAAAGACAGCAAGGTAGGCATCGCTGAAGATGGTGGGGGAGTTGAAGACTGAGATATCTTAACCAGAGAATGCTAGATAGAGAATGGTTAAGCTTTCTCAGTGTAGTAAAGAGCTGTAGGGATAGCTAGAGAAAGAATAAGATGTTCATGTCCCAAAAATCTATGTGTTACTTATCAGCAAAAGGGACCTTGCAGATGTGAGTAAATATTTTGAAATGGAAAGATTACCCTGGAATATCAGGAGCGGGTCAAGGTAATCACAAGGATCTCTATACTATAGAAAACAAACCCAAATGAGTCACAGAAAGACCTGTTACAATAGCAGAAATAGAGTTCTGAGTGATGGAATTGTTGGCTTTCAAGATGGAGGAAAGATATCAAATCAAAAAATTCAATTGACCACTAGAAGTTAGAAAAGTCAGTTATTCTTTCTAAGGGGCTCTAGAAGGAACACAGTGCTGCTGCTACTTTGATCTTAGCTCAGCGAAATTCAATTTGGATTTCTGACCTCTACGATGGTAAGATAATGTAACTGGGTTTTTTCAGTACTGATGATATAAGAGAAATATGACTACTGACCTGTTAGATGTTTAACATGCCAACTGCATTGTCTAACATTGAGGAATGATATTATAAACCAAAAGAAGTCATGAGGGTTTTGCTGGAAATAAGGAGAGGAGAATTGCTCCTGGATTTCTAGGAGGGGTCTCGGATAGAGGATCACCAAAGTTTTTATCAAGAGTAGTTTACACAGTAAAGTCACAATGTGGGTCAAACTATAATCAACCTATTGGATTACAAATACAGCTGCTTAACTAATGTTAATCCAGTAGGGAAATGAGTCACACGGCAAGGGCACATGGAAGGAACAAAGCCACTTTTGGGAAGGGAGGGTCCAGATGTTCTGATCACCTACCTGGGCACTTGATACCTATCTGGACTTACAACACCAGGTGATACTAATTACAGTATAATTTCAAATTTCTGTTTAACTGTTAGGGAGGCATGTAGACCTGGCCACTGCGTCCTCAGCTCGAGGCCTGGCCTTCTTCAGGTGCACCTCCTGCCCCACTTCTGACATTTTTATTTTTGTGCTGACTTCCTTGAGAGCCAGTGTATACTAATTTCTGTCTAACTTAACTGCCCATAATACTGGGATTGAACCCAGGGCCTCAAGAATGCTAGGCAAGTGCTCTACCATCGTGTTATATCACCAGTATCTAAAATCAGGATGTTTTAAAGCACTTACTTTATGGTAAGTTGTTTGGGCAGCAACAGGAAACAAATACAGATGGGAAACTGGTTGAAAGGCTATTCTACAAAGGAAAGGATTCTGAAAGAATGTGAAAGAACAGTGCATTGCAGGCCAAAGCCTATAGTCAGAAGAAACTAAGCCTGGCCATCAGAGGGACAAGTGTGCAAGCCTGAGCTGCCTCCTCTTGAGACAAGGGACAGCTTGCAAGGGACAGCTCTCTAAAGAAATCCAAGTTTCGATTAAAGCTGCAAAGTAAAGGAGGCAGTCAGTGAAAAGGTTGAGAGCCTAGGGAGCTATTTTAATTTTTGGCACTACAACAAGAGTTTCCAAGGGTATAACATAAATAGTTAGAAGCTAGGTTGCTGGGAGAATGAATCGAGTTGAATTAAGAATAAGAATGTGTAACAGGATCTGTCACTTCCAGGGGGTAGCGCACTGTGCACATTCCTAGGCCTTTACTGCGGTCACGGGAAAAAGGGAGGTGGGCAGTGAGAGGGGCACAGGAAGGACAGAGACGGAGCTCATTTTGTCAGCAATTTCAATCAAATGTCCTTTGTCCCCTCTTTAACTGGCTAGTTTTGATGCACAGTGGCTGCGCCTGCCAACCTTATTCAAATTCTTCCATAAAATTTTGCTTTTGAGAGGATTGTGACCAAAGTTATGCAGAGTAACATGTCAAACACAACGCTAATTAATTAGTAATTATCATACACAAGTCAAAATAAATTCATCTCTTCAAAAACCACAGGAAAACTTTGCCTGTGTTGACAGTGTCTTGCCCATTGAGAAGTCTAATTTTTCTGAAGAAACCACAGCTATCTTGAAGATGCTGCAGACTACTTGACATTGATGAAGCAAAACATCACAGTTGTGGGAACATGGCAAAAGCTGCAGACCAAGAGCCAAAATCTTGAGTTATCTTTTAAGCTGTCTTTTAAACAGCTGTTTACTTTTTACTTCTGTATCAGATACAACTATTGGAATATATTGCTAAGCTTAGTGGATTTTTAGCCTCCAACAACCCTACTGCTAAGAATACTATAAGATGGCATCTGAAATCCATGGAAAAGATTTCCCCACTTTGCTATAGCCTGTCTCCCTTAATGTCCCCTTTAATGTGCTGGATCAATGCAAGGATTTTTGATCTTTATTCTGCAGATACACAACATTCTGAGTAACTCATAACCATGTTCCTGGACTACGGTCATCCATATTTGGCTCAGAACAAGATATTTTCTTATTTCTCTTAAAGTTGTTATTTTACATTGGCTCCATATTAGGATCAAGAGTGTTTACTGGATTTGATTGAATCAAGTCACAAAGTGCTGGAAAAGCTTAGCTTTAGTTCCATGTGACAGTGTGATGCTAGTAAACAAGGCTTGCTTTATTTACAAGATTATTTACAGAATCCTGAGAGGTAGGCAGAGGGCCCTTCCATATCATGTCAGATTTCGGACCATAGGGCCCGCAGCTCTTTAGCTATTAGGGAAGCTTAACTTCATGGGTGCCAAGACTCTTCTTTTGTAGATTGTGCACAGACCTAGAACAAAAACAGGCTTGACTCCTTTCCACTAGGCTGAACCCCTTAAGTCTGACCTTCAAGCTATTACTAATTCCACGACAAGGAGAATCAGGAAAGGCCAACCCAAAGGAAGGAAGGAGAGTATTTCCCAGAGGAACCAGAGCAGAGTTGATCTTCACCACCCACTCCTTTGGCTTTCCTAGAGTAGGCGTCCCTCCAAAGCAAATCATCACCCAAGTCTCTGTTACCCCACCAGCTACACAGACAAGGAAAAGGATCCACAGGAGGCAACAACAACAAACAATAGAAATACAAAGAACCAGTCACTGGCAAGGCAGGGCTTTTAACTTTTTAGTCATATCAAAAGTTCCACCATGCCCCAAGTATGCCCTTGACTTTCAAATATCTCCCTCCCTGTGATGGAGTAAAGGGGTGGGGGAGAGTTTCCCCTGCAAACCAGGAAATACATCTTCCTTTCAAATGTCAAGCTCACAAACTAAGTTATTCATGTATATTCACTGTGTATATGTACAACCATTTGTTCATTCCTGTGTACAAAACTAAATTACTTCTTTAATTAAGCACTCTGTACTCTTATTAAAGTTGTTTACATATTCAAAAACATTCGCTGCTCTTGGTTTCCCTGTGGACCAAGGCATGCATCTCCAGGAACCAGCTGGTATTGTTGATTTGTACAGTGTATCAAGTGCTGGCAGGATAAATGACTGTTTTCCAACTAACTATTTCTTCTCCTTTAAGTGAATACTTCTGCTGAATCCAGGATATCTGGCTGTATTCAAATACCACTGAAGGTTGGTCTCGGCTAGCAAACCATCTCCAAAGCTAGACACACAATTAGCTATTTTGGAAGCACTTTTCTTAAATCCCAAGCTGCTGCATAGGGAGATGAGGTTTTGAATGCCCAAGTTCAGTGGTAGTAGAAGGCAGGACTGAGGAACATACAATCATAGCATTCACATGCAGTGCCACCAGAACACTCGGTCTCATAATGATTGAGAAACTGTGGTAAAGGGGCTGGGAATTTAGCTCAGCGGCACCTGCCTTGCAAGCAGGCGGTCGTGAGTTCAATCCCTGGTACCGATAAAAACGAAAAAGACAAAAAAATTTTTAAAAATTTTAAAAAAGAGAAACTGTGGTAAAAGCATAAAAAATTGTTCTGAACATCTCACCACTTCTCATCAGTATTGAGCTACATATTCTCAGGGCTGGTCCTTGGTTTTCTAGAAACTGAAGGTTGCAACAGAGCCAACTTCATGAGTGTGTGACCTGTAAGACACGTACTGCCCTGCACTCAGAACAGCCCATGCTTTGTTTAATGCTTCAGTGGCACTGCCTTGAAATCCTGAACAACTTTTAAATAAGAATCTGGAATTTTCATTTTGTGTTGTGCTCCCCAAATTATGTAGCCTATTCTAATCTCCTAGATGGTTGCTAATTTCAGAATTCTTTCTTTAATTGCCTGTAACTCTCCTTTTCCGGCATTTGTTTACATAGCTATATCTATTTTCCAAACTGCAAGTTTCCTTAGACCATGCACCTTCTTATTTCTTTATCCCCTCAACCTAGCAGAGTGTTTGACATACTGTAACTCAAACAATATGTGTTGAATGCTGAATGCATGAAAAAGGTGTCAGGGTTATTCCCATAGCCAACAGTAACACGCAGACTATTGGGATAGTGCCACATTTGGTGTCAAGTTCACTATAAAAGAGGTTGTTAATTCTGGGTACTTCCTCTCTATCCTCCTCAATCCTTTCTCTCTGTCTGAGCCTTAAGCCGCTTTAATGCTTGATTGCCCACAGCAATTCTCTGTTCTCCCAAGTCCTGATTCTGTAAGCTGAGCAGGGAACCTTGTGCTGACTCAGACACCCATGTTCAAAGGACCAAGCTGAGATGCTGTGGTCACTGTTCAAGGAGACAGAATTTTGACCTTAAGCTTAGGCAAGGCTTCACCCTGACCAAGTGAAATGTAGGGTCTTCGCAAAGTATATCTGAGAATGTAAATCATGATTTCCAAGCAGTTAAACAAAGAAGAGCCATCCTGCTCCCTCTTGGCAGCTGGACAATGAATCTGTAGATCTGAGCACCAGTGACACTACAGAAGCTGGGGGTGGAGGATGTAGCTGAATGGTAGACTGTGTACTTAGCTTGCAGGGGGACATGGGTTCAGTTTCCAGCACCAAAAACAAAAACAAAAAGGAAAGAGAAAAAAAAAAGCTACATATGTGCTATGGGAAATGGTGGTGGTAGTCCTTACATTTAAGATGCTCATGAGCCCAGTTTAATATCTTTATATTACATTTTAAATAAATTAGAGAAAAACTTAAAGGAAACACCTAACTCTAGGGGCCACACAAAAAAAAAAGGATTCACACAGCTGCTGCCTGGAATACAGTGTACAACAGTGTTCTGAGGCAGAAAAGAGTGTGGTGACCAATGAGGAATGCCTGCAAGGAGCGCCTGGACTAGCATTTACTGAGAATCTAACGCAGCTCGAAGTCACAGTAAACGTTCCATGCACGTTTGCTGACTTAGTAAACAGATCAGGGAGAATTTGCCATCAGTGTTCTACACCCATTCCTGAAACTAACAAGGTAGTTTTGAGTAAATTCTTTAGCTGGAGCTTTGATTTCCCTAGTGTAAAAATACTTGAAGGAAAAATGAAAATAAACAAAACGACTGATGTGAAAAATATTCTAGTTTTAACATTCTGTAATTATGTTAATCTCTGAAAATGAAGACCACTTGTGTGAAATAAAGCACCCTCACAATTCCATTTTGTCTCTAAATCTTCATTTCTTTTAAGGGTCGTCTAGCGCAACAGAGTATCTGGCATGTTTTTCATAGAATGGAAAACTCCATTTCTTTCGAATCTGGACTCTAGCAAATTTGGTCTGTGTATATGTGCTGTTAAAGTGAGCACTGTGGGGCTGGGGATTTAGCTCAGCGGTATAAGCGCCTGCCTTGCAAGTGCACAGTTGTGAGTTCGATCCCTGGTACCAATTAAAATTTAAAAAGTGAGCACTGTAGCTAACGATGAGAAATGGATATTTCAAGAATGCATCTTAAGTGACCACTGTCACTCAGGACCCAAACCTGTAGCTTTCCTGCCTTTTTCCCTTGCTTTGTCTTTTTTATTCCTTTCCTATCTTTTTTCTTTTTCACCCCTCTTCTCTTCTCTTCTCTTCTCTCTCCCTCGCTCCCTCCTCCTTTTCTTTCTCTCATTTTGAGGCAAGATCTTGCTAAATTACCCCAGCTAGGCTCAAATTTGTAATCCTCCTGCCTCAGTATCTCAGAGATTACAACCATAGCTTTATTTCTTTAGTATTTTTTAAACCTAAGAGATATAAGTCCACTTTGGAGATTTGTGTTCTTTTATTAATTTTAAGCCAGAAATGAATATTCATGGGAAAAACTGAACATAGAGACATCTGTCTTATCCTGGCTTCTATGAAACTGGCTAAACACACACATACTCACTTACTATGTTTTTTCATTTTTCTTGACAGCCCTTCTCCATCTCCCATCTTCTCCCATCTCATCTCCATCACTCAATTTCCAAAACAATAGTGTCCCAACTTCAAAAGGTCTGTTCATGTAACATCTTAGTAAGAGAGCCCACAGAATCAGATAAGCAGATGGGTAATTTTGCCATCGTGTTGTGTTGTGCTGTCTTTTCTTTCTTTCTTTCTTTCTTTCTTTCTTTCTTTCTTTCTTTCTTTCTTTCTTTCTTTCATTCTTTCTTTCCTTCTTTATTTCTCTCTCTCTCTTTTTTTCCAGTACTGGGAATTTAACTCAGGGAATTGTAAGCTGCATCCCCAGTATTTTTGATTTTTTATTTTGAGACGGGTTCTCACTAAGTTGCTATTTGCCCAGTCTGGGCTTCAACTTGTGATCTTTATGCCTCAGCCTCTCCGAGTTCTGGAATTATAGGTGTGTCTACTATTTTATTTTTAATAATAAAGAAACATAGAGTCACAGCGATCTTGTGGAACTGGCCCAGTGTTCAAGCCTCAGAGAAATTTTCTAGTTCATGAAAACCATCAGACAATAACACAGATCATTAACCTCTGCATTCACAGAGTCAACACTGACAGAAGCCCACGCAAGCTGAGTTTGACAATATCCAAAATGCTTTGTAAACCACATGATTTTCTCTTTAATCCATGTCAATCTTTGAAATTCATTAGAAATTCATTCTTTGCAGTTAAAGTTTGTTCCCAATGAAAACAGAATTTTCATGGGGGAAATAATATGTTGAAGTTTATTTTTATTGCAAAAGAAGTATGCTTTAAGCCAGAGATCCGGCTTAAAGCTGTAGTATGCTTGAATTCCAGCTCTAGGATGCCTGAAGTAGAGGATGGAGAGTTCAAGGCCAACTGGCTACCCAATGAGACCAGGTCTCAAAAAAGAGAAAGGAAAAGAAAGAGAGAATGAAAGAAAGAAAGACGGAAAGAAAGAAAGAAGGAAAGAAAGAAGAAAAAGGCATTATGCTTTTTTTGGCAAAAAGCTAAACATTATAGACACAGCTAAGGTATCCTTGGTCAAACCCAGAATTGCACAAATTCCTATGGACTTCTTTGCATAAAGCGTTGGGCCATGTGGGTAGAGTCAGGCCAGAGACTTTGCCTGACACTACCTGCTCCCCATTCCCCACCTTGTCCTCTCAAAGAAGGAAACATTGCGATTGGTTAGTTGCAAATCCTCCCAGAGTTTTTTCTATGCATTTGCAAATATCTGCACCCACAAAACATAAGGAACTACGTATCTGGTGTTCTTTTTGTATAGGGTATCATAATCTGTATATCACTCTGCAATGTGTTTTTTAACACTTTATGGTATTACGTGGAGATACATAAGTATAATTGCAAGTGTGCACATTTTCACATATTAGCAACTTATCCCATTTTACACATGGTTAAGAAAAACCCAGCCAATACAGAAACCACAAAACCGAGCTTCATTATTCAAGCTGTCTCTTGGTTTTCTATTTCAGACAGAACCACATTAAACAATTGTTCTAAATTTTTCTGATAATCACTTTCATACTGTAAATAATATTTCTTGACTTATCAACTTGAAACATTGCCTGTTAACTTCCTGCTCTGGTGGAGGAGGCTTTAACTTCCTTTCACTGCTCCCATGTCTCCTCCTGTCACAGTTGCAGCTTCATACTGGGGTCCTCAGGTGGTCACGTCTATCCTACCTCTAAACTGCCAGCCCGACCTCCCTTTTCTCTGCAATCAAATGTAGACTGTGTCTCTTGAGTCCCTGTCTTGGAAGACAGTTATAAGGTGATCTAATATGTTTCCTGCTTCCTCAGCCAACATCCATTCATTTCTTTCTGCCAGACTAACATTACATTTTATTGTGTCAGTGTAGCTCATCTCCCCTCATCAGTCTGTAGTTGGGTTTTAGAAGCTGAAAAGCAGCAAACAGCGTTTGCACCACGGTCCTGGCAGACACGCACTGTGCAGCCTGGTGGTTTGGAGGTGGGCTCTGTGTTCTCTCTCTTCAGACTGTGGTCGGGGCTGCTGTGCCGCTCACGGCCAGACAATTTGGGGCTCCAAGAAGAAATCAGCTTTTCTCTTTTCAACCTCCTCTTCCTCCTCCTCCCCTCTCTTCTTCGTCACTGCACTTCATTCTCCAGCTCTCCTTTGTAGTCTCACCTTTTACTTTACGTCCATACCCCTACTCCTGGTCTTCACCCGACAGGAGCAGCTTCTGGCCAGCTGCATCAGCTTCCTCTGCCCTCCCTATGTGGCTCTCTTCGCTCCACCCTGTTCTCTAGAATTATTTTTAAACTCTTCTTGCTGTGGGTTTATTTACTTTTTTCTTCGACCATTCACTTACTGCCATTTTCATGGTGTCTTAGTTGAGAAATTCTTGTGCTCAGTCCATAATCTTTTTTTTCCCTGTTCAGATTTTTTTTTCTATACTGAGAATTGAACCCAGGGAGCACTTAGCTACATCCCCAACCATTTAATTTGTTACTGATTGTATGTATGTATGTGTATATGTGTGTGTGTGTGTGTGTGTGTGTTTGTGTGTGTGTGCGTGTGTTTATGTATGTGGTACTTGGAGTTGAACCCAGGGCTTCATTCACGCTAGGTAAGTGCTCTGTCCCTAAGCTACTCTCCCACAGGCTTTGCCCTGAGCTACATCCAGCCCTTTTTAATTTAATTTTTTTTAGAGAGAGTCTTGCTAAATTGCCCTGGCTAAGCTCAAGCTTGCAATCCTCCTGCCTCAGCTTCCTGAGTGGTGGGAATTACAAGCAAATACCACCCTGGTTGGCCTAGATATTATTATAATGTAAACCGTTCTTTCCCAACAAGAGAAAAATTTAGAGAAAATTTCTTTAGTGTAGAAGACAAAAAATAATCACTAAGCACAAAGAACATTTTCTGAACTGTTATCCTTTTGTTATTGTTTGACTCCATTGATCACCCTTTCTTGTAATTCTCTCCTCTTTTAGTTTTTGGGGTCCTGTTCTTCTTTTCTCAAAATCCACCACTGGTTCCTTTGTCTCTTTTAATGATGCATCTATATTACTCTTTTCTTCTCTTATCTATGCCACTCACAGGTCAAAGACTCCAAATTTTGTCTACGGTGCCCCCATCTTCTCTCAACTTGGTTTTGGCCCCCTACAGGACATCTTGCCGCCATGTCCCAAGGCTGCACATGCTGAATATTGCATAACATCTCTTACCCCATCTGCTATTGTGAGTGTCTTATCTTGGTTACCCAAACTATCACCCAATTAGTCCCTGAAACTAGAAACTGGCTGACTGTACGTACCTCTTTGTGCAAGACACTGGTCATAAACTTATTCCCCATTTTCCTTGAGTACAGGCTGGTAACTATGGCTGATGGAATGTGTGAGGAAGTATATCACTTCCAGGCCTGGCCTGTATGAACAGTCTGCCTTGACATCCCCCACTTTCTTCTGTGGCTCTTTGCTGACTAGAGGTTGATCACAGGGCTGGTTTGTCCCTCTGCACATGCTGGAAAGGGCAACATCTCACCCTTCTTGACTCAGGAAGGGAAGTCACAGCTTCTGAAGGGATTGTTGCTGAGAATGCTCTTACCCAGTGTGATAGTGATTTTCATGTAAGCACTTCGCTAGGCTATGGTGCCTAGTTGTGCAGCCAAATACTAGTCTAGACATTGCCATGAAGGTAATTTTTAGATGTGAGTAACATTCACAATCAGCAGACTTTAAGCAAAGCTGGTGCCCTCCACAAGAGGTGGGTCTCATCCAATTAGCTGAAAGCCTTAGGAACAAATATCGAGGTTTCCTGAAGAAAAAACTTGTATCTCAAGACAGTAACATAGAAACTCTACCTGCATTTCTAGCCTGCAGGTCTATCCTATAGAGTTTGGACTTGTTGCATCCCACAAAACATGAGTTAGTTTCTTAAAGTAAATCTTTCTTAATCTCTCTTTCCATGTCTCAGTCTCTCTGTTGATGTGTATCTTATTAGTTTGACTTCTCTGGAAGGCCCTGACTAGTACTACAAGAAAAGAGCCAATTTTTTTCCTTGTGACCTTTTAACATTCCCATTGTTATTAGAATTGAGGATCAGCCTGGCATCAGTGATGATCTGGGTTGTGTAACAAGCAAAGTAGTTTTATTGGATAGGATACTTGGGAGTGATCAAAGTGGGTAGAGTTAGACGTGAAAACTGCTCTATGGACAATTTGCTTCTGTTGCTTTAGGGAGTGGCCAAGGGCGGGAACTAACAGGGTTTTTCCACCAGCTCTGAGGCTCCAGCTTCATGATGAGAAAGGGAGTCAGGACAAGCATAGCTTGTCCAACAGAGGGGTCAAAAGAGCCATGCAAATACATGTAAATAAGGCCTAATGGGTAAGGCAGGGTCACCATGGGTCAAAATACTGTTTGTCCCCACCTGCCTGTGACTTTGTGGGCTCCCAAAGTATAGGAGTGTGCAGGTGGAGAATTTGAAAGGAGCTTACTGTACTTCTTCAGGGAATTTGGGGACCACAGGCTCAGGACATTTAGAGCATTTTTTGCAGAATTTCCTCCCTGGGATCCTCCCTGCCAGCCTGCCATCTCCAGCTAACTGTCTCCTCTGTCACTATCATCAGTTTTGTCTGAAGTTAGATTTAAGATGTATCTGTACACATACCATGTGTTACCCAAGAACATAAAGAACTTACAAACTTTTTCAAGAGTTAAAACATAAATGCCCCTTCATTCTATTCAGTAGTAGGGTTTTGACAAACCAGCATACAAACAGGCACTGACATCTTCTTGGATCCCACTCAAATCAATATTTATCAGAAATATAAGAGACAAAAGGCAATAAAGTTGCCTACTTAGAGGATCACTGATAGAAAACAAATATCCTTCCCTCTGTCAACTGGTACTAGAAAAAAAAAACACATGAAAAAAATGGTGCACCCAGGAGGTTAAAATATCAAAATATCCTTTTTCACTCCCATACTAATGCAAGGACCCAAAGTGAAGATTGAAGCCAGAGAGCAGAAGGATTCTAAAGTGGCCTGCACAAAGTCCCTTTTTAATTAAGGTTACAGTAACTATAGTGGCCACCCCTGAGAATGAATCAAACACTAAATAGGAAAAAATATTTCAAATAAATAAAAAAAGGAATAAACATTGAAAAGATATCTACTTACCTGAAGCACTGGTCAAGTTGTGTGAATGTACTTGAATATTCCCATCTAACTCTGGGATCAACAAAATAGCAGACTTGGGTATAGTTAGGAAGTGAGAAGTTCCCTTGGCCTTTTGTTTGCCATAAAATTTCTTTTCCTCCTTCATCTGGCCTATTAGCATAGCACCTGTGCAATGAGTTGTGGACTAAGGATCATCTCTCCAGAGGTTCCAACGTTAGTCCTTGCTCTGCTCATCTTTTTTTCTGTTATTTCCTGCTCAGAAAGTTGTTCATTCTTATGACTTCACTGGTAAGACTTCAGCTTCCAACTCCCAGCCCCACTTTTGATTTCAAATCCAGTCCCCTGATCCATTCCAAACTCTTTCCCAGTGGTTCAGCTTGCCTTACTCTCAATGTTGGAACGTGCAAAATCCCAGCTGTTGGGTCAGCTCTGACAGATTTACACAGACAACCTCCTAGTTCCTGCCTCCAGACCACTGTTCACTCTGGTCATCTCTCTCCCCTGACTGCTACTTTCCTCCTCTCTTCCTTATCCTCCATCTGCTCCTTCCTCTTCCTGCTCTTTAACCACAGTTCAGCCCTTAAGTTGAATTATTGTCTCCTGGCCTGCTTGCCACAGTCTCCACAAGAGCTATTCTCATCTTCTTCCCGGGATCACCTTCTTCAGCTGCTTCTCACCCAGCCTCCTCATGAATGTGAGATGTTCAGATGCACTCACAGGGCTCGCAGTGTCACTTCCCAATGTCCCAAATCGAGGTCATTGATTCCCTCCAAACATGTTCCCATTCTCAGCTTCTCTGCCTCTAACTGCTAATGTTTGAAAATTTAAAGACATTTGAAAATCAAACCTTTTCTTTATCCTCTAACTTCATTTAGCACCAAATTCTAACATTTCTGTGTTTCTACTTTTCTCTGAATCGGGTTTTTTTTCACCAACCACCTGAGTCACATTGTAGTTTCTGTCCAGACCCCTGACCTCCGTGTCCCCTTCCACCCATCCTGTGTACCACGACTACTTTAACTTCCCTAAACCTTTCTTCCACACTGTTGCCTACCCACTCAAAAGACTTTCAAGGTCTCCGACTTCCTAGGGGAACAACTCTCAACTTGATGCACTCTGGAAATGACAGTGCTCAGTTGGTACCCTTAGAGCTCTATCATATGTTAACATTAGCTCTAGGACTTGTCAGCCCTAGTTAACTTCCTAGAACCCTAATTTCTCATCAGTAGTAATGTGAAAACATTTAAAATTTTTATATTACAATGCACTAAATAAATACAAAGCATTGGGATTTATTGACATATACATCTATCTTACTTTTAAGGTTCTCCATGGCCATCTCAGGGGCACACATCTACAATCCCTCCATACTTGGGAGAGTAAGGTGAGAGGATCACAAGTTGAAGTCCAGGCGGGATGACTAGTGAGACTCTGTCTCAAAATAAAATGGAAAATAAAACAACAATAATAATCACAATGAAGATCTGGGGATACATCCTCAATGCTCCTTGCTCTCTAAGTTCACTTCTGATACTGAAGAAAGAAAAACAAAAAAGTCTTTATAATAGTTAGAAAACCTAAAACCTAAACCTGATGTTGAATGGTTGGAATATATTGAATGATTTCCAGATATTGAGTTTTTAAAATTCTTTGTCTTATTCTAGGGTTAGTAAAGTGCTGTAATCTACAGAGAGGTATCTTCAGGATAAGAGATAGAATTTTTTTAATCCTCACATGCAAAGTTAGTGATGAGAGCTACTAAAAAGAATGAGTTTATCCAGGAAGAGTGAACACACAAAGAGAGTAAAGATCATTTATTAGATTTCTTTTTTTTTTAATTTTATTTAAGGAGAAAAGAAAAAAAAAGCAGGGAAAGGGTACAAGTGATACAGATTTACAGAAAAAAAATGAACAGTAGGAAATCACTAGTTAATGGATTACATATTGTCATCTTAGAATTAATTGTTCAAGTCACAAAATTAAAGCTTGTAAAGTGGACATTCCATCAATGATACTGCAAACAGTTCTGTTCATTGATCCAATAAAACTCTGTGATGTCATTTTCTATCTTATACACTTAAATATACATGCAGTTATATAGTTTGGAGCACTTTCTTTTCCTCTCTTTTGTACCATGACTATTACACATTTTGGGTTTCATTGCTCCCATGGTTCTTATTACTTTTTTGGAAGAGAGTAAAACCAAATGTGACATAACAGAACAGAATCAGTCAAGTCAAAAGGGTGGACATAATAGATAATGTAAAAACATAATACAAGGTGATCAACAATGGTTACCATAATGCCTCCCGCTATCTCTAATAGAATTGCCTATATCGTTAGTTATAATACAATTGAACAAAACAGTAAAGAATAAAACCAACAAAACCAAAACATTGGAGACATTGTAGGTCTTCAAAAGTAGATAAAAGTCAACAAGAATGGGCGTCATAATGAATCTCGTTATCTTCACAGCTGATGCCTAGACTTTCGAACCTGATACTATCCAGCAAAACAGAATAGGGGAACATCAGTTAAAAACCAGATGGTGAAAGTAATACAGGGCTTTAAATCAAGGTAATGAAAAGTCAAAGTGGGTTACTATAATATATCCTGCTATTTTTTTCCTTTAATTAAAAGGATAAAGATAAAAAAGTAAATAATGGAGTGGAGATTGAGATAAAAGAGGGCATAACAGCAAAACAGCGCAGATCAAAACATAACCATTTAAGCAGAATAGTGTTTCACTACCAGATAATCCTAACCTAAAAGTAGTTACCATATTGTCTCTTTCTTTGAAATCCTTGAGTACAACTTCGTATACTGTAGCATTAACTATATCAAAACAATGTAAAACCATTCAAGAGAATGACAGCATTACAGAGTATTTAGAATCGACTAACAGAAAATGAACAATGGTTTCTGTATAATCTCCTTGTCTTTAAAAGGTTTTTGCTTATACTATCGTACATAATTAAATCCAATAAGATACAGCCTATTTAGACCATTGGAGACAGAAGGACAAAAGCTAGATGAGACTTCAAAACAAGATGATACTAAATCAGTATTACCTATTAAGATGTCATTTTCTCCAAAATAGCTGTTCCTATCATCCAATCTTCTCTGCCTCATTTCTGTTGAGCTCTTTTTCTGTCAGTAGCTGTCAGTTTGTCTTCTTCATTTTGTTCTCTGCTCCATTCGTTGTGGCCTCTCGGCCATTATTTCTGGATTCTTTGTATTTTTCTTTTTTTAGAATATCCTGCAATACTCTCTGTAGAGTTGAATTGGTGGTTGCAAATTCCCCCAGTTCCTCTTTATCCTGGAAGCACCTTGTTTTTCCATCAATTTCCAGGGACAGTTGTGCAGGATATCTCAATCTTGGCTGGAGATTATTATCTTTCAAAGCTTGAATTATTTCCCCCCACGCTCTTCGTGATTTGATGGTTTGTGCAGAGAAATCTGCTGTAATTCTGATGGGTGTTCCCTTGTAAGTGGTCTGTTTCTTGTCTCTGACAGCTTTTAATATTCTGTTCTTGTATTGAATTTCTGGAATTTTTATTATTATATGCCTGGGTGTTGCTCTGTTTGGGTTGTAGGTAGCTGGGGTCCTGTATGCCTCATACATCTGAGTATCTTTACCTTTTGCTAAATTAGGAAAATTCTCCTGGATTATTTCTGTGAGTAGCTTTTGTAGTTCACTTGTTTGTGTCCCTACTTCTTCTTTTATGTTCTTAATCCTTAAGTTATGGATCCTCTTATCATCTTCTTGTCTTTGTATTATTGCTGTTTGTTTCTTTGTTATTTTTAAGAAGTTTTTCATTTCATTCTCCCATATTACAAGTCTGCCCTCCAATTCAGATAGTCTGTCCTTAGTTTCTTTCAAGCTGTTATGCCAGTCTTCTATAGACTTCTTAGTATCTTGGTAGTCCCTTTGAACCTGCTTCACGTATTCTATGCTTTCTCTGTTTTCTCCATCAAACAATTCTCCCCTTTTTTTCTGTTCTTCCATTCCACCACCTGTTTTTTCTTGGGTGGTACTTAGCATTTCTCTAACTATTCTGCATACTTCTAGCTTCAGGTCGTTGATAACTTCATTCCTGAATTGGTCTATGAGGCTCTCTATATGGTGCCTTATGTGTATTGGTGCGGTGTCTGCTATTGCCTGTTTCTCAGAATTGGGGGCCGAGGAGCCTTTCTTGTTGCTGCCTCTTCCCATGCTGCCTCTTCTTCTCTGTTCCTTATATATGCAAGCTTATATAAGAGGCCCAGCTTCTCTCCCAGTCAGCCACAGCCTGATCGAATTGCGCCAGTTAGGTGTTCCCGCTCACTGCTATGCACCAGGGAGTTACGGACCAGGCAGCCTACGCGTCTCCCCTCCCGGCCACCGTCAGGCTCTGGGATCTGGGTTGGGACAGCCTACCAGGTCCGCCGGCAGCGTCACACAGGCCAGGCACTTTTCACCAATCCCGCCTGAGCGGGGGATGTGTGGCTGGAGTCGCCACCGCACCCTGCTCCCACAGGACTGCTCGGGCCCAGAAAGTCCTCTGCTGGAGTCAAACTGTGGTAGAGTGTCAGTTTCTCTCACTCACCTCACCACAAGTCAATGCACGCCTCCCTGCCGTTCGCAGATTGCCGTTCTCAGAGCTTCTGCACGTCTTTCCCCTTGCCGAGCCACTGTAGAGGCAGCCAGCCGCCGCGCGGCGGGAAACCCAAATTGCGGCTTACAATGGCATGGGGTCCAGCCTCCACACCGAGGCTTTTCTGTTCCTGTTTTAGCACCAGGAATGCATTCCAAGTTGGTTTCTCTCACCCCAGTTCATTCCTGAGTCAGCAGAGCATATCTCCACCTGCTTATGTCTCCTTAGTCCGCACCATTCCTGGCTTCTGAGCCAAGTCTTTCAGAGAGCCTCTGGTAGTTGCTGTTATCTGTCCGCCATGTTCTCCCGGCCATTTATTAGATTTCTTAGAGAACTAGCATGTAGTAAATGCTCAATAAACACTGAAAATTATATTCCATTAAATACTATGTTTTATGTATTTATTATTTTTGTATGTTTGAGATGAGGGCATTTTTATGATATCCAGGCTGATTTTGAACTCCTCGAATCAAGTGATCATCCTAATTCAGCCTTCCAAGTAGCTGAGACTACAGGCGTATGCCAACATCTCTGGCTCCATGCATTAATTGATTCATTGATCAAGTAGATATTTATTAAGTCCGTAGAAAGGGTTAGGCATGTACAATATATCAAGGATATCTATTGATGTGATGAGAATAAACACTGTGTGGGAGCTTATACCTGGATGAGGGAAGGCTGAATATAGGCTAAGTCAACAATCTCAACAACAATCACCAACCTGATAACGCATAGGATGGCTTAGGGCAACCAAGGGATGTGTTTCTGAGATAGTGATATTTAAACTAAGATCTAAAGGCTGGCTGAGCCATGAGATGGTCAATAAATGCTTATCAGCAGTGACTGATGGCCTGTGGGGTCTGACCCTGAGAACATCTGGGCAAAAGGAGGCAAAGGCTGTGCCGGGGGCAGGATGCCGGGTAGCTGCAGCCTTTCCTACACTTGACGCCTGCTTAGATTTCCCCCATTACTCCATGCGGGTCCCTTCCCACTGCATGTATAAAGCTGAGTTACTTAAAAGGGGTAACAATGAAAACTTGTTTGAAAATTCTCTGGAAAAAATACTGCAAGAGCACATACAAATTCCAAATCCATTTCCAAAACCACAAAGTTGTCCTCCTAAGCTACATATTTGGACACATCTTTGAGACAATCTCCAAAGAGACCCTTGTGCTTAGATAACCTGCTCAGCGTCTGACTCCATCCTGTCTGGGGAGAATAACACACATTTGGCCTCAAGCAAGAAACTTCAGCCTGTAGCTACTCCTTTCCCTTTATGTAACATAACTTTTGTGACTGATGGGTTTTCACACACCACGATGTTATTAATTCTTGTTGCTACTTGAAAGACATAAGGCTAAGTAGGCTAAGGATTAAAGAGTATATGAGAAAAGCATTTTTCTTGTTCCACTTTTGTCATTTATAAAGAAGATAATACTTAGGAAGACGGGATGGAATTTCTTAGCAGAAACCGCAGGGTCAGGTTGCAGTGTAACCGAGTGTCATGGAGACAAAGGCGAGATGTTTTAGTAAGTTCCCACTCAGCCCAACCCTGAGAAGGCTTCTCTCATGGATACTAAAACTTTCCAAGCTACGCCTCCCAAGTATCATTTCCCCCTTCCCTCCTTTTAACACCTTGCAGAAAAGAACGTTCTAAATACAAAGCAGTACACGTGTACAAGAATTAAAAATGAATTAGGGAACCAAACAATATGTGAGAAAAACAGCACACTGCTTCCGTACGGTGGATCTTGCTGCTGGTTGGTTTGATTCTTTTTCATCTGTCCTTGAGAATATCACAAACCTTTAGGAGGCTGCCTCCTCATTCATCTCTCAGGTTGCCTGTAAAAATCAATCCATAGCTAGTCATTTTATATTTTGTTACCCTGAGAAGGACACTCCCATGAAATATTAAATATTTCAGATACAGAAGAGCTAAGTTGTCTTCTAAATAAACATCTGGGTCACAGCTAGAATAAGAAACTAGCTAAATTATTTGAAAAGGCACTTATTTTCACATTGGAAGTTATAGATCTACTTGCTTTCATTTCCTGTGCTCTTAACTACTAAATTCTTCCTTTTTTTAACAAAGTGATTTGTTTCTCCCACGTTTGCCTGCATGTCCCTGAACTCTCTAGCAGGCTGAAATTCGCACAGCTCTGAAAACTGGGCAGGCCGCACAGGGTGCGTGGTTTGCTCTTGGTCTCCACAGTTTATGAATTCTCATCCAAGGCACGATTTTCTTTTGTCAATTGTTTTGATTTGGTTTTGACCCAAAGTGTCAGCTAAAGTACAGGGACCCATGTTTCGGAAAAGATTGTCCCTACATCCAAATGCTTTCATTCATGACAGCCATTGTTCTAGAAACAGTGTTCTAAAGCTAAGAGGCTTCAGCAAAGAAATAAAAGGAAGTTAAGTGAAACAGAAAAAAGCTAAAAGTGGGCACTCCTAGAGAAGAAAAATAGGAAGAGGAAAGAGGTAAATGAGGCAAATCCTATGCTTTTTTTCCCTGTCTTTAATTTTATTCTCATTATTTAATGGATGTAGTAGGAAAAGACAGCATTTGCAGGGTGAGCCTCCAAGGAGCAGTGCTTGGATGGAGCAGGTTCAGGCCTCTTGCAATTTAACCTTCTTTTTCCAACCCATGATCAAAAGAGACTTGGACAAGAATTTCTTTACTCTGTGACTTTTGTGGGCAAGGAACAAAAACATACTCAGACCAGCTTCACCAAAAAGGCGGAATTCACTTGAATCACTATTGAGCTATGTTACAGAACACAGGATACGCAGAGCAGAGCCAGAAATCAAGGCCTTGTGGGGATTCCCACAGCTGTGCTCTCCCTGTCGCTGCTTTTCTCTTTCCCTTATCTCTGCACAGCTCTTTATTTGTCTTACTTTGTCCGCAGACTAACTGTTGCTGCCTTTCTGTGCATAGTCTCCTCTCCCAGTGTCTCTGGAACAACGGTCATTGCCTCAACAACAGAACTTCAAATGCTCACAACAGAAAATCTTTGGGACTCATGCCAAGCAAAGAATTTCCTCCCTCTGGATCAAGTGACTTCTTTTACCTCATCAGTTGAAGTCAGTAGAATGGGTAGGGTCACATGATATAAACATGACTTTAGGAACCCACATCTGTCTATGTGGAATAGATCTCAGAGAAGAGGAATTCAATTTGAGCATGGCGGCACATCCCTGTAATCCCAGCACTTAAGGAAAAAAAATCAGGCAAGAGGAGAGAGGATTCAACGAGGCAGAATCCTTCAGTTTTGCACTCCGTTCCAGTGCCTTAATTTCCATTTCTCTGCTTTAGCTCCTAATAGCAGCTACAAACCTATGGCACATGTGCCAAAAGGGCTGTTTGTTATCCCTGAAAGCTGCAAAAAGTTCACCATCACTTCTTAGAAGAAATACAGAGGGGAGAAAGACAAGAAAATTCTCATTTGTCCACTGAAATTCATGGCATGAAGCAGTCAGATACTTACAAGTACTCAGACAGAATAAAGAAACGGCGGTGTAAGAGAGGAAAGTAGTGATAAAAGCGGATGAGACTATTTACTTTCACATTTTGTTTCCAAAGTGTTTAAAAATTATTGTTCCTAGAGTTCCAGAGTTCCGGCCATGGAGGAATTCGGGCAGCCTAATTCACCCGCCCTCTCGGTAAGCGTCTGCAACGCAGGCCAGGAGGAGAACAGAGTTCCAGAGTTCCAGCCATGGAGGAATTCAGGCAGCCTATTCACCTGCCCTCTTGGTAAGCACCTGCAGTTTGGGCCTGGAGGAGAACCATTACCTGTAAGCCAACTCCCACTCGAGCTGAAAATCAAGCACCCTTCTCCCACCTGCCCCCTTCCCCCTTACCTACTAGGGACAGATATTTCAACATCTCTTGGGAGGATGACCATAAGCAGTATAGCAAATATGAGGGATTTCCTTCTATCTTCTGTTTGAAGGCATAGGTTGTTTTTACTTTTTGTTATATTTCTTTTGCTCTATTCAATATTCTCAATTCGTTTTACAGTGTTCTATTTTTGGTTTGATTTAACAATACGTAATTGACTGGATAGCTATTGTTAAATTAAAGTGATATATCATAGTACTTAGTACTACTATCCTAGTATCCTACTGTGAAATCCTGTACCAATTTCACAGCATTGTCTTGATTGGCTTTGTTCTGTCTTACGCTGTTGCACAATTGCTACTTTCAAAATTAAAAAAAAAATACATGTTAAGACCCATGCATGTGTAGAATCTATAAACAATTTATGGGAACTGATGTTATGGCAATTGATGAAATGAACAGATACTTTGAAGAAAAGGAGATACTAAAATACCCGGTGCTGATCCTGGAGTGTCATAATGTGAAACCCAGCAATAGTGTTATTCTTTGTTCAGAGTGATATTAGCCTGCTTGGGTTTATTGAAAGTCAACATAATTGAGGATATGGGTAACTGCATGTATGTTTAAGCATAGAGGATTGATAACCATATTTCTAAGTTTTTGTTGGATAGTTGAACAGAACTGGTTGCAACCTCACTGTTTGAATCCCCACTTTATATGCTCCAATTTAGTATCTTGAATAACTATTTGTAAGAAGACAATCTGTAATCATCAACTAGTGATTTCTTACTGTTTATTTTTCTTTGAAAGTATGTATTATTACTACCCGTTTTCTGTTTTTTTAGTCTTTCTTTAAATTCAGTTTTAAAAAGAAGACACTACAGTACCCAGTGCTGATCATGGAGCGTCATGAAGTGAAATCCAGCAATACTATTATTCTTTGTTCAAAATGATTTTAACGTGATTTAGTTTGTTTAATCTAAACATAAATGAAGATATGGATAACTGCGTGTATGTTTAAATGTATAGGATTGACAACCATGTTACTAAGTTTTTGTTGGACAGTTGATTAGAACTTTTTGCAGTCCCTCTATTTGAATTCCCACTTTACATGTTCCATTTTTGTACCTTGAACAACTATTTGTAAAACGACATCAACTAGTGATTTCTTACTCTTTTTTTTTCTCTGCATGTATGTACTATTTCTACCTATTTTCTGTTTTGTTTAATCTTTCTTTAAATAAAAAAAATTATTGTTCCTTTCGTTGGGAAATCATTCCTAAGTGACCACTGTATTTGTACATAGCTATACCCCTACTGAACACCACCAGACCTCAGAAAAATGCACATTAAAACCATGCTTCATATCAACCATAAATCATTTACAGAAGTTTTATTCATAATAGCCCAAAGTTGTAAACAACCCACTGTTTAACCAGAGTAGAATGGACAAGTAGACTGTGGAATGTTTACATAATAGAATACTACTAAAACATTAAAAATAAATGAACTGCATGTCTCACCAATGATGAAAGTCACATTAGAATTGAGTAAATAAAGTAAAAAGTCACTAGAGTCTGTAATTGCACACTGCATGATTCCACTAATATGAAGCATAAGAACTGACAAAATCAAATCAATGAATATAGATGTCAGGTTAAAAGTTACTTTTGAGGAGGACTGACTGGCAACGGGCATGACAAAACCTCATGGGATGACAGAAATATTATAGATATGAATCTGAGTGGTTGTTACACAAGCGTGGGCTTATGCAAAATTTAATTAAGCTTCACACTTAAGAAAATGTATGTTTTTTACTGTCTGTTTTATCTAAATTTTAAAAAAAAACCACCACCGACCCATTTGCTCTTACACAGAAGGAGCTTGGTGTCATTTCTCTCAGCCATCAGGAATGTCATCAGAAACCCTATGCTCTCCCAGTGTTACTCATACATTAATGCTATGACTTAACTTCTAAACATGGATCCAAATATTTTGGTTTGATGAAACCTTATGAGTGAATAACAGTGGGACTCCGTTCAGCTTTGCCAGGAGAGGACGAATGAGGTATAGAATTGAAGTCTGGTGTTTGGCAACACAGTGTACATCTGGCAGGGGAGACAAGGGTATAGCACACTTGGCGTATGGTCCACTACATGCCTGGGAGACAATTCAGAGACAGAAACCAGGTTTCTACTGGTGTGTTAGCTCCCAGCCTGTCCTGGCTGGAAATACTGGCATCCTCTACATTTTTCTTCTTGTTTTTTTGACAAAAGAATGCTTTGTGCAGGAAGAGAATCAAGAGTCTTGGAGGCAAGTGGGGCTCGTCCCCAGCTTCAGCACCTTTCCCTAAGAAGATTCAATCATGGCATCCTCTGTGGTCCAGTAGCAAAGACACGACAGACACATGAGAGTCCCTTAGGCTCCGTGATGCTGTCTGTGCTGGGTCTTCTCAGCGCCACATCCTGTCCTGGACAGGCACCCAGTGAGTCTCCAGGTCTTGCCAAGATTTAGCATTTCTTTGTGTACCTAGGGTGGGCCTTTTAAATTAATCTCCAAAGCATCTGGATCCTGTTTCTCTACATGGGTTAAATAACTAAGCTTCTTGAGCCCCTCAGTCTAAGCCCCATGAGAATGAAAGACTGAACTACTTTCCGAGGGATTTGCCTTGATTCCGGACTATCTTCCTTATGTGAGTTTACAAGGTGCTGTTCTCCTTTCCCAGGGTGGATGTCACCACAGAATGGGGGATCATTTTAGTTTCTGAAACAAGAGCCGAGTGTGGGGTCGAGCAGAAGGCCCTGTGAAATCTCCCTGAGAGGAACTTGAAGCTTTTCTCCTTGCTGTTTTTATTGTGTTTGCCACTCCCTCATTCTGGCTGACACCTCTCAGCTCCTGTGCCTCCTTTTTCTGGGACAATCTCTGTGTCTCTGTCTCTGTCTCTGTCTCTGTCTCTGTCTCTCTCTCTCTCTCTCTCTCTCTCTCTCTCTCTCTCTCTCTCTGTCTCATTGCTCTGTTCCATCAGTCGTGTCTAACAACATCCTCTCCTGTAACACCTCCTTGTACACAGGAGAAGTAGAAAAGACACCTCACAGCCTGAATCACACAATATGCTCTCCCCATCCTCAAACTTCACCCCGCAATCTGGCTAAGCAAGACACATAGAATTTCAAGAACTGTCTACTGTGACATCTTTATTTACTTAAATCCTCCAGGCATATTTTGTTAGAAATACACAATCTGGTTTTCATTTTAACCAAAAAATACTAGCAAGATTTATTAAATGATCTACTTTGTCTGGCTTCTAGTTTAAAGAGTTTTTAACTGTTAATTCTTAGTCCCTGGAAAATTTCCATGTCTCTGACTTTTAAAAAAAAATTTTTGCAACACATTCCATTCAAACAAATACAAGAGTATGATGAGCTGTTATATTCCTATCATTCAATTTTCAAAGTTACCTAGTTTGTCAATCTAGTTTTATTTATCTGCTATGCACAATTTTATTTTGTTTAATATTTTAAAGCAAATCCAAGAGGGCATGCTATTTCACTGTCTATACTTCAGGGTGCTCGTTGACCTTTAACATTCATAAAGAAGCACAAAGTCAGAAGTATAAGAAATTATATATATTTAAAATATTAATAGAACTGTCAATTTTTATAATAAATTTGTTTGAAAATGTAAAGAGCCAATGCACTTATAGTATAATAAACTCAATTGTATTTCACATTATTCTAGGGCCTGGGAAACGGCAACTCATAATAATAATAAAGGGCATATATGTTTTCAACTAGCATTTCTTCTTAATGTTTCCCACATGTTCCATTTACCACAAAATTCTTAACTAACTGTCTTGAGCTTCATGAGCTAGAACTAAAATATGACACTTCAGATAATAAGTGAGAAGGAAGAAGGCTATCACACATTGTGCTCTGTGGTTTAAAACTCGTACATCAACTTATTTGTAGGTCTAAAATGTGTAATTGTCATTGTACAAAATAAATAAATAAATAAATAAATTTTCCTTCAATTTGTAAAAAAAAAGTCTAAAATAACTTTGTTTTTAAAATATCAAGCTTATCTGGAGCCAGATTGTTGTTTGATGTTAAGCAAAAAATCCAGAGACAATGGAAGGTACCATGTTTTAGAGCTACAGAATCGTGTTGATAGCTTTTCTTTAGAGTGTGTCCTCATTCTTAAGCTACTCTGTGCTTTCTTTTTCAATGGAGGTGAATGGTTTATTAAGCAGTAGGGACCCAGAATAAAAACCTTATTACCCTTAGATTTTTGTGACGATAGGCAGGCAGGTCTCAGTGGCCTTGATTGCAAAACTGTTTTATTTAACCTTGAAATAAATCTGTTAACTGGAAGCGGGCAAGTTGACCCTTAGTTTGCCTCACATTTCAGCTCTTTGAGGGTAGAGCAGTAGAAAGCAGCACATCTTCATAATAAGCCTTAGGCCAGTTGTGGACGGTAGAAGGTTCAGCTTGAAATTCATCATACTCTCAGATGTTTCTATATGAGAGGGAGTTGCAAGGTGATACTCTAAAGGTTTGTCTCCGAATTGCTATTGCCTAGAATGATATGTAAAATTTAGAAAATGTCAACTATCCATATCAAAGAAGAATTTATAAATGAGCCCACATAAAGACCATTATTAATGTACTTATGTCCTTTATTTCCAGTAACTTGAGGCTGCACAGAATACCCAGTTGTTCATCTTTTTTGCAAAGCAATCTTGTGATAATGAATTGTAATTGACAGAGCTGATTCAGGGTCATGGAGTGTCCGTCAGTTATATTTTCTTCAACTAAGGATATTGCGAGCTATCAGAAGGGTCTATTTTTTGGCAGATTCTTTTCCAGGAAAATCCTCACCTGCAGATGGGCATCAGGAGGGTCTGGGGAGCCTCTACAATTGTAGGCAAAACTTACTGAATAAGGACTTTTTCCAGTGAGGCTTCAGTTTTTCATTAGATATTCAAATGACTTCAGCCCTTCAGAAAGTGAAAGATTCATTTTTCACTATCCAGATTTTTAGCAAAACTCAGAACCTTCCCCTTCTCAGCCTTTGGTACAGGTCTTCACTGCATAGTTACCATTTTCCCCAGCCCCTGACAGCCCAAGCCAACTGTTTGAACTCATTTGTCAGAGCTCTCTTTAGGGTTTTATAGGAATAGCAATTCTCAAAGAGCCTTCCTGTTAACACTGTCAGAAAAGCCACATATTATCTCTGAGAAGCTTAGTTTGATTTTCTCCCAAGGACTTGTCTAAAACTCTAAAAGCAATGAACCTTTTTTACAGGCCTTACACATGAATTCAGTGACAGAAAATCTACTTAATAGAGGTAAGCTGCAAAAGGCTGGCTCGCTTCATTGCTTTCATGTTTTATGGGTAGTGAACACATTTAGTTATTTTTAGCAATATGGTCAGGTGGGTTCATACCAACTGTCATCTTCTGTAAACACTGAATTCTTTTTTTACCAAGTATAGGCATACTGAGTATGCCAGCAATGTCTTTGACCTACTTGGGCAGATCAGTAACTTCAAAATTATCCATAATATTATCCACCTTCATGGATAAAAATAATGGATACTTTTAATTATAGAAAAGACCTTTCCCTGCAAAAGCTGAAATATAAGCATATGCTAGTTGTACCAAAAAGTTGTATAATTTGTTTTTGGATTATGTATTATAAAGCCTAGCTTTGGGATTTCCAATTCTGCCTTGATGTGATATACATATATATTTCTTAAGTTGCTGTTAGTGTTACGCTCTGAAAATAAGAAGGACATCCGATCACCATTCCTGTCTTCTTCTAAATGTTTGATTCCTCTCTGATTTTTCAAAAAAGTTTCTTGTATTATTGATGGAGTATATTAAAGCATGAATGTTAGCTGACATTTGCATTTGCATTAACAAGTAAGATGAAAACAAAACAATGAAGACATTTCAGAACATGGAGCTCACTTACACCTGAGTATCTTTATTGAATTAAACAACTGTATTTAATAACTGGTCTCCTGAACCCACATACTCTGGCTTCCATGCAACACAAAGTGCCTCACAGTACAAAGGGAATTTTTTACTGGACGCCGCATTAACAAGTTTGACAAATGCCGGTCTAAAACTCTACGCCTAGAGCTATTGATACGCTCAGTGGCCACTTGGATTTTACACTGAATTTCAGAGTTTTCTATGTATCAGAACAGTAAATTAGGTTATTTTCCCCCTTTCCTTCATAGTCTTTGGCCTTTATTTACTTAGCTCCTAAAATCAGATATTTCTCTTCTGTTTTGTTTTAGTTCAGAAGAAGAACTTAATCCAAACAATCCAAATCAGATCCCATTTTAGGGCTTGTTTTTGTGATTAGCTTAAATCTAGGGTGAACCGCTGAGAATTCTGTAAATTTGAATCTGAAGGGGGCCCCAGCTCTGCCTTGTCATCTTAGCCTTCTTCCTCTCTGTCAGATGACAGTGTGGCCCTCTCCTCCTCTTGTAATTTCCCCAATCCCCACAAGCCAGAGGCATCAAAGCTTACTATAGTTAATACTTTGATAGAGCTTTCTGGCTTTTCCCCTATGGATACGTAGACTTTATCTCATTTTGCTCCACGTTATTGAGGTATGATTGATAGATAAAAACTGAATGTAGTTAAAGTATGCAATACGATTTTCTGATACACATTTACATTGCTAGATAATCACCATAATCACACTAATTAATATATCCATCACCTCACATGATTACCTTTTTTTGTGGTGAGAACAGCCTAATGTATTCCCAGCACATTTCCAATAGTCAATGCATTTGGCATGGCAATTATGCTGTACATTATGTCTCAGGAAATTATGCATCTAATAACTGAAAGTCTGTGCCTTTTGACCAACATCTTCCTGACTCTCTCACCTCTATTTTCTACTTCCATTAGTTCAGGTTCTAAAAACCATGCATATAAGTGAGATTATGCAGTTTGTCTTTTTGTTCCTGGCTTCTTTCACTTAGCACAATATCCTCCAGTTTTATCAGTGCTGTCACAAACGCAGAATTTTCTTCTCTAGGGCTAAATAATATTTAATTATCATATATGTAATCATCAGTCACTTAACAAGGGGGACACATTCTGAGAAATGTGTCATTAGGTAATTTTGTTCCTGTGTGATTATCACAGCATATACTTACCTAAACTAAGATGGCCATGACATCAACAGACCACACAATCTTAGGGGGCAATTGTCATCATATATGTGGTTCCTCATCAAGTGAAATGTACATGTCTATACATATACCATATTTTCTTATTCTTTATCCATTTATCTGCCGACCAACACTAAAGTTGTTTCCTTACCCTGACTATTGAGAAAAATTTTGCAAGCATGGATTTTTTTTCAATGCTGAGTCTTGAACTCAGGGTTTTATACATGCTAGGCAAGTGCTTTACCACTGAGCTATATCCCAGCTTGTGAATGAGGTTCCAAGGGACATGGAAGCATCGCTATCTCTTCAAGAGAGTAATCTTATTCTTGTGGATCTATTCCCAGAAGTAAAATCTTTGGACTCTCTAGTAGTTCTATTTCTAATTTCTTTGAGAATCTCTATAATGTTTTCCACAATGGCTGTGAACTCTGCTTTTTAATAAGCTCATAAAACATAAGAACTGTCTTTACTAATATAAGTTCTTTATTATTGTTCACCAAATAATAAAAGCTGATCTACTGAACAATTGCCCTTTGTCTACAACTACTGTGTGTAAGATGCAAGTAGACACCCAGCTTGAAATGACTGGAGCGATAAGGCTATATATATATATATATAGGCTCAACCATCTTGCAGCCTACCGTCAGGGATCCGATGGCAGAGGCTGGGCCTCTGTGTTTCTATGTGCCGCTTCAGCATTGCCTTTATTCTTTCAGTGTTTCTCTTTTGCTCATAGTTGCAGCAGCAATTAAGATGCACATTTCTTTGTTTACATCCAGCAGGCGTAAGTGATATTAATTAACCGTACTTTCCAGAAGACCCACGATTGGCTCAGATCAAAAGCAAAGGGGAAATAGATACTTAGAAATCACATATTGTAATGGTTTTCAATTTTTTTCTAAATGAACTTTAAAATAACCATCATTGATTTAGTTAATATTCAATATAATTGGCATCCTAATGCTCACTGTCTTGAGGAATCTAATAGAGAGAAACAAATTTTTGAAATGAATCATGTACTATCCAGCTCTTGTTGCTTCTGACAGTTGAAACCTAACAACAAAATATTATTTTTACTAAGTACATTTTACTGTGAATATTTTATCAAGAAAAACTTTTAATATTTTCTTAGGAAGTGAAGTCACCTGGCCAAAAGATAGATACAATTCTTAAAACTTTTCTTATTTTTTAAAAAATGCATTCACCTTCCCACAAGCAGTGGGCAAGAGTGCCCACTTTCCCTTGACCTAACATTGGGCACTATACTTTTAAAAACATCTTTGATAATCTGATAAGAGAATGGTTATCCTTTTTATATCTGTATTTTTGAACATTAGTTAATTGAGTATTGTTACAATTTATCTTTTTAAAATAGTAGTCACTTACTTGAGCAAATGATGTCTGTAAAGGATATTTAATTTAAAGATTTGGGAACTACCTAACTGTCCATCAGTATGAACTGGCTAAATGAAAATAGCTCATCTGTACAACAGGCAATTATGTATTCATGTTTTAAAGAATACAAAGAATGAGGAGGCTGGGGACATAGCTTAGTGGTAGAGCACTTGTCTATCACATCCAAGACCCTGAGTTCAACTCCCAGCAACACCTTTACACACACACAAAAGAGGAAGTTCCTTTAAAAGAAAATGTTAAGAGGGATATATAAACACACACACACACACACACACACACACACACATATACAGTAGTGTGAGTGAAAAGGAGACTTTCCATCTATACTCTTTGTACTTCAAAATTTTTATTTATATAACTATTGCTTTGATTTAGATTTAAAATATTTCCCTAAAGTCCCATGTATATAGAGGTGGGGCTTTTGAAATATGATTTGATCACTGGAGCCCTATACTCATCAGTGGATTAATTCATTAATGAATTTATAGCTGAATGTCCTGTTAGGAGCTGAGTCTTTGTTGACTGGGGTAGGTCACTGGGGTGTGACCAGGAAAGATGTGTTATCTTCCCAGGCTGTCTCTTTTCCTCTTCTTACTCTCCTCTTCCCCCTTCATCTTTTCTCACTCCTCTCTGCCTTCCTCATTGCCCTGGACTGAGAAGCTTTGCTCTGCCATGCCCTTCTGTTATGCTGTTTCTACTTTGGAGTCAGCCAACCATGGAATGAACCCTCTAAAATTCCAAGCCAAATACATCTCTCTTCCTTTCAGTTATATCTAGTAGATTGTCCCAGTAATAGACAGGCTAATACAAAATAAATAGTACCAAGAGAAGTGATGTGACAATACCTGACATAATTTTTGGAACTGGTTTGTGGGATGAGCTAGGAAAAGTTTGGAGAACTGAGTTAGAGAAAGTCTAGAAGACTGTAAACAGAATTTAATGGACGGCTCTGGTTGGAGAAGACCAGAGAAGACCAGAAAGCTGTTAGGAATGTAGACCATACAATCAGGCTCAGAGGTTTCAGGAGGGAATGAGGACCATGTAAAGAACCATACTGAGGTCATTTACGGTAAAGAATGTGTCTACATTTTGCCATGTCCTAAAACTTTGTACGAGGCTAAAATTAAATGTGGTAGTTTATCTGGTGGGGGAAATTTCAAGGAAGAAGAATACTGAAGCTGTGGCATGGGTACTTTCGGTTCCTTTTAGCCAGATCTGCAATGAGAATTGGGATCAAAAAACAGAGCAGAACAGTTTGAAAAAATTTGCAGTTTAGTCAGAAAGGAAGCACATGTAAATTTGGGTTAAGGAAAGTGCGACTGCTGAATAGATTCACTTCATTTAAAAAATCAGGTACTTTTCATCAGGGTAATAGAAAAGATGGCTTGAAGGCATCTCAGGAACTGGTCACATCATACCCATCACAGGTTCAGAGGTATAAAGTTTTTTTGAAAGAATTTACTTTGTGAAAAGAACCCCAGGGCTCCCTGCACATTCAAGGTCACCTAGAGAAGTTAATCTCCAGTTCATCCATCCAGGCACTCAGAGGGTCACTACAGTCATGGTTCAAGAAGAAAGACTTTAATATTATCCACAGGGTGGTGGTTTTACATGAATGCAAAATGCCATGGTTATATAATCATGGAAGCTTCCATCCAGATTTGATTTGACTTGATTTTTTACTTTACTGGAGACAGAATCTTACTCTGTACCTCAGATTGGCCTTGAACTCATGGCAGTCCTTCTTCCTTGGCCTACCAAGAACTGGGACTGCAGGCATGTGCCACCATGTTGGCTCCACCCAGATTTGAAAAGGAAAACCTGGGAAGCCAGGAAATGTGGTGTGAGAGGGTCACAATCCCTGCCTGGGTCCCCTAAGAAAATAGAGCATACAGATATTAAGAGTGAAGCCAAAGCTACAGTAAATACCCAGATAGCTAGAGGTGCCAGGAATGTGAAACATCTGCCGTGCAAAACTACAGGCAGTGAGCAAAGCCAGTTCAAGAGAAGGCTGTGTAGAGTGCAACCTGCAAGGCTGCAGAGTGATTGCTTCCCACACCCTTTGGAGCTCACGTCTCATATCACACGGTGGTGCCGCAGAGGGATTTACAGAATTTAAAGTCTGCCCAGCTAGGTTTTGGTCTTGCTGTGGTCCATTCCTTTCCACGCCCCCTATTCCTCTCTTGGAATGAGACTGTTCAACCCGTCATCATATGTTAGAAGTATAAAACTTTTGGGGGAGGGAGTTTTACAGGGACTTATAAAAAAAAGTTTGCTTCAGTCCTACAGGAGACTTTGAACTTGAATTTTTGAACAATGCTGAAACTGTTAAAACTTTGACTACTTTTAAAATGGACTGAATTCATTTTGCGTAATGAGATGGAAATGAGACTTCTGGGGCATAGGGATGGAAAGTTATGGTTTGGATCTAGAATATCTCCCAAAAGTCCAAAGTTCAGAGGTGGGATTTTTTGGAGGGTGATTGTTATCATGGAGCCCTGGTAATCAACATTGATCAGTACATTGGTGAGTTTGTAGCTAAATGCACTGTTAGGAGACAGAGCCTGGTTGGGAGAGGTGCACTGAAGCTTTGTCTTGGACAGATGTAATCTCTCTGGCTCAGCTTTTCTGTCTTTCTACTTCCTGAACGCCATGACTTGAGAAGCTGTGCCTCGCTATGTCCTTCTGCTGTGCCATTTTTGCTGTGGAGTCAGACACCATGGACTGAGCCTTCTGAAACAACAAGGCAAATACATCTCTCCTCCTTCAAGTTGGAGGTGTCATGTACTTTGTCCCTGTGATAGGAAAGCCAACTAATACAGCTATATTACATACTAAAAATAAATAATTTGTATGACAGCCACTGCCCAATAACTTATGACTACTTACTATTTGCCCAACATTGTGGCAACAATGCTGTTTACATTACTAGTAACTTCCCTCTACATGGCTGGTGTTGTCTCTCCAAAGAGAGCATGATAAATTCAGTTCCGGAAGTCCTAGAAAAACTGTATTCAACTGGGTCCTGCTGCCATGGGGAACAGCTGCCTCTGGGCAATTTATCAAACAAGCTTTGATAAAATGATGTGCTCAGAAACAAGAAGAGAAGAGAGACAGAGAAACAGAGACAGATACTATATTTAACAGGGACATGATAGGGGAGAATAGGAAAAAGCAGATAAAAGTATGCAAACTTGTAGTTTAGTAGATGAAACTCTCTACATGTCTAGTGTATAGCAACATGACTACAGTCAACAATACTGTATTGTATCCTGAATATTTTCTGAGAGTAAATGTTAAGTACTCTTAACGTACACGAAGGTAATTACAAGAGGTTAGGGTTTGTAAATTTGTTTGACTGGAGTAGGTATTTTGCTGTGTGTATCAAAACATCGTGTTTTATGTTGTATGCCTCCAAATATACAACATAACAACATAATCACTCTACTGGCTTCCCATTGTGTGTGTGTGGTACTAGGATTGAACCTAAGAATAGAACACACCCAAACTCGTCCCTGTAGTCTGGATCACATTTAGGACTTTGTCATATCACCCAGGCACCCTGACCGTCTTTCTGTTCTTTGAGTGCACAGCCTCAGGCTTTTCTCTTGCTCTTCCCTTTCCCTGGGCCCCTCTTCCTCTCAACCCACCTTCTTTGCAGAGCTGGTTCCTTTTTTTCTTTTATGGTATTGAAGGTTGGACCCAGGACAACAATAATTGTCAGGCAACAGCTCTACCACTGACCTATATCTCCAGCCCTTTAACTCTCTTCACTTTGGGACAGGTTTTCACTAAAGTGTCCAAGTTGGCCCAGAATATGAGTAAAGAGTCATTGTTTTATTTACCTCTTTATCCCCAGCATCTGAGGAAAATGCAAGCAGGCAGAATGCATTTAAAATTTGTTCAGCTGGATATGATGGTGCTCCTCTGTAATCTCAGCACTATGGGAGGCTGAGGCAGGAGGACAGCAAGTTTAAGCCCAGCCTGGGCAATTTACCAGTTTAGCAAGATCCTATTTTAAAAACTACAAAGAACTAGATATGTAGCTCCACGCAAAGGCCCTAGGTACTGTGCAGAGGCCTCAGTACCACACACACACACACACACACACACACACACACACACACACACACACATACACACACAGAAAGAGAGAGAGAACAAAACAAAAATAAATGTTCGTTGAATTAATGAATCCCATATAGTCTTTAGAACAATTTTTGCTCATTATATAAATTTTGAAGTGATATAGAGAAGATAAACAAATTGCCCAATGATAGAAAAAGATTTGGACCTACACAGTTTACTGTCAAAACTCTTAGCTTTTTTTTTTCTTTTTTCAGTGCTGGAAATTGAACCTAGGGCCTTGTACATACTAGGCAAGTGCTCTACCACTAAGCTACATTCCCCAGCCCCAAACTCTTAACTTTAATATCATATTTGTAGCCTTTAATTTGTGGATGTTACACTTTTCTAATACATGCTTCTCCAAAAGGAACTATAATTAAAATTTTCCCTTCATCTCCTGAGGAAAAGACATCTATCAGCTTTTTATAATCAGCCACTTTTACCTGGAACCAGGGCAAAATAAATTTGTTGCAAATTCTAAAAGTCATGGAGGAAATTAATAGGCCTGCTTTCTTGAATGAGCAATTATTTCAAGAAGATATAATTTTTCTAAATGCCACCATCTACAATGAACACCATTGGTGACATAAATCTTCCTTTCTGAAAAAGAAAACCAAGGGTTGGATACAGATTAGTACCTGGAACACAATTGGCTCAGCTGGGCTTTCACCTCAAATATTTCTGCTGATCTCGTTTGGCTGCACCGAGTCTAACTGATCCGCTTTCTCTGTCACAATAATCTAGTTCACATGAAGAAGCAAGGAAAACATTCTCAGATCTTTTATCACTTTAAAAACTTCAAGTTATTACTCAAGGAGGGATTTCACAGAGGAAGAATCAGTAGTATCTCAAATTTCCCATGAGGATGCCAGCCATAATGAATGGTTGCTAAGAAATACAGTACAGTACATTATTTTCATTAAAGAACCACTTTAGAGAAATGGTCCCAGGGTGTTTCCCACTGCCCTGGGCTCCAACGCCCTTCTAAACAGGTTTGTTTTAGTCCCTTGGGTATTAGCTAGAATCAAACTGGAAAAATCTCTACAAGATCAAATAGTAATATGTTCCTAAATTATGGGATTATTTTCTGTGCTTGAAGCAATTAAAGTATCTATGTGAACTAGCCATGAGCAAATATTTCAAGATACAGCCTACACGCATTACCTGATCTCTTGACAAGCTGAAGTTCAGCTTGCTAAGATTTCCCACCAACGGATACATAACTTGCACAGCTCCTGACTTTCTGGTAATTTCTTCCACTAGAAATTGGCTTAAAACAAAGAAGTGAAGTGCTAAGGAGCTAAAAAGGTACCTAATGGGACAGCCAAGGAAATAAATTCTGTCTCTATTAAAAGAAATATGTATCAGAGCAAGCATGCTGAATACTATTTTAAAATTTCTCTGACTTTATGCCTAGCAGTGGCAAGAAGATGCAGGGTGGTAACTTTGTCTTATACACTTCTCATGTGGTTTTGCTTATTTTAAATGTTGGTCACTGTTATAACGTGGGCCCCGGTATAAAGTCCACGGAAACAAGAGTCCAAAACTCAAGTGGCAAAGGCTTTATTGAGCCAGTCCTGGCGGCACAGTCTCTCCTGGATCAACCCAAAAGACTGCGCGCCCAAGACTGGGGAAAGGGGTTTTTAAAAGTAAGGGAAAGTGGGGAGGAAACCTGTAAGGCCATTAAACCTGTTGACCCGCATCTGGAAACTGTATTGCTGTCCACTTAGCTCTGACAGTCCCGGGAGTTCCTGTTGTTGCTCAAATTACTCCCATCCTGCAGACTGACATTATCTCAGAGTGGCACGTCTGCAGCAATATTTGGAGAAGAAAGTGGAGAGTTAATTATCCCAGGACAGCTTGTCTTCGCCAGTGAGTGCGAAGGGGTCACGAGTTATGAGATGCTGGAACTTAAGCTTTACAAAGATCTGATATCTAACCCATTGATACATACAGAACAAAAGGAAAGCACCGATCGGGGTTTGGGCCATAGCGTTACCCGGTAATTTCTCTTAAGCTAAGCAGTTCCTAAAATTGGGGCCGGCTCATCTTATGACAGATCATCACCAGGTCGGGGAGAGGTCACCAGAAACCCAAATTCTTTATGGCCCAGATAGGTGGGTGGGGGGAGGCAATAAGGCGCGCTACAGAACAGGAAAACGGCGAGTATCTATCTTGTGGGAAGAGTAACTAAGGTTAGGTAAAAAGGTTAAATACATGGGCAAATCTCCCTGCATATAAACACACTACTTCAAACAATGTGTAAATTAGTGGGCCTTCTTGTCTTCTTTAGTTCTTTAGCGAAGAATAGAGGCGCCTAACCGTGATTAACAGCCCTTGTTAGCTTGTTTTAGCACCACTCTTCTTGTTTGTGGAGGGCCGCTCCGTGATTAACATCTCAATTAAGTGAAATTCTTGCAATTCTTTACAGGGGAGAGTATTACTCAACATATCAATTGGGTCACTTAACATATCAGTTAAGAAAAGAAAACATTTAGTAAGCCGCGGTACAGGTTTGCTATAATACACAAAATGATGAAGCTACTTTCTTAGAGTACAACATTCCCCTCTGATGTTGTGACTTCTGGGCCAAATCCTTGGCCGTACTTAAGGTCTGCTGGGGACAAGCTCATACGCTTGTTGCCTGACCATCATTAATTTTATACTTTGTACCTGACGCTTGACATATGCAGTCAGCCTATTTACTATGCAGGGGCCCAAAGTAGCTAGCACTAGAATCACAATGATAGGACCGGCTACGGTCGCTATTATGTTGGTTATCCACGGTGGGAAGGAGAACATTTGCTCTGCCCACCCTAGAGCTCCTCGTCTTAGTCTCTCTCTTTCTTGTATGCCTCTTTGGAGTTCCGCTAAGTTTTGTCTAACTACCCCGGACTTATTGGCGTACAAGCAGCATTGCTCTCCCAGGGCCAAGCACAGTCCTCCTTTTTCAGCTAGCAAGAGGTCTAGTCCTCTGGGATTTTGGAGAGCTACCTCAGCTAATGAGTCCATTGAACTCTCTAAGGCCTCAATAGCATTTTGGACTCTTTTTATTTCTTCATCTACCTGTTGGGATAGCATATTATATTGGTGTATGCTAACTCCCATGGACGCAGCACTCATCCCGAGGGCTGAGAATACACTGATCCCAGCCATAATAGGGAGGGCTGGACTTCTCTTATTGATCTGGTGACTGGCTGGGATGAGAACCCGGTTTCCTTCTTCCTCGGAGTGCCAGTAGATTCTAGGCAGAACCTGGGTTAGTACACACACCTCATCCTGGTCAACAACAAACTTTTTTGAAATCATACAAGGGAACCATCCTGAAGTACAAGCCCACCAATGGCTGGCCGGGGCTATTAGGGGAGTAGCGTCACCAGCTCCTGTGATGCGATAGGAGTGAGAAAGGTCGCAATACTCAGGGGCTGTGTGGCTAAAATGATATATGCAGGTACCAGTTATCCCCTCTAAACTGGTGCCTTTCCATAACGATTGGGGAAGGAGCATTTTGCATCTAGAGGGATCAGAGGCTAGTTTATCAGTGACCGTGATGTAGCCCTCATAGAAGGGGGGCTCTGGGGACATACACAGCCAGCATGGGATTTTTAAATCGCTATCAAGGGAACTGTTAAGTAGCTCAGCTGCTACTTCCAAAGGTTGGAATATTTCCGCTATCATTGAAGGTGGGGCGGAGGCTTTGGGCTCAGTCTGTGCCCGTCTAGACCTTCTCAAACCAGTTTTTGTAGCCCTTGTTGAAGGTTGCATCGAGGTTGGATCGAGGCTAGGCACTCTAATCTCTATCCAGTATGGGATGCCCCCTTCCCCCCTCCACATACACAGCTTTATCTGGGGCTGGTCTGTGTGGTAAATGCTCCCATTGCATGTGGCCTCAGTCACTTTAGTCGTCGGAGTGTGCCTCCGGGGTCGACTGAGTGGGAAATTAATGGGTGCCTTCTGAGTGGGGGCTGTCACTGGGCGGCGTCCTCTCCTGTAAATGACTACAGGAGGCTTTCTAGGTGGCTTGTATAAGATATTGATACTAATTCCAGGATCATGTCCAGATTTATAAATTTTAACAGCGTAAGTAAGTCCCTGCCCCAGCCACCTAAAATCCGTTGGATTTAGAAAGGTCAGCTGGACTGGGTTACAAGTATAAACACCATAACAGTTTTTGTTTCCTATGTACTTGACAGCGAGATACTTTTCAGAGTTATAGTATCCATCTAGGCCTCCTGTGACACATGACCACGAATAACAATATTGATGTTTTGGATCGGAGGCACAGTACACATTATAATTGGGGTCAGGCTGGTTTTTAGGACATACATACAGGGATGCCTGCTTGAGTTGAAACATAACTTGCAGAGCTTTAGGCCCACGGCCCGAGCAGAGGTTACGGTGGACCGACCCACCTACCCTGCCAGTTGGGCTGTCATCATTAATTATTATCCCATTGAAAAGTATACATAGGTCAATGGTGACTTGATTTATCGTGCCTTTAGCTCTCCCTAGTTCCCTTTTAGTTTTCTCGTCTGAAACAATCCAGTCCCCATTCCCGGGGTTTACAATTACAATCGAGCACCAAGCCAAATATCATAGTACAGACATAATTTTATGGCTGAGAGTCCTTTACAAACTTTAACTTTAACGGGTTACCAGTCCGTTGTACTGTCCATCGGGGACCCTTTTCGTCGTCTGTAGCTTCCAGTGGTTTGACTTGTGTGTGGTGGATCCACGCAGTCTTCCCTGCTACCTTGACGGAGGTGGGAGTGCTGAGCACCACGGTGAACGGTCCCTCCCAGCGCGGCTCAAGCGAATCCCGGTGGTGTCGTCGCACCAGGACCGACGTTCCTGGCTCAATTGACGCTTGGGGCAGCGTTCCCAAGGGGGGGTTCGGATGTTTTTGTCTGAACAGCCGGTGAATTGAGGTCAGTACAGGCTGGAGACTCTGTAAGGACTTAATGAGATCTTGGTTAGTTACTTCGGCTAATTTGTCTTCTGACAACTTAGGAACTATAGGTGGGGGTCTCCCGAACATAGCCTCAAAGGGGGAGATCCCAGAAATATATGGGGTGCATCTGGCCCTCAGCAATGCAAAGGGAAGAAGGCTCACCCAATTGTCACCAGTTTCTAAAGACAGCTTAGTTAAAGCGTCCTTAATGGTCCGGTTCATGCGCTCTACTTGTCCCGAGCTTTGTGGCACAATGGAGTTTCCAACTGATTTTTAATACTTGGGCTAACTTTTGAGTAACTTGGGCTATAAAAGCCGGGCCATTGTCGGACCCCATTGATAATGGGAGGCCAAATCGGGGTATAATCTCATGTAGTAGCTTTTTAACTATAACCAGGGCTGACTCAGACTTAGTGGGGAAGGCCTCTACCCAGCCAGTGAATGTGTCTACCATCACCAGGAGATAGCGGTGTCCCTGTAAGCCAGGTTTTACCATATCCGTGAAGTCCACTTCCCAGTGTTCTCCTGGGGAGGTTCCTCGATACCGGGTGGTTTCCAGTGGAGGTTTCCTGGTTGGGTTGACCAACAAACACTGTGGACATCTAGAGCTCAGAGAGGCAGTTAGTTTGGAGAGCTTTGGAATGAAAAATCGATCTCTGAACAATTCTGCCAGTTTAGTTCCTCCTAAATGAGTAGCCTGATGAGCTTGCTGCAAAAGCTCTCGTCCTAGTGCTTCGGGTAACAGCACTCGCTTGTCGGGCAGCTGATACCAGCCCCCTGGAGTGCGGGGTTTGGCTCCAAGTTGAGATGCTAGCTGTAAATCTGTCTTAGAATAAACAGGCTCTGACAAGGCTTGAGGGACTAGCATCAGGGCAGTCATTTCCTCTGCAGGCCCCTCTGATGTGGTTGCTATTTTTCGGGCAGCCTGATCGGCCAAATTGTTTCCTATGATGATGGGGTCATCTCCCACTTGGTGTGCCTTGCAATGAATAATAGCGACTTGCTGAGGTAGCCAGACAGCTGCTAGCAAGTCTAGGATCTGTGGGGCATTTTTAATCTTAGTCCCGGCCGAGGTCAAGAGACCGCGTTCATGGTAAATAGCTCCATGTACATGTACAGTAGCAAAAGCATATCTGCTGTCTGTGTAGATGTTTACCCTCTTTCCTGAGGCTAGCTTTAATGCCTCTGTCAGAGCAATGAGCTCTGCCTTTTGGGCAGAAGTGCCAGGCTCTAACTGCTTAGCCCAGAGTACCTCTTTCTCGGTGGTCACTGCTGCGCCGGCCACTCGCCTCCCGTCCTGAATGAAACTGCTTCCGTCGGTGAAATAATTGTAAGCGTCCTTAAAAGGCTGGTCGGTTAGATCAGCTCGCAAGTTCTGCTGTAACTCGAGAATGTCAGCACACTCATGGAGAGGCATCTGTTGGTTTTCTGGGTTATCGTCGGGCATGAGAGTGGCTGGGTTTAGAGCTGAGGAGGTCTTGAAAACTACTGATTCTGGGTCTAGAAGCAAGGCCTGATAGTGTAGAATTCTGGCATTTGAAAGCCATTTTTCTGGGGGGGGTTTAATAAGAGTCTCTAGGCTGTGGGAGGTTACCACAGAAATCTTTTGTCCAAAAGTGAGCTTCTTAGCCTCTTTGAGTAGCATTGCCACAGCGGCCAAAATTCTCAGGCACGGAGGCCACCCTCCTGCCACTGGGTCGAGTCTTTTAGAAAGATAGGCTATAGGTCTCTTCCAAGGGCCAATATCTTGAGTTAGAACCCCTTTTGCTATGCCTCTGAGTTCATCTACGAACAAGGTGAAGGGTTTAGTAACATCAGGGAGCCCCAGGGCTGGAGCCTCAGTCAGAGCTCGCTTGAGCTGTTGGAAAGCCTGCTCGCACTCATCTGTCCAGTCGAGCGACTTTTGAGTCTCTCCCTTTAAAGAGTCATACAATGGGCGAGCGATTTCAGTAAAATTTAGAATCCATAGTCTGCAGTATCCGACAGCTCCCAGAAACTCCCGCACCTGTTTCTTAGTTTCTGGGGATGGAATTTGTAATATGGCCTGGATTCTTTCTTTTGATAAAATCCTCTTTCCTTCTTGTAATTTATAGCCCAGGTAAGTCACGGCCTGACGACACAGTTGAGCCTTTTTAGCCGAGACTTTATAGCCTAATCGTCCCAAAGTCTTTAACAACTCCTCAGTTGCCTCTTGACATGTTTCTAGGGACGTTGAGGCTATCAACAAATCATCTACATATTGAAGGAGCACTATCTCGGGGTGTTCCTCTCTAAATCCTAAGAGATCTCTTGCTAACGCCTCATCAAAAAGGGTGGGAGAGTTTTTGTAGCCCTGAGGTAAACGTGTCCAGGTCAGCTGTTCCTTTACCCCTGTATCTGGGTCAGTCCACTCGAAGGCAAATAGGGGTTGACTCACCGGAGCAAGAGGCAGGGTGAAGAAGGCATCCTTCAGGTCCAGGACAGAGTACCAGGTGTTCTCCGGATTAAGGAGGCTGAGCAGGGTGTAAGGATTTGGCACTGTTGGGTGTAGAGTCAGAACTCGTCTATTAACCTCTCGGAGATCCTGTACAGGGCGATAGTCATTTGTCCCCGGTTTCTGAACTGGGAGCAAGGGCGAGTTCCAGGGAGAGACACAAGGAATGAGAATATCATTGTCTCTTAGTCTCTGTATGTGGACTTTAATTCCTTTCTGGGCTTGCAGGCTTATTGGGTATTGCCTTAAGCAGATGGGGCGTGCCTGAGGCAAGAGTTCCACCACATGGGGGACTTGGTTGACTGCTAGCCCTGGAGGGTTGTTTTCTGCCCAGACTTCTGGAATCTCCTGTTTCCATTTGTTCAGCAGTTCTAATTCTAAGTCAGTCCGTGACAACTCGGGTGCACCAGACAAATTTCCCAGCAGGCGGTAACTTTCTCCTTCTGGGACAAGAGCCAACACTCTAATACCCTCCGATTTTGAGGGGGTATCAGCCCCTAGCTTCAGTCTAGGTTCATTCGTAACAAAGTCAATTTGCACCTGTAATTTATGTAGAAGGTCCCGCCCTAAAAGGGGGTCCGGGCACTCAGGGACCCAAAGAAAATCATGTTGGACCAGTCTATGTCCAGGTCGAGCCAGACTAGCTGTCACCTTTGGATACAATTTTCGGCCCCCTGTAGCTCCTATCACATTGACAGATTGCTTGGTCAGTTTTCCTAATGGTTGAGTCAGCACAGAATAGGTAGCTCCTGTATCGACTAGGAAGTCCACCGGTTGCCCCCCCACTTGGAGAGTTATCCGGGGCTCGGGGGGTGGTGGCGAGCCCTGACCTCCTAATTTCTGAGACAACAGGGCCTTAGTCTCTTGTTCTGTCTTAGGCTTTAACTTTGGACAATCCTTACGCCAATGTCCCATCTCCTTACAGTACGCACATTGCTCTTTGTCTAGAGGAGGTCGCTTACCTCGAGCTTCCTTTTTCCTAGGGCTAGCTGACCTCTTGGCTTCTTTTTCGCAAAGTAATTCCAGTACTTTAGTCATCCTTTTGGTTGTTGTTTCTTGCAAGGTTTCCCTATTGTTGAAAACCTTTTGTGCAACCTCGACCAACTGGCTGAGAGGCATTCCCTCGAATCCCTCAAGCTTTTGTAACTTTCTCCTAATATCAGGGGCCGACTGGGACACGAAAGCAATATTAATTGCTCGTGCGTTCTCGGGTGCCATCGGATTGATTGGAGTATATAATCTATAGGTCTCTAAAAGGCGCTCTAAGAACACAGCTGGAGACTCATCGGCTAACTGCTGCACTGCACTCACTTGGGACAGGTTGGTGGGCTTCTTAGCAGCCGCACGAAGTGCATCTAAGAGCCTCAGGCGATACTCATCGAGAGCCTTCTTACCTGCATCCGTGTTAGGGTCCCACTCGGGTCGGGAGGAGGGGAACAAGTGCTCAATTCGTTGCCGATCAGTGGATGGAGATCCATCCGGTTCTCGGACTCCCTTTTGCCCCAAAGTGCAGATTCGCATCCTTTCCTCAGCTGTGAAAAGGATGCGTAAGATCTGCTGGCAGTCGTCCCAAGTGGGAAGGTGGGTGGAGAAAACAGACTCTATAAGGCTAATCAGAGATTCCGGGTCCTTCGAGAAAGGGGGGTTCTGACTTTTCCAGTTATAGAGGTCAGAGAAAGAGAAGGGGGTGTACACAAACATGGAGCCCCCACTCGGGGCTGGGACCTCCCGCAGAGGACACAGTGGCGCTGCCTCGTGGCTCTGTTCCAGAGGTCCCTCTGGTCGAGCGTGGCGGCGGGTTCGAATGGGCCGAGGCGGGGAGGGCGAGGTGGAGTCAGGTTGTGGCTCAGGGGCAGGATATGGGGGAGGGGGTAAGGGAAGGATGTCTAGCGGGTCGGAGAAGTCTTCGCTCGGAGGTAAGACTGGAGGTGCGTTGGGCTTGGATGTCTCCTCTTCAGCCTTGGATTTCGGTTTGAGGGCTGCTAGGACTCCATTCGGAGGTGGCTCAATCCAAGGGGGAGCATCATAGATTATATCTATCCAAGCCTGGATATAGACAATCTGATCGGGGTGAGCGGGGGGCCCAAATACATACTGGCGGACCGCTCGAGCTGTCTCCATATCAAAGGACCCAAAAGGGGGCCAGACTCCTTGGGTCCCCAGGGGCCACTCCTGTGTGACAAAGGTTGTTAGTCTGGCTTTGCGAACCTTTTCCCCATATCTCCCACCTCGCCTCTGGAATTCTTTAAAGTGGTCAATGACAAGGCTAAGGGGAGTGCTGGGAGCAGATTCGTTCCGACCCATAATGGACTCGTTCTGACCCATAGCTGGTGGTGTCGCTGGTTTTGCTGGAAAAAAACTTAAAAGGCAAAGTTAGGGTTAAACAGAAAAGCTACAGAGAATAGGCAAACGGTCGGAATCACCTTTGCCCGCTCCGAATTCCAGGAAGGAGCTCCTAAGAAAGAAGGCTCTGTTAGAGTTAGGTGACCAAAAAGGGGAACAATTACTACAAATGAACACACAGACCGACACACAAGACGAGACAAGACAAGACAAGCTGCAGCAGAATGGCCTTTGCTCAAAAATTAGTCAAATTTTGGGATCTGGAGGAATTAACAAATTTAACTAATGGAGTGGTTCCCCACCCAGGCGGAGTCACAAATGGCAAAAACCAATTGACTCCGTCCTTGGGGGCTTCACTTCCCAAATTAAGGGCGTCCCCTTCCGAACGGAGTGGTTCCTCACCCGGGGCAGATTCACAGATGGACAGAATTTGTCCGACAAACCAACTGACTCTGTCCTCGGGTGGTTCCCACTCCCAAATTGAGGGCGTCCCCTCAAAATTACAAATTGACCGCGGCCCAAACAAAACCTCCAGAGCACTTACTTTCAGATGTTCGGAAATGAGTCTGGAGTCTTGCTTCCATCCCGGACGAGCCCCCAAATGTTATAACGTGGGCCCCGGTATAAAGTCCACGGAAACAAGAGTCCAAAACTTAAGTGGCAAAGGCTTTATTGAGCCAGTCCTGGCGGCACAGTCTCTCCTGGATCAACCCAAAAGACTGCGCGCCCAAGACTGGGGAAAGGGGTTTTTAAAAGTAAGGGAAAGTGGGGAGGAAACCTGTAAGGCCATTAAACCTGTTGACCCGCATCTGGAAACTGTATTGCTGTCCACTTAGCTCTGACAGTCCCGGGAGTTCCTGTTGTTGCTCAAATTACTCCCATCCTGCAGACTGACATTATCTCAGAGTGGCACGTCTGCAGCAATATTTGGAGAAGAAAGTGGAGAGTTAATTATCCCAGGACAGCTTGTCTTCGCCAGTGAGTGCGAAGGGGTCACGAGTTATGAGATGCTGGAACTTAAGCTTTACAAAGATCTGATATCTAACCCATTGATACATACAGAACAAAAGGAAAGCACCGATCGGGGTTTGGGCCATAGCGTTACCCGGTAATTTCTCTTAAGCTAAGCAGTTCCTAAAATTGGGGCCGGCTCATCTTATGACAGATCATCACCAGGTGGGGGAGAGGTCACCAGAAACCCAAATTCTTTATGGCCCAGATAGGTGGGTGGGGGGAGGCAATAAGGCGCGCTACAGAACAGGAAAATGGCGAGTATCTATCTTGTGGGAAGAGTAACTAAGGTTAGGTAAAAAGGTTAAACTCATGGGCAAATCTCCCTGCATATAAACACACTACTTCAAACAATGTGTAAATTAGTGGGCCTTCTTGTCTTCTTTAGTTCTTTAGCGAAGAATAGAGGCGCCTAACCGTGATTAACAGCCCTTGTTAGCTTGTTTTAGCACCACTCTTCTTGTTTGTGGAGGGCCGCTCCGTGATTAACATCTCAATTAAGTGAAATTCTTGCAATTCTTTACAGGGGAGAGTATTACTCAACATATCAATTGGGTCACTTAACATATCAGTTAAGAAAAGAAAACATTTAGTAAGCCGCGGTACAGGTTTGCTATAATACACAAAATGATGAAGCTACTTTCTTAGAGTACAACAGTCACCATTTTGGTGCTAGCACCAATTTTCTCATCACAATATAAAAAGCCTGTAACTCTGTTATTCCTCTCATTTTCCAATGCCAGGATACAAGAAGGCAGGCATCTTTTGCCTTTATGTCTTTAACATTCTTGGAAGTAATATACTGCATCACTTCACCTTATCAGATTGTCATAGAACAAAAGCCTGACACCACTGACTATTGACAAGAATGTAGGACAATGAAAACATTCAGACAATGCTAATGAGAATACAGATTGGGCCCTCCTCATGGCTATCAACTTGTAAATATTTTGAGTAATTGAAGATCAGTGTAATTACAGGCTTGCCAGCATTACTTGTAGGAATAAACTGCAAGTTTTCATAAGAAAACACTGGCAGAATGCTCATTACAACTCTATGGCTAATTGTAAAAATTGGAAACAGCTCTGATTTCCATCAAAGATAAAATAAATAATTTGTGTATTTAATACAATAAAATAACCCATAGCAATTAAAATAAATTCACTAGTGCTGCATGTTTCAACATGAGTATAGCTTCAAGGTATTAATAAAATTTTTAAAAGGAAGTTGTAGGAAAAAGTATACAGTGTAATTTATGAATAATAATCTGTGTTGCGTATTGATATAATCTTACATAGAAAGAATATAAAAGCATAAATGGAATTGGCAAACCCCAAATTCAAAGTACAGGGGTTTTGACAAGGTAAACAAAAAAACAGGACAAAGAACGTAGGACCCTCTAAAATAAATATAAGATCTGGAGCAAATTCAGCAGAATATTAGAATGTTACCAAGCTAGGCTATGACTTTTGATGATGGTCTTATTGAAGTAGGATTTAAAGATTATAGATAGGTAAAAATGAAACAGTGAAAATTGTATTTTTAAGAAAAGTTCACCTTCAGGACAGTTACCCAAGGTCACAACACCCATATTCCCTTCCAGAAAGCTTTTGTTTATAACTTTTTATTTTAAAGAGATTAAAAGAATACAAAACAGTAAAAGCAAAAACAAAACAATACAAATGATACAGAATTGCAAAACAAGATGATAGGGAATTATATATTGTTATTATATTACAACAATATTATTATATATTAAAATAATATATAATGTATATTACATATTCTTATATATTATATAACAATATATATAATATTGTTATATATATTGTATATTGTTATCTTTGAAATAGTTGCTCAGATTACAAGATACAAGCATGTAAAATGGATCAAACAGTATAGGCACTCACATTTTCTCTCCATGAACTAATAGGAATAGTACATTCTCCCAAATTCTACGGGTTTTAAAAATATGCTAAACCTGTACATTATAACAGTGTTTTCTTTTATAAATTGGGCAGGTGCTTTTCACCTGTACATAGAACCTGCACTTTCCCCTCAATACTATAGATTTACGTATTCTGCAAAATCCACCCTCGAGGACACAGTGGATACAGATCTCTAAGCTTCACACACACAAAGAGTGAGCATTCTAACCTAGCCCACTAATGGGTACCTGGCAGATTCCTAGGAATACATATCCTAAATCATCTAATGGGAGGATGGACATACCCCCAAAACATACAAATGCTCCCAGCCTCGGATAATAACATGCCCCTCTTCTGAAGGCCTGCGTTCTATTTTTTCTGAGTATGTATTTCCTTTTCTTTCTTGTGACAATTGAGAGTCTACTCTTTGGTGGGAGTACTTAAGGTCTCCATCTCCTTTTTGGGGAGAACTTCCTCAGACCCCACCTGATGACAGTATTATTCTCATACATCTCTATTAATGAAATGCTAGGGGAAATCACTATTGTTACAGGTAGTTTGTTTTCATTCAGTGATCATGGGTAGAAAACCTTTAAGTCAGGCATTATGTCAAGACCAAGGAGTTAAAGACCCTCAGTTCTCAGAGAACTTGGAGGCTGATTCTGAAACACCTGGCCCCATGACAACTAATTTGCCCCTGTGTAACCACCTGCCGCCTTCTATTAGATTACCAGGTTTCATGACATCTTTTTACATACTGCAGCACTGTGCAAGGGGACTTCCTTCAGTGATCAAAGAATCCTGCTATCTGTATTGCCCAATGTGGTAGCTATTAGCCAGAAAGTAGCTATTAAACACTTGAAATGTGACTAATGTGACTGAGGAATTGAATTTTTAACTTTAGCTGATTTTAGTTCAAATAGCTACACGTTGGGCAGTGCCACTGAAGAGGATATGCTGTTTAAGGGCAAGGACCATGTCTTTCTCATTTTTAGAATCCCAGTCTTAAGTTCCTCTTTCACCTTCAGAACATCTACAAAGACCCAGTACCTTATGGAAGATGTTGGTAAGTATTTGTTAAATTGAAATTTAGAATTGAATTCTTGTGGTGCCGTCAGCGTGCACTACAGGGAAATTACATTAATTTCTGTATATTCATTCATTCATTTATCAAACATGTACTATATATCAGATCTGTGCTGAGCTAAGGAAATCTAAAGTAAATAAAATACAGCCCTTTTCTTTGGGGAATTTATGATTCTGTCTGTGCAATAGTTACAAATAAAATGAGAAGGCGAATCCTGGAGGTTTCTAAGGTCTCTTAGAGCCCTAACAGTCCATGAATACATTCATCAAGTTGCTCACTTGTGCCTATATTCATTTGAGAGTTTATTCAGATGGATAATAACTCAAAACAGAGGAAGCTATCTAAACTTGCTGAGAGCCTTTGGTCTCATTCATTCATTCAGTTAACAAACATTTGTTTGATACTATTTATAGATGTTTTGCTTGGCCCCTCTCTACCCAACTGGTGTAAGAGTAATTCTCACCCAAGGAATATGGGAGATGGATGAATACAGCATAATGGGCATTGGACAGATGGGACCGACAATGGTATGTTAATCTCATATAACCCCAGCTGTGGTGGACTAAATTTATGGTCATCTTGAGTAGGAATGCCCAGCTGAATTGAGTCAGTGTGGTTCTGGGCACGGAAGATCCACCTAAGACTCATAGGTCGTATGAGATCCTTCCGATTCTACCAGATGGCAAGACAACTCACAATACTGAGCCTGAGTTTGAGATCTTACTATACAATGGGCCAGGCATTATCCTGGGTGCCTTCAAGAGCAAGACAAGAATTAGTGCTTCCTGCACCCATGAGTCTCAAAATTTAAGTCTGATGATGTGTGGCTTACAATAGAGATATTTCTTCCATTGCTGTAACCCTACCATGAGTCCCAGAGTCCAACACCATGGAGGACAGAGATGGCTTCATTTGGCCACTAGAGGGCGTTTCCTGCTTTTGGCTTAGGCCTATTTTCTTGGGCTGTCCTTACATGGTGAGGTCAGTACGCAGATTTGAGTCTTAACTCTGGTACAATCCAAATTAAGTAGGAAAAATTTTAAACAGAAGTCTCCTTCCAAAGATTCTGTAAAATAGGTCTAAGGTTGAATTGGAGCCTCTGTATTTTGAAACTCTTTGTGACTCTGGTAAACACCAAACATGTGAGTAAGAACCTACATTGTATAAGGGTCTCAATTTTGGCATAAGAAATAAAAGGATTCTTGGCTGGAGGATGTAGACAAGAGGTAGAGCTCATGGTTAGCGCAAATGAGTCCTGGGTTTGATTTCCAGCACTACTGGGAGATGTCAGATTCAGGTTCAGTATTATGAGTTGTCTCGCCATCTGGTAACAGCTACAAAGAAATAAAAGTATTCCTCATGCATTCTTCTGTGTCACATCTGTAGTTCGCTCATCATTGCCTAAATGGATATGACTTCAATTTTTCTTCTTATATTTTTATAAATGTTTGTAATACAATTATATTCCCTGCGGGGAGTTGGTGCGTGTATCTGAACTCTCTTTACTTCCTCTTGCCCTCATCCCCCACTTCAGGCATTCTCGGGCCTCAAGACTGATTTTAAATGTTCATTTCTTTCTTACTTCTGTCTAGATTCTCTGTGCTCTGAATGTAAAATAGAGAATGAGAAAAAGCTGGCAGAAGTAAGGAAGGATGAGATCTGTTTCAAAAGCAAAAATTTAGAAAAGCTACGTTTTGTCTGTCTGAAGGATAATGTTCTTTGGGAGCCCAGCATATGAGGACATTCCGCATCCCTGGTCACCATCATTAGTGAACAGCATTGTGTAGCACTGAGAGATGTGAACTAGAAACTCAGAGATCCAATAAATACCTAACACACTTTGTAAAATATGTTCTACTAGCATGGGGAGGTGCTCATCCGGTGGCCGCAGTGTGCATCGGACACTGGACTCCTAGCGGACCTGAGTTCTTGTCGCTACTCAGCCCATGCCACATACTTATCATTATTGGCTTTTTTGAGACAGGATGTAACTATTTAGTTCAGGGTGACCTTGAACTCTATGTAGCCCAGACTGGCCTTGAACTCTCAGCAACTTTCGCATCTCAGCTTCCCTCCTAAATGCTGGCATTTCAGATGCACATCACTATACTTGGCTTCCAAAACACTGATGATGACTGAGTGCCTGTTTCTGAAGCACTCTCCCAAAGCTGTTGGGTGGATCAAATGAGATCATGTATATAAAAGTCGTTTGTAAATAGTTGTACCTAAAACCAACACAGCCCAGGGTTCAGCTGATTCACCCTGTGAGAGCCAACAGGGTCACACTGCCATTCACACTGCATTATGATGTTCCATGACAAGGACAACTTCCAGACTCTCCTTGTAGTCTTACAGCTGCCTCGACTTAAAATACAAAACCTGAGTTGAGTTTTGGAACACAATGAGGTTCCAAAACTTGGTGCTTGTCATCTAGATTCCTAAAACCGCACATTTAGAAACCAGATACTTTGGTGTGAGCTCTACAGCAGCACTTCCGGGCAGCAGAGACCTGTGTGAGAGCTGGGAGGGTGGGGGTGGACAAAAGAGACAGACAGTAGCATGCCTTCCTTTTCCAGCTTCCTCAGCTGCCTTTCCCCATCTTAGTCTCAGGCCAGACACAGAATTCTTCACTTCTGTCTAACCAATCTACTCTGCAGCATTCACTTCTGCACGCAGCTATCTGAAGGGGTTGCCAGCCTGCCAGCAGCTCTGGCCTGAATCAAGTTTGTGCTGAGCTGAAGCACCTTTCCACAGGCAGGGATGTACACACAGTTGGGTTCCCCGTCCCCCATTTGTTTCCATTTCATTTGACTGTAAAAAAGAAGCATAACTAATTTCTCATCACCTTAATACTGAGGTTTGTTCATTGTTTGTTTGTTTGTTTGTTTGTTGAGACAGACTCTCACTATGTAGCCCAAGATGGCCTCAAATTCACAGCAATCCTCTTGCCTCACCTGGGATTACAGGTGTGTGCCATTACACCTGGCCAATTGCATTTTTAAATGTTTTCTCTGTTAAAGTTTTGCTGCAAAGGTTTGCACTCATTTTGTTTATATTTGCAACAATAAGTGAAATGGACTTCTCTCATTTGAAAAATTATTTTTTGAGACAGGGTCTCTCTATGTAGTTCAGACCAGCCTTGATTCATTACGTAGCCCTTGAACTTGTGATCCTCCTGCTGCAGCCTTCCAAGTACTGGAATTGTAAGTAGATGCCACTGTGCCGGGCTCCCTCAAAATCTTAACCAAGTTCTTGAGTGATATATTTATGGTTGATTGTTTTAAAACCAAAGTAATTACTAGATTATAAAATGTTTCATAACAAAAGTTGAAAGGAAACCAAAGAGTTATTTAAGAATTATGGACTTCCATTCAAAGCACATATAGTAAATTCTGAAAGACGAATTCCTTGAAAGGCAGTGCAAGTTCCCCTAGAAAAGGCAAGTCCTCCTCTTTTAGGCAAGCTGACAGTTCATTTTTGCCCTGCGGTGCCTTCAAGAACACACAAAATGCTACTCCATTTATTAATTGTTAGGACATTTTAAAAAAAATACTCCCAGGGCTAAATTATATGTGTCTCTTCCAACACGATGCTTCAGTAATGAAATGCTGCATCTGGTCCTGCGGGGGTGGGCACAGAGCTGCCAACTGAGCAAGCTGGGGCCTCACCTGGCCTAAAGGACTATATGACAGCTTTTTTTTTTAATTTTAAAAAACCAGTTCAGGAGGCTCATTTATGAGCCTATGCAAATCAGACATTCCTCAGTGTTTGTCTCTGAATTACTCACTGGTATCACTCACCCTGCAGGAGTCAAACAAGAATCCACCAACAGTAACTTGAATGAGGCTGTCTGTCCCAATCCCCAAGACATCCAATGAGACCGGAAGTGCTCTTCAAGGGCATGGGCGTGTCAGGGTGTGGATTTAGAAATGTGATCTTCTCTTAAACTAAACAGGCAATTAGAATTTCATATCAGATACTCCTCCTTCAGATGGTCCAACTCAAAGGAACAACAACATTTAAATTAAGATGATGACCAAATAATCTACTAAGGATCTTGCCTCCCTTTTTAATAATTGTCCTCCACTCATGAAATACATTTCTAAGCAGATCAAACTTCTCAAGAGAGTATGAAAAAGTATTCAGACTTTTCTTGCTTTATTAAAAAAACACAACTGAAAATAATCGCATGGCCTGTAAAATTTTAATAGTTAACAATCTCAGCAACCATTTTACTGAAAACCTGCATACTCTGAGAGACACCAGCCTGATTATTTTACAGGCTGTAGCTCATTTAACTTCATAACAACCCTGAGAGTAAGTGTATTATTTTACCTGTTGTACAGATGAGTAAACCAAAGCTCAGAAATGTTAAGCAACTTACTCGAGTTACTTGGATAGTTTACTCACATACAGTTGTGGAAGTCTTTCACTGCTCATAAAGATGCCCAGCCAAGGACAGACACAGGACTGACATCCGCCTATGTTGTACTTAACACTTGCACTGAACGCGCCTGGAGGGGATGCCCTTCCCTAACATCCGGGCTATCAGCAGCCCCCGGAATAGACAGTGGAGTCAAAGGCACTGAGCCAACCCCAGCTACCCCACATTTCACACTATCCTGCCTTGTCAAGCTTTTTCCTACCTTGCAGAACCCCATAAAGTCATGAGACCTTGCGTTCTTTCCTACTGGCTGAGCGTAGGGTTGGGCAGAGGGGGAAGGATGAGCCTAGCCCTGAGAAGTCAGTAGATGTCCTGTAACTTTTGGAGCAGCCTGGCCATCTGGTTTGAGGGGAGGGGTCATGTTTGGGAGCAGCAGCAAAGCACCATCCTGGAATCTTGCTTGTGACTTGTCTCCTAGGAGGTCAGCCCAACCTGGGGGAGCAGGCAGCTCCGGATAAACGGCTGTAAGGTCTTGGCTGGGAGAGACAGTGAGCCAAAGGAGACAAAAGCTCTCAGGCCTGCTCCACGGCAGGTGGGCATTTTGACCTTTGACCAGATGCTTGAACTTCACCCCAATGCCTTCTATTCTTTTGAGAGAATCGACTCCCCGTTTGTGATGTAACCCCCCCCCAAGCTATAGAACAGAGCTGTAAGGAATGTCTCACTCCCTAATTCTTCCTTGAGATATCGGAGCAGGACAGGAAGGAATGCATTTGCTAGTCATTAACCACAAGATGTTCTGTCCTCTGGAAAGGAAAAGATAAGTAAAGGAATGTGCTGTTCAAACGAGACCGAGTTATACCTGGCACTCTGAGATCAGACCAGGACCCTCAGTCTCCATGGTTACTCAGCCCCAGACCCCTCGAATCAGCATCTGCCAAGCCCTGCGCCGTTCAAAATTAACCAATGCGATTTGCTTCTGTAAACCTGCTTGCTTCCCGCTTGTGCCCTTAAAAACCCTGCACAGATTCCCCTCGGGGCCCTCCGCACTCGTTTGCCTGGAGGACCCCATGCGCATGGAAATAAACTTTTTTTTCCCTCACCAAGAGTTGAGTCCTTGGGGTCTCTTTCCCTGCGGCGGCGGCCCTAACATCTTGGAGGCCCTGGCGAGATAGCACGTCTCACGGGAGGTGACCTCAATGGCTCTGCGATGGGTGAGTACGACCGGTCGCTTCTTATTTTTACTCTGAGCATCAATCTACCGGTATTTTACGCCCCGAGCCAAACGGCTCCGATCTAGGGGCAATTTTTGTTACCTGTTTTTGTTATCTGTTCTCTGTTCTCTGGTGACCGGGGGACGCCCCACACGGTTTTCCGTGACTCACCGTCTGCGATAGGATTTTCCTATCGGTCTGGGGAATTTCATTCCCAATCTGTGGTCCGTCTGGGCCAATCTGGGGCCCAATCTGTGGTCCGTCTGGGCCAATCTGGGGAATTTCATTCCCAATCTGTGGTCCGTCCGGGCCAATCTGGAGGCACCCCCTAAGGTGACTCGTTTGGTGTGAAACTAATGCGTGAGAGTGAGGTGGCCGGCCTGTTTGTCCTGTGTGTTGTGACTGTTGTGAACGCTTATTTGTTGTGTCACGCGTACGCTAACCACTCTTTGTCTTCAGAACATCATGGGCCAGACGACATCGTCCCCATTGTCCCTCAGCCTCGACCATTGGTCGGAGGTTCGAGAGAGGGCTCACAATCTCTCCTTACAGGTTAAAAAAGTAAATGGCAGACTTTCTGCTCGTCTGAGTGGCCCACATTCTCCGTGGGTTGGCCACCAGAGGGGACTTTCCACCTTCCCCTCATCTTAGCAGTTAAGAACATCATCTTCTTCCCTGGACGAGAGGGCCACCCCGACCGGATCGCCTACATCTTGGTATGGCAGAACCTCAGGGAGGAGCCCCCACCATGGGTAAAACCCTTCCTTCCTCCGCCCTCTCCTTGGTTGCCTGTTTAAAATTGTTACTAACTTAGGGGCTTGTTGCCCATTTCTGTTGTAGGATCCATATGGCTTATTAGATTCAAGGTTCATGATAAGAAAAATTATTTCCTTTAGCTCACCAAACTGTGCAAGAAGCTCCCTTTGTTTGTGTCTTTAATGTTGTGGCGCCTTGTTTAATATGTAAGACTTCAATTGATTGCTTGCAACCTCGGCATGCCTTTTAAAAGGAGTATTTTTTCTCTCTGGTGAAAATGTAAACATGTGCACATATATATATGTATATCTATGGTTGTTAAGAGTCATGTCAACTTTGCCAAGTAAAAACCAGGTGGTACTATATTTGAGCCAGTTAAAAGGTTACAGTTTTGTTTTTAAAATACAACATTTTTATGTGGTAAATAAGTATGTTTTGGACTACTAAAAGGTGACTTCAAGGGTTTTGTTGAGAGTTTTGATGTTGTCTGAAAAGTGAGAGAAAAGGTAATTGACTGGTAATAGTAAAAAGAGGGACAAAGAGAGTGGTCTTCAAGTAAAGGTGTCTGGCTATGCCAGAATGTGGAAAAAGATTAAAGCTTAGTTTGAGAGGTATTATTGTAAGTTGTAGAAGGCTCAAGAGGATGTAAATTTTATTTGTCTTGATTTATAGTACTACAAATAACAGGTTTGACAAGAAGTAAATGTGTTCAGAATTTGACAGTATTAGATCAGTTTTGGTAAAAGTATTCATAAGATTGTACTTTGCTGCAAAATGTTTTCATTAAAATGAGATGATAGGTGATACTAGAAATAAGATACAAGTTCTTGCATGTGCTGTAAACTCTGGGAGATTATGCAGCACAATTTTGTTACCTATGAAAAAGCCCTTTTTGTTAAGAATATAATTTTAGTAAAATGATGGCCTGTCATGTGACACCTTTGGACAAAAAGCAGTGTGCCATCCAGATGAAGCCGGCTCTCTGACCCGGAATGCCAAAACCATGTTCTCCTTTTGTGCCACCCTGACTGGACATCCAGAGGTAAGGAGGTTTCCCAGTATCGCCAGTTGTTCTCTTTGTAACTCAGTCGGCCCCACATGTTAGACAAAAATTACAAAGGTTTGAGAGGTTTAAGGAAATGCCCCTCAGCCAGTTAATAGAGATAGCACAAAAAGGTCTTTTGAGAACTAAAAAAATTTACAAAAAGATAGCCAAGATTTAAAAATTGCTCTATGAGAGGAAACTTTTAAAAAACAGACGAGACTTTCCGGAGACAGTTGGATACTGTAGGCTAAATTTTACTGAAAAGCTTGCCTCTATATGACTCCCATAAGGGAGAAACTCAAAATTCGCTGAACTGTACTGATGAATGTGAACAGGACTTCCAACAGCTCAAGCGGGCCTTGACAGAGGCCCCAGCCCTGGGACTCCCTGACGTTACCAAGCCTTTCATCTTGTTCATAGATAAACTCAGGGACATTGCCAAAAGAGTCCTAACTCAGGACATTGGCCCTTGAAAGAGGCCTATAGCCTACCTCTCCAAAAGACTTGATTCAGTAACAGGAGTATGGCCCCCCTGCCTAAGAATACTAGCTACTGTGACAATGCTACTTAAGGAGACAAAGAAACTCGCTTTAGGCAAGTGATTTCTGTGGTAACCTCTCACAGTTTAGAGACTCTTATCAAAACCCCTCCTAAAAAAGGCTCTCAAATGCCAGAATTCTACTGTCAAGCCCTGCTTCTAGACCCAGAGTCAATGATATTCAAGACTTCTTCAGCTTTAAACCCAGCCACCCTTATGCCTGATGATGACCCGGAGGAACAAAGGACACCTCTCTCCATGAGTGTGCTGACATCCTCGAACTGCAGCAGAACCTACAGGCTGATCTTACTGACCAGCTTTTGGGAAATGCCGACAACTGTTCGATGAAAGCAGCTTCATCCAAAACGGCAAACGAGTGGCCGGGGCAGCAGTGACCACCGAAAAGGAGGTACTCTGGGTTAAGCGGGTAGAGCCTGGCACTTCTGCCCAAAAGGCGAAGCTTGTTGCTTTGACTGAGAGGCTAAAACTAGCCACGGGAAAGAGGGTAAAACATTTTTCTTACTGTAGATATGCCTTTGCTACTGTACATATACGTGGAGCCGTCTATCAAGAGTGAGGTTTCTTAACCTCAGTTGGGACTAAGATTAAAAATGCTCCACAGATTCTAGACTTGCTGACAGCTGTCTGGCTGCCTCAATGGATTGCTATTCATTACAAGGCTCACCAGACAGGAGATGACACTGTCACCTTAGGAAACAGTTTGGCAGATCAAGCCATTTAAAAAATAGCAACCACATCAAAGGGGTCAACCAAGAAAGTAACTGCTCTGATACTAGTCCTCTGACCTTGTCAGAACCAGTCTACACAAAGAAAGACCTACAGTTGGCATCTCAACGTGGAATAAAGTCTCCCACCCCAAGGGGCTGATACCAGTTACCTGATAAACAAGTACTGTTACTGGAGGCACTAGGGCAGGAGCTGTTTTACCTTGCAGAATTGTTCAGAACTCAGTATTTTATTCCAAAACTCTGCAAACTGACCACCTCTTCGAGCTCTAGATGCCCACAGTGCTTGTTAGTCAACTCAGCCAAGAGCTCTTCGCTGGAGACCACCCGACATCAAGGAATTGTTCCAGAACATTAAAAAGTAGACTTTATGGACATGGTAAAACTTAGTTTACAGGGACACCGCTATCTCTTGATATTAATAAACATTTTTACTGGCTGGGTAGAGGCTTTCCCTACTAAGTCTGAGTCAGCCTTAGTGGTAGTTAAAAGGCTATCGCATGAGATCATACCTTGATTTGGCCTCCCACTATCAATGGGGTCCGATAATGGCCTGGCTTTCATAGCCCGAGTCACCCAAAAGTTAGCCCAGGCATTAAAGATTAATTAAAACTCCACTGTGCCTATCAGCCACAAAGCTCAGGGCAAATAAAACGTATAAACCAAAGTCTCAAGGACATTTTAGCTAAGCTGTTTTCAAAAACTGGCGATAATTGGATGAGCCTTCTTCCCTTTGCACTGTTAAGAGCTAGATATACCCCATATGTTTCTAAAATTTCTCCCTTTAAAGCCATGTTTGGGAGGCCCCCGCCATTGGTTCCAAGATTGTCAGAAGACAAATTAGCTAAAATTACTAATCGAGATCTTAAGTCCCTACAGACACTCCAACCTGTGTTGGCCTGGATCCACCAGCTGTTTAGACAAAAACACTTGGACCCACCTTCAGAGACCAAGGCCCCAGGGACTCCAGTCTTGGTTCGATGTCACCACCATGACTCCCTCAAATCCTGCTGGGAAGGACCTTTCACCGTGATGCTCAGTACCCCTACTGCCATCAAGGTAGCAGGAAAAACTGCGCGGATTCACTACACTCATGTAAAGCCACTGGAAACAGCGGACAACGAGGGACATACTCAGTGGACTACACAACAGACTGGTAACACTTAAAGTTAAAAATTGACTAAAACATAGTTAGATTATGCTGGTTATAAACTGTTTTAGCTTGCTTGTTTTGATTTTAATAACATTGATGCCGACCTTGCATGGCGGCTTTGGTCCCCCTGTAAGCAAAAAAAAAAAAAACCAATTGTTAAAGATCTTTTGTTTTTAAAAGAAGGAGGTCTCTGCGCCGCACTTAGAGAAGAATGTTGTTTTTACACTGATCATACTGGGATTGTAAAAGATGCAATGGAAAAGTTGAGAGAGAAAATCAGATCTCGAGAACCCCCTTCAAGTAAAGCCAAAATGTTCTCTTTCCGGGAATCAATTCTGCCCTATATCCTCCCTTTATTGGGACCCCTGGCCGGATTCATTATAGTCATGGCTATAGCCCCTTGCCTCATTAACCGAGTAACGTGGTTTGTGAGGGCCCAGATTTCTCAAGTAAAAGTTATGGTGCTACATCAACAATATGATCCCTTACCCATACAGGACCTTTAAGATTAAAAGTCATCCACAAGAAAAAAAGGGGGGAATGAGAGAATCGACTCCCCGTTTGTGATGTAACCCCCCCCCCCGAGCTATAGAACAGAGCTGTAAGGAATGTCTCACTCCCTAATTCTTCCTTGAGATATCGGAGCAGGACAGGAAGGAATGCATTTGCTAGTCATTAACCACAAGATGTTCTGTCCTCTGGAAAGGAAAAGATAAGTAAAGGAATGTGCTGTTCAAACGAGACCGAGTTATACCTGGCACTCTGAGATCAGACCAGGACCCTCAGTCTCCATGGTTACTCAGCCCCAGACCCCTCGAATCAGCATCTGCCAAGCCCTGCGCCGTTCAAAATTAACCAATGCGATTTGCTTCTGTAAACCTGCTTGCTTCCCGCTTGTGCCCTTAAAAACCCTGCACAGATTCCCCTCGGGGCCCTCCGCACTCGTTTGCCTGGAGGACCCCATGCGCATGGAAATAAACTTTTTTTTCCCTCACCAAGAGTTGAGTCCTTGGGGTCTCTTTCCCTGCGGCGGCGGCCCTAACATCTTGGAGGCCCTGGCGAGATAGCACGTCTCACGGGAGGTGACCTCAATGGCTCTGCGATGGGTGAGTACGACCGGTCGCTTCTTATTTTTACTCTGAGCATCAATCTACCGGTATTTTACGCCCCGAGCCAAACGGCTCCGATCTAGGGGCAATTTTTGTTACCTGTTTTTGTTATCTGTTCTCTGTTCTCTGGTGACCGGGGGACGCCCCACACGGTTTTCCGTGACTCACCGTCTGCGATAGGATTTTCCTATCGGTCTGGGGAATTTCATTCCCAATCTGTGGTCCGTCTGGGCCAATCTGGGGCCCAATCTGTGGTCCGTCTGGGCCAATCTGGGGAATTTCATTCCCAATCTGTGGTCCGTCCGGGCCAATCTGGAGGCACCCCCTAAGGTGACTCGTTTGGTGTGAAACTAATGCGTGAGAGTGAGGTGGCCGGCCTGTTTGTCCTGTGTGTTGTGACTGTTGTGAACGCTTATTTGTTGTGTCACGCGTACGCTAACCACTCTTTGTCTTCAGAACATCATGGGCCAGACGACATCGTCCCCATTGTCCCTCAGCCTCGACCATTGGTCGGAGGTTCGAGAGAGGGCTCACAATCTCTCCTTACAGGTTAAAAAAGTAAATGGCAGACTTTCTGCTCGTCTGAGTGGCCCACATTCTCCGTGGGTTGGCCACCAGAGGGGACTTTCCACCTTCCCCTCATCTTAGCAGTTAAGAACATCATCTTCTTCCCTGGACGAGAGGGCCACCCCGACCGGATCGCCTACATCTTGGTATGGCAGAACCTCAGGGAGGAGCCCCCACCATGGGTAAAACCCTTCCTTCCTCCGCCCTCTCCTTGGTTGCCTGTTTAAAATTGTTACTAACTTAGGGGCTTGTTGCCCATTTCTGTTGTAGGATCCATATGGCTTATTAGATTCAAGGTTCATGATAAGAAAAATTATTTCCTTTAGCTCACCAAACTGTGCAAGAAGCTCCCTTTGTTTGTGTCTTTAATGTTGTGGCGCCTTGTTTAATATGTAAGACTTCAATTGATTGCTTGCAACCTCGGCATGCCTTTTAAAAGGAGTATTTTTTCTCTCTGGTGAAAATGTAAACATGTGCACATATATATATGTATATCTATGGTTGTTAAGAGTCATGTCAACTTTGCCAAGTAAAAACCAGGTGGTACTATATTTGAGCCAGTTAAAAGGTTACAGTTTTGTTTTTAAAATACAACATTTTTATGTGGTAAATAAGTATGTTTTGGACTACTAAAAGGTGACTTCAAGGGTTTTGTTGAGAGTTTTGATGTTGTCTGAAAAGTGAGAGAAAAGGTAATTGACTGGTAATAGTAAAAAGAGGGACAAAGAGAGTGGTCTTCAAGTAAAGGTGTCTGGCTATGCCAGAATGTGGAAAAAGATTAAAGCTTAGTTTGAGAGGTATTATTGTAAGTTGTAGAAGGCTCAAGAGGATGTAAATTTTATTTGTCTTGATTTATAGTACTACAAATAACAGGTTTGACAAGAAGTAAATGTGTTCAGAATTTGACAGTATTAGATCAGTTTTGGTAAAAGTATTCATAAGATTGTACTTTGCTGCAAAATGTTTTCATTAAAATGAGATGATAGGTGATACTAGAAATAAGATACAAGTTCTTGCATGTGCTGTAAACTCTGGGAGATTATGCAGCACAATTTTGTTACCTATGAAAAAGCCCTTTTTGTTAAGAATATAATTTTAGTAAAATGATGGCCTGTCATGTGACACCTTTGGACAAAAAGCAGTGTGCCATCCAGATGAAGCCGGCTCTCTGACCCGGAATGCCAAAACCATGTTCTCCTTTTGTGCCACCCTGACTGGACATCCAGAGGTAAGGAGGTTTCCCAGTATCGCCAGTTGTTCTCTTTGTAACTCAGTCGGCCCCACATGTTAGACAAAAATTACAAAGGTTTGAGAGGTTTAAGGAAATGCCCCTCAGCCAGTTAATAGAGATAGCACAAAAAGGTCTTTTGAGAACTAAAAAAATTTACAAAAAGATAGCCAAGATTTAAAAATTGCTCTATGAGAGGAAACTTTTAAAAAACAGACGAGACTTTCCGGAGACAGTTGGATACTGTAGGCTAAATTTTACTGAAAAGCTTGCCTCTATATGACTCCCATAAGGGAGAAACTCAAAATTCGCTGAACTGTACTGATGAATGTGAACAGGACTTCCAACAGCTCAAGCGGGCCTTGACAGAGGCCCCAGCCCTGGGACTCCCTGACGTTACCAAGCCTTTCATCTTGTTCATAGATAAACTCAGGGACATTGCCAAAAGAGTCCTAACTCAGGACATTGGCCCTTGAAAGAGGCCTATAGCCTACCTCTCCAAAAGACTTGATTCAGTAACAGGAGTATGGCCCCCCTGCCTAAGAATACTAGCTACTGTGACAATGCTACTTAAGGAGACAAAGAAACTCGCTTTAGGCAAGTGATTTCTGTGGTAACCTCTCACAGTTTAGAGACTCTTATCAAAACCCCTCCTAAAAAAGGCTCTCAAATGCCAGAATTCTACTGTCAAGCCCTGCTTCTAGACCCAGAGTCAATGATATTCAAGACTTCTTCAGCTTTAAACCCAGCCACCCTTATGCCTGATGATGACCCGGAGGAACAAAGGACACCTCTCTCCATGAGTGTGCTGACATCCTCGAACTGCAGCAGAACCTACAGGCTGATCTTACTGACCAGCTTTTGGGAAATGCCGACAACTGTTCGATGAAAGCAGCTTCATCCAAAACGGCAAACGAGTGGCCGGGGCAGCAGTGACCACCGAAAAGGAGGTACTCTGGGTTAAGCGGGTAGAGCCTGGCACTTCTGCCCAAAAGGCGAAGCTTGTTGCTTTGACTGAGAGGCTAAAACTAGCCACGGGAAAGAGGGTAAAACATTTTTCTTACTGTAGATATGCCTTTGCTACTGTACATATACGTGGAGCCGTCTATCAAGAGTGAGGTTTCTTAACCTCAGTTGGGACTAAGATTAAAAATGCTCCACAGATTCTAGACTTGCTGACAGCTGTCTGGCTGCCTCAATGGATTGCTATTCATTACAAGGCTCACCAGACAGGAGATGACACTGTCACCTTAGGAAACAGTTTGGCAGATCAAGCCATTTAAAAAATAGCAACCACATCAAAGGGGTCAACCAAGAAAGTAACTGCTCTGATACTAGTCCTCTGACCTTGTCAGAACCAGTCTACACAAAGAAAGACCTACAGTTGGCATCTCAACGTGGAATAAAGTCTCCCACCCCAAGGGGCTGATACCAGTTACCTGATAAACAAGTACTGTTACTGGAGGCACTAGGGCAGGAGCTGTTTTACCTTGCAGAATTGTTCAGAACTCAGTATTTTATTCCAAAACTCTGCAAACTGACCACCTCTTCGAGCTCTAGATGCCCACAGTGCTTGTTAGTCAACTCAGCCAAGAGCTCTTCGCTGGAGACCACCCGACATCAAGGAATTGTTCCAGAACATTAAAAAGTAGACTTTATGGACATGGTAAAACTTAGTTTACAGGGACACCGCTATCTCTTGATATTAATAAACATTTTTACTGGCTGGGTAGAGGCTTTCCCTACTAAGTCTGAGTCAGCCTTAGTGGTAGTTAAAAGGCTATCGCATGAGATCATACCTTGATTTGGCCTCCCACTATCAATGGGGTCCGATAATGGCCTGGCTTTCATAGCCCGAGTCACCCAAAAGTTAGCCCAGGCATTAAAGATTAATTAAAACTCCACTGTGCCTATCAGCCACAAAGCTCAGGGCAAATAAAACGTATAAACCAAAGTCTCAAGGACATTTTAGCTAAGCTGTTTTCAAAAACTGGCGATAATTGGATGAGCCTTCTTCCCTTTGCACTGTTAAGAGCTAGATATACCCCATATGTTTCTAAAATTTCTCCCTTTAAAGCCATGTTTGGGAGGCCCCCGCCATTGGTTCCAAGATTGTCAGAAGACAAATTAGCTAAAATTACTAATCGAGATCTTAAGTCCCTACAGACACTCCAACCTGTGTTGGCCTGGATCCACCAGCTGTTTAGACAAAAACACTTGGACCCACCTTCAGAGACCAAGGCCCCAGGGACTCCAGTCTTGGTTCGATGTCACCACCATGACTCCCTCAAATCCTGCTGGGAAGGACCTTTCACCGTGATGCTCAGTACCCCTACTGCCATCAAGGTAGCAGGAAAAACTGCGCGGATTCACTACACTCATGTAAAGCCACTGGAAACAGCGGACAACGAGGGACATACTCAGTGGACTACACAACAGACTGGTAACACTTAAAGTTAAAAATTGACTAAAACATAGTTAGATTATGCTGGTTATAAACTGTTTTAGCTTGCTTGTTTTGATTTTAATAACATTGATGCCGACCTTGCATGGCGGCTTTGGTCCCCCTGTAAGCAAAAAAAAAAAAAACCAATTGTTAAAGATCTTTTGTTTTTAAAAGAAGGAGGTCTCTGCGCCGCACTTAGAGAAGAATGTTGTTTTTACACTGATCATACTGGGATTGTAAAAGATGCAATGGAAAAGTTGAGAGAGAAAATCAGATCTCGAGAACCCCCTTCAAGTAAAGCCAAAATGTTCTCTTTCCGGGAATCAATTCTGCCCTATATCCTCCCTTTATTGGGACCCCTGGCCGGATTCATTATAGTCATGGCTATAGCCCCTTGCCTCATTAACCGAGTAACGTGGTTTGTGAGGGCCCAGATTTCTCAAGTAAAAGTTATGGTGCTACATCAACAATATGATCCCTTACCCATACAGGACCTTTAAGATTAAAAGTCATCCACAAGAAAAAAAGGGGGGAATGAGAGAATCGACTCCCCGTTTGTGATGTAACCCCCCCCCCCGAGCTATAGAACAGAGCTGTAAGGAATGTCTCACTCCCTAATTCTTCCTTGAGATATCGGAGCAGGACAGGAAGGAATGCATTTGCTAGTCATTAACCACAAGATGTTCTGTCCTCTGGAAAGGAAAAGATAAGTAAAGGAATGTGCTGTTCAAACGAGACCGAGTTATACCTGGCACTCTGAGATCAGACCAGGACCCTCAGTCTCCATGGTTACTCAGCCCCAGACCCCTCGAATCAGCATCTGCCAAGCCCTGCGCCGTTCAAAATTAACCAATGCGATTTGCTTCTGTAAACCTGCTTGCTTCCCGCTTGTGCCCTTAAAAACCCTGCACAGATTCCCCTCGGGGCCCTCCGCACTCGTTTGCCTGGAGGACCCCATGCGCATGGAAATAAACTTTTTTTTCCCTCACCAAGAGTTGAGTCCTTGGGGTCTCTTTCCCTGCGGCGGCGGCCCTAACATCTTGGAGGCCCTGGCGAGATAGCACGTCTCACGGGAGGTGACCTCAATGGCTCTGCGATGGGTGAGTACGACCGGTCGCTTCTTATTTTTACTCTGAGCATCAATCTACCGGTATTTTACGCCCCGAGCCAAACGGCTCCGATCTAGGGGCAATTTTTGTTACCTGTTTTTGTTATCTGTTCTCTGTTCTCTGGTGACCGGGGGACGCCCCACACGGTTTTCCGTGACTCACCGTCTGCGATAGGATTTTCCTATCGGTCTGGGGAATTTCATTCCCAATCTGTGGTCCGTCTGGGCCAATCTGGGGCCCAATCTGTGGTCCTTCTGGGCCAATCTGGGGAATTTCATTCCCAATCTGTGGTCCGTCCGGGCCAATCTGGAGGCACCCCCTAAGGTGACTCGTTTGGTGTGAAACTAATGCGTGAGAGTGAGGTGGCCGGCCTGTTTGTCCTGTGTGTTGTGACTGTTGTGAACGCTTATTTGTTGTGTCACGCGTACGCTAACCACTCTTTGTCTTCAGAACATCATGGGCCAGACGACATCGTCCCCATTGTCCCTCAGCCTCGACCATTGGTCGGAGGTTCGAGAGAGGGCTCACAATCTCTCCTTACAGGTTAAAAAAGTAAATGGCAGACTTTCTGCTCGTCTGAGTGGCCCACATTCTCCGTGGGTTGGCCACCAGAGGGGACTTTCCACCTTCCCCTCATCTTAGCAGTTAAGAACATCATCTTCTTCCCTGGACGAGAGGGCCACCCCGACCGGATCGCCTACATCTTGGTATGGCAGAACCTCAGGGAGGAGCCCCCACCATGGGTAAAACCCTTCCTTCCTCCGCCCTCTCCTTGGTTGCCTGTTTAAAATTGTTACTAACTTAGGGGCTTGTTGCCCATTTCTGTTGTAGGATCCATATGGCTTATTAGATTCAAGGTTCATGATAAGAAAAATTATTTCCTTTAGCTCACCAAACTGTGCAAGAAGCTCCCTTTGTTTGTGTCTTTAATGTTGTGGCGCCTTGTTTAATATGTAAGACTTCAATTGATTGCTTGCAACCTCGGCATGCCTTTTAAAAGGAGTATTTTTTCTCTCTGGTGAAAATGTAAACATGTGCACATATATATATGTATATCTATGGTTGTTAAGAGTCATGTCAACTTTGCCAAGTAAAAACCAGGTGGTACTATATTTGAGCCAGTTAAAAGGTTACAGTTTTGTTTTTAAAATACAACATTTTTATGTGGTAAATAAGTATGTTTTGGACTACTAAAAGGTGACTTCAAGGGTTTTGTTGAGAGTTTTGATGTTGTCTGAAAAGTGAGAGAAAAGGTAATTGACTGGTAATAGTAAAAAGAGGGACAAAGAGAGTGGTCTTCAAGTAAAGGTGTCTGGCTATGCCAGAATGTGGAAAAAGATTAAAGCTTAGTTTGAGAGGTATTATTGTAAGTTGTAGAAGGCTCAAGAGGATGTAAATTTTATTTGTCTTGATTTATAGTACTACAAATAACAGGTTTGACAAGAAGTAAATGTGTTCAGAATTTGACAGTATTAGATCAGTTTTGGTAAAAGTATTCATAAGATTGTACTTTGCTGCAAAATGTTTTCATTAAAATGAGATGATAGGTGATACTAGAAATAAGATACAAGTTCTTGCATGTGCTGTAAACTCTGGGAGATTATGCAGCACAATTTTGTTACCTATGAAAAAGCCCTTTTTGTTAAGAATATAATTTTAGTAAAATGATGGCCTGTCATGTGACACCTTTGGACAAAAAGCAGTGTGCCATCCAGATGAAGCCGGCTCTCTGACCCGGAATGCCAAAACCATGTTCTCCTTTTGTGCCACCCTGACTGGACATCCAGAGGTAAGGAGGTTTCCCAGTATCGCCAGTTGTTCTCTTTGTAACTCAGTCGGCCCCACATGTTAGACAAAAATTACAAAGGTTTGAGAGGTTTAAGGAAATGCCCCTCAGCCAGTTAATAGAGATAGCACAAAAAGGTCTTTTGAGAACTAAAAAAATTTACAAAAAGATAGCCAAGATTTAAAAATTGCTCTATGAGAGGAAACTTTTAAAAAACAGACGAGACTTTCCGGAGACAGTTGGATACTGTAGGCTAAATTTTACTGAAAAGCTTGCCTCTATATGACTCCCATAAGGGAGAAACTCAAAATTCGCTGAACTGTACTGATGAATGTGAACAGGACTTCCAACAGCTCAAGCGGGCCTTGACAGAGGCCCCAGCCCTGGGACTCCCTGACGTTACCAAGCCTTTCATCTTGTTCATAGATAAACTCAGGGACATTGCCAAAAGAGTCCTAACTCAGGACATTGGCCCTTGAAAGAGGCCTATAGCCTACCTCTCCAAAAGACTTGATTCAGTAACAGGAGTATGGCCCCCCTGCCTAAGAATACTAGCTACTGTGACAATGCTACTTAAGGAGACAAAGAAACTCGCTTTAGGCAAGTGATTTCTGTGGTAACCTCTCACAGTTTAGAGACTCTTATCAAAACCCCTCCTAAAAAAGGCTCTCAAATGCCAGAATTCTACTGTCAAGCCCTGCTTCTAGACCCAGAGTCAATGATATTCAAGACTTCTTCAGCTTTAAACCCAGCCACCCTTATGCCTGATGATGACCCGGAGGAACAAAGGACACCTCTCTCCATGAGTGTGCTGACATCCTCGAACTGCAGCAGAACCTACAGGCTGATCTTACTGACCAGCTTTTGGGAAATGCCGACAACTGTTCGATGAAAGCAGCTTCATCCAAAACGGCAAACGAGTGGCCGGGGCAGCAGTGACCACCGAAAAGGAGGTACTCTGGGTTAAGCGGGTAGAGCCTGGCACTTCTGCCCAAAAGGCGAAGCTTGTTGCTTTGACTGAGAGGCTAAAACTAGCCACGGGAAAGAGGGTAAAACATTTTTCTTACTGTAGATATGCCTTTGCTACTGTACATATACGTGGAGCCGTCTATCAAGAGTGAGGTTTCTTAACCTCAGTTGGGACTAAGATTAAAAATGCTCCACAGATTCTAGACTTGCTGACAGCTGTCTGGCTGCCTCAATGGATTGCTATTCATTACAAGGCTCACCAGACAGGAGATGACACTGTCACCTTAGGAAACAGTTTGGCAGATCAAGCCATTTAAAAAATAGCAACCACATCAAAGGGGTCAACCAAGAAAGTAACTGCTCTGATACTAGTCCTCTGACCTTGTCAGAACCAGTCTACACAAAGAAAGACCTACAGTTGGCATCTCAACGTGGAATAAAGTCTCCCACCCCAAGGGGCTGATACCAGTTACCTGATAAACAAGTACTGTTACTGGAGGCACTAGGGCAGGAGCTGTTTTACCTTGCAGAATTGTTCAGAACTCAGTATTTTATTCCAAAACTCTGCAAACTGACCACCTCTTCGAGCTCTAGATGCCCACAGTGCTTGTTAGTCAACTCAGCCAAGAGCTCTTCGCTGGAGACCACCCGACATCAAGGAATTGTTCCAGAACATTAAAAAGTAGACTTTATGGACATGGTAAAACTTAGTTTACAGGGACACCGCTATCTCTTGATATTAATAAACATTTTTACTGGCTGGGTAGAGGCTTTCCCTACTAAGTCTGAGTCAGCCTTAGTGGTAGTTAAAAGGCTATCGCATGAGATCATACCTTGATTTGGCCTCCCACTATCAATGGGGTCCGATAATGGCCTGGCTTTCATAGCCCGAGTCACCCAAAAGTTAGCCCAGGCATTAAAGATTAATTAAAACTCCACTGTGCCTATCAGCCACAAAGCTCAGGGCAAATAAAACGTATAAACCAAAGTCTCAAGGACATTTTAGCTAAGCTGTTTTCAAAAACTGGCGATAATTGGATGAGCCTTCTTCCCTTTGCACTGTTAAGAGCTAGATATACCCCATATGTTTCTAAAATTTCTCCCTTTAAAGCCATGTTTGGGAGGCCCCCGCCATTGGTTCCAAGATTGTCAGAAGACAAATTAGCTAAAATTACTAATCGAGATCTTAAGTCCCTACAGACACTCCAACCTGTGTTGGCCTGGATCCACCAGCTGTTTAGACAAAAACACTTGGACCCACCTTCAGAGACCAAGGCCCCAGGGACTCCAGTCTTGGTTCGATGTCACCACCATGACTCCCTCAAATCCTGCTGGGAAGGACCTTTCACCGTGATGCTCAGTACCCCTACTGCCATCAAGGTAGCAGGAAAAACTGCGCGGATTCACTACACTCATGTAAAGCCACTGGAAACAGCGGACAACGAGGGACATACTCAGTGGACTACACAACAGACTGGTAACACTTAAAGTTAAAAATTGACTAAAACATAGTTAGATTATGCTGGTTATAAACTGTTTTAGCTTGCTTGTTTTGATTTTAATAACATTGATGCCGACCTTGCATGGCGGCTTTGGTCCCCCTGTAAGCAAAAAAAAAAAAAACCAATTGTTAAAGATCTTTTGTTTTTAAAAGAAGGAGGTCTCTGCGCCGCACTTAGAGAAGAATGTTGTTTTTACACTGATCATACTGGGATTGTAAAAGATGCAATGGAAAAGTTGAGAGAGAAAATCAGATCTCGAGAACCCCCTTCAAGTAAAGCCAAAATGTTCTCTTTCCGGGAATCAATTCTGCCCTATATCCTCCCTTTATTGGGACCCCTGGCCGGATTCATTATAGTCATGGCTATAGCCCCTTGCCTCATTAACCGAGTAACGTGGTTTGTGAGGGCCCAGATTTCTCAAGTAAAAGTTATGGTGCTACATCAACAATATGATCCCTTACCCATACAGGACCTTTAAGATTAAAAGTCATCCACAAGAAAAAAAGGGGGGAATGAGAGAATCGACTCCCCGTTTGTGATGTAACCCCCCCCCCGAGCTATAGAACAGAGCTGTAAGGAATGTCTCACTCCCTAATTCTTCCTTGAGATATCGGAGCAGGACAGGAAGGAATGCATTTGCTAGTCATTAACCACAAGATGTTCTGTCCTCTGGAAAGGAAAAGATAAGTAAAGGAATGTGCTGTTCAAACGAGACCGAGTTATACCTGGCACTCTGAGATCAGACCAGGACCCTCAGTCTCCATGGTTACTCAGCCCCAGACCCCTCGAATCAGCATCTGCCAAGCCCTGCGCCGTTCAAAATTAACCAATGCGATTTGCTTCTGTAAACCTGCTTGCTTCCCGCTTGTGCCCTTAAAAACCCTGCACAGATTCCCCTCGGGGCCCTCCGCACTCGTTTGCCTGGAGGACCCCATGCGCATGGAAATAAACTTTTTTTTCCCTCACCAAGAGTTGAGTCCTTGGGGTCTCTTTCCCTGCGGCGGCGGCCCTAACACTTTCATCTAAAAACACATACAGTGATAATAACTAGGAAACATTTTGGAGCAGGCAAAATTGATCTTTAGTACTTAACTTGTATGCTCCACTCTTCCGTCCTACTTCTCTTTTTCCTTCTTTCTGAGTCTTTCCATGGAGATGAGAAGGCTGAGGACACCACTGAACACACACATGTACTGTATCTTTTTGGTGGAATATTACACCATCAATACACCTGGTCATTTATAAAGACGATGAGGCCATTCCCAAATACAGTGTGGAAGGTAAAGAACAGGACCCTAAGACATGCCAGCTATGGGACATAAGTCTATGAAAATTACACACCTATACAGACAAAGTCTGGAGAGTAATTTAGAAAAATGAAAACAAATAATTTGTTGGAGTGATGGAATAGTGATTCCAAAATTTGTAGTGACCATTACCACAATGTGAATCACATTTAGAAATAATTTTAAAAACAAGAAGTTTCAGCATTTTAAAAATATTTATAGCACATCAACAATGCAGGTAAACTAAATATCCTATGATCTTTATTCCAGGCTGGTACCGTACCTTATCCTTCACTTGGTTCAAGGTATTTTAGGATTTAGCATGTCTGTAAAGCTTTTAAAGTTCTTAGCAATATAAACACACCGTGCTATCAACCAAATGCTCAAGCTTCTGTATATTGATATTTTATGTTTAAGAAGAATGCGTGGAGGTTCTTTTTTTTAAAAAGGGACTTTGATCAAATAATATGGACAAAGCTGTGGCAATTCTGGGAACCGGGACCAGTATAGGTACCTTCATACCTTAGAACTTTTACTTGGAAATAAATCAGAGGTAAAGGTGGTTTAGAAATGTTTACTGAAGGGTGAGTCATTTCCCAGAAGTGTTTGCATGACTCTGAAATCTACTTTAGCTTAATCACCACATTTAAGGGGTTTCTCAATAAGCAGTCACGATATGCCTGTTAGTAGAGAACTAATAATTATGACATCCGTATCTCCCAAATAAAGGATGAGCTTTTTCCTTTAAGAGGCATTTGTGTTCTGATCTAAAAGGAAAAATTAGAGTAGAAATCTCAGATAGGCAGCTACTTTTCTGCTTGACGGACACTGAAGATTTTTATCACACACATCTAGAATCTCTAATCTCCTCAAATCACCCTCCTTCCCTTCACTCTTGGAAAGGAAAACCACTGAACTCACTAACAGTTCAATCACTAACTGTCAAAGCTGGAAGGAGCTTTATGAGTCTTGTGGTTCAGGCAGCTCAGAAAACTGAGACTCAGAAAATGAAATGATTTAGCTAAGATCACACACTAGTTGAGGAGCAAAGTCAGACCCCTGCTTTTCTTAGGAAACTGAGCTTATTAGGGATCTACCAGCTCAGACCATATATTTAAACTCATGTGGCCTCTCATCCCTATTATAAGAGCAATATGTGCTTGCTAAATAAAAGATTTAAAATGCATTAAAAATTTAAAAAGCATATAAAAGTTACAAAAGTACAATTCCACCACACAGAGATAGCTGCCACTAACAAATATGTATGGGTGCTCCTGGCCCTTTAGCTACTGCTCCACGTGGACAAGCATATGGGGTAACCTGTGTGCGGAGGGGTCATGGGCACCACACACAGTCAAACTCTGATTAAGGATAAGAGTCTGCTTCTTGGGCTTCCACTGTGGAACAACCTTGGTGCATCATACTCAGGGTAGTCATGAGCAGAGATTCACATCATGTGTGTCACCAGCCACATGCTTTTGAATATATTAAATCAACCCCTGGTACTGTGAAAAAGTAAATTTACTGAAGAGTGAGTCATTTCCCAGAAGTGAATAGCTGCTTAAACTATTTATAGTGTTTTCTTATGGAAGCCCATGCTAACTAATAGACTTTGTAAACTAAGTAGGTGCAACAGTTACCTAAACATGTAAAAGGAGACAGGGTAGTAGATGAAAGTCTCATCTGACAATGCCAGCATGGCTGGTTCTGCCACTTCTCTCTTCCTGGCTGCCTTCTCTTTTCTGGAAAGAGAGAGATCTCTGTCTCTCTCTCTTTCGATCTCTCTCTCTCTCTCTCTTTCTCTCTCTCTCTCTCTCTCCTTTTTTCTGTTTTTCTCTCATAAGTGCATAAATTCCATCAGGAGGACCACATTCTCACAACCTCATGTAAGTCTGACTCCTAGAGCCACCGTCCCCAGATACCATCCCAGTAAGAGCTAGAGCTTTAGCACTTTAATTCATGGGGAACACAGTCCATAGCACAGGAAGAAAACACCTGAGCTATGAAATGCCCAGTTGGGGACCAGAGCTAGGAAAACAGGACTATGGACTATGTGTTAGGCACAAGTTTCTTCTTTCTTTTTATTTTCTGACCTATCATATCATACCTTACTTGCTTTTCAGTGTTAAAATGCTCCTTTCTATAGATTCAAATGCATGAGTTAAGGAGAATTCATTAGCCTTTGATTCCAACTGCTATCACTGAGACCTTCTGATATAGGTACAGATGACATAGGGATGTGTGTGTGTGTGTGTGTGTGTGTGTGTGTGTGTGTGTGTGGTACTGGGGACTGAACCCAAGGCCTTCACACTGACCTACATTCCTGGTACTTTTTGCATTTTTAAAATTTTAAGACAGAATCTCATTAAGTCACTAAGTTGCCCAGGCTGGGTTCATACTCATGATCTTCCTGCCTCAGCCTCCCAGAGTGCTGGGATTACAGCCATCTGTCATTATACATCACTTCTGCAAAAATTTAATTGCCAGTAAACTGTGAGAATTTTCCACAGCATGGATATTCATCAAAAACTATTTTGTTTAGTCTTCCCGTAAGAATCCATGGAATGCTTGAATCCTAAGTTATTTAATAAACTTCCTATTTATGGAAATGTAAATTATTTCCAAATTTTACTGTTGAAAAAAAGACCGCAACAAACATGCTTGAATGTACTTAAATATTTGTGCATGACTCCTATTCTTTCTTTATGATGCAACCTTAGAAATGAAATTTCTGGGCAGAAAAGTGTAAATATTTTTAAGTCTTTGATACATATCTCCAGATCTGCTCCAGAAAAGTCATTTTAATGTTCAATTCTACATGTCAGTGTTGGGCCCTGTTGTTTGAGTTTGGTCTTTTTTTTTTTTTTTTTTGAGCCAACCACTCTCTTTGTTTTTATAAGTAATTTCAGGTAAATGATATTAATCAATGTTCATTTACAAAAATAAGTTTAGTTTTTGTCATAAATTCAATTTTAAAAGTAAATTCATTTTCCACTTCCAAATGTATTTAAAGCACTCCTTACCCTTCCATATTCTGCTTCTCAGAAAGTGCTTCAAAGGTAACTGTTCTATATTCTTTTCTTTTGTTTTCAAAAGCAGGTGATTTAATATTCTGTGATTTTTTTTTTTTTTTTTTTTTTTTATTCTTCAACCAGCTCAGAGGACTGGAGCCTTATTTTCTTGGGCTTTGTTTTCCTTCTCTGCTCAGGATTTTTCACTAGGCCCCATTGCTCTTTGAGTTGCTTCAAACTTTGCTTCTCGGGCACTGCGATGAGCTGCCTTAGCTAGTCCTTTAACGAAGGCGACTGTTTTGGGAGACGGTTTGTCCAAGACGGTAGCATTCTGAATAACAAACATGACAGGAACTCCAGGTCTTTTCTCTACTTTCCCCAAGTAAATTCTGCTCCTGCCATAAAACAGTGATAACAATTTCCCTCTTCTACCGTAGAAAGCGGCCAGTCTCATTCACTCCCTGTGTTCTTGAAATGGGAGCAGTTTGGAACCCGGCGTTTCTATACTATCAGTTTTAGCCAATATGAGTCCTTTCCCCATCTCTAACCCTTTCATGCGCTTCTGGTATTGCACAGCTGCGTCCCCCTCATTCTGCAGCTGGAGGCGGCCCTGCAGCACTGCCTGACAGAGGGTGTTCCCCCTCAGTAGGACCTGGTACAGCTCCTGAGCTCCAAAATTACTGCAAAAATCAAGATTTGGGGGGCATGTTCATGCCTGGTGATCTTCATGCCTGGCTTATCTTAACCTAGGCCTTTTTTTTTTTTTTTTTGACACTTTTCTCTTTTAAGGCAAGCTCTGTGCCAACTTTCTTTACTCTTTTGAGGTACTATTTTCTAGTAAAATAAATGAATAAATAAATCAGCCAGTAGCCTTCTCTCTTTCTGGAGCAGAGGAGATTTCTCATAGGAAACTGGCAAACATTATATGTTCTGTTGTTTCATTACTTTTTAAAAAACATTTAAATACTTCCAAGGAAAAGGGTTCCCAGATCCTACTGTAATCTGCTTACTTGTTTCTCCTCCCCTCTTTCTACTAAGTATATATTTATGATATGTATTAAATATATTTATCATGGGAAATTGGTACATGTGCTTTCCACATCTCAATCCCTTTTATTTCCCCTCCCCCTTCCCTCCCTTTTATCTCTCCACAACCCCAGATCCTATTCCCATCTCCACAAAGTCTCCCCATCTATTTCTTATCATTTATCTTGCTCTGACATATGCTATGTGCTAGGAGTATAAATGCTTTACGCCTCCACAGTTACTTTATCTTTGTAATAACCTGCTGTTACAGATATGATTGCCTCCATTATTCAGAAAAAGAAACTGAAGCACCAAGAAGTTAAATAGGCTGAAGCACAGCCTGCCTGAGAGAGAACTCCTTCTAAACACTGCTGCGTGGTTCAGCCTCCCGCTCCAGTGCTGGCTGAGGTCTCCCATGCACACAGCCCTTTATTCCTCATTCGAGCAAAAGAGCCAGATTTCCGTGGGCAGGGACATCCTCTGTTAGTGCAATGGTCCCTGGATTATTTTCATATCTTTGTCTACATCTTTCCTTTATCCCTTCGATTCTGATGTTTCATTCATCGAATTTCATGTTAAAACCATCTCCTCTCCCCTTGTCTGCAGGTAGTTTCAGCTCTCCCAGCTGTGTTCACAAACTTGTGGCATCATCTGGCTCGGGATATCTCAGTCCCCGTCCCTGCGTCTCAGCCCAGAGTTCTGCTGACAATGGTTGCTCTCTGTTTTATTTCTGACAGTGACAGCAGAAGGTGTGATATTCAGGAGACAACATATAAAATTGATTTAGTAAACATATTTCCACACCCATGACGCATATTTGCATTACTCTAGTGGACAAAAGACCTTTCCTCAGAAGGCTCAGGGCAGAGGGGGACAGAGGCAGACATGGAGTTGGCTTGTTGGTTTCAAGTTCTCTATAAGAGCTGCTCATTGTCTGTTTGCCCTTCCTCCAAGGAAACAGCAAAAGGGACTGGTGTGGCTGGAGGGTAAACGACAACTCAAGTAGGGCTGCGACAAGGTGGTCAGACGCCTATCCAAACTCCTAAACCTGGAGCTGCCTGTCCAGAGTCCCGAGCTCCTTGCCTGTCCAGATCTGACCACTGACGTCCTCCTGTGCAGAGGAAATTGTCCTCTCTGTCAGTGACAATGCCAAGAAGCAGGCTAGAAATGCCTTTAGAAAGCAATATCAGTCAGCTTCAAAATGAAGACCATCTAGCCCACCAAGATTTCCCAGTGATACCTGATGAGAGGATCAAATACCTAAGGAGAAACAGGCCATGCCACATCCTAGACTTCAATTCTACATAATCTTCCAAACGTGCTGGTGCGTGGTGCCCAATCTTCCAGGATTGCTCCTTAGTTTGTACTTCTTTTTCTTTTCTTTTAAAACATTATCTCTCTCTCTCTCCTTCTCTCCCTGCTTCTTTCTCTATGTATATCCACACATATATGCACACACGTCCCTATCTCTAAATACACACTACATATATAAATATATATACCTACACATATATGTACAAATACATAAATGTGATCATGTATTTTTGCTATACTTTCACCAATTTTTCTTTTATATGTATTTATTTTTCTTTTTTTTTTTTTTTTTTTTTGTGGTATCAGGCGTCAAATCTAGGACCTTGCAGGTGCTAAGCAAGCTCTCTCCCACCCAGCCACATTCCCAGCCTCTTCCCTTTCCTCTTACCCTTCCCCTCTGCCCTCTTTTGAATGTGAGGCATATTCAAAGGAAGTGATGTGGTTTCCAGGCCTGGATCCTCCATAAGTTTACTAATGATCATAAAATCCTATGTAAATAAATACACAAACAAGTTTATACTATACACTTTATACAAATACATGTCTTTTTTTCTTACAAAGATATGATCACATCATATGTACTTTTCTTTGTTATGCTTTCCTTACCCATCATTTTGTGGGAAAGCCTTTAAGGCAACTGAGACAGCTATAATTCAGTCTTTCTCATAACTTCATAATATTCCACAGTACAAGCAAGTTGATAATCTACTCAGCCATCCCTGTATTGATGGACATTCTTAATATTTTCACAACTTTGTCACCAACAGCAACTCTGTAATAAATATGTTTGTGTTTATAGTGTTAAAGCAGTTTTGGATTTTTTTGGTTTGGTTTTTAGTGTTTTTCTGTGGAGTGTTTTGTAATTGCTTTCTGGAGAATATTTCTCCATTTTGAAATCTTACTTCTTTTTGGAATAAATATTTGCATAAAATACTGTTGAAACTATTTTTTAACATTATTTGGCTTGTTGTTAAAATACTTCTAGATAGGTAAATTTTAGTATCAACAGTATTTTACCTGTTAATTATGTTCCTTAATTCCTTGATGATAGGAGGTTTTACTTTTAGATACATAGCACCCTCTCTCATCTAAGCCTTCTGATTAATACTTACTCACTTCCCAGAAATGGCTCAGACTCTGATGTCACCTCCCACCTACCTGGTGTCAGTTTCCCTGGCCCGTCCTCCCTTTCATCCTTTCCAGCAAGAGCTCATTCTCTCTTCTCTGCACATAATGTTGTACTTATCCAAGTCTGTCCACTTTTTGGACTGCAAGTTTCTAGAAGACAGAATCAGCACCTTATTCACCTTTATTAAATCCAGCATCAGATAGCATGATTTAAACATTGCTAGTCAATGTTCAATTGAAAGATGATATATTTAAGTGTTATGTAAGAATTCTTACTTTATACCATTGCAACAGTTTACTTAGTGCTTCTAAAAAACAAGCTGGAAAAAAATTTGGGTCAATGTAAGTTCCTGAATGAGATGATAATAATGCATGTTTGGATACTTAATAAATACTAAAAGTTTAAAAGTTAAAAATGTACTTATTCATTTCAGCATAAACTATGAATTACTACATGGAGAAGAGAGGTCAAAAAGCGGAGTGTAATGGGACTGTGGCTCAATGACTGAGCATTTCTGTAATAAGGCCCTGGGTTATCCCTAGGGAGCGGAGAGGAAAAGTTTAACATGTAGTTACTCAAGATGTAACTCTTGACTTTGCATAATTCTTTATCAAAACTGTTTTGGTTTTTCTTAGCAGAGCCAATCAATTTGAAATCCACTGGAATAAAAGCATTTAAAGAGAGGATTACTTTGAAACCTACTATTTGTTTGTATTTATTGTTTGAAAGGCAATAGTAAACTTAACTTGCGTCAAATTTGGGCTTAAATCAGCTTTCAGGTAGCTCCTGAAAGATAATACATGCTCAATAAAAATATATTGAATAAAATGCTACAGTAGCTGAGAAGCTCATTTATAACATTGTTAACTCATGAATTTACAGTTGTTTTGAAAATACTCATAGCCAAATTCTCTAGTGGATGGCTTTTTTAAAAAAAGTTAATCACTAAAAAGGCAATTGTCAGACATTAACATTACCCAAGGGACCCAACAGGAAACCTATGTTTAGACTGTCCCCCTTGGCAATTTTGGACTAAGAAAAGCTAGTGATAAAATTACAGCAGTATTCTTTTTTTGAGCACTGACTCATGTAAATTTTTGAATGATTTTTATGTTATAAAAAAACTAAAAAATGAAAAAGTAAATTAAAAGTAGACTTTTCTCTAAACTTTGACTACAAAATGTGGTTCCTAGTGTATACATTACTTGGCAAGTGGTATCATTTTGCATCATTTTGATGTAGACAGCAATTCTATAAAATACAAAATGATTTCAATCTTTTAACAGCGTTGAAGTCATTTTTGAATGCAGAGAATAAAATTCACTTATACAATCTGCTAAACAGAGTATCATTCTTTAGCAATAAATTAAAATATAAAGCATTGCCTAAACTTCTCTTCAGCCCATATTCTTGTCTCCCAACATCTGGGAAACTGGACTGAGGAAGAAGTGGGTTGCTTCTAATTACCCTGTGGCAACCAAAGACTGTCTAAACTTTTGAGGTATGAGATAGACCAATGGAGAATATTAAAAATAGAAGTCCTCACAAGCCTTTCACAGATCTGTAGCATAAAAGATAAATAAAAACAGACAACTCTTAGTTTCCTTCTTTGGCCCTTGGCATCATTTTCTAAATACTTGATCCTCACAGAAAATTGTTATTTTGTTGACAGTCTCCATAAAAATTCTATGATTCCTCCACACATAATGGAGAAAGAAGCAGTCTACTGGTCTACCCCACAGCCAGGTGATTCAATCATTGGCATGAACATGATGGCAGAAAGAAAGTTCTCAGCCTCATCTAGCTCCAGTGACATTCAAGATAATTTATAGATAGTTACAGCATTAGGGATGAATCAAAGGCAGTCGACTATCCGGATTCCCCACTTCCTCCCTGTTCCCCCAGAGTCTGGTCTCCATTCTCCTCGACCAGGGGCTTGTTTCTATTAAAATAAGGGTGCTAAACTAATCTATTATTCAGATTCTTGTAGTTTTGAGAACCATAAATTTAGACCCTGCCAAATTGTTTCTTTTAAAGCTAGTAAACACTAAGGCTGACCCCTGAGCCTTGCCCCACAACTTCTAGGCTTGAGAAATTATGACTCCCTTAAGTTCTCCACGAGGCTTGTTGTCAAAACTTAGCTGGTAAGACAGGTTGCAACAGTACACAGTGAGCTAAAGCAGCCAGTTCCTCTGGGATGTACCCTATGGCAAGGACATCCTAAACTAGAACTCTTTAAGTCTCTGTTTAGTCCTGAGAAGGGAAACCTAACACAATCACCCTAGGTACTTAGCATATTTACAAGGTTCTTATGTACGGTCAGGACATATTTATCAAGCATCTATTGAATGCCAGTCATTGTGCCAAGTTCTAGGTAAACACATATCTTTGTTCTCTGTCACCTCATATTCTTAAAGTGGCAATTGTGCAAGTGCTGAGTGCCATAAAATCACTCAAGACAGTACTATGGGAGGGAGAGCTGTATCTTTGACTGAAGGTCCCTTTGTGAGTGGACAATACTAATATAAACATGCCCTGTGAACAGAGGAAGCTGGAAAACTGGAAACAATGGTCAACTATCTGTGCTATGTTCCACAATATTTTGGTTTGTATGCCAAATGCTGCCTTTACTGTAGTAATAACCTTTTCCACTTTAGGAAAGGAGGCAGAGTCAAATGTCACTTCATAAAACAGCAACAAGCTCCATGCTCAAATACTTTCTTTGTCTAAGGATTTGGACAGTCAAAAGGCCAAGAGATGAGGCTAAAATGTGAAACTACATTAACGTTACACTTAAAGGATCTTAGTTCTCAAATATACTATGATCTGTACTATATATATTAAATGCTACACATTTCTGACCACAAGTCAAAAAAGGTAGCCTAAGAAGGCAGGCTGCCCAGAGATGAGATTTTCTACTTGAGTCTAGTCTAAATCCTGCCTAGTCTTCTACTGTCTTGTACACAACACAGTCTCAGAAGCAGACTGGGGTGAGGATTTACGTACAAGTGACGTACTGAGAAAGTGCCTCAGTGAGGGAGGAGAAGCAGGACGAGGGAGAGGAAGAATCTGAACAAAGGCACAGTTACAGATATATCCACGCTCCTCCCTGATCCTGCGGGAGAGTAGCTCAGAACATAAATTATGCCTCAGTCTGTCCGTAAGTGGAGGCCAGGTTGCTGGTCATTCATACCAATTGGTTCACACTCAATTCATGCCAGTGACTCACAGGCCACACCCTAGGGAAGCATAAATTCCTAGGCTCTTAGTCTTCTGCAAGTGTGCAAGACAACTCCAGTATGCAGAGGCAGGCTCAAAGGGCATTGCAGGTACGGTCAAATTTTGAAGTGTAGGCACCTGGAATCCCAACAAGGGAAATGTAAAACTCATCAAGAGACACAGGAGATCCAGGAGCACTTACAGAGCGGCAACAAGTACCAATAAGCTGCACATTTTCTCTCCTCAGAAAATACCACTTCTGATCAATAACTGGGAAGACTGCTAGTAACCATAACAAAGAGATCAGGAATGTAATAAAACTTTTTATGATGCATGCCACACCTTCCAGTGGTACTAAGCTGTAGATGAAAAAAGAATTCTGGCTTACTTTATTGAACTACTATACTAGATTAGGTTCTAGGAAATCTGATTCGTACTTCTGTTTCTGTCACTGAGCAGTCACATGACTTGGACAATGCTAGTCAGTAAATATGCATGGATTGCCTGTGCCTTTGTACTATAAATCATGGTAGATACCAAGACAAAAAAGATGAATCTGTCTTCTTGTGTACAGGATAAAAATGGATGAGGCACCAGTAGCTAAGAATAATAAAGGAAATGCAGCAGAAATGTGCACAAATAAAGGAAACCAAAAAAGGAAATCCTGGTGGGAGGGTTTTGGGAGAGATGCTAAGAAGGAAGTGAGCTGGATCACATAGGATCAGAAGAGTGTCCAGCAGGTAGAAATGAGGAGAGAGCTTTCCTAGCTGTGAAGAAGAAAGAGAGCATGTCAGGTAATCAAACTCATCCAGATTACAGCAGTCATGTAAGGGCCATTTCACAAACAAATCTAGAAAAGAAATTTGGATCTTGATATTTGGGACTTAAATGTCAAGATAAAATGTTTTAGATATTGTGTCACCGTTGAAAGTATTTGAAAAAGAAAAGTATATGACAAGTATAGTCACTTAATTCCAGGCCACAATACAGTGTGACATATGTGAGACCTGCTATAAATGTTTGTTGAAAGAATTAGATACTAATTTCCTGACAAGTAAAAAATGAAGGTAGTTAATTTGAACTGCTCTGGAGGGCCGGGGATTTAGCTCAGTGGTATAAGTATGTGCTTGGCACTGCTGGCAAGCACACGGCCGGTCGTGAGTTTGATCCCCAGTACAAAAAAAAAAAATTGAACTGCTCTTACATTATGATTTTATAAATTATTGTCCTGAAGTACTGGAACTATTTTTTAAAACCATCGACTATTCGGAATCTATAGATGTCAAAATAAATGAAAACAACTAAAATGAAAAGAGATATTTTAGTAATTCAAAATAATTCAATCATCAAGGAATAAAATACAAGATTGGATTCTCATAATGCCTAATGAGAATTAAATGCCTATAAAGAATTTTACACAGTGAGTCAAAGATGAAGACTCATAAAGAATTCTGGGGAGCCAGACCCAAGCATCTCTCTGTGAGTCAGTGCCATTTGTGAACTACATGGGGAGAGAACCAGGCCTCATAAAGAGGTGATCTCTACCTAGAAACAAGCGCCATGTGTGGGCCACCGCCAGAGTGGGGACAGCCAGACCCAAGCCTCTCTGTGAGTCAGCGCCATTTGCAGACTGCATGGGAGAGAACCAGGCCTCACCAGGAAGTGATCCCCACCTGGAAACCGCATCATTTCCATTGTTTTGTTGCTTTGGGCTTTTGTTTGATTATGTTAAATCTGATGACACAAGCAGCTATTTAAAAGATAGTAAGACGTATCATGGTAGCCGTTTTGGATTTACTATTGGCTTGTTTTGAAGTCCTTTACTGCATTCATTGTTTTGTTTTTATTGTTTCTATTCTATTCTGCTCTGTTCAATTTTTACTACGTCTGAAGGTATCTGTAGATATTTAGAAGACCCCAAAAGGCATTATGGTAACCACTGTTGATTTCACAAAGTTTTGAAGTCCTGTATCACTTATACTGGTTTGCTTGATTGGTTTTATTCTGTTTTATTTTCCTTGGTTTTATCCTCTTTAAAAAAATTCTAGAGTAAAAACAGTCCAGGTAAGACTAGAAAAAATGGCAAAGTAAGATTTTAGGGACTACTATACATGACCAGGAAAATTAAAGGCAGCTGCTATTTATAATTTTATTTACAGGACCTTATAAAAAGAGAAAGAGGGGGCTGGGGATTTAGCTCAGCGGCATAAGCGCCTGCCTTGCAAGCAGGCAGTTGTGAGTTCGATCTCCGGTACCGATAAAAAGGAAAAAGACAAAAAAAAAAAGAGAGAGAGAGAGAGAGAGAGAAAGAGAAAGAACAAAGACTGTCAAAGGAAAACATTATAGAACAGGAATTCTGTGTACATTGTTGGTGCTCAATAAATATTTATTGATAAATATTGGTACATAGAAATGCTGGAACACAATAGTATAAAAAAGCAAAAGAGATAGTGGTCAAACAAATAATGGTTCCGTTGCCCAGCTGTTTAGGGAAATACGATGGCGGGGAGGAGGTGTGGCTGGGAAAATTCCATCAGAGACTCTATGAAACCTGCTCTGCCCCCAGAAGCCATCCCACAAAGTGAATGCAAACAGTCTTTCTCCATTCTGTGTCGTCCTTGTGTTCCAGAATTGTCTACACTAGTCTGAGTAATTGGCCAGGGGTCAGCTCTAGAGCTGTGGGAGGGTGAGTCAGGTGTCCAGGAAATGGTATGAGTGGGTCTCTAATGAGTACTCCACACTGAATGGTGATGATGTAGGATGCTCGCAGACAGGATGGCAAGAATGACGGGAGCTACTCAAACAGCTAAAAGTTGTTTCTGCTCCCTTTAGCTGACTGTCAATGCTGGACTTTGACAGGGCTGGCTGCCAACCCAGTTCCGTGGGTTTCCTCCATTTCATGTGTTACAATCAGTCCATTATCACGTAAGGCTATCTCAGTGACTCTCCTTGAAATCTGAGAACAACTATTTTAATTTTAAATTATAAAAATTATAATTATAAATTCTAATATTCAATTCCTAATTATATATTAATATATTAATATTACATTATGTGACAATAAAATATGTTTAATTGGTTATAAATTATAATTTTAATCATAGGTATGTATTATGCATGTAACTTGAGCCAAATAAAGGGGATTTTCTTTCACTCTGATAAATCAACATTTTAAGTTATTCTTACCACCTTGAAACTTGCTCAGCAGGTGAGGTTTTCCCTACCCTTGAGTGAAATCTAGGAAAGGACTCACAACCTTTCCGGTCCTTCATCGGTAATAGAAACCTTCCTTCACTTCCATTAAAAAAAAATCTCCTTGGCAATTTCATATTGCCAGGTCAGTGTACTTAAAACAAAGTCCTTGACACATCAATTAAAATAAAATCTTTCCCAGGTAGGACCCAACAGCAGGTTTGGCAAGAGGAAGAAGAGGTGTCATCTTCTAATACTCTCAAATTCCTGCCTGCCACTGGTGGGCTCTAGCTTCTGACTTCTCCAGCGTGGAAACGGGAGGGGATCCTTAATTGGTACCCACCAGGTGCTGGTTTTCTCCATCTGTAGAAGGTATTTGTGATGAATTCCCTGCTCTCAAAGCCTTGTAAACTCACAGCAGGGCTTTTGAGGTGTGATTGAGTTCGGGGTGCTATAGCTCAAGGTGGTGTTAGGAGATGGGGATCCACTAGTAGGGTGCAATGGCCTTTCTGTTCCTCGCTTCTCTCTCTACTTCCTGACCACCTCCCTGCATCTTGCTGTCTCTGCCAGAGTATGAGTGCACTCTTTTTGCTACTCAAATTAATAACCTAAAGCCTACTTACTATGAGAATAATTTCTTTCCTTGCAGTTTTCTCCTTATAACCCAAAGGTCCCAGGTCCCAGGATAATGCTTATCCTGTTGTGTCACAAAAAAAAGTCTGCTTGGCACACTGAAATTCCTCACTGTCTGTGGATGTGGTTGTGGCTGAGGCTGCTGTTCTTAGTATGATTGTTTAAAAGAGATGATCTGCTGGTCATGGTGTGTACACTGCTCATCCCTGCCTCAGTACCAGGTTTGCCCATTTTTTTTTCCAGCAATATCTGGTTCCCTTATTAAAAGGGGCTAAGCAGGCAGATCTTCTCAAGATGTAAGAGATCGATGCAAAATGAATGATAACTCTACCTCAAAAAAGAAAGACAACATTAATTAAAATCAGACATAGCATCTACTTTTGCATAAGTAAAATAGAGGAAGAAAAATTAATCTGTTTTTCCTAAAATGTGTAGCGATTCATGTGAATATTAGGAAGATCTAAATTCTAAGATAGAGTTAACCACGACTAACTAGAAGTAGGACATCCATGAATCCAGAAGGAGAACAAGTCCTGGAGGCCATCCACGCCAAAGAAGCTGGACCAACATAAGGTTGCAAACCTCAGAACAGGCTGAGGACCCTCCATATGCACCCACTATATGCAGTGACATGGTGGCAGTTTGTATCCAGTGTCCCATACAGTGCCAACACCTCTGCCATCTGCTCAGAGAAATTCCTGACTCAGATGCCAGACATTCGGAGTCACCTAGAATCCCCTGCTACCCACACTTTCCACTACTACAATATGTGTGTGTGTGTGTGTGTGTGTGTGTGTTTCCAAAGGTGATTTAAATAATTTGTCTCTGGGGGATGGTTTGTACCATACATAGGGAAAAAAATACATCAAGCTAACTATTTGATTTTTCTGTCCTGGAACAAAGAGAGTTTTATCATTTGTTGATCTATTCCTTACTTTGCAGTAAAGCCATGACAGAAAAGTTGGTTAAACTGTACTGTTTGCCTTTCAGATTGTTTTGGCAGGTAATCTCATCTTGACTGGATGGAATATGACTGTGATGTGAAATTCTAAGTGTTTTGAAAAACACTAGATCAGAAACATAGAAGAAAGCCTGAAATTTGCAGCTGGAGTCTGGCTCCAATACAGGTTTGCAAAATATCAGAGATGACAAAGCTCTGAGTTGAGGAACATTCTTGGCTTCCCTGACTAAAAGCAGCAGTTGTGGCCCTGGGTCTCGCAGTATTTTCTGTCAGTTTGCATCCTTCACTATTGTCTATGAGTAAAACTGCAGACTCTTACCCTGAAATGCAAAACCTTGAAAATTCAGTCTTAATCCACTCTCTGGCCTTGTCTTCCACCCCGCCTTCCCTAAAGGCCACACTCCAGTTTCAAAGGACTACACATGACTCCCTGACTTTAACACAGTCTCTCATACCTCAGTGGTGCCCGTGGGATACTTCCTTTCCAAGAAGCTCTTCTGACCTCCTCAACCTGTCTAACAAAACCCAGCTCATCTTTGAAAACAGGTTTTTAAGTCGATCACTCTCTCCTCCTCTATGCTCCTATTACATTTAACACTTAGAATTATATTAATTTGTCACATGTCATTGTGATTGTTCACTCTTCTGTCTCCGCTATTAGACCTGAGCTCCTCAGGCCATATTTCATTGCCTTGGCTCTAACGATGTCTGGCAGATAACATCTGCTTCACAACTATATTCTCATTGGTGTTGGTCATTGAGGATCAGCAACTTACTGAGCAACCTATTCTTGTCTGACCCAGAAGCAAAGCACCCAACTTTGCCTGAGTGTATGCAGACACCAAATACGCAGTTAAAAAAGAGAATGTGAAGACAATCTCACTTGAGTGTCACAGAATCAAATGAGTTTGGTGTTCAATCTGCTTTGAACTTTTGCCTTAATTATAGAACCTGAGCTTTGACCATGGTCCTGAGTCTTAACTCTTCACTAGCTTTATTTTTCTGTCCATTCTTCTAGCTCTTTCCTCTGAGCTTCTAGAGCTTCACTAGCTCTATTCTTCTGTTATATTTTGATAACATGATATCCCAAGAACTACCAAAAGTGAGGTTCTGCCTTCTCTAAGAAAGTTGCACCTTAATTCTTTTTTTACTGCAATATAATAGAAATTGCAAGGCCAGCCACAGCTGGTCAAAAAGTCTCACTCTAAATTCCTACTAAGGACAGTGATAGGAGCACATACACCTGTTTCGCTCCTGGTCCTTGACTAAAGGTATGGTGTGGCTCTGCCAGTGACTAAACCATTCTGGGCATAACTCACTTAGCATTGGAAGTTCTGCCTGCAAATGCAGGGGGAAAACAGTGATATAGAGGGGAGCTGTGATGGTTGTGACCCAATCATTTGCAGACTTTTTGGCACTCTGTCTAGAATAGCATCTAAGTCCCCAGTTCTTGAATCTGAGTGGGCAGGTGACTATTTTCACCAATAGAGTGCGGCAGATGTGTTGCATGTGACTTCTTGGCAAGATCATAGAAGGAGATGAGCTTTCTCTCTGTTCCCTGGAAGATTGCTCTTGGAGCCTTAAGCTTCTATAAAGAATGTAGGTGGAATCATGCTTCAGATTAATATTTCCCCCAAAATTTGTATGTTGAAACTTAATCCTTAATGAGATTGTATTTGGAGCTAGGACTCCTGAGAGGTGACTGGTCTTGAAAGTGGAAGTTTTACAAATGATATTATCACTGTTATAAAAGAGACTCTGGAGATATCTTTTGTGCTCTTCCCCCACATGAGGTCACAGCAAGAGAACAATAATGTGTAAACCAGAAAACAGGCCCTTTCTGAGTTTCCTGTACCTTGATCTTGTACTTCATACGCTCCATATGTCCAAAAGGACAAACTTTTGCTGTTTATCAACCACCTGGTCTATGGCACTTTGTTCTAGTAGCCCACAGACTCAGACAAAGCATAAGCAGAACAGAGCCACCAAAGTTTGAGAAGACAGTGACAGTCATTTGCTGGAAACGTGGTTCCAGGCTGTTAACTGGTCAGTTTTGCTTCCTCACATGTAAAAGGGAGAATAGCCATCACCTATCAGGACTAAATAAGGGTATGGTTCACACAACTGAGTAAACTGCAGACTGTTTTACAGAAATAAGCTACTATGTTTCAGGCTCCACATTCCTTTCATTTATCTTTATTATTATGTTTTTTTCTTCTACTAAGTTTCTTATCACATGCAATTGATATCTTCATTAATACTACAATCCTGGTGGTCTAGATCTTTATTCCAGTCAGAGAGGATTGGGAAAAGAAATAAAAGACAAGGCAGATATGGCCATTTTCGCTCCCATCAGAGAACACTGTCCCGAAGGCCCTAAACTTTCTCAATTACCAAACGTGAGACTGAATTGGCAGAAAAATTCATTACTAAGGGTTGTGTGTGTGGACAGTCAGCTGAGACTCTGGCCTTGGGCTGAAAGAACCAGTTAAGAGTAATGGTGACAGAATGAAACCAGAGGAAAGTGTAGCCAATCTGCTGATTTTCACGGCACTTTGGGCCCCAGTTGTTCCAGATCTCCCCCAGATCGCAGATGGCTTTTAGGATTTCAGCTAAGAGAGTGGCTGGGACAGCTGGACAGCCTAGCAAAATAGATTTTGAATCCTGACTTTTCATTTTACAAGACAAAGAAGTTTTAAAAACATTTAGGTTCTCTAACTGTAAGAAAAAATAAAAGACTTAAAGTAGACAAGGGTCATATAATTATAAAAGATTAAACTTTGTAAAGCATGCATAAGTCTAGAGAGAATAATTTAATTGTACTGGAAACGTGAAGATTTGGTAACATGATCCAAGTGAAACTCACCAAAATTCTTAAGTCTTCAATGAACTTCTCTACCACGTTCAAGATCCCAAATCTAAACTGAGCTACATTTAAGGCCCAAAGCAAGATGTACTTGAATGAAAACTCAAGGCATTGGTTATTCCACTATGGTAAAGATTTACATCTCAGGGCTTAAACAAAAAAGGCTTTAGAGAAGAATTCAAAGGTATTGTCCCCTGGCACAGATTTAGGGTACACGTACATATTCCACATAGGAAACTGGTCAGAGAGTTTAATGCCAGTACAGCACAACCATGAAGCAAGCCCAACAGAGCCCACAACCATACCTCATTCCTTGGGACCAGAGCATCCAAATTGGTCCCAGCTCCGACCACCACCAGAGCAACAGCTCTTGCTCATCAATGGCAGCATCTCTTCTGCTAGAACAGAAGAATCCACCATTCAGAGCACTCCACATTTTTAAAAAAATGAAACCTGAAATCTTTGGTATGGGCTTTAGTGGCATCTTTTCCATTCCAGCACTAAAGACAACTTTATAACTTTTCAGCAACTTTAAAGGAGGTGATCCATCTAGACAAGCAGAGCATGCTGTTTTGAGGTGCCGTCTTATTTATTTATTTATAGCCAGGGTCTCACTGTGTAGTGTAGGCTGACCTTGAATTCACTATGTAACCCAGACTGGCCTCGAATTCACAGTGATCCTCCTGCCTCAAGCTCCCAAGTACTGGGATTACAGGGGTGCCCCACCACACCCAGTTCAAGAGCTGCTATTTTGAAGAAGATGGCTAGCTGGCTCTGTGAATTGCTGATCCTATCTCTTGATGTTTGTAGCTACCCCCACCTTTGAAATGACTGTACAGTGCAAAGGCAGATAAGCAGAATCAAGCTCACTGAGATGTCACACATCTACAGTTGGTGACACTGGGCTCCATCCCAATCAGCCCAATAAAACTTTAAAAACAAATAGTTCTAATCACCAAAAAGTAGACAAGCTCAGAAGCAAGTAGGTTTAGTGGGGCTTTTGTTTTGTTTTTACGCAAGTGGCTGTTCCCTTCAGTCTTCTGACTGAGTGTTCACAGCCTCCTGCAGTCAGCTTTGTTTGCAGTTACCAGAGTGAATTGAGATAATTCCCTTACACATCTGTCTCTGCTGCTTTGTCTCCTTAAGGACAGGAAGTTTGAACTCCCAACACCTAATCCAGTGCCAGGCACACCTGCCATGTACCCAAAAAGGGTTTATTGGTTTAAATTAACAGGGTTGGCCTTAATATACATAGAGAAAAGGCATTGCATTGAAACAGCAATCTCTTTGGGTCTACTGTAGTTAATCCAACATTAGAAAATGATTATTAATTAACTAGATTATAATTCCAATCTAAAAACCTTAGTAGTTATGAGAATAAATTTGATATCCATAAACTGAAGTTCTCAAAGCATACTTTTAGGCCCTTCCCATGAGCCAGCAGCAGCCGTACAGGGGCTGGGAGGAGAAACAAGAAGCAGCCGCAGCCGTGTGGGGTGACAAACCTGAACCACCACACCCTCTGCCCTTGCAAGCAACCAGCTGATTTGGAGGAACACAGTGTGAGTTGATAGCACCCAAGGTACAAAAACAACTTTACGCTTGTATTGTTTGATTGACTTTTGTAGGCCTAAAGCCAGCAATCTGAGCATCTATTTTTTTTTATTTTATTCATTGGAGAAATGCTTCTGTATGTATCATATACCAATTTCCAAAAATTTTTCCTTTTTAAAGTTACTTCTTACAGGACTGAAGACTGAATCCAGCACTTTTGCAGTGGTTACATCCCCAGTCCTTTCAAAAAAAATTTTAAAATTCTATTTTTTAATGTAATTTTTTTTCTTTTTGTCTTTTTGAGACAGGGTCTCACTGTGCAGTTTAGGCTGGCCTTAAGCTCACTTTGTAGCCCAGGCTAGTCTCAAACTTGCTCCAATTCTCCTGCCTCAACCTGCCCAGATTTGGGATTACAGGCATGTGCCACCATGCCTGATTTGAGCATCTATTAGAAGATAACAATATGCAATATAGCAACTATGAGGAATTTCCTTCTGTCTTGTTTTTGAAATCCAATATTGTTCCATTTTATTGGTTTGTTTTATTCAGTGTTCTGTTTTGATTGATTCTATTCTGTTCTGTTTTGTTTGATTTTATTATGAATGATGGTATGAGCAGTAATTTTGAAGATAACAAGAGACATTATGTTAACATTGACAAGAGACATTGTTGATTTCCTGTTATCCTGTTTTGAAGTCCTGTATCACTTTTACTGTTCTGTTTTGATTGGCTTTATTCTGTTTTATTTTGTTTGGTTTTATTCTCTTTAAAATAAATTTTTTAAAAAGCATGCTTTTAGTATCGTATATAAAAATATGAATCAAAATTAAAATAGTGTCAAGAAAATGTTCTTTAAATAGCTTCATATTCTCTTTTTACAAGTTATCCTTTAAATTTATTTTGCTTATGAATAAAAAAGCAATCAGGTTAGTGAGTCTTATTTGTTTGCTTATTTTTGGTGACCTTGATATAAAATGTTCTTCCTTTCTTTTTCCTTTTGAGAGACTGTTTCACTATGTAGCCTAAGCTGACCTTCAACTTGAGAACCTCTTGCCTCAGTATCCTGAGGCTTGGGGTTACAAGTGTGTGCCACCATGCCTGGCTTGTAATGAACATTTTGCAAATATTACTATGTAGTCAGTCTTCCATATGGTTCAACAAACCATAGGTCAAAATTATTCCCAAATAAAAATTGCATCTGTCCTGAACATTTACAGACTCATTATTATTCCCTAAACAGTACAGTATAATAATTGTTGACAGGACATTTACACTGTACTAGCTAGATATTATAATTAAGAGTGATTTAAAGAATACAAAAATGTGTATATGTATTATGTAAATACTGTACCATTTTGTATTATAAGCACCTGAATATCAGATTTTGTTATGGGAGTCTTGATACCAGTTTTACTCACAAGGACTAAAGAATGAAAAATGACTATAGTTTTAAGTAGTGATGCAAATCACTTTTTTTATTTTTTTAAAAAGCCAGCAATGATCTTATTTTAAAAGAAATATTTCTTCACTGATAAGACTTGGAAAAATATGGGCAAGTGACTAAGAAAAAAATCATTCTAATCTGTAGTCCATAAGTAATCTATGTATATAATTTGATTATTATGATGTAGTCTTATTTCTATGTATCTCTGTGTTTTTTCATGGTTTATGTTGTGTTGTTTACATGGTCTCATCTGAATCTTTTTTACTTAACATCATGGCTTTAACTTCATTTAAAAATAATTAAACAGTGATACTGTTGCACACTTTTAGTCAGGATCACCTCTGGCCTTATCTTTTCCAGTCTGGCAAGTGACAGACTGAACATCTCCCCATGTCACGTCCTGGCTAGAGATTGGCTGCCATTAGCAGTGCAGTCTCTGGCATTTTGCACATAGTACTTACTTTTCATTAATCTGGTTATCTGTCAGAACAGCTAACCAACTTTTGGACTTTACAATTAGGAGGAGGAATAGGAAAACCCAGATGAAAGCAACAAATTTGAGGGCTGGACATGTGGAAAGAAAGAACTTGGAATGCTTTCCCGAGTACAGAGACATAGTGAGCATCCAATGGCGCCAGGCATTGTCTATGACGCGCCCTCCACCATTCCCCTGCTGTCCCTGTCCCTCCACTCCAGCCCCGTGCTCCCCTCAGCCTTCTCCCCCTGCCTGGTACCCACACACCAGCTCACTTTCCCTGGCCTTTGAGCTGGGCTTGTCCAGTGAGAAGCCCTCATGGGCTTTAGAGGGACATTGTGGTAATTCATGTTGCTATTCATGTGATTATGTGACACTCTGCTGAAGGCCACAGCCCACAGCAGGCAGTGACCCACACTCTCTCCATGTCTAGCTTCTGGGAAGCATGCTGTCTTTCATCCTTCCAGACCTGGTGAGGCAGGATGGCAGCAGCACTCCACTGTTACCACTTCTGGGGGGGCTACCCCAGCCCCAGGGGTCTCTCTACACTCTAAACATTTTATAAATACTACTTGTTAAACTCCACTCAAATTATCCAATCTCAGAAGGCTCTGCTCCCCTCTGAGACTGTGACAGAAATATCAAAACCTTACATCCCTCTTCCAAGGCCACCACATTTCCTTCAGTTTTCAGAATCAAATTATTACCTGCATGTTTTCAGCACGGTCACTTGGGGATAATAAATGTGCAAAGAACTTATCTCCAGTTCCAGAAAGTGGTTATTTACAATGGTGCTCTTGCTGCTGTTGGCAGTGAAGACAAATAAAATAACAATAATGTTGACATGCTCCTATTCAATGCCTGGCCAGATACTCTCCACAGCTGGGCTTGGTTCTTAGAATAAATCAAGAAGTTGGCTTATGCTCCCATGCCAGTGTTGAATATATCAGTTACCAAGACAAGATAACTCTGACCCTTGTCATGCAACTAGAGTACGCACCACTGCCTCACCGGCTGCAGATGCTGACTCAAATGATCTTTTCTCAGTTTGGCTCTTTCTGGCCCCCAGTTTAACGTTTCTTTTAGTTGTTGTTTTTGTCTTTACTTCTTTTTTATTGCTACATGTTCACAGCACATAATGCTTACATTCCTTGTGTGGGGTTAGCACATGTACATCACATATTTTACTTCTTTTTTTCACCCCCTTCCTCTCTCCTTTCTCTCCTTTCCATCACGTGATCTCCTTCCTAGTTGAAAAAATTCCATCTCCCCATTTCCTATCATCTATCTTTTATTGTGCTCATTATAAGTAATTTGGATTTTTCATATGAGAGAAACCAGGTAATATTTAAGCAGTGTGTCTGATTTATTTCACTTAACATTAAGGTCTCAAGGTGTGTCCGTTTTCCTACTAATGCCTCAAGTTTCTCCATCTTAACGGCAGAGCAGTGCTTCATGGCGTTAATATCACCTTCTCTTTATCTATTCATCTGTTGATGGAAATATAATCCAATTCAGAGATTTAGCTGTTATGAGTTGTGCAGCTAGAAACACGGGTATTTTTGTAGCATTGTAACATGATGTCATTTGCTCTTTGAGAAACTTACCTGGCAGGAGAATAACTGGGTCAAATGGAATTTCTAGTTTTAGCTTTTGAGAAATCTTGATACTGATTTCCTTAGCATTTGTACTAGTTTACAGTCGCAAGTTTAAAGTTTCCTATCTCACTTCCCTGATTAATTTCAGTCTTCAGTATTTAGCATCATCTAACATACTGTACATTTTTTCCTGTTATCTTGCCTAATGTCAGTCTCACCCCAGTTGAACAGGAGCCCCATGAGGACAGCATTCTTCGTTTTACTCATCACTTTATCCTGGTACTTAAAATGATTCTTGGCACATACTATATCTTCAATAAATATTTATAAATTAATGAATGAAAAAGGTGGAATTCAGAGCCAGGTCTCTTACTTGAAGGTCTTTGTTTTTCTACAACATCCTCCTTAGTCACATTCAATGGAAGTAGCTGATAGTCTCAAACAGAAAACATAATAGCACATTTGTGTACAAGGCACAACCATTATGCAACCTGCTATGACTATAATGAGCCAGCTAATGAGAGAAAGTAAAACAAGACTCACATATTTTGTTTTCAAAAATATGTTTACCAAGACATCCAGACATATGGTAAGTCTGTGTGGGCTTTGACAGAAGTGAGGCGCCATCTGGAATGCCAAGGAGAAGAATATTAGGCAATAACTTTTGGTACAATAGCAGCTACCCATTGTAGACTTGACACAGGTGCTCAGCGGGTGAATGGGAGCTTTCTTCAGGACCAGGGAAGACAGACACAGTCATGCAAGCTGAGCAAGTCTGTTCTATGGGAAGCCTAGCTCCGGAAAGGCAGACAATCTGAAATTGAACCTACTGTAACTAATGCTCTCTTTTCTATGTTCTTTAGGTACTTTGTGCTCCATTTCCTATGGAAAGAGGGAAGGAGATAGTGACTGAACAGGTTGGTGTAAGAAGTGCAGCAGTAAATTGGAAAGCCTTCCCCGTAACAGACACACCAGGGTGGTGTCTTAGTCCACTGGGCAATTTATAATCAAATACATTTACTTATGCTGGAGATTGGGAAGTCTGATTTCAAGGTGCCAGGGTTCAGGGAGAGCCTTTTTGCTGTGTCCTCCCATGGTCAAAGGCAGAAGGGCAAAAGCATAGGAGAAAGACTTGCTTTTCTAACAAACTTACTCCAGAGATAAAACCATTAATCCATTCATGCGGATTCTAATCACCTCTTAGAGGTCTGCTTCCTAACACTGTCATAGTGGAGATTAAGTTTTACTGCCGCTCCACCATTCACCTTGACTTCGGGCAGGTTACTTAATCTTTCTAAGCTTCAGACTCTTTGCTTATATAATTGAGTAGCAATAGTATTCATTTCATTGTTGGAAGGATTATGGGAGATAATTCTTACACCAGGTTCAGAAAAGGTGCTCAATAAGTAAGTGCTCAATGTTGTAATCACACTGCACTAATCATTGGAGTGAGGTGCTAAAGGAAGTTGCCATTTTCCCCAGCACTGGATCTCTTCTTACAGAAAGGAGTGGTTCTGACAAAAACATCTCATAGATTTTCCCTGCACAGGGAACCTCAGATATCACCAAATGACCTTTTTTTTTTTTGTAGGAAGAAGATAGTACTAAAAGACTGGACTATTGATTCTGGTTCTTAAGCCCTAGGCTCTCTGAGTATCCATTCCCAGAGAAAGGCTCCATATTGTACAAAGTTTTCTCGGAAATTATGACTGCTATTTTGCATTTCTATTAAAAATATGTTGAAACTTGCTTTTCTATGTCCCAGATGAGATAGAAAAATTATGAGTAACTGCCACAAAGGACCCATAATTAATTTCCTGGAAGAAAAAATAAAATGAATCTGAAAAGCTCCCCCTGAGAAAATGCAGTCCACCAGGCTCATGAGGCCCACCAGGCTCATTTGTAATGTATGAACACTCCCTCCATTTTCTGCCTGTAATAATCTAGATATTAGTTGCTAGCCACATGAGGTTACTTAAATTTAAACTGATTAAACAAAAAAGTTCTTGGCTGTATTAGCCACATTTCTAGTGCTCAATAGCCATGTGTGGCCGCTGGATGCCAAATTAATGCACTCAGAGAATGCTTCCAGCATCACAAAAAGTCCTGTTGGTCTCCCATACTACAGATGGTGAGCCTTTTAGAGCTTTCAGTGATGACAAACAGCCCACAGCAGCACATGAGCTACCTTGAATTTCATGGAGGAAAAAAAAGACTGTAAAATCCCTTCAGCTAAACTCACAGTGTGGTTGAACTTTCTTGACATGATGATTTAACTGCACACACACACACACACACACACACACACACACACACACACCTAGGCCCAAGTGAGAAATCAAGTTTGCATTTTGCCAGATCTTAAAATCCTGGTTCAAATCTCCCCCCAGGTACCATTTTACTGTTAACTGATAAGTCAAGCACACACAGCATCCTATCTAAGTAGCCTGACTACATACTCAGCCTTATCGAAGAGTCAAACCTTATGTTTTAACTGGGGTGGAGAGACATCTAGAGATTTTCATCCTGAAAAGGAGGCCCTGTGTGGAGGACCACCTGGATGACTCTCCTTAAATAAAGAGCAAGTACCTCTACTTTGGCTAAACCTGGCCCTCTCTCCATGTACTGATATGTACAGAGTGGCTAAGCTAGTTCCCTTCCCCTTCAGTTGTCTCTAAGCAAGGTAAATAGGACTAGCTGAAGTGCTGATGCATAATCTTTGAGGCTAGGTGACAGTCCTCTGTCACTGTTTCACCATCCTAGTGTCTCCCTAAATAAGATTGAGCCAGGAAGAATGCGGATTCTAATCACCTCTTAGAGGTCTGTCAACTGGGTTCAAGCCTCAAGATAAGAGGCTATGGCTTCCCAGGGTGGAAAAGTTAGCACATCAGATGCTAAAGCACCAGCCCTAAAACATTAAATGCTACCTCAGTTGTGTTATGCAGATTGGTCTTTCTGCATATCCTTCTCTCTGTGTGTTGCAGAGGTGCTTTCTGGCCTCCTAGTGAGTCTGCCTCAGAGAATTCACATAATTCCCACCATTCTCACAGTCACCCATCCTCTAGCCACTCACTTCTTCATGAATTAATAAACACCCAGGGTTAGGCCCTGGGTGTGGACTTTGTTCCACTAAGCCTTATCCTAGCCAGACTTAGGACTCCCTTGGCTCTCCATAATTATAAATATGCCTTAGTGTATTTATTCTCACCATGGGCTGCACTGGAAGTTGTAGATTGGAATTAATGCACTAGAATTCCAATAACTTTTCCATGGAATTACAAATACAAACTTTCTGGATCACAATGAGGACAGAAAAGGGATCACTATAGGCCTGGCCCTAGAGGCCTGCGTGTATCCCATGATCACTTGATACCCTCTAATCCTTTCCCTCATTTTCTTCTGCCCAAACACATTCTCTTAACCTTCTTTTCTACTCCCCTTGTTGCTCCCAATCTCTGACTTGAGTTGCTTCTTGTTCTCAGTCATCCCAGGCTTAAACAATGGACAGGCAATTGGGGAAGAAGGTGCTGGGAGGGCCTTAGAACTATGGGTAGAGAATGACAGAATCAGAGACTCTGTGACAGTCTGATTGTAGGGCCCAGAACTCTTAAGGACCAATCACAAATTTGTGTGTTAAAAAACAAAACCAAATCCTCTCATCAGCATTTTCCTAAGTGTCTTATCATGTAGGCAGCTCTGTCTCCTAATCACGAGGTACATTTTTAAATGCTCTCTTTTACTATTTTAGTCCCAGTAGTCAAGCCTCATTAAAAGACCTGATTTGTCACAGTAGCAACCTTGGATAAACCAAGCTCTCCTGGATAGCCTGTGTTCTTGGTGTTAAACAAAATGACAGAGCATGTAGAGTCTGAGATTGTGTTTGTTGGCTGGCTGGCTGATTGGTTGGTTAGTTTTTGAGACAGAGTCTCACTACGTAGCCCAGATTGGCCTTGAGTTTGCAAGCTCTCCTGCTTCAGTCTCCCAAGTGCTGTATGTGAAGAATTTTAAACTACCTAAGCAAGCAGGATTCTCCCCTTTCCAAACGCAGTGAGTTAAAAGTGGGGTGGTCACTCTACAGTACTGAAAGGGCCAGTAAACTCCCAAATCAATATTTACGAAGTTCTTTACACTTGAGGTCCCTCCTGTTCCCCTTCTGCCTTGGGTACCTTGTGCTCACACCTTGCTGCCTCTGCTTCTGGAAAAAGCCCAGCCATTTTCAAAAACCGTAAAGCTGTGGAAGCTACTTTTCCAAATGAGATTTGACCAGAAGCCCAACTATCACAGATAGAAGTAAAACCACTCGGGTTGGAGAGGAAGGAGGCCCCGGCTGGCCCTTCGAAGTCCAAAAGAAAAGTGAGGTGAGGTTTCCAGAGCATCGTTTTGAGTTTCACTGTGCCTGATACACTCACTGGAAAGTCTGCATTAGACATTTTAATGTCAAGGATACTTGACACTAGGGAATAGGACCACAGGGAAACATCATACAATTGCTTACAAAAATTCATAAAGGATATTAGAAGTCTCACCTCAAGGACCAAACAAGCTCAAGGACCCAAAATGAAGAACTGTACATCTGTAGGTTTATCATTTTGCAGCTGCACCTATGCAAAAGTAAGAGTCCTGTGTGGCCTGAGTGTTGTTTAGCGGGTTATTGCTCATGTTTTTGCTTACGTGGTGTGAGAGGCCTACAATCTGCATGCAGACAAAAGCCAGGGGGGCCAATAAATAACCCCACGGAAGCTTCAGAATAAACAAACATCTTATTTTCAATTTACTAAACATTGATAAATCATTCAAGGTTGCTGCCCTTAATTTTGTTATTTTAAAATGTATAATATTTTGTTGCTAGTGGAGAAAAAAGATATTGGCATTAAGGGCAATGGAGGTGATAAGAAAGAAAAATATCCATGAGACTTTTTGATGTTCTTAGAGGTCGCTTTTGTGACCCAAAAGGAAGGGTTAGAGGCTTTCTTCTTCCCTTTATACTTCAAGTTATGACCTCAAAGTTCTCATCCTTTTTAATGTTTCAATTTATAAATCTTACCATTTATACATCTACTAGGTTTCAATAATAATTTCTGGGTTTTTATAAATTAATAAAGAATCTTTTAAGTATTTAAATTGCATTTATAATTTTAACGTATTTGATTTGGGGGCTTTAATTGTTGGGATATAAAACAAACTTTATCATATATTTACATACCCACTAATTAAATTTATCCACTGATGTAAATATCCACTAATTTATACACTAATGAAACAACTAAACTCAATTTTTTCCAATCATCTCATTATTACTTATAATCCAAGTGACATTATTTTGTTCCTCTGAGATCTAAATCAATCAACTCTTTCTAAATTGAAACCACTATTTGCCACATAACTTAAAATGCCAAGTTCTTAAATGCTGAAAGCACGTAAAGTACTCCAAAATACAGGTTATTCTAAGCTTAACATAAAAATACAAATAATTTGGAGCTTATGCACTTCATCGTTTCTATATTTAATTCTAAATCTTCTCAGTGAGGAAGAACTGTTAACCCAGAGCACACTGAAGTTTTTGTCCCAGAGCATGGAGGTTCCCTCTTGTAGAGCCGAAGCTCCCATTCAGAATCCAGAATCTGATCCTTTAGTTTAATCCTAATAGATTGCCTGAAGCCTGTGCCTTAGAAATAGTGATCATAAAAAAGGTCTAACAGATTTGAAAAATAGTGGGTATTGTAGACCATGTTCCTGAGTTTAAATCATATCATTACCTAATTCTCCTATTTGTCGTGGGAAATCTGTAAGTCCATTACTATTACAACTCATGCTTACATTGTTTTGACTCTCCTACAAAATAAAAATAATTTTATTTAATTCTGCCTGTCTTGACTCTTGGTCTACTTGGTTGTAAATAAAATCATACTGACCAAAAATAAAGTTTTAAAGGGCAATGACAATAAAGTGGAAAACTATTTGCTTATAACAGTGGGATTAAATACAACTTTATACAGATACTCTGAGCCCAAATAATAATAGGAATATAGCACAATCACAGATGAAGTAAATCACTAAAAAGTTAGATAAGTGGCACTGTTCATGATCATTTAAACAAGAGAGTATCATCTGGAAAAGTTTAATTCTGGATGAATCATGAATTACCAGAAACTCAATTTTGTCAACACTGCTAAATATTTAGCCACATAAATTTATAGTGCTGTCACCTGATCCTGATTAAATCCAAAGGGAAAATCCTCTGGGTTGTTTTTAGAAGATCAAGGTCACTATGTAAAGTACAGAACATTCCAATTTTTTGTCACAAAATTATTTCAATAGAAAGCACACATTTTATGTTATTAAAATGTGTTCACTGTACTCATCAGTTTATTCCTGTATATTAGTGACTGCTTTTATCCAAAACAACCATAGTTAACACAGTACTCCAAGTTCAATTCACAGTTCTGTCATAGAATAGTCCAGTGGGAAAGAGTTGAAGTCTACCCTGTGCTGTCATTTGCAAACCCACTTCTCAGGTCCTGTGTCCTTCTTCAGTTTAATTCTCCGAATTGCTCTCAGCAAATGAGGGTAGGGAGACAACACAAGGAACTCTGGGAGAGGCTTTTATTATGTGGCCTGCCTTCCTTCTGCCTGCGTCCTATTGGCCAGAACTAAGCCACATGGCCTCACCTAGCTGCCAGAATGTCTAGTGGACTAGGAGAATAGCATATGGCAGACCCTTCGCCAGTGTCCTCCAGTTTATAGCATATAGCTTTATGTTTAGTGTTTTGTTCAGTAATAATTAGACAAAAATTCTGACCCCAATACGAATGCATGTCAGCAAAGAAAAGCTCGTATAATTTTATTATGCAGGAAGGTCACACCACAGTAAGAAAATGTGCGTACTCCTATATCACTTAACCTCTAACAAGCCCTGTTTTCATGACCCCTTAGAAGCTGAGACTTTCTGCAAAGGAACAGGTTTCAGATTATAGTGCTTAACTGCTAAAAACTCATCTCTACATGAAACTATACAGTTTTCTAAGAAGGGAAGTTATTATGGCTTCTGTTTTGGGAATCAAACTTTACCAGTGTGAAGAATAAAGGTGTGAAAGAGGGAAGACACGAAGCCTACTGCAGACTTCCAGGCAAGAAACACTGCAGGGCTGAATCCGCCAGGAAATGGGAACAGGAAGCAGAGACATTCCACACAGTGAAGGAGACCCTGGAAGGTTTCTATTACAAGATACGAGGAAGGACTACATGTTGTTAACTGAGATGGGGAGCTCTCCAAGAGCACTTTTGTACTCAGCTACATCTTCAGCCCTTTTCATGTTTTTCTTTGGGACTAGGTCTTGGCAAGTTGCTCAGGAACTGTTGATCCTCCTGCCTCAGCCTGCCATGTAGCCATAATTATAGGGGTACTCTACACGGTTGGATGTTTCATTTATTTCTACCACCAGGCTACTGGTTGAGAAACAAGCTTCATAAGAGTTTTTTCAAGAATTTTCACACATTTTAAAATGTAGTATTAGTGGTCATAAAACCAAATGGTGCCAAAAATGAGACCAAAAGAGTCCATGCTAGTTTTACCCAGGAGTATAATCTTTCATGTATTGGGTTCAATTTGTAGGTATAACTATTGATGATGTGCTAAAACTAGTGTATATTGTCTGTCCCCAATATACTGAGTCAGGAAATATACTGACTCAATTAGATGAAGTTTGCTGCACATTTTGTATGAAAATTAAAAATGAATAAATCATTAGTCCATTTCTACAGATAATAAAGTATAATTAAATGAAACTATCAAAACTTCAGTGGAATTTCATATCAAGTATATGGAATAAATGCAAGACCAAAAGAATTCTTTGAAAGAAAGAGCATTAAATTTAAAACCTGACAGAAGCAGATGTTGAGCATTTCACATAAAAGCAGCTTTGCCAGCTTCTTCTACAGCAGTAGTTGAGATTGCTAAGATCAAATACACATACAATTGCCAAGAGGTGAATGTGAGAGTGTACCAAAGACGTTGGCTTAAAAATGTTCTATGATACTGGGAGAGGAGGCAGCTGAAATGGCTCTTTCCAGAGAAGCTGTAGCTCAACATATTTGAAGATTGGCTAATGATATGCAAGACCAAATCACAAAAAATGAAACTAGCAAAAAAATTTTATTGCAATTAGATGGATGCACAGATGTTATGATCAACTTTTTACTATATGTATGACTTAAGCATAATTGCTATAAAACGATGTAATTATTTTTCTTAGACTTATGGCCAATAAACACATCTGTGAACTATAAAGGGTTATATTGTCCATAAATGTGTCTGGAGTTTGGGATTTGGTGTAGGATTATATTCTGATGGCACAGCTGCAAAGACTGTTACCAGGACATAACCTCGTGCCAGAATGTAAATCAACAGTCTGCTTCCTTCACTGAGAGAGAAGTCAGCTGAACTAAGAAATCTGTGGACCTGAAATTCCTTTCTTTCACAGAAAGTTCATTTAAAGTGTTTTATAATTGTATAGGGTTAGTTGTTGGTATTAGCTACTAATAAGAGATCAAAGATGAACTTTGCTTCACGTTCTGTATAAAACTTTAAATGAGTAACCTGAGTTTGCTGATGTACTCTGAAATATCTTCTTTCACTCTACAAAATATTCCTGTGAGACTGGTTTCTCTTCCAAGCACAGAAAGAGTTGAGGTGCATTTTGCTCCCTGTAAGTGGTGACTTTTCCTCGACTTAACCAAAATTCGAGAATTAACAGGCAAGCTTGTCATGTTAAAATCCTTAAATGTTGATACGATTTTGTTCATAGTGTGTACATAACTGTCTAATATGAGAGGATTCTATTTTATTAATAAATTTTTGTGGGGCTAGGGATTTAGCTCAGCGGCATAAGTGCCTGCCTTGCAAGCAGGCAGTCGTGAGTTCAATCCCCGGTACCAATAAAAAATAAATAAATAAATAAATTTTTGTTTATTAACTGACCATGGAACAATCAATTTAAAAAGGTAGTAATGATTGCCTGTTAATTATCTGTACATCTACATTCAATGTTGATTTTTCTAATTTTTCCCTCTTTTTATATTTAACCTGACTATAGCTATCCAAGTATAATTTTATATTATTAAATGTAAAAATGTAATTTTATATTTATTATGTCTAATAAGAAAAATGCAAGTCAGCTATATTATTAGTATCTTTTAGTTCATCAAAAAGAAGTTTGTGCTAATATTGATGGAGAAATTTTTATATCCTTATACTCCGAGAAACTACTTTAAAAACAACCACATGCAATGTATTAACTATTGTTTTCTCCTGTTATTTTGTTATAAAACTTTGTTTTATCTTTTTTTCCATAAAACATATAAGAAAAGAAAGAGTCTAACAATAACAACATGGAGTTGTTTGTTTTGGGGTTTTTGCTGCTGCTGTTGTTGTTGTTGTCTTGTCTTTTTGAGGCAGGGTCTTGCTCTGCAGATCAGGCTTGCTTTGAACTCACTTTGTAGCACAGGCTGGCCTCGAACTCGCAGCAATCCTCCCGCCTGAGGCTCGCAAGTATTGGAATGACAGGCATCCACCACCGCACCTGGCCCAACATGGAGCTGTATATTCTGTCTTCTGCTTTCATTTCATTTCTCTGGTAATTCATTTTTAAAGTATTGATCTGTAACAGATTGGAAGTGAACAGAAGAGGGAAAAAGTCCCTTCTGACAGAGTGGGAAACTGATTCAGGGGGTCAGTGTGGCTCAGGGGGTCCATGGGAGCCAGGGGACAGGCTGAGTGCGGGCCCACAGCCTGGTTCCTAACGGATCTCAGACCCAAAGGCTCTGCTCCCTGTCCCCTGGGAGTACACGCCCAGCGTGGACACCGCCGAGCCACCAGTGCACAAAGCTCAAAGTCCAGGTGTCTGAGCAGGCGTAGATAGAGCTTGCACGTGCAGACGCGTGCACAAAAGTCCACCTGCAGGAAGTAGCGAGGAAGGACGCAGCCCAGGGCCTGAATGCAAGCTTGAACCACGTTCTAGTACAGACTCATAGGATTTGGAATTCCTAAATCGGAACCAGATTTTAGAAGATATATTTTTCAAGGGAGGATGATAGCTTCATTTATAGCTTTTTAACTCTAGATATTTGGAACATGGGCTCCCAGTTGTGTCCTCTGAGTCCCTACAAACCTTAAGGAAGAACTCACCCAGGAGTAATATCAAAACCTGAGCCATAGGTTCAACAGACAGCATTATGGAAGGAGGTCTGAGAGGCAGGAGCGTGTAAAGAGGGCAAGTCCCACACACAGATAAGCTGGCTGAGATCCACAGCAGTCACTGGCGAGCTGCAGAACTTTGGGATACCTTCTTTCTGTGTCTTGATGTTCTCATCTGTAAAATGGGGGTGACAGCATCTACCTTGTGGACTGATTTGAGACCTAAACGAGTTCATCCATGTGAAGCGCTTGGATCAATCTGGCACATGCAGAGTGAGCTCATCAGTAAGGAAGCAGGACAAGGTGCAAGAACAAGGTGCTCAGCTCAGAGGTAAAGCGGGGGCAGAGAAAGTATCCCCAGCCAGGGTGCTTAGCAGGTGAGGGCTGTGGTGAATGTGGACAGATCTGAGAAGACTCTTAGGAAGGCGATGGAGGAGCGCTTAGCACAGTGAATGCAATAGGAGGATCAAACAAGGGAATTTCTTTTGAAAACCTGGATTCACAGGCAAGATAATGTCCTTAAAAGGCAGTCCAACCTACAGCAGCTCAGACTGTAACAAACTAAGAGTGAATAGATACTTTTCTTCAGTAACGCAACTGGAAACACTGTTTTTTTACAAAGTTCACAGAGAACCCGAGATAAAGTGGTAGCCTGAGGGAAGATCTTCCCTGTTAGAGGAAGCACAGGCAGACTTGTTGCTGTTTGGAAGGATGATTAATGGAGCAAAAATGAAGAGAATGGGAGAAGACGGAATTTCAAGAAAAGGACACGGTGGTCAGTCTTATCAGGTGAAAGGAGTGAGAATAAGGATGCAGAGGAATCTGGACGGGGAGGAAGCTGAAGTTCTGAAAGTTCGTACAGAAGAGCCTGAATTTCTAGAAAAGCAGGGAAACAGTGAACTGGAAGGAGCATATTTACTGCACCCATCAGGGCTCCCTCATCCTGGCCTTGTCTAGCAGTGGCTGGCAAACTAGTGGGGGCCACCGTGAGCCCTCAGCTTGGTGTGTACAACCTGTGAGCTAGGAATAATTTTCACTTTTTTATAGTGACAAAATATGCATCAAATTACTGTTTTGTTTTCTTTTGTTTTTGTCTTTTTCGTTTTTTACCGGTACCGGGGATCAAACTCACGACTGCCTGCTTGCAAGGCAGGCACTTATGCCGCTGAGCTAAATCCCCAGCCCCTGAAATTATTGTTTTAATCACTTCTAAGTATACAATTGAGGGGCTTTCAGTACATTCTGCCTTCATCATTCATTTCCAGAATGTCATCGTCCCAGAAAGAAGCTCTCTATCTGTAAATGCTAACGATCCATTCCTACCTTGTCTATCTCTTGGTAACCCCTATGCCACTTTCTCCCTCTATTTCTCCCTCTATAATTCTAGGTATCTCATATAAATGGAATGATATAATATTTGTTCTTCTGTGACTGCTTTAATTCACTTAGCACATTTTCAAAGTTTAACCATGTTTTAGCACGTATCAGAATTTAATTTTTAATGGCTGATTAGTAGTTTATTATCTGTGTAGAACACAGATAATATTTTGCTTATTTATTCATCTGTGGATAGAGACAGATTTTTTTCTTCCACCTTTTGCCTAATACAAATAATGTTGCTATGCACAAGGGTATACAAACATCTGTTCAAATTCTTGCCTTCAATTCTTTTGGGTACTTATGTATACTCAGAAATAGAATTACTAGATCTATGGTGATTCTACTTTTAGTATTTTGAGTAATCAGAATATTATTTTCCAAATTAGATACAGCATTTTACTTTCCCACAAATATTTCACAAAAGTTCCAAATTCTCTACTCCCTCACCAACACCTATCATTTTCTGTTTTTTAAAAGCTAAGATAGCCATTAGTAGCCATTGCAATGAGTATCAAGTTATTTCTTACTGTGGTTTGATTTGCATTTTCTTAATGGCTAGTAATATTGAGCTTATTGTCGATTATATATCTTCTTTCTTTATTCAAGAGAAAAAAGTCACAAAAAAGAAAAATAAAAAGCAAAAGATACAAACAATAATAAGCTCAATACAATACCAGTATAGGTTTACAAAACAAGATGATAGGAATTTGACAATGGTTGTAATATTGCATATTGTTACCTTCAAAAGGGTTCCATAGACCACCACATATAAACATGTAAAATTCATTTAATCACATGAGTGTTACTTTTCTTTACTAATAACTAATACAATTACTAGTATAGTCATTTTAGCTATCTGATATATATATATATATATATATATATATGCAAATTTATGTCTTGTTGATTGTATATCTTCTTTACAGAAACGTCTATTCAAGGTTTTTGCCCAGTTGTTAATCAGGTTGCTTTGTTGTTGCCGTTGTTGAGTTTTAGGGGTTCTTTATTATTCTGGATAGAAATCTTTTACCAAATACATAATTTGAAAATGTTTTCCCCATTCTATTTCCTTTTAACTCTGCAACACTATATATGAGAGTTTATGTGAGTCATGTAAACTTATATATAAATCAGGTATATTAGATGTGAGCTATCTAAATTCCTTTTCTAAATCTCCTCCTCAATAGCTATAACAGTCTCTGTTGTCTTCAATCAAGAACACAGGCTAATACATTCAGTAAAGACAGTTACATTATACTCACAAGCTAGTGTTTTCTGAGAAAATCTCTATTCTAATAGTGATTTTGTACATTTGTTGCCCATAATCTTCCAATATCTGTAAAACTGATTTACTGGTGTTTATATATAACAAGGGAGGATACAATGGCAATTGTATTTTAGTAAAAAGGAATCAAAATTTAGAAACAAAAAGATAAGACTACGTGAGAAATCATAACTGAAAGAGCACAATTAATTGCAAGAACTTTCTTCTCCGGGCACTTGATTTTATTGTAACTGAATGAAAATTCAAGATACATCTGAGAAAATTAAAACCCAAGAGTCTAACTTCGCAGAGCAGAAATCCTGTTTTTCTCATGGAAGGAAGACTGTGTGTCATGGAAGTGACTGTTGATTGTGAAACTAACTGGGCAGAAAGGGAAAGAAGTAGTAATTCAAAATTCTAATCTCAGTTATTCCACATTCATGCTGCAGAAATTACTTCATTCGGAGCCATACTATTTTTTCCAGTCAATGATTACACTCTTAAACAAACAAACCACTCAAAGTGGAATGTTTCCTTTACTGTTATTTGTGCTTGCTTTCCCACACAGTCACTCCATGACTTACATGGCCTCATCACAAAAACAAAAGTCTGTAAATGAACTCTGCCCAGGAATGTCATTCAGACCCTTCTGTTTTCTTGTATATGATTTATCTATCATTAGAGATTTTATTTTTCCTCCCTTTTTTTCATTTTTTGCTTCTTAAGACATACTGGCCTTTTCAAGAAAAAATAGTTATGAAAGTATACTCAAATATTTCAAGGAAAGAGACACTATGGTAGCTACTGTTGTGTCGGGTTGTCTTGTGGTGAAACACTACGTTGCTTAAATTGTTCTGTTCTGAAAAAAAAAAAGAAAAAAACTAGTCTATCCTGTGTTCAGCACTCCCATTAAAAAACAGTTTTGGTTTTTTCCAATATTACTTTATGTGAAAACAGTTGGAAGAGAAATGAAGAAAATTTAAAACTGAATTGTTAAAAGAAAAATTAAAACACCCCCCCCCCCAAAACAAACCACGTATATCCTGCAAGTTAACAAAATGATTCTTGGGAACAATAATACTGATAAAGAAAGTAGACAGACAAGTACCAAGTGAGAAGTTGAGAGAAGATAAAAGGTCTTTTCTAAGCGAAGGACAGCTCACAGAGGTAAGGGTGCCCCTCTTGGAATCCACACCAGTGCACTGTGTCACCTGGGACATCACCTTTCGTGGCAAAGAATGCCATGTGCAATCACTCAGTAGCTAATTACAAGCATGTCAGGCATCTGAGAGATAATTAACTGCTTTCCCTTCATCCTCAGCCTACAATTAGACAACCATGAGTGCAATTATTTGTGTGTGCAATTTCCTACCAACAAATAATTGTGGCTAGAGAATTACCTGCATTGTGAAAGGGATATATAATTGGATCTCCTTTTAATAAGTTAGTGTTTAAGATGTAAACAAGCATATAATTTGATTAGCACAAAGGCACCTATAACTTTTTTTAAATTGCATTTCTATATTCAACAGCTGCTTTCCCTAGCCCATTTGTGGCCTTGCTGGAGCATCATTGGCATAGCGTGATCATAATTAAACTGCAAATAAGAAATGCCACATAAACAAACCAGAAATGCTTCTGACCTCATGAGTACTCGCAGCCAACACAGAAGAAGCAAAGATAAGATTTAGAAGTTGAAGAATACAAAGTACTGTATTCTGATTGAATGACAAAGAAACCAACCAATAACGTTGTGCACAGTACCTGACAGACAGAAGATACTCAGCTACTACTTCCAAATAGATCTGGGTTGAATCTCTCCCTTGGCACTTGATGACTTTGGTTTGGTTTGGTTTGGTTTGGTTTGGTTTTGGTTTTGTTTTTGGTTTGGTTTTTTGCTATTTCCCTGTACTTTCTTATGAGCTATTAGTTGAAAATGCTCTTGGCTTTTACACTATTCATTTTTATCAGCATATTTCTGGTTTTGATGGCAGAAAATCAACTCAAATTAGTTTAATAATTGGTCAACAGAGGGAAGCTCTTCGCAGGCTTCCCTCCCTTTCCTCCATCTCATGGTCAGCTTCACTAGTTTGTATACTATCTCTATCATAAGTAGCTATTCTCCATGTGGAAAGAGATGGAAGCTGCTGGCTCCTCAGCCACACTGTTGATGTTTGATCTGGTCTCATCAACCACCCAGAGAAAATTACTTAAGTTCTTTGAGTCTAAGTTTTCTCATCTGCAAAATGCGGTGATAATAATAATTAAATAAGATAATACACACAAGCTACTCATACATAAAATACCTGACACATAAAATGTGCTCAGTATAAACAATTTTGGAGAGAAACTGATTAGATAAACCTGAGGGTGTTTATGTCAGGCTACCTTTAAGTTTCATCACAACTCCATGATGTAGGGGTGTCTTGATTACTTATCTCAAAGTGCTGAGGCAAAATACTTGTTGGCCAAAATGAAGGAAGGAAAGGTTTATTTAGCTTACAGTTTTGGGAGGTTTCAGTCCATACTCAGCTGGCTCCCAGGCAGGGTGGCCTGGCAAGAGGCAGCTCTTCATGGTAGCCACAGGTGACAAGAGTAAAAACAACAAAAGGGAAAACTACGCCTCTCTCCCTCCCTTACATTGTGTGCTGGCTCCTGGCCCTGGGTGGGTGCAGCCCTCACACCACCAATCCCAGCACTAGACAAGAAACCAATCACAGACACTAGACTCAGCCACCTTAGGAAGGCCTGCCCACCATGACCACATGAGACTTTAGGGGGACACTTAAACACAAACTGTAACAGGGGGTCACTTTTATTCTCACTTTACAGGTGAACAAAACAAGTTTGGAGAAGTTTAGTACTGAGAAAGCAAGGGGTGGCAGTGTTTTTCTGTGGAGAATAAAGAGTAAATATTTTAGGCTCTGTAGACCAGATGTCCTCTGTCACTGCTCAACCTGTCACTGTGGCGTGTAAGCAGCAACAATCAACATGTAAACAAAGAAACATGATTGTGCTCCCAGAAAACATTTGTTACAGGCAATGATACTTGAATTTCATATAATTTTCATGTATCACAAAATAGTATTCTTTTGATTGTTTCAGTCATTTTAAAATGTTAAAACAGTCCGAGTTTAAGAACCATACAGAAATAGGCAGTAGGCTAGATTGAATCCTTGGACTTGTTTGTTGAGTCCTGTTATGGCGCTTTACCAAGGCCACACAGTTCAAACTGGCAGAGCCCAGCATCAGGTCCAGGAGTGATCCCTGTGGGGATTTCCTCCATTCAGACTGCTGTGGGGGTGTCAGAATGACTGTTAGTGGTCCCTTTCATCTCAGCTCGAGGCTCTCTAGATGCCAATCTTTTACTCAGACTGAGTCTCTGAGAAAGAAAAGATTTAAGAAACTAGATACACTAACAGGGACTCTCTGTAATGTCTAAGCAGCTATCTTTTGGGAGATCTTTTTCAGCACAGTTGTCTTCTAGGGAAGATTTCCCCACTACTCTTACTGGTCTGCCAGTGCTCTAAGGATAGGAAGCTGGCGTATAAAATCTTATAGGAGGAATGGCCCATGTCCTTATGAGGGGTGCATCATGCTAGAGGACCAATGGACAAGACTTGGGCCTTGGTGAGTCCTGGCTCTTGGCATTGCTTTTCTAGCCCTGTATTTAGGGTCTTATTTATCTTATCTTCAAATGGTGTTGATGCCACTTTTTGGACTCCCACTGAAGTCCCCAGGCCTACTTTGGGGCTTTCTGTTTCATCAAGAAAATCATCTGGGTAATGCAGAAATACAACCAAGCAAATTTTTAGGTTTATTTTTTTTTCTAAGTGGGTGGTTTCTGGAGGTATCTGTACTAACTAGGGCCTGGGGTGGGGGAGCACCACAACTTGACCCTCTAAACGCCTATACCATCCACCTGATCCCTTAGTTTCTCCTACTTGTTTCATCCATTGAACCACTTTTGGAATATCCACTGTTTTCTCATCCAGCTCCCAGGGAACTGTGGCAAGTAGTACAGTCTCCGTTCTCACACTGACGACCTTGGTCTTATGATCAGCCTTGTCAATGACCAACTGCTCCCTAGATTTTCCTTTCTGGTGCCCTTTGCAATGGATAACAGTGACCTTTTGGGAACCCAAAATGCTTCTAAGAATTGAAGAATACCTTGGGGGTATTTGATTTTTTTTTTTTTTTTTTTTTTGCTACCTTTCATGATCAGGTCTCTTTTCCTGTACAGAATCCCCTGTACATGTAGAGTAGAAAGGCAACTTAAGTTGGTGTAGATATTTTGTATTTTTTTCTAACTCCAGCACTTGGGTTAGGAAGATTAATTCTGTCCTCTGTGGCAATGGTCAGGATTTTATGACTTGCATTAGGGTGCCAACCAGGTAGCCAGCCAGTTGCTTCCCTTCCTCGTCTGCTCCTTGCCACACAAAACTCTAGATAGGTTGATCTGGTCCAGTAAGTCTGGTCACTGAAGTAGTCCTGTTCTATGGCCTCTTCAGTCAAATAAGGGTCCTTCATGTTGGAAGAGAGGGGTGGCTAGGTTGAAGTTGTTGGAAACTTCCATTCAGATAAGAAGGTTCTCATAGAGCAAACTCTGTTACTGGGTCGGGTGCAAATTGGTGGGCCACTGGTGGCCTTTAGTATTCAGAAGAGTGACCACTATGTGTGAAACTTGTGCTTATAAATCTTGGTCTAAAATCATCTTGTCAGCTTTCTAAGTCAAGAGAGCAGTTGTAGTGAAAGCTCTCAAGTAATGAGGCCAGCCTGTGCTACCCCATCCATCTGTTTCGACAAATAGGTTCAGGGTCCCTGTGGCCTCGTTGACACTTGGACATCTTGCACTATTTCCAGTGTCTGCCTCCCTGACTGGAAGGTGAGGTGTGTTCCAGGATGGAACAGGGAACAAGGATCCCATAGGTTTGTAGTCCCTATAAGGATGGCTGAATCCCCCACTGGGCTCCTGAAGAATCAGACATCAATGTTGAACATGGCACCCAGCTTGAGCTCTACCTTGACTGGGGACTGATCTAGGCTAGACTAAGCAAGTCTTCTCCCAGAGTTGGGACTGTCATCCAAGAGAGTCCTGTCTCCCTCAGGTCCCTGGTGTGAAGCCTCCATTTCTCATCCTGAGAGCCTGATGAGATGGATCCTGGTCTGGTGGTGAGGTAGCCTTGGGGCTGGATTCCAGGGATGCTGAAGGTCAGTGTTCCCCAAGTATAAGGGATGACTGTTCTCAAAAGAAGTCCTCCAAGTTATTTGAGAGACTAGGCAGTGTTGAGGGGGTGTTTGAGTGGACCAAAGTGGCAACCAGAGAGCCCCAATAGGGGTTCCCTCAACCAAGGGTGGGGGGACATATAACTAGCTACAACCATAATCTATGTAAGGAAACTATTCTGAGTGTCCAAGATTTCCTGCAACAACCTGCCAAACCTCTGGACTAGAGCCCTTTTCAATGAGCCCCAGGCTGGCCATCCAACCTGGAATGATGGCCATGCTATCTTACAGAGTATCCAGAGTTTCTCAGGAGTGACTTTCTGTCCATAGTCTCCATTAAATTCTGTCTTAAAAATTTTTATTGTAACCTCCAAAGGAGTTGGCTTGCTCAGACTCCCTCCTATGGCTCGTGCCACCCACAAGGAAAGACAACAGCAAGAGACATTAATCGCTTCATCTGTCGCCAGCCAGTTTCCATGCAGACATATCTAGGCCCCTCCTAGCACTGACAGGTCAATGACCCTGACCATCACCAAAAGTGCTGCCCTAAGCTGTATGGGGATGGCCCTGGAACTGCAGTCTGGAATTCCACACCTTGCTTCCACCCTGTGTACCCAAACTGGAGTTCCGAGTGTGATGTCCATCTCATTCACACACTTTCACTCACACACACATTCCACACGACTTCCATCCCCCGATGGCAGCATCAATTACTCTGGTTTCGCCAGCCTTTGGCAGCTAGTCAGAAACACAAGAGGACACTCAGCCCCTTTGAAGGCCTTTTAGTGAGTCTCCCTTCAAAATGGAGATCCTGTTTCAGATTCCCTCCTAAATCAGGGCCCCTGTCCTTACAGTGATTCAGACATCTGCCAAATGCCATTTGATCCTCTCTGTGCAAGCCTTCCTCGGACATCCATCTGGGGCTCTCAACCTGCCATGTGGGGAGGATTCCCACACTGCAGGGAATGCTCTCCTCACGTGCCTCAGCAGTTTGTGGTCAGGTTGGGCGAACTCCCCACTCTGTTTGTGGGGGAGACCATCTGCCACAGATGATTGTGTGAGATCCCAATGCTTCCTGGTCAGAGAAATAAATGAAACAGGAGACAAATGGGAATCCCAACAAATCACCTGGACATGGCGTAGGAGAAAAAGGCAGCTTTATTCTCCAGCAACTCCACAAGCGACTCTTGTCTCCAGAGCTCTACATAGTCTTGTTTTATTTTTATACCATTTTTATTTTACAAGGTGTTATGGTTTGTGTCTAGTTGTCTCCTCAAAGCTTTAAGCAGTTATGGGGAATGGGCTTTTAGTAGGTGACTGGATCTAGAGAATGCAATTGAGTCATAGCCCAATGCTGGGATTAAGGGTATGCCCCTAGGGTGGGTAGCCTGCAAACAGCATAAAGGACAGGAAGAAGCTTGTCCTCTTTCAGGATGTTGCTTTTGTTGTCTTCCATTGCCATGAACTGTTGCTCTTCTGCTACATGCTGCCCTGCTTTGACGATAACTGACTATTGACTGAAACCTCTACAAACTGTGAGCTAAATAAATCTTCTTTTAACTTTTGGTGTCAGGTATTTTGTCTCAGCAGTGACAGAAAAGTAACTAAGACACAGGGCAACCTTGTATTGTGAGTTATTTGCAGGTGCGGTCACAGAGGTAGAAATCAAACAGCTGTTCAGGAGATAAGCAGTAGTCAAAGTAGAGTGTGGAGTTCTGGTGGGACTTTCTCTATCCATTAGGCTCCACCGACATTGCATTATAGCTGTACCTGTACATAACTGTGGTCATTATCATCACTTTTCTCAGAGATCTTAGCTGTAAGGTTAACCTCAAGAGGTGGTTTCCTCTCTCAGAGGAATGGGAGAAAGGAGGTGCAACTTTTGTGCCATTTTCAGGTGTGCCATACTCTCAGCTCCTGTGTGTTCAGAAGCTCTCCAAACTCTGTCCTTTAGGGTTTGTATGGAGATTTCATTCTACAGGCATGATTAAAGCATGGATAATGGTGTAGAAATGTTATTGGACTAAAAGAATACGATCCAGTGCTAACACACTGAGTGGGAAAACCCATCTAGCCTGTCAGTGTGGATTCTTCTTGGCCTCACTGCAGTATTTCTTCCTCCTGGGTATGGGGCAGAACCCTTTTGAAATAGGAGTCTTAAAAATTACCATCAGACAAGATGGATCAAAGAGGTTCTATATGGCCAGTTCCAAGACCAAAAAGTAGAAGAATAAAGTTCTATAACCTGGAGCAAAGAAATTCTAGTTCCTGTAACCTGTCATGGATAAAGTTATGAGCCAGGAGCCATTTGCTTCTTTCTGGTTCTCTCTGATTCCCCTCTTGCTATTCAGAAAGTGATGATTTTTTTTTTTTTTTTTTGCTGCAAACAGTGCAAATTTAGGCAAAAGTTTTCCATGCTACTCCTTCTAACAGCGAATGTGAATGCACACTCTTATTCATACTCATCAACATTATCCATCTTTATGTTCTGAAAGAGAGAGAGAGGCCCCACCCAGTGTCCCCAAACAGCCAGGAACTTTGGTAAGTCACTTGGGTCCTAGTTGGGCCCTGTCCAGTGACCCTAAGTGGCAAGAGAATTTCCTGTGCTGAATGGTATGAGCAGAAGGCCTGCACAGAGAACTCCACCTAGCAGTGCAACCTCAGCATCTCACTCAGAACCTGGTAGGGCCCCACCCAGCAACACCAAGCAGCCAGGGAGCTTTGGTGTAGCATGTGCCATGAGTGGAAGGCCTAAGCAGCATACTCCATCTGCCTGTTCAGCCTTGGTAAGCCACTCAGAAGCTCACAGAGTCCTGCCCAGCAATGTCAAGCAGCCGAAGAGTGTGATGTGCCTTAGGAGTGCCACATGGGTGTGCTGAATGCCTGCTCAGCATACTCCCCTCATTTGAGGAGCCTTAGAGTGCCACTAGGGACCTGGTAAGGCCTTCCTATTGACCTCCACTCACCTGGGAAAACTCCCTGCAGTATGGATGAATATCCTCAACTCAGAAAGCAACTGAGACCTTGCATTTGGCTTCCTTGGGGAATACAGGAAAATGGAAAGATGAAAGAACAAAATGCAATCTCAAATCTTCATTCCATCCCAAATGAGCCTAGGAGACACGGACATAGAAGAATGTGTAAGCCATACACCTGACACTTATGAAATGATAGCAACTAAAGTAAAGAAACAACACCATGAAGCTGGAAAGGAACTCAGATCAGAAATAATCTCCCAGGTAAAGGGAGAAATGATAAATGTAATAAAAGAAATTCTGGGAGACAAAAAGATGGCGGCTTGCTAGGTAGCTGGGTAGAAAGTCTCTCTGGGAAAAACAGCTCAGAAGCTGGAATTTGACAACATGGAGAGGGCTGGATGAGTGGAGAGGGATTCTTGTGACCCCAGGAGGAAACCAAAGAAAAAAGAAAAATAGGAAGAGGAAGGAAAAATGCAGGTGGAGGGCTGGAGCCAGACACACTCACTGAGTCAGATGATTCAAGGTCACACTGAAGCCACAGCTGCCAATAACAGGAGTCCTGGGCCCTTGGCAGGAGGACACAGCACAGCATGGAGTGGAGCCAAGGTGGAGAGCTGCATTAATTCTCAGTAAGTTCTGGAAATTGGGTCCTGTGGCAGGTGAGGCCAGCTGGAAGACATCTTGGAGTGGGGCAGAGTCCGGCACTGCAGTGGCATCGGTCAGCTGCCCCAGCTCAGAAAGGACTGGTGGGATCAGCTTGGGCTGAGTCACACCCCTGGTCAGAACCCAATAGCCAGGAATGAAACTGTCCCGACCCTGTGACGTCAGCCACAGCACAGCCTAAGTTGCTGAAGGCACTTGCCAGTTGACTGGCTCAGAGAAGAGTGATTAGCCCACAGTCCCTGCATGCACCTCAGATAACAGCAAGCTGGAGAGGGCAGCAAAACCCCAGCCAGCACACTTCAGAAAAACCTTAAGCAATATGGAAAGGGCCTGAGACCTCCACCACACAGCTGTCTGAAAGAAACCAGAAACATAACAAGAGAAAGAAATAAGAAAAAACCTCCAGCTGCTGACCCTGGGAAAATAAGAAGAGAACCAGTGCAGCAATCAAGCAATATTGGCCACAACATCAGCGGACATAAAGAAATACCTTCATGACCTCATAGACGAACTTAAAACTGAAATCCTCATCCAAGTGAGGCAAGATATAAAAAGATTAACTAAAGAAATGCTAAGCTCCTCTCAAGAAGACACATGTGGAAGAATGGAGGAACCCAGAAAAGGAAAAGAAACCTTTGGTGAAGAGTATAAACAAAATCTAGAATACATGAAACAGATCCAAAGAGATTACCAAGAAATTAAAAACTCCATTGAAAACTGAAAAATGCCTTGACACAAACTAAAGTTATTCTTTCAAAACTTGAAGAGAGATTTACAATGTGTGATTATGAAAGAAAAGACCTATTAAAAACAACAAAGAACCAGGAAGTAACAATTAAAAGGCTAAAAGACGACAACAGGATCTAAAACTTAAGAATAAAAACTGTGAGTGAAGAAGCAGGAGTAACCACAAATGAACTACAAAGGGTATTCACTGAAATAATTAAGGAAAACTTACCAAGAATAGGAAAAAGAAATGATATCCAGTTAAATGAGGCGTACAGAACTCCAACCAACTACACCAAAACAGATCTACACCCGGACATATAATAATCAAGATCCCAGAAATCCACCACAAGAACAGAATATTAAAAGCAACCACAGAAAAGAAGCAGAAAGGAAAAATCGTCAAACTAATGACAGATTTATCAACACAAACTATCAAATCAAGAAGAGCCTGGGAAGAAATAGTTCAAGCCCTGAAAGAAAATAACCTCCAACCCAGATTGATGTACCCTGAAAAACTCTCTCTCAAAATTAATGGAGAAATAAGATATTTCCAAGACAAGGAGGAACTGTGGGAGTTCATGGCCACCAATCCAACTGTAGAGTAAATACTGAAGGACATTCAAGAGAGAGAGACAGAGAGAGAGAGAGAGAGAGAGAGAAATACCAGGATTCCAGCAATAGTGGCAGAGAGGCCTCAAAGAATGGGGCAGACAGTGGAATCAAGGAGTAAAGTAGACAAATAATAGCAGAATAGAATAACAGAGATGAGGCAGAGAAGGTGGGCTATGATCTGTAATATAGATAGCCTTGATACAATAACAAAAAGAAACACAGGCAGAGTAGATTAGGAGGCAGGATCCATCGAGATGCTCTGAATAGGAGATATACTCAACCTGAAAGAGGGTTAATAAACTGAGGGTCAAAGATGAAAAAATGATGCTCTAAGTGACAGGGAATCAGAGAGAAATAGGGACAACATCCAGCAGCCACACATAGGTTGGAAAGTTATGACACTTTTGTGCAGTGGAGAACTACTCAGCTATAAGGAAGGAAAACCTTGTGGCTTTAGGAAGTAAAGGAATACAGCTCAAGATCAAGCTCAGGAATAAAAAGGTTCAGCACCACTCAGATAGATAACAGGTTGACACCCTAATCTAAAAACTAAAGGAGCTAGTGGGACCCAAAATATACAAAGCATCCTGAGAAAGGGAAAGGTGAGGAATTGCCTAAAAAATGGAGGCAGAGGACACTGTTAATAGTATATCAGGATTTAAAAGCCACAGTAGTCTTATTGCTCTGTTTAGTTTTATTTTATTTTGTTCAGTCTGTCTACTCATACTAGATTGGAGGACACAGACAACTATCCCAAAGACAGCAGGCTATACCACATAGCTATCCTTAATTTCCTATTAACTTAAACTGAAGCCCTGTATTACTTACATTGTCTTACTATAACTGATCTTATTTGAAGCTGGTTTGTGAGATTGCTGTTTTGCCTTGACTGATTTTATTCGAATTTGGTATGATTGATAGTGTCAAGTCTAAGAGTAAAGGCAACTACTCTGAAGATGACAAGATGTAATAAGATAACTATTCCAGTTTGATTATTAACAGCTTTTGAAGTCCTATAATGTCTCCAAAGTTGTGTTTTTATTAAATAGCTGTGTAATGCTATGTTCAATTATATTATATCTGATGAGGTGGACAATTCTATTGAAAATAACAAGAGAAAGCATAGTAACTACTGTAGATCACCTAATATTGTTGTTTTATATGTCATTTTTACTTCATGTTTTTCTAAGACTTTGTTTTGATCTGTTTTTCCCTACAGTGCAGAAAGGATAGATATACATGTAGAGATTCACACACGGGGAGAATTTCTAAACAGTTTACAGGAACAGATTATATAATGCACAATGTAATGAACAGATACTGTGAAGAAGAGACACAAGATACCCAGTGCTAATTCTGTAGCATTATGATATAAAATCTAGCAATACTATTATTTACTGTTCGAGTGATGTTAGTCTAGTTTCTCATGTTCAATTTCAGCATACGTAAAGATAAGGACAGCTACTTTGAAGAGAATGAGAGACATTATGGCAGTCATTGACTTCCCCAATATCAGGTCTTGAAGATCTAAAAATCCTTTATTATCCTATTATGATTAGATTAGTTGTATAGTGTTCAGTATGTATTCAATGTGTGAAGATGGGGAACAACTACTTGGAAGAAAACTAGAAACAATAAGATAGACAGTGAAGATCTCCAATGGACTTGCTTTGAAATCTGTGTTTCTTAAAATTGTTTCCTTATGATCTGTTTTGTTATGTTTAATCTTACCCTCTTTAAAATAAAAAAAAGACTCATGCATGCATAGAACCTATAAACAGTTTACGAGAACTGATCTTATAATGCATGATGAAATGAACAAATACTTTGAAGAAAAAGACACACTACAGTACCCAGTGCTGATCCTGTAGTGTCATGATGTGAAATCCAGCAATACTATTATTCTCTGTTCAGAGTGATTTTAGCCTTCTATGGTTTGTTTAATCTCAACATAAATGAAGATATGGATAACTGCATATATGTTTAAGTGTATAAGATTGATAACCATATTACTACGTTTTTGCTGGATAGTTGAACAGAACCATTTGCAGTCTCACTGTTTGAATCCCCACTTTGTATGTTTCACTTTTGTATCTTGAACAACTATTTGTAAGAGGACAATATGTAATCATCAACTAGTGATTTCTTACTGTTTATTTTTTCTTTCAAAGTGTGTATTATTTCTACCTGTTTTCAGTTTTGTTTAGTCTTTCTTTAAATAAAATTTTAAAAAAAGAAGTGCTGAACACATCTAAAGAAGACATAGTTTAAACTGAACCATTGAAAAAAGATGGAAATCTTGAATGAAAAATACAAGAAAGAAATAGAATGCATGAAACAGATTCAAAGAGATATCCAGGATATCAAAAATTCCATTGAAAGCTGGCAAAACCACCTCCATGAATGTGAAGGTAGACTTTCAGACCTTGAAGACAAGATTGAAGCTAGTGAACAGGAAAGGAAAGATCTTTTAAAAATAACAAGGAATCAGGAAATAACAATTCAACAGTTGTAAGATGATACAAATGAAAAACAATATAAGAATTATAGGTGTAAATTAAAAAGAAGGTGACAACACTAATGATATCAAAAGACTATTTACAGAAGTAATAGGCAAAAATTTCCCAAGCATGGGATAGAACACTGACACACAGATAAGTGAAGCATACAGAACTCCAGGTAGGCATAACCAATATAAATCCATATCCAGCATATGCTAAATATCCCATCAACATAAGAACAGAATGTTAAAAGCTATTAGAGACAAGAGACAGATAAACTATAAAGAAAGCCCATCAGAATCACAGCAGACTTATCAACACAAACAATAAAGTCAAGAAGAGCATGGAGTAAAATATTTCAAATCCTAAAGAATAATGACTTCCAACCCAGATTGATGTACCTTACAAAATTATCCTTCAAAACTGATGAAAAAATAAGATACTTCAATGACAAAGAACAGCTGAAGAACTTCATGACCACCAAACCAACCCTGCAAATAATATTAAAAGTTATTCTAAATAGACAAAAAATACGACTTCAAGAACACCAAGAGAAAAAAACACTAAGCAAGGCAAACAATTAAACAAAGGGGAAAGGTAAAGAACCAACAGCTGAAAGATAGCATGACAAAAATAAGCCTATATATACATATCAGTTATAACAATTAATGTAAATGGCCTCAATTCACTAATTAAAAGAAACAGACTGGCATGATGGATCAAGAAACAGCATCCAACCATAAGTTATATACAAGAAACTAACCTGATCCAAAAAAAAATTCATAAACTGAAAGTCAAAGGGTGAAAAACAATACTTCATGCAACAGGAAACCCCCCCAAAAGTAAGGGTAGCTATTCTGTTTTCAGATAATGTGAACTTCCAACCAAGAATGATCAAAAGATATAAAGAAAGTCACTACATACTAGTTAGGGAAAACTTTAAGAAGAAGAGATAACAATCTAAATATATATGCACCAAATATGGTAGCCCCCAGCTACATAAAGCAAATATTAATAGAAATAAAAAATCAAATAAGGAATAACACAATTTTAATGGTAGACCTTAACATCCCGTTGACACAAGGAGACAGATAAACTACATAGAAAATCAGCAAAGAAATAATAGAACTGAATCAAACTTGTGAACAAATAAACTCAGTTGATGTGTACAGTGTTCCACACAACATCAGAATATACATTCTTCTCAACTTCACATGGGACATTCTCTAAAATAAACCATATACTAGCCCATAGAACATATTTAAGTAAATGCAAAAGAATCAAAATTATCCCATGCATATTATCTTATCATAGTGCCACAAAACTAGAAATTAATGATAAAAGAAACTGCAAAAACTCTATGAACACATGGAAATTAAATAATACACTGCTGAACAATCAATGGGTCACAGAGGAAATTTAAAAAGAAGGTAAATAATATTTACAAGTAAACAAAAATACAAATACAACTTATCAGAATCTGTGGGATACAATGAAAGCATCCCTCAGAGAGAAATTTATTGCACTGAATTCCCACATCAGGAAAACAGAATGAACACAAATAAACAACCTGATGCTACACCTCAAACATTTAGAAAAAGAAGAGCAAGTCAAGACCAAAGCCAAAAGAAGGGAAAAAATTATACAGATCAGAGCAAAAATCAACGCAATAGAAACTAAGAAAACCGTAAAAGAATTAATGAATCTCAGAGTTCATTCTTTGAAAGAATAAATAAAGTTGATAAGCCCCTAGCCAACCGTATTTTAGAAAGGAAAGAAAAAACACCAATTACTTGCAATAAAGAATGAAAAGAGTGAAATCACTAGAGACCCTGTGGAAATACAGAAGATCATCAATACCTACTTCAAAAAACTTTACTCTCATAGGTTTAATAACACAGAAGAAATGGACAGATTCCTAAAAACATATGAATTTCCAAAGTTGGATCAAGAAGATGTAACTGCTGAATAACCCAATTTTGGTTAATGAAATTGAAAATGTAATTAGAACTTGCCAACAAAGAAAAGCCCAGGTCCTGATGGATTCACTACAGAATTCTAAAAGAAACTCAAGGAAGACTTAATTCCAACATTCCTCAAACTCTTCAATGAAACTGAAAGGGAATCAAGTCTCTTAAGTCATTCCTGGAAGCAAGTATTACCCTAATACCAAAACCAGAGAAAGACCCAACCAAAAAAGAGAACTAAAGGCCAATCTCCCTAATGAACGTAGATGCAAAAATCCTCAATAAAATACTGGCATACAAAATACAGCAAGTAGATTATACATCATGACCAAGTGAGAGTCATCCCAAGAATTCAGGGATGTTTCAACATACACAAATCGACAAATTTAATACACTATATCAATAGAACCAAAGATAAGAATCACATGATCATTTCAATAGATGCAGAAAAAGCTTTTGATAAGGTCCACCACTCTATTTGTGGACTGCGGAGGAAGAGAACCAGGGCCTATGGGAGGAGATTCCCACCTGGATACCAGTGCCATGCATAGACTACTACCAGCTTGGGGAGAGCCAGGCCCAAGCCTCTCTCTGTGAGTCACTGCTATTTGTGGACTGCAGAGGGAGAGAACCAGGCCCTACAGGGAGGAGCTCCCTGCCGAGAAACCATATCATTTTCATTGTTTTGGTGGACTGGATTTTTATTTCTTCTGTTTATGTTAACTCTGATGGCATGAGCAGCTATTTAAAAGACAACAAGATATGTCATGGAAGCCATTATGTATTTTCTACTCCCTTGTTTTGATGTCCTTTATTGCATTCTTTGGTTTGTTTTTATTGCTTCTATTCAATTCTGCTCTGTTCAGTTTTTAATATGTCTGAAGGTGTTTTCTGCAGGTATTTTTTATTTCATAAGGTTTGGAAGTCCGGTATCACTTATTCTGATTTATTTTGATTGATTTTATTGCTTTATTTTCCTTGGTTTTATCCTCTTTAAAATAAAAAATTTTTAAAAAACAAAGGTTTTCCTTGTGTGGTGATTGTTATAAAAATGTGTGTTCTACAGTTAGCATCTAATAAGAAATAAAAGTTGTACTCTAAATAAACTGCATTAAAATGCATACTTCCAAATGACTAGAAAGAGATGTTTAAAAATGTATAAAAATAGTAGCTGCCTGCACAAGGAGGAGTTAGCAGTATTTTAAACTTTTTCTTCTGTATACTCTGCACTTTTGAAATTCTCTAAAGTGGTATTAACAAGAATAGCAATAACTCTCCACTGAGCACTATGTAAAACCAGTTCACTGGAAATGTAACCATTAAAAAATAAATAAATAATGCCAAGTGTGGTGGCTCACACCTGTAATCCCAGCACTCAGGAGGCTGAGGCAGGAGGATTGTTGTGAATTCAAGACTAGCCTAGGCTACAAAGTAAGCTCAAGGCTAGCCTGAAATGCATAGAGAGACCCTGGCTCAAAAAGACAAAAATAAATAAAAATAAAGCCCAACTCTCACTCATGATAAGAACCCTACAGAAAATCATAATAGATGGTCTTTACTTGAATCTGATAAAAGCCACCTATCACAGACCAATAGCCAGCATCATATTACATGGTGAAAACTGAAAGCTTTCACTGTAAAATCAGGAAAAAGACAAGGATGTCCATTATCACCACTTCTATTCAAAATAGTGCTGGAAACATTAGCCAGAGTAATCAGACAAGAGAGAAATAAAAGAAATAAGACTAGGAAAGGAAAAAGTTCAATTATCATTATTTGCAGATGACATGATGTTCTACGTAGAAGACTCCCAAAAATCCATTGAAAGACATCTAGATGTAATAACCAAATTCAGTAATGTAGCTGGATACAAAGTCAACCTCAAAAATCAATAGCATTCCTATATACAACCACAAACAGTGAGAGAGAAATAAGAGAAACCACACCCTTCACAATAGCATCTAAAAAATGGAATATTTAGGAATCAATCTAACAAAAGGAAGTAAAAGATCTATTCAGCAAAAATTATAATACCCTGAAAAAAGAAATTGAAGAGGATCTCAAAAAATGGAAAGACATTCCTTGCTCATGGAAAGGAAGAACAAACATTGTGAAAATGGCCATTCCCCCAAAATTTTTATACAGATTTAATGCAATTCCAATCAGAATATCATCAGCATATCTCACAGATCTAGAGAAATCACTCCTAAAATTCATCTGGAACCCGAAGAGACCTAGAATAGCAAAGACAGTTCTGAGCAACACAGGCAAGGCAGGAAGCATCACAATCCCTGACTTGAAGTTATACTACAAAGCTATGGTGATAAAAATCAGCATGGTACTGAAATAAAAACAGACCCGAAGATCAATGGAATAGATTAGAAGATATGACCACAACTACAAACACACTCAGCCACCTTATCTTTAGCAAAGAGACCAAATACATTCACTGGAAGAAAGATAGTCTCTTTGATCAATGGTGCTGGGAAAACTGGCTTTCTGTATGCTGAAAACTAAAATTAGAGCCATGCCTATCACCATGCATTAACTAAAGTCAAAATAGATCAAAGATCTAAATATTAAAATAGAAGCACCTAACCTGCTAGAAGACAAAGTAGGTAGAAATCTTGAAGACATAGGAGTAGGCAAAAAGTTCATGAACAAAAGCAAACTGCATGGGAAATACTTCCCAGAATCAACAACTGGAATCTTGTCTTATTAAAAAGTTTTTGTATATCAAAAGAAATATACAACAGAGTGGAAAAACAAACTCAAGAACTGAGAAAAAAATCTTAGTCAACTGTTCCTCAGGCAAAGGACTTCTATCTACAATACATAAAGAATTTTTTAAAAACTCAAAATTCAAAGACCCAGTCCAAAAATGGGCATCTGAGATGAATACACAGTTCTCAGATGAAGAAATACAAATGGCAAATGAATACATGAAAAAATCTTCAACATCAATGATCATTAGAGAAATGAAAAACTAAAACCACACTAAGATTCCATCTCACTCCAGAAAGAATGGTCAGGATCAAGAAAACCACCAATAACAAATGCTAGAGAGGCTGTAGAGAAAAAGGAACTCTTCTGCACTGTTGGTGGGGGTGCAGACTAGTGCAGCCACTGTGGCAATCAATCTGAAGGATCCTCAAAAAGCAGGGATTGGAAGTTCCATTTGACCCAGCTATTCCACTTCTGGGCATATTCCCAGAAAAATTGAAAACATCATATCACAGTGATATATATACACCCATGTTTATAGCAACACAATTTGTAATAGCCAGATTTTGGAAACAACCTAAATGTCCATCAAATGAGGAAGGGATAAAAAAGATGTGGTATTTTTATATAATGGAGTACTACTCCATTGCTCCATTGTTTTGTTTTATTCTCTTAGAGAGAGAGGTGGGGCAGGGCAGGGCAGGGCAGGGCAGGGCAGGGCAGGGCAGGGCAGGGCAGGGCAGGAAAGGAAAGGAAAGGAAAGGAAAGGAAAGGAAAGGAAAGGAAAGGAAAGGAAAGGAAAGGAAAGGAAAGGAAAGGAAAGGAAAGGAAAGGAAAGGAAAGGAAAGGAAAGGAAAGGAAAGGAAAGGAAAGGACAAAAGGAAAAAAGAAATAAGTGTTGGCTCTTGTGGAGTTTTAGTTTTAATCACTACTAGGTCAATGATAAAACAGCAGAATTTTGGTCAGCATAGGTCAAGCCTGTATCATGCTTATTCCTACTACTTCTAACTCATTACACCCTCCTAGATTTCCTGGTTCTTGTTCAGCCAATCAATTGTACTATATAGTACGTCTAGATGAGACAAGAGGCTGAGCTATTCAGGCTGTCACTCAAGCGGATCTAGGGCGGCACCCACCACTCTGTCTGGTGGACTCTGTCTTCCTAGACTCTTTTTCCAGCTACTGGGGCACCTAAAGAGAAGTGGTTGCTGTTTCTCAGTCCTTTTCCCCAAAATTTATTCTGTATTTTCCAAGATATCCACTTCCATAAGTTTACATACACTTTTCCAGTTCCCTTTGACCTACAGCTGGCCAGTCATGGTTTTTAAATGCATACACCCTGGACCATCAGCACTCACATCGTTTGAAAACTTCTTAGAAATTGAAAATTTCAGGTTTCCCTTCAACCAATGAGCTGAAAACCTGGGATGGAGCCCAACCAATGCATTCTAACAATTCCTCTAGTTAAATTCTAATGCATATTCAAGCTCAAGAACTATTGTTGATCACCTTGTATTATGTTTTTACATTATCTATTATGTCCACCCTTTTGACTTGACCGATTCTGTTCTGTTATGTCACATTTGGTTTTACTCTCTTCCAAAAAAGCAATAAGAACCGTGGGAGCAATGAAACCCAAAATGTGTAATAGTCATTGTACAAAAGAGAGGAAAAGAAAGTGCTCTAAACTATATAACTGCGTGTATATTTAAGTGTATAAGATAGAAAATGATATCACAGAATTTTATTGGATCATTGAACAGAACTGTTTGCAGTATCATTGTTGGAATGTCCACTCTACAAGCTTTAATTTTGTGACTTGAACAATTATTTCTAAGATGGCAATATGTAATCCATTAACTAGTGATTTCCTACTGTTCATTTTTTTTTTTTTCGGTAAATCTGTATAACTTGTACCCTTTCACTGTTTTTGTTTTCTTTTCTCCTTAAATAAAATTTAAAAAAAAAAAAAAAGAAGAAGCACTGACTCAAGGCGTCATCACTAAAAGACAGTAAAGTGTGACTCTGCTCCACTGTGCCATCTTGAAGCAGTGCTTTGGGCAGCCAGTCACAAGGATGCTCACGCAGCCTTTAGTCACAGTTTTCATCTGCTCACTGCTCTGGCATACATTTTTTTTTTCATTTTTTCTCTTTAAAAGCAACATTCTGGGTGGACTCCCTCCCACCCTACCTCCACATACACATTATCCAGGAGTGAGCCAAGATGTATGTACCAGAGCAGAAGAAAATCCTTTCTCCCACTCTGTACACCCCAAAGATGTCCTCTCCCAGAAGCGCCCTCCTCTTTCTCCACCCAAATAAACCCTACTAAGTAAGACAGTCTGGAAATCACCTTTGGGACTAATCTGCATAAATGGAACATGTTTTTATACATTTTTGTGTTTTCTGTGTTTTACACTTTGTGCATAATTCCTGTGTAGAGTTTGGGAGAGAGTGGAAGTTTTGACTTTTAAAAGATAACAGAGATTTAGGGGGCTGGGAATTTAGCTCAGCGGCATAAGCACTTACCTTGCAAGCAGGCAGTCGTGAGTTCGATTCCCGGTACCAATAAAAAGGAAAAAGACAAAAAAAAAAAAAAAGATAACAGAGATTTAACCCAGTGAAGCCTGTTGGTTCAGATTCTTCTTGGCCGCTTCCTCTCCGCTGAGAAGAGCAGAAATCTTGGAACCACAATCAAGCAAATTTGGGCCAGAGAATATCTTTATAGTCAACTCTTAAACAGAAGTATCACTGGCTTTGAGTCAAAGGAGTTCCTGTAAGCTGGGCCCAGTGGCACATCCGTGTAATCCCAGAACTTGGGAGGCTGAGACAGAAGGATGGCCATGAGTTTGAGGCCAGCCTCGGCTAAAAAGGGAGTTCAAGTCCTGGCTGAACTACATAGAAGGATCTTGACTCAAAAATAAAGGGTTCATGTTTCTATGACCTGCTTTGAGAAGAGAAATTCAGTTTCTACAGTTTGCCCTGAGGATGAATGGCAGGAGAAAGAGAAAAACTTCCCTTCTGATGCTCTTTTGAGGCTTTCACTTTGAGGAGTTGTTTTCTGAGCACAACCAAATGCCTTACTGAAGTGAAGAAAAAAAAAATGAACCAAATAGGTCTTTCTCTTCCAGTAGCCTGCAAAATGTTAATGAAACTGTCTTCTTTCACCAACCCCTCTGGACAGTTGCTGATAAAAACAGACTGTCCTGTCCTCCCTGGCCTAACAGTAGCTGTCCTCTTTCATGTTGCCTTCTTATCCCAGGTGGCCTCTTTGGTTTTGCCACTGGCCCAATCCTGAAGGGACTCCTGCCAGGCTTCCTGATGCTCTGGACACATATGGCTCTGAGGTCTTCAGATCCCTGATCCCAATGTAAGTAAAATGAAGATGAAGCATAATCCATACTAAGCATAAATTTAATTACATCTCTGACCTAATCAACTTGTGTTTGCTTAATTTGAACCCTGTAGGATTCATTGATTTTTCCTTTGCTTCTCACTTTTGAAAAATGACTAGACTATAAAAGAAATATAAATTAAATTGGAGTGGTTGTAAATATATTATTTTGGAACTAGAATTTTCAACATTTTCCTTAGAAGTAACAATCAGAAGCAACATTTGAAATTAGTACCAGAATTGGTTTCAAAATTTTAAGTGAATACTTTAATTATACTTCAAATAATGAATCCTTTCCTTCTTGGTCACCCTTTCAGGACCTTTCAGTTATTAAAAAAAATATTGTGACTCTTATTAAAATGGCAGTGGAAAGAAGAAAAATAAGATCTTTTCTCATCCTTCACAGAGTTCATGGATGATATCCCTATAAGGAAAGAGAGATTAAAAACAGAAAATCATGAGACACGTACTTAATTAAAGTTTCCACATGACCGGAGACCTTTACAACCAGAGACCTAAGCATCCAGAAAAACTATTTTTATGGACATTTGTGTAGAAGTGAAACTGGAGGATAAATTATTGCGGAGCAATGGTAATAAACTGGGTGCCTAGCATGGCCTGTGCCTACAGACCCTCCTGGGCAGTGGATACAGTGCAGGAGCTTTCTAGAATGAAGATCTTAGGATCTACACTAGAAGTAGGTTAGAGAGGTTCCCTTCCCCCTAATTTTTAGTTTTTATTAGCACAGTATGTATTTGCATTTTTGCTTACATTCCTCATGGGGAATTGGTACCTGTACATAACACATCTTAATTCTGTTTTCAACCCTGTTCCCTCGGCCCCCGCCTCATCTCTTGAGTGTCTTGCTATTTGAACAAAATCTATGCCCCTATTCTTAAATTTTGGGCTTCTTGCACAAGAGAAACCATGTGGCATTTAAGTTTTTGTGTTTTATTTGTTTCACTTGACATTATAATCTCATGATGCATACATTCCTTACAAATGACTCAAGTTTATCCTTCTTTATGGCAGAGTAGTACTACATGGTATATTAATACCATATTTTATTTTCCTGCTAGTAGACACATAGGGCACTTCCAAGATTTGATTATTATGAATTTTCCTGCTATAAACATGAGTATGCATGTATCAGTGTAATATGATGCCTTTAAATCTTTTGGGAAGCTACCTAGAAAAGCTGGGACAAACGGAATTTTTAGTTTCAGCGTTTTGAGGAATCTCCATACTGATTTCATAGTGGTTGTACAAGTTTACACTCTTTTTTTCCAAAAAGCCTCACCAGCATTTGTAGTTATTTGATTTCTTGATGTTAGCCATATTTTCTGAAGTGAGATGGAATCTCAGTGTTGTTTTAATTTGCATGCCTCTGCAGGCCAGTGATATTGAACATTTTTGAGTATATTTATTGACTATTTGTACATCTTCTGAGAAATGTCTGTTTATTTCAGTTTTGATTGTGTCCTTTATTTGAGGATCTAGTCTTTGTTTTTGTTTTTATTTTTGCTTTTGTTTTGTTTTTCTCTCTTTATATATTCTAGATGTGAATTCAGTAGATAAAGATACAGTGAGTGATCTTTTTGCTTCTGGTGTTTTCTTAGTCACCGAAATACCATATTTTGGGATTCAGGGAGAACAGTCCTTCAAGTCCTAGCCAAGGTGACACTTCTTTTTAGTAAACCATCTTTTATCTGTCTGTTAGGACCTCACCAGGTGTTGGGGTTATGTGCTAGATTAGAACAAAACAGAAACATTTATCACTGTGGCCTGACAGTGTGCACTGAGACCAACAGAGTTTTTTGATAAGGACAAGAATGAGTGCATACAAACATATCAGTCTTCCTATGCATTCTTGCTTTTTCTTTTTGCTGTGCAACTTAGAGTCCTATATATACAGGAGCTTGGCAAATGGGGGGTGGCAGCTTCAGTAGTGCAGCTATTTATAATCTGTCCATCACTCTGTAAGTAATTTCTGATAAATTCATTTGCTCAACAAGCTAGACTTGCCCAAATCATTCTTTGGTCTATCAGGACCAACTAAATTCAGAGACAGACATTTCTTTTACATGTTCCTAGAAAAGTCAAAGAACATGAGATATCACATTCTGAGCACCAACAGTAAAAAAAGATTTTGTTGAAGATTATTGCAATAGGAGTTGTGACAGTTAAGACTGATTTTGTGTCAATATGATTAGCATGGGAATTGGTGGGTGTGTCTGAATAGGACATGGAGGTATGACCTTGGGTATCAGAGCTTGTCTTTTGCTCCTTCCTCTCTAGCACTGTTCCCTTCTTTTTTTTTTTTTTTTTTTCTGGCCACCATGAACTAAACAGCTTTGCTTCACTGTACTCATCTCCCATAACATCCCTGCCCTGGAGCCAATCATGAACTGAATCCTCTAAAACTGTGGCTAAATTATATCTTTCCTCCTCTATATTGTGAGTGTCGGGTATTGTGTCCTAGCAACTGAAAAGTTGATTAATACAGGGGTATTGCAATGAGACAAAGAACAGGCTCAAAAAGACAGCAGAGTATTTACCAAAAGCAGAGTCAGGAGATCCACAGATGGAAAATTTAAAAAGAAGATATCAACATTGGGAAGATTCATGCTGAAGGTAGACCAGATCAGATATTAGAGTGTCAAGATTCTTACTAGTGGGATTATCTGGGCTATAGAGGCAAACGTAAGATGAGGGGCAAAGTCAAAGCTTATGGCTTAGTAAGGACTAACATTTAATCAAAGAATCTTTGTTGCAGTGTAGTCTGTTTTAAATACAGCTCTTGAAACATCTCTTGAAACTAAGCAATATAACACTGATATAATCTGAATAATGCACAGTAGAGAATGTTTATGTCTTTTTTTGAGGTAGACATTAAATTTCTCTAGCATCTGGCTAAGGTTTACATTTCATTATTATGCAACCGCAGAATCCAGCTATACATCTGGTTCGTAATTAAGACAGCATCCATTCTGCAGTTGATGGACAGTTTGGTTGTTTCCAAGATTTTGCTATTAGAAATTGTGCTGCTATAAACATGGATGCACATAAACCACTGTGTCATGACATTTGCAATTTTTCTGGGAAAATAACTCAGAAGGGGAACAGCTAGATTAAATGGGACTTCCAATCCTAGTTCCAGTCTTCACATTGATTTCCAGAGTGGTTTAACAGTCTGCACTCCCACCAGCAGTGGAGAAGTGTTCCTTTTTCCCCACAGCCCTGCCAACATTTGGTATCACTTGATTTCTTGATGGCAGCCATTCTTTCTGGAGTGAGATGGAGTCTCAATGTTGTTTTAATTTGCATTTCTCAAATGACCAGTGATGTTAAACATGTATTTATTTGTGATTTGTATTTCTTCATCTGAGAAGTGTGTGTTCACTTCAGATGCCCATTTTTGGATTGTGTCTTTTAATTTGGGGGCAGCCCAATGTTTTTAAATTCTTTATATGTTCTATATATATAAGACCTTTGTCTGAGGGACAGCGGCTAAATTCTTTCCCATTCTGAGGGTTTTCTCTTAACTCTGTCACTTTTTTATTGATCATTTTGTGCCTTTTTTTTATTTTACTCTTTAAAACAAAAAAAAGTTAAACAAAATAAAAAATAAACTTTAAAAAATGACAGCACCTTGTGTGGTGGTGCAATGACTATAATACCAGCACTCGGGACACTGAGGTCAGAGGATTGCAAGTTTGAGTCTTGCAACTTAGCAATTTAGCAAGATCTTATCTCAAAATAAAAATTAAAGAGGACCAGAGATGTACCTCCATGTGATGATCCTGGGTTCAGCCCTTAGTACTGCAAATTAAATTACCTTAAATTTTTAAAAAAGCAAGCTGCTAAACTATCAGGTCCTCTCTCAGAAGAATCCTTCTTAATCTGTCACCTCAACCATCAATTGCTTAGTGTTACAGTTTAGATCTAGAATACTCCCTTCAAAAGTCTCATATGTTCAAAGGTGGTGTTTTAGAAGGTATTGGATCATGGAGATGTTATACTCATCAGTGAATTAATTCAATAATGAATCCATAGATAAATTACTGTCTGGAGATAGCCTGAGTGGAAGAGGCCAGCCCCTGCGAGCATGACTGAAAGCATGCGTCTTTCCCTAGCTTCTCCTTTCTGTGTCCTGGCTTCCATGATGTGATCAGCTTTCTATCTGCCATTCCCTCTGCCATGCTGATTCTTCCTTGGATATCCAACTATAGACTAAATCCTCTAAAAACTGTGAGCCTCCATTAAGTTATGGGTGTTAAGTATTTTGTCCCACTGACATGAAAGTGATTAAAATATCTACTGAATAAAATCCATCCTCTTTAACACAGCACATAAGCTTATCACAAGGAGCTCAATTAGTCTGATGAATTTTCTCAAATTTGAGAACTTTTGTTCTGATCCAAACCATCTTCCTGAAGTGACATCCAGGATAGAGAGTGGGACTTAGGATAACTTGAAATGTGTGCAGCTCTTACCCAAGACCCCAGAGAAATCAGGGCACACAGTTATGTCCTGTTGGTTACTGCAATCAAAATCAGTGAGTTTCAGGAAGATCAGGTGTGCAGAGTAGAGCAGAGAAGCTAAAATAATTCCAGCTAAGGAGATTTCAAGGAACCACCCAGAAAGAGATCACTGTATCTATCATGGCAGGCAGGAAATATGTCTGAGGCTCTGATGAATTCTGGAGATGAGTGGGTGGAGATTCTTGCAGTGGCTTCCCCTTATTATTTGAGCATAAATCTGTGTGGACAAAATGGGTTTAGTTTTAGGTGCTAAAACAGTCCTGATGGAAGGAGAAACTTTGAGTTTTTGAAACAGGAAGGTTAGAGATTAGACAAAATTAGGAAGGTAAGTAGATTTTTATCTCATGTGTCACCACTGGCAGATTCTTAGCAGCCTACAGCACTGACTTCAAAAGGATTTTGAAGATGCATGTAAACGCAACAGGAAACTATGTCCAAATGGACCAGTGATAGCTGCCAATATTGTGAGGCAGAAGCGGGGGATGACCTGAGAACCACATGTCAGTTCTGAAATTGGATAATACTAGAACACACCTAGACATAAACTCAAATAACACAGTTCTTAATTCATCTTTCAGGAAAAGCCTCCAGAACCCATTTATGATGATTGGGAACCACCTTTCCAAAAAGAGACATGTGCAGAATTTGCCAGCTCACCCAGAAAATAATCTTTTGAGTTAAATTCAAAATCTCCCTTGCAGAATGTAACTCTGTCAAAAGAAACACATAACCTGGGAAGAGATGTGATGATCATCTGGTGTAAAAGATAACCAAAACTCCCCTTCCCACCATCTAATCAAGGAGGAGCTTCTCTATTCTTTAACGATCATCACTGTGTTAGTTACCTTTCTCTTCCCTGAGACAAAATATCCAACGCTCAAATTTAAAGGGAGAAAAGATTTATTTAGCACACAGTTTGTAGAGGTTTCAGTCCATCAGTGACTGTTTCCAAGGCAGAGTGGCACATTGCAGAAGGCCAGACATTCATGGTGGCAGAAGACGGAAAAGGCAACAAATCAACGAGCGAGAGTGAGAGGAGGGACAAGCCTCTTTCTGTCCTTTATTTGTACCCAGTCTGCTGGGATTAGGGCAGTGCCAATCTGATCAGTGGACTGATTTAGCAATCACCCACCCTTAACCCCAGAATTACATGCTCTAGAGTTAGCCACCTCCTAAAAGCCTGCCCCGCATGACTGCATGAGGCTTTGGGAGGACATCAAGACACGAACTATAATAATCACTAACGGACTGATATGGAGGTAGATTTGAGCTTTTATAGCTGCCTGCTATAAACTAAATGACCACTCAGTAAGTTATTGCAAAACCCCAGTGCCATAGTGTTGGCTTCTATGTGTGTCCTTCAGGAAGCCCATCTCAATATCACTATCCATATCATGATATTGCCTTGAAAAATACCACCTCAGATATCAACTGCATTTCCATACCTACAAGCATTTCCCTCTTGATTTATAAAATGCTTCCTTTATCTGCAATATAAGGTTCATTTTATGATCTTCAATTTTTCTCATGTTCTAATACATACTTATTGCTCAGATAATTTGGTTCAAAGTTTCCTTAAATGTATTCTATTTAAGTGTCTGTTAACTTTTTCAGTGTCTTTAGAGTGGAAAGAAATACTCAACAGTTCCATTTATTAATTTGATTTAACATTTTCATTTGAAAAATGTTAAGAAAAATGATTATTTTTAATCAAAGTTTTTAATTAATGAGATGCATATGCCTCTGGGCTCTCAGACCTTGGAATTAGACCAGACTTCTGCCCCTTCCTGTGAAACAGTGCTCTGTGGACAGATCTACAGGTTAGGCTGTGGTAGGTCCAGTTCTGTAAGTTTATATCACCTTTACAAGAAACACTACACAGTCTAATGCTGACACTGTCAGCTACCTGAAATAACAGTGTATGCTGATACTTGGCAGAAGTCACTTATTGATGTACTTCTCTTAATGTCCTAAAATATCCCATGGCTTCCTTGTGAGTTCATTATGACATCTCGGTACCCAGTGTGAGAACCATGGACTTGGTAGGCACTCCATTTTTTAAAATTTTAAACCAAATAAAACCAAGCAAAATAAAACAGAATAAAGCCAATCAAAGCAAACCAGTGTAAGTGACACAGTGACTTCAAAATAGGAAATCAATAATGGTTAGCATAATGACTCTTATTGTCTTAAAATAATTGCAGATAACCTTCAGACATAGTAAACAGAAAAGAATAGAACCAATAAAAATAAACATGAATGCAATAAAGGATTTCAAAATAAGACAATATTAAATCCAAAATGGCTACCATATCTTGCTATCTTTGAAATAGCTGCCCATATCAGATACAACAAAATCAAATAAAATAAAACCAAACAAGATAATAGGGAACTGACAATGGCTACCATCTTCAGAAGGAGATCTCCCATAGATGCCACAGTGCATATCATTATCCTCTGAACAGATGATCAGACTACCAGCCCTAGACCTGCAAAGTCAGTGAAACACCGAACACCACAAGCATCAAATTGCATTTCACCTCAAGAGCTATCATCACAGCCTGTGTTTCTCTGGATAAACTGGTCACTTATGGGGGTGGGGGGTGGCTCTTCTTCTTTCCCAGCCTGTGCATCGGAAGGGGCTGGGGTCTGGCTATCCCCCAGTGGCCTATACATGGTGCTGATTCATAGGGAGGGCTTGCTGCTTGGTGACTTCTTGTTCCTTTCCCCTGCAGTCCATGAATGCAGCTGATTCATGAGAAAAGGCTGAGGTCAGACTGTCTCCCACAGTGGCCCAAACATGGTGCTGATTCCCAAGGAGAGCTTGCTTCTTGGTGACTTCTCGTTCTCTGTGGCATTCCATTTTTTACTATCTCCAGTTTCTCTTTTGAAAAATTTTCAAAACTTTTTACTTTTTTTTAATTTGAAGACTTCTTTATTGGCCATACGTATTTTACTAGTAGAGTGTATTCAGTGAATAAAAGCATACAAAGACAGATCATTAGAAAAATATCTCTATAAAATTATGAAAAATGAACTCAGTACATGTTAAAAACTGAGACAAGGAGCCATTATCTTATTAAAACATCCAATATATGTCAGAGTAGTGTTATTAAAGATACTTTTCCTTTTGAATTATGATCATTTTTTGTTGTTTTTTTGAATAACAGCTCTTAAACTAGAACAGGAAGGAGTTGGTGAATCTACACTTCCAAGGTGAAACTTGGGTGTGTCTTTTTTTCTCTAAATCTTTGCAAAGAGACACAGGACAGTGAGAAAAATAAAGCAGAAGAGGCCATTGCCTCCTCACGTACATATCTATTTTTAACTTTATTATATATTTAGGAAATATCTATATTTTCTGTCTCAAAATAGTCATACTTTTTCTAATTTCTGTGAGAAACAATCCTAAAATTCATTTGTAACCAGAAGAGAACTTATCAGGTCCTGACCTAGATCTCTAATCTCCCAAACAAGTGTACAGTGACGGTTTAAATAAAATAAGACAAGTGGTATGATTTTAGGGCTCTGGATGAGTCAAAATCCTTAGTTGAGCTCAAGGCTCTGAGGGCTAAGGCCAAGACTTCTCTGGATCAGCCCTTTTTATTAGGTCAAAAACAAGGGGCAGAGAAACTGAGGAAAGCACAGGCAATGAGCAGAACCTTGAGAGTCACTTTTAGGACGTCTCCAAGTAATAAATCAAGTCAATTCAGTAGAACTGTCTTAGCATGAAGACATGGTAGAAGTGAGACTGTAGGAGTAATTCCTGCAGCTGCAGTCTCTATCTACTTAATTGATGTTGGAGCCAAATGTCCTCGGCTGTGGCCTTATCTTGCCCTTTGAGGTACCTTTGGCCTCACTGGCCACTACAGGCCTTAGCCAGGACCAGTAGTAATTCATAGAGGTTCATTTTCTATGAATCAGCTCCTGTCGCCAGGCAAGGAGCCTAGGCCAGACTCACAGATAAATATAGAAAGCCAATTAGTTAATTTTAATTAAATTAGTTAATTTTAGTTAAATCCAATTTAGTTAAAGCCAGTTAGTTAATTTTAGTTAAATCCTGCTCACAGCTGCTTCACAGTGGTCTCCAACAAGACCTAGAATAGCAAAGGCTATTCTGGATAACAAAGACAAGACGGGGCATCACACAATTCTTGACTTGAAATTATACTGCAAAGCCTCTGTGATGAAAAATAAATAAATAAACAATGTGGTGCCGACTAAAAAATAGGCACAAGGATCAGTGGAACAGATTAGAAGATGCAGAAACAACTCCAGATGGACTCAGTCACCTTATCTTTGACAAAGGGGCTAAACATGTTCACTGGAAGAAAGATAGATTCTTTAAGATATGGTGCCTGAAAAACTGGCTTTTCAAGTGCTGAAGATTAAAATTAGACCCATATCTTTCACCATGCACTAGACCATATTTGAGTGGATCAAAGATCTAAATATTAAAAAATAATATTAAATCTGCTGGAAGATAGAATAGGTAAAACTCTTGAAGACACTGGTTTAGGCAAAGACCTTATAAATAAAACCCTGATCATAAAAAAATCAACAACTGGGATCTCATCTTATTGAATATTTTTTGCATAGCAAGATAAACTACTAACAAAGTGAAGGGACAACTCACAATCTGGCAGAAAAAATGTTTTCCAGCTGTTCCTCAGACAAGAATTACTATTGAGAGCATATAAAGAACTCAAAAAAAAAAAAAAATCAGTCCTCCCAGAAACTAAGGACCCAATCCAAAAATAGGCATCTGAGATGAATGTACACTTCTCAGATGAAGAAACACAAACAGCAAACAAATAAATAAATATTCAATATCACTGTTCATTCAAGAGATACAAATTAAAACAACACTGAGATTCCAATCTCATCCCAGAAAGAATGGCTACTATCAAGAAATCAACCAATAACAAATGTTGGAGGGCCTGTCGAGCAAAAACAACCCTTCTCCACTGTTGGTAGGAGTGCAGACTGGTGCATCCACTATGGAGATCAGTGTAGAAATTTCTCAAAAAACTAGGATTAGAGGTCCCATTTGACCCAACTGTTCCTCATCTGAGTATTTCCCCAGAAAAATTAAAAACATCATACCATAGCAATATATGTGCACCCATAAGCAGCACAATTTGTAATAGCAAAATCTTGGAAACAACTCAAATGCCCATCAACCAAGGAAGGGATAAAAAGATGTGCTATTTTATACAATGGAGTATTATTCAGCCATACAAAAGGATAAACTGGAAACTTTTATAGGTAAGTGGGCAAACTCAAGTCCATACTCATAAGTGAAATACATCAGACCCATATGTATAAGCGTTGTGTTGTCTCCCTAGTGTGAAAAGCTGAAAGAGTAAATAAGATGTTATGAATGTAGAGTAATTCTGAAAATAATGTCATGTTAGCCTTCCAAAGTTTTTCTCCCTTTTCAAAATTGTTTTAATGATTTCAAACTTTTTGGATTGTCATATCAATTTTAGAAAAGCCTGCCCATTTTTTTAAAAAACTGGAATTTTCATTAGAATTAGATTATTAGATCAGTTTTTAAAACATTGTTATCTGGAAGTGTTTCTCCTTAAAACATTTCTTGAAATCTTTTATTTCCTTTTAGTGTTTTCTAGTTTTCTATATACAGGTCTTGTAAATTTTGTGATGAGATTTATTACTATTTCATATTTTAATACTTGCAAATGATATGTTTTGGTTTTGTTCATCACCATGAAGTTGTTGTTTTTCAGTAAACTTTATTTTATAAAGAAAAAAATTTATGTTTGCAAGTACTTTAATGCAGGATGTTGAAGCAAGCGGCCACTCAGTGTGTGGGCCACTGGGTTTGCTCCAGGAATCTTCCCTCTGTGTCAGTCCACCCCAGCTTTTGTGAGACAGCATTGTCTAGGCCTGTTCCACTCTTTCATTTGTTCCACTTTAGGCACCTTTGTATCCTAAGCTCTGGGTCCAGCAGGAGCAGAACAAAGCGAAGCAAAGCCTCCCACCAGGACAGTCATTCCGGGCTCCAGGTGTGCAGAGCCAGCCACTCAGCCTCTAATCACGTCCACCTACTATAGGAGGAACCTTATCATCCACATGAACGGGCTCCTTCTGGGTGGTTCCTTAAAAACTCCACAAGTCATATAATAATAATTTTTAAAAAGCATATCCTAAAATCTGCCATAGACCACAATTTCAAAATATTTTTTTGCATTTGCTTCCAGATTCCTGAGCTAAGTTCTATTGAAATCTGAGCTGGTGGTAAAAGCAACAAAAATGAATGTATGATGAGAGCCTTGGTTCCTAATCAGCATTTTCTTATTGACTCACCATAGAACAAGGAACAGTGGTAAGATTTTGTTCACAAATGCAGCTGTGCTGACATTTCAAGCAGCTGGGTCTGATGTCAGCAGTGGACATTTAACATTGATCATTCAAGAGCTAAAGTCAACACTCCAGGCCTGCTCAGAAGCACTGGCAATGAGGGAAGCACTCTCAAAGGCAAACGGCCCATGAAAAGAACCATCCCTGCAGCCCATGGAGAAGTTTTCCCTTTTTTATAAACTTTCTAAAAGGGGGAAGGGGAAAAGCATAATATTTTAAGCTACAAATTCTCTCTTTCATGCTGTAGCCAAAGCACTTACCTGTTGGAAGAGGCGTATCATTGTAATGGTTTTGTTTAATGATGTTTGGAGAGGTAAGTCTGCAATGTGAAAGATTCAGTCCACTTCACTGTTATCAAGGAGTGAATTAGAGCCATGGCATTTAAAAATTGAATGTGATGCTGTTATGCCATAGAGAAGCATCCTCAAGCATTTCCCTGGGGTCTAGGCAGGCTTCCAGATTTCAGGAACCTGGAATGACTGGGTAAATGCAATTACTGGAGGTGTGGAAAGCAGAACATCCGTGCAAAACTGTCTCCTTTCACTTAAGAAGCTATCGATTTCTGACACTAATCTGAAAAACAAACATTTTTAAAAGACAAGTAGGAAAAATCATTGCCCTTAACTACACTATTAAGCATGCCTAGCAATTGAAAGGGTTGCTGGCCCAGACCGGACGCTATAGCCAGAAAAAGCCTCAGCCGGAATTAGGGTGCTCCTGCCTCCTCTGCCCCTAGAGATTTACCTGTAACCCTATACCCCCATCCCTAAAAACCTGTCCCTGGCGCCAAACGTGCGCCAATGAAATACCTGTGCATCCCTAATACCCCTTAGGGTCCACCCCAGACCGAGGCTATTTATATTCCCCCACTCCACGTGTTCCAGGGAGAGATCCCTGGCCCGGGGTGGAGATGCTGCGCCCCGGGGGGCCGGGGGGGGGGTTATCTCCCCGCATTCCCGAAATAAAGGTTACTTATATTTTATACTTCTTATCTTTTCAGCCACCACCGCCAGCCAATCCTTCCCCTCTTCCCCTCCTCAGACCTAACAGCAATGAGGCAGCTGGACAGATTGCTGCTATATAAATAGAAAAAAGTGGAGAGGCAGACCAACAACATCAAATGGAGTCCAATTTAGACTTGCGGAAGAGTTATTTGAGGAATAGGAAAAATTGAAAACTATAGACTAATCACATATTCCAACAGAACTGTCAAGCAGGACTGCCCAGGATATCATTAAGTAAATTTTTGCTGTGATAATTCTGGGTAAAAGTTGGAAGATTAGGGCAAAATGCAAGAATGAGTCTGTGATTTGCATTGATTTCACAGCAAAGATCAGCAAGACAATACTAGCATCCAGAAATGTAGGGAACAATGAGGGAAGGTGGTGAATGAGGTCTTGCCTCTGTTGTAGGGAGGGACTCACACCTTAATGGTCCTGCTGTGCTTTACTTTGTTCTCCAGTTCAAAAAATTAAGTCTAGATGAATTTAAGATTCCAATTTGAACAGGTAAATAGATAAATAGATGCATAGTCGAGGAACAGTGCCACAGTTAAGATTTAGTAACATGAGACACAATATAAGGCATCAGAGTTAGCTTTCCATTACTACGTAACAAAGGATTGCAAACTTAGCTTAATACTGCATAGTTTTATTCCGCCATGGTTTCTGAGGCTCAAAAGTTTGGACATGGCTTAACTGGGTTATCTGCTTAGGATCTTACAGGGCTGCAGGCAACGTATCAGCCAGGCTGGGTTTTCATCTGGAGGCTCAAATGGGGAAAGATCTGCTTTCAACCTTCCTCAGAATGCAGGTTGTAGGACAGAGGTCACTGCTTTTTGCTAGCTATAGCTGGGGGCTGCTATCAACTCTAAAGCTAACCTGAATTTTGTGCCATATGGCTTCTCTGTTCTCTTGCAACATGACATTGGATTTCTTCAAAAGTAATCAAGAAAGTCTCTAACCTCAGGGAGAGCCCAGTATCTGATTAAATCGGGTCCATCCAGGACACTCCCTTTTGATTTACATCTACAAAATTCCTTCGCCTTTGCCAAATGGCTATGGACTAGAAGCAGGTCACAGGTCTCAACCGAAGGGAGTTCCCATGAGGTGTGAACATCAAAGGGTGGAACCATGGAACCATTGTCTCAAAAAAAAGAAATAAAAGAAAAAAGGAAGAAAGAAAAAGAAAAGGAAAAGGAAAAAGCATATGGAGAATAATCTTGAGATCTGAAAAAGAAAACTGTCACACATTGCTTAACCAAGGGGGTATGTTCTGAGAAATGCTCTTTGGGTGATTTTGTCATTGTGTGACCACTGTACAGTATATTCACACTGACCTGGACAGTCTAGGTCCATCACTCAGCACAGCCTCCTGAAGCAATCAAGAGACAAGGTAAACAGTACAGACTATCTCATAGTCTGTATTTTCCTAAGTAGAAGGAGTATATTCTAAAATGAAGATAATGATGATAAAAATGAAGATTAAAAAAGTATATCAACTCATAACTATTTTTATTATCAAGTATTACACAATTGTATTGCTATGCTTTTGTGATTGGCAATGCAGCTCTGTTTGCGTTATTCTTATCATAAACACATGACTAATGTGCTACTCTGCAATGTTAGGGTGGCTACATTATCACAAGGTCGTAGGAGTAGTTTCCTTCTCTTACTTCTCCTTCTTCTTCTACTTCTTCCTCTTTTTTTGGAGTGTTGGGATTGAATCCAAGACTTCATACATGCTAAATAAGTGTTCTCTCCCTGAGCTCCATCCTTAGCCCTTTTTGCACTTTATTTTATCTTATTTTGAAGTAGGATCTCGGGCTAGCATTGAACTAGTAACCTTCTGCCTCAGCCTCCCAAGTAACCAAGAATATAGGCAAACGCTATCATGCCCAGCTTACATGATAGGAATTTGCTTGCTCCATTATAATATTATGAGACAATTGTAAATGCACCACTATAAGCACAGGCCTTCACTGAGTGAAATATGTGTTGCCACATGATGGTACTTTTGGAAAGTAAATGCATTAATTTCCTTAGATTCTCTCTAAAGATAGTATCAGTTTGAGAGCTCATATCTACATATTTTGCTCTTTATTTCTTTAGTAATTGCAGAAAGGAAGGGATAAAGTTAGCATCCGCTAATCCCTTACTACTCAAAATATGGTCCATGGTCCCTGTGGACTACAGCGGGAAAGGCATCAACAAAGAGCGCTTAAAATGCAAAATGGTGGGCAACCCTGGTATGTGGACCAGAATCTGCATTTTAACAAGACCTCCCGGTTATTGTATGCATATTAATGTTTGAGGAGCCTGCACTGAACTTCCCAAAGTAATGAATCTCATCCTTCACCAAACAGCTATAGCCAGCGATATCCAGACTCTGTCCATTGATCGTGACTTTGCAGGAATTACTAGTTTTTAAACAAATTTGGTGGTCCTGACCACCATGTCACTTGCTGACAAGAACATACAATCTGGGGCCAAGGATTTAGCTCAGTGGCATAAGAGCCTGCCTGGCAGGTGCTAGGTCGTGAGTGTGATCCCCAGCACCAAAAAAAAAAAAAAAAAAAGGAATGTACAATCTAATTGCCACCATGCTTTTTGTGCAACATAATAAAACATATTGTTAGAGTTTTATCAGTTTATTTTTTAAAGGTTGCAGTTGTGACCCCTTTGTTAGAGAACTGCTCAATTAGGAAATGGTGAAACACAGTTAATTACAATTCAACACCAATTTAGCAGCATTGCAATGGCCAAAATGCCAATACCTGTAATGGCCATGGTGTATAGTAGGACATGCATATATCTGACTCCATTTCATGCATGAACTGTCAAAGAAACCTGTTATTTCTCAGCTAGATCCTTACAGGGCCTCACAAAATACAGTTACCTACATATCCACAGGTTATACATGCATGAGTTCAAACAACTATAAATCAAATATATTTCAAAAAATATTGCGTCTTTATTGAACATAGATTTTTTTCTTGCCATTATTCCCTAGACAATATACTACAGTAAATAACCACTATTTACATATCATTTATATTGTCACTAGGTGTTGTAAGTAATCTAGAGATGATTATGTAAAAGGATGTGCATAAATTGTATGCAAACACACTCTGTCACATATGGGACATGATATCCACAGATTTTGGAAGAAATCCCCTTTTGATTCAACGCCTGATCTTCGTCAAAAGGCCAAGAAGTAACTCCCCCTTTTGATACAAAGGAAGGAGAAAGGAAACAGGGAATAAAGAAACATTGATAACCATCTGTGTCAGGCACTTGATTTATATTATCTTATTTATTCCTATAAGTAACTTAATAAGAAGGATTTAGGTCTTCACTTCTACAGAAGAGGACACAGAACTTTTCCAGATTATATAACTTGCCCATAAGGCATAGATCTGTTTGTACCTAGGTTTTTGTGACCTCTGAGCCCTTTCTTTTCTGCAAACCACAGTGCCTCAAAAATAGAATAGATGTTTCAAATTGACTAAATCTTAAGTTCTAAAGGAAAAGGGGAGAGAAAAAATATTAGATGAATAGAAAGGGGAGGCAAAAGAAGAGAAGGCCAAGAAGGGATTGAGGACTAAGCAAACAGCAAGAGGAAGCCAGGAAAAGCTCCCCGGTTCAGTTCCATGCCCTGGGGAGCCACCTCCCTGAGCTTGCCCTTGTGATCTTCCATGACTGTCCCTGCCAAGCGAACCAGCACTGGGGGAAGTGCATCACTTCTTTGGTTTCTCAAACTCAGCTAGAAGCAGCTGACACGGCCTCCACTTGGGGAGGCTCAGGCAGAAGTACTGCAGCCCCACCCATGGGATCTAACTCCCTGTGCTCCGTCAGTTTAATTTGGCACCACTTGATAGCGGTCTCACATGGGTTCACCTCATGTTCATGACCACCTTGTAAAATGCTCACTGGGTGCATTCTAGTTTACACTTCTGGATGAAGGTGGTCGTGGCTAAGAACACATCACAAAACTTCATGAAACGTTTCTAAAATGAAACTAAAAACATACAACTAGGGGTCAGCACCCATAGATTAGTTGCTGGGATGAAGAGAAAATTATTTAACAATGAACATAGAGTTTGGAAACATATGGCAAATTATTATGAAAAAAGTCTCATTAGTGCTAGGGGGGTGGGGCTGTTCCTTAAAGGGAATGATGTTTTGTCAGGTACCTTGGGAAGAGGTCCACTTGAGAGTAGAGGCTGGGGAAGATGCTTAGCTGGAGTAGGCAGGACACTCTCTGCTCGGGGCCTGGCCAGCACTTGGTGTGGAATGCTGTCATGGGGTTGCCTGGAGCACTTCTGCTGGTGGGGGTAGCTCTTTTCGCACTCCAGGAAGATAAACCTGAAGATGAAGCACAGTCTGGGCTAGGGAAAGGGCCTCAAGCTGGATGCTGACTCCACAGCATTTGTGACTCATTCTCTGTGCTGCGTGCCTTTCTGTCATCCTCATGGCTCATCCTATACTGAATTAGGGAGACGTTCACACCCAAATGTAGGTTACTATCATCCAAGCAATGCTGGGTCCTTTCCCTTGGGATCAGAGCACCTTGCCTGCAAAGAACAGGGTTGGAAGCACTCCCTTTATGTGTCTCCTAAAGCAAGCTATTTAACAAAGCACTGTGTCTCATCCATTTGCAAGAGAAACAATATCTACCTTTCAAGGTTATTGTGAGGATTAAAGGAAACAGGGAAAGGCATGACTGGAATTTGTATGCCCCTTCCGTGCTTGTTCATCTCATCCCGTGTTGGCGATGACTATGTGCCAAGCACCAGATGAAAGGAACACAGCAGCGAGCAAGACCCATCAAGTCACTGCCCTCAAGGAGTTCATGTCCCACTGAGGAGCAGGAGCAGAAAACACACGGAAGAACTAAGACATGGCCCCCAGTGCGTGGAATTTATTGAAGGTGTTCTCTTCAGGAAAAGCCCACACAGAGGAAGAGAATCAGAATAGGGAAAGAGAAAAGCCTTGAGAGTACCATAGCCTAGTTTCCTAGGGCTCTGGAGTGGAGGTCACACCTTCAGAGCTGTACTAAAGAAAAGAAGCCTGTATGTCTGCACCCCTTGAGCCACTGACCACCCAAGGATGGGGATGTCACAGCCTCTCAGATGAAGTGACTCCTTAATCAAGGGTGAGTCTGTGCAAGGTCACACTTACCAGCTGTTGGCTGCTTCATTCCAGGGGCTGGAAGACAGACAGAGGCAACATCTGTGACTCGTATTCATTATAGAAGGTCAGAGAGTGAAAAGTGGGGGAGGTGGTTGGCAGGATTCGGTGGCATGAGACTGTGCCGTTATTTTATGTTGGGTGGCCAGGAAAGGGATAGATGCATATTTTGTGGAACTGGAAGCTTATAACTTGAGCCATTTTAAGTTTTAAAAAAAGACATCATGAACATAAAACTAGTACAAACATGAACATTTATTCAAAATGAGAAATAATCCAGACATGGGATGGTGCATGCCTGTGCACCCAGGAGGTGAAGCAGGAGGATCACCATGAGTTTGAGGCCAACCTGCACTACATAACAGAGACCTGTCTCAAAAAAGGGGGACAGGAGGAGGAATAACCAAAAATTACAAATAATACTAGCATCTCAAATATCACAAAATCCAGAAAACACCATAATATTCCTGTTAACTTCCCAAAACACTTCTATCATAACTTTAATTTTTAGCTGTATAGTTGGATATATAGTATCTGTACTTTCCACATCTGGAAAGTTGACCAACTATGCATCAATGTTGGGAAATGAAATTGCATCTGAACTAAACACAGACACACCTGTGAATAATACAATGTAATGATCTGTAGAGGATTTACATATTATTTCATGGCATAAGTAATCTAGACATGATTTAAAGCATGTAGAAGGATATGAATATGTTATATGCACATACTATACAATATCTTTTTATACAAAAGACTTGATCATCTGAAGATCCTGGTATCAAGGGGATTCTGGAATATTTTATGACACTGGCAGTAAGGGATCAGACAATTCCAGGGAATCACGGCTGCCTCACGCATCTAGCAATAACATAAACATACAAGGGAGAAACATAAAATCACCTACATACCTCCCCTCCACTCAAATTGAAGGAATTCCTAAATCAACTACTACTTCCCAGGTCCACAGAATGCCTGTAGCCACTGTAATATTGCTGAGAGAAGACTAAGGGATGAAAAAATAAATGAAAAAATAGAAATAGCCTTACATTTTCACTGGCTGTGGTTAAAATATTTTACTATTGCAACATTTGTAAAAACACCCAAGCATGACTAGGGTAAATCAAGGGTCCCTTCCAGGATTTAGTAAAGACTGGTTCTAGAAGTTCTGAAAAGGAAGTTCCCCTAGCTACACTGTAAATCTATTGCTGTGCATCAGGAGCTCTCTGAGGGCTGATATATAAGCCGAGAGCAATTAAATGCCACTCAATAAATTATTACTAATCAGAGACCCGTGGTGAATCCACTGCAGTCTTTCAAGACGGAGATCACTGGCTCTATCCTAACACTCAGACTACCTTATAAAAGGACAGGAATGTAACACTTCCCAGGAAGCCCTCTATATAGAAGTTGCCTGTGTCTGAGACATTCCCCAAATGACCTACATGTGGTCTTTAGTCACTCATGCATGCAGGTGACAAACGGTAACTGAGTGTGTACGTTGGTATAGAATCAGTAAAGACTTAAAATTAGTACACTGTTTGGCTGTGACTTTTATCCTCTCTTCCCGGACCAGCTCTGGGTCTCTGGGCAGGGGAGTCCTTTGTGCCCGCAGATGGTCTTGCTTAGAGCTGAGTCTTCCACTCCCTTAGTAACTTGTTTGCCTGCCTCTCTCACTTGCAGAGCAGGCTGGGCAGGGCAGCGGCCTGTCTTACTCGTGTCTGTGTCCTCAGTGCCTAGCACACAGCCCAACATACACAAAGCAGTAGATCCATGTCACAGGATGAATGCACAGCTGCTCAACCAGGAGTATTTGAAAAAAATAAAAATCATTCTTTCAAGTTTTTTCTAATCTCATATTCTCAAGGACAAGTAAACTAATGTTTTGTTAGATTTGATCAGTAGCATAGTACTTCACCCTGAACAATTAGAGCGTATTTTTGTTTTTCAGGTCATTTGCAGAAAGCATTAGTTAGTTTACATAAATAATTTTCATTGTTTAACAGAAACCAGTCACAACATAAAGGAGAAATAACACACAATATGCAGTTTTCATTCTGATTACTCTGCACCAAAACGTGGAACAGATTCCCTTTCTTACTTTTTGAGAAGGACAAGAGAGCTGCTTGTGCAGAATCACTGTTCTCTTTGTCAGTAAATAAAAGGTCCCTGTGTTTGCAAGGATTTCACATGGTGTAGCAAAAAAAAAAAGAAAGAAAAGGAAAAAAATAGTGCAAACTTTTCCATAGCAAGCGTGCTCACCAAGTTTGCCCAAATGTCTTAATTACGTAGGATTCACAGGGATAACCCATGCTTCTTTCCGGTGATAAGGGAAGGTCAAAGGGAGCCTGTGTGTTTTTCCTTCTGGGCTTCCTCTTTTCTCTCTAGATTTCACAGATTAAAAGAAAAAGAAGGAGAAAAGAAAAAAATATTTTTTAAATGAAAGCTAAAAATTTCAAGCTAATACGAAGGGACTAACAATATCTAACATCAAGCTGAAAGAATATATTTTTCCTGTATTTAAACACCTAACACTGTTTAATAAACACAGTCTAAACCTTTTATGATTTCCAGGGTTCCCAAAAACTGATCTCAGTTAAAAAAGTAATAGTGCCCAATATGACATCGCCACAGGTTGTGGCCAGAGTCAGAATGCAAGTACGGTAGGGTTTCCCTAGCCAAGCGGCCCCGGGTACTTTTCCTGTGTCAGGAGAACGTGGCTCCAGATGTGCACTGCTGACAACAGGACAAAGGATGAGGCAACTGCAGGTGGCTCCTGTCGTGGGTCCTCTAATGAGGGTTTCTGGGAAATTCACCCTGCTCTTTTAAGGAAGCCATTTGGTCATACAGATGTCCGTAGGTTGCATTTTTTTTTTTTCAAACAGCCATTTGTATTTAAAGAAGGGAAAATGACTCAAACAATATATGAACAAGGAAGGAAGAGGGACAGGGGTAAAACTTTCCAGCGATGTTTCATAGCCCTCCTTCGCCTCTGACCTTCACAACCTGGGTGGGAGAGTATTTTTAGAATTTAGTACACACTCTTATCAAAGAAGTGTAGAAACCTTGTTATCTTTCCAGCAGATGTCTATGTTCAGTTGAAAAGAAAAAAGAAACTATTTTTACAACAGAATAACTAAATATTAAACACCAGTGAATAAACAATGTGGAATACGAAGGCATGTATGAAGAATCTTCTACAACTGTTCTCAAAGACATAAAGGAAGGCAATAAATGAAAAGACTTATTTTATTTCTGGAAGGAAAGTTTTGTTATTGTAAAGGCATTAGTTCCCAAATTAAGTTATAAATTAATCATGAACATTTCCACAGCAATTTTCTTGGGCTTATTCAAAATAATTCCTACATTATTTTTTAAATTCCTACATTATTTAAAAGACTAAACTTATAAGGATAATCAATATCATTTTTTTAAAAGTCAGAAGAATAGGGGCTGGGGATTTAGCTCAGCAGCATAAGCGCCTGCCTTGCAAGCAGGCAGTCGTGAGTTCGATCCTTGGTACTGACAAAAACGAAAAAGACAAAAAAAAAAGTCAGAAGAATAACAGGAAGAACTTGTGTTATCAATCATTTAATAAAATTATACAGCTATCATACAAACGTATAATAAATAAAATTGCTAATTATGATTCCCCTCAATCACAATGCAAAATCTGTACAGTTCTTTAAAATAATGTGACAAAACTATATTGGCATAAAAATATGTTGACAGTATGTTATAAACTATAGTTTGCTACGGTCACCCTAGTTTGAGAGAACAAAATGTTATATATGGCTTATACAAGTGTATGCAAAGAAAAAAATATGAACAGATAAATGTGAATATATTAACAGTGGTTATAACCCATTTGCCCTCAGTACTGAGTTTATGGGTGAATGAAATCTTTTTTTACCCCTGTAATAAATATGTATGAGTAGTTAAAATATACATTTAAAACATTTTAGATTATTATACAATATGTAACTTCCATTTGTTCGTATTTTCAGTCCATTTTCAAGATAAGAATGCAGATTTGGCAGTTAATATATAATTAATATTTATCACCTAACCCTCTATCAAAGAAGTGGCTTTCACCAAAAATCTGGTGTCAAATATCCTTGCTTCTTTAGCATTAAATTTGCAGCAGCAGATAATTTACAACTGTAATAGTCACACTTCTAGTTGCAAAATAGGAAATACTTTTCCAGTTCCTGTCACAGAATGTCTCTAAAATAATACAGCTGCTTAGCCATCCCTTCCTTTAAAATGGAAAATATTGTGGCTAAACTGCTGCTTTGTCTGGAGGCTCCGGTCTAGTTGCTCCAGTTGCTAGGGTGCAGCCCTGTGCCCCTTGTCACGCTGCCAACATCCTGGGCTTGAGTACTGGCTCTCACTGTAGCTGGTAGAACTCAAGACATTTTTTATGTCAGCTGCTGAGTAAAGCAGTTACTCAGGAGAACATCTGTACAGTAGGACAAGTATATTCAGGCAAACTTGAAAGACTGAAGTCAAACAGCAGAAAGTCGGGAATTGTGCATTTATGTCGGAGGTGAGAGAAGTCCGTGCTTGCTGATTTCCAATCTTCATCTTTAGGCGGGGCTGGCAACTAAGTCATTGATTTTCCCCCCTCTTAAACTGCGCTGATTTCACCCATTTGTCTCCTTTCCAGAGTAACTGTCAACCACTGCCCAAAGCTCATGACTATACAAAGTCTAGGAAAGAACTGATTGCTAAATACAGGCCCATTTCATGCTCTCCTAAAATAATGACATTTTCAAGGGTAAAAATTGATTCTTGAATAAATTCCATAGATTAAGTCTCTAAATGGTAAAGTTTCACATAACCAATTTGAGCTAGAAAACAAATTTTCTACATTTATGAATTGAGAGACCTATAAGGTAGTTTCAGATGCAGGTGCTGATTTAGAATGTTTTCTAGCATGTGATCTAGTACATGAGAAGTTTAATAAGATGGACTGTTTGCTACAGAAAGTTTGTGTCTTATCTGAGCATTTAACATTGTAACAATATACATTGCTTATAAGGTTAAAAATTCTTTTTTTATAAACCTCATCTTAACAGCTGCATACTTTAAAAGATATACTTATGTAATTATTACATAAAATGTATTTCCAATTTTATATTATTTTTATATTATATATATATATTATTGATTACTAACTTTATGAAAAAATGTTTTCCAACTATCTGCATTTTGAAAAACAAAGGGTTGGGGATTTAGCTCAGTGGCACAAGCGCTATTCTGGCAAGTGCAAGGTCATGAGTTCAATTCCTGGTACCAAAAAAAAAAAAAAGTGGAGTTTCTCTAATGAACATTTTTAATGTTACATTGCAAATTATTTTCTAAAATGGTGGCTGTAATCTTTGTCTCTGTGAATAGTGCATGAATGACAACTTCTTCCCTCACTCATTTAGGCATTGGACTTAAAAAATAGACACAGAACTTTAAAAAAAATTTAGTAATTTGATACGTTGAAAAGTTTGTTCATTGTTGCTTCTAATTTGAATGTTTTTATTAACAGTGAAATTAAGCACTCTTCCACGTTATTTCATTTGTATTTCCTCTTTTGGGTACACTGTACATACTTTTTGCTTGAAATATTTCTTTTTCAGTAATAATGAACCTTAACTACTTTGGTAATTATTAGGACATGACTTTTCACTTCTAGACAGTATGTTGTTATATAATCTCATATTAAATTTCGGAGTCTAAAATCTCTTATCATAAAGTGAAGTTTAAACATTTCTAAAACACATCCTAAAATACATAGTATAATCACTTATTTCTAGTTATTTCTATGTGGGTACTTCAAGTATAACAACTTTTAAATTTTCCTTTTTTATCTAAATGCATCATGAAAGTAATTTGAACTGATAGAGTGGCCATAACTTCAATAAAATGCATTTACACAGTATAAAATTTATCTATGAACTAGATGGTATTCTATCCAGTAGACTTAACAAATAAAATACAATAAACCGACTGAGCTGAAACTTATTCTTGATCTATTTTCAGCCATTAACAGAGCTATCATGACACTCTGAGACCATCCTGTAGCTCCGCCAAAGGCAATCATTAATTTATCCTCATTAGTTGGGTGTCTGATCAAGTAAAGGAGCCCTAAGTCAGTGTCTCTCGAGTGTGAGGCATGCCCTGTTAGTGAGTCATGAAATCAGTTACATGGGTCAGACTGACTTTGCATCTTAATGAAATATACAGAAAGGGGAAAGAAAGAAGAAAAGGAAATCAAAACACAAACAAGAACATTGTTTGTAGCAAAGGCAAATATTATTTCTTATGAATGTGCCTGGTTGCTATGTAAAATGATCCATACTGTTGTCAAGTAGGCTTGAAAAGGTCAAATAGATTTTAAGAGCACTCTGGTGAATAGGTGGCATTCTTCTCACACACACACACACACACACACACACACACACACATGCACGCACACACACACACACACATGCACGCAGGCACACGTGCACTCACATGCGCGCACATGCAAAATTTAAATGAATTCCATCCTCATTCCAACAATTACTCTCCATTAACAGCCTTTCATCTTTTTCATTTATTTAAGTCATTTACTCAACACATATTTATTTTGTGCTTTCCAATGGATGGCCACTGTCATAGGCCCTGGAGACTGAACAGAGAAAAAGACAGACTCTTCCCTCAGAAATATCCAAGCCAAAAAAAAAAAAAGAAGCATCCAAGCCGGGGGTTTAGCTTAGTAGCGTAAGGCCCTGCTTGGCAAACGCAAGGTTGTGAGTTCGATCCGGCACAAAAAGACAGAAAGAAAGAAAGAAAGAAAGAAAGAAAGAAAGAAAGAAAGAAAGAAAGAAAGATCCAGTGTAATATTCCAGATTTGGTGATACAGGCCTGTAATTCCAGCTACTCTGGAGGCTGAAGTAGGAGGATCACAAATTGGAAGCTAGCCTGGGCAACTTAGTGATACCTTGTCTCAAAATAATAAAATTAAATTAAATTTAAAATAAAATAAAATGAGCTGGGATGTAGCTCAGTAGTAGACTGCCCCTGCGTTCAATCTGCAGTGTGGCAAAAACCAAACAAACAAAATGTATGCAGTCTCCTCTGGGCAGGTAAATCAAAAAAAGAAAATAAGCAGTCTAATGTCGTAAGTATTTGGTGAGAGAATATGGATTGCAATTCCCTTTTCAGAAGATCAGGGATGGCTTCCAGGAGAAGTGATATATAGAGGGTGAAATTAAGTTCCAAACTTTTGAACACATCCTCACTGTAAATGGTAGTCACTGTAAATGGTAGCCATTTAAATGGTGCTTAATGAGAAACTTTGGGTTGTGACCAAAGAACTTTTAACATCACTGAGTTAGTCATTACCCCAAATGAAAAAATTACAGAATGAAATTAGATGGTTACACACCTTTTACCATGATATTTAAGTTAAATCTATAATCATTCTATATGCAGTAATCATAACTCTGTTGTCTCTAGGAAACTTACAGGAAAGCACGCTCCTGTAGTCTTGGAGGTCCTGCTCCTGCTCCTGCTCCTGCTCCTGCTCCTGCTCCTGCTCCTGCTCCTGCTCCTGCTCCTGCTGCCATGTAACCCAGGGCCGGGGCTGCCCGCGTTGCTGCAGTGCATCCATGCTGTGGAATTCTGGGGGGCTGGGGGGAGCGTGGCTGTTCACGTGAGCCCTACACTGTGTTTGACACACGTGGTTACACTTGTTCTCCAATCTTATAATTAACCGGTAAGACTGCGGGTTTTCTTGGTGTAAAGAAAATATCTGAAGGTTTTTCCTCCTTTTGTAGTTTATGCAAATAGGAATGAATAAGTGAGGCTAAACCAGTGAATTTTAAGCACAACTCCAATTCTTCCATGGAAGTTAGCAGGCAAAGAGGAGGGAGGAGCCTAGTGTGCAGATCAAAGGAGCTGGGTACAGCAAAGGCGTGAAAGCGAGGCCCAGCAGGTTAGTTAGTTTCAGGAAGGTATTGTAGTTTCTGGTGAAGAGGAGCATGGAATGGACAGGAGTTATCTTCCTTGACATCCAAACTGCGCAGTAGTCTTCTAAAATGGCATCTCACAACCACTGCCACTCGATGTTTATCCAAAGCATTTATCACTTTCTATCACGCTAGGTATTTTACTTTCTGATGTCTCCCATGTCCTCATGGAGGATGATAATTTTGTAGATTATCCTTACTAATACCCTTGATTAAGGTGGAAGCCTAAAAACCCAGACCCGAGATGATCAGGTGGACTAATTCTCACACACATGCACACCTAACCCCATATAATATTTAAAGTATTTCTCTTTGCATTTGAATCTCAGGGAAGAATCTTCCAATATCCTGCCTAGAGGCTGAAATCTAGCAAACTGTCCAGTTCTGGGGGCTGGATGTGGAGAGGGCTGTGAGAATTTCTGCGTGGTGGGTAATGGTGAGTAAGTAGCCACTCTCTGTTCAGGTGCCGACCCTTCAACTGTGCTTCCCATCTGCCTTCCAGAGGCCTTCTGCTTTCTCCTCTCCAGAAAACAAACGTTGAGTATTCAGGAAACTATAGCGTCGACCTCGCAGTAGTGAGTGGGGCAAAGGATGGTCTGAAACATGTTTATCGGTAAGAGAGTCCAGAGTCCAGACCTCAAAAGCCTGCCTGCCGTTGTTAAAGGGTTAACAAGAAAATCATCTTTCCTTTCTTTCATTGATGAACTGGATCCAACAAGAAACTTGTTCTGTGTGTATTTGTAATACATTATAGTGTACATTAATAATATATTCCCTGTACATTAGCTAAAGCCATTGACTCTCAGGGAAGCCCACTGCCTTAACATTCACTAGGAGAGAAGAGCTCCAGCTCCCTTTGTAAGCATTTGTCTCCTTTTTCATGTGCTTTTCAGGGCATACTAAATAATAGGCTTGGGATGAGACACTAAAGGCTAAGCTAGGTATTCACTAAAGCTGGGCCCATGTTCACAAGGAAAGGAGGAGGATTTGGGTTTAAATATTTGACATCTTACATTTCTATGACATTCTGTAGCACCATGTCCAACTTAATGCAGGCTAAGACATAGATGCAAAACACTGTTTGTCCTATGTCATGCAATTCTGTGCTTCCAACTTCTGCAGTTCCCCGAAATACTCTACGGCTCTCTGTTAGAGATACTGGGTGTCTGTTCATGGCCTTAATCTATAACATGTTCCACTAGGTCTCTGATGTGAGACTCCCCCTCTCTTTCTGCATCGTCCCTCTAACCCAACGAGCCACACCTTTTTCTAGGATAAGAGCTATGCTGTTTGGAATAGGTCTTACTTATCTCCTTATACAGGCAAGGAGAATCTTGCACAATGAAGTTACGCATGTTTCTGACTACAGAGAATAGGGTGGAAGGAAAAGGAAGCCAAAGAACAGAGCGGAAGGCTGGAAGTTACACAATAGCACACTCAGGATGTTTGTGCAGAGTTCATGATTTCCTTAATCTGTCACATGTACATCAAGACTCCTTCTGATTTTGGTGAACTTCTGCAAACTCCATGAAGTCATATTAGTAAGAAAAATGATCATCAAAATCAAGTCCCTCAACTAAACGCCAATGTCTTTTACTCTGAGTAACTAAAGATAACAATACGTAATTAGCCAGTTACCCTCCCATTGTCTTAGTTTGAAATTTTGTTTTATTTCTTTTTACCTATAAAATAAAAAAATCCAGCCCCTCTTTGTGGAATTTTCCACTGTTTCTATGGGTTCCATGCTGCAAATGAGATATATAGGTAAGCCGTGATCACTATTCAGCCACATTTACAGGAGGCAATCCTGGAACTCTCAAATAAATGACACCTTTCACAAACAACGGCTGATCCACTACCTAATAATTGTTTGCCTTACTTTTTTAACCTGGTAGATTTTTTTTTTAACTTGCCATTGCTACAATGGTGACATTTTCGTCAATAAAATTCTTTTTGATGAAAATATTGCACTTATTTAAAAAAAATATCTTGAAAGGGAATTTTGGAAGTGTGAAACAAAAGGCTGGCAATACAGTGGATCAATAAGCAAAATGTGACGTAGGGGGCAAGAACATGCCACTTTGGCACAAGCATGATTTTAAACTGAAGGCAATTAAGAAACAGAAGATACAGAAAAATACCTCTCTCCTGTCCTGCCCTGACCAAAAGTAGGATATGAATTTTCATTTGTAAATGTGAAGTTCTCATCCTCCTTAGGAGAATACCTCTCAGCCACCAGGATGCCCCATCAGCAGAGAGGACTCAGCAATCCAAAGGTTTTGCCGAGAAAAAGCTTTATGACAAACCTTGCTAAACCACCACTTTCCCATAGTTTACCACTCCTAAAAACTGTCCTGCACTTTTTCTTTTTCCAAAGGATATTATTATTTTTCTTATGACCCTTCTTATTCATCTGGCATAGAATGTTCTCTTTGGAAATGACTGTCAGTTGACATAACAAAGTTTCCTAATTTGTACTGAAGTCCACAGCTCCCACTATAAAGTTGTATAGCCTTTTGTCATCTGACTGCATGTAACAGAAAGTTGTAAATGTAAACAGAAATATGTAAAGTTTTTACATATTTAATCTTCTTTTTATGTGTGCTTTTCCTTTGGGAACCTAGGTCTGGGAGATTTTGATTTCATGGATTTGCAGTGGGCCCAGGAATCTGTAACCTTTTAAATGCTCTCCAGGCACTTAGGATGCTCTGCGAGGCCTGAGAACTACCAGACTAAAGAAGCATTAAAATATTTGCATGAGCTAGGAAATATCTAGAAATATATGACTAGCATTTGGAAGTGATTCTGAAGCTCCTTTCAAAAGAACTTTGAACTACAAGGCCCCTTGTCAAGAGAAATTCCTACATTAGAAAGTTTTTAAGTTTTATTTTCTCTTACTTAATGATCACAATCATATAAAGACAGACTTCCATTTCCTCCTTCATTAATTAAAGTAGTCAACATGATTAATTGAAAATGTACCATTCTTTTAACCTGTTTTGTACATAGGGATAATTAGACTCATAATGATTAATTTATTTGAACAAGTCATATTACAAAGGTTAAAATAAGAACCTAGGTAGGCCAGCTTCCTGGGCTTTCAACCTGTGCAACCACATAGAGTCCCATGCCTAAAAAAGTGCATGTTTGACTTAATGCACTGCTGTTGTCATGCTGAAATTCTCAAAAAGTTTTTAATGATGGGGCTATCATATTCCATTTGCTATTACTGGTAACACAATACCACAGACTAAGTTAGAAGGAAAATATATTTATGTGGGTTCACAATTCTAGAGGTCCAACGTTGAGTGGTCACATCTGGCAACACCTTTCTTGCTGATAGAGTCTCACAGTGGTGAGGACACATGGAAAGAGACAGGAAATGTGTGAGAGACTTGTCCAAACTGGCAGACCAACTCTCAAAATAACCCATTAATCCATTAATGATTAATGGATTAATGGATTAATCCATTCACAAGAATAGAGCCCAAATCACCTCTAAAGTCTCATAATGGAGAATAAAGTTCAATGAGTTTCAGAGGAGAAAATCCATGTTCAAAGCATAATAGAGTCCCTATTTTCATTTTGTACTAAGCCCTGAAAATTATCTATCCAGTCTGGCACTTAGGTAACTGACTCCACAATACAATGTTGTAGGGCTAAGCTCAGCAGGGAGAAAGATCACATGAATAAAGAGGCAGCATTATCTCTTTTATTCAAGATTTGACATAGTTATTTTCTATAAAAAATTTCATCCTGGTTTCACCATGTAGTACTGCAATGCTAGCCCCAGCACCTACCAGTTAAACAGAAGCTAGAGCCCAGAGCAGTTACATCCAAATCTCAGACAGAAACACTCACAGAGATGGATATAATTTACTCATAAATATTTACAATTTCAAATAGCTGGACATTAAGTCACTGTATTTATCTTGCTGCTTTGTGAATGAAGCCCATCCAACATCTACATCTGACTGGAAAAAAAATCTGTGGGGTTAATGCAGAAAAAAGACCCAAAAGTGGCAAAAATAAATGTTTCCATCCTGAACCAAAGAATGAATCATTTGTGCATTCATATGTTATAGAAAATGTGATTCCTTTTTTTCCAGTTTTACAAGGCCAACACCTATCAGAAACACAAATTCTTGCTTTTACTGATTTAGACGAGGTCTCTGAAACCATAAAAAGGCCGTTCATGGAAATGAACAAAGAATGTATTTATATCTTTATCCGAGGATTCTTGTCAGACTCTGTTCCAAATCAGCAGAGTAACATTTGCTTTTACATTTGTATGTTTCAGTGAATTTTTTAAACCCTGAAGCTAACGGGCTTTTGCTTATAGAGAAATAAACTGATACTAGGAGCGAAGACTTGGAATATACGTAGTAGAGTTGAATGTTTGTACCTGTTTATTAAACATCTTTGCTCTCACCAAACCTTACCATAGAATCAGCCTTCCCAGAAGGTTCTGAGGTCCAGAGTTTGTGTTCCATGGCTTCTTTTCCCTTAAGTCACCTAACACAATGCTCTCAAGTAGAAGAAACTCAGAAAACCTTCTCTGCCTAGGGTGATATTTCAGATCATAAAAATGATATTTTAAGCCAGTGGCTAAAGAAGTGAATTTAAAGATTGGAATTTCTGGTTAGGTAGTTGAAATTTGGAAATACTTCACAGTCTCATTATTTAGGTGGCAGCTCATAAACAGGACTGTCGCTTTTTAAAAGATTTTTCATTCATTCGTTTATTCAGGCACCAAACCTGTGCAGAGAACTTACCTTGTACCAGGCACTCCTTCCTGTAGGTGCTGAGAATATGACTTTGAACAAGACGACCAAGTCCTTATTCTTATGAAGCTTACATTCCAGGGATCAAGGTATATAAAGAAATACTAGGGGAGTATTTAGTCATAAGAGCGATGATGAAGATAAGATATGGTGATGTGCAAGGAAGCAATTGCCAGGGTTGCAGCTGAGCAGAAGAAGAAGACCGTTCTGAGGAGGTAACATTGAAAATGCAGCCTGAATGATAAGAAAGAGCCAGGCATGGGACTGTGTAGATGAAGAGCAATGTCTGACCCAGTGTAGAGCGAGTGCCAAGCCCCCGAGAAGGGGGCACTTCCTCGGGTAATGCAGTATGGCCCAGCGAGGTGAGGCCAGGGAGAAGGGGCCGGTGCATGTGGTCTCTGAGAAGTGGGAAGAGCCTTTGCGTTTGGTGGGAAGTGCAGCGATCGTCAGTGGGTGAGTGGAAAGACATGCTCTGCTCCTGTTGTAAAGCAACCCACCAGCATTTGAGTTGTAACTAGACTAGAGTTGGCAGAAAAAAGCAGGAAGGAAATTAGGACAGAAGTGACAGTCTCTTGGGTCAGGATGGAACCAGTGGAGGGCAGCAGCAGAGGTCAACAGAACTTACCAATGGATTGCACAGGGAGAGGCAGGTAGAGAAAGAGAAGATGTCGACTCCTAGGTTTGGGTTTAATAACTAAATGTGTGGTGTGGCACTTCTTGAGATGGAAAAGATGGAGGCTTGGGTAGAACAGACTGTGAAAGAAGACTAGAGTTAATTTTTTTAAATATTAAGTTTGAAATGCCTCTACTGTAAATCCAACTATTGAGTTCAGTCATCCAGGTATTGTAATCCTCTTTCTAGTTTTCCTCACAACCCAAAAAGTTATATTTATAATCCCATTGAGATGTTATTGGAATCCCAGCAGGTTAATTTTAATCTACCATCACCAATCCAACCCTCAATAAGAGTAAAGACACCAATACATGTTCCAAGTTAAAGGCCGCCAATGGGTCCTAAGTCCAATCCTTGTGAAGACGTGTGGACAAAGGCCTCAATCCTAGGCTTCTCCCAGCATTTATTATCTTGTGAAGAAAGGGGGGTGACTCAGGGATGAGTGATAGTGAGGGTGTCGGGGATTATGAGCTGGCTGGCCAGGTGTAAGGATGGCATTTCTGTAATTTGCAGAGATAAAGACATGTAGAAGGATAAATTTACATAACCCAGTTAAGGTAGCAGTGGAATAGTTTTGGGGGACTATTGCTTTGGTTTTAGAAATGCAAACTCTTCTGCCCTGGGGAGTCATAGCCTCTTATCTTGAGGCTCTACCCAGTTGATATTCCTGGAGCTATTTGCTCTAACATCTTGCCAGCTCAATCCTGTATTGTGGAGAGCACCATGCAAGGAAACAGGACTGTCTGATGGCTATAGACTTTGCACATTAGCACCTCTGCTAACCTTATTTGCAATGCTCAGAGCCAATTGAAGAAAGAAGGAAATAACTAGCCAGCCTTTTACATGTCAGTATAAGGAAATGAGTCCCCAAGTAATCAAAGTCACAGCAATTGATTTGGATTTAAAGGGAGTCACTGGAGTTGTCTCCCACAGAAATGTCAAGTAAGCAGTAGAACTTGGGTCTGAAACACAAGAAGTCAGGGATAAGCATCCAAACCTGAGAGTCACTGATGCACCTCAAAGCCCTATCCACTAAAACAGGGTAAATACAAAAGATGAGATGTCAGTAACACCATCACTTAGCAGAGAAATTAGCAAGGCACCTCAGAAGGTAGGACAATGAGAAAGATTAAAATCCAGATGTGTGTGTCTTAAAAGCCAGAAGAGAAAAGTGCCTCAAGGACAGGGTATGAAAGTGTGCTCCGTACTGATGAGAGGCCATGTAAGTGGCAGACAGATATGCATTATCAAAATATAAGGTGAATGCTTAGCTTTAAAAAATATTATTACAGGGCCAGGGATTTAGCTCAGTGGCATAAGTACCTGCCTTGCAAATGCACAGTCATGAGTTCAATCCCTGGTACCAAATAAGTAAATAATAAATAAATAAATAATTTAAAATGTTACTATAGTAAAAGGCATATTGCCATTAATATCCCTCAAAATACTCCCTTTCACTTAAAACATGTTTATTCCATATTCCTATCACTTTTTAAAGCCGTTCTAGAATTTTCTTCATGTCTTTACATGGTGTGATCAAAAATTTGGTGTCTACTACTTCTGAATGTGACCCATTGGAAATGCAGGCTCTTAAAAACATTATCGTGTGTCTTCACCCACCTTATTCACCAGATCTTGCATCGTATGACTTCTGGCTCTCCGGCAAAATGAAAATGGCCATAAAACATAAATCTTTTTAATCAGTTCAGGACATTAAGGCAGCCACAAAAATGTAAAGTCTTCACAATGAGGACTTTAAGAACTGCTTCTGTTGTAGCTTGACATAACTGATGCCATGTTGTGCCCTGTATTTGACCTACAAGAGTGAAAAATTACTCAGGGTACCAGTTCCATGAGGAACGCAGAAAGCAGAACAAGCTGCTCTCACAAGAAGGAAATTAGCCAGCTCAACGAAGAAGCAGGATGCAGGTGTCAACCAAAGCTAATGTAAAATTCTAGCTGAATTGTTCCCAACAGGATGTCTTGCTTTGCAGTTTTTTGTTTTAAAAACTCTGTAACCCTCCAGTTTAAGGCCACTTGGTCTGACTGTGGAACAGGTGTCTACGTGGGTGGTCACTACCTCAGCTAATAAAATCCCAAAATTTGTCAATTCAGCTGCTTAGACCTATATTGATTACAAACCCACCTTACTTCAGAAAGTGACAAGAAGCCAAGCATGGTTGCATACACCTTTAATTCCAGCACTCAAGAGGCTGAGGCAGGAAGATTACCTTAAGTGCAAGGCCAGCCTAGGCAACATACTCAAGTTCAAGGCCAGCTGAACTACATAGTGAGAACCTGTTTCAAAAGGAAAAAAAGTGGAAAGAATTGATCCGGCCTGCGGACCAATCTATGGGTCTCAACCTGGAGAGGGGATCGGGGATGGGGGCAGGACAAGAGAAAAGAGAGATGGAGACAGGATGAGATTCCAATCGAGTCTCGTTTATTTTTAAAATGGTTACAACTTATATAGGGTGGGGGCGGGCCATAGGCAGGAAGAAGGCTTAATCTGATAGGTCATCATCATATCCGGATATATGATGTAAGCAGGAGAGGATTATGGGTAATGTAGGCAGGCTGAAACAGGAAGTTTGCTTGTCATGTGCATTGCAGGCAAGGGGAGGATCATGGGAAATGTAGGCTGACACACAAAATGCCCTCAGGCAGGAGGGGCAGGGCAGCAGCAGCTATTTAAAACTGCTCCCTACAAAGAATGATGGGATAAATATGTTCAAAATGAAGGGAAATATTTGAAGATATTAACGACCATATGTCTTTTACTGTGATTTTTTTTCTCTGCTTTATCTATTCACCAAATTTTTCTATCACACCTTAAGAATGGCACTACAGGTCTTTGGCCACCTTGATGGGGCAGTGCCAGAGTGATGGCATGAAGTGTGAGGTTGAAGGAACAGATGCCATCCTCTGCCCACATGAACAGAACTTCCAGAGCTAGGCTGGACTGGGCACCTTCAATGTTCTTAAAAGCTTTTGATTTGAAAATGAAAGTACACAATAAAAAAATGCTGTAAATTTTTCACTGCCACCCACATAGCTTATAAATCTTGAAATGCCATGACAGAGCTCCTAAATAACCAGCATTAATAATTTTATAGGGGTAGCTCTCCAAGACATCATGAAGAAATAACTAATAAAAGCAATTGTAAAAAGCTGAATAAAAATAGAAAAACTGACTGGGAATAACTCATGCCTGATGAATTTCTATGTTGTAATGCTAACAAAGCTACCATAAACACAGGCCAATGACTTCTGTGGTTAAGGCATTTATATTATAACAAATCCCAAGCTAGCAAAATATTTGTCTAGGATCATGACAAACTTTTATATCACTTGTCCACAAAGTACTACTGAAATTCTATCATATTCCATTTCATTCAACAAATATTTTATCAAGCAGATAGACAGGGAAGAGGCTGAACTTGTAGATGAAGGAGACAGAAAGATGAATCACAAGTGGACCCTGTCTTCAAATAACTAACAAGAAGTCTGTCTACCCTTGGCTGAGTAAGAGTTCAGACTCAATTGTCTGCATCAGCACTGTAACCCAATGCGTGGACACAGAAGGTACTCAGTGGTAGTCAATAAATGAATGTATTTCATGGAAAGATAAATATATCCAGTAGGTAGTAGGTATACAATGAATCGTTGAAAGGGCATCTGACAGGGTTACAAAATAAGTGGGAGAAACATAAGCATAAGGGTATAGAACAGGATTATCAGAAAAAGTTATTGAAAAAGCTGAGCCTGTAAACTCTGGACTCTGGGAGGCAGAGGCAGGAATTTTCAAAGTTTGAGCCCAGCATGGACAACCTAGCAAGTCAGAGTGGACTTGTCGCAAATTTAAAAATAGAAAATGGGCTGGGAATATAGTTCAGTGTAAAAGCTCTGGGTTCCATCCCTATTGTTGAAAAAAAGATTATAAAACATTTTTATTTTAAAAAGAGAAAAAAATTACCATTTGTAGCTTCTGAAATAGGTCTTGAAGCTAGATACAATGCTAACAGGTAGAGACAGAAGGAAAAATATCCTAGGCATGGAGGGAAAAAGCTGCTTCTGTTAAGATTTTTTACCACAAAAGGAGATCCTCAAGTTTCGATTCCTGCTTAAAAGAAAAGACTCACATGGAGAAAGAGACTCTTTATACTCAGGTATTCAGCTGTGCTGCCTTGGGGTCATTTTATAATACTGAGTCAACATTCTATAGAGGCAAAGTATATGACTGTCCTGGCTGGGCCCACAGTGATAACTCACACAGAAAGCTATTGGCCATGAGCTAGTGCCAACCTTCCTCACCTGATAGTACTTTCTTTGGAAATAGCAGGTTTGGTTAGGTCACCGGGAAATTTTAAATGAGGATAGTGTGTCATCCTGCCTCGCCAAGAGCCTTGCAGTAGACCAGGGTATAACATAGATAGGTGTATCCAGGGTCAGCCACAAATGGCTTCCCTCTCTTCCTCTTGCATGGTGACACTAAAGATACCATCAATGACACCTGCAGAGGTAACCAAGATGACAGTTTTGTGAACTCTTGCAGTGGGCATCCTCTCCCCAACAACAGATACTCTGGGGCAAACATGAAAAGATTATAAACAGGATAAACTAGAGGAAAATGTCCATCTCTCCTCCCTTTGGCTGGATGCTCTGCCTCAAAAATGTTCCAGATGTGTGTTAGGAAGAAGGGGAGAAAAGAGAGAGAGCCAGTTTCATCAGTTTGAGACAAGCACTGTCACTCAGAGCCCTGTGCTCAGAAAGGCCTCATGCTTGGTTCAGTGATCCGTCATCACCACCTTGAAATTCATTGTCCTCTGGGATCTGAAAATTATAAAGCCATTCCTGGAGGTGGAGAACTGGCCGTCAGGGAAGAGCAAGCTCAGGCCTGATTCTTACCAGGGCCTGAAACCGGTGTTTCTGGACCTTCTCCTCCCAGGCAGGCCCAATGCAGAACAAAGGGGAGTTACCTGTGTATAAAGGGGAGCAGGAAACAGCTCTCACCAATAGAAACAGTCCTCTGGAGGCCCATATTTTAAAACTTTTGAAAGAAATAACCATGAGTATTTACATTCTGTTACATATCTGTTGGCTACATTTTCAAAATAACTAGACATTTTTCTTAGGAAGGTCTTAATGGCTCAAGACAATACACTCTTGTTATCTCTTGGATATGAAGCCCTCTGCACTCCCTCATAACCTCAACTGAGCGAGCAATCTGGGGCAGGGTGGCAGACAGAGATACTACACGTCTCAGAGAGAGAAAAGGAAGCTCCAATCAACAAACACCCATACTCACAGCTTTCCAACTCCCTCCCTTCACATGCCTCCCCTCGTGGCCTTCACTGACACATTTTGTAACTCACAGCACCTAGCTCCCTTGATCTCGTGACACAGATCCTTTAGTAGTGGGGAGTTACAGCATTTGACATACGTTGTCCTAATTCTAACTACAATGAGAACCACTAAGCTCTCTCTTACCTGTCAAGTTTGCACACACCACAGCCACATGCTTCTTCATAAGACTCCCACCTATCCTCAGATATCACTATGGATGCCATTTCCTCTGGGTCTCCCTCCTTGGCACATTCCTCTGCCCCACTCACCACCAAGCCAACCCTTCCACCCTACCCTTCCCTTTTGTTATAGGGATATTTCCTTGATGGTACTTAGTACCTTCTTCTTAAACTTACTTGTACCCCCCCCCAAACCTAATCATACTCAGAACAAGAATTTGCTTGCCTTCTTCTCCATTAAATTCTCAAAAACCTGCCAACCAAAAAAGAAAAATCTGTTGAATGGTGTTGAAAGTTGGATGTTGTTGAATTATTTCTATTTGTTTTAGCACAGTCCTTAAAAAAAAGGATTTGTGTTTTCATTTAACAAATGAGGAAACTAAAGTTTAAAAAGGTTGAATAAATTAGCCACGGTCACATTATTGGGGGTACAGCAAAGGCTGGGTATTTAGCTCAGTGGTGTAAATGCCTGCCCGGCAAGCATGAGGTCGTGTGTTCAATCCCCAGTACCACAAAAAAAAAAAAAAAACCCAAATGAAGGTGCTGCAACCAGGTTACCAGACTTAAAGTTCTGTATGTTTAATTCCCTGTACCAGAGTTTGAGCAGAATGATAGAAAGTAAGGGATTTATTTTCAACATTGGACCTTGACAAAACCAAAATGGCAGAGTATCAAACAGCAGCACAATAGTCTCTCCAAGACCCAGAATCTAGACACCTAGAAAATAACAACTTGGCAAAGAGAAAAAAAGAAGTAGATACCTAGGAATCATACTGAGAGTGTGGGCAGCAAAATCAGCCAGTGGATGAACAGGGCTGCTGTCAGAGATAATTTGTTCAAAAATACCTTAAAAACAACAAGAGAACAGGAAAAATGGACCAAATAGCTACTAGATGATATAAAGAAAACTAACCTAGGATTAATTAGAATTAATGAAAATTCATAAGACTGTGCAAATGGCACCAAAAATCCTGTCTACAGAAATAATAGCAGAAAACTTTCCAAAAACAGGGAAAGAATTAAACATAAAAATAAGTTAGGCATATAAAACTCCAAGCATGCATGATGAAAAAGAGCCTCTCCACAACATATCATAGTCTCAGAAGTCCAAGACAAGGACAGAATCTTAAAAGCTGTCAGAGAAAACCAACAAATCACTTAGAAAGGTTAACCCATTAGAAATACAACAGATTTCTCAAAATAAACCTTAAAGGCCAGTAGAGATTGAAGTGAAGTGTTTCAACCCTAAAAAGCAACACCCAACCCAGATTTGTATATCCTACAAAACTATATTTCAAAATTGATGAAGACATAAGATATCTCTATAACAAAGAGGTCCTTTAAAAAACTGTGACCACCAAACTACCACTACAAAAATTCTCAGCGATATTCTAGAAAGAGACAATGAAACCAACAATGCCAAAAATTCTAATAGAATTTTGTGGTCTGCATTCCTGTGGCCCCACTACAAGCCTCATATAATAATCATAGCCATGCCCAAATCTAGCATTTGTGATTGGTTCATTGTCTAATGCGCAGATTGATGGTGTGAATGTCTCACCTACCCGGGGTAGATCCAGGATAAGATGTAACAGTGGGAAAAACATGTGTCTCACTCTTTTGCTGTTTGCAGTAGCCATGAATGGCTGCCCCACCATGCCACACTGCCTTGGAGCCAACTGAGTACGGACTAAAATCACCAAAAACTGTAAAAAATAAACCTTTCCTTCCCTAACTTTGGGCATTAGATATTTTGTCTCAACAAGGAGTAAAAAGTAACTAAGACAAAATGAATATACCAGATAGTGTGAGCACTTAAACAGAAGGGAAAAAGAAAGGAAATTAGCAAAAAGAAAGTAATACAATAACAAGAATAAGTCAATAACCTTCAATAATAACTCTCAATGTTTATGGTCTCAATTCTCCCCATCAAAACAAACCTGACAATATGTTGTATACAAGAAAAACATTTAATCCAAAAAGAAATTCACAGTTTAAAAATCAAAGGACAGAAAATAATATTCCACCACAGGAGCATGAAAACAAGCATTAATTACTATCCTACTTTCAGACAAAGTAGACTTCAAACCAAAACTGATCAGAAGCAGTAAAGAAGGTAACTATATGTTGGATAAGGGAACAATTCAACAAGAATGGATGACAATTATAAACATAGGACTGAAAGTCACAGATGAAAAAACAGTGCTCTATATGACAGGGAACCAGAAAAAAGTGGGGGTAGCTTATCCATCAGCTGCAGATTTGTTGGAAAGACGTAACACTTTTATACAACGGAGAACTACTCAGCTATAAGGAAGGAAAACCTTGAGGCTCTTGTAAGTAAATGGATCCAACTTGAGACCAAGCTCAGGGGTAAAAAGGTTCAGAACCACTTAGGTATATAGCAGGTTGCCTCTCTAATCTAAAATCTAAAGGAGTTACTGGGATACAAATTTACAACACATCCTGGAAAAGTGAAAGGGGAGGAATTGTCTAAATAGGGAAGGCAGAGGACATTGGTAATCTTGTATCGTGATTTGAAACCCATATTGTTTTCATTGCTTTGTTTAGTTTGGTTATATTCTGTTCCAGTTTGTCTACTTGTACTAGATTTGAGAGCACAGACAACTATTCCAAAGATAGCAGGATATACTACAGCAAACATTTTTAATCTCCTATTAACTTAATCTGAAATCCTGTATTGCTTTCACTGCCTTGTTTTGACCGATGTTAGTTAAATCTGTCTTATTAGATCACTGTCTTGTCTTAACTGACTTTATTCGAATTTGTTATGTTTGATAGTATCAAGTCTGAAAGTATAGGTAACTACTCTGAAGACGATAAGATTCACTAAGGATACCTATTCTGGTTTGATTATTACCCTCTTTTGAAGTCCTATAATGTCTCCAATGTTTTGTTTTTATTGATTTTATTCCACACTGCTATATGGGCAATTCCAATGAAGGTAACAAGAGACATCATGGTAATCATTGTAGATCACTTTGTGGTTTTAAATTATGTACTATGTCCATCCTTTTGTTTTGAATGTTCCCATTTTTTTTCTTTTCTCATTTGGCTTTATTCTTTTTAAAATAAAAATTAAAAAACAGTTGTAAACATATATGCAACAAATGCAAATAAACCCAACTTCACAAAACTACCTGACATAAAGGATCGTATAAATACCAACATAATTACAGTGGAGGGTCTTAGTACCCCACTGTTACAAATAGACAGAACTTCTAGACCAAAAATCAACAAATAAATATCAGAGTCAAACTAAACCTTTGAATGAATAGACTTAATAAATGTCTACAGAGTATTCCACCCAACAACAACAGAATATACATTCTTTGCAGTAACTCATGGGACTTTCTCTAAATAGACAACACATTAGCCCATAAACGATGCTTAAATAAATGCAAAATTATCAAAATTATGCCACATATGGTACTAGATTATAGTGCAAATGAATCTAGAAATCAATGGCAAACACACAGAAATTATGCAAATATATGAAATTAAACTATATCTCTTGAATAATCAATGAATCACAGAAGAATTTAAGGAAGAAATTAGTCTCTAACGTCAAATGATAATGTCAGTACCATATAACAGAACTTACAGTACATAATGAAAGCAGTCCTAGGAGGGAAATTTATAGCTATGAATGCCCATATCAGAAAATCAGAATGAACTCAAATAAATAACCTATGGACACACTTCAATTTCCTAAAAAAAAAAAAAAAGTACATCCAAAACTAGAACAAGGAAAAAATAAAATAAAGATCAGAGGAAAAACTAATGAAATTTAGAATAAAGAAAAAATACAAAGAATCCATTAAGAGCTGGTTCTTTGAAAGAATAAACAAAGTAAACAAACACTTGGCCAATCTTACCAAAAAAAGGAAAGATCCAAATCAATGTAATTAAATGTAAAAATGAGAAATCACAAGACATGCTACCAAAATTCAAAAAACAATGTTAGTTATTACTTTGAGAACCTATACTGCAATAAATTGGAGAACTCAGAAGAAATGAATACATTCCTAGATACACATGAATTGCCAAAATAGAATACAAAAGATATAAAAACCCTGAAAATGCTATAATAGGCAACCAAATAGAAGCTGCAACTTAAAAGTAAGAAAAGTCCAAATCTTGATGAATTCACTATTTGATGAATCCTATAAGAACTTTAGGGAATGCATAACATCAGTACACCCCAAACTCTTTAATGAAATTAAGAAGGAAGGAATACTCCTAGCATCATTCCTAGAAGCTACTGTTAGCCTAATTCCAAAACCAAGCAAGGACTCAACAAAAAAAGAGAACTTTAACCCAATCTCTTTAGTGAACAGAGGCATTAAAATCCCCAACAAAATACTCACAAACAGAATACAATAAATCATCAAAAAGCATACATCATGACCAAACAGACTTCATCTCAGGGATTCAAGGATGGTTCAACAAACACAAATCAATAAAAGTAATACATTACATAACTAGAAGCAAGAAAAAAATCATATGATAATCTCAATGAATGTAAAAAAAGGTTTTGACAAGATCCAACACCCATTCATATTAAAACTCTGAAGAAAACACATATTGCTAGGTGTGATAGTATATGCCTGTAAATTCCAGCAGTCAGGAGTCTAAGGCAGGAAGATCAATGTGTGTTCAAGGTCAGCCTAGGCTCCCTAGTGGGTTAAAGGTCGACCTGACTGCTAGTGAAAACCTGTCTCAAAAAAGAAAAAGAAAATATAGAAGGACTTTATTTCAAACTGATAAAAGCCATTTGGAACAAACCTAAGATCAGCATCATAGTAAATAGAGAAAAGCTTAAAGTTTGCTTCTAAAACCAGAAAAAAAGGGGCTGGGGATTTAGCTCAGTGGCATAAGCACCTGCCTTGCAAGCAGGCGGTCATGAGTTCGATCCCCGTACCAAAAAAAAAAAAAAAAAAACAGAAAAAAAGACAAGAATACCCACTATCACCATTCCTGTTCAATATAGTTCTTGAAATACTAGCCAAAACAATAAGTCAAGAGAGAAATAAAAGAGGTATGTATAAAAAAGAGAGACATCACATTATCAATATTCTCAGATGTTGTGATCTTTTCCAAGAAGATCTCTACCAAAGGACTGCTAGAATCAAGAATTAATTTCAGTAGCATAGCAACATACAAAAGACACAAAACTCAGTGGCATTCCTGTACACCACTAATGACAACAAGAAGCCCCTAAACACATGGAAATTAAATAATACTTCCTAAAGAACCACTGGGTCTCAGAAGAAATTAAATAAGAATTTAATATCTACAATTGAATGAAAATACAAATACAACTTACTGGAACCTGTGGGATGGAATGAAAGGAAAATGAAATGAAAACAAATGAACAACCTAATACTGCACCTCAAACCTCTAGAAAAAGTATAGCAAGTCAAGCCCGAAGCCCAGAGAAGAGAGGAAATTACAACAATCACAACAGAAATTAATGCAGTTGAACCTAAGAAAACAATCCAAAGAATTAATGAATCAAATAGTTGGTTCTTTGAAAGAATAAATAAAATTAATAAACCCCTAGACAATCTTATCAAAAAGAGGAAAGAAAAAACTCAAATCCATGCAATAAGAAATGAAGAGTAAAATCACTACAGATCTTGTGGAAATACAGATCATAAATACCTCCTTCAAAAACATTGATTCTCATAGGTTTGATAACAGAAGAAATGGACAGATTCCTAGAAACATGAATTACTAAAGCTGAATCAAGAAGATGTAAAGCTGCTGAATAGCCCAACTTCAATTAATGACATTGAAAATGTAATAGAACCTTACCAACAAAGAAAAGCTCATGTCCTGATGAATTCACTGCTGAATTCTATAAGAAATTTAGGAAAGAATTAGTGGCAACACACCTCATACTCTTCAAGGAAATTGAAAGGGAGGCAAGTCTCCCTAACTCATTCCTGGAAGCAAAGATTACCCTAAAATCAGAGAAAGACTCAGCCAAAAAAGAATAACCCAATTTCAATTAATGAAACTGAAGCTGTAATTAAACCTTTACCAGCAAAGAAAAGCCCAAGTCTTGGGGCTGGGGATTTAGCTCAGCGGCATAAGCGCCTGCCTTGCAAGTGCGTGATTGTGAGTTCGATTCCTGGTACCGATATTAAAGAAAAGCCCAGGTCTTGCTGGATTCACTGCAGAATTGTACAAGAAACTCAAAAAAGGCTTAATTATAACACTTCTCAAGCTCTTCAATGAAATTGAAAGGGAAGCAATTCTCCTAACTCATTCCTGGAAGCAAAAATTTCCCTAATACCAAAACCAGAGAAAGACCCAACCAGAAAAGACCAATCTCCCTAATGAACATAGATGCAAAAATTCTCAGTAAAATACTGACGAACAGAATGTATCAAATCATCAAGAAGATTATACACCATGAGTAAGTGGCATTCATCCCAGAAATGCAGGGATGCCTCAACATATGCAAATCAATAAATGTAATCCACCAAATCAATAGAGCCAAAAATAAGAATCACATGGTGTTTTTGATAGATGCAGAAAAAGCGTTTGATAAAATCCAACACTCATTCATGATAAGAAACCTATGGGAAATTGGAATAGATAGTCTTTACCTCAGTCTGACAAAAGCCATCTATGTCAAACCAACAATCAGCATCATATTAAATGGTCAAAAACTGAAAGCTTTTACTCTAAAATCAGGAACAAAACAAGGATGTCTATTATCACCACTCTTATTCAGTATAGTGCTGGAATTACTAGCAGAGCAATTTGACAAGAGAGAGAAATAAAAGGAGTAAGGATAGGAAAACAAGAAGTTAAATTATCATTATTTGCAGATGGCATGATACTCTACATAGAAGATCCCTAAAACTCCATTGAAAGATTTCTAGGTATAATAATTAAATTCAGTAAGGTAGCTGGATACAAGGTCAACTCTCAAAAATCAATAGCATTCCTATACACAAACAACAAACTCACTGAGAGAGAAATACGAGAAGCCACACCCTTCACAATAGAATCCAAAAACATGAAATACTTAGGAATCAATCTAACAAAAGAAGTAAAACATCTATTCAGCAAAAATTATAATACCCTGAAAAAAGAAATTGAAGAGGATCTCAAAAAATGGAAAGACATTCCTTGTTCATGGAAAGGAAGAACAAACATTGTGAAAATGGCCATTCCCCAAAATTGTATACAGATTTAATGTAATTCCAATCAAAATACCATTAGCATACCTCACAGTTCTAGAGAAATCATTCCTAAAATTCATCTGGATCCAGAAAAGACCTAGAATAGAAAAGGCAATTCTGGGCAACAAAGGCAAGGCAGGAGGCATCACAATTCCTGACTTGAAATTATACTAGAAAACTATTGTGATAAAATCAGTATCGTACTGGGATAAAAACAGACCTAAAGATCAATGGAATAGATTAGAAGATATGACCACAACTACAAACACATTCAGCCACCTTATTGCTGACAAAAGCACCAATCGTGTTCACTGGAAGAAAGATAGCCTCTTTGATCAATGGTGCTGGAAAAACCGGCTTTCCCTATACTGAAACCTAAAATTAGAACCGTGTCTATCACCATGCAGTAAACTAAAGTCAAAATGGGTCAAAGATCTAAATATTAAAATAGAAACACTAAATCTGCTAGAAGACAAAATAGGTAGAAATCTTGACAACATAAGGATAGGGAGAGTTCATGAACAAAACTCAAACTGCTTGGGAAATTCTTCCCAGAATCAACAACTGGAATCTTGTCTTATTAACAAGTTTTTGCATATCAAAAGAAATCTCCAAAAAGAGTGAAAAGAAAACCAACAAATTCAGAAAACAGCTTGGCCAATATCTAAAAGGACTTCTATCTAGAATATATAAAGAATTTTTTAAAATCAGGCTCCCAAAATTCAAGGACCCATTCAAAAATGAGCATCTGAGATGAATACACACTTCTCAGATTAAGAAATATAAATGGCAAATAAATTCATGAAAAATCTTCAACATCAATGATCATTAGAGAAAAACACTGAGTCCATCTCACTCCAGAAAAAATGGCTAAGATCAAGAAATCAACAAGTAATAAATGCTTCAGGGGCTGTAGAGAACAAGGAACATTTCTGCACTGTTAGTGGGAATGTACGCTGGTGCAACCACTGTGGAAATCAGCATGGAGTTGTCTCAAAAACCTAGGATTAGAGATTCCATTTGACTCATCTATCATGCTTCTGGGTATTTTCCCAGAAGAGCTGTCAACATCATACCACAGTGATATATGTGCACCAATATTTATAACAGCACAGTTTGTAATAGCCAAAACTTGTAAACAACCCAATTGCCCACCAATCAAGAAATAGATTTTTTAAATGTGGTATTTTTATACAGTGGAGTACTACTCAATGGAATACTACAAGGAAACGTTACACAGAGGCCTTTATAAGTAAATGGATGCAACTCGAGACCATACTCATAAGTGAAATAAATCAAACTCACATGTATAAACACTGTATTGTCTCCCTAGTGTAGAAAACTGAAAGAGTATGTGTGATCCAAACTCTACAATAAATATTGTGAAGGGTAAGAAACTGCTCAGAGAGGAAAAGTAACTGGGATAAGAGAAAGGAGACAGAAGGAAGAGAAAAAGAAAAAGACATAAATTTAGAAAGATAGATAGACAGATGATAGACATGAGATAGTTAAAATGACTATACTACTGATTGTATTAGTTCTTGGAATAGCACAATTAATACTCATATGATTGCATGTCTATATCTGGTAATCTAAGCAATTCTTTTGAAGGTAATAATATGCAATATTATAATCATTGTTAAATTCCTATCATCTTGTTTTGTAAGCCTATACTGTTATTATTTTGGGTTTGTTATTATTGTTGTTTGTCTCGCTTTTTACTTTTCTTTTCAGTGTCTTTGTTTCTCTTAAGTGTGGGGCTGGGGGTTTAGCTCAGCAGCATAAGCACCTGCCTTGCAAGTGTGTGTGGTGTGTGGCATAAACACCTGCCTTGCAAGTAATCCCTGGTACCGATAGAAAAAGAAAAAGAAAAAAAAATGGCATTGTACACAGTGCAGTACTACTACAATAAGGAAGGATGAACTCAAGTCATTTGTAGGAAAATGAATGTACCTTGAGACCATATTATTAAGTAACACAAATCAGACACACGAGTTTAAATAGTGCATGGTTTCTCTTATAGGAGAAACCCACAATGTAAATAAAAAGCAAAATAAAAGACAAAAGGAATTCCAGAAATAAGTCTTTTGCAAAAGAGAAGGGGTCCAAGAAATAGAGGGAGAGATGGGGGAAGAGGATGAAAGAAAGAATTACGATGTGTGGTATACAGGTACCAATGCTCCATGAGGAATCCAATCATTATACTATAAACATACACTAACTTCTAAGAAAGACTTGAACATCTATAATTCTAAAAGCTCATTAAATGGTCTATGTAAGGCTATTGATTCTTCATCTGGTGCTAGGGCCTTCAGTCCAAGACAGGTCGTTGGCAAGTGTATCATCCCTGAGAAAAACCAGGATATTCAGCATCATGACCCTGAAGTGTACCTTTTGTGTTCCCAAGACTCCTACTAAAAGTTCAAGGTACATTGGAAGCATGCCCAGACCAGGCTCCCAGATAGGTATTATCTGAGGGACACTGGGAACCAGGAAAACTTGTACTATCTGTAGAAACTGCTTTGCTACCACATGTCAAGTCAGTTGTACCTTGGAACGCTGGTCATACGGCAGCCAAAGCATGCTAATGCTGTCACTGCCAAGCTGTTTACTCCTATAAAACCCCTGCCTGCAGTAGCTTAGTGTGAAACAGAGCACTGTGGACTGGTGTATTGCCATTGGGCCTCCAAGTACTATCTGGCAAATATTTGTACATCCTATCACCACTGGACCTTCTGAGAGGTAATTTTGCTGAGTTTGTATTCCTTATAGGATTTTGCCAAGCAGTGCTGTTGCTAAATACATGCTCCTAGTGGACTTTCTGAGAAGTGCTGTTGGCCTTCCCTATGCATAAGTATCAATTAACCCTGTCCTCCCTGTTAGTACTGGTTAATAAATCTTAATAATTCTTCTCTTTCACAATCCATCAATGGGTATGTTTCTAGTTTCTCAGCAACCTACTGCATTGCCCTGGCATACCTGGGCTGTAGATGAGACAATTAGTGAGCCAGCCAGCAGGCCAGATAAGCTGAGTGTTTAGATCGTGGAGATTTGGTAAGTGAGGAAATACTGGGATGGTTGTTACCCCATGTGAGGAGGAGGCTACTGACTATTTTGGATGTTTGAAAACCATAGTATGAGTACACTGAAAATGCACCCATAGATTAAGAGACGTAGGGTCATTTGTTAAAGGGAAAGATGGCTTAAAAGCAGACAAACGTAAGATCACAATGTCTGTATGTTAACTTCTCATGGAAGCCACCATATACCTTGAGGTCCAAGTTCAAGCACATGCAAAGCAATTGCAAGATGAAGAGAATTGGGAAAACCTATTAAATGCCAGTGCTATGGATGGATATGACTAGAATGGTAGAGATAACAAGATCCCAGACTGAGCTCAAGCTGGAGCCCAGACAAGCTGGAGTAAGAATCAGGTCAAGGGCTGGGGATTTAGCTCAGCGGCATAAGTGCCTGCCTTGCAAGCAGGCAGTCATGAGTTCAATCCCTGGTACCGATAAAAACGAAAAAGACTAAAAAAAAAAAAAAAAAAAGAATCAGGTCAAGCCACACAGACTGAAATCAGATGAAAGGAATGAGGCTCAGGAAATGAGCAGCGGAGACGCCTATCTCGGGATACCAAGAGAGAGGGAACAAGCCTTTCTGGCTGCCTACGAGGTGATAACCAAGAGCCAATTTGGGTGGATCTTGGACTCTGTGCTCTATGTTGATAGTTTTGTCTGATTGCACAACTTAAAATATTTTTTATAAACAACTTTGGAATAATTCTTAAATTGTAGTTATAGGTTTATCTTACACATATGCTATTTTGCTTGTACTAAAGTAATTTTGTCATTTAAGAGTTTAAAGGTTTGTCAGGCCTAGGTGAAATGTAACATCTATACCACAGGGGAAAAAATATGACAAAGACCATTTAAAAATTCAAGCTCTCACAAGCGTACAGCAGAAAGAAAGAAACAGTAAGTTAGAGAGAGGAAAAAATACATAGAAAGTTTTGAGTTTAACGGTATATTTTTATGAGAAAGAATGGTAAGACAAAATTTCATGATAAAGAAAAAGATAGACTTGTTACAAAAAGGAAAAAAATATAAGGGCAAAATAGGAAGGTTATGTTTAGTTAAGGGGTTATAGAGGTTAGAGCTTATAAAAGGAAAAATCATGTGATTAAGTTGGTTATACTTAAAACACTGTTTAAAGAGTTTTCTAATCTATATGTTTAAAGCAATAAAGTTTCCTAAAGACATTGATCTGCACTTAGTAATTTACAAGGATTGGCCCAAGAAACAAAGGATTTTGTCAAGGTGATTTTTTGTGTTTTCTACTATCCTCATTATGTTGCAGCTGAGTTAGTCAGAAATATTATAAGCAGTGAGACAGGGCTAGGTCCTCAAAGGAGCCAGTACAGAAGCCCGCATAGTTTGCAACTTTGGGGAAGACAGACACCTCCTGCTGTGGGCCAGGCTTCAAGACAAAGGAGCAAACAAATGCATCTACATCCTAAAGACTGATATTCTAATTAGTTCCCTATCACCCTGGAGTCACAATCCCATCCCTCTGGGGGAAAAGTCACAGCTCTAAGAATGCCCACTTCCTACATGACTTGCTTTCCTATTTGTCCCTAATGTAATCAATTTTACCTGAACTATCGATCTTATTGACTAACTATAGTTATGTCCCACCTTACGCCCATCTGCCTTGTGAGTTCCTAGTCTTCCCCTGCCTTGAACCCAAGGTTTTACTCTGAAAGTCCCTGAAAAAGACAGAATCCTGGGCAAGCCGCTTGGGACCCCTTCTGTTTCTCTTCACATGGAAGCTTTCTCTCAATAAATATATTCTACTCTTCACCTCCATTGTTTGTAGTAGGTTAGGCATTTCATTCCCTTATATCAATTAGTTTTCAATTACCTGGAGAAACTCCTCCCCATTTAGATAATCCTATTATCTAAAACCCAGTGGACATTTGTTTGCTTTGACAGAATATACATTCACTCGTGCATCAGATATCAAGTCTATTTGTGATCATTACTGTGGTTCTTTTAATATAAAAGGTCCAAAGCAATTTTTTGATTTTTCAGTGTTATCAGCCCTACTGTGATAACTAAAAGATTTGGATATTAATCACCTAAGGAATGCATTTGTGAACAAAGAAGAACACATTTGTTCTGATATAAATATGACAGTCATGATTATTACCTTAAAACGAATTGTCAAAACACTCAGAATTCTAATCATGACTGTTTTAATTCTTTTGGCATGCATAGTTTTGATTCTTCTTTAAAGTATTAATAATTGGTTTCATGGAAAGACCCTAACAAGTTCTATAAGCAAATTGCTTTTTCTTTGATTTTTTTAGTAAAAAAATTTGGCATGAATTGGTATTAGGATTTTTGGTTAAACCAACTAAATTTGTTTAACTATTGTTGGCTTTATCTTGTATTCTTCTTGCAAACCTTTGTAGCTCTTGTTTCTTGGAATTCTACAGATATATATCTCCTAATAAAAAGGTCTGATCTAATGTCTTGAAATGCAGCCATCACCTATAAGAACAGATAAGATTAAATGTAACAATGGACTCCAACTAAGCTTAGCCTGAGAAATATTCAATCTAAACCTCTTTGTTTTTCAAATGTGGCTGAAAGAGTTATGACATTAACTCGTGATTGTCAACTATTTCCCTTCCAATATAGGACAGATAAGACAAACAACTGGGACAGTATTCCAACAATGAAGGATAATTAAAAATTAACTGCTAGATAGTTGATCTGTGATGCCTTTGGTGAGACTCTCACAAGGACAAGAGGGCAATATAAAGAAAGCATGAGATTTGTCAAAATCAAGATGGAATCTCTAGCGTCAGCCTGACCAAAAAATAAAGCCAAGAGGGTATGTCTTTAGCTTCTCATAAATTACAAAACTATGTTACTCCTATAAACTTAGAGTTGTTCCTGTTGTACACTAGCAAAAAGAGCTTCGTTATATTTGTATTATACCAAATTACCTGTAATGTGGCCTACTGTTCTATATGCATGTTTCTTTTCCTCAGGGTGACCTAACTGATACATTAATCAATGCTCTCCTCTATAAAGAATTGTTAAACCTAACCTAATTGGTATGTTAACCATTGTTGCCCTCTACAAATAACAGATGTGGTGCTAAAAAAGCTAACAAAGGTTGTTAATTACTGCTAGACTACTCTGTCCTCTGCTAAGGAAAACAAAGGTCTTCCTCATTAGCAGATTTCCTGATCCACACCCTGGACCCCTTTACTTTATAAATTGTAATATGTACTTAAAGGTGGCAAGTATAAAAGAGCAACACACACAACTTTTGCAATCTCCAACTGCACTGTGTCTCTAGGCCCAGGATAAAATAAATCAGTGCTGCTTTTTAAAATATGTTTTTGCCTCATTTTTTGAACTCGAGTTTGGGGGCTCGTTTGTGGATTACAAGAGTCCCATTTATAGTTGGTTGCAATTCCTTTGTACTACCTGAAGAAATGCTTTATTCAGTGTGTTTGTTTTTTGGTATGTCTTGATATAATCTACTGCTATTTCTATTATACTTGATTCTGATGTACACCTGGTGTGGCATCTGAGAGACATCATGGAAGATTGGTGTGATAAGATTATAAGGGCACTAAGACACACAGGAAGTCAAAATGTGTAATTGTCATTGTACAAAAGAAAGGAAAAGAAAGTTTTCTAAAAGATATAACTGCATATATATTTAAGTGTATAAAATAGATAACCATATTACTGAGTTTTGTTGGATCATTGAACAAAACTGTTTGTAGTCTCACTGTTTGAAAGTCCCCTCTATATGCTTTGATTTTGTAACTTCAACAACTATTTCTAAGATGACAATATGTAATTAACTAGTGATTTCCTACTGTTTATTTTTTCTGAAATTCTGTATAACTTGTACCCTTTTTTTTTTTTTCTTTTTTCTCCTTAAAAAAAAAAAAAAAAGACTCACGGGAAGTGGAGTGTGTTGTCTGCAATTAAATTAAAATATTTAGTGCAGTATCCCTGAAATCCCTGAAATTCACCTTTTGTGTTCCCAAGATTCTTACCAAGTCAAGGAGATATATTAAGCAAGCCCAAACCAGGCTGTCCAGATAAGAATTATCTGAAGGACAGTGGGAACTGAGAAAATTTGCATTACTTTTCACTTCCTTCCTGTATGCTAAGTCACCTCTCCCTTGGAATGTTGGTCATATAATGGAACAAAGCAAGCTAATTCTAAAATTTTATGCTATAAAACTCCCTTCCTGCAATAAATGACTGTGGAACAGAGCACTGTGGAATGCTGTAGTCCAGCCAGCTGCCACTGGACACTCGAGTATTTTCTAGTAAGCACTTGCCCACACCCTCACTCCTGGACCTTCTAAGAGGTGCTCTTGCTGAGCACGTACCCATCATGAAAGTTTGCCAAGTGGTGCTATTGTTGAGTATGCACCCCTCTGGGGTGTTTGCCAAGTGGCACTGTTGACTGTATGCCCCTTTTATACTTTCCTAATAGTGCTATTCCAAGTAAGAGCACTTGGGGATCCTTCCCAAGAATCCTTCCCCATTAGTACCTTATTTCTCACAAACCATACATGGTAGTATTTCTTTGGTCTCTTAACAACTTACTTGATTGTCCCGGCACACCTCAGCTGTGGATGAGACAAGAAGAGATGAATGTGAAGCAGAGAGCAAAGACAGACTGGAACCCACTGGGACAAGCCAGAACCCTCCAAGGCAGACTAGAACTATATTGGTCTTTTGATGGTTTAGATAATACTTTATAGTCCTTTCATTTTTCTCCTATGTGCAATCAGAAATTCTAGGATTCAGAAGTTCATCATGAATAAAATATGTATACAAATCTTTCATATATTTCCCCAAAGGACTAATATGTTGATAGCTATTCATCCAAAATAAAAGAATTATACTGTTTGGATTTTTAGACAAATAGTCTAACAAAACAGAAGACAGTCCAAATCTCTATAGAAATAGTTACTACAAAGACATACAGTTCTGGGGCCAGGGATTTAGCTCAGTGGCATAAGTGCCTGCATGGCAAATGTGAACTCATGAGTTCTATCTCTGGTTCTAAAAAGAAACACATGCACACAAAAGATACATAGTTCTAAGAAACAAAGACTATTAACAAATATAAAGGAACCTTTTAATTTAAAGGTGGAAAAAAAGCAAAATTTCAAACATGATAGTTAAAGAGTAACAATACATTGCCTATTATATTTAAATTAGTTACCCAGAGTATAAGATGTCTACATTAAATTTTACAAATAGGGCTGGGGATTTAGCTCAGTGACATAAATGCCTGCCTGGCAAGCATGAGGTCATGAGTTTGATCCCTGATACAAAAAAAAAAGCAATAAGTTGATGTTGCAAACAATATTAGCACAAACCTTTCTTTTCAATGAACTCAAAGAAATTAGTAGTATAACTATCTTAGAGTGTGTATAGGTATAGATATAGATATAGATATAGATATAGATATAGATATAGATATATCATCACACAAGGGAGGCAATATGATGTTTACACATGTGAGTCTGATTTCTTTCACTTATGAGTATGGTCTCTAGTTGTATCCATTTATCTACAAGTCTCAAGTTTATCCCTCTTTATCGCTGAGTAATACTCCACTGTAAAAAATATCAGCTTTTTTACCCATTCTTCAGGTGATGAGCATTTAAGTTGTTTCCAAGATCTAGCTATTTCAAAATATGCTGCTATAAACATGGATGCACACAGATTGCTGTGGTACAATGTTTTTAATTCTAGGAAGATACTCAGAAGGGGAATATCTGAGTCAAAACGGGACCTCTAATTTTAGTTTTTTGAGGAATCTCCACACTGATCTCCACAATGTTTGCCAGGTCTACACTCCCACCAAGAGTGGAGAAGGATTTCTTTTTCACCACAGCCCTCTAGCATTCATTATTGGTTGATTTCTTGGTAGTAACTGTTCTTTCCAAGGTAAGGGAGGAATCTCAGTGCTCTTTTAATTAAAGGGGCTATTTTTTTTATTTAAAGGAAAAAAACAGTATAAGGGTACAAGTAATACAGAATTACAAAAAATGGTAAGAAATGAATAATAGATTACATATTGTCATCTTAGAAATAGTTGTTCAGGTTACAGGATTAAAGCATACAAAGTGGACATTCAAACAGTGAGACTGCAAACAGTTGTGTTCAATGATCCAACAAAAACTCAGTAATATGGTTATCTATCCTAACACACCTAAACACACTTGCAGTTGTATCCTTTAGAGCAACTTTTTCCTCTTTTTTACAACAAAATTAACACATTTTGGGTTTTATTACTCCCATAGTTCTTATTACCTTTTTTTGGAAGAGAATAAAACCAAATATGACAAAACAAAGCAATCAGTCAAAATAAAGGATAGACATAGCACATGATGTAAAAACAGAGTACAAGGTTATCGGCAATGATTACCATAATGCTTCTTGCTTCCTTAAAAAGAATTGTCTATCTCATTAGGTATAATAAAATTGAACAAAACAGTACAGAACAAGACCAATAAAACCTAAACATTGGAAACATTACAGGACTTCAAAAGAAGATAATAGTCAAACCAGAATGGGCATCATAATGAATCTTACTGCCTTCAAAGTAGTTGCCTATACCCTCAAACTTAATACTATCAAACAGAGCGGAACAGAGCCTAATCAGTCAAAACAAGATAGTGGGAGTAATACAGGGCTTTAAATCAAGTTAACAGGAAATCAAAAAAGTTACTATAATATATCCTGCTAATTTTTTTTATTTTTCCCTTAATTAAAAAAATAATAGTAATAAAATAAATAAATAAATTTTTTTATGAAAAAGGGAGAGATTAAGATAAAAGAAGACATAACAACATAACAATACAGGCCAAAGCATGACAATTTCAGCGACCTAGTGCTTCACCACAAGATAACCCGACTTAGTAGTAGTTACCATAGTGTCTCTTTCCTTGAAATATTTGAATATAACCTCAAATACTATAGCATCAAACATATCAAGACAGTGTGAAACCATTCAAGAGGATGAAAGTATTGCAGGGTATTTAGAACCAGCTAACAGAAAACGAACAATGGTTTCTATATAATCTCTTTGCCTATAAAAATCTTTGTTTATACTATCACATATAATAAAATCCAGTAAGATACAACATGATAAAATGAATGGAGGCAGAAGAGCAGTAGTTTGGTGAGACTTCAAAACAAGATGATATTAAATCAGCACTAGCTATTATGATGTCTTGTTTTCTTCAAAATACCTATTCATTTCATCACAGGCAATAATATCAAACAGCCCAGAATAAAGCCATTCCAATTAATGAGTGAAACCTTTATAAGGCTTCAAAGCCACATAATGGGGAATCATGATTACCACATACTTTTATATATTTGAATCATTTCTTACAATAGGGAAACTATTCGGTATTCATACATGTGAATTTGATTTATTTCACTTATGAGTATGGTCTCAAGCTGCATAAGGGGCTATTTTTAATAAGTTGTATAGAAAGAAATCTTGTTTTAAACACAGCGTTGAACTGTGTTCTTTTCATCTCTGTGTCTCACTGTTTAGATATCACTCTGTGGCAGCCTAGAGACAGGATAAAATCCTGAGCATTAATGAACACTATCTAGAGTTTCACTAATAACTTACATACTCCTTCCCCAAAATAGCAATACTGTTATTCTACAGCATTATAAAACGATTTTCTTCATTTTTTGTTTCTTTCTTTAATTATTTTAATTCTACATTTTAGATATACATAATGACAGCATTCATTATATGGAATCTTTACCTGTACATGATGTATCTCGATTCTTCTTTTTTCCCCTTTCCCTCCCCTCCCTTTAGCCTCTCTTCCCCTCCTTATTTACAAAAGCTTTTTTCTTCTATTGTTTCCTTTACCCTTCCTTTCTTTCCCCCTTCCTCCTCCCTAATTCCCCTTCTCATTTGAGCATTTTCTTCCTATTTCACAATATCTATTATCCATGTTGATCCTTATCTATACTTGCAGTTTCTCACACCAGAGAAACTGAATGTGTGTGTCTGGTTTATTGCACTTAAGAGTGTGGTTAATTTCTCTCTCAGTGAGTTTATTATTTGTGTGCAGTAATGCTGTTGTTTTCTTTGTTTTGTTTTTCTGTCTCACTATATAGTTCAAGCTGTCCTTGAGCTCCCTTTGTAGCCCACAGAGGCCTCAAACTCACCACAATCCTCCCAAGTGCTGAGATTATGGGTGTTTGCCACAACTCCCACCTGCTATTGATTTTTAACTGCTGACTTTGTATCCGACTATACAACTGAATTTGATTATTAAATCTAAAAGTCTCTTGATGGAGTTTTTGGGGTCTTCTATGTATAGTATCATGGCACCTGAAAATAATGATAATTTTATTTTTTTCTCTTATCTAATTGCTCTTACTAATGTTTTCAAAACTATACTGAATAAGAGTTGAGATAGTAAACATCTTTGTATTTTTCCTGGTTCTATAGTGAAAGCTTCCAGTTTTTGTCCATTTAGTATGATGTGGTTTGCCATCGATGGCTTTTATCAGATTAAGATAAAGACCATCTATTCCAATTTTCTGTGTGAGTTTTATCATAACTGGGTGTTGGACTTTGCCAAACTCTTTTTCTTCATTTATGTGCTTTTTGTCCTTGGCTTTGTTAATATGGTATGTTACATTTATTAATTTGCCTATGGTGAACCATCCCTGGATCCCTGGGATGAATTCTACTTGGTCATGGGGTATAATCTGGATGATTTGCTGCATGCTATTTGCCAAAGTTATACTGAGGATTTTAGCATCTATGTTTGTTAGAGAGATTGCCCCATAGCTCTCTTTTTTGGCTGGTAGATTCATTTTGTTGGAGTTCATGAAGCTATAGTCTTTATTATCTCTTTCTAGAATATCCTTCAGAATATTTTGGAGTACTGATTTGGTGCTCATTTATTTCTTCTGGTGCACTTCATCATGAAAATATCTTATTTCTCCAACAATTTTGAAAGATAGTTTTGTGGGGGTACATCAATCTAGATTAGATGTTATTTTCTCTTAGGACTTGAAATACTTCACTCCAAACTGTCCTTGACTTGAGGGTGTGTTCTGAGAAGTCTGATATAATTCTGATGAGCTTCCCTACATAAGTGACTAACAGCTTTTAATATCCTACTCTTGTGTTGAATTTCTGGAGTCTTGACTATTATATGCCTCAGTGTAGTTTTTTATGGCTAATTGGATTTCTATATGCCTCACTTATCTGTATGTCAAATACTTTTTTCCACATTTGGAAAGTAATCTGCCATTATTTTTGTAAAGAGATTTTTTTTGTGTGTCATTTGTGCTAGTTCCTGCCTTTTCATTGATTCTGATCAATCCTATAATTATTCTTCTCTGCATTATCTAGCAGCTGTTGGATTGCTTTTTCATGGTCCCTTGCTACTTTTAAAAAATCTTTATTTGTGTAATCACTAATTGCAATCTTGTCTTCTAGATCTGATATTCTGTCTTCACATTGGTTCAATCTATTGGCATTCATGGTTTCCATCATTTTCCTAAGATCCTCTATCTTTTTTAATCTTCATCTTCTCTAGATTTACTAATCAGGTCCTTTATTATGGTCATTATCTGTGAGGTTATCTGAGAAATTATTTCTGATTTGATTTTTTCTTGAACCTAATTCATTGGCTTTGTTACTGCTGCTGTTACCACTTCAGAGAGTCTAGGTGGGTAGCTTTCAAATTGTTCCACCTCATTGCCAGATGGGTTTGCCCTTGGTGAGTCAGAAATCTGGGATCACATCTTGATTCTGTGTCTTTTTATTTTCTAATTCTTTTTTAGTTTAATTCTTGCACTGATACTTATAAATACTTTATGGCAGATACTTTACTGCTGGTATCAAGAACCCTTAGAAAATGACTCAGAGATATCTTCTATGTGTAGCTGACTTTTAGATTTTGAATCTGTTGCAAGATCCTTTAATTTATTGGGCATGATAAGTTGCTTCTATTTGAGCTAGCGCCTAGTTCTTTTACACTGGCTGACCCTCAGGCCATCTCAGTCTGGAAATACAAGGAAAAGCAACTGATTAGAACAAGTATGTCACCTCAGCTAAAGCAGTACAATCAGTAATAACAACAGTTTAAAACACAGCCCAGAAAATGACAAACTGTGGTAACTATTAATTTGCCACCTTCAACCATAAGAACATGGGTTGTAGTCATAGAACCAAATCTGAAACAAACCAGAAAATTATGTACTGTAAATATATCCTCAATGTGGAAATTTTACCCAGGGATGAAAAAAGGGACTGGGTGAAAAAATATAGATAAATGAGAAAGAGATTGGAAGCAAGGATGAGGAAACAAAGGTAACTTTGGAAACTAATGAAGAAGACAGGAGAAAAAGAAAGAGAGAAAGAAAGAAAGAAAGAAAGAAAGAAAGAAAGAAAGAAAGAAAGAAAGAAACATAAAAAACAACCAGGAATAATGTTCTCACTCATATAAAAACAAGAACAATCCAGAAAAAGAGAAAAAATAGAAAAAAATTTTGAAAAGAAAAAGAAAAGAAGAAAAACGGGAAAAATGTACACTCCATGGCAGGTCCCTCTCAGTGTTTGACAGAGGCAGACAGAGCTTGTACCTGTTGCCAGTGGTTATCAGTGGCAGCCAGAGCCCAGATCCATGCTGACTGACCCCAGGGGTAGAGGAATAGAAGTGTGGTGCTGGGAGATAATTCCAGCAAGCCTGGCCTTTTCGTTCCACTGAAGTTCCCTGAAGTCCTTCCAGTTTCTGGCTGGGAGGTTGGGACCTGAGTTTTTCAGTCCACAACCCCCCCAGAGGCCTCCTGCTAGCTTGAATTCAGCTGGCTCACCTTGACTCTGGGAACTCATAAATGAAGCCAATCCAGTTTCCCTGAGTTCTGACTTTCATTGCCCCTTTCAAAATGACTACCAGCCAATCTTCCTTTCATGGGGAGCATCTGAACCCAAATAACTCGCCAGCCTCTGCAGTCTGCTGCATGCACTGCTCCGTTTCACTGGTACATTCCTCTGTGGAGGCCTTTGGGATAACTAGTGGTCACTATATTGTCTTAAGGTTTGATCAGACACGCCTATGCCAAGATCCAGGGTTCAGGAAGAAAACACCGCTTGTCCCTCCTATCTTCTGTGTTGTGTTCCCTCTCTGTTTCCCCATGAGCTCTAATTCATGCTTCAGATCCTTGCTGGGTCCCGGGGACCCACTTCCCTCTTCATTCTGTTCTTCACATTGTTATATCCCAGTGTCCGGTTTCCAAATATCAGAGAGGCTGTTTCTCTGCTGTTTACCATTCTACCATCTTCCCAGAAGTCTTTTCCTTCATTTTCATCAAGAAATAACAGATCCAGTCTTGATGGAGGTGTAGAACTAATTTTGGGAACTAGTTTGAAGGATGTAGGTACAGTCATGGGAGAAAACAGGCTTAAAATAACTACTAAGACCCCGTCAGAGATGTGAGAAATCACAGGGAATAGAATACTGAGCAACATTAGTCCAAACTATTTTATTCTACATGTGAAACTTCAAGAAGACTTGTCTTAGTGCATATGCATATATATGCTCTAAAGTTTGACAAGACTGAGTTTTAATCCTGACTGCACCATTTTCTAGCTGAGTGACTATGGGCAAGTTGTTTAAGCTTCCTGAGCTGAGCTTTATCCTTCTCCTCTGTAAAAAGGAATAAAATAATCTTTCCTGAATATATATATATTCAGGAAATAAATAATAAATAATTAATAATAAATAAATAATTATACTACTTATCTCTATTAGTTCATGAAAAAGTATGGTTTGTGCTTTCATTGTTTGATCATTTTTTCATGCTTATATCTTGTAATCTGAGCAAATAATTTGAAGATCACAATACACAACATATTAGCCCTGTTAATCTCCTATTATTTTGTTTTGAGACTCTGTATCTTTTTATTCATTCTGCATTTTCAAATAAATAATATTTTCCCCTTCTGAGGATGTTTACATATGTAAATTATTCAATCCATCCACTGAAATATTCAACAAGAATAAGTGCCTGCTGTACATCAGACATTTTAGTCTCAACGCAGATGAGCAGAGGCAACTAAGTTCTTTATCTGGCAAGCCTTGAACTTTTACAGGAACACTGCAAATAAACAGATCCCTTTCTCACTGTCTTGCACAGTAACAAGCAGGTTAGCGGGTTATTGCGTCACAGACCCTGGAAAAAAACATGAGATTCTTGAGTCAAAGACAGAGGACTTGCTTACTCATTGTATGGTAAGCTGCATGAGCTTCACATTGAATTTGGCTCTTGCTTTTAGAGTCCTACAGTGAACAAGGAGGATAAGAAACTATGTGATTTGTGAACTCATACTTTATCTCCTTATTTGCCCTGCACACAAGGTCCTTGAGAAGGACACTCCTGAGTTGTGGAAGAGACAAGTACATCTAGGAGGCACACAGGAAGAATTCACAGCTGTAAACTGTTTTTTGCAAATCATTTAACAATGGGTAATCATGGTGCTAAAGTCAGATGTAAGTTAAAGCAAAGAATAAAACTTTGGGGTACCTTGAACATTTTCAGAAGGCACTTAAGGGGTTGAGACTACGTTCATATTAGAGATACAATCTCAAGCTGTTGTAAACTATGTCAATGTTTGAGTCTTTTGATGGAGAAACAAAAACAAATCATTTGTGCTAAGCCTCTGTGGTTTCTATAGGACAAGATTTTTCTCAGAAGAATCTGACTAGAGTTTGGTCAAGGAAAGAATCTTTGTAAAGTCCCATGCACAAAATGGAAACATATATTATTTTCTTCTTTCACAAAAGTGAAGTACTTATTTTAACTGTCTCTTTTCTTCCTAATAGGAAATGGAGACAGATCTTTTGCAAATGGGATAGAGACCAACAGATAGAGGATCAGGTAGTGGGGGTAAGGAAAAGGGATACAGAAAGAATGAAGGTGTGTTATATATACGCACCATTTCCCCACAATGAATATAATCATTGGGAACTGCAAACATCTACCAAGAAAAATATAAATTAAAAAATTTAAAACTTTATTTATAAAGTAAACAATATGTCCCTGACATTGAAATGTAATGAGCAAATAAAATTTCTACCTCACACACTTAGTCCCTAAATGAGAAACATAGTGTTTGCTACCACTTTATTAAACATAAGTCTTACAAAAGATAACTACCAACTGCTACTTAAAAATTTTTAAAAATCTCTCTTACTACACTAACCAAATCCACCCACATATTCAAAGTAACTCCTGTCAAAATCTCAGTGATATTTTTTGCAAACAAAACAAAACAAAAGTTCTGCAATCAAAATAGCCAAAACAATCTCAAGAAAGCAAACAAAGCTAGAGGCCTCCTGACTTCAAAACATATTATAAATCTACAAGAATCATAACAGCATGACACTGCAAGAAACATAGGCATACAGGCCAATAAACAGGAAAGGTAACACAGAAAGAAACCCTGAATATACAGTAAAAAAACCTGGGAGAAGGGTGCCACAGCTACACAAGGGAAAGAGAACATCTCTCCCAGTGTTAGCAAAACTGGATATCCACATTCAAAAGAATGAAATCAGACCCTGACCTACACCATATATAAAAACTTACGCAAAATATATTGAATATCTAAACATCAGAAACAAAACTGGAAAACTGTAAGAAAACACTGGGCAAAATCATTATGACATTAAATTTTCCAAGGATTTCTTGGACAGGGGATCAAAAGCACAGGCAATGGGGCCGGGAATTTAGCTCAGTGGCATAAGCGCCTGCTTGGCAAATGCAAATTCGTGAGTTCAATCCCCGGTACCAAAAAAAAAAAAAAAAAAAAAAAAAAGCACAGGCCAAAAAAAAAGCAAAAATAGGTAAATGGGTTGCACTAAACTTAAAAACCTCTGCGAGGCAAAAGAAATAATAATCAGAGTGAAAAGGCAACCTATGATACCAGAGAAAACATCTGCAAAGTACACATAAGATAAGGAGTTAATATCCAGAATATATACACAGCTCCTACCACTCAAAATCAGTAACAGTCAAAAAACAAATAACCTGATTAAAATATGGGCAGAGAACTTGAATAAACATGTCTCTAAAAAATTCTACAAATGACCAACAAACCTGTGGAAAAAAATGTTCAACATCATTAGCCATTGGTAAAATGCAAATCAAAATCATAATGCAGTATTACTTCAAAGCCATTATGATAGTCACGTTATAAAAACAAAAACAGAAAATATGTTGATGTCATATGTTGGTGAGGATGTGAACAATTTGGAATTCTCACGCACTGTAAATGGAAATGTAAAATGATGAAGCTTCTATGGAAAAAAGTATAGAGTGTCTTTTAAAAATTAAAAATAGAATTATCATATGATCTGACAATCCTACTTCTGGGTATGTAACTCAAACTTGAAAACAAGATCTTGAATAGATATTTGCATACCAGTGTTCATTATGACATTATTCACAACAGCCAAGAGAGAAAAGCAACCTAAATGTCCACTGATAGATGTGTGGATAAAGAAAGAATTATATATATATATCCACACACACATATATATGCAATGGAGTAATATTTAGTCTATTACTGATGGACTTTTGGTATATTTCCAACTCTTAGGTATGATACATGAGGTTGCCATGAATGTTGATGGACATCTTTTCTTAGTGCAAGTGTATCCTCATTTTTATACTTAGGAATGGAACTGTTATATTATTTTAGAAAGCAATTCAAAAAGGTTATCCAGTGCATTTAGAGTAGTTTACCCTCCAATAGCAAATGATGAGCATGCCCATCACTCCACACAGACACTGATACTACTGTCAGTATTTTTTTAGTATTTTTGCCATAAGTTTAGCTATTTTTGTGAGTTTGGAGTATGTAATATGGAAGCTTAGATATTTTTGTGGTTATGGTACATGTACTTTGGAGTATTAATTAATGTCTTGTAGCTTTTAATAATGTCAAGCATCTTTTCATGTTATTTAAACACTGTAAAATGTCTTTTAAAGGGTGTTTTCCACTTTCTTGTTGGATTATCTGTAGTTTTCTTGTTGATTTGACAAAAAGTTTTTATGTGTTCAAGATGCAAGCTCTAGGACTGTTGTATGTGGTGCATTTTTGTACTCAAGAGCTTACATTTTTTACTTTCAGAAAACTGTCTTTTGGCTAACAATGCTCTGTAAGTTAGCATAGCAAAAATTACCAGGCGTTTTTCTCAATTATTAACACCTTTTCACTCAGTCTCATTTATGAAATCCATGCCTGTCCTAAGATCATCAAGATGCTTTTATGGGTTTTTTTTATGCTGTTGCCCTTCACATTTAGATCTACAATCAACCCAGATTTGTCTATGGGATCGATTGTATCTATGGGGTCAACTGAAGTCAAGCTACATTTTTTCCCACATGGAATTCCAATTATCACAGTATTATTTGTTAAAAGATCATCTTTTACCTATTGCTTTGCAGACACTTTTGTAGAATATCTCATTTAAAAAGTGAGGCTGTGCATAGTTGCAGGCACTTACAATCCCAGTGACTCAGGAGGTTGAGCCTAAGAGTTCGTAGCCAGCTTGGGCAACATAGTAAGACCTGATCTCAAAAATAGACAAATAAGTAGATAATAAATGTGGGAAAAATGAGAGGAATAAGTAGAGGACTTTTAGAGCAGTGACATTATGCTGAATAATACTGTAAGGGTGGATATAATCAACAGACAATAGCCAAAATTCATGGTTTGTATAACACAAAAAGTAAAGCCTATGTAAAATATGAATTTGTAAATCACAATGTATTAACACTGGTTTAGAAATATAACAAATATACCACACTAGTGCAGATGATAATAACAGGAAAAGCTGTGTACAGGATGGGAGTCATAAAGAGTATGTGTTATGGCTTGTACCTGGGTGTCCCCCCAAAGCCTCATGTGGTCATAGGTGGGGCTTTTTGGATCTGGCTGGATCTGGGGTACATGATGCTGGAATTAATGGTGAGAGGCTGAGATTAAGGGTGCTAAATGGAATCTAAGGCACAGAAAGAGAGTTACTGGCATCACTTGCTGCTGCCGCTTTGCTGCCTTCTGCCTTTCATGCTATGAACTGTTTCTACTCTGTGATGCCCCTCTGCCAGGCCACCTTGCTTTGGAGCCAGCCAGTTATCGACTGAGACATCCACACACTGTGAGCTGAAATAAACCTTTCCTCTAAGTTTATGTGTCAGGTATTAAATCTCAGGGAAATAGGGGCTGGGGGTTTAGCTCAGCAAGCAGGTAGTCGTGAGTTCAATCTCTGGTACCGATAAAAAGGAAAAAGACAAAAAAAAATTTAAAAAAAAATCTCAGGGAAATAAACTAAGACAGTAAGTAAATGAGAATTCTCCATACATTTCACTCACATTTTTGGCAAACCTAAAAGTGCTCATAAAAAATTAGCTAATTTTTTAAGTAAGACCAGGAAAAAGGGGGAAAATCAAATATAAAAAATATCAAAGAAATAGAAGAAAATCAAATTAATAAAATGCATAATTTAAGAATAATTCTTTATAAAAATAGATCAAAATCTATGATTAAAAAGGAAAAGATTAATATACTGCCAGAAAATGAGCAAAAGATAGGAATAGACTATGTTTTAAAAGAGGAATAACAAATGGTCAATACACATAAAAGAAGAGTGTTCAGTCACATTACTAATAAAGCACATACAGTTTACAATTGTGAGATTCCACCTGACGTGACTAGTGCATCCCAGCATTCGGAAGGCTAAGACTGGAGGATCACCATGAACTCAAGGCCAGCTGAGGCTACATAGTGAGAACCTGCCTCAAAAACAAAAAAATTGTGAGATTCCACTTTTTCATCTATGAAATTGGCAAATAATTGAAAAGATTTTAATGTATCAATTAAGGATGGTGAGATGTGAGGGGTTATGAAGACTCTTCCATATATAGTAGCAAGCACTATAAATTGAGGTGACCTTTGACAGGAAAAAAATATCCAAAACTTAGAGGCCAAAATATGATTACTCAGCTTTTGCTTTCATGCTAGGATACTTCCTTTAAAAATTCACCTAAGGTGGGCTGTGGATTTAGCTCAGTGGCATAAGTGCCTGCCTTGCAAACAGGCTGTCATAGTTCGATCCCTGGTAACTCTAAATATGAGAAAGAAAAAAAAAAAAATTCACCTAAGGGTCAATTGTTGCGAGGTAAACTGAACTTCAAATTGTTATTGTTGATTTGCATGTTTTGCAGGTATAATTGTTAACCTGTAAAAAATGGGTAAGATGCTCATATTTTTGCTTAATAGATACAGAAGTAATTTTTGTCCTGCATATATGAAAGTGATTTCTTTAATTTTTTTTTTTTTTTTTTTGTCTTTTTCGGTACCAGGGATCGAACTCACGACTGCCTGCTTGTAAGGCAGGCGCTTATGCCGCTGAGCTAAATCCCCAGCCCCGAAAGTGATTTCTTATAAAGAGATAGTACCGAAGGCCATGGTTTATTGCCCTATAAGACGTTAATCAAGTTCATCTTGTTTAGCATATTTTAGAATAATTTTAGTATTCTCTTTTTTCTTACACCTGCATCTGTCTTTGAACCAATCTTCTTAACTTGTTGGCAATGGATACATTTATTAGATATCATAAACTAATAAAAAAGGAAGGGAGAAAAAAATAAATGAAAATAAAAACATGTCCTGTGCTTCCCTTGTATATATGAGAACTATTTTTAGCAGGTTGAAAATTTATGCTCCTGTGTAAGAGCATAGTTTGGCAAAATATTTTAAGTCTCAAAATTGTATATGTTCTTTTACATAGCAATTTCATATCTAAGAACTGATTGCAAGGAGTTAAGGATATGCTCAAAGATTTGGATAGATATGCTATATGTGTTTGTTAAGTAGCACAAAAAGATATATAATATTAGACTCTGGTTAACCTAAATTTGTTCTAAGAATGATTATTTCCAACTCAGAAAAATTTTACTTTTAAATTTTCCTCCTACTTATTCATATTTTTCTTTGAAACTTCCCACAAAAAGGGAAAGTTTAAAAGTTGCAAAGGCTAGTTATATTGTTCTTTCCATGCTTGTTAACATCTGTTAAGGTATTTGGTCCCTCGCTGTAATTTTTGCCCTTTATTCCAATTCTTGCTACTATCTCAAGAAATTTCCAAGTCCTTAAGTAGGAACAAATGGCACAATACTTTAGCTTTTTAGTTCCTTAATATCTCATTTTGCAGTGACCTTTACATCCTCTTCAGTTCTGTAGTTCACTATAAAGATATTTTAGATCGTGTCTTCATTTAGAACTGTTTGTATCTAGTAGATCTATGCTTTTTGTTCTGCTCTTTTAGATAAAAATTCCTGTTTATTAAGTGTAACACATTTAGTGGAACTTTTGCTCAGAAAATATACAAAGATTAAAAATTAAAGAAATGTACCCCAAGGATTACCATTCATCATGTCTATAACCTTTGAAACATTGTACTAAGAATAATTTAAGTATGAGGGAATCTGCTACTTTTACAAAGTATGAGGAAATCTACTTTTACGTTTATTATCTTTTTTTTTCACTGAATGATGTATCTATCAACAGATACTGTCCTGTATCATCATTATTATTGCTGGAAAATAATTTATTGTATGACTATAATATTCTGTATCTAAACCAGAATGTCTCAACCTCAATACTATTGACATTTAAGGCTAGGAAATTCTTTGTTGTGGGAGGTAGCAATGTTCATTGTATGGGTTTTATCACCGTATCAGTACGCGATACAGTAGCATCTTTCCCCAAATTGTGATGACAAACAATGTCTCCAGATATTTCCAATTGTCTCCTGTGGACAATACTTCCCCTAGTTGAGAACCGCTGATCTAACAAACTTGCCATTGTTTGACTTTTCGGTTTTCTGTTTTGTCACAATTTAAAACAGTAGTGCTTTTGAAGCTTCTAACACACATAATATACATTTAGTACATCTTCAAATCACTTCTGTGACATAAATTCTTAGCAAGGAATAATACATTTAAATTTTAACATTTGTTCACAGACTGATAAAGAAGCATGTTGCTTCAAGCCAGCGGTTTCAAACTTTCTGTATCACTTTACCCCTGCATGGTCCTTATTACCCGACAGTACTCCTGCAATCCACCGTGTGTATGTGTGTGGTGTCTTTCAGTGCAGGGTGGCCCACGCCACAACCCACCTCCCGGATTTCCGCGGTTTGTATTCTCCCTGGTGCAAACACAGACCACCCCGTGCTTCCACAAACAGCATTTTGAGGGGAGAGAACTGAAACCGACCTAGGAATGGCTGGATCGGATTTGCAACCGTGCCTCTGCTTTCTTTTCCCTGTGAACACGCCTCCAATTCAACTTTGATTTGGTCAGGTCGCAGGTAAGAAGAAAATTTGTCGGAAATTTTCTGACATTTGACATTTCATAGCATTTAAAACACACGCGCGCGCACACACACACACACACACACACACACACACACACACACACACACTTGCAATTAATTGCAGGCTCGGGAGTCTGTCCGCGAGCATCCCTGCGGATCCTAGCCGTGGAGCCTCCTCTCTGGCGCAGCCATGGCCGATACCAAGACACAAGTCCCACCTGGGACGCCAGCAGAGGCAGAGTCCGCGAGAGGCCGCTCAGGGTCCGGCCATGCCCAGCCCAGCCGCCCACCTGCGCAGGCAGCTGCACCCTGGACCCCCGCGGCCCTCCCAGGTGCGAAGGTGGCGAGGCCCCGCCCAGGATTTACTGGCATCCGATTGGTCCGCCGGCTGCTGGGCGGGGCCCGGGAGCGCCAGCCCCCTGACCGAGCTATAACTGCGGCCCGGGCCGGCGGCCGCGGGCTCGCGGAGAAGCGCGCCTGAGCCCGGTGAGATGTGGCGCTGGGGGCGGCGGGCGGCAGAATTGCTGGGAGGAGGGAGAAGGAGCGGAGCGGGAGAGGCCGGCGGCCGGGTGGAAGCACTGACAGCTGCTGGTCCTTGGATCGCCCACTGCACTGACTTCCAACGCTGACCTCCTTGGGAAGCAGGCAGAGTGGGTGTCTAAACTGTGCGATCCAAGTGCTGAGCGACCTGCGAATGCCCCCACCTTCCTTAGTCTGTTCTCAGCTTTATTCTCGTTTCCATTCCCCTCCAGAACATGGACTTCGCGTGCCTGTGGCTAGCGCTTCTGCTGCCTTTGGTAGCGGCGCTGGATTTCAAATACCACCACCAGGAAGGGATGGAAGCGTTTTTGAAGAGTGTTGCCCAAAACTACAGTTCTATCACTTACTTACACAGTATTGGGAAGTCTGTACAAGGTAGGGTCTGTCTCGTGCACAATTTCCCAAGCCCCCAGTCCTCTCATTCATAAACCTGCCTCAGCTGCATACCCCACACCTACCAAGCTACTCTGACGGGCACCGAACAGGTAAACCAGTGCCTTCTGAGCTGGTTGTTTCCTGGTTTTGTGTGGTTTACTGTTTTGTTTTGTTTTATCAGGGGAAGAGGAGGAGGAACTGAATTTTATTTTTCATTCTAATTCAGGGTAACTGAGTCCTTTACATTACTGGAGTTCTGGGCTTTTTCTTTAATCTTACAAACACTGTTTATCCAGGATGTGTATTTTAGTGCCTTTTCAAGATGAAAGTTTCCCTTGGAAGTGTGTGGGGTTTTTTATTGGCTTCTGTAAATATGATTTTCACTGTTAGTATAATTGTTTTGAGTAGCTTTTAAACTAAAATACCTCAGTTTTGTTAGCGAAATTTCTGTCATATATAATTAGCCCTAAGGCTTGAGCTTAAACTGGACAAAAGTGACTGTATGACTAAAGGTTGCTTTTAAAATGCATCTATTTGAAGAAAACAATTTCTAGATGATAGATGTGTGTGCAGTAATTGATACTCTGCCTAGTATTTTCTTGTTTGTCATTTTTTTAAATTTAGAAATCATTTTTTTCTCATTTTGGGGTACAGCAAATTTGAATCATAGGAAAACTATATATTTTGTTCAAACTCACCCCATGAATTTTATACTCAGGTTTACCACTCAGATCATTTTAGACACGGCAAAACATTTTATCAAATATTATTTCTTAATTCTCCTTTATTACATTGAGACCCCCAAATGCAATGCCAGAAAACTTAATGTTTGGGTTAAAAGTTTCATGAAGTTTATACAGTTTGGATTTTAACATTGTGAGGTTTGTTCAAACTCTACTTGGCTGTGCGTTATTGAATGAGCTGCGTGTCTTAACTGCCATATTCTTAAGTGATCTTTCCTTTCTAAAGTAAGAGGATGATGCCTATATTAAATAAAAGTATTAGTGTGCAATGCAAATTTAAAAATCTGGGCTGTGCCTCAGAGTACCTTTATTTTTAAACAATATTGCCAAAGAACTGATGCCAAAATTACCCTATATTATTACTCTATAATCCAAAAATTACAGAGGTTGGATGTATGAGAAATCATATCTTGAATCAGCATATGTAGTCAATCTTTTGAAATCTTTTCCCCCCACAGCTAGATACAGCAATTTAAACAGATCTAAGAATACTAATTATATTAATAAAGGAAATATAGGGCATAACTAGCTTGAGTTATTATTCAGTCATCATTTAAACCACAAGATGATGAGGATGTTATTAATTTTAAATGCTGAGTGATTTGGTGAGTTTTTATATTTCCAAACACAAAGTATTTGTGAAGATGGTTAGCAACTGTCTTCCCAGATGTGTGCTGGGTATTCTGATCTATCTCAAATTAACTCATACAAAAGGATCATGCATATCAGCATGATAATTGGTGCTTTTTTTCACTAGAGAATTTTCCCTCACCATTCTGTCCTCTGGTGTAGATCAAGTTAGCAAAGGGAATTTGTTATATTATACACATGACTTAGTTATTTAGTTTTCTTAACTTGGGTAACCTTACCCAGAAATGAAAGCAATACTCCTACCCTAATTGGGTAGGATGCACTTGTTTTTGTAAATACATATCGCATCTTTTTTTCATTGCTGTAATTATGCATTGTAGTCTTTAATTATACATTTTTCCATTTCATATGACTTCTTCACATATTTCCATGAATTGACATTTTATACTCTTGATTATATGAATTTTGTTAGTCATTCACATCTTTAGGGCATTGGTATAATTTCTGATTATTGTAAATAGTGATGATATGAAACTGTTGATACACGTCATAAAAATTACTCCCTATCATAATTTGTGGGGGCTTTCTCAACTTTTTATTTGAAAAGTTTTTGAAATCCACATGAAAGTGGAACACACATATACTTTTTACCCAGATTTAGCCATAATAGAATTGACTATATTTCAATTGAACCTTTCAGAGGAAATTTCACTAACTAGTGACATAGTTTAAAGAAAAACATCTTAGGTGAAACAAGAGAGCCAACTCAAAAAAAAAAAAAAAAAGAAAAGAAAAGGAAGAAAGAAAGATCAAAAATTTACAGTGTTCGTCAGTTCCCTCATTCATTAATTCCCCACTCAGTTAAGGGAGTAGAAACGCCCCTTCTTGCTGTTCTTTTCTCTAGGAAGCAGAATGACAGTTTCCTAATAGATTCAGCCATGGGAACAAATAAAGACGTGTGCCATTCATTCTCTACCATCAAACATCTCTTTCAAATATAAATGTACCTATGGACTTCTCAGGCCCGGCTCTCACGGCCTCCACAGTCACTTTCCTCTTTTCCTTGAACATACCAGAGGGGTTCAAAACCCCAAGGACTGTTCCAACAAGATCTCCCAACACCTGTTTTAAGAATCTTGTCTTAACCTCCTACTAAGTTTAATCTTTATTTTATCTGAAGAAGGAAGGTTATAAGGGAAAGGGGTAGAAAATAACAGTCTCTGTTATCAAGTGCTTTTCATGTCGCAGGTGTTTCAGTGCATTGCTTCGATTGCATCAGCTGTAAGTAGGCATGATCCTACTTAAATAAGGCAAAGAGACGTTAGCTAACTTGTAGAAGATCACACAGCTAGTAAGTATTAAAAGGAAAATTCAAACTCAGGTCCATCAGTTTGCAATCCTATCCCCTTCCTCTTTAAAGAAACAGTATGGGGCTGGGGGTTTAGCTCAGCGGCATAAGCACCTGCCTTACAAGCAGGCGGTCATGAGTTCAATGCCCGGTACTGATAAAAATGAAAAAGACGAAGAAAAAAAAAAACAGTTTCCCACAAATGGATGTGGTCACATACTTTGTTTGTCTTTCAAGTTTCCCTATGCAATAGTGAGCACTATCACAGCTAAGACAGAAAGGTCTGAGCACAGGCTCTGCAGCCCTCTTCCCAAGGCCAAATTCTAGATCCTCAATTTTGTAGGTATGTGACCCTGGGCCTTTAGAAAAATGTCTGGCACCTACTGGTGGCTGAGATCTAATATCTGCTGCTGCTATCATTATTATGATTACCATTATTACTGACACAGCTCTAAGAAAGAAGTTACTATATCTAAAACAAATTAAGAATTTAATTCATATAAGCAAATTGACTTCTAAAAGATTGTACTGGTTTATAATAAATATATATGAAGATAAAACTCAATACAACTTTTACTAGTTATAAATGAACACTATTATCAGTGACTTAAAAGATGCTCATAGTATCTCTCGTGTTTAGAAGGGAGAATTTATTGCTCATGTGTTCTCTTCACTTGCACGTGTCAACAGGTTTGTTTTTCGCGTTGTTGTTTGAGAGAGGGTCTCACTCTGCAGTGTGGGTTGGCTGTTTTTCATACATGACAGAGGCTTGGCTGGAACCAAAGTTTATCTTGTACCCCCAAGTGAGTCCTTAGGCCTTGTGCTGTGAAGTTTCTTCCGATACCTTTTTCTCTGTTCTTGTCCCTACCGTCCTTCTCCACCTGTCACCCTCTCCACATCTTGGGCCTTTAGGGCTCAGAGTTGACAAGCATTCTCTGTCTTCCCGTGCTGAGTGATCTCCATTGAAATTTCCTGGTACCTTTTTGATGTTCACAATTTCACCCAAAGCAGTTTGAATTCCATCTTTGGATGTAGAATTAGGACTTTTTTCCTATCTGCCAAAATTCTTCGACTCTAAAACAAGAAGAAGGCTTATTGATTTGCACACTTATGGCACGTCCATCCACCACACTGCCATCTTTAGTTTGAGCTGTTAAGCATACAACTTCTCGTTAAGGACAGTACTGCCCCCTAGAGGGAGTTTTGGAAACATGAAGGGGAGAATTTCGTCTTTGTGGGTAAGAATTTCCTCCTGATGTGTCCCTTTGATGCTACCTGTCAGCAGTGGAGGTTAGTCATGCATAGTGAACGATTACCTCCCACCAACAATTTTCTAATATTCTCCATAGGTGAAAGACCAGTTCACATACCTAAGCCTAAAACCAAACTGTGTATGTGCACACATGAGATACTGTTACCCACAGTTTTAATATATTCTGAGCTTTGCAAGAATGCAACTATATGCAAACTGAAGGAAAATTATATTTTGTTTTGCTCTTAATTTGAAGTACTTCACATGTAGAAAATCCTGATAACCAGTGCCCACAGAGCTGACTTAACCTGCATGTGTAATCGGGATTCTGTGCAACTCTGCAGTACAGATATATAAGCTTGTGAGTCTCTCATTTTGTCTCTGGTGGAGTCATCTCCAGGGTTTTGCATTTTACAGGGTTCTGATACTGTACATTGTATAAATTGCTTTCTTTTTCTCTCTCTTTTATATAGACTTTGAACATTGTATCGATTTTCTTGAAATTTTGTATGCAAATGTGTTTTGTGTTAATTATATGCCAGCACAGTAAAGTAGGAGTTGAAAAATACTGGACATGAAAAAAGAGGCATGACCTATTGGTCTAAAACATGGACAAGCAGGGCATGGTGGTGCTTGCCTATAATTCCAGTCCTGGGGAGACTGAGGCAGGATAGCTACAAGTTTGAGGCCAGCCTGCCCTACATACTGAGTGCAAAACCAACCTGAACTGTATACTGAGACCCATCTCAAAAAAACAAAGATAAATAATTAAATAAATGAATAAGATCATGGACATAGAGAGCTGATAAGGACCCACTTGGAGTTTATGGAGAGCTGATAAGGACCCACTTGGAGTTACACACATCCAAAATGTTCTTTGTTCCTGTTTGTAATTCATGAACAGTGTGCATCTACTGTAGGGAAAACTGGTGACTGCAGTATCTAGACTTGAGATATGCTAGCTGCCATTTGCCCTGTTTCCTCTTTTTAGTTCACTTATCTATAATGTGCCTTCCTTTAAGAATACAAAAAAGCTTGCCTTGCAAGCAGGCAGTCATGAGTTCGATCCCTGGTACCAATAAAAACAAAAAAAGACAAAAAAAAAAGTACAAAAAAGATTAAAAGGACTTTGAAGTGAAATCATTTTTAAAAGATTATATCAAACAGCAGCATGCATTTGGAGAAAGGAAAAGACATTAAATTTATCCAAATCTTCTTATCTACCAGTGTAAAGGAATTGACAATCATCCTAGCTCCGTAGCAATTACCAGCCTAATTTGACTCCACTAGAATAAAAGACACAAGTTATACATCAAAGTATTTTCTTGTCTCTGTTTTCTGAGAACTTCTTGGTGCCAGAGTCTAAACTGTACAAACGCACTGATCCATGACCCTTTCCACTATACCTTTGTCTAGCTCAACTGGATGGCTTAGTCTCTACTGCACCAAAAGAAGGAAAAAAACATTGCCAGCTTCAGAAATATTCACTCATCACTGATTTCCCAAAGTTGTCACAAGCAACCCAGAGTAAAATAGCAGCCTCCACGTGGGGCCACCATGGCACTGCTGATAGAGCTACCTACATGATGCTTTTACCCTACCCCAGCATCTGGCAGAAGAAGCCAGTTAGGTCACTGTTCTGTTTGTTTAAATAAAGAGCTTTCAAGTAGTTGCTTATTCGGTTTATAAATTCATCTGATAAGAATGTCTCCGGGTAAACTAGAACCATGAGTAAAGGCCCTAACTTAAGTGATACAGTCAGGTAAAAGTGAAGATAACATCACATTTTTAGAGCAGGAATGGATATTAAAGAGCATTTGATTATTTATTCAGTTAATTGAATCTTAGTTTAATGCAATACAGAAAAAGGCTTCCAAGCTCTTACGCTCTTCGTTAGCTTCTCCCAATGCTCTATTTGTCTTATACCTAAAGGCCAGCAACCAGGTTTTGCTCTGCTTTGTACCCTGGACCTTACTTAGTATGTGCTTATCATATGTAACAGATAATGTGAGGCACAACTCTAAAGAATTTTTCCGTACTTATTTGATGAAACATAGGCATTTAGGGGCTTGGGATTTAGCTCAGCAGCGTAAGTACCTGCCTTGCAAGCAGGCGGTCATGAGTTCGATCCCCAGTACCAATAAAAATGAAAAAGACAAAAAAGAAACATAGGCGTTTAAAGATACTGTTATATATTATTATAAAATATGCAAGTATATATGATATATTTTATATAATTTTATGGCATTATAGATGATGTGGCATGTAACTTTATAATATACATCGTTAGTTACATATATTGTATGGTTGGAAGAATGTTAGTAACTCAAGAAAATGATCTCTCTTTTTTGCTAAATCTCATTTTAAAGTAGTTAGTAGATGATTTAGGAAGAATTGGGCTGCCACAGTGTTTGTCACAGCTCAAGCAAGATAAGTCACTGAAATACAGCTGGAGACCTCAGAGAATTTAGTGTCTTCCAAGCAGTAAAAAACATAATTGAATACTCACTGACAAACCTAACATGGTTCTTCCCCCTACCTTTTCCTTAGGTCTCCCACCCCAATTCCTACCAGATATGTGTAAAGGGCAGGGAAAGTAGGGCTGGTGATGTAGCTCAGTGGTAGAGCGCTTACCTAGCACACATGAGATTATAGGTCCTGGCACTGCAAAAAAGACAGAGGGAAGAAGGGAAGAAGGGAGGGAAAGAAAGAGGGGGTGGAGAGAGAAAATAAAATATAGCAGATTTACCACCACCACTCCTGCCCACATTGAAGAATATAAATAAATATTCTTGGTTTTATCTGAACAGCGAACCATGCAACACCAGTTCAAGTGACTATATACAAAAGTGAAAGTACAAAGTAGGGTAAGGAATAAGAAAGGAAAAAAAAAACATCAAATGAAAAAATCTTTTTCCCCTCAAGAGTTAAGCAAAGATATGAAGCCCTTCAATTTTAGGTGTCATTTTCCTTCTCCATACTCAGAAATGTGTGGATTGAAGATGGGTTCACTTGACATGCTTAATTTTCGACCTTTAACTTTTATTACTTGTTAAATATTTGGTCCTTGTTGTGTAGCTTGTTGGTGACTCAGTGGAACCCACTCATTGAAACTCTTTAATGGGCCCTTTTCACTCTGAAAAGAGTAGGCACGCAGGGACAGGTGAGCAGCATGGGACCATTTTAACATGTGACAGTTCCACAGGAGTTCTCTTACTGTTTTTAATCAGAAAGATTTATTTATACCTTACCAACAGTACCAAATACTCTATTAGTCTTATACCTAAAAGTGGAGTTAAATTTCAGATACAAGGTGCTCAACTGGAAAGACCTTTTATGTTTTCTATTGCTCTTCAGGGTCAAATGAATAATACTACTATAACAGAAGTAATTTAGAGACAGGCTTAGTTGCTTTGTCCTTTGTTGCTGGTGGGCTCGTTTTTATTCATGAAAAACCACAAATATAAATTGGGAAACCTCACAGTCTAGCCTGAATAAACATTTTAGTTGAATCTGGTCATCTTCTAATTTTGAGAACAGGTACTTTTACAGGTATGAGCTGTGTTGCATGTTTGTAGAGTACAGTTCCAAACGAGTATCATGTCAGTCAATTGTAGACTTCCAAACTTTTTAGACTAGAGATTTCTAGTCAAATGATTCTTGCTTGGAAATGAATACAAATTTCTCTGTACCAGGCACTTTTAGGCGAGGGATATAGAAGCCCGCAAACAGCATCTTTGTCCTGATATTTCTTACACATGCTAATGGTGAAGGCAAACAACAACTAAAACAAGTGCAGATTTTGGTAATTTTTGTAAACCAATGAAGAGTTTCATAGAAACAATTACCCTAGAACTAAAAGGCAGGAACTTATCATTGTACAATAGTCCTCCTTTATCGGTGGTTTCACTTTCTGTGATCTCAGTTATTCACGGTCGATTGTGGTCCAAAATTATTTCATGAAAAATTTCAGAAGTAAACAATTCATAAGTTTTAAACTATATGCTATTCTCACAGCATGATGGGATCTCAGGCCGTCTCACTTTGCCCAGCGTGGAATCTGGTCCACTGCATCTACACTATCAAAGCCACCTGCCCTTAGTCACTTAGCAGCCATCTCTGTTGTCTCTGTTATGTCAACTAACACAGCATTGCATGCTTGTCTTTAAGTAGTCTTTACTTAGTAGCCCAAGCACCAGGGTAGTGATACGAGCAATTTGATTTCAATATATTATTGTAAATGTTCTATTTTATTTATTATTGTTAATCTTTCTCTATGCCTAATTAAACTTTATCATAGGTGTGTATATACAGAATATATATGAATGAGTTGGTACTATCCTCTAGGGCATGAGAGTCTTAGAATACATTCCCTGTGGATAAGGGAAGACCACTGTAGTCACACTGCCTAGACCGTAGCAGTTGTTTGAAAATGGTGCATGGGAAGTATGGGCTGCTGCAAAGAGAACAGATCTGAGCTGAGATCTGAAAGGTGAGAGTGAGCTCACCTTTATAGTCTAATTCACATTGCACAGAGTGCCAGTGCAAAGGCCTCAGGTGGAATGGGTTTGCTCTATTTTAAGAATAGAAATGAAACTCACAAAGCAGAACGCAGTGAACAGGGGAGAACAGCATCTGAGGAAGTTGAAGAGGGGTGCAGGGAACAGATCACAGAATGCCTTATAAGTCAACTGTACTGTGCAGAGTTTGCATTCTGTTCTGAGAATAATGGAAGACCATCAAAGAGTTTTAAGCAGAGAGTGATGTAATCTGATGAGGTTTTAGACAGATAATTTGGCTGCTGAACAGAGAATTCATTAGAAAAGGACAAAACAAGAAGTATCCAATTATGGTGATCTAGACAAATGTCAGTTATAGTGATTTGGATTGAGAAGTGGTGTTAAAAGGAGGAATAAAAAGATTAAATATTTGCTTTGGAATTAGAACCGGCAATATTTGCTAATGGGAGAACAGAGGAAAAGAAGAAATATGTTGTGCTTTGGCAGCTGAGTTAGTCAGCTTTTGATTGCTATAACAAAATACTTGAGAAAAAAGTGGAAAAGATGACTATGCTCACCATCAAGGTCTTATCCATGGTCACGTGGTTCTGCTGCTTCTGAGTCTGTGGTAGGCAGAACAGCAAGGTAGTGAGCAGTTTGTGGAGCAAAGCTGCTACTATAAGGAGTAGAGATGGAGCAAGGAAGGGGTCCGGACATGGTGTGCCCTCCAAGGACAACCCCCTGGTGGCCTTCTTCTGACCAGGCCCCGCCTCCTAAAGTTCCTGCCTTCTATTAAGTTGTGAACTCATTAGTGGGTTAACCCATCGATGACATCAGAGCGCTCAAAATCCTCCCATTTTCCCAAAACTCTCCCTCTGAATGTTGCTGCATTGGGCATCAAGCATTCAACACAGGAGCTTTGGGGGACAGTCCACATCTGAACCGTAAAGGCAGCTATGTGCGTGAAGCATTGTTTACTGAGAGGAGGAGTATTGACAGAGGACAGGTTTGGGGTGAAATCAAGAGCTCTGATTCAGAGTTTTCTTACACTTTTGAAATCTTTAGAAGACATCCAGTCAGGATACCTAAGAGGCAGATAAGTATGTAAGTGGGGCTCTGGGGAAAAGTCTGGCTGTAGAAATAGACTCGGGAGCCATCAACATATAAATGATTTGACACCCACAGGACTAATAAAATAATCTAACTCTGTAACCATTGTGTGCTACAAATGTGTACATAAAAACAAAGTAATTAAACAAAGGAGTGAAGATGAAGGAAATAAGGCCTAAAGAGAGCTGTAGGGTCCTTAAACATTTAGAATTTGGTAGAGAACAGAAGCAAATGAAGGACATGGAAATAAAATCATAGTGAGGTTTGAGGAAAACTCTCTACAGTGTGGCAGCCATCAGGGAGGGAAATGTTGGAGAAGGAAGGTGTTTCAGAAGGTCCCAGAATCACCCACTGAAGGTTTGCTATAACCACTTCATCTGCATAAAGTCATGCGCAAAGTGGAGATTTGGCAAAAGATACAGATAAAGATACACCATGGCCAAAGCCAGAGAGATCAGTGTTGGCTTTTTTTATCCTCTCGCTGAAGGAATCCCACATGTTTTTCGGGGTACATGTCAATGGGGATACCTGTTTCTCTCCAGCTGTGAACTTGTACAAAATGCCTCTTCTCAGAGAAACTCACCCAAAGTTTTGGAAGCAAAAACTTTTCCATGAGAGCCGGCCATATAGATGACCAGATAGACTGTGACCAGACAGAGTGCAGACCCTTAACCAAGCACCCAGTACATAACACACAAGACTCTTCATGTTTACTTTTAAAGTGCTTTTAGCTTAGTACATCCTGACCCACTGCTTGGTGGGTAGCAAAAATAATTAGCAAACATTTCAGGAATTTAGTACTCAGAGTTGGGCTGTCATTGCTGTGGCTGAGGTTTTCCAAGAGATAATCAAGTACTGAGTAAAGCAGTCTGGACTGCACTAACTCTTTCCTGTCTAGGTCATGGTTAATGGTGAATGCTCCTGGAAGTCAAAACAGCGTTATAAGGCTAAATGATATGGCCCAAAGCGTAATTAATAAAATTCTCCTCTCCAGACACATTTGTTCGATTTAGTCAGTAAACATTCATCAAATGTCTAACATAGTTCATGGCACGTGATGGCATAAGAATCTGGAGGTAAATGAGTTAGGCAGGGCCCTAACCCCAGTGACACTGGGGTGAACAGGAGGCAAGACACGTGCGGTAAATGAATACATGCATCACTAGCTCTGTAGGAATGAATGGCCAAGAGACGGGGCTGTAGCTGAGACCTGAAGGGTAAAGAAAAGTCAGCCAGGTGAAAAGGGAAAGACCAGACAATAAGCAGTATCTTCAGAGGCCTGAGGCAAGAGGACTTTGACCTTAAGGAATGAAAGGAGCCCAGTGTGGCTGGAGCAAAGAAGGAAGTTGACAGGAAGACTAGGTACACCACGTGAAAGGCGTTTTCTTTATGTAAGGGAAGACATAATCATCCCCCGGATCTATGCCTAAGAGGAAATGACAGATTTTCTTTCTTAGTTGGAAAATGTCTAGTAATTTTACAGCTAGCTTTATATTGTAACAGATTCTTTTTGAGAAGTACAATAGGACAGCTATTTCAGCAACAATAATTATAATACCATGGCATGTCTGTATTTTCTTATTTTGTTAGGTAGACCACAACAGCAGTAAAACATACATATAATGTTAAGTGTATAAAAATAATAACAGCTCCTAACAATACTCAGAGTGAACAATAATTATTTAATCCTATGGAAAGATCATGGGTCAGGTATTATCCCTTAAATCTAAGAAAAATGAGCTTATATCTCTCAGATCAGATGTGACCGCAGAAGGGTTAAGTGCCACAATTGGACCAAATTGTTTAGTTAAACTTTAAAACTAATTTATTATTACATGTGCAATTTATTAGAAATGATTTACTAGTGCCAGTGAGATGCACATGCCTGTAATCCCAGCACAAAGGAGGCCGAGGCAGGAGAATGAATCTGAATTCAAGGCCAGCATGAGTTATATAGTGAGTTCAAGCTCAGCCCAGCAAACAGAAGAAATACCAGAGCAGTGAGGAACAGAGCGTTGGACTTAAAAATAATATTGTAATGTTATTGATATGGATTTAAATTATTTATATTTATATATTTTGAGATAGTAGGTAGTAGCAGTGACAAGAAAATTCTTTTCTAGATAAGCTATTCAGGGTGAGCAGAGAGGATGGAAAAAATGAAAAGCTGATTATTGGACATTTATTATGTGTCCAGCGTTGTGCTGTATCTTTTACATATTTCCCTCACTGAACTATACAAAAACTGTGTTATCTATACATTCCCATTTTATAAGTGAAAGCAAGTAGATTTTATATATGATAAAACTGATGACCCAGAGTTTCACCTTGGTAACTGATAGATTTGGTTCATTAACCCAACACCTACAGTAGTTCATTTAAATGTACATTTAATAAATGTTTGCTTATTGAGAAACTACTGTCTACTAGAACCTCTGTGGAGGAAAGCTGAGAACAAGATCTGGGCCTTACCCAGTAGAAACTAGGGTGACTGCTCATCAGGGAAAAGCAAAAGACAGGGCTGTGTTCCAAGGTGTGGCCTCCGCAACACTGGGTAAAATTGGCAAAGACTCATCACAAGTGGATGCTCGATCAGATTCAGATGCTACCAGGCAGACGGGTGAGGGGAAGGGAACTGAGACAAAGTGGTGGGGAGCACCCCTGCAGGGTGTGGCACGCTGGGATTGTGCTCCAAGAGGCAGCTGAGACCTTCTCTGCTCAGCACAAGGGACAGGATGAGAGTTTGGTGTGATTTATCCTAGTGTATCTTAGCATTCAAAGTATCTAAGTGCATGTTCACTGGAATAACCAAAATTTTAAAACCCTGTTGGCATTTTGGGTTTTGTTTTCAAAGACAGATTTTCAAAAAATGGTGGTAAGTAGGGAAAAGAATTTTGACTCACATAACTTTTCACTAAAATTGGCAATATTCGTAGCCCCAGGGGAAATATGTTTCCTTAGGACATTCTGTTCTCTGTCCTTGGAAAACTCTGTCTTGAAAAAGAAAGAAAAAAGGGTATTTGAAGATTAGTCACACAGTTGTATACTTTATTGAATGTTTACTATGTTCTAGCTCCTTTTCTGTATTATTTTGTAGCCCGACACTGGCCTAGTAAATTAGTGGTGTTGTGCCCATTACAAAGTTGGGAAACAGTCTCACAGGAAAAAGCAACTTGCCTGAGACAATTTATCTAGTAAAGAATAGAGCTGAAAATTCAACCCCAAAGCTGTCAAAATTTAGAAGCCCAGTTCTGGTTTTCACAAAGGCCTCTAGCACTTACAGGCTTCTGTAGACATAACCTGAACTCCTTCCTAGGTGAGGGAACAACTTTGGAGCCCTCTTTCTTAGGCTAGAGCAGCTTAACTTTAAATTTTAAATTGGGTCAACTTTTAAATTAGAACCTTGGTGTGGTGGTGCATACCTGTAATTCCAGCACTCAAGAGGTTAAGGCAAGAGGATCACAAGTTCACGGCCAGCCTGAACTCCATAGCAAGACCCTGTCTCAAAATAACAATCAAATACATACAAACAAACTTATTAGAATAATGGTTCCATTACCAGGGTAAGGAATGTGAACACTGCCTCAGCGACACTGGTACATTTGTAAGCGTGAACTAAGGGTGTGCTGTAGCAAGTTGATAAAGCAGACTCTCTGGGAGGTGCCAAAGGGCACTAATCTTTGTTTTTTGAGATGTAACATCTAGTTGAGATATGCACACATGACACCTTACATGACAGTTCAGAGCCCTCTAGAACTGAGCAGGATAAGGTTATTATAAAATAGTAATATATTCTACATGTAAAGCCAAGTTTATGTAAATAATACATCCACACCTATAATACCAGCACTTGGAAGGTTGAGGCAAGAACATCACTGCAAGTTCGAGACCAGCCTGGGCTACAGTGAACTCAAGGCCAACCTGAACTGCATAGTGAACCTGGCTCAAAAAAAAAAAATTGGTTGGCCCCTTGCTCCTTTCTGGCCTTGCTACAGCTGCTCTGCAGCCATTTTCAGCATCCAAACATTTGCAAGCCACTGTTCCCAAGATGGTGATCCGTGCGTATATTGCAATTTCTTCTGGCACTACGTTGACTAAGAAAAGACAGCAGGATGTGATTGGTTTCTTAGAAACCAACAAAATAGAATTTGAAGAAAAAGATATTGCAACCAATGAAGAGAATCGGAAGTGGATGAGAGAAAATGTACCTGACAACAGTTGACCAGCAACAGATTATCCTGTACCACCCCAGATTTTCAACGAAAGCCAGTAACTTGGTGACTATGATGCTTTTTTTGAAATCTGACAAATAATGCAACATATGTATGCCTTTTCAGGCTGAAGGCTCCACCTGGTTCAAAAGAAGCAGAAGCCCAGGCAAAGCAACAAGCATGATCCTTAAGCATCATTTGTGTGTGTGTGGCATTTTGAGACAGAGACTTGCTGTGTAATTCAGGCTCTCTTTGAGCTCACTTTGTAGCCTAAGCTGGTCTCGAACTCACAGCGGTACTCCTGCCTCAGCTTTCCCATGCTGGGATTACAGCAGTGAGCCACCATGCCTGGCTCTGCTTTAAGCATTTTGAAAACATGAGTCCCGATTGCTTTTATAAAATAAGTTTTCAAATAGCAAAATTATCTTGATTTCAAAGAAATTGCTTAAAGTCAAAATAATTAGGTTTTCATGTACAATAAAATAAATGCATAATTAAAATATGAACATTCTGTTGGGGATAATATGAGAGTGATAAAATCTTAAGTATCATGTGAGAGTAAAAAATAAAAATAATAGTACGTCTTGACTGGTTGTTGGCTAAGCGGCAGGTCCCACATTTAGCCTTCCGCTGGTCACGGTGGTCACATCCTTACTATAGCCTGCGTAGACCATCTCTCTGACTAACTTGTCATGCTCAGAAACACTTAGCCACCACTATGAATTTGTCTGGGCTTGGCGCCTCCCTTCCCACAGTGGAGATTCTGACTTAGGCAGACGCTTACTGAATTTTCCAGTGAGCACAGACTGAGAGAGCTTAGGTGCTAAGCACCCCTGAGGGAAGACTGCATAAGGCAACAAGAAGTCCAAAGGGCAAGTGGAGTCTGCTCTGTCCTTCCTCACTGGAAGAAGTCGCCAATGCCAATGCCGTGCAGTGGAGCTCAGGCCTGCCCGGCAGCCCAGCCTCCCATCCCAGCCTCCCAGGACAGAGAAGGTCAGCTCTGGCTTCCCATCTGCTCAAGGGGAAAGGCTTTTTCTCTGTGTGCTGGAGTTGGGGACAGGAATGAATTAAGTGGGAAAGCAAAATAACTTTTTGCATTAGGTAGATTTATAGAACTCCAGATGCCAAAAAACATGGAGGCTTGCTCAGTAATCCAGACTCCTTCCTCTAAGGGAATATTTTGAACTAATGTAAAGGCTCATGCGGCACAGTAGGAAATAATTGTTAGGTGGAAACTAGGGAAACAGAGTAAGCTAGTGGAGAAGAGTGTCACCCAGGGTAAGATGACCCCTCTCCAAGTATTTGGGTTCTAACACATTCAGCTTATAAGTCACTGAGTGACCCTAGAGGTTAAAAGTGACTAATGAGAAATCCAGTGATACCCATTCTTAAGATCCCTGACTTTATACAGCCTTTATAGCAAGTTATCAATTGAAGTTGTTTTTAAAATAGGCTTCTAGGGCTGGGAGTTTAGCTCAGCGGCCTAAGCACCTGCTTGGCAAGTGCAAGGTCGTGAGTTTGATCCCTGGTACCACCAAAAAAAAAAAAAATTAAATTAAAAAATAAAATAAAATGGGCTTCTAGGAGCCAGGCATGGTGGCCTATGCCTATAATTCTAGCCACTTGGGAGGCTTAGACAGGAGACTCATTTATTCATGACCAGTCTGTGCAACTTAGCAAGATGCTGCTAAATTAAGTAGTAAGGTGAAAATAAAGTGTTTGGCAAAGATTCTGATGTTTTGCAACTTAAGAATAAAACCTTAATATCAGGTATTCAAATTAAGGAACTGTCAGATTAGGGAAATACAGCATATTTATAGCCTTACCCATAAATACACAGATAATTTGTAACATAACAAGGGCATTTAACAGTGGTTAATTGTACAGATCTTGAAGAGCACAAACTGCATGGGTTCACGTTCTGGTCCTGAGGTTCAGTATCTGACCTTGAGCCAGTGTCTCTCTGGGTACCAGTTACCTCTTTTATAAAATTAAAATAGTGGTATCTACCTTATATGTCGTTGAGAGGGATGTTAATAAACATACAATGCTCGGAGTGGCACAAAACACACGCTCTATAAACATAAGTGACTTTTACTGCTGTCACACAAATTGTGTTTGGCAGCTTTGAAGCGTGGCACTGACAGAAGCCTGGGTGTGTAACCCCATCACGGTGTACTGAGAGCTTTGTGGTTGTCAGGCTCAGGGCCAGGCAGCACTCCTGTAAATACCAATGGATAGCTTTAGACTCTGTCTTGCCAGTGGGTAGGCGACTTCCCTGGGCCACAAAGCAAGACATCAGCAGACCAGGGCTGGACCTCTGAATCCACAGCATGGATCGCCAAGATCACAGCCGTAGGGGACGCTGACCTTGTTCCTACCCTCAAGTGTCAGCATGCTTTGAGGCCTGGGCCACAGCAGCTAGAGGAGTCAGGCCAGATCCTGTGTTGTACAGAAGAGGAACCTGAGGGCCTGGGATTAACTGGATTGCCAGAGGTCACTCTGATGATGCTGTGAAGTCTGGGTTAGAAAAGCAGGTCTAACACAAAAGCTGCTCTTATGTAGTGCCCAGCTGCTTGTGGAATGTTTGGCAAAAAAGGCTTAGAAGTTGTCAGGTGCCAAGTGACATATTCCATTGGCATCTAGCAAGTCCTTTGCTTTAATTAGCTTATAGGTACATACTCAGCAATGTGAATGTTTTGGGTTTTTCCTTCTTCTCTTGCATGTGAGTCCAATCCATTATTCTCTTAGTCAATCTTAGATCAATCTATTATTTCTTATCAGCCTTTATTACTGTTGCTCACTGATAAGATTTCTATCCTATGAAAACACTTGCACAAAGCATTATTTATAGTTGTAACAATTGAAAATAATAAAGATAAAAATGATCCAGCTATCTAATTCCATTGACTTGTATATTGAAAATAGCTAAGGTGACAAATTTTGTTATGTGGAATGGCACAATTTTTAGAAAATAAAAATGTGATATACCAAAGGCCATTGGGTTGGTACTTTGAGTTGTGTGAATTATATGGTATATGAATTATATCTTAAGAAAGATATTTTTTAAAAACCATACATGCATCATTAGAGTATGCCCAACCCAGTCAGCGTAGTATGTTGCAACCTTTAGTAGGAAACGAGGTAGAGCTGCATTTTTTTTTTTTTTTTGTCTTTTTTGAGGCAGGGTCTCACTATGCAGTTCAGGCTGGACTTGTGTTCACTCTGTAGCCCAGGCTGGTCTCGAACACAAGGATCCTCCCACCTCAGCCTCCCAAGTGCTGGGATTTCAGATGACCCACCACACCTGGCTTTTTTTTTTTTTTTTTTTTTTGTCTTTTTAGAGCTGCATATTTTGACATGAGATATCCAGAATATATTGTGAGGCAAGAAAATTTATTCCAAACATCTTTCTGTCCATTTGTATATATATGTGTGGCTGAGTTTTGTTTTGTGGGTATCATCTTGTGACTATTTTCTTATATATGTTGCAGTTCAATATATGTAAAGAAACCTCATTGTTATATACTTTTTAATACTATTCTGTGATATGACTTTTTGTCATAGTTTATTCAGTCATTTCTGCATTGCAAATATTTAGGTCATTTGTAATTTTTATTAGCTGTTTCAAATACTGCTGTTTGAACCAGCCTTTTGATCCTTGAAACACATATGTTAGCTCAATAATTTCCCAAGGTAGGCATTGCTAAATGATAACATACAGCATTTTTGTGCCTGGTCAATACTGACAAATTACCCAATGTATTATTTAACAATTACCGAGAGTATTACTTAACTTCCAACACAACATGCATTGTACAATTCCCCGAATCCTAAACACTAAATTTTTAAATTCCCCAAGGTGTTAAAAAAAAATCTCAATTTTAAATTGCATTTTCATGATTGAGAAGGAGCGTGAGCATGCACATGTTTTCACGTTTATTCAATATTAAATAGCCATAGAGTGGCTGCTCCAGATGCTGGAGGCAGTTGCAAGCAAAAAGCTTCCCGCCTCCAGGGACCTTGCTTTCATAGTTTATTGGGCATTTTTATTTCCTCATGCCTTTTGCCCATTTTTCTACTTATTCCCTGACTTTCTTAGCTATTCTGTTATATTTTGGTAAACATTTCCATCTATTTTGTGACTTATCTGCCCAGTCTTTGTTTTCAGTATCTTTTCCCTTCCAGAAGTTTTTAATTTAGATGAGGTCATATTCATCCATCTTTTTCTTCAAGCTTTATGTTTTATGTCTCATTTTAAAAAGACCACTGTGACCCCCCCAAGGTCATAAATATGTTCTCCCTTTTTTCATTATTTTTATAGTTTCAGTTTTTAGCACCCAAGTTCATCTGGAATCTATTTAGGGGAGCACAGTGGTGTATAAGTAGATATCACATCCTACAGTATACATTTTGAAAGCTCAGATGCTTCGGTGTGTCTGATTTTTATAAGCAGAAAGAGCTGTGGAGAACTTGCAGAGATGCTTGGAGATGGCTGAGGAGAGAACAAAGGATGTGCTGGGGAAGGAGGAACCGTGGCTTCGGGAGTACCCACCAGTAGCGGAGAGTCTGGGCAGGGACAGCAGCAGGAAGAAGTGGCCCTGGCTGGCTTTGTGCCCGGGCAGCTAAGGCACCTTAGGAAATATGTGAAATGCACCAAATAACAGCTTCACAAGAACCAGGGAATTAATCAGAGAGTCAATTCTTTGGTATTTCTATTTGCTATAGAACTTCTACTTGAGAAAATATGCTATTAAAAAAATAACCCAGCACTGCATTGATCATTAATTTTTGTTTAATTCACTCTCCTTGGCAGGTGCAATGCACTACTGAAGTGTACAGAATTTACATCTTGTAGATGAAAATAGATAATGCTGTGTAGCAGAAGTATGGGTAACACATGAGTGAGGCCTCTATGGAGAATTCTTAATAGAGCTTTTGGTTTTGTTTTTGTTTTGTTTTGTTCTGAGACAAGGTTTCACTATGCAGTTCAGCCTCAAATGCAAAGCAGTCCTCCCGCCTCAGACTCCAAGTGCTGGGATTACAGGCGTGGGCTACCACATCGGGCTAAAAAATTCTTTAAATGAGGTGAGGGAACAGCTCCGGGCTAACCCACTCAAGTCACCACAGTGTCTTCTTGCCCTGGCACTGGACCCAGAATGATCTCTTAGTGTCTGTGCGACGCTGATGAGCTCAGAAACACCAGTTCTCTTGTCTGACCGTGTATGTGTCAGGCGCTGCGCCGGGTGCTTTTCCATCATGAGCTCCTTCACTCTGTCTAGCGTCACGTGGGGAGGAGGTAGTGTGACAAGCCTCATTTTACACATGAGAAAACTGAAGCTCCAAAGAGTTCAATAAGGAGCCCAGGGTCAAACTAGAATTAGCAGAATTTAGGTTGCAACCCAAGTTTTCTGGCTCCAGCACAGCATAAACTCTGTGCTAAGAGGACCTGCCAAGTGGCTACTTCAGCAAACAGTAGTTGGGAAAGAATTGCACTCTGCTGAACCTTCATGAGACAAAACAGAAAAACCTGTGACAGCAAATGATATTTATAATGCCGCCATGGTTAATCAGACCACCCTGGAAGGAACCTCTTGAAAGCGGAAAGGCAGGGCTGCATTCTCTTCCAGCCGAGTCTGCAGCTGCAGTGAGCGGAGCAGCTCCCTCAAGGTCAGCCTCGGGACAAACAATTGAAAAAGAGTCGCTGCAGCTAAGACAAGCTGCGCACCTGTGCAGGGATGTCCTGGGTTTATGCTGCCTGCGGTTTCAGTGTAGTCTGCATCCCAGGACAGAGTGCCACACAAACATAAAAGGATGTACTGATACACAGAGGAGATAGTGGCTTCACAGTAGGGACTGCACCTGCTGCACCTACAAGTTGGACAGGGCCTTCTGGAGTGGTGGCTGCACAGTGTGTTCAGGGTATAGCGTCCACAGCGAGTTTTGCGGTGTGTAGTTCACTATGTACTTTGTAGTCTGTGTATTCGTTGTATTGGATTCAGTGTACTGTACTGCATGCTATGTACATTTTATGTCACTGAAGGACATGGGGGGGTTGTTTTTGTTTTTCTGGCACCGAGTGGAGTAAACTAAGGACTGCACATGAATTTTATTTCTTTTTCTTTGTTCATGTGTGTGCTACTGGGGATCAAATCCAGCCCTCCTCGGCCCTTTTTTATTTTTTATTTTGAGACAAGGTCCTGCTAAGTTGCTAAGCTTCTCAGGCTGGGTTTGAACTTGCAATCTTTCTGCTCTGGCCTCCCAAGGTAATGAGATTATAGACATGCACCACCACTCCCTGTGGAAAGAGTCTTAATTTTTTTAATGGTATGGATTAGAGTCAGTGCTGTATTTGGGAACTGTGCAGACTCTTAAACAAGCCTGGAAATTCCTGTTCTAGGTGGAGGCCACGTGTTTGCCATTTTAACAAATGCCTCGGAAATTTCGCGGCACTGTATGTGCTGCACAGATATACTTGTAGAAGCACAGAGATGCTGTTGACCTAGTCTGCAATTGACCTGCTGAACTCTGGCCATCAATAAGACTATAAAGCAGCTCAGAATTATTTGAGCATGACTAAACTTGCATTATAGAATATATCCTATAGGTATCATCTATGATTAAAAGAAAAGCATGCAAAAATTCAGAAATCTCAATGCTTACAACTTTAGATTTCTCCAAATCCCTCTCAGGTCGAGAGAGGTTTTAAAACCAAAGGAGGACCAATGCCACATCACATTCCATTCTATCAAAGTTTAAGTCTATTAGAAGTCTCCAGGTAGGACTATCAAGCTGGTTCACCCTCTGCTGGTTCTTACTCCTGTCCCACCCGAATGCAGAAGCTGTGGTTAAAACTGCTCCCCAGCCCCTTTCGGGGCCTCCATCATGTCATTTCATGCCTACACACAAGTGTGGTGGTTGAAAGGTGGCTTGAATAATACCTTACTGCAGTCTTAACGAGCTCACCTACTTCTGCGGGATGGTTAGGCAGGTCCGGAGATATCGCCCTGCTTGTAAGTCTATTGCTGACTTGTTGAGCAATGAGAACAGCCTTGCAAATCTTGATGCTCCTTCTCCCCCAAGAACGTGTCACATTGTTTCAGCCCAAGCATTTGGTTGAGCGTGGGGAAGTGAAATAGATGACAAATAAAATAAAGTCCCTGTCTGCACATTTCGTAAAGTCTTACGTGAGGTAAATAGAGTCACACTGTCAGTCACAATAAAGGGTAGCCACCATGTCCTGCAAATAATGGGTACAAAGTTTTAATGGTCCCAGTGGATTAGAGATAAACCATTGCTCCATAGACCTGTTATGAAAAGGTATTTAAGATAGTCAAAAAGTATCTCTGGGGTAGTGTCTTAAAATTATTTAGACTTTCCACTAGAATTTCTGCATTGTGGCCTATGGAGAAAGAGTGGCCTTTCATGAAACCAGATTTGTATCTGTACCTATAGGTATGAAATCAAAACTAAGGCTTTGGACAGGAGATGTGGCCCACTTTTCCTGAGAATAGTTTGCCAGTAAGCAGGGTACTATGTGACCAACCTGCTGCCTGTCCTTGGTGAAACTGGCAGGGCGTGCACTGTTAATTAAATGAATACAACTAAAGTGAAGATAAGATATGCTTTAATGGGCAGTAAACTCAGGTGACTTATTAACAGCGGCACTTCCTCATTCTGAAATGGCATTTCTCAACTCCCATTTTAAGGAAGCAGCTGATCTGAGAGGTAAACTAATTATGTAGTCAATGTTAGTAGAAGCTGAAGAGGTGGGTGGGAGAGAGTCTCTGACCTTAAAAGCTTCACAGGAGCCAGGCACAGGGGCCCAAGCCTATAATTCCAGCTTTGGGGGAGGCTGAGCCAGGAGGCTTGCAGAATCAAGTCAGTGCTCATCTGCAGCATGCAGTGTTTGTCTCCAGCCTGGTGATCTAGGACACTCCCCTTGCCTCCTGCTGACATTGTCCGATTCATATTGAACCAATTTTGTGTCACTAATTGATTCCTAATGAACCAGTTCCTTGTGTACAAGTGTTTGGGTTGCCCTCTTACAAGGATGTGTTGGAGTCTCCCCACGACAGCCAGACTGGAAATTCCTGACATGGTTTCCAACTTCATTAGCATTGAGATAGCTAAAAATCATGTGATGGCCTCAATCACTTTGAAACTGGCCATGTAAGAAAATGTGAAAAATGTGTTTGTGGTTAATGATCCAACATTGTCGCAGAGGTGACTTGGCTCTGTGTCCTGCCCTCCTAACAACAAGGGCATGCTGCTTTCAGGTTGGGCACTGTCTCTGGCATTATGCCCTCGGGATTCTGAATGAGACTCAGTCCTCAGACAACAAAGCCATCAATTCACCCTCTGTTGGGTAGTATCAATTTTTGTGACAGTGTTGTGCTAAGACATTTTAAAGGATATGTTTTCTCTAAATAACCCCTACTTTTTGAGTCCCCACTTCTTTTGTTTTCCTTTTTCCTTTATTTTTTTTTTCTTGGTGCCACAGATTGAACTAAAGGCCTCACACACAGTAGGCAAATGCTTTGCTACAAAGCTACATTCTCAGGCCTTTTTTATTTTTTTATTTTATTTGTTTGGTTTTGAGGCAGGGCCTCATGAAGCCACCCAGGCTGAGTTCAAACTTGTGATCTTCCTGTCTCCGCCTCCCAAGTGGCTGGAACTATAGACATGTGTGCTGTGCCACTCTTTTTTTTTTTAACTTTAGTGACTGTTAATCTACCCAGAGTGGCCTGCAGCTCTTGTGGAACATACATTTCTGTTGACTCTTGGCATGAGGTCTCTAGTCATATAGTATAGTCACGGTTTATATTGGAAGCTTTTCTGTAATTGCTCTGATGCTACATTATCTGCTAGGGCAAATGGTTTGTCATCAGCCAACTTGCGCACATCAGGCTCTCCAACAAACATGTGCTTGCTCTACTTCCAGCACTGTTTATTGGTTTTGTCTTTTTATTTTTCTTTCTTTCTTTGTTTTTGCTCATTGTTTTTGTTTCTGTGGTATTGAAGCCAGAGCCTCACACACACTGAGCAAAGGCTGTCCCACTGAGCTAGTCCCCAGCCCACTGTGAGGAGTAAATGAGGTAACATAACCTTGTGAGGTGTTGAGCACTGATTCAGTCCAATTATGCAACTTGCCTGATACCTCATGGCTAACAAGTAACAGCACTGGTTTTAACCCTAGCAAGTTGATTGTAGAACTTGCGTACTTTATCAATCTTTAAGGTGCCACTAAAGGAGCTGAATATCACCTAAGAAATCTCAAATGCTATGGGGAGACAGATAGTGTGCCTTGAAATACTGGTCCTCACTAAACTATTGTGTGATTTAAATGTTAGGGCGACAGTACTAGTGAGAAATCCATATTTGCGATGTCTAGGGTTTGAGTCAGACTTAGTCCTTGAAGGAACCTCATTTTGGCAACGTCAGGCCCTCTGCTCAGCAGCCTTCCTTCTGGCCTCCAGCTTGTGTCGCAGCACACAGAAGCCTTTTAGCAGACTGCCTCAGAGTAATGTCAGTTTTCTCCAAAATAGCTTATGGGGAAACTGGTAGATAAGTTCTCCTTGTTCCTTGCCACTAAAAGGTAAGTTCTTTATGGCTGCAACAAATTAAGGATAAGCAATTATCCAACAGTGTCTCCTTGGGGGTCAGATGGTTCAGAATTCACCTCATCATAAATTACAACTGAGTGACCCGCATAGGTACTGCTGGAAATGAGAACACCAGTGTGATGGGAAGAATCACAACCCCAACACTAAACCCAAACACCCCGACAGACTATAAAAGAGAAATTCCAAGAGGACAATAAATGTTCAGTACTAGCTGTAATAGCTGTATTTTTAAAATAACACTTAGGGGTTGGGGGTGTAGCTCAGTGATAGAGGGCGTATTTTGCATGTATGAAAGTCCCTGGGTTTGATCTCTAAGCACATACAAAAAAAAGTTTTAAGTAATATTTAGGAAATGTCTTAAAATACTTGCTTGTACTTTAAGATAATATACAGTTTTACTTTATTATTGTTGTGCTGTCCTTCTAAAAGCTCATCTGATTATATTGACCTCTCTCCCAGGGGGCAAAAAGGACAGTCCTTAGCTTTTTATAGTATGATGCCCCTAGAGGCTTTCACTTGGGGACTTCAAAACAACTTTCCTGTCTCTATTTGAAAAACAAAAAAAAAAGAAAAAGAAAGACTAGAAGGGAACAGAGAAATTATGGTGGTTGGGACATAAGAATTACACCTAGTTTTTAAAACTCCATTTTAAAAATACTTCTCAAACTTTTATAATTTACAGTTTAAATTGCTTACAGGAAGGGGGGGGGGACGGTTGCATTGGTCTGACCTGGGAATAGAGTGGGAGGCACAGAGAAGGTGGGTTTGCAAGAGGAAGACAGGGGAGGTTGCCCACAATCTTCCTGTTTTGTCCATTGCTGTTTAATGAGACAGGCTGCCTCTTTCTCTGGGAGTCTTAACTGTTTTAAATCAAAAAAAAGAAAAGGAAAATTCACTCCAACCTGATTTGCATCTTGGTGGGGAGTCCTCCTTTTCTCAATTAAAAATGGAAATGTCTCTCAATTAAAAATGGAAATTCCCAAATGTCCCCCTGTACCTTATCAGAAAACATCAGGAAATGGAACCCAACATCTACGTGCTTGGCTATGATATTGAAACATTGATGCTATTGGATATGAATATGTAAGCAAACAAATCTTGTCTCCCCAAAATGTTGGAAGATTCTAACTTAAAGACAGATACTTGGTTTAGAGCTCAGTACTCTCTTATGTGTAAATACTTCAAGAAGATCCATCTGCTCTGGAACTGATCCAGAAAACTGAGTCTTTTCCAGAGCTCATCCAAGATGGAACCTTGGTGAAATAGACACAATCTTTTCCGTCAGTACTAGAAAACCCTTCCATCTAATACACAAGCCAGGGGTGGCCCCGGCTCCAACTGTACTTCTGATTTGTTTGTTAATTTAGCCGCTCATTTGTCAATTCAACATTTACAGATCATCAGTTATATAAAGCCAGGACTACTCTGAATTCTTCGAGCACAGAAATACACAATCCCTTGCTGACAGGATCTATGCAGTAAGTGTTAAGAAAGGAGTTGCAGAGATACTATAAGAATCCAAAGGGAAGTGTTTAACTCAGGCTAGAAGAGGGTAGAACTGAGCAGATGGGTCAAAAGGTGTTAGACAGGAGAAGGATATGACTTGAGTCTTGAAAAGGCAAGGGTAAGTCAGCCACTTTGGCCAGGTGCACTATCCATGCAGAAGAAAGAGCATGCACGAAGAGGGTCAGGCAGGTGTTTGGCTCCTTTGCAAACTGCACGTAATAAAGAGTGCTGAGCTTGGTGTGTAGGTCCGTGCTAGACCTCCAAACAGAATAGGCAGATCAAGAGAGGCCTGATACACTGCTGAAGGTATGGGTCCTCTCAACACCATAGAAGCTGCTGCAGGAAGAGCAATGGAGCGTGTGATCCAACTCACAGCCGAGTAATCCCCCAAATAACGGAAAGTCCACCAAATGTTATGCTTCATTTGTACTTCATTTTTTAGTGATGAAAGTGATGCCCAAAATAGAAAGTTAGTGCTTTTCAAGATGGTAGAATCAGTTACAGACTTGCATTTTTTTCAGCTGATCAAACACCAGACTCAAGATAGGCATCTATAAATATTTGTTGAAGGAATAAATGCAAAGATGAACTACTAAGCCTTGTACAAAATGAGTTTATACAGTGCACATGTATGTGATTTTTTTAAAATTCATAACAGGATTTACAAAGGGGTCTGGTCAACTCTGACATTTAACCCAGCAAGGCTGCAGTCACGGGCCATGGTCCCAACTGCTGCTTTCAGCTTGGTCTCCATATCTGTGACTTAGCCAAAGTCTTTGCTATCCTGTTGCTGATTTCTATCATTGGGCAGGCTTGTGTTCCAGCAAGTTACCAATTACCATTTTGTAGGTCTGTTTTAGTGCATCCTTGTATGACCTCCTCTGCTCACTATGCTTAGGATGGGCCTGTTTTGCCTACAACCAGGCAGTTATTTAGATCCTTTTGTTGTCTTTTTGTCTCAATTCATGCCCAACTTTGCACTACTAGAATTCAGAGCATTATTTCAGTTCTGGAATATTTGTCTACATACAAGTACTATTTGATGGTATAGGCAGATATAGTAAGATTACACAGGAAATAATTCTAAGAGATGGGCTTTGTCAGAAATACCTTAATATGGTGTTATCTTTTAGAATAATATTGTAGTGTATTCATATAATACTTACTTTTTTACTGTTATCCACCGATGTTTAGATATAAACTGCATAATTCCTATAAGCAAGGGATTGTGAACCTCTGTGCTCTGTGGTACAAAAGCAAAACTACATAACATGTTTAGAAGTTGATAATTTGGGTTGCATAGTTTTAAAATAAAGTTTCTGAATTTCAGATCACTTCTAAAAAATCCTCTGGTTCTGATTACCCCTGTCTGAAAAGACACGGTTAAGGGAGAAAGTATAATAAAGTTGGGTTGGTTACAGAAACCAGATGGCATAGACTAAACTGTAATACATAAATAAAAGACCCCACCATGCCAATTGTATATAATTGCATAATAAATGTTTAAATCCCACTTGACATGTCCATCATTGGTTGTAAATCTGTTGGTTGTCATTTTCCCAAGGATGCAAACTGGCAAACATTGCTGGCTTATGATAGAAGGGGGGAAATGGCAACCATTCCTTCTGCCCAGAAGTGACACATCATTTCATTGTCCAGAGCAAGTTATGTAACGTGTATGAATTCAAGACTGCAGTAGTAATAAGTCTACAGTGGAGCTCTTTACTAAGAAGGTGACCTTAGCCCTGATGGGTGGCTCTGACCCACCACAGGAGGTACCACAGGGCAGCAGAAAAATACGATAGTAGATAGTTTAGGCAACGCTGACATCATTAAGAAACTCTCACCCATATGAAACCCTAACACCAATCAAGAGGCCAAATATTTTGCAGTGACAATTCCTATAATGTCATTTTATCAAAATATTGTTTTTTATAGATGTATTCTAAAGTGAGAGATCTAGGAGAGTCAGAGAAATCTGTAAAAATTTCTTAGTTTTGGGAGAATTCTTAGATTCCAGCGAAGCCTTCTTGGGATAAGAACCACACAAAGATGGAACAGCCAGATCTGACAGCCGCCACAGATTTCACAGCTTTGGGGCACACAAAGCCAGGGAGGCTGCCCTGGGGTCCTTAAATGGAGGGACCTAACAGCTAATCAGACAGAACTAGAAGAGCCACCAATGTCTGTAACTTCCCAAACTGTCCTCGTTGTCCCCCTCCGCTGCCTCCTTCCATTTCCCATTCTCCTTAGTAGGGAAAAATAACCAAAAATCTCCACGATAGAAGTTAGATATCCAGCGATCTTGATTCATGAGTTCACATTTGCTTGACTTTTTTCTTCATTGTTTTTTGTTTTGTATTTTCCATCTCTTAGGTGATTATCAATGTAACATAGTTAAGAACAGAGCAGAGGTAAACTACCCAGTTCTTGTGACAGTGGCTCTTAAACTTTCTTGAGCATGAGAAGCACCTGGAGAGTTTATTTTAAACACAGACTGCTGGTCCCATGCCCAGAGCTTCTGGTCAGCACATCCGGGTGAGACCTGAGATACACATTTCCAGCGTCTAGGTAATTTTTATTCTCTTGATTCCAAAGCCACACTTTAAGAAACACTTTCTTATGAGGTAAATGACAACTATTTTCTCCTGTGTAAAAGGAGAGTTCTGTACCTGCCACCTATAGCTGTTAAATGAATCATTATATGCAAAATGCTTTCAATTAAATGATACTATGCAAGCATAGCAAATCAATTAACTTTGTGCCTTTGGCCCATTCTGTTATTACCCATTTGTTTTCTTGTGTTGGTTTTGTTTTTCTAATGGCTTGCTTAGCAGGGACTTCTTTTCCTATACTTCACATCAAGAAGGTATGTGAACTTTGGAGACTGAGTGATTAAATTAACCAAACAATGTATGATTTCTAGTCGACTCATCCATTATTTGACCCTGCGTGAGATAAGTTATTTTCTGCATGTGGTAATGAAATTGAAGGTTTGTGCTAGTCAGATCTATGGATCATTTTGAAGGAAGGCACAAGCTGGGATGGAAAGATACAGGGAACATTTACTTTTCTTAATTCATTAGATTGAAAAACATATTGTCATTAATCTCTTCAAAATACCCCTTCACACACTTCAAATGCATTTAATCCCATTATTCTTGCCACTTTCTGAAGCAGCTCTGGAAGTCCTCTTTCATGAGTGTCTTTTGTTGCACTATCTTGGCTGATTTGGTTCAAGATTTGTTTTTAATTTTTAAATTTATTTTAAAGATAATAAAATCCAGGGGCTGGGGATTTAGCTCAGCGGCATAAGCGCCTGCCTTGCAAGCAGGCAGTCGTGAGTTCGATCCCTGGTACCGATAAAAAGGAAAAAGACAAAAAAAAAATAATAATAATAAAATCCAAAAAAAACCCAGGACAAAGCCAATCAAAACAAAGCAGCAAAACTGGTACAGAACTTCAAAGCAGGATACTAGGAAAACAACAGCTCCCATAGTATATCTTCTTGTCTTCTCAGGAGTTGTCCATTCCATCAGATACAGCAAAATCAAACAGAACAAAACCAATCAAAACAACATTGAACAAAGCAAAGCAATTAATCAGAACACAGCAAAATAGTGAGAACAATATCGGATTTGAAAGACAAAACAGAAGGAAACCTCCATATTTGCAATACTGCATACTCACCTTTATCAACCTATTACCTGTGCCTTCGCAGGGCGATGTGCTGTTTTCTGCTCTTACAGGGACTCTTCCATTATTTAAGGCTTTATGTGCTATGATGCTATTTATTTTAATGAACAATCTGTTTTATACAGTGTAATGTTATACAACTTGCATTCTGATTTTTTTTAACATTATAAACTATTTTAACCTAAATTCTGTATATAATTTTAGGGATCATGCCATAATTTGCATAAAATTCTCATTGCTGAACACCCAACAGGAGAAAACTGGTTGAGTAATGGGAGTGCACTAATATAATAAAACAGCACCATTTGAAAAGATATTGGGAGGGTATATCTCTTAAAACAGAAATGTGTTCGTGATTATATGTAAAATGAGAAGGTTTTGCCTCCCACATCTCTTACCATTCACTGACTCAGTCTCAGTGGCTTTCTAATTTGAGGAACCTCAGGGGTACCAAAGGGGCCTTATTAAATATTTCAGGCTTCATCCATGGAATTGATTTAGTAGATAAAGACTCCTCGCACAAGGATTCCAGGTGATTCTGATGCAAGAATGGTACACCTCCCATTTCTGCCTGTCGAAGCTTTCCTGCCTTTCCAAGCTTCTCCATTGCCCCTGGACGCCTTATTGTCTACTTTCTTGTCTTGTACATTGTAGTGAATCCTCCTAAACTGTGAAAGTTTTTTTGATCCTCCAGACAAATTCAGTTGGACACACATGTCATAGTCCTGAGATTTGTGTCAAATCCTGAGTTACTGACTATAGATACTAAAGTATCTGGAATGCAAATTTGGTTTACTATGTGGTGAAAAGAGACAGAACTCTTTAGCATACTTGTCATTAACTCAAATTCTGGGAAAGAGAATTGACCTTTACAGTCTTGGTAATAAAAGAAAAATCGTGCTTAAATCATCCTTACTTGGGCAATCAGGCTGTTAAAAGTAAATGCTTTATCTTTTGTGCACCTACTCTGGCCTAGGCCAGAGACAGCCAGAGTGAGTTGAAGAGGCTGGTCATCCCCAAAGATTTCACAGGCTAGTGATTGGTTTCCATTCTCAGACTTGGTACCACTGAAGTTGTTCAGGGTGAGTTGCGTGTCTTGCAGTTCACTTAGAGTTCCTTTGTGCTGAATTGAGAGTGTGTTACCCCCAAATACTTCTGCACTGAGGTTTGATTGGTTTGAGTTCCTTCCCTAAACTAAATAATATAGTATACCCATGTCAAGTAAAATTTGTGTTGTCATCTGCCATGCTTTATGCAATGAGCCAGCTATTGCAGACTAAACAGTTATAAATAACAATTGAAAAATATTGTGTTGAGATAATATTTGGTTTTTCTCTTGCTTATGAGGGAAGACTATACTCCATATAAATCTGTCATTATTCTTACTTCAAAAAATTAATGGTTATAGAAAAGAATTCCTAAGAAGTAAACTAAAAGAACCAAGTTTAACAGCTCACTCAAAACTGCTGCCTTGTTTCACATGAAGACGTTAACTTTGTCTGACTGAAGTTCAAGATGAACAGAGAATCGATACTATGAGGGGAACGAGGGTCCTGGTGGTCAAATGCTTCTGGTAGGGAATGACCAAATAGATTGTTACATGTGCACATGGCAAACCCAAAATCATTCATTAGAACCCTGTTCAGAAGCATCATCTATAAAATCACACATCTGTAAAGCATTTAATAATCCCTTCTTGGAAAAAATTAACCAAGTTTCTCTAAAACCAGAGCTTATGATTAGGCATGTCACACTGAAGTCAATTATGTGTGCATGTTACCACTCTACGAGGTCAGAAAGTCAGGGGCTACGGATATCTCACTGCTACAGCAAGGGCTTAGCAACAACCCCCAAAATTAAAACAACACTGAGATTCTTTCTCACCCCAGAAAGAATGGCTATCATCAAGGAATCAACCAATTGCAAACGCTAAAGGGGCTTTTCAGGGAAAGGAACACTTCTCCACTGTTGGTGGGAGTGTAGACAGGTGCAACCACTGTGGAGATCAGTGTGGAGATTCCTCAAAAAACTAGGACTAGAGACCCCAATGGACCCAGCTATTCCCCTTCCTGGTATTTTCCCAGAAGAATTAAAAACATCATATCACAGCAATATATGTGCACCCATGGTTATAGCAGCACAATTTATAATAGCTAAATCTTGGAAACAACCCAAATACCCTTAACTTAAGAAAGGATAAAAAGATGTGGTGTTATTATATAATGGAGTACCACTTAGCCATAAAGAAGGATAAACTTGAAGCTTTTATAGGTAAAGGGATACAACTAGAGACCATATTCAGAAGTGAAATAAAACCAGACTCCCATGCATAGACATCAAATTGTCTCCCTAGTGTAAGAAACTGAAAGTAAATAAGATCCAAAATGTACAATACATATAGTGAAAGGGGAAGAAACTGCTCAAAAGGAAATAACAATTGGGATGGGAGAAAGGAAAAAAGAAGAAAAAAAATATACACAAGATAGCTAAGATAATTATACTACTATCATGTAGACTAGGGTTCAATTTTTGACTTTGAGGCTCAAATCATAGCCTCAAATTGGCTGTGTGACTGTCAGCACTTAATATGTTTGAAGATCCACTTTCTCATTTATAAATCTGATTAGTAACCCATCTCAGTGGGTCACAACAAGGGATTACGTGGAATTAGGTGGACCAGAGTACCTGTAATGTTTACACAGACCAAATCATCTTGTTTCGATCCTTCCTTACCCAAATCACAGTCTGAGGCAGAGCTGGGAGTTAGTGTTTTCCTTAGCATTGTCAGGACAGGCTATAGTTTCTAGTTGACAGAATTCATACACATTAAAGACACACTTATTTTAGTAGATAAAGGATCAGGTTGTTAAAAGTAAATGCTTACAGGGCATGGTGACACATGCTTGTAATTCCAGCACTTGGGAGGCTGAGGCTGTGAGTTCAAGGCCAGCCTGAACTGCATAGAGAAACATGGTCTCAAAAAGAACAACAACAACAAAAGCTTTGTCTTTTGTGCATTTACTCTGGTCTAGGCCACAGGTGGCCAGTGTTAGTTGAAAAGGCCATGTCACATCTGCATTTGAGTTCAAGTTTCAGGATTTCTTACTTAAAAACAATCTCCTTCTTCAATAAATGTTTTATTGCTGTTGCTTTTTTTTTTAAACTGTCTTTGCAGTGTAAGCTATGGCTCACTTCCAGTCAGCCATCAGCTATAACTTTGTGTAATTGTGTACCCAGCAAGATTATTTCTATGAAGGTCTAGGATCTCATAACAAAATATATAAGTATTTTGGAAAAATAAGATCTATGTAACCTAGTAAGTGCTCAAGTTTTAAAAAATCACATTCTAGTGTAGCATTTGTGTTAAATAGAAAGGGTTTCCTTAAATTCTGGCAGTAAACAAAGACCACTGTAAGCACGGAAATGTTAGTCACCATGAAATGTTAAAGCAATCAGGTGGGAGCAGCAACATCATTGGTCTCCTGCTCTCACTCCTGCAGAGTTCATCTGTCATTTTACGAGACAACTTATTTTTCTCTTTTTCTTCCCTGTAAAGGTAGAAACCTGTGGGTCCTCGTTGTGGGTCAGTTTCCCAAGGAGCACAGAATTGGGATTCCAGAGTTCAAATACGTGGCAAATATGCATGGAGATGAGGTAGGTACACAGGGTGAACGTCTGAGTCGTCACAGAGAACCTTCCCTCAGATCTCTCGGGCTCTGAAAGCAGGAAGCCGCGTGCACTGTAGCAAAGGACGCTGAAAGGATTCCCATTGGGACCCTCTGGGAGAGTTTAGGAGCCAGAGTCGGAAGACATTTGGTTGTGCCTGGGAGAGAAGCCTGCGCTGAACTCCTGCCAGCCCCGCCCTCCCAGCCTCCCTGGGCTGATTCTCCTACTCCTCCTCCATGTTAAGGAGATCCAACCCAGGAGCTCCATTGTGTTTGAACTCAAAACAATCAGAAAGTCCCAGACACCTATCCAGACTCCTCACCTCTGATTTTTAAAATTCTTTTGTCAGTCCTTTCATCTAAAATTCAGTATTTTTGATGTTCATGTTTAGGGTTCTCTGACACCTACCATTCAAAAAACACTCTTAAATTCCTTAACAGTGTCTCCCTACTTTTCCCAGTTAGAAGAAGTCAACTCAATTTTTAGTTTGTTTTGCAAAGTATCCTTTAACTTATCTGAGATGCCCAGCCAATCTGCCCACACAGTGGGAGATGTCCACTGTTCTTTCTTGCCTTCGTTCCTTAAAATATTTTAAGAACATGACAATTGCAGTACTTGTGTTTACTGGATTCCGTACAATGGACAACCAAGGAGAATGAAAGAAGGTTCCCCATCATTATAATAAAGGAAATTTACATGGGAATATGTGGAATAGCCTCTATAAAACACACTTAACTTCAAAGACTTTCAGAGTAAATCATATCCCAATCCGACAGCCTGCTGACTTGTTAAAACACTCCAATTTGCCCTCATGTAGGCAATGTGCTCTAATGGATGCTGAGTTTCCTGACCTGGCTTAACCCTCCCCAAACTCAAGCTCTACAGGAACAGCTCCACCCTTCCTGACCCGCACAGCCTGCCCTGGCCAGGCATGCTGCCCTACTGGTCCTAAGAGCTCAGAGGCACACACCTGATCCAAGACAGGAGTAAGTCCTTGTGCCTGATTTGGGGTAGGCGAAGACCCATCTGGAACTTTTTGAGTGCAATGGACTCTTTCTTTAAAAGGTTGTGTTGCTGGGAGTCTGACCAGAGTTCCTTTAGTAAAAACAACTACTATACACAGCAGCAAGGACTTCCTTTACTTTTTGCTATCTGTTCTATCAGACCAAGGTTCCTTGAATTCTACTTTTAATGAGAGACACATGGCACTTCCTGCCTTCAATAGTTTATTTAATTCATGACTTATCAGTGGTTATAGTCTGCTACTCAGAAGTGAAACTACTAAATATAAGCAAGGGACTTTGCTCTCACTTACCCCCAAATTTGCTTATTTTTTCCACACACTTTCCCAGATTTCTGGAATCTTTCTCTCTGGGTAGATCATGTTCCCTGTCAAGTAAGGACTCTCTGGAACACTGTGATTCTGAGGACTGAAATTAGATGGAGAGAAAGGTCTCAGTGTGCACTGGGATCGGGATCTGAAGCACAGGTGCCCTTTTGTATTCCCATTGATGGCAGTGTCTGGGTCTCTATGAAGCTGTTAAGAAATTTATTCTTCTGGGGGTTGGGGATTTAGCTCAGTGGTGTAAGCACCTGCCTGGCAAGTGCAAGGTCATGAGTTTGATCCCTGGTACCAAAAAAAAGAAAAGAAATTTATTATTCTGAATTTGAGGTCTGTGTATCTCCTGCCATTCGGAGCTGGAGAAAAGGATGCCCTAAACTAGAACAGAGGAATCACTCTGAGTATATCTTGTTCCCTTTAGATCTTTTGGAATTGAAAGCATCTTTTAATGTTTTCCAAAACTTTTCAATGCTTTCAATCCTACTAAAAAGCAACAGAGCTAATCTTTTAGGACAGTGGTTCTTAACCTTTTTAGAACAGATTCTTGCTATAGACTTCACCTCTGACTTCAAAGTCCCTGGATTTTTTTGGAGTTCATAAATTTAACATGAAGAATCCCAACAGGAGGTACATACACACTGAGTAGTATGGTGGACATAATTGACCACACTATTTTAAAACATTTCCTCTACCCTGGCCCTCATCCCATATTGTGTGTGTGAGAGTGTGTGTGTGTGTGTGTGTGTGTGTGTGTGTGTGTGTGTGTGTGTGTGGTTTTTGCTCTTGAGACCATGGCTCCATGACAGTGAGCAGCAGCAGGATCCAGGGGATCCAATTCTATCACAGGGCTCTAGAATCACCTTGCAGAGCTCCCAGACAAGGTAGCCATGAGGAGCTTTGGATGCCTGTGTTCCACCTTTCCATTTTAATAGGATGAGCAGATGTTTTCCTAGTTCATCCAGGCCCTGGTTTGCACATATTAAAATAATGAACTGTAGAAACCCCAATTCTGGGTTTAATTTATGCAAGTTCCTACCTGACACACCTAAAATCTAGTCACTTTAGGAAGGGTTGGTGACAATACACATAGAATAGGACTCTGCTTTTCTCTTAATTCAGATTGTTTAGGGGTAAGATGTTTGTCCCCCTTCTCTTCCCCACAACCTCATTCTGCCATAGCCAGTATTTAAAATCGAGCTTTCTAAATATAGTGGCCTGGACAATCTCCACTTTTATTCCTTCCTCAAGTTCTCCCTGTCCTGTCTCCTACCCCATGAGTTTCAAATTTTGCACACATGGAGAAGTATCTCACTTGGGCAATCCCTAGTTGGGTAAGAGCTGTGTAATTCCTCTCCAGTAGAAATCTGAAGAGAGGTATGTCTATGTGCTTTAAGAATCAGGTTCCCAGAGTGTTAAGCTAACAAGCAACACTCAGGTCAGAGTCTGGGCTCCAGCTCAGCTTCCCCCAACTCAGAGCGTGGGTCCCCTTAACTGTGGATGCAGGTATTCATATGTGTTTGTTAAGTTTACCTGAATTGCAATTATGATATTTATTTAGTTTTGCCTACAGATTTCTTAAGCAAATAAGCTTCTGTTTCTTAATTACCAAATGAACAAATGAATTATTTTCACCATGAGTGTTTATTTGGGTATAGACTTTTGAAAAATCCATATCACATTTAGAATTCTCCATCTGGTGACATTTGTTTACAGCTTATTGTATTCCAGATAGGCTGGAAAAAAAACATTCTCTGGATCATTGCAAGCATATTTTTCAACTAAAAATAAAAGATAAAGGACAAATGATTTTTTACACATCTTTTAGGTATAAAAGTTTATGAGATGCAATTTATATGTTTAAATTTTTGTGTTTAGAGGGTATTTTAAAGGCTTATCAATCAATAGCACATCATATTTGAAATTGTGCTTGTCCTGGATAATCTAGGATATGTATTCAACGTGTGATAGAGGTTCCAAATTTGTTAAAGCAAAAAATAAATAAATAAATAAAGCCTGTCCTTCCAAATGTTACTCCACAAGTTCTTTATATCTTGCGCAAGGATCCAGAGGAAAATGGTTAGGATCTCTGCCATCAAGGCTTGGCGGGGAGGGGATGGTCAGTGACGTAATCATCCTGGATGTGCGTAGCATTAGGTGGCATGAATTAGATATGCAGGTGTGTAGTGTGACAAGGGCTTTGATCCCAGGCATGGAAGAACAGAAGATATATGCCAGACGGTGTCGTCTTCGGGCTTCTTCCTCCCTCTTTTTACAATGCTGAGAACCAAATCCAGGGCCTCACTTGTACCAGGCAAGTGCTCTACCCGTGAGCCACATCCCCTAAGGGCTGACATTTGAACAGGATTAGCTGAATCAAATCTGTAACACAACATTTTTGCCCCAGACCTGACGAGCTTATTTTCCCCCAGAAGTTGCATTACAGCATGGCATTTTGAAATAGATTCTATCATTAGGGTAGCTGAAGTTTTGGGCTCCATCCTTCTCTCCCCACTACATGCGTTGTGGATTGTTCTTCAAAAATTTCCCACTGTTTATAAAAGATCTTTGAAGAGCTAGACTCATTTTTATGTATCTGGCAAATTCCAAGTTGGCTGAATGGAAGTAAACCTGATAGAGAACGTATTTTCTGCTTCCTGGGTTATTGCCATGTTAACGCTGCTTGATTCCCCCGTGAAAGGCTCCAGAAGCTGCTGTGTGCACATCAAGCTTTCCAGTTGCTTGTTGTTAGAGACCCTTTCATGAAGTCTGCACTACACACAAAGGAAGTGAGCAGGCTGAATACCAGGCTGGTGAGGCTGGTGGAAACTGTTTTGACCACATTCTTTCTTCAAATTTGAACTCTCCAAGGTTTCATATTCAAAGACTTAATTCTAAAGTCTTAAAATTAGCGAGGGAGGGAAGTCTATACATAAAACATGAATGAGTGTTTGGGACATTTATATTAAGGTTGGGAAGAATTAATCTGAATATTTGGCATGAATCTACTATTACAGAGACAGCAAATATGGCCCAACAGAAAAATGAGAAGTTTTAACTCCCTCTGAAATTTTATCTGTTTACTGCAGCATTTTTTAAATTATCTGTTAGTTGACTCTTTTTCATCTTTCCAAGGTTTTTATTTACCCTCTGATTTGCTGTAGAATACTGAGACAGACAGAAAATACTTTGTTTACTCACTTCCCTAAAAGAATCATGATTTCATTGGTTTTGTAAAAATGCCAAAGGTTTTCTTTAATTAAAAAAATGATATTACAAAAATAAAAGGAAATAAAACAGAATATTGTTTTCCAGAATAGCTATTAATATTTATCAAACATCATTATAGACACTTACAGGCATATTTCGGTAATAACAGAAATTAAATAAATACAAAATAGGATATTGTCACGTTATGTATGGTATCTCTAAATAAGATGTATGAAATTTAATCATATTTAAATTTATTAACAGAAGAATAAAACTGAAAGGAAACTAAAATAGCTGGTGAACTTGATAAATATTTTCTCAAAACAAATTGCCAAAAGTTCTTTCTAAAGTTAGAAAAAATTATGGAAAAACTTTGAAACCATAGTCAATAAATATATACATATTTAAAGTCTGATATCTTATGAACCTTTGCAAAGAAAAGTAAAGAAAGCGGCACTTTGCAAATCCTGCTCTCTCCTCTTTCCCTCTTCTTCAGCCCCGGCCCCTCTGAGGCTAATTATAAACTTCACTTTTACATTCTGATCTACACCCGTTCCACAGTTGTTTAATCTAGTTCTTTACCTCAGTTTGGTTTTGATTCAAGCCAGACTCTTTACTCATCTTTATTCATCAGCTTTTGGTTGGGTAAATTTTATTGTCAGCTCCTGATTTGAGTACTTGCTGCCTGAGAATGTTTTCAAGTGTCCAAACCAGATATTCACAGCATAGGAATTCTGACGTCCTCCTGACCTGGGATTCAGAGCAGTCTTGGACTTCTTGACTAACATGGCCTGTGGTCTCTAATACCAGTTAGAGATTTTAGAAACTACAACAGACTTCCTGATCACGTCTTTCCCCTTTTTCTTTACCTGTTTTTCACTCCTGCTCCTTTCTAAGAAAGCTCCTTATGCCAACTGCCCTTTCATATTTGAAATCCAAGCCTTCCACACTGCATTTTGGAAAGCCAGGGATGGCTTGGGCTCCCAATCATGTTCTGCCTTAGCTCATGTGGGCCATCCATGACTATTTTTGTTTGTTAGCTTGTAAGAGCTTTTTCCAGTGAAGATTTGGATTGTGAAAACAAGTCACAATAGTGGAGGAAAGAGATAAAAATGAGTAGGAAGTCAGGATTGATTGATTTCTGCTGCTAATTTTATGACTGCCCATAAGTATATAATTTGTTTAGCCCCAAATTTTCTTAGTCCCAATGTCAATTACTGTATGTTCATTAGTGTGACAAATGTATAAAATATGGTCTCTTTGCTGCATGCCAGTGAGAAGGGGACACGGAGGAGTAACCATTCAAGGATTACTCTGTCTTTTGTTGTGTGGTGCTACTTCTTTGGTAAATAGCAACTGAAAACTCTTTTGAGGCTCTATTAAATCTTTTCCTGTGAGGTGTCAACTTTAATTTCTCGGCAGCAATGTCTTTATTTAACCATCCACTGCCCCTGATTTCCCATTTATTAGCATTTCAAAAACATCTGGCCTTCAGAAGCACATTCCTTGAGTCTAGTATTCTTGGAAGAAGCTGCTGTAATCTAATCAACTTTTCCAGTTATAAGGCTGAAATCTAAATAACTTCAGGAAGAAAACTAAGGTGGGCATGGTGCCACAGGCCTCAAATCTCAGCTCCCCAGGAGGCAGGGGTGGGAGAATTGCAAGTTTGAGCCCAGCCTGGGCAAGTTAGAGACTTAGCAAGGCCCTCACTGTAACTAAAAAGGTGGGAGGCCAGGTGCAGCTCGGCTAGGAGGCCCCTGCTCAGTCCCTAGTACCACACGATGAAAGGTAGGAGAGGGAAAGGGAAGGGAAGAGATGAGAGGAGAGGAGGTGAGGAGGACAGGCAACAAAGGAAGGAAGGAAGGAGGGGAAGGGAGAGAGGGAAGAAAAGGGAGGGAGAGGATACATTTCTTGTATTATTAAGGAAAATCTCTCACAGTTCATTTTCAAGTCCTCGGTGGTATTGAAGACAATTTTAAGTGAAGATAACACTTTATATTTTAATGCCTAGCATGGTGGCACATGCCTGTAATCCCAATACTCTGGAGACTGAAGCAAGAGGACTGCCATAAATTCCAGGCCAGACTGGATTACATAATGAGCTCAAGATCAGCCTCGCTACAGAGTAAGATCCTGTCTCCAAAAAAAAAAAAAAAAAAGATGAAAGAAGGAAAGAAAACAAACAAAGATTTAAGCTTTATTAATCAGGCTTTTACCTAATATATGTTAGAAATATCTGTCTCCAGCAAAGTGGTAATGATATAAACTTTTATTTTTAATGTAAGCAAAAAGTGAACACATCTAAAGAAAATATAAATTAAATAATAGTATACAGATGATAAGTACCTATGGCAAAAATTGTGAAGATGATGTCCATATTCCTCACGTTTCCGAAACATGAGAACGCAGAAGTCAGAAGTACGTAGATAGGACAAACATTGCCCAAATGCACAAGAGGAGAACTTGCAAATAGGACAATATGGAAATCAGAAACCTATTTAGAGTATGCGTATTAAATCCACAATTTTCATGTGGCGGTGGTTTGCACATACGCCTCACGTCCTTGCCGAGCTATACAATTCCGTGCCTTCTCCGTAACTCCTTTCCTCTACAAACTTTCTTGGAAGGCAAGCAAATGGAAAACGTTGTCATAAGAAGGACGCTTGCTCTAATTCATTTTTGAAAGAGTGAACTATTGTCCTCAGCGCCAAGAAAATAAGGAAAAATAATAAGTTACTTACAAAGGAGCATTTTAACTTTATCTGGCAAGTACTTCGCAGCACGTCCTGTGATCCATTGCGGGGCCAGACTGTCAGAGTGCTTGCATAACGTGGCTTCACAAGCTAAGCTTGGTCTAACCTATGTGCAAAGTCCCCTGAGAGAGTCCTTATCTGGGGACTGTTTCCCTTGTTGCCTCAGACTGAGTAACACCCCTCTTCTCTTTCACACCCAGACCGTCGGGCGGGAACTGCTACTCCATCTAATTCACTATCTGGTAACCAGGCATGGGAAAGACCTTGAAATCACAAACCTAATCAACAGTACCCGGATACACATTATGCCTTCAATGAACCCAGATGGATTTGAAGCTGTCCGAAAGCCTGACTGTTACTACAGTAACGGACGGTAAAGATGGGCTGCCCTAACGTTATGGGCACCTTGGACCCTGGGAAGAAGAGGCGCCTCCGAGCCTATGAGCCTGTCATCAGTGTACAACCGTGAGGCCTGCCTGCTGCTGGAGGAGGGGACTGGCACTCAAGGCTCCCAGTACCGCCCACCCTCTGCTGCCACTACTGTTTGTTATCAATTGCTATATATGGAACCACCCCAAAATTTGATGATATAAAACAACAGCCTTTTTATTTACTCTCAGTTGTGTGAGTCAGGAGTCCAGGCAGGGCAGAGAAATCTCCATACCATTATGAGGGCCTCAGCCTGGATCTCTCTGGCCTTAGCCTGAGGCCACGTGGCCTGAGACTCATTCTGGCTGTCACCTGGATTCTTCATTCCCCCATGAAGGCTCTTCGTGTGGCTACCATTGGAGCATCAGCGCTCTAAAAGGGTGTGTTCTAAGAACACAAGTCCCAAAATGCAAACACTTTTCAAGCCTCTGTTTGCCTCACAATAGCTAATGTCCCATTGGTGAGAGAGAGCAGGTTACATGGGAGGAGACCACGCAGAGTGGGAGTGCCAGGTGTGTTTCATAGGAGGCCAGCAAGGCCATGCTGGTACCCACACAGGGGAAGCACCTGGAGCCTGAGCCAAATGTCAGTGCACAGCAAGAGTGTCCTCCCACACAGGCCATCAATAAACCCTAATAGATTCTTTCTTTTAAAGGGAAAATTACAACCAGTATGACCTGAATAGAAATTTTCCTGATGCTTTTGAATATAATAATGTATCAAGACAGCCTGAGACTCTGGCAGTCATGAAGTGGCTGAAATCAGAGACATTTGTCCTCTCTGCAAACCTGCATGGTGGTGCCCTCGTGGCCAGTTACCCGTTTGATAACGGTGATCCAGGTAAGCAACCGTGGCCCCTCTCTGGCTTTCTAGCACAGATCAGAGCTGCCAAAGCTCGGCCTCCAGATGAGGGTGAACTCTTTGTTTCTCACTTCATGTCTCTGGCTGGGCTAGGAGCCTCGTTCTCCTAATCCTGGCCATCCTGGCCCTTTCTTAAATATTAGATGGGCAGTGTGGCTGAACTGACAGCCAACAACTTGCTCTCCTTCAGTGAAATAGTGAAATCGGACTTAGATGATTTCACAAGAGGTCACAGAGCTAAAAGAAAATAAATCTAGCACAATTTAGCTTTATTGATCATATGAACAATAATTACTGACCCCTTTTAAGACTGTGGGATGAGGAATATATAGGACATAAAATATTACAGTAACTTCTTCTAATCTCTACAGCACCTAAGGAAAGTTTACTGACCTCCAGAAATTAGCAAGAGTGACTAAGTGAATATTTAATTCTTAAGCTGACTTAGGAGTTTGAATAGGTATCTACCTTGTTTTGTGAACTTTCACCTCATATATGTTCATTAAAAAGTGGAAAAGAGTAGAAGATATGTTCATGGAAATGGGTAGATTTCTATCTTGGTCAGTTGGAGGAGGAGAGGTTTATTTTGCTCACACTGCAGAAGTTTTAGTTCGTTTTTGGCAAACTCAGATAGAGAATCAATACAACAGAAGGCCCTGGGTAAGGAAAGTGGCTCATGCCATGGTGCCCGGGAAGCAGAGTGTGAGGAGAGGCGCTAGGGAGGGAGCCACACCTCCCGGCTGATCACTCTCCCGGTGTCCCCGCCTCTTCCGGCCAGGACCACCTACTAACCCCACATTCAGCTACAGATTCACCCGTGTAGCACCCCGTGATCCAATCACCTTCCACATATAGAATTTGGGGGGAACATTTCAGATCTAAACCATAACTATTCCCCTTTCAGGAAAAAAGAGCATTTCTAAGAGATGTGATTGAATTTTTATTAACGTAGTATTGTGTGTTTCCTCTTGTAAAGTCAATCAAGTGGTCTTGGTTTATCTTTCAAATACAGCAACTGGAACATTACACTCACGAAGCTTAACTCCCGATGACGATGTTTTCCAACATCTTGCACATACCTATGCTTCGAGAAATCCCAACATGACGAAACCAGATCAGTGTAAAAATAAAATGAACTTCCCCGATGGAGTCACAAACGGATACTCTTGGTATCCACTCCAAGGTGGGTGCCTTCTCATTGCTTTTATCTTCCCCCCGCCTTCACCCCAAGGGGCCAGCTAGGATATATTGACCCAAAAGTTGTGGGGGAAAAAAGGTCTCTAGGTACAACCCAGCCCTCAGCCACAGCTTCATCAGCGGACATCAGCACGCAGTGGAGGGGCCAGCAGGTTGGCGAGTACTCAGACGCCGTCCTCCCTGACCACAGCTCTTCCATTCAGTCAGATATTACAGTATTTGCCTGCCGAGGGCCAGAAACCGTGCCAAGAAAGATGAACAGGACACAGATCTCACCCTCAGACTTATGCAAATAAACAATTGTGAAGCTGGGCATGGTGGTACACACCTGTAATCCCAGCACGTGGGGGTCCAAGGCAGGAAGATTGCAAGTCCATGGCCAGCCTAGACTACAGAGCAAGATCTTGTCTCAGACACAAAAACTTTAAATCATGACATAATTAGAATAAAAATGGAATTTAGAAAAGGCACAGTGTTCACCTACGAATGTAAGGCCAAAATGTAGTAGAGAGGAGCGAAGACCTTGGAGAAAAGCACTGCTTAAGTCCCAGCTACAGGGACAGCGGCCCCTAAGGTCCAGCCGGCTCTCCCACGCCGTAGCGGAGTTCACACTGGCAGACCTTGCAGCTCACAGAGGAAGCTGCGTGTCAAGCTGCTTTCCAAGCTAACTGTGTCCAGGCAGGACACAGCTTTCCATCCTTGGAGAAGGATGGCCAGGAAAGGGGAAAGGGGACATCATCCCATAGAGAATGTGAAAGGATAGAAGGAAAAATATAAACAGGAGCCTATGGGTGTCTGAAAACTCATGGTCTAGGGACTGAAAACTGTTCGAAGGACTCCAGGTGAGAGAGCTGCACAGGGACCGGTGGGCTGGAAACGAAAAGCATTCCCTCCTCGGCCCCGCAAACAGCAAGCTGCAGTCTGCACGTCTCCACAGAGGTCACTTCCACGGGCGCCTTCCCGGATTGGCATTTGGGACACACAGACTGTCAAGTATCTTACCCAAGCTGGTACTTTTGTGTCCGGCGGCTCGCTGCCAGTGCTCCAGACAATGTAAACAAGCACAGAGCGCGACCAATGGTATGCAGACAGCAGGTCCCACTGAACACCCCGACCTCCGGGCCTCTCTGCCACCCAGTAAGCCCAGCACTCCTGAGGACCCCAGCTCCGTCTTGAGAGTTAGAAGGGCCCTCCTGCCCAGCGGCAGGGCTCCCCTTCAGGTTCCCTCTGTAACTTCCAAGACAAATCCAGATGTGTGGGAACGCAGTTGCTGTTGGAAATCGTTCCCAAGTGTGTATGTGCAAGCTGTGTATCGTCAGAAAAAACGCAGGCAAAGCCAGCTGCCTCGAGCAGTTCAGAGCCAAGCGTCCTGACCACCTGACCGCCTGGCCTGACTGGCCCTGTCCAGAACTGGGGACACACTTCACACTTGGCATTTACAGCCCCATGTACTTTGCTAGGGACCCTTAATTCACACCTGTTTTGCTGTTTAAACTCTTTGTACCTCCTCGACAGCCAGCACTGAGAGCACTGTTGTTTTCTTCTCTGTCCCTTTTCCTTCCTTTGTCTTTTGGTGAACACAAGTTCAGAGAGAAATATAAAACCTACAAGGTAAGTAAAGGAAATAGTAAAGACAGAGAAATTCTTCCTGGCTAGAAGCTGGGCCTGCATAGATACTCTTCATATTTAATATCTCTGGACATAACATTTTGACTATTTTATTGAAGTTAAACTTTTTCTATTTTATCCACTTCCCAGATATTCTGATGGACTTGAATATTTTCTTGGGCAGATATCAAGTATAATAAAATTTACTTTCTTCAAAGTTCTTATGCTCCATTAAATCCAAGATGTTACTGATTGCAAAACAAGGTATCACCAGGAAAGAAAAAAAAATGTTTTAGTTAAAGACATGGATCTTTTTCAGGAATAAAATTTAGGATACACACCAATTCAGAAACATCAAACTGTCAGTCTGGGTGTGATGCTGCATTCCTGCTGCTTGGGAGGCCAAAGCAGGGCAACTGCAAGTTAAGGCCAGCCTGGACAACTTAATGAGATCTTTCTCAAAAAAAAAAAGAAAAAAAATGAATAAACTGAAAGTTTTGTCATTTTGTTTCTTCTTTATAAGAGTCCTTTTTTTGTCTGTGATTTTTACTCTGACTAACATTCTGGGCATTTAAGATTATGATACATAGTGTATTAATTATTGTTATTCTTTAATTACTTTGTTATGAAATTTTGATTTAAGAAAGGGCCAGGGATGTAGCACAGTGGTAGAATGCTCCTGGGTTTGATCCTTAGTACCACAAAAATATATTCTAAAATTTTTTTGTATATTTTATGAAATGATTACAACCCTCTGCAAACAGGGTCTCCAGAGGTAAGGGAGCATAAGCATGGGCAACCTCAGAAGCCACAGGGGTCTTTTTCTTCCTAGGGGCTTGTGGTGTCCTTTCTGGGACCCCCAGAAGCACCCTGGCATAATGGGTAGGAGCACAGAGGCTCAGGAAAGGTGGACCAGACCCGAGTGTCTGCCACCAGTGGGTGGGAATCCCTGGACATGTGCCTGAACGTCAGCGTCACCTTTCTTCCTCTGTAACAGGGTAAAAATTGTATGAATTAAATGAGATAATACACAGCACTTTTAATAGTAATAGCAACAGTGAACACTAAGTAAATGTTGGACATTATCATTCTCTTAATAACTGGTATATTTTGCTTTGTATAACTTTTTTTTATTTTTAGTACTAGGAATCAAACTCGTGACCCCATGCTTGCCAGGCAGACATTGTGTCACTGAAGTATATCCCCAGCCCATTTTTTATAAATGTTTTATGGCAATATTTTAAATGAAATCTTATTCTAGCTTATATGCATTTAAAATGTAATTTAATCGTGTCATTTTCAGGAAAATGGATGGAACTGGAGACTATCATGTTAACTGAAATAAGCCAGACTCCAAGCCAAATACCACATGTTTTCTCTCATGTAAAGGATCTACGAGAGAGAGACAGAAAGGACTTGAAAGGAGAAAGGAGACTACTAGAGAAGGGGAGGGGAGGGAGAGGAAAAAGGGAAGGAAAAGGGTGAGTTATGATCAAAGTATGTTATATGCGTGCATGAATATGCCAAAATCAAAGCTATTAGTCTATAACTAGTATAGGCTAATTTAAAGTTTTTTAAATCCATTTTGAGACAAAAATGTAAGGGCTAGGGATATATGCAGTGGCATAAGCGCTTGCCTGGCAAGTCCCAAGTTTGATTCCCAGTACCAGAAAAAAATTTAAAATACAATAAAATGTAATTTAAGGAATAAATATACTTTATAGTGCAGGATTTCAAAAAAATAAAAAAGGATCCCCCCCCACACTTAATTTTGATGTACAAGTGGACTTTAATCCACTCTGATCCAGGTACCCATGTGGGAATACTTAGCATTGCCTGCCCATGCCAGGTAATAAAATGTCAGTCCCTGCCTTTACATGCCAATGTGTCACATTCATCCTTTCCAGGTCTGGGTATGCACCTCTTGCAACTGTGTCATTCCCTCGTCCCCAGTGCATGTGATACTTGGCTCCACTCCAGTTGTAGTCCTTAACAAAAATTAAATATGCTTCTTTTTAGGTGGAATGCAAGATTACAACTACATCTGGGCTCAGTGTTTTGAAATTACACTGGAACTGTCATGCTGTAAATATCCTCGTGAGGAGAAGCTTCCATATTTTTGGAATGACAACAAAGCCTCGTTAATTGAATATATAAAACAGGTGCACCTAGGTTTGTAAAACTTTTCTTATTAAATCTTTAATATATAACATTTCATAGGATCTTTGGTTTGTGCATACACACAAGCCTTTATTAATGTGTTCCAGATACAACCTCTACATCTGAATAACCAGAACATTTAAAAATTCTATCTGAAGCTGGATGTGGTAGCATATACCTATAATCCCAGTACTCAAGAGGCTGAGGCAGGAGTATCACCTCAGAGTTCAAGGCCAACCTGGATACATGAGCCCCTATCTCAAACAAAAAAAAATCTGATCTTCTGTGTATGAGAAATATAGTGCCAAGTTGATACATAAACAAACATGATGCATGTTAACTGAATTAGGGGTATAAAAATCTGGAGTAGCCTTAATTTTACATGTTCAGTGATCTGGCAGAAGATCAGGAAAATTGGGTATTACTTTCTTTATATCATTTTCCAACTAGAAAAAAGCCAAATTTGCTTGTCACTTGGCATTCAGTATCGCAGACCCCCAAGAACACTGGAAATACTGTTTCACAGCTTTTACAGGCTAGAGGCAGTGACCTAGCACCACTAGCTTGCACCCCACTCAGCCCTCCCCTCTGGCTTGAGCCTTCCCAGCCTGTCTTCTGAAGGCTGCTCAGCCTGTATCACAGAGGCACAAACTCAATGTGGCAAAAAGTGGTAGTTCTCAGACACATGCTTGGGCTCACCTAGAGCATTTGTTGAGACAGATGCCAGGCCCCAACCCAGAGCACTTCATTTAGTAGGAGCTGAATTAATGTCTGCCTGGGTAGTGCTGCTGCTGGCCCAGGGTCTGCACTTAGAAAACCAGGGCACTAGAGAAACATTCTCCTTATGATGCTGGAATCCTGAACAGTTCAAGTTTCTTGGGCAGGTAGAGTCTCTTTGGGCGCAACATTGAAGGCTCTCCTGTATGCCAAAGTTGGCTGTCTTTCTCCACACTGGGAATTGCCATAGTAGTTATCTACTACCCTGATCCCAGTGGAGGGTGTGCAGACTTTTGGTACATGAACCTACTCAAATTTCTTGCACACTTCACACCAACACTTTTCATCTGTTACCAGTAGATGGGAAAGGAAAAGGGAGGGGAGGAGTATGGGACAGAGAGCGAAGAACAAGGATAATTAGGACCCTCCCTTGGCCGCGGATCCCCCCTAGAGATTCCCTGCCCTTTGTCTTACCCATGTCCCCAACCTCCATCCCCACCCCTAACCAGAAATACAGAGATTATTAGTGAGCATAGGTTTGTATCCACTGACTGGGATTTTCATGGATAGGTTGATTTCCTATGGGAGGATCTTACTAAGAGCTTTAAACACAGTATTGGATATTTCCCCATCCTTGCTTTGTCATCAGACTTTGTTTTGGGTCCCCTCTAGCGTCTGGCATTCCATTTTCCTCATGCTTTTCCTCACGAAGCACGTATTAACTGTTCTCTAATATTTCTATCCACATTGATCCTTTAATGCATTACTCTGCTTATGCTTTCCTGAAATTCATCCTTCATCAGTATCAACATGAGAAGGCAGCTGAACACAAAATATACTCTGTGTAACTACACTCCTATTTTCAGAATTTCAATCTAGTTGTAAACATTATTTGCCGAACTGAATGAAAGTGGGCTGTGAAGAGTCATGTTGCTAAAATATTATCAGTGAAATATTACACTGGTAAATAATATACTCACTGCAGCAACGATTTTTGTTATTAACTCAAAGGGTTTACAAGTCCGTTTACTCTGCATTATATGAAGACGATTCTCAGCTAGTATATACCAATCCTGCCCCCTGGTGGTCTAAGGAAGGCATTGTTTCTAGTGTAAAGAAACCGTATTTCTAAATACTGATGAAATATGGTTATCATCACTTAATTTAAAAAAAAAAAACTCTCCTCCTGGTGCCAAATAAGGAGCCAAAATGTTGTAGATTATGGCAACAGATGATCCCTTCTTTTCTATTGCTCTGGTTTAAGGAAATTACTGATATTTGTCAATCTATATTTTACTAGCTAGGATGCTCCTAATGTCTCTAGGTCGCTGAACTATTTTGTCTGGGAAAGCCTTCTGCTTTTTTTTCCCCTCTGTGGGGAATCAGACCAAGGCCTTGAACATGTAAGGGTCTTCTTGTATACAAGAAGTCCGGCCATGAAGACAGGAGCCTGGGTAGGTCTCAGGCTATTTTGTCATCTGGCCTGTTTGCAACATTGAACAGGCACTGGTCTGGACCTCAGCTTGGTCAACGAAGTGGGATGAATAGTATCAGTTAAATGGTATCAGTCCTACTTCACCGCAGTCTTTTCTGAGGCCCCGGGGGTTATGCTTTCAATTAGAAATCACTGCATATCTATCCAAACTCAGGCTCTGTGGTACTGTGTCATGCGTACAGGATTTACTAAGCATGTGACAGAATAAGGGTGTCTGTGGACATTAGAGTTCTAGCCTAGAATGCCCTGTGGGTCACCCTCTGCAGACAAAAAGGGAAACAAGATAGTGTTATCTGCTTCTGTCCTGTCTCCCCTGGACTCTTCAAGGCAGATCCAGTGGTCTGGTGAACGGCTCACACTTCCCACATACTGAAGCAACCTGGCCCAAGGAAACGGTACAGGCTGGGTTCCAGAGGCCTGTGAACAGGATGTGGATCTCGTACCAGATCCAAAATAAGGGGAACTATGGTGCCAGGGGTCAAATGGAGGCCTGGACATGAGCAGCAGTCTCCCAAGTACTGTCTCATTGCTAACTTGCAGCCAAGATTTCTTACCAGCAGGGACTCCTCATTCCCAAAGCTCCTAAGAGCTGACCCTTCCTCTGCACATCTCCAGACATGGCCAGACTGTAAGGTTATATGTCTGTTCCTTTACTATCTGAACTTTTTCAAAATATTTTTGTTCCCCTAGTAACAGCTTTTTCAGAGCTATTGATCTTTTCAGCATGCCAAGTAGTAAGAGTAAATATAAGTGGAACACTGGGGAGAAAAAACGGCAAAAGAAGGACCGGTTATGGGAAAATGGAGGTTTACATAGTTGACCTGTATTGAGAAAGTAAGAAGGAAATACAGCATTTAGTAATTTGTAATTGGGGAGAAGAGTGAAGATTAAACAACTGAACAGGAAGAAAAGTAAAAAGTAACTTTGGTTAGAAGTTTGCTTAATGATTAAGCCAAAGATTTTGTTGGTAAATATCAAAACCTTCATTTTTTTTTCATTTGAATTTTTTCTGCAGAAAACTAAATGTGCCTCATTTTTCTGCCTAATAAGTATTGGTTATGTGTAACTATGTAGGGATAGTTCAAGGGTATCTTATTGTGGCTTCTATGGCTTGTCACTTACGTCACAAAGCTTAGACAGCTTCCCCTTCAGTTACCCTGATTAGTTATTGGAGTGAACAAACTGGGCTGAGAAATTTAGGAATTAAAATGAGAAGCATGGTAGGGTGTAGCTCACTGGTAGAGCAGTTGCCTAGAATGTGTAAGGTCTGGATTTGGTCTCCAGTACCACAAAAACATGTCTACTCATGAAACCCTGAAAGGGAGAGAGGTGATCAATTCAGTGTGGGCTGTTATTGTGGGCTTACTCTTCTTAACTACAAAATGTTTTGTTGTTGCAATATGGGGGGGGGGTGTTAGAGACCAAATCCAAGAGCTAATGCATTCTGGGCAAGCACTCTACCACTGAGGTGCAACTTCGGTCCTGTCAAATTGTGATAACAACATTGTCTACCTTATAGTTAATGTGAGGATTCAGTGATAAAATGCACATCAAACACTTAGCAACGAGTCTAATTAATGCTCAATAAGTGTTAGTTGCTGTTGTTAGTAATAATGTGACCCCCGTCAAGGAATTGCATGTTTCAGACAACCTTGTGTTTGTAAGTTTTCTTCTCAGAATTTGCTTGATCATAAAACAAAGTTTTTGACTCCCTTATGTACTTAAATATCTTATAAATATTAACATTATTTTTATTTTTAAGAGAATAAAACAATAAAGCCAATCAAAACAAAACAGTGAACGTAATACAGGACTTCAAAACAAGATAATAGGAAATCAGTAATGGCTACCATAATATATCTAGTTATCTTCAAAATACCTGCCCATGCCATCAGATTCAATAAAATCAAACCAAATAGAATAAAACCAATCAAAACAAAGTAATGAAAATGATACAGGACTTTAAAACAAGATAATAAAGAACTACCAATGGCTACCACCTCCCCTTTTTAGATGTTTCCTCCCCCTTTACTTTCACAGTATCTGTTGTACATTTTGGATCCCACTAACTCCTCCAGTTTTTACACTAGGGAGACAACATGATGTTCATCCATGTGAGTCCAAACCATTTCACCAAGAGCATGATCATAAGTGTGTCCATTTACCTACAAGAGCCTTGTAATTATCCTTCTTTATAGCTGGGTAGCTTTCCGTCATATAAAAATGCTGTATCTTACTTATCCATTCTGTGGTTGATGGGCAAGCTACCCCTGCTTATTTCTGGTTCCCTATTGTATGGAGCATTGTTTTTTCTCCTTTGACTTTCAGTCTATGAATTTCCCTCTGAGTTAATGTGTTTCTTGTATACGGCATATTCATGGATCTTGTTTCTTGATCCAGTGTGCTTGTGTCTCTTTTACTGGTGAACTGAGGCCATCTGCATTGATGGTTATGGCCAACACGCCCTGGTTAATCTCTTCCATGCTTTTCTCCTGCCATCGGCTTCCTACTTTTCCCCTCCATTCAACTGTCTGCCCCACTCGGTGATCTCTCTCTGCTGCTATTCCTGGAACTGTGGTCATTTGTATCTCTCTCTAGAATATACTTCATTACTCTGTGTAGGGTTGGTTTGGTAGTCATGAATTCCTTCCATTGTTTTTGTCATGGAAGAATCCTATTTCTCCATTAATTTTGAAAGATAGTTTTTTAAGGGTACATCAATCTAGGTTGGAAGTTGTTTTCTTTCAGGACTTGAAATACTCCACTCCAGGCTCTTGAACAGACAATTTGTGTTGAGATGTCTGTAATTCTGATAGATTTTCCTTTATAGGTGATCTGTTTCTCTTCTCTATCAGCCTTTAGCATTCTGTTCTTATGCTGAATTTCAGGGATCTTGATTACCATTGTCTGAGTGTAAATTTATTTGGGTTATGGCTAGTTGGAGCTCTGTACGTCTCACTTCTCTGTATGTCAGGTCCTTTTCCCAGGCTTGGGAAGTTCTCTGCTATTACTTCTGTAAACAGTCTCTTTACGTTATTTGTGTTGACTTCTGCTTTTTTGCTGACACCTATCACTCTTAAATAATTTTTGTGTCATCTTGCAGTCATTGAATTGCTATTTCCTGGTTCCTTGTTATGTTTAAGAGATCTTTCCTTTCACAATCGCTAGCTGCCATCCTGTCTTTAAGGTCTGAAAGTCTATCTTCAGTTTCAAGCTGTTTTGCCAGCTTTCTGTAGAGTTTTTAATTTCCTAGATATCTCTTTGAGTCTGTTTCATGCCTTCCAATTCTTCTCTATATTGTTCATTCAAGGTTTCCCTCATTCTCATTCCTCTTTTCTTTAACTGTGTCTTTTTTTAGATACACTAAGAAAATATGTTATTTCTTTTACCTGAGATATTATTTCTGGGCTGATTTCTTTCACAGCCTTATGAAGTAGTTTCTTTATTTCAGCTGCCATCATCCCAGAAATTTCAGGTGTGCAACTTCCACTCTCTTCCACGTCCATGTCTCCTGGACTTGTTCTATTTAGGCTGGAGGCCAGAGATTGCCTTTTGCTCCTTCATCTTGATGTTTTCCTTGGTTTCTTTCAGATGAGCAGTTTCTGGGGTCCCAGGCACTTCCCCTGTTGGCTACCCATTTACAGGGCAGGGAGATGGGTCAGGCACCTGGCTTTCTCCTGGCCCAGGTTCCTGGGGAGGTGGTAGAGTGCAGGGCAGGCTTCTCCAGGCCCACATGGCTTCTCCAAGGCATGGCTGGCTGGCTCTTCTGGCCCACACTGGCCACAGGTCCCTGAAGACAATGGCAGCCAGCAGGCTTGTAGTGGTGTGGCTGGCTGCTGCTTCTCCAGGTCCACGCTGCTTCCCCAAGGGAGATTACCGATGGCTTCTTCTCCACACCCATCCTGGTTACCTGTGGGAGAGTCCTATGACAGTCAGCCCATTGACATTGTTTTTGTTTAGGATTACAGAATCCACTAATAGTATGTTGCAGTACCCTTTGGTGACTGAATAAACAATTTGGAAATTATAGAAATGGATCTTAGGTTGTGATCTCCGTTCTCTTATTTTGATATGTTATAAATGCAATATTCAAAAACCAGCAAATATGAGCCATCAAATTAGTAGCTTAACTAATTTACAGTCAACAAAAATACTCTTTTTCTCTAAGACTTTCTAACTTAAAATAGCTAATAACAATGGGCCATACTGTTGGGCATGGTGGTACATGCCTAGAACCCCAGCCTTCAGGAGGCGGAGGCAAGATCACTGTGAGTTTGAGGTCAGCCTGGACTACACAATGAGATCTTGTCTGGGGAGGGGGCATGCTTTTCTAAAACAATGACAGGAAATTTTCACGTGCCACAAATTGTGGAGTTGGTTTTCTTTGGGGGGGGGGGGGTCTTTGGTTTTTTTGTTTTTTGTACCAGGAATCAAACTCATGACCTGCTTGTCAGGCAGGCGCCTTGCTGCTGAAATATATCCCCGGCCCCACTAAATGTACTTTTTATACTCAGTTTTCTTTCTGTGTCACAGGTATAAAGGGTCAAGTTTTTGATCAGAATAAAAATCCATTACCCAATGTAATTGTGGAAGTCCAAGACAGAAAACATATCTGCCCATTTAGAACCAACAAACATGGAGAATACTACCTACTTCTCCTGCCTGGAACCTATGAAATAAATGTAAGTATGAACTACAAATTGTTGTTTAAAATATTACTGTACTCACTATACTCACCCAAGAGAACCTAAAGTGAAAAATACCCAAAAGGAGATATACTGGGGCAAAAGAAAAGAATGTCAGAGTTGCAACTGGTAGCAGAGTAAAATGAATAGGACTATGACAGCAGCAAAACAGAAAAAGAAAAACACTAAACAAAAAGATGCATTTTTTCCTCACTGGAAATCAATTTTTAATATAAACTAAATCTTATTTTTGTGATAGCTTTCATAGTGGAAATCCAAATTTACTAAGAATAGAGTGTGCTAAGATGACTGTCACCGAGAAGGGTCGAGGCAGCCAAGGAAAGCCTGTGTTTTAAGGAAAGGGGTGGGAGACGCTGAAAATCAGTAAAGAGGTGATGGGAACCCAAAATAGCATGGAAAGTTGAAAACAACAAAGCAGTCTTCAACTTCAGCCCTGGTTCCCAGTCAAGGAAGGGAGGTAACGGGACCAACATGAGCTAATCAGGAAAGTGCCAGCAACAGACTAGCAGTCCTAACTGTTGGAAAATTCCAGTCTTTACAAGATCCAGTTTGGGGAACTTGGTGGTGTAAAAGGGACTCCTCTGTCCAAAGAAGATAGACTTTGGACCTTTCACAAACTCTAAAACTCCAGCTACCACCACAGCCACTCCTACACGCCTTCTTGGTTTAGGGGCCAGTGGCTAAACTCCTGACAATGTCAGAAGCCTTGTGCTGCTGGTGCACACTTCACTGGGCAGGAGTCCTGCAGCTTCAGGATCAATTGCTGCCCTGCCATAGCCACCAGACTGAGTCCTATCTACCTTCGTTCCACCCACTTTTGTCCCATGAGATCTATGGTAGGTCTCCCAAGCCCACAACCTTGGAACTGTGGCCACAGTTGCTAAGTCCTACTTCAGTCACACCTGTCCATCTGAGGCTGGGAAAGCTCCCAGACAAATAAAAAACTCCAGGAATGCAAGGCCCCAACCCCTGATGACAGCAGTGATCACGAAGTAGGCTCTAGGCAAAGTCTCCTACCTAGCCCATTCCTTGGGACTACTATAGGTGCAAAAAGCCTCGGCTTCATATAAGCTTGTTCCTGGGATTCAGAGGAAATGGCCATTTATGTTCTTCAGCTCCAGAACTGTAACTACTAGTGCCATAATCTTGTCCCTACCACAGCTGCATGATCTAGTGACATCCCCACCCATGCCCCACAGCTCCAAGACCACAGGTACCAAAGCCACTGGACTATGTATGCTCAACCTAAGAAACCTACATAGATCTCTCCCACAGCCTATACCTCCTAGAACATTCATATGGCACCAAAAGGCCACGTATTACCTGCACACTCTCCAGACGTTCCTAAGGAACACCTTCTCTACAATCCACAGAACTGGTGCCAAAAACCCTAGTCCACTTCAAATTGTCCCTTGGAACCAGGGAAAGGTATGCTCCAGGTCCCAGAGCTCCACAGAAACATTTAACAGCACCACAAGCTCCCATCAACATAAGAACACAAGAAATACAAAAGGAAATACAACTGTTCTCCAGAAAGGTCATAATTTGAAGAAAGTCTGCAAGATGCATGAAAAAGAATTGAAATAGTGATCCTAATAAAATTCAGTGAGATACAAGACAGTACAGATCATACCAAAAAAATGAGAACAACAATTCACATTATCAATGAGAAATTCTCTGCAGGGATTCAATTTCTAAGAAAATAACAATTCTACACTCATATATTTCAAAGTACTTGGTATCCAGATAACTGATCTCCTGGGAATTCAACAACTGAGGTTTGGAGGCCAAAGTTCAAAAGGTAACTGAACTCAGGGGGCTGTATTTTGACTGTAGCCCTCATTGGCCAATAAAGACCCAGGACAAGAGGGAACCTTTTTTTACAAAATCCTAAATTTTGGTGAGTCCCCTCAATCTCCAGAACAGGGAGAAAACCTATGAAACATATGGGCCACCGTTAAGAAAACAAATATTTGCAATTGAGGAATTCCAAAAGGTGACGAAAAAGGGAAAGGCACTGAAAACATACTACACAAAATAATAGTTGAAAAATTCCCAAATCCTGAAAGACATATGGACATGTAAATATTAGAAGATCAAAGCAACTCAACTAGATGCAACAAAACCAAACCTTTTGCCAAGACACAGTCAAAATGACAAATATATAACACAAAGAAAGAATTGTGAACAGCAAAAGAAAAGCATCGAATCACATTAAAAGGAATATTCAGTAGACCTGCAGCCAATTTCTGACCAGAATCCTTACAAGCCAGAAACAAATAGTAGAATATATTTAAAATATTGAAGAAAAAAGAAAGAAAAACCTTGCTAACTATGAATACTCTATCCAGAAAAATTATCCTTGAAATATGAAAGAAAAATAAAATCTTTTCCAGATAATTAAAAATTGAGAGAATACATTATTACCACCAGACCAGCCTAACAAGAAATACTTAATCCTACCCTAAAAAGGATGACAACTACCATAATGAAAACACTTTAATATACCAAATTCCTGGAAAAACAGATATTGAAATGAGAAAAGGTCAAATTTTAACATAACAGAAAACTATAAATCACAAAAATAGAGATTGAAAGAAAAAAATACACAAAACAAGCAGAATACAGTTAACAAAATGATAGGAGCAAGTTTATATATATAAATGGATGAAATTCATCAATCAAAAGAGAGATTTGATTTTTTTTAAAAAGCAAGATTCACTATATTCTGTCTACAAGAAACTCACTTCACTGATAAAGGAACACAGAGACTGTGAGGGGTTTGGAAAAGATACATCACATAAATGGAAACCAAAAGCAAGAAGAAATAACTATACTCAGGTAAAGCAAATTTTAAATTAAGAATTGTAAAAAGAGACAATATCATTATACATTGATATTAGGATGAATTCAAGAAGAAGATACAATAGTTCTAGATATATATGCACCCACCATGGTGGGACCACCCAAACATATAACGAAAACACTAGGTCTGAAGGGAGAAATTGACTCTTGATAAAGTAACAGTGAAAGGCTTCAATATCCTACTTTACCCAGATCAGACATAAAATCAATAAAGAAATTGTGTTATATCATAATTTATAGCAAACAGACCTAACATTTTATTCAACAGCAGCAAAATGCCCATTCTTTTCATCAGGATGTGGACCATTTCTATATGATACATCATGTCAGGCCACAAATCAAAGTCACAGTAATTTTTTTTAGGTCCCAGTAAATTTTTTAAAAAGTGAAATCATACCATGGATCTTGTAAGATCATAACAGTTTAAAACTTCAAATCAACAAGAAAATGCAAAGTATACAAGCATACAGAAATTTGATAACATGCTCCTAAATAACCAATGAGTAACTGAAAAGTTAAAAAGGAAAATAAAAAAATTGATAATTGATAAACTGAAAATGATAGCAAGATACTAAAACCTGTGGGATACAGCAAAAGCAGTATGGAGAGGGAAGTTTATGGCAATAAAGGCACACATTTAAAATGAAATGGATCTCAAAAATATACCTCAAAGACAGGCAGAACAAACTAAATCTCAAAATTAGTAGAAGGAAGAAATCAAGATCAGAGCATAAATAAATGAAATCTATGGCTAGGAATGTTGCCTAGAAAAAACAAGGCCTAGATTTGAAACCTAATTTTGAAACATACTACAAAGCTATAGTAATTAAAACAGCATGATACTGGCACTAAAAACACATAGACCAATGGAACAGAACAGTGAAGTCAGAAATTAATCCATGTTCATATAGCCAACTGATTTTTGACAGAAGCACAAGAACATACAGTGGAGAAAAAAACAGTCTCTTCAATAAATGGGTACTCATATACAGAAAAATGAAACTGGATCCTCTCCTCTCATTGTACCCAAACATTAACTCATAATGGGTCAAAGATCTAAATGTTAAGCCTGAAATTATGAAATTAGTACAAGAAATCACAGAAGAAACACTTCAAGACAGTGATGTGATAATGAATTTGTAGATGGAACTTTAAAAGCAAGGCAACAAAAGTTAAATTTAGAGATATAGGATTATATCAAATTAAGAAGCTTTTGTACCACAAAGGAATTCATCAAAGTCAATGTACAGAATGGAAGAAAATATATGCAAACTATTCATCTGAAAGGGATGGACATCCAGAATATGTATGGAACTAAAAACGCTGAACACAAACACACACAGCCAGTATAAAAATGTGCTAAAGCGGGCATGTTAGCACATCCCTAATTCCAGCACTTAGAAGCTGAGACACAATGAGGTCACAATGAGCTAAAGGCCAGCCTGAACTATACAGCAAGGCCCTGTCTCTAAAACAATTAAAATATGCTAAAGAACCAAACAACCATTTCTCAGAAGACAACATACAAACAGCCAACAAGTGTTGGGAGCTGCTGAAGCTGGACACTGACCACATGTGCGAAGCTGGGCATGGTCATCCCCCCCAAAAAAGAGCTCCGAGGCAAGCCACATTAAAAAACTGCTTCAGCCCAAAAAACACCTAGCCCCAGACAATCCAAACAGTGGGTTGCTAGGACAACAGGGCTGATGTGGCATTAAGCTGCTAAAAGGTATAAATAAACGCCCCTGCAGTGAGGGGGCAGTTCCTTTCCTCCACGTGGAGAGTAAGGCCACCTCCTGACCCCAGCTTTGTCCCGTTTTTGTTTTCTCATCCTCCTTGCAGTCCTTAACCCAAGGAACCTCAAGGGGTGCACGGGTTGGGGCAAACAAGTACCTGAAAAACAGTGCTCTCTAATCACCAGAGAAATGCAAATCAAGACCACAATGTGATATCATCTCACCCCAGGCAGAAGGGCCATTATTAAAAAGACTAAGCATTACAAATGCTGGTAAGGATGCAGAGAAAAGGAAACTCTTATACACTCTCAGTGGGAATGTAATAGCACAGCCATTATGGAAGACAGTATGGAGAGTCCTTAAAACACTAAAAATAAAACTACTAGATGAAATCTAGCAATTCCACTACTGTACATATACCCAAAGAAGCTGTCATACAAAAAAGATGTTTGTATCCCTCTATTTATTGTTGCACTATTCACAATAGCTGAAATATAGAATCAATTCAGTTACACTTCAGTAAATGACTGATAAAAAATGTGGCAAATATTATGGTATATATATATGTGGGATATGGGAGTGTGTGTGTGTGTGTGTGTGTGTGTGTGTGTGTGTGTGTTATAATGGAATATTATTTGCTCATGAAAAATAAAATCCTGTCATTTGAAGTAACAGTGGAACCAGAGGTCATTATGTTAGTTGAATTAAGTCAGACAGAAAGACAAAACCACAGGTTCTCACATCTTGTAGAAAAATGTAATGGAATAGTGGTCACTAGAAACCAGGAAGGGCAGGAGGCTGGTGACTAGAAAAAAAATTCAATAAGGGGTACCAAAATAGAGCAGCAAAATAATTTCTAGTTTTTCATTAGGACAATAGGGTATCTATAGATTAGAACAATCTGCAGTTTATTTCAAATGACTAGAGAAGGAGAGTGCAAAATCCTTAGCATATGAAAATTAATTTGAAGAGAAAAAAAATGTTCATTACCCTGATCTGCTTAGTATACACTGCATACATGTACTGTACTACAATAACATGTCCCATAAATATGTACAAATATGTTTTAGTTAAAAAAAATAACCAGTATAACAGGAGTAATTCCAAGCTTCACAGACTACCCTTTAGCACCCATTGTATCAAATTTCTGCCATTAAAAAAAGATCGGGAGCTGGCGGTGTTGGTCAGTAATGGCGTTCTTGCCTAGTATGCACAGAACTTTCCGTTCAGTCCCCAGTACTCACAGGGTAGGAGGGAAGCTTTGAGACAAATTCCTTAGAATTCATGACAAATGACATATGATCTGTATATTTTACCAAGAACAAATGGTACACATATTTGCAATCCTATTACCAATTTATGTAAGCAAAATTTCAGTTTTTCATTCTATGAAGAGCACGTTTCTGAGTCATTTCTTCCTAGGAAAAGAGGCATCAGCCTGAGTAGGTTTATGTGAATGAAGTAAGCACCTCATGTGGCTGGCCACCTTGTTCTTCTTCTTTGACGTAACATTCTTTAAGAAATGCAGGATTCTTCAGGTTTGTGTCTTCATTTTTTGGGTTTTTGTGTTTGTTTTGGTATGGAGTCATTGTTTACAGACCTGCTTCTGGGGGAAGGCTGTCATCTCTCCTACAGGTATTGCTCTAAGACAAGACTGGAGTAAATTCTGAAGCTGAAACAAATGGCTAATACTAATTAGTAATTATGTAAATATTACTCCCCACTCCTTTCGCTCTCCACCATCTATAATGGAGGTCACTTCTAAATTAGTTAGCACTCATCTTATTTTTCCTGGTCATTTCTTCCACCAAAAAAGCAAACCTGGGCAAAGATTCGTATTCATATGAACTGAATCAGGTAAAATCAAATCTTTTTAAAGCAATCGATTTGTACCTTCAGGTCAGCTGCAAGGAAAATGACAATAAATTTGGAAAAGAAATCTACTTTAAAAATACTTGATATTGCCGGGTGTGGTGGCTCACACCTGTAATCCCAGCACTTGGAGGCTGAGGCAGGAGGATTGTTTGTGAGTTTGAGACCAGCCTGGGCTACAAAGTGAGCTCAAGGAAGCCTGAATTGCATAGCAAGACCCTGGCTCAAAAAGAAAAATAAAAAAAATTGATATCCAGTAAAGACATTAACTACAAACTTGTAATAAAGAAAAATAATTCTTGGGGCCAGGGAGATAGCTCAGTAGCACCTGTCTGGAAAGTGCAAGATCCTGAGTTCAATTCCTGGTACCAATAAAAAAGAAAAGAAAAACAACTCTTTACTTTTGTGATCCATGAAAATGATAGTGGCAGCCAGGTGTAGTGACGTACGTACACCTATAACCCCCTTCATGAGGCTGAAGCAGGAGGACTACTGTGAGTTCAAGGCCAGCCTGGGCTACATAGTGAGTTCAAGGCTGGCCTGAACTACATAGCAAGACCCTGTCTCAAAAAAAAGGTGGGGGCTAGGTATAGAGCTCAGTGGCATAAGTGCCTACTTGGTAAGCACAAGGTTGTGATTTCAGTTTCTGGTACCAAAAACAAACAAACAAACAAACCAAACACAAAAAAGGGGGTGGGGAGGAAAAAGAAAATGATGGTGGCAGAATCAGTCTAGTACTTTCTTCTTGCTCCTGACTTACATCAGCAGATCAGGTGCCTGTTTCTGTCTTTATTTCACTTTGCAATTCTTGGTAATAGCATTAGCAGCTGTCAACAGGCACTAGATGACATGCCGCAGAGGCCTGGCAGACTGTTACACGCACTGCACAAAGGCTGCATTTTAGTGGCGGGTGCCAGTGTTTTCGGTGTTGGCACCAGCAAACGTCTGAGATCACTCACACAATTGTTTCTTGTTTCTTCTCAGGTTACAGTCCCTGGACATGAGCCGTACCTCACGAAGGTGGTTATTCCAGAGAAATCCCAACACTTCAGTGCTCTTAAAAAGAACTTTGTACTTCCATTTCAAGGACAGTTGGATTCTCTTTTAGTATCAGATTCATCATGCCCGACCATTCCTCTATACAAAATGTTACCAAGCCACTCAGCTGCAACAAAGCCTAGTTTGTTCTTATTTTTACTGACTCTTTTGCACATATTTTTCAAATAAATTATGAAACTCAACTCTCATCACCACTTGGCATCAGGGAATACTCACTCCAGGTTACTGCAACTCTAGCAGCCTTGTGGGACCTTGATTGGATTAGAAGAGTGGATGTTTCTAAATCCTGCAAGAAGCAATATGTGCTGATAATGGAAGGAACTGATTGTCTTGATGATGAATGGAATATACCTATCAAGCACTGCCTATTTACATGGAAAGTAACCCTAAAGTAGTCCTAGAAATTTGTAAGAAGTTAAACCTGAAAAGCAAAACAGAAGTTCCTGCAAGAAAAAAAGAAAATAAGGAGTTAAATCAGCCCTGGTGATGTTTGCCTATCATGCCAGCTGCTTGGGAGACCAAAGCAGGAGGATCACAAGTTCAAGTCCAACCTGGGCAACTTAGCAAGACCCTGTCTCAAAATTAAAAAAAAAAAGAATTGTGAGACTCTAGCTTCTGGGGTCCAATCCCCAGTACTCCCTCAAAAAAGCTAATTTTGTGTACAAGGATCCAAATCAGTATAAGTAACAAAGATGAAAATTTATTGATCACCTACTATGTACAAAATCTTGCCATGACTGCTGTCTGCAAAGAAATAGTGCTGTATATAATTAGTTTTCCAGAAAGAAACAAATGATCATAGGACTTAAGAACAGTTTTATTAATGTTATAAGAAAATATGAGAGAAAACAGGCAAACAGGTCTCAGTTGTCCAAGAAAACATGGCCCTGATGGGACAGTAAGGTTTTGTCCCATCAGCACCAACAGTTTTGTCAGCACCAACAGTTAATTAGGAAAGTTGTCTGTCTCTGTCTCTCCCCGCCCCTTTCTCTCCCCCTCCTCCCCTCTCCTCTCCTCTCCCATTCTCTCTTTCTCTCTCTCCCTCTCTCCCCAAAGTCCTTGCTTTACTGCAGTTGGACGCTACTATCCTGTATGATAAGGACCCACAGCCTACTAGGAAGCAACTCTAGCTTCTTGCCTGAGCCTCAGATTCATGTCCCACTGCCCCCCTAGATATACCTTGCTGGGTGTGACCCATAAGTACTTCACACTCATCACGGTGCAAATGAGCTTGATTTTCCCTCAAGAGAGCTGCTTTTAGTGTTGTATTCTCTATCTCAGTTACTGGAACCACCACGCTAGAAATCTCAGAATCACCCGCCATACTTCCTCATCCTTCTTGATCACATGCTCAGCCACTAAAGATTAGTTATAAACATCAGTTCTACCCTGACCTCTCCATGACGATTAGCGCTGTAGTTTAGGCCCTCTGATTTCACCTGCACCACAACACTTTAACTGTTCTCTTGCTCACAGCCACCTCCACCCTCCACACAGCCTTGGTGGACACTTAAAAGGCAACAACCAATTGCTTCTATTTTCTGTTACCTAAACACAGGACTTGCTTTTTATGTTCCTGGAATGCCATTCTTGTTCACTAATTTTTTTTTCCACCCTTACATTAAAACTCCGAGTATCAACCCTAGCAAGAAGCCTTTACCAACCATCATCCCATTTACCGCCACTCCACTTCCCCCCATCGAAGCCCTTTCTCTTTTCTCCTCAGGATAAACCGGTTCTCTCTCTTAGTGGATTTACAACACTGTAATAACTTGCCTACTTCACGTGTGCCTCTCCAGGAAGTGTGAGCTCTTTGAGGCCAGGATCTACTTGTTTGAAAAATTCATTTTTATGTCCTCAGAGTCTAACACAAAGCAGGGGTTCAGAGGACAATCTGCTACTCCTAGACCTTTTCAGAAACTGTAGGGCTCGGAGTCTTTTTATGGACGTAGGTCTTATGTTTTGGCGATCTGCTACTCACTAATATCACCGACAGAAGTTGTTTCCATATATCAAGGAAAGTTCCAAATGCTGCGCTTTTGCTTCCATTTGTCGTAAGGTTTGTAGGAGTGTTACCCAGAAATACATGCCTTTTTATCAGGAAAAAACTATTTTACCATCAGTACTCATTTGAAGCAAGCAACCATTCTCTACTGTGAAAGCTGGCCAACCTAAGAGACTGTGTGTAAGAATGAAAGAGAGGGGAAGCACCAAAGGGCCGTTCTTGCAGCCACATCCCTGAGTGCTGCACATCATTATGAAAAGTGAGTTGGCTTGATTCTTATTTTGAGCTGTCTCAGAAAATGAAACCACACTGCTCTTGGCACATGGTGACAGCTTGAGAACCCACAACCGACAGAGGAGATATATTGATTTTTAGGTACTATGTCTGTGCCAAACTTATTCTACATGCACAAATCATACATGTTGTTATCAATAGTATTTGTAGTTTTTACTTTTAAAATATGGTAATATCTTGAATCTTTTGACCATTTTAAATAAGCAGTAATTATAGAATTGAAAGTACATGTTAATATAATAATGCAGAAAATTATGTTGGTATAGTAAATATGAAAGTGTGTGAGACTAACCTTGATTTGCCACCAAGCCCTAAACCAGTGATGGCCAACCTTTAGCGCTTTCAGTGGTAACCAGCAGCGTGCTGCAGAACACACGCTATAGGTTCATCAGCACTGCCCTGAACAATTTTTCTATTGGGCATTCGGGTTCTAACTTTTCTAAGCCAGCAATTTTTAAAGGTACATGAACTGAAATTTGAATTGTTTCATGAGTTTAATGTAAATGTGTTACTGAAACATGTTTTTAAAATCAAAAAACTAGGGATGGGGCTTTAGCTCAGTGATGTAATCGCATGTCTGGCAAGCATGAGGTGGTGAGTTTGATCCCCGATACCAAAACAAAAGTTTTAAAAAATCAGAAAATTACATCAAAAGAAAATTTAAAATCATTTAAAGGTAAACAAGGCTGGAGGTATGGCTTAGTGGCAGGCAGAACATATGCTTAACATCTGTGAAGCCCTAGGTGTAATCTCCAGCACATTCACACATGAGTGCACACACACACAAGACGAAACATGTAAATTCTGTGGTCAAAGTAAGTCCCAAACCTCCCTGCCTACCATCTTTCCCACTCTTCTCCACCCTCTTAGACTGACAGTTATACTCCTGAGGCTCTAAATTGAAGTACAATGCCACCCCAGTTCACAAACTTAGTTTTCACAATTTGGGAAAAGATGGCCATGTTTGTGTGTGTGGGAAGGAGGCTGTGGTCATGTTTGTCACCTGCTGTAGAGTTTGCAAACAAAAACAAAACTTTGCTGAACACTTTTGTTTGTGAACCAAATTGTTCTGAATCAACCGAGCACCACTGTGTAATCCTTTTTACAGAGGAACCAGCATTATAAAGGTTTTCAAGATTAAGAAAAGAAAGCAGGAGTGATAATTAGATGACAGGAAATCTGGGTTCAAATCCACTACACATTTAGTTTCCTAATCTGTAAAATGAAGGACACCCTCCCCCCCAATCAGAAACAGTAAAAGAGACCACTTTTTGGCTCTTTTTCAGGTGAAGGAATGATAATTAATATTCAGATTAATATTTTGAAAATGACACAGTACACCTAATTGAAGGCCAATTCTGCTTCAGTTACAAACAGAATTGACCTAAAAACAAATTTTGGTTAGCAAGACCAAATATTAATACTTAAGGAAGCTTTCATGAAGTGCCAACTTGCCTGCGTACTTACTCAAATTACAAGCAATGCTAACCTGAATTAAAACATGTGAAGTATTTTAGAGAAATGTTAAGTCTCTACAAACAAGTGTCAGTGTTTATTTTGGTGCTTATCACATTCAGAGAAGCTGCTAGTTTTATCAGAAATGTTTAAAAGCCTCCTCAATATTTCTGAAAGTCTAGGAAATCAATGTTGTGTTTTGTTCCAGAAGCAAATTTGCATTTGTAATGTTTCTAAAAATGATGTAAGTTACATTTATGTATAGAAAGTATACATATCTGATGCTGGATTCAAAATATATTCTGGGGAATCCAGAAAAATAGGAATGGCATTTTGTAGGCTAAGTTATTTATTGAGAAGTTTCTTATTTTATATAGTAATAATATGGTTGGTGTTTATTTTATGGCAGATCACTTATATCTTCCTCCTGACTTCAGGAAAGAAAAATAATGATGGCCAGATTGGGTAAAGAGTTCTTAATATTTAAACTAGAAGTTTATTACAGACTTTGTATCACTGATATTGTATTATTCATAAACCACTTTATCATTTTAGTTTTGAACTATTCTAACAACCATTTAGAGGTCACACAGCTGATTTCACAAGTTTTTTCATCGACTTTTATATTATAATTAAGAACTTACTAAAATGACCTGCCTTAAGACTAAAGTTTACTGGGGAGGAGCTATGACTACCTCTGAGCTTAGTAAATCTAGAACTGTTGATTATCAATAAAAAATATTCATTTAGTGAATGTTGTTTCTTTCCATTACCTTGAAAACAATTTTTTGTGTGAATGTAACGAAGTCTATATAATAGAGAAAACTACCACCAAATAAATCCTAGGGAAGACCAAATTTAATATTTTGAGCCAAGGATATTACAAAAACTCATCAAAGGTCTAACCAGTACTTCAGAACACTTTAAATGTTATTTATATTATATATTCCAAATTAACCTGTACCATGAGATTGGGTATTCCATGGACAAGGTGATGCATGAAGTGTGCTTTCTGATCAAAAATAATGGAAGCTGATGATACAGTTTGAGGTAGAATACTTGCCTAGTATATGCAAGGCCTGGGTTCAATTCCCAGCATGACCAGGGAACAAAAGAGAAAAATTTACAATTCATATTAATAAAGTAAACGTTCTGAGAATTACATACTAAGAAAATATATTTCTCACAAGGATACTTAGCTATGGGCCCATTTTCTTAAATAATTTAGCCTACTATTATCTGTTGAATTAATATTCCTACCTTTCCAAACACATTTTGGAAAATTTTGTTCAATGTAACAAATTTTACCAATTTCTAAGTGCCTGAGAATGGTTGCAAACAGAATTTGCCTCCAAAAGAAATTGGAAAATTTAACAACCATTAACCTACCTCATCAAGGCAAATCTAGCATGTTAATATAAACTTTCTAGTCATAGGATAGAGGTCAAAATCAAGTGCACATAAACTTGAACAACAGTGTAGTTTCTACTGAGACATGGCTGAGGAGAAAATGGCTAAACTGAATTTCTAAAAAGATAAACATCTACATGCCTATAAGTCCAGTTAAGGGTGAGCTGAGGTAGAGGTACTTCAGGTTAGAGGCCAACCTATGCAACACAGTGCATCCCTGTCTGGAAACAGATAAAATTCACATTTTGATAATCACAAAGTCTTACTTATTGGGGGAAAAAATGTGCAGCTGAAATGGAAAACATCCATTTCAAATCTGCCTTCCCCAAAGGCAAGATACAATTTTAGAATGAACTAAAAATTTAAAACATTAGACATGAGAGGAAAAGTAAAAGCTGTCCTAGTTATTTTCTCATTGCTAAGACAAAATACCCAACACCCAAAGTTAAATGAGAAAAAGTTTATTTAGCTCACAGTTCACAGAGGTTTCAGTCCATCATCAGCAGGCTCCACGGCAGAGTGGTGTGGCAGAAAGGCATCACAAAGGAGAAACGGTTCACAGTGGGCAGAAGGTAGCAAAATAAGCAAGCCACAGGACAGCCATAGGTCTTTCTATCCTTGTATCTTATCCAGGCTAGTGAGGGCAGTTAGAGTTCACACCTAGTACTCTTCAGCCTAACACTGCATTATGAATCAATCCCACCATCACGCAATCTAGATCGTCACCTCTGAAAAAGCCCCACCACCTCTGGCTGCATGGGGTTTTGGGGGAACATCTACACACGAGATGTAACATTCTACCCTTGTGTCCCCAAAGACTCGCGCACATCTCTTTACACAAAAGGTATTTCGTCCATCTCTAAGAGTCCTAACAGTTTTGGCCTTGCTGAAATGTCCAAGTCCAAAGTCTCTTGAGATTTAAGGCAAACTTTTAGCTGCAAGGCCCTATACAAATGAAAAGAAAGTCAAACACTTCCAACGTTCGGTGGCCTCAAGATGTACATTTCCATTCCAAAAGTTACAAGCAGGGGAAGCAAGGAATGGAACAAACCAAGACCAAATCCAGTAGGGTAGACATTAAACCCCAGTTCCCCTTCCAGCACTCCCAGCAATCTGTGGCAAGGCATGAATGGTTCCACCCCATTCATGGGGCACTTCTGGTGGTTGCAGCTCCCACTGCTTCTCTGTGGGGCTGCTTTGCTCCCTCCTTGCAGTTTTCCTCAGATGCTTTATGCTTCTGGCTTCTCCACTGCACCTTTGCTTTACAGTCACAGCCTCACACACAGCCCTCTCAAGGGCACATTGCCTAACCTCTTAGGCCTTCTTCTGAAATCTGGAAGGCTTCCTGACCTCACAATTCCTGCATTCTCTATCCACCACGTTGATGATGCCAAGGTCAGCTGTGAGCTGGAACAGAAGCTAAGCTGCCTTCTCTCTTGTGTCAAATGCTTATGAACAAAATTCTGAAGGACAACTTTCCTAGGTTACTGCCATTCTAGAACATGGTGCTTTGGGCTCTCTTCTCAAAGCAAAGTCTTTCACTTGCAATTTAAGGCTTCACAAGGTGGATTCCTGCTACTACTTCTGATGCCCTCAAGCCATTTTTTTCTACTCTCTTGTTCCTTCTCAGCAATCAAGATCTCCTCTGCTCTATCTTTGCAGTCCACAGCTTTACCAGAGCTTCCTTTCTGGGCCAAACTCACAATGTTTTTTAAATCATTTTGCTGGGCTCTTTGCTCTTGACTCTCAAAATAAATCTGCCTACAAACAGCAGCCATGCCACTTCAATATTAGACTGCCTTAAAATGACTTTTGCTAAATTAATTAGTCCGCTGCCCTTAATCTCAGTCTCAGGCAGAAGTTCTGGACATGAGCAAATGGCAAACTCCTGCCAAGGCATAACACAAATCACCTTAAGTCCAGCAACCTGTGCAATACAGTCCTTCTTAGCAAAACCCTCTGAGTCTGGTCTTTACTAGCAACATTTCTATCAGCATTCTGGTCTTTTAAACTCTGACCAGAATCTCCCATCAAATACAGTCTAAGGCATTCCAACTCTTTCCCAGGTGGCAGCTCCATTCCTTTCCTGTCTTCCCTTTCCCACAAGCCAGTTCCAAAGGCTCTTAAGCCACATGGTCAGATACAGTCACAGCCAACACCACCACTCCTGGTACCAAATTCTGTCTTAGTTACTTTTCTCACTGCTAAGACAAAATACCCACCAACCAAAGGTAAAAGAGGAAGGTTTGTTTAGCTCACAGTTTGTAGAGGTCTCAGTCCATCATCAGCTGGCTCCAAGACAGGGTGGTATGGCAGAAAGTAGAAACAGTTCATAGTGGGCAGAAGGTAGCAAACAAGCAAGGGACAACCACAGCTTTTTACTTCTTATATATTATCCAGGCTACTTAAAGTGGGTAGCACTCACACCCTTAACCCTAGTGCCCTTGGGCCTAGCATCATACCATGGATCAATCCCAGTTTCACACACCCTTCAACCAAAAACCTCTAAAAAAGCCCCACCACCTATGACTGCCTGAGACTTTGGAGTTTCAAAGACATAAGCTGCAACAAAAGCATAAAGGGTTTGTCTAATTTTTGACAGAATTTATGTTTCCTTTTTTGGAGGGAGTGCTGGGAATTGAACTTAGGACTTCAGGCAAGCATGTTAGGCATATACTCTACTACCGAGCTAAATAACCCCAAAGTTTCCTACATTTTGCTCCTTTTATAATAAAAAGCAACTGATTTATAGACTAGAATCTCAATTTTAGAACCACTAGTTTATGACTGCTAAGCTGCCTCGTGTATTTCCAGAATATTTCCTAAAATGCTGTCTTAATTCCTTTTTGCTCGTTGCTGGGACAAAATACTCAACACTCAAAGAAGGAAAGGTTTATTTAGCTTACAGTTTTTGGAAGTTTCAGTCCATAGGCAGCTGGCTGCAAGGCAGGGTAGCATGGCACTGAGGCAACACTTTAAGGCATCAGCCAGAGCAAAAGGGGCGGTAGGGGTGAGGGGGAATGTAAAAGCAAGCCTTTTTCCCTCCCTTATATTGTATGCCACTCCCTGTGGCAAATGTACCATTCACCATTACCACTACTGATGCACTAACAAAATGTTTGCTTCCTGTCCCCATGACCTTATGTTCTGCTGGCTTAGAAGTTTTGGTTCCAGAGCAGGGAAGGCTTATACCAGGAAACGCAACTGTAAAATTGGTGATAAAGATATTTGGGGCAAAAGTATGTGGTAGACCTCTCCATGCAGGCTGAGGATGTAAAAAGATTTGTTTCCCATGTAAATGCTCACCAAAAGGTGACATCATCAGAAGTGGACTTTAATAGCCAAGACAAATGACAAGTCCAAAATTTTAAAACTTATCCTAATTGATCAAGTTAAAGATTTTTCATTCAACATTGAACTACACAGTATTTTTACACATAGTACTTTTTTAACAACTGAGAACAGAACTCTTGCGTTTTCTTTGCTCTCTAGGCCAGCAATTATTCTTAACCATTCTCTCATCACCATTAGAAGTCTCCATTGAATGCCTGAATTCAGTCCTTACAATACCTGGAGACTCATTCTTCTCATCTGCTTAAGCAAAAGCTTCAAAGTGTCAAAAATAGTAAAGAAAGTTGTGGGGTTTTTTTGTTTTTATAGAAAGTATTTTTTGCATAGAAAGATTTAACTTATTGTTGGGTTTTGTTTTGCTTTTTTTAATACTGAGAATCAAATTCACGACTTTGCACTTGCTAGACAGGTACTTATGCTACTGAGCTATATTCTCCAGCCCAATACCTTAACACTAAAAAGATCAGTTTTCTTAAAAATGTTTCCTTTTGCCAATTATTACAGTGGTTTTATGATTTTAGAATTGTTGTTTAGCCAGACGTGGTGGCTCATGCCTATAATCCCAGCACTGGGGAGGCTGAAGTGGGAGGATCGTAGGGAGTTCAAGACGGGCCTGTTCAAGACAGGCTCACAAAGTGAGCTCAAGGCCAACCTGAACTGCATAGCGAGACCCCGTCTCAAAAAAAGTCAAAAAAAGAAAGTTGTTTTAGGGTCAGGAATTTAGTAGTACTAGACTGATTTGAATTTAACCTTCCCACTGAAGGAACTTTATAAACCTGTTGCTGCAAAGAGTTGGAACAATGGTGAAAATAAGGCACTCACTTTATAGAGCTCTCAAAGTCTAAAATGATCCAGTAAATTCGATGATAGCCAACAAACAAGTTTTTTTCCTCAGTCCTTAACAATATAATACCACAGTATCTATAAATAGTTTACCAAAAACACCGGGGGAGATAAAAGGCATTGAAGCAGGGCTGGAGGTATATATCTCAGAGGCAGCATGCATGAAGCCCTATGTTCAACCCCCAGGACCAATACCAAAACATATTCATAATTTCATGTTTAGGGAGCCTACAACCTTGAAGGAACACCTAGTAAGCAAGGCCCTGGCAAATTCTAAACCAAATTAACATCCATACAAGTATTAAAACTTAACCCTGACAAATGAAATTCATACAAAATAAGATTTTAATGTTGAAGTTTTGGAAACAGGAAGGTAGAAGACACTATGAAAAGTTGACTTTAAGGCCAGATGTGATGGCACACATCTATAAGCCCAGAACCTACAAGGCTGAGGCAGAACACTCTCAGGAGTGTGAAGCCAGCCTGAAGTACAAAGCAAGACTCTTTCTAAACCCCACCCCCATACACACCCCCCAAAAAGAAAAGTTGACTTTAAGCTACCAGCAAGACATCTAATTAGTAGTAACATTCTGAAGGCAATGAAGATGTGGGACTGAAACAAAGATGAAAACTTTTAAAAAAAATTTTAAGAACATTTTTAAAAACAATGCATGAGGGGCTGGGGATTTAGCTCAGTGGCATAAGCACCTGCCTTACAAGCGCACAGTTGTGAGTTCGATCCCCAGTACCAATTAAAAAAAAAAAAAAAAAAAGCATGAAACTCAGGTATGTTTCAGTATTATTCTTCCTCAAAACAATCAATTATGGTTATCCTTTACCCAAAATATTACTCCAACATTTAAATATATTTACCTGTGATAAAACATTAAACACATGGGTAACCTTTATCCATTTTTTGTGTCACAGCTCTTGCTCTATTTTATGCTGCTTTTCATGAATTCAGTTATCAGTCCAGTAAAATTTGTTGACATAACACTTCTGAACACCTTCTACATGTATGTGGCTTTAAGCTATTGTTTTGGGTTTTTTGGGTGGGGGTTGTTTTTATCTTTTTGAGACAAAGTCTCACTATGCGGTTCAGAATAACCTTGGCCTCACTTTGTAGCCCAGGCTGATCTCGAACTTCCAAAGATCCTCTTACCTCAGCCTCCCAAGTGCTGGGGGTACAATTCGCCATCACACTCAGCAGATATGTATCTTTTTTAAAGCATTATTTGTAAACAGTAAAAATCCTTTAAGGGTAGTGCTATAGCTCAGAAGCCTCGAGTTCAATCCCTAACAACACACACACACACACACACACACACACACAAAACGCTATTATGTATGACTGAAAGCTAATCAAATCATAAATATAATCACAAGCTTTTAAACAACTTGTAAGAGGTTTTAAGAATTTGGTTTTGGAAAAAAAAAAAAAAAAAGAATTTGGTTTTGAAGGGCCTAGAAATACAGTTCAGCAGTATCGCCCCTGCCTGGCAAGTACAAGGTCCTGAGTTCGATTCCTGGTACAAACAAAAAAAAACAAACAGGTTTGGGTTTGGGTAGGGAGGGCTATTTTATGCTCCTAGGGATCAAACCTAGGACCACAACTTCACGTATATACGCTAAACACATTTTACCACCAACCTACACCCACTATCCTTATCAATTAGTTTTTTGGGGTTTTTTTGTCTTTTTCTTTTTTATCGGTACCGGGGATCGAACTTGTGACTGCCTGCTTGCAAGGCAGGCGCTTATGCCACTGAGCTAAATCCCTAGCCCCTTATCAATTAGTTTTCAAGCTCAAAAAAATTTTATAAATACATCAAACTCAATTCAGCATTCTGTCAGAAGGTACATACAGGGGCTGGGGATTTAGCTCAGCAGCATAAACACCTACCTTGCAAGCAGGCGGTCGTGAGTTCGATCCCTAGTACCAATAAAAATAAATAAATAAATAAAAAGTTAAAAAAATAAAAAATAACAAAAGAAGGTACACTACAAACTTTCCATAATATGTTGCTATAACTACTTGTAGTTACTCTCATGAGCCCACAGAGTGATACTCTAACATCTTTAAAACACTAGAAATTTTAAACATTTAAGCTCAACAATGCCAAAGGGTAAGTCTCTGACTTTGGCACCTACAAGTTTTTGCTTTAACATGTTTCTCCTGGCTCAAACCACCAGTGAGTGGTACAGACATGACTGCCCAATGGACAGCTTGCACCACTGGTAGTAGAAACAGATCTAATAATTTTTATTGGTCTTTTTACTAATAAAGTAAAAAGTCACCCAACAGGACAGTCATGCATGTACCATCAGTAGTTCAAGCCACCCAGCAACGAAGACACAGGACTTATGGCCCCATCATGAACATGTTAAAGCCAGCTTCAAGACTCTTAGGAGTCCCAACGCTTTGACTCACTTAATAAATTCTTACTGAGTATCTACATTTATGCAACACAGTCAAGGAGTTCCTAGTTTTGTGAGACTGTTTGACACTGTCCAGAGAAGTGAACGGTTAAAGCAGGATTAAACTACTCACTTACTAGTCACTTACTGAAAAACCACTTAAGCCAGTCCACAAACTGGAGAGCCAAGTGAACACTACAGGGGAAAGTTGTTTCCTGTCCCTGTTACCTTGCAGTATCAACTAGCTTTTATTCAATTCAAACAGCATCACACTAGGCAGGCATTATCAAGATTACCAAGATAAAGGGGCACAGGTCACTCCAAAAGTAGAATTCAGGGCTATGTCTTAGATTACCCAAAAAGATTACAAAAAAATTTTAAGATTCAATAATCACATTTTTGAAACAATTCTTAAATGTTCAATAAATCATTTATTTATAAATCAATAATATACATACACTGAACCTAAAAATTTAGACAATCAAGACATTAGTTATCCATAAGCATGTAAAACAAGACCCAACTTGCAAAGCTGAATGCTGAGTAACATTTATTATATATGCTATTATTTATAATCTCAATTGTTATTACCAATTCTGGTTATTTTCACTATTTCACTGAAGATTCTTAATTATTATAAATGGTATATTTTTACCTACATAACATAGCACCAAATATAAATAACAACTTCTGAAAGTGGAGGGAAACTAAGGATTGTGTGTCAGAGTATCTACATTTTAAATATTAAATCTTACCACATACTTTTCCTCCTTACACAAAAGTCTCTAAATAAGTTACATTTAAATGTCCTTATATTTCTTGCTTTGATGTTTATAAAATCTGTGTTGTCTAAATTTTTAGGCTTATATAGTTAAAATTAAAATTTTTATGGACGTCAGCTAGTTGAAATAAGTTAGCACGATCATTTGAATGGGTTGTCTGCATACTGGGCAGGGCTTATTTCTTTTCTTTAGCTTCTTTGCACATGTGAAACATGACATAAGATGTCCTGTTTTGCCGTGAACAATGCAACCATTTTTAGGTCGACCTTGGCAAATCACACAAGGTTCAATAGCATTAAGAGGAAAACTAAATTCTACACTTTCTTCTTTGTCTTGTGTTTCTTCCTTCTCAAATTCTTTAACATCTTCTTGGCTGCTACTAACAAGGCTACGGGAAGTTGATGGCTGAGAATAGTCCTCACTTTCTTGTGACTGGGAGGCTTGTATGACTTCATCATTATTTTCATCAACACATGACTCTTTGGAATCATTTGCCAAAGTTTTTTTACCATCAGGCACATCCAAGCCCTCATCTGCCTGCGATGAGTTTTTTAACTCTGCTTTTTCAGGGGTTTCCCCTTTATCTTTCCCTTTCTCTTCAGGAAGCCAATTCTCACGGAGGGCCCAACATCTGTTGCAATGTGATGGAAGGGGAGGATTCATTTCATTGCATGAAGTACACTTCCAGTAGTCCTTCAATGAAGTAAGAGAGTTAGTTTCTATAACTCTTTAATTACTAATCCCAACAGTGAGCGCAATTTCAGTATGCTGAGGTAAAACGTAGCACACCCAAAACTGTCAACATTTCATTTTACCCACAGTTAACATGTGTAACAGGAAAACTACACTTTATATTGAATTTTGTAAGTTCACCAAGAATAGTACTTTTATCTCCCCCATACAAAAGGTACCTGTGAAATAATGATGTTCATTTATTTGACTACAGGCCTCAAATAAAATATTTTTAAAAACCTTATTGTAACACTGCTAAAATACAACAATTCTTGAGATTTTTTTTTTTAAACTCAACACTGGATTGGGAAGAAAAAATTAACATGCAACAAGTACATGATTCTAAGTACTTTTGTAGCTTTACCAAGCTGAAAAACCCTAAAACTAAAAATGTATTTGTTGTCATAGTGATGGTATACCTATGAAGTTATCTGAGGACAGACACACAGCTGATTCATTTAAAGCAAGTGATAGCAGATCTTTTCCTCTGTACTAAAGTCTACATCCAACTTCCATGTCCAGCTCAATCCTAGACATGCAGCCTAGACTCTACCCCCTCAAGCTAGATACAACCTGCTTCTCCTACTGAAAAGCCTCCTGACACAACAGTGACTAAGACTCCTTAAAAATTAGTACTTTAAAATCATGATTCAACCCAAGTGCTCTGTATTCATAAAGGAAATGGCAAAACAAAATTCTTCTCATTGCCACCTAAAAACCTCCCATCTTTGGTCCCAATCCAAAATATATGCCCTATCCATTTCTGTATGCTCTCATCTGTAACTGCTCAGGGTTTCTTCTTTATCCAGTTTCTCTTTCTTCCATGCAACTGAGATGACAAACTCCCTCAAATTCCCACCTCTTTGTTGAACACATCCTTATTTTCTTTCTGAAATGAAGCACTGAAAGTCTTACCTAAGACTTTACATTTGAAGCTTGCAGAAGAGGGGCTTCCTATTATGCCACGAGTAATATTACTGTTTTTAGGGTGCCTGACAATTGACATAACACAGTAGCAACAAGCGTACAAGCAACATATTCCCGCACACTGATTCTCCTTAGTTGTCAGAGATAGTTTCCACTATCTCCTAAAACCAAAGACAACAGTCTTGCAACACAAGAGGTGGGTCCACTTCAAAGGAAACAATATAATGAAGTTCAAATTCCCCATAGAAAACAAATAGATTCCACAACAAATAAAATATACTACCTCAAATCAATCAGATTTTATAAGTTTTAACTTTATAAAAACCATTTCACAAAGGTGAGGTAGCACATGCCTCTAAAACAAGTAGTCTTAAGAGTCTGAGGCAAGAGAATTGCAACTCTGGGCAATTTAGCAAAACATTGCCTCAAAATAAAACAAAGGGGTGGGGATGTATCTCAGTGTGAAGGCCTTGGGTTCAATTGCTAGCAACAAGAGGAAAGAAAACTCACTTCAGGAGATATATTTCTCTAGTCTTGACTTTAATTCCTTAAAAAAGTAGATTTACACTTACAGCAAGGGAAATTTCAGGATCTTCTTCAAATGAATCGGTATCACTTTCCCCTGTCTTAAACACAGTGACTCGATATACCTACCAAAACAAATTCATCAACATCAATTCACCACCTTTTTTTCTTCAATCATGACAGTTTCTTAGTTCTAAATCCAAACAGATAACATGTGCCACTACTATGAAAAATTCAAAAACAAAGGTAAGCTGGGCGTGGTGGTACACGCCTATAGTCTCAGCACTGGGGCAGAAGGATAGCTCCAAGTTTGAGGCCAGCCTGGGCTACATAGAGTTCAAAATCAGCCTGAACTGCATAATAAAATTGTTTCAAAATAAACAAACAAGACCAGGGATTTTAGCTCAGCAGCATTAGTGCCTACCTGGTTAGCTCAAGGTCCTGAGTTAGATTGGGGGGGGGGGGCACAAAACAACAAACAAACAAATAAGACAGGGTAAAATTGAGTGACTGTAAAGAAGAAAAACGGAGGACAGTGAAATCCTCACAAATTATGGTAAAAGTCAATGGATAAGATACTAAAAATATTCAAGATAAGTGATTTTGTAAATATAGAGATAGTAAATAATAGGGAAACAGCTAAAAATGTTGAAATAGTCACTTTCAGGAAACAGATGTGGTAGTTAGAACCTCCACATCTTGACTTTAATTGTGTGGCTTACTTTTACAAAATGTAACTTAAAATTGCAAGAGGGGAACCGAATTACATAATTTAAAAACCAGATTATAAGGCTCATTATCAAGTCCTTGACTTAGTAGTACAAAACTACACAAGACAATAGGAACTATGAAAGCCTCAAACCAATATTCTAGTTTGAACAATCAAGGGGCTAGGATTTCACAAAAAAATCTGAATACATCTTCAATCTCATCAAAATCAATAAACATAAAAAGTATTTAACAACTTTCTAATATAATTTTAAAAATTACCTCATCATCTTCATCTGAGAGTTCTTGCCCTTCTTCACTAAGACTATAATCTTCTGAATCAAGAGATTCAACTTCGAATTCTACACTGAATTGATCTGACACTGAATCCTGATCCAACCAATCACCAGAATGTTCACTTACACCATCATCCAGATCCTAGAGGGGTTAAAAAAAGTGAACTTAATACATGACCGCTTGGCCTTTGTCCAAATTTCTAATAACCATGTGCCTCTATTTCCTCCCCAGATTCATAGTGTATACTGGTACTACATTAAGGTTCACAGTTATTATATTAATACTATTTTCCCTGCTAAAAAATCTCATTACATAAAGGAAGAAGACAAAGCCCCTTGGCACAGAGATGCACACACAATGACATACATTAACATGTTCATTCTCTACAACTAGATAGCCTCTCCTACCTTACTAAATTCGGACAGTACAGCTAGACCCTGCCTGACTCCTAAACCAATCTTGACACTGTAATTTCCACATTTACCCTCACTAAAATAGTTTACAGTTTCTACATGGTTTTTTTTTGGGGGGGGGAGTACCAGGGATCAAACTTATAACCTTGCAACCTGTATGACAGGTGCTTGTGCCACTGAGCTAAGTCCCCAGCCCAACAATTTCTACATTTTACAAGCTTTGATTAAAAAAAAAAAAACAGAAAATGTTAAAAATTTTAAAATGAGTCACATATAGTAAAAGACATGTATTAATCTCCTTCAAAATGCACACCCGTCACCTCAGACACTTTTATCTCATCATTCTTGCCACTCTCTGAACCAGGACTGGCAGTTCTCTTTTATGTATTTAGTTGTATTGTTGTGACTAACTCAAAGTCCTAAATCAATTCAAAATATTTACCTTCCGTGGTAATTTTTTTTTTTTTTTTTTTTTTTTTTTTTTGTCTTTTTCCTTTTTATCGGTACCGGGGATTGAACTCATGGCTGCCTGCTTGAAAGGCAGGCGCTTATGCCGCTGAGCTAAATCCCCAGCCCCTTGGTAATTTTGACTTTGGGGAAAAGCTAGAAATTGCAAAAGACAGATGGGCAAATAAGGTGGATGAGGATACACTGCCTTTCTGTTAATGGCACTTAGCACCCGCATTACTCACACTTCTTAAAGATACAAATAAGGACCTTCACTGTTAGAAAGTGGCAAAAACTGAGTAGGGAATATTTTGAGAGACTAATGGTAATTGTCTTAATTTTAATCATTTAAAACACTCCACACAGAAAAAAATCTCTTACACTTTATTCAGATTGCTAGTAAGGCCCATATACAAATTTATTGTTTTTTTTTTAATAAACTCTGAAAATAATTTTTCTTTTAAAGACAAGGGGTCTCATTAAGTTACCCAGGCCATACTCAAATCTGCAATCATCGTCCCTCGGCCTGGCAAGTAGCTGGGACTGCACACATGCCACCATGTTTAGCTTGAGAATTTCTTCTGAAGAATATCTAGACTTAATTATTTCTAAAATTCTGTATCTGCTCATCTTATTTCTCATTTTAGGATTTACTAAATTATAGAGCCTAATAAGACCATCAGACCCCTAACATTTGCTATCTATAGCTAAGGGCAGGATGAATACAAGTTGAAGGGTACAACTGAAAGAAAAGTATGTACAGGATACAGACATCATCACTTCTAAAGGCCACAGCTATTTCTTCTATTAAAGGAATTTGGATTAAATAATCTCTACCATTTCTAAAAGCAAATAAAGCATTATTATTTTATCACCTCTGAGGTCAGAAACTTTTAGCATAGTATTAGGAAAATAGTAAAAATCAACATTCATCAAGATGCAGTTCAAGAGCTCTATTACAATCAGGACAGAATTTAGTAACATCTTTAATAAAAGTAACCAACAAACCAAAGCCTTCAATTAACTACTCTTTTGTGAACAGATATTAAAATAATTAGGAAAATCAGAAGAAAAATTAAATCTTAGCATGTTCGTAAGGCAGAGGTCTGCAAATCTATCTGCAGTCTACTCAAAAGTTTTACTGAACACAGCCTTGCCGACTTTACCTGCTTACTATGGCTGCTTTTTTGTTACAGCACAGTAAAGAAGCAACAACAGAGACCAACGGCCCAGAACTCAAATACATAATAAACTATCAGGTCTCTAGAGAAAATCTGCCAACACCTATTGCAAGACACAATGAAGAATGTGATATTGACATTGTTCTAAAAAGTTTTGGCTTGGGGCTGGGGATTTAGCTCAGCGGCATAAGCGCCTGCCTTGCAAGCAGGCAGTCATGAGTTAGATCCCCGGTACCGATAAAAAGGAAAAAGACAAAAAAAAAAGTTTTGGCTAATGTTTAAAAAAGAACGACATAGAAACTTAAATACTATAGTTTTAAAAGATTAGATAAGCCTGGCATAGAAAGATCTTCGATTTTGTAGTCAGAAATACTTTGCTTTGACCGATTTCAACTGTGATAATTATTTAATTGCAGAAATCTTAAGGTATTTAAAAGTTCCAAATCTTACTTTCCCCACCTGCAGGTGGTGACTGACTATTGAGATTAACATTCCCACATGAGGTGAATGAAAATGAAACAGAAACATACTCAGTGTCCCAGGTACAAAGCAACAACAGAGATTCTAAATTAATGATTTAGCTAGAATTCTGATTCTTATGTGGGGGATGCGAGTGAGACAGTCTCACTATGTAGTTCAGGTTAGCCTTGAACTCACTCTAGCCCAGGCTGGCCTTGAACTCCAAGTGATCCCTTGAACTCACTCTAGCCCAGGCTGGCCTTGAACTCCAAGTGATCCCTTGAACTCACTCTAGCCCAGGCTGGCCTTGAACTGCAAGTGATCCTCCTGCCTCAACCTCCCAAGAGCTGGGATTATACCTGGCTCTGATACAGGTTTATCAACAGTTAAGCTATCCAGGGTATGGGGGAAAAAATAACTCATAAGGGCTGGGAATGCAGCTCAGTGGCAGTGATTGCCCAGCATGTGCAAGGCCCTGGATTTTATCTACTGCACCACAAAAATATTTAGTGGAAGGAAAAAAGGGAAAGAGGGGAGAGAGAGAGAGAGAGAGAGAGACACTGATAGAAACAGAGAAAGAGAGAGATTGAGGAAGGAGGGAGGGAGGCAGCGAAGAAAGAAAGAGGAAGGGGAGGGCAGTAGTAAACAGACCTTCCCTGATTTCTACACCTGCATATGGTAGACTGTGCAGACCTGTGTGCTGGCACCTACATAAAAGTTTTGTCATTGTTGCAGTGCTGAGTATTGAACTCATGGTCTTGAGCAAGCTAGGCAAGTATTCTACCACTGAGTTAAACTGACTACCTCTTAAAAGATACTTTTATTCTAAATATTCAAGATAAGTTTGCACTGGAACCCTAAGACACACAGTTAAACCAAGTAAGTTTCCAGTGTCTTTCTGTTTTCTCTTTTTGGCCTTTTTGAGACAAGGTTTCACTATATAGTTCAGGCTGTCTTGAACTCATGGCAGTTCTTCTGCCTCAGCTTCCCAAGTACACTACCATACCTGGCCTATTCCTTTATTTTTTTAAAAAATGTGTAACTTCAAAATTACATAAGTATGGGGGCTGGAGATTTAGCTCAGCGGCATAAGTGCCTGCTTTGCAAGCAGGCAGTCATGAGTTCAATCCCCGGACCCGATAAAAAAGAAAAAGGCAAAAAAAAAAAAAATTACATAAATATTAATATTTATTAGAGCATGGCAGTGCATGCCTGTAATCATAGCCACTTAGAAGGTGGAAGCAGGAAGATTCTGACTGGGCTATATAGATCAGTCTGGGCTATATAGCAAGATACTGCCTGGAAAAAAAAAGAGTATTTGTACTATGTCCCCAGATCTAGTGCTATGCCACTACTTTCTACTTTTCTCCTAAACCTGGGACTAGAGGCAGACAAATCTACAGCTCTATCTGCAACTAAAATCTACCGCTGTGTTCAGCAGCAATCTCCTATCATACACGTACATTCTTTCTGCACACACTTACTAGGTCCGCCAAGCCTACAGTGTAAAAATAAGAGCCTTAATTTAAAAAAAGAACATTACCAGACTTGATGGCGTCTCCGTCGATTCACTGCTATTACTTCTTTCACAACGTATCTCTCTTATTACACACAGAGCCAGGCTTTCATCAAAAGACAGAGAAATACTATCTGATCTGTGGCGTTTTCTTGGTCGTTCACCAGACAATTCATCTGAATTTTCTTCTAGATATTAAGAGAAAAAAAAGGGCAATTAATGTGCTATACTATGATTTAGAAATTGTCTTTAGTAACTAATGGTAATAAAAGTTTCAATAAATGCAAACAGAAAAACTAGTAATGTTTCAAAAGTCAACACCATTTTATTAAATCTGTCCAATTAAGAATTCACAGCAGAGCGCTACTTTAAAAAGCTTTCCAGCATCATAGCACAACCTTGAATCCTAGCTATTTAGGAAGCTGAGGAATCACAATTTATGTTTTGAGATCAACCTCGCCATATTAAAAAAGAAGGTAAAGAAAGGGCTGGGGGCTTGGGGAGCAGGATATAGCTCAGGAGGACAGATGTCCCACCATGACCAGCCTAAAATTTTTTATTTTGAGACATGTTTTCACAAGATCATCTAGTTTGCCCAAGCTTGTTTGATTTTGTAATCTTCTTGCCCCTGCCTCGAAAAGTTCTGAGATTACAGATATGTGCAGCCATGCCTAGCTATCTCTAACTTTTTTTTTTCTTTTTCATTTTTATCGGTACCGGGGATCAAACTCACGACCGCCTGCTTGCAAGGCAGGTGCTTATGCCGCTGAGAAATCAGAGATAATACAGCATTTAAAATGGGTAGTTCTCACTGGTTTTGCCTTTTGAAAATACAGGATACCAGCCTCCTCATGGCAGGAGGATTGCCATGAGCTCAAGGTCAGCCAGGGCTACACATCAGTTCAAGATTAGCCTGAACTACACAGTGAGATCCCGTCTTGAAAGACAAAACAAAAAATTTAAAAAGAGCTGGAAATGTAACTCAGTATGAAGGACCTGAGTTCAATCTCCAAATTCCATACTTCCCCTCCCCCCCCCAAAAAAAAACTGAAGTCAGAATGTTAGTCAACATCTATCAGGTATAAATCAGAACTGTACCTTATATTGGGCATAAAAATAAATTCTAAAGCCAGGTGTGGTGGCAAATACCTGTAATTTCAACACTTGGAAGGCTGAGGTGGAAGGATCTCCATGAGTTCAAGGCTAGTCTGAACTGCACAGCAAGACTTTGCCTCAAAAAAAAAATTTCTAAATAAGAGTTGAGATGTAACTCAGTGGTACAGCACTTGGCCAGCATGTGGAAGACCCTAGGTTCCTAGGTTCAATCACATATCACCAAAAAAAAAACAAAAAAACAAAAAAACCACAGATCAAAGAGCCAAGGGCCAAACCTAAAGAACAAAACCACTCAAGTTATCTGCAAAAGGTTTTGCTACTATTGCTGTTGTTGTTGGGTTGTTTTATTTGCAGTGCTGAGAACCAAACCCTGGGCCTTCATTGTAATTTAGTATTCTATCTTGTCAAAAAAAAAAAAAAAAACTAGGCATGGTAGCATATGCCTGTAATCCCAGCACTCGGGAGACTGAGGCAGGAGGATCTTTGGGAGTTTGAGACCAGCCTGGGCTACAAAGTGAGCTCAAGAACAGCCTGAACTGCACAATGAGACCTTGTCTCAAAAAGGAAAAAAAAAAAAACCTTTGTATTCGTGGGCTTCATGTGTGTGAGAGAGACAGAGAGACAGAGAGAGAGAGAGAGAGACAGACAGACAGACAGACACACACACACACACAGTAGTTCCAGGCTGGCTCTGAACTTGCAACATAGACCAGACTGGTCTTGAACTGAAGTCTCTAGTCTCCAGAGTACTGGGACTACTGATGTGCACAACATAATGTCCAGCAAAAAAATACTATTTTAATATTGGGTGTGGGGCATAGCACTGAAAAATATTCAAGAAAGACTATCAGAACTAGACCATAGAGGCTGGGGATATAGCTCAATAGCAGAGAACAAGCACGGCTTGCACAAGGAAACAAGTTTAATCTCCAGTGGCACCAAAAAATACAGTAGTCAAATGGCTAAGTGACAACTCAATTTACACTTTCTGATCTCTTTCAGTACCACCAAAAAATAGAAAGAACAAGAGTACATGCAGAAAGAGAATCAGAAAGTTGCGGCTGGGAGCAGGGGGTCCAGGGAAGTGGTCAAACAATGGCCTAGACTTGGATGGCGATATTCTCTTATCATCACATATGGCCTGTCTTTTTTTTTTTTGAGACAGGATTTTGCTGTGTAGTGCAAACTGGTCTTGAGTCCACTGTGCAGCCCAGATTGGCCTCAAACTCAAAGCAATTGTGCTTTCTCTGCCACCCAAGTGGTGGGATTACAGGCATGTGCCACCATGCCTAGCATGGCATACCTTTACAAAAATTATTGTAATTTCTTTCTACATAAAAATCCTGGAACTTCTGATTTATATTAACATAGTCCTAGGATAGGTTCCCAGAAGCACAGTTACCAGAATAACAGGAAGAACAGAGTCTGTCTATAATCCATATGAATTTAACCCATTATATCAAGTGATACAGTAACTTGACACACCCAGACACGTAGCTTTGTGTAATCCGTGAAAATAAAGTTGTATTTTAAAAAATCCTTTTTGTCATTTATATTTACTATGAAAAGTATTAACACTGAAAACGACTATTTTTTACAGCACAGTAATAATCCATGCCATTTAGTTATTAAGCTCTTGACTCAGCGGTGGATCCATCTATCCTTATCACTGGGGACACAGGAAATGCAATGTAGAGAGGCAGGAATGAATACAGAATGTGTCCATTCTAAATAATTTCATACAGGAAAATAATTTCAAGTTGAAGGTTCACTGCAGAAGAGACCTCTAACCGCCTGAGCCGCCAGGTCCATGTGATAGCCGAGGCTCCATACTGGTGAGGAGATCTACTTTTCCTGCCCCCAGGTGGCACACCCCGTCTAGGGAAGGTACCCAGTAGGAAAATGTGGCACGCCTCCCCAGCCTGGGCCTGGGGCACTGCAGCCAAGTGCTCTGAACAGCCTGGTGAGAAAGGCTGTGGGGTGGCCGTGCACCCGCCAATGCAAAGAGCCGCCAGCAGTGCCCTGTCTTTCAAACACATTGTACTTTACCTTTTAAATTCTTTTAAAATTCACCCTACCAAAAGTTGTAAACGTAAGTTGATTTTTTGCCCCCAATAACTACTTATCTGGTCTAGTTTCACACACCTAACATCTTCTAATGTCCCTCTGATCTCATGTGTAACATTGTACTCTTGTATTTCACTGATCTGAACTATTTTCAACTAATTCAGAGTTTTAGCTGTTCCGAGTTTTGATCAGGCAACAGCCTTCTCCTCCACTTGTCAGTTCTATGGGGAAACATTCTCAACTGTTTTATCCCTTCATTTCCAAGATGCTATATCTGTTTTAAAACTTCTCCTTATGTTTCACTTATTAAAAACAATGATTGAAAAATTTCAGGTGTCATGGTAACTAAGAATAAAGCCTAAAATGTATATCCTTCTCCTCATCATACTAATAGAGAGCTAGGTAACTATAAACTCCAGTGAAGCAGAGTAAATTGTGCCTATAGTCAGAACAAAACACTACTGAAACTGCAATGTATAAGTTAACATAATACAAAAACAAGAAACTCATTCAACTAAACTGAAAAAGCACATTTCATTACGCTGAAATGTAATTTCATTAGAAAAAGAAGCCTTTTACTATGACAAATAAATACTCATAAATATACCTGTCTCACTAATTGCTCTCCTTCTAGATGAGGTAGATGGCCTAGAAACCAAATCTGATGATGAAGGGCTCTCTTCTTGTAGCTCTTGCCCAGGATCCTAAGCATTCAAGAAACCAGTAAAATATGACAAATTAAACTTAAAACATTAGAGAGCTAAAAATTCTGTTATACGTAGCCTTTCCAACTTTTAAGAAACACTAGGCCAAAATAAATTTTTGAAGATCACCTTTTGTTCACTCCCATCTTCAAGATAACACCTGTTCTCACTCACAGATGTGCCAGAGTCTAATGGTTCTGGAAAAAAATAAAACAGAGTCATGCACTAGGAAAGGGATACTCAAAAAAATTACCAGTCCAACACAAACACCACAGACATTATAACCTTTTGACAGACATTAAATACATACTTCTTAGGTGCCTTTCACATGCTAAATATTAGAGATAGAAATAATTTAATTTTAGCACAGAAGATACCTAAAGAGTATATATAAGCTGGGTGTAGTAGCACATGCGTGCAGTCCCTACACTTGGCAGGCTGAGGCAAGAGGATTAATGCAAGCTCAAAGTCAACCTGGGCTAAATAGTAAATTTAAGGCCAGTCTGAACTACATTCCAAGACCTTATCTCAAAAAAGGAAAAAAAAGTTTATATAATACATTAAAAGAAGTTTAATGTATTATATAACATTAACAAAGAAGACAGCATAATAATTATTTGGTAGGAATTGGGTGAAGGGAGTTAAGAGCAAAAAATCAGGAGAGTCCTAAGAAAGTACATGGAAATAAAGCTAAGAAATGCATTTCAGACACCATGTGAAAAGCATTCACTAGCAAACCAACAGTTCCTGTTGCAAGAATCTAATGGTAGTTCATTATTACTGGAATATAAGCAGGGTAGATTGCAAAGGGTCTTGTGTGTCAAGACAAATAGCACAAATGTCAAAATGCATTACCCCATTCTTCCCAACAGACATTTCAGAACTTTCTCTAAAGCACTGTTGCAGCCAATTACTAAAAAGGTTTCAACCTAAGAAATAAAACTTATTTTCTAGCTCACAAAACTATTTTTTCCTAAGCATACCCACACAATCATAAACTCATAAATGAGAAGGCAAAACAAAAGAAAAAGAGCGAAAGTAAGGATACCAGATTTGACAGTAACCGCAATACTATGAAGGAAAAAGTATTAAAGCCTGAACTAAAGCATGGAAAAACACTACTGAATAATTATAGTGATAAAAACCAATAAAACTTGGTCTCTGATACACAATTCAAGAAAGAAAGGAGTTAAAAAGATTCTACCTGGGGTAATATATGTGTTGTTCTATATGTCAAGAGAGAAATTTTAGAAAGGTGAACAGCTTTGGACAGGAAAATTCAGATATATAGTATAGATGTATGGCTTAACCACCCAAATTCTGTATTTGAGATGTACACAATTACTCAAGACCATAATCAAATATTCTTTTCTACCACCATAAAAATATGTTCACCTCAATAGTGGAGTCATGCCTACGTAATAATACTTTGATAACATATTTTAACTTTCTTATATATAAAGCATAATTTTTAACTTGCACATAAAGCTTAGGTTTTATCACCTAGAAAATTTTAGTGCATACAATAAAGGAAATGTCAAAAACAAATGTAATTTTTTCAGGGTTTTTTTGGGACAAGGTCTTATTATGTAGTGCAAGCTGGCCTTAAACTCTCTTATATAGCTCTCTGGCCTTGAATTCATGATGATCCTCCTGCACTGGCTTTGCCAATGCTGAGATTACAGGCATGTACTACCACACCTGGTTATGAATGTAATTTTAAAAAGGTACCGGGTATAACAAGGTTGATCTGATATAGGAGTTTCAAAATTACTTTTACTGAACTGAATCTTAAACCAAACTCAAGATGAAATAACCTAAGTAATCCATAGGTTACAATTTCATTAATGTAATTTGCATAGTAATCTGCCAAGATTTGTTTAAATTAATGAGTGAAATTCAAGCATCAGAGGTATACACTTTATAAAAATTCAAAATACTGGGGCTGGAGATTTAGCTCAACGGCATAAGCACCTGCCTTGCAAGCAGGCAGTCGTGAGTTCGATCCCTGGTACCGATAAAAATGAAAAAGACAAAAAAAAAAGTGTAAAAAAAAAAATTCAAAATACTACTACAGATGCTATAATTGTGTTATTAACTTCATACAGTCTCAAAACAAAACAAAAAAAATGTCACGTTATTTGCACTCTGGGATAAAAGGGATAAAATGATGACCTTTTCTGGATTTTAAACCCTAATTCAATTTCATACATACACTTAACACAACATTATTAAAATTCTGTACATTATGATGCAGAATGCAAACCTGAATGTGAATGGGACACAGGAAATAAAAATACCGTGTAACTAAGGCAATACTACAACAATAAAGCCTGAATATGAAATAGTGCTATTATAAAGTAGTCAATTCATTTTAAGAATATGTTTCTTAATTGCAGGTCTTAAAGGATGTGCCTTTGGAGAGGTGTCATGTGCTACAGCCAGCTCTTATCAGCACTCCAGATCACATTATATTACTCTTCCAAATTCAGTATCTGTAACCTGAAAATAACAGTAGTTATACCAGAGAAATCAGCCACCACTATAAATGAGGACTTTTCTCCTGGAAAGCTAACAACATTTATATATATATATATATATATATATATATACATATATATATATATATATACACATGCATCCTTCTGAAATGAAAACTCAGTGCCTTCGTCAGATTCTCAAAGGGAGACACAATCCAAGAATGATCCGCTAGAACTCCCAGTAGGAACTAAAATGCCACTTAACTATAAAAATTGATAAACAATGTTTTATCTACTGCAGAGAAAGGGGTGGCAGTGGGAGAGGCATCCACTCTTTCAAATGGTCTTATGCAGGTAACTGCATTACTTCCCACAAAGCATTTCAATATGATTTACAAAGTATCATCAGACCTCTACTGAGCAGCTTTTAAAATTATCTACTTTTCAAAATAAATCCTAACCTTGATATTCCAAGGTTTACATTGATATAGGATTTTAACCTTATACTAGAATTTGTTACTATATTTAGTTTGCATGTATTTCTTTCTACTAATTTACCATACTGTTATTATAATTAACATACAGTAAAAGTAACTTTTCTATTTTTTTGGTCCAGGGATCAAACTCACAACCTCGCACTTGCCAGGCAGACACTTAGGCCACTGAGTTAAATCCCCAGCCCTAGAAGTAACTTTTCTAAAGAGAACCATAGAAATAGGGGTATAGCTCAGGGGCAGAGTGCTTGCCTAGCAACTATGAGGGCCCTTGGGTTGATCCCCAGCACTACAAAATTAATTAATTAATTAATTAAGACAAGCCATGCCTGGAATCCTAGATACTTGAAGAGGCTGAACCAGGATTATGAGTCTGAGATTAGCCTGAGGAAGTTAAATAAGACCTCTAATTCAAAAATTAAAATAAAAAACTGATTAAGGAAAACCACAATTGTAAAAATACACATGACACACTTAAACATCTTCGAAGTACTTTTTTTTTTGGTATGGTGCTAGGGATCAGGGTCTTATGTACATTATACATGCTAGACAAGGATTCTATCACTGAGATACACTCACAGCCCTTAAAATATTTTCATGGTATGTTTATAGTGTTCAAAATTAACTTACCCTGCTGATTGACAACTATCAAGTTTCTGTAGATCATTGTATATATTTTCCTTTTTGGAAGAAAAAACAAAATCAAGAGATGTGCATTTTAAAAATTCATTAAATTGGATTTAACCATATTTTTAACTGTATCTAGTACACAAACTACTACACATACTCAACTACATACTACATTTCAAATATTACATTCAAATTACATCCCTGGCAAACTTCTAATCCCTAAAAAGCACCAAAATAATTAGCAGCCCAATGATAAAAAGCAGCTACTTTCAATAATTCTAACAGCTTATCTCAAAGAGTCACATTTCCATTTTTTTGACAAATGCTTTCTGTTTAGACTTCAGCAAGAACTCAAGGAATGGGGATGTATAAGCAAAAGGCAGGTTAGCATATTTATTTGGCTAAAAATGTTCTTGACTTTTGGATTTGACTACAAATTTTTGAAACAAAAATTTCCTAGCACTGTGCTTAAAAACAAACTACTTAAAGAGACAATAGCTTATGTCAAATCCATTATATAGAAACCAAATCAAACTCAGACCAATAATTTAACAGATTTTTTCTTGAATATAAATTAAAAGATAAAGCAGTATCTATTAATATAGAATGAGAACTTAACCATGTACCAGTCACTGTTCTAGACACTCAGCAAAATGAAACATGAGAAATCTCTGCTCTCATGGAACTTACATCCTAACAGGAATTAATATATTCTAGTGCTTACTAAGGTCTCTCTTTCCCCTTGTTTTTAAACTAATGCCCAATGCTTACCTGTCAAAAGGTAGCATTTCTCATTCTCATGATTAATTACCAATTCCAACTTTTTTTCCACTCCTGAGAATAACTGATAAAACAACTTTTTGCAGTGCTAGAGATGGAACTCATGCCTTCCAGCATAGTAGGTAGATCCTCTATTAAAGAGCTACCAACCTTAAAGCAATTTAAACCCACAAAAATCAATTTTCCTACTCTTTTTTCACGTTGTTTCCCCAGTTTCTAATCTCTCACCCTATCAGAATTCGAATCAAGGATAATCTTAGCACTGTTTTGAATATCAAAACTATATCCAAAAACTATCAGAAGACTGAATACTCAAATGATACAACAATTGCCAGTATTTTTTCTTAAATTTATAGCTGTATCTTTTTTTTTTTTTTTTGGTCTTTTTCGTTTTTATCGGTACCAGGGATCGAACTCACGACTGCCTGCTTGCAAGGCAGGCACTTATGCCACTGAGCTAAACCCCCAGCCCCTATAGCTGTATCTTTTATTGCTAGATCAAGTATAAAACAACATGAATGGATATTATACAGAAACAGGGCTGGGGATTCAGCTCAGCGGTGTAAGTGCCTGCCTGGCAAGCGGGAGGTTATGAGTTTGATCCCCGGTACCACAAAAAAAAAAAAAAAAAAAACAGTAGGACCAAAGATATAGCTCAGCGACACAATGCCTGCCTGGCAAGTGCAGGGTCCTGAGTTCAATTCTGGATACTAACCAAAAAAAAAAAAAAAAAAAAAAAAAAAACAGAATAAAGATATTTCTATAATGTTAAAGACCAAATGAAGACTAGGGATATAACCCAGTGATAGTGTGTATTAAGCATGCAGCACAAACATTAAGATTTTTTTGAAGACAAACTTCAATTTTTGTCCTACTTTTCTTAAACTTTGGCTTTTCCTGGCATTCAATAATGAACATATATTATGCTTATAAAGAAATATTACACTGAATAATACTCCTTTTAGCTCTAACATTCCAACATTTTCTTTTTGTGATATTAGAAACAGAATAAGAGCCTAATGCTTTAATGAGCTATATTCCCAGCCTATGATTACTGACCACTAACACATACATGAAGGGATCATAATTTATATGTCTCAAGTCCAGGAAGCCTGAATCACAGGTGATATAAGTATGACTATCCCATCGCCAGCTTTTTATTATTAGCAAAAAGACCAATAAAAATAACTAGCTCTGAAAAAAAAATAACGAGCTCTGGTACAAGTCACTCAATGGAACAATCATCTATGTACCACTCACTGGTTGTTCAAATTAGTGGGAACATAATAAATAATAATCTAATGGATTGTTTCAAGCACAAAGTATCTATCCCACTTACTAAGATATTAGTATTAACAATCAACAGACTGGCTGTGCTAAACTAGCACAAATTCCAAATGTAAAGTAAGAATGACAAAAAAAAAAATCTTTAGTTTCAAAGTAGAATCATTCTAGAAAGGTTATCTAAGTTAAATGCAACTAATTGCCATAATGATCTAAGGCAACAAAATAAGTAAAAATAAAAAATGATATTCAAAGCAACTATATTTCAAATTTAAGCCTTTACTATATGGTGGTGGTATAAACTTCAGAAATGCACAGAATAATTTATAACATAAAATAACTAATATATAAATGCTTTCCATGTACTAAACACTAGCTTCTTACAAAATGCTTTTTATGAGGTATTTATAACCTTTATGAGGTACTAACATTATTCCAATTTAATAAATGCAGAAACTAAGGTTTAGAAAATTGACATCAATTTACCTATTCACACTCATAGTAAATGATGGGACTAGATCTCAAATACAGGTTTATATAATTTTAGACCTCCGGTTCTCCATATGTTGCCAGAAAGCAAACTTCAGGGCTGGGTATGTAGCTCAGCAATACAGCACTTGATCAGTATGAAAACCATTATTTGAAACCCAATACGACCCAAAAAAGAACATTAGCATCTTTTATATACATCGATTCATCACTGACAAAAGGGGAGTGTGGGTGAAGTAAGCTGAAATGTTTGCACAGCTAGCTTTTTACCTGTGTTCCTTCACAGAGAAGCTTGGTACTCCAAACAAATCTCCTAGAAGATCATTTGAACAATATACAATATGTTGTTGTTTTTCATCATATAATCTTTTAGTCATAATATACTGGCCAAGATAAAATATGACCTGAAATAAAAATGATTTCTGAGCATTAAAAAACAAAAACAAACAAACAAAAAACTGTTACTTTCAATAATATCCCATTTACCTGAACAGGATTAAACAATCAGAACCCCAAGCAGATAGACAAACATCTTCTGTATTCTAAAAGAAGCTACTTTTAAACCTTTTTCTTTTAATTTGATAGAAGCAAAATAACCGCTTTTCTAATTTGCTTAAATGTGAAATTTTTTTCCTTACAAACTAAATGTCTGCTATGTACTTGCTAAGGAAAAATGAAGTAAAATGTAAAAGTTGCAAAATCAAAACAAAAAGCTCATAACATATGGCAGTGACCCAGTCATTTAATAGTCACAAACACCATCTACCTCAATAGCCTCTGAGGTTATCAGAGAGGACTGACAGGAAAATAACATCTCTAGGAGAAATTAATCAGTGAAATAAATCCTTAAAAATATTAATTCAGCTGAGGATTTAGCTCAGTGGCATAAGCGCCTGCCAGGCAAGTGCTAGGTTGTGACTTCAATCCCCAGCACCAAAAAAAAAAAAAAAAAAAATTAATGTATACTACAGTAAATAATCAAAATAAAGACCTGAACCACTTAAATTATATATACTATGTACTCCTAAAAGAGGAGGTAAACAATCCACTTTTATAATTTTTTTTTTTTTTTTTTTTATCGGTACCAGGGATTGAACTCACGACCGCGTGCTTTGCAAGTCAGGTGCTTATGCCGCTGAGTGAAATCCCCAACAATCCACTTTTAAGTTATCCCAACACAAACCTATTAACCACCAAAACATGTATAGCATTTTAGTTTACAACATAATCACTAGTCTCATTCTTCTGATATTTCATAAAATTTCATACAGTTGTTATGTATTAGAAATGGATGAGAGGACAAGGGATTTAGCTCAGTGGTGTAAGCACCTGCCCGGCAAGCACAAGATTGTGCATTCGATCCCTGGTACCGAAAAAGGAAAAGGGAAACAAAAAAAGAAACAAATGAGAGGCAGACTGAAAATACTTCAAAATAAAACCTGTAGATAAAACCCTAGAGGGCAGGAGATTTAGCTCAGCGGCCTAAGTGCCTGCCTGGCAAGCGCAAGGTTGTGAGTTCAATCCCCGGTACCAAAAAAAAAAAAAAAAACTGTATCTATCCTAAACATACAGGAATTTTTTTCTTGTCATTATTCCCTAAACAATATGTTTATATTTGTTTTATAATCTAGAGATGACTTAAGTATATGAAAGGATGTGCCTAAATTGTATACAAAAACCAGTCTATTTTATATGAGGGACTTGAACACTGTGGGTGGGGGTCCTGGAACCAATCTGCTGCCGACAGCAGGAGAGGACCACATTAATATGTTACTACTCTATAGCTTATTCAAGTCTTTGCTGCTCTTGATCAGTTTTTTAATTTCTATCTACTATTAAATCTGAACATTTTTGTTTCTTTAGCAGATTATGTTATGAAGTCAGTATCAGATTCACAGCCCTAAAAACATCAATTATCTTAGTACTTTCCCGCAAATTCTACCTAGGAACTTAACGAGCTAAGCAGGAGTAAATCTTAATAATCTTGAAAGACTATCGATTGGAGGGCTGACAGGCAGTGGGAAAAACAGGAAACAAAGCTACATTCCTTCTACCAAGCACCCCTTCAGATATTTTATAAACATGCAACTGAAAAGGATCTGCAATCTTTTCCAACCTCATTAAACTATTGTAAGAAAGGAAGTTTACTATTTAAGTAATCTAAGCCCCTATAAACTAGGAGAGATGGACAATAGGCCTATCTCGATCACACTGAAACTCTTCCCACAATAGCCCCATCCCTCACAGGAAACCATTCTTTTATGACCAAATTTCAGAGCAGAGAACAATACACTGAAATGCTCCATCTATTAAATAGAACACATTCGTGAATCAGCTCACCTCTATCCCAGAATTCAGTAAACTTTACTCATGTATCTCTACTGCAAAAGTTCTTAACCTGGGACTCAGGGATGCCTAAAAAGTCCTTGAATAGAACTCAGGAATCCAATAATATGGATTTTTTAAAAATTCTATCTTTATTTTCACTCAATTCAAACTGAAATTTAGTTTTTCCTTCAATTATTAATATAGGCAACAAATTACAACACTATTAGCAGTACCTGTGATTTTGTCACCAATAAAAATCTTAAGTTTTCACATTACACTATGCTTTGTGGAAGCACATCAAAATATTTCTATGCCTGACAATACAGAAATATCTGCTGCTGAATTTCAGTAATGTTAATTTAAGAAGTATATCACAAATTTGTTTACTATTTTAATAACTGTATTTTTTGTAATCATATTTATTTTATTTCGTGGATTGAAAAACATGATTCTGAGAAATTCCCAATCTGAAGATTTTTTTTTTATCAGTTTGCCAAATGGGTTCATAGCACAAAAAGACCAAAAACCCCTACTGGACCTACTTCTAACTCTGCATTCCTGGTTGAGAAATGAAACTCATGCAAGCACAATTAGAATTTTCAGCAACAAAGTAAAGACCAAATGATCACAAAAGTGTTGCTGTTTACTGCAAAATTCCTCTATGTCTAATTTCTCCCATAATCTTGAAAATTATAGTAACATGCAACTAGTAAGACATTGATTACCTCTAGCTCACCTTACCTCTTTCATAGTATAAGTGTCTTTTTGTGCACCAACAGATTTTAACAACTTCAAAAGCAATGGCTTTGGTCTAACCTATAAAGAAAAAAATGCTGTTATTGAATTTGCAAAATTATTCTAAAACTGTAAGGCCTGCAACAAATACGTGGAGAAAGAAGTTCAATAAAGGTAGCAAACACTGTTTCGCCATCTCACCAAGTTAGATCTATAAAAATGAATTATAAGGTTTTACTAAAGGGAACACATTATGCAAACTGAATGACATAGATATCTTCAGATATGGAAAAAATGCTGGAGGTCTAATTATTTAAAAACAGTACCAATCCAAGACAGTTAATATTATTTTTCTTCTAGGATTTCTATCATTTGTTTATTGCCTTACCATTATAAATGGCTGAGATCCAAGAAGCTTACCCTATAGTACAGTTCAAATAAGCTTATTGTAAGTGAAATTATAGAATACAAGGAAAAAGAATAAGGTAAATCCTGTTACTTCTAGGAACTAGTTCCTGGCTACTAAAATATTTAACCCAAAGCTGACATGGGTAATTTAAAAGCAGATCTACCACTACAACTCATGATCCTCAACCACAAATCAGCATTTTTTTCCAATTTGGTCTACAGTTCAAACAGCTACTTAACAAATATGTATTGTCTACTATACTCCACTGATAGGCACCAGAAAAAAACAGACATAAAACTTGTATTTAAGGAGTCTGGTCCAGATGCCATTTAGTGTACTTGATGCTGATCTACAAGTTTTGCCAAGTGCTATCAAATATATAAGTGGCAAGGTAAGGGTTGTAATGTGCTTATGCTCTTTCTCCCTGCCTGCTGCTGTTCAACATCTGCAAAACTCATTCTTTTAGTTTGTGTCTACAACTATTTGAATCTGACAGCACCCTCATTTGGGATCTAATGTTCATAACCAGATTTAAGAAAATTGCCTATTTCTAGCTAATTAGTGAAGAACTTAGAATCTACTGTAAACATGGAACTGAATTCACTGTTTGTTCTTTTGAAAAATACTTAAACATTAACTTTACTTTCAGATTAAATAATGAACTGTCAGAAAAAAATTTGAAAATTAATTTTTTTCCTATTTTTCATCAATCTGCATATCACTTATATAAGGGCCATGTAAATCTGTTATCATTTCAATTTAAGGGTATGTGCAACATCCCCCAAATCTTTACATACACCACACAAAATTACATTAATTCAATCTGCAATGGAAACTCAGTTTTTGGTCAAGCCTTATAAAGCATGAGTAAAAAAAAAAAAAAAAAAAAACTATAAAATACTCTCTTTCCAGTGCTGTGGAATAAACCCAAGATTTTGGTAGAGTACTAGGCATACCTCCAGCCCCAGTCCTAAAACTGTACATAGTTCAGAAGACAAAGATAAATTCCAGATGAAGATTTAGATACAAAAGTTTAAAATACAAGAAAATACATGCTATATCTGCATAATGCTGGGATGGGAAAGATAAAGAAAAAAATTCAAAAGTCAACAAATATGACTTCATAAAAATGTTCACCATGGGAAAAAACCATTTAAATGCAGTATTTGTGAACAATCAAAGTTCAATAAACCTGAAATGCAGGAAATTACTCAAGTTACAAAGAAAAATACAAAGAATAGACACACAAGACCCGACAAATCCCAGAATAAACAAGTGATTTCAAAAATGAAAAGCCTGCCAGACTCACTAGAGACCTGGGACATACAAATTTAAATACCATACACTTTTCTACTCCAAAAAGGCAATAATTATAATAAAAGACTGATTCCTATCAATTTATTATATATTTTATAAGGTATCAGAAGAGTTCAAAAGTTCCCAACAAAGGAATTTTAAGTATTTAAGGACATGGAAATGCTAATTTCTTTGATTTTATCATTATATGTATACATGTGTCAAATTATCATACTGTATCCCTTAAATATACACGTCAATTTTTAAAAACACAATATTCGGTGTTGGCAGAAGTGAAAACCATTACAACTCTTTTTTTTTTTTAAGACAAGGTCTCATCCTGTAATCCGGACTGGCCTCAAACTTACAGCAACCTACCCCTTCAGTTTCCTACTGGAATTACATGTGTCTACCATCACATCCCACTTGTCACATTTAATGGGCAGTGGTAGCAATCAAACGTGTAATTCAACAAAAGTTCTACATAAAAGCTGGGTGAGTGGCAAGAGAATTACAAACTCAAGGCTAGCCTTGACAATGTAGCAAGACCCTATCTCAAAGTTTTAAAAAAAAAACCCTGAGAGCCAGGTGCAGTGATGCACATCTACATCCTAGCAGTGGAGGCTGGGGCAGGAGGATCATAAGTCCTAGTCACTCCTGGGCAACTTAGCTAGATTATATCTCAAAATTTTAAAAAAGGCTAGTGATGAGGATATAGTTCATTGGTACAGCACCCATAAGTTCAATCTCCAGTACCACAAAAAATTCCAAGAAAAGGGCTGGGGATGTAGATCAGTGCAAGGCCCTGGGTTTAACCACTAATTTATCTTTTTTGAAAAGGAAAAACAAGTCAATTGTAAAAGCCTATCAATAAGGGTAGGGAAGTAACTCAGGGCTTTAGGCATCTGCTAGCATGGAGTTGGATCCACAACACATAAAATGAAACATCATGAAATATCAAAAATTTTCATGGAAAAATCCATGAAAACATCAAAAAATAAAAATGGCATAGTTGTGCTATTAAAATACTACGCAGTCATTAAAAAGAATTCTGTAGATTTGCAAAGTTGTAGAACACTTCTAGCTTACTTAATCCTGTTTTGGTAAACCATATTTAAATTTTCACGTTAACATACTGCTTATATAGGTATTTACACATACACCTTAAAAGGAGGCATGAAGAAAAGAGGCAGGAATTCCTAGATTTTACTTTGCATATTTCTAAAACCTTTACAAACACCATGAGCTACTTTTGTGACTTTTAGAAACCATTTAAAAAGTTAAGAACGGAAAGGTTAAACTAGAAAAATTATGATAAATGTAACATCAACATACCATCATAACGCTTAACAATGTAATGGAACTTTTACAGCGCATGTGATGAAGGGCTAAGAAAATACTAATCCTTAACAGTTCACTTTTACTTCATGCAATTAAACCTGAGAAAGTAGTATTGAAGTTAAATACATACACTTTCACGTAAAAGCCTTCTATTCTATATTCCAGGTTTATGGAATGATCACTGCATATATTATTTTCTAACATTACACTTGAGACAAAAATACCAACCAGGGTCTCTTGTTCCGAAGCAGGAATCTGTGAGGTGCTTACAGCACCATCAGTAGACACAGACATGTTGGTATTGCACATTGGCCTACAAGTAGGAAGAAAACACAAATAAACTTGAAATAATAAAACATTACTAGAAAAAAACAAAACTACATATAAAGATCATGCCTCTAAATAATACCTTTATAAACTAAAACTATTACCTAATCAATTCTTACCTTGATCAATACAGAAAACTTGCTGTATGCCGGTGATCCCAGATGTCTACCTCCAATAGCCAGTGAACACAACTGGGAAAAGACATGGTTTAAATAGCCTCAGCTGGAGACAAGTCGGGACTTAGCTCCTCCAACTGCAGACTTGGAACGTGTCTAAACTTGACCAGCCCAAGAGGAAAAGCTGACTCAACCCGCCACGGAACCAGCCCAGTCTAGCCCAGCTTGGCGCCGCGCTCCAACCGGCACCTGTCACCATCTCGACCCCTGTGGGTCTAGCCCTTAATCCGGGATTCCCGGCAAGACCCCAGTCCCCACGCCCATCCGCGCCCCCGCCCCCGCCCCCGCCGAGGAAAGCGCGGGCCCCAAGCCCCGCCTCCCTCCTGGGCTGCGACGGCGGCGCTCTTCCCACAAAACCCTCACAAAGCCACACGCCGCTAACCACGGAGGACACAAAGACTGGAGTCGGGAAGAGGATGGACACGATGGCGACCTAAGGGGCCCGTTCCCAGCTCAGACACAAATCTGACCCACGCTTCAGAGCCATACCTGCTCCTCACCGCGCGGAGATTTTCGCGCCTGGAATGAAACCAAGGGGTCCCCACAGGACGCCCCAGATCCCGTAACCCAGCGCGCGGAAGCCCGATGCCCTGGGCCTCGGCGACTATTCTCGCGGGCCCAGGCCACTCGGGAGCTCGGACGCACTCAGGGTGGCGAGGGAGGAGGCTCCTGGTCGCAGGAGCGGCTGGACCTCCGCCGGGGAGAGGGTAAGGGTCAGAGCTAGCCCCATAGACTAGGCTTCTTGCTCCATTTTCCAGTCACACAGGGCCATACCGACCCTTAAGCTACCGCGAGCCGCGGTACGCGTCCCCTATAGTTCTCGGGGAGCGCGCCGGAAGCAGAGGCACATCCGGGCGTTTGCGCGCACGTCCGACCCACGCCTCGGCCAATTGGAAGCCCACTCCGGGTGGGGGAGAGTGGGGCTGCGCTGCAGGTAGGCGTGGCCTCGCCATCACCCCGCCCCTCGTTGAGTTTGAGACGCTTGGAAAACTACTACGACTGTGGGGTTATTTTTGTGTTTTGTGCTTATGTTTCCCTAACGCGGTAGAAACTGTAAGCAAATGTGTATCCAAGTGGCGCTGTACCAGAAGAAACCAAGATTAACAGCTGTGTGATATTTTAAGCCCACACTGGAGTTGGGTACAAATGAGATCGCAAGACTACAAAAGCATATTCCGGTGTATACAACTGTTGGGGGGAAGGGGTAAACTACTGCAGCATCCTGAGCTGCAGAAAAAATGGGGGTCTGGGGCTTCTCTCAGAGTGGCGACCCAAGTTAAAGGAGAATGAGAAGAGGAAGCTCATGATGGAAAATTTTCTTATGCAGATAACTTCTTAGGAAGCCCTGTAAACGTCATTTCGGATTAACCCTCCACCTCGTAACAGACTTTGCACATATGTTATATGGATTTATTTTATTGATGTGAATTTCTTTTGCAAAAGCATGTTGCAAAAGACGTAATGGCCCAAGCCTGTAATCCCAGCACTGGAAGGCTCAAAACAAGCACAGCCTGGACAATTTAGGAACTTGACAAGACACTGTCTCAACAATGGGAGGGGTAACTCAATTCTCAGTACCACACACTCAAACAGAAGTATATTATTCATGTAATTCTGATTCATCTGCTTGCCCATGTAGGTGGGGCAAGTGTTGCTAATACAGTCTCAGAAATTAAGCTGGTTCAAGCCAAAAAGCAATCTTTATCAAAGATCTTTTTTTTATAACTCCCAAGAGTACTAAAAAAGAATCCTCCTGAACACTGTTAAACCCAGACTCTAGAGATGGAAAAGATCTCTGAAATAGAAGAATATTACTGAGCCATCATAGATGCTAGCCAGAAAGAAAGGACAAGTCCTAGGGCAAGTTCCCTCAGCCTCCAGGAGGCTAGGTAGCAGCTAGAAAAATGTCTGACAGATCTTTAAAAAAAAAGCACTTTATAAATGACCATCTCAGGAAAGCAGGCATAAGTTACTTATATTGAATCTACATTGGCTATGGGTAAGAAGGGAGGGCTTAGGAAAAAAAAAAAAGAAGGGAGGGCTTACATAAAAAGCACAAGAAGTCTTAGGGATAGGAGGACAGTCTGTTAGGAGAAGCAACTTGTTTTTGGATTTATTTGTTGAGGTTTGCAAAAGTTGCAGTAGGATGGGGGAGTGCTTGATAGGGTTAGGGGTTGGCAGACAGGGTCTCTGTATGCTGCTCAGGCTGGTCACAAACTTTTAGACTCTAGCATTCCTGCCTCGGCATCCTGAGTGGTTAGGGCTATAGCCACTGGCCAACATCACTGGCCAAGTCAAAGTTTTAGCATAGTTTAATTTGGAGCTTAACACACTGTAATTCAGAAGTATAACCATGTGTGAGTTACACCCACGTTTATTCGTTAGGATGTTTCTCTTGATGAATTTTTAATTTTATGAGTTTTATTATATTAAACAGTGCATGCTTACCACAAAAAAGTCACAAAAGTAAGGCATTGCCTTTGTGATATTTATTGTTTATAAAACAGCAAATTTTTCAATAACAACTTGTTTTAATGAAAAAGTCTAAGAACTACAGAAATAAGTTCCTATATGAACTATCAATAGCACTTGTAGTCTGAATTTTCAAGGCAAAAGATCTAATAGTGGACACAATTTATAGGATTATTTTATAATATTCACCCAAAGAGTGAAATGCAAGAGTGTGGGAGATCTGGTCACACACCAGAAATCCAAAAAATCCAGCTGAGGGCCTAGATCCCATGGCAATGTGCTGCGTGAGTCCAGCCGAAAACCTAGAGCCCATGTGTCCAACTGGATCCCTAGAGCCCACAACAATGTCTAGTGCAAGGCTCTGTCAAGGATATGCACGGGGAAGGCCCAATAGTGAGCAGAATAAGCTAGAAAGTTTGCATCAGCAGGGTGAAGAAGCTGCCCTGGAGCCAGGAAGCGATGGACCGGAGCTCCCCCAAAGAGAACCCTAACCATCCTCACCAACAGTGAGAGCCCAGGCTCTTCCAATAATGAAAACAGCTGAGTTCATATTAGGGCAGTCAGTGTGACAAGCATCTCCAGGAGAATTAACAGCACACCATCTTCCCATCTAGTTCTCCTCTTATTCCATTGGCAGCAATCTTCAGATGGGCCTTCCACAACCAGAACCATGCTGATTCAATTCAGCTGGGTGTTACAAACTGCCTATTAGTTAATTCACCACAGCACTTTACAAAAAATAAAAAATAAGTTTTACTTCAGTTATCGTACCTAAGGTAGTCTTCACACATGACAGTGACACATTCCATACACACATATTGCTTAACACTGACTGCGCCTGTATTTTGCATTCCTGGCCTTTTTGTAAAAGATACTTGACATGTAGCTTATCCTGTTATTTTGTCAGGAAGTTCTAAGTATATTATGCAGCATGTAGTTAACAAGAACATAAAATATCAATAAAGTATTAAATTGTTTTTTTAAGAGTAGAATGTATTTATTGAGAGAAAGAATGCTTCTGTCTGAAAGAGATAGAAGGGGATCCAAGTGGGTTGCCTTATAAAGTATTAAATTCTTAATATGTATTGTGCATTTAGAATAAACATCAACATCTTCTTTGTTTGTTTGTTTGTTTGTTGTCTTTTTTTGAGACAGGGTCTCCCTGTGCAGTTCAGGCTGGTCTTGGGCTCACTTTGTAGCCCAGGCTGGTCTTGAACTTGCAGTGATCCTCCCACTTCAACCTCCCAAGTGCTGGGATTACAGGCGGGAGCCACCACACCCGGCTAACATCAACATTTTCACATCACCTGTGAACTTGCCTACAAAACCTAAAAGATAATATCAGAAACAATTCCTATGTGAACTACAATGAAAATACCACTAGCACTCTACAAAAAATCTTTACTTCAATTAGCACACCTAAATAATGGGAACATAAGATGTCAATAAAATAAAATATCAAATATGTAATGTGTGCTTAGAATAGTCATCAACATCACATCAGCTGTGTGCTTGCTTACAAAACCTAAGTGATATCAGAAATAAAAATATGTATGAGCTACGAGGTAAACACAAACAAAAGTTACCACAGGAAGACTCTGCTTCAACTGTCACACCCAAGAAAGTCTTCGTATATGATAACTGCATGTTCCATGCACACATCTCACTGACATAGTGCATGTGCTTAGGTTTCCTTTTCTATGTGGCAAGTCATTCTTGTCGTTTCTTTCCTCTTCCTGTTTTGTCAGGAGCTTCCTACTATGCTGTACAACATGCACTTAGCAGGGGAATAAGATAGCAATAAAATACAATATCAAATGTGAAATGACTGCTTAGAATAGACATCAACATTTTCACATTAGCTGTTTATTTGCCTACAAAACCTATGAGATAACATGAGAAATAAAAACCTACATGAACTACAGTGAAAATACCCAATAGAAATCTACAACAAAAATAATCTTCACATCCAATTGTCACACCCAAGGCAGTCTTCACACATAAAAATTGTATGTTCCATATACAAACATCATTCACACTGATAGCATGTGTGTTTTGTTTTTCTGTCCTTTCTTGTAGGCCACAGTTAACATCTTTTTTGGTTTTTCTATTGTCAGAGTAGGTCTTTGGGATGCTGCATCTGCCTATTCATCTGTCAGGTCGCCAGTGTGATCCACAATTTGTTTTGCATAATTTTTCCTCTGCTATAAATGATCCTTCTGAGTTCCAGTCTCAATCCTCTAAGAAAATTTCTCCCTGGTGTTTTTCACTTATAATTTTCTTTGTAAACTATCAAACTATTTATGGTACACATGTTTAGGATCAAGTAAAACGCAACCACTGGTCAATACTTTGTGTGACATCATACTTGCTACATAACTCAACATCTACTCTGCCTTTGGTTTTGTTGTAGAAAGTTTCCACCTGAGACCTCCATTGTGTTGAGGTTTTCCTATCAATGTTTCCCACATGGTGCAGTGTTGACATCAGCAGTACCAGTTTGTTTTCTTTGCCAAGTGTGAGGCCAACATAAATCTTTCTGAGATCCAGAGATTGTGCTATACAATTCCCGATTTTGAAATGCAATATTTTATTTGGAATTTCTCCTTTGTCCCTGCATACAGTTCTAGTGCTGCACAATTTGTGGTGTTAGCAAATGTAATACCAGTTGGGACTCAGTAAACCAATTGTCAAATGTCATATTCCAATTAGTTTAGGAGATGAGAGTAGCAAGTCTGTTTACAACATCATTTGGTTTACCACTAGATGAATAAGAATCTGATAGCTGACTTCAGGATAAATTTCTAAACTGAAAGCGTAAGTCTTTAAATCTACAAGGCCATAAATTTTTATGCCATATTTTGACCCATCACTCTTCCATAAGTCTTTTATATTCCTATAATTATCATGAGAAATCCCTGCTAAGTAAAATAGACCTATTAATGTTTTCAGTTCAGCTAGTGAGGTATCATAATAAATACATTTTCAATATGGGTATTTGTGCATACAGAATGTTTTACTTGTATCTCTGCTCTTGTTTATTTCACAGCATCTTGTAGCATTTTGTCTTACAATTTCTAACACTGACGGCATTGCTGGCATTCTGTTCAGTATGTGTCATCCCTGCCAAGACCCTCACTGTTTTTGTTGTGGTGGTGGTTTTACTTTCATTTTATTTATTCATTTTTTGTACCAGGGATTGAACTCAGGACCTCACGCTTGATAGGCAGGCACTTATGCTACTGAGCTAAACCCCCAGCCCTCTCACTGTAGTTTTGGACCTGGTTCTATTTGATTTCATATCTATTCAGCAACATTTCAACTCATCAGAGATGTACTCACATGGCTGTTTTCTTCATTATCTGAATCAAGGAGACCTGCATTCCCTATGTCTGTATCAGTGGATTCTTGCTCCATTTCACTGTCACAGAAACTTTGGCTCAGAAGTCAACATCAAAGTCATCTTCATCATCATCATCATGTACCCACACCACTCTTCTATTATAAAAACATGTATTTTACTATATCATCTTTATCACCCACTTTTGATTTCCAAAACTTACAAATCTGGTTTTTCATGTGCCATTATACTGAATTGGGCTACTTCTTTCTATTTATTTATTTATTTATTTATTTATTTATTTATTTATTTATAATATATTTACTTTGAAACAAGGTTTCACTATCTGTTCAGGCTGGCCTTGAACTCACTTTGTAGCCCAAGCTGGCCTGGAACTCCTCTAGTCCCAGCCTCCCAAGTGCTGGGATTATAGGTGTGCACCACTACTCCTGGCTTGAATTGGGCTACTTCTACCAGAAAATTCAAAAGAAAACTTAAAAAAAAAAATCCTAGGGCTGGGAGTTTAGCTCAGCGGCATAAGTGCCTGCCTTGCAAGCGCATGGTCGTGAGTTTGATCCCTGGTACCGATTAAAAAAAAAAAAAAAAAAAAAAACTCCTACAGTGGGGTGGGTGTATTATATCCTGTGTGATGCTCAGGTAAACATACACAAAAACTGTCCCACAGAGCATAACACGGGTGTAAATTCTGGTTTTATAGTTTTGCACATGTGCACACAACTTGCCTTTCATCATACCAAGTGAGTAAACACAAAGATTCCTTCCATAATCTCTCAGGGAAAGGTACTGAGATGCACAGCTGGGTACTATTATGCTAAAGTAAAAATTTACAGTAGAAAATTAAGAATGTGTATGTGGCAGCCTCTGTTATGCTCCAAGTGTAAAGAATACAGGGCTGAGGTTGAAATTCAGTGCTAGGTACATGCCTCGCATTTAGGAGATCCTGGGTTCAATATTCAGCATTAAAAAAAATTACGTGGATATGGTGAAGCACAGTTATAGTCCTAGCACTTTGGGAGGTAAAAAAAAAGGCTAGGCAAACACTTCAGTATGAAGATGCTAGGTCGAATCCCCAGTACCAAAAACAAACAACAAAAAACACTTTAAGTGCAGTGGTGTGTGCTTCTAGTCAGTAGATAATCCAAAAGCAGTACGATCACTTGAGCCTTGTGGAATTTAGGGCAAGTCTGGGCAACATACTGATATCATGTCTCAAAAAAAGAGTGAAAGTCTTGTTCTTTTGGATCTGTTATTAGTTACTGATTAATCTCCTCCACATCTCTTCTCCCTTCTGCATCCCAGTTCCTTGTAATTAAACATAAGACATGTCAAAAACTTTTTCTTTGTTAACCGGATGGACACTCAATAGATTTAATTTAATCACCCACATTATTAACTTTAGGGATTTAGCCGGGTGCAGTGGCTCATGCCTGTAATCCCAGCCTGTTAATCCCCCCTCGGGAGGTTGAGACAGGAGGATCATTGCGAGTTCGAGACCAGCCTGGGCCACAAAGTGAGCTCAAGGCCAGCCTGAACTACATAGCGAGACCCTGTCTCAAAAAGAAAAAAAAAAAAAAACTTTAGGGATTTAATGGAACTTTGAAATATACCATGTCTGTTGGGCCAGGGATTTAGCTCAGTGGTTAAGCACCTGCCTGGCAAATTCAAGGTCATGAATTTGATCCCTAGTACAAAAAAAAACAGATTAAATATAGTGAGATTTCTGGTTCTGAAACCCCATGCTTGATACAAAATGAAAGAAAACCTCCAGCAGTGGAGAAAAATTTAAACAGAAAAAGGTATATGGCTCAGTGGTAAAGTGCTTGCCACAGCAAAAAATAAAACAGATTTTTAAAATCTGCAAAAAATAAAACAGAATTCTAAAAGATAAGTGATCGCATTAAATGCCAAGAGAACAAACTAATATGAAGGGCCTTATAAGTTCAAAGAATTACCCAGTGACTACAAAGCCAGTTTACAAAGGCCTTAAAAAGGATCCACATGTATTCTATGTCCTGAACAATACTGACTCTTAAAAAGCAGAGGATAATATTCCAATGCAGAAGAAAACCAAAAACTCTTTAAGAAACAACTGGGGGAGTCCGGGATTTAGCACCTGCCTTGCAAACAAGCAGTCATGAGTTGGATCCCTGGTACTGATAAAAAAAAAAAAAAAAAAAAGAAGGGTCGGGGATTTAGCTTAGCGGCATAAGCGCCTGCCTCACAAGCCCGAGGTTGTGAGTTTGATCCCAGTACTAAAAAAAAAAAAAGAAAGAAAGAAAAAGAAACAACTGGGAATCAAACTCATGACCTTGCACTTGCCAGGCAGATGTTTACACCACTTACATGAAAATCAAGAAAAATACTTAATAATGTTGAGTCTAGTCTGGAGTGATATAGTAAGACCTCATCTTAAAAAATAAATGCAAAACCAAACAAACAAAAAAGCCTAGGAGAAATAGCATATGCCTTTAAATACAGCTCCTGGGAAGCTGATGTAGGGAGATCTCGAGGAGCTGAGCTGGCTTGAGCTACACAGTGGGAAAACACTGTGTTTCCTTAAATGCCAAGGAAGCGAATGCAGACTTTACTTCAGGTTCTTTCAACACAGTCAGTAAGAGGTTTATGCTTAAAAGGCCCAGGCCAGCCCCTAAGACTGACTTTCCTTCTTCTCATTGTCCTTGTGTTCAAAATTGTCTTTTGGCAGATTTATTAGATCAGAAACAAACAGCAGAACACATAGAATCCATTATTTTCTAATAGAACCATCAAAGGGGCAGAAGTGCAGGAAGAAGGGACAGGATTTAAGGTGTTAGAAAGAGAAGGATGAAGCAAGAATTCAGTCTTCAAGGATCTGGTACGCAAAATTTACAGTCTTCTCTGGGAAACCGGAATGTGCCACCCAAACATACATCAGGGGCACATTTCCAGTTGGTTATTTAGAGAAAGGGCACACAAAGACTAGTTCTGCAAAGTTATGCCTTTATAAAAACAATTCATGTCTATCTACAGGAATAAAATACACATCAGACACCAGCAGTGGCATTCTCGAGGACCTGGCTTCCTCATCAGCCCGAGATGATTCAGGAAAGCTCCAGTTAAGACTGAAGCCCCAAAACACTGCCAAGAATGAGGCGGCCACAGTCCCCTCCTCCTCAGAAGGCAGCCTGAGATCACCAGAGTTATTATCTACGTAGAAAGGTGACCTTTCATTCTCACTCTCCCATGACTTGTTGCTCCCAGAAACTCAAGCCTCTGTTCCTCTCTGCGGCTCAGGATATTACACAAGCTTCGATCCTTCAGTTCTTCTTGGAGTCTTATATTTTGTGAGGTTTTCATATCTGAGCATATAGTAAATGCATCTGCCTTTTTCCCGGTCATCTGCCTACTGTTGGTTTCAGAGAGTAGAGGGGAACTTTCAACAGCCCTGCAGTACCAAGCGTTACCACAGGCTCAGGTCACTTGCTGTCATGGAACAGCACAGCCACTCCATTTCTAAGTAAAAAGAATGTTGATACAGACAAAAATAAATCTGTTGCGAGAAAAAAGTTGGGCTGTCACTGAGTTTCAGGTTATGCGCAGTGGAGAAGGGGTGTGGAGAGTTCAAGGGCAGGAAATGTGGAACTGAAGCTCAGGCTGGAGGCAGAACTTGAAATAACAGAGGAATAAGAGGAAGCACGAGAAAGCCAACCAAGCCAGGTCATACAGGAGTGCCTCAAAAAACAGAATCAAGGGCCTGGGGATTTAGCTCAGCAGCGTAAGTGCCTGCCTTGCAAGCACACAGTTGTGAGTTCAATCCCCGGTACCAATTTAAAAAAAAAGATAAAAAAAAAAAAACAGAATCAAGTATTGATACTAACTACTGCAGAAGTTAAAGAAAATGAGGAACAAATGGACCTCTTCCCTCTAAAAGCAATTTCTATACTTTGTAACTTTACTATGAAGAAAACAATTGCAAGCCAGATATCATAGAACATACTGGGAGGCTGAGTCAGGAAGGTCTTAAGTGTGAGCCCAATTGGGGCAATTTTGTGACTTAGAAACAGAGTCTCAAAATAAATAAATAAATAAATAAACAGTATTAGAATGTAGTTCAGCGAGCAGGTCCAAGAGAGTGGTGGTACTAGGTTCAGTCTGTAGTGCAATCAGCACCAAAGAAGATGAAGAGGAAGAGAAAGAAGAGGAGGAGGGGAAAAGGGAGACCACATACTATTGTTTGCCTATATTCCATGGTTCTCCTTCATCACATTCCCTTTGTTGTGCTTTTCTGGGGGCATATCTGTGGTTACTTCTAGTAACACTGTTGTTGATGTCCAGCTTCCTCCTAAGAAGTAAAGATACCTCAAGTGTCCTTATAGTCTCTGAGTTATGAATTCCACAAACAACATATCCATAATGGACTTATCCTGGGTTTTATATTTGTGTTTATTAATGACAAGTTGACTAATCTTTAAATCATGATGATAAACAAGCAAGGCTTATCTGCAATGCTGAGAGTTTCACAATATTTTTGAAACTAGCTAAAATTACAGAAGTAGTTCAAATTTCATGTCTTTCCAAACATCTAGAAGTAAACACTGTTAATTAAGAAGCAAAAGTCCAGCAAATGATGACTATAGGCACAGATTTTTTATTTCCATTTTGAAAACCAACTAGCTTTTTGTTTATGTTGATGAGCATAAAATGTAACATCCACAGAACAATTAATATTCAAATGTAACCACTGCCCAGGATTCACCTATCATTTTTGCTTCAAATATATTTTTTAAATGAAAGAGTTCAAAAAAGTTAAAATTCAGACTGGGCTTGGTGGTGCATTACTATAATTCTAAACACTCTGGAAGGCTGAGGCAGAAGGATGGCAAGTTCAAGCCCAGCTTGGGCAACTTAGCAACTTAGCAAGATGCCGTGTCAAAAATAAAATGCTTTTTTAGGTGAAATTTCCCTGTTCCTAATCCCATTCTACTCCCCTCTTTGATGAGATCATTATGATCAATTTGGTGGTCATGCCTACTGAGTCTTTTATATACTGACTATAAACTTAGGAATTTACAAACAATAGGGTGAGTAGTAGGCTACATACAAAAAGGGTTGCTAGATCACAGAGTATTTGCCTTCCAGTAAGGTTCCATATATGACAGGGTAACTTCTGTCTTTTTCCATATTGTTTTGGCCCTTGGAGGTTATTTTTATAATTGGTTTGTCTAATTCATAGAAAAAATCTTATCACATTGGACTGATAAATGCAATCAGCATCTTATGTGAGGGTCTTCACACAGAAACATGACATATTAATCCATTTCTTTAGGTCTACTTTAACATCCTTTAGTAATGCTTGCTTGTTTTGTTTTCCAGTACTGGGGAAGAACTTTGTACCTTGTTTGTACTAAGCATGTGCTGTACCACTGAGCTATGCCTCAGACCCCTTTAATACTATTTTATCATTTTTTCCTTAAAAGTCTTGTATTGTTGGTTGTTTTTCCAAGGTGCTTTATTACTTTCATTGACATTTTAAATTACATCTTTTCTCTATATTATTTTTTAATTTGGTTGTTGCTTACATAGAGGCAATTATGTACTGTTGTTATTTTATCGTATGTCTGGTACTGAGGTTTGAACCTAATACCTTTGCACAGAACTATTTCCTCAACCTTTTGTTTAATTTTTATTTTAAGACAGAGTCTCACTAATTTGCTAAGTGCTCAGTCTGGGCTTGAATAGATACCCTTCTTTAAAAATAGCAAATATTTCAGATACTTCAGTGAGCATATTTTCTTGTTTACAGCAGTTGTTCCATTATCTAAGGCTAGATTCAGAGAAGACCTACTCCTTGTACTGGATTTTTTTTCTTTTTGTGCTGAAGATCCAATCCAGGGCCTTATGCCTGCTGAGCATGTACTCTACTACTGAGCTATATTTCCAGGCCCAAGGCCCATTTTTTTTTTTTTTTTTTTTTTTTTTTTTTGGTACCAGGGATTGAACTCATGACCTCGCATTTGCCAAGCAGGCACTTTAGGCTGCTGAGCTAAATCCCTGGCCCTAAAGCCCAATTCTTGTCCTGAGATTATGGTTCTCAGAGAGACAATACAGGCTAAACTGGTTTGATTACTTTTATCATAGAAAGTTTTAAGGAAATACAAGGGATGACAAAAGTCACCTTTTAGAAAAACTGAATTTAAAATCCCCCATGTCTCACAAATCTGACATTTGTGACCATATCTTGTCTAAAAATTGTTGAGCCTCTCAAATGGTGAAGAGAGGTAGTGAGGGTGAGCAGCACCCTCTCTCTTCGGTGTGGAAAAGTTGCTGGGGTTTCCCCCCAGTCAAGTGGTCCCTGGAGAGGATGCAAGGTGGTACAGTAAAAAAATGTAATTTTCCACTAACTGTAGTTTCACGAATTCAGGATGCTGAAGCAGAAGGATTCCTTGAATAAACAAGACCAGCTTGGGCAATATGGCCCAAATAGTAGGATTCTAGCAGCAACCTGAACTAAACTAGATGAATAAACTTTAGAGTAAAATTCCCTTTGATTCCTTAAATTCCAAACCTTCCCTACCTTCAAAGAATTCTTGCCTTGCACATTGATGAGAAGCGATTCCCTCCTACTGGTACTACTAAAGTGAACCCCCAGACACTTGCTTTCCCAGCCTCAAGGAGAGCTAGAACATGGGCTTGTTACCTAGACTGAATGTTGGGCTAATGGCTAATACCTGGAAGAGCCATTCCTGGCTTGGATGGCTGCTGATAGTTAAGATTTGCAGCACCATAACTCTGAAACCCTGGGGCAGTGGACTGCCAGGGTCCTGCCCAAAGGTTAGGGTGTCCTCATTGGACTGGCTTGTGAAAGAGACCTTTGACTGTGGTTCCAGCTTTGCCCAGCTTCTCATATACGTGCCTACTTCCTAAGCTAGTTCTTCAGCCTTTCCAATGATTCATTAAGCCAATATCTATGTAAGAGGTTTTTCTTCTTCTTCTTCTTTTTATTTTTTGCAGGAGGAGGGTATAGGGATTGAACTCGTGACCTTATGCTTGCCAGACATGTGCTTGTGCCGCTGAGCTAACCCCCTAGCCCGAGGTTTTTCTTCTTAAATGACACAGCTTTTTTTGTTTGTTGGTTTGGTTTCTGTTTTTGTGCCAGGGATTGAACTCACAACCTCATGTTTGCTAAGCAGGCACTTTCATGGCTCAGCTAAATCCCTGGCCCCAACACAGCTTGGTATTATGAGTTGACTATGCCCTCTGAAATCTTATGCTGATGCTGAAGTCCTAATTTCTAGCATTGCAGAATATGACCTTATTTGAGTAATCACCATTGTATTTCTAAAGTTAAAATGAAGTCATAGTAGAGTAGAGTAGGTCTCTAATCCATAACTGATGTCTTTAGATCTAGTGTCCAAAACTTTGGATACAGACACACAGAAAGTACAGCATGTATGGACAGGAGTTATGTTCCACAGGGCATGAAACTACCAGAAATTTGCAGAGAGACCTGCAACATCCTTCCCTAGGGCCTTCAGAAGGGCCTTGACACCACCAACACTTCAATTTTTTTTTTTGGTACTGGGGATCGAACTCATGACCTTGCACGTGCCAGGCAGGCACTTAGGCCACTGAGTTAAATCCCCAGCCCCTAATACTTCAATTTTTGACCTGGCCTACAGAACTGTGAGGCAGTGAGTTCTGCTGTTCTGAAACACCCAATATGGGGTTCTTCGTAACAGCAGCCCCAGCAAACTAATAACAGATTCTGCTGCTTACTACTGAGGGTCTTGACTGATGTAATTTTATAGAAGTAAATAGATGGGGAACAATCACATCTGGCAAAGCTTAGGCAGAGAGAGAGGAGTCTGAATGACAAGCCAGCACAAGCTTCAAAGTAAAATGTCACAAAAGTAGTCCTGACTCCAGGGCTGTACAGCAGTCTTTGGTAGCGTTAAACTTTTCCTCCAAGGCAAGCTGGAGTGATTGTTGCCTTAGTTAGTGAGTGCCTCAAGGAGGTCAGGGAAACCCTGCCCTAGAGGTCAGCCATCTCTGCATGCCTTGTACACACTTGCTATGGGTTGTAGAGAGGTTTCTAACTCTAAATCACTCACTGTAACTAGTGCTGCTATCTCCACTGCTGATCTTCACAGTGGTTAAAACAACTGAAATCAATAGTCATCCTCCAATTCAGGTCACCATAATGTTCACACTTTTCAGAAATCCCATGATATTTTTTACGTCTTTTGGGTAAGCAACAGTCACATACACAGATTATATCGTGTGAAGTCAAACTCACAGCAGAAAGGCCAAGAAGCACAATAACAGACCTGGTAATATATTATGCCAAGGGCAAGAAGGCTCAGGAAAGCACTGATTGGTTCAGTCTTAGCAGCATAGCACACTTAACTCTCATTGGCTGAACCCAACAGCACAACAGCTGATTTACCAGCTCTAATTGGTTGTGACCACAGATGACGCTAGAAACATATAACAGACTGTTACATGAATATAGTATTTGGTGGAACTGCACACATAACTTGCTTATCTTAGGGAAGCAAATATAAAAACAGTACTTTCATTTTGCCTACAGGTATTTCTGAGGCCATGACTGCAGTTTAATAGGAAAACTAATTAAATGATCAACAATATTTAAATTTGGTTAGATCTGATAATTTAGCAAGTCCATTTGGGCAGTATTTGGTCTCTTAAAAAACAGAATGTTCAGTCTTTCTCAGATTTCCCTCACTCCCTGCTTTTCTAAATCAATCTCCCAGTACTTAAAGCCAGAAGAGGCCACACCCTGTTCTGGTCAAGCCGCTCACAAACCCAGCTTTCCAGCCTGAGGCTCCCAGGCTACCACTCTACTCCCGCAGCCTCTGATGCTGCAACCAGAAGTTAAAGCCCAGTCCCCAGGCATAAAATCTGATCCCTTTTGCTTGTTCTTTAGGCCCTTGGCCTAAACATCTGCTTACCATTGAGATTTTGGGATCCTCTTTTCATTTCTGACACAAAAGAAAATACCTTTTTTAATTGATTTTTTTTCTTGGTACCGGACTCAAACTCAGGACCTCACATTTGCCAGGTCAGCATTGTGCTAACAAGCTGTATCCCTGGGCCCACCTTTTTTTATTTTAAATTATGTTCTTTCTTTCACCCATTCTGTGTGTGTATATGTGTATAATTTTTTATATTTAATGTAGCATTTCTATTTGTTTAAAGGGAATATATTTCATATATGTATCAGTTATTTACCAGAAAAAAATGACAATAAATAAAATTGAATGCATAAATTGTCACTTGTTTAAAAAAAAAAAAAAAGGGAGACATTATGAGGAGAAATGCCCCTTTCAACTCTACCCAAATCCCTGCCCCTCATCATGCCAGACGCAACCTATCAACTTATGCCCTATCAGTTATTTCTTATATTTACATGTTTACAGATGACCCTTAGAAAATATGTATAAAGGAAAAAAAGAAAAGAAAAGAAAAGAAAAACTCACAGAACTGTGGCCAGATATGTAGAATTTTCTCCACTACAGGAAGCAGTTCGCCAGCAAACACAACTAGGCCTCCTCTAATCCTGTTCAATGCTGACACTTGACTACTTAGTCAGAGAAATATCCCACAGGTCAAGGGGTGTCCCAGAAGACTTCAGAGGTCAGTCACACATCTCAGGTGGTGACCATGCTTCTCAGTGACAGACCGTGAACTGGATTTCCCATGTCCTCCACACTGGGTTTGATAGTTTGCTAGGACACCCATAGAAACCACTTAAAGGGATATAGTGAGGGACACAGGAGCACAGGCAGATGAAGAAGGCTAGACACAAGGAGAAGCCTCCACATCCTCTCTGGGTGCACCACCCTCCCAGCAGGAAACTCACCATTCAAGTCTTTTATAGAGTTTATTCTCCACATCCTTCTCCTTTCCTGGAGGGATGCTGGTGGGTCTGAAAATTCCAAACTTCTCATTGTCTAACTACTTTATCTTACTGGTGACTGCCTCTGTCCTGAGCTATCTGTATGGCTGTGTTGGGTGTAGGGTGTACAGTCACCTCCACTAACATAAACTCAAGTGTGACCAAAAGGAACTCATTACGAATAGCAAGATGCTCACACCACTCAGGAATTCCCAAGGGTTTTAGGAGCTCTGTGACAGGAATAAGGGACAAAGACCAAATATATTTAATACTGAGTCTATCACAACATAAAAGTGTACTGGTCATTTGTTTTCTTTCCACATAAAAAGGTATCGATGATGCATTTGTAACTTGATTTTTTTTCCCAGTGGCATGTCATGGAGAGATACGCTTTATTAGCTGTTCTTCTCTTCATAGATAATCTCAGTGTTTCTACTTTTTCCCCCAAGGAACTCTGCAGCAGACATGCTTGGACATGTCTTTTAAAGAAGTAAACACTGATACATGAAATTGCTGAGTCACAGTGTGGTTTTCTGGTGTTTTGTTTGTTTCAGCACTAGAAATTGAACACAGGATCTTTGCACAGAGCTACTTCCCCAGCCCTTTGTAAATTTTTACTTTGAGGCAGGGTTTTACTAAGTCCCTAAATTACCCAGGCAGGGCTGGAACTTGTGACCTCCTGACTCAGCCTCCCAGAGTAGTGGGACTAGAAGTGTGTACCTCCCTGTCCTTCAAAGTATCTGTACTAATTTTATACCCCCACTAGCTGTATCTGTTTCCTCAAATTCATAGCATATTTCATCAATGTGCTTAACTTTTTTTTAATATTGACTGAGTGATTTGTACTCAATCTAGAGCAGCGCAGAATATTAAAGAGAGGAGGCAAATGGTTACTGAATTGTTAGCACAAATTTGTTTTATCAAGCAAATTTACTGAATTGTTAGCACATCTCCCAGAAATAGAGGAAGCCATCTATTTTAGTAGTTTTGTGTTACTCTAACAAAATAGTTGTGGTAAATCAACTTATAAAGAGGAACGCTTTGTCATCAATTGGCTTGTTGCTTTCAGATATGGCAACGCAGCAGCACATCATGGCAGGAGTATGTGGTAGGCACACCCCCAGTAACCTGATCACTTCCCTTAGGCCCATCTCCAAAAGGTTCCACCATCCTCCAGGAGCACCAAAGCCTGTTGACTAAGTATTCAACACCATAGTTTGGGTTAAATTCACCCAAACTATAGCACTGTCTGTAATGTATGTATCACTCTATTATGAGTGAACCTGGTACATGGAAGTTAGTAGGTTTGCTGAGTGGACAGGTGGCCAAATCACAGTTGTTTTGCTAAGTTAAAATTGTATTTATTTTTGGAGTATTGAGGGTCATACAGTTCTTGCATTTAACTACAGTGAAAGGTGGAAGAGGTTGTCAAGAAAAGTACAGTAGTTGGAAATTCTAATTAGTATGTAGGAAAAGGGGGGAACTTGGTTGCATGTAAAACTGAAACTAACAGTTATTAACTGGAGAAATCCAGAGCCTTCCAGGACCCCATTTATCTGGCTGAGGTTAGGTACAAGTGAAAAAATCCCACGTTTTAGCTGGACCGTGATGACACGTCTGTCATCCCAGCACTCTGGAGGCTGAGACAGGAGGATATTTGGGAGTTTGAGACCAGCCTGGGCTACAAAATGAGCTCAGCCTGAACTGCACAGTAAGACCCTACCTCAAAGAGACAAAAATAGATAAATAGATAAATAAATAAATATCCCAGTTCTTCCCAGAGGCCTGGGAAACACAAAAATTGATAGACCAAGATCTGTTTGAGAATTTCATGCTTTCCAAATTGTTGCTATTATTAGTAATGGCAACTTAAATTTTTGTGTGCAAAAGTCCATATATATATCTTCCTTAGGATAAACTCCTACAAACAGACTGTCTGGGTTAAAGGCACAAATGGCCATTTTTTTCTCTTTTAGTGGTGTTGGAGGTGGATCCAGGGCCTTACGGCATGCTAGGCAAATACTTTACTACTGAGCTATGTCCCCAGCTCCAGGGGCTGAACATTTTTGTGACTTTGCCAAAGTGCTTTCCAGGAAAGCTGTATCATTTATAGTTTCATGGTCAATGTAAGGCGGTTCCCCTCAACCCTAACACACATCCTTAACTACATTAAATTTGGAAAGACATAGATTTGGAGGTCTGCCAATCTTATGTTTAAACTTTTGATTGAAGAACAATTTTAATCAGTTGAAAAGTCCTGTATGTTACCTTTAGAGAAAAGGACATTCAAGTTCTGCACAGCAGCGCATACCTATAATTCCTGCCATTGTCTGGTAGTTTCTTTCAGAATGGCTCCCTGATCAAAAGTATTCCAGGTTCTTCTTGTCTCAGACAAAAAATTGGATGAGACAAGCCAAAAACAGTGCCAAAAGTTTATTTGAAAAATGAGGGGTGAAGAGGTTGGGGGAGAATTTTCTGTAGAGCAAACTTGGGCTAAATTTAAATAAGGAGAAAAGCAAAGGACACAGAGTGGGCTATGGTGAGGAGTCACAATGGTGGTCTACTCAGGGTGTCCGGTCTCCTCTGTGCTATCCACATCGCCTGGGGGCCCTATGGAAGTTCTACATAGCGGGTCCTGAGAATCATCGGGCACCACCCTGGGATCTTGCAACGGATGGGTCCCCCACCTCTTTAGCCACTTTTGCCACACTCTAACTCCTGTATCATAGCTACATGGGAGGCTGAGGCAGGAGGATTGAAATTTGGAGTCAAATTTGAGCAATAAGGTGAGACTCTATTTTTAAGGGGAGAGAGGGGTGTACCTCAGTAATGGAGTTTCCCTGGATTCAATCCATAGCACTGCTGCTCCCCGCCAACCCACCCCTGCCAAAAAGAGACAGGAATCCTCTCTCATTATATTGCAGTGAACACTCAGGCCTTGTTGTTTTGTAGTAGTTCTTCTGTGTTGAAGCACAAATGTTCATTAATGCTTTACTTGTGGGCTTTAATGCAAGTGTGTGACAGAAGGGAAGAAGGTGGTGGAAAAGTTTTTTAAAAAATGTAAGCCGGGTGTGCTGGCATGTGCGTAGAATCCCAGCACTCTGGGAGGCTGAGGCAGAACGACCTCAAATTCAAACTCTGACCCTGCCTCAAAGTTTAAAAAAATTTTTAAAGGGTTGGGAGGCTCATGTGGTTGTGCACACCTATCATCCCAGCACTCAGGAGGCTGAAGCAGGAAGATTGCTGTGAGTCTGAGGCCAATCCAGGGTACACAGTGAGTTCAAGGCCACCCTGAACTGCACAGTGAGACCCTGTTTCAACAAGCCATAAGAGTTATGGGGGGTGGGAAGGGCTGTGGCTGTTACTCAGTGAGAAGGAAGGTCCAGGGTTCCTACTAAAACAAATGAAATAAATATGATAGGAAATGAAAAGAGGAAGAAACAAGAAACGTGTAACTGTGGGCAGCAAGCAGGCCGGGGTCTGCCCTGCAGGCTCTGCGGTGCCTGTCCGCTGTCCACTGTCCGTGTTTCCTTAGCAAGAGCAGCTTTGTCATCATTAGAGAAGGGAATGAGGGAGCAAGCACCGCCTGGGGCGGAGGAGCAGTTACTGGGGCCCAAATGAGAAATCAGCACAGAGTGTTTTTTGTTTTAAAGGGAAAACCCATGTGTGGCAGTTCGCGCGGGCGCCAGGGTGGCATTGTGCTGACCGTCAGAGGTTAGTCATCCCTTCCTTTCATGCAGTTCCCACCTCGCATTTCTGACTGGTCACTGTGGTGATAAACACTGCTACCCTCTCAGGAAACTCTGGACATGAACTCAAATCCTAATGTGCAGCTTGTCTGAATGCGAAAATGTGGAGGGGTTGACTGCATATGATTTTCTTTCTCTGGGTCTTTCCTATTTAAGGGAATTCACTGTGATAAAATGTAATGGTAAATAACAGTTGGCAGAGGCCATGGATTTGGACTGGCCCCTACATAGAGCCCAAGAGACCAAATGTCACCCCAGGAACTGAGCTTTGGTTGCAGGAAACCTGGCTGGTAACCCACCCAGTACCTAGATAAGTGGTAAGTACTAGACTCATTGATTGACTAATCTAATTGGCCTGAAGAATTTACCTTTTAACCACATTTGTAAGAGTCTTTGGTTGTAAATGACAGTGAACGATTCTCCACAAAGGGGTTAGGTTTAGAAAGCAGTGGCTCCACCTAAAGACTAGAAAACGAAACAAGCTGGTTTCGTTTTCTGGTTTGGAAGCTTTAAAAAATTTCCATGGGGGGCGGGGTGGAATTTCCATAGAACCCTCCTACAAAGCCGTGTCCTTCGCTCCCCCTCTTTGGACAGGAAGAACTGGAGGCAGAGAAATGAGGATTTGGAGACATCTGGGGCCGGCTTGCTCCCTGCAGGCTCAAACTGAACTGTCCCACATGAAAGAAGGGAAAAAAACCAAAAGAAGAAAAAAATTTCCTTAGAGTTGCAGGTTTCTCATCTCCCATCACCTTACTTAAAAGCATCCTCATCACTTTTCGGTTAGTTAAAAGTATAAACTCAGACACACGATATGAAAATATGAACAAAAATTAATTTAAGAAAGTAATTCTAGGGGCTGGGGATTTAGCTCAGCAGCATAAACGCCTGCCTTGCAAGTTTGATCCCTGGAACCGATTTTTAAAAAGAAAGTAATTATAATTTATTTTTAAAAGTAACCTCAGGTCTTTACTACAGTTATAAATCAGTAAGGCTAAGAAACAGAAACTAATCTGGACTGGAATTTCTCCCAGTAAAAATGAAAGCAGACACCCTAGTTCAGGGAGGAATGACAGGCCCTGTGGGACCAATCACGCCAGGGGTACACTCTCCACTTTTTTTAATGCAGAGTACTAGCTATCGGACTCAGTTCATAACCCTAACCCTAAGGCAAGCACTTATTTATTTCAACAAATAGCGTCAGGGCTGTGTTTTTTGCTCAGTGGCAGAACGCTTGCCTAAGAAGCAGGAAGCTGGGTTCAGTCCTCAGCCCCAGAAAAAAAAAAAGCTAACCAAACAGTCTCACTAAATTCCCCACACAGCCTCAGAACTTGTGATCCTCCTCCTGCCTCAGCCTCCCAAATAGCTGGAGTTACAGCTGTGTGCCACCGTACCTGACACTGAGCACTTTGCTTGCATTACCACTACAACTTTTGTGGCCAAACATTGAAATATTTTAGTAAGAATTTGGCTGTAACCATTAATTCGTACATTTAACAAGTATTTTTTGGCAGAGTTCAAGGTATTTGAAATATAACCGGGTCAGAGCATACACAGAACTTGCCTGTTTTGAGCTTGCAGTAGAGGGAAGGAGAGAGGTACAAGGAACAAACAAGCATGTCATTGCAAACCTGAATGAGGCATTTAGAAAAAAATATAACGGTCCTTAAAAGAGGCCAGCAAGGCTAATGGAGACTCCAATAGGAACACGAGACTACCTCTCACTCAATTACTCAGGAAGCGGCAGCGTTTTGGCAGAGTTGTTGATGCGTTAACATGTTCTTATTTGTATATGTGTCACTGCATAACATTTTAGTGTTGACCATGCTCTTTGGACAGTCAACTAAGAAATCTAACGTGAGAAACTGCCTTCCTTCACTTTCTACTTTTCTGGGTAATGTACAGTGTACTATTGCAAAGGGACACTTAACCACGAAGCTGACTGAATAAAGCACTATTTTTTTTTTTTTTTTGTCTTGTTTGAGACAGGGTCTCGCTGTGCAGTTCAGGCTGGCCTTGAGCTCACTTTGTAGCCCAGGCGGGTCTTGAACTTGCATCGATCCTCCCACCTCAGCCTCCTGAGTGCTGGGATTACAGGCGTGAGCCACCACGCCCAGCTAAAGCACTATTTTTTTATTTGTTAAAGTCCCCTTACTTAGATTGTTTTATCCGGGGGTTTTGTGATATTAACATTTGATTGAGTGTCTTACATAATTAGTGGTCAGTATTTATAGAAAGTGAATAAAAGACCAGAATGAATGAGTGGCCTTTCACTGTTCTTCTATGTGTCCAGTGAAAAGCCTTCTTCAATCATTTAGTCATTCAACAAATTATCACTGAACATGTACTCTGTACCAGACACTGTGGCAGTGTCGGGGTGGAGGGTGGGGTGGGGAATGAACAGAAATTGACCAGATCATGCTCTTATGCAGCTGATAGAAAGTACTAAAAAAGTTAAGAGAAACCAAGAGTATTGGCCCAGCAGATCCGGCATCTTTACTGTCAGCAGGGAAAGGGCACATGTCCATGGCTTGATTTAACCAGTACTCTCTAGAAACGCAGCGCAAGGCTCTCTGGCATGCAGATGCTGCAGTGTATCCTTCATCTGAGATGCAGGTGGCGAGGCCCTGGCTGGGTCTGTCTCTTGGAAAGCAACCTGTGTTACCATTCTGTTGTAGTCTAGATATCAGAACAACCGTAATTTAAGGACTAAATCTGACCTCAGTGACAAAGGCCATCTGAAGTAGGCCCCGTGCTTCACCAGGTACAGGTGGGAATGGGCTGAAGAGCAAAGCAGAGAAGACTTGATCAAGATAAGATTGAAGGGAAGGTGCCAGGGCTGGGGAGTGTGGCTCGGTGGCACAGCGCTCGCCCAGTTCGTATCCGAGGAACCAAGTTTCCTCTCCAGTGCAGCGGAAGGAGGGCAGGGAGAGAGGCAGGTGGGGGGCAGCTGGATGAGCACAAGTATCAAGACTGTGACGTGATGGACTCGATGCTTTTGTTTGGAGAAGGTTACTCTTTCCTACAATGCCGACAGATATCTGAACCCATGGTCTCAGGGGAGGCTTGCTGCTAAAGAATTCAATCCACCTTCCTTCTTGCTGGCAATGGAGTTTTATAACTTTGTCACTGCCTTTCGGACCAACACAGAAATTAGAAAAATCAATCAATGGGTGTATAAGTATACATAGGAATGAATGTATAGGTATACAGAAGAACTTATCGTAGTGGGGTATTCTTTTCTACAATTCATTCCTGTGCTTTTAACTCATTTAGAATTAAACAAATGCTTCAAAAATAATCAATACATCCATGATGGAGCAAGTTATGAAACTTGTTTTTTTTTAATCAGTGCCAGGGATCAAACTCATGACTGCACACTTGCAAGGCAGGCGCTTATGCTGCTGAGCTAAATCCCCAGCCCTGAGCTAGGAAACTTTTCAGGGGAATTTCTCAGAGAAATGCTTTTCCACTGAGCGTACGGTGACTGTTCTTCTCTTACATGATAGAATCCAAAAAGGCAAGTTTAAGAGCAGCTTTGATAGCTTACAGTTCTCCAGACCCACAGCAAAGAGGCATAAGTAAGGTCCTTCCCACTCTCCTGCACTTTCATATGCACAAACGTATCTTGAGTGACTTTCTTCCAAAGAGATTTTACAGTGTAGGTTCTACGGCCAAACTACCGTAGTATTCCAGTTCTGGCCCTGTCCTCCACTATGAAGAGGAGAGAACCGGAAGGTCGTTGCAAGGATTAAACCATCAGTACTTACACAGTTATCATTTTACATGGTAGTAACATGAACTGCCCCTTAAGGAGTTAAGGATCATAAAAAATACTCCCTGTTATCTGGCCTGTCTCCCCCTCTCTTGTCTCTTCCAAATGTCAAGATCTTTCCTGTCTCCGAGTCTTTTTTCATTGCTACGTCATCTTTCCAAAAAGCTCTTCTTAGTTTTATGCATGGTGCAACCCTTTCCCCCTTGAGGTCTCCTCTCCCACCCTGTTACATTCCATGGTGACTTCCTTCATGGAATCTATCACGTCTGATGTCATCTTATGTCTTTACTTACTGTCTGTCTTCTCTCATTTAGGCCTACAGGGAGAGGGACCTTGTCTTGTTTACCAGGATGTTCTTGAAAGCCTAAGTGAATGGTTCTCCAAGTGTGACCCATGAGCCCTACCCCTACCCCAAAAAGGTCTACTAAAGTCAATTTTTTTTCAGGGGCTGGGATTTAGCTCAATGGCATAAGCACTTGCTTTGCAAAGTGTGTAGTTGTGAGTTGGATCCCCAGTACCAAAAAAAAATTTTTTTTGTAACACTGAGATGTTGCTTTTCTTCACTGTGTTGCCTTTTGCACTCATGATGCAAAAGCAAGTAGTAAGTGACACTATTTTTACCTTGGTGTGAATCAAGGCCATGGCTCCCGATGTATGTACTGGCACTATGCATTCAACTGTTCCAGAAGAAGCACAAGTGTTACTTAACATTCAGCTAGAATGTCCTCTGGGAAGCAGTCAAAACCATTTCTATTAGTCTTCCCCTTGAATACACACCTTTTAGCATTCTGAGTGGTACATGGGAAGTACACATATACACCTCTGCCATGCTCTGAGGTATCCATGCTGGGGACCTGCAGGAAAAGCTCTCTGGTGAGTGTTATGCAAGATGGAGCACACTGTCTTTTTTTTTTTATTGGTACCAGGGATCGAACTCACGACCACCTGCTTGCAAGGCAGGCGCTTATGCCGCTGAGCTAAATCCCCAGCCCCCAAGCACACTGTCTTTTATGGGGCCATTTTTACTTCAAAGAACAACTAACTACAGACAAGACTACAAAATAAGAGATATGGTTTTGAAAATTAAAGCCAAGGGCTAACACACGCCTGACACTTGTGCCTACTAGAGTCAGACATGCTTTTCTGCTCCCACTAGGTTAGTAAGAGACTGCATAAAGAGTACAGGTCAGAATCATAGTTTGCAGAATAATGTATTCAAAGATAGAGGGCAGGAGGAGAAAAACAGGCCTATAGGAAATGCTAATGACACATCTCTGCAAAGTACTTTTATTATTAGCTAAGCAAAGTGGTTACATGCTGAGTCAAAATGTAGAAGCAATCCTATTACAAATGTAATGATTTTACTCAGCAAAATGAGATTCTACTAACACTAACAAAAGCCCTTACTTTTCTCCTTTTATACAGAATCCTTGCACACCCTGAGTTTTTCACGTAAGAGCCATCAGAATTAATCGGCAAGTGATACTATCACTTATAATCAGATATCCCTAATTACAAATATTCTGTCAACGTTGTGAGGATGGCAATTAATTTTCATCTCTATGTCACATACACTTTTATGTTCATCCACAAGGTGATTTAGGTTTATATTCTAATGACAAAGCTTGCGCTTTATAAAATAATGCTCTTAATAAACTAAAGCTAAACATTTTCTTTCCTAAAGAGACTGCTACAAGCAGTTTAAACAGGGCCTTCCCGCTTCCTCCCCTCTGCCTTGTGGCTGTGTGTCCACATCCACTCCTGCCAAATCAATGCTCTGTCTAAAAGGTAGATGTAGCAGAAGCTGGCTTCTTTTTCATAGGCTACAGGACGACGAACTACATTCCTTCGACCTTAGAAAATTTTCCATGTTAGAAAAGAAGTGAGGCTCTCAGAATGGCATTATCTTTCTTAAAAAGTAAGTGTTAGAAATCATGTTTTAAAATTTTAAAACAGCTCTTTCCTTGGGAAAGAGCTAAGCCAGCATGAACTTTCGCCCACAGCCCGAGTCATCATTAAGGAATACTATATGCACCTGGGTAATGACTTTCATGGCCAACAAGCGTGTGTGAGGAGATCACCATCATCCTCAGCAAGAAGCTCTGTGACAACATAGCAGGCTATGTGATGCACCTGATGAAGTGGATTCAGAGAGGCCCTGTGCGGGGTACTTCCATCAAGCTGCAGGAGGAGGAGAGAGAAAGGTGAGATAATTGTGTCCCTGAGGTCTCCACCTTGGATCAGGAAATCACTGAAGTAGATTCTGACACTAAGGAAATGCTGCAGCTCTTGGAGATCAGCAGCCTCTCCAACCTGCAGCTCACGCAGCCTACTACTGGGATGAATTTCAAAACAACACATGGAGTTGTTTGAAACTCTTTGCTACGCTGTAACGTTGTCAATAAATTTGGGACAATAAAAAAAAAAGATTTTAAAACAAAAACTTAGGACATATTTATTTATTTATTTTCTCTTCAAATTCCTTGAGAAGGACAAATTTAAGTACAGAGTAACTAATCTAGAATAACCAACTGTTCTTCACCACCTACCCTAGATTCTAAGTAAGAAATTAGGGCCAGAGAAATGGCCCAAAATGTCCCTTTGGCCTTTCCTTCCATGCTTTGTGGCAACTCATATTTTTTAATCTCATCTGTCCACTCATTCCACATTCATATTTTCTAATTGGCATCAGCAGTTCCTTCTTCAAAAGCCTCTCCCTCTCTCAAGTGATGCTTACTACATTGTCTGTGTTTCCAGTTGCATCTCGGATCAGATAGTCCAGTCCTAATGCTTCCAATCTCATGGATGGTGAAGTCCAAAGCTCCCTTAAAGCCATAAACTCACCGCTTCAATATCTGTGTTCAGAAACCTAATTATTCACTGTTCCAGTGCATTCTCAGCAGTATCGTGAAACAACAAAAGATGGGGTAAAGAAGCATTAATGTGTTAATATTTTTATTAACCAATGTATAGAGAAATTAAAAACTCTCAGCTTAAAAACCTACTTGTAATGTGAGCTGTGTTCATCCTCACTGTGCCAGTGTTCCTCGGGTCCTTGAAAAGAAATACTATGCTTGCTCCATACAAGTGACAGATAACTGATTAGATGAGTTTATTAACTTTTAGGCTGCTTGCTCTATCAATGTCTGACAGAGGCTGGTAGAGTGCTTGGCTATGCTTGAGATGATAGGTTTAATTTTCAGTATGGAAAAAAAAAAAAAACCCAACTATATATAATGGTCTGAGGGATTGAACCCAAGGCTCATGCATGCTGGGAGAGCACTGTTCCATTAAGCCACATGCCCAGGCCTTTCCTGCATGAAATCCCAATTTGTCTGTTACCAGCATTCCCGTGCCAGATAGCATATGGGAGCCCAGTGACATGGGAGGTGAAGGAATTACCAGTAGACAGGGATACGGAAAGGCAACAGTTTGTTTAGATCACCAAGTACACTGTCAAGGACTGTGGGCAAGTTTCCAGGAGAGGAATCACGCTGTCAGGGTGATAGCCTGGTTTTTATAAGGGAATGAGGTAGTGGGAAAGGGTCCGAGTTGCCGGGTGCATTCTCCAGGGCACCCTGTTCTTTGGTCATCCTTCAGGACACCCGTATTCCAACCACAGGTATTCTAACTAAAGTTGCAAATTACCAAAGTCTCTGTTTAGGCCTCAAAAAGTCTCTTCAGATTTAGGTAAGGATATATGTGTGTGTCAATATTTTGGGGAAAGATTTAACATTAGCTCAGAGGAGGAAAGGATGGTTTTTGTGTTTATTTTTATCCTGTGCTGGTTTTACTCCTCACTCTTGCCTTGCTCCATGACTGTCCAGTACAAGCTGGGCAGAAGTGAGCGCTGAGAAATTTAACCTTTTCGTCATCACCTCAAATTACCTCTTCTCTTTTCCGGAGTCTTAGGGGGCTGGGGGTTTAGCTCAGCAGTGTGGTGCAAGTGCCTGCTTGGCAAATGTGAAGTCATGAGTTCAATCCCTGGCACCAAAAAAAAAGAATTCACTCAGGAGTCTCTGACCAAAATATATATAGTGAGGTTTTGTCTGATAGTCTTTGACATTAATTAGTTTAACAATATAAACTAATATCATTACTCTGATGTTTGTAATCATGCCATCATACTCCCTGCTTTTTACCTGCTGGACTTTGCTTCTTTTTCCTTCCTTTGTAATTTTCAGTCCCAGAGTTGAAAGGGAGAATCTGGGAGCTGCCCCTGTTTACAGACTCCCGCTGCCATGGGGAAGAGCCTAGAAGTCCCTGCAGGAATACACATAATAAAGCGGAGAAAGTTGTGAGGTCCTGGGTCACACGGTAGGAAAAAGAGGGGGGCAATGAGCCAAAGCCACTTGCAGCTTCCTGCTTTGCCAGAGCAAAGTCTAGGAATTTATTAGCAGATGAGTTCTGATCCTTGTTTTGTCACTTATGTGTTTCAGGCCCATTGCAAAGGAATGACAGACACAGAGGCTGGAAGGTAGACGCCAGAGAACAAGAAGTTCTTGTGGATAAATTTCAGCTTTGAATTTTAAATATAGCCTTTTTATTCCTCCTTCTCTCCAACTGTTTTCCTTCCTCAAAAGTAACAGTAAGGGAAAGGAAATTCAAGGGGATTAATAAGAATTGCTGTAGGGAGATTCAAGTCATTTATTTGTCCAGTATTTTAAGCACCTAGCTTTGGATACGCAAATAAGTAAAACAGTTTTACACGTAAGAAGCTGAAATTCTACCAGGGGGAGACAGAACATTATGAGAAAATTAAAATAATACACTATAAGCTGAGGATGGTGGTGTAGCCTCCCTGCACTCTCGGAGGCTGAAGCAGAAGGATAGCAAATTCAAGCCTTACCTGGGTAATTTGGTGACTTAGCAAGGCCCTGTCTCAAAATAAAAAATCAAGAATGGAACTGGGCATGGCGGTAATCCCAGCACTCAGAAGGCTGAGGAAGGAGGAGTGCTGAGTTTGAGGACAGCCTAGGCTACACAGTGAGTCCAAGGCAAATTTAGACTACATAACAAGATCCTGAGTCAATCAATCAATCAATCAATCAATCAATGGCTGGAGGTGTAGCTAAATGCAAATGCCCTTGGTTTAGTCGCTAGTACCACACACACAAAAAGGTACACTACAAAGTTATTACTTCCATGGAATAGACAATGTAGGGTAGTAGGGCAAGGTAAGAAGATTAAAGTTCTAGGATTGAGGGTGAGTAACTGTGCTAATCAAAAAGCTGGGACCTGGGAATAGAGCTCAATGGTAGAGTCCTTGCCTAGCATACAGGCTGCACCAACACTGCAACAAGAAGAAGAACTCGAGGCATGGAGGAAGTGAGAGTTGACCACAGGACAGATGAGGGCTTAGGTAAAGGGCTGAGCAAGAGCCCTAATGCAAGGGTTTGCTGCAGTGATCCAGAGACAGCGTGAAGGCCAGCACAGCACAGACAGAGATGAAGTGAGAGGACACGGGGCACACACCACCTGGCTCCCAGGTTTCTGGCGGGGTGAGATGTGGGCAACGCAGCTGAGTTTCAGGGGTTATATCACAGCCCTGCCCTGCCTGCTGAGGACCAGCAAGCTAAGAACAAGGGGAGCCAGGGAGAAGTGGGGGTTTTCAGAAGCCCACAGGATGACAAGACAGATCTTGGAAGTCTGAAAGGTACAGTGTCTTTGGTTGTGAGTTCCATCACCAGTACCAAAAATAAAGTTAAAAAAGGTACAGTGTCTCACTTCCTCACTGCTGGGACACAACATCAACACCTACAACTTACAAGAAGTTTACTTCAGTTCCCAGTTCAGTCCACATTTGGCTGGCTCCAAGGCAGAACCAGCCCGGTGACAGAGCCTGGGCTAAGGAAAGCTGCTCACATCACGGTGGTCAGAAGCTGAAAGAGAAGGGAGGAGCCAGGGAGGGAGCTGTACCTTCCCAGGGCAGGCAGCCAAGGGCTGCTGCTTCCAACCAGACCCTGCCTCTGAATAGCAGGTCAGCAATGAACACAACAGTGCATTAATCCACTGGAGAGGAGAGCAGGAGAGCGCCTCCATGAGCCAACCATTTTCCCAAAAGCCCCACCTCTGTGTGCATGTGAATTTTGGGGGCATTTTAGATCTAAACCATTAACAAACCCAACCAAATTTCCTGCCAGATTGCGCAAGAAGGTGAGATAAAGGGAAGTTGAACGACCCCCATATGTTTTATCTGGGCACATGGTTAAAATGCTGTGGGAGAAAAGTGAATTCAGGGCAGAGGGTGGATCAGTTCCCTTTGAGAGATGCTGAGTTTGTCTTCTGTAGCACACTTTCTGGTGGAACTGTTCAGCAATGCAGTCCCAGGGACTCTTCTTGTTCTTCTACTCAGCTCCAAGGCTCTAGGAGGGTGGGGAGGTCTGGAAATTCAAAGCCGCTAACATGAGATCTGCTTTAAGTCAAGCAATCAAGCCAGTTCCTTACCAACTCATTTTGTGGTCAAACTCTGGCCCCATGGGTGGGCGGTCTTCCCACTATGTGTAGAAGATGACTGGGGTCTCAACGTTCAATCCTTTTGCAGAATATAAAATATTTTGTAAAATATAAAATCACATGCTAGTTGTAAGTAATGGTCAAATGCTATAAAACTTTCTTTACACTCCGGCTGCAATCTAGAAAACCTAAATTCTTGTAAATGCTATTCCTAAAGCCACATATGTGTTTTTTCCTCTCAGTTTCTGTACTTACAGTTAACAAACCATTTGTAGACTGACACAGACAATACTTTGGCTCTGATCTGTAGAAATTTTATTAATCGTGCGATTCAGCATTAGTTCTTACTATCATGTGATAGTCATTCTTTGAAAGAATGTTATTTCTAGCAGGTTCCGGGTAAATATTATTACTTCTCCAATGACATCTTAGGGTAAGGAAATTCAGAGCTCCACTCTGCTTGTACATCTTCACACTGGGAAGGAAGCCAACGTTGAGTTGGACTGGAAAGGAGCATAGGACATTCAAGAACCCCATACCAGGCCTTGTCATAGTTTCTCTGAAGCTAACGGTATGGGGTTGGAGGAGGAGTGAACAGAAGTTGTTTAAATCCCTTGAGTTTCAGAACATTGAGATTTTCTTTTTATTTATTTTTGTTTGTTTGTTTTCCAGAGACAGGGCCCCACTAAGTTGCTCAGGCTGGGCTTGCACTTGTGATCCTCCTGCCTCAGTTTCCCAGTGTCCTGGAATTATGGGTGTGCACCACCATGCCCAGCCAGAACACTATTTTGGGAGGGAGGGGTGTGAGAGATTCACAAGCTTCCTTGTGAAGAATGCTTTCTGAGTATAGACACCAGATGTGCTGTGAGGGTCATTATGATTTCAGAATGGTCCTGTGTTTTGTTGAAAAGTTCCCCATGAACACAGGAGGCATTTTCTCTCAAGGCAGAGTTTCTTACCCATGTCCATAGTTGTATGGTGCCTGAGTATCCTGGAACTTCATGCCAATAGATCAAAGAAAGAGGCAAACAGAGAAAATTTACTGGGGATCAACAGCAGCATGGTCAAGGGTGGCAGTGAGACCAGGGGACCCCTGCAATCCAGGTCAGAGGGTGGGCCTTCTATAGTTAAGTGGTCAAGACAAAAGTGATTCTCAGTCAAGCTGAAACGTATCTGGTTTTCCTCAAGCTAACATGAAAGACCTCAGGCACATTCCTGGCGCCATACACCAGTCATAAAGTCCATACCACTCTAATGACTTATATGTGGGATGCTGGAAAACAGTTCAAGGGAAAAAAGACGAGAGTTATTCAGAGGCAATCACAGCAACCACAGCCCAAGATGACCGCCATCATGTCAAGCTGGATCCGTACGATGGGCACTAGCAGGCCAGCTGGTACAACTCCACCCTCCTACACTTTTACGGAAGTCCTGGAGCATTATTAAGTTTCTCCTAGGCCAGTGCCACAACTGGGTGTTTGTTTCATTGAAAGTTCTAAAGGGTTTTTCATCCCTGCCTTAGATTCTCTTACCAAGTACCTGGAGAACCCCCACATAGTCCCAGTTCTGAGACACGCATGACCTGTCTATCACTGCTGATAGTGCTTTCTTGCCTACTGACTCAGCCTCACACAAAACTAAGGAACCACTAGGAGTAGGGTGGCAGCCGAGTATGTACAAGCCAATGGCTAGGACAGGAAAGTATTGGATAACTGAGGGTCACCATCAGGGAGTACAACAAAATGGTGGAGAAAAGGTATGCCATCTCCCCCTAGACTGAAGTTTGTTCCTGGTTGGAGGTGGTTTATTCACCAAAGGCCAGCAATGGTTCCAGATCTACGTTCCACTTATGAGTACATCTATCACCAGATCACCCTCTCCTTTCAAAACCTTCACCCCTGGGTTTGGTGCACTACAGACAGGTCAGGCTAGGTACAGCTCCGATTCTTGTTTGGTTTTTTTTTTTTTGTCTTTTGCTTTTTTAACCAGCCACATCTAATTGTTGCTCCGTGGATTCCAAAGTCTAACACAGCAGCTCAGCCATGCCTGCTCCTTTTTACCTCCAGATCACTGGCATGTTAACAACTAAAAGTACACTGACCAATCCAGGGTGTGTATGTGTCTGGGGGTGTTCTCCAGATCAGGAGGCCTGGAACCTGCTGTCTGATGACACTGTTTTAACATGCAGCATACTTCTGATCAGGTTCTTTTCACTTATCATTTATGGATAAATTGATTAGCACTATTTCACACATGTGCTGCACAAAAACCAGGAATAGGAAGTAGCAGCCACATCTGTCCCTTTTATCAGGAAGGCATCTTCTCCAGACAGCTTCAGATTCCCATGTATTACTGGGAAGATGTTTTGTGACTACTCCTATGAGGCAACAAGATAAAGAATTTAACATTTCCACCCTCTAGACATGAGCACAGGACAGGAATGTAGATTTTATTGAGAAACCAACTGCAATATGGCATTTTTCTTTGTATTTTTTAATTACACTGAATAAAACGTTTTGATTCTAAACATATGGTCAAGTCCCTCCACAATATGCTAGTCCAGAAGGAGTGGTCTTGCTGTCTGGAGAGCATGCTCATTTCTACAGGAAATCCCAATGTTAGATATCCGTTATCTCAAGACTATTTTGATCCTCACAGCTCCCAGTTCCTGGTTAAGGCTCACCTATTCTTCTCCTGCAGGAAACCCGAGGCTCTATCTGAGAAAACAGGAAACTAAATGAAGACAGCAGAGTTGGGCTGGGAGTGGTGAGGCACACCTGTAGTCCTCAGATGGCTGAGGCAGGATCACTGCCCGTTTGAGGCCAGCCTGGGCTCCGTGGTAAGTTTAAACCCAGCTTGAACTACATAGCAGGACCCTGCCTCAAAAAAAAAAAAATAAATACATAAAATAAAATAAAAAATGAAAACAGAAAGGACATATGGTTGATATAGATCATTCAATCTTTTTTAAATTTTACTTATGGGTACCAGGGATCGAACTCGCGAGCTCCCACTTGCAAGGCAGGTGATTATGCCGCTGAGCTAAATTCCCAGCCCCAGATCATTCAATCTTAAAGGAAAAGCAATCTTTTATGAGTGACTCAGAAGTTAAACACTTAGAGATCCAGTCATAGCTGGTTAAATAGGCATACTTGTTCTTACGGTATACATAGTATAGTACTTATGAGATACTTTTAAATAGAAAAATCTAAATTCTTATGATTTAGGTGATACACTATTTTCCCTACTAAAAACAGTAAAAATATCCCCCAAATTCACAGCACTTGAAACTACTTACCTCCTAATAACTTCATAAATAACTCTGAAAAATCTAAAGGAATGTTTTCTAACAAATATGGAACTAAATCACAATTAGTGTTTTATGTATACTTTCTAAAAATAGAATCCAAGTAAAGAAATTTACATGAAGAAGGAAGATTTTTAAATTTTATTTTAGTATCAGTGATCAAACTCATGCCCTCATGCTTGCCAGGCAGGTACTGTGTCACTGAGCTACATCCCCGGCCTGGAAAAATACTGTAAGGGTCAAAAAATCCCATTAAAAAAGGAAAAGAATAATTTCCTGCATATTCACTCATCCATCAGCCCCTACTGATGCAGTGAATGTGGAATACCTAATGCTGCTGCTTTGAAGTAAATTTTAAGACAGTAAGGATTTAACAGTAGTCCAGCTTTTTAAAAAAATACTTGAAAAATTGAACATGAGCGGTTGCTTCATTGCAGCCTGTGGATCTGGGAGCAGAACAGTCACACTGCCACGCACGCTGCACACACAGATGCTATCTTTCTTCTACTGGCTCGAATATGTAAGACAAATGTAAAAAACAGGCATTTTTATTTTTAACAGATAAAACTTAAGTCCTTTAACATCAGATAAAAAACAAGTCCACTTATACCGTAACAACAGGACAACATGTTTTCTTCCAAAGCCTGATGATGTCTGCTTTGCCTCTGTGCTTGGTCCCGGTCCTGAGCTGCGCTTTTTCATGGGAAATTTCCTTTTCGATGTGATGACTATCTTCCAGAGAAAAAACACCGCACTCTAGATTTTAGTAGTGCACACTTTATTCGTTTATGAACACACCTTAGCCAACTTGCCCCAACTCTGTTACAGCATTCCTACTGACATCACTCATTTATTACAATTCCCCACAATTTGCACTACCTTCTGCCCTCAGGTTTTATTTACAATTAAGAATTTGTACATGGCACAAATCAACTCGGTTCTTGGTGCTCACTGTGATGAAATCAAACAGTCCTCATTGTGATGAAATACTGCTCTCCAGCTTTTGGGAAATAATTTTATTTATTGTATATATAACCAGAGAAAGTACCTTAGATGTACAAAATACTCAAGGCTTTTGTAGCAGCAATGAGGTACCCTACCTCATATAGCACAGTAAAAGATACTGTAAACTGACAATCAAAGAATACTTAAAACAATAATAGAAAACCACACATACTAGGCATACAACAGATTGACTCACAAGCTGAATTCTTCAAAGTTGACTTTTGGTGAGGCTTTTTATTTTAAATGAGCCAGGAAAAAAAAAGAATCGGGGGCTGGGGATTTAGCTCAACGGCATAAGCGCCTGCCTTGCAAGCAGGCAGTTGTGAGTTCAATCCCTGGTACCGATAAAAAGAAAAAAGACAAAAAAAAAAAAGAAAAGAAAAAAAAGTATCTAAAAGACATGTATGTGTGTGTTCTTGAGATAAAAGACACATACCAAAACCTGTCATCTTATTGAAGGTATATTTTGTTCAAGTAACTGTTTTCTTTCATTTTTTTTTTTTCCCTGAGACAGGGTGTCACTTTGTAGGTCAGCTGGCCTTGAACTCATGGCTCTGCTCCTGCCTCAGCCTCTCAAATGCTGGGATCACAAGAGTACACCCCCATGCCCAGCTATGTGACTGTTTTCTTAAGTTGCTTTCTCATAGCAAGTTTATAATGTTCTGAAAAAGAATTATTTATTACCAGAGGAATGATTCATCTCAATTTATTGTGAGATTAATAACAGTTGCTTTCAATATTCAAATGTCAAGATGTTGGAAGGCAAAAGTACATTTTATAATTATGTGGCACTACCCAGTAGTTGCTTAATCAGAAATCATGTATTTCCTTCATATCTCAAAAAAGTATTCCTTTTGCAAATGTCTTCAAGGGTACAGATATAACTTGGTTGTAGAGTGTTTACCTTGCACATGTGAGGCTCTGTGTTCGAGCCCCATTACCCTTTAAACACTATGACCAAAATTATAGCACATTTCACAATGAAAAATCATCTACTAGCAACTAAAGCGATTTTGTATAACCTTCCCAAGAGGAATATAACACTGAAAAAACATACCTCTGTAGTACTGTAATACAGAATCCTTTATGACAATTATAGGACTTCAGTATTTCACTTGGTGTAACCAGTCTGTCCTATATATTTCCTGTAATCATCTTTGAAAAGCAGCACAAACCATTTTGGCTTTTGAGATTTCTTTCTTTTTGGAGACAGATGGTTGCTGTGTGTCCAGGCTGGCCTTGAACTTGCATCTCTCCTGCCTCAGTGTCCCAGATGCTGGGATCACAGCTGTGCACCACCAGGCCCGGCTTACGTTTTTGAGAATTAACTTTTTAAAAAGGTACTAAAAGATGGAATCTGTGGCCGTCGCGGCTGCCCTCACTTGGCCGCCCTGTGTCCTGCAGGGGCACTTCCGTCTCGCGTTCTCCTCTTTTGCTCGGCCTGAGCAGAGCCAGTTTCTCCCTCACTCGCTTCACTTTTACTTTTTAAAGTAAACTTTGTCACCGTTTTAAAAAAAAGGTCATATTGGTGAATAATATTTGTGTTACTTCTTACAAAATACATTTTGCACTACAATTTTTTTCATTTTTGAAAGTTACAACATTTTTTTGTCTGTGGGCAACTTTCTTTTCTCCCAAAAACTCAAGGACGCTGTACAAGTTTGCTCTTACTTCCTTCTTGCTCACTGAGTTTGAAGTGAGTGTAGGCGAGAATGCCAAATAAAGTACATAAAATGCCGAGACCCTGATTAACTGACAGTGGATCCTTAAACAAAACATATCCTCCACATAAGGTAATGCAGAACTTGAAGTGTCCGAACATGTTGTATCTGGGTTTTCAGATAAGGATACAAATGGCAGCAAGCTGGATATTAGGTACAAACCTGTACAAACTTCAGTAAAATTAACAAGAAGGTGACACCGTGCTCTTCTGGAATGTACACACACACTCACACAAAGCGTGCAAAAAAAGTGAGAAACTAGGTGTGGTGTACCTTCGTATAGTCCAAGCACTCTGGGAGGCTGAGGCAGGAGGATTCCAAACTCAAAGGCCAGCCAACCCACTTGGTGATTCAGTGAGACCCTATATCAAAATTATAAACAGGGGCATATAGTTCAGTACTGAGTTCAACCCTCGGTATCAAAAAAACAAACAGAAATGTGACAAGAGACTGCTGCAGTGGTTCCTGTTGACCTCTCCAATGAAGAAAGAGGTTACAACTCAAGGTGAGGGAAGAAGGTCAGAACAAAGGACAGAGACTGTACTGCAGTCTATGATTTGTTGCACACCAGCATTTCTAATGGACTGTCCTTGGTGAGGCGAATACTCCGGCATTTCAGACATAGGAAGGAAGAGGACGTGACAGAGGGACACGCCGAGTGCCGATCACAGCACGTGAGCCCCTTCACATGACACGGGCGACACTGTGGCCGCCACCTCCCAGCGCATCTCACTCACTCCACTGCACACTTGCTCCTTCTACGGGTGGAGGCGCAGGGACTTAACTTGCTGCAGATCACAGAGGGTTTTAGTGGCAGAGCTGGAAGTCCAAGCACAGATGGGTTTACTGAACGCCAACGTCTCTATTCTAATCTAGTACAGGACTGCTGACTCCTTCTGGATTGAGGTTCTCCCATATCACTGCTCATATAAAAAGCAAACACTCACCTTTGTTAACACTTATCATTATTTTAAGTATAATTTTTAAATAGCAGTATTTATGAGCAGTAACGTCTGCTAGGTGCTTGACGCCTATTCGTTTTCTTTTCCTCTTTTTGCTGTGCTGGGGACTGAGCCCAATGCCTCACACAGGCGAGTAAGTGTGAACCAACCACTGCCCTTTACTCCATCTTCATCCACCACCAGTGACACCCCGAGAGCTCCCCAGCCTGCTCTACCTCACAGGAAGTGAGCAGGCTGAGCGTCGGACTTGGCCTGTCTGGCTCCAAGCTCAAGCTTTGGCTCTGTTTTGAGGTCAAGTAAGTGCAACTGGACAGGGTCAGTGCCCAGGACCACGTGGCCAAGTACAGGCTACCTGTGCTTGCTGGATCGATGGAGGCGATTTCTCGGGATAGAGAAAATTTTCCTAAGAACACTTATATAACCACAATAAAATAAGTTTTACTTTTACTTATAAGCTATCTTTGCACAGGCACTAATGCTTGTGCGTTAGATTTCTGCATTTCTTCTATACTCTTTAAAGCAGTTTGTGCTCTGTTAAAGAGATTTATACTAAAGGAAAGGCAAGTTTAAAGCAGCCAGGCACGCTGGCATGTACCTGTAATCCCAGCATTTGGGAGGCTGAGGCAGGAGGACTGCAAGTTTCAAGCCAGCCTGAACTCCATAGGGAAGCCCTGCCCCAGTTAAAAAACAAAAACAGACAAAACAAAACCACAGTGTGCTTCCCATCTCACTTGAAGTACAGTGCATATGTGAAAACTCATTCGGTCCAGGTCCCTGTTACCTCTCAGTCTGCTACCTGGCCCCCTTTGCTCATCCTGCTCCATGCACGCAAGCTTCCTAGCTCCTCTTGGTCCTGTGACTGCTGCTCCTCTGCCTAGAATGTTCTTCCCTGTCCTCACTGCAGGAACAATCCAGTCCCTTCTGTCCTCATCTTCTGATGAGGCCTTCTGAGTACCCTACCCTAAATATCAGCCTTCTCCCCCACATCTGTACCTGCTTTCCTTCTCCTTGGCAATTACAATACCAAACACTGTATGTACGTTTTTTCTTGTAAAGTCTATATTCTTCATCAGAATTTAAGTCTGTGAAGGCAAAGGTCATGATACATATTCACTATTGCACTTCCAGTGGCTGGCATACAGATGTTCAGAATGTGAATGAGGGTGGGGGATACAGCTGTGTGGCACAGTGCCTGCCTGGCAAAGGTGAGGTCATGAGTTCAATTCCCAGCACAGAAAAAGAAGAGGAGGAGAAGGAGGAAGAGGAAGAGAGGGAGGAGGAGGAAGAAGAAAGAAGAGGAGGAGGTGGTAAATGAATGGTTGATAGTGGAGGCTCAATAAACACTTGTGAAGTAAAAGACAGGGCACGTTCTTGGATGCCTTGATTAGCAGCACAATGCACACACAAGTTCTGGGACTACACTACATGCATTCCATTCTGAACATCATGCTAATCAGCTGTGTGAACTACTTCATCTCTTTTCCCTATTTAAAAAATAAAATGATAGGGTTGGAGATTTAGCTCAGTGGCACAGTGCTTGTCTGCCACTGCAAGGTCATGAGTTTGATCTCCAGTACCAAAAAAATTTTTTAAAAAATAACAGACTAGGGGGCTGGGGATTTAGCTCAGCGGCATGAACACCTGCCTTGCAAGCAGGCGGTCGTGAGTTTGATCCCCTGTACCGATAAAAAAAAAAATACAGTTAAAAAGTAACAGACTTTCCTTCACAGAGGGACTGTAAGAATTAAATGGATCAATATATACAAAACGTTTCCAATAGTATCTGGCATAAAATAAATGTACTTAGTAGTTTAAATTTTTTTATCATTGCTATTTATTCATATTTGGCCAGTATGCTAATTATTCACTGTGTTGGATCTCAGTATTCCCCACGCCTCTTTTTGTGTGTGTATCTTTTTGAGACAGTGTCTCACTGTAGTTTGTGCTGGTCTTGAACTCACTTTGTAGCCCAGTCTGGCCTCGAGCTCACAATGATCTTCCTGCTTCAACCTCCCAAATGCTGGGATTACAGGCATGTGCCACCACACCCGGCCCTCCTTTCTACAAATCAGTAGACTCTAATGAAACAGTCCCAGACTTGGGGGACCCATTCTTCACGACTGCCTAAGCAGAGTGAAATATACAGAGAAACAGAATGACAAGCAGAATGGTGAAAATGGGGAAATGATGCTGACCCCCAAGGTGACTTTGTTTTAAAATGTGAATTATTAAAAAAATAACTGCGCAAACCCATCCCCAAGCACTATAAGTACAAAGACACACTCCAAAACCAGACGCCAGGGGTCTGAAGTTAGCTTTTGTTATGTGAGCTAACACACCTCTGCTTTAACATTAGATGACTAAGGGGCTGGGGATTTAGCGCAGCGGAATAAGCGCCTGCCTGGCAAGCGCGAGGTCATGAGTTCGATCCCTGGTACAAAAAAAAAAAAAAAAAATCAAATATTAGATGACTGAAAAGTGACTGAAATTCAAGCCTGCACCACATTATTCATTCAGCAAAGATTATTTAAACCAACTATCTAAGAAATGATAGCCTAAGCTAATTTTTACTGAGGAAAGTTTACCTATCAAAAAAACTCAGACACATTCATGCTAAAACAAAAAAGAAACTCATTTCCTGAGATCTTATTGTTTTAAAATTTTAGAGTGGAAAGATACTGAAAAAGACTAAAACTAACCACTCTTTTTAATTTAGGCCATGAGATAGTGTGACACTCAAGAAAGGACTGAACGTGACAGTTTTGGAAACATAAAAGACCAAGCATTTGTAAGGTGCTGTTAAAAGGATACGTGACTGGTGATGTGTTTCCAATGATCCAATAAATTGATAAATTCACCATGAACGCGATTACTCCAGACAGCAGCACCATAAGCTACAAGTAAAACAAAAGAATCATGAACACAAAGCACAGTCATCATTATAATCCAGTAAAGATGTATTTTAAAAATTCGAACATCAACTATTAAAAACAAGACTAGCAGCCGAGCACAGTGGTACATGCCTGTAATCTGAGCGTCCTGGGAGCCAAGGCAGGAGGATTGCAAATTCAAGCCAGCCTGGGCAACCCTGCAACTTATCAAAAGCCTTTTTCAAAACTGTGAAGTAAAAAAGGGGCTGGAGAAGTAATGAACCGAAGTGTTCAATCCCCAGTACTGGGGGAAAAAAGAGGACTAGAAAAAGAATTAATCTGGAATACAGCAAGAACTGAATACAGAAGAGTAGAATGAACAGTGTTAAAAATGAAACCATGCAGAAGAACCAATGGAAAATCTGCAATAATAAACTTGTTTCTGAATATATGTTCATTTTTGCTCACTTTTCGAATTCATCTAAGGAAGGAATATTTTGTAGTATATTTTTCTTCTTTTCTTTTTTTTTGAGACAAGGTTTGGCTATGTTACCCAGGTTGGCTTCTAGTCCCTAGACTCAAGGAATCCTCCTGCCTCAGCCTCTCAAGTAGCTGGGACTGCAGGGGGGCATAGCCATGCCCAGCTGTAATAACTTATTAAGGAAGTAATACATATGCATTATAGAACCAGAAAACAAAGATAAATTTTTAAAAAAAGAATAAGAAATTATTATAATCCTAATCCCTATGCCATTTTGGAATATAGCCCTGCAGGTCTTTTTCCACTGCTCAGTTTTATTTATATTTGAGACAATAAACATTCATTGGATAGCTACAAAGTTAGGACCAGGCATTGAAAAGAACAAAATACATACAAAGTTATTACCCTCAAATAACTCAGTAACTACTTGAATACACAATAAAAAAAATGGTAACAGAAGTTTATGTTTATACAATTTATGTGCCCAAAATTGTTCTAAATATTTTATAGGCACGAATCCATTTCACTTTTTTTCTTTTTTGTGTTTTTAGTGGTAGTGAGGATTTAACCCAGGGACCCACTCTTCATCCCCAGGTCTCTCTTACTTGTTTATCTGAGCCAGGGTCTTGCTGAGTCACTAAACTGCCCAGGCTGGACTCGAATTTATGATCCTCCTGAGTCAGTTCCCAGAGAGCTGGGTCACAAGTGTGGATCATTCATTTAATCCTTTTAAACCACGGGGTAGCTGTAAAAATACCCTTTTTAAAAGATGAAATAACAGAGCACAGAAAGCTAAATAACTAGCTTAAGATCAGCAAGCTAGTAAGGAGCAGCAGTGAGATCATACCCAAGCAGTCTGGTTCCGGAGTGCCTGCTTTTAATCAGTGTGGCTCTCAAGAGCACACGCAGATTAAAACAGTTAAGGCCCCAAGCAGGGAAACACAGGGCAATGTGCGGAGTTACGTAAGCAAAGGGCATGTTCACGGACAGAGCAGAGATCAACTTGGCCAAGGAGCGGAATCAGTGCAATGTACTGCTGCATACACACAGAATGTTCTGCTCAAACCTGTCCTACGGTTTTATTTTAAAAATTACAAAGCCATTTTATATCTCTAAAGGGAATTTAAATATTAGCTAGCAGTTACATTACTAAGAAGTTTAAATTCCAAGGAAAACATATTTGAAGAGATTTCCTGTCTTAGTTAAGCTTTAGCAGATTTTAAAATAGTATAGTCATAAGAGACTCAGAGGAAGCTGGGGATTTAGCTCAGTGGTATAAGCACTGGCCTGGCAAGCGTGAGTTCGTGAGTTCAACCCCCACTACCAAAAAAAAATAAACAGGATCAGAGGAGTAGGATCTACATCCTTTTTAGGTTAATAAGAGTAATGCTACATTGCTTTTAATCAACAGTGTCTGTTAAATAGAAAGTGTTCCTTAAAGATTAAAAAAACTTAAAAAATGTGTAGAATATATTGTTAATTGTATTGAGTCCACAAACCTCACATACCTACAGTATTTCTTGATGACCTAGCATATCACTAAAGACTCAGCCTGTTTCTGTGACTCAGTGACGCCCCCTAGGGGCAGTAAGGAATGAAGGTGACTTTCCCTTACTAAATGGCTTCAGTTTGCCTGCTTCTATGAGGGATTTTTACAGCCATTCTGTCTCCCTTTGTCTCTCCCTCCTCTCACATCTCGCTTTCTTTATGTATCTATCTGTCTCTCTCGCTCTCGCTCTGGCAGTCCTGCTATGTGGCCTCGGCTGGCTTCTAATGTCTGATCCTTCTGATTCAGCCTCCTGAGTGCTGGGATTACAGGCATGTGCCACCATGCCTGACTTCCTAGTATAAAAACCGGTCAAAGAGTTATCACAAAAAGCCTCTGCCCTTGAAATTTCAGGTGTCTGAACAGAGGCTAGGATATTTGTAAGGTAAGAGGAAATATTTGAGAGATGGCCCAATGAGTGCTACTTTAAAAGAAAGTATATGCCAAAGTAGATGATTTTGAAACATCTATTGGCCTCATGGGTTGAACAGCAGAGCGGCCAATGTGGACTTTGTGTGTCCTGGTGGCATGCTCCCTGCTATGAGGAAGACTGAGAGGAAGGACCTACTGAGTTCAGGAATTTGAAAGCAGCCAGGGCAATACAGAATACCCATCTCGGGATTTAGCTCAGCGGCATAAGCGCCTGCCTTGCAAGCAGGCAGTCGTGAGTTCGATCCCTGGTACCGATAAAAAGAAAAAAGACAAAAAAAAAAAAAAAAAAAAAAAAGAAAAGAATACCCATCTCAAAACAAAGGTCGGGCAGCGGGCTGCTGAAAGTATAGCTCAATGGTTCAGCACTGCCTAACATACAAGACCCTGAGTTTAATCCCAGCACAGTGTGGGGAGGGAGAGAAATGCAGACTTCAGAGTCAGAAAGCACGGATTCAAGTTCCGGCTCTGGAGCTGGGGATACAGCTCAGTGGTACTATATCTTCCTGGCAAGTGTAAGAGCCTGAGTTCAATTTCTAGTACCAAAAAAGAAAAAAAAAAATTTCTGGCTGTTTTTAGCTGTGGAATCTTTGGCCAGCTACTAAACTCTGTCTTTCATTTTCCTCATCAGTAAAAGGAAGAATAACACTTTATTAACCTCATAAGGTTATGAGGAGCAAGTAAGTATTTGTAAATTGCTTTAAACAGTGCACGTAACAGAACGAGGGCTACCAGAACATTTGGTAAATAAATATCACTAATAAAAAAAAATCCCATCAATTGTGTTCTAGACGGCAAAGCTGAGGCAAGCAAAAATTCCTGACGAAGTGTTATGGACTACTGGTACGTCGAAGTCTTGAGCTTGTTACGGGATGGTACTGGGAAGCGGCTAAGTTGAGCCCTCATGTAGAGTTTAGGGACAGAATTAGCACTCTTACAAGGAAAGACAGAAAGGAGCAAGCTTTTCTCCTTTACTGTCAGCTGAGGATCCAAGACAACTGCTTTTTGCCTAGAGAGGGCTTTACCAAGAGCCCAACCATGCTGACAGCTGAGCCTCAGACTGTCAACCTCCAGGACTGTGAGAGATAAGCATTTGTTGTTTAAGCTACCTAGGCCATATTTTTGTAATAGAACCTGGTTATGGTTTGTGTCTAGATGTCCCCTCAAAGCCTCATGCGGTCATGGGGATGGCTTTGTTAGAGGTTGCTGAATTTAGAGTGTGTGTTGGCTCTGTAGTGTAGAGCTGGGATTCAGGGTAAGTGATTGCTGGATCAGTATAAGACTTGTTTTGCCCTTTCCTCTTGTTGCTTTTGCTGTCTTTGGCTGCCATGAACTACTGCCCCTCTGCCATGTGCCACCCTACCTTAGAACTGGCCGATTATGGACTGAAACCTCTATAAACTGTGAAATAACTATAATTTCCCCCTTTTAACTTTGGGTGTCGGATATTCTGTCTCAGCAACAAGGAACGTAACTAAGACACACCTGAATTGAAAGGGAGAATTGTATTTTCTAATTTAAAATGTCCCAAAGCAAACACACACACACACACACACACACACACACACACATATATATCCCAAAGCACACACTTTTGATCCCCCAACTCCACTCACAGGTCTATATTCAGAAAAGGGAGAAAAAGCATGACTTGTGGGCAAGTGCACAAGGATGCCCATGTGAACACTATTCATAGTGGCCAGGAATGGGACAAAAATCAAACACCAAAACAGGACTATTATACTATATTAGACCCTAAAAAGAATGATTTGGAGAGATCTGGATGAGATATTGCTAAGTCACATGATCCCACTTTTGTCAAAAAGCAAATGTTTTATTTAGGCATGTATTTTTATGGATGTATGTAGCAAAGAGGAAAAATACAAAAGAGCAAACACCATAATGCAGACATGACTTACTTTTAAGGGAACCGGATGGGGTAATGGGATGCTGAAGCCTATACAAACAGAAAGGCTGAGGAAAAAGAATCCAGGATAAAAATAGCATATGTGGAAGACTTCCAGGAAAACGATGGAATAGTAAGCAACAACTCAGCCTCTCCAAGATTTGGAACCTAGACACCAGAAGATAACTTGGGAAATAAAAAAAAAAAAAAATGGGGAAACAGATCCCCAGGAACTAGGAAGGATTTGACAGAAAAATGAAAACCTAGGAGAAGTTGTAGAGACATAACACAATGTGGAGAAAGAAAGGGACAATCTGCACTTTCTCCCTGGCTCCCAGCTGGTGGCTCTCAGGAAAGGGAGACCAAATCTACAGAGACAAAATATAACACCACAAGACATCGAGATGCCAGCTTTATAAGAAACTTTCTTTTTTTTTTTTTAAATTTTATTTAAGGAGAAAAAGAAAAGGGTACAAGTTATAGAGAATTTCAGAAAAAATAAACAGTAGGAAATCACTAGCTAATAGATTGCATATTGTCATCTTAGAAATAGTTGTTCAAGTTACAAAATTAAAGCATATAAAGTGGACTTTCAAACAATGAGACTGGAAACAGTTTTGTTCAATGATCCAACAAAATTCAGTAATATGGTTATCTATCTTATACACTCAAATATACATGCAGTTGGGGCTGGGGATTTAGCTCAGCGGCAAAAGCGCCTACCTTGCAAGTGTGTGGTCATGAGTTTGATCCCCGGGACCGATAAAAAGACAAAAAAAAAAAAAAATTATATATACATGCAGTTATATCCTTTAGAGCACTGTCTTTTCCTCTCTTTTGTACAATGACAATTACACATTTTGGGTTTTATTACTCCCACAGTTCTTATTACTTTTTTTTTGAAGAGAGTAAAACCAAATGTGACATAACAGAACAGAGTCAGTCAAACAAGAAACTTTCAACAATACCCTACAAAAAGCCAATGAAGCCAACAATGCCAGTAAGTAAATGTCATGGTTTATGTCTGTGTCCCCCAGGCCTCATGAGTTTGCATTGTGCATTTGTGATGCTTCATTGTCTAGTGCTTGGATTGATGGTGTCAGTGCTCCACCCACATAGGGGTGGAGCCAGGATGTGATGTAATGGCAGGAAGAAGGTGTGTCTTGCTCTTTTGCTGGTTCCTGCTTGCTGTTTGCAGCCACCATGAACTGCGGCCCAGTCGTGCCTGCCTGCCTTGGAGCCAACTGAGTGGGGACTGAAGCCTCCAAAAACTGTAAGAAATAAACCTTTCCTTTCCCAACTTGGGCTTCAGGTATTTTGTCTCAGCAACGAGTAAAAAGTAACTAAGACAGTAAAGAAGAATGAATACATCTGAAGAGATGAGCAGTTAAGCAACAGAAAAAAAAAAAAAATACAAGGAAGTCACTAATGGGAAAAATCACTCAATGATAGGAGTAAGTCAGTACTTCCCAGTAATAACTCTCAAGCTGAATGGTGTCAATTGCCCCTTCAAAAGACACAGATTGATAGCATGAATTTTAAAAAAATTAAATCCAATGATATGCTATATATAAGAAACATATTTAATTCAGAAAGAAACTCACAGATTGACAATCAAAGGATGGAAAACAGTATTCCATGCAACAGGAAACCAGAAAAGTGTAGAAGTAACTATCGTAACTTCAGACAAAGTGGATTTTAAGCTAAAACTGATCAGAATAAACAAAAAGTCACTACATACTGGTTAAAGGAATAATTCAATAGGAAGAGGTAATAATTATAAACATATACACTAAATACTAGCACAGTCTACCTAACTTCATAAAACAAATACTGTTGGACATTAAAAATATCAGATAAACACCAATACAATTATAATGGGGACCTGAATAACCCACTGTCATAAATGGACAGATCAACTAGATAAAAATTAATGAAGAAATACTAGAGTTGAACCAAACCTTTGAACAAATGGACTTAATAGATACCTACAGTGTTCTCTCCAACAACAAAATACAAATTCTTCTAGCAGCACATGAGATATTCTCCAAAATAGACCACATACTAGCCCCATATGGTATGCTTAAGGAAGTGCAAAAGAATCAAAATTATCTCACGCATATTATCAGATTATGGTGCAATAAAACAAGAAATCAATGGCAAAAGAAACCACGTAATTTGCAAATTATGCAAATACATAGCAATTAAAATCCTTTTGAATAATCAATAGATCACAGGTAAAATTAAAGAAGAAATTAGACAGTTTTTCTTTTTTCTTTTTTTTTGTCTTTTTTTGAGGGGGGTCTCGCTATGCAGTTCAGCTCACTTTGTAGCCCAGGCTGGTCTTGAACTCACAACAATCCTCCCACCTCAGCCTCCCGAGTGCTGGGATTACGGTGTGAGCCACCACGCCCGCAATTAGACAGTTTCTACAATCAAACAATAATGTTGGTATGACACACCTGAACCTATGTGATACAATGAAAGCAGTACTAAAGCAGGCACCTTAGAGGAGTGAATTCCCACATCAGAAAAACAGTAAGCTCAAATAACCTGATGATGCACCTTAAGGTTCTAGAAAAACCCAAATACAAAGCAAGGACAAGGAAAGAAATCATAAAGAGCAGAGCAGAGCAGAAATTAATGTAACTGAGATTAAAATATCAATATGAAAAATCAAACAGTGATTCTTTGAAAGAATATGCAAAGGGCCAAGGATATAGCTCAGTGGCACAGTGCTTGCCTGGCAAGCGTGAGGTCATGAGCTTGATTCTGGTATTTAAAAGGGGGGGGGGGCTGGGGATTTAGTTCAGTGGCATAATCCCCTGCCTTGTAAGCACGCGGTCATGAGTTTGATCCTCAATACCGATTAAAAAAAAAAGTAGAAAACCTTTAGCCAATCTTACCAAAATAAGAAAAGACCCAAATCCATGCAATTAAACATGAAAAAAGCAATGAGTTCAGCTCAAATTCAGATCATTGGTTACCTGTACTCTAATAAAACTGGAAGATTCAGAAGAAATGGACAGACTCCTAGATACATATGAACTACCAAAGCTGAACCAAGAAGGTATGAAAATCCTAATAATCTAACATTAGTGTAATAAAATTGAAGAAGTAATAAAAATGCCAACCAACAAAAGCCTAGGAAGTCCCAATTCACTGCAAAATTCTACAGAAACTTTTAGACAAGATCTAACACCAGTACTCAGCAAACTTCTAAGTCAAACTGAAAACAAAGCAGTACTCCCAAAGTCATTCCTGAAAGCACGCACTACCCTGATTCCAAAACCAAAAAGGATTCACCAAAAGGCAAAACAAAACAAAAAACTACAGGCCAATCTCCCTCTCTACCCTCTCCCTCTCCCTCTCTTAATCTTTTTGACACCGTGTTTCACTATGTAGTTCAGGCTGGCCTTGAACTTACTTGGTAACCCAAGTTGGCAACCTCTTGCCTCAGCCTCCTGCTTGCTGGGATTATAGGCATGCACCACTACACCCAGCAAAGGCTAAACTCTTTAAAGAATATACACAAAAATATTCAATATTATAAGGCACTGAAAAAAGAATGCAGCAGGTCACCAAAAAGATACATCATGACTAAGTAGGATTTATTCCAGGGATGCAAAAATAGTTCAACATGCAAAAAGCAATAAACCAGATAAATAGAAAAGTAAGGACAAAAATCCTATGATTCGATGTAGAAAACGAATTTGACAAAAACCCAACATCTATTCATGATAAAAAGCCTGAAGAAAGTAGGTATAATTTTATCTCAATCTGATAAAAAGCCATCTATGACAAATCAACATCCAACATCACACTAATCGAGAAGCTGAAAGCTTTCCCTCTAAAGCAGAAACAAAATGCTCTCACCATCCCTGTTCAATATAGTTCTCGAAACATTAGCCAGAGTAATTAAGATGAGAAATAAAAAGCGTATCAACAGCAAAAGAACAAGTTAAATTATCATTATTTGATGATATGAAGACCCCAAAAACTCATGGAAAGATTCTTAGAAGTAATAACTAAATTCAGTAGCACAACATGATACAAAGTCAGTATTCAAATATCTGTATTCCTGGGGGTCGGGGATTTCGCTCAGTGGAGAAGTACCTGTCTGGCAAGTATGAGATCCTGAGTTTGATTTCTGATACGCACACACACAAAAATCTGTACTCCTGTACACCAATAATAACTCACGGAGAGAGAAAATAGGGAAACTATACTTTTTACAAAGGCATTAAGAGAAATGAAATACTTAGGAATTAACCTACCCAAGGAAGTAAAAGACTTCTGCAATTAAAACTACAGTACTCTGAGAAAAGAAATTGAAAAGGACATGAGAAAATGGAAAGATGTCCCCAGTTGCTCAATACGTAGAATCAATATTGTCAAAATGGTGGTACTTTCAGAACTGTTTACAGATTTAACACAATCCCAATAAAAATACCAATACCATTCCTCACAGAACTAGAGCAAGCAATCCTAAAATTCATACAGAACCTGGGCTAGGGATCAAGTGCTTGCCTGGTAAGTGCAAGGCTCTGAGTTCAATCCCCAGTACCAAAAAAAAATTCATACAGAACCCGAAGAGACCTGAACAGTAAAAGCAATTCTGAGCAAGAATGGCAAGGCAGGGGTATCACATTTCCAGATCTTAAGTTATATACTACAAAGCTACAGTGTTAAAAACAGCATGGTATCAGCAACAAAACAAAACAAACAAAAAAACAATTTGTGGATGAATGGAATACAATACAGAATGCAGAAACAACTCCAGATACACTCAGCAACCTTATCTTTGATAAAGGGGCTGAAATGCTTTTGCTGTAGGAAAGACAGTCTCTTTAACAAATGGTGCTGGAAAAACTGGTTATCTACAAGTAGAAGGTTGAGCCTAGATCCATATCTCTTAGTATGTACTAAACTAAATTCAACGTAGATCAAAGATCTAAATATTAAAATAGAGACACTCAATGTGCTGAAAGACAAAATAGGTCAAATTCTTAAAGACATAGTTAAAGGCAAAGATCAGAACCCTAGTTGTAGCAGAAATAATACCAAGAATCAACAAATGGGATCATATCCAATTAAAAGCTTCTGCACAGCAAAAGAAGTAACCAATAGAGTAAAGATACAGCCCACAGAAGGGGGAAAAAACTTTGCCAGCTACTCCTGCAAAGACTAATATGTAGAATACATCAAGAACTCAAAATATTAGACCTTTCAAATGCAAAGAGCAAGTCAAATAATGGACATTGGAAATGAACATACACTTCTCAGATGAAGTAGTACGAATGGTAATAAAACATGTTCAATATTGATGGCCATTTGAGAAATGCAAATTAAAACAACACTGAGATTCCACCTGACTGCAGAAAGAACAGCTGTCATCAAGTGCAACAATAACAAGAGCTGGAAAGGCTGGAAAGAAAAAGAAACTTCCTGGTTGCTAAGAGCATAAACTGTGAAAACCAGTCAGAGAGTCCTCACAAAGACCAGGAATTTCACTGGACCCTGCTATTTCCCTTCTAGGAATCTTCCCAAAAGAGTTAAAAGACATCCTAACACAGCGATACAGGCATACCCACTGTTACAGCAGCACAGCTCATAAGAGCTAAATCTTGGAAGCAGCCTAGATGTTCATGGACAGATGAATGGATATAAATGTGGTCTTTATACACAATAGCAAACTAGTGTGCCACAAAGAAGGATAAACTTGAGTCATCCGAAGGAAAATTGGTATTCTTTGTGACCATACTGATAAGTGAAATGAATCAGATACACAAGCTTAAATATCACATGGTGGGCTGGGGATTTAGCTCAGCGGCATAAGGGCCTGCCTGCCAAGCACTAGGTTGTGAGTTCAATCCCCGGAACAACAACAACAACAACAAATATATATATCAATCACATGGTTTCTCTTATACGAAAAATCAAATCTATAAAAAAAGTGCAAAATAAGAGACAAAACATAAAACTTATTGTAATCCATCATGGCCAGTGTATATAAAGGTGTAATTTATTTGGTTTTTCAGGGTTTTTTTTTTTGGTCTCACCTTGTAATTCAGGCTGGTCTTGCCCTCACTATGTAATCTAGCCTGGCCTCGAACTCACAATGATCCTCCTGCCTCAGCCTCCCAAGTGCTGGGATTATAGGCATGCATCACCACGCCTAACTCTTAAAAGTGTACTATGATTTAATGTAATTGCTTTACGTGTTTATGTTCTTTGGACTGTTAGTCTGGCTGTTAATCTGTTTATGGTATTTAATTTGATAAGGACACAAAATAAATGAATCTAACTCTGGGGTAGAGGGGACGGGAAAAAACTGAGATGCTTTGTGCCTGTACCAATTCCTTACAACCAATGGCATCTCATGTACTACAAACATGTATTTATTAAGAATAAATTTTTAATCAAATACTATCCAAAATGACTATATTACATAAAAGTATACACATACGCATGTATGCATATTTATGTGCACATAAAAAAAAAGAGTATCATCAAAACAGTAAAGCATTTTAAGGATTCCAAGGGCTTCCACTTTCTTCTTTTTTTTTAATCTTTCTTGAGACAGGGTTTTACTACACAGTTCTGGCCTTGAGCTCACTTTGTAGCCCAGGCTGGGCTCAAACTCATAACAATCCTCTTGCCTCAGCCTCCCGAGAACTGGGATTACAGGAGTGCACCACCACAGCTGGCTGTTTTTCTTCATATTTTTATGTATGTTCGAAATCTATACAATGAGCATGCATTATTTTTATCAAAACAAAGCCAACAAACCTGCATTTTCATTATAAAAATTAAAATTAAACATCACAATTATTTGTGGGCTGTAGATTGACATCATCAAACAGTAACCAGGCATCCAAAGATCTGAATTATAGCCTTGGTTTGGCCTCTAACCTAGGCCAAAACCTATCTCTCTGTGCCTGTTTCTTCATCTGAAACACAACCTTTTCCTTGTCATCCATGAAGGGTGATTAAGAAAATTAAATGTGAGAACAGATCTGAGATTGTATACTGAGACAGTGTACTCTATAAAGTGAAAATTGTATTACTTTTGGAAAGATTATCATTACTTTGTGTCTTAAACACCAAAATAATCAGAACTTACCACAGCAGAGACGGACCAGGGACCAAATATTCCTCCCTCTCCAAACACTGGCTCAAAGAAGGGCACAGCGACTAGCAACATGGCAGAAGACATTGGAGCCTGGTAATACAGCAACTGCATTGAGTTGACTTGCAGCTCATGCTGTTTGGCACCTACCCACTGAAAATTAGGAGATAAAACAAGTCAGACAAAAGAAAAGCATCACCGATCAAAGACGCAACTCTAACCACGCAGATGGAGATGTGGGGCACAGGCTCAGAGAAGAAGGCACGCCTAATTATTCTGTAAGACTGCAAAGGTCAGTCAGATATATGAATACTCTTCAAACCCTGGGTAAGAGGAGGCTTACAAATTCAATTTCAATCATCTGTTTTCTATTTCTCCACTTCTCAATTCTGTAAAAGTGGGGAAATATCTTCCCTTCCTGATCCTACTGAAGAGGGAAAAGTATATGCATGTAGGGGCCCAAACTCATCAGAGATCTTGGGAAACTAAGGCAGGCAGGGAAATTTAGGTGATGAGAAGAACTGTAAGTACAGTCTTTCTAAAATTGGTCAAAAAAGAAAAACAGACTGGGTTATAAGGCAGGTTAGAGACTAACAGACTGACCTTGGTCATGTCCAGCAGGCTGCCAGTGTCTGTGGTTTAAAAGCTATTTGGTCTTTTTCGTCACTTCAGGAAACCCAATCAATGGTAGAAGACAACGTTCCTCTCTATGGATGACTTTTCTGTGCCTAGTATTCCCCAACCAGTGCAATATACACTGATCACTGCAAATCCTAAAACACTGTAACATTCAGTAGAAGCAACACCTCAAAACCTCAACTCCCATCAGTCCTCAAAATGCTTCCAAACACGACTGAAAAGGAGCCTTTGAGATCTGCCAAGAAGAGTCATGCTTTTGAGTAACTTTTACACACTCCCTTCCCCAAGGGCTGGGCGCCCTGTTCCAGAAGTGCCTTTCCTCTCCACTTCTCGGCCAGCCTCACCGGCGGCTGTGGTCTCCGCCTCTGCCACAGAACTCCCTGGAATGGTGGGCCTTGCTGTCCCTCACCCTTGCACACCCTGGCTTGTGCCTGCCACCCTCTCACGCTCTCCTGAAGGGCACCATCACCACAGCCGCAGGCCTTCCTGACTGATCATCTCTTTCTTTCCTGCTGATACTCACGGCTCAGGCCGCCCTTCTGCGAGGTCTTCTGTCATGCTTGGGACAGAACTTTGAGCCTCACAGGCACTAGGCAGACACCCACCTCCTGTGGGCTACACTGCCAGCCCTTCCTGAGTATCTGCAACCTCTTGGCTTCCACAGCTCCCGGCCATTTTCACTTAGCCTGCTGCAGAACTGGTTTAAAATCAGCCACCTGCCTTCCAGGACAGGGCTCTCCTGTGTCGCTCCAATCCGTACTGCCATCCTCTCCCCAGGAGCCCACTCCCCGCTTTCCTCTCTCACATTCTGTCCCATGGACAGAATGTCTGCAAGGTCTCGGGGGTGGCTCTCACTTTCCCAGGTCCACGCCTCGGCCCTGCTGCCTTCACTCCTAATGAAGCAGAGACAGGTCCCAAGGCTCACTCGCCTTCCTTTCTTCTCTTAAGGCCCCTTCACTGGCACCACAGTTACGCTCCTTCACCACAGGGATGATCCAGCCACTCCACCTAAACTCCTGCAGAGCACAGACACTTCCTCCGAGGACAGTAAGACTCCACCAGCTGGTCTCATCTGAACCTCAGCTCCGGCCTTGTGGGACGCACCTAGGGACTCCAGCCTCACTGAACTAATCCAGTCCGTCTCGAATTCTCTGTGTCTTCATCAAGTAAAGGAAAGACCTGCTACATCCCACGGCTGAGCAAACTCCTGTGCATCCTTCCACTTAAACAGTTAACTTTAGGTCTTACATCCACACTCTGAAACAAGAACTGCCATCTAGTCCCCAGAACATTTCTCACGCCAGGAGCCCACCAGCTGTCTCCACGTGCTCCTACAATGCTGGGTTATAGCTGCTTTCCATGAATGTATCCCCAAGGCTAAGAATCAGGCAGAAGAGATGCCTGCTGAATGAACAAGTCAACTTTTGTTACTAAAAGCTAACAGCTAAGGACTCCTTTTTCAATTCCTTTTAGTGTCTCCAGCAGTGCAAAAAATGACTTAAAAAATACACAGATTTTCAAGAGGCAGATACAACAGGAATTTTGGGGGGATCTAGCTGTGGTAAGAATACTTTTACTATTTATTGGTAACAGAATTTGCTCATTAGATTACTATTGAGTCTACAATCATTCACTGGTCAATCTCATTTCAATCTCATTTCAAAATCTATCTTAAGGATAAAAAAATCCTTTGATTCTAATCATCAGTAATTTTAAGACTTCTGTGAACAAAAATAGTCATACTGACACAAACAATGAGTACTGTGAATAGAAATTATGTATAAGGAGAATAGAAACTAACATTTGATAAATGAAAAATCTTAATTTTAGTAAACATTTAACCCACTTAGGCCAAAAAATGCACTTAACAGATAAATGGGAATGTTCATTTACTGTACCTAATTACAAAGTTTAAACTCACTAAAGTGCATCCAAATAATTTTTATTTTTTAAGCACAAAGTTGAGCTCCTAAGACTTCTCTGCAGTAAAAGACAGGATATCAGAGCTAAGTAAGTAGACTGAGTGAGGGCTCCATTTCTTCATGCTACTGTTCTTGCCTTTCATAAACAGCTCTCAAATACCAAAAAAAAAAAAAAAAAAAAAAAAAAAAAGAGTATTTGCAGCTATACTACTTTAAAAAAAAAAAAGCTATAGAAATGATCACTGCCATAGTTTAAAATTCTAGGGCTGAGTTACTGAACCCCTGACATTTCTAACAAGAATGCTTTCAGGTGTACCTACAGCCTAGCCTCACTACAGTAAGTTAATGTAGTGTAAAACTGATTACAAACTTTGGCTTTGAGTCCCTATGCAGGCACACTCAGAACTCAGACCAAGGTTTTCATTACTGAGAAAACACTGTTTCCTCGTACTGTGCGCTAAGTTGTTTATTCCCCACTGCATAAGAAATAAAAGACATTTGTATGCTGGGATTTTATGGTAAAGCCGTAAGTGAATTCATGAACAAATTTTTGATGAATGTCAGCTATAACAGACAAGGCACTGTTGTGCCTGAAAAAGTGAGGTACTTTTTAAATTTGTTTTTCTGTTTGCTTGTTTTGGTTTAGTTTTTGAGACAGGGAATCACTATGTAGCCCAGGGTAGCTTTGACCTCTTGATGATCCTCCTGCCTCAGCCTCCTGAGTGCTGGGATTACATGTGTGCACTACCACACCCATCAAACCACTTTAAAAATACTCGGTTGATATAAACTATTAAAAACCAATACATAAGTTAAGGCAAAGAAAAAATTTTCTTTCCTGTTCAAATTCCTATAACTTAGTCATTTCTTCACAGCAAACTTCAAAATCAAAGAATAAATGATGAATATAACCAAAGAGCTTACAAAGCAGAAGTCTTATTTCTCATTCTGTAAAGCTTGCCCAGAAAATAATGTAACTTCACCCCAAACTCAGTGTGTTAAGCACGGGTATTATACACTTACAAACAAGTAGGTATTTGGTGAGCATCACACACCAAGTTCCTGTTTCCTTTCTTCTCTTCACCTTGAGTCAGACAATTTATGCATTACGCTCTCTTCCCAACAGTCTATTGCCTCTATACTGTATTTTCTAAACCTTGGGATACAGCTTCAAAATTTATGAAATCTGCTAAAAAGGCACATAAAGAAAAAGAAAATTACCAACCACTTGATAAAGAGATGTAACTAAAACACCAAGAGCTGCAAACACCATTCCAAGGAAATTAAACTTCACATCGTAATAAGAATTTAGGATTACACCTAAAGTTATAGGAATCTGTAAAGAAAAAAAGGCAAATGCTGTTCAGTTTACGTTCAAGATACATACACTCTGCATTCCTTTTACTCTGTCTTATATGCTTAGTCACAAACACTTAATTGGGTAACAATGAAAGAGGCTTTTTTTTTCCATTTGGGAAAACTATTAATTCTACCTCCTAAACAGCAATTCTTTATTGCTGTTCACATTTAATTCTATTTTAAATTTGGGGTAAAATGATGAGTTAATGCGGTATGCAAGAAAATACCACAGGTACTTACGCACTGGTAAGTAAAGGGACTCCAAAACTAGCGTTTACAAAACATAAGCAAAACCACGTAACAAAAACATTAAGATCTTAAATGCAAGTCACCAAATGCTAACATTACTTCTGTGACTCTCCTTTTATTTAAAATGCAGACAGTTTTCTGCAATATGTTGGGCAGGTATATTCTGAGACATTTTGAGTCGACTTTTTCATGTTTATCCTTTGTGATTTGATCTCTCTAGGAGAAAAGCTGTTTTTGAGGTTTTACAGATATTCTGATATACTGGACTACACCACTTTCTTGCCAATCACAGCACTACAGTCCTGTCCAACACTAACTGCTAAAACCCATACGAGCACACCCTTCTTGGGTTAAGAGCCCAGGATAGGGCCAACAAGGCTCCTTCCCCCCCCCCCCCGCCTCCCGCCAAAAAAACTCGAAGTTCGGAAGATTGCTCCGGGATTCCAGATGCTGGGAGAGGGCGTGGCGCAAGGTTAAAACAGAGTGCGTTCAAACTTCCCGGGACGGTGACGTCCAGGCTGAGGGCTGCGCCGCCTGCAGCTGGAGCTACTCACCAGCGTGAGCTGAATCCTGGTGGAGAAGCTCTTCTGGTAGCACAGGGTCTGGATGGCTATAATCACCGGTGTGGTCATGGCCTTCGCCAGCTGATAGGTGCCGATGGTGTTGTTCTGCAGCGAGAGGTTGGTGAAGACCACAAAGCCACAGAAGCTCAGAGCCAGGAGGAGGAGCTTGGAGGGCGGCAGACTTTTGGGAGCAAAGATGTCCAGCTTCTGGCAGATGTATAAGCCCAGCCAGGTGACCACGAAGTGCACCAGGGTTAAGCTCATATTGGGGAAGCCGTGGTGCACATAGATCCATTTGTTGAGGAACACGATGCAGATGGACACTAGCAGGTTGAACAGGAGCCCGGCGGCGATTCGCCCGTGGCCCCGGACTCGCTCGGCCAGAGATGCCATGACCTCCTCCGCGCCGGGCCGTGCGGCCTCCGAGGCGCCGGCGCCGTCGTCCTCTGCCGTCTTCCCCGCCGCCGCCTCACCGACCGGCCGGGGTGAGATAGGCGCCGCCGCGCACTCCCTCCTCACCTCCCGGGGAGCCCGCGGGTCACGTGACCCAGCGCCCGCGCTTCCGCCCAGCGCCGCGACTGCGCAGGCGCGGTGGGGCGTTACAGCCGCTGCCTGCGTGGCTCCGGAGGCTTGGTGCTGCGCCCTGCGGGTGCGCTGGGCTGTGCAGAGCTGAGCAGGTTTTCTGCGAGAGGACAGAAGCTGAGCAAGGTTAGCGTCTTCGCTATGGAGAGGAAAAGATTATATACTGAAGGAGTAATGTAAAAGATTTTACCTTGAAAGTATACGCAGCGTGTGCTGGGTGACACCTGTAATCCTGGCTTTCCAGAGGCTGAGGACAGACAGAGCAAAAGTTCAAGCCTAACCTGGGCAAGCTGTTTCAAAAGAAGAGACAAAAAGTACAATTATAAAAAGGGCTTGGAATTTTTGTTTTGTTTTGTTTTGTTTTGTTTTTTTTGGTACGGGGAATCGAACTCATGACCTCATGCTTGCCAGGCAGGCGCTTAGGCCACTGTTTGGACTATTGGTTCATTCCCCAGTATAACAAGCAAAAACCCTAAACTGAGAGCATGCAGAACCATAATGAGCTCATAATGTAGGTTTTTCAGTATTGTGGCATATTTGCTTCAAACGTTTACTTAGGTACAGATCACATCTCTTCCACCCTTAAATACGGTGATCCTGAAAGGACGTGTTCTGTAGTACCATAGTGTTGTTCACACGCCTAAGAGGCTTAACAGTAATACTCTTAACAGCATCAGATAGCAGTTCAGGTGCAGATTCCGAAGGTGAAGGGGGACTTTAGACTTTGGGTATGTACTGCCTGACTGTGCACATCTTTTGCTTGTTTGTTTTGAGATAGGGTTTCGCTCTGCAGTCCTACATAAGCTTGCTTGTGGCCCAGGCTGGCCTGGAAGTCGCAACAGTTGCCTGAGCCTCCTGAGCGTTTGTGCATGTTTATATTCACACTGCTGCAATGAGACTGACTTACCTTATTCTGCAACACCAAAAATGATTTATCTTCCACAATTTGATAAAAAGGAAATCGTGAGAAATTATTTTTAGTACATGTTTGCAGTTCATAGCGATTACATTCCTTGTGGAGAGCTGGAAGGGTAGAATTTTAATTATTTAATTATTTTCATCTCCACCCTTTCTCTCCTCCCCCTCCCTCCATCTCTTTTTTAAAATCAAATTTTTTATTAGTACATTTTAGATACATATAGCAATCACATCCATCATAGAAACTTTGTGTCTGTACGTATCACTTGGTTCGTTTTTTATTCCTCTCTATGCCTTCAACCCCTCCTCCCCTCCCTATTTGTAAAAGCTTTGTTTCCATGTTTTTCTTTCCTTCTTTTTTTTACGTTTCTCTTCTTTCCTCTCCCCTCTCCTTCTTCTTTGTGGCTGAGTAGTACTCCATTGTATTAAAAAATCCCACATCTTCATATTGCAGGGGTCTCCAGTAGCAGGGTAGTACTCCACTGTATGGATAAATGCCATATTTTCTTTATTCATTCATCTAGAGAAACTGCTTTTACATTTCCAAGGAACTGAACAACCTTTCACAGGGCTTATTATTTTGTAAATTACCTGTTTCTGTCCTCTCTCCATTTTCTTTAGGGATAGTACAGGTAGTACTGTGGGAACTGGGAGACCATTCCCCTCCATCCATTTGAGTTTGGATGGCACCCCAAGGCCAATCATCCTTCCATTATTCTGAGAGAAGTAAAAAATAAAATTACACCGACCCAAGAAATCCCTGAAGGTCTAGGCTAGATTGAGTGCCAGTCAGATCTCCTGGACTCACCTTCGGTAAACTTTTCCCCACCCAACCCTTATTAAAAGTCCATAAATACATACTACATCTTATCCATACAATTATATCAGAGAGAATTATGGGATAGGCACGCTCTCTGAAAGCACCTAAGATGACTCAGTATGCTGTCAGTTAGTCCTGTAAATTACCCAGATGCCCAGTGGGAGACAGCTGCCTGGGGTGGCACCCTGACTTCTCAGTGTGCTGCACCTGGTTCCCTGTTTCCCCCAACACCACTTTTCTGTTTATGCCACCTTTCTTGTTTCTGCTATCATGGACCTTGTACACAAAGCCTGGAATCTACCTGCTGGATCCATGAGCACAGGAGTATTGTCTTATCTTTGTGTAAGACCTTATATGCTTTTGGGGCATAGAAGATTTTTAATGTTTTTAATTCACTTTTTCAGTATTTGAACCCACAGCTTTTTTCATGACAGGCAAGGACTCTGCCTATGAGCTATATCCCCAGAACACAGTATGATGGCTTCTCCAGCGTGGTCAGGAAACAGTCTACTGCTCCATTTTAAATCAATGCTTGGCATTTTATTTTCCTAGAAAATTACGCATTTTACTTAAGTACTTGGTTTGAGTAATATATAGTATTATATACTATTTCACCTAATATTATCTCTGTCTCTCTGTCTCTCTGTGTCTCTGTCTCTCTGTGTCTCTGTCTCTGTCTCTGTCTCTCTCTGTCTCTCTCTCTCTCTCTCTCTCTCTCTCTCTCTCTCTCTCTCTCTCCAGTCTATTAGTTCAGACTATCACTAAACTCAGTATGTGTCCCAGGCTGGCCTTGAATTTGTGGCAATCCTCTTGCCACGGCCTCCTGAGTGCTAGGATTATAGACATATGCTACGATGCCCAGCCTATATACACTGCTTTTTTTTTTTTTTTTCAGTGTTGAGATTAAACCTATCCTAAGCAAGTGCTCCACTGAGCTATACTCTCAGACTTCCCCCTACCCCCCAGGATCTTTTTGTAATCCTCTGCTGGTCTTCTGGTCTTGAATTAGTAGTCCTCTTGCCCCTTACTGTTGGGATTACAGGCATGCACCACCATGCCTGGCTCCCAAACCTTTTTACTTATTTATTGAGACAGGCTCTCACTAAATTGCCTAGGCTGGTAGTAAATTTGTGAGCCTCCTGCCTCAGCCTATTAGCTGGGATGCCTATATTACAGGCATGTACTGCAATGCCAGGTGGGTTTTCTTTGTTCCTTTGTTAGCTCTTCAAATAGTTTATGGATTTTAATGGGTTTTTGAAAGATCTGCTGATTTTTGTCTTTTCAAAGATTATTTCTACCAACTTGTGCCAGGTCATTGTTATAGTATCTATTTGTGCCAGGTCATTGTTATAGTATCATTTTCTGGTGCTGGAGCTCTAACTCAGAGCCTCATGGTTCATTTACTTTTATTTAAATGAGAATAGCTTAGAATAACTTTGGTCACAGACCTTGAGACAATGGATCACTCTCCTTGGCCTTAAGTTTTAAGTAGTCTGATTGATAGTTTTAATTTTCTCTTAAGGAGTTGTTCAAACATTTCTTGAGCACCTGCTTTATGCCAGATCTATTTTTGGCACTTAAGAATAATGTCAAGTAGGGGCTGGGGATTTAGCTCAGCGGCATAAGCGCCTGCCTTGCAAGCAGGCAGTTGTGAGTTCGATCCCCGGTACCGATAAAAAAAAAAAAAAAGAATAATGGCAAGTACAAGCAGACCAAGCCCACTTTTATAGCGCTTAGTGAGAGGACTGGTACTAAGCAACTATAAACCACAATAAATGACCGTTGTAAAGTAAGAGACCATGGTTCTACCAGTACACTAAAATGGCAAGCCCTAAATTTTGGGAAGGAGGTGTGCTGAAAGCCTTCTCCAAGGAAACCAAGCTAAGATTTGAGGTTGGGTAACAGTTAAATTTTTTTTTTTTTTTTGTCTTTTTCATTTTTATCAGTACCGGGGATCAAACTCACAACTGCCTGCTTGAAGGCAGGCGCTTATGCCGCTGAGCTAAATCTCCAGGCTCAGGTAACAGTTAATTTGGGCAGGGTCTGAAGTCTGGTTCTCCCATAATCACCCCGACATATTCTACTTTGTGTGCTGCTCTTCCTACCAGGTTCAAACGTCCCCAGTTCTTAGCGCAGTGTGAGTCTGTCCCCTCTGTACTGCCAGCCTCCGCGCAATTGGCAGCTACATTACTTACTGTGCATTGCTCTTGCTGGGCACTGGCAGCAAGATGCGGGTCACGAGGTGAACCGGCGCTGTCTTTCAGTGCCATGTGATGCTATGCTAAACTGTGGTAGCTGGTGGACTGGGTGTGTTAAATGTGATTCAGCTTTGGATATATATATATATATTTTTTTTTTTTTTTTTTTTTTTTTTTTTTTTTTTGGTGCTGGGGATCTAACTCAGGACCGCGCGCTTGCAAGGCAGGCACTTATGCCGCTGAGCTAATCCCCAGCCCGGCTTTGGAAATTTCAATTAGAATAAATTTAGTGGACCTAGTAGCTATGTTAAGTCAAGGAACATTTTCTGCTTACAATATGTTAAGTGTAGGATGAGTTTACTGAGACATAACTCCATTTTAAGTCAAGGAGCATCTGCTGGGAAAGCATGAACTCTGAAAGTTGGATTGAAAGATCAAAATGTTAGGGCTGGGCTGTATCTCGGTGGTCGCCACCTGCTAGTAGGCATGCATGAAGCTCCATTATAGAGCCCCAGCTTCCAAGAAGAAGAGAACAAAAAGCATAAAATATCAAGTGTCTCCTTTTGTTGAATATATCAGTTATTTCCTTTTAAGATTGCAGAGTGCTGTTCTTTTGAATGAATACACAACTGGTTACCTCATCACAAGTCAAGCAGCACCTAGTTAAAATATGAACTCTGAAATTTGGGATAAAAGGTAGAGAGATCAGGGCTAGGATGATGTAGCTTGGGAACACAGCATCGGTTTAGCATGCACAAGGCCCTAGTTTAGATGCCCAGCGCTGCAAAAAGAAACAGGATGAAAGTATCTAGAGTGCATTCTTTTGTTGAATGTATCAGTAGTTCTTTCCTTTTAAAATTGCCAATTTAGGGGCTGGAGATTTAGCTCAATGGCATAAGTGCCTGCCTTGCAAGCAGGCAGTTGTGAGTTTGATCCCCGGTACTGATAAAAAGGAAAAAGAAAAAAAAAAAATTTGCCAACTTTCTTTTGTATGAATGCAGCCCAATTGCTTAGACATTCTCTTATTGAAGGGTATTTAGGCTAGGTCACTTCTGTTTTGGGACTGTTGTACAGAAAGGTGCGATGGACTGTGTGTAGTGTGTGTGCACTCGCACACACCTGAGTGCACACTTGGTGCTGGGGATCAAACCCAGGGCCACACGCGTGGCGAGCACTGCTTTGGACATTTTTGTGTACATTTCTGTGGAACTGATTTTCATTTCTCCTGGATAAATACAGTAGTAGGGTATAATTGGTGGGTAAATTATTATTTAGAAATCTCTCCAAAGATAGTACCTTTTACATTCCTCCCAGTAATAATGTATCAGTCTAGTCCACATTCTTGTCAATTTTCTATGTTGTCAGTCTTTTTTATTTTAGCTAGTCTTTTTTTTTTAATTCACTTACCAGTCCAATTACAGGATGACCAAATATTGTATTTTTGTTAATTTTTATAATAGAAAATATAAAATGACAGTTTCATCAAAATTTATTCAATAAATATTCTGTGTATTATATATCTTAAAACATTCGATACACAACACAACTTTACAATATGGACAGTAGTGTCTGGTCTCTTTCTGAATTTTTTGCATTATTGTCTTTCTTCAAATAACACACCTCACACTTTTGTGTTGGCCATTCCTTTTTTTCTGTGGGTGGTATAAATTCAGTAACTGCCCACTAAACACAATGCTGACGACGTCAGTGTGAATGACTGGTTGGTGTTTCGCTATCCCATATTTTTTAATTATTTGGTCTATTAGACCTAATCTCAATTGTAAATGACTTTAGAATGCCTTTGTTTTGAACAACAAATGAGTTTCATATTGTTTGGTCCAGAAGGTGCATAAGTATTTTGTAATATTTTTTGACATCTGCCCCAGTGACACTCAGGATAGGTAGTAAGCAAACAAATACGCTGCTCAAGTAACAGTCAGGGTAAATGTTGAGTGGTAAAGTCCTGGGGGTTGAACCCAGGCTCTTTGCACTGAGTTACATCCTTAGCTTCTTTTTTTGTTTTGAGACAAGGTCTCACTAAGTCATCGAAGAGCTCAAAATTGTGATCCACTTGCCTTAGCCTCCCAGAGTTGCTGGGTTATTTTAGCTATTCTGATAGAGGTGTTGTGTTGTAGTAACTCACTGTTGTCATTTGTGTTTTCTCTGTAACACTGATCAGTAGTTTCATGGAGATATATATATATATATATATATATACATATATATATATATATATATATATATATATATATATATACATATTTGAGTTTTAGGGGTTTTTTTTTGGTATTGTACTGGAGATGGAACCTAGGGCTAGGCAAGTGTTCTACCACTGAACTACATCCCCATCCCTTTTTATTTTATTTTATTTTAAAGCCTACAGCACCCGGTATTCCCAGGCAGTCTCCCATCCAAGCACTAACCAGACCTGGCCCTGCTTAGCTTGAGATCAGACATCGGGCGTGTTCAGGGTGGTATGGCCGTAGACTATCACTTTTTATTTTCATGGTTTTCCTAAATTCAGTCTAGCCTTGAACTTGCAATCTTTCTGCCTCAGTTTCCTGAATGGCTGTGCTCAGCTTGGTTATAGCTTTTGTGCTGCATCCAGCATGGCTCTTGAAACTCCGGAGGGAGGACAGTGAAGGATGAAGAACAAAGCCAAGAGTCAAGATGCATAAAGCTGTCAGGTGGAGCCTCTCCTGATGGGAGAAAGGTCTGCCCAACAACTGCTGTGTGTTTACTTATACAATCGGCATAAGAAGCTGTTCACGGAGAATTTCAAGGGAAGGGTAGGATTCAGAACGGAAGAACATCACGCCTTGGTGGTTGCACAGGGAACAAGAGAGCAGTTACTTGTGTTATCTCGGGAAGGCCTAGTCACTCAGTGCGCATCAGCTCTGCGCTGCATACGCTCCTCACGGGCCCTGCCAATCTCCTGAGAGGCAGTGACTTATCCTAGATACCGAGCTAGGGACGGCATCGCCCTCAACACTTTTATATTTGGGTCTGCAATCCATCTCTAATTACTTACTGTGCTTGGGATAAGGGATACTGTGAGGGTCAAGGCTTATCTGCACATGGATATTCAGGTGTTCCAACAGTTTATTGCACTCTACCCAAATCTTCTGAAGAGTCTTAAATCTAAAGACAAATATATTAAATCTGTGCCCTTCACTGCTTACCATTTTACCATGTTTGCTTTATCTGTGTAGGCTTTTATTCTATACTATTTCAAAGAATAGACATGACTTTTTATTCCTGTACGTTTTAGCAAGCAATTCCTAAGGACATTTTCCAACATAGCCATGATACTGTCACCACCTTTAAGAACTACTTCTAATATTAAGAACACCTTCAATAGTACGAACTTAAAATGTCTTTTTGCTTGATGGTATCCTGCCATGAATCGTATTAAACCTTGTCTGTCTGGGGAGAACTTACATCCTGATTACACTGACTCTTCCAACTAATCACCTCGGTATTTCTCTTCATTTAGTGCTCCATGCCAGATACTACTGCAATGGCAAGCAGAAACACTGAAATGACACCCAGAATTTGGAGGCACATTTACATCAGATGGATGTTGACTGGGAGTCAACTGACCCTCAAAGTCAGACCCTGAAGGCTCAGGGAGGGGTTTTCTGAGGTTGCAAGCAAGAAGCAGAGTATGTGGCTCTTTAATTGGTTCTTACAGTAGTGACCAGCTATGCATCAGAAAGACCAGCCATTTCTAGGAGACACCAGTAATAGGAACTGTAACAGGAACTGAGGTAAACTGGAGGTTACCTGGGCAATTAACAGACTGGCTTGGGGTATTTTCTGTTATACTAGATTGTCTTTGTACACTCAAACTTACTTCATAGAATGTTGACTGAGTTGGTAAAATAGAAATGTTTCCAAATAAAGAAAATAACATTATTTTAGAAAATATTTTTATTTAAAATTAAACTTTATTCAAACTGACATACAATAGTGTACCTGTGTAAAGTGTACACTTGATAAGTTTTGTTATATGCAAACACCCATGAAACTAGACAATAGCTAGGAGAGTGAACAGGCCCACTACCCACAAAAGCCCCCTCAAACCCATTTGTTGTCTGCCTCTCTGCCTAGGCAATGCTGGTCTGCTTTCTGTAATCACATGAATTTGCAGTTTCTGGACTTTTATAGAAATAGAATTATAGCCTGTAGTTTCTTTTTTTTTTTTTTCTTTGTCTTTTTCCTTTTTATCGGTACCGGGGATCGAACTCACAACTACCTGCTTGCAAGGCAGGCGCTTATGCCGCTGAGCTAAATCTCCAGCCCCCTATTTTTAGAAAATGTATTCAGATATAATTTCAATACAGTAAAGTTCACCTTTTTTTTTTTTGGTCTTTTTCCTTTTTATCGGTACTGGGGATCGAACTCACGACTGCCTGCTTGCAAGGCAGGTGTTTATGCCGCTGAGCTAAATCCCCAGCCCCAAAGTTCACCTTTTAAGAAAAACTTCAAGACAAGGTCTCACTATGTAGTTCAGGCTGGCCTTGAATTTGTATTGCATCAGTCTTGTAAGCACTAAAATTACAGGTGTGAGCCACCTCACCAGGCATCTAAAATTCACTTGTTTTACATGCACATACTGATCAGAGCTCTACAGGGAACTAGTACAAATTGTGTGTGTTTAGAGAAATGAGAGAAGGGAAGGAAAAAAAGAAGGGCAGGAGGAAGAGAGACAGAGAGGGGGGAGAGAGAAGGAAAGAGACAATCAGAAATTAATTTTAAAGAGCTGGTTCATACACTGGTAGGACTAGAAAGTCTGAAATGTGTAGAGCAGACCGGCAGGCTGGCGACTCACACAGGAGTTAAGCATTGAGGTAGAATTTCTTCTTTTTCTGGAACTGGTTATTTTTTCCCCTGGGAATTTATTTTTTACTTAAAACAGACCATGTTCACAGCAACAATAAAGACCTACATAGCCAATGGAAATCCTGCAAAGTGAGCTCAGTACCATATTGGAGTGAAACCAGAAAGAGACAAAAGAAACATTCAGTGCTTAGAATTAAACTTTTTTCTCTTTTCTATTACCTTTTCATATAAGGGAAACTATATGGTGTTCCAGCTTACTTAACATTATGATCTTAAGGTGCATTCATTTTTTAACAAATGCCTCAATTTTTCTTAATGGAAAGTAGTCCTCCATTGTGCCTAGTACCATACTGTCTTTATCCATTCATCTGCTGATGGGCAAGACTTAGCTATTATGAACACACTGCTACAAACATGGGTACACGTACATTACTGTCGTGTGACACTCAAAAGGGGAAGAGTGCGATGAGATTTGTAGTTTTAGTTATTTGAGGAATCTCTACACTGATTTCAAAGTGGTTGTATCACTATTGTATCTTACAAACAGTGGTGTTCCTTTTTCCCCATAGCCCACCAACATTTGTTACTGATTTCTTGATGGCAGCCATTCTTTTCTGGAGTGACATGGAATTTTAGTATTGTTTTAATTTCCATTTTTTGAGTGGCTGGTGATGCTACCTGAACATTTTTTTCATGTACGTATTGCCCATTGTATTTCCTCATCTGAGAAATACCAATTTATTTCAGAAGCCCAGGTGTTTTTTTGTTTTGTTTTGTTTTGAGACAGCAGGGTCTTGTTATGTAGTCTAGGTTGGCTTGTGGCGATCCTCCCCACACAGCCTCCCAAGTGCTGGGATTATAGGTATGCATCTTTAAATCTTGGAAGTCTACATTTTTTGAGTTATTTATATATTCTAGGTATCAGCCCTTTGTCTGAGGAGTATCTGACAAAAATTTGTCCCATTCTGTAGGTTCTCTTTACTCTACTGATGGTTTCTTTTTTTTTAAGTGCTGGGGATTGAACTCACGACCTTGCGCTTGCCAGGCAGGCGCTTATACCACTGAGCTAAATCCCCAATCCTATTGGTTTCTTTTGCTGTGCATTTTGCTGTATTATTTTTAGTATATAAGAATCACTAAATTTTATGATAAATACCTGGCTTGAGAATGAATCTGCTTTCCAGCCTACTTATAATTTTAAGATAGGGGAGTACTTAAAATTACAAAAATAGTCAGGGATTTAGCTTAGTAGCTCAAGCACTTGCCTGCTGAGTGTAATGTCATGAGTTTGATCCCTGGTACCAAAGGAGGGAAAATTTACCAAAATGAACTAGAACAAGAAATTTAATTTCTTTATTATACAAGAGAAAGATATTCCTGGAATTTGTAAGAATGGAAAATTTTAATTTTATATAATTTTATTTTAAAAAACATTTAAGGAAATAATACATTAATTTTGTAAAGTATCACCATAATATTCTGAAAAGTACAAAATTCAAATGCCTAAATTTTATATTCTCCCCCAAAAAATAATGCAAAAGGAAAACCCCCAGTAATTACAAATATGTATATTTTATTAAAAAAAACAAACCACCTCCATTTATCATAGGAATTAATGAGAATACAAATGGTGGATGAATTATGACTGAATTTCATACCCTAATGGGTCAAGTCCTTGGTCCAGAAGCATGAGAGAGGATTCCCTTAACTTCTGCAGCAATTTCTTTAGTTCTTGCTTAGAAAATACCTGATATTTAAAAAGAAAAAAATTAGTGAGAAAAAGAAAGCTATGTTACCTAATCAATCAGATTAATTTAAAATAAGAAATCCACTGTAAGGTTTATCTGGCCAGAAGCTAGTGTATTAATTAGAGTGGGTCAGGACCTCAGGGGTATGTCCCAGAGTCAGTCTGTACACATATTTGGGGCTGGAGGAAGCACAACACTAAAACTATACTATTAGTTTCAGAAAATCCAAGAACAACTTAAAATATAAGCATGCCTTCACAAACTAAAACATTAGCACAGTGTATGCCATGACTGAACTCACGGCCACTGATGCTGTGGACTCACCAGGTAGAGTTTGTGGCGCTCGGAGGACACCATGTCTGCCAACTGCAGGCACTCCTGGTACTGACCCGTGGTGTGCAGTATGGTGTGAAGCAGAAAACACAGTCTTGGCAGACAAAGCTTCCTCAGTAAGACCATCTGATGTGTCCTTTCATGGTCTTCCTCTGGATCCTACCAAGAGACATCAAGTATTTTGACAATTTTAAGCTAATTTTTTTTCTACCCTATTTTAAAAGAAGAATGAAATTATAACTTCCTTTGTATAATTAAAATAATAACAACACCTGCCACCCTGTAAAATGAAACTGAAGCTAGGCATGGTAGCCTGTAGTCCTAGCATTCAGGAGGATGAAGCAGGAGGATCCTTCCAAGTTTCAGACCAATCTGGCTACCAAGTGAGTTGTAAACAAATAACCTTAAAAAACAAACAAACAAACCTATAGATTTGAATAATACAGTTAATGAATGAGTAAATGAGAGAAGCGATACGTAAGGATAACTTCATGTGAAGAAATCAATTAGGTTTTTTTATGGTGGTGCAGAGGATTGAACCTCAGGCCTTGTGCATGCTAGGGAAGTGCTCTGTCATTGAACTGGATCCCCGGGCCAATAATTAGTATTTCTAAGTATACATGGATCTTTCTAAAAGATCATGTGGACAGCTGGCTGTAATGGTGCATGCTTGTAATTCTAGCACTCAGGGAGGCTGAGGTAGGAATATACAGAGCTGGAGGCTAACCTGGGCTACAAGGGAAGTGAAGACCAGTGTGGAGTACTAAACAGACTGTCTATTGAGAGACAGAACATCAAAAAACAGACAGTGTTCGTGGTTTCTTTGTTTTAGGTATGAATGATACACATAGCTTACCTCTCGGACATCTACCATCCACCCTCCATCAACAAACAACAAGACATTGTACATTTTCTCCTTGACATCAGCTGTTAGGGCATCCAAATGTCCCTTCCAAATATCATAGTCCATCTGCAAAACAAATATAAGAGCAGACCTAATGGACAAAAATCAACAGATGATGTATTTTTAGACCCTAACCACCATACCTCTTTGGCTGTCTCTAGAATTAAACCCCCAAGGGCTCCAGTATGATAAGTAAATGCTCTACCCCACAGCTATATCCCCAGTCTCATAATGTATTCTTAATGTACAGACAGAATATATAGATGGAATATAGTTCTTAAGAGGTGGGCTGGGCATGGGAGTGTATGCCTGTAATCCCAGCACTTGGAAGGCTGAGGTAGGAGAATCCCCTTGAGTTCAAGGCCAGCCTGGGCTACACAGTGAGATTGTCTCAAAAAAACCAAAAAACAAAATAAGCAAACAAAAGAAATGTTACAGCAATTAAAGAAAAAAAATGAATTGGTATTTTAATTGGTCAAATATAAAACTAATTATCAACAGACAAAAGTTACACCAATAATGAAATGTTAATTATAAACAAATATTTATGTTACCTGAAGGTATTTTTCAGTACCTACAGAAAGGTAACTAAACAGGTAGCTTCTTTTCCAAAGCAGAACATTAACAAGATGCTCTCCTGTTATAATCCGACTATAACTGGCAAAAAGAATGACCTCTTTAAAAACTAGTATACATTTATAAAATGCAATAACCTCATCCCAGATCCACATTCAACTTACTTCATATTTCTTTTCTTTATGTTCATAAGCTACTTGTTCAGTAAAACTTGGCTGGGACATCAAAGTAGGTTTTTGTGGAGCTGCATTCATATGGTTAAACCACTCAGTAAAGGTTTCATGGGCTTCCTACAATGCAAATCAAAAAAATTTTTTACTTTTCTTCAATGAAAGCTCTTAAAAGATTTGATTCTTAAAAATAATTTTGCAGCATCAAGAAACAAAACCGTTCAGTATTTATCTTTTGTGTGTGGGCACATGTGTACACACATATACACAAATTGTTGTATATAAATGTCTTATTAAATGAGAAACACCAGCAAAAGTACATACACTGTTTTCTGGCATCTTCTTCAGCCTTGGCATCTCAATCACATATTTCTCTTGATAGTAATCACTCTATAAAGTGTATGTGTTCACTTATCTATCTTCTTCATTAGCCCACTGTATTTCAATAAGATGGAATGTTATTCACAAATTTAGCCCTATTATTTAGCCTCATAATTACTTGTTTGTGGAATACATTTTATTTTATTTTTGTCTTTTTCGTTTTTTATCAGTACCAGGGATCGAACTCATGACCACCTGCTTGCAAGGCAGGTGCTTATGCCACTGAGCTTAAATCCCCAGCCTCGAGTGGAATACATTTTAAGTATACTGTTAATTTTAACTGTAACAAATCTAAATAGCTTGGCTTTCTCAGTATTGTTAACAGCCAGAAAAAAGGTTGAGAAAAGTTTTCATATCTAAGATTTAAATTCCATTCATCACCTAGGCTTTGTTAAATTTTATTTATTAGTCTTATGTTGGTAGTACATAATGTTTACAATCCTTGCTGGGAAGTTGGTACATGCATCTAACACATGTTAATTTCTTTTCTCATTCCCTTTCCTTCCCTTCTCTCTGTCTCTCTTTGATCCCCTTTACTTTCCATTCCTTGAGTGGAGTCAGCCCATGTGTAATACATCCTAATTCCTTTTCATCCCTTCTCCTTCCCTCCCTTCCCTCTCTGTCTCTACATCACTTATCTTTCTGAGAATCTACCTCTATCTTCCTACTTCCTAGTATCTTTTATTTTGCTCTTTATTTTTCCTCTGGGTTTCTCATGTAAGACAAACCATGGGATATTTAAGTTGTGTTCCTGATTTACTTCACTTAATCAAAGATGTATCAATTTTCCAACAACGACTCAAGTTTATCCTCCTTTACAGCATAACTTTATAACTTGCTTAGGTGGTCATGGAGTCATAGTTTCGTCTGTTTGTGGATTACCTTCATAACAGTCAAAAGGGAGACAGGAGAATCAACTGTTGCTTCTAGAAGCAAGTTCCAACTCTCAGAGGGAATCAGAAAATCATCATGAAGACTGGTTTTCTTCATAGACTCACCAAATAAGCTCTAATGCACAAATGTTCTCTGACAGCATTATCAATTTCGGCAGGAAGTGAATTGTGGGTTCCCCTTTCCTCCCACAGATTATAGATTTCTGCTATAGAATCCCGAGGAATTTTCACAAATACTTCTTTTGCAGCTTCATGTTTTTTTAATGCTATGAAAAAAGGATATATAATTTTCAGTATACGAACTTCTATGCAATGGTTTCTTAAGGAATCAGATCATTAGTTTACAACTTTTACAGTGAGCTATAACTATTTCAGCTCCCAAAGTACTGCTCTTTTTTTTTTTTTCTTTTTCATTTTTATCGGTACCGGGGATCGAACTCACGACCACCTGCTTGCAAGGCAGGTGCTTATGCCGCTGAGCTAAATCCCCAGCCCCCAAAGTACTGCTCTTAAAGATCTTAAGTGATCTTTCCACCCAATATGCCGGCTCTTTGCTTATCTCTATGTGATAGTAACACAGAAGGGCACACACGTAGTTATTTTCACACACTTCTTTTTTTTTTTTTGTCTTTTTCCTTTTTACTGGTACCAGGGATCGAACTCACGACTGCCTGCTTGCAAGGCAGGTGCTTATGCCGCTGAGCTAAATCCCCAGCCCCTCACTTCTTTTTTTTTGTCTTTTTCCTTTTTATCAGTACTGGAGATCGAACTCACGAGTGTCTGCTTACAAGGCAGGCGCTTATGCTGCTGAGCTAAATCCCCAGCCGCACACTTCTTTTTTTTTAAAGACAAAGTCTCACTATGTAGTTCAGGTTGGTCCTGAACTCACTATATAGCACAGGCTGGCCTTGAACTCTCAGCAATCCTCTTGTCTCAGCCTCCTGCTTTTGTATCTTAAAGAAAGCAACTGTACTTTTCAAAGTCTGAGAGCCACGATTATATATCAATTTATGAAGATCATGCCAATTCACTGTTAAGCAGACTGTTTCATAATATCATGCTTACTGCATCAATATCTGGTATTCTCCCTGTAAACTTCAGTGAAACAAGAAACAAAATTCAAAAGTAGATGGATCTGAACAAGGAACATAAAGATATAGCACACCTAGGAATTTCCTCATTATTGCATTGCCTTGTTTCAGTGCTTCTGACCTCTGTGCTGGGTCAAATAACAACCAGTCAATGACATCGATTTTCACACGGTCCTCCTATTCATTCAAAAGGGAAAAAAGAAAAAAAGCATCAATTTTGTTTCCTTTTAAAATATTCTGCAAATTAGTAAAACTAGTATACCTGCACTTCTGGTGAGCAACATGTCCCCTCCAGTATACAAAAGAATTTAATGTTCCTTAATTTAATTTCCTGTGTAACAGCTATTAAAATATAGAAAAACTCCCTGGACTATGAATCTGTATATGCCGTATGTTCTTATACCTTACCCATGTGAGGGATTATTTTCTGGTGGGGCTGGGGACTGAACCAAGAGCCTTATACATGGCAGTGACCAGTGTTCCGTCACTAAGCTACATCCCCCACTCAACCATGTGATAATTTTTTTTTTTTTTTAATTTTTATCGGTACCAGGGATTGAACTCAGGACTGCTTGCTTGCAAGGCAGGTGCTTATGCCGCTGAGCTAAATCCCCAGCCCCAACCATGTGATAATTTTAAAAGCAGCACTCTAGAAGCGTTTTCTTTCTTAGCCATAACTTCGCTTTCTTTCTGAAAACAGAAGTTAGTGATTGAAAAAGTGTATAGAATAATCTGATGAACAAAAAGCCAATGCTCAGGTGGGTGTGGTGGCACATGCCTGTAATCCCAGCATTTAGGAGACTGAGGCAGGAGGATCACTGTGAGTTTGAGGCCAGCCTGACGTATATAAGTGAGTTCAAGGCCAGCCTGCACTACATAGCAAGACCCTATATCAAAAACCCCCCAAAACAAAAAAAAAACCAAAAACACATTAAAAAAACCCATCCAAAAAGCCAATGCTGAGATTATTAGAAAAGTTTCTTTTAATGTTTTTGTAATGCTGCCACTATAAATAATCCTTTACATAAGACCTTAAATTTACTGCCAAGTTTTCTAATTTAAAAGGATTGAGCAGGCTGGGCATGGCAGCACATGCCCGTAATTCCAGTGTTTGGGAGGCTGAGGCAGGAGGATCACCATGAGTTTGAGGCCAGTCTGGGCAACATAGTGAGTTCAAGGCCAGCCTGAACCATGTAACAAGACTCTGTCTCAAAAACAAAAACAAACAAAACAAATACAAATACAAGGCTTGTGCTGACCAAAAAAAAAAAAAAAAAAAAAAAAAAGTTCTTTTAAAAAAAATTAAAAGAGGGGCTGGGGATTTAGCTCAGTGGGCATAAGCGCCTGCCTTGCAAGCAGGCAGTCATGAGTTCAATCCCTGGTACCGATAAAAAGGAAAAAGACCAAAAAAAAAGATAGAAGTGAGTGTATTTTATTAGAAGTTCACCAAGGGACAAAATAAAGGAAAACTGAAGTTTACCTTTCACCTGAAATTACCTGAGTAGTGTCGCTGTCCTGGTCTGGGCTCAAGTCATGAGGACTAAATTCACCATTATTTTTCTTTCGAATATTCTCAACTACTGTTTTTGTTATTGTTGCAACGTCCAAATCTAAAACATTTTTGAAAGAACAACAACAAAAAAAAAAACCCAACAACAATCACTGATACTAATATTCTTTGAATAGTTAAATGATTTAGTAAATCTGCAGTAACAGTTTTGCTTTTTTTTGGCAGGGCTAGAGATCAAAGCCAGGCCTCATACTAGGTAAGTATTCTACCAGTGAGCCACATCCCCAGCACCTGGAACAATAATTCTTAAAAAATCAAATATGTAAAATCTGAAAGTTTTATGAAATAAAATGCCAAAATTAAAAAATATCTTACATGACTTACAGCATGTTATTTTATTCCTAAAACTTTGATGAATATTTTATTCTTTTTCATCCCCCTCTCAACAGAAATAAGATTTAACTTAAAGAAAAAATATTCTAAGAGTCAAAATGAAAATCTGCTTCCAAAGGTCCATAGATGAAATCTCAGCCATTTTTACCTGCTTCCCGAGCCAGCTCCAGAGAAATATGGCGATGTTCAAATTCTGTGACACTTTCCAAAAATAAGGCATACTGAGCAACAGCAAGGTCTTGAGGCAGATGACAGCAGTAAAATGCTATGAGATGTGTATTCCCCTCATCTATTAAAAGCTGAAAATGGAAAAAATCAAAGTAGGTTAATTATACAGTAAGTCTTAGAATAAACAGTGCTTTTGTTTCATTTAGTGGGCAGTGCTGGGAACTGAACCCAAAGTTACTAAAATGTAGTTAGGGCAATTCAAAGATCCCTGATGGATGAGTTTCTGGTCATTGGGTATTAAAATAACACCACTCTGAGTTAAAATAGTAAAAAAAGAATCAAGATCTAGTTTCTTAAAGTTTACCTGTATGTATGTCTTTAAAACTTCAACTGAAACTTCTTCCTTCACAGGGGAAAAAACATAATTCAATTATAATAAACAACTGCTTACATGTGCCACATAATACAATTTCCAATAAAAATTCTGCTTTAAATCATTTAATAACTTTAATATATCCTATTAAGTAATGACTGTACACCAAGCAAAGCTCATATACTGCCAGATTTCACCTTACCATAACTCTGTGGGTACTTCGTACTTTAGAGTAAGAAGCAAAGACCAAGTTTTTTTTTCTTAAGTCCACAGCTGAAGGTGCTACAAGGATGTGAACTCAAAGGTCTTACACCAAAGCTCAAGCTTGACTATTGTACTGTCACTTCTATATGAACTCTTGACAAAAATAATATCCAACATTTATGAAAAAAGGGAACTAAGAGGAAAAAGAAAAGTTTGGACTCACAAAGAACTTAGTCTGGCTCAGCTAGCTTAGCTGCTTGATCTGAATTTTGTTTGTTTGTTTTTGAGGATACAGTTCTTAAAAGTCAGAAACCTTATATTCTGTGGCCAACCAAGCCTAGAAGCCTAATGGTCTCTCACAATGACCATACTCATCACCATCTGCAGAGAACATCAACAAAACCATGTGCTTCCTTGATGATCCCTAAATAGCATCAAATACATTGTTACATTGTTTGTTTTTATTTACTTTGGTCTGTAATCCCAGAGTGCGGAAAAACAAAATGAGATGAGTCATGAAGCGGAGAAGATGACCAGGGAGTTTGCTTCTGCTTTTAGAAAGCCATCTGCTGAACTCATCCATCAAACCTATAAGCCATTAAAGCAAAGAATAACATCAGATAAACATTACCAAGAATATGAAGTGTGATCAAAGAATATGGCGAATACACTAAAAGACACTATCAATAACCTCTTTTGAAACAGTCCCTCTCAACTTATCCCATCGCTTTTGCCACTTCCTGAAGCAGTCCTGGAATTCCTGTAGTGTCCAGCTGCCATGTTGCAGCTGCTTTGATGCCCCAGACTGATTCAACATGTTTACCTCTGGTGATGGGTTTTGACTTTGAGAAACAGCCAAAAGTCACACAGTTCCCATCCAGGGAATACAGTGGGCATTATGAGCACAATGTAATGTTTTTATTTGACATAAAATGCCATAAACATTCGGTCAGTGTGGCATGATTAAAAAATAATACTGCATGTTTAAATAAAAGTATATAGCTGGGGGTTTAGCTCAGCGGCATAAGCACCTGCCTTGCAAGCAGGCGGTCGTGAGTTCGATCCCCGGTACCGATAAAAATGAAAAAGACAAAAAAAAAAAAAAAAAAAAAAAAGTATATAGACACACTGCTATTAAGTTTCCTCAAAACATTTTCCCACACTTTGAACACAGGTATCCCATCCTCATTAGCAATGTGCCTTTTCTTGTAATAAGGTTTTTTTTAGAGGGGGTCAGAGGCTCAGACAGTCTTGCTTTATAGGTCAGGTTGGCCTTGAACTATGCAGATTAGGTTTGCCCTGACCACTCAGGGATTCTCCTGCCTTGGCTTCCCAAGTGCTGGGATTACGGTGTGCACCACCATGTCTGGCAAGCTTTTAAAATTTAAATATACACCATATTTTTTGATCACTCCTTCCATTTACCTCATTCTTCTAGTGCTGTTAAGTCAATGTCTCACTGTTAAAAGCCATTATATAACTACATCTCTTAAACAGATTCTGGGTTAAATTAAAACTTTAATAACAAATAAAAAGCTACATCCAAATAAGTGGTATCTGTAAAACTTAGAAGCGTGGTAACTCGTGCATTGCTTTTACAAAAATTACTGTATGAAAATGAAGAACTCAAATTAAAATAAAACCATAGCTTACCATCAATGTTTCCCAGGATAAGGAATTTTTGAACAATATGGTAATGTTCTTGATTCTCTTCCAGAACTCTCTGAAAAAATTTTTTTACATTTTCTGTAAGTCTTCTGTAGTGATTCTGGAGTATGTACTCACTGTTTAAGTAAAAATCTCAAACTTTTGAAGGGACATGTATTAAGTAAGAAATGAAAGGTCTCAGAAAGTCCAATAAAAAAGATGGGAAAGATATTGTCTTCAAAATGTACTCAAGGTTTACAAATTCAGGACTGAACAATATCTTTGAAAGTAGAGAACTATTATATAGCAGTTTAATCTCTAGGAATATTAGTAACTATTACTCTTTATGTTCTATTTAACTTGTCACAACATGGTAGAACACCAAAAGAGGAACCTATATGAATTAAGTAAAATAAATTATAAGATTTCTTTCAAGAGAAGCAGCAGTAGTAGAAACCATTCTCTTAGGTATTTTCTTCTGCACACCATTGAATAATGAATCAAAATAGTCAGGTAAAGAGCAGAGAAAATCATTTACAGAGAAAATCGTTTACAAGTGCATGCATGAGGCTTTTCTGTAAAGTAACTCCTCTCTCTCATGCTGAGGACTGAATGCAAGGCTTGGCATTGAGTTACATTATGAATTCTTATTTTACTCTGAGGCTAAACTTAAATTTGCAATCCTCCTGTTTCCAGAGTGCTGGGATTACAGGCATGTGTCACCAATCCTGGCTTAAATTATTTTAAAGAAATATTATTTTTTAAAAAAAACATTGGATTGCTGGGGATTTAGCTCAGTGGCACAAGCATGTGTCTGGCCAGCACAAGGCTGTGAGTTCAATTCCCAGTACAAAAAAAAATAAAGATTATTTGGAGGGTTAAGAAAAAAACCTTAATTCTCCACTTAATATTTAAATTTTCAGGAAATGGGGTTAAATGCAGCATATGCATATATTTGGATGAAGCCAATCCTAAACCAAAGAATAACGAATCTTTTGCATAATTTCCTATCTTTTAAAGAATGTTTCTAGCCAGGCATGGTGACGCATGCCTGTAATCACAGCACTTGGGAGGCTGAGGCAGGAGGATCACTGAGTCTGAGACCATAACTTAACCAAGTAGTAAGTTCAAGGCCAGCCTGAACTACATGGTGAGAGGCTGTCTCAAAAAAAGACATGTCTTCAATTTTGATAAAAGGCAAAGGAAAGAAGGGAAAGGGGAACAAAGCTTCACAAATCAGTTAGGGCACAACACAGTAACCTTACTCTACATTTACTAACAAGTTTATATCTACATTTACCTTTTTATCAGTAGCTTGAAGTTCTTCAAAAACCTTTTCTAAGGTCCAACTTCAAAAGAATAAAACAGAAAAGGATAGAATATTAACAATATGAAAAAAGGCAGTGAAATAAAACTTCCAGGAGCATACCACAAATCACTATGACTAAAAACAAACCAACACACTCACTTTGCTTCTAAATACTCTCTCGGGAGTTCTTCAGTTTCATTCTGGGGCATCACTGACAGCCGGATCTCCTGCTCCACCAGACTGTCCACCATCACTCGGAAGTAGGCCCATACAGTGTCTTCCCAGGTGTCACAGACAGGAAGAAGCTTTGTTCCATTCCAAATAGAAACAGACACATTCAAGGAAAAGGAAAAGCAACTGTATCCATTGATATGGACAATATAGTCACCATACTGATAGAAACATTGCAGCTTTAAATAAAACTATACTATTAACTTCCTTTTCTCCCATTTGTAAGCTGTTTGGACTACTAGGATTTTTTCCATACCAAATTCACAACCACACCAATTTTGTTTGCTGACACAAGATGGCATTTTAACTGATTATAGGATTCCTCAAAACAGTTGTCAAATGTAGAAGGTAGGAGAGGCTATAAGAAACATACACACTATGTAAAATAATCTGAGGAGTCACTGTCTCTTGGTACTTTTCTAGATATAGTCTTGGGTATTAGAAGTCATCAGTAACTGTGGGTTGCAATTAAACTGACAATATTTAGTGAGAAATTAAAGTCTCATTTCATTAAAACATCATGCATGTATGGAATATAACACATTAAATAACTACTGTTTCATAATTATCTCTATCATTGCTACTTTTATTTACTTTATGTTTTTGTCTTTTTTGAAATAGGATTTCACTATATAGTTCAGGCTGGCCTTGAACTCACTTTGTAGTCCAGGCTGGTCTCAAACTTGCAATGATCCTTCTGCCTCAGCCTCCCAAAGTGCTGGGATTACAGGCATGCGACACCATGCCCGGCCATCATTGCTACCTTTAGAACGCAGCTTAAATTTGGAAGGCTTTTACATATTAGAATATTTTATGCATCTGATTTTAATCTACAGAAAAATATTAAAAGATTGCATACCTGTTTGAGATTCCCACTTAAAGCTGCATAAATTGCTCTCTCATATTTATTAAAATGTTCCTAAAATACAATAAAAATAAACAGATTTGAAATACTTTTTTATTAGTATGTTAATTTTCCTCCTAATCTGGAATTTTCCTATTTCTTATTTTTTTGTGGGGGAGAAGGGTACCAGGAATCTAACTCAGGACCTGTGCTTGCCAGGCAAGTGCTATGCCACTGAAGGATATACCCTGGCCCTATTTCTTCTAGATATAATCTACTTTGTGAGTTTCTAAACTTTAGAGAAAGATTTAGTAATAGGAACCTTTTATGTTGATGAAATAATAGTGAAATCTTCAGGAAAAGTCCAACATTTTAATTTCTTCCATAGGGTGAAAGCAAACCCAACTCTAACAGATGTTCTGATTATACTGTGTGGCTGAATAACTCTGATAGGCTCCTAATTACTTTTAGCTCTTACAATTTAAAAGTCTGTTTTCCATGTGGGCTATCTCTAAAACACTGCTGCAATGGGCCTTCAAAGTTTTGCAACCCTTGTGACACCCAATTCTACAAGCAAAATTTAGGGCTTTTTCAAGGTGAAGTGCCAAATTGACTGTAGTGTTTATGTGATTGTCTCACAGAAATAAAATTGTACTAGCATTTTTATTGATTGTTTAAAAATCTTTTTATGTATCACTGATGAAGGTTTTTTTTTTTCTTTTATTTTTGCAGTATTAAGGATTGACCCCACTGGGGTTCTACTCTTGAAATATGCTCTTGGTCCTCTGTATTCTTTAAGACAGGATCTTGCTAAGCTTTCCAGGCTGGGCTTGAACTTGTAAAACTTCTGCCTCAACCTCCAAGTAGCTGTGTTACAGGTATGCACCAGCATGGCTGACTCACTGAGGAAATTTTTAGGGACTGTTCTCGTAACTTTATCTTTTCATAAACCCTGTGGATTTTTTTTCTAGTGTGTGCGTGCGTGCAATTTGCATGTTGTACTGAGTTTTAGGAATGTATGTGCTGTGTCCCTACAGAACTGACAATACAATATTTCTTTTAATAAGCCATCGACTTGGCAGATCTACCATTCCTTGAGTCTCCCTGCCTACAAATCCTGCCTAGAATTCCTTCCTTTGTTCTCATTCCCAACAACCTAAATGCTTCTGATTTAAGAAGTTCTATTCAACCATCACCCCTAGGAAGCTAGCTTCAAGTTTTTATCCATTTTTTTCTAAACTTATTTGGTACATCCTTTATATTTTGGGCTTGTATCAATGTTTGATTCTTAGTATTTGGTGTCTCAAATTCTGATAAGTAGTTAAGACTATTTCTCAACTTCTTCAGAACTTCTCTGAAAACAGAACTTTAGTTTCATGCTACTCTGAACATTTCATAGCTCCTTGCTAGGTCTTCACTTAACCTGGAGTAAAAATTAGTGACAGTGAATGTTATTTATCTTACATCTTCTGCCATTCTCCAGCAACTAATTTTCCAAATGCGTCGATATGGATTCCCTTCAACAGGTTCTAATTCTGCTCCTATTTCTATAAAACAATAAAATAAATATATTTTTAAATGACATTTTTAATCATGTCTAAAAAGAAAAGTATAGTTCATATAGAATAGCATTTGGAATGAAATGCCTTTCTCCGATCTCTCAGAATAAACTCAAACATACCTCCATTAATATTAGGGTCATGGTATAGTTTCCAGCCTTCCAGTGTTGCAGCTCTCCATGCCTGACCACAACGTTTACAGAGACGCTGTGCCTGTAGGAACAAGAAAGATGTCACTGCCCGTGTAGTACTGAAAAGTACTTGTGCCCTGGAGTAGAGCATAACTTATATATGACAAGATTAGATCATCTGTGGCATCAGTGTTAGAGTATGTAGACAACTAGTAACATTCCACTTTACCAGTGTGTGCATTTATGTGGTCTCTGCCTCTGCTGTTAGTATTGAGGCAATTCCTTTTCTCTTGGATTTTAGCCTTACCTGTGGGTTCTCATGGTGCCTACCAGCATTTAATTCTGCTAGAAACAAAGAGGGTTAAAGAGGTTGATGCCCTGAATTTACTAGAAGTATTATAAAACCATTGTTAACTGCTATTATGACAAGGGTGTTATTGCCCATTTAGCACACTGACAATTGTTTCTTACATTCAAATTGACCAAGAAGAAATATGAACGCCAACACAGCTTTCAAGTTCCTAAACAGTATCAGCTAGAGTAGATTTATTTTAAACTTTTATTTTCAAAGCTAAGGATTGAACTCATCATACTGGATCATACTACCAGTCCTTTTTATTTTTGAGACAGGGTGTAAAATTATCTAGGGTGGGCCTGAACTTGGGATCCTCTTGCTTTAGTCTCCCAGAATACCTGAACTAATGGCATGAGCTACCATATGTAGCTTATTTTAAACCTAAAAATCAGAAGTACAGTAGTATACATTTGTAATCACAGTATTGTGGGAGGTTGAGGCAGGAGGATCACAAGTTTGAGTTAGCCTGGACAATTTAATAAGGCCCTGCTTCAAAATTAAAAATTTTCTAAAAGGCTGGGGATATAGCAAAGACCCTGGGTTCCATTCCCAGTACTTTAAAAAAAACTCTCAGCAGTGTACATGACAAGACTATTCTGATGGTATGCAATATAATACAGAGAAGCAAAGTGTGACTTGTTAAAGAGTTCTCTAATAATTAGAGCCAAGCAAACTAAAGGGCACTGTTCTCTAAAGCAGTGTGTATCTCATCACTGGAAACATTCAGTGAGGAAGACAGACCCAGAAATACCATCAGTGAGATTACCCCACTGAAGAAGCACATTAAGTAGCCACAAAGATCTCTTTCAACTTAAAGAGTCTATGGCTTTTCGAAATTGGACAAGAATGGTATTACGTGCTTTACCTCATCTGTCATTCCAGCACGGATTAGAGTGAAGAGATATTTAAGTAATCGAATTTCATCTTCTCTATCCAGATCATCAAGGGGCATTTTCTGTCTTATGGGAGCATCAGGATCCTGTAAAAAAAATAAAAAAATAAAAATCAACTATTAATGCAGTGTTGGAGATCACACCCAGGGCATTGCATATTCTAGGCAAGCACTCTGCCTGAGTTACTCCCCCAGCTCTGTACCTACATACACTTTATGCATTATCATGGGATGATATACAGAAATAAACTTCTTTATAATTTAGTTCAGTAAAGGGAATGAAAGTGTCACAGATGTCCCAAGTTCCTCTAGCACATAATGGCACAAGACTGGCTCAGGTAAGGAGGATACCACTAGTGCAGCCCCAAGCAGCCGACACAAGGCACCTCACTATCATGGCACTTACATGGCCAGGGCAACTTGAAATAATTACACCTAGATGGTAGTCAAACAAGAAAGACTGAAGGAATCTATGCTGTGACTAGAAAGTGCCTTTGTAAGAACATAGAGTCTATTACGTACGTAAAATACAACAATGTCCAATTTAAAAAAATCTACAGATTTATAATAAACAAAAATTCCCTAAATGACTATTTCTACCTACTCCCATCCATGTGCTTTTAAACATTTAATGTACTACACTCTCCTCATTTCAGAAGCAAATAGCACACATGTGCTACATGCTAAAATTTGAACAAAAAATTATTCAAATGTGACTTATTCCAGATGTTACTAAAAGTATGGCAGTATAAATATCAAGTCAGAAAATGAAATACATAGTAGGTCAACTGGCCACTTTCACAAAGATTTTACAGATACATTCAATTTTGGAACAGTTTCTCTGGCAAAAAGGAAATCACCACTTTCCAGCCACTAAGAGTAAATGATTTTCAGTTATTGCTTGGTACAAGTAATTTAGCTATAATTTAGTTCAGTATCTTCTGGTAGTTTCTAGACAATTTTTATCACAAACCATTTTTGCTATCGAGTTTTACAAACTTTTTCACTTCTTATTGTAAACATGTACATCTACCAATCACAAAGCTCTATTCCTTTACTTCCGAGAGTTTGGCACGTGTTCTTTTCAAACCCACTGTATTCCTATCACTTCTATTCCACAGTAACTCTTCTAACTCTACAAGAACTCACAAGCATGTATTTTAAGCATCATTTTCTAAAAAAACTGTCATAGGTTACTATGTTATAATTAAAGAATCAAATCTTACCATGAGACCAAAACTGATTTGTTTTAAATGCTACTGCGTACACTTTCTGCATTTTCTTTTACAATTTATAAGTAATGGGTAAGTTCAAATACATTTCATCATTCAAATGCAACTTAGTTGTTTTAGAATAAATTGTTAGTATGTGTAAACCACAATAAGGATCCAAAAGAAGAAAAATTCTTAACCTTAAAAAGAAAAAAAAAAAAAATCAACTTAACTTTTGAAAACAACTTTCATTTCCAAGAATACTCACCAATTCAGTGACAAGAGGACGGGCACTTCCTATGGAAGAAGCTAGCTGCCGTTGTTTTAAACTGTGGAGGGTATTTTCCCTAGAAGAAAAGTACCAACAATTTTAAAAGGGACAATTTCAATGGGCCTATTAAAAAAATCAAGTCAAAATCAGCAAACAGATGACAAAATTAGAAAAAAAAAATGCAAAAATCCATCAGAAAATAGCAGTTTAAAATGACTAATGATGTTGAACACTTTTTCATGTCTTTACTGGACATTTATTGTATCTGCTTTTATGTTTAAGTCTCTGCTCTTTTTGCTGGTTAGCTTCCTACTACTAAATCGTAGTTATTTATCAATTCTGTGGTCTATTACGTTTCTACCCATCTGTGGCTTGCTCTCCTTTTTCTTAATGGTGTTTTTTAATCCTAAGTTTTTCATGTTTCTGTTTTCTGATAAAGGGTCACAATATGTAGCCATGGCTGGACTCAACTCTTGAGTCTCCTGCCTCATCCTTCTGACTGCTGGGATTATGGGTTTGTGCCACCACACTTGGCAGAGAAGTTTTTGATTTTCATTTAGTCAGCCTCCCCCCACCCCAAGGGCATATCTGGAGGTTCTAGCCAGGGAGTGTAGCTACTGCTGTACTCCTTATGAGGAAATGGCCCTCTATTGCAGATGGTCCTCTTCTACCTTCAGGAGGGATGCACACTGAGCGGACAGACAGGAAGGGGATACCTAGCAGATTAGCTGAACCAACCCTAGTGATCAAGGATGGCAGAGGTCACAGCCAGATTGCCTTCACATCCAACTTTTTTTCCTTGATCACTGCTTTCTGTAAACTAAGTGACATGTACCTATCTCCAAAGTTACAAAGATATATTCCTATGTTTTTCATCTAAAGAATTACAGGGGCCAGGGATTTAGCTCAGCACCCTAAGCATCTACCTGGCAAGCGTGAGTTGTAAATTTGATCCCCCCAAAAAACAAAAAAACAAACCAAAATAAAAAAATACCCAAAGAATTTCGGGTATACGCTTTACATTGAAGACTGTGTTCATCTTGGATTGTTGGGTACAGTGTGAGAAAGCTGTTGAGGCTAATCTTTCTTTGCACAGAGAGTATACCTCTGCAGTTTATTGAAAGGACATTTCATTTCCCAGTAGACTCTTTTGATATCTTAGCTGAAAATCCAGTCGTCACAAGAGTGGGTATGTTTTAAGGTTTGCCATTCTGAAACATCGGTAAATTATTATTATTATTATTATTTTTGTCTTTTTTGAGACAGGGTCTCAATAAACAGGTGAAGCTGACCTTAAGCTCAGTTTATAGTCCTGGCTGGTCTTGAACTTCCAATGATCCTCCTGCCTCAGACTCCTGAGTGCTGGGATTACATGTGTGCACCACCACACCTGACTAACACTGATATGTAACCACAGAATGTGGGAGACAGAAGGATGGCGGGTTTGAGGCCAGCATCAATTATATAGCAAGATAGTGTCCCAAAAAAAAAAAAAAAAAAAAAAGAACAAAAACACCAAAAAAACTGAAAAACCACATGACTAGCTAAACAAAAGTTGCAAAAACCTTAACAGGTTTTTGAGTCTCATACCATCGGCTGTCTTCAGTCTCACGTTCCACTCTTCTTTTCCCTGCTGTGTTCACATCAGCCTCCACATGTACATACTTTACCTTTCCAGAGTCTTTGTGGCTTCTGTTCCTGATCAGAACACTCTTCCCCCAGATTTCAGTACAATTTACCTACTTCATTCTTGTTTTTTCCCCCTTTAATTTCACTGTTTTACCTAAGCTAAACTTGAACTCTTGGCTTCAAATGATCCTCCTGTCTCAGCCTCAGTAGCAGGGACTAGTCATGTATAACTCATGCCCAGCCTTCTTTATTTCTTTGGGGTTGGTTTTGTTTCTTGAGGCAGGATCTTGCTATGTAGCCTAGGCTAGCCTCAAAACTTGAAGTGATCCTCCTGCCTCAGCTTCCCAACTGCTGATATTATAGGTGTATGTCACCAGGCCCAGCCCTTATTTCTTAAAAGCCTCTTTGTGCTCATAACTTCTTTAGAAAAGCATTCCTTGATCACCTCTTCTACTTACAACATATTCACTGTCATCTTGTATCCATTAACTCTATTTTCCCCCAAAGCTCTTAATCACAATTTGCCATTCTACAAAGGCAAAGCCATTATCTGTTTTGTTCACAATTTGAACAAACTAAAAACTGAGTAAATTTTTATTGAAGATGAATGAAAAAATAAACATTAAGTGACTACAAGTATAAAAGTGCAGTGACTTACCAATATACTGATTTTGCATAAAATTCAATATTATCAGAAAAATCCCCAATTTCTTCTTTGGCAATACTCTCCAACCAATCTACCACCATCTAGGAGGAAAAAGATTAGCATTAACTATGAACATTTGATTTATAAATGGTATTCTTATCCTTTGTCCCACCTTTTTTTTTTTTTTTTTTTTTTTTTTCTTTTTCCTTTTTATCGGTACTGGGGATCGAACTCACGACTGTCTGCTTACAAGGCAGGCGCTTATGCCGCTGAGCTAAATCCCCAGCCCCGCACCTTTTTTTTTTGTATTTTATTTTTTGGTATGAGGGATTGAATCCAGGGCTTTTACACTGAGCTACATTCTCAGCTCATTTATAAATTTTTATTTTGAGACAGAGTCTTGCTATGTTGCCCAGAGTAGGCTTGAACTTACAGCTCTTGCCTCAGCCTTCCAAGTAGCGAGGGAAGGTTACATGCAAGAGTCACTACACCTGGCTTTCAGTTTCTGACTTAAAAATATCAAGTAATAATTTTTCAACCACTATTCTTACATTTTTAAGACAAATATCATGGTGAAAGAATAAAAACACAGTTTTGGACAGGCTATTCCCAAGGCTATCACTTAAAAATTAAGGAACAATTTTCCAAATTCAAATTACAAAATTTCTAATTTTAACTATAAACAAATGGATCAAGCTGAAATTAAGAAAACATTTTAAATTTTATTTTTTAAATTAAAAAAAAGCTTCGATACTTATATCTTTTCTCCATTTTTTTTTTTTTGTTAAAGACTGGGTCTTGCTATGTACCCCATGCTGGCCTCAAACTTGCTGCAGTCCTCCTCAGTGCAAGCATCAGGAGTGAGTCAACATACCCTGGTTCTCCGTGATTAAACCAAACAATAATAAAGTATTCTAGACATACCTGACACTGTCGGACAAGTGACTCTCTCTGAAACAGGGCTTCCACAAACGTTTTTTCACTAGCATTAGCAGCCTATTATAGAAATTATTTCAAGGAGAAAAAAACAAAAACAAAACAAGATGTTCTAAGAATATTATTTTCAAAACAAAAGTAAAAAGCAATCAAATAATCATCTATACAGATGTTATACTACAGTAAATCTGTGTATTTACTTCTGAAAAATATTTATGAATTTCAGATGTCAAGATTAATGTGCAGGTGTTCTTATATTTTAATTTGTTACCTTGGAATTTAAAATTTTATTTCCCTATGGCTGATGTGTCAGGGAACATAAATACAAAATTAAATTTGAAAAAGAAGTACAACACAAGGGTTTTAAGACTTTTGGTGACATGACAGAAATATTAACAAGTAACGTTAAGCTGTGTATCCAAAGGATGTGTTGTGACTACTTCAAGCATGGGCCAAACCTATGAACAACTTATTTTATTCAGGAGTTAAAGGAGAAAAGCAACTATTTTTATTTTCTTGGTACTAAGGATTGAACCCATGGCTACATCTATAGCCATGTTTTAAACTTTTTATTTTGAGACAGGGTCCCACTAAGTCACCAAGTTCCCAGGTTGGCTCAAACTTGCTATCCTACTGCCTCGGCCTCCAAGAGGGCTGGGATGATAGGCACGGACCACCAAGCCCAGCTAAACAGGCACTGCGTGCGTGCGCTGAATATCGAACCCAAAGCCTTGTGCATTCTAAGCAAGTGCTATTTCTGAGTTAGATCCCCAGACCCACATAAACTTCTTGACTAATGAAATATCACTTGATAAAGATATTTTCTCGATTAAAAAATGCATGACTATCTAATTTAAAAATCTAGCAATTACTATAAAGTGAAATACCGTCTTTAATGTCTAGAAGACCAAAAGAGGAATCCCTCCTACTATTTAACTTTTAGAATATCCTACCTAACATAATACAGCTACAAAGATTAAAGAAGTTATAGTAAGTACAAAAAAAGAATCAAAGCCATCATTATTTGTAGAGAACCAAAATGCCTATCCAGAAACTAGAGACAATAAATGAGAAACTGTGGAATTAATATGACAGCTCAATAAATGTCTAAGTATAAGACAGACTTTCTAGAAGTAGATGTTACTTTGTTGGTATTTGTAGAACAAAGAGATGGAAAGGATATTTAAAAAAGTATTTTAGGTTAAAAAAACACTAAAAGATATGGATAGCTGAACTTATTATAAATACAAATATTTTCTTTTTTGACTATATATAATTGTTTCAAACATAAATTACTTTTGAAATGAGAAAGTAAAAATAACCCCCCAGAAAGGCAGCTTGTCTTGATGGTTTTAGAGGTATATTTTTATTAAGCTTTCAAAAAACAATTCTTACATTCTTCAATAGAGCACAAAAAATGGTAGAATAGTCCTGATTTTTTTCTGCAAAGATAGCACAATTCTAGACACCAAAACTGAATGATAAATTACCAAAAAGAAAACACACTTAGGAAGTTCTAAATAAAATATTAGATAATACAATTCAGAGGTATATATAGGAATACAACATGAAAAAGACTGCATTCTGAGATAATCCAGTGGTCTGTACTACTATAAACCATTACATTAACAAATTAAAGCAAGTATCTATACAAGAATAATCAATATCCATTCTAATTCAGCAAATCAAGAGACAAGAAATTCTTAATTTATATATAGTAAACCATCAAATATAAAGATGAAAACCAAAAGCACTGTTTTCAAGAATAAGAATATGAACAAGGAGGGGCTGGGGATTTAGCTCAGTGGCATAAGCGCCTGCCTTACAAGCAGGCAGTCGTGAGTTCGATCCCTGGTACCGATAAAAAACGAAAAAGACAAAAAAAAAAAAAAAAAAAAAAAAAAAAGAATATGAACAAGATGTGGCAGTGCACACCTTAATCCCAGCACTTGGGAGACTGAAGCAGAAGGAGCACATCATGACTTCAAGGCCAGCCTGGGATACACAGTAAGACTCTGTCTTAAAATACCACACCCCTGAGCTGGGCGTGGTGGCTCACGCCTGTAATCCCAGCCCTCAGGAGACTGAGGTGGGAGGATCATTGCGAGTTCGAGACCAGCCTGGGCTACAAAGTGAGCTCAAGGTCAGCCTGAACTGCACAGAGAGACCCTGTCTCAAAAAAGACCAAAAACAAGCAAACAAACAAACAAATAAAAAACCCCACCCCTTGCCAAAACAAAACAAAAAAGAATGTCAGCTACAAATTCTTCACTGCACGGGTGATCCAACCCAATGCAGTGAGGAAGGAAAGGAAATAAGGTGAACACCGATGAGAAAGAACTAAGGAGAAAACTCTATTTTCAGATGACTACTGCTCACATACAGAACAAACTCAAGTAAAAAAACTCTAATGCTGAAAGATGCAGAAACATGAGCTGTATACATAAATGAGTAACTTTCTACTTCACAGTAATAATTAGAAAATAAACAGAAGAGTCTATTTGCAGAGAATTCTATAGGAAAAAGTACAAGATCCATACAAAATTTAAAAGATTTGAATAAACGGAGAGAGATGCTATGATTAATGTGAACATACAATGTGGTAAAGATGTCATATTTTCCAATTAATTTACAAATTCATTATTTTTGTTTTGTTTTGTCTGAGATAGGGTCTTACTATGCTGTTCAGGCTGGCCTTGAGCTCACTTTGTAGCCCAGGCCAGTCTTGAACTCACAATAATCCTCCTGCCTCAGCCTCCTGAGTGCTGGGATTACAGGAGTGTGCCACCACATTCAGCTTACAAATTCAGTATTATTTAAATCAATATCCTAAAATAAATTTTAACAAAATGAGAAATATAAAGTTCATCTGAAGAAAAATGCACGCAAAAGTAGCCAAAATGTATTTATAAATGGGAGAAGCAGACTAACCCTACCCAAAAATGGAAATTTCAGCTTTAGAATGTAATCCTTAGGTATGTACTCCAAACATGTATTAAAATTAAAAAAATTTAAAAATAAAAATATTTTAAAAAGAACATTTCTGTGTTAGAGTAACTCATATAGTATTAGCTTTCAAGTAAACTAATCAATAAAACAAAATATTCATATACAAAGAATACTTGTTACGTTACGAAGAGAACATTACAAATCAGTGAAAGATGACCTTGATAAATGGTGTTGGGATATTCACTGGGAAAACGTTAAATCTCTTGTTTCTTTCATAGTTCAGATGAATTTAATTATATGAAGAGTTAATTTTTTTTAAAAATTGAAAAGTATTTCTTTCTATATTGTTTTGTTTTGTGACAAGGTCTCCCTATGTAGTTTAGGGTGGCCTTGAATTCACTGGCTATGAACTCTAGTGACCCTCCCGCTTCAGCCTCCCAAGTGGTAGGATTACAGGAGAGCACCTCCGTAAACCACCCCTGGCTGAAAGACATTTTTAACAATAGATATGAAAGGCTTTCCTTATAAGACACAAGATAATGAATGCAAAATGAAAATATGACATGTAAAAAAGGGAAAACAACCCTTAAATAAAGCTGAAAGACAACAGAAAGGAAAATATTAACAGGTATAAAAGAAAAAATAAGAAAACATAGGAAAATGAGCAAAGGCTATAAATACAAATTCATATAAAATATAAGGGGATTATGAATGAAAAAATATTCAACATCCCTAGTGACCAAAGATTTGCATATTAAAACAATGAGCTACTTCCCTAGTTAGGAAAACCAAATGATAGCTAATATCCCATTTCAAAGTAAACTTTTTTTTATACTTTGAGTGGAAGTGTACACTGGGACATGAAGTAGACAATATGGCAATCTCAAATTTTAGCCCAATCATTTAATTCCCAGAATACAGTAAATACTTGTACACATATATAAAGATGAAATATTTTTATTATATTATTGATATAACAAAAACACTAGAAATATAAATTGTGCAGAATGTCTAAAATGTGATATTACATTTATCCTCTGAAACATTAAAAAATAAGGTAAATCTCTATGAATTGGCACAAAAATTCATTTTAAAAAATACATGTGTATAAATAAAGATACATAAAAATGTCTGGTAGTATTCCAGTACATACTGAAGTGTTATACTGCACAGAGAGAGGAACAAAAAAGGACTCTTACCTTTAATCTCTAATATAAATTAGTATTTGATTACCATATTTAAAACGCAAAAGCTCAAGATGGATGGTAAAAATCAAGTCCCATTGGTAAAAGTTTTTTTCTTTAATTTTAATCATTTATGAAGTAAAAGACCAATATAAACTTACAGGAGTTGTGAGTATATTTCCATTTTGTAACGAAGACTGTATCCTGTCTCTGAGGAAACAATATAAAATGAAAAAGCCTTATTCCAGTGTATGAGCTCCCCTGTTAAAAGACTGCATGTGCAAACTTGCATTTTACCTAGTATAAATAAATGAGTTTGCAGTTAATTTGGTCATTACCCTATAAATACAAGTAGCAAATGCCTGCTGACACCTATGCAGTACTTATTTGCCAAAAATACACACTGCAAAGTCTTTTTTTTTTTTTTTTTTTGTCTTTTTCCTTTTTATTGGTACCAGGGATCGAACTCACGACGGCCCACTTGCAAGGCAGGCCCTTATGCCTCTAAGTTAAATCCCCAGTCCCCACTGCAAAGTCTTTAATAGCTACTTGCTAAGGCAATTTTTTCATAACATCTTCATATGGTAACAATGAAAGAATGATTTTCTTTTCTCTCTCTCAATCTTGTTTGTTTCACTTTATTCATTTTTGTATTTTAGAGTCTTGCTAGTGACTCATGCTGGCCCCGAACTCACTACATAATCCATGCGCTGGCCTCGAACTCAAGATTTCCCTGCCTTAGCCTTCCAAGTGCTTGGACTATAGGCAAGAGCTGGGATTTCAGCATGTGCCACTGGGTCCAGCTTCAAAATTTCCTTTTAGCATGAGAAAGCAATAGAATGAGCCAAAACCACCGAGGAACTAAGAGATGGTTTGATTATATTCTTTTAAGCTTCCACTAAACAAAATCATCTTTTCAGTTATTTTCTTAATCTATTCTTTCTTTGTACTGCTCTACTTTTAGTGCTTTCCTTAAACCTTTATACAGATCTATTTGTCTTTTTGAGTCAGGGTCTCACTGTGCAGTTCAGGCTGGCCTTGAGTTCACTCTGTAGCCCAGGCTGGTCTTGAACTCCCAATGATTCTCCTGACTCAGCCTCCTGAGTGCTGGGAATGTAGGTGTGCACCACCTCGCCCGGTGCCTTTATACATATCTAATTCTTGGCAATTATCAGGTTCATTTACTGATAACCCCAACTTCTCCCATAACTAACTTCTATCAATTAAAGTATTAGAAATCATAAGTCTCAAAACAACAAAGCCTATTTGCAAATATATTTTAACTTTTAATTTGCCAAGCGGTTTGCTACCTTATGTTGATTTCACTTATGGTTCTCTATAATAATTTTACCTGTACAAAGAAACCAGTAGCCTCCAGGTGACCATCTCCTGCTGAAGAAGCCAGAGCATACCAGCTGTTTTGGAAAACTTCTGTAGTCCAGGCGTTGCTCTGCTCACCATCTTACTCAGTATACTCACCTGAATGAGAAACACAGACAGCAAGAGGTGAGCTTTCTACAACTGCGTTGCCAGGAACTTTGTGCTCACTAGGTACACAGTGCTAAAAGGGTATTAACATGTAGCGTCAACAGACACACATCATAAATTTTTCCTCCCTTTCCATCGTGTTTTAACTGAATGTAATTTTCCCAGGAGAAACGACTCTAATTTAGAGCAAGGTGTGCTGACATGAGTATATGCATAAAAGTTTAACAGATTCAGACTCAACAACAGCAGCTATGGATATGTTTTTTCTCTCCTCATACAACCTATCCAGGGGAAAGGCCCATACATGACAAAATCACATGAACCAAGAGTAAGAGCGAGTTTTAAAATTATTATTATTATATTATCTTTCTTTTTTGGCACCAGGGATTGAACTCATGACCTTGCACTTGCCAAGCAGGCACTTGTGCTACTAAACCAAATTCCTGGCTCCAATACCTTAAAATTGTATTTGTAAATCTTATACTATGCAATAGACCAGGACAAATATTTTCCTAAGACTGATACCCAAACATGTTATTTCTAGAGAAAACTTCACTAAAGTTTCATTCTATCCCAGTTCAGTGTCTTAACCCTTTTGGAGATTGAAGCATACATGAGAATCTAATAAAAGGTATGAATCTTTCTGATTAAACACACAAAAAATTGCTTGACAAAGAAGTTTTTAGGCCTTGAGAGAAAAGAAATGTTTCTCAGAAGTTATCAATAGTAGAACTTCATTATTTTTTTCCAGATTTTTATTTTTATTAGTACAGATTTACAGAGCATAATGATAACATCCGTCGTGGGGAGCTGGTACATGTATGTAACACACCTTTATTCTTTTAACATCCCCTCCCCCTTGCTTTCTTCTCTCCATCTCCAACAGAATCTCTTTTATTTATTGAGGGAATTAAGAAGCAAGATTGGTCTCATTCAGAACATAAAGATTTGCAACAGGTCTTATCATCTTTTAAAAAAGCTTTTGTTATTCAATGAAGTTACTGCTTTATAAAAGAATGATTCACAGGATGATTACTGAAATAATATTAAATGCTCAAAAATGCCGGTTAGTTGGCATGGTGGCAGATGCCTATAATCCCCACACTTAGAGAAGGCTGAGGCAGGAGAATGGCTATGAGTTCAAGGTCAGTCTGGGCTACACAGTGAGACACTCTCTCAAAAAACAAAGGAAACACAAACCCCTCCAAAAGTAGGCTATTCCTATTGTTACTCCAATTACTCTTTATTTTTGAGACAAGATTTTGCTGTGTGTTGTCTAGGCTGGTTCAAATGTACAATTTTCTTGCCTCAGCCTCCCAAGTAGTTGCGATTACATGCTCATGCCACTGCACTGAGTGGCAATTATTTTTCAATGCAATAGTTTTAAATTCTGTTTTAATAGATCTTACTTTGAAGGCAGTTTACACGTTCACAGTAAAACCGAATGGAAAATACCCCTGCTAGGGGCTGGGGATTTAGCTCAGCGGCATAAGCGCCTGCCTTGCAAGCAGGCAGTCGTGAGTTCGATCCCTGGTACCGATAAAAAGGAAAAAGACAAAAAAAAAAAAAAAGAAAATACCCCTGCTCCCATGCATACATACACAGTCTTCCTGTTAGTATCTTGCACTAGAATGCTGCACTGCCTATAATTAATGAACCTACCCTGACACGTCATTATTACCCCAAATTCCCAGTTGACTGAGGGTTTATGCTGAGTACACAGCCCATGGATTCTAACAAATGTATACGGATATATATTCACTATTATACATACATGTTACAGTATAGTACTAAAAACTCTCAGCGTTCTGCCCATCCGTCCTTCCTTTCCGACTAACTGCCAGCAATCTTTTTACTACCTCCATAGTTTTGCCTTCTCCAGGATGTAACAGTTGGAATCATACAGTACACAGCCTTTTCAGATTGGTTTCTTTCATTAACAATACACATTTAAGATTTCTCTGTTGTTGGATGCACAGGACATACCTGTAATGCCAGTACTTGGGAGACTAAGGGGAAGATCACAAGCTCAAGGGCAGCCTTTGCCACTATACCGTGCAACTCTACCTCAAAAACTAATAAAGAGGGGGCTGGGGATTTAGCTCAGCGGCATAAGCGCCTGCCTTGCAAGCAGGCAGTCGTGAGTTCAATCCCTGGTACCGATAAAAAGGAAAAAGACAAAAAAAATAAAAAATGAAAAAACTAATAAAGATTCCTGTGTCTCTGTGTGGCTCACTAGCTCATTTCTTCATAATACATTAATGTTGCACTTACTGGATGAATTACAGTTTATTCATCCACCAACTGAAGGACATCTTGGTTGCTTCTAAATCTTTGTAAATAAAGCTGCTATGAACATCCATATGCAGGCTTTGGTGTATGAGGACAAATTTTTAACTCACATGGCGATATGCCAAAGAGCACAACTGCGGAATCACACAGAAGGAGCAGGTTTAATTTTGAACGAAACTAATAGTCATTTTGTATTCACATCATCAGTGACTAAGATTCCCACTGCTGCTCCACATTCTCATCAGATTTTGGTACTGTCATGGTATTTTGGATTCTGTCATTCTAATAAGCATGGGACAGTGTCTGGTTTTCATTAGCAATTTCCTAATAATATTGGATACAAAACATTTTTTTCATACACTTTTTTGCCACCTGCATTCTCTCTTTGGTATGGTGTCCATTTCTCACCTTTTGCCCATTTTTTTTTTTTTTCTTTTTGGTTTAGTTTTCTTATTGTTGAGTTCCATGAGTTGTTTGTATATTTTATATTTTTTAAAAAAGCAGATTTCTTCCTCCCCCAAGACATTTTGTTTTTTTGTCTTTTTCATTTTCACTGGTACCAGGGATTGAATTCACGACTGCCTGCTTGCAAGGCAGGCGCTTATGCCACTGAGCTAAATCCCCAGCCCCCGCCAAGACATTTTGTATGGAGCTTTTGTTATATGACAAGCAGAGACACTCTGGTTGAGCTGCCCACCACTCCTGCCGCTGTGCCTCTCAAACATCTCTCTTAAGTACAATATGGAAAAGGTTGGTGCTATGCAAAAACTACAACCACTGAAGTTTGACCAATGCTGAAGTAAAATTAGCTTACCTGACTGCTACAAATATTTTCATATTCTTCCACGAGGTCAAAAACTGTAGATAAAGAATGCTTCAAAAAAGATTGCAAGAAATCAGGAAACATGCTTGAGGATGCTAAAACAGATGAAGAAAAGCTAAGTAACACACAAGGTAATTTTATTTGAAAACATAAAACATAGCAACATATCTTTTTTTCTCCACTACTGATTTTTGAGAATTTAATTGGTAAAATACACATGACACAGAACTGACCACTGTAACCATTTTGAAGTGTATAGTTCAGTGGCATTAAGTATCTCTACCCTGTTGTGGTCCCATCACCACGTCCATCCAGACTCCTGTTCCCTTCTTCATCTAGGTACATACCTGTAATTCCCAGCACTCGGGAGGCTGAGGCAGGAGGATCACTGCAAGTTTGAGGACAGCCTGTGCCACTCAGTGAGCTCAAGGCTAGCCCTGAACAACATACAGAGACACTGACTCAACTCTCCATCCCCACAAAAAAAGAGAAGGGCTGTAAAATCAAACTATTTAGTTTGAAATCCTGGTGCAATCACTTCCTAGCTGGCTGAACTTAACAAAGTTAATTAACCTCTTTAACCATCCTTTTCCTGTATGTTCTTTATTTTTCTGTCTCTGATGTCAGGATCTTACTATGTTGCTAAGGCTGGACTCAAACTCATCATCCTCCCCACTCAACCTCTGAGAGCTAGGGTTACAAGTGTGTACTACTGCACCTAGCTCCTGTCCTCTAACATGGGAATAAGTATTACAACTTTTCAGTGGACCTGGTAAGGACCACGAGTTAATGCTTGTAAATGCTAAGCATGTTGACTAGCACTTTTCTGTGTGAGGTTATGATGACAGTAAGATGATGAAGAACATAGTAATATGTATGTACACAGACAATAAAGCAGATGGTGTTTTCCATAAGGGAATAGTAACAACCAACCTAGAACTAGCAAGGACACAATATTATCTGAAAAAAAACCACCCCAAAAAGCAAAACAGTACTACTGCCTAGGCCAAAACAAAACACATCAAAAATGTTACATTAAAAACAAAACCTAAAGAAAAAGAGCTCTCTTTTAACAGATAACTAAGGTAAAGTTTGCAACCTTCTAAAGATGGCCAGGACTACAAACAATAAAAATCATGACTATGGTGTAATAAAAATATTACAGTGGGCCAGGGACTTAGCTCAGTAGTTCAAATGCTTGGTAAGTGCAAGATTATGAATTTGATCCCTAGTGCTAAAAAAAAAAAAAAAAATATTCCTAGTCCAAAAAATAAAACAGAGGGAAGAAGATCAGGAAAACATGGGAGGAAAACGGCTATTTTCCTTCCAAGCCAAGGAAAAAGGTTGTTAAAAAAACTAGCTCTGTCCACACCTTTTCTTTCCATTTCGTTTTGTTTTATGAGACAGGGTCTTATTATGTAGTTCAGGCTGGCCTTCAATTCACTATATAGTCCAGGATGACCTTAAACTCATGACAATCCTCTTCCACTCAGCCTTCCAAATATTGCTATTAACAGGTGTGCCCTGCTACACCTCATGCCTGAACATCTTTATCTCAGACTTTTAGTATGCAGAAATTTGAAGAAATACTTTAAGCCACTCCTCCCAAAAGAAATATGTAACTTATATAAATGTATATTTATATCAATATATTAATTCATTTAATTATATTTATTTATGTTAACATTTATTAACAGCATTCAGAAATGGCCAGAAATAGTTTCTTCCTTAGTGAAAGAAAAGCTACTTTGTCACAAAGCCCCTTACCAGCTTCTCCAGGATCATCTTCACGTAACATAACCGCACTGATCTCCTCTGTGACATTGTTGGGCTCTGTTTTCGTGAAGAGCCCTAAATGCCGCGCTGCGAATCCAGCTGCCCAGTTACTGTCATCCAGATTCGTTACCTTAACAATGAAAACCCACAGCTGTGATAGAGTGACTGTCATTGAATGAATAATAGTACCATTTTTAAAAACTTCTGAAACAACTTCATGTATGTTTTTCATTTTTGAAAGCCAACTGGTAATTTTGTTAAGGAAATTAAATAGTTTTCTAAGTTGTTAAGGTTTTTAAATAGTTTTCTTCTGTGTACTGCTCCGCACTTTTTTTTTTTTTGGTACCAGGGATCGAACTCACGACCTTGTACTTGCCAGGCAGGTGCTTGTGCCACTGAGCTAAATCCCTGACCCAACTTCACATTTTTTAAAAGGTTAATGAAGGCAACATTTTGTAAAACTGAAATTTTTTTTTTTTTTTTTTTTGGTCTTTTTCGTTTTTTATTGGTACCAGGGATCGAACTCACGTCTGCCTGCTTGCAAGGCAGGCGCTTATGCCGCTGAGCTAAATCCCCAGCCTCTGGAAGCTGATATTAATAGGTAAAATAAAGTTCTACCTGTATTTTTCATTTCTGGGGAACTATACAGGATGATCCAGTTTCTTCAACAAATGAATGGTAATTAAGAAAGGGGAGAGGCAAGACTTTAAAAACAACCAAGCCAAATGTGCTGACTTTGTTTGGATCCTGATTTAAACAAAACAATATAAATCAGATGTGGTGGAGCAAGCCTGTAATCCCAGACTTGGGAGGCTGAGACAGGATTGCTGACAGTTTGAAGCCAGCATATGCTACACAGTGAGCTCAATACCAGCTAGAATTGCATAGAGACCCTGTCTCAAAAAACCAAAAATCCAAATGAAACAAAAAAACAAATAAAGACAAAAACAAACCCAAATAAACAAAAATCCAAACACAACAACTTAAAAAAGCTGACAAGACAGGAAACCTAAACACTTAATGAAATATATAATAACTGCAATCATCTACCACAGAACATTTTGGTCAGCAACAGACCACACCGATGACAGTGGTGCCATAAGATTATTAATATTGTAGCCACTTTAGTTTGGTAAGTATACTGTATGACAGTCATGACAAAAATTGCCCAACAATGCATTTTTCAGAAGGTGCACTCCTGTAATCCCAGCGCTTGGGAGGCTAAAGCTGGAGGATCAGTGCAAATTTGAGACCAGCCTGAACTACAAAGTGAGCGCAAGGCCAGCCTGAACTGTGTAGCAAGACACTGCCTCAAAAAGATTAAAAAAACCCATCTTTGTCATTAAGTGATGAGTGCTTTTATAATATATAATATGTAATATATATAACATAATGTATCTTATATTATATACATGTATATATTTGAAATGGAAATAGCTGTGTATATGTATTGGTTAGATACGTTGACTATATTGTACTTATGTTCAAGTACCCTTATTATGTTACAGAGATACATCCTGAAACCATGATACCTGGGTATTCTAAGGTAATGGAGGGGAAATGCACATGGATATAAATGAATGAAATTAGTTAGAATTACAAAATTAGGTAATTGTTGAAGTTTGGCAATGAACACATAGGGACTTACTGTACTACTATATTTTTCAGACATGTTTGAAATATCCATAATAAAAAAGGTTGTTTTGGGGGTTTTTTTTTTTTTGCTTTTTTTGAGACAGGGTCTCACTATGCAGTGTAGGCTGGCCTCCAACTTACTATGTAGCCCAGACTGGTCTTGAACTCATGGTGATCCTTCTGCCTCAGCCTTCTCAGTGCTGGGATCACAGGTGTGTGCCACCACACTAAAAAAGTTTAAAAGCTATCTTTTATTGAAAAATGCAGGTCTGAACAATAAAAAAAATGTTATCTTTAAATCGGTCTTCTTGAGGCAAAAAGCTAGAGATTGATGCTGTGAATCTATGTGTTTAAAAGGATTATAACTTTGGGCTTTTAAAGATGAATTTGGGGCTGGGGGTATGGCTTAATGGCAGAGCATTTGTCTATCATGTGTCAGCACCAAAGGGAAAAGAAAACACTAAAGATGGATTTAATCTTCTATGGTAACAGAGTTTATCTAAGGCAAAACTACCTTTCAGAAAGCACCTAACTTTGACAAACGTACAAGTGCGTGCATAAAAATTTCTGAGCCTATTTAATACATCACAGAGCCAAAGACAAAAGAAACATTTTAATTTTGTTTTTGGAACTAAATGTGCCATTTATTGTCTCCTACAATAAAACTGTTTTCTTCTCAGACATAATGCTTTCTTTTTCTATACGTATTTTTAATACCAAAGTGAAGTCAGCCTATATCACTGTGTATATAACATTTCTTTTGCAATTTTCAACTATTCCACAGTGACTCTGTTTTTGTTTTGTTTTGTTTTGTTTTTTTGGTTGCTGTTTTTTGAGACAGAATCTCACTACATTGTTCAGGCAGGCCTTGAACTCACTCATATAGCTTACATTAGCCTTAAACTCAGGCATCTTCCGGTCTCAGCCTGCCAAGTGCTGGGGTGCCTGAACTCATGACCTTGTACTTGCCAGCCAGGTGCTTTTGCCGCTAAGCTAAATCCCCAACCCTCAACAGTGATTCTTACAGAGCATCTCTACTTTTCCCCAAATTGTTTTTTGTTCCCTTGAGTAGAAAAAGCAATCGAGTTCTCCTATACTTTCACAACACAGACCACTTCTGTCATCAAATGTCTGAGGGGTTTCCCACACACAAGCGAATCAGTTCAGCAGCAGATAACCAGCTGATTGTCTTCTAATTCAATTTTGACTCTACTGTCAAAGTCCCCAGGCAGACAGTGTTTATCTTTCATATTATATTTTCATCTATTACTCATGGTATTCTACTTCTTTCATGCTTCAAAACAGCTTAATTGAACTCATGACTGCTTGCTTGCAAGGCAGGCACTTATGCCACTGAGCTAAATCCCCAGCCCCTAAAACAGCTTAATTTTTATAGCTACCAGCAATCAATTCCAAAAGGTATTTTGCTTGGTTAGCAAAATGCTAGATTAAAAAAACATTTAATATACAGTATATCTAAATGTCACTGATGTCAGCTTCTACCTGTGACATGAGATACTAAAGGTCTGTTTTTCAAACGTCTAGCCAATTATGTCAATCCACATATCCTAGAGTTACTTTTAGAAAATGAGTTCAATTTTCATTAAAAGGCTTTTAAGCCACACAGAAGGTAGAACTTTTTTTTTGTCTTTTTCCTTTTTATCGGTACCGGGGATCGAACTCATGACTGCCTGCTTTCAAGGCAGGCACTTATGCCGCTAAGCTAAACCCCCAGCCCCAGAAGGTAGAACTTTTTAGCACTGATTTATACATACCATGGACAGATTTCCCAAAAACCCTGAAGACTGTGTAAGCTGAGGAGACCGCCCTTCTGTTCCCAAAATGCAGGAAATATCTGGATGTTTTGGTAAGCTTCGGTTTGGTGGAGTGACTACAAATAAGAGGTTGATAAAAAGAACCTAAGGTATATGAGCATTGATCATCAAAACCAAGCATGCAAACAAACAAGAATAAATATTTCAGTTTTTGGTTATTTAGATTCTAACCAAACAAATACCCTGTTAACATTTCCATGATATAAAGAGTTAACATATTTTTCTAAATTTGAAATTTTAGTGCTATTGAGCCAATGAGGGAAAACTTTACTACAAATAGGGCTGCTTCGCTGTAATATACTGAGCAGTTAAAAAAAAAAAAAAGACACTAACCAATGGATCTTTCATATTCTAATTTTATAAAGAATACTGAGGCAAATTGGTAGAGCAGACTTGTGCTTTGGTGGACAAGAGTGTGGTCTGAATGGAACTTATTACCCAAATTAACTTTTCTAAGTATCACTTTCAGCTTTGGTTAAACAGAAGTAACAAGTATCTATGCTTATGTATAGCATAGATAGTTATTGTATGCTTATCTGAAATATGATACCTTTCTTATGATACAAGTTTAACAAACTATAATCATTATAATTTGTGCTTGTCAATATTGTAACCAAATATTTATTTAGTCTTTGTGAGACAGGGTCTTACTCTGCAGTTCAGGCTGGCCTTGAACTCACTTTGTAGCCCAGGCTGGCCTAAACTCAAGCAATCCTCCTGCCTCTGTCTCCTAAGTGCTGGGATTACAGGCATGCGCCACCACATCCGGCTCAGTAACCAAATACTATGTGCACAATGAATGTCAGGGGCTATTATAACTAGAGTTATAATTAAATACTTTTTTTTAAAATGTATTTTATTAAATACTTTTTTTTTTTCCTCACTATTGGGCACTGGATCAAATTTAGGGCCTTTGCACTGACATAGATACCCTGCCCTTTTAAAATTTTTATTTTGAGAAAGGTCTCACAAATTTATCCAGGTTGGGTTCAAATTTATAGATCCTCCTGCCTTAGCCTCCCAGAGTGCTGGGATAACAGGTGGGTGCCCCGTTTATTAAATACTTTAAAAGCAAAAAAGTCTTACAAGGCTGTCGAAATAAGCTAGGAGTTCGAGGAATCATCTGGTTTCTTGGTGTACTATTGGCAAGATTTTCATCATGGGAACTTCGAACTTTAGCAAGAGTTAAGAAAATTTTTCATGCAGAAAAGAGATCACTACAGTTATAATTAACCACAGTATTACTACGCAAAATATGTAAATACATTTTTTCAAGAACCAAGATCTTATGGCTAATAAATGCAAAGAGTAACTAATTTTGTCTGCTATTTAAATTCTCAAGTGTCATCTTAATTAACTATACAGTGGCCTAAGAGCTCTCAAATAGAAAATGGAAATTAAATCTCAGCACATGCTACTCACAAAATGACAGCTATAAAACAGAATATCCTGTTTTAGAGCAACATAAATTATAACCTCATTGAATTTCATTGACAGTATTATTTGATCAAATAAAGTATCTGTAGAGTGAACAAAACTAGTATCTGTAGTATTGTATTATAGTTAATGTTTAATAGTTCTCATAAAAACAAAATTCTACAATGATTCAAAACATGCAGCAATCTGTATACTCCCCAAAATACAAAGGATACTCAAAAGTCTTTTTTGTGCACTCTGCTTCCGTGCAGTCCGTGTCACTTCTGGCTCTCGGATCACAGGCGACAACATCTCTCCAAAACCGCTCCTAAAATAGTATAATTAAGACTTTTTAATGCAGGATTTGCAAGCAACTTTATCATCACAATTGGTGTAAAAGATCTTGAGTCATTCCAATAGCTATGGTTTAGATCTTTTTGCCAAGCATGAGCAGCTGGTATCAGATCCTGCTTATTCAAGTCCCACTTGAGTCTTACCTATAGACTTCTTTGATTTTCTAACACACATAATATTGTTTTGTTCTAGGGAATTATCCCAACACTCAGAACCTGTATTATAACACTTTTTAAATAATTGCTGCATAAAAGTCTTTTCCCTATTGAACTGAGAAGTTCCTTAACTGGGACATCTGCAATCTAAAAAACAGTCATGCACTGTTTAATGATTTGGACAGGTTCTGAGAAATCACCACCAGGTAATTCTGTCATCATATGAATGACAACATACTTAACACAAACCAAGATTGCTATAGTGTCACCAGGTAATATATTTTATGAGACCACTGCTGTATTATGTGGTCTACCACTAAGATACCATTATATAGCCATGACTACTTCTAGCCATAAAAAGTATGAAAAAAATTGAGCTGATGAGATGGAAGGATAAGTAAAAAAATACTAATAAACTGGAAAGAAATGAACCTTCAGATTATTTCTCCCCATAGCACACTAAGTGTTGTGTCTTCCCCCAGCTCTGCTAAGTCATAATGTTCCAGATGTCCCATCATTCTCATTTAAAGATCTAGAAATAAATCATGGATTATGAACTATGTTTTATGATTTGAGGGGTACCAGGGATCAAACTCATGACCTTGTGCTTGCCAGGCAGGCACCTTTGCCACTGAGCTAAATCCCCGCCCCTGTGTTTTAAAATAATCTAAACTGGGCATGGTGGTGCATGTCTGTAATCCCAGAACTCGGGAAGCTAAGGCAGGAGAATCACTAGGAGAGTTCAAGGTCAGTCTGAATCACAGAGAGATCTTGTCTGAAAAACAAAACAAAAAACCCCACAAGAATCCAAGATGCTTCTCTTCCACTTTAAGTCTTCACATAATTCTCTCCGATCTACAGCATCAAATTTCTTAGCATGTTATTTAAAATGTGGACCCAATTTAGGGGTTCTGTCCTATGATGAGACACATCATTACCATATAAACATATACTGCATGCAATCATTCATGTACACTAAGCATACACTTTTTTTTTTAAATATCCTTACACACTGGAACACATTTCTCTTACAGAGGCCTTCTGTCCACCTGATGAATACCTACTTATTAATCAAATGGCCTTATACAGCCCGGAAACACAGATCCCTGTTGGCAACTTCTATCTAACCTTACTAGCTTCCTAACTTTGACCAAGTTCCTTAGTATCTTTCAGCCTCATTGTTATCTATGAAAAAAAGATGACACTACATATGCTCATAGGTTTGTTTGGAAGAGTCAACAAGCGACTTAATGTTTTGCACACAGGCAGTCATGTAATAGACTATATTTGCGAATTCATAATGTACTATTACTATTCAATAAACACCGCCCACTACCTCATTCGAGAGGTCTGCCTGATACCGCCTGTGACAGAGACTTAATTGCTCCTTCTTTTCAAACAATGCAATAACAAACTCTTGTATCAGTTTACACTGCTTACTGGCCCCCCCCTCCCCCACTACACAATGAATTTCCCGAATCCAAGTTGTTCCTTGAACAACTCACCTTTGTTCAGGGGACTAATATAACCATCAGACCTTAGGAAGAATTCAGCTATTGGATGCTGACACTTTTTTTTTTTTTTTTTTTTTTTACCGGTACCGGGGATCGAACTCACGACCGCCTGCTTCAAGGCAGGTGCTTATGCCGCTGAGCTAAATCCCCAGCCCCGATGCTGACACTTTTAACCATCCAGACTGGGGCGAGATCCCAGGGACGCCACTGACTAGCTCTGCGATCCTGGGCGCTCACCCAGAATTTTCAACGCGCAGCCACCACCTACCCCGCCCACCTCCGAATTTCAGTCGCAGCGTGAAATCGACGAACAGATCTGATCTGCTGTGGGGACTTACAGGACTGTCATTTGGTCTCTCCCCACCCACACAAGCGGCCTCTCCTCCACGGGTTACCAAATCTCCAGGGCAGGAGAGGAATCCTGTGGCCGACCCTCAGGACATCCACGGCTTCCTCTGGAAGTCTGGTTTCGCTTATTTCACTCCGCCAACTTGCAAGAGGGAAAAGATTTCAGGGCTAGGTGTCACCACCAGGACTGACCTGTCCATGGCTACAGCCTTTTTCACTTAGAACTTTATAACAATGGTCCAATTTAGTCGCCGCGTTTCAGCCTTCCCGCTTTCCGGAAGCAAACCTTTCAACCCGGAAGCAGTGCTAGAAAAAAAAAAGTGCGGGGAACGAGAATTAAAAAAAAAAAAAAAAATCCTATGAGGCGCATGCGCAATTTCTACCTACAGGCTCAGGCTTAGTGTGTGCAGGCATAAAACTTTACCAGTGCGTGATGGAACGCCTAGGCGTGGGGTTGGGACCTGGTTGTGTTCGATTGGCGGCAGCGAGGCTACAGCTGTGTGACTCGCTCTGGTCGACTGATGAGTCCTTGGGTGTTGCCAGTCAGAGACAAGCTGGACTTGAATTCAGACCATATCTCGAGGTGCCTATCTTTATCAGGACACTCACTCTTTGAATTATGGTGTTGACCTCAATGAACTGGTTTTTTATTTTTTTGGTCTTTTTGAGACAGAGTCTCACTATGCAGTTCAGGCTGGCCTTGAGACCACTTTGTAGCCCAGGCTGGCCTCGAATTCACAGCAATCCTCCTCGCTCAGCCTCTCGATCCGAGGATTACGGAATTGCGCTACCACACCCTGTTAATGTTAAGGTTTTAAAATTTTAATGTTAATGTTTTTAATTGTTTTTCAAAATTACTATTTGCCCTTTCCCTGGCATTTTTCCCCTGTTGAGAATAAGACCTCTTTAAAAGTCAAAATCCAAGTGTAAAAGCTGATGGCATTGCCCTCTTTTTCAAAATATTGTCTAAGCAAAAAGCATATTCTGGTTAGTCAAAACTTTGTGTCTCCCTCCCCCTTCCAGTTTGAAAGCAGTTACTGTTAATTAACCAGTTTACAAGAGTAAGGGTAGACGCCAAATATGGTGGTGCACACCTGTAATCCACCACTCTGTAAGCTAAGGCAGGAGAATGGCTGTACATTTGAGGACAGCCTGAACTACTTGGTGAAAAAAAACCTCAAAAAAACCATCATATTGTGTTTTGAAATTTTGTTTTGTTTGTTTCTCTTTGAAGTAAAAATGGATTTGAAAAAAGTCATCATCATCGTCACCGTCTTAGTTCATGTCACTAATAAACTTGCTTTGTAGTGTTTCCTGGTGCAATTAGCTAAAAGTTACAGGACAATTTTTGGTACGATGCTTGTGCACTGTGCCCCATGGACCAGATTTGTCAAAATAGTCACACATCCTAAAATTCCACCTCACTAAACCAAAACTAAATTATCTGATCCTCAAAGAAATCAGGATTAGAGATACAACCACATTTTCTAAATAGACCAGTTTCAGTCAACATCGTCGTTATAAAGTTTCTTCTGCTTTAGCCCCTGTCGAAAAAGTAACCAGGTGTCCAACAGTTTTGGTTTCGTTTTGTTCCTGCTTATGAGGAAAGTAACTGTGATGACCATTCCAATTTACTTCTTCTTTTTTTTCTTTCTGCTTGTTTTCAGGCCTATTCTTACAAAGACAACTTTCCTGTGTATGGTGGCACACACCTGTAATCCCAACACTCTGAAAGACTGAGGCGTGAAGATGGCAAGTTTGAACCCAACCTGGACGATTTAATGATTTAAGTAAAGCTTATCTTAAAGGAAACAAGTTAAAAAGAGTTGAGAATGTAGGTCAGTTAAAAGTTCAAAGGCTCAATCCCCAGTATGGGGGTGGGGACCTCTTCTGCTTAGCTCACTGGACCATTACTGTATTTTGTGGAATGGACTAATTTTAGAATCCCAAAGACAAGCTCTTTAAATTTATTGCTATTTTATCCTTTAATAAAGGTATCTCTACTTTCTACAAAATAAGTAGTCTTCATGCCTCCTCATGGAAATCATTTGAAATTTCATAAGAACTTGTTTTTACTTCTTTGAATTTTCCATCAATGTAGATCTCATGAATCAGGTTCTCCAGTTAGATGATGGCCTAAGTTATCCAGTGAGCTAGCAATCAGAGTTATCTGTCAAGATAATTGACTTCTTATTGATACTGTTTTAACCACACTTGTTGATCTGTTCATTTACAGATGACAGGTTAGGTTACCTCCATGCAAGCTTTGGTCCCACAATTCTCATAGCGTTAACTGAGGCCTTGTTGAATTTAACAAAGGTACTGATGATAATTCTCCTAGCTACATGACTACAATTCCATGAGATGTGCCCATCAAGAATCACCCAGCTGGTACCACACTGTTTCTCTGGTGTGAGAAACTGACAGTACAGAAGGATCAAAATGTATAACAGATATTGGGAAACAGAAAATGTTCAAATGCGAAGGTGAACTATGGGGGACGTGGAGGAAGGGAAAAGAAAAACAAGAAAAAAGGGAAAAAATGGAAAAGGCTTTTTTAAAAGAACTTGAAGAGAGGGTAGGAGAATGGGGAAAAACCCAAGAGGTATCAATCACAGGTACAAACTCCCTATGAAGAATGTGATCATGATGTACACAATAAAATGTACCAATAAACTTAATTTTAAAAAAGAACCACCCCGATGGATATAGCACAGAGTAGGGCACATACTTAGCATGGGTGAGGCCCTCCGTTTAACCCTCAGCACCATGGAGAGGAAGATCAGAAATCTCACCCAGAAAATCCAGTTAACCCAACTGACTTTTTACTTTCCTCCAAATGCCTTTATTTTTTAGAAATTTATTTTTGCTTCAAAGTATATTGAATGTTAATATATGCAATATAGTTAATAATATATTGTTCTAGGCCACTACAATTTTAAGCTCTTAGTTTATTAGTACATGTCTTTGACAAAAGTACCAAAACCACACACTGGAGGAAAGAGAGCTTCTTAGTAAATGGTGTTGGGAAAACTGGTTATTCACCTGCAAAGGTAAAATCTAGATCCATATTTCTTATCATGTACTAGACTAAAATTAAAATGGATCAAAGAACTAAATGTTCAACTAGAAACACTTAACCTACTGGGAGACAAAATATAGGTAAAACTTTTGAAGTTGTAAGTATAGGCAGGGACTTTCTGAACAGAACACAAGTTGCACAGGAAATTGTTCTGAGAATCAACAAAAGAGATCATTTCACATGAAAGCGCTTCGACACAGTTGTCTTGGTTACTTTTCTCTTATTGTTGAGACAAAATACCTGATGCCCAAAATTAGGGAAGGAAAGGTTTATTTATCTTACAGTTTTGGAGGTTTCAGTCCATAATCAGCTGGCTCCAAGGCAGGGTGGCCTGGCACTGGGGCGGCACTTCATGGCAGCAACAGGGATATTAACAAGGCTCTTCTCCTGGTTTATCTTGTACACAGGCCACCTCCCACCCCCACCCCACCCGACTCTGGCTTCAGAGTGGGTGTAGCACTCACAAAATCTCCTTGCCCTCCTTTGCAAGGGATCGGGGATATTCACCCAAAATGAACCCTGTCTCCCTGCTGAGTCTCTCAAACTTCTAAACTTCTCAAGATGACACAATGTATTAACCATAGCAACAGTAAAAGAAGCAACCATCAGAAAGAAAACGACCTACAGAATGGTAAAAAAAATTTTTCCAGTGATTCCTGAGCATTTTATAGTGGTGGTTTAAATGCTTATGAATAACTGCAACAAGTGAGAGAATATTACATACTATTTTATAATCTGTCTATTCAACTAATAATGTGAACTTTTTTCATCTCAAAAAGTATTCATCTAAATTGATGGTGCAGCCAACATTGTGAGAGTAACATTCCTTCTTCCATTTCCATTTCCAAAGTGGCCTAATGCAACCTGACTTCAACTCTCACTGCTAAACAAGCACTGTTCAAAGCAAAGTTGTCAATGGTCTCTTTCCCATGAAAGTTTGGCTTTTAGCCAGATGTGGGAGAGCATGCCTGTAACCCCAGCACTTAGGAAGCTGAGGCAGGAAGATTTCCATGATTGCCAGCCTGAACTAAAAAGAGATCCTGTCTCTGGGTAAAATAAAATGAAATGGTAAAATAAAAGAAATTTGTGTTTTATTTCTCTTCTGAGGAGAACTTGACATTGATGATCACGCTCTTCCCAGCTACTGTACCGCTCCTGCACGTCATGACTTTGTTAGTGGGCTTCTTCTAGTCCACTCTGGCTTCTCTTGGCCAGCCTCCTCTGTGGGCTCTACAAGTCTGCTTTCTCTTAAGTGATAATCTTCCAGAGTTCTGATTTAAGCCCTCCTTTCTTCAACTCTTCTCTATTCTGAGGCTTCTAAAAGACCTCCATTTCCTAATAGATCCTCTCAATATCTACAGTCTCTCCGTACTCTGATTTTGTATCCCAGATTCATGTATTTTGTTGCTTACTAGATATATCCACTCTGAGGATACAAAGCACTATAAAATTTAACATGTTCTGCTGGGAGTGGTGGTGCACACCTGTAATCCTAGCTCTCCTGAGGCAGGAGGATTGCTGCTAGTTTGAGGTCAGCCTGGGGTACACAGTGAGTTCAAGGCCAGCCTAAACTACATCATGAGATCTTGACTCTAAAACAAAACAAAGCAAAACAAAACAAAATATTAACACAATCGATCAGTCTTAAACCTGAACTCAGCTCTGTGTCCTCCCTGGCTCCACACCAAATGACATAACAGCAAACCTGGCTGTCCTTTAGTTATTTATCTTGCAAATGGCTACATCCAGGATTCTACCAATGGCCCCAAAATGTATTTTCTTAAGATGATTATAACAGTTAAGAATAAAAATGATCATCGAAGTTCCTTTTGTTCTCCATAATAAACAGTTCAATGGGCATTCTCCTGAGGATCCTTTATTCATTCACAGAAATATTTAAGTGTATACCATGTGCCAGCTACTGTGGTTGGATCTAGGATATATAGGAGAGTAAATAGTAACTCGTTCATTTTTTAAAAATCAGGTAAACTTATCTCTTCAAACGCACATAATTGATATGGTGCACACACACATAGATATATTAAATCACTATTAAAGATAGCTAATGAAATTCAGCTAGTTTTTTAGTTAATGGGTTTCCATTTGGCGAATCTGACATGTGTATTTATCGTTTTCATTTCCACACTAACCTCCTCCCCCACTCTCACTTCTACTTTTGTGAGGGATTTCAAAATGTGTATTGTACTCATATCACTTCCCTTGTTACCTGCCCTTCCTCCCTCCCCTCCCTCTTATTCTCTTCCGTGTATATTAGTCTCCTTTTTATTTTCTCATCAACTTTTTTAGATTCCACGTATTAGGGAGAACATGAGATTTGAGTTTGGCTTACTTTTTCAATAGATGGTCTCCAGTCCATCCATTTCCTTGAAAATGACAGAATTTCATTCTTCCTTGTGGCTGAATATTGTTCTGTCATGTGTCAATGCTACATTTCTTTATCTATCCTTCTGTTGACACCTAGGTTGGTTCCACATCTGCAATGCTGTGAAGGGTGCTATAATAAACCTGGGTATATGAGTCTCCCCCTCGTATGCTAACTTAGGCAACATGCCACGGAATGGTATCGCTGGTCCCATGCTAAATCTGGTTTCAGTTTTTCATTAAACACTGTTTTCTAAAAGTATTCTTTTTTTTTTTTGTCTTTTTTCATTTTTATCAGTACCAGGGATCGAACTCACAACCGCCTGCTTGCAAGGCAAGTGCTTATGCCACTGAGCTAAATCCCCAGCCCTCTAAAAGTATTCTTACTTAAAACCTGTCATGAGGCAAAAAATGTTACATTTTGCAAATTGTTTATTAGTGTTTTGTTGGCAATGTTTTCTTTTTTCCACTTGATGTTAACCAATTCTTTCATTTACTTATTAAAAGTATGGTAATAGATGCATGCCTTAATTTTTACTTTGAGATGAGTCTCTCTAAATTGTCCTGGTTTCAGCCTCCCACAGAGCTGGGATTATAGGTGTGGGCCACTATGTCTGGTTACAGTGTACCATATTTAAATGTGCAGTTCAAGACCATTAAACACATCCACATTGTTATACAAGGTTATGTTTCTTACAAAATACTTAAAACACCAGTAATAAAGAAAAACTGCAAAACACATATAAGTTTGGTCCATAGAGACCTGGCAGCCAAAAATATAGGAAAAAAAGTAAAATTTCATGAAGAAAAAATTTTTGAGTATGGAATATAAATTATATGTATCATAAACACATGTATTATATTTAAAATTGAAGTACTGTACAGCAGAAAGCTAATGGAAGGATTCAATGAGACACTGACAGGTTTCTAGGAGAGGATGTGGTTGTGGTGATCACAGCAGGAAGCTTTTGAATGAACACATTATGTATCTTCAGATATAATTTTTTTGAGGAACAGTGTCTGGCTTGTTGAAAAATGCTTCACTGTGAGACCAGTGAGATCCAAGTTTAAATGTGGGGACTGGTTGTCACTTTGTCATCCTAGTTAAGCAATGCAGTGGAGTAGGGAAGATCGTGGTCATTTCACTTTTAGTAAGTTATTTCACTTCTTTACACTTTTGCTTTCCTTTTCTGTAAAGCTGAGAGAGTAAAGTATTGTCCTAAAAAGTTTGTACTGGGAATACATGATATTCATGCAGCATCTGAGAGGTAGTACAGAACACAGATCCCTTGTGTTGAACACCTGGGTCTCCCCATTTAAAGGAACTTTGGACAAATTTCTTATGTCCGTATAATAGAATTTATGAGTACCGTGCCATAGATTTACTATGAGGATTTAATGAATTAACATTTATCAATTACTTAGAGTGGTATTGACATAGAATAATCACTCAATAAACAGTGGCTAAGATGATACTTCATAACATATACTAAGTATTTAAGAAATTTTTGCTATTTTATTTAGTTATAGTAAGACAGGGACTGGGCCAGGGATTTAGCTCAGTGGCATAAGCACCTGCCTTGCAAGCACAAGGTTGCGAGTGCCATGCTCGGTACCAAAAAAAAAAAAAAAAAAAAAAAAAAAGAGCCATTCTTTGGCTGCTGTCCCAATAAGATAGGGACTATAATTACTTCTACCTGTAATTAGTAGATGCTCAGTATTCTTTTTCCTGAACAAATGGATCATCTTCAACCAATACAGTTGCTTTCAATTCTTCAAACAATATTCTAAGTAGAATATCTATATATGTACAATCAGATTGTTGTTTATGTCCATTATCATTTTATAATATATAAATACATCACAGTACAACTCAAATGATGTCTTTATCATCTCAGTCTTGTGGAGCATCAAAGTAGGACCTTGAATAATTTACTTTATAGATTCCTTTAATTCTTTCAAATTGTGTTCAATTTGAAGAGGAAAGTCGAATGGTGAATGTAAAACATTTAATTTCAAGATACTTTTGTTGCTGAATTGTGGTTTGAACATTGATACCGGTATCATTAGTAAGAAGTGTTGCTGTACAGTTGGGTGACTATCGATGATAATGTACTGTACATTTCAAAAAGCTGGAAGAAAGCCTTTTGAATTTCAGCCCTAAAGAAATAAATGTTTACTCTGCTTAATCTGATTTAAATACTATGTAATGTACACGTGTCAAAATATCACAAAGGTCACATGGTACCCCATTAATAATATACAAAACTTTAATGTTTAAATGAAATAAAATGCAAACATAAAAAGTGACATCTGAGATTTTGGACATGAAATCATAAACATTATTATTTCTTAGACTTCTAACATTAAGCCTTAGCTTCATAGGGGTTTTCACAGTAGTTTGTGCTCTCAGTGTCTCAAACATACAATAGTGCTATTTTTGAGGCAGTGTGATTTTGTTGACAAAAGGCTTGTCATACAAATAAATCAATTACAATCACTCCTCCTTACAGACGTCTCATGCCTCATCAATAATGGAAGTGATCTTGAGGGCAACTGAAAAACTAAAATCGTTATGTGCTGTTGATGAGGACATTCTCCAGTTAAACCACACAACTATTATTGCAAGTTAAGCATTTTCCTTTCCTGTTTTTTTCTGCTTGGCATACAAATTCTGTAAATTCAACACCCATTCACATTTCTGAAGAGTGATTTATTGACATGGTTGGGAAAGCACTGCATTGCTGTTTTCTCTAAGAATCACAGTTTATATTTAGATTTTATTATGCAATGATAGCTGGCATGCACTTCATTCCTGTCTTATTTTTTTCTTGTTGTTGAGACAAAATACTTAATGCCCAAAATTTGGGAAGGCAAGCTTTATTTAGCTTACAGTTGTTTGGAGGTTTCGGTCCTTATTCAGCTGGTTCCAAGGCAGGGTGGGATGGCAGAAGGGCAACCATTCATGGCAGGTGCAAACAGTAAGAGCAAAAAGAGCAAAAGAGGAAATGCATGCCTTCTCCCCTAGCTCTGACCCTGGGCGGGTGCAGCATTCACCCTGCCAATGCAAGCACTAGACAGTGAACCAATCACAAACGCTAGATTTAGGCACCTCTATGACTGCATGAGGCTTAGGGGGCCACCTAGTCACAAACAAGAAGAACCCCATATATTTGAAAAGTCACATTAAATTTTTTTTCTTATGTGTCTGGTTCTAATGCTTTCTGATTTGATGGGTTGAGGGTAGGAAACTAAACTTCACATATCATAGGAACTATTAAAGGGCTCAAAAAAACTGTATTGCTCAGTCCTCGCAGTTGCTGAACATGGGAGGCTTGCTTGAGGTGGAAGGGGTGGACAAGGTGGGAGGAGACAGAGTGCAGGGGAGGGGTTATGGCTTGTGTTTAGATGTCCTGCCAAAGCCCCATGCAGTCATGGGGGGAGCGCTGTTTCAGAGGTGCCTGGATCTAGAGTGTGTGAAGCTGGAGTTGATTCATGGTGTAATGTTAGGTTCAAGGACCCTAGGATTAAGGATGTGAATGCTACCCACCCTAAATAGCATGAATAAAATAAAAGAGGCAGAAAATTGCTGTTAAGGTCACTGGTGGGGGCTGGGGATTTCGCTCAGTGGCATAAGCGTCTGCCTTGCAAGTGCACTGTTATGAGTTCAATCCCCAGTACCCTCCCCCCCAAAGTCACTGGTTGTTTTTGCTACCTTGTGGGTACCATGAACTGTCTCTTCTATAATCCACTTCTGCCAAGTTACTCTGCCTTGAGCCAGCCAATGATGGATTGAAACCTCTACAAACTGTGAGTGGAATAAACCTTTCCCTCTTTAACTTTGGATGTCAGGTGTTTTTGTCTCAGCAACAAGAGAAAAGTAACTAACACACGAATGAATGAACTGTACATCATTACCCAAATAAATCAATCCCCACTGAGAATTGGCTCCAGACTGCAATTACAGGCCTTCATACTGAGCTACATCCCCAGTCTGTTTTAAAATTTTATGTTTTGAGACAAGGTCTTGCCAGGTTACTAAACAGGCTAGCCTGGGCTTGAACTTGCAATCCTCCTGCCTTAGCCTCCCAGAGTGCTGCAATACAAGCATACGCCACACCTGGCTACCAGTGATACCTTTTTGAGAAATGAGACTTCAAGGTATAAACAGTTTTCATGTAAGTACAGTTCTTTTTGCCTGCAAGAAACTGTTTTCCAGAGAATCTATGAAAATGTATTGTTAGGAACTGGGCATGTAGCTCAGCTGTAGAGCATATCCCATGCAAGAGGCCCTAAGTCTGATCCCCAGCATCACCCAAAAATGAATAAATTCTTAAAAAGGATGAATCATACATCCATGTTGCAATGAATTCATTAAAAACAAAAATTTCAAGATGTTATTTTAAATGTAGTATACTGAAAATGTATACTGTGTTTAGTTCATAAACCAAGAAGCAAACTATTAAAATATTGAGTACATTTTGAGCTACAAACATTTTGACATAAGAGCAAACTATGCAGCTTTTATAAATAGATGTGCATTTAAAAGCATAAAATGAAGGAACGTAAGTATTGACAATGCAATAGAATGCTAAGAAAAACTCATGAATGTTGCCCTTGAAACTTGCTCGAAAGCTTGTCTGTGCTTCAAAAACCATCCCAGTTTATTTGCAATTTAGCAGGCTTGAGCTTAATCTTTAGGAAAAGTTTACCATCCTAGGGGAGTCCTTTTATTTCTCTGTCCTTCACAAGATCAACTTGAAATTTCTTTAGCTGTTTGCAAAGGCTGTTTCAGGTAATGAAGTTAAATTTCTTTGGCTTTTTTTTTCTGGTGGTGATACTGGGGATTGAACCTAGGGTCTTTGCACTGAGTTACATCCTTAGCCCTGTAAAATTTGTATTTAAACCTTTTTTTCAGACAAGGTATCTCATTGGAATTTGTGGCTATCATGCCTGGCCATGCTTTGGCTTTTTAAATGACTTTTCCCCTCCTGACTTAATATGATGACTTCATTATTTCTAAAGCCATTTATTTTTACTTGAAGATAACATAACAATATTAAGCAAAAGTAGTAATTATATTATTACTGCTAGCATAGTAATTTTTACAAAAGCAAAATTTTCACTTGTTACATACGTGACTCTCTTCACCCGTGTCCCTTCCTTTTTTTCTCCACTGCTGTACTTTTGCTTTTCTCCCTTTAAAAAAGTGAAGCAAAGCAGCTGTGACTAATGCCACTGCTATTGAGTTTCAGAAATAACTGTTAGGAAAAAACTCTATGTTGTAACTTTCAAATTCCCTTGGGGAAAAGGGTAGTGTGCAGCAGGCTCTCTTCTGATGGCCAGTGGTCCAAGAAGTGGCACTTTAAAGTGTCTTCACTTTGTAGAGCGAAGTACAGAATGCTTGGCTTTTCGTATCTACCCAGTTGACACCTTGAGACCTGTCCTCTTTACTCTCCTTTGGACGCCCTTGCTGAGGGTGTAGAACCACCAAATCATTAATTTGGCTTCCGTCATGAGCCACATCCTGTCAAAGGCAGAATGCCCTGACCATGAACATATCTCCTACTGGTTCAGAGTGGATGGGGGAAAGGGTGGCAGGGGCCACTTCCTCCTTTAGTGACAGCCTCTAAATATTGGAGGAATGACATTAGCGGTATGGTAGTGGCTAAAATTGCCTGTTTCTGAAAAATTAAGAAAAATTAGGTATTTGCTAAATAGACAGTTCAGCTTCTGCTAGGAGCTCAAGATGTATTTCAGGAAACATTATTGCCTTTTTAATTCAATAAATTCTAAGTCAGGTGGATTTAATGGCACAATACAAAAAGGAGAAATTTGGAAGGCCTCTGAAGAATGTTTAGTTTCTTATCCAGGTAGTACATACCTGTAAAGCCAGCACGGAGAGGCTGGCACAGGAGAATTCTAAGCTTGAGACTACCCTGGGCAACTTTTTAACTTATGCGAGACATGTCTCAAAAATTTGTTTTAAAAGGGATAGGAATGTAGTTCAAAGTGAAGGCCATGGGGTCAATTGTCCTTACTGCAAACAAAACAAAACAAAACGCCAGATGTGGTGGTATACATCTGTAATCCAGCACTCAGGAGGCTGAGGCAGAAGGATCACTGGGAGTTCAAGACCAGTTCGAACTACACAAGAAGATCCCCTCTCAAATCATCCTCTGCCTAACTGTGGGAGTCTCCCAACACAATCTCATATGACCCAAGTCATACTTAATTGAAGCCGGAAAATCCAAAGCAATAAATGAAACCTGAACTTTTCAAAGGTAGCTTAGATAATGACTAAATCAATTTCTGTAATCTGTAAGACTGTATCTTAACATACACACCACACGGATGGTTACAAATTTCCTTATATCATTACTTCAAGTAATACATGAGTTATATGGAGGTCAAATTAAAATTTTGTAAAAATTAATACATGTGTAAACATTGTGTGGTCTCACTAGTGTGAGAACCTGCAAAGAAATGTGGAAAGATGGATATTTTAAAAAGATAGTTAAGGTAGTTATACTGATTTCTCTGGGGTCAATGAAGAGAAAGATTTGTGATGGTACTGTTTGGATAACTGAATGCAGATGTCTTGTGCATTCAGTTAAAAAAATTTTTTAATGGAACTGGAGGATCAAAGTTAGGAGGATTTTACTTAAGAGTTCAGTTCCAGTCCTCTATTTTTCATTTGAGATAGTTTTGTTAAGCTGCCCAGTCTGGGCTCAAACTTCTGATCCTGCTGCCTCAGTCTCCCATGTCACTGGGATCACAAACACGTGTCACCATACTTGGCTTCCAAAATTTATTTTTTTGGTGCCGGGGATCGAACTCACAACCTTGTGTTTGCCAAGTAGACACTTACGCCACTGAGCTAAACCCCTGGCCCCAAAATTTATTTTTGAGAATTTATTATAAGGCAGAAATCTGGCTCATGGGTGTACATATAATCCCCTCAAAATTCAAGTTAAATTAATTCTAACTTGCTCTTAATAGTCCATGTAACTCATTCCAACCAGATGAATCATCACTTGATTGTGTCTACTTATTGGCTCATTTCTAAAAACATAACAAAACCTAGGCAATAAATGAAATATTCAGTTTGCTGCAGAGGTAAAATGGAAACACCTATCATCTGGTCTCACAGGCACCTACATTCTTCTAGTATGGATTACAAATGTCTGATTAAAGATGGGGATTGAGTTGAAGGGCAACTCTGGATATGGCTGAAAATGAAAAGCAAAGCTACTATTTTATATCACTCCTTAAATCAAAACCATTTAAGAAGAAAGTTTATCATTGAAAAACACGCAACAGGTAGGGTACGCAGAATGTGTGCGAACACAAGTGAGAGATATTTCTGTGGGATGGTGATTTCTGGTGATGACATTCCATGGTTATTACAATGGTTCTAGTTTGTGGAATTAGCCTAGATGGACCTCTCACATATGGCATCTCCTTGATCCTAGGCTTCCTCTGGAAAAATCCCTGTGGAGGAACTCAACTCTAGGACTTGACTAGGTGCTCAGAATCTATCTAGAGATCTCAGCATCTGTGGCTTCAGTTTAGAGTTTTGGGTTATCTTGGAGCAGATTCACGCTGGTCTTTATTATGCAGTAATTACTGAAGCTGTGTGGAGGATGAGTGTGGCTCCCAAAAGTATGTCCACAAGCTTGTGAATGTTATGTCATTTGAGAAAAAGGTCTTTGTAGATATAATTAAGGATCTTGAGATTCTTAATTATTCAGGTTTGCTCTAAATACTTTCACTGATGTCCTTATAAAAGAAAAGAGGGTATTAGCCACACAGAGATGGGAAGATGGAGGCAGGCTGGTATGATGGGTGTACTTTCGAGGAAAGGATTCTCCTCTAGAGCCTGTAGAGACAGCTTGGCATGATGACGTTTTGATTTTGGACTTTCAGCCTCCAGAACTGAGTAAATTTGTTATTTTAAGGACACCAAATTTGCAACCCTGGGAAACCAATACAAACGTTTAACATTAATATTTTTCAGAAAATAATATGAATTAGATCAATGAGAACCCAGTTAACAAGCAATAAGAATTTAACATTTTGGGTAAAGTACTAAAGTCTAAAAAATGAGAAAAAATGTTTACATCAAGAAAGTATACAGGGAAATACTGCGGACATGCATTTGAGAGCTGATCTGTGACCTTGGTGCAGCTGAATTTGAAAAGAAGTTTGCCACCATTGGCTCTGACAGACTTGCTATATAGATACACACAGCCCATACTAACTAGATCTTATTTCCAATCTTATCCTTAGATTAGTAGCCAATTCCCCATCAATAAGGTACATAAAAAGGCATAAATTATGACACATTTAGAGAGTGAAATGGCTGCTGGTTATAGCATAGGACAAGAAGACAGGAACAACAGTATCTTATTCTTTGCCATCAGGATGTAGTATTCTCAATGACTGCATAGCTATTTGCCATATTTGCTAAGAGCAGTTTTATAATCCAATCTTTCCCTTCCCAAGCCATTTTACACCAGGTTTTCCTTTTTTTTTCCAAGTTTAATTCTTAGGAAAATAATTTCATTTATACTCAAGGTTTCAGTTGTCTCCTGCCAAATCAGTAACTCTCAAGGAAGGGAACTGTTTACCCTTGGCTATCTATAGAAGATAAGTCATTAAAATATTTTACTTAGAGCTGGGAGTGGTGATGCACACCTATAATCCTAGTATTATGGGGAGCTGAGGCAGGAGCACTGCAAGTCTGAACCCAGCCTCAGCAATTTGTCTCCAAAGGGGTGGAGAAGCCAGGGATGTAGCTCTGTGGCTGTGTGAAGGTCCTGACTCCAATACCCACCCCCCGCTCTCTCCTTTACTAGCTTTATCCTACCAACAGTTTATGCCACAAAACCACAGGTCCTTGGTGGCTTCTCTATCTCCATTGGTACCCAATTTGTCAGTTCTATTACTATTATCAGACACTTCACTCTTTCCCTCACACCCCCCCCCCCCAAGGTATTGACAGATTCCCGTTATCTCTTTACACTTTATTGGGCTTCCAGTCTCACCAGTTATAACCCTGACTACTTTATGCTTACTGACCAATATATAATGAGACTGGCTGGGTCAATGTTAGCTTTACCATTTTACACTTTCCTGGGGTACCTGTCATACAGTCGTCAAACCAGTTGTTTTATTTTTCCCATTTAGTACAGTAGAGGGCTCCTTGGTAACTACCTGATCTGTAAGACGCATGTGATTTGCACTCCATTTCCAGGATGCAAAGATTCTTACTCTGGCAGCCATGTGGTTCTCCATCACTGTTGGATCTGCTCATGAACTTATGAACACTGACCTTTTAATAGTCAATTAAGTCTCATAGGAATATGAGTCAAATAGTTCACTTTTTTTTTTTTTTAAGACAGGCTTGGCCTCAGTCTCCTAAGGGATGGGACATGGGTGTATCATGACACTCCAGCTTTAGTTCCTCTACTTAGGTACAAGAAATAGAACTCAGGACCCTGCACTTGCCAGGCAGATGCTTTGCTGGTGAGCTATATATCCCCAGCCCTAGTTCCTGTATTTTATTTTATTTTTGTCTTTTTCCGTTTTATCGGTACCAGGGATCGAACTCACAACGGCCTGCTTGCAAGGCAGGCACTTATGCCGCTGAGCTAAATCCCCAGGCCCAGTTCCTGTATTTTAAAGCAAACAGTACAATTTTTAGCATCAGTCTTTTCCTTTAATATGGGTAATACAGCATGGACTATGTTTAGATATGATTTACTAGATTTGATAGTTTAACTGATCTTTCTCACCAATGACTCATTACAACTTGCCAGCATTTACTCTGTCCTACTCCCCTCTGCCCAAAGCTGACACATTACACATTAGAAAACTGAGAGTAAATTTCCTTTTCTGAAATTAGTGCTCACAACGGATACAAATTACCACACTATGAACAGAATCTGAGTGGGTAATATTGGCAGATATAAAAACATAAAAAGCTTTTGGCCTCTGCCTATTTATAGACTGCTCTAACCTGACTTAAGCAAATACATTCTTCACACAAAAATCCCGCTAAGATCTGTTTAGTTTTCAGAAAAAACCTTGCATTTTGAGTCGACCAGTGAAACTGAAAATCAAGTTAAATTAGGTTTAAAATAAAACCAAATGTTCACAGTACTCTAGTCTTTTAAGCCAATCAGAATAACTATTGCCTATGATAAGTATCTTCAAAGACAATAAATGACAGCCTGCTCATTACACATCATCATAAATGGAAAGCTTTGTAGTTTAACAGACTTACCAACAGAGCTTTCCCCATGTGGCTAAACATCCCTACTTTAACTCTAGCATCACAGTCTACAGACAGTTCTCAATGTACTGACTTTTACAAAGTATCAGGTATATATCCTTAATTTGGATAAAATCTTTACTTTTTAAAATCATTTCACCTGTTACTGGGTGTGGGGGCTGATGCCTATAAGCCCTGCACTCTGGAGGCTGAAGCAGGATGTTGAGGTCAAACCGGGCTACATCGTCAAGTTCAAGATCATCCTGGAATACAGTGGCACTATCTCAAAAAAAAGAACAAAAACTGCAGGCCACTAAAAGGAGTGTTTTAGAGACGCAAATTCAAAAGATGTGAACATATGGAATACTTTTTTCTTTAAATGGCAGTATTTAGAAAACAGGTCCATTTAGCACTAAAGAAATGATTTTTTTTTTGTAGTATTGGAACTCCATCCAGACCCTTTACACAGACGTTATGACCCCAGACCTTTTGTTTTTGAGATAGTCTTGCTACATTTCCCAGGCTGGGTTCAACCTTCTGACCCTCCTGACTCAGCATCTCAGAGTGCTGGGATTACGGTCGTGTGCTACCATGCCCAGCTGTAATGATGGCATTTTAATTCTAAATTTTCTACAGATGAGATGAAACTGAGTGTGGGAGCACAAACCTGTAATCCCAGCACTTGTGAGGCTGAGGGATGGCTGTGAGTTTAAGCCCAGTTTGCATGAGGCCCTGTCTCAAAGAAGCACCCACCCACCCACCCAATAAAACTGAAAACTTCCCCTCAAAAGCGAAACTAAGACAAAGCAAAAATTACGTTTATAAATGAAATTAAAATTTTCTTTTCAGTAGTGAGACTTGTACCCAGGGCTTTATGCAAACTAGGCATGTGTACCACCATGAGAAATGGTCTACTTACTTGTTAATTTGTTGTCTGTGACAGGTTTCACTATGCTGTTTAGGCTGCCTTGAGCTTGAACTCACAGTGACTGTCTTGCCTCCTGGGCCAGACAGGTGCTGCAGGCCTCAAACTTGTGATACTCACACACTGGTCTTCCCAACAGTTAAGATTGCAGGTGTGCGCCACTGCACCCCACACATCTTTCTATTCTTGATGTTCACATATAATAGACTATGTATTGCTACTTAAGAAAAAAACTAAGGCAGATATGGTGACACATTCCTGTAATCTCTGTGCTCTAGGAAGCTAAGACAAGAGGACTGCAAATTTGATGCCAGCATACGCAATTTATTGAGACCCTGTCTCAAAATTAAAAAGAACTGGTGGGGGATAGGGAGAGACGAGAAACTAAATTATTAATACCAGTCAAAAGCTTTTATACTTTTTGAAAATGTTAAATGGTACTCATTCTAGTTTTCTCCTAAAACTTGTTTCTTCTAGTATCCTTGGGGATATAAAAATGAACCATGCCTTTCCTAATTGAGTAATTTTAGTATTATTTCATCATAAGTACCAGCCAAGTCCATCTACATGATTTGAAACTTTAAACAGCAGCTTCTAGTTTACATAGAAAAAAATGGTGCTTCTGTTAAACCATAGTACTACCTATATTAGCATGAAAAAGAAAAGACTAAACATGCTAGAGGATTGTACTGGCATTCATTTCCCTAAGGTCTCTAAAATAAAGGCCATTATCATCTTCATCTTACAAGGAAGCAAAGGTACTTGAAAGTATGCTAAAGAATGACAGTCCTGAGTTTAGAGACGCAGGAAATCTGGTTCCAGAGATCATATCCTTATTCAGTATACTAAGTGATTCATTTTACAGTCCTAACAATTGCTGACAACTGTTTTTCCCATCAGATGAGTTCTCAACTAGTTTAATTTTTTTTGAGGGGGGGAGGTCTTTTCTTGAGACAGGGTTTCACTATGCAGTTCACATGGGCCTTGAACTCACTTTGTAGCCCAGGCTAGCCTCAAACTCTTGTGATCTTCCTGCCTTGGCCTCCTGAGTACTGGGATTACAGGTATGCCTGGCTTCGAGAAGGATAATTTTATTAAGTCTTCTGTGCTCCAATGCAAATGAAGGATATTTAAGAATCTCTGGAGAAATTTTTGGTTGTTGTATCTTGGGAATGTGTGTTTGGGGTTATTGGCAACTCGTATGCAGAGATTAGAGAAGCTACTAAAAATTCTATAATGCATAGGGTAGTAGCTATAATACATTGTACAAAAACATCCAACAATGAAGATGAGAAAATCTACAAGACAGTATAAATTCTAGAAGGAAAGGCAAGGTTTTAGGTGGCATTGGTTTGCTATTACAGCCTTAGACCTAGAAATATACATATATTACTTTTTTGTGTGTGGGAGGGTCTTTTTAACACAAGGTTTCATTATGCAGTTCAGGCTGGCCTCCAACTTGTGGTGATCCTGCTGCCCCAGCCTCCTGAGTGCTGGGATTACACCCATGCACCACTATGCCTAGCTTCTACAATGATTGATACTTAAAAGTTTTACCAGTAGCATGAATATTTAGCTGTTCCTAAAAGTCTAGAATTATTCCTGGCATATAGCTGCTCAGCAATAAATATTTATTAATAGTAGCTGAATCAATGGTGGTACCCTCAAATTTACAAAGCACAGTAAAAGATGTCATTTTAGTGTTCCATAGTCCTACTTTCCCAAGCTCAATCTGTACTCAAATAACTATAAATAAAACCCGTTCTGCCAAAACAAATCTCTTAAAACAAGTCTGCCAAAACAAGTTAAAAACTTCTGGGGAGAACATTTCTTGTTTTTTATGCCTTTCAATAGATAGAACTCTGTTAAGTATGTAGAGTAAGACTCTTGTCTTAAAGTGAAAGCGTTTACTGTCAATTCAAAAAGCACGCATTTAGCACACTACCATACACTGGTAAATTAGAAGGTACCACTAATTAACTGTGCCAGTAGGTGATACTCATGAAAAGGTTTGAGTTAAGAGCCTTTATAAATTTTGCAGAATTGAATTACGACACATAAGACACAGACTTATTCTTGAAAAACAAAGTAGTACTTGAGTCCATGTCATTAAAAGATTTTTATAACTGTAATAATCTAGGTACAATTTCATTCTACATAAAAAGAATTCATAGTATAAGCATCCACCGAAGTATTTTCAATTCTTCTTCCTACTTTATCCCAAAGAGCGATCGAACATTTGTTCATAAGTAACATTGCTTGATTTATAAAATTCCTTTCTCTGGGAAAAGTTCAAAACTTAAGTGGATAATAAAATAGGAAAAAACCCCTGATACAGTTCACTCATCATTTCTGTAATTAATTAATGAGTCTGGTTTACCCACATGTTAAATTATAAAACCACACTACGTAAAATAACATCTATTACATTTAAAAAGGTAAACCCATATTTATTTACTAGCACTGTTAAAACATTACACAAAACACATTCAAGTGGCAAGTAATTATAATGCAAGCCCTTGCATGGCAATCCAAATTTATTGAACTACTGATGCTAAGTTATACAAAATTGCACCACTTTAATTAAGGCTTTTAGTTTACATTTGGCCACCTCAAAGTAGTTGTAACATTAGGTTGGTCAATTTAAATACTGTGGCTCCCTGTTGGATAGACACACAATCTTTACATCCAAACGTTAATGCATACAAAGCAACAAGGCATTGTTAAATAAAACAGTAATAGTTACTGCAAATGAGGCCCTGTGACCAATTACACATGATTAAAATTACTTCCCACATTCACATCCACAGTACTCGTCCACCATTTAACATCTCAACCAAAACGTTACACATGTAAAACAATCACTAACAGGCAAAAATACTAAACCTGTATATTTGGTATTGCAAATACACTTATGCATGAGCAAGCAAGGGATTCACAGTGAGAATCTACAGCTGCAGAAGCCTGAAAATGATTTACAAAAATTGTTAAATCATTAAAAAATTGTTTGAAAATATACACTTCTTGTTGTAGACCCCCACTGTACACACAACTATAAACAGTGTTCCCTATGTAAACAAAAAAGGAAACATATAATAAGGAAATTTGAAAAGTCTGGACATTTCCTTCCCAACAGATATTAAAGGCAACGTCTTTAATCTAAGACATTATACTGAAAGGACTATTGTATTTTAAAGACAAGATCACTGTCTCCACAGGTTTTTGAAAAATTAAAAAAACTATATAGCTGTGTTAATCAAAGCGGTTATTTTGTACAATACGATAATGACCTTGATTTTTTTTAAAAAAAAAATTACAATAAGCTACAAGTATGAAAGAAGCGAAGTTATCTGGAGTAGTCTATATAGGAGCTCTTTGGACTTTCTTTTATTATGCTAAAATAGTGGTGCTTTTAGGATTTACATTATTGTACTCTCCAATACAAAGTAATGGGTGTGTTAAAGTATACAGTACACCATTTTCATACATGTACAACATTGGTGGATGAAGAAATGTCTCTTAGCAGTAATACTGGATGTAGCCTCTGGTTTTACCAGCTGCATACTCTAGGACTATTATATAAGTAAAAATCTCTCTTGTGATACTGGAAAGTGATTAGAATGTGCAAACTGATAGAGTAGCTTTCATCCGCCTCTTAAGGGGTACCACCACAGGAAAGTCCATTTAAGATGTTGGTAGGTTTAACAAAGTTGGAATGCTGGCACTGTTGAATTGGGCAACAGTTCTTCAGACCTGTCAAAAAGGAGAAAGAAAAAATTGAAAACAGTGGACTTCAGATCCAAAGGAAATAGTAAGGCACCGTTTTTAGGTGTTAGAAATAAATATACTACAGGATCTTGTTCTAGCTATTACATTTACAACAATGTACCATAATTTACAGTATAGATACTTTTGTCTTTTCATTCTAAAAAGATGAAATCTAGCTGATGTGGTAGCTAATGCCTATAATCCCAACACTCCGGGAGGCTCGGATAGGAGTGTAAATTCAAACCTAATCTGAGCAATGAGACAGTGTCTCAAAAATAAAATTTAAAGAGTTGAGGATGTGGCTCAGTGCCAAAGTTCTGGGTTCAATCCTCAGTACAACAAAGGGCAAGTGGAAATCTTTTCTGCTGTCTTCTTCAAAGTCAAATGAAATATTTAGAGATAAAAGGACAAATATTTTTGTGTAAATTTCTGTGTACAGTGGTATCTCAAGTTTGCAAATGCTTTGGGGGGAGCAACTTGTTTCTCAAACAAAGGTGTTTGGCAAGATTTTTTTGCTTGTAAACTGTACATTTGGTGATAACACAACCACAGCCATCTTTTCCAAAATCATGAAATTAAGTTCATGAACTGAGGTATGTGCCTAAGCACATCTATTGTACTACCTTCAAAGATTACAATTTAGGTCAAGTCAACCTAGTAGAATCAGGATTAACAGATAGTAATATTTTAAAACAATGGTCCTGTTTAACCCTGGAATTACACTATACAGAAGGCACATATAACTAGGATTTATAGTTTATGAGAAAATTAAGGCCTTGCTTCTACACTCATCCAATAAAATGAGCTGCTGAAAACTGGTTCAGAGCAGACAAACAGAATTTATGATGGTTTTTTACTGCTTCACAATTAACAGTTACCTACTTTTGCTTTTTTTTTAATACCGGGTATCAAACTTGTGCTTGACTGGTAAGTGCTTAACCCACTGAGCTAAATTCCCACCCCTTAGTTACCTACTTTGTAAGTTTTATGCTAATATAAATTCTATTAACTTTAGATGTCAAAAAATGCTGGCACTCTACTAAAATCACATTTACATTTTTTTCTTCAGAAAAAATTAATTATTTGTGAGTAATATAAAAGAAGTAAAACCTGAGCTAAATCTGAATTTTCTATACATGCTTGGGTTAAAATATGATTTTTAAAAAAACACTATTTTTACTGGGCTCACTTGTTACAAGCTCCAGAAAGACTGTTAATATAGATGTGGCTGCTAAAGTAATTTTTCACAAATTCTTAGAATTTTAGATTTTCACTGAGTCTGAATGATGTTTGTGATCTAGTTTTCTAAAATTCAGAGACTGAAAATAGCAAGTTGGAAAGGACAATGTGTGAATTCAGACACATGTGTGCTGTTAGAATGAGCATGTGATCAGGAATGAGAAGAGATCAGAATAAGAGATCTATCACGAGCCAAAAATCCCTAAGTGGACTCAAGAGACAAAAACTCAACAAAACAAAACCACACAAACAAACAAATCAGACCCCTAAGTTCTATGGTAGTATGGGGACATTTCATATAGGAGAAAGCAAAATCATAAATATTAGAAGCTCCCAAAGTTGAGAGCACAGTAAAACAGTGCTTTAATGATAACTGAATAGGAAAACATACCACTGGCAAAGAGTGGAACCCACGGCTGAGTTCTTACTATGTGACAGACACAGATCTAATCAATGCACAAGGGTTAATCTTACTTGATATGATTATTTTTTTAAACCTATATAAAAGCTGTATGCTGTTTTCCTCTCCTCACATCTCTGGGTTTTGTTGTCTTTTAGTCCTGAAACCCTTTGTCCCCAGCATGGAAAACTTGCAGCCATGTTTTAGATCTCAGCTTAGTATCTCCTGCTCTGGCAAACGTTATCTTAATCCTTAGTGCACATAACGATAGGTTTGGCACTGCAGTCATATGCTCCTACAGTACCTGTAATAGCACAGTGCCTAAGCACATACTCAGGAGTCCTCTCTCCTATTCAAATTGTGGCTCTGACATTCACTAACTGCAGGGTTGGAACAATTTTTTATGCCTCAGCTCCCTTACCTGTAATGTGGGAATAATAATAGTTCTTCCTATTATTATTGTGAAAATTAAACTAATTAATACATAGGCAGTCTTTAAAGAGTGCCAGGCATCTGGTAAATGTGTCAAGGGCTTTAATTATTAATATTATGCTAGATTTATTCTCTCATTTTACTGATTACGTTTTGGAATTGTTTTACTCTTCCACTACACCTTAGTTTTATACAATTAAGAGACAAGGAGAAAAAGCTGGTCTTATTTAGTACTGCCAGCACCATCTAGCATACCCTGAATGAATTTATTTAGAACACTCAGTTATGTGCAATACCTTACCTATGCTTGGTAGTTATTTTAATTAACACGATATATTAACTCATGAATACCTTAAAAAGTTAACTTTTCTTTTTTTTAGAACAATTAAAAACAAATTTTATACTTGTTTTCATGACAGAGTGCCCTCAATGAAGTTACCTGATTGAAAGTTAGGAAAAGGGTCCGGGACTTAGCTCAGTGGCTTAAGTGACCACCTGGCAAGCATGAGGTTGTGAGCTCGATCCCGGTACCAAAAAAACACCAAAACCAAAAAACAAAACAAAACTAAGTAAGTTAGGAAAGATGAATTAACATACCTGGCTCAGAGCTACAATACATTTAGTATATTAAAGCAGCTGACATGATGACTTTTTACGGGCCTTCCCAGGCACTGGAGTTTTTCTGTTAATTTGCCGCACTAGGTCATAAAAGATCTGCAAACATACATATTTGCTTTAATTTACTGGAGGAACAAACACCTCACCAATGAAGAAGTGGAATTTAAAAAAAATGGGATCTTACATGGATAGAAATGAACCCACAGAAAATAAATATTCTGTTCAGTTAATGAATGAAGAGTAAAATTAGTTGTTCTTGTAGGTGCCAAGTTCCTTTTAATTTATCTTTGGGGAAGAGTTAAAATTACGCTCTCTAAAACAAGTACTTAGTTGAAAGAGCCGCAGCGATTTTAGAACAGTTACCATCATAAAAATATAAATATTATTTTCTTCAACCTATGACTTTTGAGCCCCTTCAATAATCTTGCATACCTTTTTGAATTTTAGTCTTTTACGTAACATCCCCAACCCCTACTGTCTGTCTAGCCTTCCTTTTTCATGGTAAATTTCCACTGTATCAGCATTTAATGAAGACTACAACAGCACTGTTACTTACATGCATATATATAAAATACGATTTTTTTGTCTATAAGATCAACGTGTCCTTAATTGTCAGGACATATTAACTTGGGGCTGAATTAATGTACACATATTTTCCCAATAATTTAAAATGCTACGTTACACATAAAGAGCTATCTTAAATATTATCTGACCATACCTCATTAACATTTATTTTTGATTTTGCAGAAGATTCTAAGAATGCACAGTTGTTCCACTGTCTTGCTAGATTCTGACCTTGTTCCTTTCCTACAACTCTTTCATCTTCCAAGTCACATTTATTACCAACCAGAATCATGGGAACCTAAAAAGACATTTGTGAGGATAAAAGTAAGTATACTATACAACTTCAAATAAAAGATTTCTAACAGTTGACCCAAAGGATTACTTTCCCTATTATGCTAGAAAAAAAAGCAATAAATTAATAAAATTCAGTTAAAATATTAAAGTCTTAATAATGTTAATTTGTAAGGTTTTCTTTTTCCACGAAGATGACAACTGGTTAACTCCAAAAGGGAGTTAAAAAGAAAACTGCAAATGCTCATACGTGTAAAACAGATATAACCTAATCAATATAGATTCAAGTAAGAGTCATTCACAGGAAAATTTGAGAAATAAGCTGTGACCTATTTACAAAAAAGAGAAAATTCTATCACAATGGATTTATAAATAATTACGGGAACCAAAACACATAAACACTTTAAAAGGAAGTACAAAGGATGTTACCATAAAAAGCCAATCTATTTCAACATTTTAAAGTGTTTTATGGGTGGGAATCACTTTCCAAGTTTTCTGGTTTCCTGATATGAATTCATTAACTGTATAACCCGAAAGGAGAAATTTGGAAGGCCCCTAAACAATTTCTACTTTCTCATCCAGGTGTGGTGGTGCATGCCATGTAATCCCAGTGCTCTGGGAGGCTGAGGTAGAAGGATTAAGACAGATAGACAATACAGTGAGACCCTTTCTTAAAAACAAATCAAACAAAACAAAACACAACAAAATCAAGCCAAAACACCACAAAAAACCCCAAGAATAATTTAGTTTCTTTTATAGTCTTGTGTTAAAAAAACCAGAAAGTCAGATCAACTTAGTCTACTAAAATACAAGGCCATTTATCAATGGTATTATCATATATCTGGATACATGTGATCCTTGTAATTTTAAAATAATGCTATAGGGAAAAAAATAACACTTGTTCTATCAAAACACTACTGATTATTTAGTAAGCAGTTGTTAAATGCATCTGACAAAAGGAAATATGTAGGTATCTCCAAATTCCTGTTTGAGAAGTCCAGAAAATGACAGGATTTACCATAGGTGTCTCTCAGTTCCCACAGTGGTAGCTATAAGGGAACTGTAGTGCAGCAGTTCTTAAAAGGCAGTGCAGATCAGCAGCCATTAGGGCCACCACTAAACACATTAGAAATGCATGTTTCCTGGGCCTGCTCCAGCATCTATTTAATTTAATTTAATTTAATTTATTTATTTATTTGTCTTTTTCCTTTTTACCGGTAGGGATTGAACTCACGACTGCCTGCTTGCAAGGCAGGCGCTTATGCCGCTGAGCTAAATCCCCAGCCCCTCCAGCATCTATTTTAATCGCTCTTAGAGTTATTCTGTTACAAGAGCAATATTGAGCATCAAATACTAGGAATTAAAACATTCCTTTTGAGGGTTCCAATAAGATTATATTGTATTTTCTTACATTCTGAAGGGGAACTCAAATTAATGCTGGAATCTAATGTATTCTTTTATTTTCCTTTAAAACTTTGATTATGCTCTTCTGTTATAGTTAGCAGATGTATATTCACATGTCTATTTTTTGTTAAAAGGCTCTTAACTCTACCAGAAATGTGCCCAGAACATAATTTGCTCTATTAGTAACATTTGCCTCCCACACTTTTCCTTCCTTTCCATAAGATATAGTTTAAAAATAGGGAGGGCATAACATTTAATTTTCACAAGATAGGGAAAAAGGAGGGCAATGTCTCAGTCTCTGGATGATTTATGTTTAAAAAGATGATGAACATTAAAGATGCACTTTTTACCTCTTACACAAAGCTTCTGAGAAACAATCTCACCATCTCAAATACATAAACTTTATGTTTAAATTTTACAATTGGATAGCAATATAAAAAGGGATTTTCAAATAAAACATTTATTTATTAGAAGTTAGCTTACATCATCAGTGTCTTTAACTCGAAGAATCTGTTCTCTCAGATCTTGTAAATCATTAAATGTGGACTGTGCTGTGATGGAATAAACTAAAGCAAAGCCTTGTCCATTTTTCATGTACAAATCTCTCATTGCTGTAAATTGTTCCTACAGTAAAAAGAAAGGAACATCAAAAATCAAGAATGCTTTGAATTTATCTGACAATTTTCCAAGTCTATGATTACTAGTCAGTGAAGAATATTGCAGTACTATGTAACATTTCTTAAAATTATAGCCCATGGGAAGATACTACTTGAAAAATTGGTATTTTAAGAAATAGACTTTTGTCAAAAACAAAAAAACCCTACTAAACATTTATATAAACATTTTCACGTGGAACTAAACAGCCTGTCTTTGAAAGCTACTTTTAGAAGTTAAGATTTCTGAATGAACTGTAGAGCATTCAATTGTATCAAGTCACACCTCTCTCATTAAGCTGTGCTCCATCATACTATGTTACCTTATCTTGTCATTTTCCCGTACTTCTTTACTCGACTGGACATTTGAAGAAAAGAGCACAGTACCCGGCACACACTAGTACTCAAACATTAGCTGAATGCATAACACCTGCACAGAATACACCTTTTCTTTACTTTTGGATGCTGTATTTACAAATCTAGTTGCTATGGCCGGGATATAGTTTATGGATGGAAGTTTATGGATGTTTATGTTTATGAAGTTTATGGATGGATATAGATATGGATGGAAGTTTAATTCTCACTGTGAGGTACCATGAGGATGGAAACTTAGTCTGACTCTAATGCTTAAAGGTGGGGCCATTAGCGATTAGAACGCCTTACCCCTAATGAATACTGAGGTGGCTTTAGAAGTAGAGAGACACAGACAGACAGACTACAGATGGTCTTTATCTCTTGCTATGTAACACTCTGCACCGCCTCAGAACTCGGTCAGCAAGAGGGCTACCACACCTTACACAACCCTGACAATCTGCTCTTTTCCTTATAGAGTAAGTCTTGCTCACATGTATATTATAGTAACAATGCGGCTAATACACTGGTGAGGAAATACTTCTGAAGTGGAAAGATACCAATTAAAACCCTCACACAGCCACTGAGAAATGGAAAGTATGCCAAAGAACTTCCACATTATTTGGAATATGGTAAAAGTACTAGTGAAACTGAAAATTTTCATTCTAACAAGTTTTAGATCCATTGCAATTTCACAGTCTAATATTACAAAGGTAGAGTTCAAGAAAATTAAGAAAACAGCCTTAAATACTAAATAAGCTTAACTAGTGTTTATCTACAAGCAATAGCATTTAAAGTTAATACGGTACAAACTGCACAAACCTTGGTAGTTTGTTTTACATACCGTTCCTGCAGTATCCAAAATTTCAAGCATACACTGCTGTGCATCTACTTCAACTTGCTGAAGGGAAATTGGAAACACATCTTTATTTTTTATGTATATAAAAATACCTTAAGCATACATAAAAGTTATTAAAAACACACATACATTATGGCAACTACATAGGGAGTATCAATATAAAGTCAACAAGATTCAGTCTTAATATCACTCAGCTCCTAATTCTGAAAGAAAAATTTCACAATCTCTCAAAACCAGCAATAATTCCAAGAATATCAGCAATTATTTTGACAATGATTTTTCCACAATGTTTCAGATACACTTTTTTTTGGAGACGGGATCTTGCTCTGTAGTAGTGTGTAGGCTGACAATCAGCTCCTTCCTGTCTCCCCAGAGCTGGGATTACAGGCATGTGCCACCACACCCAGCTTTTATATATACTTTTTATTTTCCTTCTTAATTTCATTCTTTCAATATACTGAAATAAGATTTCTTCTAGGAAGAAAGCAGTGCTATCACTATAAAATAAACTTTATTTTTCTATCACCGCCTTTTACCTAGTATTTCCTAAGGAAAAATATTTAATTTCAAAGTTGGGGTGAGGGAAGAAGTTTCTAGTATTTCTGGTATTCCATGGATAGAGAGAAATGAAAATATATATAATAATTATATAATAGGCACAAAACTACCTGTAAGTAAGTAGATAACTCTCCCCACTAAATTAAAAATGTCTGCAAATTATTTATCATATGCTATATTAATATAATAGAACGCACCTTTCTATTGTGAGCAATGACACTTTCTCAAGGAGACAACAATGAGCAAAGTTAGGGAGATGTCTATATGGCTATCTCTAGGTTAAAATACAGAGCTTGAGAGCATTCTATACGGTGGTGATAGGAAGTAAGAGGTTGGCATTAGAAATAAATGGTCTGGCTCTACTGTTTGCATGTCAAATGATGATTCTGGGATCAAGATAAATGAAGTTCTGAGTGTATTTTTTTTTTATTCTGAACTGGCAAATATACCAGGAAAAGTATGAACTCTTACCACCAATTTTCTAAATCAACTGTCATCCTACTTTGTATACAATATCCAATAATCATAAAGTTTAAAAGAATAAAAAAGGTCTTTTAAAGTAACATACCTTTCTATAAGAATCTTCTATCGTAGGGTCATATTTTTCAACAAAAATGCCTTGAACAAACTGTACAGTCTGAAAAAAATTAACATGCCATTATACTTTTAAAGAAAAGAACATATCCAAATTTAAACTATAGTTGATACTCTATATCCATGGGTTCTGTACTCTCAGATTAAATCAATAGAGGATAAAAAATATTCAGCAGTGGCACACACTATAATCCCAGTTACTCAGGAGGCTCAGACAGGAAGATCAGAAGTTGGAGATAAGTTTAGACAACTTAGTGAGAGCCCATCTCAAAATAACAACAAAAACAGAAACACTGGAGATGTGGTAGAGCCTTTGCTTACTTGCTGAGTATGTACTAGGTCTTGGTTTCAATGACAACACTGAAATAAAATAAATAAAAATCCAGGAAGGCAGGGAGACTTTAGTATAGACTGCATCTATACTAAATATACTGCGAAGTAATTATTTGTATTGCATCAAGTATTAGAATTTTGTGCAACACACACATGCTCAGGATTTCAGATACAAATACAAAATTTTTTTTTTTGTCTTTCTCCTTTTTATCGGTACCAGGGATCGAACTTACGACTGCCTGCTTGCAAGGCAGGCACTTATGCCGCTGAGCTAAATCTCCAGCCCCACAAATACAAATTTTAAAAAGCAGCTCACACCATATGGGAGAGGGGGTGGGGACTTCACTCTGTTGCCTAGGCTGGTCTTGAACTCCCAGGCTCAAGTGATTCTTGCCCTTCAGTCTCCTAAGTGTTGAGACTATAGGTGTGTGCTGTGACTCTTGGCTCTTGCCATATTATATACAGTTCGAGTTTGATTTAAACATGTCAAGTTCTATGCTGGATAGATAATTTAAGTGGCCAAGTAAGATGGTTTACCTCAGTAGGGAAAAAAGGAAGGCCAATATGTTCTTGTGAATCTCTGCCAAACTTTGAATCAAAGTGATTTTCCCAAAGTCCCTCCCCTCATCCTCAATAGTAAGTTGTCTCTTGATTCTTGCTATCTATCCCATTCCTTTATGCTGAAAACATGACCATTAAAATAATGTAAATTAAACAAAGGTAATAGTTCAAAGTGTTCATAAACTTTGACATTTTCTACCCTAAAATATGTAAGACTATTTGTAACAAGAAAAAACAAAACTCATTTCTATCTGGCCCTAAAATGCAAGAGACACATACTTTTTTTTTAAATTTTTTTTTTTGTCTTTTGTCTTTTTCCTTTTTATCGGTACCAGGGATCGAACTCACGACTGCCTGCTTGCAAGGCAGGCGCTTATGCCGCTGAGCTAAATCTCCAGCCCCAAGAGACACATATTTATATGCTCTTATTCTGTGTGCTTAGCCCAAACTACCTTCTGGGATACTTGAAATGTGACCCACCCAGAGAGAACTAAAAATTGACTAAAATCACAATAAAAATATATTCCTTCTAAAGTTATTAGGAATTTTACCTTAACAAATAAAGACAAATAATCAAAACCCAAAACTCAGCAAGAACAGAACATCTTCGAGTGAAAACTTGGATCGGCGAGAATGACTTACCAGAGCCGACTTTCCAACGCCTCCTGAGCCAAGAACGACTAGCTTATACTCACGCATGATGCCAACTTATCAAACAGAGTACCCTATTAAAGAAAAAAAAAAGTAAGTTCTTAATAAAGTCTTTGTATTTATGCACTTCTCATAAAAATAAGACATTTGTGCAAGATTTAAATGATTACTACACTGTAGTAGTATGGAACATTTACCCTATAAACACTACAGACACCGCTTCCAGGGCTGTCCCACGTATGAGACAAGCACTGAGCTAGCTATATCCTCAGCCTTATATAAAGGTTGAATGAAAACTGTCATATCCATTCATTTGTGTACAGTCTGTGGTTTCTTTAATGCTATACAGCAGAGTTATGCAGTTACAATATAGGCCATCTGGTCCATAAAGCCTAATTTATTTATAATCTGGCCAATCTTGGGATAGATGAATGGTAAATGCAAAGTAAGTTGCCAGAGAAAGCAAGCAGAAGATCACATTTATTATTTATCAAATGGATGGAGGTAGAACCTGAAATATTGTGAAATCACAGTCATAACCAAAGACGGAATTCCCCGTCTAAAAAGGTCAAGTGTGGGGAATGATGGAAAAAATGGAAAAAAATGAAAACCAAACCAAACAGAAATCATCCATTAAGAAGTTTCACTAATACTAAAGGCAGATATTCGATTCTATAAACATTTCCTGGATAGGAAATCATAAAAATAAAAGCTTTCACACTTTTGGAAACAATGAAATGATGAGTATTACACACAAAAATAACCACTAGAACATGTTTAAATTAGGGGTGGGGATGTAGCTCAGCAGAAGAGCATTTGTCTAGCACACACAACCTCCTGCACCCCCTCCAAAAACGCAACCCCATTTTTTTCATGATAACTAGTCTAGAACTTAGTCATGGAAACTGAATCACCCAATTACAATATACTTCAGTAAACATGCTTCTGCAAAGTAACCTATTATTGGTGGTCCCTTATTTCTGAAAGTTAGCTAATTAAAATAGACACACTTCAATGAAAATATGGTGAATGTCAAACAACTGGCAACCATCTCACCTGAGTGACTGTAATTTTTAGTCAACATTAATTCTCTCCTGCCTCTGTTTATCTTTAAACTTTCATAATACCCTCGAATCCTACAAGACCTACAGCCCAGGGAAGGCAGTATTTGACTAAAATACTTTTTTGCTTAAGTAATTAGTAACTTCAGGTTTGTGTTTTTGTTTCATATCTTAAGTATTATTTCTCATGATTTCACAGTCAAATTAAGACCCTCAGTTTGCATCCTTCCAAGTGGCCTACTGAATGACTCCTCACGTTTAACTTCTGTTTGTTCCTTGAATGTGCTATCAGATTAGTCAGTCACAACTCTTAATTTGGTTTCATGGGCTCATACTGTTGAATTAAGGGGATATAATTCAGTGGCATAAGCACCTGCCTGGCAAGTGCAAGGTCCTGAGTTCGATTCCCAGTACCAACAAAACAAAACATACCAAAAAACCTCCAAAAAACAAAAAAAGAAGTTAATTGTTATCCTAGAATTTGTAACCACATAGGTCTTTGTCCTTCTGGTTTTGACTTGTAATTGTACTACAGTACTTGATAAATAGTTTTGTAATTAGTTTAATTCTTCAGTTACTTTAATTTCTGTTTATTTGTGAAAAGTTGTTTTACATGTTTTGTCCTACACTGTCATATTCCATTTATTAAATTTCATTCCACAGGGAGTAGGCACAGACACAAGACCATGAACCCTCCAATCCAATTCAAGAAGGCCCCAAGTACTCAAGGTGGAACAGGATTAAAACCAGTAACAATCTGGCACTAGTGAGTCACTGCTCAACCTTCACCTTGGGTCAGCTCTCAAACCTCGTTAATGGCAATCATATTCTTAAGAATTTATAGTAATTCTGTGTAGTCAATTATCAAAAGGGTAATAATTCTGAGGCTGTTGATTATACAGCCTTCTCTTGATGTTTGCTTGGTCAGAGAATGTGAGAATCTATTAGGATACACTTATTCTAAAAAACAGGACATTCAAAACATTTTAACTTATGGGAATACTTTATATCCTGCAAAAGAAACAAGCATGTCTTATGAATTACAGTTATGCTAATATACAAAAACCTCACAAAGGCATCTCTCATTAAGACTTAAAACACCTCTATCATATAAGTTCGAATGTACCTTTTCTCAGTTATTCTTGAGATACTTTTTCTTGCCTATACAAACCTTTACTTTGTCATGGGTTTATATTGTCAAAGAAGAATTGTCTCAGAAGAAATTCTTTTGTAAACTCCAAATATAATCTTCTTTCTTTTTTTCTGGCAATAATGAGATTGCACTGAGCTGCATCTTACCCCTCTGCCCATTTTTGAGAAAGGGTCTCGCTAAACTGCCCACGCTAGACCTGAATTTGTGAAACTGTGGTCTAAGCTTTCCAGAATATCTGGATTACAGGCATGTGCCCCCACACCCAGTTTAACCTTAGCTCGTATGCTCACAAGGTTAATGGCAAACACTGTAACTTAAACAACTTTTCAAATGTCGCAAGAGGAACTATGTAAAAATTATGAGACAAAATATTACTCAATAGTCAACTTCTTTAATTGATATTCTGAGCATTAAAAAAGACTAAGATATTCTCCCCTGCTCAAATCTTATCCCTTGAATCAAAACTTATCCCTTGAATCATTCTATTTATAATACACAACCATTCTATACTTGCTGCTTTTTTTCCTCTTCTTAGCTGTGAAATGAACTACTGTTCTTAAGAGTTTCTTGGGAGATCAGGAGAACATGGCCGACAGATAGCAGCAGCTACGGAGGCTCTCTGAGAGACCCAGCTTAGAATCCAGGAATGGTGTGGAGTGAGGAATCCTAAGCAAGAGGAGATATACCCTGCTGATCCAAGAATGAACTGGGCTGAGAGAAACCAACTGGGAATGCAATCCTGGTGCTATAACAGGAACAGATAATGCTCAGCATGGAAGCTGGAGCCCGCGCCATTGGAAGCTGCAGTTTCGGTTTCCTGCCGCTGCCCCTGCGTCTGAATTGGCTCGGCAGGGAGAGAGACTTGCGAAAGCTCTGAGAACGGGAATCAGTGAACGGAGCTGAGAACAGGACAGGCGGGGAGCTGTGCATCAACCTGCGGTGAGTGAGGGAAACTCCATAGTCTAGGAGGCGCCAACAGAGGACATCCTGGGACCGGGCAGACTTGCCGGAACAGGGTGCTGTAGTGACTTCAGTCACATATGCCCCCCTGAAGCGGGATTGGTGAGCAGTGCCTAGCCTACGTGATGCTGCTGGCTGAGACCCAGTAGGGTAGCACAACCTAGGTCCCAGTGCCTGGAGGTGCACCCTAGCGGTGAAGCCTTCGGTAGGTTGAGCTGGAGGGGCGGGCCCCACATAAGCTGCCTGGTCCATAACTCCCTGGTGCACTGTGGTGGGCAGGAACACCTACCCAGCACAATTCATTCAGACTGTGGCTGACAGGGAAGGAAGATGAGCCTCCTACACTTGCATATATAAGGAACAAAGAATATGGGAAGAGGGAGCAACAAGAAAGGCTCCTCAGCCCCCAATCCTGAGAAACATGCAATAGCAGACATGGCACCAATAGACATAAAGCACTATCTCCAGAGCCTCATAGACGAGTTCAGGAATGAAGTTATTAATGACCTGAAGCAAGACATAAGCAGCACCGCCCAAGAAAAAACAGATGGTGGAATGGAAGAACAGAAAAAAAAGAGGAGAATTGTTTGATGGAGAAAATAGAGAAAACATAGAATATGTGAAGCACGTTCAAAGAGATCACCAGGAAACTAAAACTCTATTGAAAGCTGTAATAACAGCGTGAAAGAAACTAGGGATAGATTATCTGAACTGGAAGCCAGGTTTGTAATATGGCATGAAATGAAAAACTTCTTAAAAATGACAAAGAAACAAACAGCAGTAATACAAAGGCTAGAAGATGATAAGAGGATCTATAAGAATTAAGAACATAAAAGAAGAGGTAGGGACACAAACAAATGAACTACAAAAGCTACTCGCAGAAATAATCCAGGAGAATTTTCCTAATTTAGCAAAAGGTAATGATACTCAGATGTATGAAGCATACAGAACCCCAGCCACCTACAACCCAAACAGAGCTACACCCAAGCATATAATAATCAAAATACCAGAAATCCAATATAAGAACAGAATATTAAAAGCCATCAGAGACAAGAAACAGATCACTTACAAGGGAACACCCATCAGAATTACAGCAGACTTCTCAGCACAAACCATCAAATCACGAAGAGTGTGGGGGGAAATAATTCAAGCTTTGAAAGATAATAACCTCCAGACAAGATTGATATATCCTGCACAACTATCCCTGGAAATTGATGGAAAAACAAGGTGCTTCCAGGATAAAGAGGAACTAGGGGAATATGCAACCACCAATTCAACTCTACAGAGAATACTGCAGGATATTCTAAAAAAAGAAGAATACCAAGAATCCAGAAATAGTGGCAGAGAGGCCACAATGAATGGAGCAGAAAACAAAATGAAGAAGACAAACTGACAACTAACGACCGAAAAAGAGCTCAACAGGAATGAGGCAGAGAAGATTGGATGATAGGAACAGCTATTTTGGAGAAAACGCCATAATAGGTAATGCTGATTCAGTATCATCTTGTTTTGAAGTCCCATCAAGCTTTTGTTCTTCTGTCTCCATAGGTCTTAACATGTTGTATCTTATTGGATTTTATTATATGTGATAGTATCAACAAAAACTTTTATAGACAAGGAGATTATACAGAAACCTTTGTTCATTTTCTGTTAGTTGATTCTAAATACCCTGTAATAGTGTCATTCTTTTGAATGGTTTTACATTGTTTTGATATATTTGATGCTACAATATACAAAGTTATACTCAAAGATTTCAAGGAAAGAGACACTGTGGTAACTACTTTTATGTCGGGATTATCTTGTGGTAAAACACTATTTTGCTGAAATGGTTGTTTTTTTCTGCGCTGTTTTGTTGTTATGCCCTCTTTTATCTCAATCTCCATTTTATTACTTTTTTATTTTTATGCTTTTAATTAAGGGAAAAATAAAAAAATAGCAGGATATATTACAGAAACCCACTTTGATTTATTATTAACTTGATTTGAAGCCATGTATTGCTCTCACCATCTTGTTTTGACTGATGTTCCTCTATTCTGTTTTGCTTGATAGTACCAGGTTCAAAAGTATAGGCATCAGCTGTGAAGATAGTGGGATTCATTATGACACCCATTCTGGTTGACTATTATCTACTTTTGAAGAACTATAATGTCTCCAATGTTTTGGTTTTGTTGGTTTCGTTCTTTAATGTTTTGTTCAATTTTATTATAACTGATGATATAGGCAATTCTATTAGAGATAGGGGAGGCATTATGGTAACCATTGTTGATCACCTTGTATTAGGTTTTTACATTATCTATTATGTCCACCCTTTTGATTTGACCGACTCTGTTCTGTTATGTCACATTTGGTTTTACTCTCTTCCAAAAAAAGTAGTAAGAACTGTGGGAGTAATAAAACCCAAAATGTGTAATAGTTGTTGTACAAAAGAGAGGAAAAGAAAATGATCTAAATGATATAACTGCATGTAAATTTAAGTGTATAAGATAGACAATGATATTACTGAGTTTTGTTGGATCATTGAACAGAACTGTTTGCAGTCTCGCTGTTTGAATGTCCACTTTACATGCTTTAATTTTGTAACTTGAACAAATATTTCTAAGATGACAATACGTAATCCATTAACTAGTGATTTCCTACTGTTTATTTTTTTTCTGAAATTCTGTGTAACTTGTACCCTTTTTCTGCTTTTTTAAAATTTCTTTTTCTCCTTAATTAAAAAAAAAAAAGAGTTTCTTGGGAAAGAAGCAATTATACAACAGCCTTTCAAACTGCTAGAACAAAATCCACATCTACAGAAATTGAATTTTAAAGTCTAGTGATTTTCCTAAACCTCAGAAAGACTGACAGAAATGCACTGCAGAGTTCAGAAATTAGTTACCTACCATTCTGGAATGCTAGAGCTCTATCAGGTTAATTACTAGTCCTTTAATATAACAAAATGGTTAAATGCAATGGGATTGGAAAGACTAAGAGATTTAAGTAATCTTTGTTTCAAAAACAAAAAGAGACTTTAAAAAACTATTTAAGAAACATACTATTTTACAAGTCTTTCTTAGGAGTAAATTAGTCAGGCCAAGATTCAAAATCATAAAATAAAAACAACTTGCCTGGCATGGTGGCATACACCTGTAATCCCAGCATGCCAGAGGCTGAGACTTGCAATGACTTCAAGGTCTGCCTGGACTACATAGTGAGACTGTCTCAAAAATTAAAGATTGATATTAAACAAAATAAAATTTCAGGAAAGTTCAAAGTATTTTTGCACAAATTCAACAGCTGAGATAAAGGGAAACTTTTTTTGGTAAATGAGCTCAGATCTGAAGTAGGAAAGTTAAAATGGAAAACTGGTAATTATAAAACCTACAGTGACTGAGAATTTCAGAATGCCTTACAAAGACGCTTTGAAAAACAACATAACCAAGCAAAATCACATTGAAAGGTCATTGTTTTCTAAGAAATGGAAGCCTGTGGACGAGGACACTTGTAAAAACTGCAAACATGAGTCACAGGAAGAACAATGCTTCATATTTACTAGAAATCAAAGTACAGCGATGCAGAAATCTATCTAGTAACTGCTGCTTCAAGGGAAACACAAGCACTAAATTCTCTACCACTCTCTCCTGGGAGTGGAGGTGAGACCGATTATAGGCAGTAACAGTGTGACAGAAATGTTCTAAACTGGGTGATACATAACTGCACATATTCACTAAAACCTCCAAAACATAACACAATTGACTAACAAGATCTGACACTTAAAAAACTGAAACGTAAAAAGGAAATATTTATAAAAAAATTTTTAAGTAAACTTTTTATTTTGTTTCACAAATAAAGGTGGATGACAGCTGTGGGAACTGCACTTCTTGGAGATAGCTGGGATTCTTTTCGCTGGTTGCTTCACTTATCCATCAATGACAATTACCTGTTGCTAGAATGAGTCATGGATCATCCACTCTGTCTACCAATAATTTATACCTTTTCTCATTATTGATTAAATATATTCATTTTATGGATATATTTTTTTTATTCATTCAAATCAGTTCACTGTTGTCTGGATTGTTATTCTATTTCATCTTAAAATAATGCTTACTAATGCAAGTGTTTACTCCCATAGCACAGTAGGTAACTTGTGATCGACAACAGTTAAGTATACTTAAAATAGGTAGTAAAGAGAATTCTGAATATTCCCAACACACAAAAAAGATAAATGTCTGAGGTAAAGTAACCTATCACCCTGTTTGACCATCTGGTACTATATATTTTCTTGGAAAAGAAATGTTACACTGTACCCCATAAATATATAGTTACTATGTATCAGTTAAAAATAAAAATAATATTTAAAAATAAATTCACTACAAAGCCTCAGTAAATTTAAAGTATTTCATATTTTCATATAGTAAAATATGGTAAGGAGACAGTAAACATTTTCATACCTAAAAATATGACAAAACACACCTGACTTGCCAGTGAAGGAAGTTTCCTTTTCTCTTGTGGTGCTGGGGATCAAACACAGGACTTCAATATTCTAGCCAAGCTCTCTATCATTGAGCTATATTCCCCAACCCTTCTATTTTTCAAATTTGTACTTTCTTGGCTTGAGGTGCCCACTGAGAGTCTTGGAACATGTTCTTCTCAGACAAAGACTGAATGTACAATGAATGTAAAAACATACATTGCCTATTTTCTAATATTAGTGAACAATTTATAAAACACACACATGAAAATACAAAAAACTGAAGGTAAAAGAGGAGTCCTAAACAGTGATAGTGGTGGTATCTATAATCTTAGCACCAGATTGGGCAGTTTAGCAATTTAGTGAGACTGTCTCAAAATAAAGAGCTAAGGATGTAGCTCACTGTGAAGGCCCTGAGCTCAATCCCCTGCACTGCACTCTCCCCTCTCCCCCTGCTAAATTCTCGTTGGTTATTTGCTGTATGATTACTACTTAAACTTAATAAATGAAGATTCTTATATTTTGCTATTATTTCTTGCAAAAAAAGAAAAAAAAAAAAACCCTGAGGACCTAACTGATTTGTATTTACTCATTATTTCTAAAACTTTCTCCACTACTTTACAGACCATAGCATGGATGCTATAATGATTTTGAGGTAACAGGAAATCCTATAATTTATGAGTGAAAGCAAATCAAAATGGAATGATTTAATCTAAACATATTCACTATAGGAAAGCACATACCCTAAGCAAAATGATTTCATTATCCACTATTCTAGATTATCTAGATTACTCATTAATAAGATAAACTGCAGGCATTACTGATTCACAACATTATGAACTACAGAATGCAAAAATCATTGAGGAAATTAAAAAGCATAACAAAATGATAGATGTTTATTGGCATTAACATTTACTGAAGCCACACTGTTTCAAAACCTGCCATAATCAGGGGATCAGAAAAGAATCTAAGAATACTTTCCACCATGACTACTGTATTAATCATTTAATATCCACCACCAATAATTATATATTGAGTGGATACGGTTCTGGCATTGTTCTGGGCCACAGAAATAAGCAGTGAACAAAGTTCCTGGCCCAGAATTTATACACTAAAAGAGGACAAGTCAATATAAAAGATGTCAAGATGTGACTGCAGTATGGATAAAAAAATAAAGCAAATTAGAAAAGACAGTGGGAAATAAAAGCACCCAAAAAGTCCTGTCAATGTAATAATAATAAATTCTATTTTCAATAAATAGTTCTATCTAAATCATGTTTGGTGAGGGTAACATTCCAATTAATTTGTAGCTACAATTATATCTGGATTTGAGAGCAAGAGATTTATATGCAAGGGGAGAACTCATGACTTAGATGTCCCTTCCTTGCTAATAAAGGTATAAATGGATTTCTGGAAGAAATGCAATTTGTTTTATGAGATGTTTTTTTTCAATATGTACAAAATGCTCTTCAGTGGTCTCCTTTACTAATTCTTTTACAGAAGAATATTCTTATCTTTCTCCCTTGCACAGCAAGAATAATACACAGACCAAGATAAAGAGTGTTCCTAACTAGTATACACTCAGGATGCAGTTCTTGCAAGAGCAGTGTAAGAAAATGTTTCTGAAGTATGCTTGCATTATGCAGCCCACAGTAATCACTCCCATCTGAGAGACTGTATGTATTAAGACACTGTAAGACTTGATTATATATTATCTTGTGTTGTTTTCTAAAGAAAGACAACAAGCTATATAAACTAACATCTGGGGATTTAAGAGCCTTCAGTCTATAGTGGTGTCTTGGTCCACTAACTTGATTTTTTCCATGATTCTGGTCACAAGCCAAGTTGGGTAAGAACTGAATCAAATTCAACTGTTATGTTCAATGGTGACCTTATGGGGAAATCTGATTTGATTCTTGTCCAGTTCAGTTTGTGATCAGATTGTGGTTCTGAATTTGCGAACCAAGATATCACTGAATTTTAAAAGGTGTGGGTATGTGTATATGGGGGGTGTTTCCGGGGGTGCAACACCAGGGTACTATGCAACCAACCTGCAATTCCAACCCTTTTTTATTTTGGACAGGGTCTCACTAGGTTGCACAGGCGAGTCTCCAATTTATGTTCTCTTGTTTCAGCCTGAGTAGCTAGGTCTATAGGCGTGTGTCCGTGCCATCATGTCCACTTGAAAAAGTTGTATATATCTGAGGTAAATAACTAAATTCTCAGTTTCCTGGTTCCCTGCTTGTGAAATGAGAAAATAATGAACACTCTGATGCCTTACATCAGAGAGGTATGCATGGAAATGCCTCAAGCAACACCTTAGGCATTCCAGGAAATGGTATGGACTCAAGTACAGAGTCAATACCTATATACAATAATATTTGCATTCTACATATTATGAATACCACAGTAATCAAGAAAATGTATTTGAGATAGAGGTTACACTCTGGGCCAAGAGTTTCTAAATTCTCATCTAGCTGATCCTTGAGATCTTTCAATCTCTTTCTAAAATTAGTATACCAAGTTTTGAAGAATTCAATATGAATGACACTTTAAAAGTATCTTAATGCTGTATTCCTTTTTCTTACTGTTAGAATAATATACAACTGCTTTGGTAATAAAATTCAGTCATCCAGTTATTATATCTGTAACTTCATAATGGTGTTTAGACATTACAGATATTTTAGAATCACCTTTTAAATGTAAATTTTTTTAAAGGCCTGAAAACAAGACAACGGCCCATTCATACCCTGCCCAAAACTGGGGAAGTTCAGCAGTTACTATGGGGGCACTCAACCAAAGAAAGCTGCAACAAGGCCTTCTACATTTTCTTCTTTTTTCTGGCATTCTATTTTCTAAGTTGCTACACGGAGTATAAGCCTTTCTAACTAAAAATTAGGGCATGGGCAAGAAGTCCTCCTTCAACTATCATCTCAAATGGTAAGATTGGTTACATGAGAAATAATAAATAATGGTTAATTAAGACCAAGAAGTAAAATATAAAAAGTACAAAGCAGCTGTAAAGAAAAAGTCTGTATACCAAATATGTAAGACCTGTAGATTAGGGAACCAAATGTTCCAGATTATACTACAGACTATTAAAATTAATAACAAGACTCTGTAAAGACTGCTTGAATTCTATCCAGGATAAAAATTGAGATCAACAGAATTATTAAAGTTTCAACTTAAAAAAAAAGATAAATCTTTGTTTAAATGACACAAGCAAGCCTATCCTGTATAACCTCACTGATGCCTTTAGAGATTTCTTTTAGTTATTTCTTTAATAAAGTGAGGTTAGTTCATCATAAAAAAGTAATTTGGCTTGTTTAAAGGCCAAATTTAGTTTTTCCTTACACACATAAAGTAAACACGATTCCATTTCTGCAGCCCAGAATCATCAAACATGCAATCTGGAAACAAAGAGACCTAGAACTGGCTATCTATGTAATTTACCAGAGGGCCATCATTTATTTCTATGCTGGTATTTTATTTTGTAAAATATGGACAGTTAAAGTTAATTTCACAGGATTGATGGACAGATTCAATAAGAATACACATTACTAAGTTATTAATAAAAGCCTTAAATGTTAACCAATGCCAGTATCATCAGATGAACAGTGGATCTTATTTTTCCACTATTTGATATACACAAATGTTTAGTGAATAAAAGATCAGCTAAACACTAATAATATACTTCTAGTAAAGAAACTATTTAGATTTTGAAAAGACCACTCATAATTTACCTTTTATAGGTAAACTGTCATTCTTAATTCAATTTTTGACAGGTGACATGAATTCCAACTGAGGATGAACTATAAAAATCTTGGTATCAAAAAGTTTTTACTTGACCTCTAGAGTAGAGAAGTGCCCTGGAGCAAGAATAGGGTTAAAACCAATAGGTGTGGTAGCATACCTCTATAATCTCAACCCTCTGGAGCCTGAGCGTAGAGGAGCTCAAATTTGAGACCAACCTAGACTACATACCAAGGCTTTATCTCAGAAAAACTACAAATAATCTCATAAAACAAAACAAAAAACACACAAAAAAGTCAAGCTAATAAAAAAACCCAACACAACAAAAACCTTTCAAACTCTTGTGTTTTAGAGACTTTTGCTCTTAGCTTCCTCATATTTACTCTTTAAGTCTCAATAAATGTAACAAGGGTTAAGAATCAAGCTGGGGTGGTGGCACAAGCCTGTAATTCCAGCACTCAGGAGGCAGAGGCAGGATTGCCCTAAGTGGCCAGAGTGGGCTACATAGTCAATTTAAAGCCAGCCTAAAGTACAGTAATAATCTGTTTAAAAAAAAAAAAAAGGTATAAGTCAAATCCTTGCCAGGTGTGGTGGCACATGCCTGTGCTCAAGAGGCTAAGGCAGGAAGATCACTGTGAATATGAAGACAACTAAGTCCAGGCCAGCCTGAACTATATACTAAGACCTTATACCAAACCAAACCAAAAGACCAAAGAACCCCAATCAACTAACCAACAAAACACTCACATAGCATTTTAAGCAATATTTTAAGTCTACTTTTCTTAAAATTTCAAAGGGGTACCAAATAGTTAAGTTAAAGTAAGTTTTTTACAAAAAAATGTTGCTAACAAGCACTTTTTATCCTGAAGTTATTTAGTCATAACACCCTGCTCCTATACCTTCATTTGAAATTCTGTGATCTTAAATTATAATGAAAAGGACTAAGTGGTTCTTGAAGTCAAGTGACATTACTTTTTTCCTTGAATATTTTCTGGAAGAAGACACTTGCTTTGTCCCATCCTCCAAATCCTTAAGTAATATTTTAATGGCTAAAAAGGATTACTGTGTTCTCTTTTCACTTCCAAATAAATCAACTAATTCAAATGACAGAAGGACCTGGTACTAATCTGTTGGACACAGAATTCAGATGCCTGAGCATGTTTAAAAATTATTTTTGGTGAAAAAAGAGTAGGTCTGACCACTATCTCTGAAAAATAAAAAATCTTACAGCTTCTAACAAGGAGCAAGAAAATAAACAAATCTATTTAAATATGGATTATTATACTGACTTTCTGAGTTATCTACCTGTCAAAAATTGTTTCTAATTTTACTAACTCATATTCTGATAAGAAAGGTCTATCAGCTAAGTTCCTAAATTCAATAAATGTATAATTTGTAGGCTACCAATGTGTTTATAGCATTTTTTCCTACTTTGACCATATTTTTGAGTAGTTAAAAAAACTTTTGCTTTTTCATGGATTAATACTGCTAGTAAATAAAGCTTATTCTAATAAATCATACCTACTTTACTACTTAATATAACTTTACCTACTAGTTCAGTACTTAATCATATGACAACATATAGTAGCCAGAGTGTACCATTTATCAGTATCTGACAAAAGAAGAACCAGTTTAGGGGCTGGGGATTTAGCTCGGCGGCATAAGCACCTGTAAGCAGGCAGTCGTGAGTTCGATCCCTAGTACCAATAAAAAGGAAAAAGACAAAAAAAAAAGAAGAACCAGTTTTTAATCACAGACCTCTCAGCTGAATCGAGGGAATTAAGTGGCAACCAGTTAGGTAAGACTTCCTGAGTAAATGCCTAAACCACATCAGACTAAATCACTAAGTAGGTATTTTAAGGGAATGGAGGAGTTCACTGGGAGATAAGGGCACTCCTTTGGAAAAGGATGAGGATGTGTCATCTATGTGTAACAGGCAGGGGATGTAGCACAGGGGATGGGGACTTTTAATGACCACAAATCTTCATTTTTAAGATTTATAGTTTAGTTTAAAAAACTCATGTGAAGGGGTTTTCCACAATTTATAAAAAATGAAATATGAACAGAAAAATTACTGCACAAAATCAAAAATATTCCTAGCTGAATGAGTTTCTTAGTATAAAACACTCAGTGACTAACTTGTATTATACAACAAACCATAACACAGAAACTTACTTGTCTATACCAGCAGTAATGATCCTATGGCACACAACCACAGTCAGCCATTTGTCATCACTGAACGCTCAAAGATTTGCCATCACTGGTCCACACCAGGGCAATGCATGAAGCTGTGACACTGAAGCTGAGAGTGCAGTGGAGTCCCTAGAAAGCTGGAAAAGCCAGGAATATGAAACATTTGAGTAGAGACATCCCAAGAGAGAAGCCATGAGGGCTACAACCACCAGCAAGGCCTTCAGGATGGAGACAGCCAAGCCATTTGGCGTTCAAGTCTCATCACTACAACTTGGCCCAGATGCTACACAGGGAACTATAAGATGTAATGCTTGCCCTATTACATTTTGGTCTTGTTTTGATTCCACTGGTTTCTATCCCCATTTTTTCCTTTTGGAATGGGAATGTTTATCTTACGTCTTGGTATGCTGGGAGTGTTAATTTTCCCTTGTGTTTTACAGGGGCTCACAGCTAAGAGACTGCCTTAAATTCCATACGAAACTTTGGACTATTCAGCAATGTTAAAAACTTAAAAACTTTGGCAACTCTTACAGCAGAACTAAATACATTTTGCATAAAAGGATGCAATGAGTATTTTGGGGGCCAGGGATGGAATTTTACAGTTTATATTTAGATATTCCCCAAAAGTCTCATGTGTTCATGGGTGAGGCTTTTGGGAGGTGACTGGGTCATGTGGGTATGATACTCATCAGGGGATTAGGTCACTGATGATCTTACAGCTAAATGTGATATGGACAAGTGGGACCTGTTGGAAGCGTTTGGGGGCATGACTGGAAGGGTATATTTCTCTCCTTCACTTTTCCCTTCACACTCTTGTGTCTTCTGCATGCCATAAGCAGCTCTTTCTCCCCAGTAGTGAAGACATCTGATGTACATTCCTGTTTCTAATTTCTCTAGAACAGATATTACACTTATGGTTAAAAACACTGCCAGTGTCTAAACCACATTCTATTTATTTTTTTAGTCAATTTCATTCTTTGAGCCTATTCTAAAATAACCCCTATCGGAAACAAAACTTGTACCTACTAAAATCAATCAAAAGCATTACAAGCACAGAGAACAGACTCCCTCCTCTTCTGAAAAGGACACTGTTCTTTTCTTTGTTTTTCAGACAGGTTCTTGTTAAGCAGTTCAGGATTTCCTTGAAATCACTAGGTAGTCCAAGCTGGCATTGAACTCTTGGTGATCTTCCTGCCTTAGTCTCCCAAGTGCTGGGGTTAGAGGTGTGTGCCACCATGCCTGGCTTAAGGACACCTTTTTTTTTTTTTTAAAATCAATTTTATGTTTTCTCTTTTTAGCCTTCTCAAGTCTTTTTATCCATGAATTTGAATGTTGTGCTTATTTGTTTTAAAGGCACAAGTAGTTTTTCTGTAACAACCTAGTTCAGTATTTCATTGGAGAATCAACATTACATAAGCCGGCAAAAGGAATTATAAAGGGCTCAATACCAAAAGCACTATTCAGGGTAACAAGTAAACCACCTCAAAAGAACTTTACTTTACCCATCGTACGGCCACATAGCACATTGGGGGGTATATAAAATTTCATTATTTCAAAATAGGAGGAAGAAGATTCTTTAAAGACCCTTTTGAGTATAAAATATCACTCTTTTAGTTGTTGGGTTTCCAAAAATACCATAAGGTATAGTATGTTCAAGAACAGTGTATGTCCCATTAGACTTACTTGCTAATAAAATTGGCCCAGGGGCTAGGGATATAGCTCAATGGTACAAGCACCTGCCTGGCAAGTGTGGTCATGAGTTCAATCCCCAGCACCAAAAATAAATTAAAAACAAACAAACAAACAAAAAAACAGGCACAGACTGTTAGTAGCTACTTTGTTCTACATAATACACCTATAATTAAAAAAAGATCTTGGCCATGAAGTTCTCTGAGTCACACAACACAAACACCTACAAAAACCAATTATGGCAAAGAAATGCTAGGCACAGATTATCTCAAACATTCCTTTAGAAACACAGTCTCTATAAATCTTAACTAAAGCTTAAACTATTTTAGAAGGCACAAAAGAAAATTTCAGAATGCCTCTGGTTTTATTATATTTAATAAAATACAATAAAATATTATCTGACATTACACAATTTCTTTCTTATTTATTTGGAATTGGGAATCGGACTCTGGATCTCATGCTTGCCAGGCTGGCGCCATGCCGCTGAGCTATACCCACAACCCCAAAATTTCCAATTTAAAATGTTGAGTACTACTACCTTCTAGCAAAGCCACCTATATACAGTTACACGCTAACATATCCCTAAATAGATGAATGAATTGATCAAATACACTCTACTTGAACATTGAAGAAAGTCTATCTAAAAATAATTATACCAGAAATGTAATAAAAATCGAAGTGCCCTTAACAAGCTCATCATCAAATAAAACAGACCAACTCCTAGCCATTATTTATTAACTTAAAGAGTAAAATGATACAGCAATATGCAAAACATGAGATAGCTATATCATAATGTGGAGTCAGAGTGACAAATGGCCCAATTAAAGCTCCAAAAGCCTCATGTTCCTCAGTCTTGGGTGAACTGGGATGGCTGGACATTCTAAGTAGAATAGATGTTGGTAAGAGTTTGCTTTCCCCTCATGTTTCATAATTTTTTCTTTTCCTTTTGGTACCAGGGATCAAACGCATGACCTTGCGCTTGCCAGTTAGGCGCTTATGCCACTGAGCTAAAATCCTTGGCCCCCGTTTTATAACTTTAAGGATGAAAAGAACATGCTTGCTCAAGAGGCTGTTTTATACAGAAAGATACAACATAAAAATAGAAAATATATCTGGTATAAGTGCTATCAGATACATATGACAAGTCTGCAGTTGTAGACTCTGGGGGGCTGAGGTAGGAGGACCCAGTGTTTGAGCTCAGCCTGGCCAATTTGGTGACTTTGACTATGTCTCCAAAAACCAAAACCATCAAAAGTAATAAAAATGGACTGGGGATGTAGCTTAGTGTAAAAGGCCCTGGGTTCATACCTCTGTAGTGGGGGAAGTGAAACACAAGATATATGGGAGTTTACATTACACAGCCTGATTGGATCACTGGGGTTGGAGGTGAAAGATATAGAAGACTACAGGCAAAAATCTTTGAGTACTGGGTAGGGGTTTTGACTCATTCAGTAAGTAACAATACTGGATGAGTAAAAAAGAAACATCAGCTTTCAGAAAACTAAATGTTAATTTTAAATTAACCAAAGGAGTTCTAATAGTAGAAGCCTCGATAATTCATCTAAGAATGTTACACATTTTATTAAAAATATAGTTAACATGCAGCCTTATTTTTAAAATGCATGAGATGGTTTGCAACAAAAATCTAGGTTAAGATAGTGAAAACCAGAACTGGGGATGTGACTCTGGTAGAGCCTTGCATGTACAAGACTCAGCGTTTGATCCCTAGCACCACACACACACAAAGTGAAAACCAAAATTAAGAGGTCAGAAACAATATATCATACAGTAAAAAGAAAATGCAAGAAAATGACACATACTTAAGACAACTAGTAATGTCAATTTTATTCAACAACACTGAATGGATTCTAAGTGACTACTATCTCCAGTAAGTCTAGATGTCAGATTCATGCATTTTAGACTATTTTTCATAATAGGATGTTAGTGCTGATAACATAGCATCTGATACCTACAGCATATTGAGATTACTTTTAGTTATACCACTATTAGAATATGACAGGCTAGTAGCTTAAGCTCTCACATGTACTGGTAGATGTATAGGGCAAGCCATATATATATATATTTTTCCTTAAAAAATTGCTTTGGATCTTCCCAAATATATTAAAAGAATAAACAAACAACAAATGCTCAGTTAAAACTAAATACTTCATGGCCTAGGATGTATGTAATATTCATTGCTATATAAATAACAATACAGTTTGTGAATACAGAGGAGTTATTTGGTTTTTTTGAGGGTTGGGGGTCTTTTTGAGACAAGGTCTTGCTACACAGTTCAGGCTGGTCTTGAGCTTACTTTGTAGCTCAGGCTGGTCTCAAACTTGTAATGATCCTCCTGGCTTAGCCTCCCGTGCTGAGATTATAGGTGTGTGCCACCATATCTAGCTGCCTGGCTCAGAAGACACTTACTTGATGTATTAACTATAAAACTACTTTCATGGCCTAAAGTAGACATAGGCTAGCAAGTCTCATTTGCTGCCTTTAAAAAAAAAAAAAATGGTAGCGCTAGAATCCTGGCGCTATCCAAAACCTGGACCTCAATGCTAGATAGCATTACAGCACTGAAATATACCTTCACTTACTGCTGCCAGTATGGTATTTAGTAAATAAAGTTTTACCAGAACACTGCGAACCTCATTCATTGTGTATTGTCTATGATTGCCTTCAGGCTACAATGCAGAGCTGAATGGTTATGATAAGAGACTGTATGATTAACGAAGACTATCAGTTTGGGGCTTAGAAAAGACAAGGAAAAGTCTTGCCCATTAGTTTAGTGTTAGCAAATGGGTTTTAGCTCGAACATCAAGATAAAATATTAAGGTTCTTATAATGTGTACAATGTTGATGATTTTGAAACCAACTCTTACTCAAAAGAGACTCAATGACCAAGTACAGTTCATAATTAGCAAAGTCTATTGTAGTTTAGGTGAAAGAGAAACAGGGTTGTAAAACACGTGAAAACTGCAAAAAAAAAAAAAAAAAAAAAAGGTTGTCTACAGAACACCATTTTATTCACTTATTTGCAAATAAATTTCCCCCAAGAGAAAAGTCTTTGTTCCTCAGATCTCTAGATATCAAGTTCTTCAATAACTTAAATTTGCCACTCATGTCTTAAACCTTCTAAAGTAGGGGTGAGAGTGGGGACCACCTCCAAAACATGACCTTTCTTGAAGGAAAGAAGACTATCCAAGATGGTTCTCATATCCAGAATTTAATGTTATCATCAACTGTTTGCTGAACAGATTGCTGAATTTGGTAACTATCAACAAAGAAGAAAGGTCCCTACAAGTGTAGGTATCTGTTTCTATATACATAAAGCAAATATTAAATGTAGTTCATAAGATACTGGGGCAGGGTCCTAAGAAATCAGAAGTAAGGCACTTGAGTACAAGTAGACAAAGGTAAAGATTCCAGAACAAATCAGGCCCATTTTTATGAATACAAACATCACAAATATTTGCCTTTTTGAGACAAGATTTTACTATGTACTCCAGGTTGTCCTTGAACTCACTATGAAGAGGTCAGGTTAGCTTCGACCTTGCAGTGATCCTCCTGCCTCAGCCTCTAGGGTATACTGGGAATGTGTCACTACATCTGGCATCCACAAATATTTCTTAATATAAAAATACCTAGCTTTTATTGTATACTACAAAGATTAGTAAGTTTAATTTTACACTGTCTCAATGTATTTAGTGAATTCAGAAATAAATTAGTGAGAAGAGTAACAAATGGCCACAAAAGTATTACTAACTTCATATCTGGGATTAAATGACATGCTTAATATGACTGACCCAAAATGCATTAAGTAGCCGTTAAGAGTATCTTGATTTTAAGAGTGTGGATTCATGATCTGCATGATTACACATTCTGAATGAAACTTTAGGACCAGAATATTTCTAAAGGAAAATTCCTGAGCAAATCTGCCAGAAGTTCAGAGGAGAAATATTAACTAAGCAATAAAAAAACAGTGGAAGCACAAGTATGTCTCATAATTTTTTCTTAATAATTTTAGTATTTCTAAGCAGCAATCTGTGGTAGCTGCTTACTGGCTTGTACACCTAATTGTGTTTTTGATTAATACTTCCTTTTATATTCTATACTCTTCACTTTCGTCAAAGCTATGTTCAGTAAAATGAAGACTATGTAGAAAAATAGAAGCCATACCACATTACAGCCAGAAGCTTTAAATAATGCTTACATTTGGCTTTCATATATAAATATTACATACCTACTTGAGTAACTATTAGGTCAAAAAAGGTAGCTGATTAGTATATACACCAAATGATAAAAGTAAATGAAAGTTTGGGTGTTACTTAGGCTGCTACAATAAGCAAAGCATATGATAAAAATACAGAAAGTAGGCAGGCACTTCCTATGATCAATTTTGAGTTTTCAAGTAGCCTCTTTTTAGTAGGACGTGACGGTTCATACTGTAATCTCCAACACTCAGGAAGCTGAGACAGGAGGATCACTGTTAATTTGAGGCCAGCTTGAGTTACATAGTTCAAAGCTAGCCTGAACTACACAGTGAGATTCTGCTACCCCAACAACAACAATGGCACCCCCCAAACCAAAGTAACCTCACCAGCTACACTCTTCTTCCTTGTCACTAATACCAGGTGGTACCATCAAAGTTTTAAATAAAAAATTGTGTGTCTTAGTCCCATTCTATATTACTAATTTATCTATTCTATTTTACAATTAAATGTGTAATTCATAGAAACCCTATCAACTGTAAGATAAAACTGCATGGTATCTTTTAAGTCTTTAAAAATCAAGAAGAAACTGATTAATTACTTTCATTATTTAAATGTTTTTTAAAAGTATTTGCTAGGCACCAATATAGAAAGATGAATATTCACTATTTCCAAACATTTAATTGGGCTCTACAACTATGGCATTATGTGATTCTTTCCAGCATCACATTCCATCCTGTGTCAGGTCAAAAAGTATTTCCTGGCAAACTGTTTCTAAGTTAATTGGCATCAAATACTATTTTCAGATCCTTATGTCTTCCCCAAAGACACATATTAATGAGCAAAGACTTTCCAACACATTTCAGAACCACTTCTCATAGGAATTCTTACATTTTTAGATACATCCCTTTAATATCATCTATTTCATTTTTATTTCCTTTTCTAAATATCAGAGCCTAGTCTTTATAAGGACTTACCTCTGTAATTCATTTTGAACATTTATCCTGAATATTGATTAGCTTTCCATGTCTTTGCTAGAAATCTTTTTGTGCACAATTACTTGATTTGTTTATTGGTTAGACAGGATCCATGAAGTTCAGGTAGATCATGAACTTGCAAAGATCCTTCCTATCTCAACTTCCTGAGTCCTGGGACTACAGGCATCCACCACTATGCCGATTTAACTACTTGATTTAATCCTAATATATAGCAACCTAGAACAGTTAGCTCTCAATAACATGCAGCCAGATGTCCTAAATTAAAAATGAGGAACTACAATTGGACATAAAATCTCAAATAATGAGTGTAAGACGTATAATGAGAACTGATAACGTCAAACCACTGCAAACTTTATGTATTTTTTTCAGTTAAAAGCTTTTGAATATGTGCCAACTACTAGGCTAACCATCTGAGACAGTTGTGGAAGTGACATGGTGTTCCTGTATTCCTGAAACCGTTTTAGAAGAGAGAAGAGACCAATGACTGGATATACAGAATTACAATAAAGGCAATGATGAGTGACACTTCTTTACATAAGGCAATCAGTAAAACTGCTAAGATATAACTAATGCTATGACTAAGGCAGAACTGCAAACAGCTTTGAAAAGAGCATCCCAAACAAAGGAGCAAGCACCAGAAAGCACAGTATCCTGTGGAGACCATGGGTAAGCTCAGTGGTAGAGCCCTACAGCCTGCTTGCATAGCATGCTCAGAAGCCCTGAATTTGAAGCATGGGGAATGGGGCAGGGGTATGGCTACAGTTTAATGAACAATGAGAAGGAGATTAAAGTTGTTAGGTAACCAAGGACTAGATTATGCAGGTCCCACAAATCATGATAAGGACCTGGTTTTTATTTTAAACCAATGGGGGAAAAACTGGAACCAGAGGGGTATCACATGATCTGATCTACATTTTAAAGGATTTGCACGAGTCTTCTGGATAGAGACTGATATGGGGAAAGAATGCAAATTCCTTAGAAACCTAGAGATGACTGGCATAAACAAGGGTATCAACATAAAAACAAATCACCTGACAGTTCAAAAAGGCCACAACAGTCATTTAGCCAAACTTTCTCTACATAAAGATAAGTGCCTTGAAAGAAAAAAAGGTACTACCTTGAGAAGGGATAACTTGATAAAAGGATAACTTGAAAGAAAAAAGGTACTACCTTGAGAAGGGATAACTTGTCACATGGCTAGTGACAGAAAAAACTGAAACCTAAATCCCACTGTCAGTGTTACCACCACTAAACCATGCTATTTAAAACTATGGGGTATTCTTAATTTTATATTGACCTGTTTTTATTAATTGATTAATTTATTTATTGAGTCATGGTTTCTCCGTGATTCAATAAAGGCCGACTTTGCACTAATTGCTCAAGCTGGCCTAAAAACTGTGTGATCTTCCTGTTTCAGCCTAGTGAGTACAGGGATTACAGGACTGTGTCACCACACCCGGATTAAATCATTGCTCTAAAAACAAAGACTTTAGTTTTGTGGAGCATGTATTTTACATGAATAAATTTATTTAAATACAATTTTGCATGTTTGCTTTGTGTAACATAACATTTTTATTAAAATCTTAATGCCATAAAAAAATCTAAGGTGTAGAAACAAAGGTTAGAAACTACCATACATACTTAAAACAAGAGTGTAATTTCTCACGTCCAAAGAAATCTGCTTAAAAAATAAAATGGAGGACAATGAAATAAATGTCTTAACTTGAGCAACTAAAGATTTCTGGGAAGCAGAAATAGAAATAATACTCTCAATTCAAAGTGCTTAGTGATAAAACTTTAAGACCACAATCTCTAAACTGGTAGATTATGTCACCTTATCCTCTACACAAGCCCTGTGGTGGATAAGAGCTATCAATCCAGCATCACAAGTGCTTTTCAAAGTGCGGTTTATCATTCCTGTTGAATCTGACTGTGAAGTGACTAGCTGGTAACAGTGGCCCTGATCAAACAAGAACCTCTTAATCACCATTCCCATTCTCCATTTTGTTCTACTTTATCTACCCTTCCACCTCTTCACTGTCTATCACCATCATCATCATCATCATCATCATCATCATCATCATCACTTGTCTAACAACAAAGAAATGTTATGAATGTTTTTCTGTCCTTAAAAATGTGCAAAGTCTATCTTTTCTTTGTTGACAGGGCTCAGAAGAAAAAAGTGCAGGTATAAAAATGCTAGAAGATACTTCATTTGATTCCTTCAGTTAGTAACTCAAACTATATAAACAGTAGGTAGTGGCAATCTTGTGGCTAATTTGGATGTCCTAGACATAAAATATAATCAGGATGTTCCCTAATTCAAAATTGCTAGAGAAAATAGCTGAACAGTTAATTAGTTAACATAGGGAACAATAAAGCTTTCCTTTAACTGCTTTCTCTCTCACCCCCCAGAAGTTAGCATTTCATATCTATTTTCTAAGCCACTACTTTTCTCTCCCCTCATGTCAACCCTATCCATTCCAACAGTGGCATTTCAAATTCAATATTCTCTGTCTTAAATACGTCTTTAAAAATGTCAATAAACTTCCAGGAAATTGAACGTATTCACCTATCACTCTTACTGTTTTCATAATCTGAAACTGATTGGTTAATCCAAACACAGGTTGGCCTAAAATCCTTCAACTTTGGAGCTGTTCTATGACATTATAAAAACTTAAAAAGCATTGCTACTTTTTTTTTTTTGTCTTTTTGCAAGTTTCACTATGCAGTTCAGGTTGGTCTTGAACTCAGTTTGTAGTCCAAGCTGCCTTGAATTTGCAGGGATCTTTCTGCCTCATCCTCCCAAGTGCTGGGATTACAGGCATTCAACACCATTTCCAGCCTTTTTCTTTTTTTGAGACAAGGTCTTCCTATGTAGTTCTGACTACCCAGGAATTTGTTACATATTTTAGTCTGACCTCAAACCTTCAATGCTTCTGCCAGTCTCCTGTGTGCAGAAATTTTACATATGTGCCACCATGTCTGGTGCTAAAATTGTTTTAAAACATTCTGAAGTTGTTTTTAAAAAGTATTTACTTAGCCAGGCATGCTGGCTCACGCCTGTAATCCCAGCACTCCAGCACTCGGGATCTAAGGCTGGAGGATCCTTGTGAGTTCAAGACCAGCCTAGACTACAAAGGGAGCTCAAGGCCAGCCTGAACTGCATAGAGATCCTGTCTCAAAAAGACCAAAAAAAAAAAAAAAAAAAAAGTATTTACTTAAGGTAGACACACAAAATTTTCAGGTCAAAGAGAATCTAGCACTTTGGGAAGAATTCTTACCCTTACATGATTACTATATCATGCACTGGTTCTTTGGAAAATATTGGCTCACAATTACACAGATTTTCAAGTAATGACTTATTTTTTTGTACATTATTTTTAAAATATACCTTAATATCTACAAAATCTTTTCAATACTGGGAAATCGTCAATGGCCTAATGACTAATACAAGCTTTCTAAAATTATAACTTTTACTTAAGTCTTTTTGTCAGTATTTTCCTTAAAGCAGTAGGCTCACTTAGAAAATGTCTCTAACATCTAAGTCCAAATAACCAGGTTGTGGTTTGAAACAATAAGTTAAATAAAAATGCTGTTTTATAAAAATGTGGCTGGTTCAGTCACACAAATACATTTTCCTAGAGACAACTATATATGCAACCAAAATGTTTTAAGCATACTTACTTTACCAGTATATTAAAGATGTATACAAAGGTAAAGATTTAAAGTTGCTCTCTCTTTAACTTCTTCATCAGGAACACTTAAGTGAAACTTTTTAATTCCAAGTGCACAGACAGCAGTGACTACTAGTACAGTGTGGTGCTCTAAACCTGATTCTAAGGTACATCTCTGTGCCCCAGGTACAAATGCCAACATAGTGAAAAAGATGAGTATCTCAGTGTTATAAAAAGTTTTATATTTCTTATTATGCCCCAAATGGGAAAAAAAAAAAAAGTTTTGTACTCCCTGGAAATATCTATGGGATCTCTAGGATTCCTTGGATCGTATTTTGAAAATCACTGAGTGAGACAATTCATTTTCAAAGCTGCTAAAAATCACAAGTCATTCTCTTTAGTCCTTTTCCAGGACCCAGTGAAAATCTTAAGCAATGCTTATTGGGTCACGCGGTGGTAAACCTTATGGCACATGTGCTGTAGCAGGCTGTTTGCTATCATGAAAAGCTCTAAAAGGTTCTCTGTCATTGTTACTAGGGAACCAAAGCTTTAAAGGACAGGAAGTAATGCTACATTAGTATATTCTTTGGTGGTTTATAAAACATGTATAATATTCTTATTTAATCTTAGCAACTCCATCATTGTCATCAAGGAAGCAAGAAGGTAAGAAAGCTTCAAAATACATTTTGCCTAAAAACATCAATGTAATGATTAAATTACAGGCGATACTTTTTCTTCTTTGTAATTTTCTATATTGTAAACACTTGAATGTAACTTTAAAACTCAGTTAACTATCAGTACACATTCTGTGTAGTATCAGTAGTTCAGTAATTTCAAGATGAGTAAGAAAAAGCAAGACACACATATTATATACCTCATTCCTGTCCCTCTTTTTTTTATCTATACAGTACACAGTTCAGGATTTCACAGGGATTCCTGAGTTTTGCAACTGCTACTAAGCTTATCCATAACTTTAACATTTTAGAAGCAGCTGAGCATGGTGGTACATGCCTGTAATCCCAGCACTCTGGGAGGCTGAGGCAGAGGGATCATAAATTAAAGCCCTGCCTAAGCAACTTAATGAGACTCTGGCTCAAAAATAAGTACAAGAAGCAGGGCATGGTGGTGCATCTATAATTCTAGCACTGGGGAGTTGGAAAGACTGTTGAGCTTTCCAAACCCAACCTGGGTACAAAGTGATCTGAAGGCCAGCCGGAACTGCATGATGAGACCTTGTCCCAAAAAGAAAAAAAAAAAAAAAGAAAAGAAAAGAAAAAAGTGCTTGAATAAATAAAATAGCAAAGGCTGGGACTACAGACAGATGCAAAGCCCAAATTCAGTCCCTAGTACCTCCCTGCAAAGCTAACCTGCAGCTGTAACTGTTAACATAATATACTAATAGAATTTCATATTTACTCTAAGAAAAGGTGAAAAAGAAAAAAAAAACTGAATTAACACACATTACACTTGACATTTATTTAGTTTTGATTTTTTGAGACAGTATTTCACTATTGTGCTGAAATTACAAGCCTGTGCTACCAGGCCCATGGGGAGAAGGTTAAGTTTGAGAGACATGGATAATTAAGAGTTTTATTGTGCCTACTACTTTCCATTTCCTCTGCAGGTTTCCTTCAAAATTACTATTAAATGGACAAAATGGGAATGGAGATCTAGTTCAATACCAGAGTAGTTTGCCTAGAATACACAGGCCACTCCTGGGTTCAATCTATAGCATCACCAAAAAAAAGGACAAAACATTTGCTTTTATCATTTCCCCCTTCCCAAAAAGCAAGAGGAGAAAAACAGGAGGCAGAAGTAATTCACCAATGGAAAGTATAATCACTTCTCTGTATATTTTCAAAACAAAGTTACTTAAGTTTTAAGTAAAGGAGAATAAATCTTTTATTAAATACGTGTAGGTTTACTGAAATAAATTAGCAACTACAGAAAAACTACTGTACTGTAAATTCTGTGGTACTTTTAATGGATATTCTCTTGCTTTAAACATCTTTATTCAGCTATCAGTGCATGGTTAAAGATATTTACTCCTCCATTAGAAAAGATCATTTGACAAGTTATCTCAGGACAGCCTAATCCACTTAAAATTGAAAATGGTCTCACTACCTGTATAAAATAGTAAAACAATAGAAGTATAAAACAGTAGTATAGTCAGTACATAATTTACTTTAGTAATCAGTTAAATGTAAAATTCACATTCAGAACATTAATTACTCTCTACAGTTAAGACAATTTATAATCAATTTTAAGCAGTGATATTTTAAAATATTGTCCTTCTGTATGCTAAAAACCAGACGGAAATTCTGCAGTTCACGTTGCAAACATTTTTAGAGAAGTAATTTAAATGTTATTTTAAAACCTGGTCACCCTCCCCTCCCATTTTCATTTCTTTCTTTAGAGTTATCTTTTTTGTGTGTGTGGTACTCAAACCCAGGACCCTGTGAATTATAAGAAAGCACTCTACAACCGAGCTATACCTCAACTCCTTTTTGTAACTTTTAAACTCCTTGGAAATAGAATTTTAGATGTTTTTGATCCACTGATGGAGGCTTGTTTTAAATTTTTGAAATAAGCAGAGCAGTGTTATGAAGGAATACTCTTTTTGTTATAGGAAATTTTCAAATGTGATTTTTTTTAAGGCAGCATAAATGTTCCTGAAGACTTTTTCATTTTAAATAGAAACTGTATGCCTAAAAAGAACAGTTGTAAAAGTCAATATTGATTCAGAAGTATAACATACTATCTAACAGGTCAGTTTCCCTATAAATAGACATTTTTTGAACCCCGTGATTCCACTGTGTTCATGAAACTTCCAAAGAACTGATAAAAGATTTAAGTGCTCAAAATGGTAATTAACATCTTTAAACACTATTGCAAAATAAATCTAGGAACACTAAAATGTTGTCAGCAGAAAACATGGAATAGTGCTCTTGTTTATATACACAGGTGAATTTAAAATTTTGTCTGATATTATTGTAAATCACAGCATTAAGATGTCTATTTCTTAAATTCTTTTATCTAAAAAGTTCAACTCTAAATAAACTAATCAATAAAAACTTCAGTATAATCTCTACGACTATTGAAACTTGAAAGAAAGAAAGAAAGAAAGAAAGCTAGCTAGCAAGTGAGCCAGGCATTGTAGGACTTGCCTATAATCCCAGCACTTCTGAGGCTGAGGCAGGACTGTAATTGTGAGACTCTCTCAAAAAAACAAAGACAAAAAGGGGTGGAGGAAGGACTGAAAGATACATTTAGTTATAATCATTAAAATGTCAGAAAGTTTAAATCAACTTTTATCAAGTCTTTATCTCTTTTTGTTTTGAGACAGAGTACTGATACGTTGTTCAGGCTGGCTTGGAATTCACCTGGTAAACCAGGGTGGCCTTGGGCTCCTAGTGGTTTTCCTTCCTCAGCCTTCTGAGCACTAGTATTACAAGTACATATCACCATGTCCGGCTCTCAAGCTTTTCTATTGGGAACATGTGACATTACTGATGTTAAAGAACCAGCTTCTGATTATTTAATTAGTAAATGGTAAACTATCCCTAACACATTATTTTATATCTTCAGGCAAATGATTTGGCAGATCAGTAAGATCTCTCTGACAGTGAATCATAAAATTGCTAATGTAAATTGTTATTTTTTAAGGGGGACGATACTTTTGTAAAATAAAAATTTCTTGGTATCAGATCGAACTTCACCAAAAAATTTCATTCCCTCGACAAGTATTTTATCAATTGCTTAAACAAAAGGCAAAAACCCAAAATGTGAGCTTTCATCCAACTTTCAAATAAATCAGCTATCACAGGCTTTATCTTTCTATAGGCTTTCCATCAATTTTGAATTATATAGGAAGATACAGTTGAAAGATCATTATATATAGGTCATTTTTTAAAAAAATGATTATTTTACCTTGCTAGATTTCTTATATATAGTGGTGATTCTTACTCATTTTCCCTTTATATAATCAAAACAAAACATGGGAATTCCACTATCAAGGAAATAATGAAAACCTGTAAAACAATTCCATAGGCAATATGAAAGTATTTTAGAATTACTACACTGTTCTTTTCAAATACACATTACTTTGCAGATTCATTATCATTATTAACCTTAATATTTTAATCCTTATCATCACAATGTGTTCTGGCAAGGTCCTAGGAATGAAGAATACTGTGGAGAATGAAATAGATCAAGGCCCTATCCTCATGGTGTTTCCATTTAACTGGTACTGTGTGTAAGTGCAAAGCACTACACCAATAATTGGGACAAAAAGCAAACATATCACGTCCTTGGAGTTTACATTTACAAAAACATACTTGTAACAGAAGACAAAGATGTGTGTCACAGCAAGACGACTTTCATGAGGTTGGGTGGGAAAAGGAAAAAGATACAGTGAACATTTCACACCCTATACCACGATCTAAAACTAAGCCAATTTAGTAGAGGGCTCTTCAGCTGCATGTTGATACATTAAACTCAAACTGGCTATATATACATATACACACACACACATACATGTTTCAGTAACTTACTTGGGGGCTTTCTCAAAGAAAGATGCTTCATGATTTATTGTGAATGTCAAACAGTGAAGTACAAGTGAACACAATGTAGTACAAAGATTAAAAGGCATGGATGGATTCAAGACTACTATCATTCAAGGTTCTATGCCTTTAAAAAATTAATCTGAGTATTAATTACTTCTCCTAAAACCTGGGAATAAAACTACCCAAGTGGTTATTCCACACGATTTAACTAAAGCACTCACTTTTTGGGCATATAATGGGACTAACAATCCCTGTAAGATGCAACTCATTTTTAAAATGTCACTAATTCTTCTTTCAGGCTGCACAGTAAACTAGACTACTGTCCTAAAAGCAGGCCCACTAACTGGTTATCTTATCTATTCTAAGACTCAGTTTCCTCCTCCATAAAACGACAGGGTGGGACTGGATGATCTAAATAGTCCCTTCCGGCCCGTATAAAGTCCCATGACTCCATCATGACTCAATAAATACTATTTCAAGACTCAGCTTTTTAAAAAGTGATAACAGTTAGAAGCTAACTGAACATCTCTTTTTCTCGGTTACTTCTTGCTAAGCTCTCTCTGATGAGGAAGACCAACCATCATTCTAATTATTTAAAAAAGGGTTGAAAATGAAATTTGTAAGGTAGCTTTAAGATACTGGACGTACTGTACATATATCGAGTGTATATATACGTACATTTGAGATACATACTACAACCAAAGCAAAATTTAAACTGAATTTTAAAATCTGAATCTTCATTTCAATGTCCACTTTATACTCTGCAAAAATGTGATTTCCCATTACCATAACACAGAAGTGCTTTATTCATGCTAATCAGGAGTTAGAGGGTCAAAATGTTTCCTAAACTATTGGAGAGAGCGGAAGGGGGACAAGCGAAGGGGAAATGAACCATCTGCTCAAACCACAAGGATGATATTTCTCCAAAAGGTATGCCCTGCCACCCCGGAAAAATCCAGAGGGCCTGGTTCACTACGAGTACTTTCAGATCAAATTCATGGCGCTGTTAAGCTAATTTTAGCATTAGACACATCGAAATGGTGAAAAAGAGAAGAGGACAAACTTCCTGGATTTTTTTCTCTGGCTCTCTGCAAGAGAAAGAGATTTCCTCTTGCTGACGAAGGGAAAGGCCCCTTTAACAGTTCTTCTCTACACGGTGGCGGCTGCCAGACTAGGTGGGGCTCTCTCCGCTGCCTTCCTCCTGCCACTTCCCGCAACAAATGGAGCGAGTGAGTCTCGTTTCAGGCAAACTTTTTCCCTGTCAGGATCGAGCCGCAGGAGGCCGGGGAGTGGTTTCTCCCGAACGCTTCTCGCCCCGGCTCGGGCCGGTCGGAAACCTAGATCTTCGCAAAGGACAACTTTTCTGGTTTCCGTTCTAACTTCACCCACACCTGGGAGGGGGCCGAGGCGGCCGGCGGAGGAAGGCGGGGAGCGGGAGAGGCTGCGCGGCCGCGGGCAGGAGGCAGCGGCGGGCGGGGGGGTCCTCGGGCTCTCACTTCCTCCGCCATATTTCAGACATTTGACCCCTTCCGCAAAGCGCGCCGTTCCCCCGCGGCGGCGGCGGCGAAGGTTCCTCCTTGCCGGCCGGGAAGCAGCGCTGTCGCCGGCTGGGCGCCAGGCCCTCGCGCCACCTGCCGCGCGCCAAAGGACCTCCGCTGCCCCCGCCCGCCCCACCCGGCCCGCGCCGCGCCGCGCCGCACCCCGCCCGCTCGCTCCGCTCGGCCGGCTCCCGGCCCCCGCCCCGCGCCTCCCGCTCCCCGCAGCGGCCGCGCGCGCACTCTACGAACCTCTCGCGCTGTCACCGAGTCGCCGCAGCCAGCGTCACCCCGCGCTCCCTCCGGGTCGCTGCTCCCGGCGCCACGGCGCTCCTGCCGCTGCCGCTGCCGCTGCCGCTGCCGCTCGGGCTGGTTTACACGCCTGACTCTGGGCGAGGTTTGGCGGTGTCGCCTTGACGTCAGGCGTTCAGCCTCGCTCTCGCTTCCGCCCGCGGGCGGGGCGCGCGGGTGCGCGGCCCGGGAAGGGGCGGGGCCGAGGGCGGAGCCAGGGGCCGAGGGCGGGTGCGCGCGCGTGTGCGCGCGTGCCGGTCATCTCAGTCGGTGGGTCTATCACCGAGCTCTTACGTTCCCGGGGACTCAGGCCCGGTATTCGCGACTCTTTTGCTCCAGCGACCCACGATACCTTTCTCTCGTAGGAGAAGCCAGCCCTCTTTCGCCTCCGCCGTCGTTTCGGTCTCGCTGCCTGGTGGGTGAAATCGAGGGCTGGCTTCTACGCGCACCCTGCCCGCCCCAGCAGTTAACGGGAGTGCGGGGCTTGGAAACCCTAAAGGTGCCTTTTAGTGCAAACTGTAATTCAGCCACCGACGCCTCCAAACCGTTGCCGTTCGCGCAGTCTTTTGTGCTGGGGAAAGTAGCTCGAGAAGTAACTGAGAGCGTGCACTGTCCACGCCCAGATATCTCGTGAAGGAACCTAGGCCGGGACAGTCTTTTAATTCTTGAAGTGGCATTCCTTCTGAATTGACAAGTGTTTCATCCACTGATGACCTAAAACCCCGGGGAACCCTCTCCAGATTACCCTGCCAAATGCCGCAGACAGGTTGAGGATCCCCAAGTGAGCTGGTCCCCTGTACCTAATAAATTAACGCTATTTACAGAAAATAAATTGCACATTGAAATGCACAACTGGGGCACTTTAGTGACTTTACGAAGTACCTATAAGTAGGTCTATGATGTAGCTTCAGGGCACCAGAAAGCACGTTCTGTTCCAAAAAAAGACTTGGTCTATAAAGCACAGGAATTTACCTAGGGAACCTACTGTACCTAGAGAAAAGAAGAAATACAAAATGCCCTTAGCTTGAGAAACTTAAGTTTTTTTTTTTTTTCTTGGACTAAGTTTTGATGGGAGATTCAGAGCAAAGTGCAAGGAAAAGGATTGTTTCAGTATTAACTTGTGCTTAATTCAATACAAATCATTCTTGAAATAAGGCTTTTCAAATTCTGATAAATTGGGAAAGTAAATGAAGCATAATTAGAACTCCTTAGAACAATATATAGCAGTTAACCAGATGCGGTGACTGAGACCTGTAATCTCAGCACTCAGAAGGCTGAGATAGGAGGATAGCAAGTTGGAACCCATCTTGAGCAGCACAGTAAGGTCAAGGTCAGCCTATAAAGCAAGTCCAAAGCTAGTCTGGACTGCATGGGGAGAACTTATCTTAAACAGGCAAACAGAATCCAAGGAAAGCGAGAAAAAGTTAAAAACAAAAAGTACATATATATATATATATATGTATATATATATATATATATCCCACCAAAAAAAAAAAGTATGCACACTTTAGGAAAAGAAAAAAGCGTGCTTTTTCAACAGATGGTGTTACTCTTGTATGGGGGACCCTAAAGAATATCATCTATCACAGAAAATCCACTATACTGCCAACCTTAGAGAAGAAATTGAAAATGCATGTGCAGCAATCTCAATGACCAAGGTTGTACAAGCGGCAGTTGCCAAATTAATAAATGTCTGCAAGCTAATGGTCACCATTTTGAAATTGTAGAGAAATTGTAGAGGTCAAAAGCAACTTCTATTACTTTCATGAAGTCTCAATAATTTTTGTATTAAAATATTTACAAGTTTTTCTTTTCCTGAAGTGCATATACATTTTTTGGCAGACTCATATATGCGTACACACACATATATCTGAGGCAAATCTAAGCTAAATAAGAATGAGTTATAATTATCTCAACAGTTTTCTGTTGGTATTTTCTAGGTGTCTTACAATTTAGGTTAATTAGTTATGTTACCTATTTCCATAATTTTTATTTTCTTGCAGAACCCTTTTTAATGGAACTTTCAAAGGCAAATACAGGGGCAGTTAATTTCAGAATTATCAGTTCTGAAAGAATGAATGAATTGCAAATAAATTTGATTTTGCTATCTTATCAATTGCATCAAAATTTGAAAAGTGAGAAAGCCTGAAGTTTTTACTTCATGAAAGCGGTGTTATTCCCTTTACTTTCTTCTCTTTCTCTCCCCTCCTTGTTTTTCTTTCTTTTTATTTATTCCTTGCTGCTTTTCTTCTTTTGATACCAGGTTGAACCCATGGCCTTATGCTTGCTCTGTTACAGAGCTACATTCCCACCCCTTTTTAGTTTTTAGACAAAGTCTGTATTCCTTTGGACAGGCCTTGACCTTGACCTCTTTGATTTCATTTTTGGCCATCTATAATCAATCTCCCATCAACTAGGAAAGAAAAAATTAGTATTAACCATAAAATTTGTGACTGTTTTATTTGTAGAGCTACTGCTATTATTGATTCAAACAAATTTTCCCCCCCTCCTCCCCTCCTCTCCTTCATTCTCCTCCCTCCCCTCCTCTCCTGCTTCTTTCCTCTGCTCTCCTCTCTCCTCCCCTCCCCTCCTTTTCCTTGTCTTTCCCTTTGCTTGCTTTCCTTTCCTTTTGATACTGCTCTGTTAGTGTTGCCCAGAGTGATCGCAAACTCACCACCCCCAACTTACTGAATAGCTGGAATTACAGATCTTTGCTCTTTTTTCTAACTCTCTTTGACTTAGGCAATTGATTTTTTTTTTCTTCTTCAGAAAGAAGGTTGAAACTAGAACTTTTAGAGTTTGAGAGAATGTGTAAATAGTTTATTTTCATTAAAAGTACATTTATCGGGCTGGGGATTTAGCTCAGCGGCATAAGTGCCTGCCTTGCATATAGGCAGTTGTGAGTTCAATCCCCGGTACCGATAAAAAGGAAAAAGACCAAAAAAAAAAAAAAAAAAAAAAAAAGGTACATTTATCCTCTATTAGGCTGACAGTCATTGGCTTTGAATTAAGCTTTTATCACTATGCAAAAGATCCCAGAATCTCCATCCCGTAGTGTTGCGTTTGAGACCCTGTTCCTGTCTAGTTCATTGATATCTTCACTAGGACAGTCCATTGGTAACTTGAACTGGTCATGTGTGCAAACTGATCTCATTGCTAGGTGTGATGGCTCACACCTGTGTTTACAGATTTGGGAGGCTGAACCAGGAGGATCCCTTGAGTCTGAAAGCCTGGGCTACATAGTGAGTTCAACATCAGTCTGGACCACATGCTGAGACCCTGTCTCAAAACAAAACAAAACAAAACAAAACACTGTTCAATTACTCCTTTCTTGTATCTCACTTTTCTCTTTCATTTAAAACTACTTTGTACTTTTTCTCTTGTCCAAACAAGTAGCTTCCCACTGTTCGGTTGTACACAGGTAACTTTTTATGCCTAGAATGCCCATTTCACCCCCATGTCAGTTTACAAATACTTTGTCTTTCACTTGAAGTCCACCTACTTTCTCTAAGAACATTCTTTCTCTCTTTTTTTTTTAACTAGGAATTGAACTCAGGACCTTGCACTTGTCAGGCAGATGCTTGTGCTGCTGAGCTTGTCACTGGCTAAGAACATTTTTTCTGGTACTTGCAATCCAACATGACCTCTTTTTTTTATCTTTTTCCTTTTTATCGGTACCGGGGATTGAACTTATGGACTGCCTGCTTGCAAGGCAGGCACTTATGCCGCTGAGCTAAATCCCCAGGCCGACCTCTTCTCTTTTGAATCCTGTAGTATCCTAGTGCCTTTATTTTGTCACCTGTGTTTGACCTTCCTAATAGAACAAGGATTTGTAAACCTTTGTTGCCAAGAACCAGATAGTAAATATTTATGATTTGTAGACCAGATGGTCTGTCTCTGTTGCAGCTACTCTACTTTACGACTGTTCATCTCTGTGACTGTAGCACAGAGACAGCCAAAGACAATAGGTAAAGAATAGATGTGGCAGCTGGGCACGGTGGCACACACCTGTAATCCTGGTACTCAGGAGGCTGAGACATGAGGATTGCTGTGAGTTTGAGGCCAGTCTGAACCATACAGTGAAATCCTGCCTCAAAAAAGTTAAATTGATATGGTTGTATTCTAATACAACTTTATTTATGAACACTAAAATTTGAATTTCATATAGTTCGCATATGTCACAAAATAATATTTTTTTAACTACTTAACAACATAAAAATGATTCTTAGCTCATGATTGCATAAAAACAGGCAGCAGACCGGAGGTAGCCAGTGGGCCATACTTTGCTGAGCACTGTACTCAAGCTGGTTTTGTGGACATGTGATTCATGCAATTGCATAGGCCTTATGCATAGAAAGTTCAGTGACTGGTTCAATGCTCCAGTGTCACCAATTTGATATATATATATTTTTTATCGGTACCGGGGATTGAGCTCACGACCATGTGCTTGCAAGGCAGGCACTTATGCCGCTGAGCTAAATCCCCAGCCTCCATTTTGATATTTTTAAGAATTTTAAAAACAAGACACTTAGGTCTTCATTTTGCATTAGGTCCCAAAAATTATCTGGTTGGTCTTGTTTGTAGTAGGACATAGAATCACGACTAAGATGTATATTTCTTATAAGATCAGGATGGAGCTAGGCATGGTGGCACATGGCTATAGTTCTAGCACTCAGGAGGCAAAGGCAGGAGAAACTGCTGTGAGTTCGAGGCCAGCCTGGGCTAAGAGTGAGTTCAAGGCCAATTTGAACTGCATAGTGAAATCCTATCAAAAAGGACAAAAAACAATCAGGGTGTATATTTCTTATCTTTGTCACTGTTGGCACCTGACATGATGCTTTTCATATAATGGTCATGCAAGATGTATTTGCTTAATTTTCTGTGACTAAGGTACTGTGCAATAGCGTAGAGTCAGTGTGCAGCTCCTCCACTTGTTAACTGAGCAATTTTGAGCAAATACAGCAAATAATGTGACCATGTAGAGTTTTAGTTTTCTCATCTATGTCATAGGAGTAATAACACCTCCCCTGCAAAACTATTATAAGATGAGATGTAGAAAATAGCCAGGTCTTAGCCCCAGGAACAAGAAGGAGTTTAAAGTTAGTTTTTCTACTTGCAGAGAGAGTAAACCAACAGCATACATATTACTGTTGCTGTGTTTTACCTGAAACAGTATTTTACACTGTTGACATCATTAAAAATTTTTCTTCAGGGCCAGGGATTTAGTTCAGTGGCACAAGCACCTGCCTGGCAAGCACAAGGTTGTGAGTTTGATTCCTGGTACAAAAAAATTTTTCCTTCAGCGCTGGAGAAGTAGCTTAGTGATGGAGTTCATGCACAGCATGGGTTCAACCTTGAGCACTGAGCAAAAAAATAAAAAAATTAAACTTGAAATAATAATTATACTTCATGATTTCATTTCAAAAGTACAAATAAGTACATTTTTGAAACCCAAATTTATTATTTTTAACTGTTAATGATTATTAGCATAAACAAGAATCACGCTTCAATTTCCAGCTAAACTTGGTTAGGGGTGGCATGTTTGTTAACTTTGAATATTATTTCATTCACAAACAATAAAGTTTGAGTTTTTGGAAGTACTTTCTCACTAATTTTCCCTCTATTGTGTGTGTGTGTGTATGTGTGTGCGCATGTGAGTAGGTATATGTATGAATATTTGTGTGTATATAGTATTATAGTACATGAGTACCTTCTGCACCTTTGCAGGAACTGGAGGTTGTCTTGGTTACTTTTACTTTTCTCCATTTGCTGGAACAAAATACCTGACTCCCAAAATAAAGGAAAGAAAGGTCTCTTTATCTTACAGTTTTTGGAGGTTTCAAGTCTGCCTCCAAGGCAGGGTGGCATGGCACTGGGGCAACACTTCAAGGGAACAGCAAGCCAAAGCAGCCAGTGCAAAAGGTGGAAAACAAGTCTCTGCTCTTCCCTTATATTGTACACAGGCCCCCTTCCCCACTTCAGGGTGGGTATAGCACTCACAAAATCTCCTTGCCCTTCTTTGCACAGGATGAGGATATTTACAAAGTAAGGACCCTGGTTTCATCCTGAGTTGTCGGTGTCACTCCCGGCCGGCAGGAAGGACACGCAACAAAGTCTGGCAGTGGACAACCTTTTCTTTTATTTTTCTTCTCCGTACAGCCTGCCCCGGGAATCCTCCCGGCCGAAGCCTCTGTTGGTCCGCTCCCCGCGGCTCCTTGCGTGCTTCTCCCTACAGTCTGTCCCGAAGCCTCTACCGGTCCGCTCTCCGCGGCTCCTTGCGTGCTTCTTCTCTACAGTCTGTCCCGAAGCCTCTACCGGTCCGCTCTCCGCGGCTCCTTGCGTGCTTCTCCCTACAGTCTGTCCCGAAGCCTCTACCGGTCCGCTCTCTGCGGCTCCTTGCGTGCTTCTTCTGCTTCTTCTTTTTTTGGCGGGAGAGGCACTCACTTTTATAGGGTTACAGTGGCCAATCAGTTCAAAGCGCGCGATGCGGGCTGATTGGCTAACATCAGTTGTTGCTAGGCAGACTATCTTACAGGGCGGGTTGTGAAGCAGGAGATCTTACAGGGCGGGTTGTTTACCAAGCAGGAAGCAGGAGATCTTACAGGGCGGGTTGTTTACCAAGCAGGAAGCAGGAGATCTTACAGGGCGGGTTGTTTACCAAGCAGGAGATAAGCGCCATCTTAGCACACTCGATGGGAGGGGTAATCTAGCTCAGGCTTTGCTCTTTCCTACAGGCCTCACGTCCGCCAAGTAAGGCGACCGGGCTCGGCCGCGGCTCCCAACACTGAGTCTCTGGGTTAAAGTTCTAAATTTCTCAAGTTGACAAATGTATTAACCATAACAGAGTTTGCGTATGGTAAGAAGGGTGCTTATTGGGTACAAGAAAAGAAAAATCATGAAGTGAATTCTCAGTGAGTTTCATTCTGTCTTTGTGCTCAAAGATTGTGGTTCAAGCTCTACACAGTCCCCTACTTTATCAATCCTACCACTTAATCACACAGGAGAGCAGGTAAGAGCATATCACACAACTGCTATTGTGGGGAAACAAACAGACTCTCCTAAGATAGTTTGTGCACCTCTTAGATTTCTGTTTTGGAGAAACCATATAGTTGGATATAAGAAAAATGAACAATTTTGGCATGTTTTCTACTCTGTGTAACAGCTGTAATAACTGCTTATTCGTCTCAAGATATATTTCAAATTCTGCCTGTACTCTATTTCAACAGTTGTGGGCTTGACTACCAAACCACCTATATCACATTAAATATATCTTACAGTTCTATAATATTTTTATTGCTGATGTAAGAAACAGATTACACCTAAAATTTCTCTTCTCAAGCCTTAGCTGAGAAAAAATCCATAAAAGTGAAAATGGCATTCCCAGAGCCATCATGTAAATGAGCATTAAAAGCAGAAAACCATGGAAAAACTAGCTTAATAAAATTTTCAAAAACAATCTAAAAGGCTGAGGGTACAGCTCAATGGTGGAGTGCTTGACTAACGTGTGAGGCCCTGGCTTTCAGCCCTAGTGCTACATAAGCCCTTCCAGAACTGGGGCTGTTTGCAGCACGAACAGTTCATATGCCAAAGATGCTCAAGAGTCAGGCATTTCCTGGAACTTTAGTTAGGGTAGCAACTGTCTTCTAGTCCCAGTAGCTTCCCGTGCTGTGTGTAGATCATATACTTCAATAATGATTATCAAATTCCAAGAGATAGGTTTTGTTTGTTGGTTTACTTTTGATAGTACTGAGAGTTGAACTCAGTGCCTTTACATGAGCTAGACTTGAATTTGGAACCCTCCTGCCTCAGCCTCTCAGAGGCCTGAGAGTACAGCTGTGTGCCACCATGCTAGGTTCAAGTGACAAGCTTTAATATACAAAGGTAAGAAAACTAAAGTTTAGAAAAGGTGGCACATGCCTGTAATCTCAGCTGGGAGGCTGAGGCAGGAGGATTGCTGTGAGTTCGAGGCCTCCCTGGGCTACAAAGTGAGTTCAGAACCAACCTAAACTGCATGATAAAATCCTGTCTCAAGAAGACAAAAAAAAAAAAAAAAAAAAAAAAAAAAAAAAGGCCCAAGGCCAGGTATAAATATGTGACAGAATTGAAATTTATCTGCCTTCTTTTGATATCATCCTGTCCTATTTATTCCTTTATTAATACTGTTCTTTCAGTAGGGAAAAAACCTGCCACTTTGTATTTATCTAAATCCTACTCATTCTTCAAGACTCAGTGTTCTCTTCTCTAACCTGTTATAATTGTGTGTACCCTTCATTTACTACTAACATACTTTGCCTAATTTGAATTCTTTTGTCTTTTGTCTATCCTGAGATTCTCGAGAACTGAAACTATGACTTCTTTGCAATCATGTAAAAAAAATTAATGTTGTTTGGAAAGTCCTGCTAATCTTGGTTAGAGTCTCCAAATTGATCATTGTGGATTTGTGACACATGGCAGCTATTTAACTTTTCTGAGTTTCTTTTTATTAATTTTAAAAATGCACATAAAATATTTACAATGTAGGGCTTTAAAGAAGATCTAAAATAGGGGGCCAGGTATAAAAGCAGAAGTAGGGCTGAACTGTAGTTCAGTGGTAAAGTGGTTGCTTAGCATTTGCAGGGCTCTAGGTTCAATCTCTAGCTCTGAAGGAAAAAAACAAAACAAAACAAAACAAAAAAGAAAGTAACAGCATAGTGGTTAGGCAGTCTGGCTCCGGAGTCACCCTGAAAGTGTTCAGATACAGACTCCAGGAGTCCACTCATTTTGGGGCATTTACTTCTAATGTCTCCTATTCCTCATTTGTAAAATTAAGTGTGATGTTAGACCCTAAGTTACAGGGCTACCACCGTAGGAGTAGGATGGTGTTTGGTACAAAATAATCGCACTCTATTAGCTATCACTGCCTAAAAGATTTTCAGTAAGTGTGAGTTCCTGCTACATCCTCTGACACAATATTACTTTGTGAAAACATAGTAAGAAAATGTTTATCATACTTTCATTTTGCTTTGCTTATGAATGTCCTCAATTAAGGATTGGCTGTGTTCTTTTATATTAGTAGTTTGTAACTTGAAGATATTTCTGCTTTAGAAGCAATGCTCTGATATTTATATCATGTGTGTATTAAAATGTGACTTATTAGGGAAGCTCAAAAATAAGAACTATTTTATCCATAAATGCTAAAAAAAAAGTTTTTTTGGTGGATTTGGTTTTTTGGGATAGGGTCTTGCTATATCATTTGGGCTGGCCTCAAACTTGCAGCAATCCTCCTGCCTCGGCCTCCTGAATGCTGGGATAATAGGTTGTACCACCATGACCAGCTACAAAATGGTTTGTACTGCTTTAATGACTCCATATCAGCCTTTTAAACAGCACTTTCACAGTTTCCATGATACCTCATTCTCATGCTTTTTGTCCTTCCTCTGTTGGCTGTTCCATCCCAGTATCTCTTTGAGACATTTAAGGGTTAGGGTTCCTTACAGCTTGATCCCGAGACCTTTTCTCGTATACTTTCTTCTGGGCTGTTTCATGGCCTCTGCTCTGACTTTGTATGCCATTTAAATGTCAGTGAGTCACAGATCTATATCTGTGATCCAGACTTCCCTGCTGAGCTCCATATGCTTGGCGTCAGTGGCCTCTTGGAAAGCTTCCTTATTTGACCTTCTCAGACCTGCGCTTCCTCTAGGAATCCTAGCACCAAGAGCAGGCACCACTTCCCTAAAGCAGAAGTCTGATGCTTCCTTCCCTCACCTACCAAATTCTTCTCCTAGTCCTCCCTGTACTCAGATCTGACTGTTGTTCTCTCATTTCTGTTGTTTGGGTGGTTAATGTACTTTTCGTTTTTGTCCACCTTTTCATCCACTTTCTAGTCTTAATATTTAAAATAACTCTTTGGCACAGAAAATTTGAAATACACACACGAATAGGAAAGTTTAATGGGCCTCTATGTCCTCAATATTCCTTCTCTACAGTTCACCTCAGTTTCATAATCTCGCCCCTCCCCTGCCCCGCACTGGAGCGGTTTAAAGAAAATTCAAGACATCGTGTCATTTTACCTATAGATAACTAAATATGCATCTCCCACAGACAAGAACATTTAAAAAATATAACCACAGACTGAGCATGGTGGCATGTGCTGGTAATCCCAGCTACTCAGGAGGCTGAGGCAGGAAGATTATCATTTCAAGACTAGCATGAGTTTTAGGGAAACACTGCCTCAAAAACAAGCAAAAAATATGGTCCCAGTGACATTATCATGTTTAACATAATTAAAAATCTTCCCTTAACACATTTAATAACCAGTTCACATTTAAAATTCCCTGACTGTATTATAGGGAAGAAACTGAACCGCTTAGATCTGCCAAGCTCCTGTGTCACAATGTAAAAGAATACACTCAGAGCAAATGAGGTGAACAGCAGAAAAATTTGTTTTGAGAGAAAGTTCCTGAGAGGCAGGAGAGTCCTTGAAGTGGGTTGCAGCCAGAGCACTTTACCTAGGCAGGTTTTATACAGCAAAATCACATCATAGGTTACTTGGGGTCAACCTGCCATCAACCGTGTAGACTGTACAACCATGTATAAGTACAGTCACTTAGCTAATACTGATCTTCTAGAAAAACTGAGTACTAGTAAGGATACAGAGTGTGGAGAAGAACAAAGACATTTATGGGAGGGAGAGGAGTAAAGGTCAAACTGTTCCTGCTCATCAGGCTGTGTGTTTGTTACATTGTTCAGGCTTACCAGACAGATGGTGCTAGTTACAGTACCCTTTCCACCTTGTTTCTCTCTGAGCAGGATGCAGGCCTGGCCTTTGTGTCTCTGGTTGGGCTCTAGTTTCTATGAACTCAGCCTCTGGCCGCAGGCCTGGTTGCCTTGTGTCTGTTCTGATTCTGTCTTGGGCCTGGGTCCTCCTAATCCCTGTCAAATGCTACCTAACTTAACTCCCTGCAATAACTGTATCAAATATGACTTTTTTACTGGTTAATTTGGGATCCAAACAAGTTCAAACATTAAGCTTAATTGTTGTGTCTCTTAAATCTCTCACTGTCCCTAGTCTTTGAGTTTAGTCAATGGCTGTTTGTATTTTTTCTTTTCTGGTGTGTCTTTTCTTGTTTTCCACTTTCTGTACAAATGGCACCACTTCAGGCCAGTACCTCTCATCTTTTTTGTTTTGTTTTTTGCTGTGAATTAAGCCCAGGGGCGTTCTGCCGCTGAAATACATTCTCAGTCCTTTTAATTTTTATTTTGAGTTGGGTGTCACTAAAGTACCCAAGTGGGCTCTAGATTTGTGGCCCTCCTGCCTTAACCTCCTGCGTAGCTGGGACTAATAGGCGAGTGCCACCCTACCTGGCTCACAGGTTTATCTGTAAATGTAAACGGAGAAAGTAAGCATCTCCTTTATACCCACATGCATTTATATTATGTGAAGAAAAGATGGAAGATAGATTGAAAACTACTCTTTGTCAGTCACTAAATCTGGGCAAAAAGTGGGTCAGTTATTGCTACCTGCTAGGAACTTATCTTAATGATCTTTTCAAAAATCATTTGAGTTGGGAATCTTTCCTCCCTCTTTTCAGATTAGGAAGCAGACTGATGAAGGCTAAGTTAGAAATACAAGGTTGTTCTCTCAGGTGTCTCTGCAAGGCTCACAGTCTTTCCGTGTGGCACTGTGGTTTCCAGTGCTGGAAAATGTAAAAAATAGCGAGGTAATGAATAGTTTTTAAAATCTTTTGTTTGGTTTCATTGTTTCATTTTTGTTTTGTGACAGGATCTCTTCATGTAGTTCAAACTGGCCTTGAGCTCATTATGTAGCCCAGGCTGGCCTGGAACTCTTGGTGATCCTCCTGCTTCAGCCTCTTGAGTTCTGGCATTACAGGCATGAGCCACTTCACCCATCAATGAATATGGTTTAAATAGGAGAAAAACAAAACAAAACTACTAAAGGCCAATTCTGATAGATGCTTTATCAAACTAAAAAGTGCCCTACCTATATGTGTTGGAGAAGTAGATGCTGGTTTAAGGTGAATATATTTAAGACAACAATTACTCAGTGGGATTCTGATAAAAACTTACAAAAACTTAACTACCGCAGAAGCAGCCTTTTAAGAGTCTATATCTTTCAATGTCTGGCTGTAGCTGATTCTGTCCATTTCTTCTTAATTACATGGTACCATATTTTCCCTTTGCTTTTATTTTTAAGACAGGCTTTAACATCCCTAATGTGCTTATACGTTTCCTTCCTGCTTTGTGGTAGACCTCAGAACTAGAAGGCTTTTTTTTTTTTGAGTAGTACTGTTTTAACTGTCTCCACTTGATCTTAGCCAAAAGGCTGAGAAGCACGTTGTTAACTATCTCTATCTAAATTATTTAGAGGTTGTCATGTACTTAGTGCCTACACAACACATGCCAAAAAACTATGTTAACCAAGGCTGGGGAATTATGTTTAAAATACATTTGTCCTGACAGCTTCTATCGAGTTCAGGATCTGCCTGTATGTTCCTGTGCTATGCAAGCCTCCTCCTACTCCTCTCCAGGGTACAAGTTTAGGATGACGCACAAGGATCTCCCTAGATGTCTGCACATTTGTAATTGCTTCATAAATGGAGTTGTATACATACACAAATGCACATAACAACCAAGCAAACCCTCCAAAAAACCAACCACACAAAAACAAAAGGTAATGAATAATTGACCAATACAAAACCAAAGAAAGTATTTCAAATGTTTTAGTTGATGTGTGTATACTCAATGCAATTGAAGGCAGAGCCTGGGAGAAATAGGTATTTCCTCCTTCATTCATAGCAGGTCTATTCTTAATGGTCAGAGTTAGAAGCAACCTAAGCTATCTGGTTAAACAAAATGGGACACATATACAATGGAATATTATTCAGCCTTAAAAAAGTCATTCTGACATATGTTGCAATAGTATTGAAACTTAACAAAATTATGCTCAATCAAATAAGCCAGCCACAAAGGGACAAATATTAAGATTCCACTTGTAGGTGTATAGTCAAATTTGTAGAAAGTAGATATTTGCATAGGACTGGCAGGTGAGTATTTAATGGGAAGACAGTTTAAGAAGATGAAAAAATTCTGCAGATAAATGGGTGGTGATGATAACAGAACGATATGAGTGTACTTAAAGCTACTGAGCTGTACATTTAAAGTTGGTTAAATTGGTAAATTTTATGTTATGTGTAGTTTATCACTGTGAAAAAGATGTCTCAGTAAAGAATTGGGTTCTGGGATAGAAAGCGTGGATTCTAATTCTGACTCTGTAACTTAGTTGTGAGAACTGCCACTGTTTCTCTATTTTAAATCTGAGTTTCTTTGCCTAAAAAAAGGGGAAGGGATAAAAATAGTGCCTATTTTAACCGGATGTGATGATGTATGCCTATAATCCCAGCAATAGGGAGACTGAGGCAGGAGGGTTACTTGGTGATTTTTAGGCCAATTTGAAATACTTAGAAAAACTCTGTCTCAGAATAAGTACCTGTCTTGGTTTATGAGAATCAAACAAACAACCACTTAAAGTCATTTGCAGGCTGCCTCTCACAAGAGTAGCATCTACATATGTTACTATTATTATTTTCTTTTGCGTAGACTCATTTTTCAAAGTTAAGTTGGTTGATTTTCCCATGAGTTTTTAGGAATTCAGTCCATATATAGACCTCCTAATTATGTGTCTCTTGATGGTGGCTTTTATATTCATGGTAGACACACTCATAGCTGATCCTGAGTTAGGATGAATAGTAAAGTTCTGATGAGTTTGTGAAGTTTGATGGAAAGAATAAAGGTGTTAGAATAATTATAAAAGGATGCCATTGTGTGTAGGAAATAGAATTTTCAGATGTTTCACTAAAGTGTTTTAAAAGGTGGCCAGAAAAATATCCTGATATTGAATATTCAAAAATTTTAGAAAGCTTTTCCATGAGCAGCATTTGCTGCATAATCCAGTACATAATCTAACTTGTAACTACAGGAAAATTCCCTCTAGTTTAGAACATGTTTCTTTAGAAAGCAGGCCCTGGAGTAAGTATTTACTGACTTGATTAGTTACGGATGAATAATTATGAAATGTCTCACTTAGTACTTACAAGTATGATTCTTTTGAGAAGAGAGAGACAGAGAGAGAGAGAGAGAGTGTGTGTGAGAGATAGAGAGGAGAGAAGAGAGAAAGAAACTGTAGAGTTGCTGTGTTTCAATAAGGGTAAGCCAAATAAATAATACAGGGCATGCAGCCTGTGTGTCAGCCTTTTTTACAAATGAACAAAACTCTTGAGCCTTCCAGGTTGCCACTATCATTAACTCTGTTTCAAAGGTGAGGAAGCAGACTCAGAATTTGTCTGTATGTACAGTAAGCCTGGAATTCATTAAATAATTAATTAGGTTTTTTTTTAGACTCTGTTAGTTCCGGCTATTATCTCACTATGTAGCTCAGGCTGGCCTTGAACTCTCAGCAATCCTCTTGTCTCTGCCTCCCGAGGCAGAGCTTGCACCTCTATGCCCAGCAATGTGGAAGTTAAAGAGAGGTTGACCTGACTCCAAAGACTGTGTTCTTTCAATCAGACTACATGCCCCCAAACAGAACTTCCTGTCGTATTTGGTATTGTCACTGGAGCTGGCCATGTCCCTTTTGGAGCTGTTGGAAGTCAGCCTCTGGAGCTACTGCTATCAATGATGGGAAGCAGAGGTGGCTCTTTGCTCTCCAGCCTGCTCTCTGCTACAGGAAAGAAGCTGCTTCTTAGAGCAGGCGCATTGCAGGAGTACAGCAGTCTCCTTTTCCCAGAAGTATCCCCTCTCCTCTCTTGTCTAACCTGAAATGGTGCTAGTCAGGTCCTTCTTGGTTTGGAAAACAAAAGTGCCATTGTCTTGAGAAATACAGCCTTACAATACGCACATGCTTCTGAGAGTAAGCCGGGCTAGAAAGTTTACTCTAGTTCTCTCATTAGCACAGTTAGTGTGTCAGATGAGCTAATTATCTCCCGGAAGGCCTAGAAAGACTATCCCTGGGAAGACACACTTGACAAACAAATGCCATCAGTACCCAGCCAGGGCTCAGTGAGGTCACAAGTGTGGACTAAGATCCTAAAACCCAAGTAACAATGGAGTAGGCTGTGGATCCTGGGCAGGGAGAGTGAGCCTTAGTCATGGCGCCTATTGTAATGATGGTTCATTTATTGTGAGTAACAGACACAGACCCAAGTGCTTAAGCAGACTGGGAATATGTTAGAAGGATAGAAAGATATCTTAGGGAAACACGGAATTATGCAGTCATCGAACCAAGGAAGGAAACTGCAGCAGCAGGCGTGGAGCCCACAGCTCATGGCATCCAGCAGCCTGACTTGGCTCTCGTGTTTCTCAAGCTCAAGTGCGAACAAGAATGCAACCAGCCCAGCTTACTGTTCACTGCTGTCTTTCTCATCCGTGGCTGTGCATGAGGAGGGGCGGAGAGGTACAGGGGAAATTCACACAGCAGAAAAATGAGTCTCAAATGAAAAATCACAAAGCACGCCTACTCTTTGAAAGGGACGATCGAGAGAATGAAACAATGAGCCACGGACCAAGAGAAAATATTTGCAAAACATACATCTGATGGAATGTACCCAGAAAAAATTCCACAATTCAATAATAAGACAAAACACTTAATTAAAAAGTGGGCAGAAGATTTGAAAGGCATCTGACTAAAGAAGCTATATGAATAGCTAAAAATACTTGAGAAGATGATTTACATTCTTGACTTGGGAAATACAAATTAATATCACAATGAGATACTACTTACCATAAATTCACTAGAATGATTGTGATCCAAAAGACTGACTAGAACAAGTAAAGAATCTGTGGAAAAATTGGGATATACATACTTTACTGGGAAGATGCAAAATGATGCAACTGCTTTGGCAGTATCTTAAAAAGTTAAACAAAAATTAGCATATGATAGTGTAATTCGTTCCCTAGATTTTTATCTAAAAGGATCAACAACAAAAATGCTCACGTAAAGACTTATAAAAATGTGTTTATCGAACCATTATTCATAATAGCTAAAAAAACAAAAACAGAGCTAGGTATTTTGTATATGGGAAAGGAACTGAGAGATGGGTGGAGGGTGAGGGAGAAAAGGGGAAGGGATAGGTTATGTACACATATCAAGCTCCCACAGTGAATGTAATCAGTATGGACTGCAAACAGGTACTAACAACAAATTTTAAATATAGCTTCAATAAATGGACAAAATCCAAATGTCCACTGACTACTGAAACATGACATTACACGTGGAGTACTATTCATCAGTAATACAAGAGAATCAAAGTATAGATCACAGGTGAGCCTGAAAGACAATAAGCAAAATAGGAGACACAAAAGACTCTTGTATGACCCTAGTGATACGACATTTCTAGAAAAGACAAATTTACAGAACCATAAAGCAGAGCTGGAGTTCCTTGGGGTTAGGGATCGGAGTGGGGAGTGCCTGCAAATTGGAGCAAGAGAAATTGGGGGATGACAGAAATAGTTGAAAACTAGAATGGAGAGACTGTTGCAAACTTCATAAATTTACTAAAATTATTGAAATATATATTTTATGTGATTGTTTTGTTTTGTTTTTTTGAGATAGTGTCTTGCTATGTGGGTCAGAGTAGCCTTGAACTCAGGATGATCCTCCTGCCTCAGCCTCCTGAGTTCTGGGATTATAAGTGTGAACCATCACTCTCCAGTTTTAATAGCTGATATTGATGGTATGTAAATTATATATCAATAAAACTGCTTGATTCCTATATACCATTTTTATTGAATTACCAGTTAAAAACTACAATTAGAAATAAGAAGAGAAAAAAAATCTCTATTAGCCCGACATTATTTGCCAGTTTTTTTGTTTGTTGCAGTGTTTTATCCCTGTTCTCAGTTTATCTCCCCTCCTGGTCCACTGTAGAGAGTAACTTTCTTCACGCGGGATGATAAATCACGTATAGACAATAAAGTCTAAAAGTATACTATACTGAGACCTGAAGTAGTCTTTATGAGCTGCACTTAGCTATTCCCATTCCTATTTGATATTGCACAGGTCCAAGCATTACTCTCAAAAGGAAATTGGCCAGTGCTGATTTCTACAATCACCTGCTATTACTCAGGAATTTCTTTACTCTGCCTTCAAGGTGCCATACTGTCCTAACTTGACAGGAAGAAAACAACTTTCAGGTTGAGTGCCACATCAAAAAATCTTCTTCTGTTACTTTTTTTAAAAAATCATTCACTCAATACTTACTTCCTGTGTCAAATTATCACATATTCCTCTGGAAGGCAGCCATCTGGGGGTCTGTTGTCTGTTTTATGTAGCTTATTAACATAGGCAGCTGGAAGGAATGATACTCATTTACCTACATATCCATCTATCCATTCATTCATGTACACTTCACTGATCATTTCTTGAGTACCTCATCCGCACTGTATACTGAGCTAGATACTGAGCAGCAATAAATAAGTCATGGTCCTTAGACTTGCAGAATTTAAGGTCTTTTTTCCAGTGACAAAGAAGTTCAGTGGTAAACACACAGTTTTTAATTTTTTTTTTCTAGTATGCTATTTTTGATTCTCTCCTGGCTCGACTGGTAACATCTCAGGTGACCTGTAAGTGTTATAATTGCTATTTAAAATGTCTCCCCAAAGGCCTGTGGTGTTGCAGGCTTGATTGCTGATGGACTTTTGGGAAATGATTGGACCATAAGGGCTCTAGCTTCATGAATGTGTACTCCATTGATGAGATTATAATTTTTTGGTATTATTGGAAGGTGACAGAAACAGGACTTGGGGCCTAGTTGAATGGCGTAGCTCCCAGGGTTGTGACTCTCCCCTCCCTGGTTACAGGTTGCCATGAGTAGGTTTCCTGCACCAGGCCCTCCATCATAATGTTCAACTTCCTAACTTGACAGGAAGAAAACAACTTTCAGGTTGAGTACCACATCAAAAAGCCTTCTTCTGTTACTTAAAAAAAAAAAATCATTCACTCAATAGTTACTTCCTGTGTCAAACTATCACATATTCCTCTGGAAGGCACGAAAGCAGTGGAGTTGTCTGACCATGGACTAAAACCTCTGAAACCATGACTCAAAGCAAACTTTTTTCTTCTTTACCTTGTTTATGCTGGGAATTTATCATGACAGAAAGCTAACAGAGGGTCACCAAGCTGCCAGATGGTATTTCTTGTGACTCCTTGACAATAGTCACTATGTTAAATTCCAAAGGGATGAGTTATGAAGAAATTTGTTTTTTAAAAAAAATTGAACTTATTTGTAGTTTAGAAATATAAAATGATTATGGTTACCACAGTGAATTTGTATCTTACAATATATCTTGATTCTTTTCTCAATCCCCTCCCCCTCTTCAAGCCCTCTTCCCCTCCCTGTTTATGCAACTTTGTTACATTTTATTCTTCTTTATCATTTTTTGAAGCAGATTCTTAATGACAAGTCTTTTAGCAGAGGCCACGAGAGCTTTGGAATGACTGCATTGTCAATGGTGTCTCCAGCACCTCTGTAAGTTAACTCAAAATCAGATGAGAGCTTAAGTCCTTTAATGGAAAAGTGCTTCTTGTACTTCCTTAGAAGTACATCAATTTTGTGACTAGAACACTTTTGTGCCATAATTTCCCCAAGAAATGAGAACACACTTGTTTCTTAAATATTTCATATTTCTTGATTGTATAGTAAATCAACTCCTGCAGTACTTTTGGCGGAGCAGTATGTGGTAGCTAAGCAATGACATTAAATAATGTTACAGAAAGAGAAACTAAAAATAAGGGCATGGTGGTTTATGCCTGTAATTTCAACACTCAGGAGGCTGAGGCAAGAGGATTGCTGCCTGATCTACATAGGGAGCTCAGATCTAGCCTGAACCACGTGGTAAGATCCTATGTCAAAAATACAAGGAAAAAAATATGTCCAGTGGAGTCTCCACAGAGAAAAATATCCAATTTATTACTAATATGAAAAGATACAGCCCCAATCTTTATTTTTGAACAAAACAATGAAAATATATAAAAATCGAAGAGTACCTTAGATAATTTAAGAGTTAAGATGTCATAAAAACAATACATTTGCTGTTAAGCCTAAATTAACCGTGCACAGGTTCCTGAGTTACATGATTTGCAGAATGTCACATAGTGTGCTCTAGTTACTGCACCCATCACAAGAGACTTCTATGATAGCTCTTTTCCTCCTTCCTGACTAGACAATCCTAGCATTGAAGAGACTCCCTATGAGGTCAGGGATGACAAACATCGTACCCACCCAGAGCACCACCACTTACTCATTCTAACGCTGTTTACCATTGAGCCTAGGTAAGGCTTCAGCAACTGGATCAGCTCAGTCTTCCAGGACCCACTGCTAATCAGTTGGAATTAATGCAAGATAAAACCTACTGGATTAGGAAATTTAAAACAGTCTTATGAACTCTAAAGGTGATCTATAAGGCAAGTGTGGTATCTAGCAAGAAACACAAGGAGGTTGCTATTCATTCATTCATTCATTCATTCATTCATTCATTCATAAGTCAGAAGAATTGGAGTTAGAGGAAGACAAGAATACCTGTTTCTGAAGAATCAGAAGAATTGGAGTTAGAGGAAGACAAGAATGGCAGTGACTGTGGCATTAAGTTATAGCTCAGTGGTAAAGTACATGCTTAGTACGCCTGAGGCTATAGGTTTGATCTCCAGCCCTGAAAAAAATAATTAAAAAACTAAAGAACAGTAGTGACAAGGTTTGGAGCCTGAAATGGAGGAGGGGTGTGTGTGACCAGGAAGGAAGCCCAGACTGTAGTGGAAATAGGAGAAAAAGCTAAAGTTGTTTCACAATTATGTGAGGTCATGATATGTTTTTCTTAGCGCTGTCCTGGAGAGTTCAGTGGAGAATGACTCAGGATGGGGCTACTCACAGTGAGTTGCCTGCCACTTCCTGCATTACCTGGATATTTTTGGAAGACTTCCACCAAGTACTGGTTAGGGCAGCCCAGCCCCACCCACCTTGTGACAGCTGAAACATATTGCTTGAGGTAAGTCTGAGTAGAATCAAACATTCCTGGGGTGATCACTTCCTGTGAAAACAGAAGTAAAGCTTTCAGTGGCCTCAGAGGCTATGAGGTTTGTGGCTTTACAGTGAATGGCCTCAAGTCAGGTATACAACCAACGGAATCCTAGAACTTCCACTAAAAGTTTCTTGATAAAGTAACATAATTTGTATTGGTCCATTTACTAGGACAAAGATCATAAGGCACTTTGCAAATTGCCACTCTGTTTAACCTGTGAGCTTCAGCAAGTGGCTATTTTTCTTTTACTTTATCTATGAACTATGAAATGACTCCTTTTTTTTTTTTTTTTTTTTGTCTTTTTAAGACAGTTTCACTAAGTAGTTCAGGCTTGAAGTTACTTTGTAGCCCATGCTGGTCTTGAATTCACAGTGATCCTCTTGCCTCAGCCTCCCAACCACTGAGATTACAGGTACGTGCCCCTACGCCTGGCCTATGACTCCTTTTTTTTTTTTTTTTTTTTAAATGAGGACTGGGGATATAGTTGAAGGATAAATCAGTTGTCTACAATGTCCAAGGTCCTGGGTTCAATCCCTAGTACTACAAAAGAACAAAAGCAAGAACAGTGAGTTGCTACATAGTTTGGAACAAATATATATACAGAACTGTGGCCTATGTTTTAAAAGTACAAAGAGCTTAAGCACAACACCTCAGATTTAAACTAGAGGCTTTTGCCATGGTGCGACCATAAGGATAATGTATTATTTGTTTTTCTTTTAAGACAAAAGATGTTAATGTATGAGTTGTTTTTTTTTCAAAACTGAAACCTCAGTATTCAGGTTTAACTGCATAGTTTGCACTTTGTTACTGATAAGAGGGTTTTGGGTTGCAGTTTGGGTACTTATCTCTGAAAGATTTGCCATCACTGGTAGAGAGCAGTGTGGAGCAGCAGAGGTAGGTTTGATGTTTTCAAATCAAACTGTTCACTAGAACAAAGACCCAATGGGCAACTTGCACCTTTTGTCACTTTTGAAAACATTTACTTTTCTTTTGACTCCCAGTTGACAAATAAGCATTGAAAGATTTTATAGGGGCAAACTAAAAATAAACCAATCTTCTATAACCCTTCTCTTTTCAGAAGCAAGCTTCTAACCCAATTAGCACACTGATTTAAATGAAAATAAAGTTGTGATCAATTTTGGTTGCTTTTTCCTCCTGCCTGCTGTTGAATTCCATTGTAATTAACATTTTCATTTTTTAATATCTAATTTTAGTCACGAAAACAAAATTGAGGCTGTAGGCTGTGCAATTAGCCAGGAGCTCTATTTTATTCTTTACTAATACACTCTCCCATCCAATGAACTTCATACTTCCACAGTTTTATGCACTTTATTTTCTAGAACACAAAGAATAGCTGTAATAAAAGGAGACCAGCTAGCAAGGATTCTCTGTTTCTTGTTTGTCTCAAATATGGAATAAAGTCACATTAGAAATTATACAAATTTAGATTCAATTTGACTTAAATACACTGAAAACGAACAATTTTTCAGACAGAAATGAAAAAAAGATGTCATTGATAGTCCAAATTATTTTTCAAAAGCAAGGATTTAAAGTATACTATATAGTCTAATTGTGGTTTTATCATCATTTCTATTAAAATAAAAGATTGTTTTTAACTTAAGGGAGACTTTGGTCTCCCTCTCTTTCTGTCTCATTCATTTCCTACCCCCCCCCCCGTTTCTCTGTTTCTCTCTGTCTCTGTCTCTGTCTCTCTCTCTTCTTTGCTTTTCTGAGACAGGGTCCCTCTATGTAACTCAGGCTGGCCTTGAACTCTCTCTGTACCCAGGCTGGACTGCTTCAGCTTCCTGGATGGTAGGATTATAGGCATTTGTCACCATGGCCAGCTTTTGGTCTTCATTTTTAAAGCTATGTGGTTTAAATAGATGTCGAGAAAACACAAAACCTAAGAGGCAGAATCTGACATGTGATTAAAAAAAAACAAAGCACAGAAAGAAAAATCAGACGTGCAGAGGAGTCTTTGGTTTCAGGTCAGAGGTCCTGACAGACCCATGCGCATCCTTTCTGTCTCGGCCCGCCGTCTCCCGCGGGGGTTAGATGCCTATCGTGTCTTCCCTAGGCTCACCTGAAGGCCAAGCTCTCTGCCCGGGCCTAGCTCTAGATCTCATCTCTCTTGGAAAACTGAGAGGAAAGACCAAGGGGCTAGATCCCCTTTCCTGAAGAGTCCCTCCCCTCAGGCACTAGTTGAGGTCATTTATTCCCAACGACAGACTAACCGAAACAGGAGGCCAAGCAAAACCCAGAGCCCGCACTCTGGAACTGAAGGGGCGCCCCGTGTCCTGCTGCCCATGTCATCATGTCACATTGCTTGTCTCACATTCACAAGCTTGAAGAAAGACTTCCTTCCCAGTTCCTATTTAGTGATGTATTTTATTTCCAACAAACCACTCCTTATTCTCATTTGCTGGATTAGGTGGGTTTCTTCTTTCTCTCCTCCTCTTCCTCCTCCTCCTCCTCCTTTGTCTTTCTTTCTTCCTTTCTTTTGTCTCTTTTGAGACAGGGCTTCACTATGCAGATCAGGCTGGTCTTGACTCACTTTGTGGCCCAGGCTGCTTCCAACTCACAGCTGTCCTCCTGCCCCAGCCTTGGTTACTTTTTCATCCTCAGAACTACAGAATAAATATCTGAATTTAATATATATGTGAGTATATGAATAGTACTCGCGTCTCAGTAAGATATTTCATTTATTTTTATCTTGGAAATGTTTGATGGACTTTTCTGGGAGAAATATTGGCTTTATTGACTTGGGAATTTGTGGCTGCGTTCTTCTGGCTTAGCTTAGTTTTTTTTTCCTTCTTCCCCTGCCCCTCAGTACCCTCTCTTCCCTTTCTTCGCTCTCTCCCTCTCCCTCCTGTCCTCTTTCCTTCCTTCACTCCTTTCTTTTCCCCTTTCTTACCTTTTCCTTTTCTCTCCCATCTTTTAGTTGTGGGGTTAATATATTTTGATGATAACAAAATAGCATGAAGCAAAATTTAATGTGTCCTCGATATTTAAATATTTTTCCCTAAAAATGTGATTTCAAGCTCAAATGAAGTTCTCACTAAATCATTTGAAATCTAAAATAATCCGGGCATGGTGGCTCACATCTGTAATCCCGGCACTTGGGAGGTTGAGGCAGGAGGACTGTTGTAAGTTTGACACCAATCTGGGATGCAAAGTGAGCTCAAGGCCAGCCTGAAATGCATAGTGAGACCCTGTCTCCAAAAAAGAAAGAAAGAAAGAAAGAAAGAAAGAAAGAAAGAAAGAAACAGAGAAAGAAAAGAAAGAGAGAAAGAGAGAAAGAAAAGAAAAAGACAAAGGCCATAGCAACAGTGTGTTTACCAAATGAAGAGAAGGAATCAGTGGGTGAGGTTCCTGCTTCCTCCATTCCCTTCCCTCCGTCCATTTCTCTCTGCTTGTGTCTGTCTCTCTCTGTGTTTGTGTCTATATCTGTCTGTCTGTCTCTAGCTCTCTTGTCTCTCTCTCATCCCTCCCTTGATAAATGGCCAGCAATTTTTGTGGTGAATACTCTAGGCCATGCTATTTAAAACAGATCTTATTTAAAGCCGCTTTGTGTGAAGTGGGTCATTCTATACTTTCCAACATCCAGATGCAATATTTCTTACAAAATTTATGACTTTGAAAGCTGGAAGTTAAAGTTACTTCAGCAAGTAATGTGTTGACCAGCTTCTTACCACAGAGCTTGTAAAGCATTTATAGGAGTGAAAGAAAAGCTCACCAGGTTCCTTTTCCGTGGCAGGAGTTATTCCTCCACTCTACGACCCAACGTCATCACACTGCAGTACCACTCTCCACCTGAGTGATCTGGACAGGTTCTTCGTCTTGCTGCTCTGAGTTGCTTTTTTCTATTTTTTAAGGCTGGGTCTCTCCATATTGTCCAGGCTGGTATCAGATTTTTAGACAGGGATCCTCCTGTGTTGGCCTCCTGAGTGCTGGGACTGTGGGAGCACACCACAACACCATCTGTATCAGTATTATCATCTGTGAAATGGAAATAATGACAGGGCTTAGTACGTATGTACATGTGAGAATTAATTAATTCAACAAAACATGTGGCAGACTTCCTCACTCCTAATCAACATTTAATAAGTGTTAGTTCTGATTGCTGTAGCTATCTGCCCCCATCTTCAGTCATGATTATCATGTGAGGCAGATATTATTGCATCTATTTAATTGATGAGTAAACCCATTAATTAATTCACTTTAGTACTGGACCCAAGTTACAGAGCTTTCTGCCAGCAGAACTGATAAATAAACTTCACCTATCTACTTCCGAAACCTGTGTGCCATAGTACACTGAGTTTATACCTCACAAATATATTATTGTTCATTAAAGTATACACACACATATACATCTATGTATATCTATATCTATATCTATATCTATATCTATATCTATATATATATATATCTTTTGGGTTTATGATACAGGCTCTCACTGTATAGTTCAGGTTGGCTTCAGTTCAGGCTGGCCTCAAATTCATGGTGATCCTCCCCCTCAGCCTCCCGAGTGCTGAGAGATTACAGGTAAGTGCCACCACACCCGGCCAGGATATTTCTGTATAATTTTTGACTTTTAGAATAAATAAAACTTGAATTTATCAGATATTCAAAACCAATTAATTCCATAAGATTAAGATTTGTAGCCAATTAACATTTGCATTTTTAAATAAAGAAACATGATTAAAATATTAACCAATAGAGAAATTTAGCTTAAGAAATAGGGAAAAAAGTAGAGAAGAGAAAGAAAATGAAAATACTCAGTGATGAACTGGGTGTGGTGGTGCATGACTGTGATCCCAGCTCCTGGGAGGCTGAGGTAGGAGGATTGCTGCAAGTTTGAGGCCAGCCTGGGCTACATAGTGAGTTCAAGAACAGCCAGAAATGCATGTTGAAACCTGGTCTAAAACAAAGCAAAACAAAACAGAACTCAAACAAAGAAAAACCAGGAAATTTTAGTGATGAGCTATGAGTTAGAAAATTTTCTAGTTCTATTACTCCCCCTTTTTTGTTTGTGGTACTGGGGACTGAATCCAGGGAGCAGTGAACTGCACCCCCAGCTCTATTTTATTTTTGAGATAGGGTCTCGATAAGTCACTGGGCATGGCCTAGAACTTGTGATCCTCCTCTCTCAGCCTCCTAGTGTGCTGGGATAACAGGTGTGCACTGCCGTGGCCAGATAAATTACTACTTCATCTTTTATCTTTAGGAAACAGACTCAGAAGAAACTAAGGGAATTGCCTAAATTGATGCAGATATAATTATAATCAGATCTGGGACTAGAACCCGGATTCTTAATTAATGATTCCTCTAAGTTTTTGGAAGTTGTACATAAATGATCTGATCACTTTATCAATAAAATATAAAGTGGGAGCATCTACGAATAGAGGTTAAGATTCCAATCTTTTGATACTTATGATAAAGTTAAACATATATTTATTTAGTGGCAGCTGCAATTGTTATTGTGCTGCATAATAACAAGGCACAAGTGTAAGTTCATATGAACAAGTGTCATTGTAATTATTTTGTACAGTCACACCAAAAGGAAACTGCTCCGAGAGCCTCTTTTAAGGCTCTTGAATGTGTTGCACAGGAGGGTTGGGGAGTTCATGGCTGAGAGTGGAGGAAGTACTTGTACTTCTAGTAGGAAATAGGAGGCTGAGAAGTAGTTTTAGGAGTCCAGACAAGAGGCTTTCTACTGAATATCTCTTCTCTAATGGAAGACTCAGGCAGCGTTCTTTTTTTCCCATGGATGTCTAGCTTGGATCCCAGTTACAGCTACCTGAACCTATTCCTTAGCAACATTCAGAGCCAGTGATAGAATAGCTTTGTAATACTTTTAGCCAAGTTGACTTGAGTCTTCCATTATCACTGTATCCTGATCCCTAATACTTGTGACCATTGCACTGATACACTGAGAACCTCAGGGAATGCCTGATTCATGGAGCATGCCTCACCTTAACTAAGTGAGTTACTTGGGTACATGATTACCTCTTTGTTCTTTGGTGAAAACTCTAGGTTTCCAATTCCTTCTCTTGTTGCTACCAACAGGAATCCTTTTCTAGGCTCTTTCAGGACTATGTCAAAGATGTGATGGAGGAAAAGGATCTTGGCTAAAGATGTTTTTTTCCACAACACATAGTCCCTATAGATATTCTTCTGGAGGAAAATATCCAGTTATAGACTAGGTTAATCACATTGTTTTCTAAGTCATAAACTGAAGGAGAGAGACTTCTGGGGTTGGGGATTGAGAGATGAGAAGTGTGAAGTGGCCACTATGAGTGATGGAAGTTTTAACAGCATCTTGTATTTGGAGTCCCTGTTGGGGACCTTTGGTCATCAGACAGCGGGATGGGAGAGAAAGTGTACCAAGGAACGGAGAGGTGCAAATGCAAGAGGAGATCAGCCAAAGAATAACTTCACGTTTCCACAAAATCTCTCCAGTATCTCCCTGTCCTTTACTTATGGTTTTCTCCTTACTCTTTCTTAAAAAAAAAAAAAAAAGGCTAGTATTTAAATCTGATTAAATGCCAAACATGCCTTATTTCTGGAGGGCTGAAACTACATGATCGTTCCCTCAAAGATGATCTGTATAAACGTCTTTGCAGAGACAGACCCATGACCGTCTTTGGGCAGTGGGTGAGTGCGTATCTTAAAGTGTGCGTGAAATAGTTTCTGCCTATATCCACGTACAGTTGAGCTGGAACTCTGTCACCTGTGGGACTTTGTGCTTTGCTTGGGTCTAATCGGCACTTATGCTCACCGATAGGCCTGACTTCTTTATTCAGGTTGCACAGGCAGAGTGTGTGTGAGCGTGTGTGCGTGCATGCGTGCGTGCCTGTGTGCGAGTGTGCATGTGTGTGTATCTGGTGTCTAAGTGGGAGGTGTGCTTCTGGCCCCTGGGCTGCATTACTTGGACCCGATGGCAAGTGTGGCTTCCCACAGCTGTTGTCGCACTCCCAGCTCTCTAGTTGTTCCTGTCGCTCAGGCTGCCATGCTCACTGTTCTTGCTTTAGTCTTCTTTTTGCTGACACCACCAGCAATATTGTCTGCACTGCTGTTCCAGCTTAACTATTCCTGCTCAGAGAACTCCGGAATGGGAAGAGAGATTTGCTCCTGGATGGGGTTGACTCTTTCTTTCACCTTTGTTTAGTGAAACTTTATTATTTTGTGGTGCTGAAGACCAAACCAGGGCCTCACAATGGTACAGCATGTGCTGCATCATGGAGCTATATCCCCAGCCCCATAGTCTAACTTTCAAATGATGATGGGTAGGTTTTGGAGCTTGGAAGACTTGAATTTAGATCCTAGGTTTTCCATCTAGTAACTCTTTGATTTTGGGAAAATTACTTAAAATTAGGGACTTTGTTTCTTTACTCATAAATTGGAGTCACAATACCGCCTTGACAAGATCTTATGAGAAATGGAGGTGTTTTATGACAGACACCAGGACTATAATAAACTTTTAGTTAATGGTGTTTACACTCATTGTTTAAATGGTCGCATTGTTTTTTCAACATGGGAGAGCTAGGTCAGAGTTCTCAGTTTGGTGTGGAAACTAGGACACTTCTTATGACCTTATTATAGCTGAATGTAACTTATGATGGCTTCTAGGGCAATCTCTGTTCTCAGAAAACGTAGCAAGTGGGAGATTTTATTTCTAGGCATTCTATTTAGTAGAATTTTATGGACAAGTTTTCATTCATTAACAAATCAATAAATTATTGGACTACTGAGCCTTTTGTAATGAACTGAACTTAAGGACAGAAGTCGCTTGGTCTTTTCAGAGCTGTCCTGGTGCTATTAAGGACGCAGGGAGTGGGACTGTGTCATATGTAATTTGGTCCTTTGGTCCTTGCCTGCGGGTGAGGCCTTGGGTGTTGCTGAGGCATGGCTGTATTATTACCATTGCGAGGCCCTACTGCTTGAATTTAAAGAAAATGACATTCAGTCTGTGGCCATTACTGTAGCCATGAAAACAAATTCTGAGTGCCGTGCAGCAGAAAGGCAGGCTCATATGAACATCACCATGTGTCCTCTCTACCTTCTTCACTGGATCTGACAATGTTTGACTTCTGGGTGTTCCCCAGAATCAAAATTACCAAGAAAGGTAAATTATTTGAATCAGTTCAGGACATGGGGGCAGCCATGACAACACAACTAAAGACACAAAAAAGGACTTTCAGAACTGCTTCAGAGAGAGGCAAAATGCTGGGTGCGGTAGCGCATGCCTGTAACCCCAGCACTTGGGGGGCTGAGCCAGAAGGACGGCTGCAAGTCTGAGACAAGTCAGAGCTACATAGAGAATTCAAGTCCAGCCTGAACTGCATGGTGAGACACTGTCAGAAAAAAAAAAAGAAGAAAGAAAGAGACAAGTGTGTTCAAAGTGAGCAAAACGAGGGGTAATATTCAAGGAGGATTAATACAATGTCTTTTATAGCAATAACATTTAAAAAATTTAAACATTCACTATACTTTTCAATCACACTTCCTATGTCAAAATTTTCAGTCACACTTCGTATGCACATATAATCCTTAAAAGAACTTTTGATGATAAAATATAAAGTGCTTAATATATATCAGCTACTGCTCTAGATACTTTACAGTTACTCACTGAATTCTCAGTACGAGAGAATTAAGAGGTAGGTACAATTATTATTCCTACATAAGAGGAAATTGAGGATCAGAGAGACTATGTTAGCTGCCTAAGCTCATACAGTTAAATATGTAGCTCACTGAAAGTTTAGAAGAGGTTGCTCTGCTGCTAAATTTGGTATTACATAGTTTATTTTTGTGTTCAGAATTTCCAGAAGCATCTAGAAACTTCCTGTATCATTTCTATATCTGCTAATGAAATTTTTGATAAATTGTCTCAATAGAACAGATCTTATTGTTAAAAGATAATCTTATCCTCAAATTGTTCTCCACTTCAAAGTATCTTTTACATTCAGAATTACATTCTTTTTATTTTTCTTAATTTCACAGAACTGATTTGAAGAGAGGCTTCAAAAACAACTCCAAGACTGGGTTAGAGTCTATTTCCATAAATAATACTAAGGCTGTTCTTTAAATCTCCTATGGTTTTGAAAGCAATTCAAAACATATCTTTTATGATAGGTACTTTATCATATTTTATTTGTGTAAGTCTTTTTAATAATAGACAACACACCCAGAATTATTTCCTTAAATTGTTCTTGTCAAGCACTGCTTTATTGTAGTACAAGTTGGATTTTGGGGAGAGCTTAAAGCTTAATGTCTATGGGGAATTTTCAAAGGAATTTGATTTTTAATATTTTTCTTAGTTTCTTATTTGACATTAGTGTTCAGAGTGATGTCCTAAATAAGGCCTTTGAGACTGAAGTCTTTTATCTGCAGACTGACAAAAGCAAGCTGCACAGGGTACATGTAAAGCCATTTTCCTGGGTCTCATTCCTCTACTAAGGCATGCTCAAGGGGCTACTGCTAGTTGATTTTCCCATGTATAAATCTATAGCTGCAATCCAAGATCATTTGTCACTTGAAGTGAACATTTAACAACACAGGCTTTTCTGGATGACAATGGCTAGAATCAGACATTAATACATTTACAACTTTTGCCAGATTCCTGAATGGGGAAAGGTGCTAAAGTTAAGGACCAATCCTACAAGTTATCGAATTATATATAAACCATAACTGTAGTGTGGTTTCTGATAGAATAGAGGAATCATAAGGATTCTTTCATTATGTAAAGCAAGGTTCCTAACCTGAGAGTCTACAGGTTTGTGTTTAGAACTGAGGGATCCGTGTATATGAGGGGGAAAACTCTACATATTTATGTTCATAATCTCTACTTGCAACTTAATACTTTCTTTCATCATGAATGTAAGCCACAAACCACAATAGAATTAATGTTACCTGTGATTCCATCTTTAGTAGAAATAACAGGCATTATTCTTTTATGTGACAGATGTTACGAGTGTCTCAAAATATCACTTATCATCCTTTCTATTTTAAGATCATGGTAATTATTAGGCCTACTGTGACATCTTAAAATTTAGTATCTTAATAAAGGTAGATATTATAACATCAAATTCAAAAGCTATTTTGATAACCACATTTCAATATAATTGGCTTACAACCTAATGTTATTTATTTTATAGATTTAAAATTTGTTTATTTTTTGAAAAGGGTCCTTCAGATTTCCAAAGGGATGTATAGCACAAAATAAGTCAAGAACTCCTGCAGAGATAATTCAAAGGATGTGGAGCCAGGAACTCTGGTGAAATACAGACTCCAAACCAGTCTCTCTGAGTGATATCCAGAGAATTGTCGGAAAGGAAGAGAGAGCATCATTTGTCCTCCCAGGTTTTAACAAGGAAGACAGATACTTAATCTAACAGATCTGAATTAGAAGCCCTGTGACATTAACAAAACCAGCCAGCCCATAGCCAAGGATATTAGCAGATCCCAGAGGTTAGCAGCTAATGGTGCTTCCATGAGACTAGTGTACTGTGTGCATCTGAGGACCACTCCAGATAACTCCTTTTATGATTTTTGCACAAAGCTGTATAAGTATCACATGCTAACTGATTGCACCACTGGTCTTCTAGTTTCTGCACCAAGCTGCCTATGTTGCTAAGTTCTTTTGTGTTCAGTTTTAGGAGACGCAATACATAAAACACAAACTGAATTTAAGTCCTTATTTGTAACCATCTGTTCATGAGAATACAACTTCACTTTTCAAAATGTAATATGGATCTAATAGTATATTCACAGAGGCTATGACTTGACACTGCACATATCTTGAAATAATCACTCTATTCTCTGATTACTCACTGGTTAAATAATTTATTTCAGACAGCATAAACTTAAAAATAATTTGGGAAAATTATGTGTATCAGTTAGGATTAAAATATGCTACATATAAATGGAAACTCTACATTAGTTTAAGATAAATGCTTATCTCTCTCATGTTAGAAAAAGTCTAAACATAAGAAGTCCATGAGTAGCTCTGTATCCCTGTAAAGTCATTGATCCAGAACCCCTCTATCTTTTTGCTGCTCCACCTTTAGCAAGCGACATCTAGTTTTTAATGATTAGGTATGCTGATTAAGCTTTTGCTATCACACCTGCATTCCAAGGAGCAGGAAGGAAGGAAAAAGAATTCTTTCAGTTGAACTGCCTTTTTTTTTTAAAGTACCTTTTTAGTAAGTCCCATTCAACAATTCTGTTTATATTTCCATGACCAGAACATGGCCTTACATAGGTATAAAGCAGAATGGGAAGTGGAATTTCATACTGAGGTATATTATTGCTTCCAATCAACCCTTAGGTCTAGTTTGTAAGAAGAAAATGGAATGGATATTATGTAGCAACTTAAGATCCTGTTGCAGAATATACGTGGGGATTTTCAATTAAGAATGTACAATGCTTCAGAGAGGTACTCAAGAAAAAAGCACCAGAATAGCAGACAAAGGCCCGAGGTCCCAGTCCTCCCTCTGCCTTTTATCTACTACACCTTGAGCAAATTATTTAGCTTCTTTGAAGTGTAGCTCTTTCATTTTTAATGTAGATATGATAATTCTTTTCCTTTTGCTTTTCAATTGTGGTGGATTGTAACTGAGGCAATGTATATGAAAGCATTTTTTAAACTATAAAAGCTTTCATAAAGGCAAGCATATTTTGTTTCTTCAGGAAGCGTGGGAGCTGTAATCAGAGAAAGGGCTCAGTAACTCTCCTAGTGAACCACAGTGCCAAAAACTCTGAGCCAAGGCACAACCCCCATTTCTAAATAGACTTGTCAATGTCTGATAATGTACTTTCTAAGTTTAGATGGTAATGAAATTATTCTGTCACCAGGCCATTAAATTCTACCAGCTCCATGTACAATGATTGTCACAGGAGTAAAGAAACAAGTTTTAAATATAGGATCATGTCTAATGGCCAGTGTCTTAGATAGGAAGTCTTCCTCACCATTGACAGGATAGAATCAACTCATGCTAAGAGAAGCTCAAAGAGGTGCACTGTAGGGTTTAAAATGGCTTACAAATCATTGGGGACTAACAGCAGAAGAAAGAGCCTTGGAGGGGCTGAGCTTTTATGGGTTAAATTCAAAAATCCCTCCCCCACCTGAGTTGGGTTGCTGCTCCAGCCATGGTCAAGAAGCCCTCTGTTAAATAAAGAGTCTTACTTGAGGTCTAGGTTCTAGAATTCCACTGCAGCAGCCTCCATAGATTCAACCTGACCTACACCAGGAACAAGAAGTCTTTTTACCCTTTCTCCTTGCTTTTATCTCCTACCTAAAACCAAGACTACATGACTGCTTCTCACTGATAGAGCTTTAGTCAGTTTAGAATGCTAGCTTTAAGGAATGCTGAGAAATACAGCTTTGGTATTTACAACTTCTGCTAGTTGTAAATATGTTGTAAATATGTTGGAGTAGATGTTTTATGTGCCAATCCACAGTATCTGTCAGAATGATTTTTAAGTGTCCCTATGAAATGTAAAGTGCTATTTAAAGTTCAAAAACACAAGCAACATGTTCTAGAAATGAAATAATTTTAGGGTAGCAATCACAGGAGAAGAAGTTTATTTAACTCAAATGTGAATTAATGAGAGAGTCAGAAAACAGAAAACATTTCTATACATATATTTGTCACATGATATTCTTACATTAATAAATTTGCCCTAGCATGCCAATTTAGGCATGTGAATGTTTTATTAAGAATATTATTTGCTCTTATATATAAATTTCTGTTTACTTCCATTGATTAGGAACAGAATAACTTACTCATTTTAATGTGTTTACACATCATTATTTACACATCATGATGTAAACAGAATAATTAAAATTCAATGCATGTATAGAGATAATCTAATGAAATTTTATTGACTAAGAGAGTTCCTAGCATTCATCTTTCTGCTTGAACAGCTTAGCTAATAAAACATAAGGCATTCAAAAATACGATTAGTTTGAGTCATGGGAAAGTAATCACTGTTCTTAATGAAAAAATATTATGGAAAATAAAGCATATTTGTTAGTGTGAAGATACAGTTTTGTAGCTGTAAGTCAGATCAGTTTCTGAGAAGGGTGGACTTCCTGTCTGTTAATGCATAATTTTCTCTGGCAGTAGAGCTGTGACCTCATTCTGATTGGGGTATCAGGGAAGTAGAAAAAGATGGCCAATGGATGGAAGAATTAGAATAACATTCCTGAACGCAGATAAGCAGGATAATAGAGTGAGAAACAGGGAAGGGATGACTGAAGGACAATGGACCTGTCAGAATGTCCCTCTTTCTAAAATCTGTTTTTTTGGGTTAGTGTTGTGGCTCATAAGACAGCACTTGCCTGGAATGCATGAGACCTGCTTTGTTTTTCCTTGGGAGAATGGTTCTCAACTTTTTGTTCTCAAGATTCTTTAAGCTCTTAAAAATCATTGTGGTCCTCCAAAGAGCTTTTTGTTTGCATAAATCAAATATTCACACCTATTAAGATTTATCACATCTAAAGTTAGAACAAAAAGCTGAGAAATTTGAAGCTATTTGTTTAAAACAACCATGATTTCATTACATGGTAATATAAAGGTTAGTTACAATTTGTACTCCTACCAATGAATTATTTGTACTCTGGCACACTAAAATCTGTCAGTCTATCCTGTACTGAAAATGACTGTTAGCTATTAAAACATAAAGCATTCAAAAATAAGATTAGTTAGAGTCATGGGAAAAAATAACAATTGAAATAATCACAATTTTGATTAGCATCATTCATGGTCATTGGAAAAATATTAGTTCATCAAGTTATGAACTTGAGGCAGGAGAGTAGGGGGTGGTAGGCTAGCTGGGGAGGAAGGCATTATCTGTTAATTACAAAGTCCCAGCATGCATGCACAGAATGGTTCATGGACTCCTGCACATGGAACATGGAACCAATCAAAACAAGGCACATGAATGAGGCTCTAGAAAAAAAAATCAAATAAATAATTTCTCAGGTAATTACAAGTATGGTGACCAAAATGAAAGGTCACGATTCTAGAGCAGAAACAGATTAAAAAAAAAAGAGGAGATTAAGAAAACCATTAAAACTGTGAACACCAAACATAGGAAAGAAATGGAATCCATGAAACAGATTCAATCAGATATCCAGGAGATTAAAAATTCCATTGGAAGTATGTGTAGTAGATGAGGCAATGAAAGGAGAACTATTGGATCTAGAAAATAGGACTGTTGTTAGTGATCTTGAAAAAAAAAGATTTCTTAAAAACAGTAAAGGACTGTAAAAACCCAATCGAACAGATGTAAAGAAGAACAACATATGATTGATTGGAGTCAATGGAAAAGTAGGAGATAGCACATAAATTAAAAACAAAAAACAAACCTGTTCACAGATATAATGTCAGAAAATTTCCCAAGCAGAGAAAAAGAATTTGACAAACAGATAGGTTAAGTATATACAATTCCAATTAGCCATGATAAAAAAAATGTACACCAAGACATATAATAGTTAAGATTCTAGAAATTCAACACAAGAACAGAGTATTAAAAACTGTTAGAGAAAAGAAGCAAATCACCTATAAAGGGATGTCCATCAGAATCACAGCAGACTTCTCAACCCAAACCCTCAAGTTAAGGAATGCTTTGAGTGAAGTATTTCAAGTCCTAGAAGAAAACACCCTCCAGCCAAGATTGGGTACCCTGCAAAAGTATCTTTCAAAATTTATGGAGAAATAATATACTACCATAACAGAGAACTCCTGAAGAAATTCATGACCACCAAACCAGCACTCAAAAATATTCTAATAGACATTCTAGAAAGAGATAACAAGAATTACAACTTCTGTGCCTCAACAAAATGAATCCATAGGCAAAGCAAGCAATTAAATGGGGCAGGGTGGGGAAGTAGCCAACAATCAAAAAGTAACATGACAATACATATCAGTTAAAACCATAAATGTAAATGGTCTCAGTTCACTAATCAGAAAATATAGACTGGCAGAATGAATCAAGACCAGTCTGGGCTACAAGTTAAGCTCATGGCCAGCCTGAACTGCATAGTGAGACCCTGTCTTAAAAAAAAAAGGAGGAATAAAAATTCAAAATAGGAAAGGAGTTGGGAGTGGGACTGGCCAGTGCCCTCCATCAACCTGCGGTGAGTGAGCAGATCAGGACCCTTCCATAGAGAAGGAGGCTTCAGCAGAGGACATACTTAGACCAGGCAGACTTCCCAGAACGAGAAGCTGCAGTGACTTCAGTCACATATCCCCCTCTCAAGCGGGATTGGTGGGCAGTGCCTGGCCTGTGAGATGCTGCTGGCTGAGACCCAATAGGCTAGCCCAACTCAGGTCTGAGCGCCTGGAGGTACACCCTAGTGGTGAAGCCTTCGGTAGGTTGACCTGGAGGGGTGGGCCCAGCATAGGCTGCCCAGGTCTGTGTCTCCCTGCTGCTGCTACGGTGGGTGGGAACACCTAGCCGGTGCAATTCAAACAGACTGTGGCCAACAGGGAAGGAAGCTGGGCCTCCTATACATGCTTAAATATAAGGAACAAAGAATATGGGAAGAGGGAGCAACAAGAAAGGGTCCTTGGCCCCCAATCCTGAGAAACAGGTAATAGCAGACATGGCACCAATAGACATAAAGCACTATCTCCAGAGCCTCATAGACGAGTTCATGAATGAAGTTATTAATGACCTGAAGCAAGACATAAGCAGAATAGTTAGAGAAATGCTAAGCATTGCCCAAGAAAAAACAGATGGTGGAATGGAAGAACAGAAAAAAAAGGGGAGAATTGTTTGATGGAGAAGATAGAGAAAACATAGAATACGTAAAGCAGGTTCAAAGAGATTACCAGGAAACTAAAAACTCTATCGAAAACTGGCATAACAGCTTGAAAGAAACTAAGGATTGATTATCTGAACTGAAGGGCAGATTTGTAATATGGGAGCATGAAATGAAAAACTTCTTTAAAATAACAAAGAAACAAACAGCAACAATACAAAAACTAGAAGATGATAAGAGGATCTATAACTTAAGAATTAAGAACATAAGAGAAGAAGTGGGGACACAAACAAATGGACTACAAAAGCTATTCACAGAAATAATCCAACAGAATTTCCCTAATTTGGCAAATGGTAAAGATACTCAGATATATGAGGCATACAGGACCCCAGCCACCTACAATCCAAACAGAGCTACACCCAGGCATATAATAATCAAAATTCCAGAAATTCAATATAAGAACAGAATATTAAAAGCCGTCAGAGACAAGAAACAGATCACTTACAAGAGAACAACCATCAGAATTACAGCAGACTTCTCGGCACAAACCATCAAATCACAAAGAGCGTGGGGAGAAATAATTCAAGCTTTGAAAGATAATAACCTCCAGTCAAGATTGATATATCCTGTACAACTGTCCCTCTAAATTAAAAACAAGGTGCTTCCAGGAAAAAGAGGAACTAAGGGAATTTGCAACCACTAATTCAACTCTACAGAGAATACTTCAGGATAGTCTAAAAGAGGAAAATACCAAGATTCCAGAAATAGTGGCAGAGAGGCCACATGAATGGAGCAGAAAATGAAATGAAGAAGACAAACTGACAACAAACGACAGAAAAAGAGCTCAACAGAAATGAGGCAGAGAAAATCAGAAGGTAGGAACAGCTATTTTGGAGAAAACAAGTCATCATAATAGCTAGTGCTGATTTAGTATCATCTTGTTTTGAAGTCCCATCAAATGTGTATTCTTCTGTCTCCATTGGTCTTAAAAGGTTGTATCTTATTGGATTTTATTATATATGAAAATATAAGCAAAAAATTTTATAGACAAGGAGTTTATATAGAAACCATTGTTCATTTTCTGTCAATTGGTTCTAAATACCCTGTAATAATGTCATTCTCTTGAATGGTTTTATAGTGTCTTGATATGTTTGGTGCTATAGTATAAGAAGTTATACTCAAAGATTTCAAGGAAAGAGACACTATGGTAACTATTTTTATGTTAGAATATCTTGTGGTGAAACACTATTTTGCTTAAATGGTTATGATTTGCGCTGTTCTGTTGTTATACCCTCTTTTATCTCAATCCCCCTCTTTAAAATTATTTACTGTTTTCTTTTTATTTTTTAATTAAGGGAAAAATAAAAAATAGCAGGATAAATTATAGTAACCTACTTTGATTTCCTATTAACTTAATTTGAAATCCTGTATTGCCCTCACCATCTTGTTTTGACTGATTTTCCTCTATTCTGCTTTGCTTGATAGTACCAAGTTTGAAAGTATAGGCATAACTGTGAAGACAATAAGAATCATTATGATGCCCATTCTGGTTGACTAGTATTTTCTTTTAAAATCCTGTAATGTCCCCAATGCTTTGGTTTTATTCTTTACTGTTTAGTTCAATTTTATTATAACTGCCAATTCTTCTTAAAATAGCAAGAGGCAGTATGGTAACTATTGTTGATCACCTTATATTTTGTTTTTACATTATCTATTATGTCCATCCTTTTGATTTGACTGACTCTGTTCTGATATGTCGCATTTGGTTTTACTCTCTTCAAAAAAAGTAACAAGAACTGTGGGAGTAATAAAACCCAAAATGTGTAATTGTCGTGGTACAAAAGAAAAGAAAAGAAAGTGCTCTAAAGGTTATAACTGCATATATGTTTAGGTGTAGAAGATAGATAACCATATTACTGAGTGTTTTTGGATCATTGAACAAAACTGTTTGTACTCTCACTGTTTGAAAGTCGACCTTATATGCTTCAATTTTGTAACTTGAACAACTATTTCTAAGATGAGAATATGTAATCTATTAACTAGTGATTTCTTACTGTTTATTTTTTAATTTTGTACTACGTGTACCCTTTGTTTTTTTCTTTTTCTCCTTAAATAAAAAACTTTTAAAAAATTAAAATTCAAAAAAAATTCAAATAATCCAATATCAGTCAATGAAACTGAACAGTAGCATATTTGAGTATTTATCATATTTTATTGATTTGGTTACCTATTTCTTCAGGGCACTTAATCTTCCAATACAGAGCCCTTTGTGGTATATTTCTTTCCCCAGTGCTTACTTTGCTATTGGGCACATAGAGAAAACTTTCAAAAAATTATCCAATAGATTTAGTTATGTAAATAATTATTTTAAAAATAATAAAAATTTAAGTCTTCGCATATTTTAGAGAAATGTCTATAGGGTTTTATATTAGCACAATGGAAGAATTATGGTGGAATAATATACATTTTTTATATAACTTAATCTCATAATTCTTAAATGAGCTTCAGTTGGCTTTATTGCCTTCTTTCTTTGTGGACGTAGCACCTTGCAGCAGGTGGCAGGGTGGCCTTTGAGTTGGGGTAGGGCCGGTAAGAAGACCACTTATCTTCATGTAAGTCTTTCCATTTTCAGTGAGGATGGGCCCCAGCAGCAGTTTGCAGCTACTCGGGTGGGTAGGGTTTGAGAAGGCAAATATTGCTACCAATCTGACTCCAAGAGTGTGGGAGAAGCTAGAAGGGTGACAGGGTCTCTGTCTGCTCTGGTGTGTGAACAGCAGTCTCCTGGAGGTGATGACACTACAATGGCCAGGAACCTGGCTGTGGGATTATCTTCATCCTAGCTTTTCTCAATTATGGCTGAACTGTAGTTATGCAGCAAAATAAAGAATTTCTCTGGGGACTGATAGGTAGATTTGTGAGCTGCATTTGTGAATGCTTCTTTCTTGGAGACTCATGAACTTTATAAAGTGAGTGTATGTTCTGAAAGTGTTATTAGAAGGATCTCACAATTGTAAGTTCAAAAACACACAGAAATTATTTCTTGAATGTGAAGAGTCTTCAATGGTTTATAGCTCAAGGGTTAGCATTTACTTTAGCAAGTTAGGTTTATCCACCACAGGCTGCTACTTGAAATTAAAGGCTTCTTGTGTGAAGCACAGGAGATTTTGGCTTTAATAAACAATGTTTCTAAGTTACCACTGGGAGGGCCTTGGCTGTGTTGACTATGGAAATCTTTTGATAATTCCAAAGCTTTTTTACTACAGTCTTTTCTTTGTCCTATTTTTGTTCCTTTTTCTTTTCTTTTTAAAATCTTGTTTAGGTTGGTCCTTTTTTACTTTATACTTACTATCACAAGATGACTAAAGTATGTTTGTTGTTTAGTTGAATATACTGTCTTACTTAAAGCTAGCTCTTTTCTATAGTAAATAATTTTTTGTTCATGGTCTTCCTTTTGCAGCCCCATACCCATAAGACTGGCAGTTAAATCCAGGGGTCTCACACTAAATTATATTCCCATTTGTGTGAGATAGGGTCTCACCTAAATTTCCCAGTCTGGGTTCAAACTTATGATACTCTGCCTCACCTTCTCAGAGTGCTGGGATCATAGGCATGTACCACCTTACCTAGTTCATCTTCAGCTCTGTGAAAATAAAGTTTCTCTTATTTTCAAGGACAATCTAATTTATTTTTTAATCTTATGGATTTCTATGTAATAATATATGTGATCATTCCTATTGAGTCTCTTGATATGTGTACTCTTCTGTTCTTTTGTTCTTTAATGAATCTGTATTCTTCTATTTTTGTTTTGTTTTTGTAAACAGGGTCTATGTAGTTCAGTCTGGTCTTGAACTTACTATTTGTCTAGGTTGGCCTTGGTCTCCTGGCAGTCTTCCTGCTTTAGCTTCCTAAGTGTTGGATTAGAGTTGTAAACCATCACAACTGACTTTATTTTCTTAAATCATTGTATCAACATAATATTAAACTTTTTATCAACAATTTCTTTATCTTAATCTCTAAATATAGATGTTGACTTCCCAATGTTTTTTTGTGTTCTATGCTTATATATCTGTTTCTAAAGTTTCTATATATTGTGTGGTTTATATAATTATTTGAAAGAATGTGGTCATAAAGTGTCAAACAGTGTGGTAAGAAGAAAACCCTTAAAACTAGAGTCTCTTCATTTCACTGACTTTATTGAGTCAACAGTAATCTCATTAACAATGTTTCTTTCCAAAGTATCCACAAGCATTATTTCATATTGCTAAGCAGACAAATTGTCCTTTGGAAAGGAGTACAGATAATTTTCAGAAGGGACACAGTCATCACAAAGCATCTTTCAGCTAAAAGTGAAAGCAAATAAACACTGCAAATGGAACAATAAAAGAGAAAGAGAAATGCATTTGCAGAATAAGCCCTATGATGCACTTAGAGAAGTATTACATGACATTTCCTTCTGCTGTCATAATGGTGTACTCTTTGGTTGACCATCTGGCCAGATAGTCACTAAAGAGTTCATATCCTGTTTTCCAATTACAGGACTAAGAGTTACTGCATCACTAGTATTGAGCAATGACATTTTGGCTCATTTAACTAACTTCTTTACACAGGTTACCTTCCTCTGTCATAATCATAAAAATGAGACTGATGGCAGTATTTATAGCTACTGCTAAGAGTGGCCTCATAACTAGCGTATCATGAACTCATTTGGCAACTCCTGTTGCCCAGCATTTCTAGCAAAATGGAAATGTTGAAGAAAAATGAGCCATACAATTTGTAAACACACAAAGAAACATGGCAACAGGTTAACTGACAATATTAGAGCCAAGATGAGAAATCATCTGAAGCAATAATATCATACTTAGAATTTTTTCATCTTAGAATATTGTCTTGCAGGTTTTTTTGTTTTATCCTTTTTTGGTACCAGAAATTAAACTCAGGCATTGTGCTTTTCAACCACATACTGTTCACTGACCTATATCCCTAGCCTTGCAGTTATCTTTAAACTATACTTGTATAGTGTTTTAGTGATTTAAGAGAGGATCATTATCATTAAATTAAATTTTTGTGTCACTACTATTGTAACATTAGATGCACAGCATGAGTGTTGCTGTGCTCTGCCATTGATATGGCTGACATGTAATGTCTTTCTCTTTTTTGTTTTCAGGGCTTATGCTGTTGAGTTGGGCGGTATGAAAGAAATAATTGCATATTTAATAAACTTTTTTCTGATAGGACTGTGTTTTCAAAAGAATTCAGACTTAAACTCCCTTTTAGCTAAAATTTGAATGACCCAAGAGGACATCCAAAATCAAATCTAAGCTTTCATAGAAGAAATTACGGTCAAACCTCTTTGAGTAGCGATGAAGATGATATCACGAGTCATATAAATGGCATAAAATTTGAGTTGTAGAGGTGCCATATGTTGTAGATGTATACGACACATTCCCAGATGTGGTCAAAGGTAAAATGTGACAGAATACAGTTTATAACCTGAAGTGCTCATCTTGTTACCAGCGTGCATCATTATGCATTGCTATTTTAGCAAAATTCCTGCAATTATCCCGTGAATAGGATGTTGCTTTGCATGTGTGTGTATGTGAGGGGATGACAGAGTAGACAGTGTTAGAAGCATTACTTTGCCAAATGTTCATGTGACTGTGTAAAAGTTTATGGAATTTTGTAATTTCATTCAATTATTTCTTCCATTTCTAATGGAATGAGAAGCTAAGGATAATAAAAGTAAAGCGAATTTGTTTTCCTGGACCTCTGAGAAGCTTGGAGAATAAATGCAAAGAAAAACACATAAGAACTTAGATGGTTTTGCTCTAGAACTTCAGTTTTTAGAAAGGTAAAGCTACATTTACAGAGTCTTACTCAGCAGTTAGGGAGAGGTGGGAACAACAACATCAAAAACAAATAAAAAAGGAACTAAATATATAAAAATATTAAACTTAGCCATGATTTCAAGATTGTCCAAGTGTTGACTGGGATACATCTACACATTTTATTCTTTGTTCAACCTGAGAATGTTCTCTTTCAGCAAAACACTACTGTTGGTCTGTCTGGACCCTAAAGTATAACACCAAGGTAACTGTTTTTCTTCTGGTAAAGGCTGTATCAAGCATCCAAATTGTAAATTGTAAACGATCATGTTTTTCTCAGAAATACTTTCTCCCATTCTGCCTTCATGTTTCTTATTTATGTGATGCTGTTTCCTGTTTTATTCTGTGTCCATGACATTTTGTGGCTCTGAGTCCAGAGTCCATGGCTATACATGCTGTGGCTTGGGCTAGTATGTCACCCCAGCCTCACTGTCAGCTGCTCATCAGATCTTCAGGGTTGATCTACACTTGGTTATCAAAGTGTGGTCCCCACACAAAAGCATTAATGTTACTTGGGAACTTATTAGAAATGAAAAATTTCGGGGGCTGGGGATTTAGCTCAGTGGCATAAGCACCTGCCTTGCAAGCAGGCGGTCATGAGTTCGATCCTTGGTACCGATAAAAATGAAAAAGACAAAAAAAAAAAAAAAAAAAAAAAAAAGAAATGAAAAATTTCAGGTCCTAACAGTAAAATCAGTCACTCTTGGCATAGGGTCTAGCACTCTGTCTTTTAATGGATTAAAATGTTTTAGCTGATTCTGGTGCATAATTATCATCTTTTTTTTTTTTTTTTTAACTGGTACCAGGGATCGAACTCACGACCATGCGCTTGCAAGGCAGGCGCTCATGCCACTGAGCTAAATCCCCAGGCCCCTCTGGTGCATAATTAAAGGGAATATTTATGTTTTTGTAGTACCGAAGGTTGAATGTAGGGCCTCACACATGCTAGGCAAGTGCTCTACCAATAAGCTATGTCTGTAGTTTTTTTTTTTTTAAATTTTTGAGACAGTGCTTTGCTAAATTGCCCAGTGTCTTGGTTACTTTTCTCATTGATGATGCAAAATACCTGACACCCAAATTTAAGGGGGAAAGGTTTATTTAGCTTACACTTTATAGAGGTTTCGATCCTTCATTGACTGGCTTCAAGGCAGGTTGGCACATCGCAGAGGGGCAACAGTTCATGGCAAGTGGAAGTGGAAGACAGCAAAACAATGAGAGAGAGAGAGAGAGAAACCAGTCACACTCCAAAAAACAAACAGACAAACAAACAAACCCTATGACTGCATGAAGGTTTGGGGAGACATCTAGACACAAACTGTAACACCCAGGCTTGGCCTCTAACTATTGATTCGTCAGCCTCCAGAATATTTGTGATTACAAACACGTGTTATTGTACACAGCTACACTTATGTTTTAACAAAGGACAATACATTGACTCAAAGAAATGCATTTTGGTGTAGTGGAATTTCAGATTATTAATGACAAAGGGAAGTAATTCTAGTGTTTTTCAGATTGTACAACTAAGTAACTCCACCTGTATATAAAATGGATGTTACTTCATCCTGAAATGAAAAATTTGATGGTGTGAGGATTGTGGTTTAGTGGTAGGACAGACAGGCAGGCTTAGTATGTTTGAGGTCACAGGTTTGATTCTTGGTACCACAAAACCAAACCAAACCAAACCAAACCAAACCAAACCAAACCAAACCAAACCAAATCAAACCAAACCAAACCAAACCAGAAACCTCAAACTTGAAGCTATAACAAATCTAGTGTCAAGCAAAGAGTGGATATAGTTACATATAACTAGACTGGAGAAAGCTTAGCTTCAGTTCCTTGAGGCAGAGAAAAGATTGGAAGGAAATCTGTCATTTTATTGCATTCATAGGAAGTTTTGTTTTCAGTCTTGTTGCATTTGACCACGAGTGATCAGAAGAATGGCTACAGTGAAGCCTTTAAAAATTAACAGTCATCTTACTACAAAGGAACTTTTATGCAGTAGCTTTAATGTTAAGTCTAAATTGATCTAGATTACAGACTGACTACCTTTCTCTTGAGGGCTTTATGTAAATGGATTACTTTGTCCCTCAATTTCTCTTTCAATTGTAGATATATTCTTTTTTAAAAATTGTAAATATTTTAAATCTGTGGGTATTATGGAGCCTGCTTATGAAACTACTAGGAAAAATGTTTTCTTCACATTTATTTGTCTTGTGTTGTTTTCCTGTATAAAAAAGTGCCAGTATCAAAGTGGGGGGATATATTCCTTAGTGTAGAGAATTCAGGAAGAGAAAGATATCCCTTAGCAGGAGAGTGGGTGGGGAACGTCACTGAGGCAGCAAAACACCCCCTGTATAACACTGCAGAAGCGCCACGGCCTCAGAGACAATGGTGAGGTCCCCTTTTCAGTGGGGCTTATCCCCCCTCAAGTGTCCAGAGTGTCTTATCCTTTTGTGGCAGCCGCTACCTCGCTCACTGTGGGTCACCTTCTACTTATGTAAGTAAGAGGAGACTCAGAGAGCAGAGACTCACTTGTGTGGGTTAAGTGTCAGCATTTAGTGCTCCACACTCTCCCATCTCAGGTCCCACTGACTGCACTGGATGACAAGGCCCTCTGGGGAAAAGGCTCCTGGGTGTTGCTACATCTCACGCCCAGTCATCCTCTGGAGGCAGCCCAGTCTGGTCAAAGATTTTGCCCAACTGGTCAGCTTCCGAGTTTCCACAGAAGAGAGGCTTTCAATGAAACATCTCTGCAGAGATACAGCCAACACTCCACATGCCCACTGGTGTGTGTTGTGTGTGTGTGTGTGTAGACTGCAGAAGAACTTTGGGAATTTGATATCAGAGTGTTACCACTTTAAGGCAGTGGTAAGAGTAGATGAGGCCCATCCTATCAATGATGAATCTGGCTATGAATCACCATTTCTTGACTGAATATGTAAAACACAGGCCTTCTCAACTGCCTTGGGCAATCACCGTCCTACCCCTAATCAGAACCTATTTGGCTACCGTCTTTTCACTAACCACTGGTGTAAGCACCATCTGGAAGCTGTGGATTCTGGCTAGGCCAAAGTTTTTCAGCTTGACTGTCTCGCCACTTGTCACCAGAACATTCTCTGCTTTCAGGTCTTGGTGAACAGTGCAGCTGGCATGAAGGAAATGTAGGCCTTTTAGAAACTGATGCATCAGATTCTTGGTGGTTTCAGCTGGCAAGCCTGGTGGAGGTGTTTTGTTCGCATGCATCCTTCAGGCTTGGTCTGCATGGTCAGACACTAGGGTCACCTTGATCTCCTGGAAGTGACACAGATGTCCATCACCCTTGACAACATTGGGATGGTCGAATGCTTCCAGTCACCTTAGCAAGGCCACCTCACTTCCTGTGCTGATGGGTGCCACCTCACTTACTGCTCCTCCAACTCCTCCTCCACTGGGAACTCTCATAATCTTGAGAGCCATGAAGTGGCCGCTGTGGGGCTCACAGGTCTTGTACACATTCTCATAGGCATCAATATCAATTTCAGCCACTGGTTCGTATTGAGAAGTAGCCATTCTTAGATCAGGGGAGATCTTTAAGCCAAGTCTTGGGGATAGCACGTTATCAAGTCCAGAGTTGGTCCCCACCATGCCAACACTGGAGTTTGATCTGGGACAGTTGGGTGCTATCAGCCGCACCTGAACACAGGCTGCAGGCCTCACCACACCCTCCCCGTGTGACCAGCTGGCCAAGAGGTACATGGGAATGGCTGGGAAATGTTTTTATACTACTACATTCTTTCTAAAATATGATTATGAATGTCATTATGCATATTAAACCAAAGTTACTAAGGGTATTATTGCTTTGATTTTTTTAAATACAGATACTTCTTTTTAAAGTTAACTTTACCTAGGCAACCTTAAGGAATTACTTGAATTATGTACTATCCAAGTTATCTTTGTGGTCAAGAGTTTATGCATTATTTTCAGGGTTGGTTGTGCATTGCAATGACTTGTAAGTGAAAGTCTTGTCAATAAAGCAGATTGCATAAACAATGACAATAGATGATTTCATTTTTATTTGCATTTTTTGTGGGAATATGTGGCTGGCAATAGTGATAGGACTGTGACTTTAATAACTGAATATTTTGTTAAAATAAAATTCTATTAAACGAAAGGATTTAGCTAAATTTGGGTTAAGAATGTGAATGACATTGGCTCTGGGAAGGCATTGTATGTTGGAGAGAGCAAAAAAGGGATCACAAGCAGTAATGATGGTCTGTAAGGAGTTTACATAGACTTGCAAGGTCTGATTGGATAGTTGTCTCACTGCTTCATGTGTGAGTATTGGGGCATAAACCTGGAAGCACTGAGCTATTTTCTAAGACATTCTGAGTTCGATTCCTGGTTTTAAAAAATCTATCATTTGTCTTCTAGTTCTTTTAAAATGCCATATAAATATTTACTGATCTTACCAAGATCTAGTAAAGAGGACATTAAAAATGCACAATTTAACCTTCATGTCTGGAGGTGCACAAATTCAGTGGGATGTAGACTGAAATTGTTTGGAAAGAAAACTGCACCTAGGGCCGGGGATACAGCTCAATAGCACAGAGCGTGCCGGCAAGTGCAAGGTCATGAATTTGATTCCTGGTGTCCAAAAACAAAACAATACAAAACTGCAGCTATATTGAACATCTATAGACTTTATTGTCATAGTAGAGTGACTATTTATATAGCATTTACATTGTATTAGGTGTTATAAATATTAGAGATGCTTCAAAGAAGATGTGCATAAGTTTCTATGTAAACACTACTTCCTATAAGGGACTTGAGAAGCCTTGGATTTTCATGTCCACGGGGTGCCTGCTACCAATCTCTTGCAGATAATGAGGGATGACTGTATTTTATAAATCGTTAGTGGGAGGATGGTACAGAAAGAAGAAATTTGATGATTTCTTGTCCTTTAACTGCTCTGCTCTAAAGCATGTGACAAGAAAAAAAGAGTTTGACCTTTGAGGCAAAGAGAACGAGGTGTGCATCCACACCAGCTGCTTAATTAAACATGTGGCAGTGGACCTTCCACTTCTTTACCCACAAAGCAGACATAGTGTGTTGACCAGTTTTCCCGTTGCTGGACCAGAACACCTGACACTTGCAACTTTAGGGAGGAAGGGTTTATTTTGGCTCACAGTTTCAGAGGTCTCAGCCTGCAGTTTTCAAGACAGAAGCATCATGGACAAAGGAAAGGGAGAGGAAAGCTGCTCATTTCATGGTGGCTAGGGAGCTGAGCACTTGGCTAGAGGGTCAGGGAGAGTTATACCTTCCAGTCACACCCACCTCCAACTGGGGCCCAGCCCCTAACAGCACATTCAATTGTAAACATTGGAGGGGGAAGGATTAATCCACTGAGTATATCATCCCTGTGATCCAGTCACCTCCTCAGAGTCTCTTAATCCAGTCAAGATGACAATTAAGATTAATTGACACACATGGCAATGTTAGTCTACTGAAACTAGTTTTAAATACCATGTGTAAAATGTTTGACCCTAGTAAGTTGTCAGCATGTAATAAAAATTATAATACTTTTGTCATCATTAGTCTTATTTTTTTCTCTCATATGAAGAGAAAATTTTCTCTACAAATTCTGGCCCAGGGCACTGGGCATTTGCTGCTGTTAGTAGGATGACTTAGTTGTGTATCATTCATAATCCTGAAATAATGTTTTTAATCCTTTAGATGAGGCATCACCATAAGAACACTTTTAATTTTATTCAGGATGTGTTTGTTAGTCTATGGCTGAGTGTTTCATCAGCTCTGTTTGGGGTTCCTTTGAAAGTCCTGAAGAAATAATTCATCCTTGACCACTTAGGTAATTTAGGATTAAGCAACATCCAGAATTATCCTTTATTTGTGTAGTTAATTTATATAAAAGCCAATGGATGACTCCTTCTGGCACTCTCCTGATGGGACTGTCCAAGCCTGAGAGCTATGTCCGGGAATCAGCCACTTAGCCCTCTCTACCTCCTCAGGAGTAAGCAGCCTGCTGAGCTCTGCCGAGCTCCTCCCTGGGGTCAGCACACGCCTCTCCCCTCTTGCTTGCTGCTGAGCCCTTGGCCTGGCTCATTCCAGCTGCTTCTCATTCATTTGCTGGCTTCATAGTTTTTAGAAGGCTTGGGAATTGTTCTCAAGTCAGGCAGTGATCAACCAACATTCTTCATGGCTGGCAATCTTCCTGCCCAGTGAGGCTTCCTCTTGTAGAGTTCCTCACCTGCCCACAGCTACGTCGCTCTGGAGATGCCCATGGCAACTGGAGCAGGGTGTGAGTGACACAGCCTGAGCTGAATTTCTGCTCAAGCCTGGTAGAGAGACTTTCCATACTTTATTCTGGACAATGGAAGCCCCCTTCTACCCTTTCCCTGTTTCCCATTCACAGACAGAGTTGAAGTATCCTCCGAGCAGATTTCTACAGGTCCTGCCCTGCCCTGCCCTGGTCCTGCTCCCCACAGGAGAACACTGTGGAAAGTCAGCACGGCTCAAAGCCAGCTAGCCGGGGTTAAATCATGGAAAACTGCAGAGCTCCAAATAGGAAATGGGGGCCTCGTGTAGTTTCAGACAGTTGATGAAAAACAGGGTTGACGGGACATTCACACTTGTGGCTAAGTGGAGCCAGCCATTGTCTGATGTGATTTTTGTGTCTTCTACTGGCTTCACACAGTGCCTGAAGTTCTAGCTCCTAGCCCACTTCCTCTTTCCAGTGAATGCAGGGTGTGGTGCAGCATTTTCCAGAGTGTTCTGTGTAACAGGAATCCCCAGAGATGCTTCTGAAGGAAAGGTTTCCATGGTTGAATAACATTGTGCAATGCAGTACACTTTTGCTTGTTGTAGATTTACTGTGAGATTGGGAGTTAGAATTGGGCTTCTCTTGAAGTTGGGCTTCACTCAGTTTCCAGACATAATGGTACCACAGAATGTTTCAAGTAACACTTAATGATAATCAGTAATACTTTCAAGTAACACTTAATCATAATCAGTAAAATTAGTGTTCAGTGCACGTCCTGTTCTTTAAATCCACCATGCACACCCCTGCCTCAGGGCCTTTGTCCTTGCTGGTCCCTCTGCCTGGAATGAATCTTCTCATGACTCATTGCCTCACTTTGTCCAGACCCCTGCTCATGAGATGTCTTCTCTGACAACCTGATTAGCCTCTTTACTTGTATCTACTGACTTTGTTACTATTCTTGTTGTTGTTGTTTGAGACAGGATTTTCCTATGTAGTTCAACCTGGCCTTGAACTCACTGTGTAGCCCAAGATGACCTTTTTTATAGTATATGTACTGCTGAAGAGAGCACCCTGGACTGGCCTTGAACTCACAGGGATCCTCCTGCCTCAGCCTTCCAAATGTTGGGATTATAGGCATGCTCCACTAAGTCTAGCCTATTATTTTTTTAATAGCAGTTATAACTCTCTGGCATTACAAATCATGTATTATATAATTAGTTCATTTTTGATAAATCTGTGGTAATTAAAATAGGAGCTCTCTGGGAGATACTGTTTTGGTTTGGGTCTGATGTTTGTCATCAGATCTAGAATAGTGCCTGGTGCCAAGTTTGCATATGACAAATATCTGTCATGAGGGATCTCATTTGTTGCAGGAGACTGGACTTCAAAAGCCAACTCTGCCTCTTTCTCAGTGTGACTGTGGGTAAATCCCTTCATCACTTAGATCCTCCATTTCTTTACATAACATGAGGCAAAACCATGCTTAGCTTGCCTATCTCATAAGAACCTGAGGAGAATCAAATGAGTGTGTTATAAACTGGGGCCAAACAAGTATAGGTTACTCATTCAAGTCATTAAATATAAATATATATATAGTGTAAATAATATTATCAGAGGTAACATTCACAAGAGAAGAGGGGGTAACAGACACAGTGGTGTCAGGTTAGCTGGGTAGGTGAGGACAGGGTGTTCCGATGGAGGGAAAGACAGAGAAGGAGAGCCTAGTGTAGGTGCTGTGACCCCGAGAAGACAAATCCTTCATGCTGCCCTCCGCCACACAAATGGGAGAAATATTTAAGAGGAAGAAAATTTCGTAAGTGCAGGCAATTAGGCTAATTGAATAGTTATTGCTTCTTGGATGCTACAATGTCTCTGGCACACTAATTTTTAAGCAATGTTGGTTTAATTCTATGTGACAGTCCTATGGGGTATTGTCTAGGTTTTCTTTGCCAGGAAACTGAGGCCGAGGGAGTTTCAATACTGTACCGTACACAAGGCCAGATCTAAATACTGAGCAAACTGGGTGTGTTCCTTGCTGTATTAGGAGGTGTCACTGTAAGAGAAAGGACGAGGCTGATCAGGGAGCATCTTTTGGACTCTTCCTTAGCTTTCTATAGAAAAGAACTATAAACCTACAGGGACCATACACCTTGCTGATATAAAGAACCACCCGCTGGGTTGTTCTAAAGAGGAACTTAAGGGGGACCGAGCAAGCAAAGAAAATGGGAGGTAGAAAGTGTTCAGCTATAGCAGTGGCCTTGACCTTCGTATTCAAAACAATGTTTAAAAAAATGGAAGTTGATGAGACTGAGGTCTATGGACTCTGCCATTAGTCTTGTTTATTTGTATTTATTTTTTGTTGCTAGGACTCATATCTTCTCTAACTTGTTTGTCTTCATTTTAAAATCTTGTGTCAATATGTTTGTGTGCATGAACTAATTATCTGTGTTTCTCTATCTAAATTAGTCTAAACATTAGAAGTGAGCTTGTGACAAGTCTGAGACTTGAATTAACTGCATGAGATCTAAGATTCTTCTGTTACTAATGTTTATCTATATGAAGATTTAAGTTAACTCTGAAGACCTTACATTTATTTGAGAAATAAACTTAACAAAGGTTAAGTTGTTAGTTGGTCCTGATGTGTGAAAATGAAGATGCTTGGAACTTTACTCCTAAAACAGGGACCATGGTTAAAAATCAACCCTGGACATTAAAGGAATACAAGAGAGTTTGAATTCTGGGATAAAACATGACTAAAACCATTTCTACTTCATAGAGTCTGTTTTCCCTGTAGAAGTTGTCAGGGAGTGGCTCTGGAGCAAGGCTTTGACTACAAGTAAAGTGGAAAAACTAATTATTAGGATAAATTAGCTACCAAAACCTTTTCCTCAAAATAAGCAGATATATAATGTTATATATCAGGAATAGGGAATATATAATGTTATATCATTACATAATGATATATAATGTTATCCATCAGGAATAGGGAAATGTTTGTCTTCATTTTCTTTTCTATTTTTGAGTAACACTGCATTTTTTAGTTTTAGGAACTCTCTCTCTTTCTCTCTTTCTGTGTGCGTGTGTGTAGTTTAGACAGTGTCTTCAGACTTAAAATGCTGGGATAAAATGAGGATTTGCCCACAGTAAGGGACACTGCTAGGTGATTAAAGACTTTAAGTTGGACACTCTTCAATTCAAAGCCTGGCTTTGAGCCAGATGTGACAGCACACACCTTTCCTCCCAACCACCTGAGAGGCTGAGGCAAGAGGATCACCTGAGCTCAGGAGTTTAGTTGACACAAACCTGGGTGACATAGTGAAACCCTGCTCAAAAGTCAAGCCAAGTCAGGCCAGGCCTCACACAGTCTGGCACATCCCGGCACGGCCAAATCAAACCAAACCGAAATAAGCCTGGATTTATGTCTTTTCTCAAACAGCTCTCTGTACCTTGATTGATCCTAATGGTAATCTATTGTGGTTCTATTATCTTTGAAAAGCTCTCCTTTGAATCTTTTGGTACTTTCGGTAGTTATATCAGCCATAATGAACCTTTTCCTTCTAAATTCTTAGGGCAATGTATTATTGCCTTATAAGTATTTGTGTGGAAATTCTGTCTTGCCTGTGCTTTGAGCCCAGGTTTCTTGCCTCGCCTGCTTTCTCATTTCACTTAAGAAATATTCATGAGACGCCCAATGAATGTTTTTTTACTGAATGAAAATAGATGAATAAAAAATACTTTTGAGTGAAACCAAGAAAGATTTGCTATGACAGTTATGATGAAGTACAATTATCTGAGTTCTAAAATATATTTCTAAACTACATAAAATGAAGAAAATCCTTAGATACTATAGGATTTAAGTGTACAATGTTGTGGCCTTTGTATCAGAAATAATTGTTAGGACCTTTAGTCAATCATTGTTATTATTGCTTATTTTTATCCATTGTGTGCTATTTCTTTTTTACTTTTTTATTTTATTTTAGAGAAAATAAAAAAAATAAAACAGAACAAAGCAGATCAGAACAGAGCAATGCAAGCAACACAGGACTTCAAAACAATACAGCAGGAAATCAGCACTGGCTGCATTGGGTGTTATTAGGATTGTTGAAGTTACAACCTTGAACAAGACTGTTGTCTTAATTAGCTTGTAACTAATGAGTTCTTTAAAAAAGGCAATTGCAAGCTGATGGTGCACACTTAGAGTTTTAGCACTCAAGAGTCCAAGACAGGAGAAACACCTTGAGTCTGAGGATAGCCTGGGACACAGTGAATTCAAGATCAGCTAAGCTAGATAATGAGACCCTGTTTCAAACCCTGTCTCAAAAAGCCAAAGAGAGAAAAAGGCAATGATAGTATTTGATTATTTGGGGATAGACACATTATGTATCAACAAGGTAGGGTTCCTCTTAAAATGAATGATAAGGGACAACTTCATTGTCATACCCTTGGAGGTCAAAAAGGACCTCTTACAATATTAAATGCAAAAGTTAAGAATAATGTACATGGCTGGTGTTATAGTTCAGTGGTACAGTGCTTACCAAGTATGCATAAGACCCTAGGTTCAATCTCTAGTATCATAAAAGAAATACTCTTACATACATGACATATTTAGTGGTTAGCATGTTGTGAACATTGTTAAATTTGGAGATAAAAATCATAAATATATTGCTCAAAGATAGACTGATATTGCCAGAAAAATCTTCATAGAGATGATTTGATTTAAATTAGATCATATCCAATTGATTAATAGAAATGTATATGGTTATAATAGGAGCCAGGGAGAGAACATTCCAGAAGAAAGTTTCTTTTTAAAAAAATTTTATTATTATTATTGTTTATTTTTTGTACCAGGGATTGAACTTATGACCTTGCACTTTGCAGGCAGACGCTTATGCTGCTGAGCTAAATCCCTGGCATTAAATTTTATTTTAGCATAAAACCAAGCAAAACAAAACAGAGTAAAACCAATCAAAACAAGACAGTGTAAGTGACAAAAGATTTCAAAACAAGGCAATAGGAAATCAACAATGGTTACCATAATGCTTCTTGTTGTCTTCAAAATAGCCAACCATAATTTAGACACAGTAAAATCAAACAAGACAGAAACAGAACAGAACCAGTAAACACAAAACAATGAATGCAATACAGTACTTCAAAACAAGATAATAGTAAATCCAAAATGGTACCATGATATATCTTGTTATCTTTGAAATAGCTGCCCATGCTATCAGATACAACAAAATCAAACAAGATAAAACAGAATAAAACCCAACAAACAAAACAAAGAGAATGATTCAGGATTTTGGAACAAGATAACAGGGAATTAGCAATGGCCACCACCTTCAGAACAAGATTCCCCATGTATGCTACATTGTGTATTGTTATCCACTGAACAGATGATCAGACTTTAGACCTGCAAAGTCAGTGAAACACTAAACACTACAAGCATTAAATTGTGTTTTACCTCACTAGCTATCATCATAGCTGTGTTTCTCCGGATGAGCCGGTTGCTTGTAGTGGGGGTGGGAGGAGGTACGTTGGCTCTTCTTGTCTCCCTGCCCGTGTACCAGAAGGGGCTGGTGTCTGGCTCTCCTCCAGTCAGCCTGCTCATGGTGCCTACTCGTAGCAGGTCTTGGCTTCTTGTTGACTTCTTGCTCTCCTTCCCTGCAGTCCACAAATGGTGCAGGAGAGGGCTAACATCTGGCTCTCTTCAAGTTGGCCCACCTCCAGAAGAAAGTTTCAATAGGTGCAGAGATAGAGTCCCTACTTTGAACTAGGTGTAGCAACCCAATAATGAATAAAAACTGGTCGCCATCCCATACAGTGAGGCATGTATATAACATTATAAGGACTGATCTGGGAACACTGGGGAATATGACTGAACACATAGAGTGAGGCCAGATACTGTAAAGCTTTGTCTAATGTCTTCGGAATTATTACATTTCAGGTTTGAAGTCAAGTTTAATAATGTAATATATTTCCTGGCTAACATGAGAGAAGGAATGTTATGGGACGATGGTAGGCACAAGGAAGTGACCCAAATGGGTTGGAGAACAGGTTCTGGATTCTTCTTCCATTACCACTGCAAATATGCTGGTTTAGGTCTGGGTTGCGGATGTCTCCCAGATGATCTCCCTGAGTCCAGTTTCCCGTCCACTCAGATCTGCTTTGGACATTGCTTCTGTGATGTGTGCATAAAACAAGCACCAAGGTGCTCACCTGATTCAGAAACTTTCAATAAGTTCCTTTTCATTAATTCAACATCAGTTGAATTAAATATTTGCTGCTGGTCTAAATCAATCAATTATTTCTTAGTTGGTAAGTTGTGAGAATCAGAACAGAGTAAGGGAACAGAAAATAATTTCTTTGGGGATAACAGTCTGAGGGATAATATCCCTAGTAAGATGAAATTTGAGGGATGAGGGCAAAGTCCAGGAGGAAGGTGAGGGCTTTCTGGGATCAGGGAATAGACAAGATAGTTTGCAAGTGGCTTGACCATAATAAGTGGCAATCACAGAGGTAAGGTTAGGATGGAGGTGTGGGGCAAATGGAGTAGTCTTGTCATCTATTGTAATCATTTAGTTCTGAATGGGGTGGGAAATTGTTGGAAGAAGTACAATGGGGTGTCATGAGTTGGTTTAGTAATTTTTTAAATATTTATTTATTTATTTTTGCACAAGGAAGAGACTCAGGGTCACCCAAGGAAGTAACCCTGTATAGCAGGGAATTCACCCAGGGAAGGATGAGCTACATTCCCAATCCTTTCTATTTTACTTGAGTTTTAAATTATGAGATAAATTCTCACTAAGTTGCCCATGGTGGCCTCGAATTTGCAATCTTTCTACCTCAGCCTTCTTGAGCCAGGCTGGAGTGCAGATGTGTGCCATCGCACCTTGCAAGATGGTCCTTTAGTTCAGAACTTTGCTGCTATGAGAAACTGCAATAGGGAAGTATCTCAAAGGATCAGTACCACAAAAGAGGTGTGTCTTTAATAAGGTAAGAAACATGGCGTAGCTGGTGATGATGAGGATGCTGGCTGATAACCCAGGGGCAGAGAGGACCTTTGCTGAAGCGGTGTCTTTATTTTCCTCAAGTAGATGAGAAAGCCTGGAGCGCAGTGTGCAGTGGAGGCCAGCTCAGAGTAAGAGCATGGAGAGTTCGTCCACTGTAGCAAAAGCATGGGCCATGGACACAGAGACAGCCCAGGGAGGCCGCTGCATGTAGTCTTGGGTGTGCTTGGGAGGTTTGGTTTGCTTTCTGTCTCTGTCTCTTTCTCTTCTCTTTCTTTCTTTCTTTTTTTCTGGTTGTGGCTCAGGAAAACAATAAAAGTCAACAACTGATCAGATGATGTCAAGATGCGAGAGGCTTGAAAACAAGAATAAAAATATAAAGTAGACATTTAGAATAGGAAAATGTGACAGTGAGGGAAATCACCAAGAATCGCCATTTATTACAGTATTCTAAACTCAAAATTTCTCTCTCAGCTCATCTGTTCTCCACCTCCGGTCAGGCTAACGCCCATTTGTGTGTTAGCACCCTGAGTTCAGGTGTTACCACGGGAATGCCAAGCGCTGGGGCTGCTCTGCTGACACCAGTGTGCAAGTTTGAATCTCAGTTATACCACTTTGTCTGTCGCTGGCATTGCACAGTATCTAACTTTTCTGTCACATTTTCCTCACCTGTAGGTCAGGATTAGCAACAGTCCTTACTTTTTGTGGTTGTCATGAAAATTATATAAGAAATATATGCAGAGCAACTGACACATGGTAGATTATTAGTTGTTTTTATTACTGCCATCTTTTCCACTCTCCAGGAAGATATGTGTTTCCTGAGGGAAAGGATTATTTTCCGCATCCTGTGGTCCTTAGGATTCCCTATACAGAGTAGATGTTTAGTAAGTGTTAGTGAAATGGAGTCTACATTTAAACAATAGTCGATGTAGTGCAATTGACCTTCAAATGTCTCTAAAATCTTAGAACTCTACACATTCTCTTTAAACGCATTGTCAGGTATCAGGTTCGTTGTTTAAGGGCTTGACTGTTCTAAAAATTAATTTATGGTGCATTTCTCCAAAGCATATTTCACACATCCAAATGTTATTTTTTGAACAAGAACCAGCTAGACTGGATCTTATTATTTTAGAGTTTTCCCAGGCACTTGAGTTTTATGAACCTGGTAGGGAGTCTGGGTAAATGAGGAGGGTCACAGTTTGCAAATCATATGAAGTTTTGAACCAGTTGGTGAGAAAACAGTTTTTCCTGTTTCTTCCTGCTTTTCAATGCAGTCAGTGGTCACAGTGGTCACACAGAGGCAGAGAGATTAAGTGGGCAAGTCATTTTTATTATTTTAGAAAGGCCTTATGAATTGGGCATTTGCTATGGAGAACTGCTTTAAAGGGAATACAATTGGGGTGGGGCTGTAGCTCAGTGGTAGAGTGTGAGTTTAGCATGTGGAAGGACCTGGGTTCGGACTTTAGCACCTGAAAAGAAAACAATGCAGCTTTTCCATGTCTTCCTGAGACAGACTGTGAGACTGACTGCTGAAATTGTTCAGGGTGTCAGACTATGCTTCTGGAACAACATTTTGCTATAGAGATGGCAAGAATTGACTTTTATTAATAAGTACGATGAGGATAAAATGTGACTACGACGAGTCACAAAAAATGACAAGCAGGAGTCAAGAAACACTACGGGGACTTGGCCATGGGAATGTACACCAGATGAATTCATTCTAAGGGTGTTTATAATTATTCCTAAATATTGAAATAACAGTCACGTCCGAACTATGTGAAAATTATCTCCCTTTCAACCGCATAAAACAATTTAATGCCCATTGTTAATTCAGCCAAGGAATATGTAATGATGAGAAACTTAAGATCTCCGTGAAATGTTGCCATAAAAAATGACAGTCAACTTTCTTTTGTTTCTATATCCTTGTCACATTCAAAGGAATCACATTTCATTATGTTATGTAAATAAAATATCCCGAAGGCGCTAGCTCCTACTGTTTGAGTAAGCTACCCTATATTTAGAAAATTTCTGTGGCTTCCAGATAAGTGCATTTCCTTTGAAAAAGCAATCCTCCCAACCCAACCGAAGAGCACTGAGTAGAGCAACTAAGGAATTCGTGATGTCATCCCGTGTAGCGCAATCCTTCAGTTAAGAGGGGAGGACCAGAAAACGCAAAACCCTACGGCTATCTTCAGTAATTTAAAAGAAATGTACTAGAAGCTCATTATGCACGGTCAGTTTGTAGCAAAATGCAATCCGCTAGAAAGTGAAAGGGACTGCTCTTTTATGCAATTTGGAAGTTCACGGTTCAAGCCACCCAGGTCAACCATTCCCCTCTGAGCAAATGCGGAAAACCACTTTTTAGTTCCTTGCCTCTCCGCGCTCCTCCCTGTGGTTCCACTCTGTTCTTAAGACATTTTGTTTTTGGTAGAAGTTACCCTACAATGAAATCGCCCGCTGGCTCTTCTAGCACGGGCAGCCGCTCCAATATAAAACATGGGAGCAGTTCTTGCAATAGGGCAGAGGAATGTTATTTTATTAACAGTTGGCACGAGAACTCCTCTTAGAAAGGGAAATGTATTTACTTTGAAAAACACTCAAAGAGACTGGAGCCCAAGAGAGCGATCTGGAGGGGCCAAGGGTGTGGACCGAAAGTTTCTGAGACAAAGGGAGAGCAGTTTGGCAGCAGTTTGCTAGCGCCCGGGGCGAGGCGGGGAGACCGTCGTAGCCAATGAGCGGGCGCGCCGGGGCTTTCCGCAGCGTGGGATTGGTCCGCTGTCGGCGCACGCAAGTCTGCACTGAAGTTACTGAACTACAGAAATATTTGGTGGAAGTAACTTTTTGTGGCTGTTGTGAGAAACTTGCCTAAGAGTTGGGCTTGTGCCTACATCAGCTGAGTAGAACAGAGTTGACACAAGTCGACCTGAGTGGAGGAAGGAAAAAGGGCCTCTGAAAATAAGCTTTGAGGAATATTTTAGAAATTATGCGCTCCCAGATCTGGATGGGTTTGGTTTTTTTCTCTGAAAGGGACAGTAACCTCTGGTAGCTTCTGTTCGATCGGAATCACTATGGGGTGGGTGGAAATCCACTGTCTTACTTGCTTTGTGGACAGGTATTTGGTTTGTTTGTTTGTTTTTTGGTTTGCCTTTTGTTTTATGAGACAGGGTCTTGCTGTCTCGTTTGGGCTGGCCCTGAACTCACTATGTTGCAAAGCCTTGAACTTGTAGCAATCCTCCTGCCTCAGGCTCTGGAGTACTCGGATTTCAGGCATGTGTCACCATGCCTGGCGCACGGAGTATTTGGTCGCAAAATTCTAAAGCATCCCCAGCTGTTTTTGTAGTCTGTGAACTGTTCAGACTTTAGGTCAAGAGGCTAGTTGGTGGAATATTATGATTATTTGGTAGAATAGCAAACTTCTATATTCTACATTTACAGTTTATAGGTACTCAGCACTCATTTTCAAAAGTTAATTAAAAACCCTTGAGGATGAGATAAATTCAGAACCGGAAAGACATCTAATATTCTAGATAGTATTCTGAAAATGGTTCTTTGTCATCAAGGTTGCTCTAAGGGGCAAGTGAAGGTTGATGCACACACATTGGCCCCTTTGCAGATGATCATCGGATCTGTGTGAGGACCAGATCTACAGAACAGCAGAAGAAACAATGGACAAAGGGCAGAAACTACTTGACTATGGCTTCACACTGTGCCAGTGCTAGTGAGTTTTAAACTGCTGATTTATCACCTTCAGAAATGACTCAGTATGCATTAGATAGTTCTAAGTTTCAGAGTCTGTCTCCTCTCCACTCAGAAGCCTTCCTTGACCACCTCTTGCAAGTGCTCCCCTGGATACCACACTTTGGATTTTCTTTATGATATTTATTACCACTGGAAGTGATCTTATTCATTTGTTTTCTACTGGTTAATGTCTGTCTGCCAATCATGAAAGCAGGAATCTGATGTGACTTGTTTATTGCTGCTTCTTTAAGCTCTAGTATAACACCTGGCTCATAATCAGAGCTCAGTACAGGAGATGTTTGTTGAATCATTTAATGACTTTCATTCAGCATTGAATCCATAGAGATGATCCAAATCCTAATAGGCTACTGCAAATATAGCACATGACTTTTATAAAGGAAATACATAATGAGGGATTCTCTGCTAATATTTGGTCTAATTCTTTTTATTATCAACTTAAACTTGGATGGTGTAAATGATGATCACACTACATCAGGATACTTTACAAGAAAAATTTCACAATTGTATTCTCTGCACTCAGTGAATCTAGAAATTCAAAGAAATGATATAACAGCTGAGTTCAATTTTAATATAGAGGAATGTTTTGATGTTCAATTTTAGTTTTAGGTTAGTAGCATAACTAGATTTGTTATTGGGTCACTAGAAGAATAAGTTTTAATTTCAGGAAAAAAGTCAGTAGTGGAAACTAGATAGCAATGCATCCTTGTAAGATCCAGTAAATTTAATATTCATAGATTTAAATTTTACTTTAAAGCATAATTATGAACAGGAAATATATGAGTAAATATATTTAAATGAAAGCAAAATTGTTCATTAGCATCATATTATGGAAATTAAAAAAGATTTAATAATTAATACAAATGCATTATTTTGGCAGAGTGGAATTTAGTTTCTATATAATAACATATCATTGGCTTTTTAGAGATAGGGTGATTTATTTGTTTATTATCTATTTGTTACAGAGCCTTGGTTTTATAAAGTGACTAGATTTAAGCATCAAAATTATTAATTTTATTCCCTGTACATTATTTTCTCTGCCCTTCTACAAGAAAAACAGCAAAAGTACCACTGGGTGAAACACATAAAGTAACATTCCAGAAATTAAAAAGAAGTTTCCTTTTTATAATTGGTATGTGGATATTTGTTATTAGCAGATTACAGAAAGAAGTGTTTTCTGGTATTTATCTATATACAAGTTTTTGTTGTTGTTGTTGTTTTCACCAAACCCCCCCAAAAGCAGAGAAGTACATTAGTTGTCTATTCTATGTAACAGATCACTACGAATTTAGCAGATGAAAATCCAAAACACTTGTTATCTCTTGCAGTTTCTATTAGGAATTAGGGGATCCCTCAACTGGCTGGTAGTGGTTGGAGGTCTCCCATGAACCTGCAGCCCAGATGTTCACCAAGGTTTGACAGGGCTTAAGGACCTGCCTCCAAGATGGTGCGCTGACATGGCTTGCAATCAGTGCTAGCTGATGACAGGAGGTCACACTTCTTCACAAACCACCCTGCAGGGCTCTTTGAATGTTTTTTACAACATAGTAGTTGGCTTCCCCTGGAACATGTAACCAAAGAACAATGTGGAAGTTAAAATTTACTTTATGACTTTTTTCTTTTAAACAGAAAAAGTAAGAATAACAAACAGTTTCAAAACAGGTTAGTAAGAGAATAACAATAATGAATACATTTGGTGTTGTTGTATTTATAGTAGTTGCTTAGAGTACAAGATATAGGCATGAAATCTTGTATGCTCTATCTTTGGAAGTCACACTTCATCATTTCTACCAATTTCTACTGGTCAAAAAAACCACTCTTAATACAACATGGGAAAAGACTACATGAGGGGGTAAGAATCACTGGGGATCATCTTGAAGGTGAATACTCCAGAGGGAAACATCAGGATTATCTATCTTTCTTTTCTTTCTTTCTTTCTTTTTTTCTTTCTTCCTTCCTCCCTCCCTTTGTTTCTTTCTTTGGTGTGGTACCAGGTGTCAAACTCATGACCTCATGCTTGTCAGACAGATGCTTATGCCATTGAGCTAAATCCCCAGCTCAAGATTATCTTAAAATCTACCACTGTTATATATTTTGATTGATTTCTACTTTTTACTAAAATGTGCTTTGCAAATTATGGAGTAGTCATAGTAGAAAAAGGAAATAGTATTTCACAAAAAGTCTTGATAAATGTATAAATAACTTTTCCCCCAAACTATAATGAATCATATATATCATTCCATTGGATAAACCAAGTAAATGAATATTATCAGAACTGTTCTATAAGATAATAAGTATCTTTTGCTCTGGTCAGAGAATGAGATAATTTTAAAAAGATGGAGAAAAGGGAGAAATTGGAAAATAATAAGGACTAGAGGAAGGAAAGGGAAGTAGAAAAAGAGCAGAGAAAGTGCAGAGGGTACAAGAGGTGAGAGAAGATGAAAGGGAGGGATAACAGAAGAGGAAGGGCATACAGTATGTGGAGAACAGGCAAAGGAGCAGAGCGGAACATGGTCCGGAGAGAGAGAGCAGGGAAAGGGGGAAGGTCAGGAGACGGAGGGGAGGAAAGGAAACCAGAGCCCAGCAACTGGACTAACTTTTTCCTCTTGCCAGTTTTTAGACCTTTTTAGACCATTTTGTGGTTTCTTAGTTTTCTAGTTACGTTTTCCAGGCTTCTCTGGAAACTCCTTTTCAATGCCTCGCTTTAACGCCTAGTTTTCAGAAATCTGATTTTCTGCCTGTTGCTCAGACTTGAGTGTGCGAGAGTTTCTAGAGAGGACTGTGGAATGGTCATTTTGTTTGTTTTCTTAAGTACATACAATCATGTTGGATAACATTTTCCTAAAGATATTGAAATGTAATTTCTAAAAAAAAAAGAAAAAAGAAAACAAAACTCAGCACAAACAAATGAGTTTCTGAGAGATCTTTTATGAAAAAAAAAGCCTCTGTGCTATGTTTGTGTTTGTTTCCTATATATTTCTGCTATTCTTTGTTACTCTTTTTTTCTTTTCTTTTCTCTTTCTTTCTTCTTTTTTGGAGATGGGGTTTCACTATGTAAATCAGGCTGGTCTTGCACTCACTTTGTAGGTTGGCCTCGAACTTGTAGGAATCCTCCTGCCTCAGCCACCTGAGTTCTGGAATTACAAGTGTGTGCCACTACACCTGGCCTTCTGCCAGTTCTTGATTTAGGCTTTACATCCAGTCACGTTTTCTGTGGTCAAAACAAAGTTCTCACCGTGATTTCTTTAGCTAGTTCCTCCTCGTCCTTCTGTTCACCCCCCTGACTCTTTCCCTTCCCTTTCCTTTCCTCCTCCTCTGCTTCTTCTTCTTTTCTTTCTCCTTCTCTTCTCTTCTTCCCCTTCCCCTTCTCCTTTTTCTTCCTTCTTCCCTCTCCTCTTCCTCCTTCATTTTTTTAAGGAGCTGGGAATCAAACCTAAAGCCTCACACCTACTAGACAAGGATTATGTCATCTGTAAGTAATGATAGTTAAGTTTCTTCCTTTTCTATCCCTTTTATTTCTTTCTCTTGTTTGATTGCTCTGGCTAATGTTCCAAGAAACATGTTGATCAGGAGTAGTAATATGTACATCTGTGTCTTATTCCTGATTTTAGAGGGAAAGTGTTCAGATTCTCTCCATTTGGTATGATGTTGCTCATTGGTTTATTGTAGACAGCTTTTATCAGACTGAGAGAAAAACTTTCTATACTTATTTTCTTCACAGCCTTTAAAGAGATCATGAGTAGATACTGAATTTTGTCAAATGCTGTATGTATCAAGATGATAATATGATTTTTGTCCTTCTGTGTATCTGGTATGTTACATTTATTGGTTTGCATATGATGAACTATGCCTATGTAACTGAAATGAATAGTACTTGATCATAGTATATGATCTTTCTGATGATTTGCTGCATTCCATTTGGCAGTATCTTGTTGAAGATTTTTGCATCTAGACCATTAAGGAGATTGGCCTGTAGTTTTCTTTTTTGGTTGAGTACTTTTCTAGTTTTGGAATCAGGATAATTCTTGTTTTCCAGAATAACTTTAGAAGTATTTCTTCCCTTTGATTTTGTTTGAGGAGTGTTGGCATTTGATCTTCTCTAAGTTCTTATAGAATTCAACAGTGAATCTGTTAGGATCTGGTGGGTTTTTTTTTTTTATAGATTTTTATTTTACTGCTTCTTCAGTTTCATTGACTGATATTGGATTATTATTCAAGGTTTTTATTTCTTCTTGGTTCAACTTTGCTTAATTCATATGTATTTACAAATTTAGACATTTTTTCCAAATTTTCCATTTTATTATAGTACAGATGCTCAAAATAGTTGATTTGGATTTTAGCAAAATATGGTGTGATTTCTAATTGCATGGATTTGGGTCTTTACTTAGTTTGGTAAAACCAGCTAAGGGTCTTTTTTGTGTCTTTCAAAGAACCAGCTTTTCAGTTCACTGATGCATTGTATTTTTTTTTTTTTTTTTTTTTTTTGTACCGGGGATTGAACGCATGACCTCGTGCTTGCCAGGGCAGGTGCTTACACTGCTAAGCTAAACCCCTGACCCTGTGTTTTTTTTTTAAAGTCTCAATTTCATTAATTTCTGTCCCGAACTTTATAGTTTGCTTTGTTGAACTACCTATGGGTTTGTTTTGGGGGGAAGTTGGGCTTTGTTTATTGTTTTTTGTCTTTGCAATGCTGGTATCTAATGTCTCATACATGGCAGACACCTGCTCTCCCTCTGAGCCACACCCTGCTCTCTAGCTTTGGGTTTGGAGTGTTCTTGTTTTTCTAGGATCTTGAGGTGCATAATTAGGTTATTTATTTGCACTCTATTTTTCTGATGTGGGAATTCACTGTATGAACTTCTCTTTGAGCACAGCTTTATTGTGTCACATAGGTTTCATATATCATATTGGCATTATCATTTGATTGTAGGAACTCTCTAATTTTTTCTTTAGTTTCATCTGTGACCTATTGGTTGTTCAAGAAGGTGTTTGTTATTTAATTTCCATGTATTTGCTTAGTTTCTATGGTGTCTTTTGCATTGACTTTTAGTTTCTTTGCATTGTGATCTAATAATATGCATGGGGTAGTTTCAATTGTTTTGCACTTACTTATGAATACTTTATGCACTAATTAAAATATGGTCTATTTTGGAGAAATTCAATGTGCTATTGAGAAGAATCTGAATTCTGTTATTGTTGGACAGAGCATTCTGTTGATATGTATTAAGTCTAGTTGTTCAAAGATTTGGTTCAATTGTAAATATTTCTTTATTGATTTTTTTTCTAATTGACTTACCCATTTGTGACAGTAAGGTATTGAGATCCCCCATTATAATTGTATTAGTGCTTACCTTCTTTTTCATGTGCAGTAGTATTTATTTTATGAAGTTGTGTGGGTGCACAAGTATTTGGTACATATATACCTACAACTGTTATCTGTTCCTATTGAATTGTTCCCTTGACCGGTATATAGTGACTTTCTTTGTTGCTTCTGATCAGTTTTGACTTGATATCCAATTTGTCTGAAATTAGAATAGCTACTCCTGCTTTTTTTTGGGTTCCTCTTGCACGGAATATTATTTTCTTGTATTTTTATTTTTTTTGAGGTAAGATCTCTCTGTAGTTCATGCTGACCTTGAACTCACAGTCTTGTCTCAGTCTCTCGACTGCTGAGATTCTAGGCATGCACCACATGCTCACTTTAGTCCTTTGATTTTTACTTTTTAAATTTTAAAATTTAATCTTAAAGGGAATAAAAAGAACAATAAAATGAATTGAAACAAGAGTAGGAAATCTACAATAGTGACTATATTGCATGCTGTTATTCTCTAAATAGTTGTCAGACTACTGGCTTTCGGCCTGCAAAGTCAATCAAACAATACAGTTTTCTGAAATCAGCTGGTTGCTCATGGGGTGGGTGGCAGGAGGGCCTATTCTTTTCTCCCTGGCCTGTGTGAGCTGCCTCACAGGTTGGGGCTTAGATTCCTTCTTCAGTCCTTTGGTTTTTAATCTGTAAATTTTTAAAATTGAATTAAATGTATTTATAGTATAATGTGTATTGTTGGATTTCATTACTGTCAAGTTCTGCTAATCTGTGTCTTTTGATTGGACAATTGAGACCATTCACATTGAGAATTATTACTGAAAGCTGTTGATTTATTCCTGTCACTGCATTATTTTCCAGTCATTGATTTGCTTATTGTTTTTCATTTTGTTAGCTACTCATCCCACAAGGTACATCCATCCTTCTTTGGCTTACTGGCATTGTTGGCTGGTCTCTAGGACATCCTTGAGAATTTTTATAATACTGGTTTTGTGGGTATGAATTTCTTGAGGTGCTCCTTATCTTGGAAATACCTTATTTCTTCACTGATGCTGAAGGAAAGTTTTGTAGGATACAATAACTAGGGGTTGAAGTTTTATCTTTTAGGGCTTGAAGTATTTCACCCCAAGACCTCACGGCCTTTAAGGTCATAGAGAAGTCCATTGTAATTCTATTATGTTTACCTTTTAATTAAATTGTCTTTCTCTAATGGCTTTTAAAATTTTGTCTGCCGGATGCAGCAATGCACACCTAAATCTCAGCATTTGGAAGGCTAAGTCTGGAGGATTGCCACAATTATGAGTCCAGCCTGAAATACATAATGAGTTCAAGGCCAGTCTATACTACATAGGCACAAAATACTCAAAAAGCCAAAAAAAAAAAAATAGATTTTGTTCTGGTTATGGACTTCTGGTACTTTGAGTATAATGTGGCCGGAAGAGAGGTTTTTCTTTTTTTTTTTTTGGTGTTGTCTACCATCATTTGGGAAGTTGTCTACCATCATTTCTGTGAACAGGTCCCCCCCCCCCCAAATACCATTTGTGCTTTCTTCTGGTTTTTCAGTTATTCCAATTACAGTGGCACCTGAGTTCATGAATGCTTTTGTTTGTGAATAGTTTGGCTCATAACCAGAAGCATTTGACAAAATTTTGTATTTGTTCGCAAACTCCGCATCAAGTTATGGATATGACCATAGCATCTTTGCCATGGGAACAAGAATGTGGCCATTTTTCCAGAATTATGGAATGAATTAATTTTGTGAACCAAGGTTCCACTGTATTCTTAGATTAGTTTTCTTTGTTTTTTTTTCATTTTATTTATTTATGTTTTGTATTTATTTTTATTTTAAAGGGAATAAAACAATAAAAAGAAAAGAAACAATAATAAAGCAGTTGGAAATCTATAATGGTTACTATATTACACATTATTGTGCTCTAAATAGTTGCTCGGACTCCTGGCTTTAGTCTAGCTCACAGGCAGAAGCTTGGCTGCCTTCCTGGTTCTTCCTGGTCCAGGTTCTAAAGCTTAGTTTTCTTCACGTCATCTGGCTGCTATTGAATCCATTTTACATGTTGTGTTATCTTCAAGGTGTCTCTGAGTAGCTGGTCTTTGAACACATCTTGTCTTCTAGTCTGAAATTCTGTCCCCACATCGATTGCTTCTATTACCTATACTTTCAATATGATTTTGAATCTTCTGAATTTCTAATTGAAACTTTTCCAATTTTTAAACTGGTCATTCATGTTTTGTAGAATTTCATTTAGTCCATCTAGCTTTTAAATTAGTGCTTCCTGCAAGTTTTTGTATCTCTTTGGTCACTTTGGTCCATGATATGTTTAGTTATATCTTCTGTGACCCTGCTGAGTACCTGTTTGATCTGCTTTTTAACCTCCACTGTTATCCTTGTGAATTGTGTGGCTTATGTATTCTGCCCCTTAGTGCCTCCTGGATTGCCTTTGGGGGAGTTGGGAATTTGGGGAGGCATTTTTGTTGCCTGTCTTCTCAGGTATCTATTGTTTTGTTTGTTTTGTCTGAGGTTTGTGAATGTTTATATCCTAAAGACTTTGTTGCTAGTATAGAAAGCTGTTCAGTTGCTTTTCAGTGATGTACTTTGGGCATGGCTAACTGTAATCCTTCAGCAGAGCCCTAAGATCAAACCACTCTGGTTAATTTGGGAGGAGAGGATGCAGTTCAGTTGACCCAACAACCTAGTTCTTTGGGGGATATATTCTAGTACTGTTAATGTCACAAAAGGTATTCCGAGAGTTAGTTTATAGAGAAATAGTGACAATAATGTAACCATGTTAATATCAAGTGAATCAGCTGTGGTGATGTCATCCAAGACAAACTGGATATTAATATATCATGAAAACCAATTACATACTAACCTTAATTCTAGAAACAAATTTGTAATTATGCTGTACACATTAAGACAACCCAGGTACTGACTTACACCTAATGGGTACTAAATAAGGGAGCCATATCTCCACTAATGGTTGAAAAGAACTTGAGAGTAATTTTACAGAATTGACTGCCAAAGATTAACAAAGCTTTATTGTTGTATTATGAGAGATACAGGATTTGGGAACAGGGCAGTTCAAGAGGAAAAGTTTGAAACCTTAAATTCTGTGGTATGAGAAGGAAGAGACAGAAGTGATACAAAGCATTTTATTTGGTAGTAGAGGGATATTTACATAGTTAATAAGAGAAAAACTGAGGATAAATGGTTGATAACAGAAAAGGAGGAAGAAATAAAGTATTATTCAGAGAGTAAAAATAGAAAAAATTAAAGGAAGAAAAATTAAAAGGGAGAAAAGGAAAAGTTAAAGAAAGAAAAGAAAGAGATAAGGAAAAAGGGAAGACAAATCAACACCAACACCAATACCAACAACAACACTGCAAGCCTCAATACACAGGTAAAGAAGTGAGAAGCAGCTGGGAAAAGAGAAGAACAAAAATAAAATAAAACAAAATTAAAAATGATGAACACACCAATAGAAAACAAAAACAAACAGAAAAAACAAATACCCCAAACCAAAATCAAGTTTAAAAAAAGGAAAGAGAGAGAAAAAGAAATTTCTCTGTGATTCTGAATCTAAGTTTTCTTCTGTTATCAAGTTTTGGGGCATTGTCCAAGTCAAGACACGTCCCTGCTCCTGCTGATAGATAAGGCAGTCAGACCCCCAGATCTGTGCCAGATGCGGGCACTGGCATACAGTGGGACTAGGGTGAGGGCAGCGATTCTAGGATTTTCAGACGCACAGCAATCAATTCAGGCTGAGCCCGACCTCCAGGAGTGGGTCTGGGCCTGTGTTCTTCAGGTTAAGCACCTGGTGTGTCTCTTGCCAGCCTGACCATGGCTCCCTGACTGCTGTCCCTCCCCCAGACGCTGTGGAAATGTAACACTGAGATTCCCAAATCGAAGCTGTCCCTTGGCTGCACTGAGTCTCGAGGTCCAAGCAATCGACCCCTCCCTGGAGTGACATCCGACCACCTTCTCTCCCCAGGGGCTGCGGTGGGGCTTTGGACTGGAGTCTCCTAAGAGCTATTGCAGCTCACAGCGTCTGCTGGTCCGGTCCACCGCTGTGTTTCTCCCAGAGGTTCTGTGGAGCCCCCCACTTTCACTTTGTCTTTGTAGATGTGATCTTCCTTTCTTCTGAGCAGAACAGGAGCTGGGAGCCAGGGAGAAAGTACAGATTCTTTTTTCCCTTTTCTGCATCATGTTCTAGGTCTTTATTTTCTCTGTGGATTTTAATTTTACTCTCAGATCCAGTTTCCAGGGATCTACTCCCTTCACCTTTTAATTCTTCCCCAAGTGGTTGTATTCCAGTTGATAGATTCTGAATCACAGAGAGGCTGAGTTGTTTATTAGCCCACTGTTCTCCTGGAAGTGAAAGGGTCATTGAACACTTTTTTAGTCACAGGAGTCCCCCATGTATTCTTGGTATACCCTCCGATGTCCAAATTAACTCATCAGAATAAATTTAATTTAGAAAGCCTCCCATAATGTATAACATTCTTCTTGATTTGTTTCCTAACCTTGTTTCCCCATTTGGTTAATTTTTTTAAAAAGCCATTTAAATAAAAAATTTTAACAGAGACGATACATTTAAAAAATTTAAAGTTCACCCTACTTGAGTTTTGTTAGACTTTTCAAGCTTGTGATTGGTGTTTTTCACCATTTTGTAAAATTCTCAGCTATTATCTCCTGTAATACTTCATACTCATTCTTTTTTATTTCTGAAAGTTTAATTGGGGGCATGTTATCTTTTCAACCTATCTTCTGTGCCTTTTATGTGTTATATTTCCGCTTCTCTGTTTCCTTCTAGAGAAGTTTTTATGATTTACTCTCCATTTTAATATCTTTCTCCAGCTATGGTAATATGCTGTCAAAATCATCCATTTAGTTTTTAATTATTATTAATATAGTTGTCAGTTTTTGATGTTCTATTTGATTCTTTAAAAAAATTCTGCATGGTCATTCTTCAGTTTCTTTTTATCTGGATTTGTTTTCAAGCTTGCCTTTATCTCACAGAGTACCAGTAGTAGTTGTTGTGTAATATATCTGATAATTCTATTATCAGATAGTTTTCAGGTTTTTCTGCTTTCAGCTCCCTGCTGAAGTTCTTTGTCTCTTTAGTGACTGTGAATACTTGTTTTCTTTGAAAAGTCATTTGTGAGACTGGAGTGACGTTAGGCTCTTCCAGCGGTGATTTAGACATGTTTTGGATGCGTGTCTGGGACGCAATCAGTGCTTGACTTTTTCCGGGGTCATCCAGTTTATGTGCCTGTGGACCGTCAGTCCTCATGAGGGTTGGCTTGTCATCATTACAGCTTAGCAGGGGGCTTCCTAGAGGCCTTTCTTTGTAGTTCCTTCGGGACAAAAGTGGAGTTTGTCTTTGATTCATCCTTAAAGCAAGGGTTCCTACTTACACCAGTCCTTTTTGATCTGAGTACCCTATTACACCGACCAAGGCGATCTGAGCTTTGTGTTCCTCCCCATCTTCTAAGGTCATGGATTGGCCAGGTTTGGCCCAGTATCCCACTCACATCTGAGTTCCCATTTTCATTAAAATTTTCTTCTTATAATTTCTTCTTAACATTCCTTTAATGCTTTTAAGATTTTATTAACATTTTATCTGATTGTTCCAGTTATGTAGCCTAGTCTTACTGGAACCAAAAGTTCTGGTACAAAATTTAACAGCTACAAAGATACACAGTAACATCTCTGTGCTATCCCTGCCTTCCTGGTCACCATATGGTCATCTCAGTAGGTGCTAAAAATACATTTGATAAAAGTCAAAACTTGTTTATACACCCATGTACACACACACACACACACACACACACACACACACACACTTGGAAAAATAGAAAAGGAAAGCCTAAACATTTAAAATGATTTAACATCACCATGTAGCTGTTAAAAACTTGGGGGCAGTCTTAATAAAGTTAAGAGCAACTCTAAGAGCCCTCTGTTACTTCCGCTCTGTACCAGTGGCCCTAGAAAGCATAATGAGATAAAGAAAAGAAAGAAGACATTGGAGAGGAAGATTAAATCTTTTCTTTTAAATATGCAAAAGGATATGCTTACCAAATCTCGAATGAATAAGAAAAATTGAGTTCACTAGATAAAATGATATTGGTATGTTGGTAAAAGTTAATGTGAAACATGTAATTCATAATAGTAATAATCTGACAAAATATTTATAACAATTTATGGAGGAAATAAAATGTTACTCAATGAGAGTAAAGTTATGAATAGATGGAACTATTTACTGTTTCATGAAAGAGAAGATTTAATAGTATAAAGATCTTTATTTCTCTAAATTGCTTTATAAATTCAGTGCTTTTTGTGGAACTTGTCAGTCTGATTCTAAAGTTCATTAGACAACAAAAGGCTAATTAATTAAAGTTCATTAGACAAAAATTAGGCTAATTAATACTACTAGTTGCCAATGCTTATTTTTATTATTATTTTTTTCTTTTTGAGGCAGGGCTTCACTATGCAGGTCTTGAACTCACTTTGTAGCCTAGGCTGGTCTCCAACTCGCAGCAATCCTCCTGCTTCAGCCTCTTGAGTGCTGAGATTATAGGCATGCTGGACCATACCTGGCTGGCCAATGCTTACTGTAAACCAAAGATAACTAAAATAATACCATATTATTGTGAGGTTATACAAATGTATAGATGGATCAAAACAGAAAATCAAAAATAAAAAACATATGTAGAAATACATAGATATAATGAGAGCAGGACAGAACAAAGTATCTAAGGCACTGACATTGGAATAACTGTTTATTCACATTGATAAAATACCACACTAAAGTTTTTAATTCTAGAGGGATTAAATACCTAATATGAAAAGAGAAGTTTTTAACATTTTGAATTATTTTAGAAAATATGAGATACATTTTTTGTTCTAATGGATTTGATAAATAAATCTAAGGATTTGATAAATAAAACATTAAAAATATACCATAGAATAAAGATTGATAAAAATCTCTGTTTATCAGAAGATATTATGAAGTTGAAAGAAAAATTACAGGATGGAATATAATAGTACATTATAGTATGTATTAGACTTAATTCTAAATCGGTAAAGTACTTCTACAAATATGAAAAGGTAAAGCAAACAATTTGATAGAAACATAGGTAAAAAACATGAATGAAGTATTTATAGAGGTTGCTGGTGGCTATTCCATTGGACACTGCAAATTTAGGGAAAATTTATATAAGAAATTGTATCATAGCCTATACAAATCATACATATAGCAAAAAGTGAAACAAATGGCTATCAGAAAAGTAGCAAATAAAATTGTATTGTATTTATCAGTTGAAATATTGTATATCTATCAAAATAAGTGAACCAGAGCTGCTTGTAGGGATAATTATAAGTATGAAAAATTTTTGAGCCCAAAAGACAAGGTGCAGAATATATTATGTTGCAATTTATATAGAAGTTGAAAAATACTATATAGCAATAAATAGAATTTATGAGTTCTTCATAAACATTAATGTTAAAAATATGTTCATCATAAGCCTTTAATTTAAGACAATGGTTATACCTGAGTTGGAAACAAGAGGAATGGAATCTGGGAGAGGCATATGAGGGACTTTGGCTACATAGTATTGAGAAATTTTCATCTGTCCTTTAATTAAATAAACTTAGCAAAATGTTAATATTTGAGAAAATTGATGACAAATACACAGATGCTAAACTTATAAAGTATTTAACATGTTTATTAAATAAGTATAAATATAAATTAAGCATATACTTTTTTGTATGCTTAACACATTTTAGAAGAAATCATAGAATAGAATCCTATAATATAGGATAATGACTCAGTATGGGAAATGATATTATGATGATATTATAATTTATCATATTAGTGAATTATTAAATTAAAGATGAAATGCTTAAGAGCAAGAAATAGGTAAAGAAATATGGAAAGAAAACCCACAAAACTAATTATGGGTATAATATTATATCTGAACAAATCTAGAAATTACTATGTTCCAAGGTAAGACAATTGTACTGTAAAGATGTTAGTACTCTTCAAGGTAATAAGAAAATTTAATGCAATTCCATTTGCAGCTTTAATATTTTGAACGTTCTAATTGAGTGGAGAAGATTGGTCTATTTCACCCAATGTCTTAAAATTTATGATATTTATAAAACTACATTAAAGTTTCAAATATTAAAAATGAAATTACAAAGTGATTCGAAGAACATGTAGAAGCCTACTGTTTTGTGTGTGTTACTAGGGTTTGAACTCAGGACTTTTGCACTGAAATACATTCTCAGCCCTTTTTATTTTGATACAGGGTCAGACTTTTAATCCTCCTGCATCAACCTCTCAAACAGCTGGGACTACAAGAATGTATCATCGTGTCCAACTGTGGAAGAATAACTTTAAACTGCTAAATTAAGCTGCAGAATAAAAAATTTAGAATTGTAAAATACATTAAAGTAAAATTTTAAAAAACAACAGAATAGAAGAAAATAACCACTGCAAATAAATGATTCCTGTTCATCCTAATCATTAAGCTTGTGTACATTGCTGACATTTATCAGGAAGTTTGTTATGTGCCTGGCACTGTTCTAAGTGCTTTTTAATTTTAAGCCACCAAAAAATCCCACAGGAACTACAAAGTAGGAAATATTGTTATTGTCATGGATGAGGACATAGAAGTGGAGGGAGGTGAGGTAACTTCTCCAAACTCATGTACTCGGTGACAGAGATGAAATTTGGATCTAGATTGGCTGGTTTCAACATATGTTCCCTTAGCTATTCTCCTGCTTATGAAGCAATTAAAAAGCAGAACAACCTCAATGGAAAAATAGGCAAAAGGAGAAGAGTAGAAAAGTCATCGAAAAAGAAATACGGAAGCCTCTAAATTGTGACTCTGTGCTAAACTTCACTAGTCATCAAATAAATGCAAATTAAAACAACATGAAATGTCTTCTTTGCGCTGATTGGTAAAAAAGTGAAAGATTCAAAGAGAAAGATAAAATGAAAAATAAATATTATAAAATTATTACAATTATTAGGGATTTGTGGATATTGGTGTTTTTATATATTATTGTTAAGAAATAGATTTGTGACATTATAGGAAGGCAATTAGATGGTATTAAAATTACAAATTTACATGCCCATTATTATGTATCACAGAAGTATACTAATAAAGAAAATTGCTAAGTGATGAAAATGTCTAAACATTTCAATTTGAGCCCATTATTGAAAATGTAATAGTAGAGTTCCTTACAAATTTTTACTTAACTGAAAGTATGTAACTGTTAGTTAAGCTTCTTAAACCTTTCATTGATAAGAATCTCTCAGTAGTAACTACTTTATTAAGCTAAATAAAAAATTACATTAGTAATTGAAAGAAATTTCACATACCTTTCTTTTCTAATCTCCAGAAATACACACAGGTATAAGACAGCCATAAAATAAAATGTGAATTAAACCTTAGAAATAATGGGGTCGACCTATATTTTCTGGTAGGAGATAATGTCCAAAGCAGAGCAGTGAATAATTACATTTGAATTAAAAATAATCTGTGTCAAGAGCAAGTCCCTGTGCACGTGGGGGTACCTGTGCTTTGTTTGCAGTCTTTGTGGTCACTATTTAGAATGCCCTTGATTGTGTGAGTCTTGTCTTCATTCTCTGGGGTCTCCTGTATTCATGTTCCCTTTGGACAAAAGGGACAAAAAGACTCAGCTTAGTCTGCTTCATGCTTGCTGTAGTATCTTTGTTGCTGCTACTGTGTGCTTATCACCTTACCCTAGTTTCCTTTGCTGATGTCAGTATGCTCATCTCTGTGTATTTTTATTTCTTCAGTCATTTCAAAGATTTTATGGGAGAAGAGTTGCTGGAAATGCATGTCCAAGTCACCACACTGCAAATAACTTTAGTACCTTATTTTAAATAATTTATTTTCCATTTTTCTCTAATCACGTTGGGATTCTTTGAGGGGTCTAAAGCTAAAAAACTAAACGTTTGGAAGAGGACATATTTGAAAATTTTCTCAGAACCCATTAAAAGTGAAATTTTGATAAAACTGATAAAATACAGTAAAATTAGTGAAAAATCCATTTAGGGAACCTTGTTTAAGTTACATAGTTGGAATGGGCTTTATCTGTGCCCTTAAGACTCTGCAATGACTTTAACTGAATAGAGATGTTTTATTGTCCCTAAGAGGATAAATCTTGTACTATAAGGATCATACTGTGATTGATAACAGTGCATAATAGATCTGTTTATTTCAAAGCATATGGCACACAATGATTGTTGTTTAATAATGCCAATACTAAGTGAGGAGGTAGAAATGGTCCCTATGAAGACTAGTGGCTATGCATTACAAATATTAGAGATATTAAACTCATGATTAGATAAGCATATGGGGTACCTTGCATTTTTATATAGTAATCACATACAGTAATCCCTCACTTTCTGTGGCTTCACTTTCCAATGTTTCAGTTATTAATGGTCATATTCCAAAAACATTAATTAAAACATTCCAGAAATAAAAACTTTGTAGGCTGTAAATTTCACAAAATTCTGAATGGTATAACAGGCTCTTTCCCTGACCTCCTCTGTCCCACTCAGGTTGTGAATTATCCTTTGTCTAGCATATCCATAGTGTATGTGCTACCCACCTCTTAATTACTTGGTAGTTGTCTTGGTTATCAGACTGACTGTTACACTATTGTAACACTAGTGTTTGTGTAACCCCTGCTTTACTCAGTGCCTAAAAACGTAAGGTTATGATGCAGGAGAAGCACCAGGGCACAAAACATCAAAGGAAGATTGATTCTGGTACTCTGTGGCAATGCTGCGTGTCTAGGTTCAGTGCTAACTACGTTTCAGGCATTCACTTGAGGTCCTGCACTGTATTCCTGGATGATGAGAGACGGGGATCTACTGTGTTTGTGTACTTCATCGGTTTATGATATATTTTATGTATATTTTCTCATAAGATCCTCCCAACAATCCAGGTGAACACTGCATTGTTATCCCTGCAGGGCAGATGGAACTACAGGTAAGAGTGGTTAAGTAAAGTCATACCTATGTAAGTAGAAATTCTCATGTGTAAAATCTTTTAGATCAGACCAGTTTTAAAAATGTGACATGTTCCACAGCTATAGGCATGAATTAATACAAGGAGGATATTTTTGAATTTGAATATTTTTGAATTTTTTCCATATGAGAACTGAACCAGTATAATATTTTTAAATTTTAATTTTTATTAGTACATGTTTGTAGGACATAATGATTACATTCATCATGTGGAGTTGGCACATCTTAATTCTATTTTACTTTCCTGTACCCTCTATCACAGGCTGAATGTGAGGGTCTTGAGGCAGAACTAAGGAATTTAACCCACCCTTTTAATGGTTTATCAAGGCTCACCAACTAGGCCCAGAAATAATAAGCTTGAGGAAGATTAATTAATTAATAAATTAATTTTTTGGTACCAGGGATCAAACTCAGGACCTCAGACTTGCCAGGCAAGCATCTGTGCCTCTGAGCTAAATCCCTGGTCTTATGAAGAGGATTTATTAGAAGAAGATAAAGGATACACCTGAGGACAGAGTGGGGGTGCTCAGAGAAATTAGGTACAATGCATTTGGGAACTGGGGATCTTTTACTTAACCAGCGTAATTTGAACTTTCATAATATTTCTGCTAAAGATTGAATCAAAATTGAAAACAAACACCGAAGTGCTCTGAAATTGGCCTTGAAATATGCAATCTTATAAAAGCTGGGAGATCTACCAAACTTATTTTCCTCAACTTAAAAGAACCGGTAAAGAAAAAAAAAAAAGAGGTTTATAGGCTAATTCAATGTGGTGTCCACTCGTCTCTCTTTCCATTTTCTGCTTTATTGGTTTTCCTGAGGAAGTGTGTTTGTAGGTGAGCACAAGCAAGCTGAAGACAGTTAAGTTAGTTACTGGTACTCATGTATGTAGTACTTCACAAAGCATCTGGGATGGGAGAAGAGCAAATGAAATGATCACATTTCCTGGGAATCTTAGAATGTACATCAGAAGAAATAAAGCCAGTGAGAACAATACAAAACTATAACCAGGAAAGTGTGCAATAATTTAGCATATTAAAGCAACACTAATAGGAAAATTCAGGGAAAATGGTCAAAGTACAATTGTCAACTGGCAAAATTTGAAACCCATTTCAGTTTAGGATTAATGGAGATGAGCTGGATCAATTTTGTTTGGTGTTGCAAGAAATATAGGGGTAGGGGAGGGCTATTGAGTACAAAGGAATTGCCAGTGAACATGCTAGAGACATGGGAAATAATATAAGGCAAATTTGGAAAGATAAATTTAACAGTATAATCTGTGACCCAATTAAAAATATTATCATTAAAATGTTGAGAAGGAGTGTTTGAGAACTGTGTATTTTTCTGTAACAGTTTGAAATTTATTTATTTATTATCGTGATGATAATGGGTAGTAGAAGCTTAAATAAATATATGGGAATATATATGTATTATATATGTAGCAAATCTGTGCAAAATATGAATGTTTTATTTTTCCAAGTTGACGTATAATTGAAATACCATGTATACTTTTTTGACTCTATATATACATTGACTATATATTATATATATATATATATATATATATAATGTACACATACATGAGACAGCTGAGCTCTTTTTAAATTTTGTACTTTTATTTGGCACAGAATAATTATATGGTACAGAATGTGATGCACTCTTGACTTGGAGTCAGCAGCCTTGATTTCAAAATTTTGGCTCTCCATACTTTTATAACTTTATGTAGGTTGTCAATGTATTCAAACTCAGTGTTTCCAAGTTCTGTGAGGATCACATAGGATCATGTATATGAGGGTCTGGAGTGTGGCTCGGTAGTACAGGGCATGTTTAACATGTGTGAGGCTTTAGATGGTTCAGTGCCAGAATCTGAAAAACATAGTGTATATGAAATTACCTGCCATATCGTAGGCAGTCAAAGTGCTGTTTTCTCTATGGAATGAAGTGTCTGTAAGGAGACATTATAGGGATTGAGTGGGATATGGGTAAATATGGAACATATTTGTTCATTTCTTAGGTAAAGGGTGAAGCATGTCTTTCTATGGAAGTGTTGTTGGCTTTATACCTCTAACCATCACCCAGTGTCTTGAGTCAGGTTGGAAACAATAGGTCACATCATAATCAGTCACGAAGATTGGTCTTTTACTTCATTTATAAAACACTTATAAAAATAACACTTCTCCCCATAGAACTTACTGTACTGTAGAAAATTTTAAAAATTCAGAATGTGACAGGATTCTATAAGCACATTGTTTGTATTTTCTTGCCATCTTTTTTGTGTAATATATATCTAAATTGCAAAACCAAAGTACATATTTTTATATTATAAGGTATCTTTTGTAATATGACTTTGAAATATGAGTGCTATACAGGAAGCACATTCTAATATCCTTAAACATGATGAAGTTTTTCTTTTTTATTATTTTAAAGAGAGTAAAACCAAACAAAATAAAAGTGGAATAAAACCAATCTGAACAAAACAGTGAAAGTGGTACAAGACTTCAAAACCAGATAATAGGAAATCAACAAAGGCTACCATAATGCCTCTTGTTATCTTCAAAATAGCTGCCCATGCCATCAGATATAATAAAATCAAACAAAATAGGACAGAATAAAACCAATCAGGGCCAAGGATTTAGCTCAGCAGCATAAGTGCCTATCTGACAAGCATGAGGTCATGAGTTCAATCCCTGGTACAGAGAGAGAGAGAGAGAGAGAGAGAGAGAGAGAGAGAGAGAGAATATATAAAACCAATCAAAGTAAAACAATGAAAGTGACATAGGACTTCAAAACAAAATAGGAAATCAACAATGGCTACCATAATATATCTTGTTATCTTTGAATTAACTTCCCACGCTAACAGATATAATAAAATCAAACAAAACAAAACAGAATAAAACAACAAACCAAGCAAAACAATGAAAATGATACAAGACTTTCAAACAAGATAATAGGGAATTAACAATGACTACCACATTCATAAATCCCTTATAGTTGCTATATAACATATTATTATCCTCTAAATAGATGCTCAGACTACCAGCTTTAGGTCTGCAAAGTCAATCAAACAATACAAGCATTAAGTTGTTTTTTTTACTTACTTCAGTAGCTACCATCTAGCTTGTGTTTCTCTGAATCAGCCAGGTGTTTACTGGGCCTGGGATGGGAGTGGTAGCTCAGCACTTCTTATCTCCCAGCCCACCTGCTGGTTTGCTCACAGGAAGGGGTTAGCTTCTTCTTGGCTCTCCTCCTGGCCCACATGATTGTCATTAGCTCACAGGAAAGGGTTGGCCTGGCCCACAACTGCTGCTGGCTCACAGGAAAGGGTTAGCTTCTTCTGGGTTCTCCTCCCAGCCTGCATGGTTGCCTCTGGCCACCTTGAGGAATATTTTAAAATATGATTTTGAATGGTTGATATTTCCTGTAGTATAACCCTACCAGAAACTCACCTAATGATTTCCTATTTTTGAGGCTGTTCTGAGTTTTGTTATAATACATATCACTAAAGTAATCACCTGTGTGATCACATAAATCTCTTTATTTCTTTAAATAACCTTTTTAACCTCTTTAAATAACCTTTTAATAACCTTTAAATAACCTTTTTAACCTCTTTAAATAACCTTTATAAGGTTATTTCTTTAAGTAACCTTTTAAAATAGATTTCTAGAAATGGAATTATTGCTTAAAAGAATATGAACATCTGTAAGTCCCCTAACTGGTATTGAAAATGATCCCATGAAAGGTTGTGCCAATTTTATAACCCTGTCAGCACTGTACAAAAGTCAGCTTTTCCCAGTATTCTTAAAGCAAGGCATTTCTATGAAGACTTCCTTAATAAGTGATTTCTACATCAGCTGGGTTAATTAATGTCTCAAAACCTTTGCTAATGGCCGTTATGAACAATCATGGCTATTGTACCTGAAGCTTTCCAATTCTTGTTTACCTTCATTATAATGTACATATTTCCTTTTGAAGTGTTTTCTAAAAAAACCAGCAAGCCAGTAAACATGCTAATAAAATTAAAATTGAGATAGAATTTCTCAGATGAAATTGCAGTGGGCCAACTATTTCAGACTTGTGGGAAGACTGGAAGGATGGTTGCCTGGGAAATACTTCATGAGTCATTGTTTTTAAAACTACCAGAGCCAGGAAGAAGGGATTGATTAGTGGGATGGGCTATCATATTTCTACTTCATGTTTTTCTAGAAACAGCACAGTGTTATGTATGTGTTAAATGAATCAAAATTAATAAATGATAAAACCAGGAGATGAGCTACGTTAGGCAAATTTGGCCCCCGACCTGGTCATGAACCTATTCATTAGATTGAACAGCACTGTTGCATTTATGTTTATCTGTGTATTTGCCTATCTCACTTACTGACCAGTGGTTTCAGAAAATGAGTTTTCACCTTTGTTTTACAGCCAGAAGTTATTGGTAATATAATACTGTGGATGAATGATTACTTGGTGGTTGAATATAAAAGGACTTTTTGAATACAATAGCAATGGAAGAAATCTCAAAGGAAATTATTGAAAGATTTGAATATATATATTCAAATGTTTTACATATATATATGCCTCCACATGACCTTCCTCTTCCACAAACATCCAAGTTCCTAAATAAATTTAAATGATAACTCAATAGGGAAAATTTTTTTGATAAACTTGACAGATTTAATAACTTTCAAATATGAAGAACCATAAATAAGAAAAATATCAAGAGCCCAATAGTTAAGTGGGCAAAAATCATGAATACGTATATCACCAAAGAGAATGTAGAAATGGCTAATATGTATGTCAAGCTTGTTCACTTTTACTTTAGTTATTTATTTTTGGTGGCAGTGATGGAGACTGAACTCAGCTAGAGAAATGCTCTACATTAGAGCTACATTTCTAAACCCCAGCTTCACTTTTAATTAAATAAGTACAGAATAAAAAAAATTCAATAACATTTTTATAATTAGATAAAAAAGTTCTTTTTCTTTTCTTTGTTTTAAGTGAAAATAAACCTGGAGAAAACAGAGTGAAACAGAGCATGTATTTTGGTACATTTTTGGATAGCAATTTGGGAATATGTATTAAAATTTTTAAATATGATCACACTCTTTGACATGAGGGTCCCACTTTTAGAAATTTATCTAAAGCAAACAATTTGAAATGCAAGTAAAAGTGTTCTACAGAGTGATCTTTATCTTAACAAACCACTAGAAAAATTTAAGCATCCAGTAGCAAGAGATGATTCAACAAATTGTAGTATAGTCAGAAAATAGATTACATATTCTTTTAACATTATGTTAATGGAATTAGCAAAATAATATGGTAACATACTTACTATATACAGTGGTATCTCTGTTCATGAACTTAATTTGTCCTATGATTCTGGAAAAGATATCCATGTTTGTATTTGTGCAGGGAAGATGGCCAAGTGGTATTTATCACTCAATGCAGAATTCAAAAACAGAAACAAAAAGTTTTCCAAATGCGTCTGTTTGTGAACCAAATTGTTCACAGACAAAAGCATTCATGAATTGAGATACCACTGTAATCTGAAATGAAACAGTATTTATAAAATAGACTTTTATGTATACATGTACATATGCAGAAAAATGCATCAGAAAGAAATAACATTTATTAGCAAGGACTAATTCTACAGAGCAATTTCACCACAGTGTTATTATTTTTTTTTTTTTTACATTTCTTTGAGACAGTCTTGCTCTATAATTCAAACTGGCCTTAAAATTCAGTATGTAGTCCAGACTGGCCTCAAACCCATGACAGTCTTCCAGCCTCAGTCTCTCGAGAGCTGGGATTACAGTGTGCACCACTACACCTTTTTGTTTTTTCATTTTTAGCAATGATAATTTACTGAAAATATGACTTGAAGTCAATAATATGTAAGAGAAACTTTGCTAGGGAGCAGCAAGAATCAGGCAATAGATAGAAGAAAGATTTTCTTTCTTTCTTTCTTTTTTTTTTTTTTTTTTGAGGATGGCTCTGGGGAACGAACACAGGGATTTTCCATGAGCTACAAACTTAGCTTTCTTTTTATTTTTAATTTTAAGACAGGGTCTTGCTAAGTTGCTAAGCTGCCTAGGCTGGGGTCAAACTCATGGCAGTCTCCCTGCTTCAGCCTCTCACACCTGGCTGGGTCGTTCTTAAGGTGAAAGACATCTAGACACTATGCTGTGGATATGAATTACCAAAATTGAACCAAGAAGACAAAAATGTTGAACAACCAAGGATGAGCATTGAAAATGAGGTAGCAATAAAAAACCAAAAATCAAAACCAACACAAAAACTAAAACCAAAACCAAAACCAATCCAGGACCTGATAGACTTACTGGTGAATTCTGCAAGATCTTTAGGGAGATTCTAACATTAATATTTCTCAAACTGTTTAATGAAATTGTAAAGGAAGAAGTGCTTCCAATGGAATCTGGCATCACTGATTCCAAAACAAGACAAGGACCCAACTAAAAAAGAAAAGTGCAGGCCAATTTCTTTAGTGAATATAGGTGCAAAAATTCTCAATAAGATGGTGGCAAATCGAATGTATCAAATCATCAAAAGGATCATAGATCATGACCAAGTAGGTTTTATCCTAGAGCTGCAAGAATGGTTCAACATATGTAATCAGTAAATGTAATATACCACATGAACAGAAGCAAGGGCAAAAATCATATGATCTTATAAATATTTGCAGAAAAAGCTTTTGACAAAATCTGACACCACTTCATAATAAAACCACAAAGAAAATGGGTAAGAGGGACCTTACCTCAATCTGATGAAAGCCATTAGTGGCAAACCAAAGACCAAGATTACATTAAATGGGAAAAGTGGGAAGCTTTCCTTACAAAATCAGGAGCAAGATGAGGTTGCCTGTTATTTCCTCTTCTGTTCAATATACATTAGCCAGAACAATCAGGTAAGAGAAAGAAGTACAAATATATGTATAGGAAAGGAAGAAATCAAATTATCACTATTCATAAATGACATGATCTTTCATATTGAAGACTCAAAAATTCTACTAGAAGACTGCTAGAATTAATAACAAATTCAGTCAATGCACAAAAATAAATAGTGCTCCTGTACATCAGTGATGAACATACTGAGAAAGAAATTAGAACAACAATAGCATTTACAATAACATAAACAAATTAAATTCGTAGGAATTAATCTAACTAAGGAAGTGAAACATCTCTACAATGCAAACTACAGAACTCTGAAAAAGAAGATTGAAGAGGACATCAGGAAATGGAAAAATAGCCCCTGTTCCTGTATAAGCAGAACCAATGTTGTCAAAATAGTCATTTACCAAAATGGATACACAGATTGAATGCAATCCTGGGCTAAATGCCAATGGAAATGCCATGTGGAACCTGAAGAGACTCACAATAAGAAAAGCAATCCTAGATAATAAGAGCAAAGCAGGAGGCATCATAATCCTAGATTTCAGGTTATATTATAAAGAGGTAGTGATAAAAACAGCATGGTACTGTGACAAAAACAGACCGGTGGGTCAGGGGAACAGAATAAAGGACACAGAAAAGGTCTAAGATACATTCAGCCACCTGATCTTTGACAGGAGTCAAAGATGTATTCTGGAGGGAAGGTAGCCCTTTCAGTAAATGGTGATTGGAAAATAGGCTAGCCACATACAGAAGACTGTAGCTAGACCCATATCTTTCACCATGTCTAGACTAAAACAAAAATGGATCAAACATTTAAATATCAAAATAGAAACACTTACTCTGCTGGAATATAAGGTAGACAAAACTTGAAATCATAAGCATACACAAAGTCTTTCTGAACTGAACCCTATCTGCACATGAAACAACATCAAGAACCAATAAATGGGATCATACAAAATTAAAAAGCTTCTGTACAGAAAAGGAAACAACCAACAGAGTGCAAAAACAGCCTACAGAATGGGAAAAATTTTTCCAGCTGCTCCATGTAGAAGACTAATATCTAGACTATATAAAGAACTAGAAAACATTAGACCACCAAAATAAAAGATGCAATCAAATAATGAACACTTAAAATGAACAGACACTTCACAGAAGAAGAAATACAAATGGCCCATACATACATGAATAAATATTCAACATTTCTGGTTATTAGAGAAATATAAATTAAAACAACATGGAGATTACATTTTATTCCAGTAAGAAGGGCAAACATCAAGAAATCAAATAATAGCAAATGCTGGCAAGGAACTCTCTTACATTTTTGATGGGAATGTAAACTAGTACAGCCATATGGAAATCAGTATGGAGAATCTTCAAAAAACTAAAATTAGAAATTCCATTTGAGCCAGCTATTTTCTTCCACGTATCTTCCCCAAGAGTAAAAGACATCATATGACAGTGGTACAAGCACACCAATGTTTATAGCAACACTATTTACAATAGCCAAGTTTTGGAAGCAACCTATATGTCTGTCAACAGGTGAGTGGATTAAAAATATAATATTTATAACACAATGAAGTACCACTGTGCCTTTAAGCAAGATGGATTTGAGTTGTTGTAGGAGAATGAATGTACCTTGAAAACATAATGCTAAGGGCAATAAATCAGATATACAAGCTTAAAACTTGCATGATTTCTCTCATATGAGAAAATCAAAGTATAAATAAAGAGCAAAATACAGAGTCCACCAGTATGTATACATCAGAAAAAGAAAAACTTGTATAGTTTAATACTAAACTTATTTTGGCATCATGGGATTAGTACAAGTTATCTTTGGCTTCTACAATTACAAGAGGTGCTCAAAGTGGTCGCCATTATCTTCAGACATTTATTAGTATGGTGAACTGCTGATGTGGGTATACCTTTTTTGGTGGGTGCCGTAAAGGAAAGAAAAGGTTGTATTTTTACCTGGTGGTGTACCACTCTGCCATAAACATAGGGAAATGGGCACACTTTGACACCGGAAGTGTAAACAGAATAAATTGGACACACAAGCTTAAATATTGTGTGGTTTCTCTTACATGAGAAAGCCAAAGTATAAATAAAGAGCAAAGTAAAAGATAGATAATAAGAAACTAGAACTTTCACAAAAGGGAAGGTGACCGAGATGGAAGGAGCGGGGAGCGAGGGAAGAGGTGGGGAAGGGGAATTCAGAGGTGTTATATACATGTGTCAAGCCCCCCAACAAATGTAATCACTCTGTACTGCCAACATATACCAATAAAAAACCAAAATAATTAAAAAATGCTAATGCAACCCAAAACAAAACAAACACACATCCAAAACCCTATGCTGTGGGAAGAGTGGACAGGCAGAGGTGTCCAGTTGTAGGAGCAGGTTCTCACTGGGGACTGAGGTCCCAGAACACAGACTCCAGCAGCAGCAGGAACCAGTGTCTACTGTGGCCGGGGAGGAAGATGCGGACAAATCAGTCAGCAGGCAGAAGGAGCTGGAGACAGCCTGCTTATGCCGCTGTTTTCCCTGAAAGACTGACTGCTGAGTTTCTCTGCTTAGAGTCCTGTGGAGCTTGAGAAGAACGTAAAGCTTTGAGGCAGACAGCGTGCACAAAACCAAGTGCTCTTGTGCCATTTCCCCTCCCAAACCGACTCTTGTTCTTATTCCTCTAGTCAAAGACTGGCACAGATGAGTCAAAGCAGAAATCTGGAAATCCCCATTTCTACTGATCAATACACTTCGCATACTTCAACCCTTTAGGCATCTCTTGAGTCAATTTTCTTGTCTCCGTCTCTCCTTCATATTTTCCCTGTATTGCTACAGTAGTCTTCTGGCTCATTTGTTTATTCCCACTTGTAATTTATCCATTGCATTGCTACCAAGACAGTCGTCCAAAAATCCAATTAGGGATTTTTAAAATAACACTATTTAAAAGCCTTCAGTTGTCTCCAGGACAAAATCCAAATTCCTGTGCAAGATATATAAGGAACTTTTTGAATTAGTTCCTGTGCGCTTTCAATTGTGCTTTTTTCTCATTATTTGCTTCTCCACCCTTCCTCTTTTCCTCCCTCCCTCTCTCCCTTCTCCTGTTATGAATGCCTGCAGTCTGCTGGCAACTGTGGAAACTAAGTGCCAGCAAAATAATAGAAAGCAGTTTAGATAATTTATCTGTAGACGTGAAACTTAAACACGAGCACTTTAGTCAAGTTGTCTGTGGAAGAGAAACCTAAAACGTGAGCAAAATAGACATGAACAAGTAAGGTAAATGTTATAATCATAAAAATGTGTACTGGGGGTAGCGAATAAACAAAGGAATAAATTTCAGGTGTTGGAGGGAGGGAATGACAGAGAGATACAATCAGGAAAGGTTTCCTGGAGAATATGATCTTTGAACTGAGTCTTCCACAGGAACTAGGACTTCTTCCTCTCTTCCCTTTCCTTCCCTTTCTCGTCTTTCTCCTCTTCCTTCTCCTCCTCCTCCTTCTTCAGATGGAGAAGGGTGTTTCAGGCAGTGATATTAACATATGCAAAGGAGTAGAAGTGTGGCTCACGGGACAGTGGTAGTGCACTGTGTGTGTGTACCTGCAGTATGCCTGTGGAATGCAGTGTAAGGTGTGTGTGTGTGTGTGTGTGTGTGTGTGTGTGTGTGTGCATGGTGGAGCAGTGCAGCAGGGTGTGGAAATGTGGAGAACGAGGCAGGGATCAGATGATGGAGTTCTAAACTCTATCCTGGAAAATAATGGAAAATGGAAAGTAATTTGCAGGGTTCAGATACAGGAATCACAAGTAGCTTTGGAACTTAAAACTGAACTGTCTCTAAAGCAGAAGGTGGATGGGAAGGATATAAGACACAGTAGTCACTGAGGCTGCTCTGGAGGTTGTTGTTCAGAGGAGGGATGAGGAGAGCCTAAGGGCTTGTCCTAGAGAAGGTGGGGTGTTCTAGAAATGCTGATGAGGTCCCTGTCCTGGAGAAGGTGGGGTGTTCTAGAAATGCGGATGAGGTCCCTGACTCCTGATGGTTCCATTTATGATTTTTGACTTTGCAGTGGTGCGAAAACAATACTCATTCAGAACAAACCATACTTCAGATTTTGAATTTGGATCTTTTCCCAGCTAGCAGTATGCTGTATGGTTCTTTCTCTTAGGATTCTGGGCAGCAGCAGTGAGCAGCAGCTCCCATCAGCTGCCAGTCGGGAGGGTGAATGACAGACACATTTCGGTGTGCTGTGTTCCTGAGTAACGGCACTTGGTAGTATTATATGTGCTTTAGAGTTCTGATATTTTCAAGTAGCAATGGATTTATCAGAGTTATGTCTGATAAATCTGTAGTATTTTCTGTAGCATCTGCAATGGTTTTCAAAGTGGTTGCTGAACTGACAGTCTGTTACTACTCTGTTATGAGATAATGCAAAAATTGAGAGACTTACAAAATTTTTATGGCACGTCAATGGAGTAATTTTATAACAAAAGAAATTTGACTTGCATTTTGAAGTGTGCCTTTCAGTTCATTTCTCTAGTCACCTATTTTCATTGCATTTTATAAAAGCATTGGACATCTGGATAGGAAATCCAAACTGGACCTTGTCACTGTTGGCTGAGAAGCGCCCCTCTCTAGGACTTGGTGGTTATTAAGTGAATTGGGAGTGGGTGGAAGGAAGGAACCTAAGGTCACTCTCAGGTTTCTGACAACAGGACATGGTTGTTACAGAAAACTACAGAGGCTGTTCTTTTTTTGTAAAGGTGTGAATTCCCATTTGAGGAAACACATTATAGTAAGGTTTTCTTGCAAGTACCATTTTTTTCTATCAGATTTTATTGGTATATTTTATATATACACAATGATCACAGTCATCATAGATGGCTTGACATAACTTGTGCATGACATAGCTTGATTATTTTTGCTATTCTCTTACCTCCTTCAACCTTTTCTCCCAACTTATAAAAGCTTTGTTTCCACCATTTTTTCTTTTTTTTCCCTCACTTTTTTCCTTTCCCTCTCCTATCTTTTTTTTTTTTAACTGAAAACATCTTTTATCTTCTTCTTCACTAAGACTTAATCTAAATGCTTTACATTTATTATTTCACACAATGATTCTCACAATAAGCTTGTCAAGGAGGGTTTCATATTGTAAATGGTAAAACTGAGAGAGAGGTTAGGTGACACACTCAACATTACTCAGCTGTTAAACTGGTAGAACTGGGCTTCCGCCCCTAGAAGTGCAGCTCAGGGAGCCATGTGCTTTAATCAGTGAAACACAGTGTTTCACCAACACTCACTTAAACTGTTCCTTCTTGTCCTTCCTAATTGGTATACCTCCAGCATTTCGAACAAGTATTTGTATGATTTCCATCCCAGCGCTGCCAAACCCTCTTTGAAGCATTTGTTCACTTACTGATCCCCTTTCTTTCCTAGACCGTGAGCTCCTCGAAGTCAGGAAGGACTGCGACCATCTTTTATTCTTCAACCCAAACCATGGTGCCCAGTGTTTCCTACGAGGTTGATCAAAGTTTACTGACTAAATGGAGGCTTGAAAAAGCTTGTCATATTACTGACGAGAAATTAGGTGGGGCCAAAACTAGACTGTATGGGCTAAGGCAGTGGAGGTAGATTGGGATCAAACTGTGGAAGTTGCTAAACGCTAGTTTAGAATTTGCAAACACAGCCACAAGGCATGTAAGAATAATTCCACATGTACAAACATTAGACTTTTCAGTGCTGTAACTCTATAATGCCTATAATAATTCAGGTCATTAATCAGCATTAACTTTCTTATTATCTGCTCAATATTTGCATTCCAATTCCTCAGTTCTCATGTTCTTCACTTCCTCCAGATGCACACTCGTAGAGACTGCTTTATCCTGAATATTAGATTCCCTCTAAATGAGAACACAGTCCTAGGTCATTAATCACGGATGCGGTTACAGGTGTAACAACTATACCCTTCCTCCAATCCTAATATGTAGTTTTTTTTTTTTTAAATCGCATGGTGTCCCTATTTCTGTCAAGGCCAATTTAAAGCTATCCATGTGACATTTCTGAATGTGGAAGTAGGAAGAGATGTGCAGCAATAAACCATTATGAAATATTTCCACCACATAGTTACAGTAGTGTTACGTGACCTCAAAAGCATATACAACAGTAAAATGCAGTGAATAATTAGGAAACAATGAGTTTTGAGTAGTTATTATCTCTGTTTTTAATATAAATCTTTAATTATATAAATTTATACAGTTTAATTTTTAACAATGTCCATATTTAATAGCTGCCTTACAAAATTTCTTAAATTTTAGCAAATAAACTGGTGTGAGTTGACACCAGGACACAGTGTCATCGCTAATCCCTTTTCCTACAGAGCCCTTCAAGTCCGCCTCCTAGGGCTAATCTTATACTTAAGCAGGTGACTACAGAAAGCATTGGCTAAGGAGCTTCTCACAGTAGCATTAGCGCTCAGTGTGGGTTCCAGTTCCTCAATTCTTATGGCTCTGGACTTCTTTTTTTTTATCTTAATGCAGATAGTTCCCTCAGCCTTTCCTCTGGGTCGGGGATGATCGAGTTGGACAAGTTCTGCATACATAGGGGTGTGACGCATGTACCCGGCTGATCACAGGCTCCTCAGCTGTCTATTGCTTATCTGCCCACCGCTGCTTGAATACGTGCCCCTCTGTTTGAGTTTCCTTTGCCTAGAGCATATGACTCTTATCTACTTCTGCTCTTAGTTTTGGATCTACTTTTGGACTCCAGGTTTTATATTTTTTTGCCTCAGTAACTGATACCTGGCCTTCATGATCTGGCTTGCAGGGCTGCCTGCCTTTGGCCTAACTGACCACAGATCAAGCCCAAATGCTGATAAATGGAAGCGTGAGAAAAACCAGAGGATTTCAGAAGACATTACTATTTTACCACTATTTGTCAATAGCTACAAAGACGGTGGTTGCCTTTTTTCTAAACAATCTTTAGAGTTTTGAAGACCCGGGTTGGGTTAAAATAATGAAGTAAGCACATTAAAGAAATGATAGTGCTCTTCTATCAGTTCAAAGAGAGTTCCAAGTAGGCTGAGTGATTGCACAAGGCTCCTGTGCATTAATCTACTCTGTGTTGTAGTCCCACAGGAAGGACATGTGGGCTATATCTACCTGAAGACAGTACACATTTTAAAAATAAGAGACATATAAGTATATATCTCCTATGCATGATTTGCCTATTCAGCTGTTGAGCCTAGCAAGAACAAGACTTTTCATTGAGAAACGGGGTTTGGCCCTTCTCGATATTCAATCGATATTAGCATTTGTAATAGATTCAAAAGTAATGTTTGAAGATTTAGCTTTGAATATCTTGAAATGATTTAGGAATCAACATGAGAAAAATCACAAGGGAAAAAGCACTTTGAAAAGTTTATTAGGTTTCCTCAATGGGCATGAGAAACTGGAGTTGTTAAATGAAGAATTGTTGCTCTCCAATGGAGGTTAAAAAAAGAAAAAAATTGCCCAGGAGCCTTAAGCTTCACAGTTGCTCTGTCCCTGATGAGAGATGGCACAGGCAGTCCCCACACCAGGAAAAAGTTTCTGTGCTTCTCACTGAATGGAATCAATCCTATGAACTCCAAGATGATCTAGTTTTTCTAAAACTCCAAGGGAACTGTTGCGTTGAATGACGTAGTAAATATCTGACCTAAGCAAGAATTTGACTTTCTCATAACATGCGGAATCTTAAGTGTTTTCTACAAAAAGGAAATTACTTTAAACTTTTTCCTAGACAAAGGAGCAGTAAAGAAGATATTCTAAAAAATAAATAACTTAGTGACAGTAGAGACACAGGCTTTGTGGAGCCTGTGACTCGCGAAATTGAAGAGTTCTGTCCTTGAGAAGTCCACACTTGGTTTGGTGTTTTGTCCTTGCTGTCTTGAAATTCCTAATAACTTTTAAGCAAGAGGGCCTACCGAGTCATTTATCACCACTTTGCAAATGGTGCAGCGTGTCTACTTAGCAGGAGAGTATTGTAAAAGGAGGAAGTGTAAACAGAGGAGAAGGAAGAAGAGATGGAGACTGCAGGATTACACTGAAAACAAGCCTGCCAGAAAAAGTTGTGATGTTTATTTACCTAGCCAGGCATGAGAAAACCGAGAACAGGGTCACAATAAGTGGTAACTTATAAACATCTCAATGTGTAATAGTAGCTGTATTTATGGTGTTTACCGTGTGGCAGGCTTTGCGTGTGTAAACTCGGGCAGTCATCATTATATTCCCAACTTACAGGATGAAGAAGAGGCACGGAGTAGATATAAAAATCAGCAAAAGTCACACAAGCGAGTTAGTGACAGTGCTCAGATTCAAACCAAAGGAATGCCGCTCCAGAATGGTTTTTATGTCACATCTTTCCCTTATACTAAATGGAGCAATGACATTGGTTTGTTAGAAGGTGCTTCACTGTATCTAGTTATCCTAGTTATTACTTTGAATTTTGAGAACTGATGAGCGAAAGCTTTTAAAGGCCTAAGTCGATGTGTCTTTGGAAGTTAATAGTGAATTGTACTCTACAACAAACACATTCTTCCCTTTAGAATATCAACTAATGATTCTTTTAGGAAAGGAAAAAGCATTAAACATTTCATTCACACTTTAATGTCTCATAAACAGCATTCAATTTTGTCTCAGAAGACTTTTTAACTTCAGTACTAAGCTTACATGCTAGAGGCAACATGTTCACCTTTGGAAATTTCTACTCTACTTCATTCTTTTCAGAGAATTGGGGATTTAGCTTGTACTTGCTAGATATGCTTCATGATCCTGCAAAATCATTTTTAAATTAAAGAGACTCCCCTTGACTTTATTTTCTAAAATTTTTGTAGGCACAGAACACGTTGGTTGAAAAGGGTAGACTTAGCTTCTTTTAGCTGACTTTCTGGCTTTGTGCTTGCATCTGTGATAGTAGTAAAAACAGATGCCTCACTTGGCTTCCTGGAATGTTGCTAACCAGAATAATTGTTTGCTTTATGAGAACCTGTATAGAACAGTAAGGTAGATAGTTCTTGGAAAGATAACTTATCTAAGTCTTATTTTCTTTGACTAAACTGTTAATAGTATCTATCTCGCAAGGTGTTATAAGAATTCAGTAAGATACTGTAGAAGTGCTTAGCATATGTTAAATTCTTACTAAATCTGCAATCTTTAATGTGGATATAGGTAACTCACAATGTTCTTTGAGGCATAAAGCTGTTTTATTTCAAATAACATTTTCCCCCTTCATAGTTAATACTGTTAGGAGAATGAGATAAATGTTGATTTTTACTGTACAGTGATACTTGTCTGTATTAATTATGTATTTTAAAAATAAAATTTGGAAAGACAAATTGGTTTTTTCCAAAGGCCCTCTTATAAAGAACTATTTAAAAAGACATAAAAGAAATAACATTCATTCATTATTTAATGCCTTGTATCAGTGATTACATCAGCTCATTCTGGCCATCGATCTGCCCTCAGAGCCTTTGCATCAGCCAGAGCTCAGAAAGCAAAATAAGCAGAGAGAAGGCAAAGAGCTGGGCCTCTCCTGGGTCCACAGGTCTCTCTGCCTCAGTGGTCCTTCTGTGCCCTACGCTCTTTGATTCCATGATACTTTCTCTCTGTCCACCAATGCACTTTGCTCCTTTCCACCTTCTGAACAAGAAATAAAGCAAACCACTTTCTCCTCAAACATGTGCTCTCTTGAAGTAGCATTTCATCTTTCCCTTTTCTTTGATTACTCCACTTCTGGTAAAAATAGTCTCTACTTCTTTAATGTCTCCATTTTTATTCTCTATTTCTCTCCTATGAGTTCCAAAAATCATTTTCTTGAAAATATTTAAGAACCCGTTCCTCTTCGTCAGGTTGCATTATCTTTTCTTCATCCTCATTCCTTTTGATCTGCTTGGAAATGTGACATTGTTGAAATCTTGAAAATCACAGCTTCTGAGACCTGTTTATACTTTTTTTTTTAACACTTGTGGCTTGGGTTGCTGATAGAAATTGTCAATAATACCAACTTTGCAGAATATGATGAGGATAAACAAAAGCGATGTCATTAATGTATTTAGCAGTCAGTAATATGTACTTGGCAAGTTCATTATCCACAAGTCTTACTCTCATGCTCCAGACACTGCACTTGAATTTTTATTTTAAGCTTTCTCTAGATGCTAATTCTTCCTTTTTAAACAGGCTGCTGCACATTTTTTTTTTCCACATCTGCTTTGACCTGTAATAATAAAGTCACGGATGATGAGGGCTAGAAGGGTTGTCAAAGAGACCATTCAGTTTACAGTGCAGAGAATGGTGGTGTGGAGAATAAATTAATTAGGGACAAACTTGCTTGGTCAGTAGGATGATTTCAACATCAAGTAATAGAAATCCTAATGCAAGTAGCTAAATGTATGATATCTCATAAGAAACAGTTCCAGAAAATAGCATACTTTTGTTGACTAATGCAGCAGTTCAATGACAATATCAAGAGCCCAGGCTCTCTATCCTGGCTTTGCCGTTGTCAGCACATGCATCAGTCCACACGGCAGCTCCTGGTGGTGAGATGGCTGGAGCAGTTCCCGGTGTTTCATGTAAACTCAGCAATATCCAACGAAAGCTTCCTAAGGAGCGCCCTTAAAGAATGAGTGTACGTGATCCTGAAGCCCTGGGGAGACTCTGGCAGTTTGGAGTTAAGATTTTCTTTCGACAAGGCAAGAATAAGATGTAACAGTGCTCAGACTGGAGAAGACATAAAACTCTATTCACAAATAATCTGATCATTTATATGAAAGACACTACACCATCAACAAAAATAGTTTCTAGACTAGTAAGAGACTTTAGCAAGGTTATAGGAGATAAGACCATATGCAAAACTGTTGTATTTCTTTATACTATTAATGACTAATCGACTAAAATAGTAACTGCTCATCATAGCTTTAAAAATATGAAATTTTTTAAGATTCATCTAAAAAACCATGTGAAGACCTGTTCACCATAACTACAAAATTCATTGATAAGAGAAATGAAAGAATGCCAAAATAGAGAGACATATTCTCTTTACACAAGGCTGAATATTAATGATAGTAATTTTCTCTATAGTAATGTATAGATTCAATGCAATTGCAACTAAAGTCCTAGCAAGTTTTTGTTTTGTGGCTAGAAATTGATGATCTGATTTCAAAATTTATATGGAAATGTAAAGGACCTAGAATAGCTCAAACAATTGGAGGGCTTAAACTACCTTACCTTTCAGTTTATTATTATACTAAAGTAATCAAGACAGTCGACAGATCAATAGAACTGAATAGAATCCAGAAATAGACTCATACATACATGGTCAATTGATTTTTGATAAAGATATAAAGGCAATTTAGTATAAAAGGAATATTTTTTTAAAAGATGGAGCTAGAAAAATTATATAGCCATATGCAATAAATCCTCATAAAATTTCAATCCATACCTTGTACCATTTACAAAAAATTAGCTCCAAATGGATCATAAACCTAAACATAAAACTGTAGGACTAGAAGAAAACATAAGGGAAAATCTTTGTGACTTTAAGTTAGGTAAAAATTTCTGAGATATATCATCAAATGCATGATCCACGAAAAATCTGCTAATTAGACTTTATCAACGTTAAGAACTTACCTTTTTGAAAGACATTGTTAAAAGAATGAAAAGATAAGCTGGCATTGGGAGAAAATATTTGTAAATTATATAAAAACTTGTATATAGAAAATATAAATAACTAAAATCTCAATGATGGTGATAATCATAACAATAATACACAAATGGTCAAAAAATTTGAACACTTCAAATTTGACAGTTCATGAAGAAAACTATAAGAATAGCAAACAAAAGATGTGAAAAGACACTCAACATTGGTTGTGATTGAGGAAATGCAAATTAAAGTCATCAATATGTCACAACACACTTACTAGAATGTCTACAATTTTTAAAAAGTACTATACTGTTTGCAAGTTTATGAAACAACTGGAATTTTTATATATTGCTGGTAAAAATGTAAAATGATCAATTGCTTTGCCAAAAATCTATCAGTTATTTAAGATATGTAACCTCAACCTACTGTACAACCCAGCTATTTTATGGATATTTACCTCGTTGGAGCAAAGACATAATGTCCACGTAAAAACTTATACATAAATATTCATGGCAGCTTTATTTGTAATAGCCAACACCTGGAGACAATGCAAATGTCCATCAATAACCTGAGTGAATAAACAAATTGTGGCAATTTACATAATGGAATATTACTAAGAAAAAGGAAGAAAGTACTGATATACTTGACAACATGAATGATTCTTAAATATCATACTGAATGAAGTCATTCATACTATACGATTCTATTTACAGAAAAATGCAAGTGAACCTATAGTGATACAAAACAGATCAGACATTGGTTAGGTATAGAATGGGAGAGAGAGATTATAAAGGTGCATGAGGAAATTTTTGTGGGGAGGTTGGGGGTTATGTGCATTATCTTGATTATAGTGATGGTTTCATAGATGGGTACATGTGTCAAAGCATCAAATTTTATGCATTAAAATGCAATTTTAATATCAATTTTGCTTCCATAAATGCATTTAAAAAGGAATACTACAAGTAGGTGAAAACAGAGAGAGTGTGAAATATTGGTGAAATCTTATGAATCCGCATTTCTCTGTCGATAATTTCCAAACTTGTAGGTGCAGTGTACTCTACGAGGTCATTTCACGCTAACATTCCAGCTGTACTGCCCAGTGGCACCTGGTGTTGCCTTTTTGGAGGCATTTCATAAGCCTGAAATGACCTGTCAACCTCTTCTGTCCTCTCACACAGAGATGATCGCACCTTCTCTGAGTTCCATGATGTTATGCAGGTATTTTTCAATACTTCTTTACATTACAGTGTGTAAACGTGTTTCTTACCTTCTTTACAAGACTGAAAGTTTCTTGAAGATGAGCATTCGTGTATTTCTTATTTATTCTAGTCCTCCAATGGTATTTTATAGAATGTCTCCTAAGTAGTTACTGCACATATAAACAGCAAACACATTTAACTGAAGATTTTTTAAAAATACTGGGCTAAGCACTAAAAACATTCTTGTGTGCTCAAAAGATATGAAACTCTTTCAAATTGTTGCATTTGCAATTTTTGTTATATGACTGGAGAAATACTTCCTTTATGTTTAAGTCACTTGATCTCTTCAGCTGTTGCAAATATCTTTGTTTATAGTGTCTAAGTATCAGTAGCTATTCTCTGTAGATTTGTAAGTGTTTATTATTACTCTTTGTGATGGTCGATTGATTGTGTCAACATGATAAAAGAAGCTCAACTAAAAGGGTTCAGCAATTCTTCACTTTGGGGTGTAGAAGACCCATCCATGGGTGGGTTGTTGCCTGGATGGAGTAAACGTGAAATGAAGAAGACAGATTTGCTTGTTTCTTCAGAGAGGCTTCAGTCTTCACTTTCCTGGCTTCCAGTGCAGACCCATCAGCTGTGGACTTGTGTGGGACACTGCAGTGAGTTCCAGACCTTCAACTGAATCCTTCAGTCTCCAGTGTGCAGACAGATGCTCTGTGCTTTTCTCTTCCAACTCCATGGGCGGCCATTGTGAGCCAGACTTGCAGATTCCTGTGTATTTGTGTATCTTGTGTTATATCACTTCTCTAGTAAACACTGACTGATATACTTTTATGATGTGAATACTCACATTTTGAGCACAAATGTTGTAAAGGTGCAATACTTATGGAAAAAATAAGTCTGTTTCTGTCATGTCTTTGTATTTTTTGACCCTGTGCTGAAATAATGAAACCCAAATGCTATTTAAGAAATAGGTCGATAGTAAAATCTAAGAATAATTCTCTTGCAGAGTTAAGGTGAACAAGAGACTGGACTAAGAGAGAGCTTTATTTCGGTTTCAAGTGTCTCACAAAATTGGGAAATTGGATAAAAGGAGTTTAGGAGTTGTACTGGATGAAAATGTACTGGTGTTTTGTATTTGCTCCAACATAAAAGCATCTATTTCCTCTACACAGAGATGGCTATGTAATGATCTCAAATCTAATGGAAGTGCTCATTTCCAGGGGTATTGTAGTTTTGAAATGGGTTTGTTTGAGAATTCTGGGTCTAATTTCATATTATTAAACTCTGAAATTACAGAAGCCTTTCCGAAGTAATACTTGAGCCTTAAAATGGCTTCAACGGGTGCACCATAAGCTTGTTGTGTACAAAAATTGAAGGGCTTCTTGGCAACACAATCCCCTTCAGTGTAACAACTGCTGCTGTCTTAGTTCTTGAGATTCTCATGAGCTGCTTTTCTTCCTTTACTTGATGTAAGAGAACAGGCTGGATAGGGAAGTGACAGCTAGGGAAAGTTTTGAAAGCAGATAATAGTGCAGAGGTTAAGAGTTCAGCATTTGGAGGTAGGCCTGGGCTTGATTCCCAGCCGCCATTAGCTCTGTGGCCCCGGACACTTATTAGCCTTTCAAACCCCAGATACCTCAGCTGTAGAAAGGGTCCCATGAATGTTAAAAGTCTACCTGGCACAGACAATGCCCCTCCAGATGGAAGTTATTAGTATTATTAACAAAAATTATTTTAGTTTTACTTCAAGAAAATACCCACTTTTGTCTCTTATGCATGAGCGACAAACAGCATTATGTACTCACATTGTCACTGTAAGATATCCTTATTGTGCTGATTAAAAATGCAAGCTTGAGAGCATAGATGTGGACATTTTTCTTGGAAATAGTTCCGGGAATGTGGAGGTTATGTATCTAGTCTTGAAAGACCAGCCTAATTTGGTCACAAAAACATAAATAGATGCTTCCAAATAGACAGATGATATTAGGGGCCCCAGATATTATTTATTCAACTCACTGTGGGAAAGAAAAAAGCCTATTTTTAGGGAGAGGGAAAGGAAGACTGCAAACTGGTGAAAGATGGGATTCTCCTGTATCCCTTTTCAGCTGCTGTCACTATCCATGTTTATGACTAACCCCACTTTTCCTGAAATTCCACTATCATCACTGTTCATATTCCTCTCCTCCCTTTCTACTCTATAAATGGCACATATTATGAAAGAGCAAATACTTGACACCATCCCCAGAAAGTCAGCAATGGGGGTAATGCCTTTTTAATCCTGAACACCTGGCCTCTTTTTATTTGGCTGCCAGAAGGAGAAAGTTTCTTGATTATTCAAAAACGTCTTCTTACATTGATGCTCACAAATGACTGAAAAGGTTAATACATTTCAGATCTGCTTGGTAATCCAGAGAGATAGAGTTCTGCAAACATGGAATTTCCTTTTTAGGTTGAATCTGACATTCTGAAAAGCCACTTCTCTTCCCACACTCAGTGTATTTACCCAAGCTTTAAACACTGAGTAGCAATAGTATAGCAAGAGAGCTAACATTAATCATGTGATTCCTTTGCAAAGGAGCCTTCTGTGCATCATTTCATTTAGTTTTCTTGACAATCTCATGAATAAAGTATTAAAATCCCCATATTTCATAGGTTAGTATGGACTTTAGCAGGTCCCAGCAAGGAAAGAATCACTGCTGTGCAGTCTCCCCAAGCACTGGTGACTTAGGGACTCAAGGGTCTTCTCTAGTTGATCTCCCTCCTCTTTGCACTGACATCAGCTGCAGAACTTTGATACAAGAGTCTCTTTGCCCAGCAGGAAGTTCTATTTACAGCAAGAGCTATCTTCTAATTCCAGTCACTTTCTGAGGTCAGCCAGGTTGGGGTCCATAGCCAAGTGCAGAAGCCATCCTCCTAGGAGAGCGTAACTGTGGCTGGGATGTAGCTCAGTGGTAGAGCACTCGTCTACACGTGAGGCTCTGGGCTCAATCTTCAGTATAAAAAAAAAAAGACAGTGATTACAAAACTGATATTCCTCCCTTAGCAGTCAGCAGTATCTGTCTCTCCGATTATCTTCCCTCTGCTTTAGCTACACTGAGGTGGAATGACAGTCCTTTTATTGGCTGAGGTGGTAGGGGTAGTGGAGAGATCAGTGGGTAGCACTGCTCAGTAAACCCTGCAGGACTGTGATTGGCTACTTAGTGGTTTTGGTCTTCAGTTATAATTCTGGGATGACAAGAGCATCATATATATGTGCATTGTCAAACATAGTCCTTACAAAATCTCTACGAGGAAAGTTCAGCCATGTGGTATAGTAAATACAAATATGGCCTTATTTGAATCATGGTTCTTAGACTATTGATGTGATCAAACAAGGCCACTTGTTATTTGTGTGGCTTTTACCTTCCTGTCTGTATGATTTAAAACAAGAAAAAATAGAATACTTGCCCTACTTTACAGACTTGCAAATTCAAAATGAGAAAACCTTCATGGTACTGAATGCTCTGTGAGTGTTCATTAATGTTATCCCCATTTTCCAGATGAGGAAACTAACATCCAAAGACGTTTCAGAGTTGCACAAGGTCACACAGCTAGGGTGCATCTCACTAACCCATGCTGGGAGCCATTCCTCAGCAGTGACTCATCACTGCCCTGTTCACATCCAGGCACATGTGGAAGTTACGTCACTCCTGTGCGGCACTGGGAAGATGGATGCATTAGATCAGGGCTTCGCTGGAGTAATCTGGGAGGTTCCAGGACCCTCTCAATCTGTTCTGATTTACAGATGCTCTGCCTGTCCTGGAAGAGAGGATATGACCTGCCTGGCAAGGCCTATGCGATCAGCCAAGTCTTCCTGGAGAAAATGATGATTTAAGTAGATATTTAAAGGTCAGGAAACTTCAGTATGAAAGTAGGGGGTGAGGATGGGCCAGATAGGCTGCTTAAATTTCTAAATAATGGATACACTACAGTAGCTTTTTCAAAGTTAAAGTACATATATGGAAAAGGCTTCATGAAATGTGACATCAGTGTTAGCTGTTACTATTCTTAAGGAAAATGAACAAAATATTTGAAAATTAAAAAGTGAACCACATATAGAGGTTACAGAGATGGACCATTTCTGACAAACTTTCATCTGGGGAAGTTTATGGTTTTAATAGAACTCTTATTCATTCATCTTTTACCAAATAAAAATGAACATTAGCTTTCACCAAGACTTGTTGTCAGGCTTAAGCTATTTTTACCAAGTAACTGAGGTGAGCAGGAAGACGTCAAGAACATGATCGTCTCCAGCCAGGTGGGTCTCTGAAGTTCTGATTAGTTTGGCCTCATCTTGTCATGGATTGTCCATGTGATACTCCCAAGGTTTCTCAGATGAGTACTTGTCCAGAAGGACAAGGCACACGTCACAAGAAGCTAGACCCAGAGATAAAGCTTTAGTTATTAGAGTGGCAGGGGCAGGGGGGATTTGTGGTGTCACTTAGGTTGTCTCTTGCTTTATGACTGACAGCTGAGTGACTGAGTGACATCAAAAGGAGATGGGAAAGTTGTTCTGATAATATGCATCACCGGGGCACAAGGACATCTGATGCGGTCCTCTCTCTCTAAGAGAGAACAGGCCAAGAAAGGAGCGAGAAAGAAATTTTCCCAACTGTGCAACACAGCACTGGAAAGCGCTGTCACTCTGACAGTACCGTGTTGTTAGATGGCAGGAGACAGCAACATCTCAGGACGTGGTAGGATACAAACCACAGAAGACAGAGTATCAGATGCTTCGTGAGTAGTGGTGAGATCATTTATGGAAAATATTTGCAGAAAGAATGATTGGGAGCAAAAAATATAGCAAAACAGGGGTTATACATCAAACGAGTCCCAAATAGGGATGTTTCCTCAAGTCTTCACTGCCATCCTATTTCTGCTTCCTTCACTTTTATATTTGTTGAATTCTAAGATAAGATGTATAGATCAGCTCATATCGTTAATACTCAAGGCTCATCTGTTCCAAGAAGCTTTTTTGGAGGTGGGGGAGGTTTTCAGACAGTGTCTCACTATGTAGTGTAGGCTGGAGTTGAACTCGCTGTGTAGCCCAGGCTGGCCTTGAACTCACAGCCACCCTCCTGCTCCAGCTTCCTGAGTGCTAGGATTACAGACATGCACCAACATGCGCTGGTTTCTAAGAAGTATTTTTTTTTAAAGGGAATTGTTATGGTTTAGATCTAAAATAACCCCTGAAGCCTCCTGTGTTTGGAAAGTGACTGGATTATGATGGCATTAGGGCTGACTTGCTTAACAGCAAGGTGGGGTCTGGTCAGAAGAGGCAGATTGTGGACGTCACCACCTGGAAGGGTACGTGGTGACCCTTTCTGGCTCCTTCCTTCAATCTCTGCTTCCTGGATGCCATGAGGTGAGCAGAGTTTCCTTTGCTATGCACTTTTCCATGCCTTTCTGCCTTGAAGCCAGTGAACTGTGTACTGACACTGCTACAAACTGTGAGCCACAATAAACCTTTCCTCCTCAAAGCCGGAGGCCATGGATACAGTGTCGAATGGGTGAGAAAGTGACAAAGACAAGAGTTAATTTAAAATTTGTTCAAATCTGACATTTTCTTTCTTAGGTTTATCTTAAAATTCAAGTCAAATAACTTGTACAAAACATCAATATTTTAAAGCTACCAATCTTTACATATGCAGAAAAGGCTTACAATCTTTAATAATCTTTACTGTAACACACATTCATTATACATGAACCCTCAGAGGAGAAATTTACTTTGTTTAGAATCCCAAGTGCTGCACAATGGCAGCTTTGGGATAGTTAAATACTGCACGTCTGCTTTGTAAAACCATCCCTGCGTGACTCTAGTGGTAGAACCCTGAAAATCATCATGACTTTTGCCTGTAGTAATCTGGAACAGGAGAAAAGACAGCAGTGTCCTCTGGCGTGGCATTTTTAACAATATATTTCGCTTGTAATTTGACTCTGATGTTGGAACACTCATCATTTCTTGGAGAACCTGACTCATCCATTGTGACTGAATTCAAATGTCACCTCCTCTGTGAACGAACCTCTGACACCTCGATGAGATACCTCAAGCAAGAATAATTGCTCCCATGGACATGGATCTTGATATTTGCCTGTGTTAAGGCACCATTATCACACAGTGTGTTAGCTATTCATATGTTTGTTTACCTAATAAACAAGCAACTCTTTATGGGTAGGTACAGTTGGCAAAAGAGATACACTCTAAGCAGATGTTTGTGCAACTAAAGAGCATATCTATTGTGAATAAAGTACTACATTTAAAATATGGATAAATTTGTACACTTATACAAAACAATAAAAAATATTCAAGGGGCTGTTGCCATCCAGGTGTAGAACTGAAAAATAGAATTTTGAGATATCGTCATATTAAAACCTCTCCTCCCTGGAAAGATCCAAGAAGGTCAACATTTTGAGATGAATAAGTGAATGAATGAGTGAAGATTTTTTTTTTTTTGTATTTAGTGTGTTTGATTTATACCTGTATTTAAAGTGAGAGTGAAAGAAGGACCTGGGTTTGAAATTTGTTGAGTGACTTCTGCTTACCAGGCTCCTTATTAGGAACCTGCATTACTTACCTTTCACATTAGGTGCAGCAATTCCTTTTGACAAACCAGGAAACTATGTTTTAGAGAGGTTCAGTATTGTGAACAAACTCCTCTAGTAAACAGCTAAGTCAGAATTTGAACCTAAGCCTAAAAAACTTTTAGCATATGTTTATATATACTACGAACAAAAAGAGAATTCAGTAGTTATTAAGATATGAAGAACGGTGCTCATCCATAGGCTGCACTTCCCTTCTTAAACAAATAGCTAATGAGTAGGGGAGTGAGGGGAAAGGACTGAATTAGGCAGTTTGTGCGATGGCTGAGCAGAGGGACTCTTGAGTCTGATTACCTGGTTGAGAGCCTGGCTCTGCCTTGTTCTAGTTATGTGACCTTGGGCAAATTACTTGACTTCTCGAGTCTAGGCTCTTTATCTGTAAAAAATGGGTAGAAGGTAGTAATCATTGTTCATTCTCTCATGAGATATGGTTAGGTTGAAAGAAAGAATGAGCATAAGCATGCAGCAGAGTGCTTGGGGCACACTAATGCTCAATATGTTATCATAATTATCCATGTACTCTGTTCACTACCACAGTCAACAAACAATTGCTTGTCTTTTGAGACTCTTGGTGTTTAGTAAACACAATCTTAAAGTGGAAGAGAGGTCCCCTGGATGACTTCCCAGTGACTACAGTCCAAGTATGAGGTTTGCAATCCTTTAAGAGGAGTTTGACTCCTGCCTCTGCCTTGAAATCTGTGGGACTCTGTTTTCTTATCTGTAAAATGATGATCAAAATGCCAGTAGTTTTACAGAATTCTTTCCAGGTCTATTTGAGGATGCTAAGATAAGGAGAACAGGAAAATGTACCCAACCTCAGCTACAAGTCAGGGAGTCACATGGAAGACAGGAAGCCTAAGTGGGCACCTAGAGAAGAAAAGGGCCTTGTAAAATTGATGCACATATGCCAATAATAATTACATTGTCACTTTAATAATATAAGTAGATGTAACTGACATTTAAACTTATTTCAGAATATATTACCTATTTTATTGGTTTCACTTTTTAACATAACCTTTGACTTTCATTTCATTAAGTTTTTAAAGAGGAATGTGGTGATTGTTTTTGTAGACTGCAATTATCTCCAAAATCTGATGTATCACTTTCCAAGAGACGTTCTTGGTAGATTTTCTGTATTCTGCAATGTCTTCAATCATCGGCTACGTAAAGCGATATCCAAAGCAAATACAGCCTGTGGAATTTCTTTCTTGCTTTCATGTTGAATGAGACAAACACATGGGCTGAATGTATGTGTGTGAAAACACATGTATACATCCTGAATTATTCCCTGGGTGTAAATAAGGCAGTTCGAAAGGAACATTTAACTTTTTCAAGTCACTAGGGTTTTCGTTAGAATATTGGACCATAAATAGTTCTCTAGAGGCATAATGGAAATGATGATACACTGTTCCTTCTCTTCCCAAAGGGCACAGAGTAGCAGCGAACAGTGCTCACTTGAGAGCATCTGGCTTGCTGTGTGCTGGTATTGATTATAAGGTCAACTTTTGGATTAGCCTTTGAGCTGCAAGAAAGAAAAAAAGCAATCAAGGACATCTTTATGCACATTTTGTTTGTCAGGGAAAAAAAATTTACCTGGAATTTACCTAGTGTCCCACATAAAAATTCTTAGTGCAGCCTAAGTAGCACAGTGTATTTCCCTTGAGTTGCTTAAATGTCATCATGTTTGGTATGAAATAGGAAAAATCTTATTTTGCATGTAATCCTGCCAGAATTTCTCTGTCATGGTCCCATATATAACCATGGCATCCGCATAGAAAAGGATAATTGAATAATTACCTGGTGAATTCAGGCAACAGAGGTAGATGCAAGAGATAATTCAGAAAGCTTTTATTGTTTTGTTATTTTTTAGCAAGGTTATTTCTCTAAAGAATCTAGAAAATTATCTTTATCGTTTTCAAAGTATTTTGTCTGAACTTGTGTCTGTGAGATGCACTGAGCAGGCCAGGCTGGGATAGAGTGGGTTTGTAGAATAGTAAGAGCTGCTGTAGGACTGGTTGTATCTGTTTTTTTGTAGTGAGCGCTGTTTGAGGGCGCAGATGGCAGTCACTTTATCTCTGGTGTCTTGAACATAGTTGGCCTTCTCTAAATAGCTGTCAAATGTTCGTTTTGTTATGAAAATGGTTTCTGGGCCCCCCAGGAATCAACCAGTGTTCACAAAATATATTCCTTGATGCTCATTTTATCTGATTTCGTTTCACACGGGGATCCATATATGTTATTAAAGTGTGGGGTATATATGATAGGAAAATATGGATGTGACAAAAAGATGATAAAAATTGGGTAACATTTGGTAAATACCGTTAAAATTAATGTTTTTTTTCCAGTCCATGATTTCCAGCCCATGATTCTTTTTATTTAGGTCTTAAATTCTTTCAGTAATGTTTATAGATTTCCACATATAAGTCTTGCGAGTCATTGGGAAAATTACTCAAATATTTTATTCTGTTTGATGCTACTGCACATGCTTTAATTTGCTTTTGAATTGTTAATTGCTGGAATATAGAAACTCAACTGATTTTATACCCTGAAATGTTCCTAAAATTAGCACTAATAAATTTTTTTGTGTGGATGGTTCACCTTTCTTTTTTTTCTCCTCAGGACTGCGATCCCAGGCCCTTCGCCCTGAGCCACATCCGCAGCCCTTTTTCTTTCCTCTGTTTCTTTGTATGTGTTTGTTGTCTTTGACACTGTTTACTTGTGACATGGTCTCATTGAATTGCTAAACTGCCTAGGATTGAGTCTGAACTTGTGATCCTCCTGCTTCAGCCTCCCACAGTGCTGAGGTTGCAGAAATCTGCCACCACACCTGTCTTGTGGTACTTTTTTTTTTTTTTTTAGGGCTTTCTACATGTAGAATCATGTCATCTGTGAGCAAAGACAGTTATGTTTCTTTTGTTTGCCTGGTTGCTCTGTCTAGAACTTCTAGCACAATGATAAACAAGCATCTTTATTCCAGATCTTAGGGAAACTTTTTAACCTTTCACCATTAAGTGTGATATCACACTTAATGTGTTTTTAATAAATGTTTCTCACCATGTTGAGATGGTCAGGGTATTTATTATGAGTCAGACTTTTAGCTAAGACCCTAAATTTAGGGAAGCGGGCTTAACAGAGACAGTCAAATTTTAAAGATCTGCAGGCCATGTTTGGTGGTATACACCTGTAGTTCCAGAATTTAGGACACTAATGCAAGGAGAATTGCCATTAGCTGCAGGCCAGCCTGGGGTGCACAGTAAATTCAAGGCAGCCAGAGCTACAAAGTGAGACCGTTCCACTTGTTAAACAGAACAGCCAGGAAACCATTCATAGCTTTTCTAAAATAAAGATCCCCATAAATATCAAAATTCCATTTCATAGTTCATAGGGGTAAGTGTGTAAACCATAGCTGATGTGGAATGGACACCCCGGTGTCTTCACTGCTAGAGCCACACATGACCTTCTTCATCTTGACCCACAGCTCACCGGCCTGTGACCTAAAGCCAGAAATTCCACCGTCTGGGTGATACAGCCACAGGTGCTGACCAAACTTTTCTCTAGTCACCAGGTATCCTCCTGCTGACACACTGATCCTTAAAAGTTAGTCCCAGTAGGTCAAGGGCCACATCCTTAAGGTTACAACATTCGCATAGACATCTTGATAATGTCTTAGCGGGAACACCTGAGTCACAGTCTGGTCCACACTGATAGCTGCTTTCTGTAAATCTTCCTTAAGTGACTTGACTTGTAAAAGCAGAGGGCTGTGTTCATCGTTGTGGTGAGCAGTTTCCACTGTGTCTCCAAGCTTGATGTGAGGAAACACTTCGGGGGTCACAACTAGCTCATCATCACTACCCCCAAATCCTCTTTTGTGGATGACCAGTTCATAGACCTCTCTTGTTCTTATCTCTGAAGTTATAGCTTCCTTCAACTGTTCCAGCCTTGTGATAGAGAAGTTATCTTGTGTCCTTGAGAAACCACGCTGCTCCTTAGCTCTGCCCCAGGGCCCTGCCACTTTCAAATTAATGTTATTTTGGTTTGTTTTTGTTCGGAGACAGAGTCTTGCTATGTAGTTTTGGGCTGGCTTTGAATACTCCATGTAGCCCAGGCTGGCCTCAAATTTGTGATGATCTTCCTGCCTCGGCCTCCCAGCTGCTGGGTTACAGGCATGTGCCACCGTGCTCTGCTGGTTAAAATTAATATAAACTTGTTTGACTTCATAATATACATAGATTGCATTATTGAAAGCTGTTTTGAAAGCTTTGCATGGCTATTATACATAATACAGTTAATGTTATGTTTCTCTTTTGATAGTTCTATTATTAAGTAAGCCAGAAAATCAGATGAGGAAGTCCTTGTGGTGTATGTGTGTGAACAGGGGGTAAATAGAATTTTACCTTAATAAGATGAGCCCTGTTTAGAATAACGACTGTTAATTGAGGGAATAACACGTGCCAGACAATCTTTAAATACACTAACGTACTTAATCCATGCTATAATTCTATGAGGTAACTGTTATTTCCACTTTTTAAGATTAGTAAACTGATATTCGGAGATGTTTAAAAACTTGCTTACGCTCACATAGTAAGTAAGTGGCATAGCTACAATTCAAACTCCAAGCTCTCTGACTAACAAATTAGCATTCTTCTCACATACCAGCCTTGACGCAGAGGAGGCACCTACGCGTGGTGAGTCTTAACAGTGTCAAAATATCTTTTCTTTTGAGACACCACTTGTCTGTAATTATTACCTGCAAAATCTTCTTTGAGCCTTGAGGCTAGATTAAGGTCTTGCTTATGTAAAGCAATAAAATGGTCCAATCTTAGTTTCCAGTGGTGGCAACATTTCTTGGGAAATTAGTCATTGGAAAAAAGTGAGTTACTTGAATAAAAGGGAAAAAAAACCCCAAAATGAGAGTTTTTGATGCTTTATCTTTTCTTAATGCAATTACTCAAGTGATTTGGATGATGAGCAGAAAGAAATAAATGAAAGTGTTATTCACTTTTGAAACTCTATTGAATTGGTATTCTTGAGTTTTACCTTTAAGCAGTCATGAAGGCGTCCCAAGGAAGACCCGGAGGTGGAAGAGGTTAAGCAGGATTTTGTTTCATTGGTGGACTACAGGAGCCTTAATGATATTTTTTCTCTGGAGGAGAATGGCAATTTCAGAGACTTAGCCAGTCAATCATTTTTCCCCCTGTGTACAGAGGATAGTTACAAAGTTAAAATTTTTGTTCCAGTGCTGTGGCATTCAGAAACAGTCAAAATGGTAAACAGATAAACTAAATTTGGCTGTTGCTGTGTGCTAACTATAGCGATGAACAAAAGAAGCATAATTTCTAATCTCATGGGAGTTATAGTTTACACATAAAAGTGCTTAGTATCTTCACATGTAGGATGTCAGGGCTTGCAAAGAAGCATCACATCCAAAGAAAATTTGCGACTCAGGGGGACAAAAACTGCCTTTAAAAGGCCTGTGGAACAGCCCACATCTGAGAGTGCTCAGAGAGACTGTGGGAAGACAAGATAATGGAAAGAAAAAAAGACACCAGTGTAACTGTCAACTGGTTAAAGGTATTGATAGCATCAAGAGATTGCACTGCTCTGAACTGGGGCTGTTGGTGCCTGGGCATTAAAAGCTCTGACCAGAATGGGTACACAGTGGTTTAATGCAGATCATCTTTTATTCATTGGTGACTTGAGCAGGAACCGATGAACTTCAGCAGTCAATAACATCTACCTTTTTCTGAAGAGGCATTCACACCAATTAAAAATGTATTTATTTATTTTATTTATATATAATGTAAAATTAACTACTTTAAAGTGAAAATTTCAGTAGCACTGAGTACATTTATAATGTTGTATAACCATCACCTCTAATTAGTGCCATTTTCATTGCTCCTAAAGGAAATCCCATAATCATTAAGTAAGTAGTTGTTTCTTATCACCCTTCCCCCATGGCTCTTGCAACTGCCAATTTGTGTTCGGTTGCTGTGGATTTACTAAATATAATCATATAACAATCAACCTTTTGTGTCGGCTTCTTTCACTTAGCAGAATGTCTTTGGGGTTCACTTGTCTTGTAGCATGTACCAGTACTTCATTATTTTTTTGTGCTTATATTCCGTTATGTGTATATACTACATTTTTGTTGGATCTAGTTTTCTACTGGTAGACATTTGGACTACTTCTTTTTAGCCATTATAAATAGTACTTCTGTGAACATATACATACGTACTTATTTGCACACTTACTTTTAATTTTGTTGGGTGAAACCAAGGAGTAGAATTGCTAAGTCATGTGGTAATTCTATGTTTAACATTTTGAGGAAAACCAAACTATTTTCTACTGTAGCTGAACTATACATTCTTATCAGTAATATAGGAGGGTTCCTGTTCTTTCATGTCTTTTCCCAACATCTGCAGTATTCTTTTATGTTCTTTATTTTAATATAGCCACTGTAGTGAGTGTGACATGGTACTCCATTAAATATTGATTTATATTTCCCTAATGAGTAGTGATGAACATCTTTTTATGTGCTTGTTGGCCATTTGAACATTTTGTTTGGAGGAATACCTATTCAAGTCCTTGGACCATTGTAGAAATTGAGTTGTGTATTTTTTGTTGTTGAGGTGTCATAGTACGACATGAACCAAGTAGTTTAGCTGTGTTTTGTTGCAAATACAATGCTTACAGCAGTTATGGTGGTGAGCACAATGGTAAGACATAGCGAGCAGAGAAAAGGGGGAACTTAAGGTGTGGGTAACATCATCATGGATAAATACATCTACATCATAACGCAGAAGAGGAAGTGGCAACTCTTTGATGGCATTTGATGATATGTATTCCTAGAATTTGTGACCTCAACTTCTCACACACTGCTCATGTGTAGCTCATTTTAAGAGCTATTGTTTTTAAGTCCCCTGAACACACAAATTATCTTGCTTAAACTTCATAGTCAGGCTGGATTTTACTGTTACTGTAATTTGTGTGTGTGTGTGTGTGTGTGTGGTGCTTGGGACTGAACCCACTATTATCCTAATTTTACAGGTAAGAGCTTGGGGGAATTAAGGAACCGGGTCAGAGTCACAGCTGAAGAAGCCTGTGGATGAAGTGTTCCTTCCTCACAGGTCCACGCCCTCCCTCTGTTACTTCATGGATGGCTCTTGGCTGCCTAACTGCTGATGCCCCCACCCCTCTCCCTTCTTCAGCGAGGCCTTCCCCGCCAGTCCTCGCTCCACATTGCTGACGCGGCGTTTTATCTTAAATGTAAATCTTACCATGCCACATCCCTGCTTGAAGTCTTTTAATGGCTTGTCATCTTTCAGAACCCCTTATCTTCCCTTTTAAGTTACCATCTTTGTGCTTTGCAGCTATGTCAGACAGCTCCCGGTTCCTGGAAACTGTCAGGCTGCTGCATAACCTCGTGCTCACGACAGAGTTCCCTCTGCCAGGAAAATATGAAAGCCTCCCCCACCCCCGGCCCTCTCTAATGAACTTTCCCCCTGCCATCAAATGCATAAATATTGGCAAATGAGGGAGTCAAGGGGAAAGGAAGAGAGCAAGCTGACATTATTTACGTGCCTCACCTTGACTACCTAGAATATCCAAGGGAATCGACTAAAGCTAATGTGACAGTCTCTAGTCAGCTACAAGGGTTCCTAAAAAAAAATCAGTGGATATAATAAGCAGCAGTAACTAATTGGAAAATGTAATGGAAAAAGAATCTTACTCGAATAGCATAAAAATGATAAAATATCAGAGAAAAAACTTAAAAATATGTAAATTGGTATTTAAAAGCTTTTAAAAATGTTACTGAAAGGAAAAGAATATGAATCCATGAAAATATAGTGTGTCATCTTGTTATGACTGATTTTATTATATTTTGTTTTGTTTAATAGTATCAAATTTGAGGGTATAGGCAACCACTTTGAAGGCAACCAGATACTCTATGATGCCCATTATGGTTTGACTATTATCTTCTTTGGAAGTCCTGTAAGATCTTCAATGTGTGTTTTATTGGTCTTGTTCTGTACTGTTTTGTTCAATTCTTTTATACTAGCTGATATAGGCAACTCTTTTTAGGATAACAAGAGGCATAATGGTAACCATTGTTGATCACCTAGTAATCTCTTTTTGCATTATATACTATGCCCATCATCCTGTTCTAACTGACTCTGTTTTGCTTTGTCACATTGGGTTTTTCTTTGTTCTGTTTTGTTTTTTCTCTTTTCTTCTTCAAAGAAAAAGTTATAAGAACTGTGGGAGTAATGGAAATCAAAATGTGTATTGTTAGTGTAAAAAAGAGAGGAAAGAAAGTGATCTAAAGGATATAACTGCAAGTATATTTAAGTGTGTAGGATAGAAAACCATATTACTGAGCTTTTGTTGGATCATTGAACAGAACTGTCTGCAATCTCACTGTATTAATGTCCACTTTGTACGCTTTAATTTTGTAACCTGGACAACTGTTTCTGAGATGACAATATGTAATCCATTAACTAGTGAATTCTTACTGTATATTTTTTCTCTTGAAATTCTGTATTACTTGTAGCCTTTTACTGTTTTGTTTTGTTTTTCTCTTTAAATAAAAAAAAAGAAAATATAGAGTGTCTTTGTAGAGAAAGTTTAATGTGGTTTTTACGAGCCTGAAATTTGCCTGCATTTGAACACTGTATTGGAAATTTGCATCACTGTGGGAAGATTTAGTTTCCTTGTTTGCAAAGTAAGAGTGATATTGTTAGCTAATTTCTATATCATATATGGGAGTTGAATCAAATAGTATGCTTAGAACACTCAACCTAGGGTCAGTGACATAGTAAATACTTAATATGTAATACTTTACAAGGAGGCAAATTATCTTTAAGCTAATCTGTGTGTTTATTAATGAAGTTCTAGTTAAGCATTTGTTTCTGTGTGTGATTGCAGTTTTATGGAGAATTCATCTTTTAAAAAAATTTTATTTTATTTTATTTTAAAGAGAATAAAACAAAGCAAATCAGAACAGATGCAAACAACATAGCACTTCACAAGACAACTCGATATCAACAGTACCTACCATAATGTCACTTTTCTTTGAAATAGTTGAGCATACCTTCACACACAATAATATATAATGTAACAAAATAGTATAAAACCATTCAAGAGAATGAAAGTATTACAGGACATTCAAAAACAAATAACAGTAAATGAACAATGGCTACTATAATATCTCATTTTCCTTAAAAAAATTGTTTATACTATAATACATATTAAAATCCAGTAAGACACAACATGGTAGAACCAATGGAAACAGAGGGACAAAAGCATGGTAGGACTTCAAAGCAAGATGATATTAAATCAGCAATGGCTTCCATATGCCTTGTTTTCTTCAAAGTAGCTGTTTATACAATCACACATAATAAAATCAAGTAAAACAGAATAAAACCATCCCAACCAATGAATAAGAATCCACCTTTAGATGGCTTATTTTCTGATTTCATGATTTTGGAGTCACGTGTGTTTTTAGTTGTGTCTCCCAATATAAATGTCTTGTTTTGCTTTTGCTTTTACCTGGTATTTGTTCCCTCTCTCTCTTATTTTCCATTTTTTAATCAGTTACCTTTTGTTGTACACACACAAACTTAAAATAAGTATTCTTCTATCCTACTCAATCCTAGCCAAGAAACAAACATTACCAGTCGCCCCAAGGCTCCTCCCAAAGCCCCTTCCTGGCACCCAGCACTCCCTTCTCAAGGATGTCTGCTTTCTAACCTCACAGATTATCTTTGCCAGGTTTTGGACTTCATATAAATTATGTATAAAAATACTGTACTATATATTTATTTCTGTTTTTTTCCCAAACATTATGCTTGTACAGTTTAATCAGGTTCTCTGCGTAGCTGTAGTGCTAAATTTTTAATTGCTATATTTATAATTTTTCCATGCTATAAATGTGAGTTATTTTTAGTTTATGGTATTAGTAACAATGTTGCTGAGGTCTTGTACGTGTCTTGATGCATATGTGATGGATTTCTGTTGGGTATGTATTTGAGACTAGGGCTGCTGAAAAGATGTTGAACTTTAGTGGATAACACTAGCGATCTCCCCAGATGGTCGGATATTCCTACCAGTGAGGAAAGCACGACGGTTTTCAGCACTCCGTGTCCTTGACAGCAGTTGATACGGTCAATTATATTAATTTTAGCAACTCCATTAGTCATGTAGTGTTGTTTCATTGTGGTTTGACTTTGTGTTTCCTTGTCATAATAGAATTTCCTCAAGTGCTTTTTGGCCACTTGAGTATCACTTTTTGAGTGTCTGTTCCAAGTCTTTTTTCAGTTTTTTAAAATGTGGCCTCATTGTCTCTTTTCTTCAGTTTACAGAAGTCTGTTATGTATTTTGGATTTTAATTTCTTGGTTGCTGCATGTATTAATATCTTTTCCCGGTTTGTATTTTACTTTTTTATTGTATCACTGGCATCTTTTGATGTGCTGAAATGCTATATTTTATTGAAGTCAAATTCATTAAGTTTTAAGTTTTTTCTTTTATGGATAATGGCTTTGCATCTAATTTAAATAATCTTTAGCTATATTCTGATATAATGGGCATTAGGGCTTCAATATATGAATTTTAAGAGGGGACAACATAATTCAGCTCAGAACATTGGACTTTTAAGTTTTTTTCTTTTGGATACAGGGTTTCACTGTGTAGTTCAGGTTGACTTTGAATTGACTGTCACCCAGGTTGGCTTTGAACTCGCTGAAATCCTCCTGTGTCCATATTTAAAAACTTTTAAAACTGTTACTGAAAGAAGGAAAAAGAATATAAACTCATGAAAATATAGTGTGTCTTTGTAGAGAAAGGTTAATGTGTTTATGAGCCTGAAGTTCGCCTGAGTTTGAATGCTGTCTTGGAAATTTGCATCACTGTGTTTTTCTTATAGGGGTAGTTATAGCGGTACATACCTGTAACTTTAGCACTGCTGAGAGCTGAGGCAAGAGGATTCTGAGTTCAAGGGCAGCCTGAGTTATGCAGTAAGACTCTGCTTTTAAAACAGACACTGAGGCACTGGCTCAAGGCAGAACTTACACATCTGTGCTGGCCTGGTAGGTTGTGTGTGTGTCTGATTCCTTTTTCACCGATGACTTTTTGAAGTTTCCAGTGTCTCATTTAATTCTGATGGAAGACTGGAGTGGAGAGTAAAGAATACAGCCTCTCATGTAACTTTGCATAATATTTTGTATTTTTTGATATTATCACAAAATTTAAATTACTTATAGAATTTTTAAAGCTTTTTAAAAATTTTATTTAAAGGAGAAAAAAACAAAACAGTATAAGGGTACAAGTAATAAAGAATTTAAAAAAAACAGTAAGAAATCATTAGTTAATAGATTACATATTGTCATCTTAGAAATAGTTATTCAAGTTACAGGATTAAAGCATACAAAGTGGACATTCAAACAGTGAGACTGCAAACAGTTGCGTTCAATGATCCAACAAAAACCTAGTAATATGGTCATCTATCTTAACACACCTAAACACACTTGCAGTTGTATCCTTTAGAGCACTTTTTTTTCTCTCTTTTTTTACAACAAAATTTACACATTTTGGGTTTTATTACTCCCATAGTTATTACTGGTTTTTTTTGGAAGAGAATAAAACCAAATGTGACAAAACAAAGCAGTCAGTCAAAACAAAAGATGGACATAGTACATGATGTAAAAACAGAATACAAGGTAATCAACACTGGTTACCATAATGCCTCTTGCTACCTTAAAAAGAATTGCCTATATCATCAGGTATAATGCATTAAACAAAACAGTACAGAACAAGACCAATAAAACCTAAACATTGGAGACATTTCAGGACTTCAAAAGAAGATAATAGTCAAACCAGAATGGGCGTCAATAGTGAATCTTATTGCCTTCAAAGTAATTGCCTATACCCTCAAACTTGATACTATCAAACACAACAGAACAGAGTAAAATCAGTCAAAACAAGATGGTGGGAGCAATACAGGGCTTCAAATCAAGTTAATAGGAAATCAAAAAAGTTACTATAATACATCCTGCTAATTTTTTTGATTTTTTCCCTTAATTAAAAAAATAATATTCATAAATAAATAAATAATTACTTTTTTAAAAAGAGGGAGATTGAGATAAAGAGGACATAACAACATAACAATATGGGTCAAAGCATAACAATTTCAGCTTCACCACAAGATAACCCGACTTACCATAGTGTCTCTTTCCTTGAAATATTTGAGTATAACTTCCTATGCTATAGACTTTAGCAGCCAGCCGTTACCCAGCCTCTGCCTCAGGCACAGTACTGTGCCAGCCCCCCGCCTTGCCCTCTCTCTACCTGCTGGGTACGTGCTCCAGCCACTGGCTGCTTTTGACTTGTCATTGTTTTTCCACAGTGCCAGTCTCCTTTTCACTTTTGCTTTTCTTGCTCTGCTAGTTAGTTATGTTCCTCCACCTTTTTGGCTTGCTGGAAATTTTAGACCTAATCATGTTCCTGAGTGTAGTTTCTCTTACTATCCTGTATCTTTCTTTTGCATCATTTATCATAAATTAAAGGATTATTTTTGAAATCAGTTGTTTTATTCCAGATGTGTTTTGTTTAGGCAGGGGCCACAGTTGTCTTGCTTGCTAATTAATTAAAAAACCTAGCAGTGTACTTTACATATCATGGGTTTTGGATGAATACTTGTCAAAGGAATCAATGTGTTCAGTGAATGAGAGTTTTTTGTTTTTTCCTTGTGCACAATCTCTGATTCTCTTAAGTCCCTTCATGAATCTTAGGAGTCTGAGTCTCCCATGTTGGGTACTATAAATTCCTTTCCATTCCTCTTTAGAACTGCATGGACTTAGACCTTGTAGGCATTGTGGATTGGTGGTCCTTTATATTCAGACTGCATTCTGAGAGTACCATATGTGGAACGTGTCCTTTAGAATTCCTGTTGCCTGAATTCTTTGAAGGCCCTTTGTCCACAAACAAAGGAGGGGTTTAAAGACTTAGAAGGGTATTGGTAGGAAAGGTAATTATTTCCTGAGCAGAGTGCTGCCTGGGAAACTAGCTGTCTCCTTAGGAGCCTTTTCCTCTATGTTTCTTCCAGGGTCTCATCATCCTACATATTCAGAGCATCAGGTGCAGACTGGTCTCTTGCCACCTCCCTGGAGTTACATTGTTGGGCAATTTCCTGTCCAGAGATGCTCATGAGATTATGCTGCAATCTCAATTCAAGTATCCTAAGGAGTGGAACTAACCAAATTGAACCCTAGAGAATGTGTTTTAATACATAAGAACACTGCTAAGTAACTGCTGTGTTCATCAGAGGAAGAAATCATTCACTATAAAATTCATGTTATAGGACAATATTTCCAAGCAAGATCATTATGAGAATTGCCTAAATAGAATTCAGCTTTTATGGATTTTTTTTTAAAAAGGACTCATGTATTCATCATACTAAGAGAAACATTTCATTTTGTTTAACTAAAAGGTCAGAGCAGTTTGATGTTCAATTACAGAGGAAATATGTTGTGAACATACTCATCAGAACTTAACGGATGGCTTTAGGTATGCAAAACTCCAGCAGTGGCTGAAACTCCTACTCCATGATTTGTAGTGGAGAATCTTTCCTGCTCCTCACTCTGTAATCAGACCTTATTCTTTAAGGGCATTTCTGAAAAAAGAGAAGCCGTTTGTACAAACATTCCATTTTTGTTTGTCAAAGGGCAATTTGCGAATGAACAGTATACTCTAGGAAGTAGAGCTCTTCCAGTCTCAGAGAAAAGTGACTGTAGTTGGGACTTTACATATGTTTCCTTTTTGAGATATCAGCTACAGAATTGTTTATGACTATCTTTAGCATGAACAGGAAGCTTATGATGAAATGGAGGGCAATAGAGTTAAAATGTTATAAAACTGATGGGAAATGTGTTCCAAATGATCCAGTGACTTTAAAAAATCTATTTAAAAACATGAGAATGATGCATCCTTGGTGGTGTTTTTTTTTTTTTTTTTTTTTTTTTGGGTAGCATTTCTGTGCTAACCCTAATTTCTGGCTGTGTAACAGGCTGCTCATGCTCATTATATGTGATGAGATTATCTGGGTGGGACCAAGGTTGCAGTATTTTTGTATGTTTGTTTTGTTTTTGTTTTTTGAGACAAGGTCTCCCTATGTGGTTCAGGCTGGACCTGAACTCACTATGTAGCACAGGCTGGTCTTGAATCCCAGTGATCTTCCCACTGGGTCTCCGGAGTACTGGAATTGAGCCACCACATCCCACACAGGTTGCAGTGTTTGAGTTCAGAAGGAAAAAGTGTTTCTTTGTGAGAAACTTGTTCCCATTAAGTTTGAATTAGGAATGCTGACTTCTTCACAGTGTCTTGACCTTAGTCTAACTCCATCGCTAACTTTATTTTTTAAACAACTTGCTTTTTGAGTAATCTAAGGAGACAGACAAATGTTGAAGGGTAAATTTTCAAATATTCATATTGCCCTCTAAGGAGGTACCAAGCACTCTATCTTTCTAATTTCCTCTAAGTTTTGCATCTGCATCATAAACTAACCCCATCAGTCAGCATAGATCATGCTATGCTGCTTTAACAAACAAACAAAATCTTAAAATCATCTGATATCGGTTTAAGAATTTCTGAAATTGGAAGACAATAAGCCAACCATACTGAAGACAGGAAAAGTGTTTTTTATTCCCTCTTCCCTCGGGAACAGATAGTGTTGGAATGAGGGGTGTTGCCATCTGCTGGGCTCCCAGAGTGAGATGAATAGCACAGCCCCAACTGGCTCGCTCTGCAAATAAACTTTTGTTCTTATAAGCCACAAAGATTTAGCAGTATAACCTAGTTTATTCCAACTAATACAACATCTGATGTAGCTTTATCAATGGACATGCAAGTGTTCATTAGGTTAAATACTCAGGAGTACTCAAGGGTCAGAGGCATCATGTATGAGTTTAAATTCTCTCTGACCATCATTCTGACCCCTCATTTGGTCTACCAGAGCCATGAAAGATTGACTTTTTTCAACAACAACTGGATCCTCATTCCAATGAAATCATTCTGTTCCTTTGTGGCTTTCAGAATGAACGTGGTCTTCACAAAGAGAATGATATAACTCTTTGGGAGGTGGTAGTGTGGTTTTAATAGTGTAGGTACAGTGATGAAACATCTTAATTTGCTTCAAACTAGGGAATTTCCCAAGACATAGGACTATCTGTGGTAAAACCATGAAGTAATCTGTTGACTGCTTTAATGGTGGAGATGGAATTTCTTAGCAACACTTAGGAATTATACAATTTAGATTCTCACTGCACCTTGTAATTCTTCCTATCATAATATTTATCATATTGTGTGGTAAATGACTCTTACTATTTAGTGTGTATCTGCACATAAAATTCCGAATTCCTGAGACCAAAGACCATCCTTCCCATTCTGTGTTCTGGAAAGCTTGTATGATTCTTGTCATGTCAAAAAAGCACAATGAATATTTATTGAGTAGAAGAATGAATGTTGTTGCTCTGTTGTTTCTCATTCCAAAACTTGGTGTGATGTGATTGATTTTTCCTCCTTTGAGAATATGATTTGGGTTTTTCTCCTGTGAAGCTTTTTCTCCTAATAGCAGCCAATCTGCCTTGACACCAATTCAACTATAAAGAAAGGTAAGGATCTCGCTTCACTACAGCTATAAATTTGTGTAAAGCTTTCAGCGTGACCAATGGTATGAGATTACATAAATTCAGCAGTGAGTTTCAAATTGACTCTTTATTAGACTTACTAATTGAATCTCCTTGTTTGGCATTTGTTTAAAGACAGAAGGTCACGGGACAAATGGTGGGCATCTGAGCCTGTGGAAACATATGTTATAAATTTGGTTTAGCTGTTTCTGGTAACTGGGATTATTGTGACCGAAGACCCAGGCTTCCCAAGTCTGCCCTCCACCCTTGGGAATGCACAGCACTGTGCCCTCCAAAACCAAAGGCAAAAAAGAAAATCTCCACGGGCATGCTTCACTGATGAGCCACATTCATGCCCAGTTAAGGGCAGCAAACCCTGGACAGAGAGACTTCAGAGAATTAGAAATAGCTAAAATCCACTTGGGTATTTTCGCAAGAGTCTTAAGAGGTATGCTGAGAAAGAGCTTGGTGGTTCTTGACAATACTTACAGACTAACTGCTCAGACATCTTTGTTTTCACTGGTCATCTCTCCCAAGTAACTAAACACTTCTGAGAAGTGATTTAAATTCTATACAGAGACCCTGTGGAGCAGTGGTGGATCACCGAAATTGTATTAAGACATGTAAAAACTCTATACTTATTTTCTTCCTGTATAAAATGGGTTTCATTATATTTGCCTTTCTTACCTCACAGTATAGCTTATGAAAGTCAAAAGAGATGGAGCCAGTAAAAAAATATATAAATTCATCAAGATTCTTTCTAACCTACAAAGAAAATGTACTTAAGTTTGCTTTTGCCTTAGGATTTCCTTTTATTTATTCCAATGCTTTCCTCATCACAAGAAGGGAATCAGCATGAGCTGTGCAGTTGTGTGTGTGCTGTCCTTCTGATGGCCTTGTGATGTGGACACCATTGTCTTAACTTTATCTACAGGTTCCAGGTCACTATGATTCACCAACTTGTCCAAAGACATGCAGCTCGATAATAGGTTTAATTTCAAGTGTACCTACTTCATTGACCATGCATTTTTAAATTTTCTTTTCTTTTATTTTATGGAAAAAAGACAAAACAAAATTTCATAACTAAGTAATAGGAGAATAACAATAGTTGTTAGAACATATGTTATTATCTTTTGTAGTTGCTCAAGGTACAAGATATGGGTATAAAAATTTCTCCAGTTGGTATTAGTACAAACCTTCTTTTTTAATGATTTGAGAGACCCTAATAGCATAACTGTCTGCATTTTTCTCTACTCTCCTTTTCCCTTTCACCCATCCTATTTCCTTCTAAACAATTTCTTCTCATTTCACATCTATTGTACATTTTAGACCTTATTTATTCCCTCAGCCTCTCACACAAGGGAGACAGTATGAGGTTTACACACGTGGGTCTGACTTATTTCGCTTACGAGTATAGACCATGCATTTCTACCCACTGTACTATGTTCAAGTTTTAAATAAGTCTTCTCCATTGTTTTTTGTCCTCTTGGACTTACTATATAAGTTCAACTGTTTTGTTTTCTAGATTTTTATTATACTCTATCTTTTATCACATCCAACTCCATATTCCAGTGTAGTATTCCTTTCCATTCCTTGGGTCTTTGTGCTTGTTTTTAATGGGACATTTCTCGAGTCAATAATGGGTAAAGCAACATGTCCAGGTGTAGGTGTTCTAGTCTGGGTACCAGGACATGATGTAGTGTCCAGATGTTTTGTCAGTGCTCGACATGGTGGTTGAGTACCCTTAGCTCTTTTGGTGGAAGTATGACAGGTCTAGTGCAATTCTGCAGCTATGGCCAACAACTGTGTGGTCAGCCTCTAGGGAAAACAGTGTCTCAATGTATCTTAAATCCATTCATTTATTCATCCAATAAATATTTAAAGATACTTATGCTAATCTCTGTGTGCTGTAAATGGACTAGAATGGAACATCCAAGCCTGTTTTCACGGAGCGTATTGAGTACTATGGAGAGGCAGCTGATATGATACTTTAGGTGGGAAGTCTATGTAGAAAAATCAAGCCAGCCACGGAGGATAAGGAAGACTAGACAGAGCATATACGCCTTTTTAATATAGAATCATCAGGGATATCTTTGATAAGGTGACATTTGAGCAGGAACTTGAAGATTATCTCAGGGAGAACATTCCAGGCACGGTAAACAGCAAAAGCAAACACAGGCGGTGCCATGTCTGAAGTATGCAGATGCCTCTGCCACAGCAAAGTGGGAGTTCAGGGGTTTGGGGAAGATGAAGTCAGAGACAGGAAGGTCAGGGCATCGAGGTGAAGGAGAAACAGTCTTGTCATAACAGTTAGACCTTTGGATATCATTCTGTGTGATACAGGAAGCCATGGAGAGTTATGGGCAAAGGACTGGCCTGATAGGACTTCATGCTTCCAGAACTCACTCTGCTCTGCGGAAGCCATTCCTACAAAGGGATGGTGGGGAAAGAGGGGCCAGGTAGAAAGCTATTGTAATAATGCAAGTGAGAGGTGATGGTGGCACAGGTCAGAGTGATGATGAAGATGAAGATCAAATGTGGCTGGGTCCTACAGAAAGAGAAGCGTTAACAGTAAGTCCGAGATTTTCAGCTTGAAAGACTGAAAGAACTGGATGAGCGGAGTCGCCTTTCAGAGAGACAAGGAGTACCGTGGGAGGAGCATATGCATGTGCTTGTGTGTGAGTGCATTTACACCACTACACCTTTTATATGTGGTGATAGAAAAGCAGAAGTCAGTATACTGTATTTTTGCATACATCCAAGTAAGGGTATCAAGTAAGGGTATCAAGTAGGTAGCTGGGTATCAGCACAGAGTGACCAGGGAGAAGAATTTGGAGTTGGAATTAGTTAAACATTTATGGTCATTAAGCATCTTAGTGCTAAATGAGAATATATAATACATCTGTACCCATCCATCCAGTAAAGGACAGTAATCACTGAGACAGCTATTTTGGGTTTTGGTGGTTGTATGGCTGCAGCTACTGTAAATACTGGGCCCCTGTTTTGGAGGTCTGCTTGCAATTATGTATTCTTGTACATGTGGTCACTGAAAAGGGTCATTGGAGAAAACCACACAAAAAGACTTTTTATAATTAAAAGATCTTCCGGCAAATGGCTAGTCACTCCTAGTATAGAAAATTAGGTGGAATTTTGTCAGATTAGGGGGATTTCTTTAAGGAGAGGAGAGCAAAGGAATCATATATGTCTGATAATATAGAAACAAAGTTCCAAAAATTCCTAAACCACAGATACCCAAATCATTACCATGTGCATTTGTCAGTTTGCAGGAACAGACTCTGAATGCATATTAACAAAATCATCTACACAACACATAAAATCTTCCCTTTGGAACTCTTTGTTTTTTAATTGTAATTGGTGATTAGTGTTCTAGGTCACCTCAAAGAAATTTTGCTCAACTCATGATGCATCTCAAGGTTGAATCTGATTCTACAATCTTCAACCTTCAATCATGATATTAAGTTTTCTTCAGTTGAAATTCTGATCAGCTTCTTTAGTTCATAGACCACCAAACTCACGTGTGCAAGAATGGTGAAACAAGAGTAGATTTTAAAAAGTATAGTCTTGTTTTATCCCGTGAACCCCTGGTCACCCCCTTTTCCCCTCCTCTCATTCCAAGTGTGGTTAACTAGAAATGGGTCTCTAGTTTCCAAGGCGATATATAGTCAGAGAACAAAGATAGCAAATTTTCAGTTAAGATGAAGAGATTAAAAATAATAATATCAGAGAGAAAAGGCTCCTTTAGGTGGGATTGTAAGGGAACAACTGGACAGGCTGAGACTCATGCGGTCCTGAGAAGAAACCTTAGCCTGCACCCCTACCTCATTCTTTCTGAAGATGTGAGTGACATAAACCTGATTTTTCTAAATACTACATATATTCAAGCTAGATCCTTTAAGTTCTAGAAGAAGCTAACTGTTTCCTCTGGCTAGTTTCAGATGAAAGGTTCTGTCTTTAGTTACTTGCAAATTGCTGAGTCACAGTATCTAGCACCCACAACTCTAAGGGAGCAAAGGTTTATTTTGCCTTGCAGTTTGCAGTGTTTTAGCCCTGCAAGCACTGGCTCCAAGGTAGGGTGGCGTGGCTGAGAAGCATGGCAGGGGAGAAACAGCTCATGGCATGGCAGTGGGAAGCAGAGAAAGAGTGCAAGGGAGAAGGGAGGGAGACACATCCTTCCAGGTCACCCCCCAGTGACCCACCCCTTCCCAGCATTACATTTAGCTATAAACTCATCAGTGGTGTAATCCTCAGATTTTCAGGCTCCTATGATTAAATCACCTCCCCGTGAGGTTTTGAGGGGACATCCAGATGAGCCTATTATAGCCTCTGGGTCAGATCTGTCACCAGCAGAGCAGCCAGGATGTCCGGTTGGGCCACTGCGCTACGGAAGGAGGTCTTGGCAGAAGCACAGGGTTCCAGGCTTTCTTTGCAGAGCATGCTCTAGAAGGGATGCTTTTCTTCTGCTTCCTGGTAGTGGGGGAAGGATGGGCTGAAGGTGTCCATGTTGAGAGAAGCCGCTCCCTTGGCAGCCCCAGTGGGTCAGGGTTCCTCTGCCTGTGATTTTGCACATTTTTTTTAATTTGGTGGTAGGAAGAGCCTTCCTTATTCCTGTCAGTGTAGATTTAGTGTCTACTCCTTTAACATCAGTCTTATTGCAGTTATAGGATTTACTCTGCTGTATTATTTTCTGGCCTGTTTGTCCTACTACCCTGTGAGCCTTTAAGAGAACAAAGATCAAGTTCGAACTGTCCATACCTGAGACCCCAGGATGATGCTTGGTTATGGCAAGAGTAAATATTTGATCCAACACAAAACAAAACAAGGGTGTTTGCTTTCTATACCACCTGCAGCCTCTTCCCAGGTGAGTAATGAGGGGAGGAGGAGGAAAGTGATTGGCCAAAGCGGTAACCACCTTCTGTTCAACAGGTGCCGAATAACAGGGACTGTACCCTCCTACAGAGACTTCTTTGCATTTTTTCTTTTTCAAGTAACAGATTGAGACCTATTTTCTCCAAAAAGCCTTCGCAGATTACCCGTCTTACAATCTGTTAGTCTTCTTTTTCTTCAGACATTTCCTGTTGTCATTGTGACTGTAGTCATAAGTATGCGTTCCTGGATTTTACAGTCATTCCTTCTTTTGGCCATATTGTGTCTTTAGGAATCACGCCTTTCATAAAACAGAACATTCTTTTCTCTAATGACAATGTCGCCGTTAAAATTAAAGGCAGATCTTGTTAAATGAAATAGGCCAGACCGGGGGAGGGGAGGAGAAATGGGCCAGACAAAAAAAGTAAAATATCATATGTTTTGTCTCACATCAAGAATCTAGAATAAAAAGAGAGATGACTTGAAAGTAGAAGGCAGACCTAAAGAAGGGGAGGAGATCAGGAGAGGGTAGAGGTACTAATAAGGAAAAATTATGGACCAAGAAAGCTGTCAGTATCAAAATATAATCATATTCATTAATATTTCAGAAAGACAAAGTTATAACCACAGTGCTCTAAAATAATATAAAGTCAAGGCCTATATAAAATAGTCATCAAGGCCAAGGCTTATATAAAATAGCCATGAACACACACTTCTACAAGAGACTTAGAATTATGTAAAATTTATGTAAAAAAAGACATTATATCCTATACTACTACAATTTTTCCTAAAATTAATATACATATTAAGATGAATATTTTTAACACATAACAATTATGTGTTCTCTTTTTCATGCATAAGTGGGATATTGGAAGGTTATTAAGATTGTTTAGGTCTTTTAAAATAAGCAATTCAGGCAAGTTGGAGTTTTAATTAATTAAGTTTATTAGTACATTTTAAGTACACATAATGGTCCCTTTCATCATAGAGAATTTGTACTTGTACATGACATATCTTGATTCTTTTTTTCCTCATTTTCCCTATCCTCCCGTCAGCTCCTCTTCCTCTTCCTATTTGCAAAAGCTTTGTTTCCAATTTTCCTTCTTTTCTCATGTTTTTACTTTTGTCTTCGTCCACAATGTATTTATTTCATGTATTTATTTGCTATTTGTACTTCCTTTGATAACTGTCTATTCATTTTAGATGTCTCATTTTTAGATTGAGTCTTTAAATTTGGTGGCTCTGGTATTTTGAGTTCTTTATGCATTCTAGTTATTAATCCTTTGAGGAACAGGAGGCAAATTTTTTTCCCACATTGTTTTTTAATAAGAGATACCAGTTGTTGATTAGAATTTTGTAAATTCTAATCCTGTAAATTAGAATTTATCTTGTAAATTAGAATTTTGTTACTAAAGTCTTGCCTACACCGATGTATTCAAAAGTTTTTCCTGTTCTATCTTCCAGTAGATTAATGTTTGCTTTAATATTTAAATCTTTGATTTTAGTTTAGTGCATAGTGAGAGATATGGATCTAGTTTTAATCTTTGGCATGTGGAAGCCAGTTATTACAGAACCAGTTATTAAAGAGGCTATTTTCTTCCAGTGAATGTGTTTGGCTTTTTCGTTACAGATAAGGTGGCTGAGTATGTCTGTAGTTGTTTCTGCATCTTTGAGCCTGTTCCACTGATCCTCGGGTCCGTTTTGTTGCTAGCACCATCCTGTTTTGATCACAGTAGCTGTGTAGTACAGTTTCAAGTCAGGGATTATGACGCCCCCTGCTTTACCTTTGTTGCCCAGAATTGCCTTTACTATTCTAGGTCTCTTCTAGTTTCAAATTATTTTAAACATTGTTTTTTCTAATTCTGTGAAGTATGCTGTTGAAATTTTGATTTGATTGCATTAAATTTGTATAAAAACTTTGGGAGTATGACCATCTTCACTACGTTGGTTCTTCCTATGCAAGAGCAAGAAATGTCTTTCCATGTCATGATATCCTTTTCAATTTCCTTTTTCAGAGTGGTCTAGTTTTCAATGTAAAGGTCTTTTATTTTCTTCATTAGATTGATTCCTGGGCATTTCATTTTTTTGGATACTATTGTGATAGGTATTTTTTCCCTAATTTCTCTCTTGGGGAGTTTATTATTCTTTTACAGAAAAAGTATTGATTTTCGAGTGCTGACTTTGGATCCAACTGTGCAACTGAATTTGGTTATTAAATATAGAAGTCTTTTGGTAGAATCTTTTGGGGTCTTCTATGTAGAGTATCAGGTCATTTGGAATAATGATAATTTAACTTCTTGTTTTCCTATTTTTATTCCTTTTATTTCTTTCACTTGTCTAATTGTTCTACCTAAAGTTTCTAGAGCGATTTTGAATAAGAGTACTGACCATGGACATCCTTGTCTTGTTCCTGATTTTAGAGTCAAAGTTTTCTGTTCTTTTCATTTCAATATGATATTGGTTGTTCTTTTCTTTTATTATAGATGACTTTTATCAAAGTGAGATAAAACCATCTATTCCAATTTTCGGTAGGATTATTATTTTTTTATCACAAATGGGTGTTGGACTTTGTCAAATGTTTTTTCTGCATTTATTAAGATGATCATATGGTTTCTGTCCTTGACTCGGTTAATATGATATATTATATTTATTGGTTTGTGTATGTTGAACCATCCTTCATTGCTGGGATAAATCCTACTTGGTCATGGTGTCTAATTTTCTTGATGATTTGCTGCATTCTATTTGCCACTATCTTGAGGATTTTTGAGTCAGTGTTTATTAGGGAAATTGACTTGTAGCTCTCTTTTCTGGTTGGATCTTTATCTGGTTTTGGTACTAAGGTAATGCTTGCTTCCAGAAATGAATTTGGAAGTATTGCTTCCCTTTTAATTTCAATAAAGAGTTTGAGATGTAGTGGCATTAAGTGTCTTCTAAATTTCTCATAGAATCCAACAGTGAATCCATCGGGACTTGGGCTTCTTTTGTTGGTAGATTTTTAATTACATTTTCAATTTTATTGACTGATATTGGGTTATTTAGAATTGTGTATGTTCTTGATTCAGATTTGGTAATTCATTTGTATCTAGGAATCTGTCCATTTCTTCTGTATTTTTTATCTTAGTAGGATATAGGTTCTTGAAGTAGAAATTGATGATTATCTGGATTTTTACAGAATCTATTTTGATCTCACCCTTTTCATTCCTAATTGCATGGATATGAGTCTTTTCTTTCCTTTGATAAGGTTGGCTAAGGATTTATCAATTTTATTTAATCTTTCAAAAAATGAACTCAATTTATTGATTTTTTGTATTGTTTCCATTGCATTAATTTCTGCTCTGATACTTATAAATTCTTCCCTGATATGAGCTCTGGGATTGACTTGCTCTTTTTTTTTCCTTTTTGAGACAAGATTTGATTCTGCAGTCCAGGATGGCCTTGAAGTCATTTTGTAGCCAAGGTGGCCTTGGCCTTGCAGCAATCCTCCTGCCCCAGCTTCCCAAATGCTGGAATGACAGGTGTGTGCCACCCTGCTCAACTCCACTCTTCTTTTTCAAGAAGATTGAGGTTCAATATAAGGTTGTTTGAGTTTGGTGTATTTTTCTGCTATGGAAATTCGACACTACAAATTTCCCTAGTAGGACTTTTTTCATTGTGTCCCATAAGTTCTGGTATGTTGTACTGGAATTATCATTCAATTGTAGAAACCATATAATTTCTTTTTTAATTTTATCTGTAACTTATTGGTTGTTTAGGAGGGTGTTATTCACTTTTTATGCATTTATGAACTTCTTGTGGTTTCTTTTACCTTGTGATTTCCAATTTCATTGCACTATTGTGTGATAATATTCAAGCATAACTTCAATTCCTTTGCATTTATTTAATCATGTGCTGTGAGGTAGAAATCTATTTTGGAGAATGTCCATGTGCAGCTGAGAAGAATGTGTATTTTGATGTTGTGGGGTGGAACACGCTGTAGACGCCTACTAAGTCCATTTGTTCAAAAGTTTGTTTCAGTTCTAACATTTTTTTGTTAATTTTTTGTCTAGTTGATTTGTCTATTTATGATAGTGGTGTATTTAGGTCCTCCATTATAATTGTATTAGTACTTATTTGAGTTTTCGTGTCTATTAATACATGTTTTATATAGTTGAGTGCACTGGTATTTGGGAATATATATTTGTAATTATTATCTTTTTCTCTTGAATTGTGCTTTTTGCAAAAGAAGAATAGCTATTCCTGTTTTTTTTTCTAGATTCCTGTTGCATGTTTCAGTCTGTGAATTTCTTTTTAAATTAAATGTGTTTATTGTAGTCAGAAAATTGCTTCTCAATCAAGTTTGCTGGTCTGTTTCTTTTTATTGGTGAATTGAGACCATTAACATTGATTGCTATAACTGATATGTGTTGATTTATCCTTGTCATGTTAGTTTCTTCTTGTTGGCTCCCCTTTACTCGTTCTGCTTAATTACTTGTCCTACCTGGTGGATTCATTCTGTTGGTGTTCATGGAGTTGAAATCCTTGTTATTTCTTTCTAGAATGTCCATCAGAACATTTTGGAGTGCTAGTTTTGTGGTCATAAATTTCTTCAGTTGTTCTTTGTTGTGAAAGTATCTTTTTTTTTTTTTTGGAAATATCTTATTTTTCCATCAATTTTGACAGATAGTTTTGCAGGGTGTGTTTATCTGAGTTGGAGGCTTTTTTTTTTTGACTTGAAATACTTCCCTCCAAGCTCTCCTTGACTTAAGAGTCTGTGTTGAGTAGTGTTCTGTGATTCTACTGGGATTTCTTTTATAGATGATTTGTTTCTTTTCTCTAACAGGTTTTAATATTTTGTTCTTGTGCTGAATTTCTGCAATCTTTATTATGTGCCTTTATGTAGCTTTTTTGGCTGTGGCTAATTGGAGTCCTATACGCCTCCTTATTTGTATGTTAGCTTCTTTTTCCTGCTTGGGAAGTTTTCTGTCATGACTTCCTTGAACAGGTTTTTTAAAATATAATTTTTCTACTTTTTTATTGACTCTGATCAATCTTATGTTGTTCTTCTAAATGTACTGGATTCATTTCTCATGGTCCCTTGTTATTTTTAAGTAATCTTTCTCTTCATGATCACTAAGTGAAATGCTCTCTTTCGTATGTGAGATTCTGTTCTCACATTGGCTCACTGTGCTGCATGTATGTTCAATGGAATTTTTAACCTCCTAGATATCTGTTTGAATCTGTTTCATGAATTCCATTTCTTTCCTATGTTGGGTGTTCATGGCTCGAGCTCTTCTTTCTTTTAAATCTGTATCTGCATCAGAGTCACTAAGCATGTCTTTCACTATCATTACCATTTCTATAGAATTATTCATTTTATTTTTTCTAGGGTCTCATTTATTTGCTTTGTTCCTTATGCTGTTATCACTTCAGGTGGGTCACATTTGGATTTTTCCACCTCATTGCCCCTGAGGTTTCCTTTGGTGAACTGGAAGTCTGGGTTTGGTCTTGTTGAAGTATCTTCTCACTTTCTGTTGTTGTTATTGTTGTGTTTTTGTTTTTAGTTTAATTACTAGGTTGATGCTTGTAACTTCCCTATGGTTTATAGCTTTATTGCTAGTCTTTAGAACCTTTGGAAAATGACTACTTCTCGGAAATGTCTTCTAGGTGTAGTTAGCTTTTAGGTTTTGAGTCTATTGCAAGATCTTAACTCTTCAGTTTATTGGAGATGAGCAGTTGCTGATTTCTTGGCCCAATCCCTGGTTGTGAGGCGCTGTGAGGCCTATAGTATTTTTATGACCCTTAGACAGTCTCAGTCTTGATATACCAGGAGAGCAACTGGTTAAAAAATTATGCCACTGGCTAAAGTAGTATGATCAGTGATAATAACAGCATCAAACACAGCCTAGAAAATGACAAATGGAAGTAACTACTAATTTGTCACCTTTAACCATATGAACTAGCTTTGTGGTTATACAACAAAATCTAAAACAAACCAGAAAATTGTACACAGTATATAAGCCCTCAGTAAAATGATTTTGTCTTCAGGGGAGAAAATGTAAAAGGGGTTATGGGAAAATATAGAGAAATAGAAGAAGGGGAAGAGATCAGAAGTAAAGTTGGAGGACAAAGGAAGGTTATGCAAACTTTGGGGAAGCTGGTGAAGAAGATAGGAGGGAACGAGAGAGAAGGGAGAAATAAAAACAAGAGAACAGAACAACAGTAACAAAAACCTGGAAAACATGTTCATTTTCATATAAAAACAAGAACAAGCAATCAAGAAACACAACAACAACAACAAAAACAAGAAGAGAGAGAGAGAGGAAATCTACTTCAAGATGTATTTCTGCTGTTACTGGTAGACAATGTGGGCAGAGTCCAGATCTCAGTTTACTAACCCCAGCAAGCCAGCTGTGGGGGACTGAATAATTCCAATGAGCCTGTACCTTTAGCTCTAGTTTCAGGCTACTTTCTGGCCAAGACTTGTCCATGGGCTTCCTCTGGTTTGAACATGGCTCCCCAACTTCCTGCTAACTTGAATTCAGCTCCCTTACTCCAGTAATGGGAACTACTAGATGGAGCCAGCAGTTGCTCTGAGTTCCAAGCTCAGTTGGCCTCTCTCCAAGATAGTTCCCAGCCAAATGCCTTCTCCTGGGGGAATATGAACCTGAATAACTCACCGGCCAGTGCCTTCCACTGTGTTCATTGCTCCTCTGCACTGGTATGTTTCTCTGTGGAGGCTTCTGCGGTCACCAGTAGTCACTGTGTGCCTGCAGGTTTGAGCTGCCTCTCCCATGCAGTGAATTTGGGCTCAGGGAAAAAGTGCTGCCTGCCTCTTTCTCCCTCTTTATCCAAGTCTCTCTCTTTCTTCTCCTCATTTGCTTCATCCTCACTTCAGATACTTCCTGAATCCTGGGTACCGACCTTCCTGCTTCTCCTTCTCACATTGCTACTGAAATGGTAGTCTGGACACTAAATCGCAGAGAGGCTCTTTCTGTGCAGCACATCACTCTGTAATCTTCCTGGAAGTCATGGAGTGATGCTTCTTTATTCTTTATAGCTTGTCATTTCCAAAGCAGAGGTTTCCAAATAACTTCACTGATCTCACAGTTGCACCCAAATTAGAAGGCTCACAAAACGTTTCCTGTTGTTTAAGACAATGTTAGTGTTTCTTGCTCTGACAAGCTGATCCAGACTCTCTAATCTCTCATTTTCTATCACTTAAAGCTAAGGGGTAGTTGCTCAGTAGAAAACTGAGCTAAAGTAAGAAAAGTTAAAATGAACTTAAGTCATTCAGGCTCTCCTTCCTCCTATAAATGAGTCTTCCTTGATTTGTTTTTTTAAATTTAGAAGCAGTAAAGCAATGGTTGATTGTGCGAAGAGAGCTTCAACACTGATGACATGGTTTCCAAGAGGTCTGTCGGTCTTTGCATAAAATGCAATAGGATAACTCAATCGACATTTATTGAATAGCTACTAAGTGCCTGGGCTTAAAGAGGGTTCAGGAGACACTGTGAAAAAGATAACAACCTGGCCTTCAAAGTGGTGGGTGCCAGGGAGGGAAAATCTAAATCCAGTTGTGAAAACTACCAATAAGATGATGACCTTTATTGCAGTATTTTGGTCGTCTCACCAATGAGTTTGTAATTGAGAGCAAGGACATTTAGAAACAGTTGTACAATAAGCTTCACATTTTCTAGTGAGTTTAGGATGTTATTTATTTATTTACATTTTTTTTTTTTTTTGGCGCTGGGAATCAAACTCAGGGCCTTGTGCTTGCCAGGCAGATGCTGCGCTGCTAAGCTACATCCCTGGCCCTTTATTTCAGTTTTTAAAAGAAAAATCTCAAAATCACCTTGAAAGAATAAGTGAGATTATTATAATGTTGAGTAAAAGCTGACATTATGGGGAATAGGGAATTCACTTAAAGAAATATAGAGGTAAGATCGTACAGAGGAAATGAGCTTTTCAGCCTTAAACTGTGGATCGTATTGAGTGCTCCAAAGATGAGTAGATTGAGTAGACTTACATGGTTAGTTAAATTTTTTCTTAGCATTTTAAAGGATTTTTTTCAGGATACAAGTTATAAATTTCTATAAAAATATTACATGTCCATATGAACTATAGTTTTTGGGGACAAACAACTCACATCAAACGTACATTATTTTCAAATTTTCAAAAAAAACTTGACACAAATGAATTAGTGAGTGCTAATTCAGATATTAATGACTACACGAAATTTTGTTTGTCTGAAAATTTTTTCTTAGTTACTTTGTCATTGCTGGGACAAAATACACAGCACATACAACTTAAGGGAGAAGAGGTTTAGTCTGGCTCTTAATTTATTCAATCCATTGTCTGCCGGTTCCAAGGTATGGTGGAAGGATTTAGCTGAGGAAACCTGCTCACATCATGATGGTCATCAAGCAGAGAGATGGTGGAGGAGCCAGATCAGGTGTCCAGTGATCCACCTCCTTCTGGTCCCACCTTTCTATAGCAAGTCAGCTATTGCACTCCAGTGACCCAATCACCTTCCAAGTACAAACAGTTGCAATGTGGATAACATTCTCACTTTTTTTTAATAAGAAAAGAATTCCCAAGTAACTTTTTGATAAGTGAAAATACCATCAGAAGCAAGAAGCAAGACTCCAAAGATTCATTTTCTCCGAGTTACATGGCCCTGTGCTTGAAGCCATTACTCTGAACTTATTATATATATATATATATATATATATAATATATATATACACACATATATATGTATACATATATATGTATATATATATATACACATATATATGTATACATATATATGTATATATATATACTTTTTGCACAGAATACATTTCTAAAAATGATACGATTTCAGTGGAAACTTCAGCAAAAACATGAGTTTTCTTCTTAAGTACAATGCTCTAGAAGTCAAAATATATGCAAATATCCAGGAAGGGGCCTACCCATCCCCTCAAGTCACACTGCAGTCCCTTTCTGCCTGCCATTCTGCCCATCTGTCTTCCTACTTCAGCCTTCTTGAAGCCTCCTAGATTATTTGAACTAGTCTCTTATCTAAAGCCCCTCGTGGCTCTCTGCTGAGCTCAGTAAAGGCCAAATGTTCCTTCTTCAGAGCTGTAGGTCAAGGCTCTGTGCATGTTAGGCAAGTGCCTCACCACTGAGTTACACCCAGCCCAAAGCCAAACCCTTTAGCATGGCACACCACGCCTCCATAACCTGACTTTTCAGGTTCATTTCCATCACTATCCAGCGTACACCACATATTCTCCCACTGCATCCTTCCTGGAGTGTGCCATGCATGCATAATGTCTTCCTGCTTTTGTCATGGCTATACATATTTTCTGTCCAGAAAGCAGTTCAAAGGCCACCTCCTTTAAGAAATTGTATCTAACTCCCCCTGCAAAAGGAGAGGTCTATACATAATGACTGTCTAGAACAACACTTCTCAAAATGCCTCATCAATATTTGTCAAAATAGAATACTTTCTTTCTATTCCTCGGTTGCTGCTAAGACCTCAGAGTTTGTGGCTGAAAGACTAAGCACTACGTAGCACCATATGCCAATGTGGGATGCTGGGCACAGTGGTGGAAATGCAAAGGACAGGCTGGAAGGCAGGTTTTGTGAGTCCATTGTCGTCTTCTGAGATATAAAAGGTTTGAAGTGTTAGATGGGGAGGTGCTTTCTTCTGAGTAGTGACAATGTGTGCTGTATGATTCTCCTCCCCTACCCACAGTGAGGGAGTAGAGAGAGGAAATTTCCTCTTTTCTCAAATTGAGCAAGATGGCTTCCACGGGACCATACCGGGGAAAACCAGAAGTCCTATAGATCTCAAGGATAGTTATTGATTCTGTGCCAGAGAATACTGAGGGAGAGATGAGGGATGGAGCCACCTGCGCCCCAGCCCAGCAGAGGATGACAGGTCTTCATGGGGGGAATAACCTGCACTAAAATTCATAATGACCAGCAGGAGTGCATGAGTGTTTCCCATTGACCAGAAATGGGGCTTGTTGGAGTAGAACAACCTAGAACTGGTTTTGAACCCTGCCCAAGAAGACAGCCTGAAGAGAGATTTGCCAGTAGAGATTTGTCTGTGGATGGCTATGGAGTAAGGGCCAGAGCAGAAGCCAAGGAATAGGCATTTCCTACATCTTCAGAAGACTCCAGTGGGAGTGCCTGGGTCCCCTGGGAGCACCCCAATAGGAAGTAAGCTTTAGCATTCCAAAGCCAGAAAGCATAATGCTGACAAGGGTGCTTGATGGTTAGAACCTGTTTATTTGTCTTTCCTGGCCCCAGCCCTGGAGCAGGCCCACAGTGGGGAGGGGAAACACAGGCAGGAGAAGCTTGGAGCAGGGGGATGAGAGGAGAAACTGGCCCTGAACTTTCTTCCTCACAGTGTAGCCTGAGGCAGCCCCAAACTGGGAGCTGAAAAGTGCTGCTTGGAATGACAGTTGGAGTATTAAATAGAACTAAAATCAGACTGTTCTTGCGACTGGCCGAGACAGAGGGACTCTGCACTGAGCGTATCCAGTAGCATTTATGGAATCTGTCTGCAAGTTCATCTACTTGCCATGTAGGGAAGATAAAATTCACAGAATGGGGTTAGACCACTCGCAGAGAGAAAAGAAAGAATATAACCTCCAATCCTAGTCTCAGTTTAAAGATCTACTTGTTCAGTGTATCAGTGACATTGCTTATTATTTTGTTGCTTCCGTACACTGAAATATTCTTGGGAATAGAGACCATATATTCGTCTTTATAAACCTTAATTAAGTAATATCTGCCACATAGTAAATGTTTGTTGAAGAAATAAAGGAACAAATTGATATATGCAAGTCACTTAGTGTAGTGATTTAGAGTTCAAAGTTGGTCTTTTCCAACTACTAGTTGTGAGTTTCTTTAACCAGTTACTTATCAATTTAAGACTTGATTTCCTTGGTTTTTAAGTGGCAATAAGATAGTTCTTACTTCATTAGATTTACTTGAGGATTAGATGTGAAATAATTCAGGTAAAATGCTTAACATACTGGTCAGTACATAAAGGATGATAAATGAGCATTGTATGTCAGAATTGTTGGAGATAGACTTGCATACATTTGAATGTACTGAACAATCCCCATCCCAGCTGTTGTTGTTGTTTTGGTGTTGGGGATCAAACCTAGGGCCCCATTCACAATGTTAGAAACATACTTTACCCCTGGACTACATCTCTAGTTTCCTTGATCTTGGACCAAGCTGGGCCTGGTGACCTTGATGTCTGGGTCTCTCTGCTTCACTTCCTCAAGAAGGAAACTAATTTTCTTCTGGGTTAAGGAGTGGCAGTTGCTTTGCTTCATCAGGTAGTTTTGCTTTAGGGAAAATTGTGTTTCTATGGCCACTCAATCAAAATTTCTGCTGGGCACCTGAGATCTCTTTCTTGGATCTTTCTGGGGTTTTATGGCACAGGCCAGCCCACTTCTGAGCTCTTCCAAAAGCTGTGCAAGCTTCTGTGCCTTTGATAAGTCAATTACTATTGAATTTTGGCTTCCAAAATTTTGTTGCTATTGCTTCCTGTCTGTACTGTGTATTTTAAATGAAATTCTTTTCTCCTCATTTGGGCAGAAGGCAAATGAATTTGACAAGTTATGATTATGAGTATTCAAACTGCTATATATAACCTGAAGTACATGAAATTTTTATAATGAGAAAAATAATTGTTGTTGTAAAAAAAGAATTGATCTGGTATAAAAAGTACATGTTCTTTTTTTTTTTTACATGTCAGGTTAATGATACATCTATTCCATTAAAAAAATCCAAGTAGAAAATAAGTGCTTCAGCATTTTGAACAAGTAGCATCACCAGGAACTTGAGGTTATCAGACAAGGCTTCATGGTAGAGATGGAGTTTACTAGGACTCTGAATAAAGAGCAAAATTTGGTATTCTTAAATGTAGAAAATCAATTTCTCACTCATTTACTTATCAATTATGTGTAATTTGGGATATTAGCTACTGTAGTTGCTACTGCTTTGGGTTTCTTGGCATTTATTTTCCCTTGTTATATTTGAAAGAAGCCTGAGCAACAGAGAGAAGCAGGATTTGGGAGACAAATGACCATAGTACTAGAGCCCATATCTAAAGCTAGGGTATGAAAGAACTTCTAACATGGAGGAGACAACAGTATGCTTTGTTTTTCTTAAGTTAGTTTTAGTTGAATTTCAGTCATTTGCATCAATAAGAGTGCCAACTAATATAACAGGGTAACAGGGTTAGTTGTATTTAGCTTGGAATTTGAGAAGAATACCACTGTGAATTTTAGAAGAATACCACAGTGAAAAAAGCTACAAACCACTGAGTCTAATTTGATGGCCAATGACATTGACTGTTTTTTAAAATAGGAAATACAAATCAAAACTACAATGAAATGCCATCTTGCTGTAGTTAAGAAACAAGTCAGCATCTCCTGACATCAGCCATGCTGGAATCTGGAGGACCAACCAAGAAAGCAACGAACCAACCTGCCTGGTAAGCAGTGAGCTGTAGGCAGGCCGGGGAGAGAATAAGACAGTGTCTCCCATGAGCCTACCAGCACGCGGGCTGAGAATCAAATGTCCTATGTCCCCCCAACCCCTGCCCTACTAGACGGTTCCGAGGTCAGCCGGAGTTGATAGCAACTAAAGTACATTAAGCAACTAAATGCTTGCATTGTTTGGTTGATTATGCTGACCTTGGGCCAGAGCTCTGAGCATCTCTTGGGAGGATAACTGTATGCAATATAACAAATATGGAGGATTTTCTTCTGTCTTCTCTTTGAAGGCCAATATTATTTTCACTGTTTTGTTTTGCTCTGATTGTTTTGCTCTAGTCAATATTCTGTTGTGATTGGTTTTCTAGTGTTCTGTTTTTGGTTTGATTTTGCTATACCTGGTTGAATGGACAACTATTGTGATGATAACGAGATATGCTATGGTACCTATTGCTGTTATCCTAGTATCCTGCTCTGAAGTTCTGTACCAGTTTCACTGCATTGTCTTGATTGGCTTTGTTCTGTCTTGTATAGTTATATTTTACTATCTTTAAAATAAAGTAAAAAGCAAAAAAAAAAATGGTTATTCTTTCTTCCCTCTATCCCTCCTTTCTATCTGTCTCTGTCTCCCCCATACATCCATCACCACCACTGCCATTACCACATCAAACAAAGAAGAAGTAACATCAACAACAATAACAAAACAAATACTGGCAAGGATGTGTGTGGGGGGGAAGAACTCATAATTGTTGGTGCAAATGTAAATTGATACAGCCATTATATAGGAAAGCTCCTCAAAAGACTAAAAATAGATGTATCATGTGGTCTAGCCATTCCATTTCTGGGTGTATATCCAAAGAGCATGAAGTTAGCATACAAAAGAGACACTTGCTCACCCATGTTCACCACAGCATTATTCACAATAGATAAAATATGTTATCAACAGGTAAGTGGAAAAAGGTGTGGTATGTCTACACAATGGGGCATTATTCAGTCATAAGGGAAAAAATGGAGGATACTATGTTAAGTGAGATAAGCCAGACAGACAAATACTGTATATTCTCTCTCATGTGACAGCTAAAATAAGTTGACTTGAAAGCAGAGTGGTGATCACTAGAGTTTGGAAACGGTGTGTATTTAGTAAGTGTGTGTGGAAAAAGGGAGGTTGGATTTGACTAATGCATGTTACATGCTCGTGTGGAAATATTATGCTAAATTCCATTAATATGTACAATTACTATGTTTTAATAAAAGAGACTAACTTGAATAACAACTTGCAGGTTCTCATTAAGTGTATTAGTGGTAGATAATTCTCATCTTTGCCTCTAGGGAGAGTGGGGATAAACTAGTGCCTGCATTTTCCCTCTGGAGCTTGTTATTTTTTCTCATAACAGATGAATTATTTGTAAGCAAAAATTAAAGATAAAAATCAGTTCCTATCATCTTTCAGAAATGTGGTGAACATGTCCCTAGAGCTATGAGAGCCGGGAGTAATTCATCTATAATGCGCTTCCGGAAGGCAGAGCCCACCAATCCCCAAGTGTCAGGTCAGAGGGCCGATGCCTCTATGCTTTAGATGGAAGTTCTCACTGTAGCAGCGAGGACAAGAGAGCAAATCTGTGGATGACATGGCAAATTATTTCATTATAACTAATTAATAAGTAAGCACTCACTATACATCCACCATTGTTTTCAGTGCTTTTGATATAATGCCATAAACGCAAGGATTAAGTACTATTATCATCACTACTCTCATGTGTCAGATGAGAAAGCTGAGGCACAAAGTTGTTAAGCCAAGTCAGGCACAAAGCAGTGTGATCCTAGCACTAATCATGATACTACACTCACTTGGGTTTACGGTCATCTTACCCAAGCACCCTTTATCACACTAACAAGTCTCAAATATTCACTGACAAACTAAGGGTAGGGGTTCGAGGCAGGAGACAAAATTATTCAATCAGGAAAAAAGGGAAAACTATTTCTTCATGAATGCTTTCCTTCCTTAGTTTTAGTGGTGGCCACCTGAATTTTTCTTGTGCAACTTTAAATATGCTACTGAGAAGGTTTGTTATTATAACATTTTCAAAATTATGTACCTTTGTGATACTCAGAGAGTTTCATCCATTCATCCAGTTATTGGGGACAGACTGGTTTGCAGGCTGTCTCTGCCCTGGTACCTGTTTCTCTAACCCTTTCTTTGCTAACAATCTTGGTCATGTGTAGGTGTGATGAGATGATCCCCTGCTCTCAAGTGTGATGAACGAGTGGCCTCATTCTGGAAAATGAGATGTTAGCAGAAGCCCTCATAATGCTCTGTAAGACCCTGAATGGCCAGGCGCCTCCAGCATCTCTCTGAACCCATTTCTTAGTATTTGTAGCTGGCTCTCTCTGCTTTGGTTGCTCTGGCCTCCAGCTGGGTTTTGATTATCTTGAGCTTTTCCCATAATACTAGCTATTCTCTCTGTCTGGAATACTTTCTCCTAATAGCTCCCATCTCCTTACAACTGTTCAAATGTTACCAGCTTGTGAGATCCCCTGACCATTCTATTTTTAAATTAAATTAGATTTTATTTTAATTTTGCCTTTTTGAGATAGAGTTTCACTGTGCAGTTCAAGTTGGCCTTGAACTTACTTTGTAGCCCAAGCTGGCCTTGAACTTGCGGCAATCTTTCTGCCTCAGCCTCCTAAGTGCTGGGATTTTTAGGCATGTACCACCATGCTACCTTCCTCTATTTAAACATCCATCCAGGAGAAGGCATGGAAGCCCTGTGGTTTGTCGCATATCTTGGCCTATAAATCTCCTCCATCTGGCTGTTCAGAGCTGTATCATATATATACCAGTAATTGTAAGTGTTTTCCTGAGTTCTGTGAGTCATTCTAGAAAATTGAGTCCAGGGGGTGGCAGGAATTGCAGAGTTGTAGTTAGCCAAGTGGAAACTTGGGTAGTCTAGGCTTCATCTGTAGCTGACACATGAAGTGGCGGTTGGTTGTGTGAGATTGTGTTCTAAACCTGTGAAGTCTGATGCTAATTCTAGGAGTCAGTAAAACTGAGTCACATTGTTGGGAAAGATAGCACGGGAGGAAAAATGTCCCACTCATTTGATGTCAAGAAATAAAGGATCTGCTAGACCAGCCACAGCTGATGGACACATGGTGTTGGCAAACAGGAAATATGACAGAGCAGTGGACAGAGCAGGAACCTCTAATCCCCGCCTTCTGCTTCACTGCAGCAGTACTGCAGGTGGGCTCTGCTCTGTCACTAAGCTAAGTGACCAAACGGAATTTGGAGATGGGGATAGATCTGACACACAAGAATGTGTAAAGCAATGTAAAATAATGATAAACTTGCTAAACAGAAAATCCTTTAATTAGTTGTCTTTACTGCTAAAGTGAAAGTGAAAAGCATTAACATTGAGTGTTGATAGTTGACCAGATTTAGATTTTGGTCAGTCTGAACTTTAGTGGCTAGCTTCAAGGCCACTCCCAGAGGCGTAAATTACGCTGAGAAAATAGAAAGTATTTGTAAGCTCTCTGGTCACCAAGAAGGTAGGCCATTTGGGACAGAGGCAAAAACCAACTAGCAAATCCAGGGTGGTATAAGGTGGAGTTGTCTCATTTCATAGATTCAGTCTCATCTGCTTCTTCAAGATCCTGTACTAACTAAAATGGATTGTAAGAGTTGGAGATTGCAGGGTGCAAGAGGCATTTTCAGATTAACACTGATGACAATCACAGATGGTTATGTGGTGTGCAGACACAAGGTTATTCCTGAGGGGTCAGCCGGCCTGTGGATACAAGTCACTGTAAAGTATGTCCTGAGAAGTGGAACTGTTCAACTCTGTCTAAAAATTTCAAGTGGAAATTGCTCTATAAATTTTGAGGGAACACCCTGGATAAAGCAACCAATATGTTTCATATGCAAGCCATGTGGGACTTACTTTATGACAGCCAAGGTAGCCACCCCAGAATAGGTCTGTTACCCAGGTCATAGTAAATGGGCAAGAAGGAATCTCTTCCATGGGTACTGTCTTAGTTACTTTTTACTTATTGCTGAGACAAAATACCTGAAGCCCAAGTTGGGAAAGGAAAGATTTATTTCTTACAGTTTTTGGAGGTCCATACTTAGTTGGCTCCAAGGCAGGTGGGCATGGCTGGGCCGCAGTTCATGGTGGCTGCAAACAGCAAGCAGGAACCAGCAAAGAGCAAGACACACCTTCTTCCTGCCATTACATCACATCCTGGCTCCACCCCTATTGTGGGTGGAGCACTGACACCATCAATCCAAGCACTAGACAATGAACCATCACAAATGCACAATGCAAACTCATGTGGCCTGGGGGCCACAGACAGAAACCATGACAGGTACCTCATGTAATCTTACTGCTGCAAAACTGAACAGCGTGGTATAGTTTACTGGATTTGCTGTCTTAGCTACTCCTTAAATTTACTGATATCACAATCATTAAAATAATTCATAAGAAAACGGGGAGATGCAGAGGACAGGATCAAGGGCTGTGTCCCAGCAGGTTCCTAGAATCTTGGTTGTTATAGAGATGCGAGATGGTGGTATTGGAAAAAGTCACTGATACAGTGGTGTCAAGGTTGTGTAGATCGGGGGATACCTACTATCCTCAACCACTAAACATCTCTTTCTGCCTTCTTCATTTATCCAAGTTTGGAGGATTTGGGAAATGCCAGCCTAGAATCACTTGGAGCAAAAGTTAGGCAGATTAATCAAGATGAAGGCTGATAAAGGACAAGGGTATTCTATAAACAAATTATTATTATTGGAGTGGATAAAGGCCTGAGACAATTTATCATTAGGCCCTTTGAGTATATAATTCCAGTGTCTATTAACTTTGTAATATTTAAGTACTGGGGAAAATATTGGCCCAAAAGATGAAAAGAACACTGATAAAAATAAAACTAGGATGTGTTAATTGAATGCTACAGAAAATATTATTTGAACTACTGAAACTGAACTCAAGTGGTTGTACTAAATTTTATTTTACATAGGATGTAGATGCATCATTTTATCTTTGATAAAGATGTAGGAAGGGCCTTCCAAAAATCAGAATGCCTGAGGCCTACAGAAGTCTTTAAAAGTTTCTCTTTCTGAAGAAATGTCCAAGATATTATGAAATATTAATGGCAGCTAACACATATGAGCTCCAGAGACCTCTTTCTGAAAGTGGTCATACCAAGTTGAGATACCAAGTTAAAGATTACAGAGCTGGACAGATCAAGAAGAAGAGAATGGAAAGAAGAGATTGTAAGCAGAATCAATAATGCAAACAACTAGTTTAAACACTGAGGTCTTAATAGGCACAATGCTGACATTGTACCCATAGTATTAAATAAGTATTTGTGATAACCCTAAAGTAGATGCCATTGTCCTTCTAGTTTATAATGAGGAAAGTGAGGATTAGAAGGATTTTGAGCATTGTCTAAAATCACTGTTTACAAGTGGTGGGTCTAAGAGTGTTAACAGTCTAACCAGTTTGAGGGGATCTATTAGGTTGTAGACTCTGGTTATAGACCCTGGAAGAAATGAGTAAAACAGACAATTGCTGCCCATCATGTTGCTAACACTCTGATGATCTGATACAGAAGTGAACCTGAGGCAGGGATGCTTGAGGTATTCAGGGTAATAAAGGTTCTTCCATCCCCAAAAGAATCTTGATAATTTGCCGCCATAATTCCGTTCTGCCATTCTGGAATTATTGCAGTTATGTTGGTTTCCTGAATTTGCTTTAAGGATGTTTGTGTCAGACTTCAAAAAACATAGAGAATCTATTCTTATTACAAGTATTTCATCTGTTATAGGAGGAAATCAAATCCCAAGGGAATAAATTTACACACCACTGTAATCTGCATCCAAGAAAGCAGAATGAATACTTCTCTGCTGCAAATAGACTTAATCAGAGTAGACAAAGGAAGTGTCATTTAAAATTATGTTTTTTTTGTAAGAAATGTCATTGAAAGAAACGGACATGATATTGTACTAAGTGGTCATAAATCTATGTTCCAGGAATACAAAAGTGTACTAGATCTGTTTTATAGGAAGAGGAATACAAGGAGACAAGAATGGGAGTTAAGTGGGAGTTCTATTTAATAATGAAGTCCTTTAAAGTTCATTAGTACTGCAGACCAAGAAGCTAAGGTTTTATAACAGTGGACACTATTATTATTATTATATTTTCTTTTTGAGGCAGGGTCTCACTCTGCAGTTCAGGCTGGCCTTGAACTCACTATGTAGCCCAGGCTGGTCTCAATCTCACAGCTATCCTCCTGCCTCAACCTCCCAAGTACCAGAATTACAGATGTGTGCCAGCACACTCAGAGTAATTCTTTATGAATGTTGTTTGAATTATGTTTTCCTTTCTAGCTAGATTGTTGAACTAAAAAATCAGAAAAACTTTCTTTTATTTGTATAATAATACCAAAAATATCTCATAATCATGAGCTGATCACACTTACGTTATTTCTTTAAATATTACCAACCCAGTGAGACATAAACAATAACTGATACCATTATAGATAGAAAATAATGATTTAGGAGTGCACTATGGTTTTCCCAAACACAAGTATGATACTGGGACCTGAGCTTGGGAGTTCTTACTATAGATTCTGAGCTGGAGGTGGGGAGGGGTGATGAGAGAATGGCCATGGTGTCAGTCGGATCTGGGGTTATTTTCCAATGGTGTCCTTACAAATTACTTAATTGTAAAAATGTTTAGTTTTCCCTTCTGCGAACTCTGTGAAATGGGGCTATTGCCACTTCCCTCATAGCTTGGTGGTGAGGATTAAGTGAGACCTAGTATGCAGTGTATTTTCTGTGAAGGTTTGTTGGTAGTATTAATGAAGAATAAAAGAGAAAATAAAAGCAATGACTTGGAGATGCCCTCTCATTTGGATGGAATCTGTAGACTGAAACAGTAGTTTTCACCTAGCCCGTTGAGAAGAGGAGGGGATGGAAAAGTCTGGGAACAGTTTTGATTGTCATAACTGGAGAACTGCCACTGCTGTCTGGTTATAGAGGCTGAGGATGAGTCTAACCATCCTATGTTACACAGGGCAGACCCCCAACACAGAACTTCTGGTCCAAATGCCAACAAGACGAGGTAGAGAAACTCTGCATTAAGAGGATCACTGAATACATTTCATTAATTTTTGGGGTGTACGTTTTTAAAGAGTAAACATCACTTTTCCAACCACAGAATTTGAGAATAAAGAAGCAATATATTTTTGTCAGTTTAGGGTACAAAATCAGGAAATGACAAAGCTTATGCTGGACATATGAATAGAATGATAATTTGGAGTTTCTAACTTGTAAGAAAATTTGTCGGTTTTTGAAAACTTCTTTGTGGTTTATAGGGGGCAGTGGGACCGTTTTCAACATGGACAATTTAATGATTTAATTAAAACATTTTAGTATGATGGCACAGTTTCAATTCATCAGCAAATAATCTTAGGTGATTTTTTATCATTCACTGACTATTTCTCAACAATCACGGCTTTTAGGGACAACAATCAGACATGATGTGATGAAAAATTATAGCAATTTTTGTGTAAGTGGCAAAAGAATATAATTTAGATTTATTGGTTTAAAGAGCAGAATGCAGTGTTTTCTTGCTTAGAAATCGAGAGACTCAGTGCTTCTTATGAAGATCTTACTGCTCCTTAATTTGAATATTTCAAAACTAATTGTAGTATAAAAATTGAATCCCACACACCAATTCACTTAGAGTATTGATCATGATTAACTAATTTCTTTAGATTTATAATCTGAATAATTTATAAATGCATAACCCATTTCACGTGCGTGACTTTTTGTAAAGCAGGGCAGAAAAGCAATCTTTTGCCAACTTCTGCTTGTTTGAAGTAGAGTTTCACTTATGTATGTCAAAATCTGTTATCACAGGACCTAGAGATGCTAGATTATATAATGTTACAAATGCAGATACCGTTTATAAGGGAAGATCTTTTCAATGGAAAATTTTTAAAAAGACGTACTACTGCAGTTAAAGCCCAAGTGTTACTGCCACTGCCATACCCCCAGCACTGTTCCAGGAAGGCCCTGAACGTGTCAGCCGCACAGCCCTCGGTGGGTGGGGCATGGGCTTCTCCAGGCCTAGGGGGCCACTTGCTACATGGCTGCTGGTGAGAACTACGTGTGGCACCAAAAGAAGAGTGGCAGTGGGAGAAGGGAGGTGGTCCCATTCATTTATTCAGTATGTATTTATTTCTCCAGTTCAAAAAATTGTGGTAAAATATGTATAACTCAATGCTCTTTATTGGTCACATCCACAACAAAAATAGAGGGTATTATGAAAAATAAATAGAGAAACTAGGGTGTCTGAGGAGCTGGCTAGTAGATATAGTCTTGCTCAGTGTAAAAAACAAAAACTTCAACCCCAAACAAAATAAAGACCCTCCCTGCTAAACCGAGGGAGCTGATTAGCAATGCAATTCAGATATTAAATAGCCTTAATTCAGTGAGAGGTGGTAAGCTTTTAAAAGACAGGATCCTGTGACAAGTGTGGTTATTTCCACTCTTAACCTAAAAGGAGAAAGCAGAGCTGACAGGATTTTAAGAAGTCCAGACTGGCCTTAGTTGCTGAATGACTTAGTGAAGAAAGGTGGCTTTATGGAAGGTGAGAAGTGAGAGAGAATCCAGATCTGGGAGACAGTACATTTGGAAAGGTAAAAGCAAGCAAGAGGTAAGCAAAATGATGTGACAGGCTGGGGCGCACAGGGGGAGAACTGGGTGTTAAGGTCACAGGAAATGAGGGGTGCTACAAGGGGGCAGGAAGTGGGGGGTGGGGTGGGGCTCTGCACAGGATGTGACCTGGACCGGAAGTCAGGGGCATCCTCTGAGAAGGAAAGTGTAGGTTACATAAACCTGTGGAAAGCTTTTGTCCTATTTGGGGTTTTAGCACTCAAAGCTTCTCTTGAAAACTAACCAGGCCTAGAAGGTATTTACCGGGGACGTGAATAGAGAGGGGGAAATTGTCAGATGAGGAATTACTACAGGACAGCGTCTTGCCTGAGTTCTCTCTTGGGTGACATAAGATCTGCCTGGTATCCAAATCAGAAGAAAACAAGTCTGAGTTCCTCCCCTCCCTCCATCTCTTGGCCTGCCGTGAAGAAGTGATACATACGTGACTCTTAGTTGAGAGCCATCTTTGTGTTAATAAGGCTGAAGGTTGAGGAATGGAAAATAGTTAAGATGTGTGTTGAGACATTATATTGATAATTCATTCCCATTTAGACTGAAAAAAAATGATAAAAGACACCCCCTAAACAAACAATAAATAAAAAACAACCCCTCAAAAAACTAAAAATTCCCCTAACCAAACAGCCCTCCCTCCCCCGCCTCAACAAAAACCCACTGGAATAATCCAGGGAAAAGGATACACTGAAAACTTAAAGTGAAGAATGTATGTGACATATAAACCTTTTTTTAACCAGCTGTAAACAATGTGGTATGAGGGAAGATGGGAAGAGATATAAAAATAAACAGCATTAGAGGGGATAATTACAGGAGCAAAATTAAGAGGTGAACTTTGCAAAAGATCCAGCTAACTTTGGACACTTTGAAGTGTTTTAAAAATTTTTCTTTTAGGAGACTGCAGAGCTTTAAATCTTTCGGGTTTTAAAAAGCTGCTAAGTGCATGTGTTTTAAACACACACACACACACAGAGACAGACAGACACACACACACACACACACACACACACACACACACACACACACGTTTTTGTGTGTATTTGCCCTGTGAAAGGACTCAGGACTAGCCGTGCTATTGGCTGTCATTTGGAGAATTGCTTCTGGTACATTTTATTTTGCCATTAAAAGCTCCTGAGAACAGTCAGCAAATACAAATTGGTCTACAGAAATAACATGGCTTCCTGGAATTTAAGGGGAAGGAAATGGGTGGTTTCTTTAATTACTATAGTATTTGTGTATGTGTTATAACTAAAGATAGATGTTGGCGAACGTCCTGAGGAGGGAAGGTGAACTTGGAAATTAATGAATTCTGAAGTTATATACGGTTGTGTTGAATTTACTAGGTCGAGTAAGGTAATATGGCTGTTTGTTTTCAATATCCGGGGCAGATCAGAGAGGACTGAAATATGTTCTCTGATATTTAATCAGTTTAAATTCATGGACCTTATTATTTATATACAGGGAGCTAATGACATTAATGTAGGCAAAAAATCTTATTTACAACAAAGATGTGATTGAAGGTGGCAAGAGGAGTGTTGATAGGGCCCGAGTTAATTGATCTGATAATTATTCTTTTCTGCTGGGTGTGATAGAATTTTTGCAAATGAGCAGCAGAAACAGAAATGCCATAGGGAGTATTTTAACACAGTAGTAAGCAACAGCTTCTTGGCCATTTAAGGTGTTTTGGGGGCCTTTTATGCTGAAATTCTAGACTTTATAAAATTGAAGAATTAAGTATCTCCTTTTGTGTGTATATGACTTGGTTCAAGTCTGGGTTTAAAAAGTATTTTATGAAGTTGGAAATGAGATGACAGGTTTGAATATCAATAAAAAATAAAAAATAATAATATGCCCTTGGTAGTCCATGCTCTGCTGTCTTAAGGCTTTTTAAAGACATTAACTGCTGGCTATTAGAAATGCGGATTGAAACAACAGAGATTTCACTTTACTTCAGAAAGAATGGCGATCATAAGGAAATCAAATAGTAACACATGTTGGGATGGCTGTGGTTGTAAGGATACACTTCTGCACTGTTAGTGGAAATGCAAACTAGTACAACCTTTGTGGAATTCAGTGTGGAGATTTTTCAAAAAGCTAAACATAGAAATTCCATTTGACCCAGATAGTCCCTTTCTAGCTATCTTCCCAGAAGAGTTAAAGACATCACATTACATCTATACATGCCTTCCAATGTTTATAGCAGCACAATTTATAATAACTGAATCTTGGAAGCAGTCTGTATGTCCATCAACAGATGAATGAGTAAAGAAAATACGATATATATACATAATGGAATACTATTCAGCTATAAAGAATGATACTTTAGAGATATATATAGGACAGTGGATGTGGTTTGAAAACAATGTTAAGTGAAATAAATCAGAAAAACAAGCTTAAATGCTTGTTTACTCTCATTTGTTTACTCTCATATGTTTAATCTCATTTGAACAATCCAAAGTACATATATAGTGCAAAATAACAGAAGATTGATGAAAGGAAACAGGGAAATAGATCTTTTGCACATGGGAAGAGAGAATGGGGAGGGGGGAAAAGGGGAAAGGGACTTAAAAAGATTTAAGATGTGTCATGTACATATACCAACTACCCACAATGAAAGTAATCATTATATGTCAGAAACAAGAACTATAATAATAATAATGAAATGCAGAAAGGCAATTCAGAGAGAGAGAGAGAGAGAGAGAGAGAGAGAGAGAGAGAGAGAAGTGGATAGGTAAGGGAAGGGGAATAAAAGGAATCAAGATGTGTTAAGTACAGCTGTCTACTCCCTAAGATGAATGTATGTACAGCAAACATGTACTAATAAATAAATAAAGAACGTTAAAGACATTGGTAATAAACAGCTGCACTATGGTCCCCAGTGTGAGAATGGCTAGAAAGGAGAATGTCTAGAAGATGTACTGATCCTCTTCACCTCTCCTGTAAGCTTGCAGTTCTGTGTTTGAAAGCCAGTTTAAAGACAGTTTAAAATCCCAAGGAGAATAGACATCTACATGTTCATAACCGCTTGCCTGGACCCTTCGCTGTGTTCTTGGGAGTCCTGTCCAGTTTCTCTGCTCAGTGAGTTCGCACTGGACACCAGGCTTTTGCTCAGGTGGCACCACCTGCCCAGTGAGCTGTCTTTCCCTCGCCCACGGCCTCTCTCCATCTCAGCTATGCCCTGCTCCTTCGCTGCATGAGGGGAGGTGGTGATTCCTGGGGGTACTAACATATGTCATGCTTTTGGCACTGTTCTGGCAACCCGCAGGTATTGTTCAATGATATCCCCATTGTACAGAAAGGGGAGCAGAAGCTTAGAGGATGCCAGTGAGCTCGCAGCTAGTAAGTGGTGCAGAGGCAAAATAGGATTTTAGGTATTTTTTTTTAATCATCCTGGACTTAATCTTACAGTACCTTGAATCATTTCTCAGCTATTGCATATACTAGGGCCTGATTCCTAACCAGATGGTTGGCCGCCAGGAGGAGGGAACTTATCTTTTAGTCTCTATAGAGCGGATCTTACTACTTATAGCCTTCTGTTGAAATATGAAATAAAATGTAAAATGTTGGAAGATTGTGAACACTGAAATAGATTGAACACTGGAAGACAGAAGCGAGTCTTAGGAAACTAATTTCTCAAAATTACTGCATGAACACTAGAAAACACTATGGTTCCTAGTGTGACCAGTGTTCAAAGCGAGGAGAATTTTCTTAGGTTACCAGGATACTGTAGATGTGTGGCATCCAGTGAATGATAGTCAGGAATGTCAAGCAACATACAGGCTATGGGGCAGTCCCATTAAATTGTCAGGTTCCCAATGCCAACAGGAGCCAGGCAGCACCTGGCTTAGCAGCCTTATGGTAGAAAATGTGGACTCAGAAGCCAGATTGCGTTCCAACCCAGCTCTACCATTTACCAGCTGCATAACTCTTGTTAACTCTCTGCCCTCTCTGCCCCTGGTGCACAATTAGTGCCCAATAATGTTAGCTTTTACACATCAGCTCCTCAAACAGTGTTCTCGATAGCAAAACAGAGATTTTGAAGAGCTATAGAATGTACTAGATCAATTACAAAGAATACATATATTCTAAAATGCTATTTCTCAAAACTTAGTTACTTGTAAATCTGAGAATCATGCAGATTCTGGCTCCCTGGAGTCTGATGTGGTGTCTGAGAATCTGTATTTCTGCTGAGCTCAGGATGCCAGTTGTTATCTGGGTGCTACGTGTTTAGCAGCAAAGTTCCAAAGTACGTTGGGGGAAGAGGACAACTTAATAAATCTAACAATCACACATGGGTTGCATTTCTGCTAATAACTAGTGGAGGTTGTGTATAAGGAGTGTCGAATTTCATTTCTTCACAGAAGGAGCGTCCATCTGCTTTGTTACTTTTATCTGAGAGAGCAAGAGAGGGAGAAAAAAAAAGAGAGAGGGCACATTTTCTATAGATAGCTATATTTTTCTCAGAGGAAAAAGGCAGGGAAATATTTCGTATATGTTATTTCCTCAAGTAAAAGGGATGCTCCTCCCCATAATTTTAGAAGAGAGATAACTAAACAAAGAAAAACCTTGGCCACCATTCGTGGATGCAGGGTATGAGTTGTACAAAACTCAGAACTAGTAGGACGTGTGCATTTTGCAGTGTTGTACATGTGTTTGTGTGAGCTGCAAAGTGTATCAGCCATTGCTAGGCAGTTGCATTCTTAAATATCACTAGAGAAGAGGGATCTAGTATTTTTTTCCATGAAGATTAAAGTCCAAGTTAGGGAACAGGACTTTGTAAGTCAGCCTTAATGGGAAACTGCATATTATAGACAGAAGATGTTATTTGGATATAGTCATTGAGAGAAGAATCTACTCATTATCCACTTAAAATACTTCCCGGTTGCAACATGGTGTTGTATAGAAGCCAAAGTAATTGGTTCTGCATTTGACCAACTGATTTAGCGAGAAATTTTGTAAATTGTGAAGCCCTTACAGATGGTACTGTTGGGTTTGTGAGAATGTTTTAAAACACTGACACACTTGACCAGGAACTGCATTTTCAACTTCTTAGACTCACTTCCAGCCAATCCTTGACTAGTTCTACAGGCAGCTGGAGACAAGGAACTGACCTTTCCTGCAACCTTGTGATAAATTACTTCCTTTAGAAAGCACTCATATAAGAAAATAACTTGGTGATGAACTTGGCCAAGGGGAACTCCTGGAAACTTCTGGATACTTTTGCTTATCTCTGTGTTCCATGGTATTTGACTGACTTTCTGGCGCCTGCCTGGCGGTCAAGGAGGAGCTAGTATTTCTTGGAGGGATGATGAGGGTGCCTGCCAGTGTGAAGTGTAAATCCTCGAGAGCCTGTGACAAGGTCTGTGTTCAATGTGTAGAGAGAGAGAACAGCTGAAGGCTGCAGCCTCCTCCAGGAAGATGTTTCTAAATTTACTCCTTAGAAGCTATCAGAAATTTTGAGATATTGTATTACCTCCGTAGACCCAATTCCTGCCCAGATGTTTTCAATAGAGGCTGCTGTATGTACTCGTCATTAACTGCTTGCTTGTTTTCTGGGTTTCTATTTGAATCATTACCTTTTGTCTGTCTTCCTCAGTGCCCTTTTGGTTGTGCTTATTTTGGCTTTATGTAAGCAGCATCTTTAGATGCATGAATGAAGCAGATAAAATTCCCCAGGGTGACTGATCTGCCCTTCATCTATTTTTAGTACTGCAAAGAATTTACCATAGCCCACAGCATAACTCAATCTCTGTAAGCCAGTGAGCAAATTCTAAGGTTTTTTTCCCCCTCCTAACCTTTCCCTGAGGCATTTGATATAGGCTAAGCTTAAAGGCACATGAATCAATCATTGATTATTCAAGACATGTCATACTTAGGTTCTGTAATCAACAGATTGTCATTGTCAATTAGACATTTTGCTCCTAATTTTGTACAGGCAGTGGTACAAAACTTATTGGGTCGTGTGTGTGTGTGTGTGTGTGTGTGTGTGTGTGTGAATGCAGAACTGGCAACAAGGAAGTATCTAGCACTCATTAAAGACCTCATGGCATTCAATTTGCTCTCTCGGCCAGAGAACCTTATTGGGAGAATCGCTGACTTGTGGCTTAAAGTATTTGACCCTTGTGTGTCTCTCGACTGTCCCATCCCTAGAGACTTTTCATAATGAGAATGATATGCTTTATTTACCACATGCTAGGATATGTTAGTGCCTCCTCAGAAGGTGGAGCTTACTAACCAGTGTGATGCCAGTGAGTGGCCCAGAATTGAGGCTGTGCCCTTACAAGAGAGGGCGAAGTATGCTGCCTTTCTCCTTCCATCACACCTGGACACAGCGAGACGCACCTGCTCTGAAGCAGAGAGAAAGCTCTTGCCAGAGACCTAAGCTGCTGGAGCCTTGATTTTAGACTTCTCAGCCTCCAGAATCCTGGGCAATAAATTTCTATTTTTAATAAGTTACCCAATGTAAGATATTTTGTTACAGCAACTCGAACAGATAAAGATACCACCATACTCCCAGAGTTTAGCCTAGGGTCTTGTGCTTTTCTTATCAGATGAGTTTGAAGTTGGCTTTCATTCATGTGTTTATTGATTGGTTCGTTGATGAGTACCAATACTCTAGCTGGTGGAAGGTCTGGAACTGGATTCTCATTTTGTTTTTCAAGGTCTCACTATGTAGTTCATACTGGTCTCAAAGTCACTATGTAGCTCAGGCTGGCCTTGAACTTGCAGTGATCCTCCTGTCTCAGCCTCTTGAGGGCCAGGATTAAAGGCTTGCACCATCATGCCTCTTGGTTTTGATAGAAATACATGCTGATTACCTGCTGTTTGGCTCTAAGAGCTCCCCCATTCTTTATCTCCTTCTTGGAGCATATTCAGAGGACAGTCCTCCAATTTCTTATTTCCTTTCCCTCTGCAGAGTCAGTACTATCCTACTAGCAAAGTTTCCCCTTCCAACTTCTTAGTATTACTGGCTTCTGTTAATTTCTTTCATTCGAGGCCAAACTGGGGGCTAAGGAGAAAGTTGTCTTTTGAGACAACCTGTGTTGTTACTTGATTAGGCTGAATGCTATCTCCTAGAATTTCCTTTCTACTATGTTTCTGGCTAGAGTTGCCTACAAAAGAAATTTTCTTGCAAAAAATTCAACTAGGATGACAAGGAGGAGCAGCTGTTTGGTATATACACTCACCTCCTGATGATTTCATCAAACACAAATCTAGGTGCTGCTATGAAGGGATTTTTGAGGCCATAAAGGCCCTAATAAGCTGACAATAAATTAGTCAAAAGAGATGACTTATTAAATCAAAAGCTTCAAAAAGATTGTCTAAGGTAGGCCCTTCCTGATGTTAGAGATTCCAAATACCACAGGAAAACGAATGCTGTAGAATCATTCTACATTCAAGAACTCTCGTGTTGTCATTGCTAATCTGTTTATTGGTTCTGCTGGTGCCAAGCAGCATCTGGGCCTTGACTCTTTTCCTTCCCAGCTGCATCTACTTTCACTTTGACTGAGTCTTGAGCCAGTTCTTAGAAGGGCTAACCAAGAGGCCCTGTCACAGAAAGCACTGAGGGCTTAGGAGGAGGGAGAAAGCATGACAAGGGCAGGCAGGTGATTCTGCAGAATTCTGCATGGCAGGTAGAGAGGAGAGGCCTGGATAGTGAACTGCAGGGGGCTGTGCAGGTCAAGATAATGATACCTAACTTTACTCCAATATTTTGTTTAAAAACTGCCTGGCGCAGGGCATGGTGGTGCATGCCTATGATCCTAGCACTCAGGAAGCTGAGGTAGGAGGATTGTTGTTAGTTCAAGGCCATCCTGGGCCACATAGTGAGTTCAGGGCCAGCCTGAATTGCAGAGCAAGACTCTGTTTCAAAAAACAAAACAAAACAACAACAAACAAAACCAAACAAAAAACCCCACCCAAATCAAAACAAAAGTGAAAACAAACAAGCAAACATAAACCCTCTGCTTGCTTTGGGACCCTATATAGTTTTTGATTTTATAAATCCTGGTTGCTTTTGGAGTCTCTAATACTCCACAGTGCTAGTGGGTTTGTTCCTGAAAATGCTTCTTGGCTTTTTCCTCCAGGCCTGTGCACTGCACAATGCTTTTTAATTCTTTTGTTATGTAAGCCTCTACTGCCACTGCTGTACTATTTTTAACCCATTCTCCTGCCTTATGCTTTGAATTCTCACCTGTTGAGAGGAAAACAAAACCTGGACTCTTCACATTAATTTTCCTGACAGTTTCCTTGTTTCTGCATTTATTTCTGTTCTATTGACTCACAGAGAAGGCTTCCAGGGGCTGAATGTTTCCCCAGTCTCATTATTCCTCGACTTCTGTCACCACCTGAGGTGCAGGAGCTCAACCCTTCCTTAGGCTATTAACCCTTCTTAACTACGAAGCTCCCTGATGCTCTAATGATGTTCTTAATTAAGCAATGGAGTCACATGCCATCCTTGAAAAATGGAGCAGTAAATACCACGAGTCCCGTAGGCGTGAGAGAGCAAAGATAGAAGCAGAGAAGCTAGAAAGTAGGTGGCAAAACCGATTGCAAATCCGAGTCATGATGAACAGTGAGAGTTTACATTCAGTTTTGTTGTCCTTGGTTTTCATTAATTTTTTTCAGGTCTGCTCTTAAGTTTTCTACATAGCTGTTTACAGAAAAACAGCTGCATGTGGAGATTGAGCCAAATTTGAAAGCCAAATTGGCTTGGGTTAGAAGTTGGGTTCCACCATAACCTATTTCTTTATCCATGAAAGGGTGATAATATTACCTACCTATTGTATAATGATGCTAGTTTGATGCTAGGTACATAGATAGGACTCAGTAAAATTTGGATAGTAAGCCTATGTTCTTGACTTTAGAGGCAGAAGGAAAGGTTTTCCCCTCTCTTTTACCTATTTTCTGGGAATCAGAAACATCACTTGCTGTAGGGTAGTACCTGCTCTCTCAGGGTTTCCATTAATAATCATGATAGATGTCAGATTGTTGGAATACTTGTAGAACTTGCCCAGAGTCACTTAAAAGTCAGTTAAAATGAGAAAGTTTTAGAAATTGTGGTGACTGTTGCATAAAGTTGTAAATATAGTGAATCATATACCTAAGAAGGGTTAAAATGCTAAGTTTCATGTTATCTACCTTGTAAAATAATTTTAAACAACACATTGGAGAGAGGCCTACCGGCTACATCTGAACATGCCTCTTCCTGCTCCCAAACGTATAACAGCTCAGAAATAAAGTGACCCACTTAAGAACTGTACGGGGACTATCACTGCTAACTGATTCCAGAAGGTGAGTTAGAAGAGTCCAGATTTAACCTCCTCATTTACAGATGGTGAAATCTGGCCCTTGCTGCTAAGAATCAAGGTGCTCAGAACTCTAAAATTGTACAAGGCAGGGCTAAAGCGTAGAGTTTCAGTCACAGCCAAGCAGGTGTGATCGGTGCATGATGTCTGATGATTCTGTAGCTTGATCATGGTCGCTTTGGTCCTGCAGGCTGCATTTCATTTGCAACCTGCAGTACAGCACATGGTCACGTTAGGGACTTTGCATTTGTTATTCTTTTTGCCTTGAATTTTCTTCCCCACATAAAAATAATTCCTATTCATCTCTTCAGCTTTCAGATGAAACATCGCTTTATTCAGACAGCTCTTTCATCCTCGCATCCTATGTTAGTTCAGTTTGTTGCATGATTCTTGGTAATCTTTGTAACTGTCACACTTGCAGTCTTCTCTGTCACATGACTATGTTCTGTGCACAAGGGCAGGAGGTTGGTCTCTCTTGTTACCACTGTCTCCCAAAAACTCAGCAGAGGATCTGACGTGTTTGTGTTCATTGAAGAAAACAAAAACAAAAACAAGAAATCAACCCTGTCTTCTCCTGAGGAGGAGAATGAAGGTGATAATGTACTCTGGCTTTTATTCCCAGGCAGCGGTGGCCGGAGGAAGTAGTGCAGACGCTGCCTTCGGTCTGTACAGACATACCCAGGCACTAATTGTTATTCGAATGAAATGTACAAATGAGCAGGTGGAGAGCTGGAGCCAGTGCTCACATTCGCATTGCACACCTATGCAAATAAATGGTAAATCAGCCACAGAGAGAATAGAAGTTTGATACAAAGGAATACTTTGCAGTATGATATTAAGGATTGCTAAAATGGGTCGGATAGTAGAGGAAGGTTGTGAAAATGCCTCCCCTAAGGGTTACAGAAAAGAGGCCAGAGTTCCATTTCAGTCAGTTATTTTAGGCTTCCCCAGGCAGCACAGTAGACCAGACATCCTCTTAGGGTCCGGTTGTTCTGTTCCTCTGACCCATAATAAATGAAGCTCCGGATCCTCTGGTTGCCAATGAACTTCCACGCACACACACAAACCCAAACTGCTTCTAGCTGTAAATGTTGCTAATGCATTTTCTATTGAATGTTCTGGATTCACCTTTTGTTTTGAAAATTACCTTTAGTCTTTATGCAAAGCAAATCTCTCTCTATGAAAGACCTGCTCTAAATTTCAAAGCGAAAACTGCGATGCATACCAATGTAATGCTTGTGTTGACATTCACCTAGAAAAAGTGGAGTACAAGCTTGGCAAGGGGATTAAAAGAATAACCCACCATGTTCAGTCCCTGCATAGGAGCACAGTGATCTGGACATTGTTTTGTGTCTTAATCTCAGCCGGGAGGTTGGGACACATATTCTTTTTCTCTGCTTTTAAAGCGAGCATAGGAATGGTCTTGAATATGCAAATGAATCTAACTTAATTAACTTTTATGACCACAGCTTCTTTGAGATAACCATAGGAGCCAATTAGATTCCATTAAAATTCAGTTGTTTCCCTAAAGCTTCAATGAGACACCCTTGTCTTCTCCAAGAAACAACAACCACAAGAATATAATGAGAAACAACAAAAAGAGAGTAGGTTGTCTGCAGGGGCTCTGTGGTTTGATGTCACCGAAGCTTACACAGGTGCCTGCTCCAAGGTCTCACTGCTGAGCCTGGTGCTGCAGGCAGCGGAGCAAAATCTTTTCAGGTCAGCCGGTAACTGCTGACCCCTAATTTATCATGAAACAAGTCATGAAAAGTCAAGGCAATGCCCTTTGCTACTGCTAAGCAGAAATGCAAGGCTTATGGGCTGGATTAAGACTGCGCTGACCAGAGATGAGGGAAGTTTTATGCCACTTGTTCCTTTCTGCTCATTTTGCTGTATTCTTCCCCTTTCTTCCCCGATTATAAAAATAGCACACATTTATTGTAAAAAGATGAAACACTATACTGAATGGCTGAAAGATGTTGTTGCATCTCTTAAGAGGCTAGAAGGTGCTTCCCTAATTGTGTTCCCTTCTTTTCCCCTAAATGAGCAGCCTTTCAGATGACTTTGCATGTGGTGGTGGTGATGGTGGGGAGTGAGGAGTGTGTGGAATGCAGGTATCACACTCCAAGGATTTCCTGTCCTTCTTTTTTTTTTTTTCCATTTAAAAAATTATGGTAAGATACATTTACAATTTTTTTCTTTTTGAGACAGGGTTTCACTATGTGGTTCAGGCTGGCCTTGGGCTCACTTTGTAGCCCAGACTGGTCTTAAATTTACAATCATATTTCTGCCTCAGCCTCCCGAGTGCTGGGATTGCAAGAGTGCACCATCACGCTCAGCCCTCACTGATTTTTGTCTGAGACAGGGCCTCAAACCATTTACAATCTTAACCGTTTTTGAATTTGAAGTTTTGATGTATTAAGCATATCTACATTGCTTAATACATCACCACCATCACCACCATCCACCTCCAAAAGTTTTCTATTTTCCCCAATTGAAATTGTCCCAGTGCAAAAGTAACTCCCCAGTCCTTGGAAACCACTATTCTACTTTCTTTCTCTATGAATTTGATCATCCTAGGCGCCTTGTGTATGTGGAATCCTACGACATTTGTGTTCTTGTGACTGACTTCATTTTCCAGCAGGTCCTCAAGATCATCTGTGTGTCAGAATTTCCTTCTTATGTAAAGAGTAAATAATATTTCACTGTATATCTACACTATATTTTCTTATGCACTATTTCTTGATGGGCAGTTGGGTTACTTATACCTTTTGGTTATTGTGAATGATGCTACTGTGAACAAGGGTTTACAACTACCTCTTTAAGTATATGCCTGGAACTTTCCTTCTGTTTTAAAGGTATATTCCACACTATTTGTCTTTCTGCTTTTAATACTATGCATGCAATCACCAAGTTGCCAATGGCCATGAGTCATTATCTGTGGGTAGAAAAGTGGGTGCTGGGCCCACCAAGGGTCTAATCAAGCTAAGTGGACCTCAGTAAAACGGCTCTGCAACGTGCAACTGAGTTTCTGGGAGCTATGCTGCCTGCTAGTTCCAGAAATGCTTATTGTCACATGACTACAAGCCTGAAATTACTTTTAGTGTAGCCACAGGCAATATTTCTACTTCACATAAGTGAGCTATGTCTAAAACAAATATATTCTGAAGAGTGGATCATAGTGGTGCAACATTACGTGATTACATAATTGTGCCGGGTACTAATTGGGAGATGGAGTTAAAGTACTGTGGGTGGCATTTTAATTGAGCAAGAGTAAGGACTTGAAGTTTATATTTCCTATAGTTAGATTTTTAAAATAATAAAGTACTTGAAGTTTAACAAAGGCACACAATTATAAAATAACTGGAAAGAAAAGAGATAATAATATGGGAAATAGTTTTGTAGTTAAAAGGGAAAAGAAATGATAGCAATTAAACATTTTAAAAAATCTTTTTATCAAGTTTCAACTATCCTTCTTTTAAAACCCTTTCCCTTGAGTATTACAATCACTCCTTCTGCCATGTTCTAGTTCAAGATGAATCATTTTGTATCTGGATCACTGCAATTTCAACAGTTATTGAACTCTTACTACATGGTAGGTATGGTTAGCCTAAATAAACTCATCAAATTATTTCAACCCTTATATTGATATTCTTAGGTCATTTGCATCATTAGAAGCAATTGAATACTTAATTTGATTCTTTCTTGGTCTATTAATAGAACCCAACTTTGCTTGTATGTTAACATGTCGAACTAGTTTCCCAGCATTTATTGTTGCTTAAATGGCTCTGTAATCTAGTTGTAGCCAAGAGCAGAAGTCTGCTCTGGGCTTCTGCGAAGCTTTTTCTTTCCTGATAAATGGAGACACATGAAGCTAGATGAAAACTCTCAATCTGGCCCAACTTCCTCTGTTATAGACACAAATGTGATGGTTGTAGCTATAGCAGCTATCTTGGAGGCACTAGGCAGTAAGCCAAAATGCTGAGTGAAAAGGTAGAGAAACCTGGGATCTGATGCCCTTGTTGAACAGCTAATCCGCCTCTAGAAACTGCCTATCTCTGTACTTACAGTGATGTGAGAAAAGAAACTTTGCTTAAGCTACTGTTTGAAAGATGGACATTTGATTACTTGCAGCCGAAAGCATTACTCATTCCAGTTTTCAGATAAGGGAACTGAGAGGCTAAGTGACTTGCCAAATTTGTATAATCTTTCAATCACAGGAAGATTTGAATACACATAGTCTGATACAGAATCTAGAGCCTGCTTTCTTAGGCATACATCACAGCCTCATTCTGTCAGGCTGTGAAGTCTACTTAGGAGCTTTTCAGGAGCCTCAGGGTTGATCTTGAGCCTCTTGCTGATGTTTTCTTCTCAAAAAAAGTGCCCGTATGATATATCTAAAACCAGATCCGACCTCACTTTGTTTAAAACCCTCAATAATAATTTTTCTTCTAAAACAGGAGTATAACCTCAGCTGTCTTGGGAGTCAGACTGTTAATATGAGCCGTCAAGGCAAGCAGGACATAAAGAAATCATTTGTGTTAAATGCTTTAGTTGTCTGTTACTGTGGAACAAATTGCCTCCAAAATGTGGCCACTTGAAACAACAAATGCTTCTGTCTCACATGGTTTCTGAGGGTCAGAAAGTAGCTCCACTGAGTGATTCTGGCACAGGTCTTTGGGGAGGCTGCTGTCAAGATGTAGATGTGGGCTTGAGTCATCTCAGTATGTGACTGGGCTGGGAGTTCTACCTCAACTAGACTCATGCACATGACTGTTGGCTGCAGTTCCTCACTGTCCTTCCCACAGGCTGTCAGCTAGTTTCCTCCACAGCAAGTGACCTCAGACAGGCAGCGTCACAGTGTCTTTATGACTTGGGATTGGCAGTGCCATAATGTCACTCTGCCATGGTCTCTCAGCTATACCTTACACCAGGAAGTAAGGATTGCTCAGGGTCCTTCTCAGTGCCTGGCACAAAGTAGGCGCTTGTTGATCACTTATTGAAATTGTACTTTGAATCCTATCTTCCATCTTTTCCTCAGCAGCCTCTGCAGAAGATGATAATGAATATTAAAGACTCTAAGCAGATGATAAGATGGAGGTAAATGCAGAAACAAAGAAAATCCATAAACTAGATAATCGTTTCTTGAATAGCTACTGACCTAAATAGTCATTGCGGTACTTTAAAATGCCCTCCTCCCTTTTCCAATGAAGGCAGAGCTGTTTTTATTGTGAATGAGCTTCTGTGCTGGTGATAAGAATGACTCCTATCATCTATGCTATAGAGACCGGGTGTCTGGGTGTGCTTGTCAAAATTATCTCTAGAAGTTCATACAGAAAGCAACACAAACTAATCTCAGGCAAACACAGGACATGGAGGAAGGTTTATTTTCTTATTTGCACATCTAACACTAGTACTCTTGCACATTGTCTCCAAACCTCTGAGTGGGTGGAATAGAAACTAATGGGTAGCAACACTCTAGATGCTCTTGAATGAAATTAAACTATAAAATGCTAAAGGGACAGTCCTGTGGGAAGGAAGTGTGTTTTTGTTTGGAGGTGTTAGGGTTAATGGTAAGACACCAGAAAAAGCCTCCAAATTATTAATCATTTCATTCCTAAAGACAGAGAAATGGGGTGAAGGATAATCATATTGTTTTCTTTGGTAAACTTTGATTTGAACTCTTCAGTTGGAAAGTATCAACCAGTTCTGTTTCTGATTCTTCGGGGCAGGGAGTTTGGAATAAATCATGACATTTGTCCTGAACTATTTTCATGGTAACACCTACGTCACAAAGTTAGACGGAGTACGGTATGGAATGGGACTTTGGAGACTGAGGTGATGTCTGGGAATGGTAGTTAGGACTAATATCAGGCTGGCTTTCAGGCAGGGTGATGGAGAGAGAGTGGGAGGGAGGAAGAGGATGGAGAACTATAGTTAAGTCACCCTCAGGCCTTCTCTAACCAAAATCCCAGTTTATCTTGTGACAGCAAGGTTAATAATATTATCCAGTAGAGCATGAGTGCTTAGAAATTAGTCTGGGGCGAGGCTGGGTTTGTCAGAGAGGGTTGATCCGGACATCCCTGCTTTTAGCCTGTGGCTGGCAGTCGGTCTGTGCTCTGTGATTACCTGCTTTGGAAAAAGTGAGTCTAAATTGGAAAGCTGTTCCCTCGCTTAAACCATTTCTGCTGAGTTCTATAGTGTTGATTATAGTTCTTACACTCTGCAACTGGCTGCATCCTTCTTGACTCATCTCCAGACTCATAAATATCCCCCAGAAAACAGAGGTTTTAAAAGTTGTCTATCTTTTAACCTTGTGCTTTCACGTGTCCTGGGAAACAGCCAAGACATACAGCATCTTGCCTGCCTTGTCCCTAAACCCGTCCAGAAGCAAAAACCTTGATAAATTCTCTTTAGCTCTTTCACAAAAGAAGCAGGCAAATGTAGGGCAGTTTCTCTGTGTGACCTTCAGTGTTTTCTACAACTTCAGAAAGGGGGGTCATAATAACTACTCTGGAGGCTGCCAGGAGCCTGAGTAAAATGTAGAAAGAGCACCTGGTACGTGGCAAGTGTCCCGTAGACATAATTGCTGTTATTACTTTTACTACTAATAACATGAAAAGCACTCTGAACAGAATTACATTTGAAATAAGTCCTAGAAAAATTAATCTATATTTAATAGTCAAGAGGCCATCTAACAGTATTTTTTGCAAGCTGATTAATGAGAAAACCTCTGCCCTAGGGAGAAAAATGTTAGCATGCAAAACTCTTAATAACAATACAATAGATAGAAAATTATTAAACAATATAGCTCAAGATGGATTGCATGTACCTACAGTTATAATTATTATTATTTAGTTGAGCAGGTGTTCAGGGTGTCACTCTATAATGCATTGAAAACAGCCTGAATTCATACAGTATGATGACCATGGTATAAAACATGGTATAAACCTCTGATGCTATCAAGCTATCAACCCTTGCATCAGCTGGTTGTTAGGCCAGCAGAGTCCAAATCTATAGTCAGGAGCTTTTTAGAGTGGTCAGATATATACTAGCCCTGTCACTCACTGGTGCTAGAGACCTATTTTTAGAGTTTCATGTCTTAGTTAAAATCCTTGATCCTTATTAAAATGGTAATATCCTTGCTGCCATCCATCACTGACACATTTTGTATGAGTGAGCTTGGCTCAGGTTTGAAGCTTAAGCTTTCCTGGAGGAAAAGGCCCATGGGGAAGCTGGGAAAAAAATCTCAGCCACTGTGTAAGAAAGGAGTGGGGGATGGATGGAGTTTGGGGGCCCACGGGGCAGTCATTCAACAACTCTGCTGTCAGAAGAAGTTGATAGGGTCACCTTGCATCCAAAATGTAGTTATGTTTATCTGTGCTGCCTCTTGTGCACGCAGCAATGGTTACCCTTACAGAAATGGAGCACAGTTTTCTCTCTTATTCGTACAGTCGTGTGTTGCTTACCGATGGGAATACTTTCTGAGCAATGGGTCATTAGGCAAGTTTGTCACCTTGTGAACAGCGTAGAATGTACTTACACAAACTTACATGCTATAGCCTGCTGCACACCTAGGCTGTGTGATATGTAATCCTTCATTGCTCCTAGAGTTGCAGTAAAACAAAACAACACTGGATTAAAGCACAAGAGAAAATGATGGCATCATGAGACACAGTAACCATGAGTTGTCTGAGGCTGCTGCTGGCTAACACAGCATACTGTTTTATATTTAATGTTTTAGAATTAGTAATATAACTTAAAATTATAAAAGTATAGTATAGTAAGAACATAAGCCAGTATCATAATCATTCATTATCATTACCATGTGTCAGGTGGGGACGTAATTGAATGTTATATTTTTTTGCTTTGGTTTTTGAGATAAAGTCTCATTACATAGTTTAGAGTGGCCTTGAATTCACCACTTAGACTGGGCTGGCTTCGAACTCTCAATGATTCTTGTGCTTCAGCCTCCGGAGTACTGGCACTGCAGGCATGAGCCATGTATGTGCTGTACTTTTATTGGTGGTGCGGTAGGTTTCTTTCCACCAGTTTCAACGCCAGCACATGAATAATGACTTGCATCATGAAGGCTATGATGTACAAGTCGATAGGAATTTTTCAGCTCGCTTATAATCTTCTGGGACCACTCTGATAGATAGATGTGGTCAGTCATCGACAGAAACTGCTGTGGCTCTAACTGTGTTTGTTTTAGAAAACAGGACAGGTGCTAACCAAGAAAGGTGACCTCACCAGTGTGAGAAGGCGAGCATCTGAGTTGTTTGTTAGCTTTGCTTTTTGATGTAAATAGTCCCTTGGGCCTTAAAAATATTGAAGAAAACAAACAAAAGTATAAGAAGCATTTTAATAGCTTAAGTGGCTAACATAGTTCCTCTGGTGGAGAATTATTGTGAAATGTTAAATTGTTTTCTTCGTGAGGATATATGCATTTTTAAATGGAGCAGGAACCAACAAAGACTGAACTGGGAACAACACTGAATAGTATATGAACATGAAGTTTCATGGATAGTGAAAGGTTTATGGAGTTATAGATGAAGCAATATGAAAACAAAAAGGAGATTTATTATCAATTTTCATTAATCACAGAATTTCTTTTGCATATTGTTTCTTGCTCATGTCATTTCTCCACTGGCTTGAGGGGTAGGACCATGTCTCAGCTCTGTGCTGTTCCCTGTCATCCAACACAGTGGCTGGCATACAGCTGTGGTATGATGGCTTTGTCATCCGGTCTTATCCAGTGCTCTCTGATTACCCTTTCCCTAAATTTCCTTTATTATAAGTACTAATCTGAAGTTTGATTAAAATACTCAATCCAGACATGAAATCATATATGAGAATCATGAAGATGTTCTCTGCTAGATACAGATTAGTGTAGCTCTATGTTTTCCACATCTGTCATTTTAAAATAAATTATTCAATGTTATTAGATTACTTATAAATGGCATCAATCAATTAGCACCATAGAGCTGAATCTGGAAGCAAAAAAAATAATTTTTTGAAGCTAGATTGGTAAAGCTCTTAATGCTTTATATTCTCCGGAAAAGATTAAAGCAATCTGGGCTCTCCCCAAGTCTCCCCCCTTTCCTCTATTGATGATTTGATTAATGTGTGCATTATTTTGGGCTGCCCTTTCCAACTCTGCTGGACATAGGCAGAAGTAGGAGTTAGAACAAGCAGAACATGACTGGGTCTCCCCCACCCCCACCGCTGGATGAGTTAAATCAGGCAAGTCCTGTTGTTCAGTGGCAGTGAATCAGACTCCTGTGCTGACTGCTAAACACATGCTTTTATATAGAAGTCCCTGCTGGGCCTTTACATATTGAAATGAATCATTGTCGCCTCTGTCAGTTTTGCTCTTCATTTGCCTGATATATTTCATCTGCATTTGGAGGTAGTAAACATCTCCAATTTATCGTATTTATCATCATATTTACACTGGGTTTTCTGCAAACCAAACCCTCAAAAAATATGGTGCTTAACGGGCAACCAGCACCCTGTATTGCTAAGATGTTTAGTTCTATGGCACCTCTTAAAATTTAATAAGACAAAATATTTGTTTCTTTTTTTTTTTAAGTCTCTAGTTTAGAGTGACTAGCTTATTTTGGTTTGCTAGGGACTTTCCTGGTTTTAAAGTCAAAAAGTCCCATGTCCCTGGGACCCTTTTAGGTCTGGGTAAACTAAGACCGTTAGATGTCCCATCCTTCCTTGTGTAGTCATTGAGAGACTATCAGGACTTCCTAAAACCAGCACATGCAATTGATCTGGAGTTCAGTATTATTCTTTAAAGGCTAATAAATCCCCACCGTGACAAAGAAACAAAAGTCAAAAGACAGTAAAAAGTATATATGTTTTGAAGAATTGCCTTGTGCAGAGTTCTTTGAAGTTCTACTTTTTGGAATCAGTCTGGGATTTAGACATTTGTGCCTTGTTCTTTTTTGGTCCAGGGAACTCAAGGTCAAGTTTTTCAGAAGCATTTGAAGTTGTTTGGAGAACTGTGAAGAATTTCACCAGACTAAACACATCACACATTTCAAGATTGATTCCAAAGGGGCTGATGATGACAGTGTCTGTATCAAAGGTATTAGTGAACCTTTTGATAGAATGATTCACTGCTGTGAAACAGTCTTAGAGATGAGAACCAGCTTTCCCCTCCACACTGATTGGATTGATCTGTGCATTGAAAAATGCCCGGTCGTTCTTCTTGCTGTGCTGGAGACATATATACGGAGGGGATAAAGTCTAGAAGTTACGTGTGCCAGGACTGAGGCTAACTGTGGTCATACACTAAATACCTAACTGCTTTATTATATATATTAATTCCTTAAAATTGCTGACGCACCCTTAGAATGTGGTAAACTGTTTTCGCAATCCCTTTTTGTTGACTGTGTCCTGCCTTTCCTATGACAGTCAGACATGTGTGTCCACAGAGGTGACACAGGAGAGGCTGGGGAGAGACCCTAGAAATAGGGAGGCCAAAATGTCATGCAGGGCCCACTGGGAAGCACCAGTGTTGGCAGGAGGCAGAAGGGGTCAGGAGCCAGGGGAAAGCCCCGGGCAGTCTTTATGGGGTTTCTGTGGGAAAGAGAATCTTCTCTTTTCCAGGTAGAGTAGGCCATTTAGGAAGAACTAGCTTGAACAACCCCAGCAGGCTTTGGGTTATACCTGTGATCACGTTGTCTGGCATGATGAGGGTCCCGCAATGTTGCCTCATGGGTCAAGGTTACATCGAGGGTTCTGGGCTAGATTGGTTCACTGCATAGCGATATTCTGCTTGCTGAATCCTTTGCCAACTCTGAGAACTGACTGGCTCCATCTCTCCCCAGCTAGAATGGATTCCTTTTTAAAATTTTTTATTTTAAAATGAAAAAATAAAAATGATGATACAAAATTTCAAAATAATAAATTAATAATGGTTAATATATTGTGTATTGTTATCTTCAAAGTAGTTGCTCAGATAACAAGATATAGGCATGCAAATGATCAGATAATGAAAGCACAAACCATTCTTTTTGATGAACTAACAGAGATTAGTAATATAATTTAATTTTCTTGTAGAGATATATACATATATATCCCTTCTTTCTTTTTTCCTTTACCCCATATCAGTTGTTCTTTCCTTTTGAGCAATTTCTTCTCCTTTAACAATATCTATTATATCTTTTGGATCTTGGATCTTATTACTCCTTCAATTTTTTATACTAGGGAGACAGTATGATGTTTACACAGGTGAGTCTGATGTATTTCACTTATGAATATGGTCTCAATTTGCATCAATTACCCATAAAAACTTTGAGTTTATCCTTTTTCACAGCTGAGTAATACTACATTTAAAAAATACCACATGTTTTTTATTCATTCCATGATTGATGGGCATTTGGGTTGTTTCCAACATTTAACTATTACAAATGGTGCTGCTATAAACTTGGGTGCACATATATCGCTGTGGTATGTTTTCAGTTAGTTTGGGAAAATACCCAGAAGGGGAGTAGCTGGTTCCAACAATACCTCCAAATCTAGTGTTTTGAGGAATCTCCATACTGAGATCCATAGTGATTGCACCAGTTTACACCCCTACCAATGGAGGAGAAAGAACTCCTTTTCCCCACATCCCTTCCAGTCTTTGTTATTAGCACATCAAAAACTTCTTAAAACACCCAAAAGTCGACTCAAAATGTCTCACAGTATGTTAATTAAAGTGAAGGCAGGTGTGACCTGAGTCATTACTTAGCTGAAGTCATTCTCCCTGGGACAAAATACGTGTTTTTTCTTTATCTTACTAACGAAACCATGCAATGATTATGCATGCATGACATATTTATTTCACTAGTAAGTATGTTTTCAAGGTGCATCCATTTACCTATAAAATGTCCAGTTTATGATCTTTATGGCTGAATAGTATTCTTTTATATAGAAATACCATATCTTTTTTATCCATTCCTTAGTTGATGGGCATTTAGGTTGTTTCCTAGATGTTATTACGAATATAAACATGGGTGCACATATATTACTGTGATATGATGTTAATTCTTTTGGGAAGGTACTCAGAAGAGGAATAGCTGGGTTGAATGGGATCTCCAAACTTAGTATTTTTTTAGGAATCTCCACACTGATTTCCACAGTGTTGCACCAATCTACATTCCCACCAACAATGGAGTAGGATTCCTTTTTCCCCACAGTCCCTCCAGCATTTGTTACTGGCTGATTTCTTTGTACTAACCATTCTTTCTGGGGTGAGGTGAAATCTCAGTGTTGTTTTAATTTGCATCTCTTGAATGGCCAGTGTTGTTGAACATTTTCACATATTTATTTGCTGTTTGTATGCCTTCATCTGAGAAATATACGTTCTTCTCAGATGCTCACTTTTGGATTGGGTCTTTAAATCTGTGAGGGCTGATTTTTTGAGTTCTTTATATACTCTTGATAATAACTCTTTATCTAAGGAACAGCTGGGAAACATTTTCTCCCACATAATGGATTGTCTCTTCACTCTGTTGGTAGTTTCTCTTGCTGTGCAAAAGCTTTTCAATAGGATGAGATCCCTTTGTTAATTCTTATTGGTTGATTTCTTGATGGTAGCCATTCTCAGAATGATTTCTAAGATTTCAAAGGCATAACATCTTGAAAACAAAAAGCATAGATAAAATGATTGATATTTACCTAATTCTTAGAGCATAGAGAGGATTTGGAATCAGAGTTCTAGCTGTGTCCACTACTAAAATGTAAGCAAGTCTCTTGACTTCTTTGCAAAGCAGTTTATCCTCTATAAAATTGGGAGAACAATCCTCATATACTTGCTGTGAGGACCACTAAGAATATATTGGTGAAAATTCCCAGTAGGCCCAAAAATTATGCTAAAAAGAAGAAAAAACTCAATACTTTGGTGATGCATGGATTATATTTGTGTACCCACAGGTCAAGTGTGGTATGAAAATGCTATTGACTTGGTAGGTGTTAGAATCAATCAGTCTCGGGGAACGGGATCTACTCTTGAGTTCTACCTTATCTACTCTTGGGCTCTAGTCTTCAGAGAACTGAAGTATGGGAACTGTGCTGAATGATTCAAGAAGTTTTTATACTTCTAAAATTCCATAAATCTGTAAGTCTGCACCATGCTACTATGAGTTATGTTTGTTTTCTAGAGCATCTGTTGGGCCATTTATCCTTCATACTCTACAGAAGCTACCATTCCATACCTTCAACTTCTGCTATACAACCAGCCTTATATTCCTTTGGGGTGACCTCAGGCAGCCTTTCCCCAGTTCCCAGCCACAGCTGTTTGAACCCAAGTGGAAATGTATCATGTGATGGTAGTTAGAATATGTCTAATGGATGATGTTGGACCTGGAAGGTTATCACGTTTATGTTTTGAGACTAAATACTTTGTATTGTGTTTTGGAGACTAAGTAAGACTACCATTTTGCAGAAGTCACGATGGGTCAAGTTAAAGCAGACTTAGGAAAGGCAATCTGGGGATACATTTGATGAAAGAAGGGAGGGAGGAAAGGAGGGAACAATGGATATGCAAACACTAGAGAAGTGGAAACAGACAGACAGATAATGTGGAAACAGAGAAATCACTCTTTTGGTCATTCTATCTTCTGGCTACCTTCCAGGCCTGGTTGTTCTTTCTACAGATGAGTTCCATGTTTTCTTTTACCTATGCAAATTGAAATGACCTATAGAGTCTTTCTTTCCATCCTCGGCCTAAAAGTCATGGTAACACAAACTGGATATTGGTAAGAATTTCATCTTGTTCCTTCTTGAAGCATTTGGCTAGGCACTGTATCCACCAAGTGGAATGTTTGAGGAATTTATACTGAAATGGCACACAAATTGCCACTGATGCATTGTGTCATCGATGGCATTTATATAAGAAGTTAATTATAATGAATTATATGTCTCAAGAAGGATCTGCTTGGGCCTCTCAATTGGTCCTCAAGTAATTTGAAAGCTGTTTTCTCTGTGTCTCCAGGACTCACATAAGTTTTAGCTCATCGTAGGCTTTACCTTAAAACATTCTTGAACTGAATGACCCAGGACCATTGTACAGACTGTGGAGATATAAAAAGCAATATAATTTATGGTTGCTGTACATAAATAGCTTACAGTATAGCTGGCAAGCTGCATGAGAAAAATAAAGAGAGGAGGAAAATAAGGAGAAGGAGAAAGAGAAGAAGGAGAAGAAAGGTGATAATTTACAGTGAGTTTCAAATAAGCAAGGCACTGAGGGTCAACAAAGAGAAACAGGAAGTTCTCCAGCAGAACAGGAAGTTCAGTTCTACCATGAGATCTGGGGGAGGATTTGGCAAGGTAGGAAGAGATGTGGAGCAAGGGGGAAAAGGCTGGGCAAATACATGGGTGTAGAATGAGGGCTTTGCAGGCACACAACTTACAGGTCACAGATTCATACGGAGAGACTTGAGGCGGAACATCCAAGTATGGGGAGACAGTGGACACTGGGGCTGGGAGCCCTGACTCTGCAGTTGGACTTTCTGGATTCTCATCCCAGTCACCTCTCATTTTCCTCACTAGGATGAGGAAAAGTTTGCAAAGTTTGACAGCTCACTTGACTTTTCTGTGCCTCACTTTCTTTGTTTGTGAAGCTGGGAATAATAATTGTACTCACCTCATGGGAGTATTGCAAGGATTAAAGTGGATGTTGTACGTCTTTAGTGTCTGGCACATGTAAACTTTTAATCAATGTTAATTTCTTTTATCTGTTGTGAGGGGAAACCTGGTGGCAGGACCCAGTTAAATGAATCCTCCTATTAATTTTGAGTTGCCATATCACCAAGGAATTCTCTTGCTTGTAAAGGAAGCCAGGTACTAAGTTAGTACTGAATTTGTGGAGCACCGACAGGGACTAGTTTATAGGATAAAGAACACTGAATGTGTAAAAGTCATGGCCTGGCTTGAGACCTAAGGAAAGGAGCTTGGAGTTGGGGATTGACTGTCAGGGCACTGTCATATTTTCCCAATCAAGAAGTGGTGGCATGAATGAGAGAAGAGGAACAATATTCCAGTGAGGACCATGAAGGAGCCATTGCAATAATTCAGGTGACCAAAGCCATGGTCAGGACTATGGCTACATATGAAAGGGAAGTGTAGTGGGAAATGTGAGATTTCACAAGAAAATGTTCACACTTACTACTTCTATTCCACCACGTGGTCTACCTTATCCTACCTTCCCCCTGCTTCTGATCTCACCCCTTCAGTCTTCTCTCACTATGGTCACATTGTGTCACACCTTTGCTCATACAGACATAGCTCGACGCATCTTCCCCCACCCAGCCTCCCAGGACTAAATGTGCTGCTCTCTGGGTCTTCAAGGCTGCATTTGGGTAATCTGGCCACCCCTTACTGTCCCCTTTCTTATGGCCACTTGTTCTCATCACTCTATAAAACTATTATTTTTTGTTCCTTGGGCACAGAGATCTGCCTTGGGGACCTTGCCCATGTCTGTTCTCCCTGAATCGATTCTTTCACCTCCTTTTGATCTCTGCTCAAATGTCATCTTACTGGTGACAGTTTCTTCAATCATCCTTTTAAAAATATATCTTCTTGGCCTTGGACCCACCCTTTCAACCTGGCCTTCTCTTCATGGTTTTTATTACCCTATTACATGCAGTCTCCTCATTTGTTCAGTGTTGAATTTCCCCAATAGCATGTCAGTTCTAGGAGGGCTAAGATTTCTGACTGTCTTGCTCCAGAATGTATGTCTAGACCTGAGAACAAAAAGCACCTTGCATTATAGAAGCTACTCGATAAATGTATTGAATGATTATGTGAATAAAAAGCAACCCGAACTGTATTAGGCACAGTGCTTAGTGTTCTCAAACTAAAAGCTGCCCAACACTCCTTCCAATGACCCTACCAAGTATGCATCATTCTCGTTGTTTTACAAATAACACCACTGAGGTGCAGAGATCTGAGGGAAGCAAAGAGTACAGAGCTGCCAAAGGATGGTCAGGAGTTGTGTCCAGTTCCTCTGTGTTTGGCTTCCCTGTGTTTCTGTGTGGACCAGATGACATGGGTAGGAGCCAACAAGATGCCAAATCCCCTGTCTATGGAGACAAGAAGAGCAGCAGACCCGGGGACAGAAATGGGGACCCTGGGAAGAAGGTCAGTGTTTCCGAATAAGAGGTAACAAGTGTGGTGATGCAAGTTTGTAATCCCAGCATTCTGGGAGGCTGGAAGATCATAAATTTGAGTCTTTGTGACTCTTAGTTACTTTTCTTGCTGCAGAGACCAAATACCTGGCACCTGAAGATAGAGGAGGAAGGGTTTATTTTGACTCACAGTTTGTAGAGGTTTTAGTACATAGTCAGCTGGCGTCAAGGCAAGGTACCATGGTAGGGGTTATCCCAGAGCAGACAGGAGTCAACAGAAGAGAAACAGCAGCAAAAGAAGAAGCAAGTAGCAAGCAACAGCAGGAGCTCCCTTTCTGTCCCCTGTATTCTACCCAGGTCACCCACCCCACACCCCAGTATGGACACCATTAATCCCATCATCACACACCCTAGATCCTGCCACTGCTGAAAAGCCCCATGTACGACTACATGAGGCTTTGCAGGGGTCTACATACAAGCCACAGAAAGATTGAATCTAGTAAATATTCAGGGAAACTCTTCCTCTTGCCAAGGATAACTATTGTCTAACAATGGACATGGACACTGTTAATGACTAAGCAGGAGCAACAGGAAGACACTGATTCTTAGTCCCAGTGATAGTAGCTGAGTAGTTCTCTTGGATGTAGGGATTGGAACACTGGTGAGAGATCCTTGCTGGAGCTTTGGGCTTCTCACTTCTGAAGATGCTCGGGGAAGCCATGAGCATGGGGCATCCCTCATCAGGTAGAGTGGGGGGAAGGTCAAGGTCAGTGTGCAGACTGCATCCGTGAGCAGGGGAGAAAAGGGAGCCTGGGGAACACGAGAGCCAGAGGAGAGAAGGACTCAGGGTCTACAGCAGAGGTGGCTGGGAGGGAAAGGAGGGCGCAGGAGGAAGGCAACCAAAAGAGACATGAGAATTACTTTGCTTTTTTGATTTTGTACCAGAATTTTCATTCATTTCAACAAAATGCTAAAAGGTATTTAATTAGAGATTAAAATTAATTTTGATTGGAAAGTTTTTTGCTGCTACTTCCTTCAATAAAACTCAGAACTCTTGGAAGTGTTTTCAAAAGCTGAACCAGGAGTCAGAGTTTGGTGACCCAGTCTGTGCCGCTGCGTGGCCCAAGGCAGTCAGAGAGCCTACATTTGGAGTGTCATTGACACAGATAGGATCTGGGCCCTATCAGAAACTACAAAAGTGAAGGGGAGAGGCGGATGTCTGTGATATCTTTGGGGTCAGGAAGAGTTTAAAAATGAGTTTCTGGGCCAGGAGATATGATAATGCCTGAAATCTGGTTTTCTTTTTGGTGAAGCAGAATTTTTAAAAATAATTTTATTATCAGGTACTATTAAGCAGGTACTTTCCTACCTTGTTTTTTTTTTTTTTTTTTTTTTTTTTTTTTTTAAATTTCAGTGAAGGAAGGAGGTGGATGGGGAGAACAAGCCAGCAAACAAAACTGGTAGTTCAAAACTGGAGTGAGGTGCTGGGAGTGGCAGATAGCTTGCCTAGAATGTGCAAGGTCCTAGGTTCAATCCGCAGGCAAAAACAAAACAAACAAACTCTCCAAAAACCAACACCCAGAACAAAACCCTGAAATGCTGATGTCTATCTGATAAGAAAGCTGCTAATCAGCTGGTGATCTGTCACATAATTGTTGAGAAATAAAGCTGTGTTGCTTGCTAATTACATTTTGGTCCATGGAGACATGGTAATTAGTCCGTGTGGCTCCCCCGAAGGGACCTTTTCCAGGTGGGGTGTGTGTGTCCACACATATGATTCACTGTTCTTAGTGTTTTAGACTGTAAAGTCTCATAGCCATGGCCTGCCCATATGATCTCTTTTCTGCGCTCTCTGAAAGTATATATCCATCATTAGATGGGAAGCAGTGTCAGGCAGAGCCCAGGCAGCAGGCCTTCTTTATAAGTCTTTTGTTGTTGGTTTTGTTTTTGAATCAAAGCAGAAACACTATTGGGCGAGATCACTGTGTCATATAATAAACTCCTGGAAACCAGAAAGAATCAAATCTTGCAAGAATTCGAAAGGATGTTGGACAAGGTCCTTTGGGATCCATCACAGAAATCACACGGAGAATGCAAGACTGTAGGTTTCCTCTGCACAAGATGCTAATAGCTGTGTCTGATGCTGGTTTCACGGAGGCACCCCGCAGGGAGTTGGCTTGCAGGGCGCCTCTGATGCGTGCGGTCACCACAGCTGACTCTGGGCAGAATGAGGAAGTGGGAGTTTGTTTTGGCGCACCACACCCCTTTGCCCTTCTCAAATACAGCCCTCAGGGAACCTCATGTAAGTTTGACATAGAAAATGATGATTATTAGAGGCACACGTGGTGACTTCAGCTTTCTCAATACTATGCTTATTTCCCTTTATCGCTTTCCTCCGTCTTCCTCTCTTTTTGTTCCCACCCATTCTATTTCCATAAACTTTTCTTCCCCTTCCTTCTCTTTGATCATCCTTCCTTTTGCTTTCCTCAGATATGCAATGGTGGGGTGGGGGTGGGGGGCAGAGAGAGAGAGAAAGATAGAAAGAGAGAGAGAGAGAGACAGAGAGAGAGACAGAGAGAATAATTAATCTAATGTTTGTGTATCCCAGGGATTTCTTCATACTACTGGCATTTATTTTCACCTCACAGAGTTGTTGGAAGGATGAAATGTGGAGTAATTAGCCTGCGCCTGGCACTCAGAAAGGTCTCAAATACAAAGTGTTGTTAGTATGGAAAAGTTTGTCTATTGAATAATCATCTTCAGATTTGGACATTCTACTTGGGTAGGGATTTTTTTTTCCTCCTGCTCCTCCTCCTTCTCCTCCAGTTCTTCTTCTTCCTCTTCCTCCTCCTCCTCCTCTTCCTCCTCTACCTCCTCCTCCTCTTCTTTTGTTTTCCTTTTTCTTTCATTTTGTGACAAGTCTTGCTCTATAGTTCAGGCTATGCAGTTCAGAGTAGGTGACAAACCCTCTGGCCCCTTTGCTGAACTCACTACATAGTCCAGAGTGGCCTTAGACTCCATCATGTAACCAGAGTGAGGAGCACTCTGATTCTGAGGGCTCCATGGAATCTAGCATGCATACTTAAACAAAAATGATAATAATAATATGGAACAATTTGTTTTCATAATCTTGATGTGAAAGCAATATCTAAACATACTGACTACCAACCTAAAACCAGAAAAGCTGAGGCTTGGCATATACTACTGTTAGCATATATTGCAAACTCTAGTTGGAAAACAGTTTTAAAAATCTAGGTACATGTTAACATCCACCCAGAGAAAATTTCTGTAGAATTTGTTGTTTGATCCTTATTTTGATGGTGTCTTTAGTAACTAAAGTATCAGTATTCATATTAGGTACTTAACAAGTAGCATTAATTTTTATCTAATTATAAATGTACTATCATGCTTACTATTAAACTTTTAGAATGTGCAGTTAAATGTTAAAATGAAAATTAAGATAACCTCAAACTCTATCAAGCAAAGACAGCACCTATTCACCTATTGGTGTAGTCTGTATTCAGACAGGTTTTGCTGGACAGTGTTTAGAAATACTTTCAATATGCTCTCTTGAAAAGATACCCTGTTCAAACTCTGGCAGTGCTAGGCCATGTTCCTGCAGGAAATCAGCAGTGGGGAGTAGAGAGAGGCAGCTGCATCCCTTGGGCAGGGCTGGGTATGGGAACCCCAAAGTCTTGTTTTCCTAGCTAGGTCACCTTCATTTCCATGTTATTCTCACGCCCTAGTGGACATTTGAGTTTCTCTCTTCTAGTTTACAAGCAATTCTTTTTTTTTTTTTTTTGTCTTTTTGAGACAGGGTCTCGCTATGTAGTTCAGGCTGGCCTTGGGCTCACTTTGTAGCTCATGCTGGTCTCGAACTCACAACAATCCTCCTGCTTCAGCTGCGTGAGTGCTGGGATTATAGGCATGAGCCATTACACCTGGCTACAAGCAATTCTTTAGGCAGCCTTCAGCATGAGGCCGGTGTGGTAGTGACCACGGCAGGAGAGATGAGTTGATGGGGATCCCTCTGGCCCCTTAGTGCAGGGGAGGGAGTGGAGGGCGGGGCACTTTCATTTCTGCCTTCTGCTCTTCCTTTCCTAGCATGTCTGAAATTTCAACAAGGTCTATCATTAATCTAGAAGATTAATTTGTTTAAACCCCTCTCAGATCTATTTTGCATGTGTTCTTATGGGTTAATAATACTGGGTTTACTAAGGAAGTACTTCTTTCTTCTCATTTCATAAATTGCTTAACAGGGAAGGGAGCCATCCTGAGCCCAGATCACTTGTCCTTACTTTTTTGGTTTCTGTTTAGGCTTGAGTCTTTGTATTTGATCCAACCACGATTCCATTATAAACACTTCCCCATTTAAATGATTAATGCAGACAAATTTTAATGTGCACAATGGTTCATTATGTGGCTGTGTCTCATTTTCCTGATCTTCTTTTTAATGGTGGGGCTCATTTGGAGGTGAGCCCAATGGGAAGACATTAACAGGGATGGGAGAGAAGTGAGACAGGAAGCTGGTGAGTACAGGGAATATAATCAACAGATTCTTCTTTTTTGAGATGGGTCTTGCTACATAGTGCAGCCAGGCCTTGAACTCACTTTGTAGCCCAGACTGGCCTTGAAGTGATGGCAATCCTCTTGTCTCAGCCTCCTGAGTGCTGGCAGCTAGCAACAGATTCTAGAAATGGGTGCTTTAAGAGGCAGAGGTTTAAAATGAGCAGACTGTGTAAAATTAGAGTTCCATGGTTAATAGTTCAGATGATAAGTAGAACACTCTATTAGACATATGTTACAAGGTCAGAAAATGATAATCAAAGAAAAAGTAAATCAGTGAAGCTGGTGGATGGGGAAAGTGAGCCCACCGTCCTTTTTTTTTTTCCTTTTTTGAAGTACTAAAGATTGAATCTAGTGCTTTACATATGCCAGGCAAGTCTCTACTACTAAGCTACAACTTTGAGACCCATCTGAGCAAGGGTACATCTTTTTAAAATGAGATTCTATTCCTAACTAAATTTCAAAGAGCTAGTACTTCTGGGTGGTGACATATACCTGTAATTTCAGCCACTCAGGGATCTGAGGCAAGAGGATCAAAAGTTTGGGGCCATCCTTTACAACTTAGTGAGGGCTTGTCTCAAAAAACATTTTTCTTTCTTTCTTTCTTTTTTTTTTTAAATAAGGGGTCTAAGGATGTATCTCACTAAGAGAATATCTCTAGGTTCAGTCTCCAGTACTGAAAAATAAAAGAGCTGGTGCAGAGTATATAATAATTTTTCTATTCCCCTAAAGAAGTTGAACATTTAGATATTTCAGGTTTCCCACTTTTATAAATAATGATGGGATGAAAACCTCAGTGCTGAAAGATTTGCAAAAACTGCAGACTTGTTTGCAGTCTCACTGAATGTCCACTTTATATGCTTTAATTTTGTAACTTGAACAACTATTTCTAAGATGACAATATGTAATCTATTAACTAGTGGTTTCCTACTGTTTATTTTTTTCTGAAATTCTGTATAACTTGTACCCCTTTTCTGTTTTTTTTCTTTTTCTCTTTAAATAAAATTAAAAAAGAAAGAAAGAAAACCTGCAGTACTTACTTCTTCTAAGATTGAATTGCAATACACTGGTAAAATGTTTCCATAATTGTTATTCACAGTCTCAGTAATAGTATGTAAATGTCTTGGTTTGGCCCCTTTAAGTTAACTTGGCTCAGCAATATTCATCTTTAACTGCAAAGCTTCCCCTGTATCTGTACTTCCTAATATGGTTTTCAAGTTTTCTTGACTAACATGCAACAAAAAATAAACTTTACAAAATGACTCAACATATGTATGTGTACAACTGAAACGCATATTTCACAGAAACAATCCCTTATCTTTAATGTGCTATTTTCTGATAAATTCACTCTCTTCTAGTTTAATTTTAAAACTAAACTCCCCATGGCCCATTAAGTTGATGTAATACCTCTCCCATGGATTATTACTCTCGGTTTCCAATACACCTTTCTAGGATAGTTTCTCTTTTACAACTTGACTTCTCAGGATTTTAGCTTCTCTTTTCACCTGTTTATGTCCTGGGATCTCATTCTTTAATAACTCCCTCCAAAATTATCCTGTTTTGGATTTGCTCACTGGTATTTGACCATTACCACACAGGTTGAATATTCATGTGTTATAATATAAATATATAAAAAGGAAGTTTTGTTCCTTATATATAAAGTGTACCGCATATTTTTTTGCAATACCTCTTTACTCAATATGGTCCAGGCAAGCCAGGCATGTTCACCTGTGGCCACAAGTTAGATACACCCGCAGAGCTTCACATAGCACTGTCGGTCTTGTCCATCAAGTCTCTCTTGTGTTCCATCCAAGAGATGGGCCTGTCCTGGGCTCGGGCAACTGCTTCATAGTTCTGACTTAACAGACACAGGAAATTCGACAGGGTATAAAAGTTGTCTTCACACTGCACAAGCTCTAAGGACCATTGTTAAAGAGAATAATGTTGCTTTGAATGTCCGCAGCCCGGATGCCCCCTTGTTGACCAGTTGCCTCTCCCAGCTCTGCTGCTCCTCCCCAGAAGGGGAGAAGTCTCTGCCATCCCTGACTGTGACAACTCAGATACAACCCTGGTTCTCTGTGTCTCCTTGCTGTGATATATTTTCTTCTTATTTCTTATCAAAGCTCTGCCTGTTCTTTGCTTGGAGTCATCAGGGGGACATTTAGAGCCCAGATATGCTTTAACTGTCTCATTTTATAGGGAGGAAATGCAAGAGCAGAGTCTTCTATGATGAGTATTATGATTTGTATGTAGATGCCCCCTCACAGAGCCTCATGCTGTCATAGGTGGGGCTTCACAGAGGTAGCTGGGTCTAGGGTGTGTGGTGCTAAGATTAAGGATATGTGATGCTGGGATTAATGGATGCTAGGATTATGGGTGCCCACACTGGGTGCAAGTGCTGCCTACCCTAAGGGCAGGTGGCATGAATAGTATATAAAGGAGCTGCTGCTTTAGTACTTTGTTCCTTTGCTGCCTTTGCTTGCCATGAACTGTGTCTCTTCTGTGGTGCCCCTCTGCCATGCCACCCTGCCATGGACCCAGCCAACTATGGACTGAAACCTCTACAAACTGAGCTTCAGCAAATGTTTCCTGCTTTAGCTTTTGGTGTACGATATTTTGCTTCAGCAATAAGAAAAGTGACTAAGACAGTGACCTATCATTCATCACAAACCTGAACTAGAAACCAAATTCCTGGATACATATCAGCTGATCCCTTGTTTGTGGTGCCATCTAGTCCATGCTGTGCACGAAGCAATGAGTTTCTTAGATGCAACCTTGCCTCAGAATAAGATCTAGCAGGTATTGTATTAGGCTGTAATTATACTCAGTAGTAAATGGTGGTGTGGGAATGTTCTGATAGATTTCTTGCTGGAAGCACAAAGTTATTTAACCAGTCGAAAGGGCTTTATCTTTCTCAAATAGAATTTCCAGTTTCATCTTCCTCGCTCCTCAGTCTTTTGCTTGCCTGAGCTTCTTGCAGGTTTCATTTTATGAAGATGGAAGCTGAGGCATAGAGAGCTAAAGGAAACAATAATACAATCTAGAAGCTGAGGTTAGTAGTCAGAAATTTCATCTCTGTAAAGTCTTGGTTTTAAGGCTCCCATGTGGCACAATCTTTGATGATTAATGGAATCAAGAGGAGATAGAGACTGTGTCATAGGATTTGATAAAGGAGAGAGAGTGGATACATATCAGCACAATTGGGTGAAACTATTCCTCCTGAGCAAAATCTTCCAGACTCCTGGCTGGTGCAGTTCAGTCCTCTGCTGGTAACTTTCTGCACCCACAGAAGGTAGGTGTAGTAGGTTCTAGAAGCTCTTTCATGTAGTACTTTCCTGTCCCAAGTACTTGCTAGATTCCCAAAATATAAAATCATTGGTGATTAGTGGAAATTTTCATGTTTAAATTTTGGCTGTTTTATGTTGATTCATTATGTTCTGGCACCAAAAGTTAATGTTTTCTTTTTGGGCAATTACTTCTCTGTCACCAGACACATTCTGGTGGAACTATTAACCAAGATGGTTTGACCATCCCTAGCCAAGAGGAAGCTGTAGAACCCACATTAATGAAAATGTATGCTCTCCTGGACCTGATTCTCATTCAGTGTGGCAGACAAAAACCAAAGCTTACTTATCCCAGTAGTGAACAGTCTGTGCAGACTAATGCAGCATTCCTTCTGCACGGCAGCTGACATGGCCTTTTCCTGGGCTGGGCTGGGTTCTCCAGAGTATTAGGCATTCTCCTGTCACAGGAACAAGATACCTACACATGCAAACTGAAAGAGAGGTTGGCTGGTTCCAAGGCAAAAATGGCATGGTGGGAGGGCCTGGTGGAAGATAGCAGCCAGGAAGCAGAGAGGGCAGGAAGAAGCAGCATCAGAGTCCTCCCTTCCAGATCATGCCCACATTGACCCTCTACCTAGGCCCCTCCTCCTACAGCACTGAACTCAGTTAGCAACTGAACTCATCAATGGATGATTCTACTGACAAGAGTGACACTCTACTGATCCAATCACTTTCCAAACATAGAAGACTTTTGAGGGACATTCTAGATCTAAGCCCTAATATCCAACTCTCTTTGATTCTGTAAATTCTCCTATACCTTTCTAGTAAATTTTTTTTTGTTCAAGTTAGCCTGAACAGATCTCTGATGCTGACAACCAACAGCTTTAATTGGACTGATGGACAATCTCACCTGGGAATTCCAGCCATCTGTTTCCCTCAAAACTATATTAAGGGGCATGTCAATAAACACACATTCATCATCTAATGGTGTGTCAGGTGATATGTAGGGATTGACATCTGGTTTACCTAACTTAATCCTTATAAAAAATACCACAAGCTGAGAACTGTTATTTCATTTTGGATGAAAGTACCAAGTATCTTAGTCTGTGCAGGTGACTATCACAGACCAGTATAGAGTAGATGGCTTATAAACAATGGAATTTATTTCTTAGAGTTTTGGAGCTTAGGAATCAAAGAGCAAATCACCAAAAGATGTGGAATCTGGTGAGGGCTGCTGCTTTCTGGTTCATAGGTGACTCACTTTCTGTCTCTTGGCTCTTTTTTAGAGGGATGCTAATTCATTCATGATGATTCTGTTCTCGTGATCTTATCACCTTCCAAAAGCTTCACCTTCAAATTCCATGTCACTTTGGAGGCTTGATTTCATGAAATGAATTTTGGGCATCATAAATATCCAGTCAATTGCATCAATGGGAAGTAAATTGCTCAGTCATATGCTTTGTAAGTAGCAAAAATGGAATTGGAACTCATGTGCAATGATCTGTCAGTATGTCTATTGGTCCTTTCTCCTCAATTATCATAATTCTGCTAAGAATCTAAAGTTATTCCATAAAGGTAAATTTGTTCTTTAGAATGGTCAGGTAGATGGGATGTAGTTTAATGGCATAGTACCTGCCTGGTCAGGTACTATGAGTTCAAGTCCAGGTTTTTTTTTTTTTTTTAAAGAATGTCAGGTATTTGGAAGATTTAAGAACATAAAAATCATTCTCAGTCAGTATCACAGAAAGCACGTATCCGAGCAATTACAGACTCTCAAAAGATTTATGGAGTTATAGTGTTTCATGACCACGGAGATTAATCAATTCAACTTTCTCATCTTGTAGATAAGAAAATAGAATCCAACAGATTTCTGTGTTGTCAGGTATTGCTGAAATTACTATTTGCTGATAATGAGGTTTAGATCCAAACCAGTTTAGCTTAGCCACAAGACAGGTGGGACTGTGTAAATTTATACAGCTCAATTAAAATCATAGAGCTGAAAGGGACCTCCAGGTCTCGTATAATAATGTATCCATCTGCCTCTATCATGGTGAGTTTAAACAATATCAGCAGGTTGTCTTTTCTTTACAGCCTATAAAGAAGGCAGTTCAATCACTTCCTTTGTAAAGCATTAAACACCATTCGCACTTCAATCTAATGACATTTTTAGATGCAAATGTGGAGCATTTTATGTCTTTCAAAAAACTAATATATTCTATTTAAAGATATTTAAAATTATTATTTGAAATTTAGAAGCAACCTTAAAAGTAAGCTGAAAGATTGCTAGGGAACTAAAAAGGTTGTAATTAGTGACCTTAGGCACACTATCACAATTAGAAATAACACAAACCTCAGGCTTCAGAAGGAAGTAATTAGTATGAAAAATGGTAGAGTGAAGGGGGTGTTTTTTTCAACCTCAAAAATAGTTACAGGGAGCTTCCACAGTATAATGCAAACTTACTAGCTTCATTTTGGGACCCTCTGCAGTGAATTAAATGCAGCAAATGTTTGTTGAAAGTTTTTTGTATGTGAACTGCTAAGCTAAAGAGCTTTGAAAATATAGTTATCTTTGGTTATTTGTAGGGGATTAGTTCTGGGACCCATCATTGAAACCAAAATCTGGAGGCTCAAGTCCCTTATATAAAATGATTCTTTTAATCCATGCACATCCTCCTCTATACTTTAGTCTCCAGATTACTTATAATACCTAATGCAATGCAAATGCTATGTTGGTTGTTGCTATACTATGTTGTTTAAGGATAAAAGACAAGGAAGAAATATACACATTGCTACAGGTATTTTTTTTCAAACATTTTCAGTCCATAGTCTATTGGATCCCCTGATACAGGACTTTCAGATCTGGAGAGCTGACTGTACAGATGACCATAAAGCTCCTGACTGTCAGGAGTGTGAAAACTAGTTGGGGAGATAATGCAGGCACACAAATGTGTCTAAAAGGCATCAAAAGAAAAATGCTATCAGATCTATGGAAAGGCACTTTGGGTAGGGCAAGGCTACACCTGGCGGGGGGAATTAGGTGAAGCTTTGAACTACATTTTTAAAGTATGAATATGATGCTGACAGGGAGAGATAGGAGAAAGGTTACATACCCAGGAGGCGTGATATAAAAAGGCTAAATATGAGAATATTAGTATCCCTATGTAAATGTTCTATTTCTGGTCTTAGATCTGTTTGAGGGCTTGCAATGTCTTCATTGTTGTGCTTATTTAAATCTTAACTAACTGGAGCTTACATAAAAAATTAAAAATGGTTTTGTTCAAAGGGGTGAGATTATCAGTAAATTTATCCTCTTTTGCATTTTTCGCTGCAAATATAGAAATTTTTTTCTTTTATTTTTCATTATTTAAAATGAAGTATATTTTTAACTGACACATAGCAATTGTGCAATGTGACATTTCCATACATATATACAATGTGTAATGATCAGATCAGTGTACTTATTACCTCGGAAACATCATTTCTTTGTTTTGGGAACATCTAAAATTCTATGAGCTATTTTGAAATATTCAGTTAACTGTTGTCTACCATGATTATCCTTACCATGTTATCGAACACTAGAACTTATTTCTCCTCACTATGCTCCTGTACCCATTAATCAGTCTCTCACTGTTCCCCAGAAATTACTTTTTAAAAAAGATATTGTACACACCTTTCAAGTGCAGTTCAAAATTTTGCTCCTCAACATAAATTTCTGACAAGCTGAGAATGTTAAATTTAAATTGGAAATGGTAATATGGGCTGATTTAAAGATACGTTTGCGTGTTGTCTATTCATAGGGTCTGTGCACAATGAGGACCTAGAAGAAATAACATCTTAATAATTGTGAAGACCTTAGTACCCAGACCTTGATTTCTAAATGCCATTTTCTACCAAAATGAACCAAGGATTGCTGAAGTACTGGGGAGGGAACCATAGTTTAGGGACACCTGGCACATCCCACCATTCAAAAAGAAAGGAAACTATCCAAGATTAATAGGAGCCTACCAAAAAGCCGGAATTCCCACTTCCAAAACCTGTATATGGACATAAAAAAGAAAAATGAGAGAAAGAGAGGGAGAGAGAGAGAGAGACAGAGACAGAGACAGAGACAGAGGCAAAGCGAGACAGGAAGGGAGAGAGAGAGAGAGGGAGAAAAGAGAGAAGGGAGGAAAAGAGAGGAGAGGGGAAGGGAAGAGAAGAGAAAAGGAAAGAAAAAAAGAAAAGGAAAGGAAAGCAAAGAGAAGAGAAGAGAAGAGAAGCAGCTGGCTGTGGTGGTGCACGTCTGTGATCCCAGGTATTTAGGAGGGTAAGAAAGGCGGACTGTAAATCTGAGGCAGACGGGCAATTTGGTAAGACTTTGTCTCAAACTAAAATAAGAAAAGGGCTGGATTCGGTAGAGTGTTCGTCTAGCCTGAGCAAGGTTCCAGTTTAACCCTCAGTGCCACATCAAACCAAACAAGCAAAGCACATGCACCAGCTCCACGTTCATTATTTTGTTTTTGTTTTTTATTAGTGCATGCTTACATTATATATCGATTACATTCCTTGTGGGAAGTCGATCCCTGTACGTAACAGATCTTGATTCTTTTTTCATCCCTTTCTGTCCCCTTTCTCCCCCTTTTTTCCATCTCTTGATCTCCTTCCTATTTGGGAAAGATTTTTCTACTTCCTATTACATATCTTTTATTTTGCTTTTTATAGTTACACTCTGAGTTTCTCCTATAAGAAAAGCCATGGGATATTTCAACTTGTGTGTTTGACTTATTTGATTTAATATTATGGTCTCAAGGTGCATCCATTTACTTACGAACACACCACATTTTCTTTATCTGTTCATCCATTCAGGGGCATAGAAACTGCTGCCAAGATTTAGCTATTATGAATCGTGCTGCTATAAACATTGAGAGATGTGAATCACTATTCTATGATGTTTTTAACTCTTTTGGGAAGATACCTAAAAGGGAAATAGCTGGGTCAAATGCAATGTCTGGTTTTAGTTTCTTGAGGAATCTCCATACTGGTTCCCACAATGACTGTCCTAGTTTACATTGCTACCAGTGCAGAAGGGCTCCTTCCACTCCCCACCCACAACCTTACCAGTATTTGCTATTATTTGATTTCTTGATAATGGTCATTCTTTCTGGAGTAATATTGAATCTCGTGTTGTTTTAATTTTCACTTCTTGTGAGTTCGATCCCTGGTACCGATAAAAAGGAAAAAGACAAAATAAAATAAAATAATTTTCACTTCTTTAGTGATCTATGATTTAACACACTTGGCTATGACTCTCACCTTAATAGTTGGGACATAAAAGAAAAAAGTAAATATTAAACCTGTCCTTTCAGCAGGAGTGGGTAATTTTCTCTGGTTGAGGAAAGATTTCCTTCCCAAAGTATTAGGTAGTAGGTGTTCTAAGTTTTTCATTGGAACCCTATGAAATTGTTAAAATTCAACTATCTTTATTATACTAAATTTTCAACCAAGTAGGAAAATAAAAAAAATTAAAAAAAAAATCAACATGTTACAATGCACATTAAATTAGCTTCTTTGGTGTTGAGAAAACCTAACACTGTGTTTTCCTGATGTTGTGTACTCTGAAATTCACAGCCTGACCTTTGGGAGTATTCTAGTCAAAAACATTAACCTGTATGTATGTCATTCCTTTGTTCCTTTATATATCCAATTGCATTTTCCAGTTAGCCCTGCCCCAATGGAAACTTCTTTCTCCAAACTGTTACCATCAAGCCTCCTTTGGAGTTTGGCTTTTGATTGGATTTGGCCAGTGTGGGGTGGGGGACATTCCAGCAGAACATATAAGGGTGGAGGAGAAAGATGTGGTACTTACACTTCACCACCTCCCTCCCACCTAGGTGGTAGCTGCCTAGGTGGTTAGAGGGAAAATCTGTACAAGAGAAATTGTTCTTTTAAAAATTTTGTTCGTTTGAAACTGCCTAGCTCTGTACCTGCTTCATGGCTTTGTAATTACTTTCTTGACCCTGTAACCATGAGAGCATAACTGAACATACCAAATGCCTGATTCGGAAGGAAGGGCATTAATCTACCCGTGTAACTGATGATCTCACTCTAGCTAACCAAAAGAACTGCCAGGCTATTCTGTTTCACCTTTGTACATCCTGCTTTAGCATCATACAAAAGCCCAAGGCCACCAGACATCAGGGCCTGATATTTTGGGAATGATTTCAATCAGTGCCCATTGATGTAAATAAATCTGCCTCCAAATTCTGAACATCATTTTGGTGTTTCTGCCAGGGGCTGCCTAGGTGGTGGCTGTGTTCCTCACACATCTAGACTCTGGTTGGGCAGCTCTCCTCAGTTCCCAGCTCCTGCAGCCCTTCTCAACAGCCCAGGATGCTCAGGCCTGGGATATGGTCCTTGTAAGCTCCATCATCCCCGGTGTTCCCTGTGTCTGTCTGCATATCTGTAAACAGTGCCTTCACTTAATATCTTCAGTTAAACTCTCCGACGCGGCCAGCTGCTTCTATTCAGGGCTCTGACTAATTCAACCTGAATCTGAGCAAGCCTTGGTTTTAATAGGACATCAAAGCTAGAAAACAAGTAGGACAATGCCCTGAGATAAAAATCAGGCAAAGAATTTGCCTGATCTACTGTTTTTAAAGGTCAACTTTATGAAAAAAGACAAAAGTAGAAAAGCTTTTCTAGATTAAAAAAATTTTAAGAGATATAACTATTGAATGCAATGTTATGAACCTTGTTTGTGAAAAACAGTTGCAGTTTTTTTGAGGGGTGAATAATCAGAAAATTTTAATATTAACTGGATTTTATAGACTATTGGAGAATTATTATTTTAGATCTGATAAATGTATCGTGATTTCAGATGAAAGTACTTTTTAAAAAGATACAGAGATATTGAAGTTGAGAGTACAGAGATATTGAAGTTGAAATATTGCAATGACTGAATCCTCCTTTAATACGCATAGCCAAATACTTAGATAATAATTCAGAATATCAGAGAGTGTTAAATCTCTCTTGATGGGACCATGATGTTCCTTGCACTACCTTTTCAACTTGTCTGTATGTTTGAAAATTTTCATATTATACTAAAATTGTGGAAAACATTAATAAAGAGAGCAAAATTTCTGAGCTGCCTAGAAATGATTTCTCTTTTTCCCAATGCTTGTAACTTTTCACTTGGTCCTTGTATGTGCTGCTCCGGAGAGAGTGTGTGCACAGATGCTATGAAGTGGCCTTTGTGCTTCCTTTTGTGGACCACAGAAGTTGATTTACAAGGTTACTTAAGTGTAACTCTTCATGGTGAACATGAGCTGAGTGAGGGTCAGAAGATTTCTACTTCCGTTTTCATTACTAGAAGGGAAAAGGTGTGCAAAGCTGGATGGGACTCAGAGAAAGGCCACTAGACACTTTCTTGGGTGATCAGAGAGCAGTCAGGAGTCTCTATGCAGGAAAACCACTAAAGACAGAGGGCATGGGGCTCAGCCATGGTGCCCTTCTGCAGCCGCAGAAGCTGCCTCCAGGCAAAGACTCAGGTGAGTTTCAACTTAGTCCATTCCTGCTGGAGAGAAATCCAGGATTAGAGTAAGTCTGAATGGAGAAAAATTAATTTTGAATCAATTGGTTAATGAGAGCTAGTCTTGAGTTTATCGAACTCAATTTAAACAGCATGTCAACACATAAAAATAAATGTGTTCTCTTTCTGGCTAACATTTAATCACTTTTAAATATGAATGTATTTATAAAAGAAATAGTACTGAGTGGAAAAACATGACAATTTTTATCCATTGGATAGTAATTCAATGAAGCCAGGTGATTTTTTTTTTTTTTTGTCTTTTTCATTTTTATTGGTACTGGGGATCAAACTCATGACTGCCTGGTTGCAAGGCAGGCGCTTATGCCACTGAGCTAAATCTCCAGCCCCTGAAGCTAAGGTGTTTTGAACCACATGAGTGAATGTAGGCCCAGAACCCAAGAACATTACCTCTCAAAAAATTTCTGTTATTTTATTTTTGTGGAGGGGTTTATCACAATTCATACATTTTGTAAGTGTGCTGGAAGCTCCAGGGTGGGTGGGGACAGAGAGAGAATCCACTGGGAGAATGCGTGTGTGTGTGTGTGTGTGTGTGTGTGTGTGTGTCACACACCTGCTGATTGTCCACCCAGAGGCCACTCTCCATCTTATTTCCTGCAGTGGGAACCTGACCCTTCAGGAATCAGGTGTTCATCCACTTCAGAGGAATCATCATCATTCTGTCATTTGCCAGTCTTTGGGTGAGACGTGTGCAGGCCGAGAGGACAGGGACTGGGGTTGAGGAGGAGGAGGAACTTCTCTGTGAGGCCTACATAAAGAGCTTCTCTGCCCTTGAGAAAAGATGTTACTTGAGAAGCAGACCTTTGCTGACTATAGGTGTTGCTGTCTGAGGGTGTGAAGCAGTGGCCGGCTGATCGCATGCCTTCCGATAACACAAAGCCCCGCTTTGCAGCATGTCCCTATGGCCATTGCTGTGCTGTGGCTTCTGCCACTACAGCTGATCTGCACTGTCAGTAGCTTGACTGCTGGCTCTTGGGAGCCTGTGGGCGCCAAACCCAGCCCACCACCGACAGTTTAGGGCTGCTTTGTCCCTGTCATGAAAAGAGTAGCAGCAGAGCAGGGATTCCAGAGCAGAAAGAGGAGAGGCTCCTGGTCTTTAATGATACCTGTGAGCTATGGAGTTAACCGGCCCTGGAGTCTTTCTATTTCCACATTTCTTACTATGAAAGTGAGTAAATGTAGTCATTTTTTAAAGGGGGTGGAGTTGTTGTTTGTGTGTAGTGAATCTGGCCTTGATGGCAGCTTTCTGTGAGTTCCCACCTGGTGGAGGGGGAGGAATACAGCAGGGGCCAAATGGAACGCTGGAAAATGGAAATATTCAGTTGGTGTCAGGAAGAAGGGGGGGCGCGGGGGTAGGGAAGGGGAGGACCATCCGGATTGAAACCAGACTCTGGCCAGTTGCTGAGAGGAACAGGATGGTGGCTGAGGGCCAGCCAGGCTGTTGGTGCCCTTGCCAAGGAGGCTGAAGTTCAAGGCAACACTTTAGTGAGAGCAGGCACCCAGTGCCAGTCAGGAAGCCAGGGAGAAGCCAGGGCCACAGGCAGGACACAGTGCTGTAGAATGCAGAGAAAGGGGTGCACAGGAGAAAGAGAAAGTGTGGAGCGAGGCAGCAGTGTAATTCCAAGGTCTGGACTACCCACTCGGAAGCGGTATTCGGGACAGGGCTGCCTGAATTCCACAGGCAGACTTAGAATTCGCTCTGATGTTGATCTGTTGAGACTGGATTTGGGGGTTTGCGGTAACTGTTAGAAAGCAGACAGAGAAGTGCAGAAGGAATCAGAACCTTTCCCAAAGCTGCCTTAGCACACTTTCTTGGTGATGTTACAGAACTGCTGCTTGCTTTTGCTTCCTAGACCTTCCAAGGGACATCAATTCCCTGCCTCAGCACACTACATTGTTACAGTCTCTGGGGTCCAGAAATTCACGGTGGTAACTGATGTTTGGCCCTTGGAAAAGGGCTCCTTCCTGCTTGTATGAGGAAACCTGCTTGCTTGCTTGAGGCAGAAGTAATTTCATTCCTGCTGTGAAATGCCCCTCGCACGCAGTGCAGTTTTTCCTGTTACCCATTTACTCTTTTATTTTCTGTTCCCGACCATCTAATAAGTCATACTTTGGTCTGTTCTTCTGTGGCCCTGTCTCCCTCACTGAATGACTGCCTGGGAAGGAGTTTTGTAATTGAATTGTCTAGAGGAAGTAGATTCAGGAAGAATGAGAGCTGATGTGTCAACAGATTCTCCAGGGCTTTTCAGAGCACTGTTTTTCTCTCCGGTTTAGCTGGAAGCCAAAAGGCAGGAAACTTGGCTTCCTTTGCCCTCTGTGACTGCTGGAAGTCATGGTTAGTGAGTTTAATTTATCCAGTGGGCTGAGTGTGTGACAATGTCATTACTAGGGCCTAATTAAGGATAGGATCACACGGAACAGGAAAATTTCAGTAGTAATGTTCTCCCTAGTTCATGCTGCTCCTACCTACCTAAGAAAGCTTGGCTTATTTTACTAACACATCTCATTTTCATGAGATGCCTCAAAGAGTAAGCATAAAAAATATTTTTTCTGCAATGCAAAACCCATCACAAAGTCAAAAGACAATCATAAAAATGGGAACTATGTGCAATTCAGTGACTAAGCAAGGGTATAGTCTTTATATGTGAAAAGCATCCCACAAATCAGTAAGAAAAAAACATAAGCTCAATGAAAGATGTACAAAAAGCAAAATCCATAGACAAAGGAAGAAGTGTTTCTTAAACATTGTATCAGTCAGTGCTAACTAGACAAACAGATTTAGTACAGATTGTAGAAGTGTGTAAGAATTTATAAGATTGGCTTTTGTGTTGTTTTGTGTTTTGTGCAGTCAGGTGTGGAAGGCAGCAAAAGGGCTATCTGTGCTCTGGAGGTCCACAGGATCTGGTTGAAGGCTTGGAGCTCACTGTAATGTCCCTCTTGAATCTGCATGAGGAGGCCAGGGGGTCTACACTGCAAGGCCAAAGGGCCTGTTCTGGAGGCTGAAAAGTCTGCAAAAAATCTGCACTGGAAGCCAAGAGACGATGCCCAGAGAGAAGGCGAAGTCTGGAGCTCCTCTGAGGAAACAGAAGTGAGCCTTCCTTCTTCCTGTTTCCTTGATTCCATTCAGGCTACAATCCTGTTGGTTGCTGTCACTCACACCCATGCTGAATTTACCATCTTCAGTCAGTCCCTTCAGCCACAGCCGAAACTACACTGATCTAATTTAGTTGGGCATTTCTTATCCAAGTTGAGACAGTCAGTTAGCTATCACAGACATATTAAAAGATAGCTACTTCATAACAAGGTAAATAGAAATTAGATTGATACAGGCCAGATGTGATGGTGCATGCCTATAAGTCCAGTACTTGGGAGGCTGAGACAGGAGGATCACTGTGAGTTTGAGGCCAGTTTAGGCTACATAGTGAGGGCAAGGCCAATCTGAACTACATAGTGAGACCCTGTCTCAACAACACAAAAACAAAAACATAAATTGATATAGTATCCATTTTTCAAGTATTAGATTGGCAATGTAAAATTAACAATAAACTCTTGGTAAAAGTATAAAGGGAAGTTGGGTGTGTGATGGTATACATCTGAAATCCCAGTTACTGGGAAGGCTGAGGCAGGAGACTGCAAATTCAAGGTCAGCCTGGGCAATTTAGTGAGAACTTATCTCGGAAAAAAAAAAAAAAAGTGAGGGGCTAGGAGGTTAGCACAATGGGTTAATGACCCTAGTTCAATCCCAATGTTGTAAAAAAACAAAACAACAAATAAAATGTAAATAGAGAGGGGTTCTCATGCATTTCTAATGAGAAAATAAATATTACAACCTTAAGTAAGGTTATTTGGAAATATCTTTCAAATCTGTGATTGTCTTTATTCTTCAATTTTAAACCAGCTCTAGGAATTTATTCTGTAACTTATTCATTAACATAGAGAATACATTACATGTTGCAGCCTTGTTTGTAAAAGTAGGAGACTGGATATTTATTGATAAGGAGTTAGTTCAGTAACCCATGGCATATGCAAGTAATAGAATATGATACAAGCATAAGAAATGAGGATACTCTTTATGTACAGATACTAAAAGATCTTCAGATATTTTGTTGGTGAGAAAGAATACCAGATATTCTTGTATTTGCTTCTATATGCATGAAATATGCCCAGGAGGATATTCAAGATATTTATAATATTTGGTATTTTAGTGGAAAGGAATTGAGACATAGGTCAAGAGAGCAAATTTTAAAAATTTGTAGCTCTATTGTTATTTTTTAAAGCAGTGTGGTATCAATTTAATACTAGAATATTAACTTTTTTTTTTGAGATAAGGTCTTGCTGTGTAGCTCAGAGTGGCTTTGAACTCACTATGTAACCCAGGCTGGCTTCAAAGTGATGGCAGTCCTGCTTCAGCCTCTTGAGTGCTGGGTTTATAGATGTGTACTGCTACTGCTGGCTTCTAGAGTATAAACTTTTTAAATAACAGAAAAGTTCTGAAATTTTTTATCCAAAATGACCCAAAGTCACTTTATCTGCACTGCATCCTCAGTTTCCCCTTTCAGCTTGCTTTCTTACATACATTAGAGGCTGTTTGTACTCCATATATGTGTTTTCCCTGTTCTTCTGAGGGCTGCACACTCTCTCCCTGCTTTTAACCTCAGCCTACCTCTTGCAGTTGTCAAGTAATAACTTGTTCACCTGGGTATGATCACATAGACCTCTGCTCCTGTGTGCCATCCTGGGACAATCACCTTAATTCCTTTGTTTTTATAATGTTAAAACAAAACAAAACAAACGATACAGAATTTTTTTTAAAAGTAGGAAATTAACACTAGTTAATATATTGCATACCATTACCTTAGAAGAAGTACTTCAGATTATGAGATTTAGACATAAAAATGGTCAAACAATCAAACCATGAAAGCACAAGCTGTTCTTTTTGATGAACTTCCAGAGAGCCCCACAGCAATCACCTTAATTCTTAACCCAATACTTCCTCCACAAGAAGGACAAGGTAACTGTATGTCAGAGTCAGGAGTACTGGAAGGAAGCTAGCTATCTTTGCAAGGAACCAGCTAACTGCCAGAGCTGGGGTTAGCAGCCTATGACACGTATGTTCACTGGTGCTCGATGAAGTCATTTTAGGAGCTGGAATTGGGGAGGAGAATGGCTGCATACATAGACTAGCAAGAATGTGTCGGGATTTAGCTCGGTAGCATTAGTGCCTGCCTGTCAAGCACCAGATTGTGAGTTCAATCCCCTGTACGAAAAAAACACCCACCAAAACCAAGCAAGAAGAGAATACTTTGTGGAGTGTGTGATGGTGAGAATTGGAGGCCTGGGTTCCAATTTTTATCACCATTTATGAAATTTTAGACAAATTTTCTTAGAACAATATATCTCCTCAAGAAAATGGGATGTATAATGGTTGGTTAGGCTAAGACAGCTAGCAGTCCACCAAAATCTATCCTTGATTTTTTTTTTTTTTTTTTTTGTGGTAGTAGATACGTACTTAGGCATCTGGCTGCTATCATTTCCAAGTCTCTCTGGCTGTTACCAGTAGATGTGGCCAAAAGATCGATTTCCTAAAAGAAAAGGAGCAGTAGTTTTGCATCATGTTTGGCTGTGGGACATAAGATTGCTCCATAGTCGTCTTCTACAAGGTAGAGTCCACAATCTGGACCACGGAGATTAAGGCAAGGTCATAGGGCATGACAGTGAAATGATTTAGGAGGAATGGACACAAAAAATAGAGTGGTCTGCTCTTCCAGGAGAGGGAAATGATGTTCAAAATATTCCAGTGCTGTTGAATCTCGTTGTTATGACAGCCTTACCTTATCATAACCAAGACAAGTCCCTTTATGTTGGAAGATGTAGAATCCTCCTGTGGTGTAGGTGTAGTTTGCCTCCCAAGGCTTTCTGTGATGGAAGCTTTGTCCACAATGTGGTGATGAGGGAGGCGGCGGAATCCTAAAGAGGTGGAGGATACTGGGAAATTGTTGGGTCAATAGAATGTGTAAGCTCAAATGCGATTAATGTAGTTATCATCAGACCCAGTGTTTCTCTAGCTTTCCATCCTAACGTGTGATCTCTCTCTCTTATTTTGACATCATTCATCTACCATGAGATCCTTTCCAGAGCTGAGCTGATAACATTATCACTTCTTTGAGATCCTCTGAAACTGTGATCTAAGTAAACATTTGTTCCTTGTTAGTTACCTAACCTTAGGTATTTCATCCTAGTATCACAAAGTGGATGTACTATATATACCTAACTCAGTCTAGTTAAATTCGTAAATGGTATTACTTGGCTCTCATAAAGGGGGAATGTTAAGGATTAAAGAAAGTTTTAGAGTCATTTAAAGCAGTATCTAATGACATCATCAAATAACTGATTTCTTACTATCATTGTGTTCTGATATATATTTTTTTTGTCTTTTTCCTTTTTATCGGTACCAGGGATCAAATTCACGACTGCCTGCTTGCAAGGCAGGTGCTTATGCCGCTGAGCTAAATCTCCAGCCCAATGCTCTGATATTTTTGAAGTCAGCTGTATCATAAACCTGTTTCTCCTGAAGGTAGAAAAGTGGTTATGGTAATTCCAGGCTCACCCTACTTTCCAGGACAGAGAGAGGAAGAGAGGAAAAGGGAGAGGTAGGAGAGATTGCCCTAATAAGCTTCTTTCTGTCACCCCCAGAAAACTTCTTGGACCAATCTTATTGGCCCAATTTTGGTTACATTTGTTCCTAAACTGTGACCAGACTTAAATTGGTCAGTTTAAACACATGCCACTTGTCCTACAAGCACAAGGACAGGTCAGTTCTAAATAATGTAAGAGTTGGAATGGACATTGGAGGCACATACCATATCAAGTCAGGGAGGTAGTGATTGGCTTAAGCTTTAAATGGGATGAGATAACATATAGGTAGGAAATTGCACGATACCACCATTTCTCACTTAATTCCCAAGACAGTGAATGAAAGGAGGGTCAGATCCCACCCTTTCAAAGTCTTGCTTCCTCAATCACAGATGATCACTGGTCTCTGCACTTTTAAGAAGCCAGGTTTGAGAGCTCAGACGGGGCTGCTACCCAATTTACCCTGATGCTTCTGTGGGATGGGGGTTGGCAGATGTATCTGGGTCAGGTTGTTTCTTGGCTTTCCTGCCTCCATTCCTTTGTTCAATGCTGTGTAATATGAGAAAAGTATTCTAGGCTGGAGCCCAAGACCTCACTTTATCTTTCACTAAATGTGATCCTGCGGAATTTCTTTTTGCTTTAGTTTTCTCATCTGTACAACACGGCCTTGACTCTGGTTCTACCAACTATTTACAGCTCTTGTGAGTCTCAAAGAAGTGATGTACTTGAAAGCACTTTGAAAATAAAAGATAAATTTTTCCTAAAAGGGATTAGTCGACGTAATAGTAGAAATATTTTGCTGGTGCATTCATTTTTCCCTTCTAAGGATTACCCTGCCTGGGACTTGTGAAATGAGATTGAGAAGGAACAGACTAGGTGAGATGTTTTCTGTTTATAATGACAGGAGCACATTACGTTCACATTAGGTTTAATGAACAATTCTGTATCGATTATCTAGGTATGTTTATTTCAGATATTTTATGTTAGCTAATTTTATCCTTTTAAAATCACTATTACATATTATTGCACTAGATTTAAAGATGATGAAAGTGAGCCTGAGAATGAGTGACTGGACCATTGTCACATTTAGGAAGTGGCAGGCCAAGATTTGAAGGTCAGGTCTGTTTAACCACCAAGGAAAGTGAGGCTGTCAGTTGATTTGGGCAGAAAAGCAGTGACCACCTAGAATACGGTACCAGGTGGACTAACTTACAGGACAAGGAGACATTCTTCTAGGGGCTTATAAGAACTCTTTCATTTGTTTATTCATCCATCTAATTCACACACATTTACTGAGCACCCCCCATGCAATGGAAAACTGTGCTAGATCCGGAATAAAACAATAAATAAAATAAAGTCCCTGAACGGTTCAGGAAATATCAGTGCAGCAGAGTAGCTTGTCAGACAGCTCATTTATCCTTAGTTCAATTCTGTTAGGAAAATTGCTCCTATTACTTGGCCACTATTAAGGTTTTAAACATTATTGTTCTGTAGAAATGATCTGCTTACACTGCTTGTTGCCAGAGAATGGCTTATGTCCATAATAACTGAAGATCATATACCCAATGATTTCATTTCGGAGGCAACTGCACAATGGTTTTAAAATGGTAATAATTGTCTATTGCTCTCAGGATTATCTTATTGTCTGGCAATGGTTATGAAGACAGTAGGGTTTTAAAGAGGTCAATCAGTAAGAGTGACAGAAGAAAATAATTTTCACTTTTCTCTGAATGAGTTTCAAAGTGAGAATCTAATTCAGGCCCCAAAAAGATCTGAAAGAACTTCTGTGGAATGGAGTTACAGAACAGCATAGCAAACTAAAGGTGTGGAGCCCATGAAAGTGGAGTGTTGTATGCTTTTGGGAGATAGGTTGGGTGCGACTCATTAAGTTAGCCACTGAAATGTTGTTTTGCATTTTAATTCAAAGATGCTATACCTCTTTTCTTTGCTAAGTATTGTGCAAACAAGCACCCCAACCTGAAAAAAATTCTAAAATTTATATATCCACACCAATGCCATTTGATGGAAGGTTTTTTTGAGAGAGAAATCACATAGTGTTAAGCACCAATTACAGACCAGACACATTAGCTATTTTGTCCATTATAACACTCACTGCAACATTCTGTTGGGTTACTACCATTTACAAAGCCTTTCCCTTACTCAGATGCAGTGACTCATTCAACCCCCCCTTTTTTTTTTTTAAGATTCTGCTCTGTGTTAGGTGCTGGGATATAACAGTGAAGAAACCTACAAACACCCCTGTCCTACAGAGCTTTTGTTTTTGTGGGTGGAGACAGAACTAAAAACAAATACAGTATGTGAAGCTTTTAAAGATTAGTGTGGCATGGAAAGAAAAATAAGAGCAGTAGGCTGGCAGAACTGGAGAGATTTTGTGAATCAAGGTATGAGCTATCTATTGCTGAATAACGCAAATTACTCTAAAACTTAATGGGTCAAAAACTATAGACTTTTAATTATCTCATAGTTTCTATGGGTCAGGAATCCAGGTATAAGTTAGCTCATGTCTCTTCTTCCGGTCGCTCAAAAAGTTGCATTCAGTGAGGAATGGTTGACAGGATTCTGTTTGTGGCAGGATCTTGGACCAAGAAAACTCAGTTCTTTGTTGATTGTAGGCCGGGAATCTTCCTCAATCTATGTGGCCACTCATAATATGGTCTCTTCCAAGTGAGCAAGGGAGTGGGAGAATGAGTGTGCTCCAGGTGGAAGCCATACTCTTTTTGTCCTCTAATTTACAAAACGATGGTTTTACTTGCTAGAAGTGAGTCACTAAATCTCGTACTCAAGAGTTGGAGATTACACAAGGGTGTGAGTACCAGAAGGCAGAGTTCACTGGGTGCTGTACTACCAGAGTTAGTAAGCCTGATTAATATTAGAGGTGACATCTGAACAGAAGCTCAAGGGGACAGGGAGAAGGTACGAGACTGCCTGGGAGCAGAGCATGTAGGTAGAGGAGACAGCTAGTGCGAAAGGTGAGAAGAGTCTAACACAAAAAGAGGGCAGAGAAGCAGCCGTTGGCTAAATAAAGTAGAATTTTATGTGGGTTGTTGGAGGAATTTGGATTTTAACTTCGGTGAGATGGGAAGGTTTTTGGCAGAAGGATACCACGACTTACATTTTAGGAGATTCACTGTCTTGTGGAGAACAGGTTAGGAGAGTGAACATTAACAGAACAGTGAAACCAGTCTGGAGGCTGCTGCACCAGTCCAGCTGGGTGCTGATCACGGCTTAGGTGATGATGACAAAAGTGAAAGTGGGAAGAAGAGATGGAATTCGGGAATTATTGCCTAGTAAAACTGGCAGGATTTGCTGATCTTTCTCTTTGGAATCGGTGCTGTCTTCCAGTAGCTTTGCCTGAACTGCCTACTTATGTGAGGCTTCCTTGTGGTTCTTATTAGAAATGGTCCTGGAAGGGCTCCACTCTAGAATTTCTGTGTATAACACCTTGTTACCTTTATTTTTGACAAACGATTTGACTCATATTAAGATTTGAGAACCTGTATCCTGCCCCATACTTTTATCCTACATCTGTTAAAGCCACTTTTATCTGCTCTCCTCTCCTCTCCTCTGCATTCCTCTCCCTTCCTCTCCTCCCTTCTCCCTTCTCCTCCTTTCCTCTTTTCTCCCCTCCCTCCTGTCTTCTCTCTCTCTCTGTTCTTTCTCCTGTAATGGTTCAGATCTGAAATGTCCCCCAAAGTTTGTGTCTTGAAGAGCTGTTCCCTCATACTGTAGTGTCCAGAGGTGGAGCATTTTGGGAGATGATTCTATCATGAGGGTTTAATTCACTGATGGATTTATAGCTTACTGGCTTTTTGGGAGACAGTGGAAACTTTAGGAGATAGGCCTACCTGGACAAAGTTCCCAGGGGCCATGCTCTTGAAGGGTGTATTTTTTATGTAGCCCCTTCTTTTCTCTCTCTTCTTCCTGACTCCCCTGAGGTGAGGAGCTTTGCTCTACTGCACACCCCTGCCATGAGTGTACTGCCTCACCATAGGCCCAGGGGGACAGGCCAACTGACCATGGACTGAAACTCCTGGAACCAACCATGTGGCCAAAATAAATCTTTCCTCCTTCGAGGTGATTTTCTCAGACTTTGTTTACAGCATTGGAGAGCTGACACATTATGTAGTCCAAATGTCCTGAAGACATTCCTTTTTTTTTGGTTTTGTCTTATTTCCTCAAATTTTAAAGAAAAGTTGGCCAAAGGAATTCTGCAGCCTCAAAGAACTGCAGTAGGTAAGCAAATATCCTTTCTCTAGAGGCTTCTAGGCACCTCACAAAATTTAAAATTGTCAGAATCTGCATGTTTGCTTCCTAAGGATGCTGGAAACAAAAGCACAGAATTATGCAGGTTCCTGAGGCTGCTTTTTTTTGGCTGCTGAAGTGCTTCATTAATTGTGCCTATTCACCTGGAAAGATGAGACCTGCTCTTGTCGGGTCTCTCTGGGCAGCAAAGTCACCAGAGCAAGGCTGGCGCCATTCAGCACTGTCTGCAGATTGTTCCTTTCTGGCCTGAGACTCAGGTGTAAGAACTGATATGATTCCAAAAGAACAGGGTTGGGGGTAAGTGGGGAAGAAATTTAAAGTCTAGCTTTCCCTGGTGGGATTTAGCAAGAAGTTGTTCCTTCTTTCTTCAGTCCCATTTTTTTTTTTTTATAGCCTCATTCCAAGATCTACCAAGTTGTGCCCACGTCTCCTTTTGTTGGATTTTCCACTCTTTCTTACAAGATGCATTTTAACTCCCTGATCATTAATTGTGCCTTGCAAACCCTGGAACCTTGATGACAATTTTGGTCCCAGAAGGGAGTGGGTGGAGGTGTGCTGTAATATCACTAAGGAAATCTCCAATCCAAATCTTCCCATCCTGAAACCTGCTGCTGATTTCCTCCTTAATTTATTCAAATAGCAAGAGGCCATTGACAATGCTTTCCGCTATAGATCAACAATGATAGATGTTAGCCAAAGATAGCTAACAAAGGTGTGTAGGAGTCCTATTCCAATTACTTTTTTGTGTATATTTCTTCTTTGTGGTGGCTGAGACACTTTAAGAAGAGACTTAAGAAAAATATTATGAAAATGGTGCTTGTATCTGGACATGGTGGCTTATAACTCAGCACTCTGGGAGGCTGATGCAGGGAGATTGCAAGTTTGAATCCAGCCTGGACAAGTTAGTGCCTAACTCAGTGTCTCAGAATAAATACTAAAGAGATAGGATGTAGCTCAGAGAGGAGGCCCTAAGTTCAATCCTCAGACTGCAAAAAGAGAAGAAAAGAAAGCAAGGGCAGAAAGAAAAGGGTGTTTATGAATCTATTTGTGGTTGTGTGTTTAAGTCTCTCTCTCTAAATATATATAATAGAAAGTTGTAAAATACAGGAAAAACTTGCAAATTCAGCAACTTTTGGGAAAAGTTAATAGTTGCCTGCCAACCTAAAATTGTGTCTGTAAAAAAAGGCAGAAGATAAAAGGTGGAGAGTTTACATTCGGGGCAGACAATTGTACAAGTGCTATCAAAATTTTAAAACCAGAAGATATGAGAACATAGCGGCTGGGGGGACCCTGGACTTTCTCAAGGAAGTCCCATGAGAAAAAAAAGCCAGTTGAACAGAACCCTTACATTTATCACCGTCAGTATGAGACCTGCAGCCCTAGCTCGGAGTTAATGAAGCTAACATCTGGAGTGGGAGTCACATGTGGATGAGTGTGTCACTCAGTAAAGGAAGTGCACGTCTCAGCTGGACTACAGTGCCATTTGTGAATTGCCTTAACTTTCCTTTCTCAGTTTCAGGGCAATTCTTTTTCCTAGAACACTTGTGGCTCTCTCTTTAGGAAAATTGCTATGAAGACTTACAGGCTCTGAGACTGATCTTTTTAGTGTATCATGTCATAGCTGATGTGGTAGTGCATAGCTCACAATATGAATTGCATTTTTTCCTTTGCATGTTTGCTAGAGTCAGAGTCCTTGAAAGGCCCTAGTGTTAGTGGCTTGGTCCCTGCTGGGTGCTGTTGAGAGATGGTAGGATCTTTAAAAGGTTAGAGGTCTTCAGGTCATCGAAAGTCTGTCCTTGAAGGGGACTGTGGGACTTCATTCCCTCTTCTTCTCTTACAAGGTGAGCAGTTTTGCTTTGGCCATGTGCTCCTGCTTTGAGGTGCTGTCTTGCTCCAGGGCTAAAAACAACAGGGCAAATGGATCACAAACTAGATCCTCAAAACTATGAGCCACAATAATCTTTTCTGGTTATAAGTTAATTGCTTCAGGTATTTTTTTTTTATAGTGATGGAAGGCCGATTAACACAATATTTGAACTCAGTGCCTTTTTAACTCAAAGGGCAAATCTAAGCAAGGCAGGATGCTGGTAAACATTCATTGGGTGCCTAAAAGTAGCGAACAGGACCTGAATACTGGCTCCGGTCAATGGAAAACCTTTGGAATTTGGAGTGATTTCTTTGCTTAATTATCACTCAATGTCTTTGTATAATATGGGGTCAACTTTAATTTCTTTGAATAATATATGTGGCTTAAAAACATACAGAATTCTAAGATTTCCTTTTAGTGGGCATTGCCACTTATTTCCCAAATGTGCTACTTTCTCTTCAGAGCTGCAGCAGTGACACTAACTCGACAGTGACGCGTGCACCTTTAACCTCAGTTTGCAATCCCCGCGCCTTAATCGTTGGCTGCCTGCCCTGTCACACTTCCATCACATCTCCCTTCACACCAGCACCTCCCTGACCCTCATAAATAGCTCGGTGGACACAATTTAATTTGCCTTTGAGGGCAGCTCTTAAATTTGTTGCAAAGGCAAAAGACAGGCCTCTCAGCAGCTAAATATTTATGTGTGGATATGTGAAAACACACACACTTGTTCTCCTCAGGCTTCCTTCTCACAGATCTTTATTACCTCTTTAGTTCAATACGCCTTTGCTAATACTCCACACCCTCATCTAACACCTGCTTGTTAATTTTATTCAGTTTTCTGCTAGTCTTTTAGCAAGTGGAGACAAGCTTCTCCAGTGATATAAAAGGCTTTTCCCTTTTTTCTTCTCTGATCGTGTTACTAGCACTAATCGCATGTCTACCATATGCTTTCCAAGATACTGGATTCTGTCCTTTTGTTAACTTCTCTTGTGTATCAACCAGCTCCAGTTTCCTTTGTTTGGTGCAGACAATACCGCAGGGCAGGGGTGGAATGATGCGGAATGAGTATCTCAAAGCGGGGCTTCCTGCTTCCTGGAAAGGGCCCCTGGCTGACAGTGGGGCGAGGTCCTGCCTGCCCTGTGCCAGCAGCTTCCCTGCTCTGCCCACGTGTGGCCTGGCTGCCTTTCCCACAAGTTCTTTGTCTGTCAAAGGCCTGCCTGGAGCTCTCTCAGTTTTACTTCTGAAGTAGTTTTCTATCTCATACCAACATCTTTTTAATTTAGGTTACAAATAAAAGCTCTGGTTTTGTTCTGTCTACAACTAGCTAAAAAGCCTTGAGCAACTTGTGTACTAATTCTCAAATTTCTCAAATTAGATTAAATAAATTCTGAGTTCCTTTTAGCACTGATGGTCTCTGAATCGAGAGGTTCAGATGGCTGGAGGAAGAATTGGATGGCCTCAAAATAAAAGGAAAGCCTACTCAAAATGGCTGCTATTTCTGAGCACCTGCTAGCCACTGGGCAGGGCGCTACCAGGTACACATAGAATTTCATTGAGTTCCCATAGCAACCCCAGGAGGTAGACATTATTATCACGCATAGTCCTAAATTTGTTTTATAGGTGAAAGCTAAGACTCAGAAAAGTTAAGCAGCTCTTTTAATTGATGTACCAGGATTTCAGTCACCATTACAGTTCTTAACCATTCCACTACCCTGGTCTCCCATTCATTTGCTGTTTGACATTGCCTGCCAATCTCCAAAGGCCACCTCATAGCTGCCATCTTGGAATCAGAAAGTTTGGCATCTAGTTGTGGTTTGTTGCTGAGTAAGTCTTTAGCCAAATTGTGCAATCTTGTTGAGCCTCAGCTTCCTCATTTGTAAAAACAAAACACAAAGCCAAAAAGCATCTATCTGTTACAGGCTGAATGATATTTATGTTTCTCCCAAGAAGTCCCTTACCCCTGAAAAGATGATATTAAGAGGTGGGACCTTTAGGAGGTGACAGATGAATAGGTCACAGGGGTGCAGCCCCAAGAATGGGGCTCTTGCCATCATAAAAGAGGCCTGCAGGAGACTCCCTCTTCCTTCTCCCACGTGAGGTTAGGTGAAGAAGTCAGCTGCCCTTGGGTGACGGGGCCCTCATCAGACACAGCATCTGCCAGTGCCTTCATCATGGACTCTCCAGCCTACAGAACGGGGAAAAACAAACCACGTCTGTTGTTTGGAGGCCACCCCACCCATGTATGTTGTTACAGCAGCCCGAAGACACTAAGGCACCGCTTCCTAGTGGGGTGGTAAGAGCCGAAAGGCGTGAGAAGCATGCTGTCTGGTTGCCTGGCCTTCGTCTCTGTGTGGTCATCATGTTTAACCGCTGCCTGCAGGCTCCGCCCCATCCAGGTTCCACGGCCAGGCCTCTTGTGTGGCTTTACAGACCTCCCTGCAGTTTGGGGCTGAGGGGAATTCAACACCGACCATGGGTCCTGCTGACGCTCATGGCTCAGCTGTAGGAATGGGAAGTGTAGCATTGTAAAGCTGTTAGGACAGACCCTGAGGCCACGAGGCCTGGGCTTGACTCTTAGCCTTTCTCTTGCTAAAGACTGGGGCAAGTTATTCACGTTTCTGTGACTCAGTTTCCTCATCTGTAAGAGAATAAAAATCTTGCTGAGGGTTGTTGTATAGGTACAATAAATTAAAAATACAAAGTGTGGAATAACAGTGTCTGCTGTTATTAGTATGTTATTTTATTGTAGAACTTATCTGAGTGTATGCTGTCTTGTTCTTTCCTTTTTCTTTTGGTACCGGGGATTGAACTCATGACCTCACACTTACCAGGCAAAGGCTAGAACTGCTGAAAGAACTGCAATTGCTGAAAGTTCTGGAGATACCAGGCAGCACTGGGCTCTGCTGACTGAGTTTCTTTAACTACATAAAGAAGCTATTTTTTTTTTTTTTTTTTTTTTTTTTGTCTTTTGAGCAGGGTCTCGCTATGCAGTTCAGGCTGGCCCTAAGCTCACTTTGTAGCCCAGGCTGGTCTCGAACTCAGCAACAAGCCCCTGCCTCAGCCTCCCGAGTGCTGGGATTACAGGCGTGAGCCACCATGAGCGGTGAGAAGGTACATTTTGTGGTAGAATGAAAATTATCTGTGTTGTTAGAAATGTAGATTGGTATTTCCCTTATGTATTTCTATTATACATTTTTTCTATTTCTCTTGTATATTTCCATCATAACTCTTTATTGTGCCAGCTTTGGGTTTTAGGATCCTTTATGCTCTCAAAAAGCAATGCAGATTCCACAGGACATTTTATTTGATTAATATCTATGGATATTAATCACATTAGATACATTTAAAAATAATTAATTCACTTGAAAATAATAAAACTATTATATGTGACATATTTTTATTAAAATATATTTATCAAAACAAAAATAGTGAGTACATTATGTTTTTTGCAAATATTAATGTCTGACTTAATAGAAGACAGCTGCATTTTAATATCAGCTTCTGCATTCAATCTAGCATGATACATTGCTTTTATCACACTATATGAAGAAAATCTGGTGTCACAGAAGTATGTAGTTGGAAACAGGAGCAGTATTTTAAGGGCCTTTCTGGACAGTTGTAGCTACTGCCCAGACCTTGGCCAGGGGTAATTTCTTAAATGCTATTGGGCAACAAATATCACTACATGTTTTCTTTAAAGTGACAGACTCATGTGCTTATTTTCAAGAAAATGTCTGCTAAGTCTGAATCAGTTGTTCTTTCAAGTAAAAGAATCTTTTATAGAAAAGTTGCTAGTTCAGCTTGAAATTCACACGACGACACAAATATTTTTCCAGAGACCATTGTGCTGCTGTGACATGCAGCAGGAGTGCTTGGTGTGGACTTTCCAGTTAGGCATCCAGAATGTTAACCGAAATGTGATGAAATTTACGGTTTGTTTTTTGTACCGGGGATTGGACTCATAACCTTGTGTTTGCCAGGCAGGTGCTTATGCCCCTGAGCTAAATCCCTGGCCCAAAACTTACGATTTTTAATGCTTCATTGTAGACATTCTTAAGTAAAACCCACTTTCTTTTCCTTTCCTTCTTCCTCCCTCGTGGCCTTCTTCCGTCCTTGCCTCCTCTCTGTCTTTCTGTTGAGTGTGAGTGCTACAGTGAAGAAGATGGTGATGAGCAGGTGTAGTTTGGTGCCACTACTTTGACTTGTATTAAAGTGCTGGTCCAGAGTCATGTTGTACTATCGGTGTAAATGTTTATATAGTGAAAAAGACAAGTTATATTTTTAGTGTTATTGTGAAAGTAATTTTGCTCTCACGGGCCCCTGAGAAGTAGCCAGAACATTGGACACCAGCTTTGAGAAGTGAAATCGGGGGAAGTGGAAGGCTGGAGGGGAGGGAGATGTCCTCACGTGGGGACCCATTGTACCCAGGATCTTGTGTCTTGGGTGTGCCCTGACCGGTCCTGGCACCTGCCGGCTGCCCCCTCTTCTGCCTGCAGCTGTCTATGATGCCACATGAGAGTGTCTTTGGGAGCCTCGAGCACTGGGCTGTTTAACTTGTTCTGCTCTGAGCCTCCAGCAGCTCTAGGAAGGGCGAATGGTGTTATTTCTCCCTTTCATACGACTGTGAGAATTTAGTAATGCAAATATTGGTGTACCTCTATAAAATCTTGAAATTGCTGAATAAACTCTCTAGAAATAGAACCGACTAGAAATATACACCCTTTTCTTTGTGGTTTGAAAGCATATTTCCCTGAAAGCAGCTGTATTTATTACCTTGAAATGTTTTCCTACACAGTTTATTTTCCCTGAATTGTAACTGAAGAATCTGAAGGAAGTTCCTCGCTTTCTAGGTTGGCTGTAAGCCTTTCCTTAGGACGGGTAAGGTATGGAAGGGATCTGGAGGCTTTTGACTGTGGGTGTGTCGGGCTCCCTTCCAAACCCTGAGGGCTTGTTTTCTATAAAAACACGGCACTTGGCAGCCTGTGTTAAGGGGCTAATCCCTTATTATGTTATTCTAACGTGGTAAGCAAAGATACTTACCTGTGATAGAGGATAATTAGGGGATTAAGTACATTCAGTGAATTCTGAATTAAATGCTAGAATAAACTTTTATTTAAATCAAAAATTTTGTTTTGCTCATATAGATTTAAAAAAAAACATTATATGTTTCAAAATCGTGAAATTTGGCAGGCTTCTAAGAATCCAAAACTATATATTTTTTTTCCCAAAAAATAACAAAACAAAACCCAAATCTGTTTGTTAAGAATCCAAGAATATATATTGCTTTTTTTTCTAAAAAAAAAAAAAAAAAAACAACCACCAAATCAGTTTGTTAAAAACAATATTTATCAAGGGTCTATTGGATGTGATTATTTTTTTTTTTTTTTGTCTTTTTCGTTTTTATCTGTACCAGGGATCGAACTCACGACTGCCTGCTTGCAAGGCAGGTGCTTATGCCACTGAGCTAAATCCCCAGCCCCTGGATGTGATTATTTTTCTAGATCTGGATATGGATCAGTGAATAAGATAGACATAATCCGTGTATTTAGGAAGCTTATCATCTAAAGTGGGAAGAAAGGAAACCTAAAAAACTACACAGCCCCAGTAAACAATTAAATAAACAAGATAATTTACATAGATTAGCATGTGAAAGAATAATGCAGTGTGCTGAGGTCATGAATTACAGGTGAACTGGGATGTCCGAGAAGGCCTTTTGGGAGGTGATACCCGAACTGAGATCTGAATGATGAGAAGGAACCAAAATAAGGACTCGGTGAAGTGACATTTGAAACTGAAGGAACAGCGTGTACAAGGACCTGATGTGGAAATACACTTGGCAGTTTGGAGGAATGAAGTCAAGGTGGGATGGCTTGCATGCAGTGAGTAAGAGAAAAAAGAGGGTAAGATGAGAGAGGATCATTCAGTGCTTTGTAAGCCACGGTAGTGCCATCCCTGGAGCTACTGGGACAAAGTCATCACAGACTAGGGTGGCTTAAGCGACAGTAATTTGTTTGTCACAGATCTGGGGGCCGAGAAGTCCCAGATCAAGGTGTCAGTCGTCCCAGTTTCTGTTGTGGACTTTCTTCTGGTTTGCAGATACATACTTTTTTTTTATAGCCTTGCATGAGGACGGACACACGCACGCGCACACACACACACACACACACACACACACACACACACAGAGGAGAGGAGAGGTTGGGACTCTCTGGTTTCTCTTCTTATAGGGCCACGAATCTTGTCACAAGGACTTCATCTTCATGACTCAATCACCTCCCAAAGGCCTTATCTCCAAATGGCATCACATTGCAGTTTCTACGTATGAATTTAGGGGATACTGCCTGTATCAGTCAGACATTTACATTTTATTATAAGTAAGAAACGAAGCACCTGAAAGTTTTAAAATGGGGAGTGGCTGACCTGACATATATTTCAGATGACTGCTCTGGATCCTGTGTGGAGGATACACTGGATCTGGCAAGATCATGCAGGGAGTGCAGCTAAGAGATGAAGACAGTGGTATCCAGCTGGCGGGTGGTAAAAATGGAGAGAAGAAGAGGAGTTTAAAGAGCTAAGGCAAGAGGCAGGCAGCAAGGGTGCATCCATATCCCTTCTTTTCTTAAGATGCTGGGTAGATGGCAGACGCAGAAACTGGATTATTCATGATCAGACAGGAATAGGTCTGAGAGCTGGTCGGGGGAGCACTCATCAGGGGCCCTTTGAAGATGGATATCAACATTTTCATTTTGTGTGCTTTGTCATGTACGATTTTGTTTAGCTGCAAGGAACTGCAGTCTGGAACAAAATACATCTTAAATAAGTGAGCTATTTGATTAAGAGATGCATCAGTTTATTCCCTAGGTCAAAAGCATTGCAAAGATACTAGGAGGGTAGTTTGTGGGTCCCATCAAGATGCCAGGCACCTTCTTTCTTCTCCTTGGCCACCTTTCTCACATCTTTCATTCTCTCTTGTGTGACAGGAGAGCTGCAGGTCCAGGCAGAGTATCTGTCCTCAAGACAGAAGAGAAAGCTGAAGAGGATAGGGGTAATGTCTATGCGGGGAAGGCCAGCCTTCCTCAGGACTTCCCATCAGACTTCCACTTTGATCTTGTTTACCAAAATTATATTGTGTGCCCAATTAAGGTAGCTTTTTAGGTGGGTGCTGCGGTTCACTAAAAAAATGGGGCAATTTTAAAATAAGGATTAAGGGATACTGTGAAGTCAAGCAACCAGCAGTGTCACCAGGAACACATTAAATTCAGTGGTGAACATTCAGATGAAAAAGTGAGGTGCAGTTGGAAAACCTGCCTCAGGTTTGGAGGCAGAGAGGAGCTAATGACAAGAGTTTGCGGATGGAAACATGAGATGGATCAGGGAGAGAGTACAGGGGGAAATTTGTCAATTTTGTATTTTTTACTGAGACTGGGCTTAATTAATTTCCTTAGCTCAGTAACATTTTAGTGCATACTTTCCATGTGTAAGAAACTATTTTGGACCCTCAGGACACAAAAATGATGTGTCTCTTTCTCTCAAAACTTTAGAGAAAGAACAAAAAGAACACAAATTAGTTTTTAAATGATTTACTACAGCATGCATTAAAAATTAATTTGTTTAAATAGATCTGTTATAGTACATCTGAATTATGGCAGTGGTTCAGCTGCAGACTTGCTTACTAAATGATGGCTTCAGTAATCTACTGTGAGCGTGTGAGACTCACTTGTCTACATACGTCTATGTGTATTTTAATTTGGCAGTGTAGTTTTTTAAAATCCAGATTTTAAAAAAATAATTAAGTGATAACCTTATTATTAGCAAATTTGCTGCTAAATTAACACAATGCACATGGAATCTTAAATTAACTTTGGGATTTTTGAGTAGGGAGAGGCAGGAACTACTAGTCAGATTGTTGCAGGCAGCTGAGTTAGTTAGAAGTATTATAGGCAGTCAGACAAGGCTAGGCCTTGGAGGAAGCCGGCATAGAGGACCAGATATCTGATGACCTTGAAGGGGACACACACACCTCTTTCTGTGGGCCAGATCTGAAAACAGAAGGCAAAACAAATGCAACCACACCCTTAACTATAATCCTTAGGGATTAAATCTAGATCACTTCGAGAAGCCAAGAGTCACCATCCCAATCCCCTATAGAAGGAGTCATTGAACTCTAAGAATGCCCACTTTCTATGTGATTTGCTTTCCCATTTGTCCCCAATTTAATCAATTTTACCTAAACTATTGATCTTATTGGCTAGTTAGCCAAAAAGTTATGTCCCACCATGAACCATGGTTTTAGTCTATAGAAGTCCCTAGAAAAGACAGAGTCTTGGACAACCTGCTCGGGACCTCCTTCTGTCTCTCTTTAGACAGAAGCTTTCTTTCCCTCAATAAATATATTCTACTCTTTTGCCTCCATTTTTCCTAAAATTCATTCTTCTGTTTTAGAGAACATGAACTCGTGCACATAGTAGGTCGGGAGATTCATTCCCCTATATCAAGATGACTTGAGGTATCACTCTAGAGTCGTCTGTCTCCCTCCCTCCATTCTTGCTGGGAAAATTTAGACACTTTCATCCATCCCCTGAGTATTTCTTGATCTGTTCCACCTCATGGGTCCTGGATCATCATCATTTCACTCCTCTTTTCTGCACAAGCTCCTTAAAAAATTCACCTCTGAGGTTAGAGTGATGTTACTACAATGTTCCATATTATAATAAAAACTCATCCAAATTTCCCTGAGTAAGTGGTGTCCTCAAGTTGAGTCTGTTTCAAATAATACTATGCTAAACTAAGGTTTTAAGTCTCTTTTGTGTGGTCTGAGGGTAGAGCGCAGGACCTTCACTCTGAGCCATAATATTGGCAGTCCTTTTTGAATTTTTTATTTTGAGACAAGATCTTGCTAAATCATTAAATTGCCTGGGCTGGGCTCAAATTTGAAATTCTCCTGCTTGACCTTCCCACAGTCTGGGATTACAGGTGTGTACCACCACACCCAGTGAAGCTTCCCTTTATTCAGGATTTTCTGGAGCCTTTAATAAGTGAGAGTATGCTTTGAATTGCTAAGAAGGAGTGAAATTTGGGATATTTCTAAACGTAAGTCACAGTGCTGTTATTTTGAAAAACACTGAAGAACATCTCATGAAATACCTCCTGTAAACACTATTATTTTGTATAAAACTGGATTAGGAAATTTGATGGACAGAAAGAAATTCAGTTACCACTGTGTGACCTAGAAGACCTCCCATGACCTGACCTTCACCTTCCTCATGGGTTTCATTTTAGACTTCTCCCCAGCATGTTTTACCATTAGCAAACCACAACCAGTTGCTGTGCACAACATGCTCCTCCCTGTGGTTTTGCACAAGCGCTTTCCTCTGGAGCACTTGTCTTCCTCTGGCTAACAGGACTCAGTTTTTAAGTCTTGGCTTAAAGGCCTTCCTGAATTCCTCGTGCTATAAATACCTCTCTTCTAATACTTCACTTACCATAGTATAAAAATACGAACAATCTGTGCATATGTGTCTCTTCGTCTTAGTTTACCTGGGGAAAAAGATTGAGAGACCATGTTATGGTGGTGATGGTGGTTATGATGGAGGTGGTGGTGGCTGTGGTGATGGTGGTGGTGTGGGTGATAGGAAGAACTTAGGTCCAGGAACCTGTCTGAGGTGATGTAGCTAATGAGTAAGCTCAGATAGAGGCTGGAACTGTATTTCTAAAACCAGCATGGCACCTGGTAATGAAACTCAATAAATGCATACTGAGCTGAACTCTGTGTATGTGTCTCCCATGTATCCTAGAACTTCTAGCGTTCCGGAGGCTTGGCATGATCCGGGAAAGAGAAGAACTTGCAGTTAAATCTCATTTCTGGTGAAGCTGGCAGAGGCAAGGGAGGCACTGAAGGGGCAACTGCTTGGGTACCAAATTATTATCAGTGTCTTATTGTCTCAGACATATATTCCAGGAGTGGACAACCCTTGTTTTAGTTTGTATTATCTGTATTAGTTTTTGTGGTATAAAAAAACAAATGAGTGTACAGGGGGACTCTTAGTCTTGTCGCCTAATTGAAAAGTCATTTTATCAAAATCGAATGGAAATTTCTAGCTGAAAATGAGTGTGAGGAATATCCTATCTCAAAAATTTTCATCTATGAAGAATATACATGAGTTTGTAAGCAATGTTATGAACTCAGTGAAATTTAGTGAAGTCTCGTATGAATGGACTGCTTGTTCTGGGCCTAGAACTACTTGGGAGTTACTTTTGAGAGTTATAGAATAAGTTTATTATAATTTCTACATTTCAGAATTTTTAAAAATTTTGAATTGATACATTTTAGATATATAGTATTAGCATTCATCATAGGGAATTTATACTTGTATATGATAAAACTTGCTCCTTTTTTTCCCATTCACCTCTCCTCCTTTCAATCCCCCTTCCCATCCTTACTTACAAAAGTTTGGTTTCCCTTTATTTGCATTTCAGAATTTTGCTAGGTGGCTTAGGAATATCTGAGTTATCTTTGAGTATGATGCTAAATTGGTATTTTAATTTTGATTTTTTGACATACTTAGGTTTGAATCCAGGCCCTACACATGCTAAACAAGTGCTCTACAACTGAGCTACATCCTCAGGCCTGAACTGGTATTCTTTAAAAATAAAAAAGTTCAAATATTTTATTTCTTTACATTTCATGAATGTCAAAAATCATGACATGATTATTATTTGAAACATGAATAAGACATATACAGGGTCATGAACTCTATAAGCTTAGTATTTGCTTCTTAATTAAAAATTTTAGATGATAGGAAAGTATTGAAAACAGTGTATTAACTTATAAGTGATAAAAACAGTTGGTAACTCCCATAATACATGTCTTGTGGGTTTTTTTTTTTTTAAAGAATCTATTTTGGATCAAGTTAGCCATCGTTTAGAATAAAAACCTGTGTTGCTTTCTCTTCCAAATTAAACAATATTGGAAATGTTTGCAAATACCTTGGTGCTTTTTTCCTGTTTAATATGAGCTACATAAGTTTGGATAAATAATTTCCTTATGTCAGAATTCTTTCATTTTAAAGGGAAATATTTCCTATTCCTCATTTCTTTCATTCCCTTATATTCATTATAAGGTGTAGCCTGGGATGGTCTAGGGCTCTCACTCTGGTTACACTTTTTCTTCACATTTGACTGTGTTTTCAGAACATGTGTCTTATACCCTGGAAAGAGTTGTGGACACTACAGTAAATCCAGTTCTCTGGATTTGTCACTTGAGCTATTTTAGGAGCTATAAGGTAATGCTAATGTTTGAAAAAAAATGTTTAGAAAAACATCTGCTGCATTGTGAATTTATTCTTGTGTGAGACATGAACCTGTAGACTGGGGAAGCCTGCTATTTACTAGGAGGAATAAAAAAAGAAGTTTTGATCTTTCTTTAGTCTAGCACTAGACAACTTTAAATCTTAAATTTGAATGACCATTGCAGGTGAGTTACCCGCACCATTGCAGCTGCATCAAATGCATCAACTCACAATGTTTTCCTATTGCCATTCAATAGTTAACAACAGAAACCAATAAGAGGGAATGTTCTACAAAATTAGATATAAAGCTGGGTTTAGGTATACAAGTTAATGCCTCTGTTCGCTTACGCTCAGATTATTTTTAGGCCTCGAGCCTCTGAATTGAAGGTAATTTTCAGGACAGTTAAAATGTTTTCTCACATAAAATGTCAATGGCCTTCTTTTTTCTGTGTCTTCCCTATCTTGTTGGCAAACATTTCTGTGGTGAGCCAGTTCTTCTTCCTGTTTAAACTGTATGAATGGTTCAGTCAATCCAATACCTACCTCTTGATCCTATTGGCAAATTGAGAGTTGTAAATAATTCCATTTGTTAGCTGACATATTTTTCATCTTCTAACCATATTTGGGTAATTATATTGTTAACTTTGGCTGAAGGAGAGAAGCAGCTCTTTGAAGCTCCTCTTACTTGTGATCATATGTCTGAGGTGGAACCCTGGGAGGGCAAAAGTAGGGCTTGACTGACCCGGAACCCACTTCTGCCTCTCTCCACCCTTGCCTGCCTCTACACTGGAGCAGAAGAAAGCTAAGTATTCATTGTGCCAGTCTCCCTTGAAGCTAGATGGCTTCTGCTCCTGATGGCAAGATGGCTGCTGGATGATTTCCGGCAGAGTTGTGGCCAATAGGCTTAAACTGATTTCTGCTGAGGAGGGCTTGGAAAGTGCTTTTAATTCCAGATCAAAAGGACCAGAAACTGTTGGTATTATTCCTTCTGCTCCTTCTGGTCTTGAGCATGATTACAATTTTGAGACAAATAGCCAATTTAAAAATGATAGAAACAAATCCTTATGGAATTCTTTAATTCATGGCTATATTGACATCCTTTCCATCAAAGAAAATAGTCCAATTCATCTCCTCTTAAATGTAGCCAAGCCTTAGTGACTTGCTTCAAAATTAGATTGTAGTGGAAGTGCACTGCCTGGCTCTCCACCCAGAACACGAGGCATTACTATTTCTGCCTTGTTCTTTTCTCTGACATACACCTTGGGAGCCTTGAGCCGACATGCTAAAAGTCATACGGAAGCTGCCAAGCCGGAGAAAATAGATGGAGACCACACACGGGTAGAGATGGCATAGAGATGGCGGTACCAGCCTCCAGTTCTCTGCAGCTCCCCAGCCAGAAGTGCCACGCATGTGAATGTACCAGTTTTCAGATGACTCCAGCCCTCAGTCAAATTGTTCTTGCTGATACTGAGTGGAGCCAACAAGCTGCCCAAGTCAAGCTACTACAAAATGTATCTGAACAAAATTACGGGTTCATGAAAAAAAAAATGTTATTTCAAGCTGCTAAATTTTGGGGTGGTTTGTTATATGGCAATGGGAAACTTGAAATACAAATGTATTTGCCACTGTTGGTTGGATGCTTTGCTACTTGCTTCCAAGAGCATCCCTATCCAGAACACTTAGCACAGAAGATAAAAAGATACTGTTAGAATAGCCCATCTGAAATACAATGTATGTGTGGAGTATCCATTCTATCCTTGCAGCCTGGTTGTGACAATCGAAGTCACTGTAGTACTGATATCATAGTTTCCCATTGAAGTTGATGTCTAGTTAGTCATTGAAAGACTTATTTATAATAGGGCACAGTTAACAGAAATGTACAAAATGAGGAATTGAAATTCTGGACACTGTATTTTCCTGTTCATTTGTTATTTTGCTAACAACAAGGACACCATCTTGTAGCCATCACTAGCAAAGTTTGTGACACCTCAACTTCATCAAACTCTGCAGTGTTTGAGGCTGTTTATTTAATGAAATGCTCCTAGCATTTGACAGCTTTGTTCTTTTGTTGACATTTAGAGCTTTTTAAATAGATGAATATTTAATGTCTGTTTGATAGGCTGAATTCTTTGAAGCAAAATACCATTAGTTGGTTCCTATCTGTAGAAGAACTGATGGTCACTCATTATTGCCAGGATTTATTTAAAGGTTTTCATACATGGTTTGAGTCATAAATAGTCAAATCTAGCATTTAGAAACTCAGCAATATAGTTCTAGATTTAATATTAATAAACTTACATGCAAATTGTAACATAAATTAGAAATAATTTATTTCAAAGTCATATAACACTTTCTAGGATAAAAATTCCTAAGGAGTTTCCAACTCTGTTTCTTCTCCCATTGCACTAAAATTGTAAACCTGGAACAGAACTGCAACTCCTGAACCTCGTTACACAAAAGCAAATTGCATCTTTGAGTATTTATTTACTCAAGGTCCACATCCTTAAAGAGTTGGCAAATTTACAGTTGGTGGAGCAGCGCAAGTGCTGGGGAGATGGGGCGGGCTGAATGTGGAGGCTGGGCTAGGGCACAGATGTCCTTGTATGGAGAAGTTACATAAGTGATATTATATGCTGAAGCCGCCTCTGGGGTTTGAAAATAACTGGGCAGGGAGTGTCAGCCTTCCTCGGATTTACCTCCCTGATGTACCGACCTTAAGGGTCAGGGCTATATTCTTGGTGGGTGGGCTGGGAAACCATTTAAGTGTACTAATTTCTAATAGCAACCCTGCATAATAGCTTACAGAGCCTGGGAATGTTTTCTTTTTTCTTTTTTTTTTTTTTTTTTTTGTCTTTTTCCTTTTTTTTTATCGGTACCAGGGATCGAACTCACGACCACCTGCTTGCAAGGCAGGTGCTTATGCCGCTGAGCTAAATCCCCAGCCCCGGCTAAATCCCCAGCCCCCTGGGAATGTTTTCTTGTCTCAAGGCAGTAAGGTGCTGCATGCAAAAGCTGAGTCAACATCTCATTGAGAAGCCAAAATAGGGCAGATGTCACTTGCTGAGTTTCAAATGAGGTTGCCTTCAGCATTATTTCCTTAAATGAATAGGAAACAGCAAAACAACTGCTTTTCCACAGCAGCTCTACAGATTAAAACAAGCACAAACTTCCCACCCCGTCCTTCTATCCGACCATTTTTTGGGGAACTGAATTATGGGTGCTTGAGACAATGCCTTATATTCATGCTTCTTGATAATTTTATTGTGGGATGGTGGGAGTGGAGATAAGAGGTTCTGAAAACAGCAAATACCTATGAGCTCCGTCTGTATTGACCCTGATCCTGAGCATCCTAATCTATCAAATGTCACTGGAGATCCTCACATCATTAGGGAGAGCAGAGGCAAATATTTTTCTTCTTCAGCTGTCATATGCTCCAGATCTTATTTGGGGCTATCCTTTGAGTTCAAATGCTTAGTTTCAGTCCCACGTTCTTCAACTAGTGGCCTTTCCATAAGTTTCTCAGATGCCTCTGCCTTTCTGGACCTCCTCACTCCTTGGTATCAGCAGATCTAGCCCATCAATTCTTTTTTTTTTTTTTTTTTTTTTTTTTTGTCTTTTTCATTTTTATCGGTACCAGGGATCGAACTCACAACCACCTGCTTGCCAGGCAGGTGCTAATGCCGCTGAGCTAAACCCCCAGCCCCTAAGCCCATCAATTCTTTAATGCTGCTGCTTCTTCCTGAAATCCTGAGCACCACTGGAAACCAGAATGAGCCCCCTCCCCGCATATATGATTGCTTCGAAGCACCCACTCAAGCTGCGCTAGCTCTTGGCAGAAGCCTGAATTCTTACTTTCAGGGAGGCAGTGTTTCTCAAAGCAGAGGAATCACCTGGGATATTTGTTAAAACACAGATCCCCAGGGAATCAGACTGGGCGTGGGGACTGGGTGACTGCTAGTGACAAGCTCAGTGCAGGTCAAGGTGTGGAAAGCTGGTGACCTTCATTGCTCTTCCCGGAGGTTAGGATTTCTTCTTTTGGATTTGAGCACCTTCCTTTCCACCCTCACAGTGAGGAGACCCTTGAGAAGGTCTGCCAATCCAGCTGTTGGAACACCGTGTGACCCTTCATTTTGTAGTAGTCTCAAAACAGATCCAATTATGCCCTGGACCTGTCCATTCTTGGTCTGGCCAGTCTTCTCCCATCACCTTTGAGGTGCTGCTTGCTCAAGTCATCCGTGCATATTTCACTGTGCTTTCTCGTGTGTTCCCTTGCTCCACCCCCACACGCCCACGTTCCCTCTGCCATCTAGACTTGTGCTCTATGGACGTGGACCCCTGAGCTGTGTGCAGGCTCTCGTGGGGGCACTCTTCTCCTTTACTTCTCCTAACTGCTCCTGCTTCTTTGCACAATTACAATAGAACCACAGACTCAGGGTTGGCTGGTGGGGCACAGAGTCAGGAAGGCGATGGCAACATTTTTTTCTATGGAGGAACAGACAGTAAATATCTTTGTGGGCCATATAGCCTGTTGTCTGACACTGCAGACAATAAATAAACAAATGAACATGTTTCAATAAAACTTTATTTATGGACAAAAATGTGAATTTCGTATAGTATTTCATACGTCACCGAATAGTATTCTTTTTTTGAAAAAAATTACAATCACTTAAAAATACAAAAAGCACAGCACTCAGGAAGCTGAGGAAAGAGGATCCCTACAAGTTCAAGGCCAGTCTGGGCTATACAGTGAGTTCAAAGCCAGCCTGATCTAAAACGACTCTAAAAATGTAAACAAAAACAAACAAAAGCCAGTCTTAGTTTTTGGCCCATGGAAAGATGGAGTGGGCTGAATTTGTGAGCTATGGTTCATGGACTCATGGTCTATATCAGTGCTTCTCAGACTTCAATGAAAACACACCACTAAAGGTCTTGTTGAGATGTATAGTCTGATTCATGAGGTCTAGGGTTGAGTCAGAGCTCCTGCATTTTGAACATACTCCCAGCGATGTAAATGCTTCTGTCAGTGCACTTACAAAATAATAGCTACTAAAGTTGTGTGTAGAAGCTTCTCCCTTATGCAAGAAAATAATTAAAAATAGGTTAATGATATAGGATACTGCTGAGATTATAATTCACGTATGGAAACCCAGGCAGTGGAAAGAGCAGATTTTCAAGCCAAACAGACTCCTACTTACCACATATGTGAATCTGGATATATTTCCTAACCTTTCTCAGTTTCTGTTTATTCAACTGTAAAACAAGGTAGTAATCTCTGCCTCAGGTGGAGGTTTTGGATTTTAGCACAATAATGCGTGTAAAACACGCGGCACCCCAGCGAGTGCTCAATTTTAAGCCATTTTATTTTTTAAATTAAAAAGCAAGCCATGAACCTGTGTATAACGAAGTAATAAGAACTTTAATTTCTAGCACCTCAGGGGATTTCCTTCCCTTGCTTAGATCCCATTTGCAAAGGTGGTGCCTGTTCATTCATTCAAGAAATATTTGCTGAGCTCCTGCTTCTGACAGGCAATGTGCTTTGCCAGATCCGCCAAGATGAGTGAAATGCAAGCTTGCATAGGCTGCGGGTATGGAAACAAAAACCGATTTAGCACAGAAACAGTGCAGTGTAAGAGAACATGCAGAGTGCTGGGAGGTTTGTTCTGCTGTGAGACACAGGAGGTGACTAATCTCGCCTTCCAAAGAGGACTCTGGGTCTGCCTCATGGAGGAAAGAGCAGGATTTTCCAAGACAGTTAAGAATTTAGAGAAAGGCCAGAGAATCTGGATCCTCAGAGTAAATGTGGTTGTTACCAGGGTCAGGAACAGACACAGACCCTTACGTCAGAAATTTGTACTGGCTGGGTATCAACCCTGGGTGGCCATTATCCCTTTTTTGGTAGCATCCTGACAGTGATTGTGTTTCGTGCCAGCAGAAAATCCTCAACTATTTTTGCTGTGTTCACCTTTATAAGGAGTTTCTCGAGAAACTGCTCAGCTTAATAATTGTCTGCTAAGTGTTCCCCATGGGGGGAGACTTTGCACAGGGCCTCCAGCTGCTGCACCTCCTGAGATGAAGTCTGGCACCTGCCATCAGAATTTAGCCTCTAGTACAGGAAATGGGCACACGAGTCACCACACCATGAGGTGAAGAAGGGTGGCAAAATAGAACATTATAAGAAGGAGAAAAAGATGGTAAGATGCTTAATATTAATGAGTGGATGTAGCGACAGTAAATATCTCTCTCCTTCCCCATTATGTTACTTAAGTCAAGTCTGCCTTAACATGGGAAATGCATCCTCTTGGTGCAGCCGTGGGCGGCTCTCTGGAGCTACTGGTTAGCACGTGGGTGTGGATTCTTGAACAGACATCGAGACCCCTGGCTTAGCACTTAGTCCCAGAGGCTCAGAGGGACTCTCAGGCAGAACTCTTCAAAGCTCATCTTCCTTAAAGCAGGTTATTTTTTTCTCGTCATGAAAATAACACATGCTTGTAAAATAAAGATTGGAAACCCTAGAAACCTATGAAGATAGAAAAATTACCCAGACTCTCCCAAGAAACAAATCCATCCTCGCCTTTCCCCTGAATTGTCAAGCAGTCTGTAAACCTGCCCTGTGCTGCCCACTGATCTAGTCACAGGGCTGGAGAGAGAAACTAGATCTTCAACCTCTTCAGGGCCACCTCTGGCCGCCGCCGCCCACACTGCTGTTCTCGCCCGGGTTGGCCACCTCGTCTCCGGCTTCCTTCCTTCCAAGCCCCTGAACTACTGAGGGTGCCAAATGGAATTTCCTTCACTTCTTCACCCCAGCAGCACCTTCTCAAGTTCACTCACTTGGAACCCGCTATGCTTTTCTTGATTTTGGTCTGTCGCTGTTTTCTACTCTGTTTCCTGGTCTGTGTTGTCTATCTTTCCATTTGCTTTCTGTCTGCCGCAGCATTTAGATACTACTTTCTCCTGTAAAACCTTCTCTTCCCACCCCGTATCACTACCGAATCTAAGTCTGGCAGTCCTCCTGTGCACTTATTATTTACATTTTATATTTTCTCTTAAATTTTGCGTTAATCATGTATTTTCCATTTTATGTACATATAATTAATCATGTATAGCTTGCATGTTATAGATCATACATAAAAATTTAATCTTACTTAAGCTTTTATTTAGTAGTATCTGAAGCATTTTCTATTTTACTTGGTCTTTATCAACTTCATTTTTAACAACTGCATACTATTCCATCAGCTGGATGTATTCAAGTTTTCTTTTCTTTGATTTTCTACACAATAGGAAAATTTTGATGGTTTTGTTTCTTCCCATTTCTTAATTTGTGATTAGTATCCCTGGGTGTTTATGCCCTTAAAATATGCAAAATAAAATTTGCATATTTTCAATGTATTCAATATGCAAAGTAAAATTTCAAGGCATTCAAGGCATACACAGTCCATGTGTCTAAAGTGTTACTTATCTGTTGCCATCAGTGACATATGCAGCTGTTCATTTCACTTGCCCTCACCAAGGACACTTCAGTCTCAGCACTGAAACTCTTCAAAGAACAAGGACCCCCAGAAGTGGCAGCCCCAGGCACCCAAGGCCAACATTTGTCCTCGTCTGCACTCCTTTCCGAGGGCAATGTCTAAGCCCCAGTTTCCCAAGAGCAAACTTTCCCAGTTCTCACCCCAGAAGGCTTTTCAACCTTGAATGGGGTGTTTAATCACTGTGAGCATCTGTTTCCTCCTCTTCGGGGAGAGCTCATGCTAAGGTTGCTGTGCGATTCTATTTCACATCCTTTAAATGAACCAGGACAACCGCCCCTCCCATTCCCATCCCCGGCTGACCCAGGTAGGCAGGCGTGGCCACACCCTCTGAGGCCCCACCCACCAGGCTGTCTCCCCACTCACCTTGGCTCTTTCCTGGCTCTTGGGGGCCTTTGCTTCTCCCTATATTTCACAGTTTTTCCATTCTTCCCCTCCCTCCTCCCCACCCTTCCTCCCTTCCTTCCATTTCTCCCATCCTTCTTCTCATCCGTTTATTCAACAGAGTTAGCACCTACTAGCCCAGCCATAAATGCTAACGGGCCTGGAAAATAAGGCAGATCTTACCTCCATTCCAGTGGGGAACACGGATGCAACAACTATACCCGTTACAACATCACGCTTTATGAAGAAGTAGATGCAGCCAGAAAGAAACACGGGGGAAGATCTTACCCCTCTTACCGTCTCTTCCTCCCTCACCCCTCACTGTGCTTTCCCCCCACAGTTCTTAGCAATGTCTGACAGCGTATGTACTGGCTCCTGGTTTCTTTGCTCATTGTCAGTCTCCTCAGCTCGAAGGAAGTTCCCCAGGGCAGGGCTGTGCTGGGCTCACTGTGGGTTCTCCAGAAGCCCTTGCTGGCTGACCACAAGGAGGTTCATGTGACTGTAGTGAAGGGGAGAAGGAGCCTGTCCTGAAGAGAGGCTGTCCCGAGGTCCAGCTAGCGGACACGGCATGCCAGAGGTTCAGAGGCAGAAAGTACAGAAAAGAGCTCAGAGTAAGGGCACTGGGGTTGACCCAGATAGGCGGGCACCAGACAATGGTGCTCTGGCTTTGAAGGCCCTGGAAGGGGTTTGGATTTTGTCAAAGGCAAACAGGAAACTGCTGCAGCTGTGCTTTGACAGAACACAGGGCTGTCGTCCTGTGTGGGGAAGTGGGGTGGGGTGTGCAATTGACGTGCTGAGCTCTTATGTTGGTTTTGTCTTTATCCTGCGATCTCCGTTCTCCTGCGGGATGTGGGAGACCATACTTCTCCCAAGTCTCTCGTTGTAGGCCCTCAACTTGATAATTGGCAAGCATGAAATTACATTCTCCTCAAGACATGGCCTCATGCCTTCACGGTCAGCCTCTTCTGACCCACTCAGATAGGTCTCCATTCCATCCCCATTGCCACTGTTAGGTCCACAATGGACCTTGGTCCTTTGGGAGATATCTTGTATTGTTTGGGATTTTAACTTCAGAAGTGAAGTCACAGCTTCCTTTTGAACTCTGCCCGCTGGCCTGATAGAGAGTATCATCCAACCTGGTTTATTTTTCTCAGCTCTACTGGGGGGTCCCATGGAGGGTCTTTCTAAAAGATTTAGCCTGTAAAGGTGATAGGGGACTCTCACAAGGAACATCTAGAGACCTGGGCTGCTGGAAAGGCCCACTGACCTCAGCTATCTCATTGTGACTTTCTGTGGGGGAATCTTTGGCCTCTGATTTTTGCAGTTTTGACCTTTCTTGTGCAATCCCATGGCTTTCTCTCATTCCACAAACACCTCTTCAGGTGCATAGAGCTCCTCCTTTCCCATCTCCTTGCTCATCCCCAGATTGGCCTTGCCCCCCACTCCTCTGATGATGGCTTTTGTCAGCTTCCTTCAATTCAACCGCGTTATTATCCATTTCAGACAAGCCCTGGTGCCTGAGCAAACAAGGAAATTCACGAATCAATAAAGCTGGAAGGTGTGTGAGTAGCATGGAGTAAAACAGAAAGTTCAGATGGGAAGGTGGCCAACTCAGGAGGCCCTAACATGGAGTACAGTAGAAATGCCATTTCCCCTCCTCCTGGGGGGAAGGGTACCGGGGTATCATTTTTTGTGTTTTGATTGTGAGTAAATGGCCCTGCATAGATTCAATTGTAATTGTGGTAAAGTAACAGCAGACTTAACTTGGCACACATTTAATAGAATAACTAATTGTTACCAGGTTGACAATGAGAGGTACCTTGCAAGCAATTTTCTGGCATATCATTTCTTTTATTCAGCCAATCACACTTTGTTTTTCTCATCTGACTTTCTTTCTCCAGCACTTAGAATCGGCATCAGTGGTATTCCCTGATAGTGTTACATTAAAAACATGTGTGCACATAGCACTCTGCAGCCATTGTTATCCTGAGGAGGAAAACAGTCAGAGCCTGTTTAGCAGTCAGACACATAATTAACAACTGGAAGAGCCAGTACTGTGTTCTGATCCTGATGTTCTGGCTTGAGCACATTATTCTTTCAACAATAACATATGGCATTGCATAATCATTCCCATCCAACACACTGAAGGTCTTAGGATCGTTTGCCAACAGCTGTGGGAAAGGTAAGGCCATTCTTGTAGAAAAGTGAAGCTGAGATATTTGAAGCCCGGAGGTCTTAGGCAGAGGGGAGTGGATTAGGTCATAGAAGGCGGGGCTGATAGCACCAACCGGATGCTCTATACATCCCTTACCTCCTCTTTACCCCTGAACCAAAAATATGGAGGACAAGGCTGAACTGAAGCCAGTCTTCCTGTAAAATCAGAAGAAATTCCCTGGCCAAAGTATGGCTCCCCCTAATTTGCATATTGCTCCAGAAGACAAAGCATTTTCTTCTAAAATTGGAGTGAATGGCATACAGGTGAAACAGAATGTAAAGGCTTAATCTTTGGGTGTGTGATGGGGTGGTGGGAAATGCCCTTGGAGGGTGGGAAGCAGGCAATGCTATTCATGCAGGGTGAGGGAGAAGGAGGAGGGAGATGAGACTGCGGAGAAGACAGCTCCTCTGCTGAGGCTGCCACGTGGTCCTGTCTGTTACGCAGAGTATTTGCTTTAGAGGCTTCTATTTTAGAGAGCCATACCTATTCCTTTGGGAATGTGGAGTTTCTTCACCTATTTCCTACCATAAAACTTCTAGGAATTGGTTTGCCGGGGACCAGGGTCATGATGGCAGTTAGAATGGCTTAGTGGCGTAGGAAGCAGGCTCTGGCAGTTAGAGTGGCAGTGAAAATTTGTGCTCCACTTCATGGCAGTCTTGTGGGCGCTTTATTTTTCTCGGGCGCTGAACCTGTGTATGACCGCAGAGAAGATACAGCAAAGTGCGAAAAGATGCTAAAGCCAGTTGAGCAATCTGTTCTTTGCAGGCTTGGAAAGCCTGAATATAAAGCTATTTCAGAATAGGTCAAAGGGACGGATGGTGGTTCATGGTTGCTATGGTAACCAACAAATATGTTTGGCCTCCAGAGGCCCTGCCCCTCAAGAACATGATGGCTTTTGTTATGAAATTGTGAACTTCATCTATTTCCCCACTATTTATTTTCAAAGTTGTTAATAGTAACGAATTACTCATTACCTGCTGCTCATTTCTGTCCAAGCTCAGAGCTAACCCCGGCCCACCTCTGCCTCTGCTGTGGTGTGAGGTTCTGCCTTATCTCAGAGCCTGCAGAGCTTTATAGGAAGCACAGAGAAGCACACAGGAGTGTGGCAACCAGGTGACCAGAGCTCTGCTCTGTGGCTTTCATCTTGGTTCCCTTAAAAGGGGCATAAAAATATCTGTCCTACGACCTTACAGGATTTTGTGAAGATGCATGATTCTTTATTTATAAAAGTGATTAGTACATAATATTTATTTAAAAGGGGTTATTCCATATTATTTAATAATTTAATTTGATATTCTTCAGACAGATGCTTATTCTAGATAATAGATATATTTCTTCTTAAGAGTGAGCTCTCACTGAATGATAGTGCCTGTCTCTGGGATAAGGAGGATTCTAAGGCTGCATGCACCTGAGCTGGCAGTGGTGACAATCATTTAAAGATGTCTGACTTGTGTACAGGAAGCAGAATGGTATCTCCAGTGCAGTGCATTTGCTGCCTTGGTTTAGGGGATTCTCCCTTTGCTATGTGGTGCTGTGCGGGGAGGCTGGGGACTCACTGTTGCTCTGTAGCTTATTGGTTTGTCCAAGCAGACTCATGAGAGATAAACTCATCATATTCTATGCTGAAACCTACAGTTTTATTTTTTTATTTATTTTGATTTTTTATTGGTAATAGAGGAATGTGTTTATTGTTAACAATTTGATAAACAACAGAGAATAAAATAAGAACAGTCTATAATCCTCATCATTCCTGGGTACATTTCGATCATGGGTTTCATGCCTTGTGATTGGATTTTTTAAAATAGTAATTAGTTGCCCTGTAGAGAATGACTTGTAGAGAGGCAGTGTTGATTCAGGGAGAGCAACTGGGAAATCTAGGGGAGAGATGCTGGTGGCCTGGGCAGAGGACAGGCAGTGCAAATGATCAAGATGATGGATTTGTGTGTATTTTGATCATACAGTCGATGGGGTTTGCTGATGGATTATTCGCAAGGTGTGAGAGAAGAAAGGTATCAGAAGGATGACATCCTTATTTCCAGCCCCATTTCTGGTGAAATGATGATCTGTGAACTGAGGTGGGGAGCAATTCGAGAGAAGCAGTGTTTGTATAGACAGTGGGTAATGATGGTAATGGGAATCAAGAGTTCCATCTTCAATATGAGAAAGCCCAGTAAAAATTTCATACCTGAGTGAAGATTGCTAGCAGGCAGTTGGATATATATAAGGGAAGGGGATGGGAAAGATTTTAATCTGAGGACCATCGGTACAAAAAAGCTGTAGGGAGACGGGACTGGTCCAGGGAGTTAGATGTAAATGAAGAGAGCTGAGGACAGAAGCCTGCAAAAGGTATTGGTTGGGAAGGCGAGCAGGACACAGTTTGGGGTCCAAAGGAGCAACCAGGGGACTGCAGGAAGAGGGTTCAGGAAGCTAAGGGAAGAGGGTAGTTAGACAGAAAGGGAATGGTCTCTGTCTTTTTGCACACATGTACCATATACATATATCATGCACATATTTTTATATGAAAGTACATGCATTTTTACATAAGAACAGGATTTTCCATTTATCATGAGCAACTTTCATCTCCTTAACCTTCTAAAATATTATTTGACTGTCACTAAAGTATTGTATCCCTATGGATATAACCTTGGAAGGAACATCCTTGTTATATGTACCTGCTGATTCCCTGGATCACTGGTAAACAGAAAAACTTTCAAGGCTTTAGATGCATGTCAAATTGTCTTGCAAAGAAGTTGTTCCAAGGTTGTACTTTCTACCAGCAGTTAAGTTAAACCAAGTATTTGGTAATCAATAACCATTTAAAAACTCTCTCTCTCTCTCTGTCTCTCTCTGTCTCTGTCTCTCTCTCTCTCTCTCTCTCTCTGTGTGTGCTTAATTGCTATCTAGCTTCTCTCTACTTTCATCACTTGATTAATGGAGGTTGAACATGTTACTCAACTTGCTAACCACCAGGCTTATAAGCCTGCCTGCGTGAGTGTGGCTGGTAAGCAAGTTGAACCCTACACCGTGACTTCCTTTAGTGTGAATACATGAGTGTAAACATTCTGCAAACTGGCCACTCAGTCTGGAGGACTAGCAGGAAAGAGGAAAGCAGGTTCTGAATGAATTCCTTTGGAGAGGAGATGTTTGTCAGAGCAGGAGATGGTTCCCACGAAGCCTCCTCCCTCCCGGCTGACTTCCTGTGGGGCAGCCTGGGAAAGGGTGTGGACACCGAGAGGCAGAAGTGTCTCTTCTCAGTGTGGCTGCCAGAGCCCAGATGTGGTGGGTGGTGGAGTCTGTGCTGCGCGTGTACATAGCCCACATTGCCCAACTCAACAACAAACACATCCAGGGACACCCATGCAGATTGCCCCACATACTGTGACCTTTCCAAACTAGGTGGGGCCCTCTCAGTCTGACAGGCCAGGACTCTGGGTGGAGACCTGAAAGATCTTCTGTAGAGCTTTCCTGGGCCTCTCTGCCCAGCTGCAGCAGAGACCATGGGCGTTGGGAAACTGCATCAGGGCCCAATGTCTTTCTGTTGGTCTGTGGCATTGTAACGGACAATCCTATCATGCTGTCAGGCTATAGATGTTGAAATCACAGATATCTGGGGGATAGGAATCTCAGGACTGTCTGGGATTAAAGATAGGCCAACAGGAGGGATTTGTGACAATTATTTCATAGCCATGCCAATTGGAACAAAGAATCCTAAAATCTGTAACCCCCAGGAAACTAAAAAGCACCATTATCTTTTGCTTTCTGGACAGCATAGACCCCTTGTAACATTTTTTATAGTAGCCAAGAAAGAATTTCTGAGGCAGCGCCCCAAATCCAGAGGAAATCATTCTGTGAGAAGCTAAAGATGAAAACAGAAAAATTCCCAATAGAAATTACAAAAAAATAGCATTGTTATTGAATGTCATTTAAATGTTTCTCTTTTTGTAATTATAAAATAATACTTTTCCATTAAAAATCATTTCTATTTATGGGCAATTATGTAAAGTAAAATCCAGGCTTCTCAGACTCCTTCAAACATCACTCCCACTTCTAAAAGTTTAGTATGTATTTTCCAGAGCTTTGATGATGATGGAGTTATTAATATTTATATAAGACTACACTACATGGCCTACATGTATGTTTATTAAGCTGTTAGCATATAGAAGATATTTAATGATACATATCCAAATATATAGTTTTTAAAAGTGAGATTATACTACACAAATTCTCTAAAATTCTTTCAAGTTTTATGTAAATGCAACTTCTCTTTTTCTTTTGACAGGTGTTTTATAAAGACAAAAAGGAAAAGAAAGGAAGGAAGAAAGGGAGAAGGAAGGATTTTTGAACCAAGCATTCCAAGACAGATTTATTCATTCAGCTATTATTTGTTGATGCCTTTTCAAGGTGCTGGGGTGAAGTCTATCACAGTCCTCTCTCTGAGAGAGTGTTTATTTTGGTGGAGGAAGGTAAGCAATAAACAAATATAATGTAGGTATGTCAGATGTTGACAGCAGGGCAGGTTTGGGGTTTCACAAGGCTACCTATGGTGGTTAAGAACAGCCCCACTGAAAAAGTGACATATTTGAGGCAAAATCCTGGGAGACAAGGGTAATGCCATATGCTAATCAGAGGAAAAGTATTCCAGGGAGAGGAGGAGAAGTCACTAGAGCAACAAGAAAAGAGGTTCCTTGCTCAGAAAAGGTAAAGAGACAATGTGTCTGGAAAGAGCAGAGGCGATGGCTGGCAAAGCTCTCTGGGCTTTACAGCCACACCAGAACACGGATGTGGAGGACTGCCGTGGACGGCCTTTCCCTGTACACTTTGCCTGCACAATAGTAAGTGTTACTCCACACACGAGTCTTCTCCATGCTGGCCCTTCTCAGTCCTACCTGAGCAATCCCAGCAGTAGAGGAATGCAATCTTCCACTGCCAGCTGTGTGGGCCAGAGCCCATGGTGCCTCCCATTGCAAGCAAAGCATTCACTGGGTCAGCGGAATGGCAGTGTATACAGGGCCATATGTGTACACGTGCCATATCAAAAAGTCAGTGTTGGGTTCTACTCTACAATGTCTCCATTTTAATAATATGTATTCATTACTTTGAATCAAATAAAATTGCTGGTCCTGTATGATGAGTCTGACAAACATCAAGAATCTCTAAAGAGTGATGCAAGTTTTTGAGGTACTCAGGCCCATATCATTCCCAGTGGTTCTGCCTCCCAAAGAGGACTTGCTGATTAATAGAGAGCCGATCCCTTCTGAAGCACTTCTGACTCTAATGACCTTGCTGAAACAGGGTTGGGTACAACATCAAATTCTCCTCTCACCAGCATGGGCTTTTCTATCTTTTCTGAATAGTGAAAGCACTTCTGATGAATGGAAATAGACCTATCTTCCTTCCTTCTATCACGTAAGATTGATTTCTTCAAAGCTTTCCTGAAATTCCACATCCTAGTAACGATATCCTATGATACCACTTGAAGTGATTTTTCCAGTCAATTTTTACATTCCATGGGGAGCATGGTAGACACTGTACTGAGTGACGCTTTAGAGTCAGAAGCGTAAGTAGAGCTCTGGAATCAGAAGTTTTAATACGGGCCCTGCCATTATCTATCTGTGTGATTCTAGGCGGTTTTCTCAATCTCTGAGTCTATAAAATCTCTGAGTTAAAAGCGGGACTGGCAGGATGATTAAGTGATGAGCGTGAGAGGCACTGGCACAGAGCACAAGCATTTGATAAATGTTAATTCCCTTCTCTCTTCACCTCTGAATTTGTCATTTTAATATCCTACCTTGGGTGATTGTACCTTTTGAGTTGTTTTGTATTTTATTTCTCTCACTAGACTATAAACTCTCCTAGGTTAGAAACCACCTCTTATATCTCCTGACATCTCCAAAAGCATCAATCACAGACCTTGAATGTGAGATATGATTCATAAATGTTTGCTGATAAATTGACTGGTGGATTTGTGGCAAGGTTAAAGTGAAGGACATTGTTTTCTAGAGTCAAGCATATAGAAATGAGCCTTGAAGAGGAAAATGAACTTCAGCATTCACAGAGAAGGGTATTGGCTAGTGCCTCTCAGAGACAAGCTGCTGATGGGTGTGTGCCCTGCTCACCAGCTTTGGAAATGGTTACCCAGCTAGATGGTGGCAGGATCCTGATGCCCCGTCTTATGATAGTGGCTGTGGTGACTTCTACTATTCTAGCAAATTCATTTAGCAAAGTGTTTCAACAGACCATCATCATGGCACATGGATTGATTGATTGCACAGCTGTTATCATATACTTACAAGGGAAATTAGGAGTAATTAATGGGCCGGGGATCAATATCAGTACTATATTGAACTGAACGATTTAATTTTCTTCCTAAATGAAGAAGTAAGTCCAAAGACCTCACATAGTTAAAACACATAGCTCAACATCATGGATGTGAACAAACTATTCAATTTCTTCATTCATATAAAAGTTTTAATTTTTAGCTTCTACTTTTTGAAAAGGTACTGCATACACATGCTAACTCAAAAAGTTTTAAAATACTAAAAAATAAAAAAAAATTGTTCCCCAGAGGTGACTGCTATTGCTAGGGTTTTGGGTATTTTTCCTGAGATCGTGCGTGTGTGTGTGTGTGTGTGTGTGTGTGTGTGTGAACACGTCTCTTAGCTAGTAGTAGTTTTTTGGAGCCTAAGAACTAAGTCCAACTGTTATGTCAGTTTGGCTCATCTCTGTATCTCTGGTGATTAGTTCAGCCCATGCAGTCCAAAATTCACAGCCAATAATGATTTGATTAACTGAGTAGCTCTATTTTAATCAGCGATGGACTAGATCTATGTTAACAGTTTAAAAAATGATTTCCATTAGCTTGATATATCTTTTTTTGTAAATTAAGAAATGTTATACAATTTGATCATGTCAAGAGAATAGAGTATCTTAATTAATTTTAATGTATTAGTACAATAATTTAAAGCTACTAATGCAGAAACTATCTGTTTGAACATCTCTATTGACTTCAGGAGAATACTTTGGAAAATGTATGCCATCTGAGTTTCACTATGGGTTGATTAGTAAGCAACAAAGACATGATGTAGACATGAGCCAGAACACACATGAAAATTAATGAAAGTTTCTACTTTTGGGAGGCTGTATACCTTTTTAATTGCCTGTTTGAGTTCATCTGCCACATATTACGGTGGCTGCTATGACTTCTACTATTGCTGTTGTCATTACTGTCACTGTTACTATTTATTTAGCATATAGTATGCATCAGCACCATGTGATATTTTACAGGTGTCATGTTATTTATTTTCACTTTTATTGGCAGTGTTGGAGAGCCAACAAAAGCTCTTTGGTGTGCAAGCCAAGCAGTCTATCCCTGAACACATCCCAAACCTCACACTGTCCCATTTAGTCTTGTAGCAATGTTATCAGATTTATCACTTGCATATTCTAGAAGAAGAAACTGAGGCACAGAATGCTTTCATTATTTGCTTATGTTTCAAAGCTAACAAAAATGGCATAATGGGGATTCTAGCCCAGCATCATACCACAGCATATTCTTCTAATTAATGCTTCAAAGTCCACCTTATTTCCCAATCTATTTGACAAATTTAGCTCTGAATGACTTTTTGTTCTAAGAACAAATGAAATTTACTTTTGTTAGTAATGATTTTGTGGCTTTTCAAAAGATATATGTCAGGTATAAAATCAATTTTAAAAGAGGTGTTCCTTAAATGGTTGCATTATCAAAAGCAGTAATCAGCTTTCTGCTTCTGAAGTGAAAATACCCTGTTGTGGGTATATAGATGGATGTTTGCTTTAAAAATGTGCTTTTGATATATGGTCATATCACATATATTTAGTTTATTTAAGTAGAATTAAGGAGAATTTGGGAGGACTTTCTATCACTGTTACATGGTCAGAAATTCCGAACTGCTTGTATTTCTCCACATTTTATCAGCAGGGCTTTATAATCTCAGGTAGATCTATGAATTACATAAAATATGTCTTGCCACATTTTTCTTTTAGCAGTTTTCTTTAATTATTTCTACATTTACTCTTGTCCTCAATTGAACATGCCAAAACTTCAGGGATCCTCCGCGGACATACGTAAAGTCCTAAGGCTCAAGGCCCCACTCTGTTCTATTCTGTCTAGGTTTTTCTGTACATACTCCAGAATTACCTGATTTTTTTTAGCCACTGAATTAAAATACTACTTTCATAGAGTAACAAATACTAGGCAAGCTTATAAAGGTAACTCTAGATTAACATAGCGATCTTGACCATGGCACTGATATTTAGAAAGAGAAAAAGTTAGGTCAAAAGGAGTAAAATGTTTTTGGCCTGGCTACCACTCTTGTCCTTCCTCAGCTGTAATAGATCCAGCACTGGAATACTTCTTGTCCTCTCAGCTAATGCCAGTCTTACATCTACGGCTAGACATTTTCTTTGATAAGATCAAAGACCTTGGGGCTGGGGATTTAGTTCAGCGGCATAAGCGCCTGCCTTGCAAGCAGGCAGTCCTGAGTTCTATCCCCGGTACCGATAAAAAAAAGGAAAAAGACCAAAAAAAAGAGATCAAAGACCTAATTTTATTTTTGGAGCATTACAGAGGGCACGTATTTAATTTGGTTGACAAAAATATTGTTCTTTCAGGCATTGATAGGAGTTGGGGTGATATCTTTTGAGGGGTCCTTAGGACATGGCCGTGAGAAACACACTGACTATATTATTTTGGAGAGTAGTAGTTATGGTGATGGTGGTGGTTTTCCTTGTTTAGTTTCATTTGTATTTAGCAGGAGGAAACTGTAAACCTTCAACAATCTTCATCTTGTTGCCTTTAACAATGCCTTTGATTTATAGGGTGGCTGAAGTTCCCCTAGACGCAAACTTTTCTGCTCGATTGGAAGTTAAATTGTATTTGGGCCATGCCACCTAGTGGCAATAGCTTTTGGCTTATTGTTGCTCACTGGAAAAGTGAATCAAATAGGAGTAAATCTAAGTCTCTAGGCTTGAAAGTTATAAGAGAGGCCATCTATTAGCTTTTATTTAAGCAAGCAAGTAAATCATGCTTTTTGTGGTACCCAGACAGGAAAGACAGGATGGTTCAAAACCTTCTGGACCCAGAAGGTCACTGACTCTCCAGTGAAGGTTGAGTGCCTGTGGCCTGCCTGGCCAAGACACCCTCTACCCCGTGCGCCTTTCAGCGGTCTCAGCAATGAATGCCTGGGGGAGCCCTGCCTTCATGCTTGTCCTCTCTCTGACCTCTTTCCCCCAGTTTTTCCTCACCCCCCGCTGGCTGATCCTTATTCCCCGCTGAGTTTAGTGCAGTTGCTTCCATTGTCTGCTTAAGGTACCTAACAATCAACAGATAATACTTTTCATTGCTGTAGTTACCTTTAAAATTTTTATGTTTATTTTCTTTCCCTAAACAGAAAAGGATTCAGGAAAACACACACACACACACGCACACACACGCACACACACGCACACACATGCACACACACACACACACACACACACACACACACACACATACACGCACACAGAGGCACCCTTCTTTCTCACGGGGCAAAATCTAGAGACAACATAATTATGTAAAATTATTGACAGCCCTTTTTCCTATTCAGTTGTGTGTATAGCTTTTTTTTTTCAAAGCAAAAATGATACACTTTTCACTTAGTCATAGATCATGAATAGTTTCTCGTGTCATTAAACATTCTCTTCCATGATTTTAGTAACTGCATCACAGAAATATCAGTAATTAGTTACTATTAAATTCTAGCAAAGTAAGAATGGTAGGAACTATTTTTAATTCATAATCATATTTTACTTTATTGAAAGGACAGTGCTATTGTGCACTGTGCAAGATCCGTACAAGGCCATTTTCATAGTCACAGTCAACTTTAACATTTATAATGTCCCTACGAAACATGTATTTGTGATGCCATTTTACAGAATAGAAAATCACAGATCTGAACTATTAAATGACTTGCCTTAAACTATATAGTTTCTAGAGGAGAAACAACAAACGGAAATGCTGGTTTCTGAATCTGTAGAACCTTCGCCGCTGCTTGAAGTCCTAATAGGTAGGCGGACACGAACTCAGCTTTCCAGAGCATTCTCTCTCTTTCTGTCCTTTAGAGAAGAACACAGAGAACTCACACTCTCCCAAGAGGCTTAGTTTGTGGTAAGGCTTCAGGGTCTGGTAGAAGTTGTGAAAAAATGTATGAGAAAGTGGGAAGAAAGCTGCCCAGGGAGGGCCCCGGGGTTCCTACAGCCCTGGGAATAATTTTTGCTAGGTGCTCTGTAGACATTACCCAGCCTTGTCCTCACAGCGACACTGGTAAGCACAGGCTAATGTTGAATTATATCACAAATAGAGAAGACCGAAGTTAGAGAAGTTCCACGACAGTCACCCTGCCTGTAGGTGGCAGAAGTAGGATTAAAACCCCGTTTGACTGATTCCTAAGCCTCCTCGACTCTATAAAATTCCTCCCTATGGTGACTAGTGACCCACCAGAAATTTTATAGTAACATAGTGACATAGTTACCCTAGTTTTGAGGGAGTTTTTGAAAGAGGGTCTCATGGTACAGATGAATGAAAGGAAAGTGAATAACAAGAAACAGAGCCCAGAAAAATTTTTAAAAAAGTTCTGAAAGAATGTCATTTGCAATAAAAGCAATCCATGGGGAAGGTAAACCAGCAGGCTTTGATGCAAAAAGTTAGGAAATCAATGCTGAGTTATTGAAAAGGTTGAAATTTTTATGTTGTCTTATTTTGTAGACAAGGAGAAACAAAATATTTGTTAGCAAGTTTTCCCAGTGTTCCAATGTATAATGCTAGCATATGTTCCAAAAATATTAGCTCAAAATACGCATTATTTTTCAGTGAATGAAATAGCTTTTATTCTCTATTGATTATAATACTATATAAAGTATATAGTATAGTAAGGTATCATAGGAAGATATACTGAATATAGTTATATAGCCAAATAGTCCACAAGTTGATCTGTAGAATAAAATACACCTTTTCAGTCATGTGTCCATTTAGATTGCCCCTATTTTAGTTTCTTAATCTCTCAAATGAAATGTATACTTCACAGACATTATGAATATTAATGAATAAATACCAGAATCTTGGAAAGGATTTAAAGGTAAGATATTAATATATGCTACCATTCTATTCTCATTCCTATTCCAAAATCCTAATGTTCTGATCATGACACTCTACTCATCACCATGGAAACCAATGATATAAGTCACCTCTTTCTTCGGGCATCTCTCCATCTTCCAGCAAGTTCCAAAAGCTGTCACAAAAATTATTAGATCTCCAGTCTCATCATCTTTAAGTTCTGTAGCTAGTTTGCATATACTTTCAGTACTGGATTTTTCCTCACACGTGTCCTGGTCCTTTCTATTGCATTATCCTCCGCTTGTTTCTACAGCTGTGGTTCTGGACAACACAGCTTTCTGTCCCTTTGTTCTCTCCTACCTTGTTCTTCCTTTCCTCCTTGCAAGTGGGAACATTTTTTCCCTTCAACAAGCTGTCTCTTTTCTCTATTAATGTCTGCATGGAGGAGCTAAGCCATCTTACTGTTATTGACTTCACAGCTGCTAATTACTGAAGTTTCAAAGTCTGTGCAGTGTTTTGCTTCGGTTAAGTCACCACAAGTCCATTGCTGTAAGTATAATTCCTGAAGACAAGGGACATCAAATCGATAGCACTAGCTTCCCTTCTACAGGGCATCAGGTGGATATTATACCAGGTTGTCTCTATCAGTAAATGTTTTGAAAATGAATTCAATTACGTTTTTAAAAATCTGATATTTTTTGTCTCATGAGATATTTGGCATAAGATACCTTGGCATGCAATTACAACACCGACTCTTGAGCAATGAAGCATATTAATTCCATGGTGAATATTTTAAGTGAGTTTTTCCATGATACAAACTAGTGCTCCATTATCAACTAATAGAGTAAGATCCATCCTTATTGCAGTGGGAAACTGTGCCTTGCACTGAAGAATACATTCAGAAAGAACTGATTTACTGACAGTTATTTGTCTGCAGATTTTATTTTATTTTATTTTACTTATTTTTGGTGTTGATTTCTCTTTCTCTTTCACCCTCCCTTTTGAATTAGTTGGGTTGGAAGATGGGCGAAGTGTGCTGATTTAATGGTTTCCTGGCCTTGAAAAGAAACTGTTTTACAACATTTCTCTCACATTAGTCTCCCTGTTTCTCTTCTAGTAAGAAGTTAAGCATTTAAGCATCTGACATCCTCTTGCCACGGAGTGGCTGTCAATGTGTGAGAAGCACTACAGAACTGTAGGTGTGCCCAGTAGGCCTCTTTGACAGGAAAAGGAATTGGAAACTTGGCTGGGAAGTGGGTGATCTGGGGACAAGCAATGAGCCTCCTCGTCTTTAGATCCTCCATCTCGGTGGTTCTAACTGAGGTTTCAGCCCCAGTGTGAGGGAGACTGGATACCTTTGGAAGGTCTAGATGGTTTCCAGTTCAAGGGTGTGTGGGGGCTGCCAGTAAATTCTAGGGTGCTAACCTTTGCCCTACTCGCACATCTGGGGCTTGAAGAGAATTGGGGTAATAGCTATCTCTAGGTAAGCTCCTCATATCTGCATGCATTCTCTCTTTACCCCTGACAAACGATCTCTTTCTCACTGTTGGGTCTCATCCCAGATGCCAACCTGGAGATGGAACAAGTCAGCTGTGCTTGGCTGTCTCCCAGTCTTTGCAGGTGAAGCTGTCCAGTGCCAGGCTTTGAAAGCCTCATTTAGTTCTTACAGTTTTGTGGACACAAAACAACTAGAATGTGCCGAATCTAAAGTTAAAAGTAAGCCAGTCCTTTGTGCGCCATTTGTTTGGTGACCTCTGTGGTCATGTCTCTTTAGAATAAGGGGCAGGGGAGTGGCTGCGGCCCCCAGACCTCACGGTGGCCTAGGCCTCTTCAGCATTTCCTACAGCTCCCTTCAGCCTGCCTCACTGAGCTGGGCTTGCAACTCTCCCAGCCAGGTATTACTTTAGTGCTATGCATGAGTTGCTCAAGTGCATTGCTTTATTATCTCTGTATTTTTTGCAGATGATTCAGTATAGTCCCATAATTATTTTGTAGCTTTGAGGACTTGATATATATATATATATATATATATATATATATATATATATATGATTGATGGCTCAATATAGTTATTAAATTGAAATTTTCCAGCTCTGAAGAGTTAGCCTCATTGAGGTGGAAAAATCTGAGCTGGGATCAAAGTATTTTCTTTAAGAATATGGAATTATTGACTAACTGCAACTACTTCTATCTTTGATCCTAGAACAGGCCAGTGCTCCTTCCCTCTGCTGCTGCTTGATTATAAAGTGGCTGGACAAATTCCTTTGGATGACTCTTTTATGCTCAGATTTCATTGGTTCTGATTCAGTACAGCCCATTGCGCTGGTAAGTATAGCTAGTAACGAGGCTGTCTGGCCCCAAATATTGACTCAAATCAAGGAGGGTGGTTTCTTTACTGAAAGACTTTCTTTGATCTCTAATATGCTAATATGCACTGAGAATCCTTGAAAGGGGATCATAAATATTTCATCAATTCTGAGGAGCACTTTCCCTTCATATTTTATCATCTCTGAACCTAGAGTGCTTCTTAAAGGTGATGGTATCTTACAGAAGTTTTGGGTCAGACAGCCGTTGTGCTGTGGTAGTTACTGTGTGGGCACCTGTGAACTTGGTTATAAAAGTTTCTATTGTCCTCATAATAACTATCTTAATTACATTTGTCTCATTGCTGAGACAAAATACCCGATACCCAAAGTTAAAGGGGGAGAAGTTTATGTAGCTCACTGTTTGTAGAGGTTTCAGCCTATAATCAATTGACTCCAAGTCAAGGTGGCTTCAGAGAGGGGGATCACAGAGGAGAAACAGTTCATTCCAAGCAGAAGACAGCAAAACCAAACCAGTAAGGGATGATCACAGCTTTTTGTAATTCTTTTGTTATTCAGGCTACTTACAGTGGGTAGCACTCACACCCTTAATGCTAGTGCATTGCACCATGAAGCAATCCCAGCATCGCATACACTAGGTCCAGGCTTTCTGGGGACATCTAGACACATCTACACAGTTAATTCATTACTCTGTATGACAGAAGATATGGAAACAGTGTGGTGGGATGTGTGTATGATGTTAGAACCACAAAAATTCATCATTACAGGGCTATGTTTTAATCTGTTCAGGCTGTTATAAGAAAATACCACAATCAGAACATCTTATAAACAACGGAAATTTATTTCTCACAATTTTAGGCACTGGGAAGTCCAAGATGAAGGCACCAGAATTTGATGACTGGTAATGTCACGTTTTCTGAGTCATAGACAGTGCCTTTTTGCTGCTGTTCTCCCATGGAAGAAAGTGTGAGGGCCTGAGATCTCTTAGAGCTGTGACCTTCTGACCTAATCACCTTCCAAATATCCCACCTCCTAATACCATCACCTTAAGAATCAGTATTTCAACATATGAATCTTAGGGGGGCACAATATTCAGACCATAGCACTACAATTCCATATTTTCTTGTAAAACAATAGTCAGGTCCACAGTAGAATGTGAGCCAAGAAGACACCCAATAGTTAAGTCTATATTTTATTCTTGAATAGATGTAGAAGAATTTCCTACTTCATGGTAAGCGGGTAATGCAAATAAAGTCAGGAAAATTGCCAGTTGTTGGGGAAAAATTGTATTCTATTTTATTTATTTTTATTTTTAAATCTTTAATACTTTTTCACTTTAAAAGAATTTTAAAAACCAATAAAAATGATATAGAATTTCAAAACAAGATGATAGGAAATTAACAAAGGTTATTATACTGCAGACTGCTATCTTCAAAATAGTTACTCTGATTACCAGATATAGCATGCAAAATTTATCGAACAAAATAAGACTAACTGTTCCTTCCAATGAACTAATAGAATTAGTAGTTCAATTATTTTGGCTATCTTTTGTGTGTGTGTGTGTGTGTGTGTGTGTGTGTGTGTGTGTGTGTGTTTCCCTTTCTTTTCTCCTTTCCCTCATCCCAGTTATTATTTCCTTTTGAGCAGTTTCATTCTCTTTCTCGATATCTATTGTACATTTTGGGTCTTATTTACTCTTTCAGCTTCTTATGCTAGGAATAAAATATGGTGTTTACACATGTGAGTTTGATTTGGTTCACTTATGAGTATGGTCTCTAGTTGTATCCAATTACCTATAAAAGCTTCTAGTTTATCTTTCTATATAGCTGAGTAGTACTCCATTGTATAAAAATACCACATCTTTTTTAAAAAAAATCTATTCCTCAGTTGATGGGCATTTGAGTTGCTTCCAAGATTTAGCTATTACAATTTGTGCTGCTATAAACATGGATAGACATTTATCATTTTGTTATAATATTTACAGTTATTCTGGAAAAATACCCAGAAAGGGAATAGTTGAGTCAAGGGGAACTCTAATCCTAGTTTTTTGAGGAATCTTCACACTGGTTTCCACAATGTTTGTACCTGTCTCCATTCCCAACAGCAATGTAGAAGGGTTCCTTTTTCCTCACAGCCCCACCAATATTTGCTATTGGATGGGTTTTTTTTTTGATGACAGTCATTCTTTCTGCAGTGAAATGGAAATTCAGTGTTGTTTTAATTTGCCTTTCTTGAAAGATCAATGATATTGAACACTTTTTCATATATTTGATTTCCCTTTGTATTTCTTCATCTGAGAAATGTGTATTCATCTCAGATGTCTATTTTTGGATTGGGGCTTTGAATTTTGGGGACCTGAAAAAAACCAAAACAGTATACAGAATTTCAAAAAAAACAATAAGAAATCACTAGTTAATAAATTACATATTGTCATCTTAGAAATAGTTGTTCAGGTTACAGTATTAAACCATACAAAGTGGACATTCAAACAGTGAGACTGTAAACAGTTGTGTTCAATGATCCAACAAAAACTTAGTAATATGGTCATCTATCTTAACATACCTAAACATACTTGCAATTGTAGCCTTTGAAGCACTTTTTTTACAATAAAATTTACACATTTTGCGTTTTATTACTCCTATAGTTCTTATTATTTTTTTGGAAGAGAATAAAACCAAAGATGACAAAACAAAGCAGTCAGTCAAAATAAAGGATAGACATAGCGCATGATGTAAAAACAGAATACAAGTTTATCAACAATGGTTACCATAATGTCTCTTGCTACCTTAAAAAGAATTGCCTATATCATTAGGTATAATAAAATTGAGCAAAACAGTACAGAACAAGACCAATAAAACCTAAACATTGGAAACATTACAGGACTTCAAAAGAAGATAATAGTCAAGCCAGAATGGGCATCATGATGAATCTTATTGCTTTCAAAGTAGTTGCCTATACCCTCAAACTTGATACTATCAAACAGAACGGAACAGAGTAAAATCAGTCAAAACAAGATAGTGGGAGTAATACAGGACTTCAAATCAAGTTAATAGGAAATCAAAAAAGTTATTATAATATATCCTGCTAATTTTTTTGGTTTTTTCCCTTAATTAAAAAGATAATAAAAGAATAAATAAATTTTTTAAGAAAAAGGGGGAGATTGAGATAAAAGAGGATATAACAACATATCAATCAGGGCAAAGCATAACAAAATTCAGCAACCTAGTGCTTCACCACAAGATAACCCAACTTAATATTAGTTACCATAGTGTCTCTTTCCTTGAAATATTTGAATATAACCTCATATACTATAGCATTAAACATATCAAGACAGTGTGAGACCATTCAAGAGGATGAAAGTATTACAGGGTATTTAGAACGAGCTAATGGAAAATGAACAATGGTTTCTATATAATCTCTTTGCCTATAAAAATTTTTGTTTATACTATCACATATAATAAAATCCAGTAAGATACAACATGATAAAACCAATGGAGACAAAAGAACAGCAGTTTAGTGGGACTTCAAAACAAGATGATATTAAATCAGCCCTAGCTATGATGCCTTGTTTCTTTAAAATAGCTGTTTGTATCATCACAGGCAGTAATATCAAACAGCCCAGAATAAAGCCATTTCAATTAATGAGTGATAACGGGGTTCAAAGCCACATAATGGGGAATCATGATTACCACATACTTTCATATATTTGAATCATTTCTTACAATAGGGAAACTATTCGGTATTCATATATGTAAGTTTGATTTATTTCACTTATGAGTATGGTCTCAAGCTGCGTCCATTTATTTATAAATATCTCAATGTGATCCTTCTTTATAGCTGAGTAGTACTCCATTGTATAGAAATAGCACAGCTTTTTTATCCATTCCTCAGTTGATGGACATTTGGGTTGTTTCCAAGATCTGTCAATTACAAATTGTGCTGCTATAAACATAGGTGCACATATATCACTGTGGTATGATGCTTTTAGTTCTTCTGGGAAGATGCCTAGAAGTGGAATAGCTGGAACAAATGGGACTTCCAATCCCAGCTTTTTGAGAAATCTCCAGACTGACCTCCACAATGGTTGCATCAGTCTACACTCCCACCAACAGTGAAGGAGAGTTCCTTTTTCCCCACAGCCTGTCCAGCATTTGTTGTTGGTAGTTTTCTTTGATCCTGGCTATTCTTTCAGGAGTGAGATGGAATCTCAGTGTGGTTTTAATTTGCATTTCTCTAATGATTAATGATGATGAACATTTTTTCATATATTCATTTGCCATTTGTATTTCTTCATCTGAGAAGTGTGTATTCATCTCAGATGCCCATTTTTGGATTGGATCTTTGAATTTTGGGGGTCTGATTTTTAAAAAATTCTTTATATGTTTTAGACAGAAGTCCTTTGTCTGAGAGAGAGTTCACTAAGATTTTTTCCCAGTTTGTGGGTTTCCTTTTTACTATGCTGGAGGTTTCTTTTGACATGCAGAAACTTTTTAATAAGACGTGATCCCATCTATTGATTCTGGGAAGTAGTTGCTGTGCGGTTTGAGTCCTGTTCATGAATTCTCTACCTACCCCTATGTCTTCAAGGTTTCTACCCAATTTGTCTTCCAATAGATTTAGTGTTTCTGTTTTAATATTCAGATTTTTGATCCATTTAGATTTTAATTTAGTACATGGTGATAGGCATGGGTCTAGTTTTAGTTTTCAGCATATGGAGAGCCAGTTTTTCCAGCACCATTTATTAAAGAGACTGTTATTTTCCAGTGAACCTGTTTGGCTCCTTTATCAAAGATAAGGTGGTTGAGTGTGTTTGTAGTTGTGGTTGTATCTTCTAATCTATTGATCTTCAGCTCTGTTTTTATTCCAGTACCATGCTGATTTTATTACAGTTACTTTGTAGTATAACTTCAAGTCAGGGATTGTGATGCCTCTTGCCTTGCCTTTGTTGCCTAGAACTGTCTTTGCTATTCTAGGTCTCATCTCACTCCAAATAAATTTTAGGAGTGATTTCTTGAGATCTATGAGGTATATTGATGGTATTTTTATTGGGATTGATTGAATCTGTAAAAGTTTTGGGAGAATGGCCATTTTCACAATATTTATTCTTCCTATCCATGAGCAAGGGATATCTTTCCATTTTCTGAGATCATCTTCAATTTCTTTTTTCAGTTTTATAATTTTCCCTGTATAGATCTTTCACTTCTTTCATAAGAGTAATTGCTAAATATTTCATTTTTTGGTTGCTAGTGTGAAGGGTGTGGCTTCTCTTATTCCTCTCTCTGTGATTTTGTTGTTAGTGTATAGGAATGCTATTGATTTTTGAGTATTGATTTTGTATCCAGCTATATTACTGAATTTATTTATTATATCTAAGAGTCTTTCAATGGAGTTTAGAGGATCTTCAATGAGGGGTATCATGTCATCTGCAAACAATGGTAATTTAACTTCTTCTTTTTCTATCTTTACCCCTTTTATTTCTCTCTCTTGTCTAATTGCTCTTGCTAGTATTTCCAGTACTATATTAAATAGGAGAGGTGATAAAGGACATCCTTGTCTTGTGCCTGATTTTAAAGGCCTTCAGTTTTTGGCCATTTAGTATGATACTGGCTGTTGGTTTGTCATAGATGGCCTTTATTATGTTGAGGTAAAGACCATCTATTCTAATTTTCTGTAAAGTTCTTATCATGAATGAATGTTGGACCTTATCAAAAGCCTTTTCTGCATCTACAGAAATGATCATGTGATTCTTACTTTTGGCTTTATTGATATGGTGGATTACATTTATTGATTTACATATGTTGAACCATCCCTGCATGCCTGGGATGAATCCCTCTTGGTCATGGTGTATAATCTTCTTGATGATTTGCTCCATCTTATTTGCCAATATTTTATTGAGGATTTTTGCATCTTTGTTCATTAGGGAGACTGGTCTATAGTTCTCTTTTTTAGTTGGGTCTTTCTCAGGTTTTGCTACTAGAGTAATATTTGCTTCTAGGAATGACTTAGGAAGGATTGTTTCCCTTCCAATTGCATTGAAGAGTTTGAGGAGTATCAGCATTAGGTCTTCTTTGCATTTCTTGTAGAATTCTTCAGTGAATCTGTCTGGGCCTGGGCTCTTCTTGTAGGTAAGGACTTAATTACATTTTCAATTTCATTAATAGAAATTGGGTTATTCAGCAGTTTTACATCCTCTTGACCTAGCTTTGGTACTTCATATGTTTCCAGGAATATGCCTATTTCTTCTGTGTTATCAAACCTTTGAGAGTAGAGGTTTTCGAAATAGGTGTTGATGATCTTTTGTATTTCTATAAAGTCTGTGGTGATTTCACCTTTTTCATTTCTTATTGCATGAATTTGAGCTTTTTCTTCCCTTTTTAAAATAAGGTTGGCTAGGGGCTTATCCATTTTATTTATTCTTTCAAAGAACCAACTCTTTGATTCATTGATTCTATGGATTATTTTCTTAGTCTCTATTGCATTGATTTCTGCTCTGATTTTTATAATTTCCTCTCTTCTTTTGGCTTTGGGCTTTACTTGCTCTTCTTTTTCTAGCTGTTTGAGGTGTAGCATCAAGTTATTTATTTGTATTTGTTCTGTTTTCCTGATGTGGGAACTCAGTGCAATAAATTTTCTTCTGAGGATGGCTTTCTTTGCATCCCACAGATTACGGTAAGTTGTATTTGTATTTTCATTTTCTTGTAGGTATTGTTTAATTTCTTCATTAATTTTCCCTGTGACCCACTGATTACTCAACAGTCTGTTATTCAGTTTCCATGTGTTTGTGGGATTTTTGCACTATCTTTTATCACTGATTTCTAATTTCAAAGTGCTATGATCCAATAGCATACAAGGGATAATTTCAACTCTTTTGCATTTATTTAAATATGTTCTGTGAGCTAATATATGGTCTATTTTAGAGAATGACCCATATATTGTGGAGATGAATGTATATTCTCATGTTGTTGGATGGAACACTCTGTATTTGTCTATCAAGTCCATTTGTTCACATGTGTGATTCAGTTCTTTTATTTCTTTGCTGATTTTCTGTCTGGTTGATCTGTCCCTTGGTATCAATGGTGTGTTAAGGTCTCCTGTTACAATTGTGTTACTGATAATTTGATTTTTCATTTCTGTTAATACTTGTTTTATATAACTGGGTGCTCTAGAATTTGGTGCATATATATTTAAGATAGTTATTTCTTCCTCTTGAAGTTTCCCCCTAACAAGTATGTAGTGACCTTCTTTGTCTCTTCTGATCATTATTGGATTAAAGTTCACATTGTCTGCGAACAGAATGGCTACTCCCGCTTTTTATTTGGGTTCCTGTTGCATGAAGTATTGTTTTCAATCCTTTGACTTTTAGTCTATGAGTATTCTTTTGGGTTAGATGAGTTTCTTGTAGACAGCATATGGTTGGATTTTGTTTCTTGATCCATTCTTCCAGTCTGTTTCTTTTAATTGGTGCATTGAGACCATTTACATTAATAGTTATAACTGTTATATGTTGGTTTATTGTTGACATGTTATCTTTCTGCTGTTGTATCTTTATCTTTCTGTTCTGATTAATTATCTTCTTTGCTTAATGGTTTTTTCCTTTGTGTATCTAAACTGTCTTTCAATATTTTTGGCAGGGTTGGCTTGGTGAGCATGAAGTTCTTCAGCTGTTCTTTGTCATGGAAGTATCTTATTTCACCATAGATTTTGAAGGGCAGTTTTGCAGGGTACTTCAGTCTAGGTTGGAAATCATTTTCCTGTAGGATGTGTAATACTTCACTCCATGCTCTTCTTGACTTTATTGTTTGTGCTGAGAAGTCTGCTGTGATTCTGATAGGTTTTCCTTTATAAGTGATCTATCTTTTCTCTCTTACAGCTTTTAATAATCTATTCTTGTGTTGGATTGCTGGGATGGCGATTATTACATGTCTGGGTGTAGTTTTATTTTGGTTATGACTATTTGGAGTTCTATACGCTTCACTGATCTTGATGTCAGTTTCCGATCTCATGTTTTGGAAATTTTCAGCTATTACTTTTCTAAATATCCTCTTGATGTCCTTTATGTCATCCCCTTCTTTTTCATTAATCCCTATCAATCTTATGTTGTTTTTCTTTGTGTCATTTTGAAGTTGTTGAATGTTTATTTCCTGATTCTTTGTTATTTTTAAAAGATCTTTTCTTTCCTGTTCACTAGCTGCAATCTTGTCTTCAAGGTCTGAAATTCTATTTTCACTTTCATTGAGGCAGTTTTTACAGCTTTCAGTGGAATTTTTTATTTCCTGTATATCTCTGTGCATCTGCTTTATGTATTCTGTTTGTTTCTTATATTGCTTATATAGGAATTCTATCTTTTTGTTAGTTCCTCCAATTTTTTAACTGTGTTTTCTTTAGATATATTCAGCATCTCTTTCATTTCTTTTATCATTTCTTCTTTTACCTGGGAGATTATTTCTGGTTTGAATTCCTTTAAAAAATCTTTATATGCTTTAGATAGAAGACCTTTGTCTGAGGGACAATTAGCTAAAGTTTTTTCCTGCTCTGTGAGTTATCTTTTCACTCCACTGGTGATTTCTTTTGATGTGCAAAAATTTTTTTTATTAAGATGAGATCCCAGTTGTTGATTCTTTGAAGTATTTCTAATGCAGTTCATTTTTGTTCATCCGCTCTCTGCCTAATCCTATGTCTTCATGATTTCTACCTACTTTGTCCTCCAGTAGATTTAGTGTTTTTGCTTTAATATTTAGATCATTGATATATTTTGACTTTAGTTTAGTGTATGGTGATAGACATAGGTCTAGTTGTAATCTTTGTTATGTGGAAAGTCTATTTTTCCAGCACTATTTATTAAAGAAGCTTTCTTCTAGGGAACATATTTGGCTGCTTTGTCAAAGATAAGGTGGCTGAGTGTCTTTGTAGTTGTGTCTGTATCTTCTAATCTGTGCCACTGATCCTCAAATCTGTTTTTTCTCAGTGCCATGCTTATTTTTCACAGTAGTTTTGTAGTATAATTTCAAATCAGGGATTGTGATGCTTCCTGCCTTGCCTTTGTTTCCCAAGATTGCCTTTGTTATTTTAAGTCTCTTCTGGTTCCAGTTGAATTTTAGAAATGTTTTTTTCTATGGTATGTTAATGGTACTTTTGTTTAGATTGCAGTACATCTGTATAAGAATTTAGAATGTATAGCTATTCTTACTCTTTTGGTTCTTCCTTTTTATGAGCAAAGAATATCTTTCCATTTTCTGATATCCTCTTTGATTTCTTTTTCAGAGTACTGTAATTTTCAATATTTAGAAACTTCTTTCATTAGATTGACTCCTAAGTATTTATTTTTTGGATGCTATTGTAAAGGGTGTGGTTTCCCTAGTTTCTCTCTCAGTGTTGTTTGTGTACAGGAATGTTATTGATTTTTGAGTGTTGACTTGATACCCAACTACATTACTGAATTTGGTTATAAATCTAAGTCTTTTGGTGGTCTTCTCTGTAGCATATCATGTCACCTGTAAATAATGATAGTTTAACTCCTTCCTTTTCTTATCCTTATGCTTTTTATTTCTCTTGTCTAATTGCTCTGGCTAATGTTTCCAGAAATATATTGAATAAGAGTAGTATCAGTGGATGTTCTTGATTTTAGGTTGAAAGGTTTAAGTTTTTGTCCATTTAGTATGATGTTTACTGTTTGTTGGCTTTTATCAGATTGAGGTAAAGACCATTTATTCCAAATTTCTGTAGGTTTTCGTTTTTTATCATGAATGTGCACTGGATTTTATGTGCAAGAGCTTTTTCTGTGTCTACTGAGATGATCATGTGATTTTTGTCTTTGGCTCTGTTGATATGTTGTATTAGATTTACTGATTTTCATATATTGAACCACTTGCAAACCTGAGATAAATCCCACTTGGTCATGATCTATAATCTTCTTAATGATGGGCTAAATTTTGTTTGCTAGTATCTAATTGAGTTTTTCATCTGTGTTCATTGGGAAATTGGCCTGTAGCTCTCTTTTTCATTGGGTCTTTCTCTAGTTTTGGTATCAGGGTAATATTTGCTTCCAGAAATGAGACAGAAAATATTGCTTCACTTACAATTTTATTAAAGAGTTTTAGGAATGTTTATATTAAATCCTCTGTAAATTTCTTATAGAATTAAGCCATGAATCCATTAGGATATGATTTTATTTGTGGCTAAGATTTTAATTACATTCTCAATTTTAGTCACTGATATTGGGCTATTCCGAATCTTTGTATTTTCTGGATCCAGGTTTGGTAATTTGTGTTTCTAAGAATCTGTCCATTTCTTTTGTGTTTTTCATCCTATGAGAGTAAAGATTTTTTTTGCCTTCTTTTCAAGAGAAGAAAGGAAATTTTATTGAATCTCTGAAATCTGAGGTACTGATTACAGAAAGCTTATCTTTTTAAAAAAATTTTATTTTAAAGAGAATAAAACCAAACCAAACAGAATAAAGCCAATCAAAACAAAGTAATGAAGATGATACAGAACTTCAAAACAGGATAAAAAGAAATCCATAATGGCTACCATAATGCCTCTTGTTATCTTTAAAATTGCTGCCCAAACTATCATACATTAAAAAATCAAACAAAACAGAATATATTAAAACCAATCAAAAAGAACATTAAATAAAACAAAACAATAAAATGGAACAAAACAAAATAATGAGAACAATATTGGTTTTCAAAAGCAAGACAGAAGGAAACCCCCATAATTGCTATATTGCATATTTTATCTTCTAAATAGATGCTTCTAAATAGAAGCTTTAGGTTTGCAAAGTCAAATGAAGCAATACAAGCATTAAGTTGTTTTTGTACCTCAGTTGCTGTCAATTCAGGCTGTGTTTCTCCAAATCAGCTGGTTGCTTCCTGGGGGTGTGTGTGTGGGGTTAAGGTTCTTATCTCCTAGTTGTGTGCTGCCTGGCAAGTAGGAAGGGTAAATTGGCTTCTTGTTTTTCCTCTTGGATCCTGCATGGCTGCTGCTGACTCACAGAAAGAGTGAGTTGGTTTCTTGTTTCTCCTCCCAGGTCCCACATGGCTGCTGAGAGTAAAGATTTTCAAAGTAAGCATTGGTGACTCTATAGTGAGTCTTTTCATTCCTTATTGCATGAATTTGAGGTATTTTCTTTCCTTTTTTGATAAGGTTGTCTAAGAGTTTATCCATTTCATTCTTTCAGAGAACCAACCCTTTAACTCATTAATTTTTTGTATTGTTTTCTTAGTCTCAAATTACATTAATTTCTTCTGTGATCTTTATACTTTCCTTTCTTTTTGTTTTGGGCTTGACTTGCTCTTCTTTTTCTAGAAGCTTGAAGTGCAACATTAAGTTGCCTATTTGTGCTTGTTCTGTTTTCCTGATGTGAGAATTCACCATTATAAATTTCCCTGTGAAGACTGCTTTTATTGCATCCCACAGGTTCTGGTAAATTATATTTGCATTTTTGTTTGGTTGTAGGTATTGCTTACTTTCTTCTTTTAATTTCATCTGTGACCCATTGGTTGTTCAGGAGGATGTTGTCTAATTTCCATGTTTTATGGAGTTTTTGTGATCTTTTGTAATTAATTTCCAATTTCATTGCACTATGGTCATATAATCTGCATGGGATAATTTCAATTCTTTTGCACTTATTTCATCATACTCTATGGGATAGTATATGGTCTGTTTTAGAGAACATCCTGTGTGCAGTTGAGAATAATATATATTTGATGTTGGGTGAAACACTCTGTTAAAGTCTACTTAGTCCATTTGTTCACAAGTTTGGTTCAGTTTTGTTATTTGCCAATTTTTTGTCTGGCTTATCTATCTCTTTGTGACAATGAGGTATTAAGTTCCCCTATTATAATTGTGTTATTACTTATTTGATTTTCATATCTATTTTGTTATATATAGTTGGGTGCTCCCATATTATATATATATATATATATATGTATAAATATATATATATATATATATATATATATATATATATATAAAATATCTCTTCCTCTTGAAGTTTTCCCCTAACAAGTATGTAATGACCTTCTTTATCTCTTTTGATCCTTCAAAATCAATGAAGTTCACATTGCCGGCAAACAGAATAGCTACCCTTGCTTTTTCTGGGTTCCTGTCACATGAAAGATTGTTTTCCATCCTTTGACTTTCAGTCTATGAACTATTTTTGAATTAAATATGTTTCTTGTATACAGCATATTTTTGGATCTTGTTTATTGATCCATTCTACCAGCCTGTTTCTTTTTATTGTTGAATTGAGGCCATTTACATTAATGGTTATGATTGATATGTATTGGTTAGTCTTTGTCATGGTATTTTCCTGTTGTTGTCTCCCCACTTTTACCTTTTGTTTAATTGCTTGCCCTGCTTGGTGATTTTTTCTGTTGTTGTTCTTGCAGTTGTGGTCATTTTTATTTCTTTCTAGAATATCTTGTAGTATCCTTTGAATGGTTAGTTTAGGGGTCATGAATTTCTTCAGTTAATCTTTGTCATGGAAGTATCTTATATCTCCAAGAATTTTAAAAGATAGTTTTACAGGGTACATCAATATGACTTGGAAGTTGTTTTCTTTCAGGACTTGCAATACTTCATTCCAAGCTCCTCTTGACTTGATGGTTTGTGTTAAGAAGTCTGCCATGATTGTAATGAACTTCCTTTACAGGCAATCTGTTTTTTTTTCTCTAACAATGTTTAATATTCTGTTCTGTGATGAATTTCTGGGATCTTTATTATATGTCTGTGTAAATTTATTTTGGTTATGGCTGTTTGGAGTTCTGTATGCCTCACTTTTCTGTATGTCAGTTTCTTTTCACATCCTTGAGAAATTTTCTGCTATTACTTCTGCTAATATCTTTGTATGTCATTTGTGTTGACTCTTGCTTTTGTGTTGACACCTACCAGTCTTATATTTTTTTCTTTGCATCATCCTGCAGCTGTTGAATTTGTATTTCCTGGTTCCTTGATATTTTTAAGAGATCTTTCCTTTCATGATCACTAGCTGTAATCCTATCTTCAAGATCAGAAAGTTTATCTTTAGTTTCCTTCAAGTGGTTTTGCTAGCTTTCAATGGAGTTTTTTATTTCCTGAATGTCACTTGGTATCTCTTTCATGCATTCCAGTTCTTCCCTATATTGCTCATTGAAGGCTTCTCTCATTTTCCTATGGTACTCTATTTTTAAAAAAAATCTATGTCTTCATTAGATATGCTCAGCAATTATTTCGTTATGGTTGTTATTTCTTATTTTACACCCATTATATCTGATCTGATTTCCTTTACAGCCTCATGGAATTGTTTCTTTACTTCAGTTGCTATTATTTCAGAAATTTCAGGTAGGTAACTTTATTCTATGTCTATGTCTTTTGTACTTCTTGGTAGGCTAGAGGTCTGAGATTACATTTTACTCCTTTGTCTTGATATCTTCTGTTGAAAAAAATTTTTTTATTTTGTTTTCTGTGATTATCCTTGTGGATTTTGGTGACAGGTAGAAACATCACTAGTATCAAGGCCTCTCTTGGAAAAGTGTGTTCATTAGGGGATATCATCTATTTGTAGGAGCTTCTTGGTTTGTGTCTATGCCAAGATCCTATCTTTCCAACTAATTGAGAATGGAATGTTGGCTTCTCTTTGGTGCAATCCCTAGTTTTGTGCTGCTGGTCTGTGGTAGGGTTATTATGCCAGAGCTTCCCAATATTGTTATACAAAGGAGAACAACCCGAGTATCACAGATATGATATCCTGGCTACAGCAGTACAATTAGCAATAATGACAGCATCAAACACAGTTTAGAAACTGACAAACTGTGGTAAATATTGATTTTGTACTTGGATCATAGGAATAAAGCTTATAGTTATATAACAGAATCAACCATAAATTAGGGGTTTGTGTGCAAAGTGTTTCTAGTGGGTTCCACTGGATGAACTGATTGCCAAATCCCTGGTGCTTCCTATGCTGGTTGCCCTTCCTGTGATGTAGGGGAATGGGCCAGGCATCTGGGTTCCTCCAGACCAAGGTTCCCAGGATGGCAGAGAGGTGATGGGCCTGTATCCTATTTTAATTGCCATTGTTTTTTTATTTCTTGGTGGCATATAATTGATAGCTTTGGATATGATGAAATAAAGCATTTTTAATATTCCTGGTCCACATTCTTTTTTCTCTGGAAATATCTCCTAGAATCATCAATCTATAGACTATAACATTGATAATAGATAGAATGTACAACTAGCCAGCCACTATTTAAGTACTTCATCTATGTTAGCTAAATGCTCATGTGAAAAGCATCTTATGAGATTAAAACTATTTTTATCCACATGTCATCCTGAGGAAACTGCGGTACCTAGAGATTAAGGAAATTGTCTAAGCTCACACTAGTATGGTGCAGCCAGAATTCATACCCAGGCTCCAGAGTATGTTTTCCCACTTCATAGTTTAGGAAACACTGTTCTAGCCACAGATTTGGGTGGCGAGCTGCAAATCTGATACCTGGTTAAAAAATGAAGAAATGTCTTAGCCGCCACTGCTTCTTGAAACATCAAGCAGTAATTTCCAGGAAAAATAAAGATTTCCCTGCTCTTGTTTATATTTTGAATGCATCATTACCCTGTGATGCCCAAATGATTTGCACTCCCTCCAGTTTATGCAGATTAAAACAGGAAGTCACTTTTGGTGGAAGATTGAAGTGTCATAAGTTTAACTTGATTAAACACACTGGATAAACATCAGCCCAGTTCCACTCATATTTGAATGCTTTGGAAGCTCCATTGTCTTATGGGTGTTGCTTCAGTGAAAGGGAAGTTATTGCTTTTTTTTTTTTTACACAAAGTTGGGGTGGATTATAAAAATTGGACTGATTTGTGTTGCTCTTCCCAGATTTGACTCGCTATTTGTGAGATAAATTTCAGTGAGCCAGATGGACTTGCTGAGAGAGGTAACAATCTTCTCTTAGCTCAGCCTCTAGGGAAAAAGCAGGTGACAGAAATATTTAGAGAGGAAAATGAACCTGAGAACAAAAGGTAGTGTCACTGCTTGGGGCCACAGTGCTGGTCAGGTCCTTACAGTTTAAGTTTCCCAGGCAAGTGACCCATGAGGATGATTCTGCCTATTCTGTTTCTTTAAGAGGTTTTAAACTTTGCAACAGGGTTTCTCCACATATGAGTTGCTTTTTTGGGATTTGATGGCCTGTCTGAAATATACCTGGCCCTTTAAATCTGCAAATGAATACCATTATGATGGTTAAAGAAGCAATACTTTTGGGGAGACAAGATTCTGTTCAGTTGCTATTTACTTGTGCCAGATGGAGAAGAAAGGGAGATGACTCATAGTCCAGTCCTGTGGGATCAGTGAAAGTCTTGATTACACCTTGGTTCCAGGATGTTTTGTGAATCAAATTTGTCGATTCCAAAAGCATTGTAATACTTGTTTATACACCAGGATTTAACTTGTGTATTGGCCTTTATGAGAGAGAACATATAGGTGTCGGGTCAGTGATACACAGGTTTTTTCTGTTCTTCAGCTAAGATACATTTAAATAAAATATATGAATTCCAGCTTACTATATGACTTGTAGCTCTAAAGAAATCAGATTGGTGATGGGTATCTTTATGGCAACTATTGAAATAAAGACAAAAGTGAAATGACACTTCCCAGGGCAAAGAGAAAGGTAACATGCAGAAATTTCCAGTGTGCTAAAATACGTTATTCTTGGATACCATAGCCACACCATACACGTATTATGGTATATAAGATTTGGTAATAAAATTTTGACATCGTTCAGTATACTGTTTATAAATCAAGCTTCTAGGCTTAAGAATCAGAGCCACTCTTTGTTCTGTAAAGCTGCAAACTAGAAGGTACTTGATAAGAAAGTGCTAGAAAGAGCCCAGCTGTTAGCTATTATCATGTTTCTTTTGAACATAGTGTACAGGGTGTGTGTGTGGGGAGTCTGAGGAGATTAAACACCATGGTTACCTTGGCATACACCTGGTCTCAGGGGAACTGACTGACTGACTTTTCTTTACAACATTATGTGTGCTTCCTGTGACTTCTCTGCTTAATCTGGCAGGCTGCCTTCTGAATGTAGTGCCTCAAGTCTTGCTTGGCAACGTTGGATAACTGAAGCCATTAAGGTAGAGTAAATGCTGGGGGAAAACAGCTAATCACGTAGTTGAATGTCAGGCAAGAATGTGCGTGACAGTCAAAACATCTTCTCACCCAAATATTTTGATGGAGGTAGAATGACATAGATAACTAGATTTTAAATCCATGTGGTATCATTAATATAATCAAATCTGAAGTCTTCCATTTACATGGATATCATCTGAGCATAGAAAAAATGTATCTGAACAGCAGTGAACTGGGGAAATATTATTTATGTAATGTTTCACAATATCAATTTCATTTCCAAAAACATCAATACTGCAAGGAGAGAGAACGATTTCAAGAATTTTTTAACTAGATTTGCAATACTTCCATGAGGCAACTGAGGACAGAAACCCTGGAGAGCTGGCCTTTCACCAGGCAGAGTTTTCCGAGGTAGCAGGCCACTGTTTGTCAACTTCCTTCTCCAAACCAAGAGGTACACATTCCTACTCAGGTCACAAGAAAATGATGGATTTGTTCAGCTCTGAGTCTTACCAACTCAGGCTCTCGCTGAGGCCTGGTTGCAGTTACATCACACAAGGCAGTGATGAGTGTTGGGACAGGAGTGCAGCTTTGGGGTTGTTGCTCTGAATGTTCAAAGTGAAGGCAGCTCAGTCCTTTCATGCTCTTTCCAGAAAAGTGAGGATGCAGAGATCAGGTTGGTGCAAACAAGCTGCCATTTATGGGGAACACCTGACTGATTTTAAAGCAGGCACATATTCATATATTGCTTCATTATTTGTGCACATCCAAGGCAATGAAGAGAAGCATGTGACCTTCAGAGCGTACTATGTCACATGTGTTTCAAGGATGGGTGATTACCACTTCATGGGGTTATTTCACAATGGACTGATGGTTGTGCCTGGCTGAGCTCTCAAAGAAATTCTAGTAATTTCACTTATAAAATGGAGAGAGCAAGGGAACTAGCTTTTTTCTTTTTAGATTTCTTCTCTGATTCATTTAGAATTGGAGAAACAAAGAAATGATAGGAAATCTCTTTTAAAATATATGATGCTCTAAACCTTTCCCCTCTCATTCCAGAAATACAGTTATTTTATATCCCAGAAGTGACAGTGGATTATTTCCTCTTGGAGGAGGAGTCAATGATGTTTTTGCAGCATTTTAATATAGTCTTTCTTGATTATATTTTACATTATTTCACATGACTGCATATGGGACAGCAAGCAACTATGGACAAGTTACTTGATCCTTTTATGCCTCAATTTCCTCAATTGGAAAATGTGGATAATTTCTATTTTATAGAATTATTGTGGGAATTAAGCAAATTAACATATGCAAAATTCCCCAGAAGAGTAATCAGGATATAGTAACCATCTATATTATGATCGCCAAAATTTTCAACGTCTTTTCCATATATTTATGGCTTTTCTGGGTGTAGTATAGGCAAAGGTTAAGCAGGGCCCTGAAGTTTAGAAAATATCACAGACTTTTAGGATTGTATAATCTAATGTACACAAAAATTATTTACACAGTGAAACTACCTGGAATAATATGCTATGATACGTCATTGAGGTCAAGGGTTGGCTTAGGGTGCGGTAGTAATGGAAGAATGAGGTCAAGTGGATTTGTATACCATGGGGAGAAAGCTGAGATTGAGCTGGAATGAAGTACAGGTAGATGAGATAGGCAGAGAAAAGTGAGGAGGACGATTCAGATGATAACAGCATTCAAGAAAACAGAGGCCAGAGAGTGTAAGGTGGCTCAGGGGCAGTGGGAAGACAGAGTTGCCCACATGAAAGGAAATTTGATTTGGTCAAAGTAGGGCCATATTATAGAGGTTCTAGAAATCTTTCTACCTGGAGGATTCTTTCCTTGCTGGCAGTGAACCAAGGAATACTGAAGGTTTTTGAGTGGAGGAAAGGACAATAATTTGGACTAAAGATTTCCAATGTTAGAGGGGAAGGCTGAGCTTATGCAGACTGAGAGACTGATGGCAATGTGGCTTTGGCTGTCCCAGGGTGTGGAGTAAGAACCACACTGGCTATAGCAGAGGGATGAAAAGGAAATAAAACATTTTAAGTACCATCGCAAAGAAAGAATTAGTCGAAAAATTAGTTAGACCTGCCTGCTAACTGGTGTTGTAAAGGAACTGAAGTAGAGAGCAAGTAAAAGACACAGACTTTTCACACTGGTGCAGGGGACCACTAGAGACACTGTGGAAATACAGGAGAGAAGTGACTAAACAGGGTGGGAAGCTATGAGGAGTTTGTTGTATAAATTGAGTGTGTGGTGACTGCATGATCTCCAGTAGTGATACCAAACACTTATTATATACCTGTGTCAGGCACTGTGTGTTTTACTCAGCTCACTCATTCCCTGAGAACTGCTTCAGATAGCTGCTTAACATTATTATCCTCACTTTACAAAGGATGAGATGCTTGGATGCCTCCAAGTTTATACAGCTAAACTGGGTTTGTTGACACTAGGGCCATTTGAATCCAGCACTTAGTGTAGACCACAACTTTGCTTGCCTGCCTCTCAGAAGTCCAAACTCTGACAGGAAGTGATGGCAGACAGGTAACAGCTCATGGTGCAAAGGTATTGATAGCAGTTATGGGAATGGAGAAACTTCTAGAAGGAGACAGCATGGAGACAGAAGAGCAGGGGTCTGGGAATGAATCCTGGGGAGCCCACAGTGAGAAGTCAACTACCAGGAACAGTGCAGAGCTCCAGTGAGAGGGAAGGAGACCAGAAAAGAGTCCAAAGGCTGTGCCTTGAAGGGATGGGTATGGTGTAGGGCCTAGAGATGGAAATCAGAGGTGAGGAGTGCAATCTTCATCCACGACTGGTGCAGGAAGTGACTAAATTTTGCCAAGGAAATGAAGACCAGCACGACTAAATGAAGAGCTTAGATTTTTTACCCTTACCCATTAAAAAAGTCCGATGATCTAAGAAGCTAGAGGAAAAAGGGAGAATGGCATGTGGAAAAGAAAGGGCATAACTATGGAGAAATCCTATTGGAGCTGGGTACAGTGATGCACATCTGTAATCCCAGCTACTTGGGAGGCTGAGACAGGAAGAGCCCAAATTCAAGGACAGCCTGGGCAATTTAGTGAGACTTTGTCTCAAAAAAAAAAAAAAAAAAAAAAAAAAAAAAAAAGAAAAGAAAAGAAAGGATTTGGAATACATAACTTATAGTTAGAGCCCTGGCCTAGCATAAATGAATTCCTGGGTTTTATTCCCAGTTTAAAGAAAATTCTCTAGGAATTGTGAAAGGAGAGAATTATTGGCTTATTCTCTAGTTGTGAGGAAAAGACTTGTGTAGTGAACCTTACAATCTGGTCCCTTATATTATCTTAAGACAGATGTGTTGGAGTATGAACACTTGGAGTCCGTAAATTTTTTCCATAAATTTTTTTTTTAGCAAGGAAACACTTGTATCATCTCTGCTTATATGTCTTTTAGGCAATTTGAAATTAATAAATCTAAAATAGCCACTCAATTTTTCACTTTGCAACTGTTTTTTCCCCCTCTGTTCTTTGAATTGTTTGGGTTAAAAAACCTGAGTTTCATCCTTAACTTTTTTTCTCTTTCTCACATATAGCATTGAATTCATTAGCAAGTCTTGTCTGCTCTGACATCACTTCTCAACAATTGGATCACTTCTCCACCAATGCTACTGTATTTCCAGCCACTAAGAAGGTTTGCCTGGATTGGAGGGCATCCCTGCTCTCACCCTCACTGCTATGGTCTACTTTCCTCACCGAGACAAGGGCAGCTCTTCAGCAATACAGATTACATCGCAAAACTCTGAAGTTTGGAACTCAGATACATTTCTATATATCCCAGGATAAAATACAAAGTCCTTGCAATGCCCTACAAGGTCATCTCCTTAAGTTTACCGTGCTCCAGCTGCACTCATATTCTTGAACAAGCCGAGGATATTCTCATCCCAGAGCCTTCACATGTGCAGTTCACAACCCCTGCATCTATTCATTCAACAAGAGCTTCTTGAGTACGTGCTATGTGCCAGGCACTGTTCTAGACAGCTGGGATACAACAGTCATCAAGGACAGTGAACCTTGGCTTTGCTTTGCTTAATAACATCACCATCTAATACATTATGTAACTGTTTCTGTTTACTACCTTCCTCCCCACAATAGAGTCAAGTTCCATAGCAAAGGCTTTGCTCATTTTAGTCTCCACTGCAGTTCCAGAATAAGTGAGGGGCCGGAGACACAGCTCAGCGGCACAGCACCTGCATGACAAGTGTGAGGTTGTGGGTTGTGAGTTCCACTCCTGGTACCAAAACACAAAAGCAAAAACAAAAAAGTCTTTGTCTATAGAAAGTCTTTCCAATGAATGGATGAATTAGTATGTGTGTTGAATGAGCACTCTTAATTTACAAAGTTATATCTTCAATTCTAACAAGATTTTTATTTTTGTAAATTTTGCTCTATATATTTTTTTACTGCTTTCTTTCCTTTTTTTTTTTTTTCAAATTCCTGTTGTGTCAGATTCTGGATCTTTTCAATGACTGTTGATTTTTATTGTCTTTTAATTAATCTTTTTTCTTCTTTGCGTATCTATATTCTGTATCTGTCTCAATTTCCTATCTCTTCAAAACAAGAGGATATTAAATCAGCACTACCTATTATGATGTCGTTTTCTCCAAAATGGCTGTTCCTACCATCCAACCTTCTCTGCCTCATTTCTGTTGAGCTCTTTTTCTGTCATTAGTTGTCAGTTTGTCCTCTTCATTTCGCTTTCTGCTCCATTCATTGTGGCCGCTCTGCCACTGTTTCTGGAATCTTGGTATTTTTCATTTTTAGAATATCCTGCAGTAACCTCTGTAGAGTTGAATTGGTGGTTGCAAATTCCCCTAGTTCCTCTTTATCCTGGAAGCACCTTGTTTTTCTATCAATTTCTAGGGACAGTTGTGCAGGATATATCAATCTTGTCTGGAGGTTATTATCTTTCAAAGCTTGAATTATTTCCCCCCACGCTCTTCATGATTTGATAGTTTGTGCTGAGAAGTCTGCTGTAATTCTGATGGGTGTTCCCTTGTAAGTGATCTGTTTCTTGTCTTTGATGGCTTTTAATATTCTGTTCTTATATTGGATTTCTGGAATTTTGATTATTATATGCCTGGGTGTAGCTCTGTTTGGGTTGTAGGTGGCTGGGGTCCTGTATGCCTCATACGTCTGAGTACCTTTACCTTTTGCTAAATTAGGGAAATTCTCCTGGATTATTTCTGTGAATAGCTTTTGTAGTTCATTTGTTTGAGTCCTACTTCTTCTCTTATGTTCTTAATTCTTAAGTTATAGATCCTCTTATCATCTTCTAGTCTTTGTATTATTGCTGTTTGTTTTCTTGTTATTTTTAAGAAGTTTTTCATTTCATGCTCCCACCTTACAAATGTGTCCTCCAGTTCTGATAATCTATCCTTAGTTTCTTTCAAGCTGTTATGCCAGTTTTCAATAGAGTTTTTAGTTTCCTGGTAATCTCTTTGAAACTGCTTCACGTATTCTATGTTTTCTCTATTTTCTCCATGAAACAATTCTCCCCTTTTTTTCTGTTCTTCCATTCCACCATCTTGTTTTTTCTTGGGTGGTGCTTAGCATTTCTCTAACTATTCTACTTATTTCTTGCTTTATTTAATTAAATACTTCATTTTTGAACTCGTCTATGAGGCTCTGGAGATACCGCTTTATAGGTGCTGTGTCTGATATTGCATGTTTTCTGTCTTCATTCTCTTTTGCATTTACCTTTCCTGGATCAGTGTTCTCAGGATTGGGGACTGAGGACCCTTGCTTGTTGCTCCCTTTTCCCATACTTTTTGTTCCTTCCATACAAGCGTATGTAGGAGGCCCAGTTTTTTTTTTTCTCTTTGTCTGTTACAGTTTGTTTGAATCTGCCGGCTAGGTGTTCCCGCCCAATGTAGTGTACTAGGGAGACACAGACCTGGGCAGCCTCTGCTGGGCCCACCCCTCCAGGTCAACCTACTGAATGCTTCACTGCTAGGGTGCACTGCCAGGCACAGGGACCTGATTTGGGCTAGCCTACTGGATCTTAGTCCACAGCATCACCAGGCCAAGCACTCCCCACCACTCCCACTTGAGAGGGGAATATGCGACTAAAGTCACTGCAGGGCCCTGTTCTGGCTAGTCTGCTCATTCCCAGAATGTCCTCTGTTGGAGCCTTCTAGTCTATGAAAGGGTCCCCATTTCTCTCACTCACCACAGGTTGATGCAAGGCTCCCTGCCAGTCCCTCTCTCAATACTGTTTGGTTCGCCAATTCCAGCTCTCAGAGCTTTGACGCGTCTCTCTCCCTGCCATGCAGATTGGGACGCAGTAGCGGCAGCAGGAAATTCAGATCACGGCTTGCAATGGCATGGGATCCAGCTTCCGCACTGAGATTTTATCTGTTCCTGTTATAGCATCAAGACTGCATTTCCAGTTGGTTTCTCTCAGCTTAGTTCGTTCCTGGGTTGGCAGAGTACATCTCCCTCGCGTAGGACTCCTCACATGGACTGCTCCTGGAATCTAAACTGGTAATCTCAGAGAACCTCCATGCCTGTTGTTATTTGTCCGCCATGTTCTCCCGGAAGTCCTGGTGGTTTCTCTGGATGTGCAAAAGCTTTTTAATAAGATGAGATCTCAGTTATTATTTGAAGTATTTCCTGTGCAGTCCTCTGAAGTCTCTACTTACCCCTGAGTTTTCAAGATTTCTACCTACCTTGTCTTCTAATAGATTTAGTGTTTCTGTTTTAATATTTAGATCCTTGATCCACTTTGACTTTAGTTTAGTGCATGGCAGTACACATGGATCTAGTCTTTGGCATGTAGAGAGCCAGTTTTTCAAGCTCCATTTATTAAAGATGCTATCTTTCAGTGCACATGTTTGGCCCATTTGTCAGAGATAAGATGACTGAATGTGTTTTTAGATGTGTCTGCATCTTCCAATGGTTACACTTGTCTTTTTTTAAAATTTACTTTATTTGTTAATATTAAGAAGAAAAGGTAAAACAAATTTTCACAACAAAATAATGAAAAAGTAACAATTGTTGATAAATTACACATCATTATCTTTAGTCACTCAAGTACAAAATATGGGCATAAAAATTTCTTCAATCAATATTAGTACAACCTTTCCTATTCATTGAACTAAGTGACACTTGCACTTGTCTTTTGATCTGGTTTTTTTTTTTTTGCCAGTACTATGCTGATTTTATCACAATAGTCTTATAGTATAATTTCAAGTCAGGGACTGATGCCCTCTGTCTTGTCTTTGTTGCACAGGATTGCCTTTTCTATTCTAGGTCTCTTCTGGTGCCAGATGAATTTTAGGAATGTTTTCTCTAGTTTTGTGAGGTACGCTAATGGTATTTTGATTGGAATTGCAATAGGTCTGTATAACAATTTTGGGAATATGGCCATTTTCACCATATTGGTTCTTCCTATCCATGAGCAAGAGATACCTTTCCATTTTCTGATAGCCTCTTTTCAGAGTACTGTAATTTTCAATATCTTGATCCTTTACTTCTTTTATTAGATTGATTCCTAAATGTTTATTTTTTTGGATGCTATTTTAAAGGTCATAGTTTCCCTAGTTTCTCTCTGACTGAGTTTGTTGTTTGTGTACAGGAATGCTAACAAAATTTGAAAGCTGAGTACAAAGTCAACACTCAAAAATCAATAGCATTCTTGTACAGAAACAAAAAAACTCACTGAGAGAGAAGTTAGGAAATCACACCTTTTACAATAGCATCAAAAAATGAAATACTTTAGAATCAATCTAATAAAGGGTGTAAAAGATCTATATATTGAAAACTACAGTTCTCTGAAAAAGGAGATCACAGTGGATATTAGAAAATGGAGACATATTTCTTACTCTTGGATAGGAAGAATCAACATAGTGAAAATGGCCATACTTCCAAAAGTGTCATACAGATTTAATGCAATCCAAATCAAAATACTATTAGCATATCTCACAGAACTAGAGAAAACATTCCTAAAATTCATTTGGAAATGGAAGAGACCTAGAATAGCAAAGACAATCCTGGGCAACAAAGGCAAGGCAGGAGGTGTCACAATCCCTGATTTGAAATTATACTGCAAAACTACTGTGGTAAAATAAGCATGGCAATAGGAAAAAACAGACTTGAGGATCAGTGGAGCAAACTAGAAGATGCAGACACAACCTCAAAGACACTTAGCCATATTATCTTTGACATAGCAGCCAAATATGCTCACTGGAAGAAAGCCTCTTTAGTAACAGTGCTGGAAAAATAGACATTCCACATGCCAAAGATTAAAACTAGACCTAAGTTTATCACCATGCACTAAAGTCAAAATGGATCAAAGATCTAAGTCTTAAAGCAGAAACACTAAGTGCACTGGCAGACAAGATAGGTAGAAATCTGGAAGACATAGGAATAGGCGAAGAATTCATGAACAAAACACAAACCACATGGGAAATACTTCAAAGAACCTACAACTGGGATCTGTGGGAAGCCGCCTATGATGGCGCCCATTTCCTGCTTCCGGGTTCTTCCCGGCCTGAACAAGCCCGCCAAATTGTCATGTCTGCCCAGTTACCCGTGAGGCTAGCCTATCAGCTTGTTAGACGCGCTTCTCTGTGATTGGATACTGCTTCCCCTTATAAGAGGCTGTTCCTGCCCCCAACGGGCAGAAGAGGAACCAACGTTGAGGGTGGCGGACCTTGTTAGGTCCGGTTCGCTGTACACAATAAACTTTGAGAGCTGATCCTGCTCGAGTCTGGCCTCCTGTCTTCCGTGGCTCCGGTCATCTGGTGGCCCGTACGGGGAAAAAGGTAAAAGACTCAGCGACGTGCCTCTTCGGCCGGGAGGTGCGATTGCTGTCGCCTGCGGTACGACGGAGGACCTGGCCCAATAACAACGGAAGGCCCTGAGCGCCTCTTCTCTTCACCCTGATCAGCTATGTGAGATACAGCGGTTCCCGGGACAGGTGAGTACTGGATCGCCTGGGTTGGGTGGACGCACCTAACAGATTTTGAGCGCCACACGGGTGGACGCCGGTCTTTTTTTCTCCCTTGCATTTGTTTCGCTTTCGCTTCGCCATTGTGGGCAACGCTGCTCACAAACCCCTCGCTGACTCCCTAAGAGTCCTGCTGCGGACCCGAGGCATCTACATAAACCGGGTCACCCTTTCGAGATTTCTGGATCGTGTTAATGAAATTGCCCCCTGGTTTTGGCCCACGGGCTCTCTAACCCTCCCGTCATGGGAGAAGTTAGGAGGGGATCTTAGATGCGCCCGAGAAGAGGGACGCTTGGATCCCATGGTTTTACCCCTGTGGGAACTGATTAGGGCTTGTCTGACGGACGAACAAACCCTTTGCTCAGCCTGACAGGCTCTTGACAAAGCTCGATCCGAGTGCTCGGAGGAGCCCGAAGTCACACCTGACTTTGGGCCTCCAGAGAAACACAAGGGCTCCGAAGCTCGCGACCCATGGTCGCCCCCTTCAGGGCGCCAGGCCCTACTGCACCGCCGTGGCCGGAAGAGGAGTTGCTCCCTGGGCTGCCACCTCCGCCCATGGCCGCCGGAGGGCGCCCACAATCCATGGCACCGCCCTGGTTAGAGGGAGAGCTATTTCCTGGGTTACCTCCTGCGCCCCCTTCTGGGGGAGGAGGAGGACGTTCCTTCCACCAGAGGGTATGGTCGCGGCTTCCCTTTGAGTGTTCCGATCTCCATGCATTCCCGGTACAAGTAGGAGGCAGGGGAGGAGGAGGATATTATGAGCCCTTAGAAATTAAACAACTTAAAGCTATCAAGGACGCAGTTTCAGCTTATGGGCCCAATGCGCCATTTACCATGGTGCTTTTAGAGGCATTGGCAGGCCTGTGTGATCTCTTCACCCCAACAATCTATTGGCATTAACCCAAGAGGACTTCGCCCAAATCATATTTGGCAAATGGATGTTACACACATCCCAGAATTCGGAAAACTTAAATATGTTCATGTTTCGGTAGATACCGCCTCCCAGGTTATGTTTGCCTCGGCAGAACCCAGAGAAAGGGCCACCCACGCTATTAATCATTGCCTGGCAGCCTGGGCTGCTTGGGGAAAGCCCAATATATTAAAAACAGACAATGGTCCTGCCTATACCAGCAAAATTTTTATGACATTTTGTCAACAAATGGAGGTCACTCTTAAACATGGCATTCCTTACAACCCCCAAGGACAAGGCATCATTGAGCGATCCCATCGGACACTCAAGGGTGTCTTACAAAAACAAAAGGAGGGAATAGGCCATGGCCTAATGCCCAAAGGAAGAATATCATTGGCACTCTTTACCATAAATTTTTTAAACCTTAATCATAATAATCATTCCCCTGCCATGGAGCACAATAACCCGTCCCCGGCCGACAAAGGGCTGGTGAGATGGAAAGATGTCCTTACAGGACAATGGATGGGCCTGGATCCAGTGGTTAGCTGGACCCGAGGTGCGGTTTGTGTCTTCCCACAGGAACCAGGCTGCGAACCGCTGTGGGTCCCGGAAAGATTGACGCGAGCAGTAAACTCCCCACCAGTTCCTGATAAAGCACAGGAGGATAAGCCCGCGGACACAAGTCAACTCGACCCTTCTGGGACCGACGCTCAGCGCCCGAGACCATCTACAAACTAAAATGTCTGGTTTGGAGCTTTTTCTATTCTGTGGGTTCCTATTAATCACCCCTGTTTGCACAAATTTGACCAACACTGTTAAAAATATGACAGCTTGGCTGCAAGATACCTACCTACCTAAGTTTCACAATTTGTCCCTCATAGTCGGTCAGGAACTTGACAATATGGTCGGTATCCAACTAGGTCCAGTCAGGTTTGATTTATCAACTTTAGGCAGTGTTATAGCCAGTTTGTGGGAACGCGTCACCTCCTGGTTCTTCTGGCCCAACCTGACTACTTGGATCCTGATTGCCGTGGCCATCCTAGTGGGGCTTGTGGTTATTAAATGCTTGTTAGATCGCCTCATACAAACTCAGCGGCAGGTTAAGATCACAGCTATGGCAGCCATGCAAATGGCAGCAGGTGGCCCATCAGGCCAGCAGGCCGCCGCATATCTCCTTCACATTGCAGAACATCAGCTATAAGAGCTGAGTGGGCAAGCCAATGACGGGTAAGACGGGAAAAGCCCTCCCGGTCAACCTAAGACAGGCTCCACTCAGATATACATCGCCTATAAGGCCAGGGGTCCCTCCCGGAGTCAAATTATTGGCATTGAGATGCGAGACCAAGGGTACTGCAGTGCCATCCGCCCCAAAGGTTGGGGGGAAGGCAGGAATGAATGTCTATATGCATCCAGGTTCGGTTCACAAAAGCCTGGCCCTGCAAAAAAATGAACCACTCACCTTGAGCATGGTCCTGGCGCAAGGATATGCACAAAACAGGGTGATGCACAGCAGGGTATAGACCTCTACATTCTCTCATGCCTCGGCCTACAAGGTAGGCCCACTCCTAGGTGTCTAACAGCAACAAGGTCATAGACACCTTGGAGGGACCCACAGACCATCCTATTTTAATAAATAAAAAAGGGGGAGATGTGGGAAGCCGCCTATGATGGCGCCCATTTCCTGCTTCCGGGTTCTTCCCGGCCTGAACAAGCCCGCCAAATTGTCATGTCTGCCCAGTTACCCGTGACGCTAGCCTATCAGCTTGTTAGACGCGCTTCTCTGTGATTGGATACTGCTTCCCCTTATAAGAGGCTGTTCCTGCCCCCAACGGGCAGAAGAGGAACCAACGTTGAGGGTGGCGGACCTTGTTAGGTCTGGTTCGCTGTACACAATAAACTTTGAGAGCTGATCCTGCTCGAGTCTGGCCTCCTGTCTTCCGCGGCTCCGGTCAGGGATCTCATCTTTTTAAAGAGTTTCTGCACATAAAAAGAAATCACCAACGGAGTAAAAAGAAAACCCACAGCGTGGGAAAAAATTTTAGCCAACTGTCTCAGAGAAAGAACTTATATCTAGAACATACAAGGAATTAAAAAACATCAAGCCCCTCATATTCAAAGACCCAACCCAAAGATGGGCAACCAAGATGAATATGTACTTCTCAGATGAAGAAATACAAATGGTAAATAAATACATGAAGAAATGTTCAATATCAGTGGTCATTCGAGAAATGCAAATTAAAATAACACTGAGAATCCATCTCATTCTAGCAGAAAATGGCTGTCATTAAGAAATCAATAACAAATGTTGGCAGGGCTGACAGGAAAGAAGAGCTCTTTTCTACTGTTAGTTTTTAAAAACTAGGGTTAGAGGTCCCATTCAACTCAGCTATTCCTCTTCTGGATATTTTTCCAGAAGAACTGAAAACATCATACCATAGTGATAAATGTGTACTCATGTTTATATCAGCACAGTTTATAATAGCTAAGTCTTGGAAACAACCCAAATGCCCATTAACCAAGGAATGGATAAAAAAAAAGTGTGGCATTTTTATCCAATGGAGTATTACTTAGCTATAAAAGATAAATTTCAGAACTTTTAAGGTAGATGATGAAACTTGAGACCGTACTCATAAGTGAAATAAATCAGACTGGCTTGTATAAGTATCACATTGTCTCTCTAGTGTTAAAAAAAGTGAAAGTAAATAGGACTAAAAATGTCCAGTAGATATTTTGAAAATGAAAGGGAAAGAAAGTGCTCAAAAGGAAAAAACAACTGGGATAAGGAAAAAGAAAAAAAAGAATTGAAAAGTTTATATCTATATATGTTTACATATTTGTGTGTATGTTTATACATGCAAGATAAATAACTGTACTACTAATCTCTTGTATTATCAAAAAGAACAGTTTGTGTTTTCATCAGATTGTTTAATCATTTTTATGCCTAAATCTTGTGATCTGAACAATTGCTTGAAGATAACAATATGCAATATATAAATTAGTGTTAATTTCCTATTATTTTATTTTGAAATTCTGTATTGTTTTTATCTTTTTGTTTTTAAAATAAAATTTTAAAAAATTACCTTCAGGTTGGGAAATGGAAATATTTATGTGTTATCTCAACTAATAGTTCCTTTGTTTCTCCTATTGTCCCTTTTATGCTGGCATAATCATTTTATTTACTTAGACTGTATAGGTTGAAATAGACATCTATTTTATTCTTTCTCACCTTTCCTTGTTAAATTTTTGGCTGCAATCTTAGCTGGGTCTCTTTTTCATTTTTTTTTTTTTACATAAATGTGGAAAAATCTCAGTGTCATTTTGTGATAAGAACTACCTCTTTTAAAAGTGATTTTTGTAGTTCCTCCCATCCAAGTACTAACCAGGCCCGACCCTGCTTAGCTTCGGAGATCAGACAAGATCGGGTGCATTCAGGGTGGTATGGCCGTAGATGATTTTTGTAGTTCCTACGTGGTATAAAATTCTGATCCACTTTCTCTTCCCCTTCCTTCTATCCAAACTTCACATCCTTTGTGCCTGAAGTGGGCTTGGATCCTCGAAGCTAGGAGAGATGCATACTAGTCTGCCCCAGTCCCTTGTGTTCCCTTGTTCTCTGACTCCTCCCTGCTTTGTAGATGTGGCTCTTTTTATTTCCCCAGCCAGGATCAGGGAGGAGTTAATGAGAAAAGACCTTTTGTCATAGTCCGATGATTTTCCTGTGAGGTGACAGATGCGTGTTTTCTGGCTTTTTCCCTGGAGGGATGTCTTGCAAATCTGCCCATGAGGACTGAGCAGGGAGCCTTTGGTGTGGGTTAGGCTGTACCTCAGGGGCCACTCCAATTGCACGGTCAGTACCTGATTTCAGGCAGTCTAACACTGGGTCAAATTTTCCCACCAGGCAATACTCTCAGGTAGGATCAAATTTGACTTCCAGCTGGCTCCCTCTCACTGTCCAGCATGGCTCACAAAGAAACATATGTCCTTGCTCTACTGTGAGCAAAACTATTGCTTGTTCTTTATTATTTTATTTCTTTTTGGTACTGGGAATCAAACTCACGACCACGTGCTTGCAAGGCAGGCGCTTATGCCTCTGAGCTAAATCTCCAGCTGTTGCTAGTTCTTAATGTACCTGCCTCTCTTCACTCTACCATTAAACCTGCTATTAGAGCTACAGTCTTTCGCCACTGCAGTTCCTTAAGCAGGAGCCATAAAATAGTTATTATGTCTCACAAAATCCAGAGAGCATGGATCAGGATTTCCAAGTGATTCCCTTGGAGTACTTCATATTCAACTCAAGGAAATGAGTTCTCCAAAAGGAGATTCAAGAAAGCATTGTATAGGAGGCAGAGCTTGGGGAAGAATGGAAAATTAAGAACTGTAGACATTATATTTCTTCAACCAGAAGGAACAATAATGCAGGTCTGGAAATAGTTCACTTATTACTGATGGCAGCAGAAATTTTCCAGCTTGCCTCCAAAGGTGCCATGCTTCCTTAATATATCACCCTGAGATCACTCTGTGATCACTCTCTCTTACAGTGTTCTAGAAGAGACAAAACAAATACGCTGCTGGTGCTCAGAGAGGAAGGGGCGTGATACAAAGAGAAATACTAAGACAGGCAATTAGTATTTATGTAGATTGTGATGTGCCAGTAAAGTATGACCCAGGGCATTAGACTGCTTGGGTTTTACCAGGTGGCCTCAGGGAAGTATCTCAGTATCTTGGAATTTTATCCACTGAAAACTTGAACAAGAGCACTCACCTCCTCGATAATCGATTTGGTTCTGTGTGGTAGATACACTGTTGATAAACTCAGCACAAGCATCGTGTCTGTCTAAGGTTGGGAACTGCTTTCCTAGAATTCCCTTTCCTATGTGATTCCATGTGTGAATAAAAAAGTTTGTGATTTGTGCAAGACTTGCTAGGTAGAAGTGTTCTTGAAATAGTGGTTGCTGAGGTTTGTCAGAAAGGGCCTCACCAGCAGGGAGCTCCCAGCCACTTTAGTGAGCTCTCCTTGTGTGGTTATGGCAAAATTCTCAGACTCTGCCCACTGCACTGAGTTCAGGCTGAAGTCATTAGGGCTTTTTTCTACAGTCTGCCATTGTCACCTTCTAGATTTTCACACCCTTAGCTTCTCTCATATCCATGTAAACTAATAATTCTATGTGAAGCTCTTATTCCTGTTTTCCTAGCCAAAGCATTCTGATACAGCATATTAAGTTTTAAGACATGTAAGAAATACTCCACAAAGATTAGCCAGTAATAATCATCATCAAAAAAGGTGCTGTTCAAATAAATATAAATCTATTAGGTTAATGTTAAACTGTACGCATTCCATTATTTAGCAACAGCAAAGAAGAAAGAGGACATTCTTACTTTAAAAAAGTAAGATCTGCTCACATTTTATAGAAATCATCAGTTCCCACTTGTACATTGGCTATCCATGTAGTTGCAGAGTTTAGTTTTCTGACTGATGAATGCATTTTTTATAATATGTACAATTGTTATTATGCTGTGTGACAACATCAGTGAGAGTAATCAGTTTATAAATGACTACAATGGAATTAATTTTAGGGAGATCATATTATTTTTCCTCTTGGTTGACCAGTGTGGACAACTTTCCTTCATGTTGTTTTTTTATCCTTCTAGGTACAAAGACAAGCCATATGTCAGATCCTCAGATTCAGTTACTTTTCTTTCTTTCTTTTCTCCACAGCTAGAGTTCCTCTTTATCTGCAATTTTTATCCTAATTTTGTCTGTGGAAGTCATTAGCAGAATGTCCTGCTGGACCATGGATGAAGTTTCCTTAGTGGTTTAAATAGCATCAACATTATTGTCATCTCTGGAAGAGCAGATTGTGGTTGATCTGCCCTGGTCCAGGACTTGAATATAATCACTTTCCCATAACCCAAAGAAGGGAGAGGGAAGGATTTAGTTCTAGTGTTTTGTCTCTGGGAGTTTTGAATCAGAACTAAAGCTAGGTGTATTGGTTAGGGGATGTACTAGGCAGGCTTACAGGATCAGAGGTGCTAGAGAGCTGGAGGATCCAGTGCTGCTCAATCCAAGAAGCTGAAAGTTGCAGAACAAGAGGGATCAAGGGTACAGCATCAGCCTAAAACCAAGGCCTGGAGGGTCCCTGGAGAGTTGCTGGTATGAGATTGTTGGGGTATTGCAAGCAAAGGGAAAATAAAGGGTCGCACACACTAAGGGTCAGCAAAATGGCTGCCACCTGGCCAGCCTAAGCAAGTAGCTTTTATTGAGGTAAAGAACAAAGAAACTTAAATTTCACATGCTTAGATTATATAAATTGTTTTATTCTTGTCCTTACAAGACCTCATGTTTTTACCTTAGGGTAGGGCAATGTTTCAAGGCCTCCACTCTTCCCATAACATTGTCGAACGGATGTGTCCAGAAAAAATGGAGTCAGTGTGGCCTCTCTAAATGAGACTATGTTAAAAGGCTCAAGAAAATGTGGTCTGATGTCCACAGGTGATGGCAGCAAAAGACACACACACTGAAGCAGAATGTGGTTCTCCACAAGGCATACAGATTCACTTCTTTCTCTTTGAATCCATTCAAGACTGTTTGTTAGTGCTATCCACAACAGAATGAGTTTTCCCTATTTAGTTTTCTGATCAACATGCCAATGATCTCTGGAAAAGTCCCACAAACACCCCAGAACTGTGCTTTACTAATTTGCTAGACATTTATTAATGCAGTCAAGTTGACAGATCATTGATTAATAATGGTCACAGCTAGAAAGTAAAAAAAAAAAAATAATAAGGGATTCTTTCTAGAATCCTAGTGGTGCTGGCAGTCAGGTGTTTCCCAAGGCAGAACCTGAAGAGGACAAGGCAATGTTTGATCCAAATCTCTGACTATGATAAAAGGAACCAGAGCTGACTGGTAGATATTCTCCTTCACTCCAGAAGGTTTGGAGACTAAAATTCTACAAGTTTCTTGAAGCTGTCTCCCAAGAAAAAGAGAGGTGTACTTTGTTTTTTGTTTCATCTACAGCTTCAACTATGTACTGTCTGTTAAGAACACTGAGCACCTAATAGGGACATGCTTTCAGTGACGTCCTGTCTGTGTCCTACTGCAGAGAAGGACATGCTGCACTACTACTGAAAGGCACTCTGCCATCAGCCCCTTTAGGGATTTCCTTTTCTGCAAATGACAGCCTTACCCAAGGCCATGGCCTTCTGAAGAGGGAGGTCCATTTTGGTCCAAGTCTAACAGACGGTGTTAGTTCAAGGCTCTGCATAGGACTAGAGGACATTGTTGGGCCTGCCTTAAGTCTAGCTTTTCCTTTTATCCTGTTGTGCTGCCTTGCCTTCCTTTCTGAAGTATTCATGCCAAAGGCTTTCATTATTGTGCATTCAACACATTACACATCTAAGAGACTGCTTCCCAGAGCACCCAGTCTATAGCAGACTTTGTTCTTTCTATCTCCAATATTTGGTGATGCCTGCATTTTGGAGTTGTCTGTTGTTATGCTTAAACCCACCAGTATATGCCTGTTTTATTAATTCACTGTCATTTTATTCACTTTCAAGAAGGAATAGAGACAAATGCATGGGCCAGATCTGACATTGTATTGGCTAGATTTAAATTGTAGAGGATATAATTTATCCTAGCTATTCAAACACAGAAGGGATATTTTAGGATACTCAGTAGTGAGGTAATTATCATATTTGTAGCCTACCACATTTTCTTTTCTTTTTTTTTTTTTTAAATGTGACTATGCAACCCCTCTTACTGAAAAATCAAGTCTATTTTTCTTGCCCTTGAATCTGGGCTAGGTTTCTGATTTGCTTTGGAAAGTACAATAGAAATGATGATATACCACTTTGAAACCAAATCCTCAAGAGGCCTTGCATACTTTGAGCTTGTTCTTAGAATCCCTCCTTTGCTATGAGAACAGTCCAAGCCATCTACTGGAGGATGAAAGCCCACATGGAACCATAATGAAGTTTCCCCTCTTCCACTATCTGAGACCAGCCAGCCTTTTAGCTAACTCATCAGCTGATCACAAAAACATGACTGAGCCTAGTGAGATCAACCACATTCAATCTAGATTAGTAAAAATGGCCAGCTGATCCACAGATCATGAACAATAATAAATGGTTATTATTGCAAGACACTGCATTTGTGGGTATTTGTTGTTCAGCATTATTATTATGGTAGCAGATGACTGATATGAGTGCCTTTAAATTTCATTAGGAGGGCTGAAGATGCTCCAGGACAGGGATGGCAAACCTTTTAGAGACCAAGTGCCCAAATTACATCTGATAACCTACTTATTTATTGCAAAGTGCCAACACTGCAATTAAACCTGAATACTGAGGTTTTGGTTTAGAGAAAAAAACTCATATATTAAATTCTTTTGCCTTAAAAGAAAAGTGTAGAAACAGAGCTTTAGGTAATACAACTTTTTACTGAAAGGTAAAAGTTTATATTTGGCATGCCTTTGCACAGTTAATGTGACCTTTGCTGTTGGATGCTGCTGCATGTATGCCATTGGTTCATTATCAATGCTTTAGGGCTACCTCACAGAACAGACAAATGAAGGGGACCTACAGTCAGGAAACTAAAATCAAGAAGCTTTCTGCTAACTGAGAAGCCATTGCTGAGCCCTGCCTCCACCTCTGCCAGGTCAGGAAGTTGCAGATAGAACTGCCAACTACAGAACTCACTGTTGCTGTGACTTACCACGATAGACACTTTGCTTTACTTTTCTCCATAACTCAGTTTATGCAAAGCCTTCTAAACAGAACAATATAAGTTTTATCTACATTTTTGGTGCACATGGTTTTAAAGTCAAAGAGATATTTTAGCTTTCCAGTTTCTGCAGGATAAGAATATTGGAATGGATTTGGACTCAGTCAGTCTAGCGCTTGTCACAGCCATGCTTAGCTAAAGTGAATATGATTCCTAAAACCTATTCTATTGATTGTACTCAATAATACGGAAACAATTTCTGAAGTTTATATGTACAGTATTTTACAACTGAGCAAGCATATCACTATACTCTCAATATCATTAATTCAATTATTAAAGTTGAGAGACTGGGGGATAAACAACATAGTACTAAGATGTCATGAGTTCACTGCTCTCGCCAAATCCATATAAGATCTTTTATGGTAACCACTAATTAAAAGCACAAATGAGAAGAAATTGACTTTGTTCTGAAAAATTCTTGATTCCTTGTTTATAGCTGACAGAGTTTACTGAAGGAAAGAACAGTGATTTCACACAGAAAAATGACCATTATCTGGTCTTGATGTGCAGTTATTAAGATGCATATGTGTTAACTACATGGCAAAGAAATATTTCAAAATTTATTTTGGTGTAAGGGTAGAGTTTTATAAGGTTCTTAAGAAAGCTGTTGGCCATCATCCTCTGATCTGACCACAAAATCTGTCATTTGATTTTATGTGGTTCAGAGAATGAATATTTCTAAACCTACAGTTAGCAGTTCTAGAAAAATCTATGTTTCTGTGGGTGCTTTGTAAAGGATGATGATTTAAAACAATGAAAAATCAGCAAAGAAAAGGGAAGGCAATTCTTAGGTAGCACAATCAACCGTGCAGGCATTACAATGAAAGGAATTTTGTGCCCTTAAATTTCGTTCCCTGCGTCTTATTTAGCTTAGGCGCAGCAGCATTATTATGGTATGTAAGGCTTGCAGTGGTTTATGTCTTACTAAGAATTACTTTGCTCAGCATGGCCTTGTATGGTGTGGAGTCTCTCTGGTTCACCAAAGGAAAAAAGTTCTTGTTGTCAAGAGAACCTGGAGTCCCTCCAAAGCTCTTCCAAAGGTGCCCCACTGATTCAAAAGCCAGAGATACTCCCTTGTCAACAAAGCTATCCTATGACTAAAAGTCTGGAGTACAAATTACACTTGAATCATTGGTAAGATCACAGACGTTATTTATTTGATTTTTACTGACATTAATGTGAAGTATCAGCAGTTTTCCTTCTGAGAGAGGATACAATGATTTAATTGCATTTTTTTGGATTATGCAATCAGAAATCCATTTGTATGAGAAAAAATGGCTTAGTACCTATGGGAAAAGGCAAATGAAAGTGGTTGTTCGATTAGTTTTTGGCAAAGTCTGAGCCCAAGATTTACCAATGAAACCCAGTTGTCGTTGGAGAGAATATTACAGAATTAAAAAACTGGAGGCCTGGAAACTGGGTTTCAGTTTCCTTTTATTTCAGAGAAAATACTTGAAAACACAAAGCAGCTGTTATCATTCTGTTGCTAAAACGGTTGTTTCTAAAGCAGCTTTACTCTGACTCGTGAAAGCATTAATAAAATAAACCAGAGACAGGCAGACAGAGACAGAGACAGAGATAGAGACAAAACTGACAGTATGCAGTTTGCTTTTTGAGAACTGATCTGGAGCAAATATTAGTTGAACTTCCCTCCGAAGGTCTGGCCTCAATTCAGTTCCCTGGGGTGCAACAAAGAGAAAGTGAAATGCCCTAGATCAGGTATTCCCCAGGATGGGATTTTAAAAGCAGCAACTTCATCCTGCTTAGCCTTTAGTCCATCTTGAATAGAGCTTTCTGACAGTAGATTTAAAAGCACCCTTACAATATCCAGGCGCTCACATGTAGCCTCTGCTTTGCTCCCTCCTCTGTTCGCAGTTCCTGAGTTTGCGCATGCGTTTTTCCCCCTTCAGATTGGAACCATCTTTGAATACAGGGGACATGTCTTACCTTTATTATCTCCTTTCTGTAACCCTCATCTCAAAGTATTTGTCTCATACACAATTTTTTAGTTGTTAAATAAAAATATAGTGAGAGGCAAATGCAGATGCTCTAGGGTTTCAGTAGCTACCAAGAAAATGAGACTTAGATTTAGAGCCATCCACTTCCTGTTTTTAACCGAACGAGTAATGGATGAGTATATTTATAATTCCAGATCAAATAAAAGTTTATTTAAAGAATTTTTGTTTCTGTTTTTGTCTTTAAAAGACACAACAGATTTGTTGTGATGTTTGTCAAGCAAGATGGATCTAGAAAGGACCAGTGGAAGGAGTTATCTTGCTTAAGAAAGGCCTTAAAGGTAACAAACAAAACCTTAAACAAAATTTCATGTCCCTAGAAGTAAGCTGAATAAAATGCTCTTCATCTTTATAGCTTCTGTTAATGGAGTCAGATTCATGAGTGAGGGTAAAAGCGCCTGTGAATGATGCCATGATAGGATACCATATGACAGTTTTTTCTTTTCTTCATTTTTTTCCCCAGCTGATGATCTGCTACATGTACCCCCTACCCTTGTTTTCCTTTGTGTCTTCATCAGCTCATACGAGTCCTCTTTCTCTTCAAGGGTTGTATGTGTGTGCAAGTTACCAAGCTGTTGATTTTCGGTTCCTGTCTCAGCCTTCAGACTGCAAACCACAAGGCCAGATCCCTGTCAGGTTTGCTACCGAGGGACTGGGATGTTCTCTTTCACTCCTGTTCCACTCTGTAGAACCTAAACTGTGGCGTTTTACCCCGGAGCTGATCTAGCCTCCAACTTTCCTTTCCCCTGTTACCAGCATTTGGCCTTCAGGAAGCAGTCTTATTTTGTTCAAAGTGAACAGCAGCTGCGTAGTGATCCTTTCTCTGAGGTCCAGCCCAGCCCATAAGGCCTCTCCCATGAGCCCCTGCCTTGTGGTAACCTCAGTTTCGGGGTAGATGCCTTCTGAACTTATCAGCCCCTCTTTCTCTTTTCAGTTTTTTAAAGTTTTGTGGTAACAATAGCTTGTAAGTTCTCTTTGTGGGGTGTCTAGGTAGTTTCTGTTTCTCTGGTTAGCCCTGTACAGATAGAGTATGTTAAGGGGGCCCAGCCCACCTGGGGTTGCTGATTAGAAGGGCCTCAAAGGAGAGCAGCTCATACTGTCCTCTGGATCTGCGGCACAGCCTGTTCTTCTCTGGGCATTGAATGAGCCATAATTTACTTAATCCCCTCTAGATGGACAGATAGGTTATTTTCTACCTTATGTGACTACAAGCAATGTATTAAATAATCTTAAACAAATATCTTTTAACAAATATGAGTCTGTAAGATAAATTTATAAAACTTTTACTGGTTTAAAAAGATTGCCAAGTTGCCCTTCTTGAGATTAGTTGTGCTAATTTAGTCTCCTACAAGCAGTAGCCAGCAATCTGAGAAATCAACAGAAGGAAGAGAGTCAGTCCCTGTAAGACCCCTTCCAGGGGAAGACAGGCACATAGTGTAAAATCTGTCATTTGTGGAGACACTTACTGGCCTAGGCTCCATAGACCTCATTTTGAGCCCTTAAGAGATAAGGAAAGCTATAGCAAACATGGAAAAAAGCTCTATAAAATGCTTTGCTCCTCACTTCAAAGAGGACCACATAAAAGGGGAGGCAGGCACTTTCTGGATTACCTGCCCTACTGTTGGACAGTGTGAAGAGCAGCTCTGCTCAGTGGAGACTCAGCACTGAGCTAATGACCAGCAGCAACAGTGACACCTACAGATGTGTGGCTATTGAAGCAAGGGCAGTGTTGCTGGGCACACTGCATGCTGCAGTCATAAGCACCTGGGAAACATCTCCAAGGGACTCCTGAAAAACTCTGGAGTGGAACTTTGAAGGGCACTGAGTCTGTTTATATAGTAGCAGAGGAGAAAGGACCTGGTGAAACTCAGGCAAACACACAAAACTTATCTACCGAGGTTGTGTCTTTTTTCATTCTGTACCTTTGCCTAACAGGTGAGGGGTAGGTTTTGCCTACCAATCACCAAGTGAAATTCTCTTCTTCCTTGATCCTTATAATGCATCTCTAGCAAACCTAGAGATTATATTTACCACCTGTCATTGGTTTTTCTATCATCTGTTCCTGCTCAGCAGAGCTCTACTGTGCTTATCATTATCCTTGTTTAGCAAACAGGCTACATTCTATATGCTTGCTTTTGCTGATTTTCGCTTAGCATTACGTAGTAAATGAAGCTGTGTGTACAACCAGACCAATGTCTTTCCTACCCTGTAAGATCTAGGCTGCCTTCCTGCAAAGGACTTTTGTTTTATGCTCCACTGTGTCTTGTTTGCGCCATTCTTAATTTACAAACAGAGATGCTGTCATCACTAATTAACATTAATCGAGGGCTCCCTGGATGCATGGCTGCATGGGGACTAATTTAATATTCTCTTTGTTTCACATATCAGGTGTCAAATGAATTTTTAAGTGATGAAGAACAGAGACATCATTAGGAATCAGGAAGACAAGCTTTTGCAGAAAATGCCTAAAGAGGAACATCAAGGGTTGGTCTAATATTTGAACATTGTAAGGAGGTATACTTTTATCAGTGAACAGATGACAAACGTTCAAGGCACTATAGTCATTGTTCCTGAAAGATGCCTGGCAGCATTCCAACCAGGCATCCATCATCTGATCATCCCATTCCCTCTTTAGTTTTGTAGCCCTTTTAGACTTCAAGGCCGAGTCTGAGTATTTTCTCCTGACCCTTTTGTAATCCTCTCCACTCTCTGGGATGACTCTATTCCAAACTCCTGTAGCTCTTTTCATTTACAATTCTCAACTGGAAATCAAGTTCATATTGCATTATATTATCATTGAATGAACACATGCACATCCTTTTCAAGTGTATTAGATGACTGGGTAACTTCTTAATCCTGAGACAGCAAAATGTTCTACCAATAATATTTGTTGATGGTTATAGTCCATTAAAATCAGATATAATTTCATTTTAAAAAACGGTGGTGGTGGTGGGGTACAAGGCTGAAAGTTTAGAAGCTGAGACTCACAGACACTCAAAATAAATGTTTTCTAATCTAAGCGCTGTGTATATCTTTTTTGGGCCAAAGGGTATGGAGTAGGTAGATAAACATTTCTGGCGGTAGCAGTTTTTCTTTCGCGTTTCAATAAAATATATTCTAACAAGTTATATCTATTTTTCGACATTCTCTCTTTTGATTTGACAATAGTGTCAAGTGGTGTCGGCTCCAGGAACTGATTTTCAGCCAAACAGACCCAAAGGCTTTCGAAAAAATAAACATTCGGTTCTGTCATACTTTTTGGAATGCAGAAAACACTTCCATGCTTTATGATGTCAAAAACCTAGGCCCAACGAGGTAGGACCCATCCGAACCCCACCAGCACGCAGGCCCATTGTTGCGCAGTAGGGATTCAGGACACTTAGATCCTAGCAAGACGAAGCTCCCGCGGGCCTCCACCCATGCAGCGTCCAGGAGCCTCATTGGCCAGCATTCCGCCCGCCATCTCTATTAGCCTCCTGGAGTTGTTGTGGGCACTGATTGGTCGAGTCATAACGACAGCAAGAGAGTATATGAGTGTCTATTGGTCCTCAGGCTTCAAAATAGGCGGGGAAAAGTAGAGTGACAGGGCTCAAAGCCAGGGGCGCGGAGTACGCAGGCGCGTAGTTGGGGACGCTAGGCCCAGGCTCTTCCTAGGGAACTGACTGTTGTCGCCCCGCCCCCTCTGGGCTTTTTGTCCCGTTAACTGTCGCGGTGGCGGGGGGTGCCAGCACCAGGAGACATGCCGGTGCGCTTCAAGGTGAAGCTGGGGTTTCGGAGCCCGAGGGCATCGGGGGAGGAGTGGCGCCAGGGGCGGGTGCAGGGTGCGGGGCGCGGGGCGCGGGGCCGCGTGGGTTCCTGTGGCAGCCCCGAGCTCTTGCAGAGGCCCTGGTGGTGCTGCTCCCCCTGCCGAGGCCCTGGGGATGCTAGTCCTCCTGCCTGGCTCCTCTCCGCACCCTCGCATTGCCGAGTTGCTCGGCAATGGTTGTGGATGCGTTAGGTGGTATTGAGACATTTATTTTGGGGGACTCAGGAGAAAAGCTGGGAGGAAAGCACTTTATAATGGGGATGAAAGGCGACATCTGTGTCCCATCTCGCAGTTTAGTATTTATTTCGTCTCTCTTTTAATACTTTAAAGCCTGTGTACCCTTTAAAGTCATGAGAAATAAGTTCTTAGAAAGAGTAGTACTCTGTAGCTGCCAGAGACTTCCAGCCTTCATTGTAACAGGTGGCCACAGCGTTCCTCAAATCCTAGTTATGCCTACAGTGGGAGAGGAGTTTAGATTGACTATTTAAATATTAAAAGGTGCTATGCATAACAATATAGCGTACTCGGTGGGAACTTAGGAAAAATCTTTAGTAGATTTCTGTTGTCACAAGAGGCTCACACTTTGGAATCTTAGACCTATGGTTGTGAGGATTAAAGGGTATAACAGGCAAGCCTCTTAGCACAGAGCTGCGTAAATACTAGCTATTGTGAAGGAGCTTGTTATCTGTTTAATTATCAGGTTCAACTGCCTTTGGAAGTTCAGAAGTTATTTTTACTGATGACTGCTTTATAACAAGTTTATTAATTGCAGTATTCTCAAACTGTACTTTGCATTGCAGGGGCTGAGTGAATACCAGAGAAACTTTCTGTGGAAAAAGTCTTATTTGTCAGAGTCCTGCAATTCCTCAGTGGAGAGAAAGTACCCGTGGGCTGGACTTAGATCAGATCAATTAGGTAAGTTGAGCAAACTAATAGGGATTATAACTTGAATATAAGTGGACTAAGTTTGCAAAGTGATTTATTCCAGGTCCAGTTGGCCTATTCAACACATTCCTTTGTTTAATAAATATTGTGAATTTACTATGGCCCCAGTTTCCCAGCTCTAGGGATATAATCCTGAACCAGATAAAGCGCCAGAACTGTGGAGACAATAAGCATGTAATATAGTAAATAAATGAAATTTCAGGTTGTGTGTAAATAGAAGAATGTGATAGGTAACATGAAGGAGTAGTGGGTTAGAAGGAATACACTTTAGATTCAGTGGCCAAGAAAGGCTCTTATGAGGAGGTGACATTTGTCCTGAGACCTGAAAACTGAGAAGGAAGTGACAAGCCTGAGAAAGAGGTCCCTAAAGTCTTGAGGAATGGAAGCTTAGGTGGATGATGTAGCTTGCCCAGGTTCACAGTAAGTGGCAGGGGTATGATTTGAAATCAAGTCTGTCTTGTTTAGAGCCTATTTCCCAGAAAATAATAGAACAGAGATAGAGTGATTTTATTGTACTTGCTAGTTTAAAATTTCTTCCTCACTAGATTATAAGATCTCTGAAAGCAGGTTTTTATTTCTTTGATCCTTCTCAGTATTTAACTTAGAATATTGGAATACTCTACTGCTTATTAAAACTTTTAGTTTTTAAATCTTTATTAAAGATTGCAGTACATAGTGATTACCTTCTTCATGGGGAGTTGGTACATAACATAACACATCTTAGTTCTTTTTTACCACCATTTCATCCCTCCCTCTCTCCCCATTCTTGCTCTTGGTCTAAGTTTTAAATGAATGAATCAACCTAAGTTTGAATCCATAGTAGCTGTATGACCTTGGGCAAAGTAAGCCTGTTTTTAGAAGTGGGGTTTTTACAGGATTGCTAAGGGGACTAAATGTGAGGCTGCTTTTGGGCCTGGTACATATACACAGGTCTATGCTGTGTGCACCGTGGGTGATGTGTGAGAATGACTGACATGTGGTATGGAGAGCCCTCCTAGGATCAATAATTAAAGCCAGGATTGGGTGCCAAGCTGGGAAATTAATAGAATAAGAGTTTTTAGGATTAGGTTTGCTGAACAAAGAATGGGTGAGAGCAGGTCCCTCTGAAGCATCAAGATGTTTATGTCAAGGCCTGACTTTGGAAACGGAGTATCCCTGCTACCCAGGCAGTGGGCTAAGATCTTGTGCTCATAATCCTGTTTTCATGCAACCAGAAATTTCATGCATTTGAGGAACCATTAGGTTAAGAATGCAAAATCAGTCTTACTTAAAGTGTAGCTGTCCCACTGAAGGCTTAGAGAGAGGGATATGAGGATGCTGGACAATTAGGTAACCACAGAGTTGCCCCCATAGCCTTTAGCTTAGGTCAGCTACATGAAGGAAAAGTGATGGAGTGAAGCCACACTGGAGTACTGTATGTTTTGAAGGAAGAACAGTGGGGAAGGAATGTCTGTGGGAAATTTAGATAAGGGTGAGGAGTGCATTGAGAACTCCTGGATGCTGAGAGATAGGTCGAAGGTTAGCACAGAGCAACAGCAGTTTTACCTAGGGCTGGCTGTACATCCATTCTCTTAATATAGTATATTTTTTTCCTCACAAGGATTTGTTGATGCTAGGAGACATAGGGCCAGCCCCTTGAGAATCATGCCTAAAATCTTGCATTTTGCACGTCCACCCAAATCCTAACTCTTTGTTAAAATGGAGAAGTCTAAAGCAGTGGCCTCTAACCATTTTTTGCTTTCATATTTCTTAAGGACTTTAGAAAATCTTTTGTCCCACTTACGTATTTCAATTAATTTTTTTATTCTAAGATTTTACACATAATTTCAAAGGATGTGTTTTAGCTCAATCAGTTTAGCCATTTAATTTATGGGATACATTCACTGATAATTGGGAAACTCACTTCTCATTGGCAAACTGAGCAACCAGTTAGTATTTTTATGTGAGAAAAAGTCTTAATCTTTCCATTCAAAATTAATATGCATATGTGAATTTCACAATGAACTTCAGTTCTAAGATATGTAGATGGAAAAGACCCAGAATTGTATGAGATGCTGTTCTTTTATATTTTCTAGTCACTGCCTTTGCTTTCCTGTTAAGATATTCTTCCTCGGGAATAATGCTTCCTTGAGTCATCCCTTTGTTTGTGTCCTCACTCTGGAGACTTGGTTACATGTTGCAGTGATGTGTCGGGTGGGTGGGGGGCTGTGGTTGAAAGGTATCTGTCTTGGGAGTATGATGACTGTGAAAGGGATGATGGGAAATGGAACTGCAGATGGCACATGCAGCTGTCAGGCAGACAGGTCAATGTCAAGCAAGAATACCCGTGGCGTCTTGGATCTGTTTCCCCCTGCATGTTTTCCTTAATTCAGGCGTAGATACACGCGTTTGAAGACCACTGTTAGAGGGAAGCCTGTACAGATAGGAACCCTGGGTTCAATGCCAAGGCATCCAGGAGAGAGGCTGAGACGTGCAGGGTTTTGCTTCATGCTGTATTTTTTTGTCTACCTTCCATTTCCTTGTATTCTGTTCTTAAATCTTCCTTTCCCACCCTGCAGTCGTCTTCTATTTAAAGAATAGCTACAAACTAGGACAGTATCATAGTGGCTATCATTTGCAGAGCTCATTTTTACCTCAGTAGAAGGTTAACTTTTTGGATATTTGCTTGCCAGATAGAAATATAGAGGAATTGTACCTCAGCTTTTGTTAAAAGGCTTCATTCTTTTTAATTCTCAGGAAGTCAAGGCAAAAGTAGAACCAAGATCCAGCATAATGACATCTCATCCCTTCTCATCTTGGTCTCCTCTACACAAGAGAAGCTTTGTGAAAAGTTCCAAATTTTGACAGACCAGGGCCCTTTGTTCTGTTAAGTAGTACAGGAAAGTAATTAGAAGCGGAGGCAGTGTGGACTGCCCGGCTTGCCAGGGCCGTCGTGTTGCAATCCAAGTGACTTGTGTGAGGATAACTTGGACACTGTGACCCTAATTTTTAATTTTTTGTTATAATTAAAGTTTTAATACTTCTTTAAAGCAAAAGTATGTATTTTATGTTGAAAAGCTGTTTTTTATTTTGTAATCCGAAGAAAGTTGTGTTGTATCAACTGAGTTTTAAATTTCATTTAAACTTTCATAGATTATTAGAAGTTATCTTTGTAACTTCATGCTTTGCTAGCTTCTTTTTTTATGTACTGTGTTTTGTAGGGATCACAAAAGAGCCAGGTTTTATTTCAAAACGAAGAGTCCCTTACCACGACCCACAGATTTCAAAATCTCTCAAGTGGAATGGAGCTCTCTCAGAGAATGATGTGGTTGTATCACCAGAACCTGAAGTCCCAGAAACACCAAAATCAGAGGCAGAGCAAGAAGACGTTAACCAAGAAAAAGTTCTTTCACTAGAGGCCTCCACGTTTCCTAAGAGAGGCAGATCTCATTCTGCAGACTCCAGAGCTGAAGGCACTCCAGATGCTGTGGAAAAGCATGAGGATGTAGCAACAAACCACATACTGGTTAATGAAAATGTGGACCAGGAACATTCTACCAACCTGCTTCCAGAACATGTAGATAATGGGGTAGGCACAATCCGAACTGTTGTTTTGATTTCAAAAGCATAGAATTCTTTATTGGTTTCATCATTTCAGGAATATTATATTTTGTGTTTCAGCTTTTCTATTGTTATTTTTCTGTCTGTTGTATAGTTGATAAGAGGTGTTGACTTTGATTATTGAGAGCGGTTCTATTCTGTACACTTGACATTTTGTACTGGTTATGCTAAGATATATCTTCATTGGGTGGATAGCCTGCCTCTGGATTTTCTTCATCATAGATCAGCGCCTGAATCCTAAGGGACAGATCAGGTTGAGACAGAGAAGGGGAGTAGGCCATTGCCTCTGGCAGGGATGCTTCTAGCTATCTCCTTTTTCAACTTATTGTATACCAGTGGGAAAACAAACAATCTCAGTTGACAGGAGGAGAGTTCTGGTGGCTTTCAAAGATCTTGCATTTCTGCTCTCTTATGTCATAGCTGGCCTGGGGCAGGACTGTGTCAGCACATAAGCAGAGGCTGCTGGATCTGTGTGTGGATCTTACTCCCGCCTACGTTTCTTTTTTAGTCCACTGCTGCTTCCCCATTTCACTTCCACCACTGGAGCCCTGGAGAGGCATTTGGGAGTGCTGGTGGGGAATCTGTGGCTTGTTGAGAAACCCGGGGGGTGTAGGGGAATACAGTGAGATATGTGAGTCTGTGGGGTAGGGGGAGGGGGAGGGGTGTCCAGAGAAGCAATGTGTGGGTAAGGCAAGGTACTGTGGGTTTTTTGGTAATACATTTATTTATTAATGACTGATAGAAAAGGACTGAGAAATGTCTTTTCTGGGATGTATAACCTTGATAGTATTATGAAAGGAATCTTAAATAGTTTGTATAAAAAGGGATTATGTAAAGTTGAAAAGGGTTTGTTGCACAACAGTGTGCATATACTTAGCAGTACTGCAAATCTACTTAAAATTTGTTAAAAGAACTTTCATGTTATATATTTTTTTAGCACAATTCAGAGTTTGAGTAGGTTTTTTTGAGGTTTTGACTGGATTTTTCTTTTCCTAACAGTTGTTGGACAGATTTCTGCGTAAGAAAGCTGGATTGACTGTTGTTCCTTCACATAGTCCCTTGAGAAATTCTGAGTATCAAAGGCAGTTCGTCTGGAAGACTTCTAAAGAAACAGCGCCAGTGCTTGGAGCCAGTCAGGTAGCTGAAGGGATGTAATATATTTCTGAGTATCATCGTCCAATCTAGTGATGTATAGATACACAGATGTGACACCTAAAAACCATTTGCTAATAAGTAGACCTGGAGATAGTTTCTAGAAAACAGAATGAGAGTTTTGCTAAAATCACCTATTACTTATGATTTATAGGAGTAATATTATACTGTCCTAGGCTACTGATGATCATTGTTGCCAGATCCATCACATACACTAAATATGAGACAGGGTAATGAAAACTTGGGAAACTGGTAAGTTTTTGCATGCCAGATCTTTTTTATTTTTAAATTAATATTCAGTTGGGTTTTTCTGTGATACTGTGTTTAGTTTACTAATGTTTTTCGTGTTTCTTTTAAGAAGGCATACCTATATTGAATGTTTAAATACAACATATATTGAAAGTAATATGAGAAATGTAAGTTAGTCATTGTATTGAGTATATGATAATAGGAACTGGCATTTTAACTATACTTATGGATCTGAAAAACTATAGTAATAACTAAATGTGCTACTGGATTTCATTATACTCTTGTACAATTTTAATTTTGAAGTGCCATTTCTAAGAAACATTCTGTTTTACTATTACCATCCTTTAGAAAGATTTTAGACTTTGAAATCTCAGCTGTGTTTTTAATCATATAGTGCCTTCAGACCTTGGTGGGAAATACCTCCACTTTTAATATCCCTAGAGTCCCATGACAGCAAAGTCTTTGCTTTTGGTCTTCGTATTTTTCTTTATATACACACAGCTCCCCATATCCCCATTTTCTCTTATACTTCATCATTCACGTGTGTACATTATATATCCCTAAAAACTGAGAGGATAATTAGCATGAATCATCTTACACTAAGATAATAACACCAGGGATCATATAAATTGTAGCAGTTTGGGTTTGTTACTGAAGCTGATATAACATTTTAGGAACATATAATTAATAGAAAATGGTATATCATTAGCCTAGAGAAAAGGACTTTTGCTTGCTCACAGTTGTTCTTGGATTGTAAATATTCCTAAAAAAATTATGACCTGAAAATTGATTGTTCAGTTTTTATAGAGGATTTGACCTATGAGATAGAGCTGATTCAAAAAAAAGCCCTATTAACAAATTTTTACATGTCAGTGAAAGCATTGTGTAGAAATGTTATTTTTATAGAATTAGAAATACAATGTAAAATAAATCATTAGCAATGTCTTCACTAGTAATTTTATTGATTTTAACAGTGAGGGTCTCAAAGAACTTCTTTTGGGCTTTTTGTAAGTTCAAAACATTAATGTGGATTGAAGAGCTCTATGATGAGTTTTCAAAGTTTGTTCATGGTGGGCCCTTAACAGAGCTGTTCAGTTTCATTAGACACCTGTTTTCTGAAAGGCTGTCCTATATTAATTTGTAAAGGAGTCAGAACAGTTTTTGATTGGGAAGTTCTTGGAGTTATATAAAACTAATGGGTATCCTGTTGAATTGGATCTGTATGGAGATAGGCCACACAGCATGACAAAGCCCCAGGACCATGTAACTTACCTAAGCTCCCCGTATTTCCCATTTACTTTCTTTGTGATCAGGGATAATATATATAAGATAGAAATGATACTGTAAAATATTAAGGGTAGAAGGAAACGTTTAAAAAGAGAAACAATACTCACCTCTACTTTTTCCCTGACTGAATGAAAAAGCTAAAATAAGCAAAGGAAAAAGTAAAAACAACAATGATGATAACCACCCCCACCAAACAAACAAACAAAAAACCCAAACCAAATCAACCCAAAACCCAACTAGATTGAACATACTAGGTATAAAATAATAATAATTTTATATTTAATTTTACGTTGTTTCAGGGAGGAAGAAAATTCATGTTAAGAAGCAAAAAGCCCTGTAGAAAGCAAAAAGACCTATTAAAAAGAGTTGCCTTAATGATGTTAATGTCTGTGTCCATATTGTACCTACTACATGTCCACATGTACCTATTGTACTTAACCTATAGGAGACAGATAGGAAACTGAGGAGAAAAGGTCAAACATAGGTATGATTTATTACTTACTTTAGCTTAAGAATTATTTGATTTCTATTATTCTTTCAAAACACAGCAATGGCTATAGAAAGGTGACATTTGGGTATTAATTAGACATGTAAAATGAAGTTAGAATCAAATATAATTTTGCTTTTTTGTGTCCTGTCAAATACATATATAATAAAACCAATTGAAGACCTAAGTTCTGTATTACTTAACAAACAAAAGAACTAAACTAAACTAATTTTTATTTTAAGGTTTTCCACAATAAAAGCAAATTTATTCCACAATTCAAAGGTAACTCAGTCATCCACGAAACCGAGTACAAAAGAAATTTCAAGGGTTTATCTCCAGTGAAGGAACCAAAATTGAGAAAGGATTTGAAAGACAACGGGAATCTTGAAACGCTATCTCCTGAAAAGGTATTCACCAACTTTTAACCTTTAAACAAAAAACCAAATTATCCATTATTTTAGATTCTTGAATTTTCTTTCACCCAAACTTGTTTTTTGCTAACTCATTAGTTCATCTGTTTGTTCATCAAATGTCAGATGTTCATTGAGGATGTTGTTGGAGCCCGGCACTGGTTTGATGCTTAGAAAATAGGAGTAACACACAAACCCCAAAGAGCTCTTAAGTTAGTGGAGAGATGGGTTTAAAATAATAGTGTGATGGATACTTAGCAGTACACTATGTTAGTCTATTTTGTTTAATATCAAATGATTGGCCTTATAGCAATGTAAGTCCCAGAGTTAACAGGAATAATAGAAACACATACAGTAAGTTAAGTAATAGAAATATGTATATAATTACTTAAGCATGCCAGTTTAATGCCAGTATTCTTCACATACAGTAATCACTTCAGTGTATACAAATAGCTGTTTCATTGTGTAGCCCCTTTTAAGTTATGGCATCAGGCTAAATATCATTGTAAATTATAGGAAAATGAAGTTTAAATACTATTTTTTGAATTTCCTGTAATGTTGATACTTGATGTTTCCTAAAAATAGAAAGTATATAACTAAAAGTAAAATTGTAGCCACACAAAGAATCAGTTGTTTGTATACACTGAAGTAAATTGTGTGAATTATACTGGCATTAAATTCGCATAAGTAAGCAGTTTAACATATGTGTGTGTGTATTTGGACTTTTTGGGGGGAAACCATTGACATTCTTGGGGAAGAAAAAGTGTTACGTTGGTAAAATGTTGTGGTAGCTTATTCAGCAGAACCTTACATTTAATTACAATGTTTGAATGAGCTGGGTGTGGTAGGGCAGGCCTGTAATCCCTGTACTCGGGAGACTAAGGCAAGAAGATTGCTGGAGTGTGAAGCTGGCCTTGGCTACAAGGGCAGCCTGAACTGCATGGTGAGACCTTGCCTCAAAAAAAAAAAAAAAATCTTAAGCACATCAAGGGTGAATTTAAAATGGCGTTCAACATGAGATAAGTTTATTTAAATTAGTACTTGTTAGTCTTTGAATTGCCTTCCATTAGAATCTAGATTTTTATTATTGGAAAATGAAACTGTATCTTGACCTTCAAAAAACAAACTAGCCAGGTTGGCGTGGAGCACACAGCTGTAATCTTAGCACTCTGGGAGGCTGAGGCAAGAAGATCACAAGTTAGAGCCCAGTATGGGCACTTCACTGAGACCTTGTTTCAAAATAACATGGAAAGATAGTTAGGGATGTGGCTTGGTGCAAAGGGCCTGGGTTCAGTCCTCAGTACCGCACAACACAAAAACATAAAAGAAAAGTATAAACAACTTTTATAACCTGCTTATTGATTTCTGAGATCTTTGTTAGTTAAAACTTAATCTTTTTGGTGATACTTGGGTATTCTACCACTGAGTTACCTGCTTACATCCCTAGACCTTTTCATTTTTATTGTTTTGAGACAAAATCTTACCGAGTTGCCCAGTGGGATCTGAACTTTTATGATCCTCCTACCTCCATCTCCTTTAGTGTGGGATTATAAAACATACTTCTAAAGACACAGATGTAATTAATATTCAGCTTTATAGCATCTTTGTTTTTTGTGTTAATCTATAACATGCTTTAAGCATAAACACTTAAATCACTTCTATTTTAGTGTAATAAAATGGATGACCCTTTAAAATTAGAAGCAGAGATGGCACCAAAAGATTCAAACGAGCCTAAAAAGAAGCTCACTCCTTGGAGACATCAAAAGCTTGGGTATGTATTTTATTTAGAAGAATGTAGTATTTAGATAGTCAACAAAGCAAGATACTTATTTTCATTTTGTCTTTGTTAGGAACGTGAATTCTGAATATAAAGCAAAATTTCTGAGCCCTGCTCAGTATTTGTATAAAGGTGGATCTTGGACACGTGTGAAGGAAAACATGCCAAATCAGGTGAATATTCATAATTTTACATTTTCTTGTAGCTTCTGTAACAATTTAATTTCACAGAGAGTTTTGTTTAGTAATAGCAGACTGTAAAGTTGTGTGGTATGCTAAGGGCAGTATAAGTATCAGAAACTGAAAGTTGTAAGCATTAAGATATAATTTATCAGTATGTTTACTGTTTTTATAATGAGACTTTTTAGAAATTGTTTATTAAAGCCTTTAAAGTTAAAATATTTTTAAGTATTTTACTGTGCTCAGTTGTGTGAACTCAAGTTGTAGAATCCTATCAGTATAGATTTGATTTTCTTGTAATATCAAGACCTCCAGGCTCTCAACTGAAGATTAATTTTCAAGAGAAAATTATGTGTCCGACAGTGGTGCCACTCTCAGTGTACTGTTATTATCTATAAGTAAAAAGAAGGTGCAATCCAAGCTCTTAGAGGTTGGGCTTCTATATGGGGTACCATGATATAAGAAATTCTAGAGGCCTAAAGATAGGTTTTAGGAAAGGGTGATTATTTTTTGGAGCTGAGAAGTGTTACTTTAGTGGAGCTTCTTATAGTCCAAAGATAAGCAATGAAATGTTCCCGATTATTTTATAATTAGTGTCTTTAAAATAATGTCTTGACAGGTTTTTTTTTTCCTGTGTACACAAGCTAAATTAAAACATTTTTGGGTTTAATATCAATAAATATTTCCAGAGGGATTATTTGGATGGGAAATGAATCTTGTATTCAGCTCAGTGCTTAAAACCATGGCCAAGAATTGTGTGTCATCAGCCTGTGGGAGAAGGTGCTGGCACTGCTGCTGGCTCTTTGCCCTGGCAGCTCCCGGACATGTGTCCTGGCCGTGTCTGTGTTGCTCATACTGTTTAAGGGAGAGCTTACTTGATTCCTCCCACCACGGTGGCTCTCGTAGCGCACTCTGCCTGAGCATAGCTCAGAGGCAGCCCTGAGAGGGGGAGGAAGTTCCTGGAACCACATTCATCTATTCACCCCAGTGAGACCGAGCTGAAAACATGAGTGTCAGAAGCACCAAGATGGAAGAAAGAATCCAGTCAGCTGGACTCTTAAGGCGTTTATGAATGTCACTGATCTTGGCAAAGCTCTCTCTGTCTGGGGAGTCTGATGGGAAACCTGGGGACAAAGGCAGAACGCAGTGTGATCATGGAGGACCAGAGTGGCCAATAAATAGAAGCTGGCCACTAACCTGTGTACCACTTTAGCTGGTTGAAGTCATCAGAAGCTCTTGTTTTGGGAAGATCCTCTCTTTGTCATTGAGACTTCTGTAAGCTGAGTTGATACTTATATTTCAAATGTAAGCATTAAGTCATAAGGTAAAATTCCTCATCTTGTCTTGGTGGAAGACAGTGTCACTAAGATCTCTTTTTTCAAGATTTCCTGTTATAATACTTGGTAATTTCACTTTTTATTTGTTTTATTCCTATTGGTAATTATAAATATTTAAATTAGAAGAATAGTTTAGCTTTGAGCAAAATCATCAAAAAATAAATTGGAGTTGGAAAAGAATGAAACTTTTTCATTAAAAAGTCACTGGTCAGTGGTGTTAATCACAGTTTTCATTAACTGGGTTATAGGCATTTAGCCTGGGCCATGTCTGCCAAAAGCTTAGTTTTATATTTTTCCTAGAAGATATTTACTGTACATACCTGATGAATAGATATCCTAATGTAAAATACTTTTTCCTTTCTCCACTCGTAGCACTTACAGAATATATACATAGATACATGCCTTTTGATGTCATGACTGCATCGTGAGATTATTAACTCACTTTTTGAGTTTCATTACAGTTTTCTAGTCCAGAAACCATCTTCGTTTTCTTTTACATTGTTGAAATAATGTACTTAACTGCATTTATTTATAGTGAAGTCATTGGGTGTTAGAAGGATCTATTCATTTAATATCTAGGTGGTTGGTTTTATTAGGTGGTTGTATATTTGTCATCTCTGTAATATAACCTGTTGCTTTATAAAGCTTACCTACAAGATTTTTTTTTTTTTTTTTTTAAATTTGGGTGGTACTGGGCTTAAACCCAGGGCCTTTGCCTAGCTACATTCCCAGCTCTTTTGTTTTGTCTTATAACAGCATTCACTGAGTCACAAAATTGCCTACATTGAACTCAAACTTGTAGTCCTCTTCCCTCAATCTCTCAGAGTGCTGAGGTTATAGGCCGTACCTCCCTGCCCGGCTAAAAGATTGCTTTCGATAATAGCCAGCAATTGCAATTGTTGGATCCTTATCTGCAGAATTACTGAATCTGTTTTAAATTTCTTTTTTGCTTGGTTCTTAGGTGATCTTTTAATCATCCAAACTATGGATTAAAGTAACTTCAATATATCTTCATAAAGAATAGGACAAATAGGACTTTGTTTCACGGTAAAGTCCCACATTTGAGAGACAGTCTGTAGTTTGATTGGCATTGTGTGAACTAAATATAAGGTTGACTTCTCAATTTTGGGGCATGATTTTTGAGGTTAAACAAGTTTTGTTTTTCTGTCTAGTTTTCTGAGTTTGATTTTCCTGCATATAATTTTAAATGACTTTATTGAAGTCTTAATTTGGGAAGAGTAATTTGGTAATCAAAACATCCTACTTGTAGTATTTACTCTTGTGTTATGTAATTTGATGGCTTTACTTGACCCAGAAAGGGGTGCATGTGTTGTTTTGAGTTGGGCATGGTTTACATCTACCCTTTTGAGTGACTGGTTGTTGGTTGTAGGGATTCTTGAATCCACACTATTGATTTTTTCTCTTTGTAGTAAAACATTTCACTTTGGGAGATGCTACCTTCCTAATTTTTCATCTTAGTTTAGGATTATAGAAGTTTAAAAAACTGTATTTATAAAAATATATCTTCACTGGGATTATTAAACATTGTTGATAAGGAAGATTAAGTGCATTGAGTTTTAAATATTAGTAACAGAATTGAATAAGGTAAAGTTTTATAGGGTTTCTATGTAGCGTCTCCTCTCTTTCCTTTCTAAATATAATTGATAGCAAAATTCTGTATGTAGAGGGGTTCTTTGTTCCTCTCTCACTTGTCAAGCAATAAGGTGTTCTTACTTGGGTGGAATGCCCCTCCTCTGTTGCTCTTCCTCTGCTGCCCACCACACAGAGTAGTCCTGATTAGACCCCTTTTGATCCTCTCCTTCAGTTTGCGTCTTGTTTATTAAGTGGGGATGGTATCGGAAGTATAGTATTCAGGTATAGGCAAAGGTCTTCTACTGGACTGTAAGCTCATTAAATACAAGGGAGTTTCTTGCTTATCTTTGGCAGCCAGCTGTCTAGTTCAGGCCTACTTCTTAATTAGGTTATGGAATCAATTCTTAACTGCTGTATTTCACCTCATCTTGAGGAGTTCATAGGTTAATAGAGGATTTTGAGAACACAGAAGAGCAAGTGATGCTAAAGCATACAGATTTCATAGAAGCGACGGAGTGGCCATGTGATGTTTGAAACATTCAGGCACTTACACGAAATAAAAGACACTAGAAATATCAGACACTGTTTAACAAGGTTTGCATGCATTCAGAGTACTAATAGGGGCTGGGGATTTAGCTCAGCGGCATAAGCGCCTGCCTTGCAAGCAGGCAGTCGTGGGTTCGATCCCCGGTACCGATAAAAAGGAAAAAGACAAAAAAAACAAAAAAAACAAAAAAAAAACCCAAAAAACCAAAAACCTATTAGCTAGAGCTTTTATTTGGAAGTACAAGAATTATTACAAATGATAAGTGAGCATAGGACAGTTATATTTTTGGAAGTGAAGAAAATATTTCAGATTATCCTGTAGGATTATTTCTTGGTTTGGTTCATTTAGAGCAAACGATGACTATTTCTCTGGAGTGTAGCACTTCCAATCCCTTTACATTCAAAATAGTGTCTTGTAAGGAGCCAAGGATAATTATCCAACTGCTTTCACACCATCAAGTTTCATTATTTGCTTTTTCCCTTTAAGTGAAGCAAGTATGGTCTAGCACAGTGTCCTGGTATCTTTTTAGTGCTAGTAGTTTACCTTTATGATAGAAAATATAGAGTTTTGTCAAGAAGAAAGATTTTAAGAATTTTAATGATAAAATATCTTTTTTTAGCATTGTAGAGCTGTACTTAGAAAAGCCAGTAGGTGGCAGTATGATGTATAAAATAAAAGATTTTAAATGGTTTGATGTTTCTTTTTCATATAAAAATGTTATTTGCAGTAAGGGAATTCAAATGACCTTATCGCTCATCAGAATTTTTGTTACATCCCATCACCTTGTTTAATATACTAAAATTTTTATTTTGTGCAAATTTCTTCTTAATTATATATTTAATACATTATTCAAAAGTTGAGGTTTTACTGATTCCATGGGAATATGAGGGGTTTGGACAGGGAAGCATCACAGCTGTTTCTTGGGGACTTCTCTAGGTAGCAGAAGCATCTGTAGTTAAAGCCAAGAAAAAGGCACGCTCGGAGTTACTGCCCTGTGAGTACTCTTTTAGAAGTGGAAAAGTAGGAATAGTCATCTTCAGTATTCCAGCTATGCAAAAATGTGGGTGATTTGCAAGGTAATATTAAGATTATCTTTGTTACCTCCATTAAATTTACTAAACATACTAAGAAATATTGATTGACAAACTTATTGTGTGTTTAGAAGGAGAAATAATATGGTACAGTATTTGATTCCCGTTAATGTTCAGTTATGATATTAACCTGTCATTAAGTGTGTTTCTGTATTCCTCCCCTAGGGTTCTCTAAATGCCATGTGGTATGCAGAGGTTGGTTGCTTTTGAGCTTTTAAAAACTTGTACAAATGCATAGAATATTTGAGTAATTTCAGTTGGAGAAAAAATATGTCAATATTTGTCTTAGCTGCTATGAATTTCTCTTGCCTGCTGATCTGAAATAAAATAACTGCATCCTGCTTTAGCTTATTTTAATTTCTGCTTAAATGCACATAGTCTGATGACTGTATGTGGCTATTTTTGCCTTCCTTTTTTCTTGGTCTCTGGCTGTATTTGTGAAGTTTCTTTGATGTACTAGTTGGTAATATTTGTGAAAGAGCATTTACAATAATAGATGATGTCTTCTCTCCCATGTAGGTTAAAGAACTCAGAGAAAAAGCTGAGTTTTACAGGAAACGGGTTCAGGGAACACATTTTTCTCGGGACCATCTGAATCAGATTTTGTCTGATAAGAACTACTGTTGGGATGTCTCTTCAACTACTAGCTCAGAAGGAAGCATTAGCAGCAACATCAAAGCATTAGATCTTGCTAGGTGAGATGTTCTTTGTGAATGTGAAGATGCGTGTTGTAGCTTATGTGTACCATGGAGCGATACAGGAACATACCATGATTACTCAGAACTTGTATTTTGGTCAAGTGAAGATGTCAGCCACATATTTATTATTTTTAATTTATCCTCTAGGAAATAAAATTATATATACTCTATAATTTATATATAAACAACACATAGTGAAACTTCAGAAGACTGGATTTTATAATATTCTTTGTAACAATCACAGTAGAAAGATGTGGTAGATGTGAAAGGACTTTTTTTTCATACACAGCAGAAAGTAGAAGTAAAAGGACTTTAAAAAGAAGAAAAGAGAGTAGCAAAACTCAGAAAATGCAAGCTGTTCGTAGATCTCTATGATAATTCATTAATGGATTTTGTGGCTCGTGGAGGTTGGCCTCTGATTTTATGGGAAAATTCTATGCTATTTTGTGTTGTAAAGTGGTTTAACTATGCGCAGAGTGGTTTGTAGCAAATAAAACAGTATTCAGTTGTTATAGTTGTATACACCAAATTTCCAAATTCAATTGTGATCTCATTTAAAATCACAAAATGTGTTTTTTAATGTGAAAAAAATGAGTCCAAAGTATAAAGCTTGAATCAGTATGTTTAGCCACCAATACATGACTTTGTGTACAAATATCACTGTAGTAACTGAGTTATAGCTTATGGGTCCTAGTTTGTGCATGTGCATGCCAGTTTTGATGCTAAGTATGGCTTTTGTCATTAGAGGCACAAGTATGTTCATATGAGAGTAGGAGTAAAGGAAGAAAATTACATTCTGGAACTATTTTAATAGAAATTCCACATTGTACTTTTATTATACTGTATGATAAACTGAATTTGATTTCTTTAATATATGGACAAAGCAGTGGGGATTGTGAACAGTGGAAGGAAGTGATGAGCTCACTAAAATTAAACTAGAAAACTCAAACTACTTAAATTTAAAATGAAACTTACTTTATAATTCAGGGATCCCACAAGCCATAAGACTTTGCAGAAATGCCTTCCTACAAAACCAGAAGAAAAAAGAGAGATTTTGGAAGAACAGCCCCAGAAAAGCACCATGGAGAAACTGGATGTGTCAGAGCCTCCCACCCTCCCTGTTAGGAGGCAGCTGGCTTGGGGTGCAGAGAACACCGATGAAGACACGCGGAAGCAGCCCAGAGAGGAGAAAGAAGAGGAGGAGGAAAGAGGAAGTGACAAACCAGTTCATGTGGAAGAGCTAGAGAAACTGGACATCCACAAGAAATCTCAGGCAGACAACGCAGAAGGGTGAGGGCTTTACATTCTCAGTGTATCACTGTGCATGACTAAAATGTATTTTGTTTTGTCATTAAGTACAGTGGTTTACACTTTTAGTTATATGACTAATAAGATTTTACCTTAACGTCACAAAGTGGGCACTGCTGTATGGTTTATAATTTGGTCCACTGAGATATTTGAGTCATTGCTAATTGGTAATTAAACACTGGGCTTCTAGGGGAGGGAGTAGGGTTATTTTCACTCAGGTCTTGTAATTATGATTTGCCAGATTTGCAGATGTGTCCAGATGAATGACTTTTTGTGAGGGCAAAAAGCTAGTCTTTATTAATATCTGATAGTTTTACTAAAAGTAATACATTGTTTTTAGTATTTTTAAAAAAGTGATTTCTGGAAATAGCTAATTCTTTTTATCTTATGTGTAGATTGCTTTGCAAATTGGTTCTTGACCGTTGGTAACCTTTCGGATAGAGTCCAAATCCTGTTTCCTTCATGGTGGGTGAGACTAGTGCAGAGATTGGCCCCTGGCTTAATGGAAGCATTCTCAGCTGTGCTGCTGCTAACCGGCAGTGATTGCCCTCCTTTTCCATCACTTAGTCCCTTTTAACTGCATATCGGTTTATTTTTTCAGAAAAAAAATTGCCTTCCTTAAATGCTGTACCTTTCACAATGTTGACAAGGTACTTTTGATTACATTTTTTGGAGGAAATGCTTCCTAATAGATTTTTTTTCCACTTGCAGGTCAGACTCTTCTGTATCGTCAGGGAAAGGAGGCAGGCTTCCTACTCCGAAGCTGAGAGAACTTGGTGGAATCCAAAGGACTCATCATGACCTCACTACTCCAGCTATTGGTAATGGGCAAACACCAGGCAGTTCTTACTCTACCTCTTCTGTCTGAGTTAATTTGACTGAAACCCGACCTCTGCATTTTTCCAGGTGGAGCTGTTTTAGTGTCCCCATCAAAGATAAAGCCTCCAATCTCAGAGCAGAGGAGAAAAATGTCTTCTCAGGGTGGCATAGGAACTCCAAAGAATGATTTTACTAAGGTAAATGTTTATATTTGAGGGAAAAGCATCTTCTTTGAGAGCTATTTTAGTCACTGTCTTAGAAAACATAGGTTTGAAAAAAATACTTCAGATTTTAGAAAATTATGCCTATCCTTGTGGAGATGCTACTGTTGACCTACTTTTGGTAAGGAAAATGTGTTGAGTTTTTGTTTCTTTTTTTTTTTCCCGGTAGTGGCAATGTAGTGCTGCTGCTAAACTTCCAGATGATGCGAGTGACTCCACAGGAAGGGAGGGAAGAGCAGCAGTATTTTTTATTGAGCATGTTTTGAGCTCTTACAGTATTGATTTGTTCATTCAGGAGAGCATTTTCAAATGTTGGCTGTTCATTCAGGAGATGTTTCTTACCCACTTACCTAGGTGGTAGATGTTAATCACCATAGTGTTAAAAACACTATGTTGAAAACTAATAGCAAAGTTCTTAGTGCTATTCTAGAAGGAACTGGCCAAATGAACGCCAGGAAGAAGGTTCTGGAAATCAAGAATGCTTCTTAAAAAAAGTCATAATTCACCCGAGATACAGAGAAAGCAGATGTTCTAACCATGTAATAAGGATGGGGAGGAGGAATGTATCATGTGCCAAGATCCTCTAGAAAAAAGAAAACAAACACTAGTAAGTACCCTGTGTACCAGAGAGGACAGTGCAACAACATGTGTTAGAAAAGATAGCAACATTGAGAACTTCTGGCGTTGTCTCAAGAGCAATGGGAAACCACTGAACAGTTTAAAACATTGGGAACATGGCTGACTCCTAAATCCCTGGCTTTCCAAGAGGATTAAGGGGGTGCTGTGCACTGAGGGCAAAAATCTGGGCCCTCTTTGGAGGGAAATAGGGGTTTCATTTTCATTCATTCAACTCAGTATTTAATGGGCTGTTAGTATATTGCAGCCCATTTTAGGGTTTTGGATTCATTAGTGATTAAGACAAAATCTGCCTTCATGAACCCTCCATTTTCATTAGGAGACAGACATAATTTTTTAGAAAGATAACTTCAGATAGTGGGAAATGCTGTGATGAAAATGCAGATGTTCTCCAGCAGAGCAAATAGGACCTGACTTATGGAGCACATCAACTCACGGTGGCCATGCCGTGAGAGGGCAGAGTGGAGCCAGTGAGGCCAGCAAGGAGGCTTTAGACTCAGAAGCAGACATTGCAATCACGTATATAAAACCTAGGAACTCAGTATTTTGCAGGTCTCCTTCAGGCCTTTTTAACCAGTTTGATGGAGATACCAAACTTTTGATATGTGTAGAAAAACATAAAACAACTTCCCTTTAGAACTATTCATATTATATTTATACTAAGTGGTATTTATAGTAAAAAGGGAGACAAATGGAAGACTTGTGGTTTAGCCATTGATTTAAAATGTGTGTGTGTGTTCACTGAGACTTCAGGCCATCTCTTCTTTGAAGCTCTCCAAGGGCAGGGCATGATACTTAAGGTTGGAAAGCAATGTTCTTAGTGTTGCATTGATAGAATCAAGTCAAGGCAGTAGTTAGAGGGAATGATCAGGGAAGTTTGCAGTTGTGTTTAATTTTACGAATTTATATTCTGTTAGAGAGTAAAATCGTTAGGAATTTTGAGGATTCTGATTTATTATTGTCATTTGGAAAACAGAAAATACTGACCACTAATAAAAGAAAACAGATATCCACTGTTGTCTGAGGCCTTTTTCTATGTATGTCTATCAGTGTATTTATTATATTGTAGATTAGGTTTCATGATCTATTTTTCTTAACCCTATCTTGAACTCATTTTCATTTCATTAAATATCATTTATATCTTACTTTTAACATGATGTGTAATCTATAGTATGGAAATTCTTTAGCCAAATATTATTATTTATCCTTAATTTTTATTCAGATTTATTACTTCTAAATTTTTCTATTTTGAAAAGATACTCTAAAAGAAGTCAATTCTTTGGCTACATTTTTGGTTCACATTATTCTCCTCTTGTTTAAATATGCTCTAAGCATCAATGCAAGGTGAAAGGACACACATTTTTAAACCTTTTGCTGTTTTGTTGGCTCCCTGGAAACATTATGCTTTTAATAAATCTGTAGAGAGTGCCAGTTTTCTACATCTTTGCCAGTGCTGGGTATTATTATTTTTAAAACTTTTGCAGTTTGGTAAGTAAGAAGCTGGTACCTCAGTGCTTTTGTTCTGTAATGATCTGAGTACTACTGAAGTAGAACATATTAACTATATTTGTGTATGTATGAATTGCTTATTTATATTATTTTTAAGCTGTTAGGTTTTTCTTACTACTTTTAAAGAAATACTTATGTAGCAATGATGTTAATGTGTTGTCAATCATATACATCGTATATTTTCCCCAAATTTGTCATTTTTTAAAATTTAAAAATGTTGATGTTCTTTGTTTTTATCCAGTTAAATCTGTTAATGTTGGTTGTGATGCTTTTATAACCACTACCTACTCCTCCATGAAGGTTTCATACATTTTCCTCATATTTCCTGTTATTTGTTTTTATTTGAATGTTTGGCTTCTTTATATATGCGCAAACATGTATGTATCTTTTTGTCATTTAGAAAGGAAGCCGTGCTGTATCCCTACTGACTTCTCCTGCTGCTGGTATAAAAACAGTTGATCCTCTGCCTTTACGGGAAGATTCTGATGGCAGTATCCCCAGATGTGCTGAGACAACTCTTCCAGTTTCAACAGCTCTGGACTATCCAACAAACAGCCAAGGACAGCTGCCTTCTCTGCCGTGCACTCCATCCTTCTGGCATCCTGCTCGTCGGATTCAGGGATCTCTGAGGGATCCAGAATTTCAACATAATGGTAGTTTTCTTTGCTTTTGCTTTTAACTTTTTGACTTTTGAAAGTGTGACACTGATAGGTAAAATGCAATAAGAATATATTATATATTAATAAGTTATATTTGTTTTTAGTTAATTTAATAGATCTTTAAGTAAAAAAAAAAAAAAAAAAACAACCCTCCATAGGACACTGTGCTGCACCAAGTACATTTTTCACTTTTACAGAAGTGTGAGGTGTCTCTCAAGTTTTTAGTACACACCTATGGGAACCCCACTGGAGAGAGGTGGCACCCCCTCCAGGCATGAGCACCCAGTGTCTCTCGCCAGTGCCCAGTGTTGCCTGTGTGTAGAATTCAAGATCAGAGGTGGTTTTTCTTTACTTATTAGCACTGCTTTGCTGTTTGCTACACTCACTGTTAACACTGAGAAGATATGTGCTGTTTTATGTTGTCTCTTGTATAGCATTTTTCTTGCTGACAGCTTTGGGCTTTTCTCTTCTGGCCCAGTACTCTGATGTGTTACAGTGCTCTGTGTCTCAAAGTGGGCCTCTCGCACTCATTTCACTGGTACTCTGTAGACCTTTCAGTCTGGAAAATTTGTACTTCTGGGAAATTTTCTTTGCTAGTAATTTCTTCCCCTCTATTTTCTGGCACTGCCATCACTAAGATGTTAGACATAATTGGGCATGATTTCCTATTTTTTTTTCTGTTGTCCACGTGTTTTAATTTGCATTCTTCTATTGCCTTTTGTATTAATTTGAAAGGGTTAATTTTATCTCTTTTTAAAATTTTCTATAATATTTTTAATTTCTAAGAACTTTTTAATACTGCGAACTTTTTATATAGCATCCCATTCTTATTCCAGGGATGGAATGTTTTATCTCTTTGAAGAGATGCACCGTATATATTTCTATGACATATGTGTGTATGTTTTGAACATGTACTGCTGCTCTCTGGTGAACCTGGTACCCACTCATACTAGTTCCAAGAAGCTGTTAGAGACAAGACCTCCACTTCTTTTTGAGACAGAGGCAGTTGTTCATGTGTGTAAATTTAGAGAAGAATCGAGTGTCTTGCCTGTTTTGTAAAGATTTTCAAGCAGGTCCCTGGTTCAAGCGAGACTTAGTACTTCCGAACCCATGCCATGAGGGGAACAACTTAGTGTCATCTTGGATTCACTTATTTGCTGGTGTAAAATTCAGCTTTCTTGGGTGTCACTACAGGCTCCTCTCATTCCAGTTTTTTCATTTTCTAAAAATTTCGTACTGTTTTCTTGCTTTTCATTTTGTCTTATGACTTTATATAACTTTTATGAATGTGTATGTTTAATCTGTCATCTCCGAAGAGTAGTGTACTACGTTTCTTTACAGTTAGATCAGTATTAACATTGAATTCTAGGAAGTTATTTATAGTTTTCATACTTGCTAAGTACACTAAAAATTAATGAGTGGTCCTTTGGTATTAACTTCTTTTTTTTTTTTTTTTTTTGGTACCGGGGTTTGAACTTACAACCTCGTGCTTACCAGGCAGGCGCTTAGGCTGCTGAGCTAAATCCCTAGCCTGTAACTTTTATGAAGATTACTGTAATTATCTTAGTCTGTCTAGTGCTGCTGTATTATAATACCCCAGACTGGGCAGTGCATTACAAATAGAAATGCATGGCCTTACTGTCCTGGAGGCTGGGAGACACTGGGTAAAGGGGCTGTGTCGGGCACAGGCCTTCCTGCTGCAGCATTCCCTGGCATACTGAAGCAAAAGCGGGAGGAAGAGGAAAAGCAGGCAAAGCTCTGTGGCCTGAACATCTCTGAAAGGTTCCATCCCAGGCCATCTCGATGACGGTTCAGTTTCAACATGAATGTTGAAGGGACAGACATTCAGACCATATGATTACTACATGCTCTTTGGTGGCTTTGAAGGATAATTTTTTTTCTGCCTTTTTTTTTTCAAGTGGGAAAAGCAAAGATGAAAAATTTCCAGTTACCTCAGCATGAAGCCTTTAACAATGAAGGTATTTTAGTAGTTATGTAAGATACTAAAAACAAAAACAAAACCATGACATTTTGTTATAAGATAGTTCATAATTGTGAACGTTCTTATCTTTGGTTAGCACTTCATGGCTTAAAGAGTATGTCCACACATTTTTTGTTAGAGCCTTGAAGTGCTGTGTTGGGGTGAAATTATCCCTGTTTAAAAGAGAGTAAACTCAGAAGTGGTGAAGTTTTTCGTAGGGAAACATGCTCAGAGACTGCATCTTACCTCTCAGCAGTGCTCGGACACTTTCTGAGTTTCTGCTCTATTGAGCTTAGGGACTCCAGGAACATAGAAATATTTTTCCAAATATCTGTATTTTTATCAATTTGCAGTATGCCCAAAATTATATAATTAGGAAAATAGATTTTGTTTTGTATGTTCATTTGCTTCTAATAATAAGAATTTTGAATTTTTACAGGAACAATCAAAATTGGGAAATAAATTTGAATTTGATATTTTATATATTAAATACTGTACATATATTAAAAGTGTTCTCTTACTTAAGAAGTCTGAGGTTTTCCCCCCCATGATTCAGTGAGACTAGAAATTAAGGGATTATGTTTTCAAATTCAAAGTATCTGGTAACTTTGAATCTTGTTCTGTTTTTTTAAGGGAAAGAACAGTGATTATAAATAAACTTATAATAGATTTGCTTACTCAGAATAGGGAATTTCAGTAATAAGGATAGCTTCTGTATTACATGAGATTATTTTAGAAACATAATATAAATGCCAGTTAAGGTAGAGCATTTTGTTTTTAAAAATTTTAAAAACCTTTTGACCCAAGTAATTACTTTTGAAAGTAGGGAAATTCAAAATGTTCTGTCTCTGAATATACTGAAATCGTAAGCTTCAGTAATAACATTATGGGATTTCAAAATGGAAAACTGCTCACTTACCTATATATGATAAAACTTGGAAAATTACAATGAAATATGAAAATGTTAAAAATTTTACATTGAATGGATATTTTTCTGATATACCCAACATTGATATTATAAGGCTTGATACTTTTAGTCTCTTTAATGTTATGTAGAGCATAATATTTGTTTAGGAAATATGTTGGCCCTCAGTATGATTTTGGGATTCTTCTATTACAGATGAGGACAGACTGTCCGAGATTTCTGCTCGCTCTGCAGCTTCTAGTCTCCGCGCTTTTCAAACTCTGACACGGGCTCAGAAAAGAAAGGAGAATTTTTGGGGCAAAACATAAAACTACTTAAATTTGTTTTTTTTTTAATTCACTGAACCATTGACATAATTTTTCTTTATTGATTACTGTATTAAGAGTTTTTAAGTGTTTGAATTTTCTTCTGGTATTTCCAACTTAAATTACTTGAGTTTTTTCAATAGTTCATTTTACTTGGAAAATCTCAACCTAGACTTATACAAATTCAATTTTTAAAAATTCTTTTACGTTTATCCCAAAATACAGCAACACAGATTGTATAGTTCTTCACATATTTTTTTCTTCTGTATTAGGGGTCAGGTATAACTGGCAGAGTTGTGAATTTCTCCCATTCTGAGAATATTTTAAAGAGAAGTGAACTAAAATTAAACCAGATTGGTTTTTTTGTATCTTTATAGATGTCAAAATGAGTTTATTGTTCCTTTAACTTTCCCATTAGTGTTTATTTTTGTACCTTCTGTATATGGCTGTAGCACTATTTAAGATAATTGTACTTTGAAATTCCCAGCTGTATATATTTTTATTTGTGTAACACAGTTTGGTGAGAGAGTATATATATATATTTTTGATCTTTGTGTGTATGCTATTTGTATAATACCTTTGGGTTACATTTGAATAATGTCTGGATTTTGAAACATTATTTGTATAATGGAGAACTAAAACTTTGTAGATGTTTTGAAATAAACGTTGTTTAAGTGTGTTTGTCTTCTCCAGAAAGTTATTATACGGAGCAGTTATCTTTTAGAATTATTCTACTGAGGTCAGATCAGTCAAAAGTTGTAATTCTGTTGTAGCTGTGAAATGCAATACAGCTAAGGCTACAGGTTTTTTTTATGTAAATGGACTAACAGAATTTTTAAGGCAGGCTCATTTTTAAAACATTTGACACAGTTTTTGATTATATCCACTCATAGAATATTCCATTGTCTTACTCTATTTTACAAATCACACTAAATTTATTTCTAAAAATAAGGAATTTTATAAAACATAAGATTTTTACTATTATACATAAAAGTATTGAAGATAAAAGATACAGAATATTAATACTTCTAAAGTGCTTCTGATTTCATCTAAAGTGCTTTTGCAAATCATTGGTTCACAGTAAGTTTGTTAAATCTCATCTGAGGTTGTAAGGAACTATAAGCATACAAATATTTGCTTATATTCTATTAATCTTTTGAAATAATACGTTCATAAAGAACACATTTTACTGAGACACTAAACAGAAATAAAAGTTTGTAATTATGAAATAACTATTTTAGAACATAAATTATCTTCTAGACAAATGTTTTCTGAGGTATATTGGTTGTAAAATAAATTTGGAATTTAATTGTCCCTGAATAAGCTTCAAGATAGTAATCATTTTCTTCCTTTTAGGAAGCTGGCTAGTTTAGTTGACTAGGACAGTTTTCAATGACCATCTGTGTATAGTAAAGAAATTATAGCAGACTTTCAGGGGCTTGTGTGTTAACTTCCATCTACGTCCCCTAAAGTACAGACTACTATCTGGATGTGCCTATTATAGTGAATCATACCTGAAGTTGGTCTACCAGGTGTCAGTTAGACGAGGGTACGGTTTTCACGAGGCAAGGTCATGATCCCGTTGTCTTTCTTGTCTGATGATTTAACTGCAGTATACCGCTGACTACCTGTCTTAAAAACTGGTGCAGGGAGTGGGGATGGGGCAATAGTGTTGAGGACTCATTACGGTTCATTCACTTGTACTAGAAGAGTAATTCAAAGAACATGAATTGAATTGATGGGTAAGTAGTCTTAGAAACGGAGCTGTCTCATGAGATTTGTTAGCATTGAAGAGCTGTGATTGTTAATTCAGTTTTTACCACCTTTACTAAGGGATACTTTTGAGTTAATTGGGATTGTTAAATGTGTAGCTGATGAGTTTGGACAGATGTTGACATCTGTGAAGCTAATACCACAATCAAGTTATACTTCAGTCACCCCTGAAAGTATTGATATTTCCCTTTGTAATCAGGCTTTTCACCCTATTCCTTAAGGCTGCTGTTAACTGGCTGTCTGTAAGATTACTTTGGAAAAATGTTAGAAAATGAAATCATCTTTTAGACCTAGATTTTGCTAAGTATATTTTTTGAAAATCATTCATGTTTTGTTGTGTATGTTCTCATTTATTCCCCCAACTGGTGGACCTTTGTGTTATTTGCAATTTGAGACTAAATTAATAAAACTGCTGTTCCTACTTGTGTGTGAGTCCTTGTTATAGACATGCTTTCATTTCTCTGGAAAATACTGAAGAAATTAAACCTTTAATTTTTCCTTAACACCTACTTTGTGTATATGTCTACAATATGCCCACATCAACACTACAAACTGTCTAAATTTGCATCTCATAAGTTGGACTGAGGGGTGAATATCAAAGTCACAATGGAAGGTTTTCTGAAAATGCACACATGCCCTTTTACCCACCCCCACCTCTGTCATCTCCCCAGATACTGAAATACTCAGCATTTCCCTGTTTGAGGGCCTGAATAAAAATGCACATATACACATACATGCATGGAAGTCTTTACATGTTAATTTTTGGTGTCATCTCGGGATCCCATAGGAATCTGAATTCCAAGTTAATTCTTAAAGGTTGATTTTGATAATTAAGGATAACACGATAAACGTGTTTAGTACATGGTACGAAATACTGCTGTGCAAGATAGCATAAATTCCCGTTTGTGGATGGGAAAACAGACTGGGCTGAATGATTGGTTCAAGAGTTCTGAGCTGGTGAATTAAATCTAAATCTTACTTGAAATCCCCCTACATTTGTTTCTGGAGTCTCTGCTAAAATTTAAGACCTATGATGATTGAATTCTTTCTGGTTGACTCATTTGGCTGTTGATTTTTCACTTCATTTTCTTGGAAGGGAAATAGCTGCCTTCCTAATCAGGAAAACTGAGTGTCCTCACAATCACTGTACAAGTGGATTTAAGAAGAATGAAAATCGGTTAGGTTTCAAAACAAATTTATCCTTTTAAGGTTAGAACCATGCTGAGGTAAGCTATCCAAGGAGCTCCAGGACAGATTACATAGCTTGTATCATTTCATGTACATTTTTATCCTGACTTCTGGAAGCTTAGCAAAAGAAACATAAAATAGTAGGTGACCCTAGAATCATACTTGGTTTTGAAAAATGCTTTTGATTCTTTTGCATGCAGTGAGTAGTGGTTGTGTTGACATGCTCAGGGATCAGTGTTTGTCAGACTGCCATAATCAGTGTTCCACGGTGACTGTGCTGCATAAAGGCTACTCCAGGCAGAACAGTTGCCACTGGACAGATCAAACTGTGATCCCTGGTCACAGCTTGCCCTCAGCTTACATCCAGCCATTGGTTTCTTTAGCTCTGTGCTCATGGACTCTAATGCTAGTGTTGGCTTTGATCTCTAATCTCAACATGTCTTCTGTGGTGAGCAGAGGCCCAGAAAGACCCATTTGCGCTCAGGCTCAGAGCCAAACTTCCGTGAATCCTATTTGCTGTTTCCTTCCCTGGTGCTCTCGAGCACGGTCAGCTCTCCCATCCTGCAATCCCTGTCCCATGGCGGTAAGAGTGAAAGAGTAGTCATCCTAAAGATGGCATCCATTTCTCTTTCAACAAGTGCTCCATCCACTAGTGTCATTCATGGCTTCATTAGGCCCCATAGTCCTAGCAGAGCATTTCCTTTAAAACTGTGAAATCAAGTCTTAGGAACAATTTTGTAAGTCTGTTGAAAACAGAGTGATGTTTCAGATGTTCACACCAACTCAAATCACTACCAAAAAAAGTTAGATTATGCTGGGAGATTATTTGCTTTCTCCATTGGACATTCTACTGTTGCATGCTGGAACTGGCTCATGGGTCCGTTGTTTTTTTTTTTTTTTTTTTTTGTCTTTTTCGTTTTTTTATCGGTACCAGGGATCGAACTCACGACTGCCTGCTTACAAGGCAGGTACTTATGCCGCTGAGCTAAATCCCCAGCCCCCATGGGTCCGTTGTTTAATGCTTAGGACTTTTGTGAACAGGTTGTTAAAGTATCAATAGGTTAAAACTGATCATGGAGGGAATGAAATCAGATGCTATAAATCAGAGTTTCTCCTCTCTACCCCCTAGAGGCAATTTGCAAGTCCACAGCTGCAGCCACTACATCATTTGTTTCCTGGTCTTTCCATGATTTGCCTGATGAAACAAACAAACTGCTTTAGAAAGGAGATAAAAAGAAAAGGTATGTTGCTATAACATTATAACATTCATGTCTCTGGTTTATACAAATAAAATCATTTGGTGGTTTGCTTTCTTGACTGAAATCCACCTAGAAAATAAAAATGAACCACAAGCAGCAGGTGGTAGACTTATAGAGGGAAGCTATCCAGGACAGACCTGTAGAATATGGTGGAAATCTGTACATATAACCTTACAGGGGATTGTGATATTTGGGTAGTCAGAAGCCACTGGTTTTAGAGTTATAGTAACCTGTGGTCTCAAGTTCACTTTGAGGAAGTCTTTGAAACTTTGAGCTTGTGCTGTCATCTTGCAGATAGGGATAATAGCTTAGCAATTTAGTTTTGAGATTGAATAGCATAAACTTTATAAAGGTGTTTCACGTATGCTTTTCAAAATATTTTTTTATAATGGCATGTTCCTATTAAGTAATAGGAAATAAAAGACATGTTTCACGGAAGCTAAGTGTAAATCTGTCACACAGGCATCAAGGTACCCCAAAATCATGGCGCATCTCATTGCAGATGTATCTTTTATGACCTACATTCAGCTCAGACAGAGGCAATTTGGGGTAGGGATGTTGAAATGATTCGTCTACTTCTGTTACGTGGTAAAGCAAAAATGATTCTGGCTGCAGCATTGTGACTCAGCGATTGTAGAAGCTGGAATCTGATGCATGTGAACTGCATTATAGTAACCCTGAACTAGAGATGTTATCAGCTATGAGTCAGAAAATGTGGAGATGAAGGACCAAGATAATTACTGATGAAAGGGAAGACAGGCAAAGTTGGTCTCTGGATGAATATCTACGCAATCTCAAAGATTTCCTAAGTTTGCTGTAAATCATTTCTCTTTTAAGATGAACTAAGCAAAACTCTAATTTGTAATATTAAGAAGAAAATAAAAACTAACCTAAGTGCTACACATAAGTGTAAATGGAGATGCTTTGCATTCATAACTTCAACTTTAGTCAGCTTGGACATCTCACTCAGGAAAATTTTGCCCACAATGAGACCTTTAGCATTCAGTGTTCCCGTTAAGTAAGTATTTAGGTCAAAACGGTTAATGTGCTGGGAAAATCAAAACAAAATTGAAAATAGGTTGTGTGACAATACTAACACTCTGGTTCTACAAAGAACCCAGATGTTATTTATTGTGTAATTTTGCAGAAATGAAACATCCGAAGTGCTGTAGTATTCAAAGAAAGTATAGCGTGATCGTATAAATTAATTTCTGTGAATTTGGCTGTGAAAATCAGACACAAACTTTAATACCATATGGTATTTCTTGTGTGAGTAAGGCAAAGTACAAACTAAAAGAAACATAAAAGAGGGATAGAAGGAGAGGCTCTTTTGCAGATGGGAAGGGGTGCAGCGAACCAAGGGTAAGGGGTGAGGAGAGGAGATGAGAAAATTGTACGTCCATGTCAGTTTCTTTTATCAGTCAAAATCAAAATATTGGGATCAAAAATTTTTGCCCACATTTATTTTTATAATTTGAAGAAATATAAGAACATATAGTAGTAGAGATTTGTACTGTTCTTCAACTGATAATACAATAAAGGCAGAACTTAGAAGTAGTGACAAAGGCTCTAATATTGTCAGAGAAGTTTCTAGAAAGACACTGATGCTTTTCCTTGTACAAATTCAGTGGCGTTCCACACAATTTCACTTCCAATATGTGCAACACATTAATATCAGTGTATCTTTCAGTAGTAACCTACTTTTAAAAAGTCGTGGGTGCAAATAATTATAAAATAATTTAATAGACATTTTTGATCAATTCTATATAAGAAAGATCATTTTTCTTCCCATGCTTTATGAATTTTCAGATTTTCTGTGACAAATAATTTCCATTTCCCCCTTCTCTGAAGGATAGCATAGCCCGTAAGCATTACTTTTTCTTGTGTCAGGTTCCCGTTGTTAACTATGTTTCCAAGTTGATAATAACAAGTAATACATGTGTGGTTTGTATGTGCCTGAGCACTGTTCGTGACAGTGTTAATGACAATACAGATACACTCATTTTGAGATTCTATGGCTCTCTGTTGTACATTAAGAGTAAAACTATGACAAATCTTGTATGCTTTCCCCTCTGCTAGACTGCCTACCTCAAAAAAAAAAAAAAAACACAAAAAGCAAAAAACAAAAAAACAACTTCTCTTTGTCTTCTGCTTCTCCAGGGGATGTCTGGAGAACATTCTTTTTGGGGATTAAAGGTACTGGTGGCTGTAGGACCCTGGAGATCACTTTTACCTTGACCTCTGCCTTGTGCCTGAAATCCAGATGTATCAATGACACAAAGTCAAATGTGTTTAGAATACAGTTGTGGAAATTTATCTCTGAGTGAAAGATTGAATCTTCACCAGTATTTCTACAGTAGATCTTCTTTCATAATCCTAATAAATCACAAGAAGCTGGGGAAAAAACAATTACAAATGTTAATTTTAAGTACAAGATAAACTTTTGGGTCATACAAGGAGATGTTTGAATCACTTGTTGGCCACTTAATAGATTTGTGATCCTGGATCAGATAACTTCTCAGAGTTCTAGTAATGGAATATAGGATTAACAATCATAAATTATCTCAAAATGTATGATTCTTGATTTCATGCATTTGAACACGATTCTAGCATATGCTTATAGCTCAATAATAGTTACATTTCCTAAAATGTTTATCCCCAGCAAACAGTTCTATTTGGAGGAATAAAAATTACTTTGCTATTTCAAAAAATGTAGCTAGGACGTGAAACAGGTGTTATGACAGTGGTGTACAAGCCTGGAGGATCAACCTCGGGGCTACTGGACTGCAGCGGTAACACATGCCAACCTTCACCCACTGGGAGACAGAAAGGGCTGGAAATGAATGGCAGATGCCAGCAGAGGATTTGGGAGCTGGGTAAGGGAGTGGAATGTCTGTGACATATTGGCATTATTTTGATATAGTGAATATAAATTCTTCCCACCCCCTACCGCATACTTGACAATTTTGGTTAAACTTTGTATTTTCTAATTCAGCACTAGTCCATATGCCTTTGCTGCCTGTTAGATTACATAATCTGTTATAACCTGAGGGTTTTAATTGCATAACTAGAGAGTCCAGTTTTAGATTTGACTTTTAAAAGATAAAAATGGAATCATACAAAGCCAATATTTCTGAAAGGGTTTTGGCCCAGATAGGACACTGTAGCCAGGAAAGCCACAACCGGAAGCAGGAAGCCCCATCTCCCCTGCCCCTAGGAAGTTACCTGTGACGCCATCTTCCCACCCCTGGAAATTTACATATGGCGCCAAACCTAGGACCAATGGGCTACCTGTGTATCCCAAATGCCCGCATTAGGTTCCACCCCAAACCAAGGCTATTTACAGGCCCCCAACGCCACGTGTTTGCCGGAGAGACTGCCGGACCCAGCGGTGGGGGTGCCGGTCATCTCTCTCCGTGTTCTCAGAATAAAGGCCGCTTTTTATTTTATATTTCTCATTTTTTGTTAATATTTTTCATCTTTTGGAAATAACCCTAGCAATTTCTAAGCCTCTGTGAAAGTAAAACCCACAAGACTGGGAATGAAAATGGGAAGAAGGGTGAACAAGTGGTGGCAGGTTCCCTGCAACTCCACTGTGCTGTGCTGGTTGGGTGAGGGTGACACATTTGTTAGGGCAGTAAGTCAGCTATTTGGGGGAGTCCGTGGTGTCATCTCTTCTTGATTCCACCTTAGTGCTTTTACATTGATAACTTGAAACTGGTCATGGTGAGAGAGTTTACCCTGCAGCAATTGACAGTTGCTTCAGAGCTGGACCTCTCGCTTTGGGGGTCTAAAATATTAGACAGTTACTTGCTTGAGATTCTTGAAAGTAGAATCAGCCACACTTCCCCAAGTGGAGTGGAGAAAGGCGACCAGCTTTATGGACATATGCCACCCCCTTGTATTCTGTCTGTTAAAAAGAGCAAATGGCTGTGGTCTGTGGCTAAGCCCTGGAGAAAAGCTGAGGTAGAACATGTCAGCATCTCCCCTGGTGACAAAGGTGCCATAGGAAAGTGTGAATTTGTCCTGTTCCAATGAGAGGGGCTCGGTCATAGAAATGGAGCCACACCTGTGAGGATCAGTCAGAGGTCAGGAGGAAGCTATACTTCTCAGTAGAGAAGAGGGGACCGGGGGCCACATAGGACCAGCTCTTACCTTTGCCCACAGGTGAAGAACAATGTGGAGGCAACTGCAGGGATGACAGAGAAGTGAGAGTCTTAATTGTTCGTGATCACTTGGAGTCGACTCTGTTGTGATACCCACTGGCATGGGACTTTAAAAAAATTAGATAGCATTATAGAGAAAAATAAATGAAGTTCTGTTTTTCCATATACCTGTGGCTTAAGCTGTTTTTTTTTTTTTAAATCACTTTCACTCTTAAAGTCATGAAACCAGCTGGGGAGTCTCTGCATGAATGAGTTGAGAATCACTTCTCCAAGTCCTTCAGTTCTAAGTTATAAAGGTTTGATAAGTGTAGGCAACAAAGTATTATTATCAATTTATGGTTTCAAGAAAGCATATCCCTGGGTCGTTTACTTGTTAAATGGCTGTGATTCAGACTTATTGGAATCAGATGTCAGCTTTGACAGGATGACAGTGTCCTCCTAGGCAAGTTATGGAGCATCTCTATCCTGTCTTTAGGTCTGCTATAATGATTAAATGAGAAGATCCAGATAGGATTCTGACATAGTCATCTCTACACAGCAAACACTCTATAAAAATATTAACTATCACCAGAAACAAAGCAACAGTGTCCAATATACATTAGGCAATTTGTCTTGTGCCTACACTATTTAATTCAGTGTTTTAGATAATTATATAAGACTCTCTTCCTTCTGTCACTTAGAAAATTGAGGTTAAACTGTAGTCTAAATCCAGGTCTCTCAGCTTCCTCTCCTTTGCCATGGAAAGAGAGGAAAAGGGGCTCCTCCCACTTACTCCTAAATAAGTGAGACACTGAGATTAGATGTCAGTGTCTAACCTAGATGGTTGCTTGAGCCCATTGTGTTAACTGGAGTATCTAAGATGCTGATCTAGATGGCAATATCTGGTCTGGAGGGCTTGTTCTTTTAAAGTCCAACCCTATCATATCATACACGAGATGGCATTTTACCAAAGTTGCTTCTAGGAGAAAGTGAGGATTCAATAAAAAGAGGCTTAAATTAAGGTATTAGATTGAGCTATAAGAGATTGGGATCTTTTGGCAGGTAGAAATAATTGATGTAGTTCAAACTATTGATTAAACTGGAACTTCAACTCTAGATTAATTTTTCTTCTTTCCCAAAGAAGTCCTAGATGATAATTATACTGAAAGGAGAAAATGTATTTGCTGTATAAACCTTCCACTTATGGGATTTGACCGTGTCCTGGTTCTGGCTGAAGTATTTATATACATTTATTCACTTTGTGTCATAATAACTAGATGCAGTGAGAACTATTATTGTTTACATTAGTTATATCTATCAAGTTGTATATGAAGGTTTTACTAAATAATGAATATATCAGTGATTTTGGATGCCTACTACTTATTACTACATGCTCTATATGAATGACTTCATTCCTACGAGAGAAATACTAGCTTTTGAATTTTAAATTTTGCATTAGTATATGTCTATAGTACATACTGTTTGCATTCCTTTTGGAGTTGGTACATGTGAAAAACACATTTTAATTTCTTTTTTCATCTGCTTTCACTTCTTTCTCCCCATTCTTTCCACTCCCTAAATTTCTTGAACTCCTTCCCATTTGAGAAAGATCTTTCTACTTCTTACATTTTATTTTTTTCTTTATTTATAATTTGGGTTTTTCATATAAGAAAAACCAGGCAATATTTAAGCTTGTGTGCGTGTGCCTGATTTATTTGACTTAAAGTTATGCTCTCAGGGTATATTCATTTTTCTACAAGTGACTAAAGTTTATCTTTCTTTGTGGCAGAGTATACTCCGTTGTGTAGAAGTACCACATTTTCTTTATCATGCTGATGGACATACGGCATTCTTCCAGGGTTTAGTTATTATGAATTGTGCTGCTATAAACATGGATATATATGTAAAACTGTAATATGATGTATGCCTTTACCTCTTTTGGGAAGATTTCTAGAAGATGATTAGGTGCATTGAATGGAATTCTATTTTTAGATTTTTGAGGACTCTCTGTATTGATTTTCATGTGGTTGTATTAGTTTACATTCCTTCTAGCATTGAGAAGGTTTCCTCTATTCCCCACAGGCTCGCCAACTTTTGTTATTATTTGATTTCTTGATAGTGGCTATTCCTTTCTGGGTAAGATGGAATATCAGTGTTGTTTTAATTAGTATTTCTTTAATGGCCAGTGATATTGGACATTTCTTCATGTATTCATTAGCCATTTGTACTTCTGTGAAGTGTCTATTCATTTTAGTTGTCCATTTTTTATTGGGTCTTCTATTTTGAACATCAATTTTTTATTTTTGTTCTTTATATTCCAGACATTAGTCCTCTGTCTGAGGTGTAGCTGGCAAAATTTTTTTCTGTCCTGTGGAGTATCTTTTCACTCTGTTATTATTTGTTGTGCAGAAGCTTTTTAATTTTATATGATCCCATTTATTAATTCTTGGAACTATTTTCTGTGAAACCAGTTTTGTTTAGAAATCCCTTGCCTACACTTACGATTTCAAGAGTATATTACATTTTATCTTCCATCAGATTGTGTTTCTGTTTTAATATTTAGATTTTTAAATCAATTTTGATTTTAGTTGTGAGAGATATGAGTCTATTTTAATCTTTCTCATATGGCTATCCAACTTTCCTGGAACCATTTATTAAGGAGCCATCTGTCTTCCAGTGTACATTTTTATCCTGTTTGTCAAAGTTGAACTAGTTGGATATGCTTGGGTTGTTTCCTCTTTTGTTCTATTGACCCATATATCCATTGATCATACTACCTTTTAAAAAAAATCATTATAGCTTTGTAATGCAACTTCAGATCAGGAATTCTGATGCCTCCTTCTTTGCTTTTGTTACTCAGGATTGCTTTGGTTAACCTGGGTCTCCTCTGGTTCCACATAAATTGTAGGATTGTTTTCTCCAGGTCTGTGAAGAATGCTGTTGATATTTTCATTGGGTTTGCATTAAATGTATGCATCAGTTTTGGAAGTAAGGCCATTTTAACTTATTTGGTTCTACCTATTCAGGAACAGGAGATGTCATTCTATTTTTTGATGTCCTCTTTGATTTCTTTTTAAGGAGTACTATGGTCTCCTTTGTAGAGGTGTTTAACTTTCTCAAGTTAATTACCAAGTGTTTAATTTTTCTTGGTGCTGTTGTAAGTAGTATTTTCCCCCTAACTTCTTTTTGCTATGTTCATTACTGACACAGAACATTACTGATATTTTGTGTTAATTTTGTGTCTTGCTATATTTCTGCATTTGATTATTAATTCTAGGAGTTTTTGGTGGAATTTTTGGGTCTTCGACGTAAAAGATCGTGTCGTCCGCAAATAACGATCATCTGACTTCTTTCTTTTTTATACATATCGCTTTATCCTTTTTATTTCTTTTTCTTACCTAATTAAATGATACTACTTTTCTCCACCTTCACAAGAGGACCCTGGGGTGAAAAATGTTCAGACATTTTTTGAAGTTCATGTGACTGGTGGGGCTCTGACGAGGAATTTGAAAGAGATCGGCTCAGTGCTAAGCCTCAGAGCATAACCATGGAGCTGCTCTATTTAATTTCTTTGCCTTTTGCATCCTGTCTTTCCAGATCAAAGCAGCAGCCTCCCCCTCCTTCTCTGATAAGTTAAGTCAGTACTTGATAAACAACCCTGCATATGTCAGTTGCGAGTGCTCTGATTTGTGAGAATGCAGCATTGCCAAAGTACTTGTGAAACTAGGCCAGCCAAAAATATCACTTCCAATGAAGGCCTTACTAAATTTGATTCTTCCTTGTAAAACTGTGAGTTGACCATGGAAACACTGCTAGAGTTAAGTGCGATTGCTTTCTCTAAATTGGATTCTCAGATAAGCACCAACGTCACAGAGCTTTCAGTGATTCAGATGATGGCAGATAAACGCCCTCGCCTTGATGTGGCAATGAAATGATTTTTGTGGGTAGTAGCTGATCTGTCTGCCACCAAATGCAGTATCGACAGTGTCTTCTGTATACATATTGCTGTTAGCATGAGCAAGGACACGCGAGTAGTGAAGCACCAAGATGATTATAAAATAGTTAAAACCAAACTGGCTATTAGTAGCTGCATTGAAAGGATTTTCTGTCTTTTTTTTGAGGCAGAATCTTGCTAGGTAGCCCAGGCTGGCCTCAAACTCATGGTGATCCTCCTGCCTCAGCCTACTTTATAAAAATTTTCTGATATCAAGAGGTATAAGAGTTTTTGAAGGGTTTGATGAGTTTAACCAAAGATGTCCAATCTGAGTTTAGATTTTCTACACCTGGTTAATTTACAGTAAATGGTCAGTGTCCTGCCGTGCAGGGTAACACCCCAGGGGCTCCCACACTTTCACACATGTGGCTTTACTCGGCACTGTGCAGATGTAGGCTCCATTGTTCAATTCAAAACAAAAAAATCAAATAAAATTTTTAAAAAGAGGGAGATAGCAAAGCTGTTTGGTATTCCTCTTTCATAACTTCAATGCATGTACATGGTATTTTGCCTGATGAGGTAATGAAAAAATAGGCTCTCTTTTGTACAGATAGAATATCAATATTAATATCATATCAATATCAATATCAATATCAATATCAGTGGTTACTGAACACTAAGTGCTTACAATGTCCTTGACATTGTGCTCAGTGCCTGCATGTGGATAACCTTATTATTGGTATCTTACATCTGGAAACAGGTTTATGGAAACCGAGTAATGGAGCCATATTCATGTTCCATTTAAGTGGTGCTTTGGGGCAGTGGGGCTCATCCCCCACTGACTTGAGAGGCCACAGATATGACTGTACTGATGAATCCACCCCTTGTAGAAATGTAACCAGTAAGCACCGGACCGGCTCCACACATAGGTCTGATCCTGCACAAGGACCAGATTTCCTGTCCTTATGTGAGCAACTGTAAGTTGTTTAAAAATTCCTAAGCCCACATCTGGTGTTCTCATGATTTGCCTGCCCTTCAAATGTAAAGTCTGCCTTGGATTCGTTCCTGTGCCAGAGGATCCTTGAACAAGCTATCCTTCAAATAGTGACCTTTATTTGCTTGTTATGTGACAACTCTCCCTTCAGCAAGAAAACAAGAGACTAAATAAATTGTCTCTTGGAAAGTGTTATTCTGCGAGGCTTGGGAGGATCTTTACCTAAGGATGTGATTTAAATATGTTACAATAAGAAGAGGAGGCAGAAGCATGGTGCTTTTCAGGGTTTGTGCCATATTCTATGTCAGCATTATGTTTCTTTAACATTTTATTTGTTGAAGAAACATATTTTATGGATCAAAATCAAAACAATATTAAGTGACATTTACACATACTTAGTTGTCTCATTACTGTTTTTGTTCCTACTTTTATTCTTCCTCCAAATTAGTAAATATTTTTCTGAGTTTCTTGTATAATATGTTTCATGTAAATATAGGCAAATACAAAAGTATTTGTATTCTCTTACACTAAAGCTTTTTTACTTGACAATCTCTCATAGTGATTTTTCTGTCTTAAAGCATACACAGAATCCACTTTTTATTCTGTATCTTTATATAGTATCTCCTTGCACGACTCTACTGTATTTTAACTAGACGTCTTAGGTTGTATGTAATTTTGTAATTACATGATTCCAATATTTCAGTGAATAACTGTACAAATGAATTTTTTTCTAATGTAGCTGTACGTTTAGGGTAAATTTCCAGAAGTGGGATTATGAGATCGAAGGGTAAATGAACTTTTGATGGCTGCACTCTCCCACCTGCATTTGGTCAGGTCTCAGTGGAGTAACCATCAGGCTCACTAATTATTTCACTCTTGGACTTTTGCCAATCTGACAAGTAAAAAATGATTTCCTAGTATAATTCTGACTTAGAGGTTTTTTTTTCTTTAACCCTGAGGTTGAGAATCTTTTCATATCTTTAAGGGTAATTGTATTTTCTTTCTGTAAAAAATGTATAGAGCAAAGTCACATTACTTGAGATGAGTTACAAATAGTTTTGCAAGTTTGTCACTTACCTTTAGTTGTGTATTATCATTACTATTGCTATTCTGAAGGCTTTTGTGTGGTTAGTAGTTAAGGTACCATTATTCTCTCATGAACTTTGGATAGTTAGAAAAGGACCTCTACTCTGATGCCACAAAGAAATTTACATGTATTCTATCATATGTTTATGATTTACCCTGCCCCATGTCTAGATCTCTGATTTATTTGGAATTAATTATGATGAGTATTACCTTAGTTATGGATCCAAGTTTGTGTTTTTGCAGCTGATTTCCCAATTGCCATTTTATTAAAATGTCCATCCTCACTCTATTGATTTGAGAGTTGCTTTTACCATACAGCAAATTCCTTCAGGTATTTGGTGATAACTCAGATTTACTTTTTGGAGTTTTATAGTATATTTTAATAATTTCTGATATTTCTTGTACAGAAGAGAGGGAATTTTTTTCTTAATGTTTCCAAGTAGAAAGTTGTCCCTGTCACTTAACAAGAATGTAAAAGTCTCACTGTTTAATGCATCATACGTACTGAATATCCTTGAATAACCTTGAAAGGGAAGCAGTAATGGGCATTTAGGTGTCTGTATGCGACCAATGATACCGTCTAATTTTCCAAGGGGCATGATAAGTGTGTGAGGTTGGTGAGAGGGGAGCTGGTCTTCTGCTCCACTTGGATGTTTGAAACCATCCCAAGAAAGGAATTGCACTGGCAGAACTCTGAGATACAGATGTAATTACTGCCAAATGATATCAGAGCTGAAAATCTTGTACTTTATGCCTTTCTTCGGAGTTTCAAACCTTTTGCTTTCTGAGTCAATATACTGTTAACTTAGAGTTTGGGAATAAAAGGGAGTGGCTCTTGAACTTTGACTGATGAGACCTGTAGCCTACCTCTTGTCCACCATCTTCTCAGAAAATAGTCACAGAGGCTGGGCATGGCGGCACATGTACTGGGAAGGCTGAGGCAGGAGGATTATGAGTTTGAAGCCCACCTGGGGAATATTGCGAGACCCTGCCTCAAACAGTAAAATACAGAACAACCACTGAGTGGGAGGGTTCCTAGCATCATCATCAGCACGAGATGTATCTCTATATCTGTGCATATGTATATCCATTTGCCTATAAACCATACTATTTGTTATCTCTATTTATCTACCTATCTATCCACCACCATCATCATCTACTTCTATCTCTGCAATAATTTATGCTTCTGAATAAAGCTGTAGGGTGGTGTTTAATTAGAAAAACACATCTGTGTAGCATAACATAACTCTCTGAACTTGCTCAAGGTGTCTGCATTCTGAGTTTGCCCTTTCATTCAGTTACCATAACCATAACTTATTTGGGGTCTGCTGCTATCCTGGAGCTTTGCTTCAGAATCCTCTAGCAGCCTCGATGAAGTCGGCTCCTAGGGTTTAGTAATTTACAAACTGTGTCCACAGCAGGAGCGTGGCAGAGCTGTTTGTGCACGCTTGCGTGAATATGAACAGGAGGTGGAGGAGGCAGGAAACCCTCTGTTCTTGATACTACAAATCTCTGAGTCATTTTCTTTCTCAGTAGGTGCCTGTTGTAGCAATCCCTAGATTATCTGTGGTTTGTTTTAGCATACCTCAGCCCCCGCAGTGGGAATGCCTCCCAATTTTTTCCCACTACCTTTTCTTTCTTCCACATTACAGTTGCAATTTTCTCCTCCCCCTTCTCCTAGACTACCATGGTGTTCAAAGATGCCTTCAGTGGCTCTCTGAGGATGTGGCTGATGTTCCCACAAAACTTAGTTTACATATTGGCCAGTAATTTACTTAAACATTTTCTATAATCTGTTCCTAATTAGCAATGGCAACGGATGTTGTCCTATGGGCATTGAAAGTATTTTTTAAAATTATTTTTCTCTTAACAGAGATAAAACATACTAAATAAAGTTCCATCACTGCTGAGAAATATGTTGTAAACTGAAGGTCTTTGGTAATTTTATCATGCAGAGAAAATTACTTTAACTGTCTAGTGATCCTGAAGTTTTTTCAGTGCCAACTAGATTATTTTATTTCACAAGAATGTGGTCAACTCTATCCATTATTCTGCAGTTCACTTTCTTCACTTGGAAAGCCTACACTGGCTTTGCACATGCTGAAATCTTATTGCAATGGCAAAATAAAAAGTTTAGATTCCCACTCATTTTCACTTATCGCCTACTTTGCACACGCGGTATAGAAAATGGAACACCAAGAGAACAATGAGAGTTTGAGTTTCCAGCATGCGTCTGCCGCTAGCAAGCAGCATGACTGTTAACAGTCTCAAAGTTTACTTTATGAAATTAAGGCACAGGTCTATGATCTCAAAAGGTCCTAAATTTATTTTTAGGAAGAGATCTGGATTGAGATATGTTCTAGGCCCTCGTGTCGGTGCTGAGAAAGTAGCAACAAACACAAGTTAACCATCTCAGAGCTTCCATTTAAGACTGATTATCTACATTCCCCACCCTCCGAATAGCACAGCCAAACTTCCCAAGATAATTCTGTCTCCCTTCCTTTCATTTTCCCATCACCCAGCTTTTCTCCAATCCACAACAATTAAACTCTGGATTCAATTCTTCCTCTGAAAGTGTTCTAACCAATGATAACAGCTACCTTCTATTGTCTCTGTCTGATGGCTTCTACCTGGTCTTACTTTGTGTGCTTTGTAAAATATAACACTATATTTGTTTCTTCCTTTTATGAATAGTCCCATTCTGGCCCTAATATCTTTCAAGAATGACCATTCCTTTCTCTGAATTTATGTATAGAGATTCTGTAGTTGTGAATTTGTCTCTGCTAAAATTAATGTGTAACTCCAATATTGATATTGATGGGCTTTTTGGTTTCTTGCAGAGTAGTGGTCACTTGGAGTTGCCCTTTATGCAGGTGCTGAGCTGAGGCTGAGAAAGGCAGCACCCTGGCTTCAGCTCGGAAATCTCTAAGAGAGTTCCTTATTGTGATGTCATTTCTGCCCATTCTTGTATTTTTGTGCCTGTTGGGGAAAGGCTTCATTGCCTGAAATGATGCCTAGTTGTTGAAGAGTTGTCTCATGTCTCAAGTGCAAGAGCCATCCTGTATCTTCTGAAGATTCCTTTCATTCCTCACCTGCTGGCCACTTTGTGGTCCCATTCCTACACCTTCAACCTCTTGTCATACTGAAGCCAGAGTGAAGTTCTAGCAAAGTAATAGCAGAGATTCATTTCTGTCTCAGTGTCCCAGGCATTGGGTGGGAGATTTGACACATTTTATCTGTATTCGCACACTGTGCACCATTATACCTGTTTCCTACCTATTAAAGAAGACCGAGGTTCATTGATGATGAAACACTAACACCTCAGTTATTCCACGTCTTGAAAATTACTTCTTGTCTCTATGTGCATCCTCCAAGCCAGCAATTCCACATTGCTTGTGATTTCCCGCACACTTTGTGCCTCTCCACATCTCTGTGCCATTTTTTAGTGATGTTTTTTGCTTGCCCTGATCTTTCTTTCGTTTCGCTGAGAACCTACTTGACTTACCACACTCTGCTTATGCATCATCTCCTTGAATAACAGCTCCAGAACTTTCCAAGTAGAGCTGACCACACTCTCTTTTTATCTGTCCCAAATATACACTAGAAACTTTTGTTGCAGCTTTGACTTACCACACTTACTGTTCAACTGTCTTTTTCCAACTGCATGCACTTCTCTTACACGCAATGTCCTTTGTCTGGGTGAGCTCATTCTTGCATGACTGTCAGTAAGTGATGAGTCCCTGATCAGTACTGTAGCTCAGTGGCCTATGGTCAGTTTCACTCCGTATCCTTGTCTCTAACTGTTTCCTGGGCCTCTGTACCAGACTGGCTCAAACTGGATTAGTCATTTTCTTTCTCTATATTGTTTTTCCCTAGATGTCCAGGAAATAAAACACCAACGGCTTCTGTTCAAGCCAGAAAGCTTGGAGTTGCCAACTTTTCCCTAGCTCTAGCTTCATATCCAGTCTGTCTTTAGCCTGTCGAAGCCTATCCTGTGTATTGTGCTTTCTCTGCTCCAACAGCCAGCTCAGGTCACTGTCTCCTGCCTCCTGCTCCAGCTTGCTACTTGTTTTTCTACTTCTGATCTTACCTCCGCTCTCCTCCTCACTCTCTCCAGAATGCCACTGTTAAGGAGCTGCTGGGATCGCCATAGTTCATCCCTTGTAATCTTTTGGTACATTGTCATCACCATAGTGTGCAAACTCATACTGGTTACTGAACCCATCATGCTTTTTTCTTTAGCTTCATCTTTTTCTACTTCCCTCTCTCTTATAGTGTCTTTTGGCCTCTCACTACTCGAAGTTCATACAAAATGGAACTGTACATGTTGATTCCTCTCAGACAAGTCCAAAGCTCAGAGGATCTCTAGTTTGCAGTGTTTTCCCCACCTTCATAATATACCTCTTCTAATTTTGCACATTGGGCATAAAACACCTGGAAGGCAGGATCTATGAATCACTGTTACTGCATGGCTAGGGGACTGTATGGAGAAGGTGAAGCATAGATGTTTGTCAAACGAAAAAATGGGCTCCTTGTCTTGAAGGTGTTAACCATGGGAACTTTTAACTGGACATATACATATATATATATATATATATATATACACAATGCACATATGTATTATACATACATGTGTATATAGGTGTTATATACATGTATATATCAAACATATATATATACATATATGTATATATACACATATATAAGCATATATACATATATGTTTTATGTATATATATGTAAAATCAGTGAAAAATATTGTAAATCATAGTAATAGCCAGTTTTGATCATATCAGGTGCTACATAGCATGGAAAAAGCAAATTCCTGAAACCCTTCAAATACTCTTTCTTATTCCTTTAAAGACACATTTAAGCTCAGCCATGCTTCCTTTCTGAATTCCAGTAGCATCAACCCTTCCCAGAACTGATGAAAAGTCTAAATAACTTTGAAGTAGGCAATAAATTCCCTTTTGCATAATCTTTGAATAATGCAAAATGTTCCTTTATTGTTATTTTTTTCAAGAAATGTGTTACTGATCACTGCATCATTTTGAATTGTTTGCTTTAATTTTTTCCTTAAACTTTCTCCTAAAATGTTAAAAAAATTTTTAATTAGTATGTGTTTGCAATACGTAATGATTGCATTCATCATGGGGAGTTGGTATATGCTCACAGCATATCATTTCTTTTTTCTATTTATTTTTCTTTCTTCCTGGACAAGTTACACATAGGGTTGGAAGACTTTAATGTTTAGTGGCATTTGGAGATAAGCTAACAAATGGAAAAAGAAAGAAATAAAAATATTTCTTCCCTGTTGTGCAGTATTTTTTTTAAATGGTCATAAGAAGATTTTTAGGCTGGACTTTAAAAAAATGTGTTGACTTAAGCAGAACTTTGAAAAACTAAGCACCATAAGAAAAATCACAAAATAATGTGCATACCGTGACCCTATTTTTGTGGAATAAGAATGATACAGTTAACATGTCTTTAAAAACAATGAAAGGAATTTTCACGTGGCTATCAAAAGATTTTTTTCTGGAGGGCAGGATTAGAGGAGTTTCTACTTTTAGCATTACTTATTTTGGGTTTTTCTCTGCAAAAAATGTGCAGAAAACTTTAGAAAATTTTATTTATAGCATTATCCTTGGGGTTATTTTGCTTCTCTTCATCTGCAGAGTGTAAGTGCTGCTACAACAATCAATAATTTGCCCAATCACTGCAACTGCCATTATCCTGCTTCCTCACAACCTACGGGACAATGTTTTCTAGCTTGATCCCTTCTCTAAGCAAATGTTATCAATTTATAAAAAAGGTACGTGTACCAGCCTCAGAATGGAGCCTTGTCTATTATGGAGTTTTTGTTTCAGTATTTGGGGATGTATAATTCTTTAATAATATAGATTATATTATAAAAGTCTTAGGTCTTTATCATTCAGTGAATAGGTTTTTCTAAAAAACTAGAGTTTGTCAAGTACTTACAGAAGCAATTTTTAAGTTTTGAGGCTATTTCAACAATATGTGGATCTCTGGGAGGGGCTGGAGTGGCAAAGATGTTTGTGTCATTGTGATACAGGATATATTTTAAGTCAGTGAGGGGCTCATATCCCAAGCCATGCAAGAGTCTCTCCCTGACACCCACAACATCCCAGCCATCTTTTAAAAACTCTGACCACTTTCTGTACTCAAGGGGTGAAATCCAAACTTCTGGACATAGTCTAGGGGACCTTCCTATATGGCTTCTATTTATCTTTCCAATCTTATTTCACCTATTCACTAATGTATCTTTTGATTTCTGTACCAATCCAGTCATCAAGTACTTACTGAGTTCTTACTATGTACCAAATACTATTTTGAGACTCAAAGAAATACAATAGTAAATAAAGTAGAGAAATTTCTAGGGAGCTTATATTCCAGTGGTCTCAGAGAGGGGATAAACAAATGAGTAAACAGTAAAGATACAACGAACTAGATTGTATCAAGTGGTCACGATGGACATTACCACTGACGGTAATGTAAGGACAGATACTACGAAGAGGATGAGGGACATTATGGCAATAAAGTATGAATGGCAGCCATTAAAATGTACACGAGTCTTTGATTTTCCCTCCTCTGAAAGATTAAGCCTAATACCACAGTAACTATCCTTAATTTCCTATTAACTTAAACTGAAGCCCTGTATTACTTACATTGTCTTACTATGACGGATCTTATTTGAAGCTGGTTTGTTAGACCGCTGTTTTGCCTTGACTGATTTTATTCGAATTTGGTATGCTTGATAGTATCAAGTCTAAAAGTAGAGGCAACTACTCTGAAGATGACAAGATATAATAAAATACCCATTGTGGTTTGATTATTAACTGATTTTGAAGTCCTACAATGTCTCCAAAGTTGTGTTTTTATTAAAATAGCTATGTAATGCTATGTTCCATTATATTAAGCCTGATGATGTGGACAATTATGTTGAAAATAACAAGAGAAAGCATAGTAACTACTGTAGATCTCCTAATATTGTGGTTTTATATGTCTTTTTCATTTCATGTTTTTTCTAGGAATTTTTTTTGTTGCCTTGTTATGATCTGTTTTTCCCTATAATACAGAAAGGATAGATATAAATGTAGAGATTCACACATGGGGAGAATTTCTAAACTGTTTACGGGAACAGATTATACAATGCATGATGTAATGAACAGATACTCTGAAGAAGAAGAGATACTAAGAAACCCAGTGCTACTTCTGTAGCATTATGATATAAAATCTAACAACACTATTATTCACTGTTCAGAGTGATATCAGTCCAGTCTCTTATGTTCAATTTCAGCATATGTAAAGATAAGGACAGATACTACGAAGAGAATGAGGGACATTATGGCAGTCACTATTGACCTCCCCAATGTCAGGTCTTGAAGATCTAAAAAAGCCTTCATCATCCTGTTATGATTTGATTAGTTCTATAATGTTCAGTATGTATTCAATGTGTGTGAAGATGAGGAACAACTATTTGGAAGAAAACTAGAGGCAATAAGATAGATAGTGAAGATCTCCAGTGGACTTGCTTTGAAATCTGTGTTTCTTTAAATTATTTCATTATGACCTGTTTTGTTCTGTTTAATCTTAACCTCTTTAAAATAAAAAAAGAAAAAGATGAAGCCTAATTCCTCTCTGCTCCATGTGAAGGCAGGTGACTGATTTCAAATGAATACGATAAGTCAGGAGTGATGATGTATGACAGTGGTGGCAAACCCATGTGTCATTTTTTTTTTAAGACAAAAGAAGTTAAGGTATGAATGTTTTTTCTAAACTAAAACATCACTATTCAGGTTTAGCTGCAGTGTTGGCACTTTGGAGTAAGGAAGTGGGTTTTGGGTTGCAGTAGTAGGGACACTATCCCTGGTGTATGACTGTGGGGTCTAGGTCCAAAAAAGCATCATGAACCAGGAGTGGTGGCATATGCCTGTAATCCTAGCACTTAGGAAGCTGAGGCAGGAGGATTGTTGTGAGTTTAAGAATAGCCAGAGTTAAAAAGTGTGCTCAGGGCCAACCTGAACTGCAGACTCTCTCAACAAAACAAAACAAAACAAAACAAAACAAAACAAAACAAAACAAAACAAATCAAAGCAAAATGCATCATGAATTTCTTCTCTCTCTTAGATCTCACACTCTGGGAGATGCCAGCTGCCATGGTGCGAAGAGCCCTATAAAGAGAGTGACACCTGAGTCCCGGCTCCAGTCAAGCCTTTAGATGTCTACAGCTCTGGGCAGCATCTCCAGTACAACATCACAAGTGACCCAGAGACAGACACCTTCTAAAATCTATGAGGTGATACGTGTTTGCTGTTTTTAGCTGCTAAGTTTTGGTACAGTGTGTGGTACAGCCAGAGATAAATAACACAAAAGGAAAAAGGAGCAGATGAGGGGCTGATTAGGGAAAGCCCAGCCGAGAAGGAACCTAGGATCCAACTCTAGCACAGAGCAGGGAGGGAGCGAGGTGTGCCTGTGGGACCGCACTGCGCTCACTGTGCCCATCTCAGCCGCCTCTCGACGCCTGGCCTTGCCACGTGATCATTCTACCATCACTCACACCTCCGAGCCTTGCATGCTACCTGGCCTGACTTCCACTGCTGACCAGCTCCTCGTTTACCCACCTGCACTTACTGAGGTGTCGCCTCTTTAAGAAATGACCCACATCTGCCTAGGCTGAGGTAAATACATCTGTGCTCCCTAGTTCCTTGTGTTCCTCGTGACACTTTGCACAATGTATGATGGTGGCCTCTAGTTTTTTTTTTTTGTCCTTGGATGGATTGTACGTCAGTGAGAACAGGACCATATTTATCATAGCTGTAACCATCAGATCCAACAGAGCAATTGACAGCTGATAGGAACTCAGTGAACATCTGTCAAGGCATGAAATTCCTCTATCCCATCACCAAATGGCAGCTCATGTATCATGTAAGTTCCTGTTTGCTCATTTCTAAAATACCTTGCTTGGAGAATTATGATGAGAGTCTCCTAGCAGTGTATGCTCCACAGAAGCAACAGGAGAGCTTGTTTCTTCATAAGATGATTCCTTCCTTTCCATTGTTGGGCAGGCCAGAGTTTATTTTTATTTTTTTGCTATGCTGGAGATTCAAACCATGGTCTTGTACATGGTACGCAAGCACTTACCACGGAATGAGCCACATCCCTACCCAGCCTGTTCTTATTTTCAAACAGTCTCACGAAGTTGCCCCGGCTGGCTTCAAAAGTGTTATCTTCCTGCTTCAGCCTCCCGAGTAACTAGAATTATAGAAATGCACCACCCTATCTGATTTGTTGGATAGTTCTATTTAGGAGAAAATTCTGGTCAGGGAACTGGTAAAACTGGGGATAAAGACTTCTCTGGGTAATGTTATAATTTACATTGTTTCTACTCTCTGCCAAATTGGGACTCGCCAGTTTCCAATGATTTAAGTTTATTCTCATAGGGTTCGGGCCTTGTATGTCCAGAGGGCAGCTGTGTTTTAGGCTGAGTCTTTGCCAGCCTAGAAGATTATTATTTCAAAGCTTAACTGAAGATCGACTGAAATGTTATTATGTTATTATTTACTACTTCTCAGAGCAGAAACTGTGAATGAGTAATGACCACTGTTGAGCTTATCTGGGACCCTGAGGGGCAAATTCCTTTCACTTATAAAAAACAACAAGAACAAAAAAAAGAAAGAGAGCAAGATTTCTAAAAAAAAAAAAAAGAATTTTTAAAATAAGAACTTAGCTTACATACATGTATGTCACCTTGTTTGGAATCTGTCGCAGTTGATGTTAATATTGTTACTTTAATTCTCCTTAGCTGCTGCTTCTCTAGGTTTGCTTCAATTATAAAATGATTACATTGTGATTCTTTCCTCCTATATAATGAGGATTAGCACAGGTCTATGCACAAAGTAGTTACTCCTCAGAAGTCCTTCTGAGAGACTGACCTGTGGACAAGAGTGGCTTTTGTAAATTCACCAAGAGGGCCTTTGCAGATAAATCAGGATTTCTGCAAGAATTTCCATTTAGAACTCCAGGACATTTAATTTCCCCAGATGAGATCGTATGAGATTGGGCATATTCAGGGTGGTATGGCTGAAATAGGACTTCAAATGTTTTACAAGTTCAGGCTCTTGTCAGTTTGTGGTTTAATCAATTCATGAAATCTCTCTACAACATAGAATAAATAGCAAATGTAAACATCTAGGAAGGTGGATTATCTCACAAGATTAAGACAGGGTTTTGGTTCTATCTGTGGGTAAAAAGAAATAAGAGAAGGAAGCACTTGTGGTAAAGTGATGCTAGCTTCCACTTCTTTTCCCCAGTCCTCCTCGGTTCAAAGTCATTGTCGAGAACATGAAACCACCAGAGCAATGCAGGGGAATCCCATAGGTGAACAGGACATCAGAACATATTCTCACAGCAGTCCCTAGAAGAGGTTTGTGGAACATCCTGGGGATGTTAGTGGCTACCAGGTAGTCAGGATATAGTAAGGTCCCTGAAAACAACCTGATACCAGACAAAGCAAAAATCCACTCTTAGATCTTATATAAAAATGTCAAAACTACCTTCTACTTTTTCTCAGTGGTAACACATGAAATTAACCACAAATAGTTCCAAAGAGGTCAAAGAAGTTTAAAGTTATGAGAAAGTCAGAGCCTTAAGGGTGGGCTTAGTCTAACATGAAGTGTGAGCGATAGAAAGTTGATGAGAAACACTCATTCTAAATCTTCACAACTTTGTCAGTTTGTTGAGATTTTCCATTATCTATTACTTGGAGCTAAGATGCTAAAGAATTTTGTAAATAACTTACTTGCTTTTAAGGTTTGTTAATTAGTAATGCCTAGGAATAGATTAGTTGGCTACTATACTCTCAGTTACTTAGTGCTGCCTTACGTAGTAGCAACATGGACCAGGTGAATTTTTGGTGACATTGAGGGTGCAGGAGGTAGAGTCCAGAACCTGGGCTGCCTCCTCTGTGGTTGGGTCTTCACTGCAGACACACTGCAAATCTCAGTAGGCCTGCTGTTAACATAAGGGCATCAAGGCTGGTAGAACAGATCAGGGCTGGTGAAGAAGCCATGTGTGGTTGTCACTGTGGTTTGCACCTACAGTGCCCTCAGGAAGGGCACTTGCAGTTGATGAGGAGAGAGCAGGCTCATGGTGAACATGAATTGTTCTGGGTGCAGACACGCCTGTTTGTGGTGTGCAGAGCTGGAGAACTCAACTCTCTTGAGACACAGATCCCTCATCCTTCCAGACCCAGGAATGAGTCTCCCAAGTCTGATCCTAGCTCAGATGATAAGGTGTAGGTGCTGTCTTTGCCATATGCATGGGCTTAATCCTCCACCAAACAGAGAGCACTGGTTTGCTCCTCTTGTACCCTTGGGGGGAGAGAGAAAAAATGAAGTATTTAAATTCAGATTGACATGTACTATGAGAGGGGCAAATGCAAAGCACTGTAAAGCTTAGTTAGGAAGTGAAAACTTAGAGTCCAGAAGAGTCATCTTTAGTGACTGAATCTGCCCCTTTATTAAACTTAAGTAGTCCTGTAAGTGGAGACGCATTTAGCTTAAACCTTCATTCGGAGATGACATGGCGAATGAAGAAAGCTCTTCAGTTAGTTCTGGACTTGCAATAGTGTGGCACGAAGAGGATTATTTCACTTTTCAGAGACTCATGTTATCTGTAGAACTCAAATAATGTAATGTTGCAGGTTAGTGTAAAGATCAAATAAAATAAAATCTAGGTGAGTGGAGTAAAATTGTGGATGGTAGTAGTTTATGATGTACCACAATATGAATATAAACAGACAGGGCAGAAGGTGGCAATTGTGAGTGAAAGAGCGTAGAAATGGAGAGACGAAGGTCCCCGAAGCCCTCGGACTGTATTATCCCACAGTTTTGCTTAGGGCAGTTCTAATTGAAGATAATAGTTATTTAGAAATGCAGATAATTGCCCCTGGTGTAAATAGGAAAAGGAAAGCAAGATTAGAAATTATGTGGCATAGTCACTGTCATCTTCACAGATAAACCACCTCCTTTGCTTCCAATAGAATCTATATCTACATCTGTCTGGAGGCTCTGAAGCAGTTCCACGGGAAGCTGGATGGAAGCTGTGGTCGCTACTGTCTGAGAACAGCCTGAGAATTTCTAAGTGATGAGAAGAAAAAACCAGACCTGGAGAACTAGATGATGCCAGTGTTGGAGAAGTCTGCCTGAATATGAAGGAATCTGAAAATAATTATTCTGGGGGAGGGGTGGTACTTACTCAAAAGACCAAAAATGTCAGGTCAAAGATTTTCCTTAAGTAGGAACATTCCAGTCCCTTCTTGATGTTTTTGGATCAAGTCCTACGATGAGGTGAAATTCTGCATAAATCACCTTCCCATGTGCTGCTTCCCCTGCATGTTTCTCCCAGTCCTGTGAGGGTGGGGTGGGGCAAGGAGTCATTTGCCTCTTTATTGTCTGGATCTCTGATGAGAAATTGAAAAACCTTGGTTTTACTCAGTCTGGCTTAGACTGTGCCAAGACTTAGTCAAAACAAGTAGTTGAAAGCAAAGAATCTTTGCCAACTAACTCTGACATTTGGCAGTTCTCCATCTTAGGTAGATAGCCCTCATCTGTGGGGCCACAGTTCACCACCCAACTGCCTTTTTCCTGTCTCCCAGGGTCCCAGCATTCTTGTTCCCATCCTTCACCCCTTCCCACAGTAGCTGAAAGAGGGAGGGATGTGGGGGTATCAGAGGACAGGACAGAATCCTTTGGACTGCTTTGAGCCACTCCTTCTGGGCTCAGGAATTGATAGAGAGAAGGAAATCAGTAAGCATTTAGGCTGTGGTAGCGTTTTGATGATTTTGTCTGAGGTCTTCACATTTGGCCTCAATTTCTCATAAAATCAGCAGTTTCTCTTCCATTTGTCTTTCTCCCCCAATGACTTTAGGTTTCTCAGGGACCTCCATAGACCATCTTTGCAGCATGGGTTGGTCAAATGTTTCCCAGATTTTCTGACCAATCACCATGGCTTCATGGCACTTCTTGGCAAGAATCACAAGTGTCTAAAACATCTTAAAGTAGCTGACATTAACTAACACAAATTTGTGGTACTTTATCTTACTCAATTGCCTGAATTAAAGTTTTGAAAAAATGTTTTATGTCACAGGCCTAAGTTGGAGTTAACTCTAATCTTAATTACTAATTGCTCAAGTGTTTCAGGGTATTGAGCAGTGTCAGCATGGCCTCTCACCCCATAATAGCAGGAATTACCTTGCCATGGTGTCATGAGCCGCCTGCAGCCCTTGCTGATACCAGCTTCACCCATTGGAATATTTTCAGTGTGGCACTATAATGAAAAAATGCTGTTATGAATATTTATAACTGTCTCTGGTAGACAAATTCATTTATGTGAAGAAATGAAATAGCTGAGTCAGAGAGCATCTATTCAGCTTTAGTAGATTTTGCAAAAATGGTTTTCTAGGGAAGTTGTAAAAATTTGTAGTTTTTCAAGCATTTTACGAGAATTCCATTTGATCTAAATGGTTGGCAACAATTGATATCATTTGTCCCTTTCATTTTAGTCATTCTGGTGACTATGACTAATTCATATGACTAATTAAATCGAAAATTTCTCATATGTTTATCAGAGATCCTCTTTTTCCAGGTACATATTTAAGCTTTGGTCCATTTCCCCTTCCTATTTGGTATTCTTCTTACTGATTTACAAGAACTCTTTATATATGCTGGGTATGAGAACTTTATCAGATACATTAAAATATTTTTCTGGGA